>NC_135232.1:561120980-563620980 GCF_051348905.1 Ranitomeya variabilis
TACACACTGGGGCGGTACAGTCGCAGGTGGCACTACACACGGGTGCGGTACAGTCGCAGGTGGCACTACACTGGGGCGGTACAGTCGCAGGTGGCAGTACACATTGGCGCGGTAGTCGCAGGTGGCACTACACACTGGGGCGGTACAGTCGCAGGTGGCAGTACACACTGGGGCGGTACAGTCGCAGGTGGCAGTACACACTGGGGCGGTACAGTCGCAGGTGGCACTACACACCGGGGCGGTACAGTCGCAGGTGGCACTACACACTGGGGCGGTACAGTCGCAGATGGCACTACACACGGGCACGGTACAGTCGCAGGTGGCAGTACACACGGGCGCGGTACAGTCGCAGGTGGCAGTACACACGGGCGCGGTACAGTCGCAGGTGGCAGTACACACGGGCGCGGTACAGTCGCAGGCAGAACTACACACAGGCGCGGTAAAGTCGAGGTATAGTCGCGGGCAGCAGCACACACAGACGCTACCACCCGTTCTGGGCATACTCACAGAGGCTCAGCACCAACAAGCTCAACAACGCGGTCACCGCCGTCGCCATCTCGGAGAGTTTCGGTTGCAATGGGAATGTAGGAACAAACAAGTTGAGAAACCCCGCCCTGTGACGTCCAGGATAGACACCTGCTTCACCTTGAAAGAGACGTACCGCTGATTGGGCGTCATTCTTTAAGTCTTCGTCCTGATTGGACAGTTGTCCTGCCGCTCATAGAGTCTCCCAGGTAAGGCTATGATCCCGCCCTGCAGACCGGCGGCCGGAAACAAGTATATACAGAACGAGGCGGAAACTCCTCAGGTATCGGTGGGTGCAGCCTAATAAAGTGACTCTTCCCTCCGTCCTCTGCCAGGCGGCGGCCAGTAGGCTCACACCACCCTGCACAGGACAGGCTCCAGGTGACTCCTCCCTCCGTCCTCACAGTGCAGGCGGCCAGTAGGGCTCACACCACCCTGCACAGGACGGCCTCCAGGTGACTCCTCCCTCTGTCCTCACACTACAGGCGGCCAGTAGGGCTCACACCACCCTGCACAGGACAGGCTCCAGGTGACTCCTCCCTCTGTCCTCACACTACAGGCTGCCAGTAGGGCTCACACCACCCTGCACAGGACAGGCTCCAGGTGACTCCTCCCTCTGTCCTCACACTGCAGGCGGCCAGTAGGGCTCACACCACCCTGCACAGGACAGGCTCCAGGTGACTCCTCCCTCCGTCCTCAGTGCAGATGGCCAGTAGGGCTCACACCACCCTGCACAGGACAGGCTCCTGGTGACTCCTCCCTCCGTCCTCACAGTGCAGACGGCCAGTAGGGCTCACACCACCCTGCACAGGACAGCCTCCTGGTGACTCCTCCCTCCGTTCTCACAGTGCAGGTGGCCAGTAGGGCTCACACCACCCTGCACAGGACAGCCTCCTGGTGACTCCTCCCTCCGTTCTCACAGTGCAGGCGGCCAGTAGGGCTCACACCACCCTGCACAGGACGGTCTCCTGGTGACTTCTCCCTCCGTCCTCACAGTGCAGGCGGCCAGTAGGGCTCACACCACCCTGCACAGGACAGGCTCCAGGTGACTCCTCCCTCCATCCTCAAAGTGCAGGCGGCCAGTAGGGCTCATGCAGCGCCCCAGAGTCCTGGTCGTTGCAGTACTGTGGCTTCGCCACTATGGGGAGCTATGGTGCGTCTGATGGCACTGAAGGAGTTCATCTGATCAGGTATCACAGACACCAATACATTTCACAGCTGGGCCTCCGGGGGGAGCTAAGGGTGCTATTTATTAGGCCACTCCCCACCATAGTGGGTAAACTGGGGTCAGGCAGGAAGTTAGATCAGAAAGCTGACTGGGTTGGAACCAGGCAACACCTTGTGGCAGAGGGTGTTGTAGGGGAAGATACAGTAGGGTCTCTGTCAGGGGTGGGATCCTGACAGAGGCTTGGCGACAAGAAAGAACGTAACGGGACCAGGCCTGCTTCGGGTAGCGGCGGTACCCAAGGAAGGATAAGAAGCGAGATAGATTGTGCTGAGTGAGAAACGAGATCACGCAAAGGAGAAATACCAGTAGGAGTCGTGCTGTAAGACCGAGGCAACATCCTACTGAGGCGCACTACCGGTGGCCGGAACGCCGAGGGAGTAGAATAACATTCAGCTTCAAGCAATACTCCAAACAGCGGCAGGACAGTCAGTTTAAGGCGGGCTGTCTAAGGCTACGTTCACACGATCCGTTTTTCACTGCGGATTTTTCCGGTCCTTTTTCGGGGAAATCCGCAGTGGAAAACGGCGGTGCTTCTCTCGGCGGATTTGTGTCCTTTTTCTTCTGCGGATTCCACTGCGGGTTTCCAACTGCAGTTTCCTATTGGTGCTGTTGGAAACCCGCAGCGGAATCCGCTGAAAGAATTGACATGGTACTTCTTTTTTCCGTTGGCAAATCCGCGCGGATTTTCCAGCGAAAAAAAGGATCGTCGGCACAGCGGGTTTTGTTTTCCATAGGGTAACATTGTACTGTACCCTGCATGGAAAACGGCTGCGGATCCGTAGCTGCAATTCCGCTACGGATCCGCAGCAAAAAACGGATCGTGTGAACGTAGCCTTACACATATCACCTATGCAGTCTTGGGGGGCAACTTGTGGAGAGGGGCGACTCTAGGGTCCCGGAAGAGCTCCGAGCCTACCCGTCAAACGGGTGCCGTCCCAACCAGAACATCAGGGAGGGACGGAGGATTAGCAGAACATCATCTAATAGAGTTGTGAGGGAACTTAAGAAACAGACACAACAGTTGTGGGGGACTTTCCGTAAGCACAGCAGGGAAGGACCACAACACATAGCGCTAGCAGGAAGGCGCAGATTTCCACCTGTGAAGAGAACTCTGGAGGTGCCATTGGACCGGCCGGACTTGCGTAGCCTGGTGAACCGTGTTCCGGACTGAGGACCCAGAGATCTTCAGTAAAGAGACTGCAACCTGGTGTCCTCGTTATTTACTGCACCGCACCCCCACAGCATCACTACCATCATCCGTTATACCTATTACAGCTGTGCGCCCCACGGCAGGGTCACGGACTGGGCCTAGCCACCGTGACAACCCTGGAGCTGAGACTCACGCAGGCCCGGTACCGGGTACCCCTCGGCCCTGCGGCAGTGGGGGCGCTCCAACTTGGCGTCACGAACAGGATCTACTTAAGCCTGAAGAATCAGGTCATGTGTGCCTTGGAACTGTGATTTACTGTGTTTGGACTGTACTTTATTGCAAAGACTGTGGATTGTCACTTGCCGCCAAAAGTTCGCGCCAAAACCGCCGCCATTACAGCGCTAAGGAGAGCGCAGGAAAAGAAGAAGGGCGTGGAAGTGGGCGTGAACAAGCTGAAGAGCGCGAAAGACAATGGCCGCCCAGTCTAAATATCTCGGCCCCTTGAGGACGTGTCCGTCAGCAGCCGAGATCCGCCTCCTGATCCTCAATGGTGGGCAGAGACAGAGAAAACGAAACCGCCCACGAAGGAGAGAGCGGGAAAAGGACCAGGAAGAAGAAGTGAGCGACATGGAGGACGCCATGGCGAGCCGCCCGGAGCCGGAGCGTGGGGTCGGAGCAGAGGACTCCCCCAGCCACCCGGAGGGGCACCGCAACCAGGCCTCCACCGCTGATGCTGAATTCCTGCAGGCCGGAGTGGACGAGCTCAGCGACCGACCCCGGCGGACGCAGCTGAGCACTGAGGCCGGGTGGAAGAAGGCCATCATCAGGAGCCTCACCAGACATCTGTCGGCAGCCTCATCTGGTCCGGAGCAGGAAAGAAGTCCCAGCGCTCCGAAGCTGGAAAGCAAGGCCCTGCCGGAAAGCGAGATGCTGCGAGCAGAGATGACAACGTCGCAGCACAAGGCCCCGCAACCAGCGTTCCAGACCCCAGCGGAGACGGAGCAGACCGGCACCGGAGGGACCGCATCTGAAGCAGGTATGAAGGACGACCCTGCCCTGACGACCGACACCACTCCAGTGACTGCTAGTGCCAAAGCTGCCGACTACGTTCCAGTGACTGATCTTGCAGCAGCCGCTACCTCTGCTGCAACAAAGGCCCCTACTCGAGCTGCGCAGACCTCCATCGCTGCGCATGATTTAACCGTACATGCAAGACGGATTAACGGCGTTTGTCCAGCACTGGGTGTAACCCTGGACCTCACCTTTCCCAGGCCAGGAAGGGTTAAGTGCCAGGTGCAGCCCTGGAAGCCGTTCAACTAAACCTCGGAAACCTGAAACTGTACATAGTTAACTGTTTGTTTCCCTGCTTTTTGCTACTAATACCCGACCTGGGTTATTCTTAAAGGGATCCCTTCGTTTACCCGGGATCCCTATTGCTTTTATTTTTGTTTTTATTTTCCTTTTGCTCCCTGTTTACCCAAGTTTACAAAGAACTGCTGGAATCATGAAAAGTGCATGATACAAACTGCTTGTAAATAGTTTGCACCTTCTTAAAGGTGCTTCCTACTGGTTTTACTTCAAGAAGGACTCTTTGTGAAGATACCACACTGGAACCTTTGCTGAGTATGGACTGGTAGCTTGAGAAGGCGTGCTACCTCATAGAGACTTGGTCCCCTCTTAAAGGGGATGTTCATTTGTTGCGCTTAAACCGTGATATTGCTTTAAGACTGGAAGCAATAATGTCTTGACCAAAGAACGTGATGATAATGTTTACATGAGAAAGTTATATGTGTTTGACTAGTTAAACTGTGAAGAAATACTGATGATGTTCTCTAAGAAGAAAAAGTCAAAGATAGAAGGAGGATGCAGTGGGCCCGTAGGGATAGACGTGGTGTCCAGCATGCATGATAGAAAGATAATGAGAAGGCTTAATGTTCAATAGAAAATGTTTTTGATAATGTTGATAGATAGTTAGGATAGAAGGTAAACCCTGAGTCCTCATAGGAGTCATGTAGAGATGGCTCAGTGCTCTTAAACAGAAAGTAATGTTATGTTCTATACTGTGTATAGTAGTTGAAAAGGCAGTAGGCCCTGGCTGAACGGGGCGGTCCTGTAACCGAAAGGAGAGGCAGAAGGTCTGGTGCCGATAGGACAGGCGGTCCTGCAGATCTAAAGAAGGAGAATGAAAAAGTTAAATTACCTTATAATGTGATTATAGGAAAGTCTTTAGTGGATTCAGAGTGAGGCAATGTTAAATTATTGTTCAACAATTTTGCACTTAGTAGAATACCCGGTTGGGTAAGAAAAGTTATTTATAGCATGTTGCTATGATATTTAACCATGTTTGTAACGTTCAAGTGTCCTCACCTCCCATAAAGGGAAGCTCTGTTCAAGTATACTTATTGTTATTGCACTCAACAAAACTGTATGTCTTTTTGCTAACTTGTATTGTTGTTTTCTTCCCAGTCCCGGAGTACTGTGTTTAACCAGGGGGGAGTGCAGCGCCCCAGAGTCTTGGTCGTTGCAGTACTGTGGCTTCGCCACTATGGGGAGCTATGGTGCGTCTGATGGCACTGAAGGAGTTCATCTGATCAGGTATCACAGACACCAATACATTTCACAGCTGGGCCTCCGGGGGGAGCTAAGGGTGCTATTCATTAGGCCACTCCCCACCATAGTGGGTAAACTGGGGGTCAGGCAGGAAGTTAGATCAGAAAGCTGACTGGGTTGGAACCAGGCAACACCTTGTGGCAGAGGGTGTTGTAGGGGAAGATACAGTAGGGTCTCTGTCAGGGGTGGGATCCTGACAGAGGCTTGGCGACAAGAAAGAACGTAACGGGACCAGGCCTGCTCCGGGTAGCGGCGGTACCCAAGGAAGGATAAGAAGCGAGATAGATTGTGCTGAGTGAGAAACGAGATCACGCAAAGGAGAAATACCAGTAGGAGTCGTGCTGTAAGACCGAAGCAACATCCTACTGAGGCGCACTACCGGTGGCCGGAACGCCGAGGGAGTAGAATAACATTCAGCTTCAAGCAATACTCCAAACAGCGGCAGGACAGTCAGTTTAAGGCGGGCTGTCTAACACATATCACCTATGCAGTCTTGGGGGGCAACTTGTGGAGAGGGGCGACTCTAGGGTCCCGGAAGAGCTCCGAGCCTACCCGTCAAACGGGTGCCGTCCCAACCAGAACATCAGGGAGGGACGGAGGATTAGCAGAACATCATCTAATCGAGTTGTGAGGGAACTTAAGAAACAGACACAACAGTTGTGGGGGACTTTCCGTAAGCACAGCAGGGAAGGACCACAACACATAGCGCTAGGGGGAAGGCACCGATTTCCACCTGTGAAGAGAACTCTGGAGGTGTCATTGGACCGGCCGGACTTGCGTAGCCTGGTGAACCGTGTTCCGGACTGAGGACCCAGAGATCTTCAGTAAAGAGGTAAAGAGACTGCAACCTGGTGTTCTCGTTATTTACTGCACCGCACCCCCACAGCATCACTACCATCATCCGTTATACCTATTACAGCTGTGCGCCCCACGGCAGGGTCACGGACTGGGCCTAGCCACCGTGACAACCCCGGAGCTGAGACTCACGCAGGCCCGGTACCGGGTACCCCTCGGCCCTGCGGCAGTGGGGGCGCTCCACTCACACCACCCTGCACAGGACAGGCTCCAGGTGACTCCTCCCTCTGTCCTCACTGCAGGCGGCCAGTAGGGCTCACACCACACTGCACAGCACGGCCTCCTGGTGACTCCTCCCTCCGTCCTCACACGGCTGGCGGTCAGTAGGGCTCACACCACCCTGCACATGACAGGCTCCTGGTGACTCCTCCCTCTGTCCTCACAGTACAGGCGGCCAGTAGGGCTCACATAACCCTGCACAGGACGGCCTCCTGGTGACTCCTCCCAGTGGCCTCACACTGCAGACGGCCAGTAGGTCTCACACCACCCTGCACAGGATAGGCTCCTGGTGACTTCTCCCTCCGTGCTCACACTGCAGGCGGCCAGTAGTGCTCACACCACCCTGCAGAAGACTGGTACCTGGTGACTCCTCCCTGCGGTCTCATACTGCTGACGGCCAGTAGGGCTCACACCACCCTGCACAAGACTGGTACCTGGTGACTCCTCCCTGCGGTCTCTATACTGCTGACGGCCAGTCGGGCTCACACCACCCTGCACAGGATGGACTGTAAGATATAATGTTGTTATATACAGATGAGATTATTAGTATTATTATTATTTATTTATATAGCACCATTGATTCCATGGTGCTGTACATGAGAAGGGGTTACATACAAGTTACAGATATCACTTACAGTAAGCAAACTAACAATGATAGACTGATACAGAGGGGCGAGGACCCTGCCCTTGCGGGCTTACATTCTACAGGATTATGGGGATGGAGACAGTAGGTTGGGGGTTGCAGGAGCTCTGGTGTTGGTGAGGCGGTAGCTTCGGTAGTGATGAGGAGGCAGCGGGGTCAGTGCAGGCTGTAGGCTTTCCTGAAGAGATGAGTTTTCAGGTTCCGTCTGAAGGATCCGAATGTGGTTGATAGTCGGACGTGTTGGGGCGCAGAATTCCAGAGGATGGGGGATATTCGGGAGAAGTCTTGGAGGCGATTGGATGAGGAGCGAATAAGTGTGGAGGAGAGAAGGAGGTCTTGGGAGGACCGGAGATTACATGAGGGAAGATATCGGGAGATTAGTTCAGAGATATATGGAGGAGACAGGTTGTGGATGGCTTTGTAGGTCAGTATTAGTAATTTGAACTGGACACGCTGAGGGAATGTGAGCCAGTGAAGAGATTTGCAGAGGAGGGAAGCGGAGGAGTAGCGAGGAGAGAGATGGATTAATCGGGCAGCAGAGTTAAGGATGGACTGGAGAGGTGCAAGGGTGTTAGCAGGGAGGCCGCAGAAAAGGATGTTGCAGTAGTCAAGGCGGGAGATGATGAGAGCATGCACAAGCATTTTAGTAGATTGAAGGTTGAGGAAAGGACGGAATCTGGAGATATTTTTGAGCTGGAGGTGGAAAGAGCTTGGATGTGCGGTTTGAAGGACAGGGCAGAGTCGAAGGTTACTCCGAGGCAGCGGACTTCCGGTACGGGGGAAAGCATAATGTCATTGATTGCGATAGACAGGTCAGGTAAGGAAGATCTGTGGGATGGAGAAGAGATGATGAGTTCAGATTTGTCCACATTGAGTTTGAGGAAGCGAGAGGAGAAGAAGGAGGATATGGCTGATAGGCACTCTGGGATTCTGGACAGCAGAGCGGTGACGTCTGGGCCAGAGAGGTAGATCTGAGTGTCATCAGCATAGAGGTGGTACTGGAATCCATAGGACTGAATGAGTTGTCCCAAGCCAAGTGTATAGATTGAGAAGAGTAGGGGTCCTAGAACAGAGCCTTGGGGACTCCAACAGAGAGAGGGTGGGATGAGGAGGTAGTGTGGGAGTGGGAGACGCTGAATGTGCAGTTGGAAAGGTACGAGGCGATCCAGGATAGGGCGAGGTCTTTGATGCCAAAGGAGGAGAGGATCTGTAGTAGGAGGCAGTGGTCAACTGTGTCGAAAGCAGAGGACAGGTCTAGAAGGAGGAGTAGAGAGTATTGTCCAGTAGCTTTGGCGGTAAGTAGGTCATTAGTGATTTTGGTCAGGGCAGTCTCAGTTGAGTGATGGGGGCGGAAACCAGATAGTAGATTGTCGAACAACAAGTTAGATGAGAGGTGGGAGGAAAGTTCAGCGTGGACGTGCTGCTCCAGGAGTTTGGAAGCGAATGGGAGCAGCGATATTGGGCGATAGCTGGACATAGCAGTTGGATCGAGGGTTGGCTTTTTAAGGATAGGCGTGATTGTGGCATGTTTGAACGCAGAAGGGAAGGTGCCAGAAGTTAGTGATAGGTTGAACAGGTGGGTTAGGGATGGGATAAGTGTGGTGGTGAGGTTGGGGAGGAGGTGGGATGGGATGGGGTTGAGCGCACAGGTGGTGAGGTGCACTTTGGAGAGGAGACAATTGAGCCCCCCTTCAGTGATGTTGGAGTTTGAGGTTATGGGGTTTGGGCATTGGTCTGGTATACAAAGGGGTTGTGGTTGAACAATAAAGACTTGCCTTGTCTGGTCGATCTTATTTTTAAAGTGTGTGGCAAAGTCCTCAGCAGAGATGAGGGAGGTTGGAGGGGGCAGTGGGGGGCGGAGGAGGGAGTTAAAGATTTTGAATAACTGTTTGGGGTTGTAGGATAGGGAAGATACGAGGGTTGTGAAGTAGGCCTGTTTAGCAGAGGTGAGAGCAGATTTAAAAGCGAGTGTTGCTTGTTTGAATACAGTGAAGTCATCTTGCGAGTGTGTTTTCTTCCAATGCCGCTCGGCAACCCTGGACACTTGCCGGAGCTTTTTAGTGGTGTTATTGTGCCAAGGTTGTCTATTGATACGTCGCACTCTGCCATGGACGAGAGGGGCAACCGTGTCAATAGCTGATGCGAGAGTGGCATTGTAAAAAGCAGTGGCAGTGTCTGTGTCGTGGAGTGAGGATATGGATGCCAGTGGTAGGATGGAGTCAGAGTGTGTGGGTGTCTAGGAGTGCAAGGTTTCTGCGGGGGTGCGCATGTTGCTGGACATGGATGACCGGTGAGGAGGACAGGGATGAGAAGGTGAGCAGATGGTGGTCGGATAGAGGGAGAGGGGAGGTGGTGAAGTTAGATAGAGAGCAGAGACGGGTGAATACCAGGTCTAGTGTATGCCCGTCTGTGTCGGTGGCTGCGGAGGACCGTTGAGTAAGTCCAAAGGATGAGGTAAGGGACAGAAGTTTGGAGGCTGATGACTGAAGGGTATCAATGGGGATGTTGAAGTCACCCATGATGATGGTGGGAATGTCAACAGAGAGAAAGTGAAGAAGCCAGGTGGAGAATTGGTCAATAAAGGCAGTGGCTGGGCCTGGAGGTCGGTATATGATGGCCACTTGGAGGTTGGAGTGAGAGTAGATGCGGAGAGAATGGACTTCAAAAGAGGGGAGAATAAGGGAGGGAAGAGGCGGGATTGGGTTAAAGGTGCAGTTTGAAGAAAGGAGAAGACCCACTCCTCCACCATGTTTGTTGCCGGGTCGAGGAGTGTGGGTGAAGTTGAGGCCTCCATAACAGCGCAGCAGGGGAGGCGGTGTAAGGGTGTTAGCCATGTTTCTGTGAGGCCAAGGAAGGCAAGATTGCGAGAGAGAAAAAGGTTGTGAATCACATGAAGCTAATTGCAGATTGAGCGGTCATTCCAGAGTGCTCCAGAGAGAGGGAGCAGGGGGGTGGGCGTCAGGGGCACGGGTTTTATGTTGGAAAGATTGCGGTAGTTTATGTTGGATAGGGAGCGATAGGAGGGAGTAGTAATGGGAGGTATGAGATGTGGTGGTCCAGGGATGGGAGATATGTCTCCAGCAGTGAGGAGAAGCAGAGAGAGAGAGAGCAGGTGGGAGAAAGAGAGTGGCCGACTTGTTTTATGTTTTCTTAGGACAGATTTGAGGTTGAGGAGCAGGTCAGCAGAGGAGGATAGGTGGGGAGGTAAGAAAGAGGGAAGGGGAGATGATTACTAGGTTAGAGAGTGCTGGGGTTTGTGATAGCGAAGGAAAGAGAGGATTAGTGGAGCAAACACTGTAAGGGCATATGTAAACATGATGAAGGAGTAAAGGTACCTTCACACGAAGCGACGCTGCAGCGATAGCGACAACTGTTGTGAATTTGGATTCTGGGCTCCCCCGGTGGCTACTGGTGGAATTGAACTTGTGACATCATCTTCCCTGTTCACCTGTTCTGATTAGATCTGGGTGTCGCTATATAACCTGGCTTCTCTGTTAGATGCTTGCCGGTCAACAATGTTATCAGAAGCCTCTCTGTGCTTGTTCCTGCTCCCAGACATCTACTAGATAAGTTGGACATTCGTCCATGTTTTGTTTTTGTATTTTGGTTCCAGTTCACAGCTGCAGTTTCGTTACTGTGTCTGGAAAGCTCTTGTTGATCAGGAATTGCCACTCTGGTATTATGAGTTAATGCCAGAGTCCTAAAGTAATTTCTGGATGTGTTTTGTTAGGGTTTTTTACTGACCATGAAAGTATGCTTTCTGTCTTCTGCTATCTAGATAGCGGACCTCAAATTTGCTAAAACTATTTTCCTGCTGCGTTTGTTGTTTCATCTCATATCACCGCCAATATATGTGGGGGGCCTCTGTCTCCTTTTTGGGCATTTCACTAGAGGTGAGTCAGGTCTTATATTTCCCTCTGCTAGCATTATTTAGTTCTCCGGCCGGCGCTGGGCATATAGGGATAAAAAGTAGGACATGCTACCTGGCTACTTCTAGATGATGCGGTAGGTTTAGTTCATGGTCAGTATAGTTACATCTTCCAAGAGCTTGTTCCTATTGAGGCTTATGCTAGTTCTCTGGCCATGGAGATCATGACAGTTTGACCGGCCACTAAAGGGTTAAAATCCTTGGCTGAGAAAGGAGAGAAATAAGAAGTCTGCTGAAAATTTTTTTTTTTTTTTTTTTTTCTCTAGTAGTTAGTGTGCTCTTAATTGGATCACTTGCCAGTCTGTCTATGCTGCAGTCTTTCTTTTTTTTCTCTCTCCTTCTAATCTTTGAATGGCTCTATGTTCACCTGTCTATAATGGATCTACAGAGTGTAACTGCAGGTTTGAATAATCTCGCCACGAAAGTACAAAGTTTGCAAGATTTTGTTGTTCATGCTCCGGTATCAGAGCCGAGAATTCCTTTGCCGGAATTCTTCTCAGGGAATAGATCTAGCTTTCAGAATTTTAGAAATAATTGTAAGTTATTTTTGTCCCTGAAATCTCGTTCTGCTGGAGACCCTGCACAGCAGGTTGGGATTGTGATTTCCTTGCTCCGCGGCGACCCTCAAGATTGGGCTTTTGCATTGGCACCAGGGGATCCTGCGTTGCGCAATGTGGATGCGTTTTTTCTGGCCTTGGGGTTGCTGTATGAGGAACCTCATTTGGAACTTCAGGCAGAAAAAACTTTGATGTCCCTATCGCAGGGGCAAGATGAAGCTGAAATTTACTGCCAAAAATTCCGTAAATGGTCTGTGCTTACTCAGTGGAATGAGTGTGCCTTGGCGGCTACTTTCAGAGAGGGTCTTTCTGATGCCATTAAGGATGTTATGGTGGGGTTCCCTGTGCCTGCAAGTCTGAATGAGTCCATGACAATGGCCATTCAGATCGATAGGCGTCTGCGGGAGCGCAAACCAGTGCACCATCTGGCGGTGTCCACTGAGAAGACGCCAGAAAACATGCAGTGTGATAGAATTCTGTCCAGAAGCGAGCGGCAGAATTTTAGACGGAAAAATGGGTTGTGTTTCTATTGTGGGGATTCTACTCATGTTATATCAGCATGCTTTAAGCGTACTAAAAAGCTTGATAAATCCGTTCCCATTGGCACTTTACAGTCTAAATTTATTTTGTCTGTGACCCTGATTTGCTCTTTGTCATCTATTACTACGGACGCCTATATCGACTCTGGCGCCGCTTTGAGTCTTATGGATTGGTCCTTTGCCAATCGTTGTGGGTATGATTTAGAGCCTTTGGAGACTCTTATTCCTCTGAAGGGGATTGACTCCACCCCATTGGCTAATAATAAACCACAATACTGGACACAAGTGACTATGTGTATTAATCCGGATCACCAGGAGACTATTCGTTTTCTGGTGCTGTATAATCTACATGATGATTTGGTGCTGGGATTGCCATGGCTGCAGTCTCACAACCCAGTCCTTGACTGGAGAGCTATGTCTGTGTTGAGCTGGGGATGTAAGGGGACTCATGGGGACGTACCTTTGGTGTCCATTTCATCATCTATTCCCTCTGAAATCCCTGAGTTCCTGTCTGATTATCGTGACGTCTTTGAAGAACCCAAGCTGGGTTCACTACCTCCGCACCGTGAGTGCGATTGTGCTATAGATTTAATTCCGGGTAGTAAATACCCAAAGGGTCGTTTATTTAATCTGTCTGTGCCTGAACATACTGCTATGCGAGAATATATAAAGGAGTCCTTGGAAAAGGGACATATTCGTCCATCGTCATCTCCCTTAGGAGCCGGTTTTTTCTTTGTGTCAAAAAAAGACGGCTCTTTGAGACCATGTATTGATTATCGGCTTTTGAATAAAATCACGGTTAAATATCAATACCCATTGCCGTTGCTGACTGATTTGTTTGCTCGCATAAAGGGGGCCAAGTGGTTCTCTAAGATTGATCTCCGTGGGGCGTATAATTTGGTGCGGATCAGGCAGGGGGATGAGTGGAAAACCGCATTTAATACGCCCGAGGGCCACTTTGAGTATTTGGTGATGCCTTTTGGTCTTTCTAATGCCCCTTCAGTCTTCCAGTCCTTTATGCATGATATTTTCCGCGATTTTTTGGATAAATTTATGATAGTGTATCTGGATGATATTCTGATTTTTTCGGATGATTGGGACTCTCATGTCCGGCAAGTTAAGAGGGTTTTTCAGGTTTTGCGGTCTAATTCTCTGTGTGTCAAGGGTTCTAAGTGCGTTTTTGGGGTTCAGAGAATTTCCTTTTTGGGATATATTTTTTCTCCCTCTTCCATTGAGATGGATCCTGTCAAGGTTCAAGCTATTTGTGATTGGACGCAGCCCTCTTCTCTTAAAAGTCTTCAGAAATTTTTGGGCTTTGCCAACTTTTATCGTCGATTTATTTCTGGTTTTTCGGATGTCGTTAAGCCATTGACCGATTTGACTAGACAGGGTGCTGATGTTGCTAATTGGTCCCCTGATGCTGTGGAGGCCTTTCAGGAGCTTAAGCGCCGTTTTTCTTCTGCCCCTGTGTTGCGTCAGCCTGATGTGACTCTTCCTTTTCAGGTTGAGGTCGACGCTTCTGAGATCGGGGCTGGGGCAGTGTTGTCGCAGAAAAGTTCTGACTGCGCCGTGATGAGGCCTTGTGCCTTCTTTTCCCGTAAATTTTCGCCCGCTGAGCGGAATTATGATGTTGGGAATCGGGAGCTTTTGGCCATGAAGTGGGCGTTTGAGGAGTGGCGCCATTGGCTCGAGGGGGCCAGACATCAGGTGGTGGTATTGACTGACCACAAAAATTTGATCTATCTTGAGACCGCCAGGCGCCTGAATCCTAGACAGGCGCGCTGGTCATTATTTTTCTCTCGGTTTAATTTTGTGGTATCGTACCTACCGGGTTATAAGAATGTTAAGGCGGATGCCCTTTCTAGGAGTTTTGAGCCTGATTCACCCGGCAACTCTGACCCCACAGGTATTCTTAAGGAGGGAGTTATCTTGTCAGCCGTTTCTCCAGACCTGCGGCGGGCCTTGCAGGAGTTTCAGGCGGATAGACCGGATCGTTGTCCGCCTGATAGGTTGTTTGTTCCTGATGATTGGACCAGTAGAGTCATCTCTGAGGTACATTCTTCTGCATTGGCAGGTCATCCTGGAATTTTTGGTACCAGGGATTTGGTGGCAAGATCCTTCTGGTGGCCTTCCCTGTCACGAGATGTGCGAGGCTTTGTGCAGTCTTGTGACGTTTGTGCTCGGGCCAAGCCTTGTTGTTCTCGGGCTAGTGGATTATTGTTGCCCTTGCCTATTCCTAAGAGGCCTTGGACACACATCTCGATGGATTTTATTTCAGATCTGCCTGTTTCTCAGAAGATGTCTGTCATCTGGGTGGTGTGTGACCGTTTTTCTAAGATGGTCCATTTGGTTCCCCTGCCCAAATTGCCTTCTTCTTCCGAGTTGGTGCCCCTGTTTTTTCAAAATGTTGTTCGTTTGCATGGTATTCCTGAGAATATCGTTTCTGACAGAGGAACCCAATTTGTGTCTAGATTTTGGCGGGCATTCTGTGCTAGGATGGGCATAGATTTGTCTTTTTCGTCTGCTTTTCACCCTCAGACTAATGGCCAGACCGAGCGGACTAATCAGACCCTGGAGACATATCTGAGGTGTTTTGTGTCTGCTGACCAGGATGATTGGGTTGCTTTTTTGCCATTGGCGGAGTTCGCCCTCAATAATCGGGCCAGCTCTGCCACTTTGGTGTCCCCGTTTTTCTGTAATTCGGGGTTCCACCCTCGATTTTCCTCCGGTCAGATGGAATCCTCGGATTGTCCTGGAGTGGATGCGGTGGTGGAGAGATTGCATCATATCTGGGGGCAGGTGATGGACAATTTAAAGTTGTCCCAGGAGAAGACTCAGCTTTTTGCCAACCGTCACCGTCGTGTTGGTCCTCGGCTTTGTGTTGGAGATTTGGTGTGGTTGTCTTCTCGTTTTGTCCCTATGAGGGTCTCATCTCCTAAGTTTAAGCCTCGGTTCATCGGTCCGTATAAAATATTGGAGATTCTTAACCCTGTTTCCTTCCGTTTGGACCTCCCTGCATCCTTTTCTATTCATAACGTTTTTCATCGGTCGTTATTGCGCAGGTATGAGGCACCGGTTGTGCCTTCCGTTGAGCCTCCTGCTCCGGTGTTGGTTGAGGGTGAGTTGGAGTACGTTGTGGAAAAAATCCTAGACTCCCGTGTTTCCAGACGGAGACTCCAGTATCTGGTCAAGTGGAAGGGATACGGCCAGGAGGATAATTCTTGGGTCACTGCATCTGATGTTCATGCCTCTGATCTGGTTCGTGCCTTTCATAGGGCCCATCCTGATCGCCCTGGTGGTTCTGGTGAGGGTTCGGTGCCCCCTCCTTGAGGGGGGGGTACTGTTGTGAATTTGGATTCTGGGCTCCCCCGGTGGCTACTGGTGGAATTGAACTTGTGACATCATCTTCCCTGTTCACCTGTTCTGATTAGATCTGGGTGTCGCTATATAACCTGGCTTCTCTGTTAGATGCTTGCCGGTCAACAATGTTATCAGAAGCCTCTCTGTGCTTGTTCCTGCTCCCAGACATCTACTAGATAAGTTGGACATTCGTCCATGTTTTGTTTTTGTATTTTGGTTCCAGTTCACAGCTGCAGTTTCGTTACTGTGTCTGGAAAGCTCTTGTTGATCAGGAATTGCCACTCTGGTATTATGAGTTAATGCCAGAGTCCTAAAGTAATTTCTGGATGTGTTTTGTTAGGGTTTTTTACTGACCATGAAAGTATGCTTTCTGTCTTCTGCTATCTAGATAGCGGACCTCAAATTTGCTAAAACTATTTTCCTGCTGCGTTTGTTGTTTCATCTCATATCACCGCCAATATATGTGGGGGGCCTCTGTCTCCTTTTTGGGCATTTCACTAGAGGTGAGTCAGGTCTTATATTTCCCTCTGCTAGCATTATTTAGTTCTCCGGCCGGCGCTGGGCATATAGGGATAAAAAGTAGGACATGCTACCTGGCTACTTCTAGATGATGCGGTAGGTTTAGTTCATGGTCAGTATAGTTACATCTTCCAAGAGCTTGTTCCTATTGAGGCTTATGCTAGTTCTCTGGCCATGGAGATCATGACAGACAACGATGCCGATCGCTGCAGCGTCGCTGTTTGATCGCTGGAGAGCTGTCACACAGACCGCTCTCCAGCGACCAACGATGCCGAAGTCCCCGGGTAACCAGGGTAAACATCGGGTTGCTAAGCGCAGGGCCGCGCTTAGTAACCCGATGTTTACCCTGGTTACCAGCGTAAAAGTAAAAAAAACAAACAGTACATGCTCACCTGCGCGTCCCCCAGCGTCCGCTTCCTGACACTGACTGAGCTCCGGCCCTAACAGCACAGCGGTGACGTCACCGCTGTGCTTTCACTTTCGGGCCGGCGCTCAGTAAGTGTCAGGAAGCAGACGCTGGGGGACGCGCAGGTGAGCATGTACTGTTTGTTTTTTTTACTTTTACGCTGGTAACCAGGGTAAACATCGGGTTACTAAGCGCGGCCCTGCGCTTGGTAACCCGATGTTTACCCTGGTTACCAGTGTAAAACATCTCTGGTATCGTTGCTTTTGCTTTCAAACACAACGATACACAGCGATCGGACGACCAAATAAAGTTCTGGACTTTATTCAGCGACCAGCGACATCACAGCAGGATCCTGTTCGCTGCTGCGTGTCAAACGAAACGATATCGCTAGCGAGGACGCTGCAACGTCACGGATCGCTAGCGATGTCGTTTCGTGTGAAGGTACCTTAAGAATGGTTAATAGAAAAGCTAGGTCCAAGTAATAAGAAATGCTTACTCAGAAGACATACCCAAAAGAGACAGATCATAGAGTGGGGTTCTGACTCCTGCCGTGACTAACTGCCGTTGAAATAACTGCGGCGTCTGTATGCTTAGCTGCGCAATGCTTTGCTGCAGAAATGCGCGTGCCTGACCCCACACGCATGCCCCCCTTAAGATGCTACTAAATTTATAGGACTATAGATGTGATATAGTAAAATAAAGGGAACACTAAAATCCCACATCCTAGATATCACTGAATGAAATAATCCAGTTGTAAGTATTTATTCATTACATAGTGGAATGTGTTGAGAACAATAAAACCTAAAAATTATCAACGTAAATCACAACTAATATCCCACGGAGGTCTGGAGTTGGAATGATGCTCAAAATCAAAGTGGAAAATTAAGTTACAGGCTGATCCAACTTCAGTGGAAATGCCTCAAGACAAGGAAATGAAGCTCAGTAGTGTGTGTGGCCTCCACATGCCTGTATGATCTCCCTACAAAGCCTGGGCATGCTCCTGATGAGACGGCGGATGGTGTCCTGAGGGATCTCCTCCCAGACCTGGACTAAAGCATCTGCCAACTCCTGGACAGACTGTTGTGCAACGTGACGTTGGTGGATGGTGCGAGACATGATGTCCCAGATGTGTTCAATCGGATTCAGGTCTGGGGAACGGGCGGGCCAGTTCATAGCTTCTGCCATGGTTCACGGGGAGGATACCTTTATCATCCCCACCACACACCAATTTGTCATGAACCGGGGTTGTTTGGTTGCCCTGTTCTTTCTGAAGGGGATTTATCTATATCCCACTTCCCAGTTCCGGTTTAGAACTTGCAGCTCTCTGATGCCACCCTTACCCTCAGGTCAGTCAGGGTACTACACCTAGGATAATTAGTCGCCAGAAAGGCTGCCTCACTTTGTACTGGCTAATGGGCATGCTGCAGTGAGGGTTCTCTACTCCCACTCAGGCGGAAACAATAATTATCAACGCCGCCAGTCACTACAAAGAATCCCAAACGCACAGGACAAATCCGCTGACACCAGCTCCGATTTCTTAATAACGAGTCCGGAGCCCACCCAGATTAGTAGCGTAATTCACCTCAGAGGACATGACAGTTCGTTATAGAGCAAGGAGAGACAAAGCTAGTAATTATATATTTTACTCCAAAAAAGGTAGGCAGTGTTTACAGAAGGTAAAAAGATATTATAAAATGAGACGATTAGGTATATACAGACGATTACAAATAAAAAGGGATTAACAGAAGAAAAAAAACACAGTTCCTTATATAATTTCAGCTCATGGCAGACCATGTGGCTCAGGGGAGGGGCGATACATCAAGATGCATTACAGAGCGTCTCTCAGCTGGCTTCCTGGTCAAAGGTCAGGGAAAACTGAGCTCTCAGGGTCTTATACCCCTTGGTCGTGACATCACAGAGTGGGCGGAGTTATGAAATGCACTCCTACTTTCTCAGAGGGACTCAGAGTTATGGAACATTCATATCCCCCGTAGCTCCAGGATGCAACCTTGTATAGCGATCACAGAACTACTATTCTTCCGGGCATGAGCTGGGTGTTAATTTGAGCCCAAACACGACGTGGTTATAAGCCCCTGTTAAGCAGCAATCCGTTTCTTCGTATCCGCTAGGTGCTGCACCTAGAAAACGCACTGTGTGATGGCCCGGCCAACGCACATACCAAATACCTAACTTCCATATCTCTGTCACTAATTGGGGTCCAGTGATGTCCAATTATTAAGGTGGTACATGAGCACGAGAGCACATGGTTTTCAAACAAAGGATTTCTACACACTCCTGCATTCGAGAGGAAGGGGGACAGAGTCCCACACTGGAGTTTCAAGTTACAGCTGTATTCAGGGGGAGGGAGTTGCCTGCAGGCCAAGACAGAAGGGGGCTTTCTAGGCAGAGTGTCTGGAACCATGGCACCTTCTGAAAAAATCCCTCAGACCATGGTATTTTTACATTATCGTGACAGCTTCAATGCCTTCATCTTGCAGGAACTGCTGATACACTCCAGCCACATGAGGCATTGTCCTGTATTAGGAGGAACCCAGGGCCAACCGCACAAACATTTGGTCTCACAAGAGGTCTGAGGATCTCATCTCGGTACATAATGGCAGTCAGGCTACCTCTGGCGAGCACATGGAGGGCTGTGTGGCCCTCCAAAGAAATGCCACCCCACACCATTACTGACCCACTGCCAAACTGGTCATGTTGAAGGATGTTGCAGGCAGCAGATCGCTCTCCACGGCTTCTCCAGACTCTGTCACGTCTGTCACATGTGCTCAGTGTGAACCTGCTTTCATCTGTGAAGAGCACAGGGCGCCAAAATGCCAAGCATCCTGCATGGTGTTGGGCTGTGAGCATAACCTCCATCTGTGGACGTCGGGAACTCAGACCATCCTCATGGAGTCGGTTTCTAACCGTTTGTGCAGACACATGCACATTTGTGACCTGCTGGAGGTCATTTTGCAGGGCTCTGGCAGTGCTCCTCCTGTTCCTCCTTGCACAAAGGCTGAGGTAGCGGTCCTGCTGCTGGGTTTTTGCCCTCCTACAGCCCCCTCCACGTCTCCTGGTGTACTGGCCTGTCTCCTAGAAGTGCCTCCACACACTCCACTGACAGACACAGCAAACCTTCTTGCCACAGCTCGCATTGATATGCCATCCTGAATGAGCTGCACTACCTGAGCCACTTGTGTGGGTTGTAGAGTCCGTCTCATGCTACCACGAGTGTGAAAGCACAAACAACATTCAAAAGTGACCAAAACATCAGCCAGAAAGCATTGGTACTGAGATGTGGTCTGTGGTATCCACCTGCAGAACCACTCCTGTATTGAGTGTGTCTTGATAATTGCCAATAATTTCCATCTGTTGTCTATTCCATTTGCCCAACAGCATGTGAGATTGATTGTCAAACAATGTTGCTTCCTAAGTGGACAGTTTCATTCCACAGAAGTTTGATTTACTTGGAGTTATATTCTGTTGTTTAAGTGTTTGTCAGGAAATAGGAAGAATTTCTTATTACTTCAGTTACACACATATAGAGCTCTCAGCCGCAGTTTCCTCTTCCTGCATGTGCCTGTGTGCGATTTCACCTTTCCCCCTCCCTCTCCCCTGCTATATAGCTGTAATGTGAGACCAGCGTGCCAGCAAGGTTCACTGAGTTTTTATGGCTTTAAGCTGGGAAAGCCAGTCCTTTGTCTGAAACCCAGGGGCGTAGCTAGAGCTTTTGCCGCCCGGGGCTGTTCCCGAGTTTGGCGCCCCCCCCCCCCCAGAACGTATGCGATTTTCACACTTAGTCATGTACCGACGAGCTCCTCTCCCTTAAGCTCCCAATGTTCAGTGAAAAACTGAGAGAAGCAGAAGAGAAGCTCGTTGTTACAGGACCATGAGTATGAAAATCGCATATGAGTGACGTGTCCATGTGTCGACGACTGGAACCTGCAGAGGTGAATCCTGACATCGCAGCTTCTGAATTCTCACAACTAATGCATTGCACACTTTTAGGATTCTCCCTGGCCGGTGGACAGTCATGTCAGCACAAGCATGCGATTTGTATACTTCCGACCACATTCCGACTAGACGTGCCTGGCCTCGCTCAGTTCATTTTCATAGAGTGAGGCCACACATGTCTAGTCAGCACGTGACCGCATGTATGTAAATCGCCAGCACCAGAGAATCCTGACAGTGTGCAGGGTGCACTGTGAGAACTCAGAAGTCTGCAGTCACAAAGAATGACTGCAGACTCATTACAAACCTGGACATCCCCTTTAATGCTCCTAACATAAATAAAAACATGAGAGTTAGTCAGTATCACAAATAACATTTACATCCAGGTACCTTATAGATGACGTCGCCTCTGGAGCCGTTCTTCTTTTCTTCATCTTGTCCAGATCCCATGATGAGTTTTCTCATCCACAGCCGTCTCTGCAGACTTCCATCTTCTCCATTCTTTTGCAGAAAGTCTCCACATGACGCCCTTAAAGATACAAGTGTCATTATAATGCTCCTGAATAAAAAATTTCCCCGCACTATATTGTCTGCATAAAATATGACCCCCACACTGTCTGTCTTATGGTACTTGCTCTTCACACTGACCTCCCCTTTCTATACCGGACCCCTCTTCACACTGACCTCTCACACTGTGTCCCCCCTATAGGGCCCAGTATTTATACTCTACCCTCTCATCACACTCCCCCTCCTTTGTATCATACCCCCTCCTGGCTGTGCCCTTACACTGTCCCCCATGCTACGCATGCACACATCCCAACACCCTCACTCCCCGTACTCTGTCCACATACGTTTTTCACATCGCTACTCATACTGTGTCCGCATACATTCCCCTGTTTGACCCCAAGCTGTCTGCACCCATCCCCCATACTGTTTCCTCATATATGCCCCCCCATCTCCCTCTTTGCTCTTCATTTTGTGTCCTCAGATCTCCCCCACACATTAAATCCCCCCATCCCCATGACAAATCTCCCCCCACACACAATAAATACCCCATCTCCACTCACATTAAATCTCCCCCCACAATAAATCCCCCCATCTCCACTCATATTAAATATCCCCAATCCAATAATATATCCCACTATCCCCACTCACATGAAATCCCCCCCATCCCCACTCACAGTAAATCCCCCCCACAATATATGCCCCCCTTCCCCACACAGTAAATTCCCCCCCTGCACTTTCGGTGTCTTCAGCTCCACTGGAGCACTTACCACCGCTCTGCATCTCCTGCTCTGCCGCGCAGGTGAGTGACGTCAGCAGCGTGATCACATGACCTGATCACGCTGCTGGCATCGCTCTGACCCGGCAGTCAGAGCTTCAATTGTACTCGCATCACAGATACGAGTACAATTGAACACTGGGAGCCGGCGCGCTGCAGCTTCTCTGTGCCGGCTGTCAGCTTGACAGTCGGCACAGAGAACAGCTGACTCCCAGCGCGGGGGGTGACAGAATGCAGCCGCCGGGGGAGACACTGCGGACCGCCGCTTTAGGCGGCCCGACTGCGCCCCCCTGCCGGCTGCTCCCCCCCCTAGATACGCCACTGACTCACCCCCGCATTGTGCCGCCCCCCCGCATTGTGCCGCCCAGGGCGGCCCGCCCCCCCCGCACCCCCCTTCCTACGCCACTGCTGAAACCATGTGCTCCTTTGTGTACCAGAGAGTTATTCAAGATGGAATAATTCCACCCCAAATAGTGACATAGATCTTAAAGATATATGTTTGGTATGTGTAACAATAGGGCTCCTAACTGGTGGGTTTTGAGAGCCCAGCGCGTAGCAGAAAGTGAGAAACGCATTACTACGTAACTGGGTCACCCAGCTACCCCATGTCTATACTTAAACGAATCCCTAGGTCACGCTAAGCATAACGATAGAGGTGTTGTCTTTCTACGAGGTTCATACGCCGAGATATGCGAGATGATGGTTTTTCATATACTCAAGAGAGAGGAGTGCATTCCATAGATCTGCCCACCCCATGAGGTCATCCAGGGGAGAAACCCTTAGTTTTGGGCAAAGGTCTAAAACTCAGAGGCTCAGACAAGGGGAGGTCTTTTGCCAGGGGATTCAGCTACGACAGGCTGTGCAATCTGACCTGAAGATAAGTGGAGAAGGTCCCCTCCCCCGCCACCGCATGGCGTACCATCAAATGATATGAAAGAACCGTAAGTCGATTTTCACCATTAATCCGTTTTTATTTGTAATTGTTTGTATATACGATACTTGTCTTCTTTTATATTATCTTTTTACCCTTTTGTAAACACTGCCTACCTTTTTGGAGTAAAATATATAAAATTACTAGCTTCGTTTCTTCTTGCTCTATAACGTACTGTCACGTCCTCTGAAGTGAATTACGCTACTAATTTGGGTTGGCTCCGCACCCATTGTTAATTATGGAATCAGAGCTGGTGGCAGCGGATTTGTCCTGTGTGTTTGGGAGAACTTGTAGCGACGGACGGCGTTGATAATTATTGTTCCCACCTGAGTGGGAGTAGTTAATAATCGCCCTCACTGCAGCATGCCCATTAGCCACTGCAAAGTAAGGGAGCCTTTCTGACGACTAAATATCCTAGGTGCAGTACCCTGTGTAGCCTGAGGGTAATGGGGGGCGCCAGAGAGCTGCAAGATCCAAACCGGAACTGAGAAGTGGGATATAGATAAATCCCCTTCAGAAAAGAACTGGGCAACCAAATAACCCCGGTTCTTGACATATTAGTGTGAGCGGTGGGGATAATAACGTTATCCTCCCTGGGATCCGTGACATATTTGTGGCAGAGCGGTGGGATCATAGCGCATTAGTGATCTGGTTTGAGCAATCATTCCTTTCACTAAAAGCTTGCACTGTTCTTTAGAGGACTCTGCGCAAAAATGTTTTGGAGATGAGCTCAGTGTTTACTAGTCCTGAGACGATACCATGTGTATTTTCGGATACCCTCTCCCTTTCGCTTTGTTTTTCTATCCTATCTTTTATTTGGCAATGATGGCCTCAAAAGGAGAAGGCTGGTATAAGCAGCATAACAAGGACACTCTCATTGCTCATTGTTGATGCAGATTGACGCCTGTTATGGACCTGGTGGTTAGGAGCACCCGAAATGACCTGATGGTTAAACTATCACACAGGACGAGCTCTGGGAAGTGGGAGCTCTGCTGACCGCAAGCCTAATCCTATCACACACACTAGAAATAGCTGTGGAGCGTACCTAACTCTGCCTAGACGCCTCTTCACAGCCTAAGAGCTAACTACCCCTAAAGATAGGAAATAAAGCCTAACTTGCCTCAGAGAAATTTCCCCAAAGGAAAAGGCAGCCCCCCACAAATATTGACTGTGTTAAGATGAAAGTCACAAACATAAGAATGAAACAGGTTTCAGCAAAGGAGGCCAGACTTCACTAAACAGACTGAGGATAGAAAAGGTATCTTTGCGGTCAGCACAAAACACTACAAAAAGCCACGCAGAGTGTGCAAAAAGACCCCCGCACCGACTCACGGTGCGGAGGTGCCACTCTGCCTCCCAGAGCTTCCAGCTAGCAAGGCAATATCATGATAGCAAGCTGGACAAAAAAACAAAGATCAGCAAATAAACTAGCAGGGACTTAGCTTATGCTGGAGTAGACAGGTCCTCAGAAAGATCCAAGAGAGATCTGAACCAGTACTAGAACATTGACAGCTGGCATCAAGTAACGATCTGAGTGGAGTTAAATAGAGCAGCCAGCCTGGGACCAAACGAGGTCAGCTGAGGAAGGAACCTCAGAACCAGCAGCTCCACTCACAGCCACCAGAGGGAGTCCATGGGCCGAACTCGCCGAAGTACCATTCATGACCACAGGAGGGAGTTCGAGAACAGAATTCACAACAGACGCCACAGGCAAAAACAAAAGCCAACTGGTCGGCGCTCTGGTGCAACAGGAAATCGCTCAGAGCCCAGCGGATGCAGAAGCCGGCCCAAGCGAAAATTGTGCTGCAACAGAGGTCCAACCACTGAATGCCGGCCCTACTAGCAACCAGGGCGGATTGGACCCCCACCTGCAGGCGGCCTTGGAACAACTCCCCGCCGATGACCGTGATGGATGTCTACAGCTGCTCCAGCAATACCAAGAGAGAGCCGAGCGGCAAGTGGAGCGGGAGCACCAGCTGGAGTTAGCCCGACTCCAGGGGCCGAGGTCATCCCAGTCCATCAGCGAACCCAACAGTGCTCAGATCCCTAAACCCCAGCCAGAGCACTTTCCTGTGATGGAAAAGGATGGGGGGCTTGGACACTTTTTTGCGGGCATTTGAGAAAGCCTGCAGACAGTACCGGCTGCCTGGGAACCAATGGGTCCGATACCTGATCCCAGGGCTAAAAGGCAAAGCGGTGGAGGCATTTGCTTCTCTCCCGCCAGACCAAGTTGAAGACTATGAGGCCATCAAGCAGGGCCCAATAAACAAGTACCAGCATACACCTGAGGTTTACCATCACCAAATCCAGACTCATAATGTGACCTTTACCAATAGCTTGGTCACTACATTTACCTCCATATATAGCGATATTAAGAGTTTGTTTAAAAATCGTACAAAAACCTTTAATACACATGCAAAAAATACAGGAAAATACACTAGATAACAGACACACAATATGAAATGATGTGTAGACACCTAAAATGCAAAGCGAGCCACATATCTATACCATCCCATCACAAAAATGTGTATATGCAGTAACCGGTGAGAAGAACCCACCCACCTCACAACTCTCAGGATCAATCAAAACACCCCCCCCTCTCAAAAGATAGTCAGTAATCCATATAACACAATCCATTAGATGCCATCCATAACATAACCCATGTGGGCGACAAGAGAGGGAGGGAGGGAAAGAAAAACTGTTAGGAGAGGGAGGAAAGGTAATGATATATCTCAGCACGTGTGGCAGCGCTCACTGAACGTCCCCGACGCGCGTTTCGCCGCTTCTCAGCCCTGCTTTCTCAAGGGGAAGTGTGGTATAGTCTCCTTTGAGGACCTTAAGTATCCTTGGATACTGGTCATGTGCCCATCACATGACCCGGAAGTATGGTATAATCTTCATTGAGGACCTTAGGTATCCTAGGATACTGGTCATGTGCCCCTCACATGACCCGGCTTATTCACTGCTGCATAGTTGCGGCACATGCGCCCGCCGTCACCAGCGCCCCATCCCCCGCTGCCCGGGCCCGTCCAGATGTCTGCTGCGAGTGGGTAAATACCTCAGTTGCGCACACACCAAGACTGTGCCGGACAACAAGAGGTGGGCGCCCGCGACCGACAAGCGCATGCGCACCGCAGTGTGAAGTGTGCCCATCATACACTCACCGGCCACTTTATTAGGTACACCTGTCCAACTTCTTGTTAACACTTAATTTCTAATCAGCCAATCACATGGCGGCAACTCAGTGCATTTAGGCATGTAGACATGGTCAAGACAATCTCCTGCAGTTCAAACCGAGCATCAGTATGGGGAAGAAAGGTGATTTGAGTGCCTTTGAACGTGGCATGGTTGTTGGTGCCAGAAGGGCTGGTCTGAGTATTTCAGAAACTGCTGATCTACTGGGATTTTCACGCACAACCATCTCTAGGGTTTACAGAGAATAGGCCGAAAAAGAAAAAAAATCCAGTGAGCGGCAGTTCTGTGGGCGGAAATGCCTTGTTGATGCCAGAGGTCAGAGGAGAATGGGCAGACTGGTTCGAGCTGATAGAAAGGCAACAGTGACTCAAATCGCCACCCGTTACAACCAAGGTAGGCCTAAGAGCATCTCTGAACGCACAGTGCATCGAACTTTGAGGCAGATGGGCTACAGCAGCAGAAGACCACACCGGGTACCACTCCTTTCAGCTAAGAACAGGAAACTGAGGCTACAATTTGTACAAGCTCATCAAAATTGGACAGTAGAAGATTGGAAAAACGTTGCTTGGTCTGATGAGTCTCGATTTCTGCTGCGACATTCGGATGGTAGGGTCAGAATTTGGCGTAAACATGAAAGCATGGATCCATCCTGCCTTGTATGGAGCATCTTTGGGATGTGCAGCCGACAAATCTGCGGCAACTGTGTGATGCCATCATGTCAATATGGACCAAAATCTCTGAGGAATGCTTCCAGCACCTTGTTGAATCTATGCCACGAAGAATTGAGGCAGTTCTGAAGGCAAAAGGGGGTCCAACCCGTTACTAGCATGGTGTACCTAATAAAGTGGCCGGTGAGTGTATATACCATCAAAAAGAGCCCTTATGACCAATACATAAAATACACTATTAAAATTTAAAATGGTATCCAATAATCCAGATCGATCCACAGGATAATGAGATTTCTTCCTCTGATGCCTGCATATTCTTTCCAAAATAAGTCCATAATATGTAAATGTATGTTTCAATCCATCGGTGGCTCTATAATCTCAGAGGGAATCCTGATAGTAGGATTATATAGAACCTATACATAAAACAAAGCAATTAAAACCACACAAACAGTTAAAAATACAAAAAAGAGGGATTACTACGGGGCCTGCGATTGTAAACCAATTCTTCTCATAGAAAAGGACCAAAATTAAGCGCATCATTAAGCCCAGCTGGCTTCATGGTGCCTAATGTGACTATCCATTTAAGTTCCCGAGGTGCAAGGAGTTTTTTGATATCACCCCCTCTAATACCTGTGTGCACTACGTCTATTCCTCTCACCATAAAGTCCATAGGGTTACAGTTGTGTACCAGCCTAAAGTGCTTTGGAATTGTCTTGAGTGTTGTCACATCCTCCACTGTGCTTGCAGCACCAATATCCCGTACGTGTTCCCTTACACGCACTCTCAATTCGCGTGACGTTAATCCCACGTAAATTAGGGAACAGCTACATGTGGCATAGTGGATCACACCAGTGGTGCCACACGAGATATATTCTCTTATCTGATATTCTCTTTTATTATCCACTGAGCAAAAAGATGTTGTACGTACCATATTAGCACAAGCTACACAGTGGCCACATTTGAAAGAACCTTTAATTGGATGTGTCATACCAAATGGATAAGTATTTGGTGCCACATAGTGGCTTGATACCAAAAGGTCTCTAAGATTCTTAGATCTACGAGGAGTCATTAAAGGCCGGTCGCTAAGGAAAGGTCCCAGGGAGGGCTCGGCACTCAAAACGGGCCAATATTTAGTTAGAATCATTCTCATACTCTCCCACTCATGATTATACACTGAAATAAACCGAATCATATCATCCTTTTTATCACGTTTAACATTACCATGTATCAGTGAATCCCGTGTTACTGATCTGGCTCTCTTATATCCGTTTTTTATGCATCTTTGGCTATAACCTCTGTCCTTGAATCTTTGTCTCAAATCCAGGGCCTGTGTTTCGAACCTCTGATTCGTCGAGCAGATCCGCCTCATCCTCAGGAATTGGCCAACCAGGACGGCCCTAATGGTAGCTTGACTATGCGCTGACTTTGCATCTATCAGCGCATTCACAGATGTTGTCTTACGAAAGACATCAGTCTGGATGGACGAAGTTGAGTCCACCTCCAAGCTGATGTCTAAAAAATCAATTTTCTTATAATCATATCTGTAAGTCAGCTTGATATTGAAATTGTTACTGTTGAGCTCACCCATAAATTCATCCAACTGCCGCACAGTCCCCCGCCAAAAAAACAAATCATCATCTATGAGGTTTACCGTAGAAAGTTCCGGAACCTCCAACGTGGTCCACACGACAGTTACGGCGATGTGGCACATGGACTCGGGACCCACTTTGACCAGTGGACCCAAGGACTGTCAGTGACCACCTCTGCACAGCTGCGGGACCTGATGATCAAAGACCAGTTCTTACATCTTTGCCTAGCTGAGGTGCGACAGTTCATGATGGACCGAGAGCCCAAAGATGTGACTAAAGCAGCGCAGACTGCCGACGACTATGAGGCCAACCGTAAACTGGAAGTGCGGAAGCCAGTCACCGCCAGCTGGAGAGGGGGTAAGCCCGCAACCAACGCCAGTACCCCTGCCAGCCAACTCACCAGAGGCCGTGTGCCCATTGCCAACAGCACCAGACTTACCACCGACCTTCGCCAGTGTTTTTCCTGCAAACGGACTGGTCATATCAGCGCTAACTGTGTGGAGAAGCAGAGAAACCCCCCAGCCAACGCCCCAGGGCCTATTGCAGCAGTTCTTTTGGTGGGTGGGGCTGTTGGGAGGGTCTATGACAACTTGCAGCATGTCACCGTGGGGGGCCATATTGCTAAAGGCCTCAAGGACATCGGGGCTGAACGAACCCTCATCCGGCCTGAACTGGTGGCCCCTGAAGAGATAATTCCAGGGAAAACCCTGACTGTCACCGGGATTGGGGGCATCTGCTGTCCCCTGCCCGGGGATGCCCCAGATTTATATAAATTGGGGTGCCGGGAGCGGGGTGAAGGAAGTGGATTGCATATTATGTCCCTGACTCCCCTCCCCAATCGAATGCTGATGATAGCGATGGGAAATTGCATGTGTTACCCGACAATGCTGTACCGATTAACGATGTACCTGATAAAAAATTTTCTGAAAATGCCGAGGGTAATACTGATGATGAAAATGTGCATGTTTTACCTGCTAACCATTTATTTCCTAAGGATGATGTGTTCAAAGGTGCAGGAGTGCTCAGCCACGTCACTCTGCAGGGTGGGATGGCTGAGGAACTCCTAACAGGAGAAAGCGATGGTGCTGAGGGAAATGGGGAGACGCATGGGAACTGTGAGGGAGCTGATGCCGTGCAACTGACCAGTGCCACAAAGGAAGGTAACTGCCACTTAAGTAGCACTGCTTCTGAGATGCTGGGGATGGATGGGGAGGTAGTACCCATAGCAGCGCCGGCTGATGGGTCTGTGGAAATCCCCTTGAAGACAGCCTACGTAGCTGCTGTCACCCGCAATCAGAGTGCCCGGAAAGCAGATAACGATCTGCCTTCTGGACCCTCCTCGGTCACATGGGTGACTGAACCAGAGATGGACCCAGATCAGGTCCCAGAGGGTTCCCATGGTGAAGGGACCCTGACGTCATTTCTGGCTGCTCCTAGCCAGGAGTTTCAGGCTGCTCTGCAATCAGATGCGAGCCTGGAGAATTTGAGACACCTTGCTGAGATGCCCACCTCCGTGACTAATAAGGAGAGGGTGTTCTGGGAATGAGGGAGATTGTACCGGGAGACAGTACCCGGAAAATCCCAAAAGGAGTGGTTGAGGGAAAGACAGCTGGTCATCCCATACCAATTCAGGGGTGACTTGTTACGGATTGCCCATGAGATCCAACTCGCTGGACACTTGGGGATCAACAAAACTAAGGCTCGGCTGTCTCAACACTTCTGTTGGCCCAAGATCGGGACAGATGTGACAAACGACTGCCGCTCCTGTATCACCTGCCAAAGCGTGGGGAAGGTGGGGCCTGCTCTTAAGGCTCCCCTGATCCCTTTGCCAGTTATAGAGGAGCCTTTCCAGAGGATCGTGATGGACATTGTGGGCCTGCTGGCCATCCCCAGCAACTCTGAAAAGCAATACATCCTCACTTTGGTAGACTATGCTACCCGGTACCCAGAGGCAGTGGCTCTGTCCTCAACTAGGGCAGATAAGGTGGCGGATGCACTGTTGGCCATGTTTTCACGGGTAGGATTTCCCAAGGAGATGCTTACTGATCAAGGGACCCAATTCATGTCTCGCCTAATGGAGGTTCTCTGTAAGAGAATGCAGGTGAAGTGTCTGGTATCGAGTGTGTATCACCCACAGACCAATGGCTTGTGTGAGCGCTTCAATGGTACCCTCAAACAGATGCTATGGATGCAGGTTGAGACCCAAGGACGTGACTGGGAGTGGTACCTCCCACATCTGCTGTTCGCTTACCGAGAGGTTCTGCAGGCCTCGACAGGGTTCTCCCCTTCGATCTTCTGTATGGCAGGCGAGTCTGGGGACCTCTTGGGTTGGTAAGAGAATCCTGGGAAGAGGAGCCGAACCCTTCTGAAGTGTCCATAGTGGAGTATGTCATGCACTTCCGTGACAAAATGCAGACCTTGATGCAGTTGGTGCATGACAACATGACGCAGGCTCAGGCTGATCAGAAGCACTGGTACGACCAGAACGCCCGGGAGGGGACCTACCAGGTGGTTCAAAAGGTGTGGGTGCTGGTCCCCGTACAGAAGGATAAGCTTCAGGCAGCCTGGGAATGCCCGTACATCGTCTACCAACAGTATTCTGACTCATGGATATGTAGAACGCAGTGGTGCCTGGATAGGCCTTTCTTTTGGGCGCTTCCGTATTGACCTGTACTCACGTTCATACCGATTTATCAGATAGCTTAACTCAGCCACGATCTCATGTAAGAAGACTCCAGGAAAAGTGGATTGCTTTAACTGAAATTCTTGTATTATGATGAAAGCAGCAGGTAAAAAGGAATATTCAACAGAGGACATGTAATAGGATGCATGCAGATGGAAGGATGATAACAAAATGGAGAATGAGGGAGGGAACAAACATACATCACAGGACTACAGGGAGAGAGTTGGGACAAAATACAGGGAAAGGCAAACTTCTGCCTAGAAAGAGGGATTGAACACAAGCAATGCAAATATTAAATGATTTCCCAAGTCGTGAGACATGACACTCCCCGTCTGAAATCCTTGGATTTCACGATGTCCGTAATTCTTCGAAGTCGTTCGAACCTGAAAAAACAAGAGGAAGAAAACATGCATGCAATAATAAACATCAAAGATTTTAAAGTCCAAAACTCGTTGTTGTCGACCCGTAGATCAAACCGAAAGATAAGTCCAAATATATTAAACCCATCTTCAGATTGGGGAAGCCGCAAACATGCCAACTCTTCCACCAACCCAGAATCCAATGAGAATGTTAACAGTTCAATAAACTGGGGAATGAAGAGGAATGCTCCCCGCCGTGAGCAACATCCAGGAGCATGTTCAGTTCATGTGATGTCCTCCTTTCGTAGAAGCAGCACGAGTTCAGTGACCGGGCAGAAGAAGGTTCGGGTAGAGCCCCCTTTTGTCACCTTAACTTCTACCTTACGAGTCTTTCCGTCCTCACTGGGTAAGACCTTGGTAATAAGTCCCATTGGCCAGTCATTACGATGAGCCTCTTTATCCTTTAAGAGAACAAGGTCTCCTTCTTGGAGATTGGGACTGGGCGTCTGCCATTTGTGACGGTTTTGAAGCAAGTGCAAATATTCGGTCTTCCAGCGATGCCAAAACACATTAGCCAGGTGTTGAACTTGTCTCCACTGACGTTTGTAAATGTCCTTGTTATCGAAATTCCCAGGTGGGACTGTAGCAGCTCCAATCTTCTGTGTAAGGAGTGTAGCTGGAGTAAGTATCGTTGGAGCATCGGGGTCAGATGATACTGGAACCAAAGGTCTAGCATTTATTATGGCTGACACTTCTGCGAGGAAGGTGACCAGAACTTCATGAGTAAGGGGAAGTTTATGGTCCAGCAACATGGAGTCGAGGATCCTTCGTGCAACACCAATCATGCGTTCCCAAGATCCACCCATGTGTGAAGAGTGTGGAGGGTTGAATACCCAAGTACATCCATTGTCGGACAAGAAGTTGTCAAACTGCAGTTCCTTGCAGGCTCCTACAAAGTTTGTGCCGCAGTCGGACCGGAGTTGCTTGGCAGGTCCCCGGATGGAAAAGAATCTTCTTAGGGCATTGATGAAGCTGGAGGTATCCATGGATTCAATAACCTCGATGTGAACTGCACGGATACTGAGACAGGTGAATAGGACAGCCCATCGTTTACTGTTTGCGGCTCCTCCACGGGTTTTCCTGGTAACAACCGACCATGGCCCGAAGACGTCTACACCAACATATGAAAACGGTTGGTCCATGCTCAGTCGATCTGCTGGGAGGTTCGCCATTTGTTGTTGTTGGTGTTTTCCTCGTAACCTTCGACACTTGACACATCTATGGAGAACTGAAGAGACGCACCTCTTCATTCCCATGATCCACAAGCCAGCAGACCTGATGGCACCTTCAGTAAGATGTCTGCCTTGGTGCTGTACTCGTTCGTGATAGTGCCGAATCAACAGAGTAGTGACGTGATGTCGACCTGGAATGATGATAGGGTTCTGCTCCTTATCGTATAAGTCTGATTTACTTAAACGTCCTCCCACTCTTAGAAACTTGAGATGATCAACTACTGGATTCAAGTCGAGTAGAGTGCTGTTTTTGGACACGCTGACTCCCTTGGTAATACTGCCAATCTCATGTGAATATTCTTCTTATTGCACACACCTGATGATAACTTGTTCAGCATGGTCTATGTCGTCGGCAGTAAGACGACTTTTACACACGTGCCAACCATGGCACCCTGAGGGCTTGTCCTTTGTAAAACAGCGAGCAATGTGAATGAGACGAGCTATAGTTCGTACAACGGAGGACCAGCTTGAAAAGCGTTCAAAACGATGAGACTTCAAACCTTGCCTAGATGTCATTGAAGTATAGTGAGCAGAGATAGTTTGTCTTATCTCCTTGTCAGATTCTGGTTCCACCAGCTCATAAGCGTTTTTGGTGTTGTTCGCACAGAAATCTTCGTACAGGAGACTGGGAGGCATTAACCACATGTTGTCACCAAGCTTAGAAGCAGCTGCAAGTCTTGTACCTCGGTCGGCTGGGTTTAAATCGGTGGAGATGTGTTGCCACTGCTCAGGGGTAGAAAAACTTCTGATGCGCTCTACTCTGTTGCTCACATATGTATAGAACTGCTTTGTTTGGTTGTGAATGTACCCGAGTACCACCCTGCTGTCAGTGTAGAAGGTAAAGGAATCAATTGTAATGTCCATTTCGTCTTGTACAACTTCAGCAATTTCTACTGCCAATACTGCAGCGCAAAGCTCGAGTCTGGGTACAGAGTGTGCAGGCTTTGGAGTTAATTTGGCTTTACCCAGAATGAAACCACAGTGTACCTTGTTAGCTCCTAAGGTCATCAGATAAGCTACTGCGGCTATGGCTTCTGTAGATGCGTCAGAGAAAATATGGGCTTCTCTTCTGATTGCATTCAAAGGTGATCTTGGAGAATAACAACGTGGGACTTGGAGTTGCTCTAAGAACTTCAGAGACTTTTTCCACGCCTCCCACCTTTGCTGTTTCTGAGTTGGGAGCGGGGTGTCCCAATCCGTGTTCTCGGCCGTAAGCTGTCTTAACACTATCTTGCCTTGAATAGTGATGGGTGCTACAAACCCGAGAGGATCATAGATGCTATTTATGACAGATAGGACTCCTCGTTTGGTAAAGGGTTTGTCATAGGGTGACACTTGGAAAGTGAAGGTGTCCCGTTTGATACCCCACAGTAGACCAAGGCTGCGCTGTGTTGGAGGAACATCGGAACCCAAGTTGAGGTCCTTTAGGTTTGTGGCATGGTCTTCAGATGGAAACGCGTTCATTACCTCTTGACTGTTAGAGATAATCTTGTGGAGTCTGAGGTTTGATGTGGATAGCATTTCCTGTGTCCTGGAGAGTAGGTCAATTGCATCTTCACTTGTGGGCAAGGACTTGAGCCCATCGTCCACGTAGAAGTTCTTCTCTACAAATTGCCGAGCATCGGATCCGTACTCTCTCTCACCTTCCTGGGCTGTCCGTCTCAGTCCATAGATCGCCACAGCAGGTGAGGGACTGTTGCCGAAGACATGGACCTTCATCCGGTAGTCTATGACCTGATTGTTGACATTGTTGTCTTTGTGCCATAGGAACCTAAGATAGTTTCTGTTGTCTTCTTTCACGATGAAGCAATGAAACATCTGCTGAATGTCGGCCATTATGGCAACAGGTTCTTGTCTGAAGCGGATCAATACTCCAAGGAGGCTGTTGTTCAGGTTGGGCCCAGTTAGGAGCAGGTTATTGAGAGAGAGGCCTTCAAACTGAGCACTGGAGTCAAACACCACTCTGATCTGGTTAGGCTTGCGAGGGTGATAGACACCAAAGGATGGAAGATACCAACATTCTTCTCCCTCCCTCAGTGGTGACGCAGGTTCAGCATGATTTCTGTCAAAGATGTTCTGCATAAAGTCAATGAAATGCTTCTCCATCTCTGGTTTCCTCTTTAGGGTACGCTTTAAGGATGAGAACCTTGCAGTTGCTTGCTGCAGGTTGTTCGGCAACCTTACTCTTGGGAAACGAAAGGGTAAAGGAGCTACCCAACTGTTGGAGTCGTCTTGAACAAATTCTTTATCCATAACCTTTATAAATTCTTTATCTTCCCTTGTGGGTGCCAACTTGTTGTCATTACTTGTGGAATCGAACACTGATGACCCGAGGTTTTCTTCCCAGGACTGGAGTGTGTTCATGTTGTTGAAGGATTCCTGTTGCCACTTGGTGTTGCTCACTTTCTCTTTCACCCAGTAGTGATGTGGGCATGGTTGGAAATGAGTGCTGCGACCATTTGACAAGATGTGTGTTTTGTAAGAGGAGATGTTGTTAGGTCTCTTCATCTTATGTATGCAAACATTGCCTATGATTACCCAGCCTAGATCTAAGCGTTGGGCAAATGGTGCATCGTGTGGTCCGTTAATTTGCTGACGCACCTTGTGCAGCCGGAGAATGTCTCTGCCAAGCAGAATCAGGATATCTGCGCTGTTGTTGAGGGCTGGTATCTTGTTTGCTATCCCCTTGATATGTTGGTGATGAAGAGTAGCCTCTGGCGTTGGGATCTCTTCTCGATTGGATGGAATCTGGTTGCACTCGACCAGTGTAGGTAACGGTATCTCGACGGTGTTCTCGAGAGATGTCGCTGTAAGACCACTGGCCCTTCTCCCATAATCCTCTGTAACACCACTGCAGGTACCTAAGGTGTAAGGGTAGGCATTTCCCTTTAATTTAAACATATCAAAGAGTTCTGACCTTGCAAGTGATCGGTTGCTCTGATCATCCAGAAGGACGTACACCTTCACGGCTTTCTCTGGGTGACCGTTGGGATATACGTTCACCAGGCAAATCTTCGCACAGGACTTGTCCCAGAGGTCTTCTCCGCAGACTTCTGTGCATGAAGAAGATATTGTGGTATGGCTTGCAGTTTGAGCTGCGTCCTCCCCGCCATGGCTCGTGGTGGGGGAAGGAGTAAGTGTAGAGTCAGGACGGAATGGGTGGAGTGCTTGTACGTGGTCCTCACTGTCACACTCCATGCACTTAATTGTAGTTTTACAGTCTTTAGCAAGGTGTTCAGTAGAAGCACAACATCTGTAGCATACCCCGAACTTCTTTAGAAGCTCCTTGCGTTCTAGGAGCGGTTTCTTCCTGAAGCCGATGCACTTTTTTAAGGGATGTGGCTTCTTGTGGATGGGACACTCACGATTTGGGTTCTCTATCTTTTCACCCTTGTTACTCTTGCCTGGGGCTGATGTTGGTAAGGGAAGAATATCCGTCTTCTTCACTGACACTGGACCCCTGCGGTTTCTGTCATTCGAGCGTGCGCTCACGTATTTAGAAGGAGGTGAAGCTGGGCCACTGGATTCTTGGTAGGAAAAGCTTGGGTCGTTCTTGCGCTCTGCCACATCTTTTATAAACTCACAGAAGTAGGAGAACGGAGGAAATGACACTTGATGGTCTTTCTTGTATTTTGACCCTATTGTAGTCCACCTTTCTTGTACGTTGTATGGTAGCTTGGAGATAATGGGATTTACTCCACGAGCAGTGTCCAGATAGCTGAGGCCAGGTAGGTGGGTGTCTGCCTTGGCCAGCTTGAGCTCTAACAGCAAGTCACTGAGCTCTAGGAACTTTGAACTGTCCTTGCTTGATATCTTTGGAAAACTCTGTAGACGCTTGAACAGTGCATCTTCTATGGCTTCTGGACTGCCAAAGTTTTTCTCTAGTCTTTCCCATGCAGCCATGAGACCAGCCATTGGCTTACTGATATGTACAGACCTGAGTCTCTTGACACACTCTGTGGATTGTGGTCCTAGCCATCTGATTAGCAGGTCCAGCTCTTCGGCAGCAGTGATGCCGAGGTCACTAGTTACGGTTCTAAAGGCATTTTTCCAACCTCTGTAATTTTCAGGTTGGTCGTCAAACCTTGTGAGACCGGTTTTAGTAAGTTCGCGGCGAATCATGTACCTTGCGAAGTCGGACATGTCTGTTCTTTCTGACTTAGGATGCACGAATGTGGGCTGAGCGGTGCTGTACATAGGGGTGGAGATGTCTTGGCCTTGAAACGTGGGTAAGTATGGATTGGCATATGCATTTAGTCCAGCAACCGGTTTGGTGGGTATAGTCTCTGCTACATGCGGAGCTGGCACTATGCGGTTGTCGAGAGTATAATGACCTGCCGGTATATTGGGTTGCGTGCAGATAATAGCCTGTGGAGTTTGATGAGATGCAGGGTCTTGGCGCATACCGGAATACGAAGGAAGTTCAAGTTTGGGAGCATTGTACTGACCTTGAGTGTAGGGTTCTGTAAGTGGATCGGCATCCTGGTGCCCTGGAGAAGCATGAACGCCATCAGGAGTGTTAGTGATGATCTGCGGTTCGCCATTTTGGCTTAGCACGTAGTCTCTTGTGCATTCAATAGGGTCCTCTGCCTCCACTTCACACAAACTGATGCTGTCTCTTTGACTCCCACTGATAGCTCGCTCCAGGATCCTTAACTCCACCATGGCTGTTGCGTGCTCACATTCCTTCTCCAGAGCTTCCTTGCGTGCTGCATCCGCATCCATTTCTGCTCTCTTTTGTGCTGTGGCTGCATCCATTTCTGCTCTCTTTTGCGCAAAGGCTGCTTGTATCTTAGACGTTTCTGCCTTAGCACGTGCCCTTATAAGCTGCTGGCTGAGAGTGGAATATTTTGATGAACTTGACCTAGATGAGCGTTTTGAGTGCTTAGACGATTTGGATGAGCGAGATGATGCATCTGGTGTCCGTGCAATTTTAGCCTCTATCTTTGTCTTAATGTCGCGTACGGTGTAGTCTCTTTCAGAATTAAGCTGCTGGAAACTTTGCAATTCTTTTAAAGTCTCTGGCAGATTCAGTTTCTTCAGGAGAATAATGTATTGGTCAGTCTTCTCCATATACCTTTGGTATGCTGTGCATAATTGTTCTAGGGCTCCCTCAAGTGATAACTCATGAGAAGCAGGCCTTGATACAGTGTCTATGTGACTCAGCACTTTCTCCCATAGTGAAGACACATCACTATATACAACACATTTTTCAGTCTCTAAATTCTCCATGACTTTCCATGTAGGTTTGACTGTACGTTTTCCCCTTTCACTAGCTGGTGGATGGGGATCTGGGTCTCTTTCCTGTGTTTGTAAGTCTGGTAGGGACATTGTATACCTCGCTTCAGACATGATTTGATTGCAGGCAGGAAGAGTGGATGATGAGGGTTATACTTCTCACTGTTTATCTGCAGTGTGTGCTTCTATGCACGCTGGGGTCTGGCTGGGAACTGGGTTACTGTGTATCTGGGAAATGTCCTTTTCCACTGAGGTTCAGCACAGACCTTGAGTTACTGTCTCTGAAGGCAGGATATTCCTTTTTACTATTCTGACTCATGGATATGTAGAACACAGTGGTGCCTGGATAGGCCTTTCTTTTGGGCGCTTCCGTATTGACCTGTACTCACGTTCATACCGATTTATCAGATAGCTTAACTCAGCCACGATCTCATGTAAGAAGACTCCAGGAAAAGTGGATTGCTTTAACTGAAATTCTTGTATTATGATGAAAGCAGCAGGTAAAAAGGAATATTCAACAGAGGACATGTAATAGGATGCATGCAGATGGAAGGATGATAACAAAATGGAGAATGAGGGAGGGAACAAACATACATCACAGGACTACAGGGAGAGAGTTGGGACAAAATACACGGAAAGGCAAACTTCTGCCTAGAAAGAGGGATTGAACACAAGCAATGCAAATATTAAATGATTTCCCAAGTCGTGAGACATGACAAACAGCTCAACCCAGTCATCTACATGGTCACGCTTGACCACACTCGGGGTAGGCGAAAGGCCGTTCAAGTCAATATGATGAAGGCTCATCACGCACGTGAAGCCTACGTCCTACCGATCTTCAGCCTGCCTGAAGACAGGGAGGAAGACCCCCTGTTGGACATGCTGGCCCAAGCCAAGGCCGGTGGGTCCATCGAGGACTTGGAGTTAAGCGCCTTGTTAATCGAACCCCAGCGGTCGCAGCTTCGGACCACGCTGGAACCCTTCCGGGCCGTGTTCTCCAACCAACCTGGAAGGACTGAGTTAGCGGACCACGAGGTGGACAACGGGAATCATGCCCCACTACAGCAAACACCATATGGGATCTCCAACGAGGTGCAGCAAGTTATGCGCCAGGAGATCGATGAGATGTTACAGCTAGGGGTGATTCAACAGTCAAAGAGCGCATGGGCCTCACCTGTAATTCTCGTGCCTAAGAAGGATCGGACCATCAGATTCTGCGTGGACTACAGGGAGCTCAACACCATCACAGCTTCTGACATGCACCCCATGCCGCGCATCGAGGAGCTGCTTGATCGGTTAGCTGGCGCAAAATATCTGTCCATAATGGATCTGAGTCTGGGATACTGGCAGATTCCCCTGAGCCCCGAGGCGCAGGAGAAGTCCGCAATTTTCCCACCCTTTGGACTGTACGAGTCCACGGTCATGCCCTTTCACATGAAGAATGCCCCTGCCACTTTTCAGCGGATGGTCAACCATCTTCTTCAGGGACTGGAGAAGTGCGTGGTGGCATACTTGGATGACATTGCTATCTTCAGTTCCTCTTGGGATGAACACCTGCAGCATCTACAGGAGGTGCTCAGGTGAATTCACCAAGCAGGTATGACCATCAAGCCGGGAAAGTCCCAGATGGGCATGAGAGAGATCCACTACCTGGGGCATCAGGTAGGTGGGAACTCCATGAGGTCAGAGCCTGGGAAAGTGGTTGCAATCGCATCCTGGCCCACCCCCAGGACCAAGAAGCAGGTGATGTCCTTCCTGGGCACTGCAGGGGTACTATAGGCGCTTTGTACAGAACTATAGTAGCCTGGCAAAACCCTTGACGGACCTCACCAGGAAGAGGCTACCCCAAACAGTCGACTGGACAGATGGCTGTGAGGTTGGCCTTCCAGGCTTTGAAAACCGCCCTGTGCAGCTCTCCTGTGTTAAAAGCAGTCGACATAAGTCGACCGTTCCTGGTGCAGACCGACCCCATTGAATTTGGCCTCGGTGCTGTGTTCAGCAAGGTCGACCCGGGGAACCAAGAATACCCCGTGTGGACCTGAGCCGGAAGCTTCTGCCAAGGGAAGTGGCCTATTCCACCATCGAGAAGGAGTGCTTGGCCATGGTCTGTGCCCTGCAACGTTTGCAGCCCTACCTGTGTTGTCGCACCTTCACTGTGATGACCGACCACAACCCTCTGCACTGGCTACAAGCCATGCGTGGAACCAACTGAAGGTTGCTACGCTGGAGCCTTGCCCTCCAACAGTACGATTTTACCCTGAAACACAAAAAGGGCAGCGAGCATGGCAATGCAGATAGGTGAGAAACGTATTACTACGTAACTGGGTCACCCAGCTACCCCACGGGTGTTGTCTTTCTATGAGGTTCATATGCCGAGATATGCGGGATGATGGTTTTTCATATACTCAAGACAGAGGAGTGCATTCCATAGCTCTGCCCACCCCATGAGGTCATCCAGGGGGAGAGACCCTTAGTTTTGGGCAAAGGTAAAAACTCAGAGGCCCAGACAAGGTGGGTCTTTTGCCAGGGGATTCAGCTACGACAGGCTATGCAATCTGACCTGAAGATTTTGGGGAAGGTCCCCTCCCCCCAGCCACTACACGGCGTACCATTGAATGATGTGAAAGAATTGTAAGTTGATTTCTTCCGTTAATCCCTTTTTTTTACTTGTTTGTACATACGATGCTTGTCTTCTTTTATAATACCCTTTACCCTTTTGTAAACATTGGCTAACTTTTTGGAGTAAAATATATAAAATTCCTAGCTTCGCTTCTCCTTGCTCTATAACGTACTGTCACGTCCTCTGAAGTGAATTACGCTACTAATTTGGGTTGGCTCCGGACCTATTATTAATTAAGGAATCAGAGCTGGTGACAGCGGATTTGTCCTGTGCGTTTGGTAGACCATGTAGCGACGGACGGTGTTGATAATTATTGTTCCCACCTGAGTGGCAGTAGTTATATCACCCTCGCTGCAGCATGCCCATTAGCCAGTACAAAGTAAGGCAGCCTTTCTGGAGACCAATTATCCTAGGTGCAGTACCCTGTCTGACCTGAGGGTAAGTGGGGTGCCAGAGAGCTGCAAGTTCCAAACCAGAACTGGGAAGTGGGATATACTGTAGATAAATCTCCTTCAGAAAGAACTGGGCAACCAAACAACCCTGGTTCATGATATATTGGTGTGAGCGGTGGGGATGATAAAGTTATCCTCCCTGGGATCCGTGACAGTGTTCCCTTTATTTTTTTGAGCAGTGTATATACAGATGGGACATAGTAATATAAGATATAATAGTATATACTGTGTGTAGTGATGTATTATATACAGTATATACTATACACTCCCTGACAGACGTTATGTCGCTTATCCATGTTATGTAAATAAAAGCTTATAACCGGACGTTAAATTCATCCATTGGTTGTATAAATTATTCTTTTGAAAGCTGAAACCCTCCAAAATGTGGTTTGGGTTAAGAAAATACATTGGCATCAATGCAGAAATATTGATCAGTTAATGGACACAGAATGGTCAGATTTTGGCAAGACAAAAGTTTTGTCGCCTGGTCATATAATGCACCCAATCCTAGTTTACATCCTCACTTGTGCTCAGTAAATGATCGGTTAATTAGTGTGTGTGTATATAAAGAAACCCAGCACCCCAGACCTTCTCTTGAACTGCAACTTGAGCTCTGACAACATGCCAAAAATCCACCCTGCGACCAAAGCCTGGATTATCAAGAGGCTGAAGACCAGATCCACTGCAGAGGTGGCTGGCGCCTTTAATGTGTCTCAGCGTCAAATACAAAGAATTAAAAAAAGATTTGAAGAGACTGTAGATGTGTTTGACAAGCCCAGGTCAGGCAGATCCCGCAAGACAACTGCTCAGGATTAACGTTTGTTGGTTAGAAAATCCAAAGCAAGCCCTTCTTCCTCTGCAGTAGAACTCCAACAGGCCTGGTCACCTCAAGTCCCTGTGTCAACTAGAACAGTTTGTAGGATTCTGTCTCAAAATGGCCTCCATGGTCGAATCAGTGCCCAGAAGCCAGCACTAAACAAAAGGCAAATAAGAAACCGTGTGGCATTTGCAAAGTCCCACAGCCTGCTAAACAGATGGATGGTGGAAAAGTGGCAGAAGGTGGATTTCTCTGATAAATCTTCAGTAGAATTCCACCACAGCCACCGCAAATACTGCAGGAGACCTACTGGAGCCCGTATGGATCCAAAATACACCCAGAAAACAGTTAAATTTGGTGGTGGAAAGATCACGGTCTGGGGTTACATTCAGTATGGGTGTGTGTGAATCATTTGCAAGATGGAAAGCAATATCAATAGCCTAAAATATCAAGAAGTATTAGCTACCTCTTACAGTATATTCCAAATCATAAAAAGGGTCAAATTCTGCAGCAGGATGGTGTTCCATCTCATTCATCCATCTCTACAACAAAGTTCCTCCAGGTAAAAAAGATCAAGGTGCTCAAGGACTGGCCAGCCCAGTCACCAGACATGAACATCATTGAGCATGTTTGGGGTAGGATGAAAGAGGAAGCTTGGAAGACAAAACCAAAGAATCTAGATGAACTCTGGGAGGCACGTAAGACTGCATTTTTTGCTATTCCTGATGACTTCATTAATAAATTAGTAACATAAATTACCTAGTAAAGGTATGAAGTGACGAGAGAGAAAATAGGTAAATTGGAGGTCCCAATTTTTCCATCTTCCTGTCTTTTTATATAATACATGTTATTTTAAATATTGTTTCAATAAAAGAAACATTTTTTTTAATCTATTTTCTCTCTCGTCACTTCATACCTTTACTAGGTAATTTATGTAAGTATCTATGATTGAAGTGCTATTTATTGCCTATTTAATTTTGGATTATGGGATTAATTCATTAATAAATTGTATGAATCATTGTTGAACCGCATGGATGCAGTCCTTCAAGCTCATGTAAGTCACACAAAATATTAAACATGACTAATAGCACCACAACTTCATTCATATGTTATGCAACATATATTTGTATTTTAAGTTAATTATTTGTTTGAATATCACATTACTTTCTGTGATTTTGTCTTGCCAAAATCTGACAATTCTGTGTCCATTAACTGATCAATATTTCTGCATTGATGCCAATTTATTTTCTTAACCTAAACCACATTTCGGAGGGTTTCAGCTTTCAAAAGAATAATTTATACAACCAATGGATGAATTTAACGTCAGGTTATAAGCTTTTATTTACATTACATGGATAAGCGACATAACTTCTGTCAGGGAGTGTATACAGATGTAATCTACTATATAATTGTCTAAGGGTCACTTCCGTCTTTCTGTCTGTCCTTCTGTCTGTCTTTCTGTCTGTCACGGATATTCATTGGTCGCGGCCTCTGTCTGTCATTGAAATCCAAGTCGCTGATTGGTCGCGGCAAAACGGCCACGACCAATCAGCGACGGGCACAGTCCGGCGGCAAATGGCCGCTCCTTCCTCCCCGCAGTCAGTGCCCGCTCCATAATCTCCTCCAGTCAGCGCTCACACAGGGTTAATGGCAGCAGTAGCGGACCGCGTTATGCCGTGGGTAACGCTTACCGCTGCTATTAACCGTGTGACCAACTTTTTACTATTGATGCTGCCTATGCGGCATCAATAGTTAAAAGATCTAATGTTAAAAATAATGAAAAAAAATAAAAAATCGTTATATACTCACCGTCCGTCGGCCCCTGGGATCCAGAACCGTCCTTTCCCGCTCCTCGGGACGCTCCGGTGACCGCTCCATGCATTGCGGTCTCGCGAGATGATGACGTAGCGGTCTCGCGAGACCGCTACATCATCTCGCGAGACCGCAATGCATGGAGCGGTCACCAGAGCGCGCGAGGAGCATCGGTAACCGCTTCGCCTGCATCCGGGGCCAACGGAAGGTGAGTATAACACTATTTTTTTATTTTAATTCTTTTTTTTTAACAGGGATATGATGCCCACATTGCTATATACTGTGTGGGCTGTGCAATATACTACGTGGGCTGTGCAATATAATACGTGGCCTGTGCAATATTCTGCGTGTGCTGTGCAATATACTTCGTGGGCTGTGCAATATAATACGTGGGCTGGGCAATATACTGCGTGTGCTCTGCAATATACTATGTGGGCTGTGCAATATAATACGTGGGCTGGGCAATATACTACGTGTGCTGTGCAATATACTACGTGGCTGTGCAATATACTACGTGGGCTGGGCAATATACTACGTGCGCTGTGCAATATACTACGTGGGCTGTGCAATGTACTACGTGGGCTGTGCAATGTACTGCGTGGGCTGTGCAATGTACTGCGTGGGCTGTGCAATGTACTGCGTGGGCTGTGCAATGTACTGCGTGGGCTGTGCAATGTACTGCGTGGGCTGTGCAATGTACTGCGTGGGCTGTGCAATGTACTGCGTGGGCTGTGCAATATACTACGTGGGCTGTGCAATGTACTGCGTGGGCTGTGCAATGTACTGCGTGGGCTGTGCAATGTACTGCGTGGGCTGTGCAATATACTACGTGGGCTGTGCAATATACTATGTGGCCTGTGTTATACACTACGTGGCCTGTGTTATACACTACGTGGCCTGTGTTATACACTACGTGGCCTGTGTTATACACTACGTGGCCTGTGTTGTATACTACGTGGCCTGTGTTATACACTATGTGGCCTGTGATATACACTACGTGGCCTGTGTTATACACTACGTGGCCTGTGTTATATACTACATGGCCTGTGTTATACACTATGTGGGCTGTGTTATACACTACGTGGGCTGTGTTATATACTGCGTGCGTGGGCTGTTATATACTACGTGAGCTGTGTTATATGCTACGTGGGCTATTATAAACTACGTGGCTGTGTTATATGCTATATGGGCTGTTATACACTCCGTGGCTGTGCTATATACTACGTGGCTGTGCAATATACTACGTGGCTGTGCTCTTTACTACGTGGGCTGTTATATACTACATGGCCGGCCGCGAACGATCAGCGACAGACGCTGTGTATTCAATGTATTATTCTAAAATCTTCATAAATAAACTACATACATATTCTAGAATATCCGATGCGTTAGAATCGGGCTACCATCTAGTATAAGATATAACAGTGTATACTGTGTGTAGTGATGTATTATATACAGTATATACTATATAGAGATGTGACATAGTAATATCTATAATATAACGCTGGGAGCGTCACTCTGTCCGAAGCCTCTATAGACTGCGCAAGCGCAAGCGCCGGCGCAGTCTGGACCGCACAGAGCGACGCTCCCAGGAGATTGCGGTATGCGTAAGCGCTGAACGCACACCGCGATCTCCACCGGACAAGCAGGGACGAGCCAGGAGGCGGAGGGTGAGTATACTTACCTGACCCGTTCCACCGACGCGCTTCCGGGCCGTGACTGTCCCCCTGCTCCCGGAATCGGCGCCTGCGCAGTCCGCGCTTTCCGGCGCCATTTTCTTGAAGACACATTGCAGTGTCTTCAAGAAAATGGCGCCGGAAAGCGCGGACTGCGCAGGCGCCGACTCCGGGAGCAGGACCAAGAAAATGGCCGCACCCAGCACAGCCGCCGCGCCCACAGCCGCCGCACCCAGCACAGCTGCCCACAGCCACGCACAGCCGCCGCACCCAGCACAGCCGACCACAGCCACGCACAGCCGACCACAGCCACGCACAGCCGACCACAGCCACGCACAGCTGCCCACAGCCACGCACAGCCACCCATAGCCACGCACAGCCGCCGCACCCAGAACAGCCACGCACAGCCGCCGCACCCAGCACAGCCGACCACAGCCGCCGCACCCAGCACAGCCACGCACAGCCGCACCCAGCACAGCCGACCACAGCCACGCACAGCCGCCGCACCCAGCACAGCCGCCCACAGCCACGTACAGCCACCCATAGCCACGCACAGCCGCCGCACCCAGCACAGCCGCCCACAGCCACGCACAGCCCACAGCCACGCACAGCCGCCGCACCCAGCACAGCCGCCGCACCCAGCACAGCCATGCACAGCCGCCACAGCCACGCACAGCCGCCTACAGCCACGCACAGCCTCCCACAGCCACGCACAGCCGCCCACAGCCACGGACAGCCGCCGCACCCAGCACAGCCGCCCACAGCCACGCACAGCCGCCGCACCCAGCACAGCCACGCACAGCCGCCGCACCCAGCACAGCCACGCACAGCCGCCCACAGCCGCCGCACCCAGCACAGCCGCCCACAGCCACGCACAACCGCTGCACCCAGCACAGCCACCCACAGCCGCCGCACCCAGCACAGCCGCCGCACCCAGCACAGCCGCCGCACCCAGCACAGCCACGCACAGCCGCCACAGCCATGCACAGCCTCCGCACCCAGCACAGCCGCCTACAGCCACGGACAGCCGCCGCACCCAGCACAGCCACCGCACCCAGCACAGCCGCCGCACCCAGCACAGCCGCCCACAGCCACGCACAGCCGCCGCACCCAGCACAGCCTCCCACAGCCACGCACAGCCGCCTACAGCCACGCACAGCCGCTGCACCCAGCACAGCCGCTGCACCCAGCACAGCCGCTGCACCCAGCACAGCCACCGCACCCAGCACAGCCGTCCACAGCTGCCGCACCCAGCACAGCCGCCCGCACCCAGCACAGCCACGTCACATACAGCCGCCCGCACTCAGCACAGCCACATACAGCCGCCCGCACTCAGCACAGCCGCCCGCACTCAGCACAGCCGCCCGCACTGATGGGGGCGCAGGATGGAGCAGCACGTGATAGGATGGGGGCGCAGGATGGGAGCACATGACAGGATGGGGATGAGGATGGAGCAGCACATGACACGGTGGAGCAGCACATGACAGGATGGGGGCACAGGATGGAGCAGCACATGACACGGTGGAGCAGCACATGACACGGTGGAGCAGCACATGACAGGATGGGGATGCAGGATGGAGCAGCACATGACACGGTGGAGCAGCACATGACAGGATGGGGGCGCAGGATGGAGCAGCACATGACACGGTGGAGCAGCACATGACAGGATGGGGGGCAGGATGGAGCAGCATATGACAGGATAGGAGCAGCACATACCAGGATGGAGACCATATTCCAATATAAATGCTCGCCACCCGGGCGTAGAACGGGTTCAATAGCTAGTAAGATATAACAGTATATACTGTGTGTAGTGATGTACTATATACAGTATATACAGTTATATGAAAAAGTTTGGGCACCCCTATTAATCTTAAGCTTAATGTTTTATAAAAATTGTTTTTTTTGCAACAGCTATTTCAGTTTCATATATCTAATAACTGTTGGACACAGTAATGTTTCTGCCTTGAAATGAGGTTTATTGTACTAACAGAAAATGTGCAATCTGCATTCAAACAAAATTTGACAGGTGCATAAGTATGGGCACCTCACCAGAAAAGTGACATTAATATTTAGTAGATTCTCCTTTTGCAAAAATTACAGCCTCTACTCGCTTCCTGTAGCTTTTAATGAGTTCCTGGATCCTGGATGAAGGTATTTTTGACCATTCCTCTTTACAAAACAATTCCAGTTCAGTTAAGTTTGATGGTCGCCGAGCATGGACAGCCCTCTTCAAATGATCCCACAGATGTTCAATGATATTCAGGTCTGGGGACTGGGATGGCCATTCCCGAACAGTGTAATTGTTCCTCTGCATGAATGCCTGAGTAGATTTGGAGCGGTGTTTTGGATCATTGTCTTGCTGAAAGATCCATCCCCTGCGTAACTTCAACTTTGTCACTGATTCATGAACAATATTGTCAAGAATCTGCTGATACTGAGAGGAATCCATGCGTCCCTCAACTTTAACAAGATTCCCGGTGCCGGCATTGGCCACACAGCCCCAAAGCATGATGGAACCTCCACCAAATTTTACTGTGGGTAGCAAGTGTTTTTCTTGGAATGCTGTGTTTTTTGGCCGCCATGCATAACGCCTTTTTGTATGACCAAACAACTCAATCTTGGTTTCATCAGTCCACAGGACCTTCTTCCAAAAAGAAATTGGCTTCTCCAAATGTGCTTTTGCATACCTCAGCCGACTGTTTGTGGCGTGCTTGCAGAAACGGCTTCTTTCGCATCACTCTCCCATACAGCTTCTCCTTGTGCAAAGTGCGTTGTATAGTTGACCGATGCACAGTGACACCATCTGCAGCAAGTTGATGCTGCAGCTCTCTGGAGGTGGTCTGAGGACTGTCCTTGACTGATCTCACCATTCTTCTTCTCTGCCTTTCTGATGTTTTTCTTGGCCTGCCACTTCTGGCCTTAACAAGAACTGTACCTGTGTTCTTCCATTTCCTTACTATGTTCCTCACAGTGGAAATTGACAGGTTAAATCTCTGAGACAGTTTTTTGTATCCTTCCCCTGAACAACTATGTTGAATAATCTTTGTTTTCAGATCATTTGACAGTTGTTTTGAGGAGCCCATGATGCCACTCTTCAGAGGAGATTCAAACAGGAGAACAACTTGCAAGTGACCACTTTAAATAGCTTTTCTCATAATTGCATACACCTGGCTATGAAGTTCAAAGCTCAATGAGGTTACAAAACCAAAAAAAGTGCTTTAGTAAGTCAGTAAAAAGTAGGTAGGAGTATTTAAAACAAGAAAATGATAAGGGTGCCCATACTTATGCACCTTTCAAATTTTGTTTGAATGCAGATTGCACATTTTCTGTTAGTACAATAAACCTCATTTCAAGGCAGAAACATTACTGTCTCCAACAGTTATTAGATATATGAAACTGAAATAGCTGTTGCAAAAAAACAATTTTTATAAAACATTAAGCTTAAGATTAATAGGGGTGCCCAAACTTTTTCATATAACTGTACTATATACAGATGGGACATAGTAATATAAGATATAGTATATAGTGATGTATTATATACAGTATAATATATATATATATATATATATATATATATATATATATATATATATATATATATATCATTGTATACTGTGTATAGTGATCTATTGTATACAATACTAGCTGCACTACCCGGCATTGTCCGGGTTAATAACTGCTGTTAGCAAAATAGAATGTGTTAACAAAAATTTATTCTGCACAAAAAAAAACACAAAACAAATAGATAGAGATGTAATTATTAAAAGGCAAAAACTAAGCTAATAGAAGCATTTCACAACATATATTTCAACACCAGAGATATTCCACACAGATTTAACTGAATTGGCCAAGTAATGTGAAGTAATCTTCTACTACTTATTTGAGAGCCTTTTGATAAACGACATTCTTAGTTTTTCCTTCAGGTGCAAAGACGAACAGATTTTTGGCTGTTCCAACTCTTGAACAGGCCACATAAAGTTGACCATGAGAAAAGCTTGGAGTTTGTAAATCGATTCCAACTACTTTCAAAGACTGTCCCTGAGCCTTGTTGATGGACATAGCAAATGCCAGTCGAACAGGAAACTGGAGGAGTTTAAAATCAAAAGGCAAATCAGATGGAATGAGAGTAATTGTTGGAATGAAAACATCTCCTGTGGCACATCCTGTCAAAATGGTTGCCTCAATTACATGTGGAAACAGGTTCTTAATCAAGAGTCTTGTTCCATTACACAGCTTTGTTGGATCCAAATTTCTCAATAGCAGAATAGGTGGCTCCAGGTTTTAGAAAGAGGTTGTGAGGAGGAAGTCCTTGTGGCTCCAAGAAATTGAGGAACTCAGTTGGATAAAATAATGCTTGAGCAGGGTCTATTACTGTATCCACTGACTTGTAGGTTGTGCACACACCTGGAAGGAGATTTAGAATTTGAAGATTGATCTTGTTGACGCTGTCATTTTTGGGAGCTAGAATAGCCCTTTTACACAGCCAGCCAGAATTTTTGAAGTGGAGTTGAATGTTTGGAAAAACCTTTGCTTTCAACTCCTCAATGGAAGTCACAATGCAACAAAAGTTGCTTGGGAAGGTGATCTGTCCAGTGGTTGAGTTTACTGGTGCCTTGCCATCTCCAATAGTCAACAACTGGCTCGAAAACAGTCCAGCAGAAACATCGCCTGTCATGTAGACCCTCATGTTTGTGTTCAGTGACATTTTCTTTACTTTTCTCCAAAGGTACAATGCTTTGAGACAGGCACTGAGTTTGTCTGCAGGGGTTTATCTTGGAATAACAGGTAGTGTTTGGCGGAAGTCACCTGCCAAAACAACAACTACTCCTCCCATGATATATTTGTTGCTACGCAGGTCTTGCAGCAGTCTGTCCACTGCTTCCAGAGCCCTTTTGTGTGACATGGTGCATTCATCCCAAATGATGGCACTGCATTTTTGAAGCAATTTGGCCAGTACTGATCCCTTGGCAATATTACACACGGGGCTGTCACTATGAGACAGGTTAAGTGGTAGTTTGAATGTCGAATGTGCTGTCCTGCCACCTTTTAAATGCGTAGCTGCAATTCCAGAAGATGCCACTGCAAGTGTAATCTTTTTTTGTTGCCGAAATTTTGCCAGGAGCAAGTTGATTACAAATGTCTTTCCTGTTCCACCTGGAGCATCAAGGAAGACAATCCCACCTTTGTTGGTTTCATGTAGTTATAGGCGTCCCTTTGATCTGGTACCAATATTGGCTCGTTCTGAGACACAAATGCTGTCAGTTCATCAATATTGTAGTTTGTTTCTCTGAAAATCTCCCTACACATTTGGATGCCTTCAGGATTTCTTATTGGAGCAGGCAAACCAAGCAACTGTAAGGCTTTTCCTGACATTGCTATGTACTGATCTTCAAGGAGCATTAACCCCTTCCCGACATGTGACGGAATAGTACGTCACATGTCGGGACCCCCGCTTTGATGTGCGCTCCGGCGGTGAGCGCACATCAAAGTCGCGACATGTCAGCTGTTTTTTACAGCTGACATGTGCGCGCAATAGCGGCGGGTGAAATCGCGATCACCCGCCGCTATTAACTAGTTAAATGCCGCTGTCAAACGCAGACAGCGGCATTTAACTACCGCATCCGGCCGTGCGGCCGGATATGAGCGCATCGCCGACCCCCGTCACATGATCGGGGGTCGGCGATGCTCCTCCATTGTAACCATAGAGGTCCTGGAGACCTCTATGGTTACTGATCGCCGGTGGCTGTGAGCGCCCCCCTGTGGTCGGCGCTCACAGCACACCTGCATTTTAGCTACATAACAGCGATCTGATGATCGCTGTTATTTAGCAGAGCCGATCGGGCTGTGCCTGCTTCTAGCCTCCCATGGAGGCTATAGAAGCATGGCAAAAGTAAAAAAAAAAAGTTTTTAAAAATGTGAAAAAAATAAAAAAAATATAAAAGTTTAAATCACCCCCCTTTCGCCCCAATCAAAATAAATCAATAAAAAAAACCCCCAACCTACACATATTTGGTATCGCCGCGTTCAGAATCGCCCGATCTATCAATAAAAAAAAAGCATTAACCTGATCGCTAAATGGCGTAATGAGAAAAAAATTCGAAACGCCAGATTTACGTTTTTTTGGTCGCCACGACATTGCATTAAAATGCAATAACGGGCGATCAAAAGAACGTATCTACACCAATATGCTATCATTAAAAACGCCAGCTCGGCACGCAAAAAATAAGCCCTCACCTGACCCCAGATCACGAAAAATGGAGACGCTACGAGTATCGGAAAATGGCGCAATTTTGTTTTGTTTTTTGCAAAGTTTGGAATTTTTTTTCACCACTTAGGTGAAAAATAACCTAGTCATGTTAGGTGTCTATGAACTCGTAGTGACCTGGAGAATCATAATGGCAGGTCAGTTTTAGCATTTAGTGAACTTAGCAAAATAGGCAAGCAAAAAACAAGTGTGGGATTGCACTTTTTTTGCAATTTCACTGCACTTGGAATTTTTTTCCCGTTTTCTAGTACATGACATGCTAAAACCAATGATGTCGTTCAAAAGTACAACTCGTCCCGCAAAAAATAAGCCCTCACATGGCCAAATTGACGGAAAAATAAAAAAGTTATGGCTCTGGGAAGGAGGGGAGCGAAAAACGAAAACGGAAAAACGGAAAAAGCTCTGGGGGTGAAGGGGTTAAAGTTTCATTGAACATTTCCTCAGTGAAGTTGAGTTGCTGAGGATTTTCCCTTCTAATCTGCATGAGGATGTCTTCACTGAGATCAGTTTTGTACTTTGTCCAAATCTCAAGAGGATTTGAAATGCTACAGGTTGTTAGAATAATAGCAAAGAGGTTTGTTAGTCGCTTTGGGGTTTGTGTGGCTTCTGCTTTACTGAGGGTCATGTCCCAGTGTCCATCATTTCCCAGAAGTCCTTTTCTTTGGCAAGCTTCTCTGAATGTTTCACACACATGGCCTCTGACGGTCTGCAGGTCAGAAAATGATGTAGGGCCTTTGACAACATGAAGTAACATGCGCAGGTAGAAGCACTCTGCATTTGACGGATGAACAGTGTAGACGCAACCAAGAGTATCAGTTGCCTTGACCCCTGGATAGCCTTCAATATCAAGCCCCCGTTTCCTCCGTTCCAGTGTTTTTCTGGAGGCATTCCAAGTGTAGTACTTTGGTAAGTCACAGTAGAGAATTGTTTTTGCAAAAGGGTCTTGTTGACACAGCTCAAAAAATGCCAAGAGGGTGGTCTTAGGAGCTGCTGCTGCAAGTTTGCTGGGTTAAAGTAAATTATCTGTCCATTTTCCAAGTGCACACTCAGATGCACAACTGGTGGGTAGCGATCATGAATGGAGAATCCTAGTATTCTCCAAACAGCTTCATTGCCGTTTATGTACCTGCCCATCTGGAATGCCTCCACTTCATCAATAATAGGTCCATTTTTCTGGAGTTCAAAAACTGATTAATTCCTTTGTGGACATATTTGCAGATATACTTGATTGATTTCACAGAGTGGCAAGATTTGACATTTATGTGGGCCTGGAAGATTTTTGAGAGCAAAGGGTTGTAAGGCACTACCCACCTTTTGTCAATTTCTATCTCTTGGAGTGATGATCCAACACGCATTTTGAGCTTTGCTGTGAAACCACCATCCCCTGGCTTTCTTCTTCGGTAGACTGGATATCCATCTTTCCTGCTTAGGTTTCTTGGACCAGGGATAGTGGGTAATGCTTTGAACACCTGCCATCAATCATACAGGGAGAATTTTTGTTGAGACTCCCACACGGACCATGGATCATGTTTTTTGTGATGGTGTCAAACAGCAATGGGTCAATCTGAAGGTCTGGCAATTCGGCACTGATGATATTGTCAATTTCAGTAGGCTGTATTTTTTGCTTCAACCAGATCAAGATGTGGGCGTGAGGAAGGCCTCGTTTTTTACCATTCAACTGAATACATCCAGCACTGCATCTCACCATAAATATGTGATTTTGTGATGAGATTAGTCATTTTTGAAAGTTTCTGTTTGAAAACCCAAGCAATAAGGTCATGGCGATTCAATGTTTTTTGGCCCGGCAACAGATGTCCTCTAATTTCCTCACAGGCAGGATTGCAATTAAAGGTGATGAAAAGATCTGGACGGCCATACTTTCTCACATAAGTCATTGCATCCTGTGTGTGTTCATGCATGTGTCGTGGGCTTCCAGTGACAGTTGATGGAAGAATAACCATTTTCCCCAACTCTTTTGGATCAGCATCATTAGCAACAGCATCTCTAAGGTGAATATATTCCTCTGCCCTGAGCATCTTTTGATTTAGTCGGATATATAAAAGACGTTCACTCTCAATCTTTGCATACATGTCAACAATAAATTGGTGGAAGAGGTGTTTGCATTTCAAGATGTGATTTTCCTCTGCAAATCTTGTCATGATCCTATATGCATAGAAGTCCATGGCGGACACTTTTTTTCCTGAAGGGTTGCCTGTTGTAGGATCTGTCTGAGGTATTCCAAAGTGATAGCCATCCTGTCCCTGCCAAAAGAGGATTGGATATTGCAGACCATCATAGGACCTGTGAGTTTCTGCTACTCGTTGCAAACTATTGTTCCTTTTCTGAAGCACAATGTCACGGCTTTGAAAATCATTACCTACAATCAAGATGGCTACCTCATCAAATGTGGGAGCATTGAAACGTCGCTGATGTTCACCTTGTGGTGTTTTGTCAGCTCGAATGAAAACCTTGTAATCGTCATTTGGCATGCATTCAAGTGCAGTCTTAAAAAGTTGAACATATGGATTGTTCGAGTGAAGGAATTGCTGCAAAATAGTGACAATATCAAGGCGAGTGTTAGGAATTAAAGATCATCTCCGCTGAGCCTCTGCTTCTGCATTTCCCATGAAGAAGAGTTGAAGAAATTGAGGTTCTTCTCCTTGTAATGGAAGCAGTGAGCCAATCGAGTGGTAAACCTGTCCTTGAACTTTAAATGTCGGCATAAATCCTGTTGTAAACATTTCTTTTGTTGCACCAAATGATGTCATTTGGAAGCAGGAGTTGTACTTCCTGATGTTGTCCAAGAAATGCTTTGATATTGTACTGGTACCTGTCATCAGAGACTTTAGGGGATCTGGTGGTGACAGGAGAGGTGGAAGTTTTATCTTGCCATTTGCACAGCATAAACCTGGCGGTTCATCTTTCCATTTCGGGGCACTGCAGTACATGCAGACCACATCCATTTTTCCTATCTGAACTTTAGGATTATCCTGATAGCTTATGTCTGACTGGTAACAAAAGGCAGCATGTTTCAAATCTCCAACCATTTCCTGTGCCCTGGTGGAAGAAATAGCAATTCTCTTAGTGGCAAGTCAGCCTTCTCTCTGCTGAGATGACTCATTGGCCCTTGAGGAAGCATCTCTTCTCTTATCTGCAAGCCTTGCTTCCCTCTCCTTAGAAAGTTCATTGGCTCTTGAGGAAGCAGTTATTGGTTTCATGTCTGCAAGCCTCGCTTCCCTCTCCTCAGAAAGTTCATTGGCCCTTGAGGAAGCAGCTCTTGTTTTCATGTCTGCAAGCCTCACATCCCTCTCCTCAGAAAGATCATTGGCTCTTGAGGAAGCAGCTGTTTTCAAGTCTGCAAGCCTCGCCTCAGAAAGTTCATTGGCTCTTGAGGAAGCAGCTCCTGTTTTCATGTCTGCAAGCCTCGGTTCCCTCTCCTCAGAAAGTTCATTGGCCCTTGAGGAAGCAGCTCTTGTTCTCTTGTCTGCAAGCCTCGCTTCCCTCTGCTCAGAAAGTTCATTGGCTCTTGAGGAAGCAGCTGCTGTTCTCATGTGTGCCAGCCTTGTTTCTCGGTCTTCACATTTTACATTGGCCCGTAATGCAGCTTTTCTTTTTGCATCAGCTGACATTTGTGCCATGGAATTCCTTTTCTTATGAGGCATTATGGTAAAAATAGTCTGTAACTGGCAGTTTCTATATCTTCCCACATAGAGGTAATGTGACTGACATCAGCCTTTCCACCAACACACCCTAACTGACCTCACACAAGCTTTGTTATACCGAGAACATCCTTTGTTGCCTATATTAACCAATCAGAGCTCAGATTAATTAACTGTAGCCAACTAGAAGCGGAGCTGTGATTGGTTGCTATTGGCAGCCTGATAAATCCCCAGCCAACAGGAAGCCCTCCCACCTGGCAGTATATATTAGCTCACACATAGACATAATAGACAGGTCATGTGACTGACAGCTTTCCTATATCGTACATTTGTTACTCTTGTAGTTTGTCTGCTTATTAAATCAGATTTTTATTTTTGAAGGGTAATACCAGATTTGTGTGTGTTTTAGGGCGAGTTTCATGTGTTAAGTTGTGTGTGTTGAGTTGCGTGTGGCGACATGCATGTAGCGACTATTGTGAGATGAGTTTTGTGTCCCGACATGTGTGTAGCAACTTTTTGTGTGTCGAGTTGCATGTGACAGGTTAGTGTAGCAAGTGGTGTGCAGCACGTTTTGCACTTGGCAAGTTTTGCACTTGGCAAGTTTTGCGTGTGACGAGTTTTATGTGTGGTGCGCTTTGAGTATGTGCAAGTTTTGTGTGAGGCAATTTTTGCATGTGTTGCAACTTTTTTGCATGTGGCAATTTTTCCACGTGTGCAAGTTGTGCGTGTGGCGAGTTTTCCATGAGGTGAGTTTTGCACGTGCGGTGAGTTTTGCGTGAGCCTAGTTTGGCATGTGGCGAGTTTTGCATGTGGCGAATATTGCGCTTTGCGAGTTTTGAGTGGCGACTTTTGTGTTTCGACTTTTATGTGGCGAGGTTGGTGTATGTGTGGTGAAATGTGTGCTGAGGGTGGTATATGTGTTCAAGCACATGGTAGTGTGTGGCGCATTTTGTGTGTGTTCATATCCCCGTGTGTTGAGTATCCCATGTCGGGGCCCCACCTCAGCAACTGTACGGTATATACTCTTTGGCGCCATCGCTCTCACTCTTTAAGTCCCCCTTGTTCACATCTGGCAGCTGTCAATTTGCCTTCAACACTTTTTTTTTCACTTTTTGCCCATTATGTAGATAGGGTCAAAATTGTTTGGTGAATTGGAACGCGCGGGGTTAAAATTTCGCCTCACAACATAGCCTATGACGCTTTCGGGGTCCAGACGTGTGACTGTGCAAAATTTTGTGGCTGTAGCTGCGACGGTGCAGATGCCAATCCCGGACATATACACATACACACACACACACACACACAGCTTTATACAGTATATTAGATATGCTATATAGAGTTATGACATAGTAATATGATATAACAGTATATACTGTGTGTAGTGATATATATAGTATATACTGTATATAATACAACATTGTATACTGTGTGTAGTGATCTATTATATATAGTTGTGACATAGTAATCTAATATATAAAGCTAACTGTGTGTGTGTGTGTGTGTGTGTATGTCCGGGATTGGCATCTGCACCGTCACAGCTACAGCCACAAACTTTTGCACAGTCACACGTCTGGACCCTGAGAGTGTCATAGGCTATGTTGTGAGGCAAGATTTTAACCCTGCGCGTTCCAATTCACCAAACAATTTTGCCCCTATCTACATAATGGGGAAAAGTGAAAGGAAAAGTGTTGGAGGCAAAATGACAGCTGCCAGATGTGAACAAGGGGGACTTACACAGTGAGAGCGATGGCGCCAAAGAGTATATACCGTACAGTTGGTAAGGTGAGGCCCCGACATGGGATACTCACCACACACAGGGATATGAACACACACACAAAATGCGCCACACACTACCACGTGCTTGAACACATATCACCCTCAGCGCACATTTCACCACACACACACCAACCTCGCCACATAAAAGTCGAAACACAAAAGTCGCCGCTCAAAACTCGCCACGCGCAAAACTCGCCACATGCAAAACTAGGCTCACGCAAAACTAGCCACACGTGCAAAACTCACCTCATGGAAAACTCGCCACACACAAAACTTGCACACGCGGAAAAATTGCCACATGCACAAAAGTTGCAAAACATGGAAAAGTTGCCTCACACAAAACTTGCACAGTCAAAACGCACCACACATAAAACTCGCCACGCACAAAACTTGCTGCACACAACTTGCTACACTAACCTGTCACATGCAACTCGACACACAAAAAGTTGCTACACGCATGTCGCCACACAAAACTCACCTCACAAAAGTCGCTACATGCATGTCGCCACACGCAACTCAACACACACAACTAGACACATGAAACTCACCCTAAAACACACACAAGTCTGGTATTATCCTTCAAAAATAAAAATCTGATTAACCCCTTTCTGACATTGGACGTACTATCCCGTCGAGGTGGGGTGGGCCCGTATGATCACCGATGGGATAGTACATCCAGCGCGATCGGCGGCGCTCACGGGGGGAGCGCGGCCGATCGCGGCCGGGTGTCAGCTGACCATCGCAGCTGACATCCGGCACTATGTGCCAGGAGTGGTCACGGACCGCCCCTGGCACATTAACCCCCGGCACACCGCGATCAAACATGATCGCGGTGTGCCGGCGGTACAGGGAAGCATCGCGCAGGGAGGGGGCTCCCTGCGGGCTTCCCTGAGACCCCCGGAGCAACGCGATGTGATCGCGTTGCTGCGAGGGTCTCTTACCTCCTCCTAGCTGCAAGTGCCCGGATCCAAGATGGCCACGGCATCCGGGTCCTGCAGGGAGGGAGGTGGCTTACCAAGTGTCTGCTCAGAGCAGGCGCTTGGTAAGCCTGCAGTGCTGTAAGTCAGATCGGTGATCTGACAGAGTGCTGTGCAAACTGTCAGATCAGCGATCTGTGATGTCCCCCCCTGGGACAAAGTAAAAAAGTTAAAAAAAAGATTTCCACATGTGTAAAAAAAAAAAAAAAATACAATTCCTAAATAAAGAAAAAAAAAATATTATTCCCATAAATACATTTCTTTATCTAAATAAAAAAAACAAAACAATAAAAATACACATATTTAGTATAGCAGCGTCCGTAACGACCCCACCTATAAAACTATATCACTAGTTGACCCCTTCAGTGAACACCGTAGGGAAAAAAAAAAAAAACACGAGGCAAAAAACAACGCTTTATTATCATACTGCCGAACAAAAAGTGGAATAACACGCGATCAAAAAAACGGATATAAATAACCATGGTACCGCTGAAAACATCATCTTGTCCTGCAAAAAACGAGCTGCCACACAGCATCATCAAAGAAAAAATAAAAAAGTTATAGTCCTCAGAATAAAGCGATGCCAAAATAATTATTTATTCTATAAAATAGTTTTTATCGTATAAAAGCGCCAAAGCATAAAAAAATGATATAAATGAGGTATCGCTGTAATCGAACTGACCCGAAGAATAAAAATGCTTTATCAATTTTACCAAACGCGGAACGGTATAAACGCCTCCCCCAAAAGAAATTAATGAATAGCTGGTTTTTGGTCCTTCTGCCTCACAAAAATCGGAATAAAAAGCAATCAAAAACTGTCACGTGTTTAAAAATGTTACCAATTTTAACGTCAACTCGTCCCGCAAAAAACAAGACCTCACATGACTCTGTGGACCAAAATATTGAAAAATTATGGGTCTCAAAATGTGGAGACGCAAAAACTTTTTTGCTATAAAAAGCGTATTTTAGTGTGTGACGGCTGCCAATCATAAAAATCCGCTATAAAAAATGCTATAAAAGTAAATCAAACCCCCCTTCATCACCCCCTTAGTTAGGGAAAAATAATAAAAATAAAAAAATGTATTTATTTCCATTTTCCCATTAGAGTTAGGGTTAGGGCTAGGGCTAGGGTTAGGGCTAGGGTTAAGGCTAGGGTTAAGGCTAGGGTTAGGGCAAGGGTTAGGGTTGGGGCTAGGGTTGGAGCTAAAGTTAGGGTTAGGGTTGGGGCTAAAGTTAGGGTTGGGGCTAAAGTTAGGGTTAGGGTTTGGATTACATTTACGGTTGGGATTAGGGTTGGGATTAGAGTTAGGGGTGTGTCAGGGTTAGGGGTGTGGTTAGGGTTACCGTTGGGATTAGGGTTAGGGGTGTGTTTGGATTAGGGTTTGTTAGAATTGGGGAGTTTCCACTGTTTAGGCACATCAGGGGCTCTCCAAACGCGACATGGCGTCCGATCTCAATTCCAGCCAATTCTGCATTGAAAAAGTAAAACAGTGCTCCTTCCCTTCCGAGTTTCCCGTGCGCCCAAACAGGGGTTTACCCCAACATATGGGGCATCAGCGTACTAGGGACAAATTGGACAACAACTTTTGGGGTCCAAGTTCTCTTGTTACCCTTGGGAAAATATAAATTTGGGGGGCTAAAAATCATTTTTGTGGGAAAAAAAAGGATTTTTTATTTTCACGGCTCTGCGTTGTAAACTGTTGTGAAACACTTGGGGGTTCAAAGTTCTCACAACACATCTAGATAAGTTCCTTGGGAGGTCTAGTTTCCAATATGGGGTCACTTTTGGGGGTTTCTACTGTTTGGGTACATCAGGGGCTCTGCAAATGCAACGTGACGCCTGCAGACCAATCCATCTAAGTCTGCATTCCAAATGGCGCTCCTTCCCTTCCGAGCTCTGCCATGCGCCCAAACAGTGGTTCCCTCCCACATATGGGGTATCAGCATACTCAGGACAAATTGGACAACAACTTTTGGTGTCCAATTTCTCCTGTTACCCTTGGGAAAATACAAAACTGTGGGCTAAAAAAGAATTTTTGTGAAAAAAAAAAGGAATTTTTATTTTCACGGCTCTGCGTTATAAACTGTAGTGAAACACTTGGGGGATCAAAGCTCTCAAAAGACATCTAGATAAGTTCCTTAGGGGGTCTACTTTCCAAAATGGTGTCACTTGTGGGGGGGTTTAATGTTTAGGCACATCAGGGGCTCTCCAAACGCGACATGGCGTCCCATCTTAATTCCAGTCAAATTTGCATTGACAAGTCAAATGGCGCTCCTTCCCTTCCGAGCTCTGCCATGCGCCCAAACAGTCGTTTACCCCAACATATGGGGTATCGGCGTACTCAGAACAAATTGCACAACAACTTTTGGGGTCCAATTTCTTATCTTACCCTTGGGAAAATAAAAAATTGGGGACGAAAATATAATTTTTGTGAAAAAATATGATTTTTTATTTTTACGGCTCTGCATTATAAACTTCTGTGAAGCACTTGGTGGGTCAAAGAGCTCACCACACATCTAGATAAGTTCCTTAGGGGGTGTACTTTCTAAAATGGTGTCACTTGTGGGGCGTTTCAATGTTTAGGCACATCAGGGGCTCTCCAAACGCAACATGGCGTTCCATCTCAATTCCAGTCAATTTTGCATTGAAAAGACAAATGGCGCTCCTTCTCTTCCGAGCTCTGCGGCGCGCCCAAACAGTGGTTTACCCCCACATATGGGATATCAGCGTACTCAGCACAAATTGTACAACAACTTTTGGGGTCCATTTTCTCCTGTTACCCTTGGTAAAATAAAACAAATTGGAGCTGAAATAAATTTTGTGTAAAAAGAATTTAAATGTTAATTTTTATTTAAACATTCCAAAAATTCCTGTGAAACACCTGAAGGGTTAATACATTTCTTGAATGTGGTTTTAAGCACCTTGAGGGGTGCAGTTTTTAGAATGGTGTCACACTTGGGTATTTTCTATTATATAGACCCCTCAAAATGACTTCAAATGAGATGTGGTCCCTAAAAAAAAATGGTGTTGTAAAAATGAGAAATTGCTGGTCAACTTTTAACCCTTATAACTCCCTAATGGAAAAAAATTTTGGTTCCTAAATTGTGCTGATGTAAAGTAGACATGTGGGAAATGTTACCTATTAAGTATTTTGTGTGACATATCTCTGTGATTTAAGGGCATAAAAATTCAAAGTTGGAAAATCGCGAAATTTTCTAAATTTTCGCCAAATTTCCGTTTTTTTCACAAATAAACGCAAGTTATATCGAAGAAATTTTACCACTATCATGAAGTACAATATGTCACGAGAAAACAGTGTCAGAATAGCCAAGATCCGTTGAAGCATTCCAGAGTTATAACCTCATAAAGGGACAGTGGTCAGAATTGTAAAAATTGGCCCGGTCATTAACGTGCAAACCACCCTTGGGGGTAAAGGGGTTAATAAGCAGACAAAATACAAGAGCAACAACTGTACCATGTAGAAATACGGCAGCTGTCAGTCACATGACCTGTCTATTATGTGTATGTGTTGGCTAATATATACTGCCAGGGGGAGGGCTTCCTGTTGGCTGGGGATTTATCAGGCTGCCAATTTAGCTTACAAATACTGAGGTAAAAATACTGAGCAAATAATTTGTGAACGAGGTCTAATACAGGAGGAGATGACATACAGGTATATACTATATACAGGAGAAGATGACATAGATATATACTATATACAGGGGAGATGACACAGGTATATACAGTACTATATACAGGAGATGACATACAGGTATATACTATATACAGGAGGAGATGACACACATGTACTATATACAGGAGGAGATGACACACAGGTATATACTATATACAGGAGGAGATGACACAGGTATATACTATATACAGGGGAGATGACACACATATATACTATATACAGGGGAGATGACACAGGTATATACTATATACAGGAGGAGATGACATACAGGTATATACTATATACAGGAGATAAACACATGTATATACTATATACAGGGGAGATGACACACGTATATACTATATACAGGAGGAGATGACACGGGTATATACTATATACAGGAGGAGATGACATACAGGTATATACTATATACAGAAAAAAGTATTATTGCTATATCACTGGATTAGTATAAACCACGTCTTACAAAAAAAACTAATACCATAAAATAATTTTTTTATTTAGATTGATTAAAATGCAACAATGTCCTAAAACTTTAACACCAGGCAAACATACCACTACACTAAATACACTCACGTAAGGTGGTAGGGGGAGGGAGGGGTATTGGTGTCCCTATTGTGTCCTACCTGTCCCTTCCTGATCCCTGCCTACCTGCGGAGGTTGGCACCCTCTTGAACGCAATATGGCGCCCCCGCTCCTCGGCGGCTTGCCCTTTTATCCCTAAAAAACCCTAGTGTACACACCAATAGGGGATTCCTAAGTAGTACCCCTACCCTTAAATCCCGTACACATACAGGTGTCCAACCTTACACCAAACTATAGGGATAAATAATTGCAGAACATCATAACCACATTGAATCTAGTGCAGAAATGAAAAAATGATCTGGTACATCAGGCCCTTATATGACCATATATATAAATCTAACAAATCCCTAGGGTGATCCCTGCCTGTCAGCGGAGGTTGGCACCCTCTTGATCGCAATGTGGCGCCCCCGCTCAACGGTGGTTCACCCTCAATGTCCCTAGCAGTCTTTATAGGTAACCTGGAATATTGATCATTTTTGACAGGAGCTATCCCAATCCAAGATCTAAACTAGTCCAAAACCAAAGATTGCTGTCAGGGAATCCCAGATCAAATAATATATATGGGCACACAATATACAACAGAAATGGAGCTGCCCAGTGTTTTCACTCAAAATAATATCACTACAACCTCATTAACAAGATCCTGCAGTATCTCCTCACTGAGGTTTATTAATTTGCAACTCCTTAAAAACCAATTAAATAATATATACTTTTTGCAGTGTTATCTCAGCATGCTTTTAGATACCCCTTAGTTAGATGTTATCCTTCTGAGATATCTTTGTGCATTACCCTTAATGTGTTACTGCAGTGTCTCTCAACTTTCCAGAGTCATTTCCAACTCTACTGAGACCTTTTTCGTATGCTGTACAGTTTTACAATGTCATCTCAGCATACTTGCAAGTACCCCACATCTTAGTTGAGTATTGCACTATACCCCACAAAAAATTGGCACCAATTAGTTTGTACCCCACTCGGGGAATCACCCACCAGCAGACTGATAATACCAATAAAGAATGGTCTAGTTTGTCTGTATATTGCAGATATATATATGCCCAATTGAAAAAAGTCAGAGACCAACAAGGTGATAGCACAAATCCTTATCGCTCCCACTTATCTGTAATCATGTATCGCCTCGACGCGTTTCCCTCCCATGATATAGTTCCTCAGGAGGCATATGGGGCTATCCGTGTCTACTGACATCAGATTCAAATAGCGCCTGGTTGCATTTTTTTTTCATTTCTGCACTAGATTCAATTTGGTTATGATGTTCTGCAATTATTTATCCCATAGTTTGGTGTAAGGTTGGACACCTGTATGTCTACGGGATTTAAGGGTAGGGGTACTACTTAGGAATCCCCTATTGGTGTGTACACTAGGGTTTTTTAGGGATAAAAGGGCAAGCCGCCGAGGAGCGGGGGCGCTATATTGAGTTCAAGAGGGTGCCAACCTCCGCAGGTAGGCAGGGATCAGGAAGGGACGGTAGGACACAATAGGGACACCCATACCCCTCCCTCCCCCTACCACCTTATGTGAGTGTATTTAGTGTAGTGGTATGTTTGCCTGGTGTTAAAGTTTTAGGACATTGTTGCATTTTAATCAATCTAAATAAAATAATTATTTTATGGTATTAGTTTTTTTGTAAGACGTATATACTATATATAGGAGATGACACACAGGTATATACTATATACAGGGGAGATGACACACGTACATACTATATACAGGAGGAGATGACACACAGATATATCCTATAAACAGGAGCAGATGACACACGTATATACTATATACAGGAGGAGATGACATACAGGTACATACTATATACAGGAGGAGATGAAACACAGGTATATACTATATACATGAGCAGATGACACAGGTATATACTATATACAGGAGGAGATGACATACAGGTACATACTATATACAGGAGGAGATGAAACACAGGTATATACTATATACATGAGCAGATGACACAGGTATATACTATATACAGGAGGAGATGGCTTACAGGTATATACTATATACAGGAGGAGATGACACGTATATACTATATAAAAGAGGAGATGACACATAGGTATATAGAGGAGGAGATGACATACAGCAGGTATATACTATATACAGGGGAGATGACATACAGGTATATACTATATACAGGAGATGACATACAGGTATATACTATATAAAGAAGGAGATGACACAGGTATATAGTATATACAGAAGAGATGACATACAGGTATATACTATATACATGAGGAGATGACATACAGCAGGAATATACTATTTACAGGGGAGATGACATACAGGTATATACTATATACAGGAGATGACATACAGGTGTATACTATATATAAGAGGGGTGACAAACATGTATATACTGAGGGGAAAAAGAGGAGTGAGGGAAAATAGTGGAGTGAACGGAAAATGAGAGATGTGAGGTGACAAGTGTTAAGAGGGGGAAAATGTGAGGCGTGATGGGAAAATAAGAGAAGTGAGGTGCTATAACTAACCACAGATATTTACTACTAGCTGTTTCCAGCCAGCTAACGCTCGGCATGCTCATTGCTATCTAATTAACTCTGCTAGTGATTAAACTAACGTAATAATGACAACATTCAATAGCGCTTACGCAGGTGGTAAATTAACTTAAAATGAAGTTAATAACAATAATAATAATTAAAAATCAGAATAATATTAATACATTTTATTCACAGTGTAAAATCAAAAGCAAACTGGATTCGTGTGGTGATGTGTGGGGACGCAACCTCGTGTGGTAATGTGTGAGGACGCAGCCTCGTGTGGTAATGTGTGGGGACGGAGCCTCGTGTGGTAATGTGTGGGGACGGAGCCTCATGTGGTAATGTGTGGGGGGGCGGAGCCTCGTGTGGTAATGTGTGGGGACGTAACCTCGTGTGGTAATGTGGGGGGGCGGGATTGTGTGCGCTAATATGGTGGGGGGGCGGAATTATCTGTGGTAATATGGGGGGGGGCGGGATTATGTGTGGTAATGTAGTGGGGGGCGGGATTGTGTGTGGTAATGTGGTGGGGGGTGGGATTATATGTGGTAATGTGGTGGGGAGGTGGGATTATGTGTGGTGATGGGGTGGGGGCGGAGCTACTGTGCAGGGGGCGGGATTATGTGTGGTAATGTGGTGGGGGGCGGGATTATGTGTGGTGATGGGTGGGGGCGAAGCTACTGTGCAGGGGGCGGGATTATGTGTGGTAATGTGGTGGGAAGGATTATGTGTAGTAATGTGGTGGGGGGCGGGATTATGTGTGGTAATGTGGTGGGGGATGGGATTATGTGTGGTAATTTGGGGGGCGGGATTATGTGTGGTAATGTGGTGGGGAGGCGGGATTATGTATGGTAATGTGGTGGGGGGGATTATGTGTGGTAATGTGGTGGGGGACGGGATTATGTGTGGTAATGTGGTGGGGAGGCGGGATTATGTGTGGTGATGGGGTGGGGGCAGAGCTACTGTGCAGGGGGCGGGTTTATGTGGTAATGGTGTGGGGGGGCGGGATCATGTGTGGTAATGTGGTGGGGGGGCAGGATTATGTGTGGTGATGGGGTGGGGGCAGAGCTACTGTGCAGGGGGCGGGATTGTGTGTGGTAATGTGGTGGGGGGCGGGATTATGTGTGGTAATGTGTGGGGTGATGGGGTGGGGGCGGAGCTACTGTGCAGGGGGCGGGATTATGTGTGGCAATATGGTGGTGGGCGGCATTATGTGTCGTAATGTGGTGGGGGGGCGGGATTGTGTGGTAATGTGGTGGGGGGGCATGATTATGTGTGGTAATGTGGTGGGGGGGCGGCAATATGTGTGGTAATGTGGTGGGGGGGCGGAATTGTGTGGTAATGTGGGGGGACGGGATTATGTGTGGTAATGTGGGGGGTGGAATTATGTGTGGTAATGTGGTGGGGGGCGGGATTATGTGTAGTAATGTGGGGGGGCGAGATGATGTGTGGTCATGGGGTGGGGGAGGAGCTACTGTGCAAGGGGCGGGATTATGTGTGGTAATGTGGTAGTGGCCGGATTATGTGTGGTAATGTGGTGGGGGCGGGATTATGTGTGGTAATGTGGTGGGGGGCGGGATTGTGTGTGGTAATGTGGTGGGGGGCGGGATTGTGTGTGGTAATGTGGTGGGGGGCGGGATTGTGTGTGGTAATGTGGTGGGGGGCGGGATTATGTGTGGTAATGTGGTGGGGGGCGGGATTGTGTGTGGTAATGTGGTGGGGGGCGGGATTATGTGTGGTAATGTGGTGGGGGGCGGGATTGTGTGTGATAATGTGGTGGGGAGACGGGATTATGTGTGGTAATGTGGTGTAATGTGGTGGGGGCAGGATTATGTGTGGTAATGTGGTGGGGGCAGGATTATGTGTGGTAATGTGGGGAAACGGGATCATGTGTGGTGATGGGGTGGGGGCGGGATTATGTGTGGTGATGGGGTGGGGGCAGGATTATGTGTGGAAATGTGGTGGGGGCGGGATTATGTGTAGTAATGTGGTGGGGGGCGGGATTATGTGTGGTAATGTGGTGGGGGTGGGATTATGTGGTAATTTGGGGGGCGGGATTATGTGTAGTGATGGGGCGGAGCTACTGTGCAGGGGGCGGGATTATGTGTGGTAATGTGGTGGGGAGGCGGGATTATATGTGGTGATGGGGTGGGGGCGGAGCTACTGTGCAAGGGGTGGGTTTATGTGGTGGGGGGGCGGGATTATGTGTGGTAATGTGGTGGGGAGGCGGGATTATATGTGGTGATGGGGTGGGGGCGGAGCTACTGTGCAAGGGGTGGGTTTATGTGGTGGGGGGCGGGATTATGTGTGGTAATGTGGTGGGGGCGGGATTGTGTGTGTTAATGTGGTGGGGGGCGGGATTGTGTGTGGTAATGTGGTGGGGGGGCGGGATTGTGTGTGGTAATGTGGGGGGGTGGGATTATGAGTGGAAATGTGGTGGGGGGCGGGATTATGTGTGATAATGTGGTGGGAGACGAGATTATGTGTGGTAATGTGGTGGGGGGTGGGATTATGTGTGGTGATGGGGTGGGGGGCGGCATTATGTGTGGGAATGTGGTGGGGGTGGGATTATGTGTAGTAATGTGGTGGGGGGCGGGATTGTGTGTGGTAATGTGGTGGGGGTGGGATTATGTGTGGTAATTTGGGGGGCGGGATTATGTGTGGTAATGTGGGGGGGCGGGATTGTGTGTGGTAATGTGGTGGGGGTGGGATTATGTGTAGTAATGTGGTGGGGGGCGGGATTATGTGTGGTAATGTGGGGGGGCGGGATTATGTGTGGTGATTGGGTGGGGGCGGAGCTACTGTGCAGGGGGTGGTATCTGGAAATGTGGTGGGGGGGCGGGATTATGTGCGGTAATGTGGTGGTGGGGCGGGATTATGTGTGGTAATGTGGTGGGGGGGTGGTAATATGTGTGGTAATGTGGTGGGGGGTGGAATTATGTATGGTAATGTGGTGGGGAGGCAGGACTATGTGTGGTGATGGGGTGGGGGGTGGAGCTACTGTGCAGGGGGCGGGATTGTGTGGTAATGTGGTGGGGGCGGGATTATGTGTGGTAATGTGGTGGGGGAGGCAGGATTATGTGTGGTAATGTGGTAGGGGGTGGGATTATGTGTGGTAATTTGGGGGCGGGATTATGTGTAGTGATGGGGTGGGGGTGGGGCTACTGTGCAGGGGGCGGGATTTTGTGTGGTAATGTGATGGGGGGTGGGATTATGTGTGGTAATGTGGTAGGGAGGCGGGATTATGTGTGGTGATGGGGTGGGGGTGGAGCTACTGTGCAGGGGGCGGGTTTGTGTGTGGTAATGTGGTGGGGGTAGGATTATTTGGTAATGGGGTGGGGGGGCGGAATTGTGTGTGGTAATGTGGTGAGGGGCGGGATTGTGTGTGGCCGTATTAATTTAATTAAAATGATCTTACTTCCCAAGCTCAGTTACTGCCTCCAGCACTGTGCTATGCCAATACTTAAGTCCTTTTTTGCAACACTGAATTCTCAACTTACCACTTTCATATGGGGAAAATCTAGGCCCAAACTTAAATTATCTACACTACAGAGGCCAAAGCAGGGGGGAGGAGCGGTGCTCCCGGATTTTTATTTATACTACCTGAGCTCTTAATAAGTGGATGCCCAATAATCGCCTCCCTAACTCGGAAAATCATTTAATTCACTCGGCTCGAATTGATTGCCCACTAAACTTTTTGGAGGCGGAGAAAATTAGTGTTCCCCGACTGCTACCCCTGCTCCGTCTGGCGCGTTTAGTCTGGAGACAAATCAAAAAAACTACAGGATATGTAGATATTATAGCAGAGATGCCCCTGTGGAACAATAGTTATTTCTCCACTCTATTGAATTACCCATCTGCAGCTTTCTGGATAGGGCATGGGGCTTCCTCAATAGGTGATTTGTATGATGGAGGGGTTTTTGCGTCTTTTGAACAATTGCAAAATGAATATGATATACCGAGATCCCAATTTTTTCGTTACTTACAGCTAAGATCAGCTGTTCAAACGTTTATGAGACACGCGGGTACAGGCCGTGCTATATCTTCTTTACCCTTGATAGGAATCTTTAAATCGCAAGGCCCCCAAGGTCTTATCTCCTCCTTATACACCTATATGCTACCGTCAACTGTATTAAAGAGAAATGAGGGGAACTGCTTTCTAATATGCAGGGGGAGGAATGGGAAGATATCCTTGAATCTCCGATTAAAGTATCCCCGTCAGTTAATAACAGGATGACACAGCTGTATATAATACATCAATCATACCTAACCCCGATACGTCTTTTTAAAATGGATCGGTTCCAAACGTCAGAATGTATGTGGTGTCACTCGTCAGATGCAGACTTTATACATATGATATGGAGATGTCCTTTTATTCTTCAACTAGCTGTTTCCAGCCAGCTAATGCTCGGCATGCTCATTGATATCTAATTAATGCTGCTAGTGATTAAACTAAAGTAAATAATGACAACATTCAATAGCGCTTACGCAGGTGGTAAATTAACTTAAAATGAAGTTAATAACAATAATAATTAAAAATCAGAAAAATACTAATACATATTATTCACAGTGTAAAATCAAAAGCAAACTGGATTCGTGTGGTAATGTGTGGGGACAGAGCCTCGTGTAGTAATGTGTGGGGACAGCGCCTCGTGTGGTAATGTGTGGGGACAGAGCCTCGTGTGGTAATGTGTGGGGACGAAGCCTCGTGTGGTAATGTGTGAGGACGGAGCCTCGTGTGGTAATGTGTGGGGACGAAGCCTCGTGTGGTAATGTGTGAGGACGGAGCCTCTTGTGGTAATGTGTGGGTACGGAGCCTCGTGTGGTAATGTCGAGGGGACGGAGCCTCGTGTGGTAATGTGTGGGTACGGAGCCTCATGTGGTAATGTGTGGGTACGGAGCCTCGTGTGGTAATGTTGGGGGGCGGGATTATGTGTGGTAATGTGGTGGGGGGGCGGGATTGTGTGTGGTAATGTGGTGGGGGCGGGATTATGTGTGGTGATGGGGTGGGGGCGGAGCTACTGTACAGGGGGCGGGATTATGTGTGGTAATGTGGTGAGGGGTGGGATTATGTGTGGTAATGTGGTGGGGGGACGGGATTATGTGTGGTAATGTTGTGGGGGGTGGGATTATGTGTGGTAATGTGGTGGGGGTGGGATTATGTGTGGTGATGGAGTGGGGGCAGAGCTACTGTGCAGGGGGCGGGATTATCTGGTAATGTGGTGGGGGCAGGATTATGTGTGGTGATGTGGTGGGGGGCGGGATTATGTGTGAAAATGTGGTGGGGGGCTGGAGGATTATGTGTGGTAATGTGGTGTGAGGGCGGGATTATGTGTGGTAATGTGATGGGGGGCGGGATTATGTGTGGTAATGTTGTGGGGGGGCAGGATTATGTGTGGTAATGTGGTGTGAGGGCGGGATTGTGTGTGGTAATGTGGTGGGGGGCGGGATTATGTGTGGTAATGTGGTGGGGGGGCGGGATTATATGTGGTAATGTGGTGGGGGGGCGGGATTATGTTTGGTAATGTGGTGGGGGGCGGGATTATGTGTGGTAATGAGGTGGGGCCGGGATTATGTTTGGTAATGTGGTGGGGGGTGGGATTATGTGTGGCGATGGGGTGGGGGGTCGGGATTATGTGTGGTAATGAGGTGGGGGGCAGGATTATGTTTGGTAATGTGGGGGGTGGGATTATGTGTGGTGATGGGTTGGGGGGCGGGATTGTGTATGGTGATGTGGTGGGGGTGGGATTGTGTGGTAATGTGGTGAGTGGGATTGTGTGTGGTAATGTAGTGGTGGGATTATGTGTGGTGATGTGGTGGGGGGCGGGATTGTGTGTGGTAATGTGGTGGGGGGCGGTATTTGTGGGGGGCGGGATTGTGTATGATAATGTGGTGGGGGCAGGATTGTGTGTAATAATGGGGTGGGGGTGGGATTATGTGTGGTGATGTGCAGGGGGCGGGATTAGCGAGTATATATAGATACTGGAAAGAGGTGACATTACTACTAACATCATTGTTGCTGATTCCTGTTCCCCTTGACCCACTAGTTTGTATATTTGGAGTGTGGGAGGAAGAGACTTGGGATCACTACATCAGTATCTTCTTGCGAGAGGCGCTTTTTATGGCACGTAAGGTATTAGCGTTGAGATGGATTGGGAAACTCCTGTCCATCTAGAAGAGCCTGGATTGACCTAGTTAATTCCGTCATTCCCTATGAACATACGCTATATCAGAATAGAGGCTGTCCGGGAAAATTTGACAAAATCTGGGGCCGTTGGAACTCTTCTCATCTTAGCCTTTAGATATGTCATGATGGTTTCTTTGGTGGTGGTCGGGGACATCACATGGAGGGACAGGCACGAGGCTATGCGGCGAATTAGTTAGCAATTAGAGTAGGTATAGGCTTAATTTAAGAGTTTTAGTTTTTTTTCAGGTTTTTCTCACCTATGTAATACATGTTACAATAAACTCACAACATAGTAAATGCAACGTGTATACTTTATATGCTATGTTTCATAATTTAAATGTACATTGTATGTAACACAACTGATTTTGTTACTAATAAACTAATTTTTTTTTTTTTTAAATTGACAGCTGCCATATGTGAACAAGGGGGACTTAAAGAGTGAGAGCGATGGCGCCAAAGAGTATATACTGTACAGTTGCTAAGGTGGGGCCCTGACATGGGATACTCACCACACACGGGAATATGAACACACACACAAAATGCGCCACACACTACCACGTGCTTGAACACATATACCACCCTCAGCACACATTTCACCACACATACACCAACCTCGCCACATAAAAGTCGAAACACAAAAGTCGCCGCTCAAAACTCGCCACATACAAAACTAGGCTCACGCAAAACTCGCCACACGTGCAAAACTCACCTCATGGAAAACTCGCCACACACAAAACTTGCACACGTGGAAAAATTGCCACATGCACAAAAGTTGCAATACATGCAAAAGTTGCCTCACACAAAACGTGCACATACTCAAAACGCACCACACATAAAACTCGCCACGTGGAAAACTTGCTGCACACAACTTGCTACACTAACCTGTCATATGCAAATCGACACACAAAAAGTTGCTACACGCATGTCGCCACACAAAACTCATCTCACAAAAGTCGCTACATGCATGTCGCCACACGCAACTCAACACACACAACTTGACACATGAAACTCGCCCTAAAACACACACAAGTCTGGTATTATCCTTCAAAAATAAAAATCTGATTAATAAGCAGACAAACTACAAGAGCAACAAATGTACCATATAGGAAATACGGCAGCTGTCAGTCACAAGACCTGTCTATTATGTGTATGTGTGAGCTAATATATACTGCCAGGGGGGAGGGCTTCCTGTTGGCTGGGGATTTATCAGGCTGCCAATTTAGCTTACAGATACTGAGGTAAAAATACTGAGCAAATAATGTGTGAACGAGGTCTAATACAGGAGGAGATGACACACAGGTACATACTATATACAGGAGGAGATGACATACAGGTACATACTATATACAGGAGGAGATGATACACAGGTATATACTATATACAGGAGGAGATGACACACACACACATACTATATACAGGGGAGATGACACACGTATATACAATATAGAGGAGATGACACACTGGTATATACTATATACAGGGGAGATGACATACAGGTACATACTATATACAGGGGAGATGACACACAGGTATACAGTATACTATATACAGGGGAGATGACACAGGTATTGTAATAATTATAGGGGATAATTCAGGAGACTCTTTGCGTGGAACAAGACAACAGGACACAGTTTTATAAGTGGTAAAGTTTATATTATCACACGGTGATTCAAATAGGTGCAGAGAGAAACTCAAGTCCACAACACTTGGTGCAAATAATAAACGCAGCTTAGCAGTCAATAGGAAACTTCAGAGGTAGATGCAAACAAACAGAAAGTCTATGAAGCACAGGTATTCTTGAGGAAACTTGACACGAATAGATCCTTGACTTAGGGTACCGTTACACAAAACGATTTACCAACGATCACGACCAGCGATACGACCTGGCCGTGATCGTTGGTAAGTCGTTGTGTGGTCGCTGGGGAGCTGTCACACAGACAGCTCTCCAGCGACCAACGATGCCGAAGTCCCCGGGTAACCAGGGTAAACATCGGGTTACTAAGCGCAGGGCCGCGCTTAGTAATCCGATGTTTACCCTGGTTACCATCGTACATGAAAAAAAAAAAAACCGTACATACTCACATTCCGGTGTCCGTCAGGTCCCTAGCTGTCTGCTTCCCGCACTGACTGAGTGCCGGCCGTAAAGTGAAAGCAAAGCACAGCGGTGACGTCACCGCTGTGCTGTGCTTTTACTTTCCGGCCGGCAGTCAGTCAGTGCGGGAAGCAGACGGCTAGGGACCTGACGGACACCGGAATGTGAGTATGTACGGTTTGGTTTTTTTACATTTACGATGGTAACCAGGGTAAACATCGGGTTACTAAGCGCGGCCCTGCGCTTAGTAACCCGATGTTTACCCTGGTTACAAGCGAACGCATCGCTGGATCGGTGTCACACACACCGATCCAGCGATGACAGCGGGAGATCCAGCGACGAAATAAAGTTCCAAACGATCTGCTACGACGTACGATTCTCAGCAGGGTCCCTGATCGCTGCTGCGTGTCAGACACAGCGATATCGTATGGATATCGCTGGAACGTCACGGATCGTACCGTCGTAGCGACAAAAGTGCCACTGTGAGACGGTACCCTTAGTCCAGACACAGATAGATAAGCTTATAAGGCAGTTCAAATCATATCTTAGCTCAACCAGGGAGGCCTGGTTAATAGTCTCAGGTTATTGCAGAGCAGCACAGCTTACATGTCCAGCAAATGCAGATGGAAGTAACACGAGCAGCAGATGAAGGAGGATTACTGAACACTGGTGTATGCAGCAGGAACTCAGAGCAGAGTGGCAGGATCTCCAACACAGGTTCACAGGAGCAGGTGCAAGGCCAGGGAGTAATCAGGAGCTGGATGCAAAGCAGAATAATCTAGCACAGACTGAAGGCTGGGGTGGAGTTTTATAGCAGGAAGACAAGTGCACATGAGACCAAAGACGCCATGTTGGAAAAGGGCAGTAATGCACAAAAGGTAAAAAATGTTCAGAGTCCTGACAGGTATATACTATATACACGAGGAGGTGACACACAGGTACATACTATATACAGGAGGAGATGACATACAGGTACATACTATATACAGGGGAGATGACACACAGATATATACTATATACAGGAGATGACACAGGTATATACTATATACAGGAGATGACACACAGGTATATACTATATACAGGGGAGATGACACACGTATATACTATATACAGGAGGAGATGACACACATATATACTATATACAGGAGCAGATGACACACAGGTATATACTATATACAGGAGGAGATGACTTACAGGTATATACTATATACAGGAGGAGATGACACGTATATACTATATACAGGAGATGACATACAGGTATATACTATATAAAAGAGGAGATGACACATAGGTATATAGAGGAGGAGATGACATACAGCAGGTATATACTATATACAGGGGAGATGACATACAGGTATATACTATATACAGGAGATGACATACAGGTATATACTATATATAGGAGGATGATGGCATACAGGTATATAGTATATACAGAAGAGATGACATACAAATATATACTATATACAGGAGCAGATGACACACAGGTACAGTGCCTACAAGTAGTATTCAACCCCCTGCAGATTTAGCAGGTTTACACATTTGGAATTAACTTGGCATTGTGACATTTGGACTGTAGATCAGCCTGGAAGTGTGAAATGCACTGCAGCAAAAAAGAATGTTATTTCTTTGTTTATTTTTTTTTTAAATTGTGAAAAGTCTTTTCAGAGGGTCATTTATTATTCAACCCCTCAACCCACCAGAATTCTGTTTGGTTCCCCTAAAGTATTAAGAAGTAGTTCAGGCACAAAGAACAATGAGCTTCACATGTTTGGATTAATTATCTCTTTTTCCAGCCTTTTCTGACTATTTAAGACCCTCCCCAAAGTTGTGAACAGCACTCATACATGGTCAACATGGGAAAGACAAAGGAGCATTCCAAGGCCATCAGAGACAAGATCGTGGAGGGTCACAAGGCTGGCAAGGGGTACAAAACCCTTTCCAAGGAGTTGGGCCTACCTGTCTCCACTGTTGGGAGCATCATCCGGAAGTGGAAGGCTTATGGAACTACTGTTAGCCTTCCATGGCCTGGACAGCCTTTGAAAGTTTCCTCCCGTGCCGAGGCCAGGCTTGTCCGAAGAGTCAAGGCTAACCCAAGGACAACAAGGAAGGAGCTCTGGGAAGATCTCATGGCAGTGGGGACATTGGTTTCAGTCAATACCATAAGTAACGTACTCCACCGCAATGGTCTCCGTTCCAGACGAGCCCGTAAGGTACCTTTACTTTCAAAGCGTCATGTCAAGGCTCGTCTACAGTTTGCTCAGGATCACTTGGAGGACTCTGAGACTGACTGGTTCAAGGTTCTCTGGTCTGATGAGACCAAGATCGAGATCTTTGGTGCCAACCACACACGTGACGTTTGGAGACTGGATGGCACTGCATACGACCCCAAGAATACCATCCCTACAGTCAAGCATGGTGGTGGCAGCATCATGCTGTGGGGCTGTTTCTCAGCCAAGGGGCCTGGCCATCTGGTCCGCATCCATGGGAACATGGATAGCACGGCCTACCTTGAGATTTTGGCCAAGAACCTCCGCTCCTCCATCAAGGATCTTAAGATGGGTCGTCATTTCATCTTCCAACAAGACAACGACCCAAAGCACACAGCCAAGAAAACCAAGGCCTGGTTCAAGAGGCAAAAAATCAAGGTGTTGCAGTGGCCTAGTCAGTCTCCTGACCTTAACCCAATTGAAAACTTGTGGAAGGAGCTCAAGATTAAAGTCCACATGAGACACCCAAAGAACCTAGATAACTTGGAGAAGATCTGCATGGAGGAGTGGGCCAAGATAACTCCAGAGACCTGTGCCAGCCTGATCAGGTCTTATAAAAGATGATTATTAGCTGTAATTGCAAACAAAGGTTATTCCACAAAATATTAAACCTAGGGGTTGAATAATAATTGACCCACACTTTTATGTTTAAAATTTATAAAAATTTAACTGAGCAACAAAACTTTTTGGTTTGTAAGATTTATGCATCTGTTAATAAATCCTGCTCTTGTTTGAAGTTTGAAGGCTCTAACTTATTTGCATCTTATTAAACCTGCTAAATCTGCAGGGGGTTGAATACTACTTGTAGGCATTGTATATACTATATACAGGAGGAGATGTCACATAGGTATATACAATATACAAGAGGAGATGACATACAGCAGGTATATACTATTTACAGGGGAGATGACATACAGGTATATACTATATACAGGAGATGACATACAGGTGTATACTATATATAAGAAAGATGACAAACATGTATATACTGAGGGGAAAATGAGAGGTGTGAGGTGAAAATGAGGGGTGTGAGGTGAAAATGAAAAGGTGTGAGTGCAAAATGAGAGGAGTGAGGGAAAATAGTGGAGTAATTGGAAAATGACAGATGTGAGGTCGAAATGACAAGTGTTAGGGGGGAATGAGAGGAGTGAGGGGGAAAATAAGCGGATTGAGGGGGAAAATAAGAGGTGTAAGGGAGAAAATGAGAGATGTGAGGGGGAAAATGAGAGGCGTGATGGGAAAATAAGAGAAGTGAGGTGCTATAACTAACCACAGATATTTACTATGCCCAGGCAACGCCGGGCTCTTCAGCTAGTAGTAATATAATTGCCTTGTAAGGTTTTTTTTTCCTGTTCTGTCCAGATGTCACCGTATCCCAGAATTCCAAGTGGAGGAAGTTCACCGACCGCCATATTGGATCACCCAAGTGATGGGTGTCTCAATATGGAAACTGCTGCTGGGAGGCCTGGTTAATAGTCTCAGGTTATTGCAGAGCAGCACAGCTTACATGTCCAGCAAATGCAGATGGAAGTAACACGAGCAGCAGATGAAGGAGGATTGCTGAACACTGGTGTATGCAGCAGGAACTCAGAGCAGAGTGGCAGGATCTCTAACACAGGTTCACAGGAGCAGGTGCAGGTGCAAGCCCAGGGAGTAATCAGGAGCTGGATGCAAAGCAGAATAATCTAGCACAGACTGAAGGCTGGGGTGGAGTTTTATAGCAGGAAGACAAGTGCACATGAGACCAAAGACGCCATGTTGGAAAAGGGCAGTAATGCACAAAAGGTAAAAAATGTTCAGAGTCCTGACAGGTATATACTATATACAGGGGAGATGACACACAGGTATATACTATATACAGGAGGAGGTGACACACAGGTACATACTATATACAGGAGGAGATGACATACAGGTACATACTATATATGCGGAACTGCAGCGGTTCTGCACCCATAGACCTCCATTGTGAGGGCCAAACCCGCAGTAAAACCCGCAGATGAAAAAATATCTGCGGGTTTTCTGCGGTTTTGGGTGTAGAAACCGCTGCAGCAGGAAGTGCGGGGAAGCGGGTGGAAGTGCGTGGGCGGAAGTGCGTGGGCGGAGTGTGACCGTCAGCATGGCGGCATGTATGTGTGTGTGTGTATGTATGTGAAGTCTGTGTGTGTGCATCTGTCTGTGTGTGTGTGTGTCCCCATGCGACGATAGTGCCACCCAATTGTGCTAAGTCGCCGTATGGGACTACTACTCCCATCCGATATTAGGATGGGAGAGTTGTCCCTGTGTTTCCGGCGACTTAGCACAATTGTCAGTAAAACACAAACACATACAATACACATACAATAAATGTAACATACATGCCAGACATTACATACACCATATAACAGAGTATATACTCACCATACAGCACACTGGTATGCGAAGCCCTCGGTCCCCTAGGGAAAAAGTCCAAAAAAAGTAAACCAAATCCATACTCCCTGTCCGCAGAATCCAATACAGAGTGTCCCACGCCAATCGCTTGCTCTCCGGTGATACACTACCAGGAGCAAAGCTCCTTGCAGTGCATCACGTCCTTTACCGGAGTTCAACGGCTCCGGCGTCTCTATGTACGGCAGTACAGCTGCGTGTGAACTTTCCCACGCAGCACTGCCGTAAAGCGAGAGTACCGGGGTCAATGAACGCCGGTAAACTCTTGCGCATGCGCAGTTACACACCGACAGGAGCCGGAGCTCCTGTCAGTGTGTTGCTGCAGCCGTGGAGAGCAGACATCTCTGGATGTGTCTGTTCTCCATGGCAGATCGTCGTGGGACCCTCGTTGGATTTCTGCGGACAGGGCCAGGGAGTATGAATTTGGTTTGTTTTTTTATTTCTTTTGCTGGTCGAGGGTCTTCAGATGGATTGAGCGTATAATAAAGGAATTGTCAAAAAGTGGGTGTCTTTATTTCATTAAAATATTTTTTTTCTAGTGTCTGTGTTTTTTTAACCCTTTAATATTATTTTATTATAATCATAATTTTATTGACGCCTCTCCATTATTAATCTGGCTTAATGTCACCTTACAATAGCAAGGTGACATTAACCCCTTATTACCCCATATCCCACCGCTACACGGGAGTGGGAAGAGAGGGGCTAAGTGCCGGAATTGGCGCATCTTTTAGATGCGCCTTTTCTGGGGCGGCTGCGGGCTTCTATTTGTAGCCGGGGGGGCAAATATCCATGGCCCCTTTCCTAGGCTATGAATATAAGCCCACAGCTGTCTGCGTAGCCTTTCTGGCCTAAAAATATAGGGGGACCCCAACACTTTTTTTGGGGGGCTCTCCCTATATTTGAGAGCCAGAAAGGCTACGCAGACAGCTGTGGGATTAATATTCATGGCCTGGGAACAGCGATGGGTATTTTAACCCCTTCCAATGCCAAAAAATATTGGCCCACAGCTGTCTGCCTAGCCTTTCTGGCCTAAAAATATAGGGGGACCCTACGCAATTTTTTTTTTCGGGCCCCCCTGTAGTTTAGAGCCATAAAGGCTACGCAGACATCTGTGGGCTAATATTTCTAGCCTGGGAACAGCCATGGGTATTTTAACCCCTTCCCAGGCCACAAATATTGGCCCACAGCTGTCTGCTTAACCTTTCTGGCCTAAAGATACAGGGGGACCCTATGTCATTTTTTTTTTTTGGGTCCCCCTATATATTTATTTAACCTTTTAATAGGATTAATAATGGATAGGTGTCTTATTGACGCCTCTCCATTATTAACCGGCTTAATGCCACCTTACAATAGCAAGGTGGCATTAACCCCTCATTACCCCATATCCCACCACTACACGGGAGTGGGAAGAGAGGTGTTAAGTGCCGGAATTGGCGCATCTCATTTTGATGTTTTCACAGGGTTGGACAAGGAAATGACATCATGTGTTTTTTTTTTTCCCACTGCAGTTCAAGCTTTATTTGTGTCAAAAACACAGACAATCTACAGGGAAAGCCGCATCAAAAACCGCACCAAAACCGCACCTGCGTTTTCTGCCAAGATCTGCGGTTTTTAGTGCAGAAAAATCCGCAGGAAAATCTGCAACATGTGCACATAGCCTTAATGTGACCGCCGCTATCTGTCTGCACAAAGATGGCGGCGGTCTGATTTACTGCGCCAATTACTCGCAGGCGCAGTGAATCATTCGGCTGATCCCGGTGGCAGATGCGTGACGTGTCTACAGACAGAGGAAGCCGGTCACATTAAAGGGGTTTTCCCATGAACAAAAGTTCATTTTAAAAATTGACTGTCTGATCGTGTATGAAACATACCACATCTCCTGGGCAGGGGAAGAAGCAAGAGACAATACTGACATTACAGCAGGGGATCACAGAGGATTCATTTTGTGAGGTAAAATATTTTACTCACTGTTTTTAAAAAATATTTTACCTCACAAAATGTATCCTCTGCGATCTCCTGCTGTAATGTCAGTATTGTCTTTGAGGGGAGAACACGGCACAGAACGGAGAGAGACAGCAGACAAGGGGGAATAGCACATGGGGTAGACAGTGTTGAGCGATACCTTCCGATATCCGAAAATATCGGTATCAGATTGGATCGGCCGATATCCAAAAAAATATTGGACACTGCCATTACCGATACCGGAAACCAATGCAAGTCAATGGGACACAAATATCAGAATAAACCCCTTTCTGATCTCGGACGGGATAGTACGTCCGAGGTCAGATACCGCGCTTTGATGCAGGGCTCCGGCGGTGAGCCCGCATCAAAGCCGGGACATGTCAGCTGTTTTGAACAGCTCACATGTGCCTGCAATAGCGGCGGGTGAAATCGCGATTCACCCGCCGCTATTAACTAGTTAAATGCCGCTGTCACACGCAGACAGCGGCAATTAACCGGCGCTTCCGGCCGGGCAGCCGGAAATGATCGCATCGCTGACCCCCGTCACATGATCGGAGGTCGGCAATGCTTCTGAATAGTAACCATAGAGGTCCTTAGTAACCATAGAGGTCCTTGAGACCTCTATGGTTACTGATCCCCGGTAGCTGTGAGCGCCACCCTGTGGTCGGCGCTCATAGCACACCTGCATTTCTGCTACATAGCAGCGAACATCAGATCGCTGCTATGTAGCAGAGCAGGTGGAGGGAGATGAGTGAGAGGCGAAGATATGCACTGCGCATGCCCATGAATCCCAGCCCCGAAGTGTGAATAAATCGGAAGACACTGCAGGGCGGGATCTTGGGCAGCGCGGCCACACAGGCGCAGTCAGCCTGACATCAAGCGCCTGTGGGACAGGTTCCCTTTAATATCTGTAGTAGTGTGAGTGTGGAGGGAGCAGGAGAAATTGCCGGATACACAGCAGGGGATCAGCTGACATTACTGAACCCCAATAACACGGCAGCAAGTGTTGACTGTGCAGATGGCACTTCCGAGCAGCAACTGGTGGTGTTGGAGCCCAGGGTCAATGCTAGAAACAGAGTGGAGAAATTGCCGCACACACAGCAGCTGACGTTACTGAACCCCAATAACAGAGGCGCAACTGTTGAATGTGCAGATGGCACTTCCGAGCAGCAACTGGCGGTGTTGGAGCCCAGGGTCAATGCTACAAACAGAGCGTAGGCCGAGGCCTAATTGGAGGCAGTTTAATATCTGTTGTTGTGTGAGTGCGGAGGGAGCAGGAGAAATTGTCGGATACACAGCTGGGGATCAGCTGACGTTACTGAACCCCAATAACATGGCAGCAAGTGTTGACTGTGCAGATGGAACTTCCGAGCAGCAACTGGCGGTGTTGGAGTCCAGGGTCAATGCTAGAAATAGACTGGGGAAATTGCCGCACACAGCAGGGGAGCAGCTGGCGATACTGAACCCCAATAACAGAGGAGCAACTGTTGACTGTGCAGATAGCACTTCTGAGCAGCAACTGGCAGTGTTGGAGCCCAGGGTCAATCAGGGTGTAGGCCGACGCCTAATTGGATCAAGTTTAATATCTGATGTAATGTGAATGTGGAGGGAGCAGGAGAAATTGCCGAATACACAGCTGGGGATCAGCTGGCATTACTGAACCCCAATAACAGAGGAGCAACTGTTGACTGTGCAGACGGCACTTCCGAGCAGCAACTGGCAGTGTTGGAGCCCAGGGTCAATGCTAGGAACAGAGTGTAGGCCGAGGCCTAATTAGAAGCAGTTTAATATCTGTTGTAGTGTGAGTGTGGAGGGAGCAGCAGAAATTGCCGGATACACAGCAGGGGAGCAGCTGACGTTACTGAACCCCACTAACACAGGAGCCAGAGATTTTCTCTGTGCAGGCGGCACTTCTGAGCAGCATCTGGTGGTGTTGGAGCCCAGGGTCAATCAGGGTGTAGGCCGAGGCCTAATTGGAGCAAGTTTAATATCCGATGTAATGTGAATGTGGACGGAGCAGGAGACATTGCCGGACACACAGCAGGGGAGCAGCTGTCGTTACTGAACCCCACTAACACAGGAGCTAGTGTTTTTCTCTGTGCAGACGGCACTTCTGAGAAGCAACTGGCAGTGTTGGAGCCTAGGGAATCCAGGAGAAACAGAGTGTAGGCTGAGGTCTAATGGAGAAAGTTTAATATCTGTTGTAGTGTGAGTGTGGACGAAGCAGGAGAAATTGCCGGATACACAGCTGGGGATCAGCTGACGTTACTGAAACCCAATAACAGAGGAGCAACTGTTGACTGTGCAGACGGCACTTCTGAGCAGCAACTGGCGGTGTTGGAGCCCAGGGATTACAGTTCAGGTGGTAGAAACATGAACACAATAGGAGACCTGGATACTGTTGCCAACCAATTATTTAATCTGGAAGAGGAGTGGCAAAATCCAGCGAGATCCAGGCCTTGTTCATTTTCAGAAAAGTAAGCCGGTCAACGTTATCGGAGGATAGTCGCATGCAACGGTCTGTTAGTACACCACCTGCGGCACTAAGGACGCGTTCCGATAATACACTAGCAGCAGGGCAAGCCAGCACCTCCAATGCATACTGGCTAAGCTCTGGCCATGTATCCAGCTTAGAGACCCAAAACTTGAAGGAGGAAGAGCCGTCTGGGAGTACACTGAGAGGGCAAGACATGTAGTCTGTCACCATCTGACGGAAACGTTGCCTCCTGCTGACTGGAGCCATCTGTGGTGTAGACATTTGTGGCGGGCACACAAAAGTTTGCCACATTTGGGCCATACTGGTCTTGCCTTGTGCTGAGGCACTGCTTCTGCTCCCTCTTTGTGCAGAGCTTCCTCCACTACCTCGACGCACTGAGCTGCTTTGTAAAGCACTAGCAGCACTGCTCTCGGTTGGAATGGAGAACATGATGGAATGTGTTGTGAACTCTATTTTTGGGCTCCCTCTAGTGGTCACAAGCGGTACTGTGTAGTGTTGTCTTTCTGCAGGTTGGCAGCATCAGCTGGTTCGTTATCCTTGGTTTGTTTCCTATTTAGCTCACCTGGATACTCAGTTCCTTGCCTGCTATCAATGTATTCAGTGCTCTTCAGATTCCTTGTGTCTACCTTGCTCCCAGTCTCTCCAAGACAAGCTAAGTTTTTGTTTGATCATTTTTTGATTATCAGCGTTCATTATATTTTTAGTCCAGCTCGCTAAAATGTGATTTCCTCGCTTGCTGGTTGCTCTAGGGGACTGAGTTTCTCCCCCCACACCGTTAGTTGGTGTGGGGATTCTTGAAATCTCAGAGTGGATATTTGGTAAGGGTTTTTTACTGACCGCATAGATTCCCTTTTCTATTTTCTGCTATCTAGTATTAGTGGGCCTCATTTGCTGAATCTGCTTTCACCCCTGTGTATGTGCCTTCCTCTTACCTCACCGTTATTATTTGTTGGGGGCTTCTATATCTTTGGGGATTATTTCTCTGGAGGCAAGAGAGGTCTTTCTTTCTCTCTAGGGGTAGTTAGTTCCTCAGGCTGGCTCGAGACGTCTAGGATTTTTAGGCACGTTCACCGGCTACTTCTAGTGTGTTTGGATAGGTTCAGATTTGCGGTCAGTCCAGTTTGCCACCTCCCTAGAGCTTGTCCTATGTTTGTTACTTAGCTGGAGTAATTTGTGATCCTCAACCACTACGGATCATAACAGTATAGCAGGCCAAAAAGTGTTTAATGCATCGCAGAAGTGGGATAAAAAGAAGACCTGAGTACATTTTTTTTTTTTTCCCTCCCGCTTTTCCTTTGCTGCAGTCTGTTTAGCTTCTTTCATCCCCTTGAACTCTGGGTGGTTTTGAGCTCAGCTGCAGACATGAATGTTCAGACTCTGACTTTTAGTGTGGATCATCTTACTGCACGGGTGCAAAGTATTCAGGATTTTGTTATTCATAGCCCTATGTCAGAACCAAAGATACCCATTCCTGAGTTGTTTTCTGGAGATAGATCTAGGTTTCTAAATTTTAAGAATAATTGTAAGTTATTTCTATCTCTGAGACCTCGTTCCTCTGGTGATTCCGCTCAGCAAGTTAAAATTGTTATCTCCTTGTTGCGTGGCGACCCTCAAGATTGGGCTTTCTCTCTGGCGCCAGGAGATCCTGCATTGCTTAATGTAGATGCATTTTTTCTGGCTCTTGGACTGCTTTATGAGGAGCCTAATCTTGAGAATCAGGCAGAAAAAGCGTTGCTGGCTATCTCTCAAGGTCAGGATGAAGCAGAGGTGTATTGTCAAAAATTTCGGAAATGGTCGGTGCTTACTCAACGGAATGAGTGTGCCCTGGCTGCAAATTTCAAAGAAGGTCTTTCTGAGGCCGTTAAGAATGTTATGGTGGGGTTTCCCACCCCTACAAGTCTGAGTGATTCTATGGCTTTAGCCATTCAGGTTGATCGGCGTTTGCGGGAGCGCAAATCTGCTCATCCTTTGGCGGTATTTTCTGAACAGAGACCTGAGTCTATGCAATGTGACCGAACTCTGACCAGAATTGAGCGACAAAGTCATAGACGTCAAAATGGGTTGTGCTTTTACTGTGGTGATTCTACTCATGTTATCTCAGCATGCTCTAAACGCTTAAAAAAAAAAAAAAAAATCGCTAAACCTGTCACCATTGGTACTATACAGCCTAAATTTATTTTTTCTCTTACTTTTGATTTGTTCTTTGTCGTCCTACCCGGTTATGGCTTTTGTGGATTCGGGTGCTGCCCTGAATCTGATGGATTTGTCGTTTGCCAGGCGCTGTGGTTTTGTCCTGGAGCCTTTGGAATTTCCTATTCCTCTGAGGGGAATTGATGCTACGCCATTGGCTGAGAATAAGCCTCAGTATTGGACGCAAATGACCATGTGCATGACTCCCGTACATCAGGAGGTGATTCGCTTTCTTGTTCTGCATAATTTGCATGATGTTGTCGTTTTGGGTCTGCCATGGCTGCAAGCTCATAATCCAGTTTTAGATTGGAAAGCTATGTCTGTCAAGTTGGGGTTGTCAGGGAATTCATGGCGATACTCCGTTGGTGTCTATTGCTTCTTCCACTCCTTCTGAGGTCCCTGAGTTTTTGTCTGACTACCAGGATGTATTTGATGAGCCCAGGTCCAGTGCCCTGCCCCCTCATAGGGATTGTGACTGTGCTATAAATTTAATTCCTGGTAGTAAATTCCCTAAGGGACGACTTTTTAATTTGTCTATACCAGAGCATGCCGCGATGCGGAGTTATATAAAGGAGTCTTTGGAGAAGGGACATATTCGCCCATCCTCTTCCCCTCTTGGTGCAGGATTTTTTTTTTTTGTGGCCAAGAAGGACGGTTCTTTGAGACCTTGTATAGATTATCGTCTTCTGAATAAAATCACAGTCAAATTTCAGTATCCTTTGCCACTATTGTCTGATTTGTTTGCTCGGATTAAGGGTGCCAGTTGGTTCACCAAGATAGATCTCCGTGGTGCGTATAACCTTGTGCGCATTAAGCAGGGAGATGAATGGAAAACAGCATTTAATACGCCCGAAGGCCATTTTGAGTACTTGGTGATGCCTTTTGGACTCTCTAATGCTCCTTCTGTGTTTCAGTCCTTCATGCATGACATCTTCCGAGAATATCTAGATAAATTTATGATTGTTTATCTGGATGACATTTTGGTCTTTTCTGATGATTGGGAGTCCCATGTGAAGCAGGTCAGGATGGTGTTTCAGGTCCTGCGTGCTAATGCTTTATTTGTGAAGGGCTCAAAATGCCTCTTCGGAGTACAGAAGGTCTCCTTTTGGGGTTTTATTTTTTCTCCTTCTTCTGTGGAGATGGACCCAGTCAAGGTCCAGGCTATTCATGACTGGACTCAGCCCACGTCTGTTAAGAGTCTTCAGAAGTTCTTGGGTTTTGCTAATTTTTACCGTCGTTTCATCGCTAATTTTTCTAGCGTGGTTAAACCTTTGACGGATTTGACCAAGAAGGGTTCTGATGTGACTAATTGGTCTCCTGCGGCCGTGGAGGCCTTTCGGGAGCTGAAGCACCGGTTTTCTTCAGCTCCAGTCTTATGTCAGCCAGATGTCTCTCTCCCCTTCCAGGTCGAGGTTGATGCTTCTGAGATTGGAGCAGGGGCTGTTTTGTCCAGAGAAGCTCTGATGGCTCTGTGATGAACCCATGTGCTTTCTTTTCAAGAAAATTTTCGCCTGCCGAGCGGAATTATGATGTTGGTAATCAGGAGTTGTTGGCTATGAAGTGGGCATTTGAGGAGTGGCGACATTGGCTCGAAGGAGCTAAACATCGTGTGGTGGTCTTGACTGATCACAAAAATCTGATTTATCTTGAATCTGCCAAGCGCCTGAATCCTAGACAGGCTCGTTGGTCGTTGTTTTTCTCCCGTTTCAACTTCGTGGTCTCATACCTGCCTGGTTCGAAGAACGTGAAAGCTGATGCACTTTCTAGGAGTTTTGTGCCTGACTCTCCGGGAGTTTCTGAGCCGGCTGGTATTCTCAGAGAGGGAGTGATTTTGTCTGCCATTTCCCCAGATTTGCGACGAGTGCTGCAGAAATTTCAGGCGGATAGACCTGACCATTGTCCACCAGAGAGACTGTTTGTCCCGGATAGATGGACCAGCAGAGTTATTTCCGAGGTTCATTCTTCGGTGTTGGCGGGTCATCCTGGGATTTTTGGTACCAGAGATTTGGTGGCTAGGTCCTTCTGGTGGCCTTCCTTGTCGCGGGATGTGCGTTCCTTTGTGCAGTCTTGTGGGATTTGTGCTCGGGCTAAGCCTTGCTGTTCTCGTGCCAGCGGTTTGCTTTTGCCTTTGCCTGTTCCGAAAAGGCCTTGGACGCACATTTCCATGGATTTTATTTCGGATCTTCCAGTATCTCAGAAAAGGTCTGTCATCTGGGTGGTGTGTGATCGTTTTTCCAAGATGGTCCATTTGGTGCCCTTGCCTAAGTTGCCTTCTTCCTCCGATTTGGTTCCTCTATTTTTTCAGAATGTGGTTCGCTTGCACGGCATTCCTGAGAATATTGTGTCTGACAGAGGATCCCAGTTTGTGTCCAGGTTTTGGCGGACTTTTTGTGCTAAGATGGGCATTGATTTGTCTTTTTCGTCGGCCTTCCATCCTCAGACTAATGGCCAAACCGAGCGAACTAATCAGACGTTGGAAACTTATTTGAGATGTTTTGTTTCTGCTGATCAGGATGATTGGGTGACTTTTTTGCCATTGGCCGAGTTTGCCCTTAATAACCGGGCTAGTTCTGCTACTTTGGTTTCGCCTTTTTTCTGCAATTCTGGTTTCCATCCTCGTTTTTCCTCGGGTCAGGTTGAGCCTTCTGACTGTCCTGGGGTGGATTCTGTGGTGGATAGGTTGCAGCAGATTTGGAACCATGTGGTGGACAATTTGAGGTTGTCACAGGAGAAGGCTCAGCGCTTTGCCAACCGCCGCCGCGGTGTGGGTCCCCGACTTCGTGTTGGGGATTTGGTGTGGCTGTCTTCTCGGTATGTTCCTATGAAGGTCTCCTCTCCTAAATTCAAGCCTCGCTTCATCGGTCCTTATAAGATCTTGGAAATCCTTAACCCGGTGTCTTTTAGTTTGGATCTCCCAGCATCGTTTGCCATTCATAATGTGTTCCATAGGTCTTTGTTGCAGAGGTATGTGGTACCTGTGGTTCCTTCTGTTGAGCCTCCTGCTCCGGTGCTGGTCGAGGGCGAATTGGAGTACGTGGTGGAGAAGATTTTGGATTCTCGTATCTCTAGACGGAGGCTTCAGTATTTGGTTAAGTGGAAGGGCTATGGTCAGGAGGATAATTCCTGGGTTGTCGCCTCTGATGTTCATGCGGCCGATTTGGTTCGTGCCTTCCACACGGCTCATCCTGATCGCCCTGGGGGTCTTGATGAGGGTTCGGTGACCCCTCCTCAAGGGGGGGGGTACTGTTGTGAACTCTATTTTTGGGCTCCCTCTAGTGGTCACAAGCGGTACTGTGTAGTGTTGTCTTTCTGCAGGTTGGCAGCATCAGCTGGTTCGTTATCCTTGGTTTGTTTCCTATTTAGCTCACCTGGATACTCAGTTCCTTGCCTGCTATCAATGTATTCAGTGCTCTTCAGATTCCTTGTGTCTACCTTGCTCCCAGTCTCTCCAAGACAAGCTAAGTTTTTGTTTGATCATTTTTTGATTATCAGCGTTCATTATATTTTTAGTCCAGCTCGCTAAAATGTGATTTCCTCGCTTGCTGGTTGCTCTAGGGGACTGAGTTTCTCCCCCCACACCGTTAGTTGGTGTGGGGGTTCTTGAAATCTCAGAGTGGATATTTGGTAAGGGTTTTTTACTGACCGCATAGATTCCCTTTTCTATTTTCTGCTATCTAGTATTAGTGGGCCTCATTTGCTGAATCTGCTTTCACCCCTGTGTATGTGCCTTCCTCTTACCTCACCGTTATTATTTGTTGGGGGCTTCTATATCTTTGGGGATTATTTCTCTGGAGGCAAGAGAGGTCTTTCTTTCTCTCTAGGGGTAGTTAGTTCCTCAGGCTGGCTCGAGACGTCTAGGATTTTTAGGCACGTTCACCGGCTACTTCTAGTGTGTTTGGATAGGTTCAGATTTGCGGTCAGTCCAGTTTGCCACCTCCCTAGAGCTTGTCCTATGTTTGTTACTTAGCTGGAGTAATTTGTGATCCTCAACCACTAAGGATCATAACAGGAATGCACCAGTATGTCTTGGTACTCCCGCATTTTGCGCTCCCGGTTCAACGGTGTTATGAGGCTTTGTAAGTTGTCCCAGTAGCGAGGATCTAGGAGGGTGTACACCCAATAATCAGCCGTGTTGAGAATGTGGGCGATGCGGCGGTCGTTTCTCAGGCACTGCAGCATGAAATCTGTTGTTAATTCTGCTCTTGGGTTCCCTCCGGTGGTTGTTGGTAGTAATACAGTTGTCCCTGGGTTGCAATCCTGGGCAGGTGTCCCTGCTGATTGCAGCTCTGACTGGGATATTTAGGTGTGCAGGATTCATTAGCCCTTGCCAGTTGTCCATTGTTTTTGGAGGTTTTGCATCTCTGTCTGGTTCCTCCTGCCCTGCTACCAAATCAGCAAAGATAAGTGTCTGGTTTTGTTTCTGCAGCACACATGCTGTGTGCTTTGCAATTCAGTACTATTCAATGTTTTTTCTTGTCCAGCTAGACTGTGTTTGGATTTTTCAGTCAAGTTGGATTCTCAGGAGATGCAGATATACATTCCATGTCTTTAGTTAGATGGTGGAATTTTTGTATTATCTGCTGTGGATATTTTTAGGGTTTTAATACTGACCGCTTAGTATTCTGTCCTATCCTTTCCTATTTAGCTAGCGTGGCCTCTTTTGCTAAATCCTGATTTCTGCCTGCGTGTGTCTTTCCTCTATTACTCACAGTCAATATTTGTGGGGGGCTGCCTATCCTTTGGGGTTCTGCTCTGAGGCAAGATAGAATTCCCATTTCCATCTATAGGGGTATTTAGTCCTCCGGCTGTGTCGAGGTGTCTAGGATGTGTTAGGTACACCCCACGGCTACTTCTAGTTGCGGTGTCAGTTTAGGGTTTGCGGTCAGTACAGGTTCCACCTACTCCTGAGAAAGTCTCATGCAGCTCCAAGGTCACCGGATCACAACAGTACAACTGGCCAACAATGAGTTAAATGCATCTCAGAAGAAGGGAAGAAAGGTGTTGAGCCATTTTTTTTTTTCTGTAGCCTGCTTTGTCTTTTCTTCCCTCTTTTTCTCTAGGTGGCTGAGGAGTCTTGTGCTAGCATGGATGTTCAGGGATTAGCTTCTCGTGTAGACCAGCTTGCTGCTATGGTACAGAGTATTTCTGATTATATTGTTCAGACTCCAGTTTTAGAGCCTAAGATTCCTACTCCTGATTTGTTTTTTGGGGACAGGTCCAAATTTTTTAAAAACAACTGTAAACTGTTTTTTGCTCTGATACCTCGATCCTCTGGTGATTCCATTCAGCAGGTTAAAATTGTCATCTCCCTGCTGCGTGGCGATCCTCAGGATTGGGCATTTTCCCTGGAATCTGGGAATCCAGCCTTGCTTAATGTAGACGCCTTTTTTCAGGCTTTAGGATTATTATATGATGAACCAAATTCTGTGGATCAAGCGGAGAAGCCCTTGTTGGCCCTGTCTCAGGGTCAAGAAGCGGCAGAATTGTATTGTCAGAAATTTAGAAAATGGTCTGTGTTTACTAAATGGAATGATGATGCTTTGGCGGCAATTTTCAGAAAGGGTCTTTCTGAATCCGTTAAAGATGTTATGGTGGGGTTTCCCACGCCTTTCGGTCTGAGTGATTCTATGTCTCTGGCCATTCAGATTGATCGGCGCTTGCGGGAGCGCAGAACTGTGCGCGCTGTGGCGTTGTCCTCAGAGCAGATGCCTGAGCCAATGCAGTGTGATAGGATTCTGTCTAGAACGGAACAACAAGGATTCAGACGTCAGAATAGGTTGTGTTTTTATTGTGGCGATGCTTCTCATGTCATTTCAGTCTGCCCTAAGCGTACCAAGAGGATCGCTAGTTCATTTACCATCAGTACTGTACAACCTAAATTTCTGTTATCGGTGTCCTTGATTTGCTCATTGTCATCATTTTCTGTCATGGCGTTTGTGGATTCAGGCGCCGCTTTGAACTTAATGGACTTTGAGTTTGCCAGGCGTTGTGGATTTCCCTTGCAGTCTTTGCAGAACCCTATTCCTTTAAGGGGCATTGATGCTACACCATTGGCTAAAAATAAGCCCCAGTTCTGGACACAGGTGACCATGTGCATGGCGCCAGCCCATCAGGAAGATTGTCGATTTCTGGTGTTGCATAATTTGCATGATTCTATCGTGCTGGGTTTTCCATGGTTGCAGGTACATAATCCTGTGTTGGATTGGAAGTCTATGTCTGTGACTAGTTGGGGATGTCAGGGGGTTCATAATGATGTTCCTTTGATGTCAATCTCCTCTTCTTCCCCTTCTGAAATTCCAGAGTTTTTGTCTGATTTTCAGGATGTATTCGATGAGCCCAAGTCCAGTTCCCTTCCACCGCATAGGGACTGTGATTGTGCGATTGACTTGATTCCAGGCTGTAAGTTTCCTAAGGGCCGACTTTTCAACCTGTCTGTGCCTGAAAATACCGCCATGCGGAGTTATGTTAAGGAGTCTTTGGAGAAAGGGCATATTCGGCCATCTTCTTCACCATTGGGAGCGGGATTTTTTTTTGTTGCTAAGAAGGATGGCTCCTTGAGACCCTGTATTGATTATCGCCTCTTGAATAAGATCACGGTCAAGTTTCAATACCCTTTACCTCTGGTTTCCAATTTGTTTGCTAGGATTAAGGGGGCTTGTTGGTTTACGAAGATTGACCTTCGGGGGGCATATAATCTTGTTCGTATTAAGCAGGGTGATGAATGGAAAACTGCGTTTAATACGCCCGAAGGCCATTTTGAATACCTTGTGATGCCATTCGGCCTCTAATGCTCCATCTGTTTTTCAGTCCTTCATGCACGATATCTTCCGGACTTATCTTGATAAATTCATGATTGTATATTTGGATGACATTTTAATTTTTTCCGATGATTGGGAGTCTCATGTGGAACAGGTCAGGATGGTATTTCAGATCCTTCGTGATAATGCTTTATTTGTGAAGGGGTCTAAGTGTCTCTTTGGAGTGCAGGTTTCTTTTTTGGGCTTCATTTTTTCTCCCTCATCTATAGAGATGATCCGGTTAAGGTTCAGGCCATTCATGATTGGATTCAACCCACATCCGTGAAGAGCCTTCAGAAATTTTTGGGCTTTGCTAATTTTTATCGCCGTTTCATTGCTAACTTCTCCAGTGTGGTTAAACCCTTGACCGATTTGACGAAGAAAGGCGCTGATGTGACGAGTTGGTCCTCTGCGGCTGTCTCTGCCTTTCGGGAGCTTAAACGCCGATTTACTTCTGCCCCGGTGTTGCATCAACCGGATGTTTCTCTTCCGTTTCAGGTTGAGGTTGACGCTTCTGAGATTGGGGCAGGGGCCGTTTTGTCTGAGGGATCCTGTTGGTTCCTTGATGAAACCGTGTGCCTTCTTTTCCCGTAAGTTTTCACCTGCTGAACGCAATTATGATGTCGGCAATCGGGAGTTGTTGGCTATGAAGTAGGCGTTTGAGGAGTGGCGACATTGGCTTGAGGGAGCTAAGCACCGTATTGTGGTCTTGACGATCATAAAAATCTGATTTACCTCGAGTCTGCCAGACGGCTGAATCCTAGACAGGCTCGATGGTCCTTGTTTTTTTCCCGTTTTGATTTCGTGGTCTCGTATCTTCCGGGTTCTAAGAATATTAAGGCTGATGCCCTCTCTAGGAGTTTTTTGCCTGATTCTCCTGAGGTCCTTGAACTGGTCGGCATTCTGAAAGAAGGGGTGGTCCTTTCTGCCATTTCCCCTGATTTACGACGGGTTCTTCAGGAATTTCAGGCTGATAAACCTGACCGCTGTCCAGTGGGGAAACTGTTTGTTCCTGATAGATGGACTAGTAGAGTGATTTCTGAGGTTCATTGTTCTGTGTTGGCTGGCCATCCTGGTATTTGTGGTACCAGAGATTTGGTTGGTAGGTCCTTTTGGTGGCCTTCTTTGTCACGTGATGTGCGTTCTTTTGTGCAGTCCTGTGGGACTTGTGCGCGGGCCAAGCCTTGTTGTTCCCGTGCTAGTGGGTTGCTTTTGCCTTTGCTGGTCCCTGAGAGGCCCTGGACGCATATTTCTATGGATTTTATTTCTGATCTTCCGGTTTCCCAGGGGATGTCGGTCATCTGGGTTGTTTGTGACCGGTTCTCTAAGATGGTTCATTTGGTGCCTTTGCCTAAATTGCCTTCCTCTTCTGATTTGGTTCCGTTGTTTTTTCAGCATGTGGTTCGCTGGGCATGGTATTCCGGAGAATATTGTGTCCGACAGAGGTTCCCAGTTTGTTTCTAGGTTTTGGCGGGCCTTTTGTGCTAGGCTGGGCATTGATTTGTCTTTTTCTTCCGCATTTCATCCTCAGACAAATGGGCAGACCGAGCGAACTAATCAGACTTTGGAAACTTATCTGAGATGCTTTGTGTCTGCTGATCAGGATGATTGGGTGGCTTTCTTGCCATTGGCCGAGTTTGCCCTTAATAATCGGCTACCTTGGTTTCGCCCTTCTTTTGTAATTTTGGTTTTCATCCTCGTTTTTCTTCGGGGCAGGTTGAGCCTTCTGACTGTCCTGGTGTGGATTCTGTGGTTGACAGGTTTCAGCAGATTTGGGCTCATGTGGTGGACAATTTGGTGTTGTCTCAGGAGGAGGCTCAACGTTTTGCTAACCGTCGTCGGTGTGTTGGTTCCCGGCTTTGGGTTGGGGATTTGGTCTGGTTGTCTTGCCGTCATGTTCCTATGAAGGTTTCTTCCCCTAAGTTTAAGCCTCGCTTTATTGGTCCTTATAGGATTTCTGAGATTATCAATCTGGTGTCTTTTCGATTGGCCCTTCCGGCCTCTTTTGCTATCCATAATGTCTTCCATAGATCTTTATTGCGGAAATATGTGGTGCCCGTTGTTCACTCTGTTGATCCTCCGGCCCCTGTGTTGGTTGATGGGGAGTTGGAGTATGTGGTTGAGAAGATTTTGGATTCTCGCTTTTCGAGGCGGAGGCTTCAGTACCTTGTCAAATGGAAGGGTGTTGTGAACTCTGTTTTCAGGCTCCCTCTTGTGGTCACAGGTGGTATTGTGTGACTTTTGTTTTGGGCTTCCCCTGGTGGCTTTGTTTGTTATCCTGCGGGTCTGTGGCTGATCAGCTGCCTTGTTATTCACTTGGGAGTTTCCTATTTAGCTCTGTTTCACTTCCACTTGTTGCCGGCTGTCAATGTACTCAGTGCTATTCTGATTACTCCTGATTATCTTCGGTTTCAGTCTCTTCAGGAGAAGCTAAGTTCTGTTTAATTATTTTTTGCTCATCAGTCTGCAATATGATTTCTGTGTATGATGAGTTTAGTCCAGCTTGCTAATATGTGATTTCTTCTGCTGGTTTGCTCTGGGGTACAGAGTTGCTTCCCCCGCACCGTTAGTTGGTGCGGGGGCTCGAGCGATCTCTGCGTGGATATTTTGAATAGGGTTTTAAATTGACCGCTGAGTTCCCTTTCTATTTTCTGCTTTCTAGTGTTAGCGGGCCTCATTTGCTAAATCTAATTTCATCTCTGTGTTTGTGCTTTCCCCTTAACTCACCGTTAATATTTGTGGGGGGCTATTCTATATCTTTGGGGTCATTTCTCTGAGGCAAGTGAGGACTTTCGTTCCCTCTAGGAATAGTCAGTTTCTCAGGCCGTGAAGAGACGTCTAGGATTTTCAGGTAACGTTCCACGGCTGCCTATAGTTGTTTGCGGATAGGATCAGGTTGCGGTCAATTCAGTTACCACTTCCCCAGAGTTTGTAGTCAGTTTAGTTACTTAGCTAGTCCTACTTGCGATCCTTGCCTCTAGGATCATAACAGAAGGGTTATGGCCAGGAGGATAATTCTTGGGTTTTTGCCTCTGATGTCCATGCTGCTGATTTGGTCCGTGCCTTTCATCTGGCTCGTCCTGATCAGCCAGGGGGCTCTGGTGAGGGTTCGGTGACCCCTCCTCAAGGGGGGGGTACTGTTGTGAATTCTGCTCTTGGGTTCCCTCCGGTGGTTGTTGGTAGTAATACAGTTGTCCCTGGGTTGCAATCCTGGGCAGGTGTCCCTGCTGATTGCAGCTCTGACTGGGATATTTAGGTGTGCAGGATTCATTAGCCCTTGCCAGTTGTCCATTGTTCTTGGAGGTTTTGCATCTCTGTCTGGTTCCTCCTGCCCTGCTACCAAATCAGCAAAGATAAGTGTCTGGTTTTGTTTCTGCAGCACACATGCTGTGTGCTTTGCAATTCAGTACTATTCAATGTTTTTTCTTGTCCAGCTAGACTGTGTTTGGATTTTTCAGTCAAGTTGGATTCTCAGGAGATGCAGATATACATTCCATGTCTTTAGTTAGATGGTGGAATTTTTGTATTATCTGCTGTGGATATTTTTAGGGTTTTAATACTGACCGCTTAGTATTCTGTCCTATCCTTTCCTATTTAGCTAGCGTGGCCTCTTTTGCTAAATCCTGATTTCTGCCTGCGTGTGTCTTTCCTCTATTACTCACAGTCAATATTTGTGGGGGGCTGCCTATCCTTTGGGGTTCTGCTCTGAGGCAAGATAGAATTCCCATTTCCATCTATAGGGGTATTTAGTCCTCCGGCTGTGTCGAGGTGTCTAGGATGTGTTAGGTACACCCCACGGCTACTTCTAGTTGCGGTGTCAGTTTAGGGTTTGCGGTCAGTACAGGTTCCACCTACTCCTGAGAAAGTCTCATGGGGCTCCAAGGTCACCGGATCACAACAGAAATCAACCATGTGCTCCAGACTGCCAACTGGCCAAGAAACACAGTCCCCTGCTTGATGCGTCATCTCTGCCTGCTCTGCATCACCCCACCCTTGCTCTACATACTGACTACTAGAGCATTGTGTAACTCCCTCCTCTGGACAGATGTCTTCCTCCTCCATTGACTCCTCCTCACAAAGTGTCCCCTGCCTAGGCCTTTGTGAGGAACCACGTTGCGCAGACTGTCCAGAAGCAGATGGCGTTTGTGACTCCTCATCCTCCACAACCTCCTCCCTTAGTGCTTGTAGTGTTTTTTCAAGCAGGCAGATTAGGGGGATAGTCATGCTGACTAGTGCATCATCTGCACTCGCCATCCGCGTGGAATCATCGAAGGCACGCAAAACGTGGCAGATGCCCTTCATAGAGGCCCACTCAGTGGTGGTGAAGTGTGAACGGCGCGCAGTGCGACTTGTTTGCGTCTGATGCAGCTGGTACTCCATTACTGCTGCCTGCTGCTCACACAACCGTTCCAACATATGTAACGTTGAATTCCACCTGGTTGGTAGGTCACATATGATGCGATGTTCCGGAAGGCGGAATCGGTGCTGCATAGCTGCAATGCGCGATCTTGCCATGCTGGAATGCCACAAGTGAGCGCACTCTAGGCTGACCTTGTGCAGCAGTGCATCAAGATCCGGATAGTCCCTCAAAAAACTCTGCACGACCAAGTTGAGCACATGTGCCAGACATGGGATGTGAGAGGTTGCCTAGGCCCAGAGCCGCCACCAGATTTCGGCCATTGTCACACACTACCATGCCTGGCTGGAGATTCGCTGGCACAAACCACACGTCGCTCTCCTGCTTGATGGCCTTCCAGAGCTCCTGCGCTGTGTGGCTTCGATTCCCCAAAGAAATTAATTTCAATACGGCCTGTTGACGTTTGGTTATGGCTGTGCTCATATCGGTCGTAACAGGTAAGCGTTCACGGGTCCATGTGGAGGTAGACTGTGATGGCTCCTGCAGCGGTGATTCAGAGGAAGTAGAGTATGAGGAGGAGTCAATGTGTACAGACTGGATTCCTGCAATCCTTGGAGTTGGCAGAACACGTACAGCGCCACTCTCAAGATCTGTCCCCGGCTCCACAACATTTACCCAATGGGCAGTGAGGGAAAGGTATTGCCCCTGTCCATGGTGACTGGTTCACGCATCGGTGGTCAGGTGGACCTTGCTACTGACGGCGTTTAGCAGCGCATGTTTAATTTTTCCCTCCACATGCTTTTGCAGGGCAGGGACGGCTTGCCTGCTGAAATAAAAGCAGCTGGGTACGTTGTATTGTGGGACTACCAATGCCATGAAGTTACAGAAGGTGTCAGTCTCCACCAGCCTGAATGATAGCATTTCAAGGGACAGTAGTTTTGCAATGCCAGCATTCAGAGCCTGTGCTCGGGGGTGGTTTGCTGAGTATGGCCGCATTTTTTCCCATGCCTGTGCTACCGATCGCTGTAGACTGGCCTAGGAGTGTGAGGATGACAGGGAACGTGGTGCTGTGGGTGGAATTACACTGTGTCTCTGTCCAACAGTGCCAGAGGTTCTTCCATGGCGATCCTGTGAGGAAGCCGAACCAGCTGTGTGTGAGCTGGAAGAGGCTACAACACGAGCTGAAGAGGTGGTAGGTGGCGCTGTAGGTTGGTCTAGGTCTTCAGTGTGTTTTTGTAACTCCACCACGTGCTTGGTCTGCACATGTTTCCACATATTTGTGGTATTGAGGTTGCTGACACTTTTCCCTCTTTTGACGTTCTGATTACACAGCTTGCATTTGACAAAGCAAATGTCATCTGCAACTTTGTCAAAAAAGGTCCAGGCACTGCAAGTCTTGAGAGCGCCCGTTTTTGGTTTTGGAAGAGGCATGCTCCTAATGGGTGCCGAAGTGGAGGCTACAGGCAAGGTAGTCTTCCCCCTCCCTTTTGGGCCATTCGGGGAATCTCTCCCTCAGAGCTGCTCCCACCACCTTCCTGTACCTCACGCCATGATGGGTCAAGGACCTCATCATCTACACTACCCTCTTCCAACAACTGCTTCTCCTGGGTAGTCTCGGCAGCACAGTACGCACCAGAAAGGGCACCTGAGTCTCATCATCAGATGCGTACTGAGGTGTGCTGACCGTAGGCACTGGCCCACCCGCCTCTTCAGATTCAGAGAGACAAAGCAGTTGCGCATCACTGCATACTGCCTCTTCTTCAGTTTCTCGAATGCTGCTTGGCCCCCTCTTTCCAAGCCAAGAGATTCAGAGAACATAAGTAGAGATGGCTCCTGTCCTGGGCTCTCTGACTGCCTGGGCAATTTGGTAGGTGGTGAAGAGACAGATGGGTGCTCTTCAGTGCTCTGTGGCTCTATGCCTGAGAGGATGTGGCACTAATTGAAGTCGATGAGTTAGCTGCCATCCATCCGACGACAGCGTCAATTTGTTCGTCCCGCAGCAGTGGGGTACGGCGAGCTCCTACAAAGCTGCACATGAAGGACTGTTCCCTGCTAAAACTGGGGGATGATGAGTCACCGATGCCCGCAGCAGGCACAGAATCCCGTCCTCTCCCTGCAGAAACTCCACGCCCACGTGCCTTACCCCCTGCCTTCTTCATCTTGGTAGACTGATAAAAGATAGGCAGAAAAGTACTAAGGGCTTAGTGTGCTTATTCCTGAACAGCTGCTAACAGATATAAGAAACACTAATTTTATAAAGTGTGGACTAGACTTTAATGTGAGCTAATGTGGCCTACACAACTGTACAGTGGAGTGTTGGGTGAACTTTATTAACTTTTTGGTTTTTTTTCACAAAAAGACACTGGATGTGCCCAAAGATGTAAAACCGATAGTATCACAAACTTTTTGTAGCGATTACAATGGAGGAAGGTAACCTACAATGCAATAGATGAGGCTCCAAAAAATAGGCTAATACTAATCTGGCTGTGGCTGCAGGGCACAAGGCTGCAGAAAGGCTCCTCTATGTACTCCTATATAGTGTTTTTCCGCAATCTAGCAGGATACGGATGGAAACCCACTAATAGGATAAAATCAGGAAAAATGATAATTACTTACGGGTAATTTGATTTTCCAGAACCATGACAGCACCGTACGTGAGAGATGGCATTCGCCCCCAGGAACAGGAAACCTGCAGCAGAGATAAAAGAATGTGGCGGCCCCTCTCTCCTCAGTTTGTTTCAGAGTTTGTAAGATGACCGCTTTGTTAGTACACACTCGTATATTACATTTACAATGTATAGCTCTTTATTAGTTTTTATCTATACATATATATATATATATATATATATATATATATATATATATATATATATATATATATATATATATATATACTAGATGGTGGCCCGATTCTAACGCATCGGGTATTCTAGAGTATGCATGTCCACGTAGTATATTGCCCATTTACGTAGTATATTGCCCAGTCACGTAGTATATTGCCCAGCCACGTAGTATATTGCCCAGCTACATAGTATACAGCACAGCGACGTAGGATATTGCGCAGCTACGTAGTATATTGCACAGAGCCACATAGTATATTGCACAGCTTTGTAGTATATTGCTCAGCCTTGTAGTATATTGCCCAGCCACATAGTATATTGCCCAGCCTTGTAGTATACAGCAGAGCCACGTAGGATATTGCCCAGTGACGTAGTATATTACCGAGGCACGTATAGGGCCAAAAAATAAAAAATAAACATACTCACCTAACGATCCGAGGGCCCCTTGTAGTGTATCATACTCACCATTCTTGTTGCTGCTCCTCTGCGTCCTGCCTCTTCTCTTCCTGGGATCCTGTGCAGATGGTAGTGGTCGGCTTCAGGAAAATGGCCGCTGGATGCTGCGCGTGCGCAGATCGAGATCGCGGCGGCCATTTTCCTGAAGCCGAGTTCCATTGCAAGTGCCAGGGCTGGTGGGAGCAGGACCTATGAAGACGTCGCGGTCACATGACCGTGACGTCACGGCAGGTCCTTGCCGCACACCAGCCCTGGGACGGGACTTCACCGCAAGCTGACGCTTGTAATGGAGCGGTCCGGGGAGCGTGGCGAGGAGCGAGAAAGGCGGCGGAGGGTGAGTATAGCAGGTTTTTTTTTTTTATTTATTATTTTTAACATTACATTTTGTACTATTAATGCCGCATAGGCAGCGTCAATAGTACAAAGTTGGGGACACACAGGGTTAATAGCAGCGGTAACGGAGTGCGTTACCCGCGGCATAACGCGGTCCGTTACCGCCGGCATTAACCCTGTGTGAGCGGTGTATGCGGGCGCCGGCAGTGAGTGCGGGGAGTAAGCGGCCATTTTTTTCTGGACTGTGCGCGTCGCTGATTGGTCGCGGCAGCCATGACAGGCAGCTGCCGAGACCAATCAGCGAACGAATAACGGTGACAGACAGAAGGACAGACGGAAGTACCCTTAGACAATTATATAGTAGATATATATATATATATATATATATATATACCCGTATTTTCCGGCGTACAAGACGACTTTTTAACCCCTGAAAATCTTCTTAAAAGTCGGGGGTCGTCTTGTACGCCGGGAATCGCCTTGTACGCCGGGTGTATATGGTGGGTGGGGGGGGGGGGGAAGTGATCCTGATGACGACGAGGGGGCGTCTCACAGGAAAGTGAGTATCCCCCATTACCTTATCATAGCGCTGCAGCGTGGGGTCTCTGTGCTGGGAGCGGCGGCTGCTGTGCTGTGCTGTGGCGGCTCCTCTTCTGCAGTGTGGGGCCTCTGGTGCTGTGGGGCGGTGGCGGCGGTGGCGTATCTTCATGCAGTCGGGGCTCCTCCGGCATCTCAAAGCCTAGAAGCCCCGCCGGCAACTCCATCGGTGTAATGCGCTGGCCTCCGGGAAAATGGCCGCTGCTTAGATTCAGATCTCGTGTCCCGAGATTTCGGGACGAGATCTGAATCTGAGCATGCACAGCCCCCAGCGGCCGGGCCACCGCATCGCACCTATTGAGCTGCCTCCGGGAAAATGGCCGCTGCTCAGATTCAGATCTCGTCTCCCGAGATCTCGGGACGAGATCTGAATCTGAGCAGCGGCCATTTTCCCGGAGGCCACCTGACCGCATTGTACCGATGGAGTTGCCGGCGGGGCTTCCAGGCTGAGATGCCGGAGGAGCCCCGACTGCATGAAGATACGCCGCCGCCACTGCCCCACAGCACCAGAGGCCCCACACTGCAGAAGAGGAGCCGCCACACCACAGCACAGCACAGCAGCCGCTCCCAGCACAGAGACCCCACGCTGCAGCGCTATGATAAGGTAATGGGGGATACTCACTTTCCTGTGAGACGCCCCCTCGTCCTCATCAGGATCACTCCCCCCCCCCCCAAAAGGCACATATTCACCGGCCCTATAAGACGACATACGGTGTATAAGAAGACCCCCAACTTTTAAGAAGATTTTATTTTTTAACTGGTAAAGTTGGGGGGTCGTCTTATACGCCCAGTCGTCTTATACGCCGGAAAATACGGTATATATATATATATATATATATATATATACACACACACACACATACACACACACACACACACACATATATATATATATATATATTTTATTTTTTATTTTTTCACAAAAAAAGGCAGCACTCCATTTTCTTTGAGATAATGTGCAGGAATTTATTGAACTCACATCTCCGTGCGATGTTTCGGCTCTGAATGAGCCTTTCTCAAGCAGTGAGTATTGCTTCATACAGCGTATATATAGAGACACATCTCCATCATCCCCCAATCACAGCCAATTAATTCACATCATGTGTTTTATACATTATTACAATTTACAAAAAAAGTGCTTTAGTGTTTTCAATGTGCAAATACTTATTAAATGAACCATTACATTTAGTCAATATCTGTCATCCATTTGCGTTTATCTCTGGAGGGACACAGCGCTTATGGAGGATCCAGCATGTTACTGGCGTTCTGAATCACCTACTGCGCATGTCCCAGTGTTTCTGCTTACATCATAACCACATGATGGATTAGGGGCCAATCAAAAATCGGTAAACCATATCCAAAATCCAAAGCATGCGCAATAGCGCTTGCGATCGCCATTTTACTTGTGGCATTATTAAGGCACTTGTAAAGCACCATCATGATTGTGGCATCTAAGATCCGGCGCATGCGCAGTAGCGCCTATAATCACCATTTTAGTCGTGGCATCCTATGAAAGTATTTTCAAAAACGCCATTATAGTTGTGGCACCCATCATCAGGCGCAGGCGTAATAGCGTACATAATCGCCATATCAGCAGTGGCATCTTAGCTGGGCTTATTTTCTATGAAAAGCCAATCACTTGTGGCATATTCCATACTAATGCCGCTCATGACATAGTACCTATAATAAAATATCATTTTAAACAGCATGATCTGACTTATGTTACACCACATTTAGGTTCACGGGGCAGAAGGCCCCTTACTCGCCCTATGGACACATATTGCTGTGCCTAATCCTGCCTTGACATACCAGATGTGGCCTTTATCCAGACCCTCATCCAGCAGTCAAACAGTGTCTCGAGGGTGCACCCAACCTTTCCAGGCAAGGTGCCTCCACTTATAACCCCTGCCTAGCAGTAGCACATTAGTGCTGGCTGATGTGAACATGGCTTATATTAAAAAGTCAACCAAGAAAAACAGCACATGGTCCTTTCTAGCTATCGTACGAAAAATTTCCAAGCCACTAGCAAAAATCATGAGCAATGCTAAAAGGATGTTTTTAAATGATTTATTAATTGGCCTCCAATCCTATTCATGTGAAAAAATTATTTTCAAAATCCATTATAATTCAATAAATCAATCAAATTTACAATAATTTTCATTGAAAAAAAATCCTTTTATAGAAAAAATCTTTTTTCATTCCAACATTGTAAGTCACTCCAGAGGCAATCTTCAAAATGGCGGACAGTAAAAGCACCTGTACAAAAATACAGAATAAAATTAGGAACATATCTACAAAAGACAAGTATTCCCAAATATAAAAGAAATATTACCAAGTCATCAACTACACAATTTCAGTACAGGAACAATATACTTATAAAACTGTATGTAATTTAAAGTCCACATTGAGGCCCTTAGGCCTAAGAGTATTCAGTTTATAAATCCACATCAATTCTCTTTTTCTGAGGACCACCTCCCTATCCCCACCCCTCCTATCCAAAGGTACCCGATCAATTATCTTAAATTTCAGATCTTTTTCCGAATGATTATATTCAACAAAGTGTTTAGGGACAGGAAGGTCTGTCCTTTTCTTCCTAATCGAATGCCGATGTTGATTCATTCTCACCTTAAACTCACACGTTGATTCACCAATGTACCACAGATTGCACGGACACATCAAAAGGTAAACCACGTAATCTGAACCGCATGTCAGGAAGTGTTTGATTTCATATACCTTCCCCGTTACTGGATGTTTCAATGTTGCACCCTTTAGCATATAGGTGCAATTCACACAATTTAAGCATGGAAAACATTCATTTCTGCTGGAGCCTGTTAAACACAGTTGTCTACTTTTCCTTTTCGGGCCAACATCAGACTTAACCATGTAATCCTTGATGTTCTTATTTCTTCTATATGAATACAGTGGCGGTAACCGAAGCTTCACTATACCGGGCAAACATTTTCCCAACATCCCCCAATGTCTACTAATGACATTAGCCACATCTTTGCTCTCCTCCCCATACATGGTAACAAATGGGACACGTCTATGTTTTATTTTGCATTTACCTTTTACCTCTCTCTGTATAAGTTCCATCCTATTCTCCTGTTATACTTTATTTTTTGTTGTTTCCAATAAACTCCTAGGGTACCCTCTATCTAGGAACTTTCTCACTAATGAGTCCACCACTGTACCCACTTCTTCATCTTTCTTGACTATACGTCTAACTCTAATTGACTTAGTGGAATGGACTTCACCATAGACCGTGGATGTTGGCTATCGTATAATAACAGATTGTTTCTGTCCGTATTTTTTACAAATAGTATGGTACTGAGCTGCCCCTCCTTTAAACTAACGAGCACATCCAAAAACTGGATGTCCATTTTTGACATCACCAGTGTGAATTTGATTGTGTCATCAATAGTATTCAAAAATTGATAAAAATCTTCCAACCCACTCTGAGAGCCTGTCCAAAGGAGGAAGATATCATCTATGTATCTCCACCACGTCAAAACATATCGGAAGTGGTGGGATACATAGACGAGATCCTCCTCCAGGACTTCCATGACCAAATTTGCATATGCGGGGGCCATATTGGCCCCCATAGCTGTTCCACGCTTTTGCGTATAAAACCCGTCACCGAACAAAAAATAATTCCTTTTTAGAATGATCTCTAACATTTTCAGAAGGAAGGTTTTCCCTTCAAATGTGCACTTCATTAGATCCAATTTCTTCCCTACTGCTCTTAAACCCTGTTCATGATCTATAGATGTGTACAATGACACTACATCGAAGGATGCAAGTATAACATCCCCCTCCAATTGTAGTGCCTCTAATTTTCTTAAAAAATCAGTTGTATCTCTAATGAAAGATTTACATTCCCTGACCATAGGGTTGAATATCCTGTCTAGGAAGATACCCATCTTATTGAATACTGACCCCACCCCCGAAACTATAGGTCATCCCGGGGGATTGACCAGGGTCTTATGAATCTTTGGGATTATATATAGCACCGGAGTGCGTGGTTTTTCTTCAAATAGGAATTCATAAAGACCCTGGTCAATCACAAGGGCATCCAATGCTTCTTTTAAACAAGCTTTAATTTCTCTGTTGATAGCAAATTTCGGATCACCATCCATTTTACAGTACACATTCTCATCACTAAGCTGTCTCATTATCTCAGTAATGTACATTACCTTGTCCATGACGACGACTGCTCCCCCTTTATCTGCAGGTTTCACTACAATTTCGTCGTCATGGACAAGTTCCTGCAGTGCTTCAAACTCTTCCTTAAGGATATTTGGATGTGCATACCCTATATCTATATTGTTTCTCAATTACTCAATGTCAAGTCTTACCGCTTTTTCAAAGGCCTCAATCACAGCTGAATTTGTTGGTGGTATAAATTTACTATTTTTTCTTAATTGTACCCCATTCAAATCAAATTCACTTATTTTCACTTTTTTGTTAGTATCCTTATCATTAAACCACTCTCTTAATTTAATCTGTCTGAAAAAACGTTGAAGGTCCAATTGTAGCTCAAACCAATTTATATGTGTACATGGACTGAAATTCAGCCCTTTACTTAACACCGAGATTTGCATGTCCATTAGTACCTTATTGGAGATGTTTAATATAGGTTCTGTTCCCTCTTCCTGAGGTTCAGGATCTTTTGGGGTTGAGTTTTCGTTTTTTCTAATTTCTTTTTGCCTTTGATGCTGGCGCTTGCCTCCCCGCCTTTTTCTTCCTCTGGGACTTTTGCTGAATCTATAAAGAACACAATCATTATACACATAGTCATTTTTACTTATATTAATTTCTCTTATTCCCAAAGGACCTCTTTTCTTCCACGGCATTTTTGAATTAGCCATTTGCCAAGAATATACACTCACCGGCCACTTTATTAGGTACACCATGCTAGTAACGGGTTGGACCCCCTTTTGCCTTCAGAACTGCCTCAATTCTTCGTGGCATAGATTCAACAAGGTGCTGGAAGCATTCCTCAGAGATTTTGGTCCATATTGACATGATGGCATCACACAGTTGCCGCAGATTTGTCGGCTGCACATCCCAAAGATGCTCCATACAAGGCAGGATGGATCCATGCTTTCATGTTGTTTACGCCAAATTCTGACCCTACCATCCGAATGTCGCAGCAGAAATCGAGACTCATCAGACCAAGCAATGTTTTTCCAATCTTCTACTATCCAATTTCGATGAGCTTGGACAAATTGTAGCCTCAGTTTCCTGTTCTTAGCTGAAAGGAGTGGTACCCGGTGTGGTCTTCTGCTGCTGTAGCCCATCTGCCTCAAAGTTCGACGCACTGTGCGTTCAGAGATGCTCTTAGGCCTACCTTGGTTGTAACGGGTGGCGATTTGAGTCACTGTTGCCTTTCTATCAGCTCGAACCAGTCTGCTCATTCTCCTCTGACCTCTGGCATCAACAAGGCATTTCCGCCCACAGAACTGCCGCTCACTGGATTTTTTTTCTTTTTCGGACCATTCTCTGTAAACCCTAGAGATGGTTGTGCGTGAAAATCCCAGTAGATCAGCAGTTTCTGAAATACTCAGACCAGCCCTTCTGGCACCAACAACCATGCCACGTTCAAAGGCACTCAAATCACCTTTCTTCCCCATACTGATGCTCGGTTTGAACTGCAGGAGGTTGTCTTGACCATGTCTACATGCCTAAATGCACTGAGTTGCCGCCATGTGATTGGCTGATTAGAAATTAAGTGTTAACAAGAAGTTGGACAGGTGTACCTAATAAAGTGGCCGGTGAGTGTATATGGCCAGTCTCAGTCTCCAATGTCCCTGCTCCATTTTTTTCTTTTTGTTTCCTCTAGTTCTCCACGGAATTTAGACATATCCTTATCAACCTTTTCTTTAAACGCAGTCCAATCTTCCTTGTTAAACACTTCCTGCATCTTTTTGTCCATTTCCTCAGTATTGTGTTGCATTTTTTTAACTTCATCTTGCAAAAATTCAACATTCAATAGCATTATATTCATAGCATATTTGTTCGATATCATTGTAATTCTACTGCAAAATGCCACATTACCAAAAAATAAATTAGGGCGTATATTTGATCTCAAGCCTCTAGGTATTTTGCGCTCCCTTAAATAATGTCCCAGCGTGGTCAGGTGTAACTGAGCTTATTAAACGCTGCATATCATTCGTATACTTATGTTTCATTTCCGTATGTGAGGGTATTTTCAAGAAAGCTGCATCCCCCTCTATATTATTTAGTATACGTTCCCCATCCTCCACCGTGTAGTTAAAGACCCCTGGGTCCATGGTATATTCATCCATGTTCCCAAAAAATGGCTTAAGGATGTTAGAAAGAATCAAAAGAATAGAAAATATATATGTGCAAAAATTTCCAGACATCAACATAGTAATAAAAAGATGGAAAGCACAAATCCTTTACTTATCTTCGGGTGCAGAGCCCCCAGACAATCTGTCCACTGGTTGGTGATAGTCCATATATTTCACAAAAAAAGGCAGCACTCCATTTTCTTTGAGATAATGTGCAGGAATTTATTGAACCCACATCTCCGTGCGACGTTTCGGCTCTGAATGAGCCTTTTTCAAGCAGTGAGTTCTGAATCACCTACTGCGCATGTCCCAGTGTTTCTGCTTACATCATAACCACATGATGGATTAGGGGCCAATCAAATATCGGTATGGAGGATCCAGCATGTTACTGGCATTCAGAACGCCAGTAACATGCTGGATCCTCCATAAGCGCTGTGTCCCTCCAGAGGTAAACGCAAATGGATGACAGATATTGGCTAAATGTAATGGTTCATTTAATAAGTATTTGCACATTGAAAGCACTAAAGCACTTTTTTTGTAAATTGTAATAATGTATAAAACACATGATGTTAATTAATTGGCTGTGATTGGGGGATGATGGAGATGTGTCTCTATATATACGCTGTATGAAGCAATACTCACTGCTTGAAAGAGGCTCATTCAGAGCCGAAACGTCGCACGGAGATGTGGGTTCAATAAATTCCTGCACATTATCTCAAAGAAAATGGAGTGCTGCCTTTTTTTGTGAAATATATGGACTGTCAGCAACCAGTGGACAGGTTGTCTGGGGGCTCTGCACCCGAAGATAAGTAAAGGATTTTTGCTGTTCCATCTTTTTATTACTATGTTGATGTCTGGAAATTTTTGCACATATATATTTTCTATTCTTTTGATTCTTTCTAACATCCTTAAGCCATTTTTTGGGAACATGGATGAATATACCATGGACCCAGGGGTCTTTAACTACACGGTGGAGGATGGGGAACGTATACTAAATAAAATAGAGGGGGATGCAGCTTTCTTGAAAATACCCTCACATTACAGAAATGAAACATAAGTGTACGAATGATATGAAGCGTTTAATAAGCTCAGTTACACCTGACCACACTGGGACATTATTTAAGGGAGCGCAAAATACCTAGAGGCTTGAGATCAAATATACGCCCTAATTTATTTTTTGGTAATGTGGCATTTTGCAGTAGAATTACAATATCATCGAACAAATATGCTATGAATATAATGCTATTGAATGTTGAATTTTTGCAAGATGAAGTTAAAAAAATGCAACACAATACTGAGGAAATGGACAAAAAGATGCAGGAAGTGTTTAAGGCTACGTTCACATTTGCGGTCAGCGCCGCAGCGTCGGGCGCCGCAGCATCGCCGCATGCGTCATGCGCCCCTATATTTAACATGGGGGCGCATGGACATGCGTTGTGCTGCGTTTTGCGCCGCATGGCCGCAAGCGTTGGACGCAAGAAACGCATCAAGTTGCATTTTTTTTGCGTCCAACTTTCGGCCAAAAAGGACGCATGCGGCGCAAAACGCAGCGTTTTAGCGTGCGTTTTGCCGCGTTTTTGTTTGCGTTGTGCGCTGCGGCGCCGACGCTGCGGCGCACAACGCAAATGTGAACATAGCCTAACAAGGAAGATTGGACTGCGTTTAAAGAAAAGGTTGATAAGGATATGTCTAAATTCCGTGGAGAACTAGAGGAAACAAAAAGAAAAAAATGGAGCAGGGACATTGGAGACTGAGACTGGCCATATATATTCTTGGCAAATGGATAATTCAAAAATGCCGTGGAAGAAAAGAGGTCCTTTGGGAATAAGAGAAATTAATATAAGTAAAAATGACTATGTGTATAATGATTGTGTTCCTTATAGATTCAGCAAAAGTCCCAGAGGAAGAAAAAGGCGGGGAGGCAAGCGCCAGCATCGGAGGCAAAAAGAAATTAGAAAAAACGAAAACTCAACCCCAAAAGATCCTGAACCTCAGGAAGAGGGAACAGAACCTATATTAAACATCTCCAATAAGGTACTAACGGACATGCAAATCTCGGTGTTAAGTAAAGGACTGAATTTCAGTCCATGTACACATATAAATTGGTTTGAGCTGCAATTGGACATTGAAGGTTTTTTCAGACAGATTAAATTAAGAGAGTGGTTTAATGATAAGGATACTAACAAAAAAGTGAAAATAAGTGAATTTGATCTGAATGGGGTACAATTAAAAAAAAATAGTAAATTTATACCACCAACAAATTCAGCTGTGATTGAGGCCTTTGAAGCGGTAAGACTTGACATTGAGTAATTGAGAAACAATATAGATATAGGGTATGCACATCCAAATATCCTTAAGGAAGAGTTTGAAGCACTGCAGGAACTTGTCCATGACGACGAAATTGTAGTGAAACCTGCAGATAAAGGGGGAGCAGTCGTCGTCATGGACAAGGTAATGTACATTAATGAGATAATGAGACAGCTTAGTGATGAGAATGTGTACTGTAAAATGGATGGTGATCCGAAATTTGCTATCAACAGAGAAATTAAAGCTTGTTTAAAAAGCATTGGATGCCCTTGTGATTGACCAGGGTCTTTATGAATTCCTATTTGAAGAAAACCCACGCACTCCGGTGCTATATATAATCCCAAAGATTCATAAGACCCTGGTCAATCCCCCGGGGCGACCTATAGTTTCGGGGGTGGGGTCAGTATTCAATAAGATGGGTATCTTCTTAGACAGGATATTCAACCCTATGGTCAGGGAATGTAAATCTTTCATTAGAGATACAACCGATTTTTTAAGAAAATTAGAGGCACTACAATTGGAGGGGGATGTTATACTTGCATCCTTCGATGTAGTGTCATTGTACACATCTATAGATCATGAACAGGGTTTAAGAGCAGTAGGGAAGAAATTGGATCTAATGAAGTGCACATTTGAAGGGAAAACCTTCCTTCTGAAAATGTTAGAGATCATTCTAAAAAGGAATTATTTTTTGTTCGGTGACGGGTTTTATACGCAAAAGCGTGAAACAGCTATGGAGGCCAATATGGCCCCTGCATATGCAAATTTGGTCATGGAAGTCCTGGATGAGGATCTCGTCTATGTATCCCACCACTTCCGATATGTTTTGACGTAGTGGAGATAAATAGATGATATCTTCCTCCTTTGGACAGGCTCTCAGAGTGGGTTGGAAGATTTTTATCAATTTTTGAATACTATTGATGACACAATCAAATTCACACTGGTGATGTCAAAAACGGACATCCAGTTTTGGATGTGCTCGTTAGTTTAAAGGAGGGGCAGCTCAGTACCACACTATTTGTAAAAAATACGGACAGAAACAATCTGTTATTATACGATAGCTAACATCCACGGTCTATGGTGAAGTCCATTCCACTAAGTCAATTAGAGTTAGACGTATAGTCAAGAAAGATGAAGAAGTGGGTACAGTGGTGGACTCATTAGTGAGAAAGTTCCTAGATAGAGGGTACCCTAGGAGTTTATTGGAAACAACAAATAATAAAGTGCTACAGGAGAATAGGATGGAACTTATACAGAGAGAGGTAAAAGGTAAATGCAAAATAAAACAGACGTGTCCCATTTGTTACCATGTATGGGGAGGAGAGTAAAGATGTGGCTAATGTCATTAGTAGACATTGGGGGATGTTGGGAAAATGTTTGCCCGGTATAGTGAAGCTTCGGTTACCGCCACTGTATTCATATAGAAGAAATAAGAACATCAAGGATTACATGGTTAAGTCTGATGTTGGCCCGAAAAGGAAAAGTAGACAACTGTGTTTAACAGGCTCCAGCAGAAATGAATGTTTTCCATGCTTAAATTGTGTGAATTGCACCTATATGCTAAAGGGTGCAACATTGAAACATCCAGTAACGGGGAAGGTATATGAAATCAAACACTTCCTGACATGCGGTTCAGATTACGTGGTTTACCTTTTGATGTGTCCGTGCAATCTGTGGTACATTGGTGAATCAACGTGTGAGTTTAAGGTGAGAATGAATCAACATCGGCATTCGATTAGGAAGAAAAGGACAGACCTTCCTGTCCCTAAACACTTTGTTGAATATAATCATTCGGAAAAAGATCTGAAATTTAAGATAATTGATCGGGTACCTTTGGATAGGAGGGGTGGGGATAGGGAGGTGGTCCTCAGAAAAAGAGAATTGATGTGGATTTATAAACTGAATACTCTTAGGCCTAAGGGCCTCAATGTGGACTTTAAATTACATACAGTTTTATAATTATATTGTTCCTGTACTGAAATTGTGTAGTTGATGACTTGGTAATATTTATTTTATATTTGGGAATACTTGTCTTTTGTAGATATGTTCCTAATTTTAGTCTGTATTTTTGTACAGGTGCTTTTACTGTCCGCCATTTTGAAGATTGCCTCTGGAGTGACTTACAATGTTGGAATGAAAAAAGATTTTTTCTATAAAAGGATTTTTTTCAATGAAAATTATTGTATATTTGATTGGTTTATTGAATTATAATGGATTTTGAAAATAATTTTTTCACATGAATAGGATTGGAGGCCAATTAATAAATCATTTAAAAACATCCTTTTAGTATTGCTCATGATTTTTGCTAGTGGCTTGGAAATTTTTCGTACGATGGCTAGAAAGGGCCATGTGCTGTTTTTCTTGGTTGACTTTTTAATATAAGCCATATATGTTCACATCAGCCGGGACTAATGTGCTACTGCTAGGCAGGGGTTATAAGTGGAGGCACCTTGCCTGGAAAGGTTGGGTGCACCCTCGAGACACTGTTTGACTGCTGGATGAGGGTCTGGATAAAGGCCTCATCTGGTATGTCAAGGCAGGATTAGGCACAGCAATATGTGTCCATAGGGCGAGTAAGGGGCCTTCTGCCCAGTGAACCTAAATGTGGTGTAACAAGTCAGACCACGTACTATATGTCATGAGGGGCATTAGTATGGAATATGCCACAAGTGATTGGCTTTTCATAGAAAATAAGCCCAGCTAAGATGCCACTGCTGATATGGCGATTATGTACGCTATTACGCCTGCGCCTGATGATGGGTGCCACAACTATAATGGCGTTTTTGAAAATACTTTCATAGGATGCCACGACTAAAATGGCGATTATAGGCGCTACTGCGCATGCGCCGGATCTTAGATGCCACAATCATGATGGTGCTTTACAAGTGCCTTAATAATGCTACAAGTAAAATGGCGATCACAAGCGCTATTGCGCATGCGTTGGATTTTGGATATGGTTTACCGATATTTGATTGGCCCCTAATCCATCATGTGGTTATGATGTAAGCAGAAACACTGGGACATGCGCAGTAGGTGATTCAGAACGCCAGTAACATGCTGGATCCTCCATAAGCGCTGTGTCCCTCCAGAGATAAACGCAAATGGATGACAGATATTGGCTAAATGTAATGGTTTATTTAATAAGTATTTGCACATTGAAAGCACTAAAGCACTTTTTTTGTAAATTGTAATAATGTATAAAACACATGATGTTAATTAATTGGCTGTGATTGGGGGATGATGGAGATGTGTCTCTATATATACGCTGTATGAAGCAATACTCACTGCTTGAGAAAGGCTCATTCAGAGCCGAAACGTCGCACGGAGATGTGGGTTCAATAAATTCCTGCACATTATCTCAAAGAAAATGGAGTGCTGCCTTTTTTTGTGAAATATATGGACTGTCAGCAACCAGTGGACAGGTTGCCTGGGGGCTCTGCACCCGAAGATAAGTAAAGGATTTGTGCTGTTCCATCTCTCTCTCTCTCTATATATACTATTTTTTTTTGTGAATCACACAACCATCACCAAGATAGGGCGGGAATTAATGCGGTGCTGTCATGGTTCTGGAAAATCAAATTACCCGTAAGTAATTATCATTTTTTCCCTTCACCATGACAGCACCTTACGTGAGAGGAAGATATAGAAAGACTCCTAGGGTGGGACAACAGCAGATAATACCTTTCTCCCGAAAGACAAGTTTGATAGACCTAAGTCTAGCCTATAATGTCGGAAGAAGGTAGAGAGTGAAGACCATACTGCCGCTCTACAAATCTGTTCCACCGAAGCGTTTGCCCTTTCCGCCCAGGATGTGGCAATAGCACGTGTGGAGTGGGCCGTAACACCCTGTGGGGGAACTTGGCCAGAGGAGAAATATGAAAGTGAAATAGCCGTACGCAACCACCGTGCAATAGTTGCCTTTGAGGCCTTTTTTCCCGTTTGTCCCCTGGAAGGCGACAAAAAGGGCTGATGACTGACGCCAAGATTTTGTGGCTTCTATGTATTGAAGCAGGCAGCGTCTGACATCAAGACAATGGAAGATTTGCTCTCCCTGGGATTTTGGTTGAGGACAAAATGAGGGCAAAATAATTTCCTGGTCCCTATGAAATTTTGAGTTGACCTTTGGTAGGAAGGCCTGGTCGGTTTTGATAATCACTTTGTCATCCTGGAAGGTAGTGTAAGGGGGGTTCACCGAAATAGCTTGCAGCTCGCAGGTACGTCGGGCTGAAGTTAAGGCAACCAGGAGGGCAGTTTTTAGGGTTAAGAACTTTATTGAAATGGAAGCGAGAGGCTCAAAGGGGGAAACAGTTAGAGCATTTAAAACTAAATTTAGATCCCAGGGAGCCACCTTAGGTAATAATTTTGAGGGTCTGGATGTAAAGGAGGCTCGGATGAACCTATAGACCCAAGGGTGGTCAGCAAGTTTCTGATCAAACAGCGCACGCAGGGCGGAGACTTGCACCTTTAAGGTGCTAGTAGATAGCCCCCTCTCTAACCCTTTTTGGAGAAATTCTAGAATTTCTTTTACCGGAACTACTTGGCTTGTCTCGGACAACTGTCGCCCTGAGAATTCTAGAAATTTCTGCCAAATTTTTTGATATTTCTCTGAGGTGACCTTTTTTCTGCTAGCGAGCAACGTGGCCACCAAAGAGTTCGAGAATCCTTTTGCTAATAGAAGCCCACTTTCAAGTTCCAGGCGGTGAGATGTAGCCTGTGTACTTGGGGATGTTGAACTGGTCCCTGGTGTAGGAGATCCGAGGCATCCGGGAGGATCCGCGGGTCCGAGATAGACATGCATCTGAGCCACGTGAACCATGCCCTTTTCGGCCAAAAAGGGGCTATGAGGATCACTCCTGCCTTGTCTTCCCGAATTTTCTTGAGGACTGTCGGGATTAATGGTATCGGGGGAAATGCGTACGCTAGATGAAAGTTCCATCGGTACAGAAACGCATCCACTCCCTCCAGGTGTTCTCTTGGGTTCAGAGAATAGAACTTCCTCACCTTCCGATTTTCTTTTGTGGCGAACAAGTCTATTTCTGGAACGCCCCAGCTGTCACATATTTTTCCAAATATTCCCTGGTTCAGGGACCATTCCCCCTGATTGCCCTTAACTGGGGATATACATGCAGGCGTCTGCAACAGACGCAGTCTGCTGCAATTCATCTTTTAACTTCTATCTTTTAAATTACATCTTTTTAATTATGAATTTGAATTAGACTGAATTGGACTGGAATTGACTGGAAGGTAACAGAACACCAAACCACTACAATGTTTCGGTTTCTTTTCTCAGTCACCCCCATACTACTTTCCTTCTTACAATCTCCTGCAATCCCTCCACCTTGTAAGGAACTAGTCATTTCTTCCTCCATCCTCCCGAGCCATCTCACCTTATCCTCAGAACTGTTCCTCCACATACAATCCTTTTTCTCCAGACACACACGGCCACATCATGTCCTATCCTGCTCCCACCTTCTAACACTCTGTCTGCTACTCCTCATTGCCGGTGATGTATCCCCAAATCCCGGCCCACCTCAACACATCCCCACGCTCATTTCTAACCCCCTACCTCGATCCTCCGCACGTTTTCCCAACCATGACAACCTCATACCCATTCATCCAGCCCCCACCCCCCCGGTCCCCTTACCTGGAGCACTATGGAACGCACACTCCGTCTGCAACAAACTGCCATTTATCCATGACCTCTTCATCACCAACAAACTCTCCTTCCTTGGCATCACGGAAACCTGGCTCACCCCCTCTGACTCAGCCTCTCCAGCTGCGCTTTCCTACGGCGGTCTCCACCTCTCTCACACCTCTCGCTCCACCAACAAATGTGGTGGAGGAGTTGGCTTGCTCCTGTCCGACACCTGCTCCTTCACTCCAATCCCGCTACCACCCTCCGCTACTCTTCCCTCATTTGAGGTGCACTCCATCCGCATCTATTCCCCCTCCAACCTCCAGCTGGCTGTCATCTACCGCCCCCCAGAACTAGCCATCTCCACCTTTCTCGACCACTTCACCACATGGCTACTTAATTTCCTCTCTGTTGACATCCCCACTATCATCATGGGTGATTTCAACATCCCGATTGACACTTCCACCTCAGCTGCCTCTAAACTTTTATCACTGACTGCCTCCTTTGGCCTCACTCAATGGTCCTCTGAGGCCACTCACAAAGATGGCCACACGCTGGACCTCGTCTTCACCCGCCTCTGCTCCCTTACTAATCTCACTAACTCACCCCTCCCTGTCTGACCACAACCTACTGACATTCTCTTCCCTCTCCTCTCCTAGTGTGCAACCCCCACTCCACGAACTCCCTCGCAGAAATCTCAAACATCTCAACTTACAATCACTCTCTGAGTCCCTTCTCCCTCTTACCGACATAGCCTCCCTTCATGACACAGATGCTGCTGCTTTTTATAACGCCACAATAACAGCAACGCTCAATTCAGCCGCTCCGCTCATGCATAGCAAAACTCGTACAGTCAACAGGCAGCCCTGGCTGACCAGCCTGACTAAAGAACTGAGACGGGCTTCCAGGATCGCTGAGCGAAGATGGAAGTGATCCCGCTCTGCTGACCACTTCACCGCATTCAAGCAGTCCCTCGCCAGCTTCAAGTCCGCGCTCACTGCCGCAAAACAAACTTACTTCTCATCTCTCATATCCTCCGTCTCACAACCCTAAACAGCTTTTCAACACTTTCAATTCTCTACTCCGTCCCCCTGCACCCCCTCCCTCCCCTCTCATTTCTGCTGAAGACTTTGCCTCTTTCTTTAAACAGAAGATCGATACGATCAGAGAAAGCTTTGGCCCACAGCGCCCACTGCCCCTCTTTGCTGCTCACCCCTGCTCCTCCAAAACCAGCTTCACCACCATGACAGAAGATCAGCTCTCCACCCTCCTGTCAAGATCACACCTCACCACCTGCACGCTCGACCCGCTCCCATCCCACCTCATCCCTAACCTTTCCACGGTCTTCATCCCAACCCTAACGCACCTCTTCAACCTCTCACTCACAACAGGTGTCTTCCCCTCATCCTTCAAGCATGCCAAGATCACACCCATCCTCAAAAAGCCCTCCCTCGACCCATCCTCTGTGTCTAGCTAACACCCGATATCTCTTCTTCCTTATGCCTCCAAATTGCTGGAGCAACACATCCATCTTGAACTGTCCTCTCACCTCTCCTTCTGCTCCCTCTTTGATCGATTACAATCTGGCTTCCGTTCCCATCACTCAACTGAAACTGCCCTAACTAAAGTCACCAATGACCTACTGCCAGGAACAAGCGACACTACTCTGTCCTCCTTCTCCTGGACCTGTCTTCTGCCTTTGACACTGTGGACCACTCCCTTCTGCTACAAATCCTCTCATCTCTTGGCATCACAGACTTGGCCCTTTCCTGGATCTCATCACATCTGACAGATCGGACATTCAGTGTCTCCCTCCGCCACACCACCTCCTCACCTCGCCCCTTGTCAGTCGGTGTTCCTCAAGGCTCTGTTCTAGGACCCCTACTCTTCTCCATCTACACCTTCAGTCTGGGACAGCTCATAGAATCCCACGGTATGCAGTACCATCTCTATGCTGATGACACGCAGATCTACCTATCCGGACCTGACCTCACCTCCTTACTTACCAAAATCCCGCACTGTCTGTCTGCTATTTCAGCCTTCTTTTCTGCTCGCTTTCTACAACTGAACATGGACAAAACAGAATTCATCATCTTTCCCCCATCTCACTCTACCCCTCCACCAGACCTATCCATCAATGTCAATGGCTGCTCACTTTCCCCAGTCCCACACGCCCGGTGCCCTGGGGTGATCCTCGGGCTCTGCCCTCTCTTTCAAGCCACATATCCAAGCCCTTGCCTCCTCCTGCCGCCTCAAACTCAAAAACATTTCCCGGATCCGCGCATTCCTTGACCGTGACACCACAAAAACACTAGTGCATGCCCTTATCATCTCCCGCCTCGACTACTGCAACCTCCTACTCTCTGGACTCCCCTCTAGCACTCTGGCACCACTCCAATCCATCCTACACTCTGCTGCTCAACTAATCTACCTGTCTCCCCGCTATTCCCCAGCCTCTCCCCTATGCCAAGCCCTTCACTGGCTTCCTATCGCCCAGAGACTCCAGTTCAAAACCCTCACAATGACCTACAAAGCCATCCACAACCTCTCCATGCATCTGTGACATGATCTCCCGGTACCTACCAACACGCAACCTCCGATCCTCTCAAGACCTCCTTCTCTACTCCCCTCTCATCTCTTCTTCCCACAACCGCATCCAAGACTTCTCCCGTGCTGCCCCCATACTCTGGAACTCTCTACCCCAGCACATCAGACTCTCGCCTACCATAGAAACTTTCAAAAAGAACCTGAAGACTCACCTCTTCCGACAAGCCTACAGCCTGCAGTGATCCTGAACCTACTGAACTGCCGCACAACCAGCTCTGCCCTCTCCTAGTGTATCATCGTCTTGATTTTCTTAGGTTTATAATCCATCCTAATTTGGTCAGCACCTCCAGTACTCTTGCGACTGTTTTTTCGCAATTTTCTTTGTTGTTTGCTATTACCAGAAAATCGTCCAAATAAGGTACCAGCATTATGTCTTCTTTCCTGATGAAGGACGCCACTTCGGAAATGATTTTTGTAAACAGGCGGGCGCTATAGCTACCCCGAAGGGAAGACATTGATATTGTAGATGGGTGGGGGTCTTTGCAAGGTTTACCACTAATATCAGGTATTGTTGGTGTTGGACAGCAATTGGCATATGGTAGTAAGCATCTGTAAGATCGATTACTGCCATGTAACAGTTTGGGTCGAGTACTTTTATTGCCGTTCTTAGGGTCTCTATTTTGAATCTCTCCACTTGAATATAATGGTTTAGAGCCTTCAGGTTGAATATCGCTCTCAGCGAGCCGTCTGGTTTTGGCATTAGAAACAAGGTGCTGTAGAACCCTTTCCCTATCTCCTGATGAGGTACTCTTATTAGCACTTCCTTTTGTATGAGGAGATGAACCTCTCTTTCTAATGTGGCCTGATTTTTTTTGGCCACTTGGGTCATTATTACACGATTTGGCGGGAGGCTGGAGAACTTGAGTCTTAGACCTTCTGACAATAAGCTGGTTACCCATTGAGAAGCCGGCAGCGCTGCCCAGTGGTGGACAAACCATCGGAGTCTTCCCCCCACTGGGATTTTGGCGTCATTGATGTTTGGGATCAGATTTGGGGGGAGGTTTATTGAAAAAAGGAATCCCCTTTCTTTCCTATCTTTCCAGGGTCTGCCCCAACCAGACCGGTCATCTGACCGGCCGCAGCCCCCTCTATATCCAGATCGACGAAAGGACGAACGAGAGGTCTCCCATCGGCGCCTAGGAAAGGAAGGAGGTGGAAAACGCTTTTTCTCGTCCGATGCTTTCTCAAGGATCTCGTCTAGAGCCTTACCAAAAAGATATTGCCCTTCACAGGGTAACCCACAGAGTTTGACCTTCGATTGGAAGTCAGCCGTCCAATTCTTCAGCCACAATGCCCTACGACCCGAGTTGGATAAAGCACACGCACGTGTGGCACTTCTGACAGAATCAATTGAAGCATCTGCCATGAATCTTGCGGCGCCCTTTAGAGAGGGTAATGCTTCAAGTAGTCTCTCTCTCGGGCATTTGTTTTTGATCTGGTCACTTAGCTCCTCTAACCACTTGACCATAGCACGTATTGTACAAGTGGCAGCAACCCCGGGTTTAAACGACCATGTCGCTGCCTCCCAAGCTGATTTTAGAAAGGCATCTGCTTTCTTGTCGAGGGGGTCTTTTAGGGCTTCCATGTCCTCAAATGGCAATGCTACCCCCTTAGAGGTGCTGGAAATGGCAGCATCTAACTTAGGAGCCTTTTCCCACTTTTCACAGATCTCTTCATCAAAGGGGTACTTGCGCTTCAAGGCCTGAGGGATGGATATCTTTTTATTGGGCTTTTTCCACTCCCTTTTAATTAAATTGACTATATTATCATGGAAGGGAAAAAATTTACGCTTTTTTCCCTCCAAGTTACTGAACATGGTGTCCTGAATTGACCGCGGCTCCAGTCTAGGTCTGAGGCATCAGAGGGGTTAATACTCCCGGTTCATCCCCTGAATCTACGCCCGACCCTTGTTCACTTGTTGGGGGAGGGGGAGGTGGGGTTCCCTTTGCTGTATGATGTTTCAGCTAGCTGCTCCTTAACCGTTGATTTGACTTCCTCCCGTATAATCGTTTTAATATTTTGTAATAAGGAAGAAGATTCTTCTGCAACCGTTTTGTCAATACAAGGCTGGCAGATTTTCTTGCTATATAGTCTAGGGAGTGTGTCTTTGCATAGTGCACAGGCCCTATTTTTCTGTTTGGAGGTGGTTTTCTTCCCCTAAAAAAAACAACATAGTGTACAGGGTATCAGTATGTGTGGTTCGCCTTACAAAGGCACTCACCCCTCCAGGACCCCGGATACCCCAGTAGCTTGTGCCTCTTCAGACATTTTGGGCGCAGGCATCATCGGTGTGTCCGGATCCATCGCTGGTTCGGTCATCTTAGCAGGCAGATTGCTTGCTGTAGGACCAGCGTTTTCCTTTTACTCATATATCAGGAGCGGTGTGCGCGCCTTTGGAACAAACTTCCACCCACTCCTGTGCGACCGGAAGTCGTCATCCTTCATTTCGGTGCCAGCGTCAGTGAGGGACACGCCCCTTATCCCCGGACCAGCCTCCTGCACAGGGCGGACGCCAGGGAGCCCAGCGAGGGGGAAAAGGCGCGGATACAACAGCCCCTCCCCCCGGCAGCACCGCACGCGATGCCGCCGAGTACGGCTGGCCCCACCGCAGACCTCGGCCTCCGGACCGGCATCATCAGAGGGAGATCCCTCCGGAGGTAGGAGCTCTGCCACAGGCATCCACCTGTAGGAACAGGAAACCAAACTGAGGAGAGAGGGGCTGCCCCATTCTTTTATCTCTGCTGCAGGTTTCCTGTTCCTGGGGGCGGATGCCATCTCTCACATACGGTGCTGTCATGGTGAAGGGAAAAAATGTGCATCAGGCAGCATTAATTGAAAAAAGGACAATGGAACAGTATGAGGCAGTGACGCACGCTGAGCTGACTACAACCAACTGTGGCTGCAGAACAGACTACAGCGTGAGCTGCACTCACACAGAGACCTTGCAGACAGCTGTGAACAGCGCTGCAAGGCCAAAAAAAGCTCCTCTATGCACTCCTATATAGTGTTTTTCCACAATCTAGCAGGATACGGATGGAAACCCACTAATAGGATAAATCAGAAAAAATGTGCAGCAGGAGCACTAATTGAAAAAAGGACAATGGAACAGTATGAGGCAATGACACACGCTGAGCTGACTACAACCAGCTGTGGCTGCAGAACAGACTACAGCGTGAGCTGCACTCACACAGAGACCTTGCAGACAGCTGTGAACAGCGCTGCAAGGCCAAAAAAAGCTCCTCTATGTAATCCTATATAGTGTTTTTCCACAATCTAGCAGGATACGGATGGAAACCCACTAATAGGATAAATCAGAAAAAATGTGCAGCAGGAGCACTAATTGAAAAAAGGACAATGGAACAGTATGAGGCAATGACGCACGCTGAGCTGACTACAACCAGCTGTGGCTGCAGAGCAGGCTACAGCGTGAGCTGTACTCACACACAGAGACCTTGCAGACAGCCGTGAACAGCGCTAAAAGGCAAAAACAAGCTTCTCACACAGCAGTTGCTAAATTAGCCTGGGTAAAGCACAATGAAGCAAATCGCTATCTCAAACTATCCCTCAGTCAGAACAGCAGCATCCTGTCCCTAACTGAATTCACAGCAGAGTGAACCCAAAATGGTGGCGGCGGCTTTTATAGTGCATCATTACATCATTTCAGCAGCCAATCACAGCCATGCCCTTACTTACATGCATAACAGGATGTGCCCACACTTCTTAGGATTCCTCATTGGCTGAATTAAATCAAACTGGCTCATTGCACTATGGGAACTTCCGATTCTGGTATTCGATATTGCAAAAGTATCGGAACTCCGTATCGGAATTCCGATACCGCGAATATCGTCCGATACCCGATATTTGCAGTATCGGAATGCTCAACACTAGTAGACAGGTCAAAGAAAAGAGCACAAATGGGAGAAGTCAGCACATGGGGAAAGAGAGAGTGGATAGGTGAGTGAGCGCATGGGGGAGAGATTCTCAACACTGCAAAGCCTGCCACCATCATGACATTACCGCCCTCCCGATGCGATAGCATCGGGCCTCCATCTAGTATAAGATATAATAGTGTATACTGTGTGTAGCGATGTATTATGTACATTATATACTATATACAGATGTGATATAGTAATGTAAAATATGGTATATACTGTGTGTAGTAATGTATGTGACACGTGACAGTGTTGTATACGGCGGTTATGTACGATGGGGTTGTATGCAGCGGTCATGTAAGATGGTGTTGTATACGGTGGTCATGTGACAGTATTCATTATGACTCGGTAAATTCACTCAACTTATAATAATTTATTCTTTATTGTACAGTAATTATTGGGGTCCTTGGTTGGTGTTTGGGAACTGATCATTTCCCCTCTTTTTCTGACCATTCTTTGTAAGCTCCAGCATAGTTCCGGGCACTGAAACATAAAAACAAAGATGTAAGAATGGAGGGACTACAATCTTCAGCATCACCGCCAGAAAAGTAATCCTGACGGCCCACATATGGTACTGGCCCCCGCTCTCTGACGGACCCCAGCAATCTGCCTCCTTCCGTCTGGTACATCAGAGTACTTTATGGCTAGGGCTGTCTTCTCTAATATCTACTTTCCCCATTTTGGTGCACGTTTGCCCTCAGCCCCCTCACTCTCCCATAATAATAATGTTATTTCTATAGTGCCGACATATTTCACTGAACTATACATTAGGAAGGACAATAAAGACATTGCAGAATAACAAGTAACTCAGATACAGGAGCAGTGAGGGTCCGGCAGCTATAATCTAAGGAAATAGGAGAGACACGAAAGGTGGATGGTAACAATTGCTTTCATTGTTCTGACCAGCCATTATGTAAGAAATCAGGTGTTCATGTAATGCTACATGAACCGGTAACCAATCTGTATGTGTAAAAGTACAGACACAGAGGGCTCTTAAATGCATGGAGGGTGTGAGGACAGACAATACGGGGGTCCAGATTATTAAGAAACTGTTATACGGGAAACAGGGACAGTTAGATACATATGTTGAGGCGGTAGAAGAAATGCGTTTTTAGGTCACAATTAAAACTGTAGGTATCGGGGATTAATCAAATTGCCCTGGGTAATGCATTCCAAAGAATTGGTGCAGCACGCAAGAAGTCTTGGAGATGGGTGAGGGAGGTGTGAATTATTGAAGATGTTAATCCCAAACCATTAGCAGAATAGAGGGCACAAGAAGGGTGGTAGACTGAGACAAGGGAAGAGATATTGAGTGGTGCTTAACCGTGGAGAGGACGAGTAGAGTAGTAGACTGAGGCAAGGGGCTAGATGTAGGGTGGTGCTGAACAGTGGAGAGGATGGGTAGGGTGGTTGACTGAGACAAGGTAGGAGATGTAGGGAGGTGCTGAATCGTGGAGCGCTTTGTGATTGAGAATGATGAGTTTATGTTGAACTCTGGAGTGGATGGGTAACCAGTGCAATGACTGGCACAGCGTGGAGGCATCAATGTAATGGTTGGTGAGGAATATGATCCTGGCTGCAGCATTCAGGATGGATTGAAGAGGGGAGAGTTTAGTAAGAGGGAGCCTGATTAGTAGAGAGGTACAATGGTCCTAATGAGAGTAAATAAGAGCTATTGTATGAGTTTTTGCAGAGTCGAAAGTAAGTTAAGGTCGAATTCTAGAAATGTTTTTGAGGTGTAGATGACAGGAGCGAGCAATTGATCAGATGTGGGGGTGAATAAAAGATCTGAATCAAGTATGACCCCAAGACAGCAGGCATGCTGTTGGGGAGTAATGGTATAACCACACACAGAAATGGCAATGTTGGCATAGGTAGGTTACTGGAGGGAGGAAACACAAGGAGTTCAGGTTTTGAAAGGTTCAGTTTCAGATTGAGGGAGGACATGATATTGGAGACAGCAGTAAAGGTACCGTCACATTAAGCGACGCTGCAGCGATATAGACAACGATGCCGATCGCTGCAGCGTTGCAGTTTCGTCGTGTGGTCGCTAGAGAGCTGTCACACAGACAGCTCTCCAGCGACCAACTATGCCGAAGTCCCCAGGTAACCAGGGTAAACATCGGGTTACTAAACGCAGGGCCGCGCTTAGTAACCCGATGTTTACCCTGGTTACCAGTGTAAATGTAAAAAAAACAAACACTACATACTTACATTCCGGTGTCTGTCGCGTCCCCCGGCATCCGCTTCCCTGCACTGTGTAAGCGCCGGCCCTAAAGCAGAGCGGTGACGTCACCGCTGTGCTCTGCTTTACGGCCGGCCAGCCAGCGCTGACACAGTGCAGGGAAGCGGACGCCGGGGGACGTGACAGACATCAGAAGGTGAGCATGTAGTTTTTTTTTTTTTTTTTTACTTTTACAATGGTAACCAGGGTAAATATCGGGCTACTAAGCGCGGCCCTGCGTTACCAGTGAAGACATCGCTGAATCCGCGTCACACACACCGATCCAGCGATGTCAGCGGGTGATCCAGCGACGAAATAAGGTGCTGGCCTTCTAGCTCAGACCAACGATGTCACAGCAGGATCCTGATCGCTGCTGGTTGTCAAACACAACGATATCACTATCCAGGATGCTGCAACGTCACGGATCGCTGTCGTTATCGTTGTTAAGTTGTTCAATGTGAAGGTACCTTTAGACAGACACTGATGTTTTGTAATAATGCAGGCGTGATGTCAGGAGTAGAGGTGTATAATTGGGTCTCATGAGCATAGAGACGGTACTGGAAACCAAAGCTACTGATTGTTTGTCCAATAGGGGCAGTATACAAAGTGAAGAGAAAGGGGCCCAGGACTGATCCTTGAGGAACCCCAACAGTAAGGGTACTGTCACACTCTGCAACTTTCCAACGATCACGACCAGTGATACGACCTGGCCGTGATCGTTGGAAAGTCGTTGTGTGGTCGCTGGGGAGCTGTCACACAGACAGCTCTCCAGCCACCAACGATGCCGAAGGCCCCGGGTAAACATCGGGTTACTAAGCGCAGGGCCGCGCTTAGTAACCCGATGTTTACCCTGGTTACCATCATAAAAGTAAAAAACAAACAAACAGTACATACTCACATTCCGGTGTCCGTCAGGTCCCTCGCAGTCTGCTTCCCGCTCTGACTGAGTGCCGCCGTAAAGTGAAAGCACAGCACAGCGGTGACGTCACCGCTGTGCTCTGCTCTTACTTTACGGCCGCCAGTAAGTCTTCCATGACTGGCTCAAAGATACAGAGTAAGCAAGATGCAGTGGGGGAGGACCCTGCAAGGTATGAAGGGATTGGGAGACAATTTCCTGTTTGATATTATCAATTTTTTCTTTGAAATAATAAGGCAGATCGTCAGTGCCGAGATCCGTGGTTGGGGCCTGCACTCTTGGACTGAAGAAAGAATGAAAAGTGTCAAAGTATTGCATTGTTGGATAGTGAGGTGATGAGGGCGGTGAAGTATGTTTCTTTGGAGAGGTGAAGGGCAGACTTGTATGTTTTAAGCATAAACTTATAATGGAAGAAGTCTTTAGCCAGATTGGATTTTCTCCACAGACGTTCAGCGCACCTGGAGCACCACTGTAGGAAATGTGTTTGCAACTTGTGCCAGGGTTGTCGCCGTCTGTGCCGAGTTGTTCTATATATAGAAGGTGCCGCTTCATTCAGGGCACTTTGCAGTGTTTCATTATAACAGTTCAGTGCAGAGGCAGGACATGAGAGGGAGGAGATTGAAAACAATGAGGACTGCAAATTCTTCAGAGGTTTCTGTGTGTTAATGGCATGTTTATTTCTATAAGGTTGGAAAGTGGGGATGTCCTGAGCGGGGTGAGAGTTCTCAGCAGAGAATGAAAGAAGGTTGTGATCAGAGAACAGGAGAGGGGAGTTAGTAAATCATGCAGAGCAAAGCCGAGAGAAGACCAGGTCCAGTGTATGTCTGTCTACATGCATAGGAGAGTCAGTAAGCTGTGAAAGGTGGAAAGAGGAGGTTAAAGATAAAAGGTGAGTGGCAGATGGGGAGAGAGGATCACCAATGGCGAAAGTCTCCCATGATGGGGGTGGGGATGTCAAAGGACAGAATATATGGAAGTCAGGTGACAAAGTGATCAAGAAACTGACGGGAAGGACTTGGAGGATGATACACATCCACCACTCTCAGGGAGAAGGAGCTGTAGAGTTTGACAGTGTGGACCTCAAATGAAGAGAAAATAACTTGGGGGATAACCTGAAAAGTACATTTGGTTGATAGGTAAATCTAGAAGTGGGAAACAGAACACACAATAGGGTGATACCCTATGGAGGGAGAGTAGCAGAGTGCTGGTTATGCTAACCTGATGGAGTTGTGACAGGCACAACTGCTATGTAGTAATGAAGAAAAATAGCTACTGCTGCCTGTGGCAGGTGGATAAATCATCCTGGAGATATTGGATCCAGTTGGATAAACACGTAGGTGGGCTGCGCTGCTGGAGTGAATCAATTCTTCAGAAATGAAGTGAATAAAATGACTTTTCCTTATCATTTCTGCAGAATTGATCCACTTCAGCTGACCAGCCTACTTACGTGTTCATCCAACTGGATCCAATTTGGTTCATAGGAGCGGACCAGCTCCTCCTGCAGGTATGTTGTCGGATCTCAGGGTATGAGAGAAATGTAGACCACCATATGAGAAAGCAGCAGTGGCGGTGGTGTTTGACTGTTGAAGCCAGAAGGATAAGAGAATCAGAAAGTAAGAAGTCATGGATGTAATAGAGTTTGTTACAGGCTGAGCGTGAATTCCAGAGGGCACAGTTAAAAGAAACAGAAGGCATGCAGGGAATATTAATGAGATTTGCAGGATTTCTGAGTATAGTAGGGGAACAGTTCGACTTACTATTACAAGAAGGGCTGGGGTTGGGAGAGATATCTCCTTCGACTAGGAGATTGGAAATGGAGAGAGTGAGGAGAGAGTGAAGTGATTTGTGAGAGCGTCTCTTGTGTTGTATGGTGGGAGTGAATGGATCTATGCAGTTTAGGATTGTGAAAAGGGCATGCGTGCTATACATAGGAAAGAAGAGAGGGGATGAAATGGATGGAGTGTAAAGAGTGATATATCATATATCATTTTGTTTATTAAATTAGCAAAAACTTCTACATTTCTGGGTTTTTTTCAGTCAAGATGGGGTGCAGAGTGTACATTAACCCCTTCATGACCTTGGGATTTTCCGTTTTTCCGTGTTCGTTTTTCGCTCCCCTCCTTCCCAGAGGCATAACTTTTTTATTTTTCTGTCAATTTGGCCATGTGAGGGCTTATTTTTTGCGGGACGAGTTGTACTTTTGAAAGACATCATTGGTTTTACCATGTCGTGTGCTAGAAAATGGGAAAAAAATTCCAAGTGCAGTGAAATTGCAAAAAAAGTGCAGTCCCACACTTGTTTTTTGTTTGGCTTTTTTGCTAGGTTCACTAAATGCTAAAACTGACCTGCCATTATGATTCTCCAGGTCAGTATGAGTTCATAGACACCTAACATGACTAGGTTATTTTTTATCTAAGTGGTGAAAAAAAATTCCAAACTTTGCTAGGAAAAAAAAAAAAAATTGCGCCATTTTCCGATACTCGTAGCGTCTCCATTTTTCATGACCTGGGGTCGGTTGAGGGCTTATTTTTTGCGTGCCGAGCTGGCGTTTTTAATGATTTCAATTCGGTGCAGATACGTTCTTTTGATCGCCCGTTATTGCATTTTAATGCAATGTCGCGGCGACCAAAAAACTTAATTCTGGCGTTTCGAATTTTTTTCTCGTTACGCCGTTTAGCGATCAGGTTAATGCTTTTTTTTTTTTATTGATAGATCGGGCGATTCTGAACGCGGCGATACCAAATATGTGTAGGTTTGATTTTTTTTTTAATTGATTTATTTTGATTGGGGCGAAAGGGGGGTGATTTAAACTTTTATGTTTTTTTTATTTTTTTCACTTTTTTTTAACTTTTTTTTTTTTTTTACTTTTGCCATGCTTCAATAGCCTCCATGGGAGGCTAGAAGCAGGCACAGCACGATCGGCTCTGCTACATAGCAGCGATCTGCTGTTCGCTGCTATGTAGCAGAAAATCAGGTGTGCAGTGAGCGCCGACCACAGGGTGGCGCTCACAGCTGCCGAGGATCAGTAACCATAGAGGTCTCAAGGACCTCTATGGGTACTATTCTGAAGCATCGCTGACCCCCGATCATGTGACGGGGGTCGGCAATGCGCTCATATCCGGCCGCCCGGCCGGATGCAGTAGTTAAATGCCGCTGTCTGCGATTGACAGCGGCATTTAACTAGTTAATAGATCGCGATTCTGCCCGCGCCTATTGCGGGCACATGTCAGCTGTTCAAAACAGCTGACATGTCCCGGCTTTGATGCGGGCTCACCGCGGAGCCCTGCATCAAAGCAGGGGAGCTGACCTCGGACGTACTATTCCGTCCGAGGTCAGTAAGGGGTTAATGAGGAAAAAAATGAACTTTTTTGAATTTACCAAATGGCTGCAATGAAACAAAGAGTGAAAAATTTAAATGGGTCTGAAATACTTTCAGTACCCACTGTATACTATTAAATAAGCTTGCAGAGATGCCATATCTTCCCTATCAGTCACTTACTACTTGTAGCCCAGACTCTGGGCAACCTCAGTGGCCCGCTGGCCTCTTCTCCCCAGCTGGCAGTGGAAAACCAAGTTGTGATCATTCAGCTGCGGCTTCTCCACATGATATTTCTGTTGGAAGGTTTCCGGATCCATCTTCAGTGCATCTTCCAGATCTGTGACTGTAGGAAGGAGAAATATTCACAGGATTGGAGATTTCGACAAAACACTCCTAATGAGGAAAAGTCACCCCACCAAAGCGAGCAGCTGAAACCACGGGTGAGAGGTCTCCGCTGCTCCATACATTACCCCCTGCTTAAAGACTTCCAGGACTGATCCCAACGTAATGTCTTCACAGTACATCCACAACCACAGAACGGACACAGCAATGTCTTAACTGACATCGGCAAGCCTCACCAGAGCGAGAAGCAGAAACCACGGGTGAGAGGTCTCTGCTGCTCCATAAAAAACACCCTGGTGAAGGCCCTCCAGGACTGATCCAAATGTTAGTACTTCACAGTACATCCAGAATCACAGAACGGACACAGAGCAGTGTCTAACTAACAAGGGCCAGCCTCACTAGGTGCCCGACAAGAGAAACTAACCATAACACACAATGGCTGACGTTGTCCTGAAGGAGGGAAGGACCCCAGAGGAGCAGTGAACACCTCCAGTAATGTTCTTCTTGCCTCAGATCCTATTTTGTCTCTTATTCTAGATCATATATAAGAAATGTCTGCCCCATCCTTCTTGTGTCTGTGGTTGCAGATAGAGACTCTGGCTCTGACTTGTTTGCAATATGATCCCCATACGCAGAGGACCTCTTCATACATACGGCGGGCTTATTATAGGGGTGCTCCCTTTGTTTCTGAATCTGTAGTGACCTGTTTACTCTGTTATCAGCTGATCGTTTCCAATACAGGGACTGTAACTCCTTCTGCCTCTTCATGGTCACTGGTCACACTACAACTGGGTGATTGTTTAACAAATTATTATTTTCATCATAATGCAGCCCAAAATACCTCAAGGAGGCATGATGTAACCTGGGTATGTGTCATGCACACTGTAGGAAAGACTAAGTGCAACACAAAGGAATAAGGGGAAGGGAGCCCAATACTAGGGAAGTGGAGACCCCTAAGCAGATCTAATGTCACCCCTGTCCCTATATAGGCTCCGCACCTATCACTGGAAATATCACCGCAACTCCCAGCAGCAAGCTGGGAGTCATAAACATACTGGTCGAGGAATGTCAACTACAGCGGGAAGGGGGGGATATCATTGAGACCAAAGTTGGATATCATTGAGACCAAAAATTGATTGCGATGTCTTTCTGTTTGGTAAGATTGCCGTCTCATAAGTATTCTAACACATGAATAGACCTCCCTTACTGGTGGACCACAACCATGAGACCTCTCTGCTGGCACTGTATTCCCAGATATCACATAGATCAGGTGTATGGAGAGCTCTGCTGCTGGTGATGTATACGGTATATGATCCTCAGATAGCGCATAAATAGAAGTATATGGAGAGACCTTTTTCTGGGACTGTAACCCTCCTGATATGACAATATTGGGTTATATATGAGGGTTCAATATATTAGACACCACTGAGCTACAAAATTCGTCTCATGCTTGGTCTTTATTGCTGAGAAAGCTGGCTTAATACAGGCATTCCAGTCCGACTACAAGGAAACTGCCCAGAGGATCACTTTTAGAGGCCCAAGGGCCTTTGTAGTTTATAACACCCTCTCAGCTCTGTTCTCTAGCTGAATTCTTCAGAGGAAGATTGAAGGCTAATCTCTTATGTACAGCCCACAAGGAAGTGCCAACTTTATGGACTAAGACTGCTGAGTGTGGATGACCCTCTCTGGTCCACTGTATACTGAATGCAGTGAGAGGACCATGTGACCAACCAGAAGGTAGCTAGAAACACTACTGTAGGAGGCTTGAGCACTCAGTGTGGATTACACCCTTATAGATCTGATATCTACTGAATCCAATGAGAAGACCAGGAGACTTCAATGTGTAACTTCGAGCGTTCAGAGTACATAAGACCCCCTCAGCTCCGATGTCTACTGCATCCAATGAAAGGACCATGAGACCACCCGGAAGGTGACTAGAGACATTAATGTATAACCTTCATGTGCTCAGTGTGGATGATCCAGTCAGAGGACAAGACTCCACCGTAGCAGCTTCTAGCATTCAGTGTGTATGAGACTGCCTCAGCTCTGGTGTCAACTTGATTCAGTCAGAGGACCACGAGTCAAAATTTTGAATTTCCAGTAGTGCTGGGCGTCATGGCTGAGGTGCTGGCTTGGAAGAGTCCCAGGACCAAGAAATAGTGAGAAATCATTATTTCACTATAAATCAATGTGATTCTGGGTTGGACCAACCCCTCTGCCAGGTATAATACCCTACTCACAAAAACTCAGGGATATTCGGCTTTCGGGTGAAATTTCAGGATGAACCTAAAATGCCCTTTAAACTTAACATAATGTGACCGTCTCTAAACTTCTGATTACACAAGTCGAACTGTTCAGTGTTGCAACAGGTGTTGAACCATGAATAGCCCAATAATTTTCAGGGTTCAATTAGAATTGGTATTAAACAGTCCTCCACAGCATGCTGTTCACATTGTGACACCATGAGACCAAGACGATACCTGACCACTGATCAGCAGCACCGTGCCATTGGGAGGGTTCAAGCAGGATGCTCTCAGCCAGAAGTGGCCACTGAGGTTAGAGTGTGACAGAGTCATCAGCAGGCTGAAGCAGAGACAGAGAGACTGGAAGAGTCACCAGCATGCTGCAGCAGAGACTGGAAGAGTCACAGAGTCATCAGCATGCTGCAGCAGAGACTGGGAGAGTCACAGAGTCATCAGCATGCTGCAGCAGAGACTGGGAGAGTCACAGAGTCATCAGCAGGCTACAGCATAGAAAGAGAGACTGGGAGAGTCAGAGTCATCAGCAGGATTTACCGCTTTGGGTACTCGCAAACCACAGGGGCTAAAGGAAAATATGAGGGTTTTGCAGCATTCCTTTGATTTAATTTAATTTGTTTCTTTAGTTGTCAAGTATATTTTAGGGGTGGGTGGGCTTTTGCATATCATACTCCGTATTAGGTTGTTTGATTTTAATTCTTGATTTTATTTTCTTCTTTTCAGCTTGCGCTTGTAATCCTATCAGCATTCTCACCTTTATGGATACATCTGTGTTTTATCCATACTTTCTTGGGTCTCACGGACAAGTCAGACATAATAAAGATTTATGAATATCTTAGGCTACGTTCACATTTGCGTTGTGCGCCGCAGCGTCGGCGCCGCAGTGCACAACGCAAACAAAAACGCAGCAAAACGCATGCACAACGCTGCGTTTTGCGCCGCATGCGTCGTTTTTTTCATTGAATTTGGACGCAGCAAAAATGCAACTTGCTGCATCCTCTGCGCCCCGACGCGGGCGCCGCAGCGACGCATGCGGCGCAAAACGCAAGTGCGCCGCATGTCCATGCGCCCCCATGTTAAATATAGGGGCGCATGACGCATGCGGCGCCGCTGCGGCGCCCGACGCTGCGGCGCTGGCCGCAAATGTGAACGTAGCCTAAGGCTACGTTCACACTTGCGTTGTGCGCCGCAGCGTCGGCGACGCACAAAAAAACGCAGCAAAACGCACGCTAAAACGCTGTGTTTTGCGACGCATGCGTCCTTTTTGGCCGAAAGTTGGACGCAAAAAAAATGCAACTTGTTGCGTTCTCTGCGCCCAACGCTTGCGGCCATGGGTCGCAAAACGCAGCACAACGCATGTCCATGCGCCCCCATGTTAAATATAGGGGCGCATGACGCATGCGGCGACGCTGCGGCGCCGAACGCTAATGTGAACGTAGACTTAAGGGGACATCTATCCAGCTACCACCAAATATAAGACTTGGTCATTCCCATTTTTTTGGGCTATCATGGGGACCAAATTAACCTCACCTTCTGGACTTTATTTTGATGGCGGATACCTTTCGGGATTATTTTGATATTTTTTAGAATTTTTTGTTATTTGTACTCTATCTATATCTTCTACAGTCAATGATCACACCAACCTATTATCAACAGCTAACACTGGATTGGCTGTTATGCTCATCAGTTTTCACGTAGTATATTTAATTATCATAATTAAATTGTTTATATAGCAACATGTATTTTAATATTAATCATAATATTGTTATTTGTTTTCTTACTCTTTCTCTGTTACATCCAGTCCACTTAGTTTCCAGAAACTACCCTGAGTGTCTTGGTAATAACACAAATAATATAATCACTTTATATCCAGGTATCAAACAGGAACTAGGCACTTTTTCATGTGACATCATTGCTTGTCACTCTTTGCTTTATCCTAAGTTTTACGATTTTCACCTATGTGCACTTTGCAGTATGGAGCAGGTAAGGGAGCAGCTATAGCTCCTGTATATAAGAAATCACAGCCTCCACTTCATATAACTGATCAGGACTGAGCGTATAAGGAGAAGCTGAAGGAGCAGGTAAGGGAGCAGCTATAGTTCCTGTATATAAGAAATCACAGCCTCCACTTCATATAACTGATCAGGACTGAGCATATAAGGAGAAGCTGAAGGAGCAGGTAAGGGAGCAGCTATAGCTCCTGTATATAAGAAATCACAGCCTCCACTTCATATAACTGATCAGGACTGAGCATATAAGGAGAAGCTGTCAGAGAAGGGATTTCCAACCTACTCAGGTATTCTGTCTTTTAGGTACCTACGCAATGAAGCAATAATCAGAGAGACACACGCTCGTTGTCTGTCCAAATAGTCTCATGCTCTTTATTTTTAGGGCTGGGCTTTTAATGGCCCAAGATCTCAAGGAAATGTAGAGTTACATAATAAATTGGCACATATGCATGGTTTACACAATGGGTTGTCATATACATCCTGGGACACAAGATAGATTAGGTGAAAAGAATGTAGGGAGAAGTTGCACATGCCTGTGGTTTTGAGATGTTGGCTGGACATTGACATTTCTAGATGTTTTTCGGACAGAAAAACATAATCTAGGCAATAACAACCTAACAACCAGATGTCCTTGACATTTTCCGGGAATAATTGACCACTTTTATTTAAGATATCCGGGAAATGAGACTCAGATGATAATCTTGTGCAATACTTTGTTTTTTGCTAATATAAATGAAAATTAACCATTTCTTTAACAATTCCCCTCTTTTTATCATCTGATCTACCTTGCTCTAACTGATCCCTTCCTGTTACTCAGGTCTGCAAGATAACCCTACTTCACGAAATACATGGCTTATCCGGTGTATATCATGGGATACTGACATGCTGTGTATCCATTCAAATTATACTTGTGGGTCAGACCTTCTGTTCCTTCTAACCCTATTTCTAGCGAGGGATTATTATAAGAGGATGATATAGATACATTTTTATGACATAGAAGTACAGACATTTATATTAATATATTAAAATATATGTTAGGAAATAGAATATAGTTTTTGTTTGTTAGTATAATTCATAGAGTTCATATTGTCAATAAGTCTTTGTAAGTTCTCTGCGGGCTCTTTGTCTTATCAGACCTTTGGTCTTCTGAAATACAATCCGCCAAGTCTACTGAAGTTTGCTTGTTGCAGAATATGCATTCAGGTTGGAGTGCAGTTATTGAGGTAGTCATCACTTGGGTTTGCTTTATTATCAAGGTAGTGATCACTTGAGTTTGCCTTATCTCAGAGTCAGTATCGATTTTAGCTTTACGTTTACCTGGAAAACATTTACAATTAGAACTGAGAATTTTCTTTATTGCATAACAAATAACTTTATCATCACTGCAATGATTAGTATCACTAAAGCTGCTTGAATTATGAAATTAATTACACCCGATATCCATCCACCTATTCCTTTGAACAGGTTCACGGGGTTTAACCATAAGAGCCATTCAGGGAGGGGTAAATCATCCAGTGAATTAGCTTTTCGCACCCCTTCCCTTTATCATTTCAAGTTATTCTATATCAGGAGCAACTCTCATTAGTCCGGAAGGATCCATATAGCGACAACAGGCAGGTCCTACCACCTGACAGAATCCTCCTTGAGAAGCTGTGAGATAATTACCGTATTTTCCGGCGTACAAGACGACTTTTTAACCCCTGAAAATCTTCTTAAAAGTCGGGGGTCGTCTTGTACGCCGGGAATCGCCTTGTACGCCGGGTGTATATGGTGGGTGGGGGGGGGGGGGGAGTGATCCTGATGACGACGAGGGGGCGTCTCACAGAAAAGTGAGTATCCCCCATTACCTTATCATAGCGCTGCAGCGTGGGGTCTCTGTGCTGGGAGCGGCGGCGGCTGCTGTGCTGTGGCTGCTCCTCTTCTGCAGTGTGGAGCCTCTGGTGCTGTGGGGCGGTGGCGACGGCGGCGTATCTTCATGCAGTCGGGGCTCCTCCGGCATCTCAGCCTGGAAGCCCCGCCGGCAACTCCATCGGTACAATGCGCTGGCCTCCGGGAAAATGGCCGCTGCTTAGATTCAGATCTCGTTGAGATCTGAATCTGAGCATGCGCAGCCCCCAGCGGCCGGGCCACCGCATCGCACCTATTGAGCTGCCTCCGGGAAAATGGCCACTGCTCAGATTCAGATCTCGTCTCCCGAGATCTCGGGACGAGATCTGAATCTGAGCAGCGGCCATTTTCCCGGAGGCCACCTGACCGCATTGTACCCATGGAGTTGCCGGCGGGGCTTCCAGTCTTTGAGATGCCGGAGGAGCCCCGACTGTATGAAGATACGCCGCCGCCGCCACCGCCCCACAGCACCAGAGGCCCCACACTGCAGAAGAGGAGCCGCCACAGCACAGCACAGCAGCCGCCGCTCCCAGCACAGAGACCCCACGCTGCAGCGCTATGATAAGGTAATGGGGGATACTCACTTTCCTGTGAGACGCCCCCTCGTCCTCATCAGGATCACTCCCCCCCCCCCAAAAGGCACATATTCACCGGCCCTATAAGACGACATAGGGTGTATAAGAAGACCCCCGACTTTTAAGAAGATTTTATTTTTTAACTGGTAAAGTTGGGGGGTCGTCTTATACGCCCAGTCGTCTTATACGCCGGAAAATACGGTATGTAGTATAGAATGATGATTAATAATAGCTATAAGAGGTTTCATGTAGGCTAATTCAACATTTAGAGCATCAAATAAATAATCAGTTATACTATCAAAAATGTCACTTAATCGATATATACCAACACATATTCATAGATGCCTACCTCTAGAAGCTGTATGAAATTAATTTGAGGTAGCTGGAGCAGGTACAATGGTCAGGCGGTGCACTTTTCCCACATTTAGGCATACACAGATTACGCATCCCTATACGAATCTAGCAGCAGCACTATGGAATTCTGGGGTCACCCAATTCGCTTTTACCTGACTTCCCATTGCATCTTTGGACTGATGGGTTAGTCCATGAGAAAGAGCGCACATCATGGGGAACAGAGCCCTAGGAAGGCAGTACTTACTGTCCGCTCTCCTCAGTCCATCTTCTTCCTTCACACAGGAGTGCCTTTGCCAATCTTTTTCCGGTGCAGAGGCCTGATCTTGCAGGCTCTGGGGTAGTTGTAAGTCCATCCCCCCGGACACCTGTACAGTGTATATTTCTGCGGGGAGAGGTAGCAGCGCAGCACCTTTTGCTACAATCTCAGCTCTGCTGTTGCCTTCAGCTTTCCTAGTGCGCTCTCTAGTATGAACCTGCACCTTGACTATTGCATCTTTCTATGGCAGTTCTAGTGCCCAAAGGAGCTGAGAAACTAAGTCTGCATTTTTAACGGGTTTACCAGAAGAACCAATAAACTTTCTGCCCTTCCATATGGTACCGCAATCATGGAAAATGCCGAATGCGTGGCACTATCAGTAAATGCTCTGCCATTATACATGCCTCAGCGAGTGCTTTCAGTTCAGCTTCCCGAGCAGACATCCTAGAAGGTATAGCTTCACTTTTTACCACCTCATGTTGATCAACTATTGCACAACATCTATGAGGTGCTATACCTTTGAAAAAAAACCTGTGAACCATTTACATAAAGCTCTAGATTTACATTAGAGATTGGTGTCTCTTGCATATTGGCAAGTATTTGTGTTAAAACAGTACACCCATAACATGTCCCCCCAGATTTATGACAGTACAAACGGAAAGGGAGGTCATAACTTGGGATTCCTAGTGCTGAGGCTGAGGGAATGGCTTCCTTCCGGTCCTTAAACCCCTCTTTTGCTTCTGTGGTCAGTTGGTATGGCTGACCCTTGTTTCACATTGACAACACATCAAATAGAGGGTGCATGATTTGTGATGCAGAGGGAATCCATTCTCTACAGTAGTCGATCAGCCCTAGGGATGTTCTCAGTGTACTTATGGAAGCGGGCACAATTGCTTAGCTTACGGCCTTTTACCCTTTCTGGTGTTATGTGTTTCAGCTGATGTGAAATGCAGCGACCTAAGAAAACAACTTTTTACTCTTTTTTTTTCCTTCGTTGTTTATCTCTTGAAACCTTACATCCTTCGCGGTACAAAAAGATTAGCAAAGAATCTGTTTCGATTAGACATACCTGTTTGCTCTCTGCTCAGGGGATATTGTCTAATACACACCGGTACAGTACCTGGCTTCAATTTGATGGATACTTGTGTTATCCTTAACAAACCAACATCTCTCTTATCCTTAACCCATACTGCAGCTGATATTTGCTCGATCATTTGCTGAATGTCCTCATCTTTGTCAATTTGCAGTTTTTCGTCATCTAGCTAAATTAGCAACATCATAGTGGAGAGGGTTGCTCCAGACAATGGGCCTGTAACAGTAATACTTTTCTTCCAAACAATTAATAACTGCATTCATTGCACTCAGGATATCAGCACCTATCAAGCTTAGGACATTGATCTGAGACTAGCAATTGGGCACACAAGTCTGTGGTACGTGCTATTCACACATTCTTGGGATGGACTGCCGCATCACCTACACCCTGGACTGTTTTCCCTGTCATGGATCGTTGTGGCATATCCATTTTCTTATATCAGTACGACTCGCCCCGGTATCAATCAGGCGTTTTAATTGTGTGAAAGTGATAGCCATCCTGGGGGACCACTATTTTTGTTTACACTTCTCTGGGTGAACAATCCCATCTTTCCTTTTCTTCTCTCCCCCTGTTCCCCTGATATATACCTGCAACGCAGTTTTCACAGCATTATTAAATACATCCGGAGGTATATTCACCATAACAGGGGGTGGCTTTTGCTGCTTCTTTTGCTTTCCTACTATTATTCTGGTCCTCTATCCTCCTAACCATGGGACGGGACTGATCGAGTGTAGCATAGATACATTCTGGCCTCACTCTTATCCTGTCAGCAACATAATTTTAAGAAACCTAGCTTCCCTAGGATTTTTCAGGTCATAATCATGATCTGTGAACACTGCTGTACATTTAGCATAAAATCTGTCAATAGGCTCCTCTGAACCCTGAAATACTTGGGGCAGCACGGTGGCGCAGTGGTTAGCACAGCAGCCTTGCAGCGCTGGAGTCCTGGGTTGTAATCCCACCTTGGACAACATCTGCAAAGAGTTTGTATGTTCTCTCCGTGTTTGCGTGGGTTTCCTCCGGGTACTCCGGTTTCCTCCCACATTCCAAAGACATACTGATAGGGAATTTAGATTGTTAGCCCCATCGGGGACAGTGATGATAATGTGTACAAACTGTAAAGCGCTGCGGAATAGGTTACCGCTATATAAAAATAAATATTATTATTAAAATACTTCTGGTAATCCTGAAGCTAAGTCCTCTGTCTGCTTTCTGGCAACCACAAGTAACCTGGCTAGAAATTGCTGTCCCGACTCCCTAGTTTTCTTGTCTGCTGGTATCTCCTGTGGTTTGCTTGTGGTCTGTGGTATTACAGGGAGGGCTATTGCAGTGTCACCCCTCTCAGTCATAGCACAGAAGTCATATTGGGTTTTTCCTTTATCTTGTGGCTTGTTATATTTATTACTGGTCCAGGTAGTGGATCCCATGGCTCTTTTATCCCTCTCCCTATCCTGTTGATTGCCTGCGTGCACTGGGGGTTGTGGGTGTGTGGGACTACTTTCTGTAGCCCCCACCAACCCTTCACTGGACTGGTCATCTCCTATACACCTCCATTCACTGTCTACTCTGCTTTATTATCACCCGGAGGAGGTGTAGGGGTAGTCTGTATGTTAAACCTGTCTAAACTCTGTTCCGTGAGGACCACCTGCTGCTGGGGACTCAGAGAAGCTAGAGAACATTCCTTTTTCACACATAGACTCACTCTTTACTGGGCTGCTGCTGGAAGGGGGGCTGATCTCATCCCCCTGTTACAGGGGCAGAGGGTGCTGAGAAGACACAGTCTGACTCAGTAAGGGGGCTGCTTGTGCCTGCGGGGGAATGCTGCAAATCGCATTACATACATTCTCACATTGTAACTTCAATCACGTTCCTCATTCTCAGTATTTAAAATGGACTATGTCGTTCAGAGGTTCTGATACACAGTGCAACTTGCATCCCATAGTCATTTTTATCAATCCATGTGGCATGCTTCTTACTTAAATGCTTCTATCTCTCAGCATCCAAACATCGATTCCTTGGCATTCCTGCCTTTTCTAGAATTATTAGCGGTATCCTTATCTGCTTTATTTCCCACCAGGTCCTTTATCTTATATCTCGGATCCGTAATCTATCCTGACCTGGTTAATCTATCACCCATAACAGCTGTCAAAGGTAGCGACCCCTATCTTCAGCCCTGTTATGTATAAGCTGGATCCCACTGGTCTACTATGATAGCCAGCAATCCTGCTTCCAAAGCAATAAGCTGAACTGCAAATCTCTGTTCTGTCCTGATGCTGATGCACAGTCCTGGAAAAGAAGATCACTATGAACAACGCAGTTCCAACCACAAGCGCTATATACACCTCATACATCTGGATCTGAATCCTCACTAGACTCAGAATATGCAAGGTCTATTCCTGAATCCACTCCGGGTTCAATAAGATAATATTCGTGTGTTATTATTTTTCCACCTTGGCATATACCATCTAGAGTCTAATATATCTACCCAGCTTCAGATCAATCCATGAGGATGAGTTACTATATGACAAGACTACTCTCTGCGCCTAAACTGGTGAACTGAACATAGACACTTCTCACACAGCATGTGGTACACACATGGGAAGCATTTGTCTGATTTTTCATCAATCACATCCATACACACAGTATTTCTGTACTTTCTCGCTCCTCACATTTTATCAAAATGCTCTAGTGCCAATGGACAAAAACATAAATCACATCTATCTGTGGAATCTCTTACTTGGTTCACTGTATCCTCTAATTCATTTCCTATCTGAGTACGGGATTGTATACAAAAATGAGCATTTATGTTCACATAGATTGTCTTCACGTGCTCTTTCCCACTTCACTACAAACTCCCACCCGGGACCTTCCTGTAAGTTTTTTCAAGTAGCAACTAAACGGAGAGTTTTATCTACTCACTGATTTTAATGAGAAGGCCATTTATATACGGAGCACACATCATTTAGTCTCCATACATCATGAGCGCTGCTCCGTACCCCACAACACAGATTCAGCAATATATCAGGAACGCAGTATAATCAGAACAGTTCAGCACAGCGCTATCAGTACTACTTATCAATTAACAACTGACAAGGCACCAATTAACTCAACTAATATAATTAACTAACCAAAAGCAGAATAAGAGTAATAAAACATACATAGTACAAGTATAGCAGAGCAAAGCAGAGCAGGATCAAGACACTTCTATTACAATATTTACAGTATCAACAAACATTGACATAGTTACAAACAGACAGACAGGAACCCTTATTATAGGTACAGACAAAACAAATGATGGAAAATCATCGTACTTCATAATGAAACAAAAACAATTGTTAACAGCATTTAAACAAACAACAGTCCAAAACAAAGACAAGCAAGAGACAACAAAACAAATAACAGATACTTGCTTTTACCTGAGGGCTTTCCCGTTAGAAATCCCCAAAGACTGACTCTAGAAAACCTCCTTTCCCGGAGAGAAAACTGTGTGAGTAATAAATCTACTCACTTACCCGGGATCTGGTTTTCTGTTCGAGGGAGGCAGTCAATTGTTCAGTCTAAGATGAATGTCGAAGGAGAAATTATATTATCTCGCTGGGGCCTCCAAGTTGTCAGAGAAGGGATTTTCAACCTACTCAGGTATTCTGTCTTTTAGATACCTACGCAATGAAGCAATAATCAGAGTCACACGCTCGTTGTCTGTCCAAATAGTCTCATGCTCTATATTTTTAGGGCTGGGCTTTTAAAGGCCCAAGATCAAAAGGAAATGTAGAGTTACATAATAAATTGGCACATATGCATGGTTTACACAATGGGTTGTCATATACATCCTGGGACACAAGATAGATTAGGTGAAAAGAATGTAGGGAGAAGTTGCACATGCCTGTGGTTTTGAGATGTTGGCTGGACATTGACATTTCTAGATGTTTTTCGGACAGAAAAACATAATCTGGGCAATAACAACCTAACAACCAGATGTCCTTGACATTTTCCGGGAATTCTTGACCACTGTTATTTAAGATATCCGGGAAATGAGACTCAGATGATAATCTTGTGCAATACTTTGTTTTTTGCTATTTTTCTGATATAAATGAAAATTAACCATTTCTTTAACAAAGCTGATGGAGCAGCTATAGCTTCTGTATATAAGAAATCACAGCCTCCACTTCATATAACTGACCAGGACTGAGCAAATATAACTGACCAGGACTGAGCATATAAGGCAGTGGTGGCGAACCTATGGCACGCGTGCCAGAGGGGGCATGCAGAGCCCTCCTGGTGGGCACGCGCGCCATCTCCTCAAGACTAGTGCCGCCATCACTATTCTCAGCCCTCTCGTCATCTCCCTCATCACTAGCACTGTGGACACTTTCCGCTGCATGCGTGCCATCACATCAAGTCACGCCCCCTCCCATCAGTCTGCGTGCAGGCTGAGGAGAATGGCCGCACTAGTGCCCACAGGTAGTACTGTGATATATGAAGACACCAGATCAGCATTGGAACAAGCAGAAGTGAGTAATTACTGTATATACCCGTGTATAAGCCAAGTTTTTCGGCACTTTTTTTGCCCTGAAAATGCCCACCTCAGCTTAAGCATGAATCATTGTCCCAGAAGACAGCAGGGGAGGGGGAGCGGTGGAACAGCGGATCACAGGAGGCAGGAGCCGGCGGCTGCTAGTAAAGCCTGTGCCAGCTGCTAAAGAGAAATGAATATTAACTGCCTTGACAGTGAATATTCATTTCTCTTATAGCGTGCACAGTATCAGCAGCATTCGCCGGACTACAGCCGCTGCCGGGCAATCACGGGTGCCAGCTCATTAAGGTAATGCATATTCACCTCTCTCTACTCTCACAGGCGTGGAGAGAGGTGAATATTCATTGCCTTAATGAGCGGGGACACATGATCTCTCGCCATCAGGAGCTGCTGGCACAGGAACAAGATGCTGCAAGGGCGCGCAGGGAAGTTAAGTAGGATTTTTTTATGCTTTTCTCATGGGGGCCATACATACAAGGACAGGAATGAGAAACAATGCATACAAAGATGGGGATAAGGAGCCACGCATACAAGGATGGGGATAAGGAGCTATGCATACAAGGATATGGGACAAAAAGCTATGCATACAAGGATGGGGATAAGGAGCCATGTAGACAAAGATGGGAATGAGGAGCCATGCAGACAAGGATGGGAATGAGGAGCCATGCAGACAAGGATGGAGAAGAGGAGCCATGCAGACAAGGATGGAGAAGAGGAGCCATGCAGACAAGGATGGAGAAGAGGAGCCATGCAGACAAGGATGGAGAAGAGGAGCCATGCAGACAAGGATGGAGAAGAGGAGCCATGCAGACAAGGATGGAGAAGAGGAGCCATGCAGACAAGGATGGAGAAGAGGAGCCATGCAGACAAGGATGGAGAAGAGGAGCCATGCAGATAAGGATGGAGAAGAGGAGCCATGCAGACAAGGATGGGGATCAGGAGCCATGCAGACAAGGATGGGGATGAGGAACCATGCATACCAGAATAGGGATTAGGGGACAATGCATACCCAGCTTACACTCGAGTAAATACGTTTTCCCAGTTTTTCGTGGCAAAATTAGGTGCCTCGGCTTATACTCAAGTCGGTTTATACATGAATATATACAGCATTTTTTTTTTAATGTGAGGCAATTATACTGCATGGAGCACTATGTGGGCACATTATACAGTAAGGAGTATTGTGAGAGGCCATTATACAGAATGGAGCATTATGTGAGGCTATTATACTGTATGGAGCATTGTGTGGGGTCATAATACAGTATGGAGTAATGTGTGGTGCCATTATACTTTTTTGAGCACTACATGGGGCCATTACACTGTATGGAGGACTATGTGGAGCCATTATACTTTATGGACACCTATGTGGAGCATTTGTACTTTATGGAGGACTTTATGTGCCCATTATACTGTATGGAGTGCGGTGTGGGGATTACAGTTGGAGAATCATACAGTGATGGGGTCACCATTCTTTGTTGGGGGAACTGAGGGGGGTACAGCAGGGTCATCATACTGTCTATGTGGAGGAGTTCACTGTGGGGGTATCATACTGGGTTTCGGAGCACTTTTGTTTGCATCATACTTTATTATCTGAGATAAATAGAAGAAAAAGCGGAATGCACTCACCAATCTTCAAAGAATCAGCTTTATTAAATCTTCATAGATAAAACTTCATGGCCGGGAGGGGAGGAGTGGAGCTCAGGCGAGCAGGAGGAGACGACGGCCGTTTCGCGCAGTACTGGCGCTTCAACGGGTCTGTACTGCGCGAAACGGCCGTCGTCTCCTCCTGCTCGCCTGAGCTCCCACTCCTCCCCTCCCGGCCATGAAGTTTTATCTATGAAGATTTAATAAAGCTGATTCTTTGAAGATTGGTGAGTGCATTCCGCTTTTTCTTCTATTTATCTCATGGAACGTACCTGTTTTTCTATGGACTTGCACCCGGAATCGTTCAGTGTGGCCGTCTTGGATTAAGATGATTTTTCAACTAACAAATGTTGGGCAGTGCCATTCACTTTTCTTCTGTTGCTGCTATCATACTTTATTATCTGTTATATTCAAGTTTTTTTTATCCTTTGTTATTATATATTTAAATTAAGCCATATATTATTCCAATAGTTAATCCGTTTATTTGATAAGGAAAAACCTCCTCAATTTTAGACATTTTTGTGACAAATATCAAGGTTAGCCTGCAAATTTCTGCAAGTTTTTAACTTTGGCCGTGAGTATTTTTGATATCCCTGCCTTAAAGGGTTTGTTCTCATCATGATAAAGGGTTAAAATTGCAAAAAGGTCGTAAAAACAAACAACTTTGCAATTTTACTTTTGATTAAATATCTTCTATTCTCAAGAACAGACCTTCATTACAATTGGTGACTAGTATCTTATGCTTGGAGTGCAGCGCTCACAAGCTCTTTGATATTGACTCTATAGCCGTGCTAATGTACGATGTGTCTCTCTAATCTAAAATCTCAGTGCTCAGGGCACTTTGAGTCATGAGTAAGAATGCCTAGTGCAGTCGAAACGCGTAGACTGGGTCATGTCGACCATGTAAATTTCTCTTTTGTATGCACCATATTTTCTTTTGAAAAAGAAAAAGAAAAGGAAAATCCAGTCCTGTTGAGCTGGACTCAAATTTTTTCTAGCAGCCATAACTCCTGTATATAAGCAATCGCAGCCTCCGCTTCAGATAACTGATCAGGACTGTGCGTATAAGGAGAAGCTGAGGAGCAGCCATAGCTAGTGTATGTAAGAAATCACAGCCTCCACTTCATATAACTGATCAGGACTGAGCATATAAGCAGAAGGTGAAGCTCAGAAGTCTCTGCACCATTGCTGCATTGGAATGAAAGGTGTTCAATCGTTTCTCTGGATGTACCTGTGTATTCATGCAACAAGGAAAGTTTATCATTAGCCTCCCTGTTTTCTGGACTCTTTGGAGTGCACCATATTACATTACACTACCAGGAAGCAGAGGTTAATTAAGTGCACCTTAGCATCACAAACTGTATTTTGTTTTATTTTTGTCACTGCCATACCAGTGGCAAGAGGTAACCTCCAAGACCAATATGGATCACTAATGTGCTTCATACCTGGAATATTCACAGTGCCAGGGATCTTCCCATTGCCAACTTCCTCTGGCGTCCTCACGTCAATGATCCTGCCCTGCTCAGAACAGATCAGTTTCTTCACCTCATCGTACGAGATGACAGTATCTGATAAGAGGGAAACAGAAAGGAGAGCATGTTGTGAAGAGGAGCAGGGATATCGTTAAAGCTGGGGTGGAGTTGTCCTGTCTCTTCTACAATGTGCAGCATCTTCCTCAGGGATGAGCAAAAATGCTAAATCACCATGATGATAATTGTCACTTGGCAATATAGAAATTCAAAAAAGCCGAAGCATCAAACAGCAGATTGTGTCTTCCTGTGATTTTTTTAATTGGCATGGAATAAAGAACTAGTGCTTTTGTATCAAGAACCTACTGTTTGATGCCTTGGATTTCCCGATTTTCGGTATTAACTTTTGACCTGGTTGGAGGCCTTGCCGAGTTTATCACAAATTGGTCAATGGTGCATGTGACGACACAGCATTTTTTCTTAATTAACCTGATGTCTATTTTCAGCAAGCCAGGAAGAATAGACTTATATCTATATTTTGACTTCTGAATTTATGCGTTTTGTCTTCGGTTGGTCAAGAGTCTGAAATGTTGACTTTTTTTTATGCAGGGTCATTGAACAATGATGTTTGCTGATATGTTGATTACACATTTTCTAGGTCAGCTAGTTTGTTGACTTGCAAAACAGAGGAGGAAAAACTATGCAAATAGATTACATGAACAAAAAATGTGAGTTGGTCGCCTCACAATTCTTCCCCTTTACCGGATAATGATGACTTGAAGGACATGTGTTAACTATATAAAGGAGAGATACATCCAAATATACAGAGAGAGACATCCATACAGCGAAGAGATTCAGAAATTCAAAAAAGCAGAGACTCTCTATAGGACAGCAACCAAGACATCATGGCTTCATCACGAGGGGACACAGATTTGTCATTCTAAGGGGACCACTGCCCCTGCTAAAAGAATACAGATCTGCTGCATTGACCATCGCTGAACCATGGATATGTTTGGGGTAGTCAGGATTGGGACCCACCGGTCACCTGGTGCCATGAAGATGTTCAGAGAAGCCATGCTGTGACTCTCCGGTCAATTGGCCTTGTACCTCAATGGACTGTCATCTTCCTAAGCTTGTCATTACTTGCTCTGTGCGCTCTGAAGTCGCAGCTGTGCTGTTATTATCCTGGCGAGTCAGCAGAAGGGTGAGACTCTCTAATTTTGCACCATCTTGGGTATTTTGCTGGGACTGTTCCATTTGTTATTTGCCTGGTTTCTGGTTCAATAAAGTATTGCTAAGCAGTTTTACCCTGACCCCGTGTTGTCTAAGTAGTGTTACGCCCATGGGAAAACGAGAATAGGCGTAAGGTGGGATGATCCCTGGTCCATGCGGTTTCGGCTGATGGACCAGGGCATGCGCTATCCCCCCATGTCTCCACAGTGCATATTGAACTGAACTGTCAATGTGCAACCCTAAGGATGCACATACATCACCATCAGCGGGACAGCCATCTCCCCACCCCTAATACACCATAGGTGATATTGGCAGTATAGAGCCATATCTTCTGACTCACATCTCATACATCACAGGTACATCCATCCCCCCCCCCCCAATGCACCATAGATGAGTATTGGCAGTACACAGCCATATCTTCTGACTCCCCAATATAGTACCATCAGCACTACAGCCATCTCCCACCCCTAATACACCATATTTAACTATTGGCAGTACACAGTCTTATCTTCTGAATACCCCCTTCCATCACCATCAGAGGTACAGCCATCCCACCCACCCCTAATACACTTTAGATGACTGTAAGGACAGTATTTAATCTTAATTAACCAGACATCAATTTTAAGTAAGCCAGGAAGAATAGACTTACCTATGTGTTGACTTTTGAATTTACAGTGGGTTCGAAAAGTATTCAGACCCCCCTTTAAATTTTTCACTCTTTGTTTCATTGTAGCCATTTGGTAAATTAAAAAAAAAAAAGAAAGAAATGCAGAAATTTTTGCAAATGTGATAAAAAAGAAAAACTGAAATATCACATGGTCATAAGTATTCAGACCCTTTGCTCAGACACTCATATTTACGTCACATGCTGTCATTTCCATGTGATCCTCCTTGAGATGATTCTACTCCTTCATTGGAGGCCAGCTGTGTTTAATTAAACTGATAGGACTTGATTTGGAAAGGCACACACATGTCTGTATAAGACCTCACAGTTCACAGTTCATGTCAGACCAAATGAGAATCATGAGGTCAAAGGAACTGACCAAGAAGCTCAGAGACAGAATTGTGGCAAGGCACAGATCTGGCCAAAGTTACAAAAGAATTCCTGAAGTACTCAAGGTTCCTAAGAGCACAGTGGCCTCCATAATCCTTAAATGGAAGAATTCCGGACAACCAGAAGTTTTCCTAGACCTGGCCGTCCAGCCAAACTGAGCAATCATGGGAGAAGAGCCTTGGTGAGAGAGGTAAAGAAGAACCCCAAGATCACTGTGGCTGAGCTCCAGAGATGCAGTAGGGAGATGGGAGAAAGTTCCACAAAGTCAACTATCACTGCAGCCCTCCACCAGTCGGGCCTTTATGGCAGACTGGCCCGATGGAAGCCTCTCCTCAGTGCAAGACATATGAAAGCCCGCATAGAGTTAGCTAAAAAAAAAAAAAAAAAAAAAAAAAAAACACAACACACATGAAGGACTCCCAGACTATGAGAAATAAGATTCTCTGGACTGATGAGACGAAGATAGACCTTTTTGGTGATAATTCTAGGCTGTATGTGTGGAGAAAACCAGGCACTGCTCATCACCTGCTCAATACAATCCCAACAGTGAAACATGGTGGTGGCAGCATCATGCTATGGGGGTGATTTTCAGCTGCAGGATGACAAGTTGTCATTGAAGGAAATATGAATGTGGCCAAGTACAGAGATATCCTGGATGAAAACCTCTTCCAGAGTGCTATGGACCTCAGACTTGGCCGATGATTCACCTTCCAACAAGACAATGACCCTAAGCACACAGCTAAAATAACATAGGAGTGGCTTCAGAACAACTCTGTGACCATTCTTGACTGGCCCAGCCAGAGCCCTGACCTAAACCCAATTGAGCATCTCTGGAGAGACCTGAAAATGGCTGTCCACCAATGTTCACCATCCAACCTGATGGAACTGGAGAGGATCTGCAAGGAAGAATGGCAGAGAATCCCCAAATCCAGGTGTAAAAGGTGTCATTCCCAAGAAGCCTCATGGCTGCACTAGCTCAAAAGGTGCTTCTACTCAATACTGAGCAAAGGGTCTGAATACTTATGACCATGTGATATTCCAGTTTTTCTTTCTTTAATACATTTGCAAAAATTACTACATTTGTTTGTTTGTTTTTTTTAAGTCAAGATGGGGTGCAGAGTGTACATTAATGAGAAAAAAAATGATTTTTTTTTTAATTTACCAAATGGCTGCAATGAAGCAAAGAGTGAAAAATTTAAAGGAGTATGAATACTTGCCATGCCTGCTGTAGGTGTTTATTTCCTATTGGTCAACAGGACGCCAAATGTGGACACCATAGATACGGATCTTTTCTCGTAAATTATGTGTAGAGTTTATTCACAAGGAAGACATGAATCATGCTCTGAGGAAACCGGGTGATACAAACTTTTGTTCTCATGAAGGAGAGACCTCTTACATTTGTGTCCATGCTGATGGACTGTCTCTGATAAGTGGAGAAGGATGATTGGAAGATTAACATCTGTCTAATTAAGATTGGAAAGCAATGTGACGATACAACATTTTTTATTAATTATGCCAGATGTAAATTCAGTAGGCCCTGTATCATAAACTGTTGTCTGAGGTATTGACTCATCTTGTAGGTTAATTGCTGTGATGTCCTGTTATGCCGCTATGTCCTGTTTGTATGTTTACAATGTATGCTTTATTATAGGGAAAGTGCAGTACTCTAGTTTTGACACTAGATGGTGTATGTTAGTGTATATAGTTAATTGTAGGAGTGGCCAGCTGAAAGTTAAAGGGAACCTGTCACCCCCAAAATCGTATATGAGCTGCGGCCACCGGCATCAGGGGCTTATCTACAGCATTCTGTAATGCTGTAGATAAGCCCCCGATGTAACCTGAAAGATGAGAAATAAAGGTTATATTATACTCACCCAGGGGCGGTCCCGCTGCGATCTGGTCCGATGGGTGTCGCGGTCCGCTCCAGCGCCTCCTATCTTCATCAGATGACGTCCTCTTCTTGCCGCGGCTCCGGCGCAGGAGTATTTTGTCTGCCCTGTTGAGGGCAAGGCAAAGTACTGCAGTGCGAAAGGTCAGAGAGGCCCGGCGCCTGCGGACTGCCGGAGCCACGGCAAGAAGACAAGAAGAGGACGTCATCGTATGAAGATGGGAGGCGCTGGACCCGCACCGCGACGCCCTTCGGACCGGATCGGGACTGCCCCTGGGTGAGTATAATATAACCTTTATTTCTTGTCTTTCAGGTTACATTGGGGGCTTATCTACAGCATTACAGAATGCTGTAGATAAGCCCTGATGCCGGTGGCCGCAGCTCATATACGATTTTTGGGGTGACAGACTCCCTTTAAGATAGGGAATACTTCCTGATTTGAGTCAGCCGGACCAGGGTGCCCAAACCGCCTGCACGGGTTTAGATGCCCAGGATGATAGCAGGGGCCTCGCAAAGTTCACCAAGGGAGAAGTCCAGCTATCCACAGCACAAGGCCTGAACAGCAGTAGGCCAGGAAAAGTAGGAAAGTAGAATCAAGACAGAAACAGTGACAGGATGGGGACACAAGTAGCTCCATGATATGGCAGCTTGTAGCTTGAGCAGACGCCCTCAGTACCGGTGCAAAACGGCTGAGGGATCTTTCGAAGCAATGAGCTTGGACCAGGAGTACGCTGGGTCACCGCAAAGTACAGTACAGATGGGCAGGTCGCTCGCCCGCCAAGTGGCAACTGAATTCGGAGGCAGATATTCTCTTGTCTGGGGCGAAACAGACTAAGGACCGTCTAACCGTAGCAGAGCGGAATTGGGAGGACGCTGAGGAACCGTGCAGTACGGTCCGACCCGAGTATGTGCTGTGTGACCGGAAGTTAAGTGCAGGGAAAGAAGAAGAAATGTGTAATGTGAATCCTGTTGTAAATGCTGTGAAGAATCTGGATGTGCTGCGTAAAGAAAATTGTAAAGTTGTTTATTTGAAAGTTGAAAAGGACTGTGTCTCAATCTATGCAACACCGTCTAAAGGGAACCTACAACAGAACAGAGGGGACCCTGATGGCGCAGAAAGTGGAGCCACAGGTGTGCAAAGTATTGGACATTGTTTTCATGTGATGGGAGGCCAGGGCACAGATGCCCTGGTTTTCTCGGTCATGACTACGGCCCTGGCCCTCCCTCAAAAGAGAATGACAAATTGAATAGCAGTTTGATGAGACTAAAATGACTATATAGTGTGACAGCAACTGTGCTGGCTTTTTTAGTGTTTGCTCTTGGCAATATAGTAAGACACTATTTTGTGATGAATTGTTGTAAAGATAAAAGCTTGATTTGCATGTGATCTTTCTATTATATGGCAATAGCACCATCTGGTGGTCAATTTGAAAATAGCAACTACTATACATTTACTATATTATATCCACAATTTTGGATGTTATTGTAGCACCTTCTTTGCACCAAGCACTTTAAAAATTAGATTATGGTAATAATTTCTATATTTTAAGCACATTTTTAGCATATACACTTCAGATTGAGATCTAGCTAATTTCTTACAAAAATAAGTACCATCAAATTGTGATAGTAGCTTTATTCTTTTATTGCATAGCAAGGCAATTATATGGACTGTATAAACTGCCCCGTTTTCCAGTACCATTTTGTTCCTGTATTTTTAAAGTGTTTCGGATGAATTAATAAATTTCAGTATTTTAACATTTTTCTTGTCACTTCAATTAATTTTTGTCTCTCAAAAGATTTAATGAGATATACAAAAATAATAGTGTATATATCATCATCAGTGGTACAGCCATCCCCCACCCCTAATATACCATAGATGACTATTGGCAGTATACAGCTATATCTTCTTACTCACTCCCCATACATCACCATGGGAGGTACAGCCATCCCCCACCCCTAATATACCATAGATGACTATTGGCAGTACACAGCTATATTAGGGGTGGGGGATGGCTGTACCTCCCATGGTGATGTATGGGGAGTGAGTAGGAAGATATAGCTGTATACTGCCAATAGTCATCTATGGTATATTAGGGGTGGGGGATGGCTGTACCTCCCATGGTGATGTATGGGGAGTGAGTAAGAAGATATAGCTGTGTACTGCCAATAGTCATCTATGGTATATCTTCTTACTCACTCCCCATACATCACCATGGGAGGTACAGCCATCCCCCACCCCTAATATACCATAGATGACTATTGGCAGTATACAGCTATATCTTCCTACTCACTCCCCATACATCACCATGGGAGGTACAGCCATCTCCCACCCCTAATATACCATAGATGACAATTGGCAGAATACAGCTATATCTTCTTACTCACTCCCCATACATCACCATGGGAGGTACAGCCATCCCCCACCCCTAATATACCATAGATGACTATTGGCAGTATACAGCTATATCTTCCTACTCACTCCCCATACATCACCATGGGAGGTACAGCCATCCCCCACCCCTAATATACCATAGATGACTATTGGCAGTATACAGCTATATCTTCCTACTCACTCCCCATACATCACCATGGGAGGTACAGCCATCCCCCACCCCTAATATACCATAGATGACTACTGGCAGTATACAGCTATATCTTCCTACTCACTCCCCATACATCACCATGGGAGGTACAGCCATCCCCCACCCCTAATATACCATAGATGACTATTGGCAGTATACAGCTATATCTTCCTACTCACTCCTCATACATCACCATGGGAGATACAGCCATCCCCCACCCCTAATATACCATAGATGACTATTGGCAGTATACAGCTATATCTTCTTACTCACTCCCCATACATCACCATGGGAGGTACAGCCATCCCCCACCCCTAATATACCATAGATGACTATTGGCAGTATACAGCTATATCTTCCTACTCACTCCTCATACATCACCATGGGAGGTACAGCCATCCCCCACCCCTAATATACCATAGATGACTATTGGCAGTATACAGCTATATCTTCTTACTCACTCCCCATACATCACCATGGGAGGTACAGCCATCCCCCACCCCTAATATACCATAGATGACTATTGGCAGTATACAGCTATATCTTCTTACTCACTCCCCATACATTACCATGGGAGGTACAGCCATCCCCCACCCCTAATATACCATAGATGACTATTGGCAGTATACAGCTATATCTTCTTACTCACTCCCCATACATCACCATGGGAGGTACAGCCATCCCCCACCCCTAATATACCATAGATGACTATTGGCAGTATACAGCTATATCTTCTTACTCACTCCCCATACATCACCATGGGAGGTACAGCCATCCCCCACCCCTAATATACCATAGATGACTATTGGCAGTATACAGCTATATCTTCCTACTCACTCCCCATACATCACCATGGGAGGTACAGCCATCCCCCACCCCTAATATACCATAGATGACTATTGGCAGTATACAGCTATATCTTCTTACTCACTCCCCATACATCACCATGGGAGGTACAGCCATCCCCCACCCCTAATATACCATAGATGACTATTGGCAGTATACAGCTATATCTTCTTACTCACTCCCCATACATCACCATGGGAGGTACAGCCATCCCCCACCCCTAATATACCATAGATGACTATTGGCAGTATACAGCTATATCTTCTTACTCACTCCCCATACATCACCATGGGAGGTACAGCCATCTCCCACCCCTAATATACCATAGATGACTATAGGCAGTATACAGCTATATCTTCCTACTCACTCCCCATACATCACCATGGGAGGTACAGCCATCCCCCACCCCTAATATACCATAGATGATGATTTGTAGTATACAGCTATATCTTCCTACTCACTCCCCATACATCACCATGGGAGGTACAGCCATCCCCCACCCCTAATATACCATAGATGACTATTGGCAGTATACAGCTATATCTTCCTACTCACTCCCCATACATCACCATGGGAGGTACAGCCATCCCCCACCCCTAATATACCATAGATGACTATTGGAAGTATACAGCTATATCTTCTTACTCACTCCCCATACATCACCATGGGAGGTACAGCCATCCCCCACCCCTAATATACCATAGATGATGATTTGTAGTATACAGCTATATCTTCCTACTCACTCCCCATACATCACCATGGGAGGTACAGCCATCTCCCACCCCTAATATACCATAGATGACTATAGGCAGTATACAGCTATATCTTCCTACTCACTCCCCATACATCACCATGGGAGGTACAGCCATCCCCCACCCCTAATATACCATAGATGATGATTTGTAGTATACAGCTATATCTTCCTACTCACTCCCCATACATCACCATGGGAGGTACAGCCATCCCCCACCCCTAATATACCATAGATGACTATTGGCAGTATACAGCTATATCTTCCTACTCACTCCCCATACATCACCATGGGAGGTACAGCCATCCCCCACCCCTAATATACCATAGATGACTATTGGAAGTATACAGCTATATCTTCTTACTCACTCCCCATACATCACCATGGGAGGTACAGCCATCCCCCACCCCTAATATACCATAGATGACTATTGGCAGTATACAGCTATATCTTCTTACTCACTCCCCATACATCACCATGGGAGGTACAGCCATCCCCCACCCCTAATATACCATAGATGACTATTGGCAGTATACAGCTATATCTTCTTACTCACTCCCCATACATCACCATGGGAGGTACAGCCATCCCCCACCCCTAATATACCATAGATGACTATTGGCAGTATACAGCTATATCTTCCTACTCACTCCCCATACATCACCATGGGAGGTACAGCCATCCCCCACCCCTAATATACCATAGATGACTATTGGCAGTATACAGCTATATCTTCTTACTCACTCCCCATACATCACCATGGGAGGTACAGCCATCCCCCACCCCTAATATACCATAGATGACTATTGGCAGTATACAGCTATATCTTCCTACTCACTCCCCATACATCACCATGGGAGGTACAGCCATCCCCCACCCCTAATATACCATAGATGACTATTGGCAGTATACAGCTATATCTTCCTACTCACTCCCCATACATCACCATGGGAGGTACAGCCATCCCCCACCCCTAATATACCATAGATGACTATTGGCAGTATACAGCTATATCTTCTTACTCACTCCCCATACATCACCATGGGAGGTACAGCCATCCCCCACCCCTAATATACCATAGATGACTATTGGCAGTATACAGCTATATCTCCCTACTCACTCCCCATACATCACCATGGGAGGTACAGCCATCCCCCACCCCTAATATACCATAGATGACTATTGGCAGTATACAGCTATATCTTCCTACTCACTCCCCATACATCACCATGGGAGGTACAGCCATCCCCCACCCCTAATATACCATAGATGACTATTGGCAGTATACAGCTATATCTTCTTACTCACTCCCCATACATCGCCATCAGAGGTACAGCCATCCCCCACCCCTAATATACCATAGATGACTATTGGCAGTATACAGCTATATCTTCTTACTCACTCCCCATACATCACCATGGGAGGTACAGCCATCCCCCACCCCTAATATACCATAGATGACTATTGGCAGTATACAGCTATATCTTCTTACTCACTCCCCATACATCACCATGGGAGGTACAGCCATCCCCCACCCCTAATATACCATAGATGACTATTGGCAGTATACAGCTATATCTTCTTACTCACTCCCCATACATCACCATGGGAGGTACAGCCATCCCCCACCCCTAATATACCATAGATGACTATTGGCAGAATACAGCTATATCTTCTTACTCACTCCCCATACATCACCATGGGAGGTACAGCCATCCCCCACCCCTAATATACCATAGATGACTATAGGCAGTATACAGCTATATCTTCTTACTCACTCCCCATACATCACCATGGGAGGTACAGCCATCCCCCACCCCTAATATACCATAGATGACTATTGGAAGTATACAGCTATATCTTCTTACTCACTCCCCATACATCACCATGGGAGGTACAGCCATCCCCCACCCCTAATATACCATAGATGACTATTGGCAGTATACAGCTATATCTTCCTACTCACTCCCCATACATCACCATGGGAGGTACAGCCATCCCCCACCCCTAATATACCATAGATGACTACTGGCAGTATACAGCTATATCTTCCTACTCACTCCCCATACATCACCATGGGAGGTACAGCCATCCCCCACCTCTAATATACCATAGATGATGATTTGTAGTATACAGCTATATCTTCCTACTCACTCCCCATACATCACCATGGGAGGTACAGCCATCCCCCACCCCTAATATACCATAGATGACTATTGGCAGTATACAGCTATATCTTCCTACTCACTCCCCATACATCACCATGGGAGGTACAGCCATCCCCCACCCCTAATATACCATAGATGACTATTGGCAGTATACAGCTATATCTTCCTACTTACTCCCCATACATCACCATGGGAGGTACAGCCATCCCCCACCCCTAATATACCATAGATGACTATTGGCAGTATACAGCTATATCTTCTTACTCACTCCCCATACATCACCATGGGAGGTACAGCCATCCCCCACCCCTAATATACCATAGATGACTATTGGCAGTATACAGCTATATCTTCCTACTCACTCCCCATACATCACCATGGGAGGTACAGCCATCCCCCACCCCTAATATACCATAGATGACTATTGGCAGTATACAGCTATATCTTCCTACTCACTCCCCATACATCACCATGGGAGGTACAGCCATCTCCCACCCCTAATATACCATAGATGACTATTGGCAGTATACAGCTATATCTTCCTACTCACTCCCCATACATCACCATGGGAGGTACAGCCATCCCCCACCTCTAATATACCATAGATGACTATTGGCAGTATACAGCTATATCTTCTTACTCACTCCCCATACATCACCATGGGAGGTACAGCCATCCCCCACCCCTAATATACCATAGATGACTATTGGCAGTATACAGCTATATCTTCCTACTCACTCCCCATACATCACCATGGGAGGTACAGCCATCCCCCACCCCTAATATACCATAGATGACTATTGGCAGTATACAGCTATATCTTCTTACTCACTCCCCATACATCACCATGGGAGGTACAGCCATCCCCCACCCCTAATATACCATAGATGACTATTGGCAGTATACAGCTATATCTTCTTACTCACTCCCCATACATCACCATGGGAGGTACAGCCATCCCCCACCCCTAATATACCATAGATGACTATTGGCAGTACACAGCTATATCTTCTTACTCACTCCCCATACATCACCATGGGAGGTACAGCCATCCCCCACCCCTAATATACCATAGATGACTATTGGCAGTATACAGCTATATCTTCTTACTCACTCCCCATACATCACCATGGGAGGTACAGCCATCCCCCACCCCTAATATACCATAGATGACTATTGGCAGTATACAGCTATATCTTCTTACTCACTCCCCATACATCACCATGGGAGGTACAGCCATCCCCCACCCCTAATATACCATAGATGACTATTGGCAGTATACAGCTATATCTTCTTACTCACTCCCCATACATCACCATGGGAGGTACAGCCATCTCCCACCCCTAATATACCATAGATGACTATTGGCAGTATACAGCTATATCTTCCTACTCACTCCCCATACATCACCATGGGAGGTACAGCCATCCCCCACCCCTAATATACCATAGATGACTATTGGCAGTCTACAGCTATATCTTCTTACTCACTCCCCATACATCACCATGGGAGGTACAGCCATCTCCCACCCCTAATATACCATAGATGACTATTGGCAGTATACAGCTATATCTTCCTACTCACTCCCCATACATCACCATGGGAGGTACAGCCATCCCCCACCCCTAATATACCATAGATGACTATTGGCAGTATACAGCTATATCTTCCTACTCACTCCCCATACATCACCATGGGAGGTACAGCCATCCCCCACCCCTAATATACCATAGATGACTATTGGCAGTATACAGCTATATCTTCCTACTCACTCCCCATACATCACCATGGGAGGTACAGCCATCCCCCACCCCTAATATACCATAGATGACTATTGGCAGTATACAGCTATATCTACTTACTCACTCCCCATACATCACCATGGGAGGTACAGCCATCCCCCACCCCTAATATACCATAGATGACTATTGGCAGTATACAGCTATATCTTCTTACTCACTCCCCATACATCACCATGGGAGGTACAGCCATCCCCCACCCCTAATATACCATAGATGATGATTTGTAGTATACAGCTATATCTTCCTACTCACTCCCCATACATCACCATGGGAGGTACAGCCATCTCCCACCCCTAATATACCATAGATGACTATTGGCAGAATACAGCTATATCTTCTTACTCACTCCCAATACATCACCATGGGAGGTACAGCCATCCCCCACCCCTAATATACCATAGATGACTATTGGCAGTATACAGCTTTATCTTCCTACTCACTCCCCATACATCACCATGGGAGGTACAGCCATCCCCCACCCCTAATATACCATAGATGACTATTGGCAGTATACAGCTATATCTTCCTACTCACTCCCCATACATCACCATGGGAGGTACAGCCATCCCCCACCCTTAATATACCAAAGATGACTATTGGCAGTATACAGCTATATCTTCTTACTCACTCCCCATACATCACCATGGGAGGTACAGCCATCCCCCACCCCTAATATACCATAGATGACTATTGGCAGTATACAGCTATATCTTCCTACTCACTCCCCATACATCACCATGGGAGGTACAGCCATCCCCCACCCCTAATATACCATAGATGACTATTGGCAGTATACAGCTATATCTTCTTACTCACTCCCCATACATCACCATGGGAGGTACAGCCATCCCCCACCCCTAATATACCATAGATGACTATTGGCAGTATACAGCTATATCTTCTTACTCACTCCCCATACATCACCATGGGAGGTACAGCCATCCCCCACCCCTAATATACCATAGATGATGATTTGTAGTATACAGCTATATCTTCCTACTCACTCCCCATACATCACCATGGGAGGTACAGCCATCCCCCACCCCTAATATACCATAGATGACTATTGGCAGTATACAGCTATATCTTCTTACTCACTCCCCATACATCACCATGGGAGGTACAGCCATCCCCCACCTCTAATATACCATAGATGACTATTGGCAGTATACAGCTATATCTTCCTACTCACTCCCCATACATCACCATGGGAGGTACAGCCATCTCCCACCCCTAATATACCATAGATGACTATTGGCAGTATACAGCTATATCTTCTTACTCACTCCCCATACATCACCATGGGAGGTACAGCCATCCCCCACCCCTAATATACCATAGATGACTATTGGCAGTATACAGCTATATCTTCCTACTCACTCCCCATACATCACCATGGGAGGTACAGCCATCCCCCACCCCTAATATACCATAGATGACTATTGGCAGTATACAGCTATATCTTCTTACTCACTCCCCATACATCACCATGGGAGGTACAGCCATCCCCCACCCCTAATATACCATAGATGACTATTGGCAGTATACAGCTATATCTTCTTACTCACTCCCCATACATCACCATGGGAGGTACAGCCATCTCCCACCCCTAATATACCATAGATGACTATTGGCAGTATACAGCTATATCTTCTTACTCACTCCCCATACATCGCCATCAGAGGTACAGCCATCCCCCACCCCTAATATACCATAGATGACTATTGGCAGTATACAGCTATATCATCTTACTCACTCCCCATACATCACCATGGGAGGTACAGCCATCCCCCACCTCTAATATACCATAGATGACTATTGGCAGTATACAGCTATATCTTCCTACTCACTCCCCATACATCACCATGGGAGGTAGAGCCATCTCCCACCCCTAATATACCATAGATGACTATTGGCAGTATACAGCTATATCTTCCTACTCACTCCCCATACATCACCATGGGAGGTACAGCCATCCCCCACCCCTAATATACCATAGATGACTATTGGCAGTATACAGCTATATCTTCTTACTCACTCCCCATACATCACCATGGGAGGTACAGCCATCCCCCACCCCAATATACCATAGATGACTATTGGCAGTATACAGCTATATCTTCCTACTCACTCCCCATACATCACCATGGGAGGTACAGCCATCCCCCACCCCTAATATACCATAGATGACTATTGGCAGTATACAGCTATATCTTCTTACTCACTCCCCATACATCACCATGGGAGGTACAGCCATCCCCCACCCCTAATATACCATAGATGACTATTGGCAGTATACAGCTATATCTTCTTACTCACTCCCCATACATCACCATGGGAGGTACAGCCATCCCCCACCTCTAATATACCATAGATGACTATTGGCAGTATACAGCTATATCTTCTTACTCACTCCCCATACATCACCATGGGAGGTACAGCCATCCCCCACCCCTAATATACCATAGATGATGATTTGTAGTATACAGCTATATCTTCCTACTCACTCCCCATACATCACCATGGGAGGTACAGCCATCCCCCACCCCTAATATACCATAGATGACTATTGGCAGTATACAGCTATATCTTCCTACTCACTCCCCATACATCACCATGGGAGGTACAGCCATCTCCCACCCCTAATATACCATAGATGACTATTGGCAGTATACAGCTATATCTTCTTACTCACTCCCCATACATCACCATGGGAGGTACAGCCATCCCCCACCCCTAATATACCATAGATGACTATTGGCAGTATACAGCTATATCTTCTTACTCACTCCCCATACATCGCCATCAGAGGTACAGCCATCCCCCACCCCTAATATACCATAGATGACTATTGGCAGTATACAGCTATATCTTCTTACTCACTCCCCATACATCACCATGGGAGGTACAGCCATCCCCCACCCCTAATATACCATAGATGATGATTTGTAGTATACAGCTATATCTTCCTACTCACTCCCCATACATCACCATGGGAGGTACAGCCATCCCCCACCCCTAATATACCATAGATGACTATTGGCAGTATACAGCTATATCTTCTTACTCACTCCCCATACATCACCATGGGAGGTACAGCCATCCCCCACCCGTAATATACCATAGATGACTATTGGCAGTATACAGCTATATCTTCTTACTCACTCCCCATACATCACCATGGGAGGTACAGCCATCCCCCACCCCTAATATACCATAGATGATGATTTGTAGTATACAGCTATATCTTCCTACTCACTCCCCATACATCACCATGGGAGGTACAGCCATCCCCCACCCCTAATATACCATAGATGACTATTGGCAGTATACAGCTATATCTTCCTACTCACTCCCCATACATCACCATGGGAGGTACAGCCATCCCCCACCCCTAATATACCATAGATGACTATTGGCAGTATACAGCTATATCTTCCTACTCACTCCCCATACATCACCATGGGAGGTACAGCCATCTCCCACCCTTAATATACCATAGATGACTATTGGCAGTATACAGCTATATCTTCCTACTCACTCCCCATACATCACCATGGGAGGTACAGCCATCCCCCACCCCTAATATACCATAGATGACTATTGGCAGTATACAGCTATATCTTCTTACTCACTCCCCATACATCACCATGGGAGGTACAGCCATCCCCCACCCCTAATATACCATAGATGACTATTGGCAGTATACAGCTATATCTTCTTACTCACTCCCCATACATCACCATGGGAGGTACAGCCATCCCCCACCTCTAATATACCATAGATGACTATTGGCAGTATACAGCTATATCTTCCTACTCACTCCCCATACATCACCATGGGAGGTAGAGCCATCTCCCACCCCTAATATACCATAGATGACTATTGGCAGTATACAGCTATATCTTCTTACTCACTCCCCATACATCACCATGGGAGGTACAGCCATCCCCCACCCCTAATATACCATAGATGACTATTGGCAGTATACAGCTATATCTTCCTACTCACTCCCCATACATCACCATGGGAGGTACAGCCATCCCCCACCCCTAATATACCATAGATGACTATTGGCAGTATACAGCTATATCTTCCTACTCACTCCCCATACATCACCATGGGAGGTACAGCCATCTCCCACACTTAATATACCATAGATGACTATTGGCAGTATACAGCTATATCTTCCTACTCACTCCCCATACATCACCATGGGAGGTACAGCCATCCCCCACCCCTAATATACCATAGATGACTATTGGCAGTATACAGCTATATCTTCTTACTCACTCCCCATACATTACCATGGGAGGTACAGCCATCCCCCACCCCTAATATACCATAGATGACTATTGGCAGTATACAGCTATATCTTCTTACTCACTCCCCATACATCACCATGGGAGGTACAGCCATCCCCCACCCCTAATATACCATAGATGACTATTGGCAGTATACAGCTATATCTTCCTACTCACTCCCCATACATCACCATGGGAGGTACAGCCATCCCCCACCCCTAATATACCATAGATGACTATTGGCAGTATACAGCTATATCTTCCTACTCACTCCCCATACATCACCATGGGAGGTACAGCCATCCCCCACCCCTAATATACCATAGATGACTATTGGCAGTATACAGCTATATCTTCCTACTCACTCCCCATACATCACCATGGGAGGTACAGCCATCCCCCACCTCTAATATACCATAGATGATGATTTGTAGTATACAGTTATATCTTCCTACTCACTCCCCATACATCACCATGGGAGGTACAGCCATCCCCCACCCCTAATATACCATAGATGACTATTGGAAGTATACAGCTATATCTTCTTACTCACTCCCCATACATCACCATGGAAGGTACAGCCATCCCCCACCCCTAATATACCATAGATGATGATTTGTAGTATACAGCTATATCTTCCTACTCACTCCCCATACATCACCATGGGACGTACAGCCATCCCCCACCCCTAATATACCATAGATGACTATTGGCAGTATACAGCTATATCTTCTTACTCACTCCCCATACATCACCATGGGAGGTACAGCCATCCCCCACCCCTAATATACCAAAGATGACTATTGGCAGTATACAGCTATATCTTCTTACTCACTCCCCATACATCACCATGGGAGGTACAGCCATCCCCCACCCCTAATATACCATAGATGACTATTGGCAGTATACAGCTATATCTTCCTACTCACTCCCCATACATCACCATGGGAGGTACAGCCATCCCCCACCCCTAATATACCATAGATGACTATTGGCAGTATACAGCTATATCTTCTTACTCACTCCCCATACATCACCATGGGAGGTACAGCCATCCCCCACCTCTAATATACCATAGATGATGATTTGTAGTATACAGCTATATCTTCCTACTCACTCCCCATACATCACCATGGGAGGTACAGCCATCCCCCACCCCTAATATACCATAGATGACTATTGGAAGTATACAGCTATATCTTCTTACTCACTCCCCATACATCACCATGGGAGGTACAGCCATCCCCCACCCCTAATATACCATAGATGATGATTTGTAGTATACAGCTATATCTTCCTACTCACTCCCCATACATCACCATGGGACGTACAGCCATCCCCCACCCCTAATATACCATAGATGACTATTGGCAGTATACAGCTATATCTTCTTACTCACTCCCCATACATCACCATGGGAGGTACAGCCATCCCCCACCCCTAATATACCATAGATGACTATTGGCAGTATACAGCTATATCTTCTTACTCACTCCCCATACATCACCATGGGAGGTACAGCCATCCCCCACCTCTAATATACCATAGATGACTATTGGCAGTATACAGCTATATCTTCTTACTCACTCCCCATACATCACCATGGGAGGTACAGCCATCCCCCACCCCTAATATACCATAGATGACTATTGGCAGTATACAGCTATATCTTCCTACTCACTCCCCATACATCACCATGGGAGGTACAGCCATCCCCCACCCCTAATATACCATAGATGACTATTGGCAGTATACAGCTATATCTTCTTACTCACTCCCCATACATCACCATGGGAGGTACAGCCATCTCCCACCCCTAATATACCATAGATGACTATTGGCAGTATACAGCTATATCTTCCTACTCACTCCCCATACATCACCATGGGAGGTACAGCCATCCCCCACCCCTAATATACCATAGATGACTATTGGCAGTATACAGCTATATCTTCCTACTCACTCCCCATACATCACCATGGGAGGTACAGCCATCCCCCACCTCTAATATACCATAAATGACTATTGGCAGTATACAGCTATATCTTCTTACTCACTCCCCATACATCACCATGGGAGGTACAGCCATCCCCCACCCCTAATATACCATAGATGACTATTGGCAGTATACAGCTATATCTTCTTACTCACTCCCCATACATCACCATGGGAGGTACAGCCATCCCCCACCCCTAATATACCATAGATGACTATTGGCAGTATACAGCTATATCTTCCTACTCACTCCCCATACATCACCATGGGAGGTACAGCCATCCCCCACCCCTAATATACCATAGATGACTATTGGCAGTATACAGCTATATCTTCTTACTCACTCCCCATACATCGCCATCAGAGGTACAGCCATCCCCCACCCCTAATATACCATAGATGACTATTGGCAGTATACAGCTATATCTTCCTACTCACTCCCCATACATCACCATGGGAGGTACAGCCATCCCCCACCCCTAATATACCATAGATGACTATTGGCAGTATACAGCTATATCTTCTTACTCACTCCCCATACATCACCATGGGAGGTACAGCCATCCCCCACCCCTAATATACCATAGATGACTATTGGCAGTATACAGCTATATCTTCCTACTCACTCCCCATACATCACCATGGGAGGTACAGCCATCTCCCACCCCTAATATACCATAGATGACTATTGGCAGTATACAGCTATATCTTCTTACTCACTCCCCATACATCACCATGGGAGGTACAGCCATCCCCCACCCCTAATATACCATAGATGACTATTGGCAGTATACAGCTATATCTTCTTACTCACTCCCCATACATCACCATGGGAGGTACAGCCATCCCCCACCCCTAATATACCATAGATGACTATTGGCAGTATACAGCTATATCTTCTTACTCACTCCCCATACATCACCATGGGAGGTACAGCCATCCCCCACCCCTAATATACCATAGATGACTATTGGCAGTACACAGCTATATCTTCCTACTCACTCCCCATACATCACCATGGGAGGTACAGCCATCCCCCACCCAATATACCATAGATGACTATTGGCAGTATACAGCTATATCTTCTTACTCACTCCCCATACATCACCATGGGAGGTACAGCCATCTCCCACCCCTAATATACCATAGATGACTATTGGCAGTATACAGCTATATCTTCCTACTCACTCCCCATACATCACCATGGGAGGTACAGCCATCCCCCACCCCTAATATACCATAGATGACTATTGGCAGTATACAGCTATATCTTCCTACTCACTCCCCATACATCACCATGGGAGGTACAGCCATCCCCCACCCCTAATATACCATAGATGACTATTGGCAGTATACAGCTATATCTTCTTACTCACTCCCCATACATCACCATGGGAGGTACAGCCATCCCCCACCCCTAATATACCATAGATGACTATTGGCAGTCTACAGCTATATCTTCTTACTCACTCCCCATACATCACCATGGGAGGTACAGCCATCTCCCACCCCTAATATACCATAGATGACTATTGGCAGTATACAGCTATATCTTCCTACTCACTCCCCATACATCACCATGGGAGGTACAGCCATCCCCCACCCCTAATATACCATAGATGACTATTGGCAGTATACAGCTATATCTTCCTACTCACTCCCCATACATCACCATGGGAGGTACAGCCATCCCCCACCCCTAATATACCATAGATGACTATTGGCAGTATACAGCTATATCTTCCTACTCACTCCCCATACATCACCATGGGAGGTACAGCCATCCCCCACCCCTAATATACCATAGATGACTATTGGCAGTATACAGCTATATCTTCCTACTCACTCCCCATACATCACCATGGGAGGTACAGCCATCCCCCACCCCTAATATACCATAGATGACTATTGGCAGTATACAGCTATATCTTCTTACTCACTCCCCATACATCACCATGGGAGGTACAGCCATCCCCCACCCCTAATATACCATAGATGACTATTGGCAGTATACAGCTATATCTTCTTACTCACTCCCCATACATCACCATGGGAGGTACAGCTATCCCCCACCCCTAATATACCATAGATGACTATTGGCAGTATACAGCTATATCTTCTTACTCACTCCCCATACATCACCATGGGAGGTACAGCCATCCCCCACCCCTAATATACCATAGATGATGATTTGTAGTATACAGCTATATCTTCCTACTCACTCCCCATACATCACCATGGGAGGTACAGCCATCCCCCACCCCTAATATACCATAGATGACTATTGGCAGTATACAGCTATATCTTCTTACTCACTCCCCATACATCACCATGGGAGGTACAGCCATCCCCCACCTCTAATATACCATAGATGACTATTGGCAGTATACAGCTATATCTTCCTACTCACTCCCCATACATCACCATGGGAGGTACAGCCATCTCCCACCCCTAATATACCATAGATGACTATTGGCAGTATACAGCTATATCTTCTTACTCACTCCCCATACATCACCATGGGAGGTACAGCCATCCCCCACCCCTAATATACCATAGATGACTATTGGCAGTATACAGCTATATCTTCCTACTCACTCCCCATACATCACCATGGGAGGTACAGCCATCCCCCACCCCTAATATACCATAGATGACTATTGGCAGTATACAGCTATATCTTCTTACTCACTCCCCATACATCACCATGGGAGGTACAGCCATCCCCCACCCCTAATATACCATAGATGACTATTGGCAGTATACAGCTATATCTTCTTACTCACTCCCCATACATCACCATGGGAGGTACAGCCATCCCCCACCCCTAATATACCATAGATGACTATTGGCAGTATACAGCTATATCTTCCTACTCACTCCCCATACATCACCATGGGAGGTACAGCCATCCCCCACCCCTAATATACCATAGATGACTATTGGCAGTATACAGCTATATCTTCCTACTCACTCCCCATACATCACCATGGGAGGTACAGCCATCTCCCACCCCTAATATACCATAGATGATGATTTGTACTATACAGCTATATCTTCCTACTCACTCCCCATACATCACCATGGGAGGTACAGCCATCCCCCACCCCTAATATACCATAGATGACTATTGGCAGTATACAGCTATATCTTCTTACTCACTCCCCATACATCACCATGGGAGGTACAGCCATCCCCCACCTCTAATATACCATAGATGACTATTGGCAGTATACAGCTATATCTTCTTACTCACTCCCCATACATCACCATGGGAGGTACAGCCATCCCCCACCCCTAATATACCATAGATGATGATTTGTAGTATACAGCTATATCTTCCTACTCACTCCCCATACATCACCATGGGAGGTACAGCCATCCCCCACCCCTAATATACCATAGATGACTATTGGCAGTATACAGCTATATCTTCCTACTCACTCCACATACATCACCATGGGAGGTACAGCCATCTCCCACCCCTAATATACCATAGATGACTATTGGCAGTATACAGCTATATCTTCTTACTCACTCCCCATACATCACCATGGGAGGTACAGCCATCCCCCACCCCTAATATACCATAGATGACTATTGGCAGTATACAGCTATATCTTCTTACTCACTCCCCATACATCGCCATCAGAGGTACAGCCATCCCCCACCCCTAATATACCATAGATGACTATTGGCAGTATACAGCTATATCTTCTTACTCACTCCCCATACATCACCATGGGAGGTACAGCCATCCCCCACCCCTAATATACCATAGATGATGATTTGTAGTATACAGCTATATCTTCCTACTCACTCCCCATACATCACCATGGGAGGTACAGCCATCCCCCACCCCTAATATACCATAGATGACTATTGGCAGTATACAGCTATATCTTCTTACTCACTCCCCATACATCACCATGGGAGGTACAGCCATCCCCCACCCCTAATATACCATAGATGACTATTGGCAGTATACAGCTATATCTTCTTACTCACTCCCCATACATCACCATGGGAGGTACAGCCATCCCCCACCCCTAATATACCATAGATGATGATTTGTAGTATACAGCTATATCTTCCTACTCACTCCCCATACATCACCATGGGAGGTACAGCCATCCCCCACCCCTAATATACCATAGATGACTATTGGCAGTATACAGCTATATCTTCCTACTCACTCCCCATACATCACCATGGGAGGTACAGCCATCCCCCACCCCTAATATACCATAGATGACTATTGGCAGTATACAGCTATATCTTCCTACTCACTCCCCATACATCACCATGGGAGGTACAGCCATCTCCCACCCTTAATATACCATAGATGACTATTGGCAGTATACAGCTATATCCTCCTACTCACTCCCCATACATCACCATGGGAGGTACAGCCATCCCCCACCCCTAATATACCATAGATGACTATTGGCAGTATACAGCTATATCTTCTTACTCACTCCCCATACATCACCATGGGAGGTACAGCCATCCCCCACCCCTAATATACCATAGATGACTATAGGCAGTATACAGCTATATCTTCCTACTCACTCCCCATACATTACCATGGGAGGTACAGCCATCCCCCACCCCTAATATACCATAGATGACTATTGGCAGTATACAGCTATATCTTCTTACTCACTCCCCATACATCACCATGGGAGGTACAGCCATCCCCCACCCCTAATATACCATAGATGACTATTGGCAGTATACAGCTATATCTTCTTACTCACTCCCCATACATCACCATGGGAGGTACAGCCATCCCCCACCCCTAATATACCATAGATGACTATTGGCAGTATACAGCTATATCTTCCTACTCACTCCCCATACATCACCATGGGAGGTACAGCCATCCCCCACCCCTAATATACCATAGATGACTATTGGCAGTATACAGCTATATCTTCCTACTCACTCCCCATACATCACCATGGGAGGTACAGCCATCCCCCACCCCTAATATACCATAGATGACTATTGGCAGTATACAGCTATATCTTCCTACTCACTCCCCATACATCACCATGGGAGGTACAGCCATCCCCCACCCCTAATATACCATAGATGACTATTGGCAGTATACAGCTATATCTTCTTACTCACTCCCCATACATCACCATGGGAGGTACAGCCATCCCCCACCCCTAATATACCATAGATGACTATTGGCAGTATACAGCTATATCTTCCTACTCACTCCCCATACATCACCATGGGAGGTACAGCCATCCCCCACCCCTAATATACCATAGATGACTATTGGCAGTATACAGCTATATCTTCTTACTCACTCCCCATACATCACCATGGGAGGTACAGCCATCCCCCACCCCTAATATACCATAGATGACTATTGGCAGTATACAGCTATATCTTCTTACTCACTCCCCATACATCACCATGGGAGGTACAGCCATCCCCCACCCCTAATATACCAAAGATGACTATTGGCAGTATACAGCTATATCTTCTTACTCACTCCCCATACATCACCATGGGAGGTACAGCCATCCCCCACCCCTAATATACCATAGACGACTATTGGCAGTATACAGCTATATCTTCCTACTCACTCCCCATACATCACCATGGGAGGTACAGCCATCTCCCACCCCTAATATACCATAGATGATGATTTGTAGTATACAGCTATATCTTCCTACTCACTCCCCATACATCACCATGGGAGGTACAGCCATCCCCCACCCCTAATATACCATAGATGACTATTGGCAGTATACAGCTATATCTTCCTACTCACTCCCCATACATCACCATGGGAGGTACAGCCATCTCCCACCCCTAATATACCATAGATGACTATTGGCAGTATACAGCTATATCTTCTTACTCACTCCCCATACATCACCATGGGAGGTACAGCCATCTCCCACCCCTAATATACCATAGATGACTATTGGCAGTATACAGCTATATCTTCCTACTCACTCCCCATACATCACCATGGGAGGTACAGCCATCCCCCACCCCTAATATACCATAGATGACTATTGGCAGTATACAGCTATATCTTCTTACTCACTCCCCATACATCACCATGGGAGGTACAGCCATCCCCCACCTCTAATATACCATAGATGACTATTGGCAGTATACAGCTATATCTTCTTACTCACTCCCCATACATCACCATGGGAGGTACAGCCATCCCCCACCACTAATATACCATAGATGATGATTTGTAGTATACAGCTATATCTTCCTACTCACTCCCCATACATCACCATGGGAGGTACAGCCATCCCCCACCCCTAATATACCATAGATGACTATTGGCAGTATACAGCTATATCTTCCTACTCACTCCCCATACATCACCATGGGAGGTACAGCCATCTCCCACCCCTAATATACCATAGATGACTATTGGCAGTATACAGCTATATCTTCTTACTCACTCCCCATACATCACCATGGGAGGTACAGCCATCCCCCACCCCTAATATACCATAGATGACTATTGGCAGTATACAGCTATATCTTCTTACTCACTCCCCATACATCACCATGGGAGGTACAGCCATCCCCCACCCCTAATATACCATAGATGACTATTGGCAGTATACAGCTATATCTTCCTACTCACTCCCCATACATCACCATGGGAGGTACAGCCATCTCCCACCCTTAATATACCATAGATGACTATTGGCAGTATACAGCTATATCTTCCTACTCACTCCCCATACATCACCATGGGAGGTACAGCCATCCCCCACCCCTAATATACCATAGATGACTATTGGCAGTATACAGCTATATCTTCTTACTCACTCCCCATACATTACCATGGGAGGTACAGCCATCCCCCACCCCTAATATACCATAGATGACTATTGGCAGTATACAGCTATATCTTCTTACTCACTCCCCATACATCACCATGGGAGGTACAGCCATCCCCCACCCCTAATATATCATAGATGACTATTGGCAGTATACAGCTATATCTTCCTACTCACTCCCCATACATCACCATGGGAGGTACAGCCATCCCCCACCCCTAATATACCATAGATGACTATTGGCAGTATACAGCTATATCTTCCTACTCACTCCCCATACATCACCATGGGAGGTACAGCCATCCCCCACCCCTAATATACCATAGATGACTATTGGCAGTATACATCTATATCTTCTTACTCACTCCCCATACATCACCATGGGAGGTACAGCCATTCCCCACCCCTAATATACCATAGATGACTATTGGCAGTATACAGCTATATCTTCTTACTCACTCCCCATACATCACCATGGGAGGTACAGCCATCCCCCACCCCTAATATACCATAGATGACTATTGGCAGTATACAGCTATATCTTCTTACTCACTCCCCATACATCACCATGGGAGGTACAGCCATCCCCCACCTCTAATATACCATAGATGACTATTGGCAGTATACAGCTATATCTTCCTACTCACTCCCCATACATCACCATGGGAGGTACAGCCATCTCCCAACCCTAATATACCATAGATGACTATTGGCAGTATACAGCTATATCTTCCTACTCACTCCCCATACATCACCATGGGAGGTACAGCCATCCCCCACCCCTAATATACCATAGATAACTATTGGCAGTATACAGCTATATCTTCTTACTCACTCCCCATACATCACCATGGGAGGAACAGCCATCCCCCACCCCTAATATACCATAGATGACTATTGGCAGTATACAGCTATATCTTCTTACTCACTCCCCATACATCACCATGGGAGGTACAGCCATCCCCCACCCCTAATATACCATAGATGACTATTGGCAGTATACAGCTATATCTTCCTACTCACTCCCCATACATCACCATGGGAGGTACAGCCATCCCCCACCCCTAATATACCATAGATGACTATTGGCAGTATACAGCTATATCTTCTTACTCACTCCCCATACATCACCATGGGAGGTACAGCCATCCCCCACCTCTAATATACCATAGATGATGATTTGTAGTATACAGCTATATCTTCCTACTCACTCCCCATACATCACCATGGGAGGTACAGCCATCCCCCACCCCTAATATACCATAGATGACTATTGGCAGTATACAGCTATATCTTCCTACTCACTCCCCATACATCACCATGGGAGGTACAGCCATCCCCCACCCCTAATATACCATAGATGACTATTGGCAGTATACAGCTATATCTTCCTACTCACTCCCCATACATCACCATGGGAGGTACAGCCATCTCCCACCCCTAATATACCATAGATGACTATTGGCAGTATACAGCTATATCTTCTTACTCACTCCCCATACATCACCATGGGAGGTACAGCCATCCCCCACCCCTAATATACCATAGATGACTATTGGCAGTATACAGCTATATCTTCCTACTCACTCCCCATACATCACCATGGGAGGTACAGCCATCCCCCACCCCTAATATACCATAGATGACTATTGGCAGTATACAGCTATATCTTCCTACTCACTCCCCATACATCACCATGGGAGGTACAGCCATCCCCCACCCCTAATATACCATAGATGACTATTGGCAGTATACAGCTATATCTTCCTACTCACTCCCCATACATCACCATGGGAGGTACAGCCATCCCCCACCCCTAATATACCATAGATGACTATTGGCAGTATACAGCTATATCTTCCTACTCACTCCCCATACATCACCATGGGAGGTACAGCCATCCCCCACCCCTAATATACCATAGATGACTATTGGCAGTATACAGCTATATCTTCCTACTCACTCCCCATACATCACCATGGGAGGTACAGCCATCTCCCACCCCTAATATACCGTAGATGACTATTGGCAGTATACAGCTATATCTTCCTACTCACTCCCCATACATCACCATGGGAGGTACAGCCATCCCCCACCCCTAATATACCATAGATGACTATTGGCAGTATACAGCTATATCTTCTTACTCACTCCCCATACATCACCATGGGAGGTACAGCCATCCCCCACCCCTAATATACCATAGATGACTATTGGCAGTATACAGCTATATCTTCTTACTCACTCCCCATACATCACCATGGGAGGTACAGCCATCCCCCACCCCTAATATACCATAGATGACTATTGGCAGTATACAGCTATATCTTCTTACTCACTCCCCATACATCACCATGGGAGGTACAGCCATCCCCCACCCCTAATATACCATAGATGACTATTGGCAGTATACAGCTATATCTTCTTACTCACTCCCCATACATCGCCATCAGAGGTACAGCCATCCCCCACCCCTAATATACCATAGATGATGATTTGTAGTATACAGCTATATCTTCCTACTCACTCCCCATACATCACCATGGGAGGTACAGCCATCTCCCACCCCTAATATACCATAGATGACTATTGGCAGTATACAGCTATATCTTCTTACTCACTCCCCATACATCACCATGGGAGGTACAGCCATCCCCCACCCCTAATATACCATAGATGACTATTGGCAGTATACAGCTATATCTTCTTACTCACTCCCCATACATCACCATGGGAGGTACAGCCATCCCCCACCCCTAATATACCATAGATGATGATTTGTAGTATACAGCTATATCTTCCTACTCACTCCCCATACATCACCATGGGAGGTACAGCCATCCCCCACCCCTAATATACCATAGATGACTATTGGCAGTATACAGCTATATCTTCTTACTCACTCCCCATACATCACCATGGGAGGTACAGCCATCCCCCACCCCTAATATACCATAGATGACTATTGGCAGTATACAGCTATATCTTCTTACTCACTCCCCATACATCACCATGGGAGGTACAGCCATCCCCCACCCCTAATATACCATAGATGACTATTGGCAGTATACAGCTATATCTTCTTACTCACTCCCCATACATCACCATGGGAGGTACAGCCATCCCCCACCCCTAATATACCATAGATGACTATTGGCAGTATACAGCTATATCTTCCTACTCACTCCCCATACATCGCCATGGGAGGTACAGCCATCCCCCACCCCTAATATACCATAGATGACTATTGGCAGTATACAGCTATATCTTCTTACTCACTCCCCATACATCACCATGGGAGGTACAGCCATCCCCCACCCCTAATATACCATAGATGACTATTGGCAGTATACAGCTATATCTTCTTACTCACTCCCCATACATCACCATGGGAGGTACAGCCATCCCCCACCCCTAATATACCATAGATGACTATTGGTAGTATACAGCTATATCTCCCTACTCACTCCCCATACATCACCATGGGAGGTACAGCCATCTCCCACCCCTAATATACCATAGATGACTATTGGCAGTATACAGCTATATCTTCCTACTCACTCCCCATACATCACCATGGGAGGTACAGCCATCCCCCACCCCTAATATACCATAGATGACTATTGGCAGTATACAGCTATATCTTCTTACTCACTCCCCATACATCACCATGGGAGGTACAGCCATCCCCCACCCCTAATATACCATAGATGACTATTGGCAGTATACAGCTATATCTTCTTACTCACTCCCCATACATCACCATGGGAGGTACAGCCATCCCCCACCCCTAATATACCATAGATGACTATTGGCAGTATACAGCTATATCTTCTTACTCACTCCCCATACATCACCATGGGAGGTACAGCCATCCCCCACCCCTAATATACCATAGATGACTATTGGCAGTATACAGCTATATCTTCTTACTCACTCCCCATACATCACCATGGGAGGTACAGCCATCCCCCACCCCTAATATACCATAGATGACTATTGGCAGTATACAGCTATATCTTCTTACTCACTCCCCATACATCACCATGGGAGGTACAGCCATCCCCCACCCCTAATATACCATAGATGACTATTGGCAGTATACAGCTATATCTTCCTACTCACTCCCCATACATCACCATGGGAGGTACAGCCATCCCCCACCCCTAATATACCATAGATGACTATTGGCAGTATACAGCTATATCTTCTTACTCACTCCCCATACATCGCCATCAGAGGTACAGCCATCCCCCACCCCTAATATACCATAGATGATGATTTGTAGTATACAGCTATATCTTCTTACTCACTCCCCATACATCACCATGGGAGGTACAGCCATCCCCCACCCCTAATATACCATAGATGACTATTGGCAGTATACAGCTATATCTTCCTACTCACTCCCCATACATCACCATGGGAGGTACAGCCATCCCCCACCCCTAATATACCATAGATGACTATTGGCAGTATACAGCTATATCTTCCTACTCACTCCCCATACATCACCATGGGAGGTACAGCCATCCCCCACCCCTAATATACCATAGATGACTATTGGCAGTATACAGCTATATCTTCTTACTCACTCCCCATACATCACCATGGGAGGTACAGCCATCCCCCACCTCTAATATACCATAGATGATGATTTGTAGTATACAGCTATATCTTCCTACTCACTCCCCATACATCACCATGGGAGGTACAGCCACTGCAGACACCCCGAGTACTGCAGAACGGATGGCAGACACCCTGTCCTGGTGTTTCCCCACATGTCATCCTGGGGTCTCTCCACGTTGTGCTCTGCTACCGCCCCCTACCGCTGTACCCTGACCTCTCACCTGTGCTCATTGTGTTGCCCGTGTTCCTGGAGACGAGCCTTAATTGAGGTAGAAAGTTCCTGAGTAACACGTTGTTCCTGAGTTGGCTTCTTCCTCTATGACAACAACTGCCCCCATCTCAGCTCCTCCTTCCCAGGAGCCATGTGATATGGTGTGTCGTCTAGCTCACATTCAATCCATGCACAAACTCTCCAAGACCTAGCTGTGTAACCAGAAGTCACAGCTACCCTCCTGCCATTGTGATACCTCCCACCAGTAACATCCGCTCTGGGGCCACTGTTCGAGCTGCAGGCGAATCCTACATTACCCAAATCCACGATATATATAATATACTGCGTAGTCTGGTAATCGAGTGATCATGTGCTAAGTGTCTGCACATAGTGAATCAAGTGTATTGTGTCAGCTGCTTATATAGGAGGATGGAGGGCCCATCTGGGGATTCACCTCTGCCCCGAGGGCCAATCCGAGCCTAAAGGCCCCGTCACACTTAGCGACGCTAAAGCGATCCCGACAACGATACGACCTGTCAGGGATCGTTGCTGTGTCGCTATGTGGTCGCTGGTGAGATGTCAAACAGTGAGATCTTCCCAACGACGCAGCAGCGATGCGGCGGCCTGTAGCGACCTGTACAACAATGTCACATGGCAGCTATTATGACGATTCAGAGGGACGTCCTGTGTGACGAGGTCGTTGGTAAGGTGTCAAACACAGCGATGTGTGCCACCCAGCGGGACCTCAACGATCAAAAAAAGGTCCAGGCCATTCCGACACGACCAGCGATCTCACAGCAGGGGCCTGGTCGCTGCAATGTGTCAAACATAGCGAGATCGCTACTGAGGTCGCTGTTGCGTCACAAAACTTGTGACTCAGCAGCAATCTCGCTAGCGATCTCGCATAGGCTATGTTCACATTTGCGTTGTGCGCCGCAGCGTCGGCGCCGCAACGCACAACGCAAACAAAAACGCATGCACAACGCTGCGTTTTGCGCCGCATGCGTCCTTTTTTTTTATTGATTTTGGACGCAGCAAAAATGCAACTTGCTGCGTCCTCTGCGCCCGGACGCGTGCGCCGCAGTGACGCATGCGGCGCAAAACGCAAGTGCGACGCATGTCCATGCGCCCCCATGTTAAATATAGGGGCGCATGACGCATGCGGCGACGCTGCGGCACCCGACGCTGCGGCGCAGACCGCAAATGTGAACGTAGACTTAGTGTGATGGGGGCTTAAAAGTAAAGAAGCCTGCAGTCAATGCCCTCCTAATCCTTCTCGCAATGGGAGAGGTGATCACCACTGCACAATCCCGAGCACATCACCTCCCCCCATAACACAATGCCCAGCCACCTGCTGTATCCCGGATACCATCTTCCACCTGCTGTATCCTTGGCCCCACCGTCCACCTGCTGCATCCCGGGCCCCACTGTCCACCTGTCGTATGCATTCCATCATCTAAGGCCTCTTTCACACTTCAGTTGTTTGGCGTCGTCTAAAACCGCCAGTTTCCTCAAATAACGGATCCGTCATTTTTCTTTGGCGGATCCGTTATTTTCCCATAGACTTGCATTGGCGACGGATTGTGACGGATGGTCGTCAGTTCCATCCGTCATGCGACGGATCCGTCGAAATTTGGCGGACGTTGTCTAGACATAGACGGACATTGAAACGTTTTTTGTCAACGCCGAAATGACGGTTCGCGGCGGATCCGCCGCGTCCGTCATTCCATAGAATGGCCGCCTATGGGCGACGGATCCATCGCGACCGTCATTTTGGCGGATCCGTCACCCCAATCCGTTTTTTCAATTGTGCATGCTCCAAAAAGTAGATACTTTTCCCAGACAACCCCCAAGTAACGGATCCGTCAAAAAAACGGATCCGTTGGAACCGTTTTCTCAACAATTGTGACGGATCCGTCGATCCGTCACTATGTTGGAAGTGACTGACGCCAAACAACTGAAGTGTGAAAGAGGCCTAACTGCAGTATCCCGGTCTCATCGTTCACCTGCTGTATCCCGGATCCCATTGTCCAATGTAGTATCCGGACCCCATCGTCCACCTGCAATATCCCTGGCCCCACCATCCACCTGCTGTGTCCGGGCCCCATTGTCCACCTGCAGTATCCCTGGCTCCATCATCCACCTACAATATCCCGAGTCCCATCGTCCACCTGCAGTATCCCTGGCCCAATCGTCCATCTGCAGTATCCCGGGCCTCATTGTCCACCTGCTGTATCCCATTCCCCACAGTCCACCTGCTGTATCCCAGATCCCATCGTCCATCTGCAGTATCCCAAACCCTATCGTCCACCTGCCGTTTCCAGGATCCCATCATCCACCTGCAGAATCCCTGTCCGTATCATCCACCTGCCGTATCCCGGATACCATCATTCACCTGCAGAATCCCAGGCCCTATCGCCCACCTACAGTATCCTGGGCCCCACCATCCACCTGCCGTTTCCCGGATACCATCTTCCACTTGCTGTATCCAAGGTCCCATTGTCCACCTGCAGTATCCCGAGCACCATCGAACACCTGTAGTATCACTGGCCCCATTGTTCACCTGCAGTATCCTGGGCCCCATCGTCCATCTGCAGTATCCTGGGCCCCATCATCCACATGTTGTATCCCGGGCCCCACTGTCCACCTGCAGAATCCCAGGACCTATCGTCCACCTGCAGTACCCCGGGCCCCATCGTCCAAGTGCCGAATCCCGGATCCCATCATCCACCTGCAGTATCCAAGGCCCCATCCTCCATTTGCCGTATTCCGTATCCCATCGTCCATCTGCCGTATCCTGGACCCCATCACCCACATGTAGAATCCCGGACCCCATCATCCACATGTAGAATCCCGAACCCCATCATCCACATGTAGAATCCCGAACCCCATCATCCACCTGCAGAATCCCGAACCCCATCATCCACCTTCACTATACCACATGGTCCTGCGTGACCGAGTGCGTCATAATTATCCTATATGAATCAGGCAGAGATGGACCAGCCTCAACCTCACAGAATCTGTGCCGTAACATGAGCAGAGGGATAAGAGAAATGCTGAATCACAGTGATTGTGACAACGCTCAGCAGGAGCTGCTTGTGTTAAGAGGTCCCCAAGCACATTCTTCTCTGTAACAGCTTTCAATTTATCTGTTGACTCTGAAACCATGACTTCCCCATTCAGGCTAACCCCATTCACTGCAAATTTACCCCATTCACTGCCAGTCTCACCCTGTTCATGGCTAGCCTAACCCCATTCACGGCCAGCCTAACCCCATTCACTGCCAGCCTCACCCCATTCACTAACAGCATAACCCCATTTACTGCCAGCCTAACTCCATTCACTGCCAACCTAACCTCCATTCACTGCCAACTTAATTTTATTCACGGCCAACCTAACCCCATTCACTGCCATCATAACCCCATTCCATACCAGTCTGCAATTTCACTACCAGCCGACACCTTTACCACCAGCCTGTACCTTGACTAGCAGCCTGTACCATCACTTCCAGCGTGTACCTTCACTACCAGCATGTACCTTTACTACCGGCGTGTACCTTCACTACCAGCCTGCACCATGACTACCAGTGTGTACCATCACTTCCTTGAAGGTACAAGCTGGTAGTGAAGGTGCAGGCTGGTGGTGAAGGAAGCTGGTAGTGAAGGTGCAGGCTGGTGGTGAAGGAAGCTGGTAGTGAAGGTGCAGGCTGGTGGTGAAGGTACAGGCTGGTGGTGAAGTTACAGGATGGCAGTGAAGTTATAGGCTGAGGGTGAAGGTACAGGGTGATGGTGAAGGTGCAAGCTGATGATGAAGGTTCAATCTGGTAGTGAAGGTACAGTGTCTGAACATCAATCAAGTGCATTGTGTCAGCAGCTGCTTATATAGGATGATGGAGGGCCCATCTGGGAATTCACCTCTCCCCTGAGGGCCCATCTGAGCCTAAAGATAAAGAAAAAGCCTGCAGTCAGCCACCTCCTAACCCTTCCAGCAATGGGAGGGGTGGTCACTAGGGTTGAGCAAAACGGATCGGACAAATTCAAAAATCGCCAACTTTCGGCAAAGTTGGGTTTCGTGAAACCCGACCCGATCCTAGTGTGGGATCGGACATAAGGTCGACGATCTGCGTGCTAAAGTCGCGTTTCATATGACGCTTTCAGCGCCATTTCTCAGCCAATGAAGGAGGACGCAGAGTGTGGGCAGTGTGATGACATAGGTCTCGGACCCCACCATCTTAGAGAAGGGCATTACAGTGATTGGCTTGCTTTCTGCGGCGTCACAGGGGGTATAAAGGGGCATGCACGCCGACCGCCATCTTACTTCTGCCGATCTTAGCATAGGGAGAGGTTGCTGCAGCTTAATGAGAAGCAGGGATATTGTTAGGGAGGGAAGATTAACCCCCAAACTGCTTGTGCTGTACCGATTTCCACTGTCCAACACCACCTTTTTTTGCAGGGACAGTGGAGGCTATATTTTTTGCATCAGCTCTGTAGGTTATTAGGCTGCCTTATAAGGCTCCCTGATAGCTGCATTGCTGTTTGCACGCTGCTGTGCAAACCAACTGCTTCTTTAAAAGCAAAAATCCTGTTGCTCCTTTCTGCACAGTTCTATTGTTTATTTGCCCACACTTTTGTGTGCAGCAGTCCTTTGTATTGCTGCCATACTTGTCCTGAGATCATTGTAGGGAGATTGAAATTGTACTACAGTCCTTGTATTTTTTCATATATCTTCCAGCCACTTACATTGTGTTGTTTTATACACTGGGCCTGAGTTTTGGTTCAGTCTCCCCCCCAAAAAAGTGAGATTTAAATTCTCACAAAATGGATATACCTCAGTCCTCTTAGTTTGTCGTATATCAGCCAGCCACTTTCTGCCACTTAGATTGCGTTGTTATATACACTGGGCCTGAGTTTTGGTTCAGTCTCCAAAAAAAAAAGGGAGATTTAAATTCTCAACAAGTTTATATACAAACAAATGAAAAGAAATGGATCCGCGCTGCAGTGATATAGAAATAACCAGGGATGTGAATGAGCGTATATAAATGCCTGAGAGATTTTACACTGTATGGATGCACAGTGTGTCAGCAGAAGGTCCCCCACCCTAGCCCATAAACTACTATGGGATAACCTCGATTGATATGAAAAATGGATCTGAAACAGAGTTGTGACTATGTCCAAAGAAATATGATGCGGACTCACCGTGATGTAGTGGGAACTCTGCGTGCAGTAGAGAGTGTGGTCCGGGTTGGGTGGCAGGATTCGTCCGGTGGGTGTGCAGGTAAGCAGGTGGGCGAGCAGGGAAAAGCAAACGCCGGGTGGCGTGTGTTGCGAGGGCTGCGTAGAGCCAGGGACGGCTCCGGCCGGTAGCGTCCCTGGATACGAGCGGGAGAGAACAGGGGGCGGAGCTCGCTGGCACAAGGCTCAGCGTGTGACGTCACTGAGCAAGAGAAAGGTACGGGGAAGCACTGGGACCAAAAAACCGACGCGTTTCGAAGGAGCAGCGTCCTTCTTCATCAGGGTTACCCGTCCCTTGTGATGCCCCGATATTAACACCCCCCAACCTGTCAATCACAATGCGCAACCCGCCCAAGTGGCCTGCTGCTGGAAAAGTGCTGTAGGAGGTGGACCGTCACATCAGCGTTGGGGGAGACACCCAGGGACGCTCTATTACACAGAGTGAAAGCCACTAACCAACCAACGAACATCCAGGACCAAATCCATCAACTACCATTTATCACCCAATTCCATTCTGGGCATACTAAATTCAGATCCATTATCCATAAACACTGGTCTGTACTCCAAGGGGATAAAGTCATAGGCGAATTTTTGCCACCCGCACCAAGATTCATCTTCAAAAAGGCAAAATCTTTGGGCAGCATGATAGCCCCCACCATGAAACCGGCACTCAAACACAAACCAGGAACAGAGGCTACTGCCAACAGTAAGATAGGTTTTATTCCCTGCGGATTCTGCTATGGGTGCCGGCACACATCCTTTTCAAAAACACGCCGTTCCACTTTTTTTGATCTGGATGGTAAGAACGAATATCCCATCAGGGATAGCATCACGTGCTCTACCTCCAGAGTCATATATGCCATTGAGTGCCCATGTAAAAAACTTTATGTTGGCCGCACAAAGAGGCCTATGATGGTCCGGGTGAAAGAACACTTTACGAATATTCGGAAGGGGTTCCTGGACCACCCACTCTCTCGTCACTTCTGTGAAAAACATGACAAATCCACCAAGGGCATTGTATTTTGGGGTATCCAAAAGGTGAAACCGAATTTAAGAGGGGGCAACCTTATAAAAGCCATGTCAAGAGCTGAATCCCAGTGGATTTTCTCCCTGAACAGTCTGGCCCCTAAGGGTCTTAATCATGGACTAGAAATATTTGCCTTTTAATCTTCCTTTTTCCAAGTTCATCTCCCCCTTCCCTTTCCCCTTTCCCCCCCTAAGCCATTCCTCTTGGCACAATGGGATAGTTCAACAATACCCTCGTTTTTCCTTTGGGTTTCCAACTGGTTTTATTCAATTTTTACCCAGGAGGGCAGGAACACCAACCTGCTTCTTCTTTTATCCATTTAAATATCTATGTTTATTTTTATTGGTGTTTGCCTTTTATTGGTGTTTGCCTCCTGTTATACGCATATTTTTTCTATTTTAACTAATTATGTATTAAAGATTAATTTTTAGATTTCCCAGTCAGTTCATTATGGCAATCCGATCTTCTGCGGTAATCGCACCAGTATACCACACTCAGCCAGCTTCTTGCCATATAGTTTCTAATATGCATGCACCTCCATGAGATATATTCCCCTTTTTTATATATAGCTTCTTTTGGGCCACATCTATCATTTTTTTCCATATCCCCCAACGCTGATGTGACGGTCCACCTCCTACAGCACTTTTCCAGCAGCAGGCCACTTGGGCGGGTTGCGCATTGTGATTGACAGGTTGGGGGGTGTTAATATCGGGGCATCACAAGGGACGGGTAACCCTGATGAAGAAGGACGCTGCTCCTTCGAAACGCGTCGGTTTTTTGGTCCCAGTGCTTCCCCGTACCTTTCTCTAGCTCAGTGACGTCACACGCTGAGCCTTGTGCCAGCGAGCTCCGCCCCCTGTTCTCTCCCGCTCGTATCCAGGGACGCTACCGGCCGGAGCCGTCCCTGGCTCTACGCAGCCCTCGCAACACACGCCACCCGGCGTTTGCTTTTCCCTGCTCGCCCACCTGCTTACCTGCACACCCACCGGACGAATCCTGCCACCCAACCCGGACCACACTCTCTACTGCACGCAGAGTTCCCACTACATCACGGTGAGTCCGCATCATATTTCTTTGGACATAGTCACAACTCTGTTTCAGATCCATTTTTCATATCAATCGAGGTTATCCCATAGTAGTTTATGGGCTAGGGTGGGGGACCTTCTGCTGACACACTGTGCATCCATACAGTGTAAAATCTCTCAGGCATTTATATACGCTCATTCACATCCCTGGTTATTTCTATATCACTGCAGCGCGGATCCATTTCTTTTCATTTGTTTGCATTTCCCTTTTGACAGTACCAGCTCCTTCTGTCTTGGTTCCTGCAGCGCAGTGATTTCAGTCAGGTAGCGCTGGTGTATTTTCTCATATCACAAGTTTATATACACCTTCTACCTTGTTTTACAGTACCATATACCATACCTTCCCCTGCTGACACATAGCTTGCCTGAAAAATGTCTTGCTTTTGGCCTCCTCTTACTGACTTCTCCAATTCATCCATTTGCAGCTGCTGAATGTCCACCATAGGTCATTTTTATACCTCCCTAAATGGGCTGACCCCCCCAACGGGGCCGTGGTCACCACCTGGCGCAAGCACCCGTGTGAGTGCCGTTTGCCTGGACAGGTGGGTGGGCCCACTCTTGAGCGACGGCACTGGCCCAGGGTCCCTCATAGTACAATGAAGTGTCTCTGACGGTGGTGGTGCACAACCAACATCAGACACACCGTCGTAATATAAGGGGCCCTGTGCCAGTACCGCCGCCCACGAGAAAGTGTTCCCCCCAGCTCGAAAAGTGCTCTACCACTTGCAATACTTACCTCTCCTGCTCCACCACTGTGTAGTCTGTGCTGTTAAATCCTTCAATGGCACTGCCAATACAAATTTGTTGAAATGATAGATGATAGTTAAAATATACAGGGGCCCTGGCCTCCATTTAGACCAGTTAATACTTTGCGCCTACTACCACAGTCTGCTACTCAGCAGAGGAGCCCACCCCTGTACCTAGCTATGCCACCTGTTTATTTATGAACAATTTTTTGGCAGACATTTAGCCCACTTTATTATTTGGGCCTACTAACTGTGTCTGCCACTCATTACAGTTTTCCTCCACTGAACAAAGCAATGCTGCCTGTTTAGTCCTGTTACCACATTTGAACTGCATTTAGTCTACTTTATTATTTGGGCCTACTAACTGTGTCTGCCACTCATTACAGTTTTCCTCCACTGAACAAAGCAATGCCACCTGTTTAGTCCTGTTACCAAATTTGAACTGCATTTAGGCAACTTTATTATTTGGGCCTACTAACTGTGTCTGCCACTCATTACAGTTTTCCTCCACTGAACAAAGCAATGCCGCCAGTTTAGTCCTGTTACCACATTTGAACTGCATTTAGCCTACTTTATTATTTGGGCCTATATCTGTGTTTCCTCCTCATCCTGCCCATTGCCCAGCCACTGCTAGATGAGTCTGCTGGTACATTGACCCAGACCACTACATTCCCCTTGCACTCTACACAGCCAGAATCTGACCCTGCTGAAAGTCAGGTTCCCCTTCCCGCATACTATACCACCTTACACGGGACAAAGAGGAAGGTGCAGATGAAAGTGCAGATTCCTTCATCAGGTGGGGGGGCATAATACTCATTGGCGACGTCACTGGCACAGGGCCCCTCATAGTACGCAAAAGTGTCTCTGCCAGTGGGAGGCGCCACCCGCCGTCAAACACACCGCCGTACTATGAGGGGCCCTGTGCCAGTGCCAACGAGTGGGCCCCCCTGCGTGCTCAGGATCACAGCACTTGCAAAGTTGAAATACTTACCTCTCCCTGCTCCACCGCCGTGACGTATTCCGCGTTTCCTGGGCCCACGAAAATCTTGAGCCAGCCCTACCCCCCCACAACTTTAGACAAATGACCCCCAGGTTTCAATGCCTAGCTATTATTATAAAGTAAATTAAGATTGACAAGCTGAAGTAATAAGAATTGATGTTTTTGGCATTAAAATGGGCACTGTAGGTGTTTTCCTGTCCTCCACTCACTGCCGACTTTGATTCGCCATTGACTTGCATTGGGTTTCGTGTTTCAGTCGGCCCCCGACTTTTCGCAATAATCGGCCGATTTCACCCGACCCGACTTTTGACAAAGTCGGGTTTCGCGAAAACCGACTCGATCCGAAAAAAGTAAAAGTCGCTCAACTCTAGTGGTCACCACTGAACAGTCCCGAGCACATAATCTCCCATATCACAATGTCCATCCACCTGCTGTATTCCGCGGCCCACCGTCCACCTGCTGTATCCCGGATCCCATCATCCACCTGCTCCATAATTCACCTGCAGTATCCTGGGCCCCACCGTCCACCTGCCACATCCCTGATGCCATCGTCCACTGCAGTATCCCAAGCCCCATCATCTAACTGCAGTATTCCGGGCCTCATCGTCCATCTGCTTTATCCTGGGCCCCATCATCCACTTGCTGTATCCCGGATCCCATCATCTACTTGCTGTATCCTGGACCCATAGTCCGCCCTTCTGTATCCAGAGCCACATCATCCACCTGCTGTATCCCGGGCTCCATCATCCATCTGCAGTATCCTAGGACCCACTGTCCACCTGCCGTATCCTGGATCTGATTGTCCACCTGCAGTATCTCAGACCCCATCGTCCACCTGCTGTATCCCAAGTCCCATCATCCACCTGCTGTATTCCCAGGACCCATCGTCCACCTACTGTATCCTGGGCCCCATCGTCCACCTGCAGTATCGTGTATCCCATCATCCACCTGCCGTATCCTGGACCCCATCATCCACATGCAGGATACCAGACATCATTGTCCATCTACTCTATAACACATGGTCCTGCTGCCTGACTGAGTGCTTCTTAATTATCCTATATGAATCAGGTAGGGATTGACCAGGCCCAACATCACAGAATCTATGCCGCAACATGAAGAGAGGGATTAGGGAAATGCTGAATCACCGTGATTATGACAATGCTAGCAGGAGCTGCTGGTGTTAAGAGGTCCCATGGCACATACTTCTCTGTCTTCAGCATTCATTTTAACTGTTGACTCTGAAACCATGCCTTCCCCATTCACGGCCAGCCTCACCCAGTTCACTGCTAGCCTAACCCCATTCACTGCCAGCCTAACACTATTCATGCCCAGCCGAAGCCCATTCACTGCCAGCATAACCCCAATCACGGCCAGCACAAACCCACTCACTGCTAGTCTAACCCCATTCCACACCAGTCTGCAATTTCACTACAATTCACTACTTTGAAGGGTGGTAGTGAAGGTGCAGGCTGGTATAGAAGGTGCAGGCTGGTAGTGAAGGTGCAGGCTGGTATAGAAGGTGTAGTGAAGGTGCAAGCTGGTAGTGACGGTGTAGAGAAGATGCAGGCTGTAAGTGAAGGTGCAGGATGGTAATGAAGGTGTAGTGAAGGTGCAGTCTGTGTCATGTCGGACGCTGTTCATACCAGGGCGTTCGACAGACAGTGGTAATTCTGCTTTTGTCCACTATGTGCTCAGTGGCGTCGGCTAGTTTTTGTCTAGCTGATCCGGGGTTAATTTGGCTGGTGCTCGGATTGGAAGATGGGCCACGCCCACTGCCTTTAAATAGTTCTTCTGAACATTGGGCGTCGCCGATTATAGCTTCTGTCTAGTGCTTGGTTATCTCGGTCTGGAGTGGTGAGCTAGGAGTTGGAGTATCGTATCTGGTGGTGTATTTCCCTTTGTCTTATTTACTCCTTCCTATATCTGTATTTATTTTGCCCTGCGCATTTATACTGTATTCCTGAGTGACTGCGGTGTGGTGTATATTTTCCGTTATCCTTGTCTGTGCTAACTGTGGGTATTGGTGTATTATCTTCTCACTGGGTGGTGGGCGGTAGTTTCAGCCTATGGTTGAAACAGGAGACAGGGTGAGGGTCGAGGCCTAGACATGCACACCATCAGTGTAAACTCTAGGTAGAGGGTCAGTCAGGATTTCCCTAGTCTGAAGGAAATTGCAGGGGCCCGGGTTATTAGCTCTTGCCCACCTAGTCTTCCCGTGACATTATAATCGGCCTTAAAAACAACAAAAGAAAAAAAAAAGGGTGGGTTTCCTTTTTTTTTGTTTTGTCATGGATCCCATGACTTCCATAACCCGCCAGTTGGAGGCGCTGTCCCTACAGGTCACTGAGTTGAGGGGGGCAGTGCAGCAACAAGGACTAGCAGTATCTAATGTGCAAGCTGGAGCGACAGGTAGAGTTGCTGAGCCTAAGTTTCCTTTGCCTGAAAAATTTGCTGGGGAACGCAGTAAATTTGTTTCTTTTCGTGAAGCTTGCAAACTATATTTCCGTATGCGCCCGATCTCCTCGGGTAATGAGGCTCAGCGTGTGGGCCTGGTGTTGTCATTGTTAAGCGGGGATCCCCAAACATAGGCGTTTTCTTTGCCATCTGATTCTGCTGCATTTGACTCTGTGGAGAGTTTTTTTTCCTTTCTTGGAAAGATTTACGATGAGCCTGACAGAATGGCTCTAGCAGAATCTAAGTTACGCACTATTGGCCAGGGGGAGCGAGTTGCAGAGGATTACTGTTCTGAATTTTGTTGCTGGGCGATCGATACACACTGGAATGATCCACCGCTGCGGAGTCAGTTTATTCATGGGGTTTCTGGAAGGGTTAAAAAAGCCCTTCTGATGTACGAGACTCCTGCTTCTCTAGATTCCGCTATGAGTCTGGTTGTCCGCATTGATCGCCGTTTGCGTCAGGGGGAGCATGAAACACCGCCTATGGGAGAGGCTTTAGGTTCACGTGAGGTTGCGGCAGGTGAGCCCACGGAGCCTATGCAAATCGCAGGGGTGTCACATGTGAAGCGTCGAGCCCCTGAGCTCAGGAAGCAGGGAGCCTGTTTTTACTGCGGTAAAACTGGTCATTTTATTAACATCTGTCCTCTGCTGTCTAAGAAAAACGCAACGGCGGAAAACTTCTAAGCTCAGAGGGTGTGGAGGAGGCCAATCTGAGTTTATGTATATCCTCCATGGTGGTTTCTCAATGCATGCTCCCTGCTAAGGTTATTATCGCTGGCAGTGAGCTGCCAATTACTGTTTTTGTGGATAGTGGTTCAGCCACAAATCTCATTGATGAGGAGTTTGCGCGCACAGCAGGTTTTAGGATTGAAAAACTGCCTCGTCCTATCCGCGTGGTCACCATCAATGCTGCTCCTCTCTCACAGGGGGAGATTACTGAGTTTGTGGCTGAGGTAAAACTCCACATTGGGGTTCTACATTCCGATCAGGTTACATATAAGGTGCTCAGGAATCTTCCTGCTCAGGTGGTTTGGGGTTTTCCATGGTTGTCTATGCACAACCCGGTAATTGACTGGAAAACTCAGGACATAATTCAGTGGAGCAAGTTCTGCCAGGAGAATTGCCTGGCCACATGTGTGTCTGCTGTGACTTCAAGCGTTCCGGAGTCACTTCTGGATTTTGTGGATGTGTTCTCTGAGAAGGGTTGTTCAGAGTTGCCACCACATCGGCCCTATGACTGTACTATCAGGTTTAAACCAGGGGCCAAATTGCCTAAAGCAAGGATGTTTAACATCTCCGGTCCGGAGAGACAAGCGTTAAAGGATTACATTGCTGAAAGTTTGAGCAAAGGGCACATCAGGCCTTCATCCTCGCCTGTGGCAGCAGGGTTCTTCTTCTTGGTTTACCAAGCTTGACCTCAGGGGGGCGTACAACCTCATAAGAGTCCGTCAAGGTGATGAGTGGAAGACGGCTTTTAATACCCCTGAGGGTCATTTTGAAAATTTGGTGATGCCATTTGGGTTGACTAACGCACCTGCAGTATTCCAACATTTCATTAATTATGTGTTTTCGCATGTTTTGGGGAAATTCGTTATCGTGTACCTAGATGACATTCTCATATATTCTTGCGACCGTGATACTCATTTAGATCATGTCAGGCAGGTGTTACAGCTTCTCAGAGAGAATAAGCTGTATGCTAAACTTGAGAAATGTGTATTTTCTGTTCAAGAGTTGCCTTTCTTGGGTTATATTGTGTCTGCTTCTGGTTTTAAAATGGACGCCACTAAGGTGCAAGCGGTGCTGCATTGGGAACGTCCTGATAACCTGAAAGCACTTCAGCGGTTCCTTGGGTTTTCTAACTACTATAGGAAATTTATCAAGGATTTTTCCATCATTGCTAAACCGCTAACTGACATGACTAAAAAGGGTACCAATTTCTCCATTTGGCCTGAGGCTGCTGTGCGCGCATTTGAATTTCCTAAGAACAGTTTTGTTTCAGCCCCCATTCTTGTGCAGCCAGACGTATCAAAACCTTTTGTTGTGGAAGTCGATGCATCTGAGGTTGGTGTGGGGGCGGTACTATCACAAGGCTCATCTTTGAGTGATTTGCGTCCTTGCGCCTATTTTTCCAAGAAACTGTCGTCCGCCGAACGTAACTACGATATCGGCATCAGGGAGTTGTTGGCAATCAAGTTGGCCTTTGAGGAATGGCGACACTTCTTGGAGGGGTCGGTTCATCAGGTTACTGTTATTACCGATCATAAGAATCTGCTGTATTTGGAGTCAGCCAAGCGTCTGTCCCCCAGGCAGGCTCGCTGGGCATTGTTTTTCACGCGGTTCAATTTTGTTGTCACTTACAGACCAGGGTCTAAAAACACTAAGGCGGATGCTATGTCCAGGTGTTTTCCGGGGGGAGAACCTCGGGAGGATCCAGTACCCATCCTCCAAAAGGGTGCTGTGGTTTCGGCTCTCACTACCGAAGTTGAGGCTGAGATTGCCAAGGCTCAGGAGGAGGTACCATCTGAGCTTCCCATCAACAAATCTTTTGTACCGCTTCATCTCCGCTTAAAGGTTTTGGCGGAGCATCATGATGCTGTCCTGGCTGGCCACCCAGGGATTAGAGGTACCTTGGAGTTGGTGTCACGTCGGTTTTGGTGGCCCAAGATCCGACAGGACGTGGTCTCATACGTGTCAGCTTGTACCACATGCGCTAGGGCTAAGACGCCCCGCTCCCGTCCTGTTGGAACACTCCTTCCTCTTGAGGTACCTAGTAAGCCATGGACGGAAATATCCATGGATTTCATCACTGATTTCCCCTCCTCAGCTGGTAACATGGTCATCTTGGTGATTGTTGATCGGTTTTCAAAAATGTCGCACTTTGTGTCTTTGCCTTCGTTGACTAACGCTAAGACTCTGGCTCAGGTATTTGTGCAGGAGGTGGTCAGACTTCATGGGGTTCCGTCTGACATCGTGTCTGATAGGGGTACTCAGTTTGTGGCAAAATTTTGGAAAGCATTTTGCTCACGGCTGGGGATCAAGTTGTCTCATTCTTCGGCGTTTCATCCTCAGTCAAATGGTCAGACTGAGCGTATGAACCAAAATTTGGAACAGTACTTACGCTGCTTTGTCTCTGATAACCAGGAGGAGTGGTCTACGTTCCTTCCTTTGGCTGAGTTTGCCATCAATAATCACCGCCAAGAGTCGTCTGGGGAATCTCAGTTTTTTTGTGTTTACGGGCTACATCCTCAATTTTGTACTTTGAGTCAGAGGGGCTCTTCCGGCGTTCTGGAGGAGGACCAGTTAGGAGCACAATTGTCATCAGTCTGGAGGAGAGTTAAACAGCGCCTCTTGAGTGTGGGTGCTAGGTACAAACGTGTGGCTGACAGTAGGCGTGTGCCAGGTCCGGACCTGAGTGTGGATGACTGGATGTGGCTATCCACAAAAAAAAATAAGACTCAAGATACCATCCCTTAAATTGGGTCCAAGGTTTATTGGTCCATTTAGGGTCGCCGCCGACATTAACCCTGTAGCGTACCGATTGGAGCTTCCTACGGTGTATAAGATACACAACGTGTTCCACAGATCGTTGCTAAAAAAAAGATGGTGGGTCTTGTGGACGCGACACCTATGCCTTCTCCAGTCTTGGTGGATGGTAATTTGGAATTTGAAGTCTCCAAGGTGGTTGACTCTCGTGTAGTGCGCCACACTTTACAGTACTTGGTACACTGGCGTGGTTATGTGCCTGAGGAAAGGTCCTGGGTACCAGCCTCGGACGTTCATGCGGACCGGCTGGTCAGTATGTTTCACCGGCGTCATCCAGACAAGCCGGGTCCTATAAGCCGTGAGGGCCCTGGGGTCCCTCGTAGAAGGCGGGGTACTGTCATGTCGGACGCTGTTCATATCAGGGCGTTCGACAGACAGCCGTAATTCCGCTTTTGTCCACTATGTGCTCAGTGGCGTCTCCTAGTTTTTGTCTAGCTGGTCCGGGGTTAATTTGGCTGGTGCTCTGATTGGAAGCTGGGCCACGCCCACTGCCTTTAAATAGTTCTTCTGAACATTGGGGGTCGCATATTATAGCTTCTGTCTATTGCTTGGTTATCTCGGTCTGGAGTGGTGAGCTAGGAGTTGGAGTATCGTATCTGGTGGTGTATTTCCCTTTGTCTTATTTACTCCTTCCTATATTTGTATTTATTTTGCCCTGCGCATTTATAGTGTATTCCTGAGTGACTGCGGCGTGGTGTATATTTTCCGTTATCCTTGTCTGTGCTAACTGTGGGTATTGGTGTATTATCTTTTCACTGGGTGGTGCGCGGTGGTTTCAGCCTATGGTTGAAACAGGAGACAGGGTGAGGGTCGAGGCCTAGACATGCACACCATCAGTGTAAACTCTAGGTAGAGGGTCAGTCAGGATTTCCCTAGTCTGAGGGAAATTGCAGGGGCCCGGTTTATTAGCTCTTGCCCACCTAGTCTTCCCGTGACAGTCTGATAGTGAAGATGCTGGCTGGTAGTGAAGGTACAAGCTGGTGCTGAAGGTACAGGCTGGTAGTGACGGTACAGGATGGTAGAGAAGGTATAGGTTGGAATTGAAGGTACAGGTTGGTAGTGAAGGTGCAGGTGGGTAGTGAAGATACAGGCTGGTGGTGAAGGTACAGGCTGGTAGTGAAGGTGCGGGCTGGTAGTGAAGGTTCAGGCTGTTATTGAAGGTGTAGGCTGGTAGTGAAGGTGCAGGCTGGTAGTGAAGGTGCAAGCTGGTAGTGAAGGTACAGGTTGGTGGTGAAGGTGTGGCGAGATGGGTGAGAGGACCCCGCATTGAGTGATACGAAGAGTCAGTTCAAACGGGCCGGTGCATGATGTCCAGCCTGAACGTGCAGAAGGAGCATCTACCTGGGTAGTTCATTGTAGCATGTTGCCTGTCCAAATGGCCCGGGAATAGAATTGAATCGCCAAAAGTCATTGAGAAAGTCACCTTGACGGTTCCCGTCTTTGGCGAAGAAAAGATCCTGGCATCGTCCCCAGAGAAATGAGCACTGAAGCGCCAATGCTTCAAGATACAGGTGTGATGGACTCGTTGGATCAAAATAGTTCGCCCTCAAGTCAGCCCGAGCTGCGTCGGTCAGTGCGAACCACAGCTGGAGAGCCTCCCGCCAGCTATGAGTCAGTTTATCTGGCAGAGAATTATCCAAGAAGTCGAGAAGTGTGAATGACTGGTGATGAAGCTCTCGCCCGTGAAATGGCGAGTTAAAGGAAGGTGGGGTGTAGAAGGGAGGACCGGGCTGCTGAAATGTCGGATCTGGAGCTGCTGGGGCCGTATCTCCTGTTGGAGGGAATGCAATTGCAGCCAGAGCGAGCCAGTAACCTAGGTGAAGGGGGCATGGCCAGGGACAGTATGCAAAAAGGTGCTGTGCTGGAATAGAAAAGGGTTTCCCGCGAGAACACAAGACAGGTGCAGACCACAGCCACTGTGAGGACAGCGACAGGCCACAGCGCGCAGAGACAATGTGGGCGGTCGAGCAAGAGACTCACCCATACCGGCGGGTGAGCAGGGGAACGCGTGAAGCGATGGCCGGGGGGACCACCATGGTGCAGGAAGACTACCGTACACAAGATGAGGTGCAAACAACAAAGGGTAGATTTATTGGAAGGCAAGGAATGAAGTGGATGAGGAAGATGCAAACAGGGGTAAGCAATGGCAAAAGATAATTTGCAAGAGTTATATTATTTAGCTTGTCCGTAAAATAGCACGGTGCTCTAATCTGTTACCGACTCAATATATGTCACACAAGTAAATGCAAACAATAAACAAAGAATAATGCTACTCCATGTATAAACTCCCTGGCCTTTACTAAGCAGGCCTCACGGCTGCCGTGTTCTGACTATTGAAGCCTACTCTAGGCCCTGACATGTGCACAAAACAGGAACAAACTCATGGTGATGTTGGGGACTCAGATCCAGTCCCGGGGGGCCCCAGCAGTCTAGTACGGTGGTGTGCATGGCTTTCTGCCAGCTCCGTGAAACGTGGTCTTCTCCTTGCTTTGGGGTCCTGGAGGTGCTCCTGGAAACTAACTCCCTTTCTCCGTATCTTCGTGGCTTCTCAAACTCACACAGGACAGCCATTCTTGCTGCACCCAGAAAAGTCTGTCAAATTTCACAAGTCCACTCCATTACAGGCTGTGGGTCCCCTCTTGCAGCAAACAGCACAAAGTTCCCTCCGCAGCAGCTTCAGTTCTCACACGCTGTCCAGGCTCCAGCCCCACCCTCTGCCAAGTCCAGTTCATTCACACAATCTATTGCAGGAGAGAAGCAGAACATTCCATCATGCCAGACAAGGGGGTGCAGTCTCTTAAAGTTACAGCGTGTGCCTTACTGTCCATAACAGCACCACCCTCTTACACACGCATAAGGCAGAGCATTGCAGTACAGACTTCCTGGTGTCGGCTGACACCTAGAGAAGCACAAGCCGGACAGAGCATTGTAGCGCAGCCATTGAGGTGACGGCGGCTGCCCAGAGATACATGCCACGTGAGATCCTGCGGAGAGCTTTATCTTTTTGCTCCGCAGCTATATGGCCTAGGGGCTCTGCAGTCAAAACCAGAGACCGCTGGCTGCCACCAGAAGCAGGACCGTGTGCTGGACGAGGACACCAGCAGACACCACACCGACCGCCGCCAGCATCCTGCTACCCACGGAACCTTCAGTGAGTGACAGGCTGCGGAGCCACGATAAGTGCAACTTTTAACCAAAGACTGTATAGTTGAAAAGCAGTTATACTATTTACCCTACATCCCCTTTTTCCCTGTTATCTTCCTGTGATGAGTACATCTGTTATGGACTGGTGATTTAGGAGCGACATGCGACGAGCTCTGAGCAGGTGGTAACTATACTGACTGCAGTTCCTGATCTCAACACAACACTAGAAGTAGCCGTGGGATGTTCCTGTCACGCCCTAGACACCTCGTCACAGCCTAAGAGCTAACTACCCCTAAAGGTAGAAACAGGAAAGCTATCTTGCCTCAGAGAAAATCCCCAAAGGATAGGACAGCCCCCCACAAATAATGACTGTGAGTGGAGAGGGAAATGACATACGTAGAATGAAACAAGATGTAGCAAAGGAGGCCACTTCTAGCTAGATAGATATTACAGGATAGAACACTGTGCAGTCAGTAATAAAAACTAGAAAAAGTCCACCGCAGAGAATGTAAAAATCTCCACACCTGACTAAAGGTGTGGAGGACAAAATCTGCTGCCCGGAGCTTCCAGCTTAACTGAATAGATACATACTGATAAGCTGGACTAAAGAGAAAAAACAAAATGTGCTGAACAATAAGTCCACAACAAGTGGACTGCAAAAGAACAAGCAAGGACTTATCTTTGCTGAACTGGTCAGAGTGTCAGAGAATTCCAAAAGAGCTGTGACTCCAAGCAGGAACAATTGGCAACAGGCATTGACTGAGGGATGAGGCCAGACTAAAATAGCCGAGCCAGAAAGACGATCAGTGGAAGCAGCTGCTGATGCTAAATCCAAGAAGCAGCCATTCCACTCAAAACCACCGGAGGGAGCCCAAGAGCGGAATTCACAACATACATCCCTGTTGTACCATTAAACCATAGTTAACCCTTGCTCTGCATGTCTGTGTCACTGGATCCAAGTACCTGTGTTACAAAGGTACATGCTGGTAGTGAAGATGCAGGCTGGTAGTGAAGGTACAGGCTGGCAGTGAAGGTACAGGCTGGTAGTAAAGGTGCAGGCTGACAATGAAGGTGCAGGCTGGTAGTGAAGGTATAAGCTGGAATTTAAGGTACAGGCTGGTAGTGAAGGTACAGGCTGGTAGTGAAAGTACAGGCTGGCAGTGAAGGTACAGGCTGGTAGTGAATGTGCAGGCTGGTAGTGAAGGTGCAGGCTGGCAGTGAAGGTACAGGCTGGTAGTCAATGTGCAGGCTGGCAATGAAGGTGCAGGCTGGTAGTGAAGGTGCAGGCTGGCAGTGAAGGTGCAGGCTGGTAGTGAATGTGCAGGCTGGCAATGAAGGTGCAGGCTGGTAGTGAAGGTGCAGGCTGGCAGTGAAGGTGCAGGCTGGCAGTGAAGTTACAGGCTGGTAGTGAAGGTGTAGGCTGGAGCTAGCAAGCTGCAGACTGGTAGTGAAGGTGTAAAAAGGTGGCGGAGACCCTCATCTGCCTCCACTTTCCTACACACGGAACCCATGCAACTCTTTTTGTATGTTTAATATGTTATATCTGGTGTGTAGTCTACGTCTGTTGTGCACTATGGTTTACTATGCAAAGTTCCCTTTAAAGGGAAGGTGCCACCAGTTTTCTTGTATTTTTTTTTTTTTTTATCAATTAGTGTTTATTGAAGATCTCCAAAACAATACAATGCAGTCAAACAGTAATAACAGTAACAGAGGTCAACTAAAAATGACCAGAAATAAGTAAGGAGAAAAACAAAAACAATCAGAAGGAAAAAGTAGGAAGTGGGGGAGAGAAGCGGGGGGGGGGGGGGAGGGTCGGTTATTAGGGGGGATTAGGGGGGAGGGGTAGGTACGGTAGGGGGAATGGGGAGGAGGAAAGGAGTACAGGCATTCACAAGGCATTATCTAGCAGTTCAGTTATAGACAAGGGGTCCTGGCAAGCTGTGGCAGAATAAGAATATTACAAACACAAAAACAGACATGTCAAATATGCTTACTTATTTCCACTCAAGTAAATGGTCAAACAAGGTGGTGCGGGGCTATTAGAGCAATGACCACTATGTAACCAAGGGTGCCAAATATTTTGTCTTTTGGTTTTGGCAGTCATGGAGTGAGCCAAGGCGAGTTCATATTGGCAGTGGACATTAAGTTTATTAATTAATTCATTAATATTGGGAGAATTAGTGTCTTTCCATCTTGAGGCGACTAATAACCTGGCAGCTATTAGAATATGTGATAGTGTACCTCAAAGTATGTGTGGAATGTCCTCCAGGGCGATGTGAAGAATGGCCTGCCTAGGTGACAGAGTCAGCTGGATCCCCAAGACCTGTGCAATTAAAAGGTCCATATCTCTCCACCAGGGTTGAAGAATTGGACACGACCACCAGGTGTGTTCCAGAGTTCCCCTGTGACCGCACCCCCTCCAGCATTTGTCCGACCCGGCAGGGTCATAGTGAGCCACCTGAACCGGATATTGATACCATCTAAGGTGTACTTTTTTCATTTGTTCGAGATGATTGACGCAGGCAGATACCCGTAACACTTCACCCAGTCCCTCCTCCCAATCTATCGGGTCAGATAGGAAGTCCAGATCCTGTTCCCACTTGATCATATATGGCATTTTAACATCTTCTGCTGGGTCGTTTAAGGCTTTATATAATATTTAAATTCCCTTCGGGCCAGAGTAAGGCAACAAGAAATAACCATTAACCCTGTTATTTAAATGGGAGTTGAAGAAAGGCGAGTCTGGGGAATTATGAAGTAGATGACGTATCTGCAAATATTGATGGAAATATCTCCGGACATTCGGGAAGTTGGAGGCTAAGCGGTCAAAGGAGATAAGGCCAGTGGTACCCAATATCTGCCATAATGTTACGATTCCAGCATCAACCCAAGGCTGGAGATTAATAAATGGGATGTGTGTCTCAAGGGCTTTTAAGGATAGGGAGTCATGAGATAATTTAATCAAGGAAGGGACCAGTGTCCTCCAATAGTGGAGCGCGATTTTCATGGTTGGTAAGGTAGGGGAATAATCAGTGATTGCAATAGATTCAGCCTCAAGAATCGTGCGGGTAGATCTAGATTTGGCATAGTAGTTTTCTATTTGGAGCCATCTATGGTCTTTGTCCGCCTGCCACCAGTCTCTAAGTCCAGTTAGTATGGCCGCTCTATGATACAGCATGAGATTCGGCATTCCCAGCCCTCCCCGATTGTACGGATAGTACATCAAGGTCCTAGAGATTCTAGATTTTTTGTGTGACCAAATATAATCGTATGTTGAAGTGAAGGACAGCATCCAATCGAGGTGAAAGTTAAAAATTCTTCTTTATTGTGCCATAAAATGCGACGTTTCAACCCAAATGGGTCTTTATCATGCTTGATAAAGACCCATTTGGGTTGAAACGTCGCATTTTATGGCACAATAAAGAAGAATTTTTCACTTTCACCTCGATTGGATGCTGTCCTTCACTTCAACTTATGGTATGTGCTCTTCCACCTGGGTCCAGTGGATATAGGACTGGCATCCTCGGCCTTTGTTCCTGTTAATTCCTGTTAATTTTTGTCAGATGTGCTGTCGGCCTTGCATTTATTTCTCAAATATAATCGTATGTCATAGTTTGTAATTTCAAAATCAAACGTTTGGGGATTTTTAATGGTATACACCTAAGGAGATACAGTATTTTAGGCAGGATCATCATTTTGAAAACATTAATCCTGGCAATCCAGGATGTCATAACTATGTGAAAATGGTCAAGTTGTGCCCTAACCTGTGTGATCAATCTGTTCAGAGCCCGTCAATATAACTCCCAAGTACGGGATACCCTCTGTCATCTATTTAAATGGAAACTCAGCCTCCATTTTCGACTTGGCCGCGCATGGAACCGCCACCGGAAACAACAAGGACTTCGTGGGATTCAACCTGTAGTATGACACATTACTAAATTCCCCGAGTTCCAAGGTAATAGCTGTCAAGGATGTCTCCAAGTTGACACAGGATAGAATAACATCATCAGCATACAAGCCAATTCTGTGCTCCATCTGTCCAACCCTGATGCCGGTGATAGTAATAGAGGTTCTTATGCGTTCAGCAAGCGGCTCCATGCACAGTGCAAAAATAATAGGAGAGAGTGGGCAACCTTGACGAGTGCCATTTGTGATCTGAAACGGACCAGATAAAAAATCGGACGTCAAGACCCTGGCACAAGGAGTCGAGTACATAGCACAGATTGCTGAGAATATTGGGCTCGACAGTCCAAACCTTTCCAATACTGCCCGAAGATACCCCCAGTGCACCCTGTCAAAAGCCTTCTCAGCATCAAGCGACAGGAATGCCAGACAGCTCGGCTATTTTAATCAGATTCAGCATGCGCCGCACCCCATCTTTCGTCCCACGTCCGGACACAAAACCCACTTGGTCCGGTGAAATTATAGTTGGGATAATAAGCTTTAGTCTGGATGCTATAATTTTAGTGAATATTTTGACATCCGAATTGAGCAGAGCAATGGGTCTAAAGTCACCAGGGTGTGTGAGGGGTTTCCCAGGCTTGGGTATGGTAGATATGGTAGCTTCCAAACCAGGAACCTTCACAGTACCTGAGTCTCTCCACACCGAGAATAATCTCTGCAAATATGGAGTCAGCAACAGATAAAAGGATTTATAATAGTCATTCGTCAGCCCATCTGGGCCTGGGGCCTTATGAGATTTAGTTTGTTTAATCGTCGAGTTAATTTCTACATCTGTGAAGGGAGAATTAAGGTAGTTTAGCTGCTCAGATGTAATACGGGGTAATTTTATAGAGTCTATATATTTATAAATAGATTGGTGATCCGGTTGGGGAGTAGAAGGGTCATCTTTTAAATTATACAAGCCGGTATAATATTCTGCAAAAGCTTGGACTATGTCCTGAGGGTTCCTGAGGGCCTTCCCATTTTTATCTAAGATATGGTCCACTCTTGATTTAGCTTCCCTCTTACGTACTCTGCGTGCCAGGAGTGCACCTGCCCTATCACCTGAGGCATATAGATTAGTCTTGAATTTCTTCATGTTATGTGCATATCTGGCCAGGAGATTTTCTCTCAATTTAAACCTAATCTGATAGATCTCCTTGGAGATAGAAGGCGTGCGAGCAGACTTGTTGATATTGTCTAAATATTGCAGGTGGGAAAGTAATACCTCTCTACCACTCTCCCTCTTCCTTTTCAGGTAGCTTGTTGGAGAAGCACACCTCTAATCACTACTTTATGCGCCAACCATAAGGACTCATCAGAAACCTCTCCATTATCATTTATCTGAAAGTAATGTTCCAACTCCAAAGAGACTCTATCTAACACCTCCCCATTCAGCAGCAATGCGTCGTTTAATCGCCACCTAAAGGCTGGGTTACCTTGGTGTGCTAAAGTAAGAGTTAAAGTGATGGGAGCGTGATCAGACCACGTTATTAAGCCTATAGTTGCGGATCTACATCTGGACAAGGTTGCACTGTCTGTTAGAAAATAATCAATATGGGAGTATGTGGAATGCCTGGAAGAGTAAAAGGTATAATCCCTCTCAGATGCATGCGAATATCTCCAATAATCATGCAGGTGAAATTCTCCTGTGAGGAGAGTCAAGTCCCCTCTACGCCGTCTGCTACCAGAAGAGCAATCAAGGTCCACATGCATGGGGAGATTAAAGTCACCACATATTATATTGCTGCCCTTCACATTCGTAGAGACTTCATGAAGGGTTGATCTCAGGAATTTATGTTGTCCCTCATTGGGAGCATAAAGATTTGTCAACGTGTGTAACTCACCATTCAATAGGCACGTGATAGTTAAGCACCTACCCGTGGGGTCATTATTTTGCACTATCAATTTAAAAGCGATTGTATTTTTCACCATGATGCACACACCAGCCTTTTTGGTTGGGCCATTAGCAAATAGAATGTGTGGAAAGAGGGGATGATGGAGCCTAAAATTATCCTCGACCAACAAATGGGTCTCCTGCAAGCAGATAATATCTGCCCTCGGCCGCTTCACCTCCCTCCACATCATAGATCTCTTCTCAGGGGAGTTTAAACCCCTGACATTCAAAGAAAGAATTTGTAAACTCATGGTACCATTATACTAAAGTCTATACTGCTGTTATTACCCAGTGATCCCACTGGCGGTGTACCGAAACTTATATACAAATAACTGCCAGTTCCATAATAACAATCAAAAATCAATATAGACAGAGAATGCCCGGGGATTTGGAGAGAAAAAACCTGGAGGGAAGAAAAGGGAAGGGCAAGTGCAGCACCCCAGAGTCCTGGTCGTTGCAGTACTGTGGCTCCGCCGCTAAGGGGAGCTATGGTGCGTCTGATGGCACTGAAGGAGTTCATCTGATCAGGTATCACAGACACCAATACATTTCACAGTCGGGCCTCCGGGGGGAGCTAAGGGTTCTATTCACTAGGCCACTCCCCACCATAGTGGGTAAACAGGGGGTCAGGCAGGAAGTTAGATCAGAAAGCTGACTGGGTTGGAACCAGGCAACACCTTGTGGCAGAGGGTGTTGTGGGGGAAGATACAGTAGGGTCTCTGTCAGGGGTGGGATCCTGACAGAGGCTTGGCAACTTGAACGAACGTAACGGGACCGTGCCTGCTCAGCATAGCGGCGGTGCCCAAGGAAGGATTAGAAGCGAGATAGATTGTGCTGAGTGAGAAACGAGATCACGCAAAAGGAGAAATACCAGTAGGAGTCGTGCTGTAAGACCGAAGCAACATCCTACTGAGGCGCACTACCGGTGGCCGGAACGCCGAGGGAGTATCATAACATTCAGCTTCAAGCAATACTCCAAACAGCAGCAGGACAGTCAGTCTAAGGCGGGCTGTCTAACTTTAATCACCTATGCAGTCTTGGGGGGCAACTTGTGGAGAGGGGCGACTCTAGGGTCCCGGAAGAGCTCCGAGCCTACCCGTCAAACGGGTGCCGTCCCAACCAGAACATCAGGGAGGGACGGAGGATTAGCAGAACATCATCTAATCGAGTTGTGAGGGAACTTAAGAAACAGACACAACAGTTGTGGGGACTTTCTGTAAGCACAGCAGGGAAGGACCGCAACACATAGCGCTAGAAGGAAGGCACAGATTTCCACCTGCTAAGAGAACTCTGGAGGTGCCATTGGACCGGCCGGGCTTGCGCAGCCTGGTGAACCGGATTCTGGACTGTGGACCCAGAGATCTTCAGTAAAGAGGTAAAGAGACTGCAACCTGGTGTCCTCGTTATTTACTGCGACCGGCACTACACCACACCACTACTACCATCCACATCTATTATTCACTGTGCGCCCCTCGGCAGGGTCACGGACCGGGGCCTAGCCACCGTGACAACCCCAGAGCAGAGACTCAGAGGCCCGGTACCGGGTACCCCTCGGCCCTGCGGCAGTGGGGGCGCTACAACTTGGCGTCACGAACAGGATCTACTTAAGCCTGAAGAATCAGGTCATGTGTGCCTTGGAACTGTGATTTATTATACTTGGACTGTACTTTATTGCAAGGACTGCGCTGTGCCATTTACCGCCAAAATCCGCTGCCATTACAGTGCTGAGGGGAGCGCAGGAAGAGAAGAGGGGCGTGAAGTAGGCGTAGACCAGCCGAAGAGCGCAGAAAAATCAGTCTAAATATTTCTGTGTCCTGAGGACGTGTCCGTCAACAGCTGAGGTCCGCCTCCTGATCCTGTTTGGAGGATGGAGACCATGGAGACGGGGCCGCCCACGAAAGAGACCGCGGGAAGTGGACACTGGAGAAGGAGAAAAGATGGCGACACCGAGAACACCGCGTGGGACTGACCCGATCCAGCCTGAGGCTGCACCGCCCGACACAGCCCCAGATGCGCCAACGTTGCGGGGACTGACCCTTACGGAGCTACCGATGGGCCGATCCCCCTTGCCACCGTCTGAGGAGTGTGTAGCTGCAGCCGAGGCCCGCCAGATAGCACGCCGCTTGGAGGCTGATGCCCGCGTGCTCGCTCGGCTAGGCCAGCCCACGGAGGTCTGTTTGACTCCGGTGTCCCCTGCTCCTCCCAACCCGGCCGCGGCTGAAGGTGCGCTGCAGACACCAGGCCTGAAGATTGTGCCAGAGGCCGAACACCTGCGGCGCTTGGTGGCTGCATGGCGAAACCGACCGCAACCGGCAACCCTGGTTGATCTGACCACCGTCGCGGAGGTCCCATCGTCCCACTGGGGTGTGGTGGTCTCCTTCAACCCCTGACATGGAAGAGGGGTTATACAGGAGATCGGGGAGCCGCTACAAGTCCACGTGGATCGGGAGGAGGTCGAGCCCTGCGGAGGAAGGTTTGCTCGTGACCTGGAGCCCGGTGATGCCGTAACTTACACCAGGTGGAGGAAGGCAACAGGCGACGCTGGCTGGATGGCGCGGGGCGTCCAGCGGTGCGTTGCGCTCCAGGCCGCCGCTGCAACATCCGAAGATGAGCCTCCCGCTGAAAAGGCAATGGAACCTGACCCGGCGGAGCAGCAGAGAACCCGGACCCACCATGTGCCTTGGGGGCGTGCAGAATCCTAGGTGAAAAGAGCATCGCGGCGAGGGATCCTGTCGTTGCTGGGACCAGAACCACTTCCTGGATCGGCAGCGCGACCCGTTGGTCTGGTGAGGCCCGGGAGGAAACCACCTTCTGCGCCAAATGAGTAAGATAATGCTACTCTTATGAATATGTAAATAGTTCTTTAACTGCTTGTTTGTTTCCTGATTTTGCTGCTGAACCCGTCCAGGGTTAACTTTTAAAGGGGATCCTTTTGTTGACACGGGATCCCTATTGTTTTGTTTGATTTTTCTAAAGTTTTGCACAAAGTTTCCAGAACTGCCGCAATCATGAACAGTGCATGATACAAACTTTTTGTACATAGTTTGCACCTTATTAAAGGTGCTCCCTACTGGTTTTACTTAAAGAAGGACTCTTTGTGAAGATACCACACTGGAACCTTTGCTGAGTATGGACTGGTAGCTTAAGAAGACGTGCTACCTCATAGAGACTTGGTCCCCTCTTAAAGGGGATGTTCAATTGTCGCACTTAAACGGTGATATTGCTTTAAGACAGGTAGCAATAATGTTCTGACAAAAGAAAGTGATGATAATGTTTACATGAGAAAGTTATATGTATTCAACTAGTTAATTGTGAAGAAATGCTGATGATGTTCCCTGAAAGAAAGTGAAAGATGGAAGAGAGTTTAATGTTCTATAGGAAATGCTTGATAATGTTGATAGACAATGAGGATAGAAGGTAAACCCTGAGTCCTCATAGGAGTCGTGTAGAGATGGCTCAGTGCTCTTAAACTGAAAGTAATGTTATGTTCTATACTGTGTATAGTAGTTGAAAAGGCAGTAGGCCCGGGCTGAACGGGGCGGTCCTGCATAGAAGGGAGAGGCAGTAGGTCTGGTGCCGTTAGGACAGGCGGTCCTGCAGATTTTAAGAAGGAGAATGGAAAAGTTAAATTGCCTTATAATGTGATTATAAGAAAGTCTTTAGTGGATTCAGAGTGTATGTCCTTAAAGGCAATGTTAAATTATTGTTCAACAATTTTGCACTTAGTAGAATACCCGGTTGGGTAAAAGAAAGTTAGTTATAGCATGTTGCTATAATATTTAACCATGTTTTGTAACGTTCAAGTGTCCTCACCTCCCATAAAGGGAAGCCTGTTTAAATATGCTTATTGTTATTGCACTCAACAAAACTGTATGTCTTTTTGCTAACTTGTATTGTTGTATTCTTCCCAGTCCCGGAGTACTGTGTTTAACCAGGGGGGAGTGCAGCGCCCCAGAGTCCTGGTCGTTGCAGTACTGTGGCTCCGCTGCTAAGGGGAGCTATGGTGCGTCTGATGGCACTGAAGGAGTTCATCTGATCAGGTATCACAGACACCAATACATTTCACAGTCGGGCCTCCGGGGGGAGCTAAGGGTTCTATTCACTAGGCCACTCCCCACCATAGTGGGGTGGAAGTGAGAGGTTCACAATCCAAAGGCCCACTGAGGGGTGCAGTAGGAGAGCTCAGCAATCCAGACACCGTCCGTGTGGCACTGTGAATCCGTAGACCAGTCTGAGGCTATTTTCCTTCCTGTATCCGCAGGTCTGGGAGCAAAGGGTATTTTCCAGGCCGTAAGCCTCTCCTCTGCCTGTTTAGGTGAGGAGCAGGCGACCGTGTGTCCTTCATAAGTGATAATCAAACGCACAGGATTAAACCCCCATCGGTAACGTATGTTGATGTCCCTCAATGCTTTACAGACATGGGCGTATTCTCTCCTTTTGGCCAGGGTAGCAGCTGACAAATCCGGGAAGACCTGGAGATCCCGGAATTCAGGGGGTAGGTCAGGGGGGCTCCTTATCTGCCGCAGGAATGTCTCTTTAGTAGTGTACAAATGAATCCGTGCAAGGATGTCTCTAGGAAGAGATGGATCTAGATGCTTGGGCTTGGGTGTTCTATATACCCTGTCCGCCAGTAGATCTCTCGAGGAAAGTGAGGGCAGGACAGCCTGCATAAAATTCTGGAGGAAAGCAGCTAAATCTTTATCTGCAACATTCTCAGGGATTCCTCTCACACGAATATTGTTCCTCCTGGATCTGTTCTCTAAGTCATGCAATTTATCAAATGTCCCTGCTAACTTGCCTTTTATAGCTTGGTTTTCATCCGCCAGAGCGTTAATTACAGAGACATATTCGGACATTTTGTTTTCCAAATGATCCGTGCGGGCCCCTAAGGAGTTAATATCTCTTCTTATCTCCTTCAACATGTCCTGCATATCCTCTTTTAATGAGGCGCATATAGATGTGAGGAATTCTTTCATATCCCCCCTGGTCATAGGTGCAGAGCTGCTATATTGTGCTCCCGCTGAGGTCTCACCTCTTTCGGAATCCCGGGAGCCGCGGGAGGAGTGTGATGATCTGGAGGGAGAAGCCGCCGCCATTTTCCCTGCGGCATGTGCGGTTTGAGACCACGGAAAGAAGTCTGGCAGGCGAGGAGGAGAGGCCTTCTTATGAGATCTGCCTCGGGTCATCATGTGCCCAGTCGTGCTGCGGTGCTAGCGGTAAGCGCCTCAGCGGTCAGGAGAGTCAGTGAAAGCCGGTATGAGCCGCGTTATGTCTGGTGGTGCCAAAGCTCGTCACCTCATTTTAGGTCCAGCATGACAAAGTTAGGTGTGGGACAAGCCCAGGACAATGTACTTGAGGGTACAACTCAGTGATGATGTTGTAGAAGCAGAGGAAAAACATACAGGAAGCACACAGTCTCTGATATATGTCTTATTGTTCTCCTGGGTGCTGCTGCTGGAAAAGGGATGGGATTCCAAAGAAGTAGTTTATCTTCTTCTTATGGAGGAGAGTGACAGAGGTAGACATCAGCTTCTGTTGACTAGAAGGGATATTGTCAGCCTCCCTTATCCATACCTCCCAACCGTCCCGTATCCCGCGGGATTGTCCTGATTTTGACAGTCAGCCCCGCAATCCCGGGCGATACGTGCCTAGGGCGGGGACAATGCAGGGGCGGCACCTGAGCAAGGTTTGTGGCTGTTTTTTTTTTTTTTTTTATAAAAGCTGGGTCACCTCCCAACCGACCCCGCCCCCCCCCCCCCCGACCCCACCGTGTGGTCATTATACAGTATGGAGCACTGTGTGGCCAGTATACAGTATGGAGCATCATGTGCAGTCATTATACAGTATGGAGCATCATGTGCGGTCATTATACAGTATGGAGCATGATGTGCAGTCATTATACAGTATGGAGCATCATGTGCGGTCATTATACAGTATGGAGCATCATGTGCAGCCAGTATACAATATGGAGCATCATGTGCAGTCATTATACAGTAGGGAGCATCATGTGTGGTCATTATACAGTATGGAGCATCATGTGTGGTCCTTATACAGTATGCAGCATCATGTGTGGTCATTATACAGTATGGAGCATCATGTGTGGTCATTATACAGTATGGAGCATCATGTGTGGTCATTATACAGTATGGAGCACTGTGTGGCCAGTATACAGTATGGAGCATCATGTGCAGTCATTATACAGTATGGAGCATCATGTGCAGTCATTATACAGTATGGAGCATCATGTGCGGCCATTATACAGTATGGAGCATCATGTGCGGTCATTATACAGTATGGAGCATCATGTGTGGTCATTATACAGTATACATTATGTGTGGTCATTATACAGTATGGAGCATCATGTGTGGTCATTATACAGTATGGAGCACTGTGTGGCCAGTATACAGTATGGAGCATCATGTGCAGTCATTATACAGTATGGAGCATCATGTGCAGTCGTTATACAGAATGGAGCATCATTCGCAGTCATTATACAGTATGGAGCATCATGTGCAGCCAGTATACAGTATGGAGCATCATGTGCAGTCATTATACAGTATGGAGCATCATGTGCGGCCATTATACAGTATGGAGCATCATGTGCGGTCATTATACAGCATGGAGCATCATGTGCGGTCATTATACAGTATGGAGCATCATGTGTGTTCATTATACAGTATGGAGCATCATGTGTGGTCATCATACAGTATGGAGCATCATGTGCAGTCATTATACAGTATAGAGCATCATGTGTGGCCATTATACAGTATGGAGCACTGTGTGGCCATTATACAGTATTGAGCATCATGTGTGGCCATTATACAGTATGGGGCACTGTGTGGCCATATTTTTTTGTTTATAATTATTGTATATGAAACAGTGTGATCAGCAGTACTAAATGGGTGTGGTTTGGACGTGGATATGGGTGTGACTAATTATGAATGGGTGTGGTCAGAGGCGTGGCCTAAAATTTGCCGCGGCGCACTATGCGCGCCGCAAACTTTGTCCCTCTTTCCCATCTTCAAAAGTTGGGAGGTATGTCATAGTACCCACATAATAATGAAGTCAGCCCTGCGGGTACCAACATCCAACAAACGGATAGTCAAATGACTATTAAATATCTGAATGTTACTCACAGAGTGGTAGCCTCATTAAATATACAAATATATCCCACAGAGATCTTTCAGTGAAAATATCATTTTCAACCGCTCAAATGGTGATAACCCAATAAGTCAGGCAATAAAATCTGAACAGCGCTTTTTTACTCATCTGATTCCCAGTCTTCCAATTCAAGCGCTGGAGGCATCCGTTCAGCCACATAGAAAAACCTCCAATCGGGATGTCAAAACAGCTGACATGTCCCGGCTTTGATGCGGGCTCACCGCCGGAGCCTGCATCAAAGCGGGGCTTCTGACCTCGGACGTACTATCCCGTCCGAGGTCAGAAAGGGGTTAATCCTACCCAAAAATTGATCTATATGAATAATCCTATTGAGGGTCCTTGTTTGGAGCAAGGAAACTAATTTTGTGGTTTTTTGCCGAGTTTTTGTTTTTTTTAGTTTTTCTAAAATTATTTTTCAAGTTTTGCTTAATTTTTTATAATATTTTCCTTTTTTTAGGTAACTAATCTATTGGGACACAATGTGTTAGGGATCACAGGGAATATATAGGGCTATCAGGGCCAGTCGTCGCGGAGCGGGGGCGACAACCGCAGAAACTTAGGGTGCCAACCTCCGCAGGCAGGTAGCGATCAGTAGTAGGGCACCTGACAGGGTCAGATAGCCCGTATCTGGTTTATTCTTGTGTGTTTTTATATTTATATTTGTAATGTCTTCAAATTTGGAACAAAGAGGTTTTCTCGGTCTCCCATGACAGCACTACGGAGAGAGGGGATCCGCCCTTCGGGGACAAGAAACCTACAGATAAAAAGGGCGGTACCTCTCCCTCACATCAGTTGGTTTCCTGTCCCTGACGGGGAACCTCTTTGCGGTGGTACCTGAAGATGACGCCGTATCATGGGACCGGGACCGGACAGTCGGGTTCTGGCAGCGAGGAGGCTCCTGCCACGGCTCGTCCGGCACCCGAAGCCGCCATCGCTGGAACCGAGGGGTTTTTCAGGATGTGCAGGGGGGAGAATTGCCGCCGACTCTCAGGAGAGGAAGGGGTGCTGGATCATCCGGAGCTTCTGTGCCGATAAGCGCACGCTCCGGGTGTAGAAAGATGGCCGCCGCTCCGGAAATGCGGCAGAGCTTCCGGGTCATCTCCGCACGCATGCGCGGTAGCGTTTTTCTCCCTGGAGGATGTGACGTAGGAGCTGGATGTGCGGTGAACGCCGGGGGTGGCGCCGGATTCAAATAGGGAGAGAGTGCACACATAGTTGTCGCACTCACTCCCTGCAAGCATGGAGAACAGCGATCCCCAGCAAGAACAGGAACTGCAGCCGAGGCAGCAGCACCATAAAAAGACAGACCCTAAGAGTACCAGGAGAAGTGGGTCCAGCGGTCATTCTACACAGGCAGCAGATCTGCTGCAGTGACCAACTCTCCTCCTCAAGAGCTTTTTCTACCAGATCCGGGCCCTCATCCAGAACCGGTACCTATGTCCACATCTGAATGGTGAGTGATCTCCATGAAAGTGCATATATTATAATGGGGTTCCTTCTTCTCCCTTAATAGGGAAAGAAGAGGCTGGAGAAAAAGAAAAATAGATCCTGCCCCACCTGTAACAAAGCTTTGCCAGTAGCCTGGAACAAAAAGCTTTGTAAATCATGTATTCAACGGTTATTGTGTGAAGAGACTCCCGATTTCACATCTGACCTAAAATCGATAATTAGATCTGAGGTTCAGAACGCCCTTACAGCTGTCAAAAAAGAGAAGGATAAGGGAAGAGAAACGGTGTATTCCCACTCTGACCGGTCCTCATCTGAGGACGTGGTTTCTGATAAATCTGATTCCTCCTTATCCTCCTCCGATGAAGATTCGGGCCGTCATTGCTTCCCACTAGAGGAGGTGGATACTCTAGTGAAAGCAGTTAGAGCTACTATGGGGGTTGAGGATCCCAGACCTGATAGAACGGCTCAAGATATAATGTTCGGAGGTCTGGGACAAAAAAAGCGAATGACATTTCCCCTAAATTCCAACTTCCAAACACTGATTAAAAAAGAGTGGGAGAAACCTGATAGGAGAAATTCCTCAGTACCCTCGCTTAAAAGGAAGTATCCCTTTGAAGACAAGGCGTCCACTTCTTGGGACAAAGCACCAAAATTGGACATAGCGGTAGCCAAAGCTTCGAAAAAATTTGCGCTCCCATTTTTAAAGACCCTTTAGACAAAAAAGCAGATACTTTTCTTAAAGGGGCATGGGAGTAGGCGGGGGGTAGCTGGAGACCTGCAGTTGCAGCGACCTGCACCTCCAGATCTTTAGTGGTGTGGATTGACCAGCTGGAAAACCAGATTAAAGATGGGTCACCCAGGAATAAGTTGCTGGATTCAATCCCTGTAATCAGAGCAGCAGCGGCATTCTTAGCAGACTCCTCAGCGGACTTCGTGCGCGTAACATCCAAGGCCGCTGCCCTCTCCAACGCAGCCAGAAGAACTTTATGGCTTAAGAGTTGGCCTGGGGATCTCCAAACAAAGCTAAAGTTATGTTCTATTCCTTGTGAGAGGAATTTCTTGTTTGGGGAGACCTTGGATGACATCCTCCAAAAAGCTGGAGATAAAAAGAAGGGGTTTCCAAATTTGGGACCAGCCCCTTTCAAACAGTCCTTTCGGAACCGGAGATTTTTTCGCCGAAGACCCCCCAGAGAGCAGAATAAATGGGAGGAAGGAAGAAGAAGGGATAGGGGTTACCTTTTTGGCAACACTTCCCGTGACAAAAAACCCTCAAAATGACATTTTCCCTACAGTGGGGGGAAGACTCACCTCATTCCTTCCCTCCTGGAAGAAGATATCCAACAATATTTGGATTTTAAGAGTCATACAATCCGGTCTAAAAATAGATTTTCTTTCCTTACCTCCCCGAAATTATGTAGTGACAAAAACAAGATCTTCGGCAGCAGAGCAAGCTGCATTAGAAAAAGAAATTATCTCCCTTCTACAGAAATCTGTGATTCGGGAGATCTCACCTCAAGAAATAGAGGAAGGTTTTTTCTCCCCACTATTTCTAGTACCAAAACCAGACGGGTCCTTTCGGACGATAATAAATCTAAAAAACTTAAACAAATATGTAAAAAATCAAAAATTCAAAATGGAAACAATAAAATCTACCATAAAGATCCTTTTCCCGAATTGCTACATGGTCGTGATAGACCTAACCGATGCATACTACCATGTGCCCATCCACAAACAATCTCAAAAATTCCTCAGGATGGCGGTCTCCATAGAGGGACAAATAAGAAATTTCCAATACAGGGCTCTCCCGTTTGGAATCTCAATTGCTCCACGAATACTCACAAAAATAGTAGCGGAAATGATGGCCCACATAAGGGAACAAAATCTACTAATAGTCCCTTACTTGGACGATTTCCTTATTGCAAGCGACTCGGCTCAAAGTTGCAGGGAACAGCGGGACCGAGTAATGACTATTCTGACGAACTTGGGTTGGCTCATAAACATGAAAAAATCAAAGCTGGAACCCTGTCAAATACAGGAGTTTCTGGGACTAACGTTAGATTCCCAAGTCCAAGAATGCCGACTCCCAGGTTCCAAAAAGGACAATATATTGACCATGATAGCGCGAACACTACACAACCCCTCCATGACCCTAAGGAGGGCAACGTCGCTACTGGGTTCCCTCTCTTCATGTTTGCCAGCGATACCTTTCGCACAATGCCACACAAAAGAGCTTCAATGGCACATACTAGAGTGGCAGTCAATACTAAAGAACAATTTAGAAAGCTGTATCGTTCTAAATTCCTCAGTTATTCATTCCTTCTTTGGTGGGGGAAGAATCAAAATCTTTCAAAGGGAATTCCTTGGGTACCGAAAATATCTCGGGTAATAACAACCGATGAGAGTCCCAGAGGGTGGGGGGCTCACATGGGAGACAAAGTGGCTCAAGGGAAATGGTCGGTTCAGGAACTATCAGCATCCTCAAACCAAAAAGAGCTTTGGGCGGTGCATCATGCTCTTCTATTTTTTCTAACCTACATCCGAGGTCATCATGTCCGAATTTTTTCGGACAACAAAGTGACAGTGGCATATATAAATCACCAGGGAGGAACAAGGTCTTGGTCACTGATGAGTTCCTACGCCAAAATTATAACTCTTGCAGAGGAAAATCTATTATCCCTTTCTGCTCTACATATTCAGGGCTCAAACCGAAAAAGCAGATTACTTGAGTCGAACTCAGCTGAAACAAGGCGAATGGTCCCTGAATCAGTCTATCTACAACCAGATTACAGAAATGTGGGGAACTCCAACAATAGACTTATTCGCCAATTCCAAAAACAAAAAAGTAAACATATTTTGCTCACTAAACCCGGAAGGGAATCCCCAGGCTCTAGATGCTTTTCTGATCCCATGGACCCACAAGCTGACATATGCTTTTCCTCCAATCGTTCTGATCCCGGCAGTCATTCGGGAAGTCAGAGAGGACAAAACAAAAATGATCCTTATAGCCCCGTTCTGGCCAAAGAGGACGTGGTTTTCCTGGCTAAGGATGCTATCGGTCTCAGACCCATGGATCCTACCGAATATACCAGACCTGCTACAGCAAGGACCGATCTTCCACCCACAAGAGTCGAACTTACATTTGACAGCCTGGATTTTGAACGGAGACTATTAAAAGAAAGGGGCTTTTCAGACAACTTAGTTGCTACGTTGTTAAAAAGTAGAAAACCTATTACTACTAAAATATACAGGAAAACATGGAGAAAATTCTTGTCTGTCTCCAAGGTAAAAGTCCAGGATGGTCTTTCAATTATACTTCAGTTCCTACAAAAAGGTCTGGAGCAGGGATTAGCGGTCAGTACTCTTAAGGTACAGATAGCAGCTCTGGGAGCACTCTGTAATCAAAATATTGCGGCTAATCCATGGGTAATAAGATTTATTAAGGCGGTTACAAGATCAAAGCCTTTAGTTACTCAAAAAATGCCCTCGTGGGACCTAAATTTAGTCCTCTCTGCGCTAACGAGTCCTCCATTTGAACCCATAGATATGATTTCCATAAAAACACTATCACTTAAGACTATTCTTCTAGTAGCTTTAACGTCTGCGCGCAGAATAAGTGACATTCAAGCCCTATCCTCTAACCCACCTTTTACAAAAATATTGGATGATAGGCCGGGTCAGGTCTAAGAGTGACTCTATTTGCCAAAAGTGGCATCAAAATTTCATAGGTCACAAGAAGTATCCCTGCCGTCCTTTTGCCCAAACCCCAAAAATGAGAAGGAGCAAAACTTCCATAATTTAGATGTCAGAAGATGTCTAGTCCAATACTTAGATTCCACCAGGGAGTATAGGAAGGAAGGCTCTTTGTTTGTCTGTTTTCAGGGTCCCAGGAAAGGATTCCGGGCATGCAAAGGTACTTTGGCAAGGTGGATAAAGGAGGCAATAGCCTTGGCATATTCATCCTCGGGGAATACGATCCCGGATGGTATAAGAGCGCATTCCACAAGAGCAGTAGCTACCTCATGGGCTGAGAGGTCAGAAGTATCAATTGAGCAGATCTGCAAAGCGGCCACCTGGTCATCACCATCAACCTTTTTTAGACACTATAGATTAAATCTAGCCTCTGTGTCTGACTTGACCTTTGGGCGAAGGGTTCTCGAGGCGGTGGTCCCTCCCTAAGCTTAGTCTCTGCAATTCTCTCCGTAGTGCTGTCATGGGAGACCGAGAAAGTCATAGTTACTCACCGATAACGGTGTTTCTCGGAGCCCATGACAGCACCCGCTTATTCCCTCCCATCACGAGTGCGGTGAGCACCTTTATTTACATATAATTTACTTAATATAATATAGTCACGGGGTTCCTCTAATAAGAAATGTTTTTTTAATATGTTATTCTCTGTTGTAACTAACCTGGAGGTCCTCCGATGCTCTGTAAACCAACTGATGCAAGGGAGAGGTACCGCCCTTTTTATCTGTAGGTTTCCTGTCCCCGAAGGGCGGATCCCCTCTCTCCGTAGTGCTGTCATGGGAGACCGAGAAAGTCATAGTTACTCACCGATAACGGTGTTTCTCGGAGCCCATGACAGCACCCGCTTATTCCCTCCCATCACGAGTGCGGTGAGCACCTTTATTTACATATAATTTACTTAATATAATATAGTCACGGGGTTCCTCTAATAAGAAATGTTTTTTTAATATGTTATTCTCTGTTGTAACTAACCTGGAGGTCCTCCGATGCTCTGTAAACCAACTGATGCAAGGGAGAGGTACCGCCCTTTTTATCTGTAGGTTTCCTGTCCCCGAAGGGCGGATCCCCTCTCTCCGTAGTGCTGTCATGGGCGCCGAGAAACACCGTTGTCGGTGAGTAACTATGACTTTTAGCTTTATTTATTAAAAGTTATATTTTAGGGATCCTTGTGTTTTTCTATTCGCTTTGGTTTCTTGTTGAAGCAGAGGACCTGTCAGGACAGCATGGAGCCGGCACAGAGTGGGAGTCCCGACGGGGACCCCGCGAAGGTACAGGGACCCAACCGGGTGTAACAGTATCCCCCTCTTTACGCCCCCTCTTTTTCAAGCCTGCATAGAATCTTTTCAGAAGGAGAGGGGCCTGAATATACTCTTTAGCCTCCCATGACCTCTCCTCAGGATCAAAGCCTCTCAAATCCACCAAATAAAAAATCTTACCCCTTACTGTTTTAGTGGCCACTGGCCAAGATGTTCTTTACCTCAAAAACATCCTCCTCACTGACGGGCTCAGGAGTGGAACCTGGGTCTTTAAAGAAGGAGCTCAAAACTACTGGTTTGAGGAGGGAAACATGGAAAGAGTTAGGCACACGCAAAGAAGCAGGCAATTTCAATATGTACGAGACTGCATTGATCTGTTTCAAGACTTCAAATGGACCGATGAAGCGGGGACCCAGTTTGTATGAGGGCACCTTCAGACGAATATACCTGAAGGAGAGCCACACCTTATCTCAGGGCCAAAAGATGGTTGCATCCAGACATCTTTTGTCCGCATGCCTCTTCATACATTGTGAGGCTTTCTCCAAGGCGACCTTGGTGTCGCTCCATACATTTGAGAATTCCACAGTAAAGATGGCAGCTGCAGGGACGCCTGAAGACACAGAGATGGGAAGAGGGATCCCAGGTTGGAGTCCAAACACAATCTAAAATGGAGATTTTCCAGAAGATTCACTTACTTAATTATTATATGAGAATTCTGCCCAAGGCAGCAATTTGATCCAGTCATCATGATGCACATTGGCGAAGTGACACAGGAATCCAGTCAGGATTTGATTGGTGCTCTCTACTTGCTCATTGGATTGAGGGTGGTATGCAGAAGAGAAGTCCAGTTCCACTTGCACAGATTTACAAACTGCTCTCCAGAACTTGGAGGTGAACTGGACACCTGTTGTGAAATTGGATTTTGGGCTCCCCCGGTGGCCACTGGTGGAATTGAACTGGTGTGCATCATCCTCTCTGTTCACCTGTTTCCATCAGGATGTGGGAGTCGCTATTTAGCCTTGCTCCTCTGTCACTTCCATGCTGGTCAACATTGTAATCAGAAGCCTTTCTGTGCATGTTCCTGCTGCTAGACAACTCCCAGCTAAGTTGGACTTTAGTCCTTGTTTGTTTTTGCATTTTGTTCCAGTTCACAGCTGTAGTTTCGTTTCTGTGTCTGGAAAGCTCTTGTGATCTGAAATTGCCACTCTGATGTTATGAGTTAATACTAGAGTCTTAAAGTAATTTCAGGATGTGTTTTGATAGGGTTTTCAGCTGACCATGAAAGTGCCCTTTCTGTCTTCCTGCTATCTAGTAAGCGGACCTCAATTTTGCTAAACCTATTTTCATACTACGTTTGTCATTTCATCTAAAATCACCGCCAATATTTGTGGGGGCCTCTGTCTGCCTTTCGGGGAAACTTCTCTAGAGGTGAGCCAGGACTATATTTTCCTCTGCCAGGATTAGTTAGTCCTCCGGCCGGCGCTGGGCGTCTAGGGATAAAACGCAGGCTACGCTACCCGGCTACTGTTAGTTGTGCGGCAGGTTTAGTTCATGGTCAGTTTAGTTTCCATCCTTCCAAGAGCTAGTTCTTATGTTTGCTGGGCTATGTTCTCTTGCCATTGAGAACCATAACAGTTTGACCGGCCCGAAAGGGTTAAATTAATTGACAGAGAAAGGAGAGAAAAGAGAAGTCTGCTGAAGATTTTTTTTTTTTTTTTTTTTCCTTCAGTTCTGAGTGTGCTTGTAATTGAATCCTTGCAAGTCTGCCTATATTGCAGCCTTTCTCTCTCTCTCTCCTTCTAATCCTGGAATGGCTCTGTGTTCACCTGTTTAAAATGGATATTCAGAGTTTAGCTGCAGGTTTGAATAATCTCACCACGAAAGTTCAAAATTTACAAGATTTTGTTGTTCATGTTCCTATATCTGAACCTAGAATTCCTTTGCCTGAATTTTTCTCGGGGAATAGATCTTGCTTTCAAAATTTCAAAAATAATTGCAAGTTGTTTTTGTCCCTGAAATCTCGCTCTGCTGGAGATCCTGCTCAGCAGGTCAGGATTGTGATTTCCTTGCTCCGGGGCGACCCTCAGGATTGGGCTTTTGCATTGGCTCCAGGGGATCCTGCGTTGCTCAATGTGGATGCGTTTTTTCTGGCCTTGGGGTTGCTTTATGAGGAACCTCAGTTAGAACTTCAGGCGGAAAAGGCCTTGATGTCCCTATCTCAGGGGCAAGACGAAGCTGAAATATACTGCCAGAAATTCCGTAAATGGGCTGTGCTTACTCAGTGGAATGAGTGCGCCCTGGCGGCGAATTTCAGAGAGGGTCTCTCTGATGCCATTAAGGATGTTATGGTGGGGTTCCCTGTGCCTGCGGGTCTGAATGAGTCCATGACAATGGCTATCCAGATCGATAGGCGTCTGCGGGAGCGCAAACCTGTGCACCATTTGGCGGTGTCTACTGAGAAGACGCCAGAGAATATGCAATGTGATAGAATTCTGTCCAGAAGTGAACGGCAGAATTTTAGACGAAAAAATGGGTTGTGCTTCTATTGCGGTGATTCAACTCATGTTATATCAGCATGCTCTAAGCGTACTAAGAAGCTTGATAAGTCTGTTTCAATTGGCACTTTGCAGTCTAAGTTTATTCTGTCTGTGACCCTGATTTGTTCTTTATCATCTATTACCGCGGATGCCTATGTCGACTCTGGCGCCGCTTTGAGTCTTATGGATTGGTCCTTTGCCAAACGCTGTGGGTATGATTTGGAGCCTCTTGAAACTCCTATACCCCTGAAGGGGATTGACTCCACCCCATTGGCTAGCAATAAACCACAATACTGGACACAAGTAACTATGCGGATGAATCCGGATCACCAGGAGATTATTCGCTTTCTTGTGCTGTATAACCTACATGATGTGTTGGTGCTTGGATTGCCATGGTTGCAATCTCATAACCCAGTCCTTGACTGGAAAGCTATGTCTGTGTTAAGCTGGGGATGTAAGGGGACGCATGGGGACGTACCTGTGGTTTCCATTTCATCATCTATTCCCTCTGAGATTCCTGAATTCTTGACTGAATATCGTGACGTTTTTGAAGAACCTAAGCTTGGTTCATTACCTCCGCACCGGGAGTGCGATTGTGCCATAGATTTGATTCCGGGTAGTAAATACCCTAAGGGTCGTTTATTTAATCTGTCTGTGCCTGAACATGCTGCTATGCGAGAATATATAAAGGAGTCCTTGGAAAAGGGACATATTCGTCCTTCGTCATCTCCCTTAGGAGCCGTTTTTTTCTTTGTGGCTAAGAAAGATGGCTCTTTGAGGCCGTGCATTGATTATCGGCTTTTGAATAAAATCACGGTTAAATATCAATATCCGTTGCCACTGCTGACTGATTTGTTTGCTCGCATAAAGGGGGCCAAGTGGTTCTCTAAGATAGATCTCCGTGGGGCGTATAATTTGGTGCGAATTAAGCAGGGGGATGAGTGGAAAACCGCATTTAATACGCCCGAGGGCCACTTTGAGTATTTGGTGATGCCTTTTGGTCTTTCAAATGCCCCTTCAGTCTTTCAGTCCTTTATGCATGACATTTTCCGTGATTATTTGGATAAATTTATGATTGTGTATCTGGATGATATTTTGATTTTTTCGGATGACTGGGACTCTCATGTCCAGCAGGTCAGGAGGGTTTTTCAGGTTTTGCGGTCTAATTCCTTGTGTGTGAAGGGTTCTAAGTGCGTTTTTGGGGTTCAAAAGATTTCCTTTTTGGGATATATTTTTTCCCCCTCTTCCATCGAGATGGATCCTGTCAAGGTTCAGGCTATTTGTGATTGGACGCAACCCTCTTCTCTTAAGAGTCTTCAGAAATTTTTGGGCTTTGCTAACTTTTATCGTCGATTTATTGCTGGTTTTTCTGATGTTGTTAAACCATTGACTGATTTGACTAAGAAGGGTGCTGATGTTGCTGATTGGTCCCCTGCTGCTGTGGAGGCCTTTCGGGAGCTTAAGCGCCGCTTTTCTTCCGCCCCTGTGTTGCGTCAGCCTGATGTTGCTCTTCCTTTTCAGGTTGAGGTCGACGCTTCTGAAATCGGAGCTGGGGCGGTTTTGTCGCAGAGAAGTTCCGATTGCTCCGTGATGAGACCTTGTGCTTTTTTTTCGCGTAAATTTTCGCCCGCCGAGCGAAATTATGATGTTGGGAATCGGGAGCTTTTGGCCATGAAGTGGGCTTTTGAGGAGTGGCGTCATTGGCTTGAGGGGGCTAGACATCAGGTGGTGGTATTGACTGACCACAAAAATCTAATTTATCTTGAGTCCGCCAGACGCCTGAATCCTAGACAGGCGCGCTGGTCGTTGTTTTTCTCTCGGTTTAATTTTGTGGTGTCCTACCTGCCGGGTTCTAAGAATGTTAAGGCGGATGCCCTTTCTAGGAGTTTTGAGCCTGACTCCCCTGGTAATTCTGAACCTACAGGTATCCTTAAGGATGGAGTGATATTGTCTGCCGTTTCTCCAGACCTGCGGCGGGCCTTGCAAGAGTTTCAGGCGGATAGACCTGATCGTTGCCCACCTGGTAGACTGTTTGTTCCTGATGATTGGACCAGTAAAGTCATTTCTGAGGTTCATTCTTCTGCGTTGGCAGGTCATCCTGGAATCTTTGGTACCAGGGATTTGGTGGCAAGGTCCTTCTGGTGGCCTTCCCTGTCTCGAGATGTGCGAGGCTTTGTGCAGTCTTGTGACGTTTGTGCTCGGGCCAAGCCTTGTTGTTCTCGGGCTAGTGGATTGTTGTTGCCCTTGCCTATCCCGAAGAGGCCCTGGACGCACATCTCGATGGATTTTATTTCGGATCTTCCTGTTTCTCAGAAGATGTCTGTCATCTGGGTGGTGTGTGATCGTTTCTCTAAGATGGTCCATTTGGTTCCCCTGCCTAAGTTGCCTTCTTCTTCCGAGTTGGTTCCTCTGTTTTTTCAAAATGTGGTCCGTTTGCATGGTATTCCGGAGAATATCGTTTCTGACAGAGGTACCCAATTCGTGTCTAGATTTTGGCGAGCATTCTGTGCTAGGATGGGCATAGATTTGTCTTTCTCGTCTGCTTTCCATCCTCAGACTAATGGCCAGACCGAGCGGACGAATCAGACCTTGGAGACATATTTGAGGTGTTTTGTGTCTGCAGATCAGGATGATTGGGTTGCTTTTTTGCCTTTAGCGGAGTTTGCCCTCAATAATCGGGCCAGCTCTGCCACCTTGGTGTCTCCCTTTTTCTGTAATTCGGGGTTTCATCCTCGATTTTCTTCTGGTCAGGTGGAATCTTCGGATTGTCCTGGAGTGGATGCTGTGGTGGAGAGGTTGCATCAGATTTGGGGGCAGGTAGTGGACAATTTGAAGTTGTCCCAGGAGAAGACTCAGCTTTTTGCCAACCGCCGGCGTCGGGTTCGTCCTCGGCTTTGTGTTGGGGACTTGGTGTGGTTGTCTTCTCGTTTTGTCCCTATGAGGGTTTCTTCTCCCAAGTTTAAGCCTCGGTTCATCGGCCCATACAAGATATTGGAGATTCTTAACCCTGTGTCCTTCCGTTTGGACCTCCCTGCATCTTTTTCTATTCATAATGTTTTTCATCGGTCATTATTGCGCAGGTATGAGGTACCGGTTGTGCCTTCCGTTGAGCCTTCTGCTCCGGTGTTGGTTGAGGGCGAGTTGGAGTACGTTGTGGAAAAAATCTTGGACTCCCGTGTTTCCAGACGGAAACTCCAGTATCTGGTCAAATGGAAGGGATACGGTCAGGAGGATAATTCTTGGGTGACTGCCTCTGATGTTCATGCCTCCGATTTGGTCCGTGCCTTTCATAGGGCTCATCCTGATCGCCCTGGTGGTTCTGGTGAGGGTTCGGTGCCCCCTCCTTGAGGGGGGGGTACTGTTGTGAAATTGGATTTTGGGCTCCCCCGGTGGCCACTGGTGGAATTGAACTGGTGTGCATCATCCTCTCTGTTCACCTGTTTCCATCAGGATGTGGGAGTCGCTATTTAGCCTTGCTCCTCTGTCACTTCCATGCCGGTCAACATTGTAATCAGAAGCCTTTCTGTGCATGTTCCTGCTGCTAGACAACTCCCAGCTAAGTTGGACTTTAGTCCTTGTTTGTTTTTGCATTTTGTTCCAGTTCACAGCTGTAGTTTCGTTTCTGTGTCTGGAAAGCTCTTGTGATCTGAAATTGCCACTCTGATGTTATGAGTTAATACTAGAGTCTTAAAGTAATTTCAGGATGTGTTTTGATAGGGTTTTCAGCTGACCATGAAAATGCCCTTTCTGTCTTCCTGCTATCTAGTAAGCGGACCTCAATTTTGCTAAACCTATTTTCATACTACGTTTGTCATTTCATCTAAAATCACCGCCAATATTTGTGGGGGCCTCTGTCTGCCTTTCGGGGAAACTTCTCTAGAGGTGAGCCAGGACTATATTTTCCTCTGCCAGGATTAGTTAGTCCTCCGGCCGGCGCTGGGCGTCTAGGGATAAAACGCAGGCTACGCTACCCGGCTACTGTTAGTTGTGCGGCAGGTTTAGTTCATGGTCAGTTTAGTTTCCATCCTTCCAAGAGCTAGTTCTTATGTTTGCTGGGCTATGTTCTCTTGCCATTGAGAACCATAACAGACACCCCTGTCGGACACAATGTGGAGAGGAAACCCATGCAGACGGAAGTTGTGCTGTATGAAATGGTAGGCGAGCTCAGGAGCAGACGGAAGACCGAGTAGCGAAACGAAGTGGGCCATCTTTGAGAAATGATCCACCACTGCCCAGATGACGGAACAGCCGGAAGAGATGGGAAGATCAGTAATGAAGTCCATCGCAATGTGCTGCCAGGGAACTGAAGGAACAGAGAGAGGTAATAGCTGCCCGGAGGGCAGATGCTTAGCAGTCTTGTTGCGGGCACACGAACGACAGGCAGCAACATATTCCTGGACATCTTTGTGGAGCGCCCCCAGACACAGGGCCGCGGGGTACTCGGTACCGGGCTACTCTGTCTCAGGTCTGGGGTTGTCACGGTGGCTAGACCCGGTCCGTGACCCTGCTAAGGGGCGTCCAATGAAAAGTGTAGGTGCGTGGTGCGATGAAATAACGAGGACACAGGGTTGCAGTCTCTTTACCTCTTTACTGAAGGCTTCGAGATCCCCAATCCAGAGCACTGTTAACAGGGCTGGCTGAGACCGGCCGGTCCGATGGCACATCCAGAGTTCCCTTTTGCAGGTGGGAATCAGTATCTACCTTCTAGCGCCTGTGTGTTGTAGTCCCTCCCTGCTGAGCACCACGGGATAGTCCTCACAACTGTTGTGTCTGTTTCTGATGTTCTTCTCTCCGTCCCCCAGGTGATATGGCTAGGACGCACCCGTATGACGGGGTAGGCCTGGAGTTCTTCCGGGACCCTAGAGTCGCCCCTCTCCCACAACTGCCTCCGTTGTCTGCTTAGGTGTTTTAGGTGAGACAGCCAACCTATAATTAGCTGCCCTGCCGTTGGTTTGAAGCAATGCTTAAAGTCTCTTACTTTCTCGGCGTTCCGGCCGCCGGCTTCGCGCCTCTGAAGGATGTTGCTGATCTGGTGGCACTACTCCTTCTGGTTCTATCGCCTCTTTACTGTATTCCCGTTTCTCACTCTTCACAATAAACCTCGCTTCTTGTCCTTTCTTAGGAGTCTGCCGCTGTAAGGCACAGGCACGGCTCCGTAACGCTCTGTCTGTTGTTCTAGGGCTCTGCCAGGATCCCACCCCTGGCAGATCCTCTCTCGAGCTCTTCCCAGCTACTTTCTCCCTAACTTCCTGTCCAACCCCCAGTTTTACCAAAGTGTGAGGAGTGGCCTAATAGATTGAACCACCCCCCCTGGTGGCCGGAGTGTGAAGTGTAGTGTGTGTGTGATACCTGGTCAGGTGAACTCCTTTAGTGCCATCAGACGTACCATCACTCCCCTTAGTGGCAGAGCAACAGTACTGCAACGACCAGGACTCTGGGGCGCTGCACTTGCCCATAGTGGGCCACCAGCAGTAACGGGAGATGAGTTGCAGAGTCTTTTTCTGACCAACATGGCCGGCCAACTTGGAAGAATGACCCCATTGGAGGACATTGCTCTGTTCCGAAGTAGATACAAGAATTTTTCCTGGGGGAAGTCGAGCTAGATTAACACAAACCTGGACGGTTCAATGATGTGTTGCGGTTCTTCCTCAAAATCGGGAGGCAGGAACGCTCTAGAGAATGCATTGGCTTTAACGTTCCTATCAGCTGGACGGAAATGAAGAACAAAATTAAATCGGGCAAAAAACAAGGCCCAGCGGGCCTAACGAGGATTCAGTCTTTGTGCGGATTGGAGATAAGAGAGGTTCTTGTGATCAGTGAAGACGACAACCTGATGGACCGCACCCTCGAGGAGATGTCGCCACTCTTGCAGGGCTAACTTGATTGCCAACAATTCTCCATCTCCCACGGAATAGTTCCTTTTTGAGGTAGAAAATACCTTCGAGAAGAAACCACAGGTGACCATCCGACCAGTGGACGACTTCTGGGTGAGAACCGCACCAGCACCTATGGAAGAAGCGTCTACCTCTAGCAAGAATTGTTTATCTGAATCCGGACGATGAAGAACAGGTGCGGAGGAGAAGGCCTGTTTTAGAGAAACAAAAGCCTCCTCTGCCTCAGGAGTCCAATCCTTGGCATTTGCGCCTTTCCGGGTCAATGCCGAGATGGATGCCACTCTGGTGGAAAAGTGTGGTATAAATAAACGGTAATAGTTGGCGAACCCCAGGAACCGTTGTATGGCTTTCAGACCGGATGGGCGAGGCCACTTAAGAATGGCAGATACCTTCTCCGGATCCATCTTTAATCCTATGGACGAGACAATATAACCAAGGAAAGGCAGTGCAGATTGTTCAAAGAGACATTTTTCAAATTTAGCATAAAGTCTGTTCTCCCTCAGTCTTTGCAAGACCAGACGTACTTGTCTCCAGTGGGAGGCTAAATCTGCAGAGAAGATCAGGATGTCATCCAGGTAAACAACAACACACGAATAAAGCAGATCTCTGAAAATATCATTTCCCGAAGATGTCAGCGAAGGCCCAGTAAGAGGAGGGTAGGCCCGGCAGGGCAGTGGACTGGACTGGAGGAAGAACAGGTCGAACAGGCATGATACACCTATCCAAGCTGGAGTCTCCCCAGCACAGAACCTCTCCCGTCTTCCAATTTAAGACTGGTTCATGCATCCGGTGCCAGGGTAGACCTAAAAGCAAGGGGTGAGACGAACCAGGCAACATATAAAAGCAAATTCTTTATGAATGTGTTAAACCTACCCTGAGTTCCACAGGCACAGTCCGGAACCGAATGGACTCGGACAAGGGTTTGCCATCCACGGATGTCACCTGCAACGGTTCTGGAAGATGCTGGACTGGTATCTGATAACGATCCACAACCGCCTGCTGAATGAGATTACCAGCGGCTCCAGAATCCAGGTGACAGAGTTCTGAAAATTTTACCTTGACAAAGACCACGGAGACTGTTATTTGCAGAGGTGGAGAGAGATTATCCTTACCTAGGGCTGCCTCTCCCACAGACCCTAGGCTCTGGAGTTTCCTGACTTCCTTGCACAGGAGCGGATGAAATGCTTGGAACTGCCACAGTAGAAAAAGCTCCCCTCCTGGCGATGCGCCTCCTGGCGGTGGTTACCCAAGCTTACTCAGTCTACTTCCATAGCCATAGGTGAGGAGAACGAAGTCGGGGAGGTCACTGGTTTAGGAGTACTTGTAACCGAGTGATAGGACACCTTTTCACGTCTGATCTCCTTGGATCGTTCTTGAAACCGTAAGTGTCATGATCTCCATGGCCAGAGAACTAGCATAAGCCTCAATAGGAACAAGCTCTTGGAAGATGTAACTATACTGACCATGAACTAAACCTACCGCATCATCTAGAAGTAGCCAGGTAGCATGTCCTACTTTTTATCCCTATATGCCCAGCGCCGGCCGGAGAACTAAATAATGCTAGCAGAGGGAAATATAAGACCTGACTCACCTCTAGAGAAATGCCCAAAAAGGAGACAGAAGCCCCCCACATATATTGGCGGTGATATGAGATGAAACAACAAACGCAGCAGGAAAATAGTTTTAGCAAATTTGAGGTCCGCTTTCTAGATAGCAGAAGACAGAAAGCATACTTTCATGGTCAGTAGAAAAACCTAACAAAACACATCCAGAAATTACTTTAGGACTCTGGCATTAACTCATAATACCAGAGTGGCAATTCCTGATCAACAAGAGCTTTCCAGACACAGTAACGAAACTGCAGCTGTGAACTGGAACCAAAATACAAAAACAAAACATGGACGAATGTCCAACTTATCTAGTAGATGTCTGGGAGCAGGAACAAGCACAGAGAGGCTTCTGATAACATTGTTGACCGGCAAGCATCTAACAGAGAAGCCAGGTTATATAGCGACACCCAGATCTAATCAGAACAGGTGAACAGGGAAGATGATGTCACAAGTTCAATTCCACCAGTAGCCACCGGGGGAGCCCAGAATCCAAATTCACAACAGTACCCCCCCCTCAAGGAGGGGGCACCGAACCCTCACCAGAACCACCAGGGCGATCAGGATGGGCCCTATGAAAGGCACGAACCAGATCAGAGGCATGAACATCAGATGCAGTGACCCAAGAATTATCCTCCTGGCCGTATCCCTTCCACTTGACCAGATACTGGAGTCTCCGTCTGGAAACACGGGAGTCTAGGATTTTTTCCACAACGTACTCCAACTCACCCTCAACCAACACCGGAGCAGGAGGCTCAACGGAAGGCACAACCGGTGCCTCATACCTGCGCAATAACGACCGATGAAAAACGTTATGAATAGAAAAGGATGCAGGGAGGTCCAAACGGAAGGAAACAGGGTTAAGAATCTCCAATATTTTATACGGACCGATGAACCGAGGCTTAAACTTAGGAGATGAGACCCTCATAGGGACAAAACGAGAAGACAACCACACCAAATCTCCAACACAAAGCCGAGGACCAACACGACGGTGACGGTTGGCAAAAAGCTGAGTCTTCTCCTGGGACAACTTTAAATTGTCCATCACCTGCCCCCAGATATGATGCAATCTCTCCACCACCGCATCCACTCCAGGACAATCCGAGGATTCCATCTGACCGGAGGAAAATCGAGGGTGGAACCCCGAATTACAGAAAAACGGGGACACCAAAGTGGCAGAGCTGGCCCGATTATTGAGGGCGAACTCCGCCAATGGCAAAAAAGCAACCCAATCATCCTGGTCAGCAGACACAAAACACCTCAGATATGTCTCCAGGGTCTGATTAGTCCGCTCGGTCTGGCCATTAGTCTGAGGGTGAAAAGCAGACGAAAAAGACAAATCTATGCCCATCCTAGCACAGAATGCCCGCCAAAATCTAGACACAAATTGGGTTCCTCTGTCAGAAACGATATTCTCAGGAATACCATGCAAACGAACAACATTTTGAAAAAACAGGGGCACCAACTCGAAAGAAGAAGGCAATTTGGGCAGGGGAACCAAATGGACCATCTTAGAAAAACGGTCACACACCACCCAGATGACAGACATCTTCTGAGAAACAGGCAGATCTGAAATAAAATCCATCGAGATGTGTGTCCAAGGCCTCTTAGGAATAGGCAAGGGCAACAATAATCCACTAGCCCGAGAACAACAAGGCTTGGCCCGAGCACAAACGTCACAAGACTGCACAAAGCCTCGCACATCTCGTGACAGGGAAGGCCACCAGAAGGATCTTGCCACCAAATCCCTGGTACCAAAAATTCCAGGATGACCTGCCAATGCAGAAGAATGTACCTCAGAGATGACTCTACTGGTCCAATCATCAGGAACAAACAACCTATCAGGCGGACAACGATCCGGTCTATCCGCCTGAAACTCCTGCAAGGCCCGCCGCAGGTCTGGAGAAACGGCTGACAAGATAACTCCCTCCTTAAGAATACCTGTGGGGTCAGAGTTGCCGGGTGAATCAGGCTCAAAACTCCTAGAAAGGGCATCCGCCTTAACATTCTTAGAACCCGGTAGGTACGATACCACAAAATTAAACCGAGAGAAAAATAATGACCAGCGCGCCTGTCTAGGATTCAGGCGCCTGGCGGTCTCAAGATAGATCAAATTTTTGTGGTCAGTCAATACCACCACCTGATGTCTGGCCCCCTCGAGCCAATGGCGCCACTCCTCAAACGCCCACTTCATGGCCAAAAGCTCCCGATTCCCAACATCATAATTCCGCTCAGCGGGCGAAAATTTACGGGAAAAGAAGGCACAAGGCCTCATCACGGCGCAGTCAGAACTTTTCTGCGACAACACTGCCCCAGCCCCGATCTCAGAAGCGTCGACCTCAACCTGAAAAGGAAGAGTCACATCAGGCTGACGCAACACAGGGGCAGAAGAAAAACGGCGCTTAAGCTCCTGAAAGGCCTCCACAGCATCAGGGGACCAATTAGCAACATCAGCACCCTGTCTAGTCAAATCGGTCAATGGCTTAACGACATCCGAAAAACCAGAAATAAATCGACGATAAAAGTTGGCAAAGCCCAAAAATTTCTGAAGACTTTTAAGAGAAGAGGGCTGCGTCCAATCACAAATAGCTTGAACCTTGACAGGATCCATCTCAATGGAAGAGGGAGAAAAAATATATCCCAAAAAGGAAATTCTCTGAACCCCAAAAACGCACTTAGAACCCTTGACACACAGAGAATTAGACCGCAAAACCTGAAAAACCCTCTTAACTTGCCGGACATGAGAGTCCCAATCATCCGAAAAAATCAGAATATCATCCAGATACACTATCATAAATTTATCCAAAAAATCGCGGAAAATATCATGCATAAAGGACTGGAAGACTGAAGGGGCATTAGAAAGACCAAAAGGCATCACCAAATACTCAAAGTGGCCCTCGGGCGTATTAAATGCGGTTTTCCACTCATCCCCCTGCCTGATCCGCACCAAATTATACGCCCCACGGAGATCAATCTTAGAGAACCACTTGGCCCCCTTTATGCGAGCAAACAAATCAGTCAGCAACGGCAATGGGTATTGATATTTAACCGTGATTTTATTCAAAAGCCGATAATCAATACATGGTCTCAAAGAGCCGTCTTTTTTTGACACAAAGAAAAAACCGGCTCCTAAGGGAGATGACGATGGACGAATATGTCCCTTTTCCAAGGACTCCTTTATATATTCTCGCATAGCAGTATGTTCAGGCACAGACAGATTAAATAAACGACCCTTTGGGTATTTACTACCCGGAATTAAATCTATAGCACAATCGCACTCACGGTGCGGAGGTAGTGAACCCAGCTTGGGTTCTTCAAAGACGTCACGATAATCAGACAGGAACTCAGGGATTTCAGAGGGAATAGATGATGAAATGGACACCAAAGGTACGTCCCCATGAGTCCCCTTACATCCCCAGCTCAACACAGACATAGCTCTCCAGTCAAGGACTGGGTTGTGAGACTGCAGCCATGGCAATCCCAGCACCAAATCATCATGTAGATTATACAGCACCAGAAAACGAATAGTCTCCTGGTGATCCGGATTAATACACATAGTCACTTGTGTCCAGTATTGTGGTTTATTATTAGCCAATGGGGTGGAGTCAATCCCCTTCAGAGGAATAAGAGTCTCCAAAGGCTCTAAATCATACCCACAACGATTGGCAAAGGACCAATCCATAAGACTCAAAGCGGCGCCAGAGTCGATATAGGCGTCCGTAGTAATAGATGACAAAGAGCAAATCAGGGTCACAGACAAAATAAACTTAGACTGTAAAGTGCCAATGGGAACGGATTTATCAAGCTTTTTAGTACGCTTAAAGCATGCTGATATAACATGAGTAGAATCCCCACAATAGAAACACAACCCATTTTTCCGTCTAAAATTCTGCCGCTCGCTTCTGGACAGAATTCTATCACACTGCATGTTTTCTGGCGTCTTCTCAGTGGACACCGCCAGATGGTGCACTGGTTTGCGCTCCCGCAGACGCCTATCGATCTGAATGGCCATTGTCATGGACTCATTCAGACCCGCAGGCACAGGGAACCCCACCATAACATCCTTAATGGCATCAGAGAGACCCTCTCTGAAAGTAGCCGCCAAGGCACACTCATTCCACTGAGTAAGCACAGACCATTTACGGAATTTTTGGCAGTAAATTTCAGCTTCATCTTGCCCCTGCGATAGGGACATCAAAGTTTTTTCTGCCTGAAGTTCCAAATGAGGTTCCTCATACAGCAAGCCCAAGGCCAGAAAAAACGCATCCACATTGAGCAACACAGAATCCCCTGGTGCCAATGCAAAAGCCCAATCTTGAGGGTCGCCGCGGAGCAAGGAAATCACAATCCCAACCTGCTGTGCAGGGTCTCCAGCAGAACGAGATTTCAGGGACAAAAATAACTTACAATTATTTCTAAAATTCTGAAAGCTAGATCTATTCCCTGAGAAGAATTCCGGCAAAGGAATTCTCGGCTCTGATACCGGAGCATGAACAACAAAATCTTGCAAACTTTGTACTTTCGTGGCGAGATTATTCAAACCTGCAGTTACACTCTGTAGATCCATTATAGACAGGTGAACATAGAGCCATTCAAAGATTAGAAGGAGAGAGAAAAAAAAGAAAGACTGCAGCATAGACAGACTGGCAAGTGATCCAATTAAGAGCACACTAACTACTAGAGAAAAAAAAAAAAAAAAAAAAAAAATTTTCAGCAGACTTCTTATTTCTCTCCTTTCTCAGCCAAGGATTTTAACCCTTTAGTGGGCCGGTCAAACTGTCATGATCTCCATGGCCAGAGAACTAGCATAAGCCTCAATAGGAACAAGCTCTTGGAAGATGTAACTATACTGACCATGAACTAAACCTACCGCATCATCTAGAAGTAGCCAGGTAGCATGTCCTACTTTTTATCCCTATATGCCCAGCGCCGGCCGGAGAACTAAATAATGCTAGCAGAGGGAAATATAAGACCTGACTCACCTCTAGAGAAATGCCCAAAAAGGAGACAGAAGCCCCCCACATATATTGGCGGTGATATGAGATGAAACAACAAACGCAGCAGGAAAATAGTTTTAGCAAATTTGAGGTCCGCTTTCTAGATAGCAGAAGACAGAAAGCATACTTTCATGGTCAGTAGAAAAACCTAACAAAACACATCCAGAAATTACTTTAGGACTCTGGCATTAACTCATAATACCAGAGTGGCAATTCCTGATCAACAAGAGCTTTCCAGACACAGTAACGAAACTGCAGCTGTGAACTGGAACCAAAATACAAAAACAAAACATGGACGAATGTCCAACTTATCTAGTAGATGTCTGGGAGCAGGAACAAGCACAGAGAGGCTTCTGATAACATTGTTGACCGGCAAGCATCTAACAGAGAAGCCAGGTTATATAGCGACACCCAGATCTAATCAGAACAGGTGAACAGGGAAGATGATGTCACAAGTTCAATTCCACCAGTAGCCACCGGGGGAGCCCAGAATCCAAATTCACAACACGTAAGTCTATCCGGACTGCCAGGGAAATCTAGTCCAAACTAGTAGGAATGTCCCGTCCCGCCAGCTCATCCTTAATTCTTCCTGAAAGACCCTTCCAGAAGGTAACCACCAAGGCTTCATTGTCCCAGGATAATTCAGATGAAAGGGTATGGAACTTCACTGCATACTGGGCCACAGTACGACCCTCCTGACGTAGTCGAAGAAGAGCTGAAGCTGTCAACATAGCACGACCAGGTTCATCAAAGGTCCTGCCGAATGCCTCTAGAAAAGACTGAAGATTAGTAACCAGAGGATTCATTCTCTCCCACAGCGGATTCAGCCAGGTCAGGGCATCTCCGTCAAGGTGAGACATAATGAAGCCCATCTTAGCCCGATCAGAAGCAAACATATGCCCCAGGAGTTCAAAGGGCAGCGTGCACTGGTTAATGAACCCCCGACACTGAACGGGATCACCAGGGAAGCAGGTGGGAGCCGCTAGGTGAGGACCTTTAGTTGCTGTGCAGTTAGATACCTAGATGCCGGTGGCAGAGACAGGTGCAGTCGAAGAAACGAGGGTATCCATACGAGTAGACAAGTTGTGCAGAAAAGTTGTGATCTTGTCCTGCTGACCCCTCAGACGGGTAACCTCTTGACATAGCTCCACGGCCGGAGGTGCCTGGGATTCAGCGGGTTCCATGGCCGGAGCAATCTGTAACGAATGGAAATGGAGGCACAGATGGTGAAGTTCTCATTTGTTTTTATTGTAATTTAATGTGGAACCTCAGGACCACGGTCCGGGGGGCTCTGAAGGGGGCGTGACGATGTGAGCCCCAGACACCCATGGTAAGACCCCTCAAACAGGGTCAGAATGTTTGAGGGATGCCTGTGGGACATGGGTGCTACCTCCAGTTAGACCCCGGAGTCGTGGTGGCTGACCCAGCGGGACAGACGGACAAGCAGGGTTAGCGGGTGACGTAGAGCTAACCGGTGTGTACCGGAGGTACGTGTAGAAGCTGGTTCCAGCGGTACTGACATTGTCCAGAGCTTCAGGTAACTGAATGGCGGGATGAGACGGAACTGGAGTAAGCAGATTGGAGATCGTCCAGGAAAGCCAGGTAACGGGTAGCAGATTGTTTGTGGAGACAAACAGTGTAAGCAGTGCACTGGCAGAGAACTTCAGAAACAATAGCACATGCTAGCAGGAACCGGAAGTTAGCAACTGAGGATACTTGTTGCTCTAGCACCCTCCCTATGGTGGAGGGGCTAGAAATAGTAATCATTAACACGTCATTAGTCAGAAGCACTTTTTGTAAAATGCGTGCTGTCTCTTTAAGAGACCGGGAGCAAGCAGGCGCGACCTAAGCACACAGCCCGATGACCTGCTGGCTGCATGCCAGGAAGCAGAGGAGGAAGGGGAAGCAGAGGACCTGTCAGGACAGCGTGGAGCCGGCACAGAGCGGGAGTTCCGACGGGGACCCCGTGAAGGTACAGGGACCGGACCGGGTGTAGCAGCTCTTCCCCCATGATTGCTCAGTATGGCTGGATGGCCAGGTCTAGGAAGACCTCTGGTGGTCCCAAACTTCTTCCATTTAAGGATTATGGAGGCCACTGTGCTCTGAAGAATCTTGAGTACTGCAGAAATTCTGTTGTAACCTTGGCCAGATCTGTGCCTTGCCACAATTCTGTCTCTGAGCTCCTTGGCCAGTTACTTTGACCTCATGATTCTCATTTGGTCGGACATGCACTGTGACGTCTTATATAGACAGGTGTGTGCCTATCCAAATCAAATCCTATCAGTTTAATTAAACACAGCTGGACTCCAATGAAAGAGTAGAACCATCTCAAGGATGATCACAAGGAAATGGACAGCATGTGACTTAAATATGAGTGTCTGAGCAAAGGGTCTGAATACTTATGACTATGTGATATTTCAGTTTTCCTTTTTTATTAGATTTGCAAAAATTTCTACATTTCTGTTTTTTTCAGTGAAGAAGGGGTGCAGAGTGTTCATTAATGTGAAGAAAAAATAACTTTTTTGAATTTACCAAATGACTGCAATGAAACAGAGTGAAAAATATAAAGGGGTGTGAATACTTTCTGTACCCACCGCATATACAGTGCCTTGCAAAAGTATTCGGCCCCCTAGAACTTTTCAACCTTTACCCACATATCATGCTTCAAACATAAAGATACGAAATGTACATTTTTGTTGAAAAATCAACAACAAGTGGAACACAATTGTGAAGTTGAACGAAATTTATTGGTTATTTTACATTTTTGTGGAAATCCAAAAACTGAAAAGTGAGGCGTGCAATATTATTCGGCTTCTTTACTTTCAGTGCCGCAAACTCACTCCAGAAGTTCATTGTGGATCTCTGAATGATCCAATGTTGTCCTAAATGCCTAATGATGATAAATATAATCCACCTGTGTGTAATCAAGTCTCCGTATAAATGCACTTGCTCTGTGATAGTCTCAGGGTTCTGTTTGAAGCACAGAGAGCATCGTGAAGACCAAGGAACACATCAGGCAGGTCCGTGATACCATTGTGGAGAAGTTTAAAGCCGGATTTAGATACAAAATGATTTTCATAACTTTAAACATCCCAAGGAGCACTGTGCAAGCGATCATATTGAAATGGAAGGAGTACCATACCATTGCAAATCTACCAAGACTTAGCAGTCCCTCTAAACTTTTATCTCAAACAAGGATCAGATCAACAAGGATCTAAGATGCAGCCAAGAGGCCCATGATCACGCTAGATGAACTGCAGAGATCTACAGCTGAGGTGGGACAGTCTGTCCATAGGACAACAATCAGTCGTACACTGCACAAATCTGGCATTTATGGAAGAGTGGCAAGAAGAAAGCCGTTTCTCAAAGATATCCATAAAAAGTGTCATTTAAAGTTTGCATCAAGCCACCTGGGAGACACACCAATCATGTGGAAAAAGGTGCTCTGGTCAGATGAAACCAAAATTGAACTTTTTGGCAACAATGCCAACCGGTATCATAGAAAGAAGATGCGGCAGCACTCACCAGCATGGTGCGTTGACAGTCCTTTATTGGCAAGCAGAAGTTAAAGTGACATCTTCACGGCTACGGGGGACGTGCAAAGGAAGCGGTGAGCAGGGAACGACGAAGGCAACCGTTTCACGCTAATCCAGCGCTTCTACGGGTCTAACGAGGTGGGAAGTGACGCCAGTAGAAGTAGGCTGGCCAGAAGGACCAACCCACTTCCACTACACGCCCACCTCCCCACTCGGAGTATGTGAACATGAACAACACTTAAAAAACACACACACTGAGAAAAAGCATGTTACATTTAAAACCAACCATCAGGAAAAACTCTGGAAATATATATAGAGTACAAAATCGTAAAACGCTACAAGGAAAAAATTAATTAACATCATCATTTCATTTCAAGGTCTCGTAATCATGTCATATACGGAAAGAGAAAAACTACCAATGTCTTTGGATAGAAAAACAACGGATTAAACAGTTAATCTTAAGAGATCAAAATAACCATTAATAGGCAGAAGAATACTCAAAGTAGGACACAAGTATTGTTATTATAGAAAAACAGACATATCTGTCCTCTCATTAAAACCAGAAGGTCCTGCGGCTCCAGTACGTATAATCCACCGTGCTTCTTGTCTGAGGAGGAGCCTATGTAGGTCACCTCCCCGTGTGGGTAGTGTTACCTTCTCTATGCCTGCGAACATGAGAACTTCTGATTTACCGTCATGCGTGTCCCTAATGTGTTTGATTAATCTTGGTACCCCTTTGCCGGTATGAATTGATCTGAGGTGTTCTCTGAAACGTATAAATAACTGGCGTTTCGTTTTTCCCACATAAAATCTCTTGCAAGGGCAGAACATGGCGTAAACGACATAATCTGTCCTGCAAGAGATAAATTGTTGAACAGTATGTTGAATTGGACCAATATTTAGGGTTTGACCAGTAATATGATTATTACAAAAATTACAATGGCCACAACGAAAATTTCCTTTGGGAGGCAATTGTTATAACCAATTGCCCTGTGGGCCTGATGTTTGATTCTGAACTAAGATATCCCTGATGCGCGTGCTTCGTTTGTGAGAAATTAATGGACCACTGGAGGCTCTACTCGCAAGATCTTTATCTTGTTCCAAGACATGCCAGTGTCTTCTAATGGACGCTCTAATTGCCTGATCTAAAGGGCCATAACGAAAGCAGAAATTAAAACGCGGTTGTTGTGAAACAATATTTGCTGCACTCCGCTCTTGTGAGACATGGTTAACACGGTTCAGTGCAGACTTCAGGAGTGTGTCAGGGTAACCTCTTTCACGTAATCTCTGACACAATTCTCCTGACTGCTGCTCGAACCCCCTTTGGGTATTATTGATTCTCCGCGTTTGTAGCAGCTGACTGTAGGGCAAAGCGTGTTTGGTGTGTATAGGATGGAAGCTATCATAATGTAATACCGCATTGGTAGCGGTAGGTTTGCGGTAGATGGATGTATGGATTTCGTCCTCTTGTATCGTGACCGACACATCCAGAAACTCTAACCTATCTCGTCCAAAGACGTAAGTAAAGCACATACCCATGTTGTTAGTAGTGTTCAGATAATTAATGAACAAATCAAAATCCTCCGCGGTTCCGTCCCACACCAAGAAGACATCATCCACATACCGTAGATATAACCTAATATACTTGAGGAAAGGGTTCCGTTCAGAGTACACCAAATCTTCCTCCAACACTGCTAAATACAGATTTGCAAAAGTACATGCGACCGGGGTCCCCATGGCAGTCCCCGTGGTCTGGAGATACCAGCTACCCGCAAAAGTAAAAGCGTTGTGGGTGAGTATAAAACTCAATCCACCGCACACAAAATCATTGAAGGCTTGGCTCCTATCAGTAGTGTGTAAAACACGCCTGATGGTGTCGACCCCCAATGATTGTGGGATGCTGGTATAAAGATTGACCACGTTGATGGACGCCAGGGAGAACCCCGGCCGCCAATGGAACCCCTGTATGTTTTTGAGGAATGAATTTGTGTCCTTGTTGTAGGACGAAACAGCACGGAGGAGTGGACACAGTAACCATTCTAAATATTGGGACAGGGGTTCGGTCAAACACCCTATCCCCGACACAATTGGTCTCCCGGGAGGTTGAGTGATTGACTTGTGTACCTTCGGGAGATAGTACCAATAAGGTTTAGTCGGGAACTGCGGAAAGAGCTTTTCAGCTTTTTTTTGGGTAATGATCTGTTGCTCCACTGCTCTCCGCAAAAAAAGACTGCAATTCCCCTTTAAATTTTTGTGTGGGGTCACTAGATAGTTTAATATACACACTAGAATCTGACAGTTGACGTTCCGCTTCAATCAGGTATGCCTGCCTGGGTAGCAAAACAGTTCTACCCCCTTTGTCGGCTGGACGTATCACCACATCAGACCAACTAGCCATCTCCTTTAAAGCCCTTTTTTCAGAGCCTCCTAAATTGTCTGGTGCCTGTCTGTAAATTAGAGCTTCAATGTCTTTTATGACTAATGTTTCGAAAAGGGAGGCTATATTACCTGGAAGAATTGGTGGCATGTATGTGGATGAAACGCCACCGACAAAGGGGGTAGGATCATCAGGTGAATCAACATTCTGTAAAACATCAGGATTATTGATGCTAAATAACAATGCAGCATCATCACGGGTTATAACAATTGCCTCCCAAAGGAAATTTTCGTTGTGGCCATTGTAATTTTTGTAATAATCATATTACTGGTCAAACCCTAAATATTGGTCCAATTCAACATACTGTTCAACAATTTATCTCTTGCAGGACAGATTATGTCGTTTACGCCATGTTCTGCCCTTGCAAGAGATTTTATGTGGGAAAAACGAAACGCCAGTTATTTATACGTTTCAGAGAACACCTCAGATCAATTCACACCGGCAAAGGGGTACCAAGATTAATCAAACACATTAGGGACACGCATGACGGTAAATCAGAAGTTCTCATGTTCGCAGGCATAGAGAAGGTAACACTACCCACACGGGGAGGTGACCTACATAGGCTCCTCCTCAGACAAGAAGCACGGTGGATTATATGTACTGGAGCCGCAGGACCTTCTGGTTTTAATGAGAGGACAGATATGTCTGTTTTTCTATAATAACAATACTTGTGTCCTACTTTGAGTATTCTTCTGCCTATTAATGGTTATTTTGATCTCTTAAGATTAACTGTTTAATCCGTTGTTTTTCTATCCAAAGACATTGGTAGTTTTTCTCTTCCCGTATATGACATGATTACGAGACCTTGAAATGAAATGATGATGTTAATTAATTTTTTCCTTGTAGCGTTTTACGATTTTGTACTCTATATATATTTCCAGAGTTTTTCCTGATGGTTGGTTTTAAATGTAACATGCTTTTTCTCAGTGTGTGTTTTTTTAAGTGTTGTTCATGTTCACATACTCCGAGTGGGGAGGTGGGCGTGTAGTGGAAGTGGGTTGGTCCTTCTGGCCAGCTTACTTCTACTGGCATCACTTCCCACCTCGTTAGACCCGTAGAAGCGCTGGATTAGCGCGAAACGGTTGCCGTCGTCGTTCCCTGCTCACCGCTTCCTTTGCACGTCCCCCGTAGCCGTGAAGATGTCACTTTAACTTCTGCTTGCCAATAAAGGACTGTCAACGCACCATGCTGGTGAGTGCTGCCGCATCTTCTTTCTATGATACACATGTTGTTACAGACTTTACCATATGCGAGCACCCCCGGCATTAAACGAAGAGTGCCCTACAACACACACCATTAATGGACTCTATGTCCTCTGCTCTGATTTGAGTGGCTGTGCGGCTTCTTTTCTCTTATTTTTTCAGTTCATTGCTATTTTTTCATGAGCCAGCACGCCTATCCTTAGAGCGGTAGTGTGTATATTGTGTCCAGTTACAGCGGCGTTTACCGCACGATGGATTCAGAAATCTCTTCAGTGGGTGCAGGACTGCAAGCCGGCCGGGAGGACGCAGCTAATTACTTCAAGGAATGTGAGCAGGTGGACCAGGTTCACATGCTCAGCACAAAAGCTCTGGAGTTTAAGTTAATTAATTTATCCGAACGTGAGATATGTTTGTTTTGGACAAATAATTCGTTACAATCTTACATCGATAACGGACGGGTCCCTAGAGGACTTAGAGTTTGGAAAGAAATTTCCCATTTTAATCACGACGCTTCGTTTAAAGCGGAATGGGAGCATATCATGTTGAAGAGCTCACAGGAGCTGCTTGCTTTAGTTCTAAAATCCAACACACAGAACTATGAAATGCTTAATACAGAGATTACCAAAACTCAGTCCGAATTGAAAAGCAGACTGACTGATAGTCAATGGACAAATTTTTCTAAGAAATTGGATGGCAGGTTAATTCCAATTCAAGCAGAGATCAAACAAAGAAAAAGAGACAAGTTCCTTCGGGACAAAAATGATTATGATTCAGGACACATCTTTTCTTGGCAAAAATCACATAATGAAAAGCGATCTTCCTCTTTTAACATGGGTCAACCCGGCGCAAAAAAGCGCAGATGGAAAAAACGAAGTCAATTACGTCGCAAAGACTACTTGACAACCGAATCAGACTCTAGTTTAAGTGAAGGAGGAGCAACGAGCCTAGAGCACACAGAAGATATGACCTCCGGGACTGCCACCATTACGGCACCCCCTTTGGAAGAAGGACCCGTCGAGGGAAGGGGAAGCGGCGGCTATGTTCCCGGATGGAGGCACAAAAGGAAGAATGTTTCTTGGCGGCAGGGTCATTAACCCCCTCTTCACCTGAAGACTGTGTCATTAATCTTACCAATCGGGTGTTGGAGCCAGCACAATACTCTCTATTAGCGAAAGGTTTAAACTATTGCATCCCAGATAGGTTTGATTTTGTAGAATTCCAAATTGATTTGTTTAAGGCTATTAGAAAAATTCACCTTCACAAAGCCTTTTCATCTGGCTCCACCCACTTGACTACACGGGAAGGAGAACGCCCGTGCACCATAGGACCATTGTTTTTTTTGCAGGTACTAATGAAGAAGCGTTAGCTAATTTCCGTGATGATGCTACATTGTTATTTAGCATCAATGACCCTGATGTTTTACAGAATGTTGATTCACCTGATGATCCTACCCCCTTTGTCGGTGGTGTTTCATCCACATACATGCCACCAATTCTTCCAGGTAATATAGCCTCCCTTTTCGAAACATTAGTCATAAAAGAGCTCTAATTTACAGACAGGCACCAGACAATTTAGGAGCCTCTGAAAAAAGGGCTTTAAAGGAGATGGCTAGTTGGTCTGATGTGGTGATACGTCCAGGCGACAAAGGGGGTAGAACTGTTTTGCTACCCAGGCAGGCATACCTGATTGAAGCGGAACGTCAACTGTCAGATTCTAGTGTGTATATTAAACTATCTAGTGACCCCACACAAAAATTTAAAGGGGAATTGCAGTCTTTTTTGCGGAGAGCAGTGGAGCAACAGATCATTACCCAAAAAAAAGCTGAAAAGCTCTTTCCGCAGTTCCCGACTAAACCTTATTGGTACTATCTCCCGAAGGTACACAAGTCAATCACTCAACCTCCCGGGAGACCAATTGTGTCGGGGATAGGGTCTTTGACCGAACCCCTGTCCCAATATTTAGAATGGTTACTGTGTCCACTCCTCCGTGCTGTTCCGTCCTACACCAAGGACACAAATTAATTCCTCAAAAACATACAGGGGTTCCATTGGCGGCCGGGGTTCTCCCTGGCGTCCATCGACGTGGTCAATCTTTATACCAGCATCCCACAATCATTGGGGGTCGACACCATCAGGCGTGTTTTACACACTACTGATAGAAGCCAAGCCTTCAACGATTTTGTGTGCGGTGGATTGAGTTTTATACTCACCCACAACGCTTTTACTTTTGCGGGTAGCTGGTATCTCCAGACCACGGGGACTGCCATGGGGACCCCGGTCGCATGTACTTTTGCAAATCTGTATTTAGCAGTGTTGGAGGAAGATTTGGTGTACTCTGAACGGAACCCTTTCCTCAAGTACAGTATATTAGGTTATATCTACGGTATGTGGATGATGTCTTCTTGGTGTGGGACGGAACCGCGGAGGATTTTGATTTGTTCATTAATTATCTGAACACTACTAACAACATGGGTATGTGCTTTACTTACGTCTTTGGACGAGATAGGTTAGAGTTTCTGGATGTGTCGGTCACGATACAAGAGGACGAAATCCATACATCCATCTACCGCAAACCTACCGCTACCAATGCGGTATTACATTATGATAGCTTCCATCCTATACACACCAAACACGCTTTGCCCTACAGTCAGCTGCTACGAACGCGGAGAATCAATAATACCCAAAGGGGGTTCGAGCAGCAGTCAGGAGAATTGTGTCAGAGATTACGTGAAAGAGGTTACCCTGACACACTCCTGAAGTCTGCACTGAACCGTGTTAACCATGTCTCACAAGAGCGGAGTGCAGCAAATATTGTTTCACAACAACCGCGTTTTAATTTCTGCTTTCGTTATGGCCCTTTAGATCAGGCAATTAGAGCGTCCATTAGAAGACACTGGCATGTCTTGGAACAAGATAAAGATCTTGCGAGTAGAGCCTCCAGTGGTCCATTAATTTCTCACAAACGAAGCACGCGCATCAGGGATATCTTAGTTCAGAATCAAACATCAGGCCCACAGGGCAATTGGTTAAAACAATTGCCTCCCAAAGGAAATTTTCGTTGTGGCCATTGTAATTTTTGTAATAATCATATTACTGGTCAAACCCTAAATATTGGTCCAATTCAACATACTGTTCAACAATTTATCTCTTGCAGGACAGATTATGTCGTTTACGCCATGTTCTGCCCTTGCAAGAGATTTTATGTGGGAAAAACGAAACGCCAGTTATTTATACGTTTCAGAGAACACCTCAGATCAATTCACACCGGCAAAGGGGTACCAAGATTAATCAAACACATTAGGGACACGCATGACGGTAAATCAGAAGTTCTCATGTTCGCAGGCATAGAGAAGGTAACACTACCCACACGGGGAGGTGACCTACATAGGCTCCTCCTCAGACAAGAAGCACGGTGGATTATACGTACTGGAGCCGCAGGACCTTCTGGTTTTAATGAGAGGACAGATATGTCTGTTTTTCTATAATAACAATACTTGTGTCCTACTTTGAGTATTCTTCTGCCTATTAATGGTTATTTTGATCTCTTAAGATTAACTGTTTAATCCGTTGTTTTTCTATCCAAAGACATTGGTAGTTTTTCTCTTTCCGTATATGACATGATTACGAGACCTTGAAATGAAATGATGATGTTAATTAATTTTTTCCTTGTAGCGTTTTACGATTTTGGACTCTATATATATTTCCAGAGTTTTTCCTGATGGTTGGTTTTAAATGTAACATGCTTTTTCTCAGTGTGTGTTTTTTTAAGTGTTGTTCATGTTCACATACTCCGAGTGGGAAGGTGGGCGTGTAGTGGAAGTGGGTTGGTCCTTCTGGCCAGCCTACTTCTACTGGTGTCACTTCCCACCTCGTTAGACCCATAGAAGCGCTGGATTAGCGCGAAACGGTTGCCGTCGTCGTTCCCTGCTCACCGCTTCCTTTGCACGTCCCCCGTAGCCGTGAAGATGTCACTTTAACTTCTGCTTGCCAATAAAGGACTGTCAACGCACCATGCTGGTGAGTGCTGCCGCATCTTCTTTCTATGATACACATGTTGTTACAGACTTTACCATATGCGAGCACCCCCGGCATTAAACGAAGAGTGCCCTACAACACACACCATTAATGGACCCTATGTCCTCTGCTCTGATTTGAGTGGCTGTGCGGCTTCTTTTCTCTTATTTTTTCAATGCCAACCGGTATGTTTGGCGTAAAGGCAACACAGCTCATCACCCTGAACACACCATCCCCATTGTCAAACATGGTGGTGGCAGCATCATGGTTTGGGCCTGCTTTTCTTCAGCAGGGACAGGGAAGATGGTTAAAATTGATGGGAAGATGGATGGAGCCAAATACAGGACCATTCTTGAAGAAAACCTGTTGGAGTCTGCAAAAGACCTGAGACTGGGACGGAGATTTGTCTTCCAACAAGACAATGATCCCAAACATAAAGAAAAATCTACAATGGAATGGTTCCCAAATAAACATATCCAGGTGTTAGAATGGCCAAGCCAAAGTCCAGACCTCAATCCAATCGAGAATCTGTGGAAAGAGCTGAAAACTGCTGTTCACAAACGATCTCCATCAAAGCTCACTGAGCTTGAGCTGTTTGCCGAGGAAGAATGGGCACGAATTTCAGCCTCTCGATGTACAAAACTGATAGAGACATACCCCAAGTGACTTGCATCTGTAATCACAGCAAAAGGTGGTGCAACAAAGTATTAAGTTAAAGGGGCTGAATAATATTACACGCCCCACTTTTCAGTTTTTGAATTTCCACAAAAATTTAAAATAACCAATACATTTCGTTCAACTTCACAATTGTGTTCCACTTGTTGTTAATTCTTCACCAAAAATTACTTTTGGTATCTTTATGTTTGAAGCATGATATGTGGGAAAAGGTTGAACAGTTCCAGGGGGCCGAATACTTTCGCAAGGCGCGGTATCTATGTATTCTATGTGTATATATCTATTCTATCTATTCTATTCTAACCTGTCACTCCATGATTTAAATGTACGTGGCACATGAATTGCTGGCTTTTGTTCTATCTATCTATGTAATATACTGTATATACATTTGTGTGTGTGTGTCACTGACATCTATATATCTATGTATTCTGTAAGTATATATCTATTCTATTCTAGCCTGTCTGTTGTGAATTCCGTTCTGGAGCTCCCTCCTGTGGTTGCTAATGGTATTTTTGTGAGTTCTGCCCTTGGGCTCCCTCTGGTGGTTTTGAGTGGAACTGCTGCTCCTTTAGGTGGCTGTAGCAGCTGCCTCCACTGATCGCTTTGCCTGGGTTTGTTATTTAAACCTGCTCTGGGCTTTAGTTCATGCCAGCTGTCAATGTCTTAGGTTGGATTTTGTTCTCTCCTTGGATTTCTCATATGGCCTGTCCTTGTCAGCAAAAGATAAGTTTCTGCTAGTTCTTATTTGTCCATTTGCTGTGGACTCTATTGCTTTGCAAATATGTCCTTTTTTGTCCAGCTTGTCACTATGTCATATTCAGGCTAGCTGGAAGCTCTGGGGAAGCAGATTTGCCCCTCCACACCGTGAGTCGGTGTGGAGTTCATTTTTTGTAAACTCTGCGTGGATTTTTGTAGTTTTTAATACTGACCGCACAGTATCCTTTTCTCTCTGTCTATCAAGTTTAGTAATGGCCTCCTTTGCTGAAAACTGGTTTCATTTCTGTGTATGTCATTTCCCTCTCCACTCACAGTCAATATTTGTGGGGGGCTATCTTTCCTTTTGGGGTTTTCTCTGAGGCAAGATAGCTTTCTATTTCCTTCTTTAGGGGTAGTTAATACTTAGGCTGTGAAGAGGTGTCTAGGGAGAGTCAGGAACATCCCACGGCTATTACTAGTGTTGTTGTTAGGATTAGGGACTGCGGTCAGTAGAGATACCACCTCCTCAGAGCTCGTCCCATGTTGCATTTTAGCCACCAGGTCATATTAGTGTGGCCTCTTAACCACCAGGTCATAACACCTGTCACGCTGTGATTTAACTGTACGCGGCTTTTTATCTATCTATTTATCTATCTATCTATCAATGTGACTATTGTGGATATTGAAAAGAAATTAACGGAATTATTGACTACTGAATTGTGGGATAAGTTCAAGTAAACCATGGACATAAGTTGTAAAACAGGAGGCATCACAAACGTAATAGAAGAGGCGGAAGGAAACACTATCGTGCAGAAAAAAAGAAGGGATGCGTAATTCCATTGAGACAGACAACTCTGAAGAAAAAGGACTAAATTTGGTGGTAAATCTTTCATTAAAAACACAACTTACCTTTGAAATTAGTGTACTGTCAAAAGGATTTTCTTTTAGTCCCAATAAGCACGTTAATTGGTTTATCTTGAGGTAGAACTATTAAAGTTCTTTAGACCTATTAAAATACTGTACTGTTCATTAAATTGCATACTACCTCCGATAGAACCAACTGAATCTGCCTTTAAACTAAAACAATTTTCATTATTTAATAAAAGTGACTTTGTATATATAATTGATGTTCCTGTAATTGATGCATACACAGCGGCAGTTAATCGGGATATTGATGTCTTTCAAAGATCATATGAGAAAAAGAAATTTAACTGTCCAAATTTTTGTAAAATGAAGCAGAAAGCTCTGGATGAGCTTGTCCATGACAGTGACATCACCATCAGGTCTGCAGGCAAGGGTGGTGCTGTCGTTGTCATGGACACGCGGAAGTATATAGATAAAAAAATTAAGAACATACTTGATGAACGTAAAAGTCAAGATATTTGTTATGGTTACTGAGGCAGGAGCAAGAGTGGACCCTCTGGACCGTGGAAGGCGGCCCTCCGGGCGAGCGGCCCGAGTTAACCAACCCCTATACAGGGACTGTTTAGGAGCAAGCCCAGAGAGTACCAGACCACGGTAGCAGATACCAGGAGAGACGGCTCTTGATAAGTAAATAGAACAAAAGGGAGGACTAGGCTGGGATCCGGGAGATGTATAACCAGGAGAAGTGGGAACGTGCAGAGGATGACCAGAGACGGGAACGGAGCTGTAAGGAAAAGAAAGAGAAGGATAAACGAAAGGGGGCTGGGGTAGGAGCACAGAGAACGGAGGGAAGGAACGAGCGCTGAACCGGAGCGGAGATACAGAGCACAAAAGTAGTAAGCGGCCAGAGACAAAAGCTAGGAGCTAAAGACACTCAGGCACCTCCTAGCAGGGGAGGTGGCCTGATATACCGTGCTCTCTTCCGGGATTGGTAGTTGGAAGCCCACGTGAAGTAATACATCTGACGCAGGAAACCGAGGCCGGGAGAACGACCTAGCGCCGGGACCTGCGCGCCTGCGCAGAGGCAGACATGCCGCGACGAGGAGGAAGTGCGCACCGGGACTGAGCGCGCCACCGAGCGGAAGCTGACGCGCGAGGAAGGGCAGTGACGGGAGAGAGCGAGGCAGCCCCGGAGGAGGAGGGAGCAACACCCCGGGAGTCGGAAGAGGAGCGGGAGCTGCGAACAGCGGCGGCAGCAGACGCACCAAGCCGGGAGCCAGGAACGGAGCGGTGAGTATGAATCGTAACAGTACCCCCCTCTTTAAGATCCCCTCCCTTAAATTTAGCGAAAAATTTGTTAAGAAGACGAGGTGCATTGATATTCTCTCGAGGTTCCCAAGATCTCTCCTCGGGACCGAAACCCTTCCAATCCACCAGAAAAAACTCCCTCCCACAAACCCTCTTCTTGGCTAAAATATCCCTCACCTCAAAAATGTTATCGGCTTGAAAAGGCTGAGGAGAGGTACAGGAAGACGGATGGAAGCGGTGGAGGATAACAGGTTTGAGCAGAGATACATGAAAGGTATTGGGAATACGGAGCGAGGCAGGCAACTTCAGCTTGTAAGCGACTTCGTTGACCCGACTCAGAACTTCAAAGGGACCAATGAAACGAGGACCAAGTTTGTAGGAAGGAATCTTAAGCCTTATGTAACGTGAAGCAAGCCAAACCTTATCGCCGGGCAAAAATGGAGAGGAGTCCAAGCGTCTTTTGTCAGTGTGTCTCTTCATTTTGACAGAGGCCTTCTCGAGAGCCTCTTTTACTTCACCCCATATTGCTGAGAAATTCGAAGTCAAGAAATCTGCGGCTGGAACTCCTGTTGTGGAAGAAACCGGAAGCGGCATATTTGGATGTTGACCAAAAACGACAAAGAAAGGAGATTTGGCTGACGACTCATTAGAGTGATTGTTATAAGCGAATTCGGCCCAAGGCAGGAGACTCACCCAATCATCTTGATGGGAATTGGTGAAGTGACGAAGATAGGCAGCCACAATCTGATTCGTTCGTTCGGCTTGACCATTAGTTTGAGGGTGATAGGCAGAAGAAAAATCTAGAGACACCTTCAGAAGCTTACATAGTGCCCTCCAAAAACGAGATGTAAACTGCACTCCTCGGTCAGACACAATGTTTTGAGGAAAACCATGAAGCTTGAAGATAGTTGAAATGAAGATCTTCGCTAATTCTGGAGCCGAGGGAAGTCCAGGCAAGGGAATGAAATGGGCCATCTTGGAGAACCGATCTACCACCGTAAGGATGACTGTACAACTTGAGGATTTCGGTAAATCGGTAATGAAGTCCATGGCAATGTGTTGCCACGGACTAGAAGGCACTGGAAGAGGAAGCAACCCTCCACGAGGTAACTGTCTTGGCACTTTGCACTTCGCACAAGAGGGACATGAGGCAACAAATTCTTCGATATCTCGTCGTAACGAAGGCCACCAATAGTAGCGGGAGACGAGAAGAAAAGTTTTCTTAACTCCGGCGTGGCCTGCCAATTTAGAGGAATGTCCCCAGCGTAGCACAGTCCCTTTGTCTTTTTCAGTGACTAACGTCTTACCCGGAGGAGGACAGATCAGTCCTACAGGAGCTACAGTAACGATTTTACTGGGATCCATAATATGAGCTGGCTCCTCGACAAGGTCTTCTGGCTGCGAAAGTCTGGACAGGGCGTCTGCTTTGACGTTTTTGTCACCAGACCGAAAGCGGAGCTCGAAGTCGAAACGGGCAAAGAACAGGGACCAACGAGCTTGCCGAGGATTAAGTCTGTGTGCGGTTTGAAGATAGGCCAGGTGAGAAAAAATCACAAATGGATGAACGGCTCCTTCAAGAAGATGTCTCCATTCTTGTAAAGCCAACTTTATGGCTAAGAGTTCTCGGTCCCCGATAGTATAGTTACGTTCCGAAGCCGAAAATGTCTTGGAAAAGAAACCGCAGGGAACCAGTCGGCCCGTAGAGGTTCTTTGAGAAATCACTGCTCCGGCACCTGTGGAAGAGGCATCCACCTCGAGAATGAATTGCCTATTGATTTCAGGGTGGTGTAACACTGGGGCGGAAGAGAACGATTGTTTCAGGAGCACAAAGGCTTTTTCAGCCTCCGGAGGCCAAGTCTTCGGATTGGAACCTTTATGGGTGAGAGCGGTAAGAGGGCGTACTACAGAGGAGAAATGTGAAATAAACTGTCTGTAGTAGTTGGCAAACCCTAGAAACCGTTGAATGGCTTTAATTCCATAGGGACGTGGCCAATTGAGAATAGCGCTCACCTTCTCCGGATCCATTTTGAGACCAGTATCAGAAATGATGTATCCCAAAAAGGGCAAGGAAGTTTGCTCGAAGAGGCACTTCTCATACTTGGCGTAAAGACGATTCTCTCTTAAACGTTGCAGAACCAGACGGACGCTTCTTCTGTGAGAAGGTAGATCTGCCGAAAAAATCAGGATGTCGTCTAAATACACCACAACACAGGAATAGAGAAGGTCTCGAAAGATGTCATTCACGAATTCTTGGAAAACTGCGGGAGCATTGCAGAGGCCGAACGGCATGACTAGGTATTCGTAATGCCCATCCCGGGTGTTAAAGGCAGTCTTCCATTCATCGCCAGAGCGGATCCGAACAAGGTTGTAAGCACCCCGAAGATCTAGTTTCGTAAAGATTCGCGCCCCTCTTAGACGATCGAAGAGCTCAGGAATAAGAGGCAGCGGATATTTATTCTTGACCGTAATGTTGTTCAGGCCTCGGTAGTCAATGCAGGGTCGAAGAGATCCGTCCTTCTTCTTGACAAAGAAGAATCCCGCACCAGCGGGGGAAGAAGACTTTCGAATGAATCCTTTAGCTAAGTTCTCTTGGACGTATTCGGACATAGCTTTGGTCTCGGCAGGAGATAACGGGAAGATTCTCCCTCTGGAAGGAGTGGAGCCGGAGAGAAGCTCGATTGGGCAATCATAGGCCCGGTGTGGAGAAAGACTTTCGGCTTCTTTCTTATCAAAAACATCCATGTAAGACCGGTATGGAGCAGGTAGTCCGGAGGGAACAGGATTAGTTGAGGACGAAACTATAGGGCAGACGGGAAGAAGGCATTGTTTTTGACACGCAGATCCCCAACGGAGAACATCACCCGACCGCCAATCCAGGGTAGGTTCGTGTACACGGAGCCAGGGGAGACCTAGAAGCAGAGCATGGGTTAGATTTGGTAAGACATAGAAAGTAATCTTCTCGTGATGAAGAGCCCCGATACGCAGTTCAATCTCCTCCGTGACCATGGTAACGGCGTCTTGCAAGGGTCTTCCATCCACAGAAGTAATCAGACGAGGAGGGTCCAAAGAAAGAACTGGAACGCAAAGCCTCCGAACCGCCTCAAGGCTGATAAAATTGCCTGCCGCGCCCGAATCCACATACGCGAGCTCAGAAAAGCGCTTCTGGCCGAGGACAATCAGGACAGACAAAAACAAAGGTTGAGAGGAGTTAGAGTCACCTAGGGAGGCCTCTCTTACCTGGCCTAGGTGGAGGAGTTTTCCGGCCTCTCAGGACATGCCCGAAGTAAATGTGTAGCGCTACCGCAGTAAAAGCAGAGTCCCTGAGAACGTCTCTCCTGATGACGTTGCTCTGCCATCTTGACTCGGTCGACCTGCATGGGTTCTGGAGCGGATGCTGTAGGCGACGACGAGGGCCGGGGGCTCCCTGACCTGCGGAGAGGTGGTAGAGTACGGACAGACCTCCTCTCTCTAGCGGACTCACGTGACCGCTCTTGGAAGCGTAAGTCAATGCGCGTGGAGAGGGATATGAGGTCCTCTAAAGAGGTGGGAGTATCTCGTCCAGCCAACTCATCTTTAATCCGACTGGACAGACCTCGCCAGAAGGCGCCAACCAAGGCCTCGTTATTCCACCCTAACTCTGAGGCCAGCGTACGGAAGCGAATGGCATATTGGCCAACTGATAGAGAGCCTTGCTGAAGATTGAAAAGCGCCTCAGTTGTGGAAGCTAAGCGTCCGGGCTCATCGAAGACCCTGCGGAAAGTCTCTAAAAAGGAGGCCAATTGAGAGACTACAGGATCATCCTGCTCCCACAGGGGATTGACCCAGGACAGGGCCTCTCCTTCCAAATGGGACACTATGAAAGCTACTTTGGCTCGGTCAGTGGGATATTGCTGGGGCAGAAGTTCAAAGTGGAGACGACATTGGTTCAGAAATCCCCTACAGAGTTTGGGATCTCCGTTAAACCTAGGAGGTTTGCCAAGACGAGGCGGCGGATGTGGCGAAGGAGAAGGATTAGAGTCCTGCGAGACCTGAGCGGAAGCGGCGGAGACGGACTGCAAATTAAATAAGCGGTCGTCAATGGAAGCCATGTAGGACAGCATACGCGTCTGCGTATCGCGCTGTTGAGAAAGCTCCTGCTGCAGTCCTGCAATTTGGTTAGCATTAACCGGGTCGGCGGTCTGAATAGAAGTCAGACGGGACTCCATGTTTTTCATAAAGGACATAATGCGCTGCTGGTTGTCACGCAAGTGCGCCAGTTCCTTCTGAGCAGAGAACGCGGAACCTGCGGGGTCCATGGCCTGAGTGTGCTGTTATGGTTACTGAGGCAGGAGCAAGAGTGGACCCTCTGGACCGTGGAAGGCGGCCCTCCGGGCAAGCGGCCCGAGTTAACCAACCCCTATACAGGGACTGTTTAGGAGCAAGCCCAGAGAGTACCAGACCACGGTAGCAGATACCAGGAGAGACGGCTCTTGATAAGTAAATAGAACAAAAGGGAGGACTAGGCTGGGATCCGGGAGATGTATAACCAGGAGAAGTGGGAACGTGCAGAGGATGACCAGAGACGGGAACGGAGCTGTAAGGAAAAGAAAGAGAAGGATAAACGAAAGGAGGCTGGGGTAGGAGCACAGAGAACGGAGGGAAGGAACGAGCGCTGAACCGGAGCGGAGATACAGAGCACAAAAGTAGTAAGCGGCCAGAGACAAAAGCTAGGAGCTAAAGACACTCAGGCACCTCCTAGCAGGGGAGGTGGCCTGATATACCGTGCTCTCTTCCGGGATTGGTAGTTGGAAGCCCACGTGAAGTAATACATCTGACGCAGGAAACCGAGGCCGGGAGAACGACCTAGCGCCGGGACCTGCGCGCCTGCGCAGAGGCAGACATGCCGCGACGAGGAGGAGGTGCGCGCCGGGACTGAGCGCGCCACCGAGCGGAAGCTGACGCGCGAGGAAGGGCAGTGACGGGAGAGAGCGAGGCAGCCCCGGAGGAGGAGGGAGCAACACCCCGGGAGTCGGAAGAGGAGCGGGAGCTGCGAACAGCGGCGGCAGCAGACGCACCAAGCCGGGAGCCAGGAACGGAGCGGTGAGTATGAATCGTAACAATATTATTGATGATGAACTTTACAAATTTTACAAATCGAGAAGAGACACTTTGTAAAAGATTTGAAGTCTATAATTACTGATCTCGTACTACCTCTCAGAAGGGGTGGGGATCGAGTAAACATGTTGAAAATTAGAGTTACAATGGATAAATAAATAAAATATATTAAAACCATATGCTTTTAAGGCCGGTTTCACACATCATTGTCTCCCGTACATGTGGTGACAGTTTTCTCACGTACCAGAGACACTGACACACATAGACACATTCAAATGAATGGGTCTATGCACACGTCAGCATGTTTTCACGCAGACATATCCGTTTTCACCCGGACACAGGCCACAAAACGTGCCACACACATGCACACGAAGAAGAGTGCACACTGTCCTCTGTGAGCACAGATGGCCGCCGTAGAAGTAGCGCTACTGCAAGCTGCTGTTCACCAGCGGCTGGTGCTGAACGCGGCTTTCATCCATTCTCCCCTGCTCTGACGGCAAGCAGCGCGAGCAGAGGAGAATGAATGAATGAATGAAAATCCCAATGTGGGATCCCCCTACGTTGTTAAACCAACCTGGGAAAACTCACAAGTGCGGGCTGCTATTCTCTGGCAGGTAAGGGGCGATGGATATGAGCCCCCCCCAGCCTAAAAACAGCAGCCTGCAGCTGCCCAGAAAAGGTGTTTCTATTAGATGCGCCAATTCTGGAGCTTTGCTCCATTCTTCCCACTTGCCCTGTAGCGGTGGCAAGTGGGGTAATGGAGGGTTAATGTCACATTCCTGGGGAATGAATGATAAGCAGCGGATGCAGGCTCAGTAACTAGCGTTGACGTCACTGAGTCTGTGCTCACTCACCGGCATGAACTCCTGTGATCTCAGGACCATGGGAGAATGCAAGTGATGAGGTCACGGCAGTTCAAGTTCTGTCACTGTGACCTCATCACTTGCATTCTCCCACGGTCCTAAGGTGACAGGAGTTTATGCCGGCAGCCAGCACAGACTCAGTGACGTCAGCGCTAGTTACCGAGCCTGTGCCCGCAGCTCCTCATTCATTCATTCTCCCCTGCTTGCACTGCTGACCAGCAGAGCAGGGGAGAATGGATGACAGCCGGCATCAGCACCAGCTGCCGGGGAACAGCGCTTACAGTAGCGCTACTTCCCCAGTGGCTGTCCATGTGGTACTGATGCGGCACCCGGGAGGTACATGGTTGCACACATGTGCCGCACGTAGTACACACACGGGCACACGGAACCTGATATTTCCGGTACTGGTAAATTAGGTGTTACCCTTTGAGCATGCTGTTTGCCTTTATTCCCCTGTTGTATTCCTTCATTATCAAGTGGTTTAATAACCAGGGATCTCTCCTTCTCTTCTTCACAGATTGTAATGCTGCTGAGGACTTTTTGAGACACATGACTCATCCCATTATGGATTAATATCAAGACTGCAAAAGACAGCATATCATAATGTTCCTTTTTTTCTATATACTAGTCATATTTTGATTATTTTTTCTAAAACAACCTATATGGTTATATAGAACCATATGAAAGTAAAAATGACCATACTGTTATTACTTGCTTGTTGCAGAAAATTGGCATTATATAGAATTCCATTAAGGGACAGAGGTTGAGTGTAGTACGATGTGAGGGGAACAGAACTTCCATTGACCCTCAAGGTTAATAGGTTACCAGCCCCAGCTAATGGGGGTGTTCCTGTTCCTTTAAGGAACAATCCGTTGCCTTTTCTATGGTCTTTTTAGTAGATCATCAGTGGATCTTTTGTAAACTGCATTGTTGAAACCCAGTTTAAGTGGGGAAAATATGTGCCCTTAAATAAGATGGCGCCAAGTGCTCCTAATAGCAGTTATACAGTATATGCTTGTGTGCCCTTAAATAAGATAGTGCTGGGTTCTTACAACAGCAGAAATGTATGGTTGCGATTTCAGCAATTAAAAGACGTCAATGCACATGCGCGAGTAGGATCTCTAATGATAAAGATGGTGCTGCAATCACCGGAGCACAATTGCGCATGCGCACATTTTTGTTTTGCTTTGGATAATATATTTATTTTCTGACATGTGCAGCTGATCTTTTAAGATGCCGAGGATGGCACAGATGGGATTGTGGTTTCTTCATGACATGCGCAATTGATCTCATAGGACGCTGGTAACAGTGTTAGGCTACTTTCACACTAGCGTCGGACGACGCACGACGAATTGCGTTGTTGCGACGTACCGACGCTAGCTGTGAATGTTCCACACAACGGGGGCAGCGGATGCTGTTTTCCAACGCATCCGCTGCCCCATTGTGAGGTGAGGGGAGGCGGGGGCAGAGTTCCGGCCATGCATGCGCGGTCAGAAAAGATGGGAACGACGCACCAAAAAACGTTACAAGCAATGTTTTTTGGTGGCGACGGTCCGACGCAACACGACGCAACCGTCGCACGACGGTTGCGACGTGTGGCAATGCGTCGCTAATGCAAGTCAATGGAGAAAAAACGCATCCTGCAAGCACTTTTGCAGGATGCGTTTTTTCTGCAAAACGACGCATAGCGACGTGCAGTGCACGACGCTAGTGTGAAAATCCTTCTGCACTTAATATATAAATATGAAATAACAGATATGAAATTGTACTGTTCCGATACTATTTGATAAAAATTGTATTCACTTCATTGCATACTTTAAATACTCTGAATGTGCACTTGCATACTGCATGAAAAAGGCTCACACACAGAGGAGAAACGTCACGCACGAATGGGCTATTAAAATGGTTTTTTGCACTAAAATGATGGTGTCCTGCTTCTTTGATTGATTTATCTATCTATCTATCTATCTATCTATCTATCCCATATCTATCTATCTATCTATCTATCTATCTATCTATCTATCTATCTATGTTTTGATAAATATTTCCTTTGAAAAATGTGTAAATGACAGACAATTGCTCTATGTAAAAGCTCATGTTAAAATCATACTGCATTCGGATGTAAATCGGACGCTAGGTGGGAAAAATGAGATTGTACTTGCATTACACTCGCATTACGCTCGTCCGACTCTCCTGCACCAAAATCGGACTAATTTTAACACCTTCATGACCGGAGGTAGTTTTAGTTTTGCGTTTTCTTTTTTTGCTCCCCTTTTTCCCAAAGCCATAACTTTTAATTTTTTTTACATGAATATGGCCATGTGAGGACTTTTTCTTGCGGGATGAGTAGTACTTTTGAACGACACCATTGGTTTTACCATGTCATGTACTAGAAAATGGGAAAAAAATTCCAAATGTGGTGAAATTGCAAAAAAGAGCAATCCCACACTTATTTATGTTTGGCTTTTTTACTAGATTCTCTAAATGCTAAAACTGACCTGCCATTATGATTCTCCAGGTCATTACGAGTTCATAGACACCAAACATATTTAGGTTATTTTTTATCTAAGCGGTGAAAAAAAATCCAAACTTTGAAAATAAAAAAAAATTGCGCCATTTTCCTACACCTGTAGTGTTTTCGTGTTTCACGGGTTGGGTGAGGGCTTATGTTTTGCGTGCCGAGTTGACTTTTTTAATGATACCATTTTGGTGCATATTCGATCTTTTGATAGCCTGTTCTGAACGCGGCAATACCAAATATGTGTATGTTTGAATTTTTTTTATTGCATTATTTTGAATGGGGCGAAAGGGGGTGATTTAACTTTTTTTTTTTTTTTTATATATATTTTAAAAAACATTTTTTTTACTTTTGCCATGCTTCAATAATCTCCATGGGAGACTAGAAGCTGCCATAACCCAATCGGCTCAGCTACCTACAGACGATGATCAGTTTGCCTATTTGTAGCTGAATTACTCAATTCCTATGCAATCCAGGAGACCTCTAGTTGTCATGCCAACCCACCGGTGACCCGTGATCAGGTGACAGGGGTCACCTGTGAGTAGATTTCCGGCGCGATTGCCAGAAGCGCGTGTTAAGTACCCCTGTCAGTGGCATTTAACGGGTTAATAGCCGCGAGTGGATCGTGATTCCACCTGTGGCTGTTCCGGGCACATGTCAGCTGTTCAAAAAAGCTGACATGTGCCGGGAAAGATGTGGGCTCACCGCCGGAGCCCACATCAAAGGGAGCGATTCCGACATCGGCGTACTATTATGCCCAACATCAGAAAGGGGATAAAATTGCTAGTGTGACTCTAGCCTAACACAAGTATCCAGATAGAGCAGAATCTTATACGGAGCTGTGGAGTGTCTGAATACTTGAAAATGCCTCCGATCATCCAAGGCAACTCCAGTCACTAACCCACACCGTCATCTCTGCAAAAGACAGTCCAGAAAAACAGGCTCATGGTGGAAATTCCAGTAACATAATGACTGATTTAGCCTCATCACAACAAAGGATTACGTTACTGAGTGTCTTTACCAATCAGGATTTCAACATGTCTAGACAGGTCACTCAGTCCCCATCACCAGTCTTTCCAATGTGTACAGATCACCTGCTCACTATATACCAGTCACAAGTCCGCCATGTCTATACAGATCACATGATCACTATGTACCAATCACAAGTGTTCCATGTGTATACTGATCACCTGATCATTATGTAACAGTCACTAGTCATCCATGTCTAGACCGATCACTTGATCCCCATCTCTATTCTTTCATATCTATGTAGATCATCCAATCACTATGTACAAATAATAAGTCCTACATGTCTATACAGATCACCTAAGCACTATGTACCAATCACGAGTCCTCCATGTCTATACAGATCACCCGATCACTATGTAGCTATCACGATTTCTCCATGTCTATACCGATCATCTGATCAATATGTACCAGTCACAAGTCCTCCATGTCTATACAGATCACCTTATCACTATGTACCAGTCACTAGACCTTCATATCTATACAGATCACCTGATTACTATGCACCAATCATGAGTCCTCCATGTCTATACAGATCACCTGATCACTGTTTACAAGTCATGAGTCCTACATCTCTAGACAGATCGCTCGATCCCCATCACTAGTCCTTCATAACTATACAGATCACCTAATCACTATGTACCAGTCACAAGTCCTCCATGTCTATAGAGATCACCTGATCACTATGTAGCAATCATGAGTCCTCTGCGTCTATACTGATCTCCTGATCACTATGTACCAATCATGCATCCTACATGACAAGACAGATCACTCAGTCCCCATCACTAGTCCAACATATCCATACAGATCACCTGATCACTATTGTAGAGCAGCGGGGTTGGTGCAGTGCGACAGACAGACAGTGACCGCAGGATAGTTCAAAACAAAGTGTCTGTAATGTCCAATGTACTCACAAACTGAAATATATGGTATCCTCCAGTTCGCACCTGGGAATCAAGACAATCCGTATGTGAGACCAGTTGCCGTGGGCGACTGCACCACCGTGTCATGCTGAGGGGTGTCAGGCCTTTTTGGCTTTGCTTGGCTCCATGTTAAAGGCTGACACACCTGAGGCGTAGCTAGGGTTTTGGTTCAGGGGGGGGGGTGAAACATTTGAGTGGGCCCCTAACCAAGTAACCTTGATTACACCCCATTACAACTTGGTGACGCGCCCTAATAGTGGAGGAGAAACACGTGATGGTGTCTCCACGGTGTTGGATGTTTTGGTCTCCCCAAGGCCAATCATCTGTTCCTTCAAAGCCTTTTACTAGGCACTGCTCCTTATAGCCAGATTCCTACTCCACACTGATGAGGGGCAAACACCCCGAAACAGCTGTCTGTGGATGGATACCATGCTTGGCATAGGTGGTTTTCCTGTATTGGATGTTTTCCTTTATTGGATGCTGCCCTTCCCGTGGTTGTTCCTTCCCGGGGAAAGATCTGGCTATTCACTGCTTGCGTTGAAAAACACGTGATGGTGTCTCCGCAGCTATCCTGCATGCATTTGCATATTTCCCATAAGGGATGGGGGCAGTGTTCTGGATCACTGCGTTGAGAAACACCTGATGGTGTCTCCGCGGTGTTGGATGTTTTGGTCTCCCCGAGGCCAATCATCTGTTCCTTCTAATAGTGGAGTAGGACCTCAGCAGATGACCGCGCTACTACTGAAGATAATCTCTATATCAAGACCAACATAGATATTACCGCTATATGGTCAGTGGTAGATATCAGTCCTACAGAACATATAAGAGATCACAGCACAGTTACAGATAATGACTTACTGCTGATGTTTTTCTGATGGAATCGTTCACTTTTCCCGTCTTTTCCATCTGGCCCAGACTGACATGACAACTTCTTTCAGCCTGGACTCATCTGCAGAGAATACAACAAAGGCCGTGGACACACACAACCTATAAAAATACTGTCCGTTTTACATGGACGAGAATCGCACAAATGTTTACAAAACAGTGATCCGTGTCCCCCCGTGATCACCCCCTCCTCACTTGGCACCCCCGGACACGCATTTTGCGTTCTAGCTTTTTCAACAGGGTCTCAATGTTAGAAGTGTATGTGTGCAAAATTTGGGCACTCTAGCTGTTAAAGGGTTAAATAGCAGAAAAAACTGGCGTGGGCTCCCACGTAATTTTCACCGCCAGAATGGGAAAGCCAGTGACTGAGGGCAGATATTAATAGCCTAGAGAGGGACCATGGTTATAGCACCCCCCTGGCTAAAAACATCTGCCCCCAGCCACCCCAGAAAAGGCACATCTGTAAGATGCGCCTATTCTGGCACTTGGCCACTCTCTTCCCACTCCCGTGTAGCGGTGGGATATGGGGTAATAAAGGGTTAATGCCACCTTGCTATTGTAAGGTGACATTAAGCCAGGTTAATAATGGAGAGGTGTCAATAAGACACCTATCCATTATTAATCCAATAGTAGTAAATGGTTAATAAAACACACACACATTAGGGATAAATTTTAATGAAATAAAGACACAGGGTGTTGTAATAGTTTATTATACTCTCAATCCAATTGAAGACCCTTGTCACCTGAAACAGTTAAAATAAAAAATCAACAATATCCCATACCTTCCGTCGTTCAGACATGTCCCACAATGTAAATCCATCTTAAGGGGTTAAATATTTTTTACAGCCAGGAGCTCTGCTAATGCAGCTGTGCTCCTGACTGTAAAATCTGGGGAATGAATGGGAAGCAGGGGAACGTAGCTACCTAGACTTGCAGTGCTGCGCCCCCTGCTGGTATAAACTCATATAATTACCGGCTTTTCTGCTATCTAGCGCTGTATGAAATATAAATATATGTACCGTATATATATGTGTCTCACTGACATACATATATATATATATATATATATATATATATACACTCACCGGCCACTTTATTAGGTACACCTGTCCAACTTCTTGTTAACACTTAATTTCTAATCAGCCAATCACATGGCGGCAACTCAGTGCATTTAGGCATGTAGACATGGTCAAGACAATCTCCTGCAGTTCAAACCGAGCATCAGTATGGGGAAGAAAGGTGATTTGAGTGCCTTTGAACGTGGCATGGTTGTTGGTGCCAGAAGGGCTGGTCTGAGTGGAGCGCCCCCACACCGCCGCAGGGCCGAGGGGTACCCGGAGCCGGGCCTCTGGGTCTCAGTCCTGGGGTTGTCACGGTGGCTAGACCCGGTCCGTGGCCCTGTCTGTCAGTGGGGGACGTCCGGTGCAATAAGTGGTGTTGTAACGGTGCAGTTGTGAGGTGCAGGTCGCGGTAAATAACAAGGACACCAGGTTGCAGTCTCTTTACCTCTTTACTGAAGGTTTTTGGAGACCTCAGTCCAGAGCGCTGTTAACTGGGTTGTCAGAGACCGGCCGGTCCAAAGGCACATCAGGAGTTCTCTTTACAGGTGGGAATCAGTGTCTACCTGCTAGCGCTGGGTGTTGTAGTTCTTCCCTGCTGAGCTCACGGGATAGTCCTCACAACTGTTTCTGTCTGTCTCTATTGTTCGTTCTCTTCGTCCTCCAGGTGATATGGTAGGACGCACCCGTATGACGGGGTAGGCCTGGAGTTCTTCCGGGACCCTAGAGTCGCCCCTCTCCCACAGCTGCCTCCGTTGTCTGCTTAGGTGTTAAGTGAGACAGCCAACCTGTAATTAGCTGTCCGGCCGTGGTTTGCAGTAGTACTTAAAGTCTCTTACTTGCTCGGCGTTCCGGCCACCGACTGTTTGCGCCTCAGAAGGATGTTGCCTCGGTCTAACAGCACGACTCCTTCTGGTCCCAATACTTCTTTACTGTATTCCCGTTGTGCGCTGGTTAGTTCTGTTCTGAAGAGTCTGCCAGGATCCCATCCCTGACAGGTCTTCTCACTAGCTCTTCCCAGCTACTTCTCCCTGTCTTCCTGTCCAACCCCCAGTTTTACCAGAGTTGTGAGGAGTGGCCTACTAGATAGGACCACCCCCCCTGGTGGCCGGAGTGTGAAGTGTGGTGTGAGTGTACCTGATCAGAGAAACTCCTTAGTGCAATCAGACGTACCATAGCTCCCCATAGTGGCGGAGCCACAGTACTGCAACAACCAGGACTCTGGGGTGCTGCATGAGTATTTCAGAAACTGCTGATCTACTGGGATTTTCACGCACAACCATCTCTAGGGTTTACAGAGAATGGTCCGAAAAAGAAAAAAAATCCAGTGAGCGGCAGTTCTGTGGGCGGAAATGCCTTGTTGATGCCAGAGGTCAGAGGAGAATGGGCAGACTGGTTCGAGCTGATAGAAAGGCAACAGTGACTCAAATCGCCACCCGTTACAACCAAGGTAGGCCTAAGAGCATCTCTGAACGCACAGTGCGTCGAACTTTGAGGCAGATGGGCTACAGCAGCAGAAGACCACACCGGGTACCACTCCTTTCAGCTAAGAACAGGAAACTGAGGCTACAATTTGTACAAGCTCATCGAAATTGGACAGTAGAAGATTGGAAAAACATTGCTTGGTCTGATGAGTCTCGATTTCTGCTGCGACATTCGGATGGTAGGGTCAGAATTTGGCGTAAACAACATGAAAGCATGGATCCATCCTGCCTTGTATGGAGCATCTTTGGGATGTGCAGCCGACAAATCTGCGGCAACTGTGTGATGCCATCATGTCAATATGGACCAAAATCTCTGAGGAATGCTTCCAGCACCTTGTTGAATCTATGCCACGAAGAATTGAGGCAGTTCTGAAGGCAAAAGGGGGTCCAACCCGTTACTAGCATGGTGTACCTAATAAAGTGGCCGGTGAGTGTATATATATATATATATATATCTACCTATACTATGTGTAGACATTAATTTTATTTGTTCTATTCTAACCTGTCAGTGTGATTTTACTGTACACTGCGCTGAATTGCCGGCTGTTCTATAGTACACCGCTGCGTATTTCTCGCAAGTCACACTGATGGTCCGTGTGTAATCCGATTTTTTCTCACCCCCATAGACTTTCATTGGCGATTCTCGGCCGAGATACGCTGACAATCGCAGCATGCTGCGATTTCACTCGGATCCTGAATATGGCCGAGAAAACAATGGATAATAGGAGCTGCCTCATCACCATCTATCTCCAACCTGCACAAACTCCTCATCCTGCTGATACCCAAAATACTGAACCGTTGCTGCCGTATGTGTCCCTATTACTGCACCTGCTGTGTGGTTCTCTGTGCCTTCTAAATTCTAAAGCAACCCTCTATAATATAGTAATGCCGGGTGCAAGTGCCCTAGAAAACAGTGCCCACATTTTGCCCCCTAGAAAGTGATAATGCCCTGTGTGCCACTTTGACAGTCACAGTAACCTGAGTTCTCCTATAACAATAAGTGTCCACTTTACATTTAATAAAGTGCTGAGCCTCCCCCCTGTACAACTCCCCTATACAGAGTATGATGCTCTCTTATACACAGTATAACGCCCCCTCACTGTATAGTATGACTCACACAGTATACTGACCGCTTAGTAACCCCCAAACTGTTTGATGGCTACAACACTGTATGATGGCCCCTTCACTGTAATCCCCACACTGTACGATGGCCCCCTAGATAGCCTCCATATAGTATAATGCACCAAATCCTCCTAAATATAGTATAATGCACTCCCCATAGGCTTACTCTACATTGTATAATGCACCCTATAGACAGACTCTATAGCACAAGGCAGCACCCATAGGCAGACTCTATAACACAATGCAGCAACCCATAGGCAGACCCTGTAGTAAAAGGCAGCACCCAATAGGCAGACCCTGTAGTATAAGGCAGCACCCCATAGGCAGACTGTAGTATAAGGCAGCACCCCCATAGGCAGACCCTGTAGTCTGCCTATGCACGCTATGTACAGTATGTATGTATGTATCGGCTATGTATGTATGTATGTATTGGCCTATGTATCGGCTGCACGCGCCGATACAGGTACAGTAGCGTAGCTACGCTACCGTGACACGCCCAACCCTTTGCTGCGGTTTTTTTTAATGGAATATGTGGCCATGGGCCACTTGTAAGACACGGCCTGGAGGGAGCGAACTGTTCCACTACCATCCTCCAAAGATTAAAGCCTATGCCGGGTTTTCTTAAATCTGCCTTAAGGCCCCGTCTCACATAGCGATTTACCAACGATCACGACCAGCGATACGACCTGGCCGTGATCGTTGGTAAGTCGCTGTGTGGTCGCTGGGGAGCTGTCACACAGACAGCTCTCTCCAGCGACCAACGATCAGGGGAACGACTTCGGCATCGTTGAAACTGTCTTCAACGATGCCGAAGTCCCCCTGCAGCACCCGGGTAACCAGGGTAAACATCGGGTTACTAAGCGCAGGGCCGCGCTTAGTAACCCGATGTTTACCCTGGTTACCAAAAAAAACACACTACATACTCACTATCTGATGTCCGTCAGGTCCCTTGCCGTCTGCTTCCTGCTCTGACTGAGCCGCCGTACAGTGAGAGCAGAGCGCAGCGGTGACGTCACTGCTGTGCTCTCACTTTACGGCGGCAGTCAGAGCAGGAAGCAGACGGCAAGGGACCTGACGGACATCAGATGGTGAGTATGTACTGTTTGGGTTTTTTTTACATTTACGCTGGTAACCAGGGTAAACATCGGGTTACTAAGCGCGGCCCTGCGCTTAGTAACCCGATGTTTACCCTGGTTACCAGTGAAGACATCGCTGGATCGGTGTCACACACACCGATTCAGCGATGTCAGCGGGACCTCAACGACCAAAAAAAGGTCCAGGCCATTCCGACACGACCAGCGATCTCACAGCAGGGGCCTGATCGCTGGTACGTGTCACACATAGCGAGATCGCTACTGAGGTCGCTGTTGCGTCACAAAACTTGTGACTCAGCAGCGATCTCGCTAGCGATCTCGCTATGTGAGACGGGGCCTTTAGGCAAAAAGCTTGTCCAAGACCAAATTTACTTTTACTTTGCACTGCAATCACAGCTATATATGTGACTGCAATGCACACCAGCAGCCTTAAAGGGAACCTGTCACCCCCAAAATCGATGATGAGGTAAGCCCACCGTCATCAGGGGCTTATCTACAGCATTCTGTAATGCTGTAGATAAGCCCCCGATGTTACCTAAAAGAGGAGAAAAAGGGGTTATATTATACTCACCGAGGGGTGGTCCCGCTGCGGTCCGGTCCGATGGGTGTCTCAGGTCCGCTCTGGCGCCTCCTATCTTCATTCCATGACGTCCTCTTCTGGTCTTCACGCCGCGGCTCCGGCGCAGGTGTACTTTGTCTGCCCTGTTGAGGGCAGAGCAAAGTGCTATAGTGTGCAGGCGCCGGGCCTCTCTGACCTTTCCGGCGCCTGCGCACTGCAGTACTTTGCTCTGCCATCAACAGGGCAGACAAAGTACGCCTGCGCCGGAGCCACAGCGTGAAGACCAGAAGAGGACATCATGGAATGAAGAAGGGAGGCACTGTACCGGACCTGAGATGCCCATCGGAGCGGGACCGCCCCTAGGTGAGTATAATCTAATGTCTTTTTCTCCTCTTTCAGGTAACATCAGCGGCTTAGCTACAGCATTACAGAATGCTGTAGATAAGCCCCTGATGACGGTGAGCTTACCTCACCATCGATTTTGGGGGTGACAGGTTCCCTTTAATATGCTTCTACGTGCATCCTGCGGGACACATAGTGACCCTCGCATATAACACCTGTCACTGCCTCACATACTCCACCTCTGTTCAAACTTGTGGGGTAGAATATTTGTCACCATACAGGGAATCCGTGACAGGGCAACCACATTTCCCTGCAACTTCCCCACCCAATGTTCCACAGTGAAATTAAAATTCTGCAGAGAGAGAAACTATCTGGTGACCCCAGCATTCCTCTCCTTGGCATCTCTCATCCACACCAAGGGTGAATGATCTGTTACCGAGTGAAATAGTCGACCAAGTAAATAATAGCATAGAGATTCCAAGACCAACTTAATGGCGAGGAACTCCTTCTCCACTACACTATCATTTTTCTCAGCCGAGGCGAGTTTCCTTCTTAGGTAGGTGACCGGATGTTCCTCTCCGTTCACCTCCTATGACAGCTCCACTCCTAAGCCCATGTTAGAGGCATCCGTCTGTACGATGAAGCCTTTCTGTAAGTTGGGACTAACGAAGACGGGCTGTCCGCACAGTGCCACCTTCATGGATTGGTAAGCTTCCTCTGCCTGGGGTTTCCACCAAACCATGACCGACTTCTTTCCCTTGAGGAGATTGGTTAGGGGTGTTGTTCTCAAAAAATTAGGTATAAATCTCTGGTAATATCCGATGATTACGAGAAATGCTCTCACCTGTTTGGTGGTAGCAGATCGAGGCCAGTTCTGAATGGCCTCAATTTTATTTATTTGGGGTTCAATAACCCCACGGCCTATCATGTATCTTACGTACCATTCTTCTTCTAGTCCTATAGCACATTTTTTGGGATTCACCGTCAAGCCCATGGCTCTGAGCGAATCTACTACCACTTTTACCCGGGACATGTGGTTATGCCAGTCAACACTAAAGATGATGATGTCATCCAAGTACGCTAACACATACTTCTGATGGGGTTCTAGCACTATGTCGATCAACCTCTGGAACATGGCTGGGGCCTCATGTAGTCCAAAGGGAAAGAAGACATAATGGTACAGACCCTCCGGTTTTGTGAAGGCGGTCTTTTCCTTTGCCAACTCCATAAGAGGCACCTGCCAATAACTCTTGGTCAGATCGAGCATGGTAAAGCCCTGGGCCTGACCTAGTCACTCAATCAGTTCATCCACCTAGGGCATTGGATAAAGGTTGACACCTCATTTAATTTTCGGAAGTCATTACAGAACCGTAATGATCCATCTGGCTTTGGGATTAACACAATTGGGCTTGCCCAGTCACTCCGGGATTCCCCAGTTACTCTCAGCTGGAGCATTTGTCGTCCTGGAGGTGTCTCTCTGAAACGCGCGTTGGGCCGGAGGTTCGCTCCCTGGACATCCTGATTATTATAAGGTGACTATGCCGATTCTTTATACCAATGTATTTATATGTGCCTCAGCTTTGATTGTATCTGAGGGATGATTTTGGTGGATTATACCTTGTGATTCAGCAGTGCCCTTTTCTAAATGCCTGCCTCCATGTATTTTTTGTTCATCTATACCTATACACTGGAGTGGTTAGGGATTATCACATATAGATGCCCAGGGAACGAGCCTCCCTTTGCTTGCACAGTAATCCCTATGATTACAGTTCTCTGATTCATTTCCCTTTCACCTATGTCTGTAGTCTTAAATAATAAAGCTGTTATATTTTGGAACAAATTGGACCAAAGTATCATATTTTTCCTTTACTATGGGCCTGACTGCCACAATTCAGTCCTGCAATCTTGCCACGTGCTCGAATACACTCCTGTGTGGTGTTGGCTCCTGTTCCCACGTCTCCTTTCTACGTCCAGCAACCCCCTCGGATGTCTGCCATACAGTAACTCAAAAGGAGAGAAACCCGTGGAAGGCTGTGGTACCTCGGTAGATAGTGAACATCAGATAGGGCAATAACATGTCCCAATCCCTACCGTCCTTGGAGATCACCTTTTTGAGCAGGCACTTGAGGGTTTTGTTGAAGCGCTCAACGAATCCGTCGGTCTGGGGATGATACACATACGTGCGCAACTGCTTTATTTTGAGGAGCTTGTACAGTTCCTTCGTCACCTTGGACATAAAAGGAGGCCCCTGATCAGTAAGGATCTCCTTCGGTAGCCCAAAGCGACAGAACATGGCAAACAACTCCCGGGCTATTGCTGAGGTGTGCTGAAGCAGAATGGCCTCCGGGTATCAGATGGTCTACAAGCACTAATATGTTTTATATTCAGATAGAGCAAATTGGCCTATAGATGGCACTTCCTAAACTTACAAAGAATGCCTACAAACACAATGGGAGTCAATGCCACAGTAAAATTACAATATCTTTATTGAGTCACTCTTTTTAAAAACCATACATATAAAAAAACTTTCTATAATAGAGATACATATGCAAAATACAACTACCATATGCAGACCAGTATCACAAAACCATGCATATCTACAAAGTCCCAATACTTCAAAGAAATTATAGTCGTTTGTTCAGATATATCAAATATAAATAATTAGTATAGCACAAGTTGCTACTGATAGGCAAACCAATATTAGAGAAGTAACAAGTCTCCTATAACATCAAAGTGATGCCTCTCATAAAACAAACAAGTTCCAAAACAATATTTAATGCATGCACGCTCATTTAGCGGTGATAAAGGAAGCTTAGTGCTTAAATATCCGTAAAGTGCATATTTATTTATTTTTACCGATAAATGAGCCCATGCCTTATGAGTATAGACATTATTCACTTAGGAGAGGGGGATAAAACTTGGGAGATAGCCGAAACAACCAATCAATGTAGCTCAAACATGCTAATGCATGAGGGACTTAGTATAAAAGTAAGCGTCCCATAACTAAATCCCAAAGTATAACCGTTTTTAAGAAATCAAATGAAAGTGATACATGACCTCCACGTGTAGTCCTGGGCCCCAACGCACTTTTCGCGTTAGCTTCTTCCGGGGGATCTGTGTGTCATATGTGTTAAGATTGGAACTATTTATAGCCCTGCTTTACATAGGTGGCAGCGGTGTGATAATGGCGGTCGCATCAGTGAGCCGGACTGCAGCGTGAGCGTGGGTCGGCGTCCCACGTCACTGATCCACTCCCACCGTCAGACGCGTCAGGACGGGGGGTGGAGCCAGTGACGCCTAGGACGCGTTGCCATGGAGATGCGGCTGCCCAGGCACTGATAGAGCGCACTCACCGCGGGGATATCCGGGAGTAATAGATGATTCTATGTACCGCTAAAAAAGGGAGGGGAGGGAGAGAAAAAGAAAAAAGGCACGCATTTGCCCTTATCATATCAGATAGATCACTAAGTGTTTATCTGCATTGTGGCTACGCATTACCCTCACATAAAGTTGATATTATGAAATTACCGTACATATATTTTAGAGGATAAGTTATTCTTGTGAATGTGTATTCAGTGCCAATATAAAGGAGACAAACAGTGCAAGACATGTATCGACTTTGGAACAGTAGTACTATCAACACATACCACAAATAGGTCCCATGTGAATAAATGTATAATGTATGAACAACGTTAGTAAAGTGAAAACATGTATTAATAATATAAATAAGTGATTATGTAAAAAAGTATATCAACCTATAAAAAAGTGAGGTTGATCTATATTATACAGTATAACTAGAAAAATAAATATACATGATTAATAATATTTAAATAAACAATAATAAGAATTATACTGTGGATTAGTGACTATTAAAGATGCATGATAAGGACTAAAGGTAAGACATTTCTAGTTATTCGAGGTCAAAGTATACCCAAATTGGCCCAGAGGTGTGTGTAGAAACCACTAAGGCCAACATGGGACATACAGTTAGGTCCATATATATTTGGACAGAGACAACATTTTTCTAATTTTGGTTATGGACATTACCACAGTGAATTTTAAACAAAACAATTCAGATGCAGTTGAAGTTCAGACTTTCAGCTTTCATTTGAGGGTATCCACATTAAAATTGGATGAAGGGTTAAGGAGTTTCAGCTCCTTAACATGTGCCACCCTGTTTTTAAAGGGACCAAAAGTAATTGGACAATTGACTCCAAGGCTATTTCATGGACAGGTGTGGGCAATCCCTTCGTTATGTCATTCTCAATTAAGCAGATAAAAGGCCTGGAGTTGATTTGAGGTGTGGTGCTTGCATTTGGAAGGTTTTGCTGTGAAGTAAACATGCGGTCAAAGGAGCTCTCCATGCAGGTGAAGCAAGCCATCCTTAAGCTGCGAAAACAGAAAAAACCCATCTGAGAAATTGCTACAATATTAGGAGTGGCAAAATATACAGTTTGGTACATCCTGAGAAAGAAAGAAAGCACTGGTGAACTCATCAATGCAAAAAGACCTGGGCGCCCACGGAAGACAACAGTGGTGGATGATCGCAGAATAATCTCCATGGTGAAGAGAAACCCCTTCACAACAGCCAACCAAGTGACCAACACTCTCCAGGAGCTAGGCGTATCAATATCCAAATCTACTGTAGCGCCCCCACCGCCGCAGGGCCGAGGGGTACCCGGTACCGGGCCTCGGAGTCTCTGCTCTGGGGTTGTCACGGTGGCTAGGCCCGGTCCGTGACCCTGCTGAGGGGTGTACAGTAATAGATGTGGGTAGATGATGGTGGTGGTGATGCTGTAGTGGTGCGGTGCAGTAAATAACAAGGACACCAGGTTGCAGTCTCTTTACCTCTTTACTGAAGATCTCTGGGTCCTCAGTCCGGAATCCAGATAACCAGGCTGCGCAAGTCTGGCCGGTCCAATGGCACCTCCAGAGTTCTCTTAACAGGTGGAAATCTGCGCCTTCCTACTAGCGCTATGTGTTGTGATCCTTCCCTGCTGTGCTTACGAAAAGTCCCCACAACTGTTGTGTCCGTTTCTTAAGTTCCCTCACAACTCGATTAGATGATCTTCTGCTAATCCTCCGTCCCTCCCTGTTGTTCTGGTTGGGATGGCACCCGTATGACGGGTAGGCTCGGAGCTCTTCCGGGACCCTAGAGTCGCCCCTCTCCACAAGTTGCCCCCCAAGACTGCATAGGTGATTTAGGTGAGACAGCCCGCCTTAGACTGACTGTCCTGCCGTTGGTTTAGAGTATTGCTTGAAGCTGAATATTGTAATACTCCCTCGGCGTTCCGGCCGCCGGTTGTGCGCCTCACTAGGATGTTGCCTCGGTCTTACAGCACGACTCCTACCGGTATTCTCCTTGTTGCTTTGATCTCGTTTCTCACTCAGCACAATCTATCTCGCTTCCAGTCCCTCCTTGGGTACCGCCGCTATACTGAGCAGGCACGGTCCCGTTACGTTCGCTCAAGTTGCCAAGCCTCTGTCAGGATCCCACCCCTGACAGGGACCCTACCGAATCTTCTCCTACAACACCCTCTGCCACAAGGTGTTGCCTGGTTCCAACCCAGTCAGCTTTCTGTCTAACTTCCTGCCTGACCCCCAGTTTACCCACAATGGTGGGGAGTGGCCTAATGAATAGAACCCTTAGCTCCCCCTGGTGGCCCGGCTGTGAAATGTATTGGTGTCTGTGATACCTGGTCAGATGAACTCCTTCACTGCCATCAGACGTACCATAGCTCCCCTTAGTGGCGGAGCCACAGTACTGCAACGACCAGGACTCTGGGGCGCTGCACTACCATAAAGAGAAGACTGCATGAAAGTAAATACAGAGGGTTCACTGCACGGTGCAAGCCACTCATAAGCATCAAGAATAAAAAGGCTAGACTGGACTTTGCTAAAAAAACATCTAAAAAAGCCAGCACAGTTCTGGAAGAGCATTCTTTGGACAGATGAAACAAAGATCAACCTCTACCAGAATGATGGAAAGAGAAATGTATGGCGAAGGCGTGGTACAGCTCATGATCCAAAGCATACCACATCATCTGTACAACACGGCGGAGGCAGTGTGATGGCTTGGGCATGCATGGCTGCCAGTGGCACTGGGTCACTAGTGTTTATTGATGATGTGACACAGGACAGAAGCAGCCGAATGAATTCTGAGGTATTCAGAGACATACTGTGTGCTCAGATCCAGCCAAATGCAGCCAAACTGATTGGTTGTCGTTTCATACTACAGATGGACAATGACCCAAAACATAAAGCCAAAGCAACCCAGGAGTTCATTAAAGCAAAGAAGTGGAATATTCTTGAATGGCCAAGTCAGTCACCTGATCTCAACCCAATTGAGCATGCATTTCACTTGTTAAAGACTAAACTTCAGACAGAAAGGCCCACAAACAAACAACAACTGAAAACCACCGCAGTGAAGGCCTGGCAGAGCATCAAAAAGGAGGAAACACAGCGTCTGGTGATGTCCATGAGTTTAAGACTTCAAGCCGCCATTGCCAACAAAGGGTTTTCAACCAAGTATTAAAAATGAACATTTCATTTAAAATTATTGAATCTGTCCAATTACTTTTGGTCCCTTTAAAAACATGGTGGCACATGTTAAGTAGCTGAAACTCCTTAACCCTTCATCCAATTTTAATGTGGATACCCTCAAATGAAAGCTGAAAGTCTGAACTTCAACTGCATCTGAATTGTTTTGGTTAAAATTCATTGTGGTAATGTCTATAACCAAAATTAGAAAAATGTTGTCTCTGTCCAAATATATATGGACCTAACTGTATGCTTTTCCTTCAAAAACTTTTTTTTTAAAAAAAACCCACCTTTTTTTTTTACATATTTTCAAAGAACGTTTAAAACTCCTCTATATGACATCACAAATAATATGAGAATAATGGGTTTGATCTTTATTTTTCTTCTTTTCTTTTTTTCTTTTTTCCTTCTCCCCAGGGGAGTACTCCTTGCTTGTATGTGGCCAAGCAGGACAAAACTCCTTCATCGGACAAATCCCTCTGGAAATCCAGGAACCAGCCCACCTTCCGGACCATCCAACGACAGTAAGTATCAATATATAGACACTAAAAAAATGTTTTAAAGAAAAACGCAAGGATTAAAATAGAACACTATATACAAAAAATAAAAACAGAAAAACAAAAGACAACTACAGAAAGGGGGCAAACTCAGCATTTCATTTAGACCCTTTGATTAGACACCAAAGGGTTAAGAAGATTGATTGGTGGCCCTGGGCAGATTTTACTATCGGCCCCACCAAATACATTGCAATCCGTTCAAAAGGTACAAATGGAGCGCCCCCACTGCCGCAGGGCCGAGGGGTACCCGGTACCGGGCCTCTCTGTCTCAGGTCTGGGGTTGTCATGGTGGCTAGACCCGGCCCGTGACCCTGCTGAGGGGCGTCCAATGAAGGTGGAGAGTGATGCTGTTGTGGTGTGGTGTCGGTCGCAGTAAATAACAAGGACACCAGGTTGCAGTCTCTTTACCTCTTTACTGAAGGCTTCCGGATCCTCAGTCCGAAAAACGGTTAACCGGGCTGCGTGAGTCCAGCCGGTCCGATGGCACCTCCAGAGTTCCCTTTGCAGGTGGAAATCTGTGCCTACCTTCTAGCGCTTGTGTGTTGTAGTCCTTCCCTGCTGTGCTTACGGGATAGTCCTCACAACTGTTGTGTCTGTTTCTGAAGTTCCCTCACAACTCGATTATGATGTTCTGTTTCGTCCCCCAGATGATATGGCTAGGACGCACCCGTATGACGGGTAGGCTTGGAGGTCTTCCGGGACCCTAGAGTCGCCCCTCTCCAGATGTTGCCCCCTGTGTCTGCTTAGGTGATGTTGGGTGAGACAGCCCGCCTATAACTGACTGTCCTGCCGTAGGTTTGAAGTAAGGCCTGGAGCTCAATACTTCCTCGGCGTTCCGGCCACCGGCTACGCGCCTCAGTAGGATGTTGCCTCGTCTTACAGCACGACTCCTACTGGTGTTTCTCCTTGTTGCGTTGATCTCGTTTCTCACTCAGCACAATAAACCTCGCTTCTTGTCCTTTCTTGGGGTACCACCGCAATGAAGTGCAGGCGCGGTCCCGTAACGTTCTTTCTGTTCGCTAGGCCTCGGATCCCACCCCTGACAGGGACCCCCCTGAATCTTCCCCTGCAACACCCTCTGCCACAGGATGTTGCCTGGTTCCAACCCAGTCAGCTTCTCACTAACTTCCTATCCAACCCACAGTTTTAACAGACTGTGAGGAGTGGCCTAATACATAGCACCCTTAGCTCCCCCTGAAGGCCAGACTGTGAAGTGTATTGGTGTCTGTGATACCTGGTCAGGTGAACTCCTTCAGTGCCATCAGACGTACCATAACCCCCCTTAGCGGCGGAGCATCAGTACTGCAATGACCAGGACTATGGGGCGCTGCACTAAGGTACCTCTATAATGGACAGAGGCACTAATGGACTCCTTTAGTTTGCAGTGGGTGAGATTAGTTGGCAATCCGGACACGTATCACAGTACCTCTGGACCTCAGCGTAGACCCAAGGCCAAAAAAATGCTGCAGTATGCGCTCCTGCGTCTCTTTGGCCCCCAAGTGCCCTCCTAGCATGTGGGTGTGAGCCATTTTAAACACCGCCCGGCGGTAGCATTGGTGCACTACCAGTTGTTCTGCCACTTCACTTCATCCCAGATCTTAAACACCCTGTATAACAAATCCTGGTGGATAGCCATGTGGGGGAAAGCTTCCTCACCACTCGGTTGCAGAGCCACTCCATTTATCTCTATCACCCTTTCTCGTGCCTGGGCCAGAGTGGGATCCTGGAGCTGAGCTGTCTCGAACGTGTCAAGGATCACTTCCAGCTCGGGTATTGGTGGGGTTTACTCGACCTCTCCTGCCAATATCTCTAGGGGAACCTATTGGGGTTAGACTCAGTCCCTAGTTTGGCGACCTCTGTGGCAAGTATCACTGACTCGGGATCTTTGAGTTCCATGCCCAGAATAACATTTACCCTGGGAAGGATAAACCTGGTCTCCCACAGAGACCAGAATAGAGGCAAGTCTCTTCCCAACACAGTAACATATGAAAGGATGTTCACTAGTGATGAGCGAACGTGCTCGCCACCACTCATTACTCACCCAAGTATCACTATGCTCGGTGTACTCAGTGAACACCGAGTATTTCCAGGATTATTCGGCGGGAGCTTGGGTCTCCACCCTGCAATTTTGGCACTCTTTAGAGCACCAATGAGTGCAGGGATTGTCAGCCATACACTGTAATACCGCAGCCATCTTTGTTGTGGTATTGCAGTGATTGGCTGACCGCACGGCGTCATCAGGTCTATAAGAGACCTGGCGCCACCCTGTTCGCGACATTCTACTCCGGACTTAACGAGTGTAGGGAGAGCTGCTGCTGAGATAGGGTCAGAATCGTGCTTTTAATAGTTAGTGTAGATCTGCCACTGTTCAGTCCACAACTCCTGAGTAACCAACATTCCTTTTTAGGGCTAATTCGGGGTCCCGAGATTGCAGTGCTAGGTAGGCAGGGGAGTCTATGTGAGCATATCCACATACCAGTGCAAGGCATGCAGGCACTGTATGTGAGTATGTGGGTCCTGGTCATCACAGTAACATTGATTGAAGGCAAGAAGGGATAACTGTCACCAGGTAACTACCATCATGCAAAACATTCACACTCCTGGCCACCAGGAGGCGCTTTTGATCCTATTCACTAGGTGACTTCCCATATATATGGTAGTTTGTAGGCAAAGTTAGTCCGTTCTTGCCAGCAAACAGACTGGAGCAGTCTGAGGCAGAAGAGGGTGTACGGAGCTGTGTAGCCGCAGTGCTACATGCAGGAGAGCAAAGCACAGGAGAGGATACCAGTAGGAGACCAGCCACGAGCAGGCTGCCTCCTTCTGAGGCGCAGAAACCGGTAGCTGGAACACCGAGGATTGTAAGGCCCTCCATGACTTACATCAGAGACCGGCAGGTCAGCTGAACTCCACGTTACCTGTCTGCTTTAGTACCCAGGAGGCACGGTGACACCCTTAGAGGCTGGGGCGTGCTAGAGTCCCTATAAACCGTTTCAAGTCACCAGTCATACGGGTCATGTCCTATCCTATATGGGGGACAGAGAAAACAATAGAACACTTGTGAGGACCTTATTTGAAGCCCTAAGCAGTAAGGAACTACAACACCATGGTGCTAGAGGAAGGCTTTGATTTCCACCTGGATAAGGGGACTCCTAACTTGCCTCCAAGCCGGCCGGGCCCTGCCTGCCCTGTGATCTGGTGCCCTGGACTGTGGCTGCCTGAAGACTTCAGTAAACAAGGTAAAGAGACTGCAAACCTGTGTCCTCATTCTTCATGGCACCTCTCACCATCTTTCATTTGCACACCGGGAGCCATGGGGATATACTTTACCTGTGGGAAGTTATACCATCTAGCTGCCATAACATCACCCCAGAGGACCCCTTAAAGCAGCGTCGGTCCCCACTGAACGAATACCACAGGTGGCGTCATGAACATAAACTTTATTCCCTTTAAAGACCTTTCCCTTTTGCATGGGCGCCCTGGGCCATGGACCGGGTCACAGCTACCGTGACATCCCCCTGTGAAACGCAGGACCCGGTACCGAGTACCCCACGGTCCTCGCGGGGCGACTCATCTACATAGCTGTAACTGCATACCTCCAAAAGCTCTATTACTGTCTGCTGATGTTGCTTATTTTCTTTTCTTCACCTGATACCTGCTTCTTTTATTCTAAAGCAATTCATAGCCCCGTTATTTTAACATTTATTTGCTTGTTCACGCTGCCTACTACAGCCAGGTTATTGAAATCTAAGAACATGCTAATCTACCTTTTTTTTTGTCGCAGACACCAGATGTGAGTGCGGCAAAAAATATATATATATCTTGTGTCATAGCCAACTTGTTGACACAATTTAGTTGTGCCCCAAAAAATCAAGGGCACATTTACATCAGTCTGTTGTCCGAGGCTGACGGCTAGTATATCAGTGGGGGAAAAATTGTAGCTTCGCATGCATAAGTTTCATAGTTCTGTCTGCTAGCGTGTTGTACTCATTTTTAATTTTTTGCCAAATTTCACATACAAGAGAAAAAAAAATTAGACAGTCTGTTATCTGTGGCTGCGGCCTGGTGTATCGGTGGTGGAAATATCGTAGCTTCGCAGGCATAAGTTTCATAGTTCTGTCTGCTAACCTTGTTCCACTCTTTTTTTTTGTTATTTTAAAAATTCTCCAACCCCCCCCCAAATATTATACAATCTGTTATGTCAGGCTGAGGCCTGTTGTATCTGTGGTGGAAAAATCGTAGCTTCGCAGGCATAAGTTTCATGATTCTGTCTGCTAGCCTTGTTCCACTCTTTTTGCTATTTAAAAAATTCTCCAAACCTCTCAAAAAAATTATACAGTCTGTTATGTCAGATTGAGGCCTGTTGTATCTGTGGTGGAAAAATCGTAGCTTCGCAGGCATAAGTTTCATAGTACTGTCTGCTAGCCTTGTTCCACTCTTTTGTAGCTTTGAAGGCATACTGGTCAGATATAACTTTGCTCCAAATAAATACATTTGTGTTGAGCTTTTGAAATAGTTCTGTAGTCCATTTAAAATGGGCAGGGCAAGAGGCAAGGGACGGGGAAGTGGACGTGATGCTGATGGTGCATGCAGAGGACGAGGACGTGGCCAAGCTGAAAGTGGGCCACAACAAAGACTCACATCTTCTCGCTCGACCTTCCTGTACCAGTTTTTAAGGGATCGCAGCACACCACTATTGAAGCCAGAGCAGTGTGAAACAGTTGTTGGTTGGATAGCGGATAATGCTTCCAGTCACTTAGCCACCACCACCATGTCTTCCACACGGTCAAGTCTGAGTAGCCGTGAGTGTGGACCGGATATTCCTCACTCTGATCCTCCTTTCTCCCATCATGCTGAGTGCCCTAAGACAACTGATCCCACACTTGAACACTTCGAAGAGCTGTTCAGTTTTCCCTTTAAAGAGTCCATACTCTCATCTGTTCAACTTGAAGTAGGGCCAGATGAGATCGCATGTAGCGATGCCCAAAGCTTTGAGCTGCCACGGTCACATGAAGGCGATAGTGGGAAAGTGTCGCAAGAGGTGGACTATGATGAGACACAATTGCCAGAAAGTCGGGAGGAGGAGCAGGGTGCGGATGTGGAAGACAAGGTGTTGGATGACATAGTGACCGACCCAACCTGGCAGGACGACATGCAGAGCGAGGACAGCAGCACACATGGGGAAGGAGGCATATCACCCCAACAGGAAGAGGCAGTGTGGTTGCCACACACAGAAGGTGTGCATTTGTTCCCCGTAACACCAACATGAGGGAAGTTGCCATTTCAACTGTTAGATCTTCCCGAGTCTAGTTATTTTTTAAAGACTCTGCAGATAACCCCAAACAGGTCATTTGCAGCACCTGCCATGCCCGCATCAACAGGGGTAACAAAACTTCCAGCCTGACCACCACCAGCATGATCAGCTACATGGCAGCAAAGCACCTGAGTTTGTGGGCCGACTCCCAGGCTCCAAGAACTCTGTCTGCACGTGACACCACTGCTTCTTCCACTGTTTTGCATAGAAGCCAATCCCCAGTCCACCGTGCATGTGAAGATGCCTCTAGCCCTGCACCTGTTGTTGCCCACAGCCAAGCAGCACCATCATCAAGCCCGTCCACGTCCTTGTCCCAGCACAGCCTTCAGTTGTCTATACCCCAGTCATTGGAACGCAAGTGGAAATACCCAGCCAATGCCTCACAGGCCACAGTCCTAAATTCTAACATTTCTCTTCTGCTTGCGCTTGAAATGTTGCCTTTTAGGCCTGATGAGACAAAGCTTTCCACAGCCTGATGGCGGCGGCCATCCCAAGGTACTCGGTCCCCAGTTGCCACTATTTCTTCCGGTGTACCGTACTGGCTTTACACCAGCATGTGTCCCACAACATTACCCGTGCCCTCAACAATACTGTTACTGGGAAAGTCCACCTAACCACGGACATGTGGACAAGTACTTGTGGCCAGGGATGGTACATGTCACTGACAGCACACTGGGTTAACATAGTGGAAGCCAGGACCCAGTCGGATCTTGGGATGGAATACATCCTCCCCACGCCGAGGATTGCTGGCCCTACGTCAATCAGGTTTGCCCCCACAGTCTACAACTCCTGCACCTCCTCCTCTTCAGCCTCCATCTCTGAAATGAACATATCAGTCAGAAGCTGGAAGCACTGCAGCACTGCCTCAGCTAAGCGGCAACAGGCTGTGCTGAAGCTTATCTGCATAGGTGACAAACCGTACAATGCAGAAGAGTTGTGGACAGCGCTGAAAGAGCAGTCAGATATTTGGATGACACCACTGAAACTACAGCCAGGCATGGTCGTGTGTGACAAGCGCCGGAACCTGGTGGTGGCTCTGAGGCAAGGTGACCTCACACACATACCTTGCTTGGCCCATGTGCTTAACCTCGTGGTTCAACGTTTTCTGAAAAGCTACCCGGAGCTGCCGGATCTGCTAATGAAAGTACGCCATCTGTCTGCCCATTTTAGAAAATCAGCTTCAGCCTCAGCTGCCCTTGCCGTGCTTCAGCAGCATTTGCAGCTTCCGGCTCACCGACTGGTGTGTGAGGTCCCCACGCGCTGGAACTGTACGCTGCATATGTTGGAAAGGATTTGTGAGCAGAAGAGGGCAGTTGTTGACTACCAACATCAACAAGGTTGTCGATTTTCAGTTCAGACTCCACACATAAGACCTCAGGAGTGGACATGGATGTCAGACATATGTACCATCCTCCAAAACTTTGAGGACTGCATCAAGATGGTGAGTGGCGATGACGCCATAATTAGCGTCACATCCCACTTCTCAGCATTCTGAAGACCTCTCTGCTCACAATTAAAGAGGATGCATTGCAGGCAGAGCACAAGGACATGGATCAAGGAACCATACAGGGGGATTTCACTCAGCCCAGCCTCATGTCTTCCCAATGTGGATTGGTAAGCAATGAGAAGAAAGAGAAAGAACAGGAGATAATTTCATGCGGTATAGACGGTACTACAAGCACAGCTGTCATACCCTCTGTTCAGTGGGGATGGCCTGAGGATAGGGAGGAGGAGGATGAGGAGGAGGAGGACAGCATGGTCAGTCATACTGTTGGTGAGGACACAGAAGTCTTGCCTGTTAGCAGTCTGGCACGCATGGCTGACTTTATGTTGCGCTGCGTTTCACGTGACCCTCGCATTATAAAATTTTTGGGTGACACTCATTACTGGTTGGAGACACTTCTAGACCCATGCTACAAGGAGAACTTTCAATCTCTTCTGCCAGAGGCAGAGAGGTGTACTAAAATGTTGCAGTACCAGATGGCCCTTGTAATTACTTAGAAAATTCCCATGTGAGAACGCTGGCAGCAGACGTCAAAGTTTGTTGTACCACCAAGGAGTCCAATTGAGAGAGATAGAAGTACAATCCAGCTCAGGCAGGGGAACAATAGCAAAGTTCTGGGACAGTTTTCTCAGATCCGCGTGCCGGGACAGAGGCAAGGAATGCTGTCAGAAGAAGTTCAGTGTTTGGGAAGATGCTGAGGGAGTATGAGTCGCCCGCCAGGGTCGTGAGGTACTCGGTACCGAGTCCGGTGTTCACGGGGGGATGTCACGTGGCGACCCGGTCTGTGGCCCTGGGCGCCCATGTTCAAGGGGAAAGGTCTTTAAAGGGATAAAAATTTTATGTTCGTGAAGCCACCTGAGGTATTCGGTCAGTGGGGACCGACGCTGCTTTAAGGGGTCCTCTGGGGGTGATGTTATGGCAGCTAGATGGTATGACTTCCCACAGGTGAAGTGTATCCCCAGGGCTCCCGGTGTGTAGATGGAAGATGGTAAATGGCGCAGTAGGGAACGAGGACACAGGTTTGCAGTCTCTTTACCTTGTTTACTGAAGACTTCAGGCAGCCACAGTCCAGGGCACCAGATCACAGGGCAGGCAGGGTCCGGCTGGCTTGGAAGCAAGTTAGGAGTCCCCTTATCCAGGTGGAAATCAAAGCCTTCCTCTAGCGCCATGGTGTTGTAGTCCCTTACTGCCTGTGGCTTCAGATAAGGTCCTCACAGATGTTCTCTCTCTGTCCCCCATATAGGATAGGACACAACCTGTATGACTGATGACTTGAGCCTTTTTATAGGGACTCTAGCATGCCCCGGGCTCTAAGGGTGTCACCGTGCCTCCTGGGTATTAAGGCGGACAGGTAACTTGTAGTTCAGCTGTCCTGCCGGTCTCTGATGTAAGTTGTAGAGGCCCTTACAACCTCGGTGTTCTGGCTACCGGTCTCTGCACCTCAGAAGGAGGCAGCCTGCTCGTGGCTGGTCTCCCACTGGTATCGTCTCCTGTGCTTCACTCTCCTACACGCTCATTGCAATATATTCAGCTTTCTGTATGTCTCTTTCCAGGAACTGCAGCACTGCGGCTACACAATGTCAGGACTCTGAACATTTTTTATTACCTTTTGTGCATTACTGCCCATTTCCAAGATGGCGTCTTTGGTCTCGTGCACTGTGTCTTCCTGCTATAAAACTCCACCCCAGCTTTCAGTGTGTGCTAAAGTATTCTGCCTTGCATCCAGCTCCTGACTCTGATGACTCCCTGGCTATATACCTGCTCCTGTGAACCTGTGTGGTGATCCTGCTACTCTGCTCTGAGTTCCTGCTGCATATACCAGTTTCCAGTAATCCTCCTTCATCTGCTGCTCGTGTTTACTTCCATCTGCATTTGCTGGACATGTAAGCTGTTGCTGCTCTGCAAAAACATGAGACTATTACCCAGGCCTACCTGGTTAGCTAAGATATTATTTGAACTGCCTTATAAGCATATCTATCTGTGTTTGGACTAAAACAAGGACTTATTCGTGTCAAGTATCCTCAAGAATAATTGTGCTTCATAGACTTTCTGCGTGATTGCATTTTCCTCTGAAGTTTCCTATAGACCGTTAAGCTGCATTTAATATTTACTCCAAGTGTTGTGGACTTGAGTTTCTCTCTGCACCTGTTTGAATCACCGCGTGATAATATAGACTTTACCACTTATAAAACTGTGTCCTGTAGTTGTCTTGTTCCACGCAAAGAGTCTCCTGAGTTATCCCCTTTAATTATTACACACAGCTCTGTACACCCTCTTCTGCCTCAGACTGCTCCAGTCTGTTTCCTGGCAAGAACTGACTAACTTTCCCTACAAACTACCATATATATGGGGAGTCACTTAGTAAATAGGATCAAAAGCTCCCCCTGGTGGCCTGGAGTGTGAATGTGTGCCACGCTTGTAAACCTGGTGACAGTTATCCCTTCTTGCCTCCAAGCGTAACATCACTCTCCCCATGAGGAAAGCAATGCTACTGTGACGACCAGGACCACAGGTACCTTGCAGATCGTACAAATGTCCTCCGTGATTCCTCTGTGCCTGTTAATTATTGGATATCCAAGCTGGACATGTGGCATGAACTGGCTCTCTATGCCTTGGAGGTCCTGGCCTGCCCTGCTGTTAGCGTTCTATCAGAGCGGGTTTTTAGTGCCGCTGGTGGAATTATAACAGATCAGCACATTCGCCTGTCAACTGAAAATGCTGACAGGCTGACTGTTATAAAAATGAACAAGGGCTGGATTGGGAAAGACTTCTGTACACCACCAAGTGAAAACAGCGAAACATAAACTCTAATACATTCTCTTTTTTGGGGAGGTGTATTCTCATGCACCTCTTCACAACCACACATGGGTATACTCTTCCAGATTTGGTCTGTTTGTTGTTATCCTCCTCCTTATCCTCATCCTCATCATCCACAACCAGTAGAACACCAGGGTGAATGGATTCCGGGATGCCAAAGTCACAATTTTTTTTGTGCAAGGGTGTTTTTATGATGCCCGTTACTAATTGGAAACCAAAACAAATGTTATTCCCACATGGGGAAATGTCATAAAAAGAGATGCACGTCTATTATTCCCATTTATTCCTATATTTTCCATTTTCCTTATCTCTGGACAGTTCTCTAATGAGGTAGTGTATACCTCTGCAATAGAAAATAATTCAAAGACTTTTATATTATATTTTTATTTATAGCCCTGTCTCTGAACTGTTACTAGGGACAAACATATCTCATTGGACACATTCTGGCTTCAAATCTGCGTCCTCCCTTTTGTTATTTACTTTCATCGGTGGATTCACATTTTTTATTTATTTGTTTTATTTCATTATGATTTATCTTTATGTCTCCTCATTCTCCACCACTAGATCACCAGGCTTAACGTTTCTGTGACGCTACATGCCATTTTTTGGCAAGGGTGTCTTTGATGCCCATATTATATTTTTAAAAAATGTATCCCCCTTGGGAAATGTTTGTCAGCCTATGCACTGTGTTGTTGGGCATTACAAGTCTAGGAGACACACTCCTTTACATTGGGTCTAGTCAGGGGTGGGATTCAGCCGGTACGACCCGGTACGGGGCAGCCGTTTACTAAAATTTCTATCTGCCAGCGTTCCGGTAATTGAAAATGCCATTTTCAATTACCGGAACGCTGGCAGATAGAAATTTTCAAAATGGTTACCACTGGCAGTGGCGTAGGAAGGGGGGGGCGGGGGGGGCGGGCCGCCCCGGGCGGCACAATGCGGGGGGCGGCACAATACGGGGGGCGGGTCGCCGGCGGCGCAGAATTTACCTGTTCGCATCTCGGCTTCAGAAAAATGGCCGCCGCGATCTCCATCTGCGCATGCGCGGCATCCCGCGGCCATTTTCCTGAAGCCCCGGTCAGCAGAGCACTCCACCTGCGCACGCGCGGCCTCAGGAAGATGGCCGCCCCCACCGATAACCAGAGAGAGCAGGATCGCGGTCAGGTAAGCAGAACTTTTTTTTTTTTTTTTTTATTGAGAGCGGCGATCGGGGGGGCCCAGGGCAGAAAGCTGGACACAGGGGGGCAGAAAGCTGGAAACAGGGGGTCAGAAAGCTGGACACAGGGGGTCAGAAAGCTGGACGCTGGGGCAGAACGATGGACGCTGGGGCAGAACGCTGGACGCTGGGGCTGAAAGCTGGACGCTGGGGCAGAAAGCTGGACACGAGGGCAGAAAGCTGGACACTGGGGCAGAAAGCTGGACACAGGGGGGCAGAAAGCTGGAAACAGGGGGTCAGAAAGCTGGACACAGGGGGTCAGAAAGCTGGACGCTGGGGCAGAACGATGGACGCTGGGGCAGAACGCTGGACGCTGGGGCTGAAAGCTGGACGCTGGGGCAGAAAGCTGGACACGGGGGCAGAAAGCTGGACACTGGGGCAGAAAGCTGGACACAGGGGGGCAGAAAGCTGGAAACAGGGGGTCAGAAAGCTGGACACAGGGGGTCAGAAAGCTGGACGCTGGGGCAGAACGATGGACGCTGGGGCAGAACGCTGGACGCTGGGGCTGAAAGCTGGACGCTGGGGCAGAAAGCTGGACACGGGGGCAGAAAGCTGGACACTGGGGCAGAAAGCTGGACACAGGGGGGCAGAAAGCTGGACACAGGGGGGCAGAAAGCTGGACGCTGGGGCAGAACAATGGACGCTGGGGCAGAACGCTGGACGCTGGGGCTGAAAGCTGGACACTGGGGCAGAAAGCTGGACACTGGGGGGCAGAAAGCTGGACACTGGGGGGCCGAAAGCTGGACACTGGGGGGCCGAAAGCTGGACACTGGGGGGCAGAAAGCTGGACACTGGGGGGCAGAAAGCTGGACACTGGGGGGCAGAAAGCTGGACACTGGGGGGCAGAAAGCTGGACACAGGGGGCAGAAAGCTGGACACAGGGGGGCAGAAAGCTGGACACGGGGGTAGAATGGAGAAACGGGGCATGATTGGAGACACAGGGGGCAGGATGACAGACATGGCGGCATGACTGGAGACACTGGAGGCAGGATTGGAGACAGATGGGGCAGGATCATGGGGCAGGATGGATACGATGGAGACAGATGGGGCAGGATGGGAAGATCATATGGGGCAGGATGGATACTCATTAGGGCAGGATGGGAGAACATATGGCTGACGCCAGGAATGAGACACACAGGGGCTAGGATGGCGAATATTATTACCATAGGGGGCTAATTAAGGGATATTATTACTGCAGTGATGTATTTATTTTATTTTTTGAGTACACTGTTTTAAATGGAGGGGCGGTCCTATTACTGTGTACAGTGACACTATGTCGCCTTCTTCGTGTGGTGTAATGTAAAAGTTGGGAAAATTAAGTAATGTGTTCTGCAAGTGGAACTCGAGATAACTGTGTTATTTCCTGCAGAGACGAGTCCTGGCTGGATGAAGTGATGGCGGTCTGTGCGGGATGAAAGATGAAGGACTTCACCTAGAGACGTCACTGGTGAGTCAGTGTGTTACCTATACACTGACACTATACACTGTATACTATATACAGAGGTCCTGTGTATAATGTCACTGGTGATCACTGTATTACCCATACACTATATACAGAGCTCCTGTGTATAATGTCACTGGTGATCACTGGATTACCTGTACACAGACACTGCATACTAAGTACAGATCTCCTGTGTATAATGGCACTTATGGTGATAGTATTGTGGGTTTTTTTTTATTATTGATCAGTACTATAGTATTCAGTCACTATGTGGTGGTAATATGTGGTCTGGTCATGATGTTTTGGTATTTGTTCCTTGTATTTGATATTATTCGATCACTGTGGTGGTAATATGTCATCTGGTCATGGTGTGGCGGTATTTGTGCCTTGTAGATAGTATTATAGAGGGGGGGGCGCCCTGTAGCCTCCCCCTGGGCCCTGCAGCCCCAAGTCCCCACCAGCCTCCCCCTGGGCCCTGCAGCCCTCTAGCCTCCCCCTGGGCCCTGCAGCCCCAAGTCCCCACTAGCCTCCCCTTGGGCCCTGCAGCCCTGTAGCCTCCCCCTGGGCCCTGCAGCCCCAAGTCCCCACCAGCCTCCCCCTGGGCCCTGCAGCCCTCTAGCCTCCCCCTGGGCCCTGCAGCCCCAAGTCCCCACTAGCCTCCCCCTGGGCCCTGCAGCCCTGTAGCCTCCCCCTGGGCCCTGCAGCCCCAAGTCCCCACCAGCCTCCCCCTGGGCCCTGCAGCCCTCTAGCCTCCCCCTGGGCCCTGCAGCCCCAAGTCCCCACTAGCCTCCCCCTGGGCCCTGCAGCCCCCAGTCCCACTAGCCTCCCGCTGGACTCTGTAGCCTCCCCCCTGGGCCCTGCAGCCCCCAGTCCCACTAGCCTCCCGCTGGACTCTGTAGCCTCCCTCCTGGGCCCTGCAGCACCCAGTCCCCACTAGCCTCCTCCTTTGCCCTGCAGCCCTCTAGCCTTCCCTGGGCCCTGTTGGATGTGGCAGCCAGTCATGGACTATATAGGAGGGAGAAGCTAATGTGTATATGACACGATCGTGTTCATATAGACATCACAGTGCCCCTAACACTTTCTCTCTTATTTTTAGCTACCAGCTGAAGCTGCTGGCTAGAAACACAGTGGATGCCACGTTGACATCATGGAAGACTCCTCAAGGTTTGTTTGGTCTTTTACTATTGTATAGAGAAATGCAGAGCTGTAGTACACAACCCGTATAACACCCCTCTCCCATATACAGTATCAGCGCCCTGTTCTTTGGTGCTAGCATTCTTAGAATTATAAAATTGTAGAGTTGGAAGGGACCTCAAGGGCCATCGGGTCCAACCCCCTGCGAATGCAGGTTTACCTAAGGGCAGGCGCACACGGACGATTTTGCTGCGATTATACGGTGCGTATAATCGCAGCAAAGCGGCTGTCAAACCTGCCCTGCGAGCGGGTCTGAGAGTCTTTGAATGACTTTAATACCGTAATGTCACAACGTATTCTTGTCATTAAGGGAGACAAACTGCTTCCAAAAATATGAATCGTGCCACTGGGCGTGGCTTATTAGTATGGGCGGGGTTATTGAAAATGGGCGTGGCCAAAATTCCGGCCGCCGCGACTTAGAGGACCTGTTGTTAAAAATTTGAATCCCACCCCTGGGTCTAGTTTTTAATGAGGCCTTCAGCAATATCTCTTCATTGTCCACCACTAGATCACCAGGCTTAACGTTTTCTGTGCTGCTACAGACAGTCAATTTTTTGGCAAGGGTGTCTATGATGCCCATACTATATTTTTAAAAAGTGTACCCCCATGGGGAAATGTTTGTCAGCCCTTACACTTATGTATGAGAATTATAAGTCTAGGAGACCCGCTCCTTTAAATTGGGCCTAGTTTTTAATCAGGCCTTCCTCCACCTCTCATCATTTTCCACCACTAGATCACCAGGGTTCAAGTGCTCCTTGCTGCTACAGATAGTCAATTTTTTGGCAAGGGTGTCTATGATGCCTATACAGTAGTATATTTAAAAAATTTTTACCACCCTTGGGGAAATATTTGTCAGCCCATACACTTAGTGTATGGGCAGTACAAGTCTAGGAGACCCACTCCTTTAAATTGTGCCTAGTTTTTAATGAGGCTTTCAGCAATGTCTCCTCATTGTCCACCACTAGATCACCAGGCTTAACGTCTTCTGTGCTGCTACAGACAGTCAATTTTTTGGCACGGGTGTCTATGATGCCCATAGTATATTTTTTTTACATTTACCCCCCATGGGGAAATGCTTGTCAGCCCATGCACTGCGTTTATGGGCATTACAAGTCTAGGAGACACACTCCTTTACATTGGGCCTAGTTTTTAATGAAGCCTTTCTCCACCTCTTATCATTTTCCACCACTAGATCACCACGCTTAACATGTTCTGTGATGCTACAGGCAGTCCAATTTTTGCCAAGCCTGTCTATGATGTCCATAAAAGATTTTTAAAAAAGGTACCCCACATGGTGAAATGTTTCTCAGCCCATGCACTTCGTGTATGGTCATTACAAGCCTAGTAGACCTGCACCTTATCATTGGGCCTAGTTTTTAATGAAGCCTTCCTCCACCTCTTAGCATTTTCCACCACTAGATCACCAGGGTTCACATGTTCCGTGCTGCTGCACACAGTCAATTTTTTGGTAAGGGTGTCTGTGATCCTAATTACATATTTTTTTTACAAATGTATCCCCCATGGGGAAATGTTTGTTAGCCCATACACTTAGTGTAAGGGCATTACAAGTCTAGGAGACACGCTCCTTAACATTGGGCCTAGTTTTTAATAATGACTTCCTCCACATATCATTCAATTTTTGGCCAAGGGCGTCTATGATCCCCATAAATAAGTTTTTTAAAATGTAGATCCCACGGGGAAATTTTTGTCAGCTTATACACTTAGTGTATGGGTTTTACAAGTGAAGGAGATACACTCCTTTGTAATGGGGCAGTTTTTTTTATGAGGGTGTGAGGGTGATCTCTTAACCCCTTCATGACCTTGGGATTTTCCGTTTTTCCGTGTTCATTTTTCGCTCCCCTCCTTCCCAGAGCCATAACTTTTTTATTTTTCTGTCAATTTGGCCATGTGAGGGCTTATTTTTTGCGGGACGAGTTGTACTTTTGAACGACATCATTGGTTTTACCATGTCATGTACTATAAAACGGGGAAAAAAATCCAAGTGCAGTGAAATTGCTAAAAAAGTGCAGTCCCACACTTGTTTTTTGTTTGGCTTTTTTGCTAGGTTCACTAAATGCTAAAACTGACCTGCCATTATGATTCTCCAGGTCAGTACGAGTTCATAGACACCTAACATGACTAGGTTATTTTGAGTATTCTGAATGCGGCGATACTAAATATGTGTAGGTTTGATTTTTTTTTTATTGATTTATTTTGATTGGGGCAAAAGGGGGGTGATTTAAACTTTTATGTTTTTTTTATTTTTTTTCACATTTTTTTAAACTTTTTTTTTTTACTTTTGCCATGCTTCAATAGCCTCCATGGGAGGCTAGAAACAGGCACAGCACGATCGGCTCTGCTACATAGCAGCGATCTGCTGTTCGCTGCTATGTAGCAGAAAATCAGGTGTGCTGTGAGCACCGACCACAGGGTGGCGCTCACAGCTGCCGGGGATCAGTAACCATAGAGGTCTCAAGGACCTCTATGGTTACTATTCTGAAGCATCGCTGACCCCCGATCATGTGACTGGGGTCGGCGATGCGCTCATATCCGGCTGCCCGGCCGGATGCGGTAGTTAAATGCCGCTGTCTGCGTTTGACAGCGGCATTTAACTAGTTAATAGGCGCGGGCAGATCGCGATTCTGCCCGCGCCTATTGCGGGCACATGTCAGCTGTTCAAAACAGCTGACATGTCCCGGCTTTGATGCGGGCTCACCGCGGAGCCCTGCATCAAGGCAGGGGAGCTGACCTCGGACATACTATCCCGTCCGAGGTCAGTAAGGGGTTAAAGGGAGATCTATATGATTGCTTGTACCTGACCAAATATAAGCTGAGTGTTAGCTTAGAGGCCCAGAATGTATCAGATTCACAAAGACGATACACACACAGCCTCTCTCAGTGATGGCTCACTCATAACTGCTTTATTCTGAACAAAGGAACATACTAAAAACAGGAAATGGTGGAGGTCGCACAACTTCAGAATAGTTAGTCACTCTGATTGGTTCATTCCAAGCTTCATTTCCAAATATGGGGTATTCCAGTTCCTTCACTCCTGCATTCCAAAGATTCCTTCCAAGACCGTTTCAAGGATCTTCAAGACAGTTTCAAAGACACAGATGCCATCTTGCTCACCATATCAGAACTGACTTATATAAGGTTTAATAATTGATTTCATTAGACATTTTCTTCTTCACAAGGGCCTCCTCCATGTTTCTTCCAAAAGGGATTGCGGTGCGTGCAAATTTGGGTCAAGGCGGAACTTGCATTCGATGCATAAGGAAACAGTATGGCAGGACCAACTGAAGAATGTGAAGTGGGTTTTCCTGTGGCCGTCCAGTACCTGGGTTCAAAGGCATATTGGGGTGCACATAACTTGATAGCAGTGCAGGCCTTGCATTCAATGCAACATTTTTTCAGGAAGCCCTCCTGTACCTCTCGTGAAAGGGGTATTGGTGTGCGTTGTAATTGTTGGCAGCCCAGCCATTCACTTCATAGGCAATAACAGCATAGGAAACCCACTGTTTAATAATGGCCCTTTAAGAATATTAATGCCGCCTGATGCCCCTCTAAAAATAGGCTTTGGGACTTTACGACTGAGTCCCTCTTTCATAAATTAAACAAGATGTGTCTCCTTATGTGTCACTCACCACAATGACATTTCCCAGTGAATGCATTTGTATTGGTTGAAAGCAATGTTAAAGTTTAAAAAACGCATCAGAAACGCTGCGTGTGAACATAGCCCAAGTGGTGGAGGAACATTTCGGTCTGGGGTTAATTATTTTGCCTTATATAAAAGTCATTACCCTGGAATGGATGTACCTTAACATATTTCCCAGCAAAATCCATTTTGGTTTTGTTTTTGTATGTTTTTTGGTGCACCTGTAAAAATGGCGTAAAACTGTGACAACATTGCTTACAGCTGGAGTCAGAAATGCTTCCAGGTGTGGTCCTTATGATGTTTCCATGTTATTTGAGCAGTGATTCCATCATTTTCAGACGTTTTTAGACCTTAAAAGGACCCCCGGGGGGATCGCAGTAATAATACTCGGCTTTCCCATAGACTTACATTGGGCTCCTTGTTCTGGTCGTGTATCCAAGTATTCCAATTTGCTCGACCCGAGCAACGAGCAACCGAGCATTTTAGTGCTCACTCATCACTAGTGTTCACCACTTCCACCACATTTTATTTGTCCACCTGGTATGGAAAAAGTAACCTCCACAGTCAGGTACTCTTGGAGTTCCCCATGTATACACACCACTCCCACTTTCTGTCCATTGGGGTTATCCCTGGCAACAAGTCACTAAGCTCCCCGAGTCCAAGAGAGCCTCCGTTTGGTACCCTATGATGAGTACCTGGCACAGTCGGGGTTTGCTGCCAGCAGTGCCTGTAGTTGCAGTGCAGACTGGCTGGGCATACATAGAGACTCTGCTCATAAACCCGCAGTCCATAGGTTCAGCCATCAGGAAGCAGTTGGCAACCATATGTCCGTGCCCTTGGCACCGCCAACACCTAATAATGGGGCATGACTTGACACTGGGACCAGTTTAGGGGAAACGGGGCTTTTATCACCCTCACTTCGGGGTACCCCCTCAGTTCGGGCTCGATTCTGATAAGCCCCAACAGATGGTCATGGACTTTTCCCGGGCTCCTGGGCTGACGGTGCCCGACGTGAAAGCCGAAGTGGAGCAGTGTCCCATATAAAGTCCTGAGTGGCCGTAAACTTCTCAATCAGTCCAACCACCTGGTCCAGAGTTCCCCTTGCCCCACCCAACACTATATGACTGCTGGCAGAGCCATCACCAACTGGTCGACCACCACCCTCTCTACCATCTGAAAAGGGGTTAAGGTCTCAGGCTGAAGCCATTTTTTTTCCAGCTGCAGCAAGTCATATGCCTGAGACCTGGTGGGGCAAGACTCTGGAAAGGACCACTGGTACACTCGCTGAGCCCGCACATAAGCATTAACCCCCAGTCGGGCAAGGATCTCACCTCTCTGCTTCTTATAGTCCAGTGAATCGTCCTGACTGAGGTCCAGGTAGGCCTTCTGGGCATCTCCCGTCAGAAAGAGGGCCACGACTTCAGCCCACTGGGACATCGGAAAGCTATCCCGCTCATATTTTTCAGATTATAAGATTTTGGGGGAAAATGGGGATGTGTCTTATAATGCGGATATACCTTACTGGCCGTGGTGGAGCAGGGTCTCAGGGTCACTGCTGCCGAGATCTCCATTTGTGCTTGCGCCACCCCAGCAGCCATTTTCCCGGAGTCCATCGCATAGTAAACCATGTAAGTGTGGTGGCTCTGGGCTTTCACAAAATGTCGGCTGAGCCCCCGCACCACCGAACACCCGCAGCGGCGCACATCCGAACACCCATTCATCCCAGTCTGTGGCCTGCAGCAACACTCCACTCATGCCTCCTCCAGCAGCAACCTGGAATCCCGCTTCACCGCAGCCACCCCCGGTAAGCAATATGAGCATGGATTATAAGAAGCACCATTTTATTAAAAAAAAAAAGTTTTTTTCCTATTTTCTCCTCAAAATTTGGGGTGCTTACGGTAATTTTTTTGCACTGCAATGCACTCCAGCGGCCTTAATACGCTTCCTGGGGGACACATAGTGACCCTCACATATAACACCTGTCACTAGTCCTCCACTGCTATACAGATCTCCTGATCACTTTGTTTCATTCACTAGTCCTCCATGTCTATACAGATCATCTGATCACTATATACCAGTCACTAGTCCTCCATGTCTGTACAGATCACATGATCATTATATACCAGTCACTATTACTCCATTTCTAAACAGATCACGCAATCACTATGTACCAATCACTAGTCCTTCATGTCTTTACACATCATCTGATCACTATGTACTAGTCACTAGTCCACCATATCTATACCGATCACCTGATCACTATGTACTAATCATGAGTCTTCCATGTCTATACAGATCACCTGTTCAATATGTACTAACCACGAGTCCTCCATGTCTATACAGATCACCTGATCACTATTTACCTATCACTAAGTAGGAGTTGTGGAGCTAATGGTTCACTCCATAGCACTCAAAAGGATTAAATGTATTTGATGTTCACATATGTTATAAAAGGGTAACACTCATTGGGGCTGCAGTTATATTAGACAGGGTTAACTGTAATGGCCGGCCTAGTTTGGGAGGGGGAACTGAGAGTTAGTGTTAAGGACAGGAAGTGAGAGCCAGTGGGTGGTGAGCAGTGACAAGCAGCAGGCGCAAGTCAGGGGCTGCTAGGGACAACTTGAGCCCAGAACCTCGGGGAAGTGGCTTGCCAGAAAACCACTCTGGGAGATTGACGTCGGGACACCGGGGCACATGCCTTCTGCAAGGCTGCAGGAGAAATACGACTCAAACTCTAAGAGGTGGAGTGAGATGGAATTCAGATATACTTGTAGAAAAGGAGAAGATCTCCTAGGATTAGAGAAGATAGTAAATGGGATGTTCTACCTATATCGAGAACCAGGGCTGAAGTTGTGTCTGGTACCTGTGGGAAAGATGATGGCCATTTGGGCCTAATCCTCTACACCTGCCTATAAACACTGCAAACCCCCAAGTAAAAATGTGGTTGTTTTTAAACCTTATGTCTCCTGGATTGATTACTGCCCTGGTTCCGGAAGAGGGATTCCAGGAGTCAGAAGAGGTCTGAGGCCTTGATGTAAATGTATCCCACACACAGGACTGAGGCATGTGTTGTGTCTAGGATGCCAAAGTGAGTGGGAACAGAAGATCGCCCATGACTACCTTACTTGGGCCTCATGCAGATCACCTTATCACTATGTACCAATCCTGAGTCCTCCATGTCTATACAGATCATCTGGTCACTATGTACCAGTCATTAGTCCATCATATCTATACGGATCATCTGATCACTATGTACCAATCACGAGTCCACCATGTCTATACAGATCACCAGATCACTATGTCCAAGTCACTAGTCCTCCATGTCTAGACAGATCACTTGATTCCCATCACTATTCATTCATATCTATACAAATTTTGTGATCACTATTGTAGGCGGCCAACAGGGAGAACACTGGACGGAGTATATATCTCTCCTAGAAATTTAAGCCGGATGAGATATTAAAATCCGGATATTACTGGCTGGTGCATCAGTTTAAGTGCTGAACTGTTTTATTCATGGTAGTTCGGGGCCCTTTTTTTATTGGAGTGATGAGGAGGATTTAGTGGTGGGACTCCTATCACGATAATATGAATATGCCATGTTTTGAGTATATACCTAAAAGGTCCACGGCTTTCAGACACACGCTGTGGGCTTTTCCGACCCCCCTCTTCACTCTGCCTAGAAAGCTCTGCTTCTCTCTTAGCCTGCTGGCAACTCCCTCCCTCCCCCCTGCTATATAGTGGTAATGTGAAACCAGCCAGCACATTCACTGAAGAATTTTTATGGCTCTGTACTGTGAAAACCAGTCTTCACCTAAATCCCCCATACCCCCTCCCACCTGATACTAGCTAAAACTGGTACAGCCATTTGCCAAACGGCATGGGACTCTTTTGTTCTTGGAAAGTTATGTATATTGGCACTGATCAGGGCTAGAGATATAAGGATTACATATTCCGGATGTCCACAGAGAGATTTATAACTCACTAAAGTCACTGGGAGCTACACCTAACAGAATGCAAGGAGCGGATTTCTCCATAACCGGTCATATAACTACGCCGTGTTTATACTTAAAAGAACACCCCTGACGTGGATAACATCCTGATCATTGTGTCGTAATCATACGAGGTTCATCCAGCGAGTTATGTATAGAAATGGTTTGTCATAACTCTAAGGGCTCCTACTCACTTGCGCGAGACTCGGATGAGTCTCGCACGGCTATACCCCGGCACTGCATCTGGCACAGAGGAGCGGAGTGTGTGGCTGCATGTATTGCTATGCGGCCGCATGCTCCGATCTGAGTGCCGGCAGCAGAGCCGGATTTTAACATGCGAGACTCTTCCGAGTTGCTCGTGAGTAGGAGCCCTAAGAAAGGGGAGGATTCAGCCTCTGAGTGAGGTCACCACAGGGGACGTGCCTTGGTTTTGGGCTGGGAGAAAAGTGAGTGAGACATCAGTCTTCACTAGTCTTTTGTCCTGGGTCTAGCTGCGAGATAGATGTGTGATGCATCTAGCTGTGTGCCCCTCCCCAACAGCATTCGGTCAGCCATGAGATGAAATGTTATGATCGAAATGTAAGTGTTTTTCAACTTTAATGCCATTTGTTTATAATTGTACTGTCCATACGATACTTGTCTACTTTTGTAATATCTTTTTATACTTCTATAAACACTGCCTACCTTTTTGGACTAAAATATATAACATTACTAGCTTTGTCTCTCCAGGCTCTATAACGTACTGTCACGTACTCTGAAGTGAATTACGCTACTAATCTGGGTTGACTCCGGAGCCGTTATTAATTAAGAAATCAGAGCTGATGGCAGTGGATTTGTCTTGTGCGTTTGGGAGGCTTTGCAGCGATGGACGGCATTGATACTTATTGTTCCTGCCTGAGTGGGAGTAGTTATATCGCCCTCGCTGCAGTGTGCCCATTAGCCAGTACAAAATAAGGCATCCTTTCTGGCGACTAATTATCCTGGGTGCAGTACCCTGTATGACCTGAGGGTAAGGAGTTGCAAGTTCTAAACCAGAACTGGAAAGTGGGAAATAGATAAATCCCCTTCAGAAAGGAACCAGGGGCAACCAAACAACCCCAGTTCATGACAAATTGGTGTGAGTGGCGGCATAACAAATTGGTGTGAGTGGTGGGGAAGAGAAGGGTATCCTCCCCGCGAACCGTGACATATTGGTGGCAGCGGTGGGACAATAGAGCATTAGTGATCGGGTTTGAGCAATCATTCCTTTCACTAAAAATGTGCACAGTTCTTGCGAGGAGTTTGCGCAAAGAAGTTTTGGAGAAAGAACTCAGTGTTTACTTGTCCTGAAACAATTTTGTGTATAGCAATTACCACCTCCCTTCTCTTCGTTTCTCTGTCCTATCTTCTATTTGGCAATCATGGTTATGCTGGGAGAGGCCTTTTATAAGAAGCAGATTAAGGACACTCTTATTGCCTTGTGCATGTCGAAGCAGATTGACTTTGCAGGCAAAAATAAAAAGCCAACTGGTCGTGGATCTGGTGCAATGGGAAGTTGCTCAAGACCACTCTCAGAGCCCAGTGTATGCAGAAGCCAGCACCAGCGCAGATGGTGCTGCGGCCGAGGTCCAACTGCTGAATGCTGGCCCTACTTGCAACCAGGGTAGCGTGGACCCCCGCCTGCAGCTGGCTCTGCAACAATGCTCTGCAGATGACACAGAGAGGTGTCTGCAGCTGGTCCTGCAATTCCAAGAGGCGGAGAGAGCCCAGCGGAAGGCAGAGAGAGCCGAGCGGGAGGCCCAAGCTCAGAGGGACCATGAGCTGCAGATGACCCAACTTGGGGCAGTACCATCTACCACGTGGAACCGTGAACCCAACATCGCTGAGATCCCTAAACCCCGGCCAGAGCACTTTCCTGTGATGAAAAAGGACAGGGACTTGGACACGTTTTTGAGGGCCTTTGAGAAGGACTGCAGACAGTATCGGCTGCTGGATGATGAATGGGCCCGATACCTGACCCCAGGCCTAAAAGGCAAAGCTCTGGAGGCATTTGCTTCTCTCCCGCCAGACCAAGATTAAGACTATGAGGCCAGCAAGCATGCCCTGATAATAAAGTACCAGCTTACACATGAGGTTTACCGTAGAAAGTTCTGGAACCTCCAATGTGGCCCACATGACAGCTACGGCGATGTGGCCCATGGACTTGGGACCCACTTTGACCAGTGGACCCAAGGACTGTCAGTGACCACCTTTGCACAGCTGTGGGACCTGCTGATCAAAGACCAGTTCTTACATCTTTTTCTGCAAATGGACTGGTCATATCAGCACCCACTGTCCAGAGAAGCAGAAGAACCCACCAGCCAAGGCCCCAGTGCCTAATGCATCAGTTCTTTTGGTGGGTGGGGCGGTTGGGAGGGTGTATGACAACGTGCAGCATGTCACCGTTGGGGGCCCATGTCGCTCAAGGCCTCAAGGACACCGGGTCTGAACGAACCCTCATCCGACCTGAACTGGCAGCCCCTGAAGAGATTATTCCGGGGAAAACCCTGACTGTCACTGGGATTGGGGGCATCCGCTGAACCCTGCCATTGGCCCGGGTGTATATAGATTGGGGTGCCAGGAGCGGAGTGAAGGAAGTGGGGCGGTGTGATAACTTGCCCATTGATGAGTTATTGGGGACTGATTTGGGAAATATGGTTGCATATTATGTCCCTGACTCCCCTTCCCAAGCTAATGCTGATGATAGCGATGGGAAATTGCATGTGCTACCTGACAATGCTTTACCGCTTAATGAGGTACCTGATAATCATTTTTCTGAAAATGCCAAGGGTAGTACTGATGCTGATGATGAAAATATGCATGTTTTACCTGCTAACCATTTATGTCCTAAGGATGATGTGTTCACAGGTGCAGGAGTGCTCAGCCACGTCACTCCGCAGGGTGGGATGGTTGAGGAACCCCTAACAGGAGCAAGCGATGGTGCTATGGGAAATGGGGAGATGCATGGGAACCATGAGGAAGGTGAAGCCGTGCAACTGACCAGTGCCACAGAGGAAGGTAACTGCCCCATAAGTAGCCCTGCTCCTGGGATGTTGGGGGTGGATGGGGAAGTAGTACCCATAGCAGTGCCGGCTGATGGGTCTGTGGAAATCCCCGGGGAGACAGCCTATGTAGCTGCTGTCACCCGCAGTCAGAGTGCCCGGAACGCAGATAACATTCTGCCTTCTGGACCCTCTTCAGTCACAGGCGTGACTGAACAAGAGATGGACCCAGGGCAGGTCCCAGAGGGTTCTCGTGGGGAAGGGACCCTGACGTCGCTTCTGGCTGCCCCTAGCCAGGAGTTCCAGGCTGCTCTGCACTCAGATGCAAGCCTGGAGAATTTGAGACACCTCGTTGAGAAGCCCACCTCCGTGACGAATAAGGAGAGGGTGTTCTGGGAAATTGTAGCAGGAGGCAGTACCCGGAAAATCTCAAAAGGAGTGGTTGAGGGAAAGACAGCTGGTCGTACCGCACCAATTCAGGTGTGAGTTGTTGCGGATTGCCCATGAGCTCCTGCTTGCTGGACACTTGGGGATCAGCAAAACTAAGGCCCGGCTGTCTCTACACTTCTATTGGCCCAAGATGAGGACTGATGTGACAAACTACTGCCACACCTGTATCACCTGTCAAAGAGTGGGGAAAGCGGGGCCTGCTCGTAAGGCTCCCCTGATCCCTTTGTCAGTCATAGAGGAGCCTCTCCAGAGGATCGCTGTGGACATTGAGGGCCTGCTGGCCGTCCCCAGCAGCTCTGGAAAGCAATACGTCCTCACTGTGGTAGACTACGCTACCTGATACCCAGAGACAGTGGCTCTGTCCTCAACCAGGGCAGAGAAGGTGGCGGATGCACTGTTGGCCATCTTTTCACGGGTAGAATTTCCCAGCGAGATGCTTACCGATCAAGGGACCCAATTCATGTCTCACCTAATGGAGGCTCTCTGTAAAAGAATGCAAGTGAAGCATCTGGTATCGAGTGCATATTACTCACAGACCAATGGCTTGTGTGAGCCCTTCAATGGTACCCTCAAACAGATGCTACATATGCTGGTTGAGACCCAAGGACGCGACTGGGAGCGGTACCTCCCACAACTGCTATTTGCTTACGGAAAGGTTCCGCAGGCCTCAACGTGGTTCGCTCCCTTCGAGCTCCTGTACGGCAGGCGAGTCCGGGGATCTCTTGTGTTGGTAAGGGAATCCTGGGAAGAGGAGCCGAATCCTTGTGAAGTGTCCATAGTTGAGTATGTCATGCGCTTCCGTGACAAAATGCAGACCTTGATGCAGTTGGTGCATGACAACATGACGCAGGCTCAGGCTGATCAGAAGCACTGGTACGACCAGAACGCCCGGGAGCGGACCTACAACGTGGGTCAAGAGGTGTGGGTGCTGGTCTCCGTACCAAAAGATAAGCTTCAGGCAGCCTAGGAAGGCCCGTATGTCGTCCACACACAGCTCAACCCAGTCACCTGTGTGGTCACGCTTGACCACGCTCGGGGTAGGCAAAAAGCCTTTCATGTCAATATGATGAAGGCTCATCATGAACGTGAAGCCTACGTCCTACCGGTCTGCAGCCTGTCCAAAGATGGGCCATCAAGGGCGTGGAGGTAAGCGCCTTGTTAACCGAACCCCAGCGGTCGCAGTTGCAGACCATGCTGGAACCCTTCTGGGTCATGCTCTCCAACCGACCTGGAAGGACTGAGTTAGCGGTACACGAGGTAGTCACCAGGAATCATGCCCCACTACAGTGAACACCCTATCAGATCTCCGACGAGGTGCAGCAGGTTATGCGCAGGAGATCGATGAGATGTTACAGTTGGGGGTGATTCTACTGTCAAAGAGCGCATGGGCCTCACTTGTAGTTCTCGTGGCAAAGAAGGATCGGACCATCTGTTTCTGTGTGGACTGCAGGGGGCTCAACACCATCACAGCCTCTGATGCGCACCAAATGCCGCGCATCGAGGAGCTGCTTGAGTGGTTAGCTGGTGCAGAATATCTGACCATAATGGATCTGGGTCGAGGCTACTGGCAGATTCCCCTGAGCCCCAAGGCGCAGGAGAAGTTTACCTTTATCACACCCTTCGGACTGTATGAGTCCACGGACATGCCCTTCGGCATGAAGAATGCCCCTTCCACTTTCCAGCGGATGGTCAACCACCTGCTTCAGGGACTGGAGAAGTACACGGTGGCATACTTGGATGACATTGCCATCCTCAGTTCCTTCTGGGACGAACACCTGCAGCATCTTCAGGAGGTGCTCAGGCGAATTCAAGGTGGTCTGACCATCAAGCCTGGAAAATGCCAGATGGGCATGAGAGAGGTCCACTACCTGAGGCACCAGTTAGGTGGGAAGTCCATAAAGCCATAGCATGGGAAAGTGAATGTGATCGCGTCCTGGCCCACCCCCAGGGCCAAAAAACAGGTTATGTCCTTCCTGAGCACCGCAGGGTGCTATAGGCGCTTCGTAAAGAACTACAGTAGCCTGGCAAAGCCCTTGACGGACCTCACCATGAAAAAGCTACCCCAAATAGTCAAGTGGACTGACAGCTGTGAGGGGGACTGCCAGGCTTTGAAAACAGCCCTGTGCAACTCTCCCGTGTTAAAAGCAGTCAACAGCAGTCGACTGTTCCTGGTGCTGACTGACGCCAGCGAGTTTGGCCTCAGTGCTGTGCTCAGCCAGGTCAACTCGGGAACCAAGAGCACCCCGTTTTGTACCTGAGCTGGAAGCTTCTGCAGAGGGAAGTGGCCTATTCCGCCATCGAGATGAAGTGCCTGGCCATAATCTGGGCCCTGTAACATTTGCAGCCCTACCTGTCTGTTGTGAAATTGGATTCTGGGCTCCCCCGGTGGCCACTTGTGGAATTGTACTTGTGTGCATCATCCCCTCTGTTCACCTGCTCCTATCAGGATGTGGGAGTCGCTATATAACCTTGCTCCTCTGTCAGTTTCATGCCGGTCATCAATGTAATCAGAAGCCTTCTGTGCATGTTCCTGCTACTAGACAACTCCTAGCTAAGTTGGACTTTTGTCCTTGTGTGTTTTTGCATTTTGTTCCTGTTCACAGCTGCTGTTTCGTTACTGTGTCTGGAAAGCTCTTGTGAGCGGAAATTGCCACTCTGGTGTTATGAGTTAATGCTAGAGTCTTAAAGTAATTTCTGGATGGTGTTTTGATAGGGTTTTCTGCTGACCATGAAAGTGCCCTTTCTGTCTTCATGCTATCTAGTAAGCGGACCTCGATTTTGCTAAACCTATTTTCATACTACGTTTGTCATTTCATCTAAAATCACCGCCAATATATGTGGGGGCCTCTGTCTGCCTTTTGGGAAAATTTCTCTAGAGGTGAGCCAGGACTGTCTTTTCCTCTGCTAGGATTAGGTAGTTCTCCGGCTGGCGCTGGGCATCTAGGGATAAAAAACGTAGGCATGCTACCCGGCCACTTCTAGTTGTGCGGCAGGTTTAGTTCATGGTCAGTATAGTTTCCATCTTCCAAGAGCTAGTTCTCATATATGCTGGGCTATGTTCTCTCGCCATTGAGAATCATGACAGTTTGACCGGCCCAAAAAAGGGTTAAATTACTGGCTGAGAAAGGAGAGAAAAAAGAAGTCTGCTACAATTTTTTTTTTTTTTTTTCCCTCTAGTTCTGAGTGTGCTCTTAATTGAATCACTTGCTAGTCTGCCTATACTGCAGCCTTCCTCTCTTTCTCTCCTTCTAATCCTTGAATGGCTCTGTGTTCACCTGTTTCAAATGGATCTTCAGAGTGTAGCTACAGGTTTGAATAATCTCGCCACAAAGGTACAAAATTTGCAAGATTTTGTTATTCATGCACCTATGTCTGAGCCTAGAATTCCTTTGCCTGAATTCTTCTCGGGGAATAGATCTCACTTTCAAAATTTTAAAAATAATTGCAAATTGTTTTTGTCCCTGAAGTCTCGCTCTGCCGGAGACCCTGCACAGCAGGTCAGGATTGTAATTTCCTTGCTCCGGGGCGACCCTCAGGACTGGGCTTTTGCATTGGCACCAGGGGATCCTGCGTTGCTCAATGTGGATGCGTTTTTTCTGGCCTTGGGGTTGCTTTATGAGGAACCTCATTTAGAGCTTCAGGCGGAAAAGGCCTTGATGTCCTTGTCTCAGGGGCAAGATGAAGCTGAAATATACTGCCAAAAATTCCGCAAATGGTCTGTGCTTACTCAGTGGAATGAGTGCGCCCTGGCGGCGATTTTCAGAGAAGGTCTCTCTGATGCCATTAAGGATGTTATGGTGGGGTTCCCTGTGCCTGCGAGTCTGAATGAGTCCATGACGATGGCTATTCAGATCGATAGGCGTCTGCGGGAGCGCAAACCTGTGCACCATTTGGCGGTGTCTACTGAGAAAACGCCAGAAAATATGCAATGTGATAGAATTCTGTCCAGAAGCGAGCGGCAGAATTTTAGACGAAAAAATGGGTTGTGCTTCTATTGTGGTGATTCAACTCATGTTATATCAGCATGCTTTAAGTGTACTAAGAAGCCTGACAAGTCTGTTTCAATTAGCACTTTACAGTCTAAGTTTATTCTATCTGTGACCCTGATTTGTTCTTTGTCATCTATTACCGCGGACGCCTATGTCGACTCTGGCGCTGCTTTGAGTCTTATGGATTGGTCCTTTGCCAAACGCTGTGGGTATGATTTGGAGCCATTGGAGGCTCCGATACCTCTGAAAGGGATTGACTCCACCCCATTGGCTAGTAATAAACCACAATACTGGACACAAGTGACTATGCGTGTTAATCCGGATCACCAGGAGGTTATTCGCTTTCTGGTGCTGTATAATCTACATGATGTTTTGGTGCTGGGATTGCCATGGCTGCAATCTCATAACCCAGTCCTCGACTGGAGAGCTATGTCTGTGTTAAGCTGGGGATGTAAAGGAACTCATGGGGACGTACCTTTGGTTTCCATTTCATCATCTATTCCCTCTGAGATTCCTGAATTCTTGTCTGACTTTCGTGACGTTTTTGAAGAACCCAAGGTTGGTTCACTACCTCCGCACCGGGAGTGCGATTGTGCCATAGACTTGATCCCGGGTAGTAAATACCCTAAGGGTCGTTTATTTAATCTGTCTGTGCCTGAACACGCGGCTATGCGAGAATATATAAAGGAGTCCTTGGAAAAGGGACATATTCGTCCTTCGTCATCTCCCTTAGGAGCCGGTTTTTTCTTTGTGTCTAAGAAAGACGGCTCTTTGAGGCCGTGTATTGATTATCGACTTTTGAATAAAATCACGGTTAAATATCAATATCCGTTACCACTGCTTACTGATTTGTTTGCTCGTATAAAGGGGGCCAAGTGGTTCTCTAAGATTGATCTCCGTGGGGCGTATAATTTGGTGCGAATCAAGCAGGGGGATGAGTGGAAAACCGCATTTAATACGCCCGAGGGCCATTTTGAGTATTTGGTGATGCCTTTTGGTCTTTCAAATGCCCCTTCAGTCTTCCAGTCCTTTATGCATGACATTTTCCGCGATTATTTGGATAAATTTATGATTGTGTATCTGGATGATATTCTGATTTTTTCGGATGACTGGGACTCTCATGTCCAGCAGGTCAGGAGGGTTTTTCAGGTTTTGCGGTCTAATTCCTTGTGTGTGAAGGGTTCTAAGTGTGTTTTTGGGGTTCAAAAGATTTCCTTCTTGGGATACATTTTTTCCCCCTCTTCCATCGAGATGGATCCTGTCAAGGTTCAGGCTATTGGTGATTGGACGCAACCCTCTTCTCTTAAGAGTCTTCAGAAATTTTTGGGCTTTGCTAACTTTTATCGTCGATTTATTGCTGGTTTTTCTGATGTTGTAAAACCATTGACTGATTTGACTAAGAAGGGTGCTGATGTTGCTGATTGGTCCCCTGATGCTGTGGAGGCCTTTCGGGAGCTCAAGCGACGCTTTTCTTCCGCCCCAGTGTTGCGTCAGCCTGATGTTGCTCTTCCTTTTCAGGTTGAGGTCGACGCTTCTGAAATCGGAGCTGGGGCGGTGTTGTCGCAGAGAAGTTCCGACTGCTCCGTGATGAGACCTTGTGCCTTTTTTTCCCGTAAATTTTCGCCCGCCGAGCGGAATTATGATATTGGGAATCGGGAGCTTTTGGCCATGAAGTGGGCTTTTGAGGAGTGGCGTCACTGGCTTGAGGGGGCCAGACATCAGGTGGTGGTATTGACTGACCACAAAAATTTAATTTACCTTGAGTCTGCCAGGCGCCTGAATCCTAGACAGGCGCGCTGGTCGTTGTTTTTCTCTCGGTTTAATTTTGTGGTGTCTTACCTACCGGGTTCTAAGAATGTTAAGGCGGATGCCCTTTCTAGGAGTTTTGAGCCTGACTCCCCTGGTAATTCTGAGCCCACAGGGATCCTTAAAGATGGAGTGATATTGTCTGCCGTTTCTCCAGACCTGCGGCGGGCCTTGCAGGAGTTTCAGGCGGATAGACCTGATCGTTGCCCACCTGGTAGACTGTTTGTTCCTGATGATTGGACCAGTAGAGTCATCTCTGAGGTTCATTCTTCTGCGTTGGCAGGTCATCCTGGAATCTTTGGTACCAGGGATTTGGTGGCAAGGTCCTTCTGGTGGCCTTCCCTGTCACGAGATGTGCGAGGCTTTGTGCAGTCTTGTGACGTTTGTGCTCGGGCCAAGCCTTGTTGTTCTCGGGCTAGTGGATTGTTGTTACCCTTGCCTATCCCGAAGAGGCCTTGGACGCACATCTCGATGGATTTTATTTCGGATCTGCCTGTTTCTCAGAAGATGTCTGTCATCTGGGTGGTGTGTGACCGTTTCTCTAAGATGGTCTGGAGCGTCCCCACACCGCCGCAGGGCCGAGGGGTACCCGGAGCCGGGCCTCTGGTTCTTTGTCTCGGGGTTGTCACGGTGGCTAGACCCGGTCCGTGGCCCTGTCCGTCAGTGGGGGACGTCCGGTGAAATAGGTGGTAGTAATGGTAGCAATGTAACGGTGCGGTTGTGGGGTGTAAGTCGCGGTAAATAACGAGGACACCAGTTTGCAGTCTCTTTACCTCTTTACTGGAGATCTCTGAGTCCTCAGTCCAGAATACGGTTCACCAGGCTGCGCAAGTCCGGCCGGTCCAATGGCACCTCCAGAGCCCTCCTCTCAGGTGGAAATCTGTGCCTTCCTTCTAGCGCTATGTGTTGTAGTCCTTCCCTGCTGTGCTCACGGAAAGTGACCCCACAACGGTTGTGTCTGTTTCTTAAGTTCCCTCACAACTCGATTTGATGTTCCTCTGTAATCCACCCCTTCCCTGTATTCAGGTTGGAATGGCACCCGTTTGTCAGGTAGGCCTGGAGTTCTTCCGGGACCCTAGAGACGCCCCTCTCCCGCAATTGCCCCCCAAGACTTCATAGGTGATATGTGGTAGACAGCCCGCCTGAGACCGACTGTCCTGCCGCTGTTTGGAGTATGGCTTGAAGATGTATTCTAATCCACTCCCTCGGCGTTCCGGCCACCGGTATTGCGCCTCAGCAAGGTGCTGCCTCTTTCAGCACAACCCCTGCTGGTATTCTCCTTCTGCTTGATCTCGTTTCTCACTCAGCACAATCTGTCTCGCTTCTAGTCCTTTCCTTGAGTCCCGCCGCTTCCAGGAGCCTGCGCGGACCCGTTACGTTCTTTCAATGCCAAGCCTCTGCCAGGATCCCACCCCTGGCAGAGACCCTACAGTCTCTCCCTTCACAACACCCCCTGCCACAGGGTGTTGCTCCGTTCAATCCCGTCAGCGTTCTCTCTAACTTCCTGCCTGACCCCCAGTTTACCCACTATGGTGGGGAGTGGCCTAATGAATAGCACCCTTAGCTCCCCCCGGAGGCCCTGCTGTGAAACATATTGGTGTCTGTGATACCTGATTGGAGGAACTCCTTCAGTGCCATCGAACGTACCATGGCTCCCCTTAGCGGCGAAGCCACAGCACTGCAACGACCAGGACTCTGGGGCGCTGCACTCCCCCCTGGTTAAACACAGTACTCCGGGACTGGGAAGAAAAACAACAATACAGATTAGCAAAAAGACATACAATTTTGTTGAGTGCAAAACAATAAGCATACTTGAACAGGCTTCCCTTTATGGGAGGTGAGGACACTTTTAACGTTACAAACATAGTCAACTTTATAAACTACAGGCTATACATAACTCCTGTTACCCAACCGGGTATTCTACTTAGTGCAAATTCTGGAACGATAAATTAACATTGCCTTTGAGAAACATACACTCTTAGTTTACCAAAGGCCTTCCTATAATCACATTACAGGGTAAGGTAACTTTACATTCTCCTACTTTGAACCTGCAGGACCGCCTGTCCCTAAGGCACCAGACCTACTGCCTCTCCTTTCTTTTACAGGACCGCCCCGTTCAGCCAGGGCCTACTGCCTTTCGCTACTATACATAGTATAGACATAACATTCCTTTCATTTAAAGAACTCTGAGCCAGCTCTACTCGGCTCCTTTAAGGACTCACTCTCTAACCCCTACGGGTTCGCTTTCTGTCCTTAGCAACAAAGTAACTTTCTATGGGGACGCAGGGTTTACCTTCTATCCTCACCTTCATCATTACTTCTTTTACTTTCAACTATGCAGACCTCTATCTCTACCCCTACGGGCTCTCTGCATCTTTCAAAACATTATTCAGATTTCACATTTCAAACAAATTGAACACATTTAACTTTTCATGTAAAACAGTTACATTTCTTTTCAAGGCATCATTATGGCATTACTGTTCTGCAACAGTATCTCTCTCAAGTTCAATTCTTCACATCCCCTTTAAGAGGGAACCAAGTCTCTCTGAGGTAGCTCGTTCTCTCAGCCTACCAGTCCATGCAAAGGTTCCGGTATGGTATCTTCGCAAAGTGTCTTTAACTAGAACCGGTAGGAAAGGTATCTTCACAAAGTGTCTTTGGCTCAAACCAATAGGGCAAATATCTTCGCAAAGTGTCTTTGGCTAAAACCAGTAGGGAGCACCTTTAAGAAGGTGCAAACTATTTACAAAGGAAGTTCGAATCATGCACAGTCCATGATTTCTGCAGTTTGTATAACTTTTGTGCAACAACTTCAAGAAAAGGAAAACAATAGTGACCCCGGGTCAACAAAGGGATCACCTTTTAAAGTTTACCCTGGACGGGTTTAGCAGCAACTGGAACAGTTAAAACAATAAAGTAGCAACTATTTACATTTTCATCAACATTGAAAGCAATATCTTACTGAGGTTCAGCGGAAGGTGATCTCTTTTCTGGCCTCACCAGACCAACAGATCGGCCCGGTGAGCCAGGACGCCGTTCTGGTCCCAGTAAGGATAGAATTCCCCGCCGAGAGGTCCTCCTTGCCGGCAGATGCACCCGTCCCTCTGGTGCGTGGCGAGGCTGGACTTCTTGCGGTTCCGCGGGGCCGGGTCCCGCTGCCTTTCCCCCGGGACTATCCTCTTCTGGTGTCCCAGCAGCAGCCTGGAGGGCGACACATCGCTGGACCCCCCGGGCAAACCAACCCGTCTCACTGGTGTTCCTTCTCCACCTCGTATAGGTGACGGCGTCCCCCGGCTCCAGGTTACAATCGAACCGCCTGCCAGAAGGTTCCACCTCTTCTCGGTCCACCCGGACCTGGATCGGCTCCCCAATCTCCTGTATGACCCCTCTCCCTTGCTGGGGATGGAAGGCCACCACAACACCCCAGTGCGAGGATGGGATCTCGGGGACACCAACCAAGTCCACTTGTTCTGCAGGCTGGGGCCGGCTCCGCCACTCTGCCATAAGGCGCCGTAAGTGCTCCGCATCCGGCATAATCTTCAGACCCGGTGCAGGTGGGGTGCTTTCAGCCGGGCCCGGGTAAGGGGCAATGGGAGACAGCTTGATCTCGGTGGGCTGGCCTACCCGGGTGAGCGCGCGGGCATCGGCCCTCAGTCGGCGGGCCAGCTGGCGGGCCTCAGCCGCAGCCACACGTCCCTCCGATAACGGCGTCGGAGGTCGGCCCATCGGGGGCTCGGTAAGGGTCAGACCTCGCAGCAACGGCGTTTCGGGGCCCATCTCAGATGCTATGGCCTCAGACTGGGCCGATTCAGCTCCGCATGGTGCTTCTGGTGCCGCCATTTCTTGCTCTTTTCCCGCGTCTTCTTCCCGCGGTCTCTTCCGTGGGCGGCCCCGTCCCCATGGTCTCCACCCTCCGACCAAGATCAGGAGGCGTACCTCAGCTGTTGACGGGCACGTCCTCAGGACACAAAAATACTTAGACTGGGCGGCCATTATTCTTCGCGCTCTCCAGCTCGTCTACGCCCACTCCACGCCCCGCTTCTCTTCCTGCGCTCTCCTCAGCGCTGCAATGGCGGCGGATTTTGGCGGCAACTGGCGCAGCACAGTCTTTGTAATAAAGTACAGTCCAAGCACAACAAATCACAGTCTCTAGGCACACATGACCCGATTCTGCAGGCTTAAGTAGATCCTGTTCGTGACGCCAAGTTGGAGCGCCCCCACACCGCCGCAGGGCTGAGGGGTACCCGGAGCCGGGCCTCTGGTTCTTTGTCTCGGGGTTGTCACGGTGGCTAGACCCGGTCCGTGGCCCTGTCCGTCAGTGGGGGACGTCCGGTGAAATAGGTGGTAGTAATGGTAGCAATGTAACGGTGCGGTTGTGGGGTGTAAGTCGCGGTAAATAACGAGGACACCAGTTTGCAGTCTCTTTACCTCTTTACTGGAGATCTCTGAGTCCTCAGTCCAGAATACGGTTCACCAGGCTGCGCAAGTCCGGCCGGTCCAATGGCACCTCCAGAGCCCTCCTCTCAGGTGGAAATCTGTGCCTTCCTTCTAGCGCTATGTGTTGTAGTCCTTCCCTGCTGTGCTCACGGAAAGTGACCCCACAACGGTTGTGTCTGTTTCTTAAGTTCCCTCACAACTCGATTTGATGTTCCTCTGTAATCCACCCCTTCCCTGTATTCAGGTTGGAATGGCACCCGTTTGTCAGGTAGGCCTGGAGTTCTTCCGGGACCCTAGAGACGCCCCTCTCCCGCAATTGCCCCCCAAGACTTCATAGGTGATATGTGGTAGACAGCCCGCCTGAGACCGACTGTCCTGCCGCTGTTTGGAGTATGGCTTGAAGCTGTATTCTAATCCACTCCCTCGGCGTTCCGGCCACCGGTATTGCGCCTCAGCAAGGTGCTGCCTCTTTCAGCACAACCCCTGCTGGTATTCTCCTTCTGCTTGATCTCGTTTCTCACTCAGCACAATCTGTCTCGCTTCTAGTCCTTTCCTTGAGTCCCGCCGCTTCCAGGAGCCTGCGCGGACCCGTTACGTTCTTTCAATGCCAAGCCTCTGCCAGGATCCCACCCCTGGCAGAGACCCTACAGTCTCTCCCTTCACAACACCCCCTGCCACAGGGTGTTGCTCCGTTCAATCCCGTCAGCGTTCTCTCTAACTTCCTGCCTGACCCCCAGTTTACCCACTATGGTGGGGAGTGGCCTAATGAATAGCACCCTTAGCTCCCCCCGGAGGCCCTGCTGTGAAACATATTGGTGTCTGTGATACCTGATTGGAGGAACTCCTTCAGTGCCATCGAACGTACCATGGCTCCCCTTAGCGGCGAAGCCACAGCACTGCAACGACCAGGACTCTGGGGCGCTGCAGGTCCATCTGGTTCCCTTGCCTAAGTTGCCTTCTTCTTCCGAGTTGGTTCCTCTGTTTTTTCAAAATGTTGTTCGTTTGCATGGTATTCCGGAGAATATCGTTTCTGACAGAGGGACCCAATTCGTGTCTAGATTTTGGCGGGCATTCTGTGCTAGGATGGGCATAGATTTGTCTTTTTCGTCTGCTTTCCATCCTCAGACTAATGGCCAGACCGAGCGGACTAATCAGACCTTGGAGACATATTTGAGGTGTTTTGTGTCTGCGGATCAGGATGATTGGGTTGCTTTTTTGCCTTTGGCGGAGTTCGCCCTCAATAATCGGGCCAGCTCTGCCACCTTGGTGTCCCCGTTTTTCTGTAATTCGGGGTTTCATCCTCGATTTTCCTCCGGTCAAGTGGAATCTTCGGATTGTCCTGGAGTGGATGCTGTGGTGGAGAGGTTGCATCAGATTTGGGGGCAGGTGGTGGACAATTTGAAGTTGTCCCAGGAGAAGACTCAGCTTTTTGCCAACCGCCGTCGTCGTGTTGGTCCTCGGCTTTGTGTTGGGGACTTGGTGTGGTTGTCTTCTCGTTTTGTCCCTATGAGGGTTTCTTCTCCTAAGTTTAAGCCTCGGTTCATCGGCCCGTACAAGATATTGGAGATTCTTAACCCTGTGTCCTTCCGTTTGGACCTCCCTGCATCCTTTTCGATTCATAATGTTTTTCATCGGTCATTGTTGCGCAGGTATGAGGTACCGGCTGTGCCTTCCGTTGAGCCTCCTGCTCCGGTGTTGGTTGAGGGTGAGTTGGAGTACGTTGTGGAAAAGATCTTAGACTCTCGTGTTTCCAGACGGAAACTCCAGTATCTGGTCAAATGGAAGGGATACGGTCAGGAGGATAATTCTTGGGTCACTGCCTCTGATGTTCATGCCTCCGATCTTGTCCGTGCCTTTCATAGGGCTCATCCTGATCGCCCTGGTGGTTCTGGTGAGGGTTCGGTGCCCCCTCCTTGAGGGGGGGGTACTGTTGTGAAATTGGATTCTGGGCTCCCCCGGTGGCCACTTGTGGAATTGTACTTGTGTGCATCATCCCCTCTGTTCACCTGCTCCTATCAGGATGTGGGAGTCACTATATAACCTTGCTCCTCTGTCAGTTTCATGCCGGTCATCAATGTAATCAGAAGCCTTCTGTGCATGTTCCTGCTACTAGACAACTCCTAGCTAAGTTGGACTTTTGTCCTTGTGTGTTTTTGCATTTTGTTCCTGTTCACAGCTGCTGTTTCGTTACTGTGTCTGGAAAGCTCTTGTGAGCGGAAATTGCCACTCTGGTGTTATGAGTTAATGCTAGAGTCTTAAAGTAATTTCTGGATGGTGTTTTGATAGGGTTTTCTGCTGACCATGAAAGTGCCCTTTCTGTCTTCATGCTATCTAGTAAGCGGACCTCGATTTTGCTAAACCTATTTTCATACTACGTTTGTCATTTCATCTAAAATCACCGCCAATATATGTGGGGGCCTCTGTCTGCCTTTTGGGAAAATTTCTCTAGAGGTGAGCCAGGACTGTCTTTTCCTCTGCTAGGATTAGGTAGTTCTCCGGCTGGCGCTGGGCATCTAGGGATAAAAAACGTAGGCATGCTACCCGGCCACTTCTAGTTGTGCGGCAGGTTTAGTTCATGGTCAGTATAGTTTCCATCTTCCAAGAGCTAGTTCTCATATATGCTGGGCTATGTTCTCTCGCCATTGAGAATCATGACACCTGTCCGGTTGCAATTTCAGTATGGTGACTGACCACAACCCTCTGTGGTGGCTACAAGCCATATGCAGAACCAACGGAAGGTTGCTATGATGGAGCCTTGCCCTCCAGCAGGACGACTTTACAGTCAAACACAAAACGGGCAGGGAGCATGGCAATGCATATGGGTTGTCCCTCTGGTGCGAACCTGATGGGTACGCATGGAGGAGTACCATGAGGTTCTGCCTCTCTAGCACGGTCCAAAAGGGGGAGGTGTCACGATAATGTGAATATGTCATGTTTGAGTATCTACCTAAAAGTACCATGGCTTTTCAGACACATGCTGTGGGCCTTTCCGACCCCCCTCTTCCCACTCTGCCTGAGTGTATAATCCAAAACTCCACATTTCCCCCCCTTCCTCAAGAATTTATATGGCTTCAAAGTGAAAGTACAAGTAGAAGCACATGGAAAAAAACCCAGGTTTCTTTGTCCTTTCAAATGTAAATCTCATAGCACCGATTAATGATAGTAGTGGGATAAATACATTTTTAACATGGGCTTCGTTAAAACTATCAGACAATGAGTTTTCCAGGTTCCAGAACCAGCACAATTGAGAAGCAGATTACTATGGAACTGGGTCACCTAGCTACCCCATGTCTATACTGAAACAAATCCCTATGTCACGCTGAGCATAACAACACTCGTGTCGTCTTTCTATGAAGTTCCTATGCCAAGATATGTGGGATGATGGGTTTTCATAATGCTAAGTCAGGGGAGTATCCAGCCTCTAAGTGAGGTCACCGGTATGCCAGAATGACTAGCGGTGGACACCGCGTCTTTACCCGGATAGACATAAGCTTGAAAAGTACTCCAGAAGCAGTCTCTGGTATACAAGTGATTCCAATAGGGTTCTATTGGCAGTGCATTCTCATTCTACACACCTCACAATTGGTAACTGAGGAACGTCTGAATGGACTGAAACGTTTTGTTGACACTACACAATAAATTGTTCAGCATCCCATCTTGAAGTTGAGTGCCGGGATTTGTTACTTGTATTATTTAGAAGGTGTGGGAACCTACCCGTGCACCCACGGCAGCAGTGCTCACGGTTTAGTCCACCTCTAAGTGAGGTCACCACAGGGGGAGGGATTTGGTTTTAGGCTAGGAAATAAGTGAGTGAAGCCGCAGTCTTCACGTATCTTTGTCTGGGGTCTAGCTGCTATTCAAGGGTGATGCATCTGGATATATGCTCGGCCTTCCCCCACAGCACACGGTTAGCCATCAGATATTTGTCTTATTTATAACATCTTTTTATACTTCTGTAAACACTGCCTACCTTTTCTGGAGTAAAATATAAAATTACTAGCTTGTCTCCCTTGCTCTATAACGTATGGTCATGTCCTCTGAAGTGAATTACGCTACTAATCTGGGTTACCTCTGGACCCGTTAATAAATAAGAAATCGGAGCTGGTGGCAGCAGAATTTGTCCTGTGCAATTGGGTGGCTTTGTAGTGAATGCGGCATTGATAATTATTGTTCCTGCCTGAGTGGGAGTAGTTATATCGCCCTCGTTGCAGTGTGCCCATTAGCCAGTACAAAGTAAGGCAGCCTTTCTGGTGACTAATTACCCTAGGTTCAGTACCCTGACTGACCTGAGGGTAAGGGGGGCGCCAGAGAGCTGCAAGTTCCAAACCGGAACTGGGAAAAGAAAAGAAAGAACCAGGTGCAAACAAACAACCTCGGTTCATGACAAATTGCTGTGAGTGGTGGGGATGATAAAGTTATCCTCCCCTTGAACCGTGACACCAGGAAGTGAAGAGCATGTTGAACCAGATGTTGCAGGCGTGCAAAATTAGGGAAAGCCAGAGTTCGTGGGCTGCCCCAATGGTGTCAGTGTAGAAGAAGGATGGTACCTTGTGTTTTTGTGTGGATTATCGAAAGCTCAACGCCTGTACCGTGAGAGACTGATACCCATTGCCCAGGATTGAAGAGTCCCTACCTGCACTGGGAAAAGCCAGATTCTTCTCTACATTGGACCTCGCCAGCGGCTACTGGCAAGTACCCATGTCGGAACAAGATTGAGCAAAGACTGCCTTTATTCTGCCCGTGGGCCTGTATGAGTTCAATCGAATGCCATTTGGCTTAACCAACGCTCCCGGAACTTTTCAACGTCTCATGGAGAGGTGTCTAGGAAATTTGAACTTTGAATCCACACTCATCTATTTGGACGACATTATAGTCTATGCAGCTTCATTTGAGGAACACCTGCAGCACTTAGAACAAGTGTTGGGCCACCTTCATTTACACAGACGAAAAGTGAAGCCCCAGAAGTGCCATTTGTTCCGCATGCAGATTGAATACTTGGGTCATGTTGTCTCCATCGAAGCGATGGAGCCATCTAGAGAAAAGGTTGCCATGATTCAAGACTTGCCCACTCCAGAGACCGTGAAGGATGTCCGGGCCTTCCTGGGATTGACTGGATATTACAGGCGCTTTGTGAAGAACTTCGCTTGATGAGCAAAACCGTTAATGGAGTTGTTGAAAGGGGTACAGTACCTTCGGGTGCCAAGAACTGGAAGATTTGTTGGAAGGAGTCTCAGAAAGAGGCCTTTCGGGATCTCAAGAAAGCACTCACGGAAGCCCCTGTCTTGGCTTACGCGGATTTCTACCATCCGTTCATTCTCCACACTGACGGGAGTCTTCTGGGAATTGGGGCTGTGCTGTCACAGATGCAGGATGGAAGTGAGAGGGTGATCGCTTACGCAAGCCGGTCCCTTCACGATTCTGAACGTAATCCAGACAACTACAGCTCTTTAAGTTGGAGCTGCTGGCATTGGTGTGAGCTATGACTGAGAGATTTGCAGAGTATTTGTCTGGCTCTGAAGTATTGGTGCGCAATGACAACAACCTGGTAGCGCAACTGGAAAATGTTAGACTGGGGGCTCTGGAGAAGCGATTAGTGGCTAGAATGGCGAAGTTCCGATATAGGATTGCGTATAAAAGGGGAGCGGAAAACAATCATGACGATGCCCTGTCTAGAAGGAGGAGTACTGAGCCAGAGCAAGACAGAGATGAAGAGCTGGAAGATGAAGAAACCCCTAAGTTATGGAGACACACCATGTAATAATTATAGGGGATAACTCAGGAGACTCTTTGCGTGGAACAAGACAACTACAGGACACAGTTTTATAAGTGGTAAAGTCTATATTATCACACGGTGATTCAAACAGGTGCAGAGAGAAACTCAAGTCCACAACACTTGGAGTAAATATTAAACGCAGCTTAGCAGTTTATAGGAAACTTCAGAGGAAAATGCAATCACGCAGAAAGTCTATGAAGCACAATTATTCTTGAGGATACTTGACACGAATAAGTCCTTGTTTTAGTCCAAACACAGATAGATATGCTTATAAGGCAGTTCAAATAATATCTTAGCTCAACCAGGGAGGCCTGGGTAATAGTATCAGGTTTTTGCAGAGCAGCAACAGCTTACATGTCCAGCAAATGCAAATGGAAGTAAACACGAGCAGCAGATGAAGAAGGATTACTGGAAACTGGTATATGCAGCAGGAACTCAGAGCAGAGTAGCAGGATCACCACACAGGTTCACAGGAGCAGGTATATAGCCAGGGAGTCACCAGAGGTCAGGAGCTGGATGCAAGGCAGAATACTCTAGCACAGACTGAAGGCTGGGGTGGAGTTTTATAGCAGGAAGACACAGTGCACATGAGACCAAAGACACCATCTTGGAAAAGGGCAGTAATGCACAAAAGGTAATAAAAAATGTTCAGAGTCCTGACATTACTCCCTCCTTAGAAGTAGCCTCAGGACGATCCTGGACCTGGTTTCTCAGGGAATCTCTGATGAAAACGAGAAATCTTCTGTTGGGCATTGATGTTTTCCACAGGTTCCCAAGAGTCTTCCTCAGGGGATATCCCTGCCATCTTATCAGATATTGGAGCCGATTCCTGCGAATCCTGGAATCAACAATTTCCTCCACCACAAATTGTTCTTGCCCATCAATCACCACAGGCTGCAGAGGTGGCACAACACGTCCCTGGAAGGTATTAGGAGATACAGGCTTTAGTAAAGATACATGAAAAACTGGGTGTACCTTCATAGTCCTAGGCAGCTTCAGCCGGCAGGCCACAGAGCTTACAATACCGTTGATCTTGAAAGGGCCAATGAATTTCTGTCCAAGTTTTTGTGAAGGAACGTTTAACTTCAGATTCTTAGTTGCTAACCTCACGGAATCTCCTACCTTGAACATGGGTGCAGGTTGACAGAATCTATCAGCCGATCTCTTATAACGTTCTTGAGCTGTGGTCAGGGATTCCTTCAGAACCTCCAGATTTTGCCTCATCGCAGTCAGCCTTTCCTCCACTGCTGGAACCAGAGAATTAATTGGAGACCTAGATAAGATACACGGATGATAACCCAGATTGGCAAAGAAAGGTGTAAATTTAGTGGAGGCACTCTGAGAATTGTTATATGAAAATTCGGCTAACGGCAGCAACTCCAACCAATCATCCTGGAGATGGCTGACATAGCATCTTAGATATTGTTCCAGCGTCTGGTTGGTACGCTCAGTCTGACCATTTGTGGTATGGATGGTAAGCGGAAGAGAGACAGACATTAATATTGATTGCAGAGCAAAACCCCTTCCAGAATCTTGAAGTGAACTGCACTCCACGGTCAGAGATGATCTCATCCGGAACCCCATGCCACCGAAAGACATTCTGTATAACCAAGTTCAATGTATCTTTAGCTGAGGGGAGGCCGGTGTACGGAACAAAATGAGCAGCTTTAGTCAGGCGATCAACTACCACCATGATTGTATTCATGCCCCCCGATGTAGGCAGCTCCACAATAAAGTCCATTGATATAGACCCCCAAGGGCGGGACGGGACAGGTAATGGTTGTAGAAGATCCGTAGGTGCCACATGAGGAGTCTTGTAATGAGCACATACCTCGCAAGAGAGAACATAGTCCTTGGTATCCTTCAGGCAAGTTGGCCACCAGAAGAATCGGCTCAGGAACTCTTGTGTCTTCTGTACCCCCCTGTGACCAGCCAACTTGGAGTCATGTACCAACTTGAGGATCTGCAGACAGACGACCTCAGGGACGCAGATACGTCAATCTCTGAACCACATGCTACCCTTAAAGACAAGATTAATATCCACAGGTGGGTTGGCCAGAAATACATCACCGTCATAGGTCTCCCTGCACTCCTTCCACAAGTCCTGATCGTGAATAACTCCGATGAAATTGGCATCAGATAGAATGGTCTTGGATGGGGCTGCAGGTACGGAATGCGCAGCATGGATTCGGGATAGAGCATCAGCCTTCCCATTACGAGAACCTGGACGGTAAGAGATATCAAAGTTAAATTGATTTAAAAATAAGTTCCAACGAGCCTGACGAGGAGAAAGACATCTAGCGGATCTAAGGAACTCTAAATTGTGATGGTCAGTTAGCACTATGATATGTTGTGCAGCTCCTTGCAGATGATGCCTCCATTCTTTGAAAGCCGCAATAATAGCCAGCAATTCCTTGTCTCCCACGTCGTAATTCTTCTCTGCTGAGGTTAGTCTATGGGAAAAGAAAGCACAAGGATGTAGCAGACCCTTCTCTCCAGTTCTTTGGGAGAGAATAGCCCCCAAAGCATTATCAGAAGCGTCCACCTCCACAATGAAAGAAAGTGTTGGATCTGGGTGTATCAACAGCGGTGCTGATGTGAAACAAACCTTAAGCCGATCAAAAGCTTCTTGAGCCTGTGATGACCACTTAAAGGGCTTTTCCTTCTTTGTCAAGGAAGTAATGGGACGGACAATATCAGAAAAATTTCGAATTAGGTGTCGGTAGAAATTTGCAAAACCAATAAAACGTTGGACCTCCTTAACGTTCTTGGGTACCGGCCAGTCAAGGATAGCCTGAATCTTACCAGATTCCATGTTCAGCCCCTGGGGAGAGATGATATAACCTAAGAACTGTATCTCAGAACCATGAAACTCGCATTTCTCCGGCTTAATATACAGATGGTTCTCTTTCAGACGTCTTAAAAGAGTTTTGACATGTTCTTCATGTTCCTGTAGAGAGTCAGAAACGATTGGTATATCGTCCAAATAGATCTCTACAAACTGGTCCAACAAATCTCTGAAAATGTCATTAGCAAGGTGTTGAAACATTGCAGGGGCATTACAAAGTCCGAAGGGCATCATAAGAGATTCAAAGTGTCCATACCGGCATCTGAATGCTGTCTTCCCCTGGACGAATATGCACCAAATTATAAGCACCACGAAGATCCAGTTTAGAGAACACCTTAGCATGGCGGACTCTTTCCAGTAATTCGGGAATCAGAGGCAAAGGGTAACGGTTTCGTACGGTTACCTTATTGAGTTCCCGATAGTCAACACAGGGTCTCAGGGTCCCATCCTTCTTCTTTACAAAAAAGATACGTGCCCCAGCTGGTGAGGAAGAAGGACGTATGAAGCCTTTGGCCAGATTTTCATCAATATACTCCTTTAAGTCTTGAAGCTCAGGTGCCGCCAAAGGGTATACGTTACCAAAAGGAATAGCTGCCCCAGGAAGCAACTCAATGGGACAGTCATAATGCCTGTGTGGAGGAAGCTGATCTGCATTCTTCTTGTCACAGATGTCAGAGAACTCTTTATATGCTGGAGGTAAAGAAAATACCTGTACATGTGGTTCCATAGCCGAGCAGTCAGGGACAGCTTCTGTTAACGCTGAGTTGCTCCTTGATGGAAAGATAAACTCCTTGGTCTCCCAGTTGATAATTGGGTTCTGAGAACGCAACCAAGGAATGCCTAAAATCACAGGAAAATGATAAGAAATTAGCAAGAAAGAAAGTTGCTCCTGATGATTAGGCTCCAACAAAATTTCAAGGGGTACGGTCTCCTGATCCACAGGCCCAGAGATTAAAGGTGACCCATCCACTGTTTCAATGGTAACTGGAGAGGCTCTTTGCTGAATTTAAATACCATGTTCCTTGGCAAATGCGATATCCATGAAATTGCCACCTTGCACCAGAGTCAATCATAGCTGCACTGGAAATCCACTGTCCTGAACACAGGATGTTAATAGGGAGAGAACAGTGAGAGTTCTTTTCCTGAAGCTCCTTGGGGGGTGAAGTCATAGAAAGTGAATGGAATACAGCGTTTAAAGGCAGGCTACATTCAGAGATGTCAGATTCATCATCACAGTTGTCATCCTCCCCTACTGCTGCTAGCACCTTGTTAGGCCGTCTAGGACACTTAGGACAATTGATCAAGAAGTGGTCAGACTGGTCGCATTAGAAACATAGACTTTCACGAAGGCGATGCTCCCGGCGCTTATTGATCTCGCGTCCCTGAACGGAATCAATTTGCATGGGCACCTCCTCCACCTCCCGAGATGTTTTACCTGCAGGCTCTTTGGAAGGAAGGGAAAAGTTAGAAATACGGTTATATGCAGCAAACTTCTCCAGCCTACGCTCAGTAAGGCGAATGTCAATGCGCACACAATGCTGTATAAATGTCTCTAGATCTTGTGGTAACTCAGAGCGAGATAGTTCATCTTTTACAATACTAGACAGACCCCTTTTAAAAATAGGCAATTGTGCATAACTGTCCCAATTGGTATCTACCGCTAATCTCCTGAATTCAGTAGCATACTCAATAACAGAACGTCTTTCCTGACGTAAAGACAATAAAGCAGATTCAGCGGTTGCACGGCGATTAGGATCATCAAACATTAATGCCATAGCGGCCAAAAAATCATCCAAGTTATTTAACCGTGGGTCACGAGACTCAATCATCGGATTCGCCCGGGTAAGCGCTCCTGCGGTCAGCAGCATTATTACACACAATACTTTGGATCTATCATTAGGAAAACGGTCAGCATGCACATCAAAATATAGCATACATTGATTCACAAAGCCACGAAATTTGTCGCGATCACCATTAAATCTGAATGGGGGCTGTTGTGATTCGGTTCGTGGGCTCCCCCGGTGGTCTCTTGTGGTACTGGTGTCCTGCAAGCTTTGCCTTCTCAGTTCACCTGTTCCTATCAGGATGTGGGAGTATCCTATTTAACCTTGCTCCTCAGTCATTCTAATGCTGGCCATCAATATATCGAGTGATTCTGTTGCATGTTCCTGCTCCCAGTTTTCTGCTCAGCTAAGTTGGACACTTTAGTCCTTAAGTCTATTTTTGTATGTTTTGTCCAGTTTGCACTTATGTGAATCTCTGCAGCTGGAAGCTCTTGTTGGGCTGAAATTGCCACTCCAGTGGCATGAGTTGTCACATGAGTTAAGGTAATTTCAGGATGGTGTTTTGAAGGGTTTTGCAGCTGACCGCGAAGTCCTCTGTTGTATCTTTCTGCTATTTAGTTAGCGGGCCTCTCTGTGCTAAATCTGCTTTCATACTACGTGTGTCTTTTCATCTGCTCTCACCGTTATTATATGTGGGGGGCTGCTATCTCCTGTGGGGACATTCTCTGGAGGCAAGCCAGGACTGTGTTTTCTTCTACCAGGGGTAGTTAGTTCTCCGGCTGGCGCGCGGCATCTAGTGACAACGCAGGAATGCCCCCTGGCTACTTCTAGTGTGGTGTGTAGGTTTAGCATCGCGGTCAGCTCTAGTTTCCATCACCCGAGAGCTTGTCCGTTTATTCTATGCTTCTGATGTTTCCTTGCCATTGGAAACCATAACAGTATGGCCAGCCCAAATGTTTAATCTATAGGCTGAAGCAGGAGAGAAAAGGAACTGTGAAACCTTTTTTTTTTTTTTTTCCTTCCTCTGAAGTTGCACTCCAGCTCTAATTGCAGTCTCCTGTTTTCCTCTCCTCTTAACCCCTGAATGGCTCAGACTTTATCTGTTGAAATATGGATCCCCAGAGTCTGGCTACCAATTTGAATAATCTTGCCTCTAAAGTTCAGAATATACAAGATTTTTTGTTACATGCTCCTCGGTCTGAACCTAAAATTCCTATACCGGAGTTTTTTTCTGGAGATCGATCTTGTTTTCTAAATTTTAAATACAATTGTAAATTGTTTCTTTCGCTGAGATCTCATTCTGCTGGAGATCCTGCCCAGCAAGTAAAAATTGTTATTTCTTTACTGCGGGGTGACCCCCAAAATTGGGCATTTTCATTGGCACCAGGGGATCCTGCGTTGCTCAATGTGGATGCGTTTTTTCTGGCTTTGGGGTTGCTTTATGAGGAACCAAATTTGGAGATTCAGGCTGAGAAAGCCCTAATAGCCCTCTCTCAGGGGCAAGATGAAGCCGAAATATATTGCCAAAAATTTCGAAAATGGTCTGTGCTTACTCAGTGGAATGAGTGCGCTCTGGCGGCAATTTTCAGAGAAGGTCTCTCTGATGCTGTAAAAGACGTCATGGTGGGGTTTCCTGCGCCTACTGGTCTGAATGAGTCCATGACAATGGCAATTCAGATTGATCGGCGTTTACGGGAACGCAAACCTGTGCACCAGTTGGCGGTGTCTTCTGAAGAGGCACCACAGAGTATGCAATGTGATAGCTTTCTGTCCAGAAGCGAACGACAGATTTATAGGCGCAAAAATCATTTGTGCTTCTATTGTGGAAATTCTACTCATGTTATATCAGCATGCTCTAAACGAACAAAGAAAGTTGATAAATCCTCTGCTATTGGCACTTTGCAGTCCAAGTTTATTTTGTCTGTAACTCTAATTTGTTCGTTATCTTCTATTGTTGCGGATGCGTATGTGGATTCTGGCGCCGCTTTGAGTCTTATGGATTGGTCCTTTGCCAGGCGCTGTGGGTTTGATCTAGAGCCTCTGGAAGTTCCTATACCTTTAAAGGGTATTGATTCTACACCATTGGCTAGTAATAAACCACAATACTGGACACAAGTGACTATGCGTATGACTCCAGACCATCAAGAGGTGATTCGCTTCCTTGTACTGTATAATCTACATGATGTGTTGGTGCTGGGATTGCCATGGTTGCAAACTCATAACCCAGTCCTTGACTGGAAAACAATGTCTGTACTAAGCTGGGGATGTCAGGGAAATCATGGGGACACATCTTTGGTCTCCATTGCTTCATCTATTCCCTCTGAAATTCCTGAGTTTTTGTCTGATTATCGTGAGGTTTTTGAGGAATCTACTCTTAATTCTCTTCCTCCTCACAGAGATTGCGATTGCGCCATAGATTTGATCCCTGGCAGTAAATTTCCTAAGGGTCGTCTATTCAATCTGTCTGTACCTGAACATGCTGCCATGCGAGAGTATATTAGGGAGTCCTTGGAAAAGGGACATATTCGTCCTTCTTCGTCTCCTCTTGGAGCGGGGTTCTTTTTCGTAGCTAAAAGCGATGGTTCTTTGAGACCTTGTATTGATTATAGACTCTTGAATAAGATCACAGTCAAGTATCAGTATCCTTTGCCATTGCTGACAGATTTATTTGCTCGCATTGAGGGGGCGAAGTGGTTCTCTAAGATTGATCTTCGCGGTGCGTATAATTTGGTGCGAATTAAGCAGGGGGATGAGTGGAAAACCGCATTTAATACGCCCGAGGGCCATTTTGAGTATTTGGTGATGCCTTTTGGTCTGTCAAATGCCCCTTCGGTCTTTCAGTCTTTTATGCACAATATTTTCCGTGAATATCTGGATAAATTTATGATTGTGTATTTGGACGATATCTTGATTTTTTCGGATGACTGGGAATCTCATGTTCAACAAGTTAGGAGGGTTTTTCAGGTTTTGCGGACCAATTCTCTGTTTGTTAAAGGTTCAAAGTGTGTTTTTGGGGTTCAGAAGATTTCTTTTTTGGGGTACATTTTTTCCCCCTCTTCTATTGAGATGGATCCTGTGAAGGTTCGGGCTATTTGTGACTGGACGCAACCGACTTCTCTTAAGGGCCTTCAGAAATTTTTGGGCTTTGCTAACTTTTATCGTCGATTCATAACTGGTTTTTCTAGCGTTGTCAGGCCTTTGACTGATTTGACTAAAAAGGGTGCTGATGTTGCAGATTGGTCTCCTGCTGCTGTGGAGGCCTTTCGGGAGCTTAAGCGCCGTTTTTCTTCTGCTCCGGTGTTGTGCCAGCCTGATGTTTCTCTTCCTTTTCAGGTGGAAGTTGATGCTTCCGAGATCGGAGCGGGGGGCGGTTTTGTCGCAGAAAAGTTCAGATTGTTCAGTGATGAGACCTTGTGCGTTCTTTTCTCGAAAATTTTCGCCCGCCGAGCGAAATTATGACGTCGGTAATCGGGAGCTTTTGGCGATGAAGTGGGCATTCGAGGAGTGGCGTCATTGGCTTGAGGGTGCTAAACATCAGGTGGTGGTCTTGACTGATCACAAAAATTTGATTTATCTTGAGTCGGCCAGACGTCTGAATCCTAGACAGGCGCGCTGGTCGTTGTTTTTCTCCCGGTTTAATTTTGTGGTTTCGTATCTGCCAGGTACTAAGAATGTGAAGGCGGATGCCCTTTCTAGGAGTTTTGAACCTGATTCCCCTGGTGATTCTAAACCTACGGGTATACTTAAGGATGGGGTGATATTGTCTGCTGTCTTCCCAGACCTGCGACGTGCTTTACAAGAGTTTCAGGCGGATCGGCCTGATCGTTGTCCGCCTGGTAGATTGTTTGTGCCGGATGAGTGGACCAATAGAGTCATCTCGGAGGTTCATTCTTCTGCGTTGGCAGGTCATCCGGGAATTTTTGGTACCAGAGATTTGGTGGCTAGGTCCTTCTGGTGGCCTTCCCTGTCTCGGGACGTGCGTACCTTTGTGCAGTCTTGCGATGTTTGTGCTCGGGCCAAGCCTTGTTGTTCTTGGGCTAGTGGGTTGTTGTTGCCCTTGCCTGTTCCTAAGAGGCCTTGGACACACATCTCTATGGATTTTATTTCTGATCTCCCTGTTTCTCAGAAGATGTCCGTCATTTGGGTGGTGTGTGACCGTTTTTCTAAGATGGTTCATTTGGTGCCCTTGCCCAAGCTGCCTTCCTCATCTGAGTTGGTGCCCCTGTTTTTTCAGAATGTGGTTCGGCTGCATGGTATTCCGGAGAATATCGTTTCCGACAGGGGATCCCAGTTTGTGTCCAGATTTTGGCGGGCGTTTTGTGCCAGGATGGGCATTGATTTGTCTTTTTCGTCTGCATTTCATCCCCAGACAAATGGCCAGACGGAACGTACTAATCAGACCTTGGAGACTTATTTGAGGTGTTTCGTGTCTGCTGATCAGGATGACTGGGTCTCCTTTTTGCCGTTGGCTGAGTTTGCCCTTAATAATCGGGCCAGTTCTGCCACTTTGGTCTCCCCTTTTTTTTGCAATTCAGGGTTCCATCCTCGTTTTTCATCTGGTCAGGTGGAGTCTTCGGATTGTCCTGGAGTGGATACCATGGTGGATAGGTTGCATCGTATTTGGGGGCAGGTGGTGGACAATTTGGAGTTGTCCCAGGAGAAGACTCAACGTTTTGCTAATCGCCATCGTCGTGTTGGTCCTCGTCTTCGTGTTGGGGACTTGGTGTGGTTGTCCTCCCGTTTTGTCCCTATGAGGGTCTCTTCTCCTAAGTTTAAGCCTCGGTTCATCGGTCCTTATAAGATTTTGGAAATTCTTAACCCTGTGTCTTTTCGTTTGGACCTCCCAGCATCCTTTGCTATCCATAATGTCTTCCATCGGTCATTATTGCGGAGGTATGAGGTACCACTTGTGCCTTCTGTTGAGCCTCCTGCTCCTGTGCTGGTTGAGGGTGAATTGGAGTACGTGGTGGAGAAAATCTTGGACTCCCGTGTTTCCAGACGGAGACTTCAATATCTGGTGAAATGGAAGGGCTACGGTCAAGAGGATAATTCTTGGGTTACAGCTTCTGATGTTCATGCTTCTGATTTGGTCTGTGCCTTTCATAGGGCTCATCCAGATCGCCCTGGTGGTTCTTGTGAGGGTTCGGTGCCCCCTCCTTAAGGGGGGGGTACTGTTGTGATTCGGTTCGTGGGCTCCCCCGGTGGTCTCTTGTGGTACTGGTGTCCTGCAAGCTTTGCCTTCTCAGTTCACCTGTTCCTATCAGGATGTGGGAGTATCCTATTTAACCTTGCTCCTCAGTCATTCTAATGCTGGCCATCAATGTATCCAGAGTGATTCTGTTGCATGTTCCTGCTCCCAGTTTTCTGCTCAGCTAAGTTGGACACTTTAGTCCTTAAGTCTATTTTTGTATGTTTTGTCCAGTTTGCACTTATGTGAATCTCTGCAGCTGGAAGCTCTTGTTGGGCTGAAATTGCCACTCCAGTGGCATGAGTTGTCACATGAGTTAAGGTAATTTCAGGATGGTGTTTTGAAGGGTTTTGCAGCTGACCGCGAAGTCCTCTGTTGTATCTTTCTGCTATTTAGTTAGCGGGCCTCTCTGTGCTAAATCTGCTTTCATACTACGTGTGTCTTTTCATCTGCTCTCACCGTTATTATATGTGGGGGGCTGCTATCTCCTGTGGGGACATTCTCTGGAGGCAAGCCAGGACTGTGTTTTCTTCTACCAGGGGTAGTTAGTTCTCCGGCTGGCGCGCGGCATCTAGTGACAACGCAGGAATGCCCCCTGGCTACTTCTAGTGTGGTGTGTAGGTTTAGCATCGCGGTCAGCTCTAGTTTCCATCACCCGAGAGCTTGTCCGTTTATTCTATGCTTCTGATGTTTCCTTGCCATTGGAAACCATAACAGGGGGCCACTTAGGTGGGCTAGCTGGTGGAGGTTGCCCAGAGGGAAAAGTCGCTTGTGCAGCTATTTGCATGCTTATGTCCTGAAAAGCCCGTCCATACTGGGACTCTATGCCAGCAAGTTCGGTTTCCTGGGCTGCCATGCGGGTGCTTAAGTCCTGCAAAGTCTGTCCAAACACTTGTTGATTGTGTTCAAAGCTTCCAAACTTCTTTTGCAGACCTTCCACATCTTTCTGCAGTGATCTAATTATGGAAAACAACTGCTCTAGTCTGCTTTCTGCAGTCATTGTTCCAGCAGTCTCCTTTTTTTTTCAGGCTAGAGTATCCTGTAATAATTATAGGGGATAACTCAGGAGACTCTTTGCATGGAACAAGACAACTACAGGACACAGTTTTATAAGTGGTAAAGTCTATATTATCACACGGTGATTCAAACAGGTGCAGAGAGAAACTCAAGTCCACAACACTTGGAGTAAATATTAAATGCACCTTAGCAGTCTATATTAAACTTCAGAGGAAAATGCAATCACGCAGAAAGTCTATGAAGCACAAATATTCTTGAGGATACTTGACACGTATAATTCCTTGCTTAGTCAAAAACAAAGATAGATATGCTTATAAGGTAGTTCAAATAATATCTTAGCTCAACCAGGAGGCCTGGGAAATAGTCTCAGGTTCTTGCAGAGCAGCAACAGCTTACATGTCCAGCAAATGCAGATGGAAGTAAACACGAGCAGCAGATGAAGGAGGATTACTGGAACTGGTGTATGCAGCAGGAACTCAGCAGAGTAGCAGGATAACCCCACAGGTTCACAGGAGCAGGTATATAGCCAGGGAGTAACCAAAGGTCAGGAGCTGGATGCAAGGCAGAATACTCTAGCACAGACTGAAGGCTGGGGTGGAGTTTTATAGCAGGAAGACACAGTGCACATGAGACCAAAGACGCCATCTTGGAAAAGGGCAGTAATGCACAAAAAGGTAATAAAAAATGTTCAGAGTCCTGACACTAACCCTATTTCTAACTCTAACTCTAGTTCTAACCCTAGTTCTAACCCTAACCCTAGTTCTAACCCTAACCCTAGTTATAACCCTAGTTCTAACCCTAACCCTAGTTCTAACCTTAACGCTAGTTCTAACCCTAACCCTAGTGGAAAAATAAAAGTAAATATACAGTACAGACGAAAAGTTTGGACACACCTTCTCATTTAAAGATTTTTCTGTATTTTCATGACTATGAAAATTGTACATTCACACTGAAGGCATCAAAACTATGAATTAACACATGTGGCATTATATACTTAACAAAAAAGTGTGAAACAACTGAAATTATGTCTTATATTCTAGGTTCTTCAAAGTAGCCACCTTTTGCTTTGATGATTGCTTTGCACACTCTTGGCATTCTCTTGATGAGCTTCAAGAGGTAGTCACTGGGAATGGTTTTCAATTCACAGGTGTGCCCTGTCAGGTTTAATAAGTGGAATTTATTGCCTTATAAATGGGGTTGGGACCATCAGTTGTGTTGTGCAGACGTGTGGTCGATACACAGCTGATAGTCCTACTGAATAGACTGTTAGAATTTGTATTATGGCAAGAAAAAAGCAGCTCAATAAAGAAAAACGAGTGGCCATCATTACTTTAAGAAATGAAGGTCAGTTAGTCCGAAAAATTGGGCAAACTTTGAAAGTGTCCCTAAGTGCAGGGGCGAAAACCATCAAGCGCTACAAAGAAACTGGCTCACATGAGGACCGCCCCAGGAAAGGAAGACCAAGAGTCACCTCTGCTTCTGAGGATAAGTTTATCCAAGTCACCAGCCTCAGAAATCGCAGGTTAACAGCAGTTCAGGTTAGAGACCAGGTCAATGCCACACAGAGTTCTAGCAGCAGACACATCTCTACAACAACTGTTAATAGGAGACTTTGTGCAGCAGGCCTTCATGGTAAAATAGCTGCTAGGAAACCACTGCTAAAGACAGGCAACAAGCAGAAGAGACTTGTTTGGGCTAAAGAACACAAGGAATGATATTAGACTAGTGTTGAGCATTCCGATACCACAAGTATCGGGTATCGGCCGATATTTGCGGTATCGGAATTCCGATACCGAGATCCAATACTTTTGTGATATCGGGAATCGGTATCGGGATCGATATTAATGTGTAAAATAAAGAATAAAAATAAAAAATATTGATATACTCACCTCTCCGACGCAGCCTGGACCTTACCGATGTAACAGGCAGCTTCCGTTCCTAAGAATGAGCGCTTGAAAGACCTTAGATGACGTCGCAGTTTGTGATTGGTCGCGTGGCGGTCACTGTTATGGACCTGGTGGTTAGGAGCACCCGGAATGACCTGATGAGCAAACTAGTAATCAGGACAAGCTCTGGGGAGTGGGAACTCTGCTGACCGCAAACCCTACTCCTATCACAAACACTAGAAATAGCCGTGGAGCGTACCTAACTCTCCCTAGACGCCTCTTCACAGCCTAAGACCTAACTACCCCTAAAGATAGAAATAGAAGCCTCACCTTGCCTCAGAGAAATTCCCCAAAGGTAAAGGCAGCCCCCCACATATATTGACTGTGAGTTAAGAGGAAAGTCACAAACACAGGAATGAAACAAGTTTCAGCAAAGGAGGCCAGACTTCACTAAATAGTCAGAGGATAGAATAGGGAGCTATGCGGTCAGCACAAAAAACTACAAGAACCACGCAGAGTATGCAAAAAGGCCCCCACACCGACTCACGGTGTGGAGGTGCAACTCTGCACCCCCAGAGCTACCAGCTAGCAAGGGAATATCATGATAGCAAGCTGGACTAGAAATTAGCAGTACTAAGAAATATATTCAGGAAGCAGTAACAACGAAATGAACTAATAAGGACTTAGCTTCTGCTGGAGTAGACAGGTCCTCAGAGAAGTCCAAGAGAGATCTGAACCAATACTAAGACATTGACAGCTGGCATGAAGTAACGATCTGAGTGGAGTTAAATAGGAAGCCAGCATAGCAATAAACGAGGACAGCTGATAAATCCAACCTCAGTGACCAGCAGTTCCGCTCGAAGCCACCAGAGGGAGTCCAAGAGCAGAACTAACCAAAGTACCATTCATGACCACAGGAGGGAGTCCGAGAACGGAATTCACAACAGTACCCCCCCCTTGAGGAGGGGTCACCGAACCCTCACCAGGGCCCCCAGGCCGATCAGGATGAGCCAAATGAAAGGCACGAACTAAATCGGCAGCATGGACATTGGAGGCAACAACCCAGGAATTATCCTCCTGACCATAGCCCTTCCACTTAACCAGGTACTGAAGCTTCCGTCTCGAAATACGAGAATCCAAAATTTTTTCCACCACATACTCCAACTCCCCCTCAACCAACACCGGAGCAGGAGGATCAACGGAGGGAACCATAGGCACCACGTACCTCCGTAACAACGACCTATGGAACACATTATGGATGGCAAAAGAAGCTGGAAGGACCAAACGAAATGACTCAGGGTTGAGAATGTCAGAAATCTTATAAGGACCAATGAAACGAGGCTTAAACTTAGAAGAAACCTTCATAGGAACAAAACGAGAAGACAACCAAACCAAATCCCCAACACGAAGTCGGGGACCAACACAACGACGGCGGTTAGCGAAACGTTGAGCCTTCTCCTGGGACAACGTCAGATTGTCCACTACGTGAGTCCAAATTTGCTGCAACCTGTCCACCACAGAATCCACACCAGGACAGTCAGAAGGCTCAACCTGCCCCGAAGAAAAACGAGGATGAAAACCAGAATTGCAAAAAAAAGGCGAAACCAAAGTAGCCGAACTAGCCCGATTATTAAGGGCGAACTCAGCCAATGGCAAGAAGGTCACCCAATCATCCTGATCAGCAGAAACAAAGCATCTCAGATAGGTTTCCAAAGTCTGGTTGGTTTGTTCGGTTTGGCCATTTGTCTGAGGATGGAAAGCCGAAGAAAAAGACAATTCAATGCCCATCTTAGCACAAAAAGACCGCCAAAACCTAGAGACAAACTGGGAACCTCTGTCCGACCCAATGTTCTCCGGAATGCCATGCAAACGAACCACATGTTGAAAAAATAATGGCACCAAATCAGAGGAGGAAGGCAATCTAGGCAAAGGTACCAAATGGACCATCTTAGAAAAGCGATCACAAACCACCCAGATGACAGACATCCTCTGAGAGACAGGAAGATCTGAAATAAAATCCATGGAAACATGCGTCCAAGGCCTTTTCGGGACCGGCAAGGGCAAAAGCAACCCACTGGGACGAGAACAGCAGGACTTAGCCCGAGCACAAGTCCCACAGGACTGCACAAAGGAATGCAGATCCCGTGACAAGGAAGGCCACCAAAAGGACCTAGCCACCAAATCTCTGGTACCAAATATCCCAGGATGACCAGCCAACACCGAGCAATGAACCTCAGAAATAACTCTGCTAGTCCATCTATCAGGGACAAACAGTTTCTCCGCTGGACAACGGTCAGGTCTATCAACCTGAAACTCCTGCAGCACCCGCCGCAAATCAAGGGAGATGGCAGACAGAATTACCCCCTCTTTGAGAATACCAGCCGGCTCAGGGACTCCTGGAGAATCAGGTACAAAACTCCTAGAAAGGGCATCCGCCTTCACATTCTTAGAACCTGGAAGGTATGAGACCACAAAATCGAAACGGGAGAAAAACAGCGACCATCGAGCCTGTCTAGGATTCAACCGCTTGGCAGACTCGAGATAAGTCAGATTTTTATGATCTGTCAAGACCACCACGCGGTGCCTGGCTCCCTCAAGCCAATGTCGCCACTCCTCGAATGCCCACTTCATAGCTAACAGCTCTCGATTGCCAACATCATAATTACGCTCAGCAGGCGAAAACTTTCTAGAAAAGAAGGCACATGGCTTCATCACAGAGCCATCAGAACTTCTTTGAGACAAAACAGTCCCTGCTCCAATCTCAGAAGCATCAACCTCGACCTGAAAAGGGAGCGAAACATCTGGCTGACGCAACACAGGGGCCGAAGAAAAACGATGTTTCAGCTCCTGAAAAGCCTCAACGGCCGCAGAGGACCAATTCACCACATCCGCACCTTTCTTTGTCAAATCAGTCAAAGGTTTAACCACACTAGAAAAATTAGCGATGAAGCGACGGTAAAAATTAGCAAAGCCCAGGAATTTCTGAAGGCTCTTCACAGATGTAGGTTGAGTCCAATCATAAATGGCCTGAACTTTAACAGGATCCATCTCGATAGTAGAAGGGGAAAAAATTAAGCTCAAAAAGGAAACCTTCTGAACTCCGAGGAGACATTTAGACCCCTTCACAAACAAGGAATTAGCACGAAGGACCTGGAATACCATTCTGACCCGCTTCACATGAGACTCCCAATCATCCGAAAAAACCAAAATATCATCCAAATATACAATCATGAAACTATCCAGATACTTTCGGAAGATGTCATGCATAAAGGACTGAAACACAGATGGAGCATTAGAAAGTCCGAATGGCATTACCAGGTACTCAAAATGGCCCTCGGGCGTATTAAATGCTGTTTTCCATTCATCGCCCTGTTTAATACGCACAAGGTTATACGCCCCTCGAAGATCTATCTTGGTGAACCAACTAGCCCCCTTAATCCGAGCAAACAAATCGGACAGCAGAGGCAAAGGTACTGAAATTTGACCGTGATTTTATAGAGAAGGCGGTAATCTATACAGGGTCTCAGAGAACCATCCTTCTTGGCCACAAAAAAGAACCCTGCTCCCAACGGTGATGAAGACGGGCGAATATGCCCTTTCTCCAAGGACTCCTTTATATAACTCTGCATAGCGGCGTGCTCTGGCACAGATAAATTGAAAAGTCGGCCCTTAGGAAACTTACTACCAGGAATCAAATTTATAGCACAATCACAATCCCTATGAGGGGGTAGGACACTGGATTTGGGCTCATCAAATACATCCTGGTAATCAGACAGAAACTCAGGGACTTCAGAAGGAGTGGAAGAAGAAATTGACACCAACGGAACATCTCCATGTACCCCTTGACAGCCCCAACTAGACACAGACATTGATTTCCAATCCAATACTGGATTATGAACCTGTAGCCATGGCAAACCCAACACGACCACATCATGCAAATTATGCAACACCAAAAAGCGAATATCTTCCTGATGTGCAGGAGCCATGCACATGGTCAACTGAGTCCACTACTGAGGTTTATTCTTGGCCAACGGCGTGGCATCAATTCCCCTTAATGGAATAGGATACTGCAAAGGCTCCAAGAAAAAACCACAGCGCCTGGCAAACTCCAAGTCCATCAAATTCAGGGCAGCGCCTGAATCCACAAATGCCATAACCGAGTAGGACGACAAAGAGCAAATCAGAGTAACAGACAGAAGAAATTTAGGCTGTACAGTACCAATGGTGACAGACCTAGCGAACCGCTTAGTGCGCTTAGGACACTCAGAGATAGCATGAGTGGAGTCACCACAGTAAAAACACAGCCCATTCTGACGTCTGTGTACTTGCCGTTCAGTTCTGGTCAAAGTTCTATCACATTGCATAAGCTCAGGCCTCTGCTCAGAGGACACCGCCAAATGGTGCTCAACCTTGCGCTCGCGCAAATGCCGATCAATTTGAATGGCCAAGGACATTGATTCATTCAGACCAGCAGGCGTGGGGAACCCCACCATAACATCCTTAAGGGCTTCAGAAAGACCCTTTCTAAAAATTGCTGCCAGGGCACACTCTGTTGTGAAATTGGATTCTGGGCTCCCCCGGTGGCCACTTGTGGAATTGAACTTGTGTGCATCATCCCCTCTGTTCACCTGCTCCTATCAGGATGTGGGAGTCGCTATATAACCTTGCTCCTCTGTCAGTTTCTTGCCGGTCAACAATGTAATCAGAAGCCTTCTGTGCTTGTTCCTGCTACTAGACAACTCCCAGCTAAGTTGGACTTTTGTCCTTGTGTGTTTTTGCATTTTGTTCCTGTTCACAGCTGCTGTTTCGTTACTGTGTCTGGAAAGCTCTTGTGATCGGAAATTGCCACTCTGGTGTTATGAGTTAATGCTAGAGTCTTAAAGGAATTTCTGGATGGTGTTTTGATAGGGTTTTCTGCTGACCATGAAAGTGTCCTTTCTGTCTTCCTGCTATCTAGAAAGCGGACCTCGATTTTGCTAAACCTATTTTCATACTACGTTTGTCATTTCATCTAAAATCACCGCCAATATATGTGGGGGCCTCTGTCTGCCTTTTGGGAAAATTTCTCTAGAGGTGAGCCAGGACTGTCTTTTCCTCTGCTAGGATTAGGTAGTTCTCCGGCTGGCGCTGGGCATCTAGGGTTAAAAAACGTAGGCATGCTACTCGGCCACTTCTAGTTGTGCGGCAGGTTTAGTTCATGGTCAGTATAGTTTCCATCTTCCAAGAGCTAGTTCTCATATATGCTGGGCTATGTTCTCTCGCCATTGAGAATCATGACAGTTTGACCGGCCCAAAAAAGGGTTAAATTACTGGCTGAGAAAGGAGAGAAAAAAGAAGTCTGCTACAATTTTTTTTTTTTTTTTTCCTCTAGTTCTGAGTGTGCTCTTAATTGAATCACTTGCTAGTCTGCCTATACTGCAGCCTTCCTCTCTTTCTCGCCTTCTAATCCTTGAATGGCTCTGTGTTCACCTGTTTCAAATGGATCTTCAGAGTGTAGCTACAGGTTTGAATAATCTCGCCACAAAGGTACAAAATTTGCAAGATTTTGTTGTTCATGCACCTATGTCTGAGCCTAGAATTCCTTTGCCTGAATTCTTCTCGGGGAATAGATCTCACTTTCAAAATTTTAAAAATAATTGCAAATTGTTTTTGTCCCTGAAGTCTCGCTCTGCCGGAGACCCTGCACAGCAGGTCAGGATTGTAATTTCCTTGCTCCGGGGCGACCCTCAAGACTGGGCTTTTGCATTGGCACCAGGGGATCCTGCGTTGCTCAATGTGGATGCGTTTTTTCTGGCCTTGGGGTTGCTTTATAAGGAACCTCATTTAGAGCTTCAGGCGGAAAAGGCCTTGATGTCCTTGTCTCAGGGGCAAGATGAAGCTGAAATATACTGCCAAAAATTCCGCAAATGGTCTGTGCTTACTCAGTGGAATGAGTGCGCCCTGGCGGCGATTTTCAGAGAAGGTCTCTCTGATGCCATTAAGGATGTTATGGTGGGGTTCCCTGTGCCTGCGAGTCTGAATGAGTCCATGACGATGGCTATTCAGATCGATAGGCGTCTGCGGGAGCGCAAACCTGTGCACCATTTGGCGGTGTCTACTGAGAAAACGCCAGAAAATATGCAATGTGATAGAATTCTGTCCAGAAGCGAGCGGCAGAATTTTAGACGAAAAAATGGGTTGTGCTTCTATTGTGGTGATTCAACTCATGTTATATCAGCATGCTTTAAGCGTACTAAGAAGCCTGACAAGTCTGTTTCAATTAGCACTTTACAGTCTAAGTTTATTCTATCTGTGACCCTGATTTGTTCTTTGTCATCTATTTCCGCGGACGCCTATGTCGACTCTGGCGCTGCTTTGAGTCTTATGGATTGGTCCTTTGCCAAACGCTGTGGGTATGATTTGGAGCCACTGGAGGCTCCGATACCTCTGAAAGGGATTGACTCCACCCCATTGGCTAGTAATAAACCACAATACTGGACACAAGTGACTATGCGTGTTAATCCGGATCACCAGGAGGTTATTCGCTTTCTGGTGCTGTATAATCTACATGATGTTTTGGTGCTGGGATTGCCATGGCTGCAATCTCATAACCCAGTCCTCGACTGGAGAGCTATGTCTGTGTTAAGCTGGGGATGTAAAGGAACTCATGGGGACGTACCTTTGGTTTCCATTTCATCATCTATTCCCTCTGAGATTCCTGAATTCTTGTCTGACTTTCGTGACGTTTTTGAAGAACCCAAGGTTGGTTCACTACCTCCGCACCGGGAGTGCGATTGTGCCATAGACTTGATTCCGGGTAGTAAATACCCTAAGGGTCGTTTATTTAATCTGTCTGTGCCTGAACACGCTGCTATGCGAGAATATATAAAGGAGTCCTTGGAAAAGGGACATATTCGTCCTTCGTCATCTCCCTTAGGAGCCGGTTTTTTCTTTGTGTCTAAGAAAGACGGCTCTTTGAGGCCGTGTATTGATTATCGACTTTTGAATAAAATCACGGTTAAATATCAATATCCGTTACCACTGCTTACTGATTTGTTTGCTCGTATAAAGGGGGCCAAGTGGTTCTCTAAGATGGTCCATCTGGTTCCCTTGCCTAAGTTGCCTTCTTCTTCCGAGTTGGTTCCTCTGTTTTTTCAAAATGTTGTTCGTTTGCATGGTATTCCTGAGAATATCGTTTCTGACAGAGGGACCCAATTCGTGTCTAGATTTTGGCGGGCATTCTGTGCTAGGATGGGCATAGATTTGTCTTTTTCGTCTGCTTTCCATCCTCAGACTAATGGCCAGACCGAGCGGACTAATCAGACCTTGGAGACATATTTGAGGTGTTTTGTGTCTGCGGATCAGGATGATTGGGTTGCTTTTTTGCCTTTGGCGGAGTTCGCCCTCAATAATCGGGCCAGCTCTGCCACCTTGGTGTCCCCGTTTTTCTGTAATTTGGGGTTTCATCCTCGATTTTCCTCCGGTCAAGTGGAATCTTCGGATTGTCCTGGAGTGGATGCTGTGGTGGAGAGGTTGCATCAGATTTGGGGGCAGGTGGTGGACAATTTGAAGTTGTCCCAGGAGAAGACTCAGCTTTTTGCCAACCGCCGTCGTCGTGTTGGTCCTCGGCTTTGTGTTGGGGACTTGGTGTGGTTGTCTTCTCGTTTTGTCCCTATGAGGGTTTCTTCTCCTAAGTTTAAGCCTCGGTTCATCGGCCCGTACAAGATATTGGAGATTCTTAACCCTGTGTCCTTCCGTTTGGACCTCCCTGCATCCTTTTCGATTCATAATGTTTTTCATCGGTCATTGTTGCGCAGGTATGAGGTACCGGTTGTGCCTTCCGTTGAGCCTCCTGCTCCGATGTTGGTTGAGGGTGAGTTGGAGTACGTTGTGGAAAAGATCTTAGACTCTCGTGTTTCCAGACGGAGACTCCAGTATCTGGTCAAATGGAAGGGATACGGTCAGGAGGATAATTCTTGGGTCACTGCCTCTGATGTTCATGCCTCCGATCTTGTCCGTGCCTTTCATAGGGCTCATCCTGATCGCCCTGGTGGTTCTGGTGAGGGTTCGGTGCCCCCTCCTTGAGGGGGGGGTACTGTTGTGAAATTGGATTCTGGGCTCCCCCGGTGGCCACTTGTGGAATTGAACTTGTGTGCATCATCCCCTCTGTTCACCTGCTCCTATCAGGATGTGGGAGTCGCTATATAACCTTGCTCCTCTGTCAGTTTCTTGCCGGTCAACAATGTAATCAGAAGCCTTCTGTGCTTGTTCCTGCTACTAGACAACTCCCAGCTAAGTTGGACTTTTGTCCTTGTGTGTTTTTGCATTTTGTTCCTGTTCACAGCTGCTGTTTCGTTACTGTGTCTGGAAAGCTCTTGTGATCGGAAATTGCCACTCTGGTGTTATGAGTTAATGCTAGAGTCTTAAAGGAATTTCTGGATGGTGTTTTGATAGGGTTTTCTGCTGACCATGAAAGTGTCCTTTCTGTCTTCCTGCTATCTAGAAAGCGGACCTCGATTTTGCTAAACCTATTTTCATACTACGTTTGTCATTTCATCTAAAATCACCGCCAATATATGTGGGGGCCTCTGTCTGCCTTTTGGGAAAATTTCTCTAGAGGTGAGCCAGGACTGTCTTTTCCTCTGCTAGGATTAGGTAGTTCTCCGGCTGGCGCTGGGCATCTAGGGTTAAAAAACGTAGGCATGCTACCCGGCCACTTCTAGTTGTGCGGCAGGTTTAGTTCATGGTCAGTATAGTTTCCATCTTCCAAGAGCTAGTTCTCATATATGCTGGGCTATGTTCTCTCGCCATTGAGAATCATGACAACACTCATTCCATTGAGTAAGCACAGACCATTTTCTGAACTTCTGACAATATACCTCCGCTTCATCCTGACCCTGACACAAAGCCAGGAAGATTTTCTCTGCCTGATCCACTGAATTCGGTTCGTCATAAAGCAATCCAAGCGCCAGAAAAAACGCATCTACATTAAGCAATGCAGGATCTCCTGGCGCAAGGGAGAATGCCCAGTCTTGAGGGTCGCCACGCAACAAAGAAATAATAATTTTTACTTGCTGAATGGGGTCACCAGAGGAGCGGGGTTTCAAAGAAAGAAACAGTCTACAATTATTTTTGAAATTCAGAAACTTAGATCTATCCCCAGAAAATAAATCAGGAATTGGAATTCTAGGCTCTAACATCGGGTTCTGAACTACATAATCTTGAATGCTCTGAACCCTTGCAGTGAGCTGATCCACACAAGAGGACAGACCTTCAATATCCATATCTACACCTCAGTCCTGAACCACCCAGAGGTTAAGGGGAAAAGAGAGACAAAACACACTGCAAAGAAAAAAAAAATGGGTTCAGAACTTCTCTTATCCCTCTTTTGAGAGGCATTAAACACTTTGTTGGCCAGCTGTACTGTTATGGACTTGGTGGTTAGGAGCACCCAGAATGACCTGATGAGCAAACTAGTAATCAGGACAAGCTCTGGGGAGTGGGAACTCTGCTGACCGCAAACCCTACTCCTATCACAGACACTAGAAATAGCCGTGGAGCGTACCTAACTCTCCCTAGACACCTCTTCACAGCCTAAGACCTAACTACCCCTAAAGATAGAAATAGAAGCCTCACCTTGCCTCAGAGAAATTCCCCAAAGGTAAAGGCAGCCCCCCACATATATTGACTGTGAGTTAAGAGGAAAGTCACAAACACAGGAATGAAACAAGTTTCAGCAAAGGAGGCCAGACTTCACTAAATAGTCAGAGGATAGAATAGGGAGCTATGCGGTCAGCACAAAAAACTACAAAAACCACGCAGAGTATGCAAAAAGGCCCCCACACCGACTCACGGTGTGGAGGTGCAACTCTGCACCCCCAGAGCTACCAGCTAGCAAGGGAATATCATGATAGCAAGCTGGACTAGAAATTAGCAGTACTAAGAAATATATTCAGGAAGCAGTAACAACGAAATGAACTAATAAGGACTTAGCTTCTGCTGGAGTAGACAGGTCCTCAGAGAAGTCCAAGAGAGATCTGAACCAATACTAAGACATTGACAGCTGGCATGAAGTAACGATCTGAGTGGAGTTAAATAGGAAGCCAGCATAGCAATAAACGAGGACAGCTGATAAATCCAACCTCAGTGACCAGCAGTTCCGCTCGAAGCCACCAGAGGGAGTCCAAGAGCAGAACTAACCAAAGTACCATTCATGACCACAGGAGGGAGTCCGAGAACGGAATTCACAACAGGTCACATGACCGCTCACGCGACCAATCACAAGCCGCGACGTCATCTAAGGTCTTTCAAGCGCTCATTCTTAGGAACGGAAGCTGCCTGTTACATCGGTAAGGTCCAGGCTGCGTCGGAGAGGTGAGTATATCAATATTTTTTATTTTTATTCTTTATTTTACACATTAATATGGATCCCAGGGCCTGAAGGAGAGTTTCCTCTCCTTCAGACCCTGGGAACCATACAGGATACCTTCCAATACTTGGTGTCCCATTGACTTGTATTGGTATCGGGTATCGGTATCGGCGATATCCGATACTTTTCGGGTATCGGACGATACTATCCGATACCGATACTTTCAAGTATCGGACGGTATCGCTCAACACTACATTAGACCAGTGGAAATCTGTGCTTTGGTCTGATGAGTCCAAATTTGAGATCTTTGGTTACAAACACTTTGTCTTTGTGCGGCGCAGAAAAGGTGAACGGATGGACTCTACATGCCGAGTTCTCACCGTGAAGCATGGAGGAGGAGGTGTGATGGTGTGGGGGTGTGTTGTGATTTTGCTTTTTGCTCCCTCTAGTGGTCATTAGTGATTTGACTCTGGAGCTTCTGTCTTTTCCTATATCCTCACCTGGGCCGTTAGTTCAGGGGCGTTGCTATATAAGCTCCCTGGACCTTCAGTTCAATGCCTGGCATCGTTGAAATCAGAGCTAATCTGTTGTGCTCTTGTCCTATGATCCGGGTTCCTGTATTTCAAGCTAAGTCTGCTTCCTTGCTTTTTGCTTTTGTTTTGTTTGGTATTTTTGTCCAGCTTGTTCCAATCTGTATCCTGACCTTTGCTGGAAGCTCTAGGGGGCTGGTGTTCTCCCCCCGGACCGTTAGACGGTTCGGGGGTTCTTGAATCTCCAGCGTGGATTTTTATAGGGTTTTTGTTGACCAGATAAGTTATCTTGCTATATTCTGCTATTAGTAAGCTGGCCTCTCTTTGCTGAACCTGGTTCATTTCTGTGTTTGTCATTTCCTCTTACCTCACCGTTATTATTTGTGGGGGGCTTGTATCTTGCTTTGGGGGTCCTTTCTCTGGAGGCAAGAGAGGTCTTTGGTTTTCTTCTCCTAGGGGTAGTTAGATTCTCCGGCTGGCGCGAGTCATCTAGCGATCACCGTAGGCATGATCCCCGGCTACTTCTAGTGTTGGCGTTAGGAGTAGCTATTTGGTCAACCCAGTTACCACAGCCCTATGAGCTGGATTTTTGAATCTCGCAGACTTACACGTTCCTCTGAGACCCTGTCCACTGGGGTCATAACAGTATGCCAGGCCAGTATTAAATGTTTAATGCATTGCAGAAGTGGGATTATAAGAAAGAGAAAATTTTGAGTTTTTTTTTTTCCCTCTCTCATTTTTTTTTTTTTTTCTTTTCCCCTTTACCTTAGAGTGGCTTAAGCTTGCTGCAGACATGAATGTCCAGACCTTGATTACAAGTGTGGACCAGCTTGCCGCTCGTGTGCAGGGTATACAAGATTATGTTACCAGAAATCCTAGGTCTGAACCCAAGATTCCGATTCCTGAACTGTTTTCAGGAGACCGATTTAAGTTTAGGAATTTCAGGAATAATTGTAAATTGTTTTTGTCCCTGAAACCTTGTTCGTCTGGAGACTCTGCTCAACAAGTAAAAATTGTTATTTCATTCTTACGGGGTGACCCTCAAGATTGGGCTTTTTCGTTGGCGCCAGGAGATCCGGCATTGGCTGATATTGATGCGTTTTTTCTGGCGCTCGGTTTACTTTATGAGGAACCCAATCTTGAGATTCAGGCAGAGAAAGCCTTGCTGGCTATGTCTCAGGGCCAGGACGAGGCTGAGGTGTATTGCCAAAAATTTCGGAAATGGTCCGTGCTGACACATTGGAACGAGTGTGCACTGGCCGCTAATTTTAGAAATGGCCTTTCTGAGGCCATTAAGAATGTTATGGTGGGTTTTCCCATTCCCACAGGTCTGAATGATACCATGTCCCTGGCTATTCAAATTGACCGGCGGTTGCGGGAGCGCAAAACCGCAAATTCCCTCATGTTGTTGTCTGAACAGACACCTGATGTGATGCAATGTGATAGAAAAACCGCAAATTCCCTCATGGTGTTGTCTGAACGGACACCTGATTTGATGCAATGTGATAGAATCCTGACTAGAAATGAGAGGAAAATTCATAGACGCCGGAATGGCTTGTGCTACTACTGTGGTGATTCTACACATGTTATCTCAGCATGCTCTAAACGTATATCTAAGGTTGTTAGTCCTGTCACCGTTGGTAATTTGCATCCTAAGTTTATTCTGTCTGTAACTTTGATTTGCTCACTGTCATCTTATCCTGTCATGGCGTTTGTAGATTCAGGTGCTGCCCTGAGTCTTATGGATCTCTCATTTGCTAAGCGCTGTGGTTTTATTCTTGAACCATTAGAAAATCCTATCCCTCTTAGGGGTATTGATGCTACGCCATTAGCAGAAAATAAACCGCAGTATTGGACACAGGTTACCATGTGCATGACTCCTGAACACCGCGAGGTGATACGTTGTCTCGTTCTACATAAAATGCATGATTTGGTTGTTTTGGGGCTGCCATGGTTACAGACCCATAATCCAGTCCTTGACTGGAAGGCTATGTCAGTGTCTAGTTGGGGCTGTCGTGGTATTCATGAGGATTCCCTGCCTGTGTCTATTGCTTCTTCTACGCCTTCGGAAGTTCCTGAGTATTTGTCTGATTATCAGGATGTCTTCAGCGAGTCCAGATCCAGTGCATTGCCTCCTCATAGGGAATGTGACTGTGCAATAGATTTGATTCCAGGCAGTAAATTTCCTAAGGGAAGACTGTTTAATCTGTCGATAGCTGAACATACCGCTATGCGTTCATATATCAAGGAGTCTCTGGAGAAAGGACACATCCGTCCGTCTTCTTCCCCTCTTGGTGCGGGATTCTTTTTTGTGGCTAAAAAGGACGGATCTTTGAGGCCTTGTATTGACTATCGGCTTTTAAATAAGATCACTGTCAAATTTCAGTATCCTTTGCCGCTGTTGTCTGACTTGTTTGCCCGGATTAAAGGTGCCAAGTGGTTTACCAAGATAGACCTTCGTGGTGCGTACAACCTTGTGCGCATTAAGCAAGGGGATGAATGGAAAACCGCATTCAATACGCCCGAAGGTCATTTTGAGTACTTGGTGATGCCTTTTGGGCTCTCTAATGCTCCTTCAGTTTTTCAGTCCTTTATGCATGACATTTTCCGGAACTATCTGGATAAATTTTTGATCGTTTATCTGGATGATATTCTGGTTTTTTCTGATAATTGGGACTCGCATGTGGAGCAGGTCAGGATGGTCTTTAAAATTTTGCGTGAAAATTCTTTGTTTGTCAAGGGCTCAAAGTGTCTTTTTGGTGTACAGAAGGTTCCCTTTTTGGGGTTCATTTTTTCCCCTTCTGCTGTGGAGATGGACCCAGTCAAGGTCCGAGCTATTCTTGATTGGACTCAGCCCTCGTCAGTTAAGAGTCTTCAGAAGTTCTTGGGTTTCGCTAACTTCTACCGTCGTTTTATCGCTAACTTTTCTAGCATTGTGAAACCTTTGACGGATATGACCAAGAAGGGCTCCGATGTGGTTAATTGGGCTCCTGCTGCCGTGGAGGCTTTCCAGGAGTTGAAACGTCGGTTTACTTCGGCGCCTGTTTTGTGCCAGCCTGATGTCTCGCTTCCCTTTCAGGTTGAGGTGGATGCTTCAGAGATTGGAGCAGGGGCCGTTTTGTCGCAGAGAGGCCCTGGTTGCTCTGTTATGAGACCTTGCGCCTTTTTCTCTAGGAAGTTTTCGCCTGCGGAGCGAAATTATGATGTGGGCAATCGGGAGTTGTTGGCCATGAAATGGGCATTTGAGGAGTGGCGTCATTGGCTCGAGGGTGCTAAGCATCGTGTGGTGGTCTTGACTGATCACAAAAATCTGATGTATCTCGAGTCTGCTAAACGCCTGAATCCTAGACAGGCCCGCTGGTCATTGTTTTTCTCCCGTTTTGACTTTGTTGTCTCGTATTTACCAGGTTCAAAAAATGTGAAGGCCGATGCTCTTTCCAGGAGCTTTGTGCCTGATGCTCCTGGAGTCGCTGAACCTGTTGGTATTCTTAAGGATGGTATTATCTTGTCAGCTATTTCTCCAGATCTGCGACGTGTGTTGCAGAGATTTCAGGCTGATAGGCCTGATTCTTGTCCACCTGACAGACTGTTTGTGCCTGATAAGTGGACCAGCAGAGTCATTTCCGAGGTTCATTCCTCGGTGTTGGCAGGTCACCCAGGAATTTTTGGCACCAGAGATCTGGTGGCCAGATCCTTTTGGTGGCCTTCCTTGTCTAGGGATGTGCGGTCATTTGTACAGTCCTGTGGGACTTGTGCTCGAGCTAAGCCTTGCTGTTCTCATGCCAGCGGGTTGCTCTTGCCCTTGCCTGTCCCTAAGAGACCTTGGACACATATCTCCATGGATTTCATTTCTGATCTTCCGGTGTCTCAAGGCATGTCTGTTATCTGGGTGATATGTGATCGCTTCTCCAAGATGGTCCATTTGGTTCCTTTGCCTAAGCTGCCTTCCTCTTCCGATCTGGTTCCTGTGTTTTTCCAGAACGTGGTTCGTTTGCACGGCATCCCTGAGAATATTGTGTCAGACAGAGGATCCCAGTTCGTTTCCAGATTCTGGCGATCCTTTTGTAGTAGGATGGGCATTGACTTGTCGTTTTCGTCTGCTTTCCATCCTCAGACTAATGGACAGACGGAGCGAACTAATCAGACTTTGGAGGCTTATTTGAGGTGTTTTGTCTCTGCTGATCAGGACGATTGGGTGACCTTCTTGCCGTTGGCTGAGTTTGCCCTTAATAATCGGGCTAGTTCCGCCACCTTGGTTTCGCCGTTTTTCTGCAACTCTGGTTTCCACCCTCGTTTTTCTTCGGGTCATGTGGAACCTTCTGACTGCCCTGGGGTGGATTCTGTGGTGGATAGGTTGCAGCGGATCTGGAATCTTGTGGTGGACAACTTGAAGTTGTCACAGGAGAGGGCTCAGCGCTTTGCCAACCGCCGCCGCGGTGTGGGTCCCCGACTACCTGTTGGGGATTTGGTGTGGCTTTCTTCCCGCTTTGTTCCTATGAAGGTTTCCTCTCCCAAATTTAAACCTCGTTTTATTGGTCCTTACAAGATATTGGAAATCCTTAATCCTGTATCCTTTCGCCTGGATCTTCCTGTGTCGTTTGCTATCCACAATGTGTTTCATAGGTCCTTGTTGCGGCGGTACGTTGTGCCTGTGGTTCCTTCTGCTGAGCCTCCTGCTCCGGTGTTGGTTGAGGGCGAGTTGGAGTACGTGGTGGAGAAGATCTTGGATTCTCATCTCTCCAGGCGGAGGCTTCAGTACCTGGTCAAGTGGAAGGGCTATGGTCAGGAAGATAATTCCTGGGTGGTCGCCTCTGATGTTCATGCGGCCGATTTAGTTCGTGCCTTTCACGCCGCTCGTCCTGATCGCCCTGGTGGTCGTGGTGAGGGTTCGGTGACCCCTCACTAAGGGGGGGGTACTGTTGTGATTTTGCTTTTTGCTCCCTCTAGTGGTCATTAGTGATTTGACTCTGGAGCTTCTGTCTTTTCCTATATCCTCACCTGGGCCGTTAGTTCAGGGGCGTTGCTATATAAGCTCCCTGGACCTTCAGTTCAATGCCTGGCATCGTTGAAATCAGAGCTAATCTGTTGTGCTCTTGTCCTATGATCCGGGTTCCTGTATTTCAAGCTAAGTCTGCTTCCTTGCTTTTTGCTTTTGTTTTGTTTGGTATTTTTGTCCAGCTTGTTCCAATCTGTATCCTGACCTTTGCTGGAAGCTCTAGGGGGCTGGTGTTCTCCCCCCGGACCGTTAGACGGTTCGGGGGTTCTTGAATCTCCAGCGTGGATTTTTATAGGGTTTTTGTTGACCAGATAAGTTATCTTGCTATATTCTGCTATTAGTAAGCTGGCCTCTCTTTGCTGAACCTGGTTCATTTCTGTGTTTGTCATTTCCTCTTACCTCACCGTTATTATTTGTGGGGGGCTTGTATCTTGCTTTGGGGGTCCTTTCTCTGGAGGCAAGAGAGGTCTTTGGTTTTCTTCTCCTAGGGGTAGTTAGATTCTCTGGCTGGCGCGAGTCATCTAGCGATCACCGTAGGCATGATCCCCGGCTACTTCTAGTGTTGGCGTTAGGAGTAGCTATTTGGTCAACCCAGTTACCACAGCCCTATGAGCTGGATTTTTGAATCTCGCAGACTTACACGTTCCTCTGAGACCCTGTCCACTGGGGTCATAACAGGGGTGCTTTGCTGGTGACACTGTTGGAGTTTTATTCAAAATTTAAGGCATACTGAACAAGCATGGCTACCACAGCATCTTGCAGCGGCATGCTATTTCATCAAGTTTGCGTTTAGTTGGACCATCATTTATTTTTCAACAGGACAATGACCCCAAACTCACTTCCAGGCTGTGTAAGGGCTATTTGACCAAGAACGAGAGTGATGGAGTGCTAAGCCAGATGACCTGGCCTCCACAGTCACCATACCTGATGGTTTGGGGTGAGCCGGACCGCAGAGTGTAGGCAAAAGGGCCAACAATTGCTAACCATCTCTGGGAACTCCTTCAAGATTGTTGGAAGACCATTCCCGGTGACTACCTCTTGAAGCTCATCAAGAGAATGCCAAGAGTGTGCAAAGCAGTCATCAAAGCAAAAGGTGGCTACTTTGAAGAACCTAGAATGTAAGACACAATTTCAGTTGTTTCACACTTTTTTGTTAAGTATAAAATTCCACATGTATTAATTCATAGTTTTGATGCCTTCAATGTAAATGTACAATTTTTCATAGTCATGAAAATACAGAAAAATCTTTAAATGAGAAGGTGTGTCCAAACTTTTGGTCTGTACTGTATATTTTTTATTTTATTATTGTTCCTACCTATGGGGGTGATAAAGGGGGGGTTTATTTATTATTTTTTTATTTTGATCGCTGTGATAGAACCTATCACAGCGATCAAAATGTACTTGGAATGAATCTGCTGACCGGCAGATTCGGCGGGCGCAATGCACATGCGTCCGCCATTTTGGAAGATGGCGGCACCCTTGCAGAAGACGGACTGGCCCGGGAGGGACACCGGAGGTCGGTAAGTATGCGGGGGTGGGATCGGGCAGCGGGGGGGTGAGATTGGACTGCGGGGGAGCAGACAGGAGGACGGAGGGGAGCGGAGCACAAGACAGGACGGAGTCTGGGGGCGGTGGATCGGTGGCAGGGCAGATTGCAGTCTCCAGCCATGGCCGATGATATTGCAGCATCGGCCATGGCTGGATTGTAATATTTCACCAATTTTCATTGGTGAAATATTACGATTGCTCTGATTGAAAGTGAAAGTGAAAGTCACATTCAACAGCCAATCTGAGCGATCGTAGCCATGGGGGGGCGAAGCCACCCCCCTGGGCTGAAGCACCACTCCCTCTGTCCCTGCAGGTCGGGTGAAATTACAGTTAACCCTTTCACCCGGCCTGCAGGGATGCGATCATTCTGTGACACAGCATATGTGTCACAGGTCGGATTGGCACAGACTTTCATGACGCATACGCTGTATCACAGGTCGGGAATTGGTTAAAGGGATGTGTCATTCGGCGGTGACCTGGTCCGTGGCCTTGGGTGCCCAAGTAAAAGGGACGATCTTTAAAGGGGTTTGTGAAATAATAAAAGTTTGTGACGCCACCTGTGATACTCGGTCAGGGGTGACTGACGCTGCTTATCCTTCCTCTAGTGTTAGCTTTCTGTTACTCTTTCTTATGTTAACGGGTTGGTTTTGACCCGTGTCTCAAATCACCCCTAGGATACCCTAAAAACAGTTATTTATGATCCAATTTGTTTCTTACCTCTTAGTTACCTTGTTAGGGTTTCTCATCCATGGAAGGATTGATTTTAATATTTTTGTTGTGGCCCTCGGCCTTTCATTTGAGAGCATACCCTTCATTTTCAATATAAAAATATTGTCAAATGAACCTCAAGAGAATAATATAAACTTAAAAAGTTTGTTATATTACCTGACTATTACTGAAGGGTTTTAGAACACAATTCTTAAATGTAAAAAAAATATACATATATATATTTTATATTATTAACTCTAGTAACATCTATGGTGCTACGGATCAATTTTGACCCATATCTAACTACTTTATGAAAAAAAGGCAAAAAAATGATTTTTTTTTTTCATAGAACTTTAATACAAATAAAAGATGAAAATTATATTAACATTAATAGCAATAATAATAAAAAGTAGCTTTTCTAGGTCAAACAAACAAACATCAATCAAGCAAATCAAATCAACAGAAATCAAGTACTAGTTTTTAGATGCATTAGTATTTAGATGCATGTGTGGCAAAAAGTGACACTTTTTGTGTGTTCTTTGCAGAGGTATTTTTTGCAGGCGAAGCACGATGTGTTTGTCTTTCTGTCTTTATTGCTAGGGCAGACCTGACACCTCTTTCTTTTAGAATCAGGTGGTCTCACTAGGGTTGTGGCTGTTGTGGTTGATGTTGAGGCAGGCCTGGTTGAGGAGGATGCTGGTGATGATGCTCTTTGTGTTGCTGTGGGTGTGGACAAAGCACTTGTTGAGCTCTGGAGTTGTCGGACCAAGGCTGCAGCGGCTGGGTCTCGGGGCACTCGTTCCCTTTGGTCAATGTGCGCCTTGACAAGGGATCTTCCTAGTTCCTCAAGAAACATCCTCCGCTTGTTTTTTTCTTTGAATTCCATCCTTGGTGAATGTGGGTCCACAACACAAATGAATTGCATGCTGACACATCAAGGATGTTGTAAAATACAACCATTGGCCATCTCCTAGTCATTCGCTGGCAAGTGTAGGTGGCAGTCAGCTTGTCCAGGTTGTCCACTCCTCCTTTGTTTTTGTTATAGTCCAGGATGATTCTGCGTTTTTTGTCACTTCCTGATGACACAGCTGCATCTTTGTGAAGTGTGGAAATCAGTACCACATTCCGTCGTTTTTTGGGGCAGTATGAAACAGCAGTGGTGGTGTCTGTAAAAACAAACTTTGAGGAAAGTGGAGCCCTGTCCTTCATCTGCAACAATTCAGCGGGCAGCTCAGGTTTGTTTTTTTTCACTGTGCCCACCATGGTGATTTTCCTCCTGAGAAGTTCTTGTCCAAGGTCATAGCTGGTAAAAAAAATTGTCACAAGTAATGTTGTGACCCTGCAGTCCAGTAATCATATCGAGGACTACACGTTTTCCTTTTCAGGGATGCCGCTTGCAGACTTGCCTGTGTAAATCTGTAGATTCCATGCATAGCTAGTTTTTGCATCACAGGCTGCCCAGATTTTTATGCCGTATTTACCTGGCTTACTTGGCATGTATTGCCGGAAGGGGCATTTTCCGCAGAAAGGGAGAAAACGTTCGTCTACTGTCACCTCTGGCCCTGGGTTGAACATCTGTGGAAGGAGCTGCACCCATTTCTCCCAAACATCCCTGATGGTAGCAAGTTTGTCAGATTTTGTTCTGGTGTCTCTGTTGTCAAATCTGAGGACTCTTGATATCATTTGAAACTTTTGAAGTGACATTGTTGCCTGGAAAATATTCCTGCCTGTCGATGTGGAGCGCCCCCACTGACGCAGGGCCGAGGGGTACTCGGTACCGGGCCTCTCTGTCTCAGTTCTGGGATTGTCACGGTGGCTAGACCCGGTCCGTGACCCTGCTAAGGGGTGTCCAATGAAAGTTGTGAGGGTGCCGGTCGCAATGAATAACGAGGACACAGGGTTGCAGTCTCTTTACCTCTTTACTGAAGGTTTCGAGATACTCAATCCAGAGCACTGTTAACAGGGCTGGCTGAGACCGGCCGGTCCAAAGGCACATCCGGAGTTCCCTTAGCAGGTGGGAATCAGTGTCTACCTTCTAGCGCCTGTGTGTTGTAGTACTTCCTTGCTGAGCACCCCCGGGATAGTCCTCACAACTGTTGTGTCTGTCTCTGATGTTCATTCTCTCCGTCCCCCAGATGATATGGCTAGGACGCACCCGTATGACGGGGTAGGCCTGGAGTTCTTCCGGGACCCTAGAGTCGCCCCTCTCCCACAGCTGCCTCCGTTGTCTGCTTAGGTGTTTAAGTGAGACAGCCAACCTATAATTGGCTGTCCTGCCATGGTTTGAAGTAATGCTTAGAGTCTCTTACTTTCTCGGCGTTCCGGCCACCGACTTTGCGCCTCAGAAGGATGTTGCCTCGATCTTACAGCACGACTCCTTCTGGTCCTATCACCTCTTTGCTGTATTCCCGTTTCTTACTCCTTCACAATACCCCTCGCTTCTTGTCCTTTCTGAGGAGACTGCCGCTGTAAGCACAGGCACGGCTCCGTAACGTTCCTTCCTGTTCACTAAGGCTCTGCCAGGATCCCACCCCTGACAGGTCCTCTCTTGAGCTCTTCCCAACTCCTTTCTCCCTAATTTCCTGTCCAACCCCCAGTTTTACCCAAGTGTGAGGAGTGGTCTAATAGATAGAACCACCCCCCCTGGTGGCCGGAGTGTGAAGTGTATCATGGGTGTGTGGTACCTGGTCAGGTGAACTCCTTTAGTGCAATCAGACGTACCATCACTCCCCTTAGTGGCAGAGCAACAGTACTGCAATGACCAGGACTCTGGGGTGCTGCACTTGCGTCCCAGAGACTATCAGTGGCCTCATTGCAGAATTTGTACACTCCAGCAAGGAGAAGAACACCAATGTAGGCATCCAGGACATCATCATGAAGGTCATTCCAGGCATGTATGGCCAAATCAGCTTAGAGTTGGTACTTTGCAGAGTATACATCTCCAGTTTACACATGCAACAATGAGGAGAAGATTTGATGTAAGCCAAATTCTGCATTATATCTTAGATGATAATGAATCAGAGGACACACAGTAGCAAACTGATACAGATGAACAGGTTTCTGAGGAGGAAGATGATGTGGAGTATCAACCGGAAGACACAGACAGTTCTGATCAGTCTGATGAGGAGGTCACTTTTTTCCTGGACTGGACTGGAGGTGGACTTTTTTTCCTTCAAGGTTTGTCATAGCAATAATGACTTTTTTTTATTGACAATGGCATAAACAGATCAAAACATGTCTCATGTCTTGATGTCACTTACTCTTGTCACAGCAAACCTTGTGATCCCAGGGGTCATTTTTATGACATTTGCAGCATCTGCCCTGCCATGTACATCTGGAGGTACTGAGCTCCAACTGATCTTGCCACTTTTGGATTTGAATCTTTCAGCAGGAGCAGCTTCAGCACCAGTGACCTCCTCATCAGACTGATCAGAACTGTCTGTGTCTTCCGGTTGATACTCCACATCATCTTCCTCCTCAGAAACCTGTTCATCTGTATCAGTTTGCTGCTGTGTGTCCTCTGATTCATTATCATCTAAGATATAATCCAGAATTTGGCTTACATCAAATCTTCTCCTCATTGTTGCAGGTGTAAACTGTAGATGTATACTCTGCAAAGTACAAACTCTAAGCTGATTTGGCCATACATGCCTGGACATGTCCCTAACTCAAGTTGTTGGAGGTAGAGCTGGCTGTGGGCTGTTGGTTTATATTGTGTTTATGAGTTCAGTTTTGGGACTTATTATTGTTTTTTTACTCTTATATTAGACCTGGGTCAAAATTGACCCCAACAACACAAATGTTATAATTTTAATAAGAGCATTTTACAATTTAGTAAAATAGTTTTATTTTATTGTATTTTGTTTAAAAATAAGTTCCTAAAAAAGTCAAAAAGTCTTGATGCAATTAAGAAATGTATGTAGAATTTGTATGCATTTAAAACCTAAAACGGGTCGGTCACGACCCTAACACTAGAGGAAGGTTTTAAAGGGGTCCTCTGGGGTGGTGCTAGGCAGCATCAGGACCCGTGTGTCACTCCGCGGGGTCTCCGATGCAAAGGCAGAGAGGCTGTCAGCCCCTGTGCCGGCTTCCAGAATGCTGCGATCGTGTCCAATCAGAGTATTTCGGGTGTTAAAGTGCCGGAAACGTCCTGGCACCTAGTGCCGGGTGACAGCTGTCAGAATCAGCTGACCACCGGCGGTGATCGGCCGTGCTTTCCCCATGATCGCAGCCGATTGCTGAGACGTACTATTCCATCAATGGTCAAATTGGCCTGGGTCACATGGATGGAATAGTACATCTGATGTCAGAAAGGGAATAAATTCTGCTTCACTAAATGACAAGGTGACATACTGTATGCCTTGATATATCACATTTGGCAACTGAAAAAAATAGATTTTGAAAAGTCTACTTGTGCATGGAGCACAACAGAAACAGTGCACAACACACTTCTATGAAATGTGCCCTGTTGGATTTGCCTGTGGACCTCAGTAATGGCTCAAGAAAAAAAAATCTGCTGGAAGGTCGATTTCACAGCCACACAGGTCACTAGCTTTCTAAACTATCTGACTTAGAAACAATCGCCTAGCTAACTAGCGAAAATCTATTAGCACCAAGGCCCAGCGTCAGGAGCAGACTTTCTGTGCTGTTATACTGACAAAATGGTGCTAAAACAAGATGTCTACTCTTTATATAGAGAGGGTCATGTGATTTCAGCAGCCAATGGCACAATCCCTTGTGTCTGGACATTGTGGATGTTTCCTGCACCCTAATTGGCTAGCTGCAATGTGTACAGTTAAAGTTAGAAAAAAAACTGCACAGGCACACCGCTCTTCTGAGATATCCCCACCCTCTACCATCAAACACGTGTCCCATGCTCATTGTACACCACAATTATCGTAACCAAAGTGCTGAAAATACTTTAGTGCTAACAAAAGTATTTTCCCGTACTTTTACCGAATGTTAGCGATTTTTCCCGATTTTAAGAAAATTTGCTTGTATTTCCAATCACAAATCCGAATGTGCCATATTTGTGCCGAATATATGTTTGGCAATAGATTTCCGATCAAATTTACTCATCTCTATTAGCGAATCCTAAAAATCGTTGCAATTTCAGATCACAAGGTTGAACCCAATCAATTATAGTCTTCACCTTCCCAGGATTCATCTAAAAACCCTCCAGCAGATTCAATGAACACCAGGAATGATATTTCCTGAACAGAAAAATTACATTTTTCCAATTTAGTAAAGAAAGAATTTTCCCTGAGTTTCTGTAAAAAAATATCGAACATGCTCGTAGTGAGAATTCAGATCAGGCAATAAAATGAGAATGTCATCTGGTATACCTCAATAAACCTTCCAATAATATCAGAGAAAATGTCATTCATAAATTTCAGAAAGACTGGAGGTGCATTGGCGCATTGGTTAACGCAAAAGGCATGACAAGATTTTCAAATAAACCCTGCAAAATTAAAAGCTCTGTTTTCCACTCATCACCCCTCCCACCCCAGATAGGTATCAGATTATAAGCCCCTCTATTGTCAAGTTTAGAAAACCATTTATCCCCCTGCAAGCTGATTATAAAAGTCATGGATAAGTGGAAGCAGGTAAGTTTTCTTAACCATAATTTTATTTAGTTCACAGAAATCGAGCCATGGACTGAGGCCACCATCTTTCTTTTTCACAAAAAAGAACCCCCAGCTACAGTCGAGGAGGAAGGATGGACATGACTCTTCCGTAAACTTTCATTTACATATTCTTTCATAGTGGTCCATTCAGGTGCCGACAAATTAGACAGGCGAGCTTTAGGCAATTCAGCATTAGGAAAAAAGATTTATAGAACAATCGTTAGGAAGATGGGGAGGTTGTATCTCAGCCTCTTTCTCAGAGAACACATGTCCGAAGTCTTTCAGGTAAGCCGGCAGACCCTCCAGACTAAAGGAGCAAATTTGTACAGAACTAAAGGTACCGTCACACTGAACAACTTAACAACGATATCGCTAGCGATCCGTGACGTTGCAGCGTCCTGGCTAGCGATATCGTTGTGTTTGACACGCAGCAGCGATCTGGATCCTACTGTGATGTCGTTCGTCGGAGCTAGGAGGCCAGCACCTTATTTCGTCGCTGGATCTCCCGCAGACATCGCTGGATCGGTGTGTGTGACACCGATCCAGCGATGTCTTCACTGGTAACCAGGGTAAACATCGGGTTACTAAGCGCAGGGCCGCGCTTAGTAACCCGATATTTACCTTGGTTACCAGCGTAAAAGTAAAAAAAAACAAACACTACATACTTACCTTCTGCTGTCTGTCCCCCGGCGCTGTGCTTCTCTGCACTGTGAGCGCCGGCCAGCCGGAAAGCAGGGCACAGCGGTGACACGTCACTGCTCTGCTTTCCGGCCGCTGTGCGCTTACACAGTGCAGAGAAGCAGAACGCCGGGGGACAGACAGCGGAAGGTAAGTATGTAGTGTTTGGTTTTTTTTACTTTTACGCTGGTAACCAGGGTAAACTTCGGGTTACTAAGCGCAGCCCTGCGCTTAGTAACCCGATGTTTACCCTGGTTACCCGGGGACCTCGGCATCGTTGGTCGCTGGAGAGCTGTCTGTGTGACAGCTCTCCAGCGACCAAACAGCGACGCTGCAGTGATCGGGATCGTTGTCTGGATCGCTGCAGCGTCGCTAAATGTGACGGTACCTTAAGACATTTCTTACGATAGCAGTAACTCCATTTAGCAATATCCTTCTAACCCCAATCAATAATAGGATTATGTATATGCAGACATGGAAATTCCAACACCAACCCAGCAGGTAAATTATCCAACATGTAGAAGGCGATGAATTCAGAGTGAAGAGTTCCACCATTACCAGCTGGACAAAGTTCTGAAGTAACGGTGTCCTCTTAATGGTGACTATTTAAATGGGTCAATCTAATTGTCCCTAATCCTAATTTAAGAGCCAGTCCAGAATCAATTAAATTGGCGGCAGACCCACAATCAATGAAAACAAGAGCAGATAACCATAGGTTCTGAAAACAAAGTTTTACATTCAGCAGTAATTTATCTGAGGAGTAAAAGGGTACCTGAAAGTTTGGGTGACATCCTCGAGTATCACCCAGACTTAGACATTTCCCGAAGGCTTGCTGGCTTGAGGCCATATCAAGCAGTCTTTGAGAAAATGTCCAGCACAATCATTATAAAGGCAGAATCCAAAATCATGCAAAATTATCTCCTCTCCACGATCCGAGAGTGGGCTGCTTCAACTTCCATTGGTTCCATATCTGGCAAGTGAACAGACTCGGGCAGGATGACTGAAACCCTGTTGTTCATCACATCTATCTCAAATTATGCTATCCATTTGAATGGCCTGAGGCATGGCCTCCCACTGGGAACAGAGTGGAGCATGCAGACCTAGAGTGTCCTTAACAGTATCCGAAAGGTGTCAGTTTAACCATAGCCTGAGAACTACATCGTTCCACAGAACCTTAGAGGACAATTGCTGAAACTAAGAAATATACTCCTCTTTGGTGCAGCCCCCATGCGTCAGGGTCATGATGTTTTCCTCTGTGACCTGGCATGACAGTGCGAGAAACACCAGTGGCTCTGATCGGTGGCTAGATCATTACCGCTGGTCAGGTGGCAAGTGGGGTAATAGTTGTGGGGTTGATATCAGCTGTTATATAGCCGCTGATATCAAGCCCACTGGTTAGTAATGGAGATGAGTCTATAAGACACCCCCATTACTAACACAATAGTTAGATTGTAAAAAAAACAGCCAGAATAAAATCCTTAATTTGAAAGAAAGACACAGACAAATAAAATAGCACAGATATTCTCACCTTATGCCTATTCCATTGAAGCCCTTGACCTCTGTAAAAAAAAAAAAAAGCAGAAAATAATAAACAACAAAAATACTCACCTTATTCAACTTCCATGAATATAACAACTCTCACCTATACTGCTGCACCAACCAGGACTATCCGGCTATCTCACTGGGCTTAACTTTCTGGAAGAGACATGTAACCCATTGACCGGGGTTTACTTCTCAGGATACAGCAAAGCCATGAACATAGAAAGCATTAAGCACTAAATTTCATAGCTCCCAATCGTCCAGGATTTGGCAGGACTATCCCAGTTTGATGGCTCACTGTAACATCTCAGCTGTTCTCCCGGCTTCTATGCTTACCTCTCCAACATTTTCATTTCTCTTGTAGCTCCTTCTCCTTGTGGGATTTAGCCGCTTCTCTCTGCTGAGTGCATAAATTAAATTAAATATTCACTTCATCTCCCTCCTGTGATCGGGTATCCACAGGAATCAAGCTCACATATCATTGTCTGTAAGTTGTTGCTTTACCAGTGAGCCACAGCTCACAATGCATGATATTTTTCTTTATTAAATGCATTGCAATACAGCAGTATCCACTCTGTACATTGTTGAAGCAGTGACCCAGGAAAGTTCAAAACAAAAGTCTCTTTAATGTTCAACTCACAGCACTGCACAGTAAACGATATCCTCTGGATCGCCGACGGGAACCATATCCTCCAGATTGCAGCCGATAAACATGCCAGTTCATCTCCAATACCATTTGCCATGGGCAACTGCACTGCCTTGTATGCTGGGCGTGCCAGGCCCTTCAGCTCCCTTGGCTGTTTGGCTCCACTTGACTGTGTTGCCTCACACATTTGGAGCTCTGCAAACACCAGACTGACACTGACTCTGAACCTGACACACCCAAACCCTTTACTGCAAGGGTTTTAACTCGAATCTGTGGCATTCAGCCACATGGAAAACCCGGCCAGGAATGAAATGAATTAACCATTACTATCCTGTAGTCCGTTTCAAAACACAAAAGCCCAGCAGGTTCTCTTAATTCCACCCTGGACAAATAGTTTGCCCAAGACCAACACTTACTTTTATTCTGCATTGCAATCACAGCTACACCTGTGACTGCAATACACTCCTATGGCATCAACACGCCTCCGTGCGCATCCTGGGGGGAAAACACTGCGACACCCACATGTAAGACCAGTCACTGCCTCACATATCCCTTCCCTCTGTTCAAATCTGTGGGGTTTGTCACCCCACATGGGCACATGACAGGGAATTCACATGTCCCTGTGACACCACCTGCCCGACACTGTACTAAGAAACCAAATTAGGGACCGGAACCATCAGTTGATACAAGCATCCCTCCCCTTTGTGCTTCTACTGCATACTTTTTACTTGACCAACCACCTCCCCGTTCTCCGTTGCAGATGACACTCCCCCTTTCCTGACTGACAGTAGGCTTGGGCCAATCTCGAGTGGCCTTGACCCGGTTTATTTGGGGTTCAATAACCCCGCTGCTCATCCCGTAACCTAAGTATCTGCCTTTGGGCACTTGGTACCATTTGCTCTGTACCCTTAACCTGGCTACATTGACTACATCCTGCCGGGATGTAGTATGCAGATGTACAGTAGTACGCAGAGATCTTTACCACATCGCACCTGAACCCAAGACTCCTGACGCTGCTATCTGTCGAGAGCTCTGTCCATTTCACCCTGACCCAAATCCACATCCTTGGCCAGTGCCAGAGGGTTCCTTGTGCATATGTCCCTAGTTGGCTCCGCAACCACACACTCCCGGTTCCTCACAGTTTTCTTTTTATATGCACGTCTCTGCATGGGACCCTGGAACTGGACTGTCTCGAACTTTCCAGGGGACATTTCCAGCTCGGAGATTGGAGGGGTCTTCTCGACCTTTCCTGCCACAACCTCTAGGGGGAACCTATCAGGGTTACACTCTGTCCATAGGTTGGCGACCCCTATGGCAGGTATTTCTGACTTGGGATCTTCGGGTTCTACTCCCGGAACAACTTTTACCTTGGGAGGGTTGATCCTGGTTTCCCACAGGGAAGGAATATATACCAGCTGACCCGTGATGCAAGAACCAAACCTCGGGCGCATGGACCCGCTGTGTCCAGGCGTATAAAGTCCAAAAAAGATTGTCATGATTAAGGGAGCTTAGTCTCCAGAAACGCGTTGAGATTCTTACCCATATGGTTGTGCTGAAGTCTGTATCCTCCATGTTTAAAGTTTGTGAATATAGAAAACTCTTTACGGACACGGTGAAGCTGGACATTCTCTTCTTTTTTCCCACAGGGACCAGAAAAGGGGCAAATCTCTTCCCAACACAGTCCCATATGGAATGGTCTTCACCACTCCCACCACATGTTTAATGTCCCCACATGATGTAGAAAAATAAAACTCCGAGGTTGGGTACTTCTGGATTTCCCTATTGATGCCAACACCTCTACTTTCCGTCCTTTTGGGTTGTCCCCGGCAACAAGGCACCCATGGACCAAAGTTACTCTGCTCCCCATATCCAGGAGAGCCTCTGTTTGGTACCCGTTTACTAGTACCTGGCACCGCTGGGGCCCACTGTCAACTGAACAGACTGGCTGGGTAGTGGGCATACATAGACACATGGTGGGTATACCCGCAGTCCATGGGTTCAGACATCAGGGGGCAGTGACATCCACATGTCTGGGCTCTCGGCACCACCAAAACTTTATAGCTGTGGCACGACTATACCTTGGAGCCGCTTTAGGGAAAACAGAACTTTTCTCACCCTCACTTTGGGTTATCCCATCACCACGGGCACGATCCTGGTTAGCCCCAACAGTGGTTTGTGAACTTTTCCCATGCTCCTGTACAAAGTCCTGAGTGGCTGTATACCGCTCAATCCAACTTAACAGCTGGTTCAGAGTGCCCAGGTCCCCTTGCCCCACCCAACGCTGCAGGGCGGCCAGCAGAGCCCTCACAAGCCGGTCGACCACCACCCACTCTACTATCTGGGCCGGGGTCAAAGTCTCAGGATGGAGCCATTCCTCCACCAACTGCAATAAGTCATACGCCTGAGACCTGGCTGGATGTGCCTCCGCAAAGGACCACTGGTACACCCTCTGATGACCCTTTACCTTAGGGGTCTCTTCTTGACACTGCTGTTCACCTTAGGGGTATCCTCTTTATGCCGCTGATTGCCCCTCACCATAGGGGTCTCCTCTTTACACCTCTGATGCTCCGGTAGCTACCACTGCAACTGCAGCGCCTCTTGTAGCTGTTCTTGATCATAACGATTGGGGGGCTTGCTAGCTGTTGTTCGTTCAGAGCACCTCAGATTAGAAGAAGTGGTGGAATCCTCTTGTGGAGAAATCCAACCGTAGGAAAGGAGTTATAGATGAGCCTGTGTTCTCTGCTTCCAACCTCTCTGAGGCCCCGGGGCTTAATTCATCACCCTCTTCTTCTTCCTTTTCTTCTACCGGTGTGTGAATTTTCTCCATGGGCTTGGACCCATCTTCCACTGGTACAGGGTTTTTAGAGAGACAGGGTCGGAGCATGTTTCGGTGCAGAGTTCGAGTGGGTGCATTCTCTTTATTCTCAAGCTGAACTTCGTATACAGATCCCTCAGGAATAACTTGCCTCTTCACCCGATATGGGTCTTTCTCCCAATGATTTTCTCGTTTGTCCTGAGGTCTCCAACTTTAAAATCTGTTGCTCCGGATGGGGTCTTCTCCTCATACTCTAACTCCTATAGTCTAGTCCGGAGCAACTGGTATAAGGGTTGCAGGCAATGTCTATGTTCCTGAACCCAGGAGGACACCCCCGTCCGTGGGTAGTCCTCTTCTGGATCCAATGCCAACTCAGTGATTCTTTTTCCATCTCGATCAAACAGAAGAGAGTAAGGTGTTCGATGTACACGATTATTATATATCCACACCAGTTCAGAAACGTACTCACGGTATCGGGCCTTCTGAAAGTTCTTAGCATCTGAATTAGCGTACGGTTAAACCGGTCACAGGCGCCATTGCCATGAGGATGGTATGGTGTGGTGCGGGATTTGTATATCCGGTACATGCAATGTAGCTCATCCATTACTTTTCCCAAGAAACAGGCTCCTTGATCAGAGTGAATCCTCTTTGGACATCCATAGAGTTGGATGAAGTTCTCGCAGATTGCATACACAGTGGACTCTGCGGTCTGATCCCGAGTCGCAGTCACCACATCAAACTTTATAAAGTGATCCACCATCACTAGGCAGTGCTCATAGCCCTAATTGGCTTTGCCAATTGTCAAATAGTCTATCATCAAGGGTTCTAGAGGAGCAGAGGTTACAATGGACTGGACAGGAGCTCTCTGTTCCGGCAGCTTAGCCAGTTCACATGTCCAACATGTCCTACAGGCCTCTTCCACTTTTGTTTTCAGCTGGGGGTGGTAGATGAACCGTTGTAACCATTGGAAGGTCTTTTCTGGACCAAAGTGGGCCCCTTGCTCGTGTGCGAAAACGGCAATCTCGGGTAACAACGCTGTTGGGACTACACCCAGCTCAGTCCGTAGTTGTGCTTTTTTATATAGTACCTCATTCTTCATCCGAAGTTGTTCCCTCTGTTGAAGGATCCGTAGTGCCTCTGGAGGCAGAATACCTCTTTCTGCCGAGCTGGGAAGTCTTTGTGAAGCCACACACCGTCTCAGCAAAGCTAGTTCACTATCTTCCTGTTGAATCCACTGTCCCAGAACGCCTTCCTGGTCCGAAGTGTGTATTTGTTCCTGCATTGCCAACATCGTCCTGGTGTGTCAGGACTCTGAACATTTTTTATTACCTTTTGTGCATTACTGCCCTTTTCCAAGATGGCGTCTTTCGTCTCATGTGCACTGTGTCTTCCTGCTATAAAACTTCACCCAGCATTCAGTCTGTGCTAGAGTATTCTGCCTTGCATCCAGCTCCTGACTCTGATGACTCCCTGGCTATATACCTGCTCCTGTGAACCTGTGTGGTGATCCTGCTACTCTGCTCTGCTCTGAGTTCCTGCTGCATATACCAGTTTCCAGTAATCCTCCTTCATCTGCTGCTCATGTTTACTTCCATCTGCATTTGCTGGAGATGTAAGCTGTTGCTGCTCTGCAAAAACCTGAGACTATTACCCAGGCCTCCCTGGTCGAGCTAAGATATTATTTGAACTGCCTTATAAGTGCAGCGCCCCAGAGTCCTGGTCGTTGCAGTACTGTTGCTTTGCCGCTAAGGGGAGTGATGGTACGTCTGATGGCACTTAAGGAGTTCACCTGACCAGGTATCACAGTCACACATTACACTTCACACTCTGGCCTCCAGGGGGAGCAAAGGGTTCTATGTATTAGGCCACTCCTCACAATCGGGTAAAACTGGGGGTTGGATAGGAAGTTAGAGAGAAGCTGACTGGGTTTTGCCCAGGTAACATCTAGTGAGAGGAGAGCGCTACTTGGGAAGATTCAGGGGGGTCCCTGTCAGGGGTGGGATCCTGGCAGAGGCCTAGCAAAGGACAGATCGTTACGGAGCTGTGCCTGCACCTCATTGCGGCGGCATCTTAAGAAAGGACACGAAGCGAAGTATATTGTGGAGAAGTGAGAAACGAGATCACAGCACAAAGGCGATAGAAACAGAAGGAGTCGTGCCCCGAGATCGGCAACATCCTTCTGAGGCGCGTAGCCGGCGGCCGGAACACCGAGGAAGTAATAGGCTCTACGCATTACTTTGAACTACGGCAGGGCAGTTAACTCTAGGTTGGCTGTCTCACCTTTTCACCTAATGAAGACAATGGAGGCAATTGTGGGAGAGGGGCGTCTCTAGGGTCCCTATAAAATAACTCCAGGCCTACCCCGTCATACGGGTGCATCCTATCCATATCATCTGGGGGACGGAGAGAGAACAGAAACATACACGACAGTTGTGAGGACTATCCCGTGGTGCTCAGCAGGGAAGTACTACAACACCAAGGTGCTAGTAGGTATGCTACTGATTTCCACCTGCAAAGGGAACTCTGGATGTGCCTTCGGACCGGCTGGTCTCAGCCAGCCCTGTTAGCAGTGCTCTGGATTGCGGATGCCGAAGCCTTCAGTAAAGAGGTAAAGAGACTGCAACCCTGTGTCCTCGTTATTTACTGCATTTGAAAAAACTGACCGTCACATCCAAACATAGACTAAGTGTGAACAGGTGCTGAAGGTTCAGCACCTGTTCACACTTAGTCTATGTTTGGATGTGACGGTCAGTTTTTTCAAATGTATTATTTAGCCTTCTGACCGAGCACTCCGCCTCCTAGTCACAGGTGTTTTAATTGCAACAGGTCCAATACCCCTCCACAGAGAGAGAGAATGTAGTCTAAGAAGAGGTTTTCATAGGTACCCATTCAGATGGAGACGTTTATTCTCAGCGAGGAAAGGAAAGCGTAGGACCTGGTATAAGAGAGATGCCGTAAAGTGGCTACCAGATACACATAAAATTGGTCATTTTTATGTGCTAAACGCTCTCATTTTTCATATTTCTAGTGCAGTAATGCAGTTCAATTTTCGTGTTTCATGTTTGCATGTTTCAGCGCTGCAGTGTGCTGCCTTATTTGCTTGACTCGTTATTTACTGCGACCTACACCGTAACCTACATCTTTAATTGGACGCCCCTTAGCAGGGCCACGGACTGGGTCAGGCCACCGTGACATCCCCAGAACCAAGAGACGCTGCCCTGGGCTTGGGGGCCGCTCCAGTATCTGATAGTGGAGTGCAATTTGTCTCTAAATTCTGGAGGGCATTTTCTGGGAAATTGTTTTTTTCCGTCTGTGTACCACCCTGAAACCAATGGTCAGACAGAGAGTACGAATCAATCGTTAGAACAAATTTTAAGATATTTTGTTGCTGCTCAGGAGCACTGGTCCTCATTTTTGCCTCTTTCTAAATTCACCTTTAACAGTCGGGTCAATCAGTCTACTGGAAACTCGCCTTTCTTTATAATTATGGTTTTTATCTTCATTTTGGTGAATTTTCTAGGAGGAGTTTGGGTGTCCTGAAGCAGGAACTTGGGGATGTTTGGAGGGAGGTTCAGAGGAATATTGGGGTTGCTCAGTTTCATCAAAAACGTAAGGCCAATATGAAACATTCAGCGGATTTCACTTATAAAGTTGGTGATAAAGTTAGGTTGTCATTCAAGAATATCAGGCTGAAAGTACCTTCGCCAAAGTTCGATGCTAAATTTATTGGCCTGTATGAGATTCTTGAGGTAGTCAATCCAGTTGATCGTTTGGTTGGAGCTTTTCATCTTAGATTTCCAGGGAGACCTGGGGGTCTAGTGCCCCCCAGAAGAGAGGTTACTGTCACGGATCCTGTGGTACATTATATTCTATGGGGGGGCTGTATTATATTCTATGGGGGGCTGTATTACATTCTATGGGGGGCTGTATTACATTCTATGTGGGGCTGTATTATACTCATATATTCTATGAGGGGGCTGTATTACATCCTATGGGGTGGCTGTATTACATTCTATGGGGAGGGCTGTATTGTATTCTAAGGTGGCTGTATTACATCCTATGGGGGTCAGTATTATATTCTATGGAGGGGCTGTATTACATTCTATGGGGGCTACATTATATTTTATGGTGGGCTGTACTTTATTCTCTGGGGTCTACATTATATTCTATGGTGGGGCTGTATTATATTCTCTGGGGTTATAATATATTCTATGGGGGACTGTATTATATTCTCTGGGGGCTACATTTTATTCTATGGGGAGGTGGGCTGTATTTTATTCTCTGGGGGCTCCCTTATATTCTATAGGGGCTGCATTATATAATATATGAGGAGGGCTACATTATATTCTATGGAGAGGCTATATTATATTCTATGGGGGCTGCATTATACTCTAGGAGGGGGCTACCATATATTCTATGGAGGAGCTGCACTATACTATATGAGGGGGCTACATTATATTCTATAGGGGTTACATTACATTGTTTAGCAGGGCTGCATTATACTCAGGGGCTACATTATATTCTGTAGGGTAACTGCATTATACCCTGTGAGGTGGCTGCATTATACTCTGTGGGGTGGCTGCATTATGCTCTATGGGGTGGCAGCATTATACTATATGTGGGCTGCATTATACTGTATTGAGTACTATGGGGAATACATTATACTATATGAAGAACTATGGGGTGCATTATACTGTTATGACCTGGTGGTTAAGAGGCCACACTGATATGACCTGGTGGCTAAAACGCAACATGGGACGAGCTCTAAGGAGGTGGTATCTCTACTGACCGCAGTCCCTAATCCTAACAACAACACTAGTAATAGCCGTGGGATGTTCCTGACTCTCCCTAGACACCTCTTCACAGCCTAAGAATTAACTACCCCTAAATAAGGAAATAGAAAGTTATCTTGCCTCAGAGAAAACCCCAAAAGGAAAGATAGCCCCCCACAAATATTGACTGTGAGTGGAGAGGGAAATGACATACACAGAAATGAAATCAGTTTTCAGCAAAGGAGGCCATTACTAAACTTGATAGACAGAGAGAAAAGGATACTGTGCGGTCAGTATTAAAAACTACAAAAATCCACGCAGAGTTTACAAAAAATGAACTCCACACCGACTCACGGTGTGGAGGGGCAAATCTGCTTCCCCAGAGCTTCCAGCTAGCCTGAATATGACATAGTGACAAGCTGGACAAAAAAGGACATATTTGCAAAGCAATTGAGTCCACAGCAAATGGACAAATAAGAACTAGCAGAAACTTATCTTTTGCTGACAAGGACAGGCCATATGAGAAATCCAAGGAGAGAACCAAATCCAACCTAAGACATTGACAGCTGTGTTGTGAACTGTGTATCTGGGCTCCCTCTTGTGGTCACTAATGGTATTGTATGAGTCATGTCTTCTGCAGGCCTGGGCTTCAGCAGTTTCATTAAGCTGTGGGTGTTCCCTATTTAGTCCTCCTTAGGACTCAGTCTCTTGCCTGGTATCGATGTATTCAGTCCAATTTGGTCTCCTCCTGATTCCTTGCCATCTGTGTTGTGAAATTGGATTCTGGGCTCCCCCGGTGGCCACTTGTGGAATTGAACTTGTGTGCATCATCCTCTCTGTTCACCTGCTCCTATCAGGATGTGGGAGTTGCTATATAACCTTGCTCCTCTGTCAGTTTCTTGCCGGTCAACAATGTAATCAGAAGCCTTCTGTGCTTGTTCCTGCTACTAGACAACTCCCAGCTAAGTTGGACTTTTGTCCTTGTGTGTTTTTGCATTTTGTTCCTGTTCACAGCTGCTGTTTCGTTACTGTGTCTGGAAAGCTCTTGTGATCAGAAATTGCCACTCTGGTGTTATGAGTTAATGCTAGAGTCTTAAAGGAATTTCTGGATGGTGTTTTGATAGGGTTTTCTGCTGACCATGAAAGTGTCCTTTCTGTCTTCCTGCTATCTAGAAAGCGGACCTCGATTTTGCTAAACCTATTTTCATACTACGTTTGTCATTTCATCTAAAATCACCGCCAATATATGTGGGGGCCTCTGTCTGCCTTTTGGGAAAATTTCTCTAGAGGTGAGCCAGGACTGTCTTTTCCTCTGCTAGGATTAGGTAGTTCTCCAGCTGGCGCTGGGCATCTAGGGTTAAAAAACGTAGGCATGCTACCCGGCCACTTCTAGTTGTGCGGCAGGTTTAGTTCATGGTCAGTATAGTTTCCATCTTCCAAGAGCTAGTTCTCATATATGCTGGGCTATGTTCTCTCGCCATTGAGAATCATGACAGTTTGACCGGCCCAAAAAAGGGTTAAATTACTGGCTGAGAAAGGAGAGAAAAAAAAAAGTCTGCTACAATTTTTTTTTTTTTTTTTTCCTCTAGTTCTGAGTGTGCTCTTAATTGAATCACTTGCTAGTCTGCCTATACTGCAGCCTTCCTCTCTTTCTCTCCTTCTAATCCTTGAATGGCTCTGTGTTCACCTGTTTCAAATGGATCTTCAGAGTGTAGCTACAGGTTTGAATAATCTCGCCACAAAGGTACAAAATTTGCAAGATTTTGTTGTTCATGCACCTATGTCTGAGCCTAGAATTCCTTTGCCTGAATTCTTCTCGGGGAATAGATCTCACTTTCAAAATTTTAAAAATAATTGCAAATTGTTTTTGTCCCTGAAGTCTCGCTCTGCCGGAGACCCTGCACAGCAGGTCAGGATTGTAATTTCCTTGCTCCGGGGCGACCCTCAAGACTGGGCTTTTGCATTGGCACCAGGGGATCCTGCGTTGCTCAATGTGGATGCGTTTTTTCTGGCCTTGGGGTTGCTTTATGAGGAACCTCATTTAGAGCTTCAGGCGGAAAAGGCCTTGATGTCCTTGTCTCAGGGGCAAGATGAAGCTGAAATATACTGCCAAAAATTCCGCAAATGGTCTGTGCTTACTCAGTGGAATGAGTGCGCCCTGGCGGCGATTTTCAGAGAAGGTCTCTCTGATGCCATTAAGGATGTTATGGTGGGGTTCCCTGTGCCTGCGAGTCTGAATGAGTCCATGACGATGGCTATTCAGATCGATAGGCGTCTGCGGGAGCGCAAACCTGTGCACCATTTGGCGGTGTCTACTGAGAAAACGCCAGAAAATATGCAATGTGATAGAATTCTGTCCAGAAGCGAGCGGCAGAATTTTAGACGAAAAAATGGGTTGTGCTTCTATTGTGGTGATTCTACTCATGTTATATCAGCATGCTTTAAGCGTACTAAGAAGCCTGACAAGTCTGTTTCAGTTAGCACTTTGCAGTCTAAGTTTATTCTATCTGTGACCCTGATTTGTTCTTTGTCATCTATTACCGCGGACGCCTATGTCGACTCTGGCGCTGCTTTGAGTCTTATGGATTGGTCCTTTGCCAAACGCTGTGGGTATGATTTGGAGCCACTGGAGGCTCCGATACCTCTGAAAGGGATTGACTCCACCCCATTGGCTAGTAATAAACCACAATACTGGACACAAGTGACTATGCGTGTTAATCCGGATCACCAGGAGGTTATTCGCTTTCTGGTGCTGTATAATCTACATGATGTTTTGGTGCTGGGATTGCCATGGCTGCAATCTCATAACCCAGTCCTCGACTGGAGAGCTATGTCTGTGTTAAGCTGGGGATGTAAAGGAACTCATGGGGACGTACCTTTGGTTTCCATTTCATCATCTATTCCCTCTGAGATTCCTGAATTCTTGTCTGACTTTCGTGACGTTTTTGAAGAACCCAAGGTTGGTTCACTACCTCCGCACCGGGAGTGCGATTGTGCCATAGACTTGATTCCGGGTAGTAAATACCCTAAGGGTCGTTTATTTAATCTGTCTGTGCCTGAACACGCTGCTATGCGAGAATATATAAAGGAGTCCTTGGAAAAGGGACATATTCGTCCTTCGTCATCTCCCTTAGGAGCCGTTTTTTTCTTTGTGTCTAAGAAAGACGGCTCTTTGAGGCCGTGTATTGATTATCGACTTTTGAATAAAATCACGGTTAAATATCAATATCCGTTACCACTGCTTACTGATTTGTTTGCTCGTATAAAGGGGGCCAAGTGGTTCTCTACGATTGATCTCCGTGGGGCGTATAATTTGGTGCGAATCAAGCAGGGGGATGAGTGGAAAACCGCATTTAATACGCCCGAGGGCCATTTTGAGTATTTGGTGATGCCTTTTGGTCTTTCAAATGCCCCTTCAGTCTTCCAGTCCTTTATGCATGACATTTTCCGCGATTATTTAGATAAATTTATGATTGTGTATCTGGATGATATTCTGATTTTTTCGGATGACTGGGACTCTCATGTCCAGCAGGTCAGGAGGGTTTTTCAGGTTTTGCGGTCTAATTCCTTGTGTGTGAAGGGTTCTAAGTGTGTTTTTGGGGTTCAAAAGATTTCTTTCTTGGGATACATTTTTTCCCCCTCTTCCATCGAGATGGATCCTGTCAAGGTTCAGGCTATTGGTGATTGGACGCAACCCTCTTCTCTTAAGAGTCTTCAGAAATTTTTGGGCTTTGCTAACTTTTATCGTCGATTTATTGCTGGTTTTTCTGATGTTGTAAAACCATTGACTGATTTGACTAAGAAGGGTGCTGATGTTGCTGATTGGTCCCCTGATGCTGTGGAGGCCTTTCGGGAGCTCAAGCGCCGCTTTTCTTCCACCCCAGTGTTGCGTCAGCCTGATGTTGCTCTTCCTTTTCAGGTTGAGGTCGACGCTTCTGAAATCGGAGCTGGGGCGGTGTTGTCGCAGAGAAGTTCCGACTGCTCCGTGATGAGACCTTGTGCTTTTTTTTCCCGTAAATTTTCGCCCGCCGAGCGGAATTATGATATTGGGAATCGGGAGCTTTTGGCCATGAAGTGGGCTTTTGAGGAGTGGCGTCACTGGCTTGAGGGGGCCAGACATCAGGTGGTGGTATTGACTGACCACAAAAATTTAATTTACCTTGAGTCTGCCAGGCGCCTGAATCCTAGACAGGCGCGCTGGTCGTTGTTTTTCTCTCGGTTTAATTTTGTGGTGTCGTACCTACCGGGTTCTAAGAATGTTAAGGCGGATGCCCTTTCTAGGAGTTTTGAGCCTGACTCCCCTGGTAATTCTGAGCCCACAGGTATCCTTAAAGATGGAGTGATATTGTCTGCCGTTTCTCCAGACCTGCGGCGGGCCTTGCAGGAGTTTCAGGCGGATAGACCTGATCGTTGCCCACCTGGTAGACTGTTTGTTCCTGATGATTGGACCAGTAGAGTCATCTCTGAGGTTCATTCTTCTGCGTTGGCAGGTCATCCTGGAATCTTTGGTACCAGGGATTTGGTGGCAAGGTCCTTCTGGTGGCCTTCCCTGTCACGAGATGTGCGAGGCTTTGTGCAGTCTTGTGACGTTTGTGCTCGGGCCAAGCCTTGTTGTTCTCGGGCTAGTGGATTGTTGTTGCCCTTGCCTATCCCGAAGAGGCCTTGGACGCACATCTCGATGGATTTTATTTCGGATCTGCCTGTTTCTCAGAAGATGTCTGTCATCTGGGTGGTGTGTGACCGTTTCTCTAAGATGGTCCATCTGGTTCCCTTGCCTAAGTTGCCTTCTTCTTCCGAGTTGGTTCCTCTGTTTTTTCAAAATGTTGTTCGTTTGCATGGTATTCCTGAGAATATCGTTTCTGACAGAGGGACCCAATTCGTGTCTAGATTTTGGCGGGCATTCTGTGCTAGGATGGGCATAGATTTGTCTTTTTCGTCTGCTTTCCATCCTCAGACTAATGGCCAGACCGAGCGGACTAATCAGACCTTGGAGACATATTTGAGGTGTTTTGTGTCTGCGGATCAGGATGATTGGGTTGCTTTTTTGCCTTTGGCGGAGTTCGCCCTCAATAATCGGGCCAGCTCTGCCACCTTGGTGTCCCCGTTTTTCTGTAATTTGGGGTTTCATCCTCGATTTTCCTCCGGTCAAGTGGAATCTTCGGATTGTCCTGGAGTGGATGCTGTGGTGGAGAGGTTGCATCAGATTTGGGGGCAGGTGGTGGACAATTTGAAGTTGTCCCAGGAGAAGACTCAGCTTTTTGCCAACCGCCGTCGTCGTGTTGGTCCTCGGCTTTGTGTTGGGGACTTGGTGTGGTTGTCTTCTCGTTTTGTCCCTATGAGGGTTTCTTCTCCTAAGTTTAAGCCTCGGTTCATCGGCCCGTACAAGATATTGGAGATTCTTAACCCTGTGTCCTTCCGTTTGGACCTCCCTGCATCCTTTTCGATTCATAATGTTTTTCATCGGTCATTGTTGCGCAGGTATGAGGTACCGGTTGTGCCTTCCGTTGAGCCTCCTGCTCCGATGTTGGTTGAGGGTGAGTTGGAGTACGTTGTGGAAAAGATCTTAGACTCTCGTGTTTCCAGACGGAGACTCCAGTATCTGGTCAAATGGAAGGGATACGGTCAGGAGGATAATTCTTGGGTCACTGCCTCTGATGTTCATGCCTCCGATCTTGTCCGTGCCTTTCATAGGGCTCATCCTGATCGCCCTGGTGGTTCTGGTGAGGGTTCGGTGCCCCCTCCTTGAGGGGGGGGTACTGTTGTGAAATTGGATTCTGGGCTCCCCCGGTGGCCACTTGTGGAATTGAACTTGTGTGCATCATCCTCTCTGTTCACCTGCTCCTATCAGGATGTGGGAGTTGCTATATAACCTTGCTCCTCTGTCAGTTTCTTGCCGGTCAACAATGTAATCAGAAGCCTTCTGTGCTTGTTCCTGCTACTAGACAACTCCCAGCTAAGTTGGACTTTTGTCCTTGTGTGTTTTTGCATTTTGTTCCTGTTCACAGCTGCTGTTTCGTTACTGTGTCTGGAAAGCTCTTGTGATCAGAAATTGCCACTCTGGTGTTATGAGTTAATGCTAGAGTCTTAAAGGAATTTCTGGATGGTGTTTTGATAGGGTTTTCTGCTGACCATGAAAGTGTCCTTTCTGTCTTCCTGCTATCTAGAAAGCGGACCTCGATTTTGCTAAACCTATTTTCATACTACGTTTGTCATTTCATCTAAAATCACCGCCAATATATGTGGGGGCCTCTGTCTGCCTTTTGGGAAAATTTCTCTAGAGGTGAGCCAGGACTGTCTTTTCCTCTGCTAGGATTAGGTAGTTCTCCGGCTGGCGCTGGGCATCTAGGGTTAAAAAACGTAGGCATGCTACCCGGCCACTTCTAGTTGTGCGGCAGGTTTAGTTCATGGTCAGTATAGTTTCCATCTTCCAAGAGCTAGTTCTCATATATGCTGGGCTATGTTCTCTCGCCATTGAGAATCATGACACATCTGTCTCATGCAAGAAAAGCTAAGTCCTGTTTGCATACTTTGGATCATTTGCATTATCAGTGTTTTTGTCCAGCTTGCTCAAAATGTGATTTTCTAGCTCGCTGGAAGCTCTAGGGTGCTGATATTCTCCCCTCACACCGTCAGTCGGTGCGGGGGTTCTTGAATATTCAGCGTGGATGTTTTTGCAGGGTTTTCTGCTGACCGCATAGTTCACTTTCTATTTTCTGCCTATCTAGATTAGTGGGCCTCACTTTGCTGAATCTAGTTCATCTCTACGTTTGTGTTTTCCTCTTGCCTCACCGTTATTATTTGTTGGGGGCTTTCTATATCTTTGGGGTTAATTTCTCTGGAGGCAAGTGAGGTCTTATTTTCCCTCTAGGGGTAGTCAGTTCTCCGGCTGGCTCGAGACATCTAGAAACAACGTAGGCACGTTCACCAGCTACTTCTAGTTGTGTGTTAGGATCAGTTATGCGGTTAGCCCAGTTTCCACCTCCCTAGAGCAGTTCCTATGTTTTTGCGGACTTAGCCAGAATACCAGAGATCCTCTACAACTAGGATCATAACAGTATACCAGGCCATAAAGGAAATGTTTAATGCATCGCAGAAGCGGGAATAAAAAGAAGTTCTGAGTGTTTTGGTTTTTTTTGTTTTTTTTTGTGTTGTTTTTCCTTGCTGCAGTCTGTCTAGCTTCTTTCATCCCCTTATTCTCTGAGTGGCTTTGAGCTCTGCTGCAGAAATGAATTTTCAGACTCTGACTTCTAGTGTGGATCAGCTTGCTGCAAGGGTGCAAAGCATTCAGGATTTTGTCACTCATAGTCCTATGTCTGAACCAAAAATACCTATCCCTGAGCTGTTTTTTGGAGATAGATCTAAGTTCCTGAATTTTAGGAATAATTGTAAATTGTTTCTGTCTCTGAGACCTCGTTCCTCTGGGGATTCCACTCAGCAAGTTAAAATTGTTATCTCCTTCTTGCATGGCGACCCTCAAGATTGGGCCTTCTCTCTGGCGCCAGGAGATCCTGCATTGGTTAATGTTGATGCGTTTTTTCTGGCGCTTGGTTTGCTTTATGAGGAGCCTAATCTTGAAAATCAGGCCGAAAAGGCGTTGCTAGCTATCTCTCAAGGTCAGGACGAAGCTGAGGTGTATTGTCAAAAATTTCGGAAATGGTCCGTGCTTACTCAATGGAATGAGTGTGCCCTGGCCGCAAATTTCAGAAATGGTCTTTCTGAAGCCATTAAGAATGTGATGGTGGGGTTTCCTATCCCTACAAGTCTGAATGATTCAATGGCTCTGGCCATTCAAATTGATCGGCGTTTGCGGGAGCGCAAATCTGCTAATCCTTTGGCGGTGCTGTCTGAACGGACACCTGACCTTATGCAATGTGACAGAATTCTGACCAGAGCCGAACGGCAAAGTCATAGACGTCAAAATGGGTTGTGTTTTTACTGTGGTGATTCAACGCATGTTATCTCAGCATGCTCTAAGCGCTTGAAAAGAGTTGTTAATCCTGTCGCCATTAGTACTTTACAGCCTAAATTTATTTTGTCTGTGACCTTAATTTGTTCATTATCTTCTTACTCAGTCATGGCTTTTGTGGATTCTGGTGCTGCTCTGAGTCTGATGGATTTGTCGTTTGCCAGGCGCTGTGGTTTTGTCCTGTAGCCGTTGGAATTTCCTATTCCTCTTAGAGGAATTGATGCTACGCCATTGGCGGAGAATAGACCTCAGTATTGGTCGCAGGTGACCATGTGCATGACTCCTGTACATCAGGAGGTGATTTGCTTCCTTGTTCTGCATAATTTGCATGATGTTGTCGTTTTGGGTCTGCCATGGCTACAGACCCATAATCCAGTTTTGGATTGGAAAGCTATGACTGTGTCAAGTTGGGGTTGTCGGGGGATTCATGGCGATACTCCGTTGGTGTCTATTGCTTCTTTCACTCCTTCTGAGACCCCTGAGTTTTTGTCAGATTACCAGGATGTATTTAGTGAGCCCAGGTCCAGTGCCCTTCCTCCTCATAGGGACTGTGATTGTGCTATAAATTTGATTCCTGGTAGTAAATTTCCTAAGGGCCGACTCTTTAATTTATCTGTACCAGAGCATGCCGCGATGCGGAGTTATATAAAGGAGTCTTTGGAGAAGGGACATATTCGCCCATCCTCTTCTCCTCTTGGTGCAGGATTCTTTTTTGTGGCCAAGAAGGACGGGTCTTTGAGACCTTGTATAGATTATCGTCTTCTGAATAAGATCACGGTCAAATTTCAGTATTCTTTGCCATTGTTGTCTGACTTGTTTGCTCGGATTAAGGGTGCAAGTTGGTTCACCAAGATAGATCTTCGTGGTGCGTATAACCTTGTGCGCATTAAGCAGGGAGATGAATGGAAAACAGCATTTAATACGCCCGAGGGTCATTTTGAGTACTTGGTGATGCCTTTTGGACTCTCTAATGCTCCTTCTGTGTTTCAGTCCTTCATGCATGATATCTTCCGGCAATATCTGGATAAATTTATGATTGTTTATCTGGATGATTTTTTGGTTTTTTCTGATGATTGGGAGTCCCATGTGAACCAGGTCAGGATGGTGTTTCAGGTTCTGCGTGATAATGCTTTGTTTGTGAAGGGCTCAAAATGTCTTTTTGGAGTACAGAAGGTTTCTTTTTTGGGTTTTATTTTTTCCCCTTCTACTGTGGAGATGGACCCAGTCAAGGTCCGTGCCATTCATGACTGGACTCAGCCCACGTCTGTTAAGAGCCTTCAGAAGTTCTTGGGCTTTGCTAACTTTTACCGTCGTTTTATCGCTAATTTTTCTAGGGTAGTTAAACCTTTGACGGATATGACCAAGAAAGGTTCTGATGTTGCTAATTGGTCTCCTGCGGCCGTGGAGGCCTTTCGGGAGCTGAAGCGCCGGTTTACTTCAGCGCCAGTCTTGTGCCAGCCGGATGTCTCTCTTCCCTTCCAGGTTGAAGTTGATGCTTCTGAGATTGGTGCGGGGGCCGTTTTGTCGCAGAGAAGCTCTGATGGCTCTGTGATGAAGCCATGTGCTTTCTTTTCCAGAAAATTTTCACCTGCTGAGCAGAACTATGATGTTGGTAATCGGGAGTTGTTGGCTATGAAGTGGGCATTTGAGGAGTGGCGACATTGGCTCGAGGGAGCTAAGCATCGTGTGGTGGTCTTGACTGATCATAAAAATCTGATTTATCTCGAGTCTGCTAAGCGTCTGAATCCTAGACAGGCTCGTTGGTCGTTGTTTTTCTCCCGTTTTGACTTTGTGGTCTCATACCTGCCTGGTTCGAAGAACGTGAAGGCTGATGCGCTTTCTAGGAGTTTTGTGCCTGACTCTCCGGGAGTCTCAGAACCAGCCGGTATTCTCAGAGAGGGAGTGATTTTGTCTGCCATTTCCCCAGATTTGCGACGAGTGCTGCAGAAATTTCAGGCTGATAGACCTGATCGTTGCCCACCAGAGAGACTGTTTGTCCCTGATAGATGGACCAGCAGAGTTATTTCCGAGGTTCATTCTTCAGTGTTGGCGGGGCATCCTGGGATTTTTGGTACCAGAGATTTGGTGGCTAGGTCCTTTTGGTGGCCTTCCTTGTCGCGGGATGTGCGTTCCTTTGTGCAGTCCTGTGGGATTTGTGCTCGGGCTAAGCCTTGCTGTTCTCGTGCCAGCGGGTTGCTTTTGCCCTTGCCTATCCCGAAGAGGCCTTGGACGCACATTTCTATGGATTTCATTTCGGATCTTCCAGGAACTCAGATGTCTGTCATCTGGGTGGTGTGTGATCGTTTTTCTAAAATGGTCCATTTGGTGCCCTTACCTAAGTTGCCTTCCTCCTCCGATTTGGTTCCTTTGTTCTTTCAGAATGTGGTTCGTTTGCACGGCATTCCTGAGAATATTGTGTCTGACAGAGGATCCCAGTTTGTGTCCAGATTCTGGCGATCCTTTTGTGCTAAGATGGGTATTGACTTGTCGTTCTCATCGGCTTTTCATCCTCAGACTAATGGCCAAACCGAGCGAACTAATCAGACATTGGAAACTTATTTAAGATGTTTTGTTTCTGCTGATCAGGATGATTGGGTGACCTTTTTGCCACTGGCTGAGTTTGCCCTTAATAATAGGGCTAGTTCTGCCACTTTGGTTTCGCCCTTTTTCTGCAATTTTGGTTTTCATCCTCGTTTTTTCTCGGGTCAGGTTGAACCTTCTGACTGTCCTGGGGTTGATTCTGTGGTGGATAGGTTGCTGCGTATTTGGAACCATGTGGTGGACAATTTGAAATTGTCACAGGAGAAGGCTCAGCGTTTTGCCAACCGCCGCCACGGTGTGGTTCCCCGACTTCGTGTTGGGGATTTGGTTTGGTTGTCTTCTCGGCATGTTCCTTTGAAGGTCTCCTCTCCTAAGTTCAAGCCTCGCTTTATCGGTCCTTATAAGATTTTGGAAATCCTTAACCCGGTGTCTTTTTGTTTGGACCTTCCAGCGTCATTTGCTATTCATAATGTGTTCCATAGGTCCTTGTTGCGGCGGTACGTGGTGCCTGTGGTTCCTGCTGTTGAGCCTCCTGCCCCGGTTTTGGTTGAGGGCGAGTTGGAGTACGTAGTGGAGAAGATCTTGGATTCTCGTATCTTTAGACGTAGACTTCAGTATTTGGTTAAGTGGAAGGGCTATGGTCAGGAGGATAATTCCTGGGTTGTCGCCTCTGATGTTCATGCGGCTGATTTGGTTCATGCCTTTCATGCTGCTCATCCTGATCGCCCTGGGGGTCTTGGTGAGGGTTCGGTGACCCCTCCTCAAGGGGGGGGGGTACTGTTGTGAACTGTGTTTCTGGGCTCCCTCTTGTGGTCACTAATGGTATTGTATGAGTCATGTCTTCTGCAGGCCTGGGCTTCAGCTGTTTCATTAAGCTGTAGGTGTTCCCTATTTAGTCCTCCTTAGGACTCAGTCTCTTGCCTGGTATCGATGTATTCAGTCCAAGTTGGTCTCCTCCTGATTCCTTGCCATCTGTCTCATGCAAGAAAAGCTAAGTCCTGTTTGCATACTTTGGATCATTTGCATTATCAGTGTTTTTTGTCCAGCTTGCTCAAAATGTGATTTTCTAGCTCGCTGGAAGCTCTAGGGTGCTGATATTCTCCCCTCACACCGTCAGTCGGTGCGGGGGTTCTTGAATATTCAGCGTGGATGTTTTTGCAGGGTTTTCTGCTGACCGCATAGTTCACTTTCTATTTTCCGCCTATCTAGATTAGTGGGCCTCACTTTGCTGAATCTAGTTCATCTCTACGTTTGTGTTTTCCTCTTGCCTCACCGTTATTATTTGTTGGGGGCTTTCTATATCTTTGGGGTTAATTTCTCTGGAGGCAAGTGAGGTCTTATTTTCCCTCTAGGGGTAGTCAGTTCTCCGGCTGGTTCGAGACGTCTAGAAACAACGTAGGCACGTTCACCGGCTACTTCTAGTTGTGTGTTAGGATCAGTTATGCGGTTAGCCCAGTTTCCACCTCCCTAGAGCAGTTCCTATGTTTTTGCGGACTTAGCCGGAATACCAGAGATTCTCTACCACTAGGATCATAACACAGCTGGCATGAACTAAAGCCCAGAGCAGGTTTAAATAACAAACCCAGGCAAAGCGATCAGTGGAGGCAGCTGCTACAGCCACCTAAAGGAGCAGCAGTTCCACTCGAAACCACCAGAGGGAGCCCAAGGGCAGAACTCACACAAATACCATTAGCAACCACAGGAGGGAGCTCCAGAACGGAATTCACAACATTATACTATGGGAAGGGAATTGTACTACATGGATGACTATGGCGGTGCATTATACTATATGGAGCACTATGAGGAGTGTATTATACTATATGGAGGACTGAGCAGTGTATTTAATATATGGAGGACTATGAGGATTGTATTATGCTATATGGAGGACTGAGGAATGTATCATACTATATAGAGGACTGAGGAGTGTATTTTAATATATGGAGGACTATGAGGAGTGTATTATACTATATGGAAGACTATGAGTAGTGTATTAAACTATATAGAGGACTGAGGAGTGTATTATACTATATAGAGGACAAGGGAAGTGTATTATACTATATGGAGGACTGAGCAGTGTATTTTAATATATGGAGGACTGGGCAGTGTAATTTAATATATGGTTGACTGTGAGGAGTGTATTATACTATATGGTGCACTATGAGGAGTGTATTATACTATATGGAGGACTGAGGCATGTATTTTAATATATGGAGGATTGTGAGAAGTGTATTATACTATATGGAAGACTGAGGAGTGTATTATACTATATGAAGGACTGAGGAATGTGTTGTGGATTCTGTTTGCGGGCTCCCTCTGGTGGTTACTGCTGGTACTGGGTGACTTTGGTGGGTTGCGGCCTTTGGTTTCCATCTGTCCATCAGAGGCTGGGTGTTTCCTATTTTACCTGGCCTTTCTGTCATTTCCCTTGCCGGCTATCAATGTGTTCAGATGTGCTCTGTTTGGTTCCTGCCTACCTGCTCCCAGATCTTTCAGGATAAGCTAAGTGCTGATTTTCAGTTGTTTGGTTTTTTGTCCAGCTTGCTTAGAATGTCTCTTTGTTAGCTGGTTGCTCTAGTGGACTGAGGTTCTCCCCATGTGCCATGAGTTGGCACATGGGTTCTTGTAATCTCAGGATGGTTTTTTTGATTAGGGTTTTTTGCTGACCGCTCAGTCCCCTTTTGTGTCATTCTGCTTTCTAGTTTTCAGCGGGCCTCTATTTGCTAAAGCTATATACATCATCTCTATGTGTGTGCCTTCCTCTCATTTCACCGTCAATACTTGTGGGGGGCAACTATATCTTTGGGGTTAATTCCTCTGGAGGCAAGTGAGGTCTTTGTTTCCTCTGCAGTACTAGTTAGCTCTTAGGCTGGTGCGTGGCGTCTAGAACCAACGTAGGCACGCTCCCTGGCTATCTCTAGTTGCGTTTGTCAGGCGTAGGGCAGCGGTCAGCCCAGGTTCCATCACCCTAGAGCTCGTCCGATATTTATTATACTTTGCTAATCCTGTGCTATCCCTAGCCATTGGGGATTCATGACAGTATAGCCGGCCCACAAAGTGTTAATTGTTTGGGCTGAAGCAGGAGATATAGAAGTGTTCAAGGGAATTTTTTTTTTTTTTTTCCTTCAGTTTTGCTGCCTAGCCCTTAATTGCTGTCTAGCTGCTTCTTACCTCCTCTTAACCCTTGAATGGCTCTGATCTTAGCTGTTTATCATGGATGTCCAGAGTTTGGCTTCCAGCCTGAGTAATCTCGCGGCAAAGGTTCAAAACATACAGGATTTCGTTGTTCACACTCCCATGTCTGAACCTAGAATTCCTATTCCAGAGTGTTTTTCTGGAGATAGATCTACCTTCCTGAATTTCAGGAACAATTGTAAATTGTTTCTCTCTTTGAAATCTCGCTCCTCTGGAGACCCTGCTCAACAGGTCAAGATTGTTATATCGTTCCTACGGGGCGACCCTCAGAATTGGGCATTTGCATTGGCACCAGGGGATCCTGCATTGCTCAGTGTGGATGCGTTTTTTCTGGCATTGGGATTGCTCTATGAGGAACCTAACCTAGAGAGTCAGGCTGAAAAGTCTTTATTAGCCCTCTCTCAGGGGCATGATGAAGCGGAAATATATTGTCAGAAATTTCGGAAATGGTCGGTGCTTACTCAGTGGAATGAGTGCGCCCTGGCTGCAAACTTCAGAAATGGTCTTTCTGAGGCCATTAAGGATATTATGGTGGGGTTCTCTGCGCCTACAGGTCTGAATGAGTCTATGGCTATGGCCATTCAGATTGATCGGCGTTTACGGGAGCGCAAACCCGTGCACCAGTTGGCGGTGTCTTCTGAATAGGCACCTGAGACTATGCAATGTGATAGAATTCAGTCCAGAAGTGAACGGCAAAATTATAGGCGGAAAAATGGTTTGTGTTTTTATTGTGGTGATTCAGCTCATGTTATATCAGCATGCTCTAAACGCACAAAAAGGGTTGATAAATCTTTTGCCATTGATACTCTGCAGTCTAAGTTCATTTTGTCTGTGACTCTGATTTTTTCACTGTCTTCCATTTCCGTCGATGCCTATGTGGATTCAGGCGCTGCCCTGAGTCTTATGGATTGGTCATTTGCTAAACGCTGCGGTTTTAGTCTAGAGCCTCTGGAAGTTCCTATTCCTCTGAAAGGAATTTATTCTACACCATTGGCTATGAATAAACCGCAGTATTGGACACAAGTGACCATGCGCATGACTCCCGTTCATCAGGAGGTGATTCGCTTCCTTGTACTGTATAATTTACATGATGTACTAGTGCTTGGTCTGCCATGGTTACAAACTCATAATCCTGTCCTGGACTGGAAAACAATGTCTGTGCTAAGCTGGGGATGTCAGGGGGTTCATGATGATGCACCTCCGATTTCTATCGCTTCATCTACTCCTTCGGAGATCCCTGCGTTTTTGTCGGATTATAGGGATGTTTTTGAGGAGCCTAAGCTCAATTCGCTCCCTCCCCATAGAGAGTGTGACTGTGCTATAAAAATTGATTCCTGGCAGTAAGTTCCCTAAGGGTCGTTTATTTAATCTGTCACTGCCAGAGCATACTGCTATGCGGAATTATATTAAGGAGTCCTTGGAAAAGGGACATATTCGTCCATCTTCGTCCCCTCTGGGAGCAGGTTTTTTTTTCGTGGCAAAAAAAGATGGTTCCCTGAGGCCTTGTATAGATTATCGCCTTCTGAATAAGATTACAGTCAAATACCAGTATCCATTGCCATTATTTACTGATTTGTTTGCTCGCATTAAGGGGGCTAGGTGGTTCACTAAAATAGATCTTCGTGGTGCGTATAATCTGGTGCGGATAAAACAGGGTGATGAGTGGAAAACCGCATTTAATACGCCTGAGGGCCATTTTGAGTATTTGGTAATGCCTTTTGGACTCTCCAATGCTCCGTCAGTCTTTCAGTCCTTTATGCACAATATTTTCCGTGAATATCTGGATAAGTTTATGATTGTGTATTTGGATGATATTTTGGTGTTTTCTGATGACTGGGAGTCTCATGTTCTACAGGTCAGGAAGGTGTTTCAGGTTTTGCGGGCCAATTCTCTGTTTGTGAAGGGCTCAAAGTGTCTCTTCGGAGTCCAGAAGATTTATTTTTTGGGGTACATTTTTTCTCCTTCTACTATTGAGATGGATCCCGTTAAGGTTCAGGCTATTTGTGACTGGACACAACCTACATCTGTTAAGAGCCTTCAGAAGTTCTTGGGGTTTGCTAATTTTTATTGTCGGTTCATTGCTAATTTTTCCAGTATTGTTAAACCTTTGACTGATTTGACTAAAAAGGGTGCTGATGTTGCTGATTGGTCTCCTACGGCCGTGGAGGCCTTTCGGGAACTTAAGCGCTGGTTTTCTTCTGCTCCTGTGTTGTGTCAACCAGATGTTTCACTTCCTTTCCAGGTGGAGGTTGATGCTTCCGAGATTGGAGCGGGGGCGGTTTTGTCACAGAGAAGTTCTAATGGCTCGGTGATGAAGTCATGTGCTTTCTTCTCTAGAAAATTCTCGCCCGCCGAGCGCAATTATGATGTGGGTAATCGGGAGCTTTTGGCCATGAAGTGGGCATTTGAGGAGTGGCGTCATTGGCTTGAGGGTGCTAAACATCGCGTGGTGGTCTTGACTGATCACAAGAATCTCATTTACCTTGAGTCTGCCAGGCGTTTGAATCCTAGACAGGCTCGTTGGTCGTTATTTTTTTCTCGTTTCAATTTCGTGGTTTCATACCTGCCAGGTTCAAAGAATGTGAAGGCAGATGCTCTTTCCAGGAGTTTTGTGCCTGACTCTCCTGGAGACACTGGGCCTGCTGGTATCCTTAGGGATGGGGTAATATTGTCCGCCGTATCCCCAGACTTGCGACGCGCATTGCAGGAGTTTCAGGTGGATAAACCGGATCGATGTCCACCAGAAAGACTGTTTGTTCCGGATGATTGGACCAGTAGAGTCATCTCCGAGGTCCATTCTTCTGTGTTGGCTGGTCATCCTGGAATATTTGGTACAAGAGACTTGGTGGCCAGGTCTTTTTGGTGGCCTTCCTTGTCTAGGGATGTGCGTACCTTTGTGCAGTCTTGTGAAGTGTGTGCTCGAGCTAATCCTTGCTGTTCACGGGCTAGTGGGTTGTTGTTATCCTTGCCCATCCCGAAGAGGCCTTGGACGCACATTTCCATGGATTTTATTTCTGATCTCCCGGTTTCACAGAAAATGTCCGTTATCTGGGTTGTGTGTGACCGCTTTTCTAAGATGGTTCATTTGGTGCCCTTGCCTAAGTTGCCCTCCTCCTCTGAGTTGGTTCCTTTGTTTTTTCAGAACGTGGTTCGTTTGCATGGGATTCCGGAGAATATCGTTTCTGACAGGGGATCCCAGTTTGTGTCTAGATTTTGGCGGACGTTTTGTGCCAAGATGGGCATTGATTTGTCTTTCTCGTCTGCATTCCATCCTCAGACGAATGGCCAGACGGAGCGAACTAATCAGACCTTGGAAACTTATTTGAGGTGTTTTGTTTCTGCTGATCAGGATGACTGGGTTGCTTTTTTGCCACTGGCCGAATTTGCTCTTAATAATCGGGCTAGTTCGGCCACATTGGTCTCTCCTTTTTTTTGTAATTCAGGGTTTCATCCTCGTTTTTCCTCTGGTCAGGTGGAGTCTTCGGATTGTCCTGGAGTGGACGTGGTGGTGGACAGGCTACATCACATTTGGAATCAGGTGGTGGACAATTTGAAGTTATCTCAGGAGAAGACTCAGCAGTTTGCTAATCGCCGTTGCCGCGTGGGCCCCCGACTTTTTGTTGGGGACTTGGTGTGGTTGTCTTCTCGTTTTGTCCCTATGAAGGTCTCTTCTCCTAAGTTCAAGCCTCGGTTCATCGGTCCTTATAGGATCTCGGAGATTCTTAACCCTGTATCTTTCCGTTTGGATCTCTGTTGTGAAATTGGATTCTGGGCTCCCCCGGTGGCCACTTGTGGAATTGAACTTGTGTGCATCATCCCCTCTGTTCACCTGCTCCTATCAGGATGTGGGAGTCGCTATATAACCTTGCTCCTCTGCCAGTTTCTTGCCGGTCAACAATGTAATCAGAAGCCTTCTGTGCTTGTTCCTGCTACTAGACAACTCCCAGCTAAGTTGGACTTTTGTCCTTTTGTGTTTTTGCATTTTATTCCTGTTCACAGCTGCTGTTTCGTTACTGTGTCTGGAAAGCTCTTGTGATCGGAAATTGTCACTCTGGTGTTATGAGTTAATGCTAGAGTCTTAAAGGAATTTCTGGATGGTGTTTTGATAGGGTTTTCTGCTGACCATGAAAGTGTCCTTTCTGTCTTCCTGCTATCTAGAAAGCGGACCTCGATTTTGCTAAACCTATTTTCATACTACGTTTGTCATTTCATCTGAAATCACCGCCAATATATGTGGGGGCCTCTGTCTGCCTTTTGGGAAAATTTCTCTAGAGGTGAGCCAGGACTGTCTTTTCCTCTGCTAGGATTAGGTAGTTCTCCGGCTGGCGCTGGGCATCTAGGGTTAAAAAACGTAGGCATGCTACCCGGCCACTTCTAGTTGTGCGGCAGGTTTAGTTCATGGTCAGTATAGTTTCCATCTTCCAAGAGCTAGTTCTCATATATGCTGGGCTATGTTCTCTCGCCATTGAGAATCATGACAGTTTGACCGGCCCAAAAAAGGGTTAAATTACTGGCTGAGAAAGGAGAGAAAAAAGAAGTCTGCTACAATTTTTTTTTTTTTTTTTTTTTCCTCTAGTTCTGAGTGTGCTCTTAATTGAATCACTTGCTAGTCTGCCTATACTGCAGCCTTCCTCTCTTTCTCTCCTTCTAATCCTTGAATGGCTCTGTGTTCACCTGTTTCAAATGGATCTTCAGAGTGTAGCTACAGGTTTGAATAATCTCGCCACAAAGGTACAAAATTTGCAAGATTTTGTTGTTCATGCTCCTATGTCTGAGCCTAGAATTCCTTTGCCTGAATTCTTCTCGGGGAATAGATCTCACTTTCAAAATTTTAAAAATAATTGCAAATTGTTTTTGTCCCTGAAGTCTCGCTCTGCCGGAGACCCTGCACAGCAGGTCAGGATTGTAATTTCCTTGCTCCGGGGCGACCCTCAAGACTGGGCTTTTGCATTGGCACCAGGGGATCCTGCGTTGCTCAATGTGGATGCGTTTTTTCTGGCCTTGGGGTTGCTTTATGAGGAACCTCATTTAGAGCTTCAGGCGGAAAAGGCCTTGATGTCCTTGTCTCAGGGGCAAGATGAAGCTGAAATATACTGCCAAAAATTCCGCAAATGGTCTGTGCTTACTCAGTGGAATGAGTGCGCCCTGGCGGCGATTTTCAGAGAAGGTCTCTCTGATGCCATTAAGGATGTTATGGTGGGGTTCCCTGTGCCTGCGAGTCTGAATGAGTCCATGACGATGGCTATTCAGATCGATAGGCGTCTGCGGGAGCGCAAACCTGTGCACCATTTGGCGGTGTCTACTGAGAAAACGCCAGAAAATATGCAATGTGATAGAATTCTGTCCAGAAGCGAGCGGCAGAATTTTAGACGAAAAAATGGGTTGTGCTTCTATTGTGGTGATTCAACTCATGTTATATCAGCATGCTTTAAGCGTACTAAGAAGCCTGACAAGTCTGTTTCAATTAGCACTTTACAGTCTAAGTTTATTCTATCTGTGACCCTGATTTGTTCTTTGTCATCTATTACCGCGGACGCCTATGTCGACTCTGGCGCTTCTTTGAGTCTTATGGATTGGTCCTTTGCCAAACGCTGTGGGTATGATTTGGAGCCACTGGAGGCTCCGATACCTCTGAAAGGGATTGACTCCACCCCATTGGCTAGTAATAAACCACAATACTGGACACAAGTGACTATGCGTGTTAATCCGGATCACCAGGAGGTTATTCGCTTTCTGGTGCTGTATAATCTACATGATGTTTTGGTGCTGGGATTGCCATGGCTGCAATCTCATAACCCAGTCCTCGACTGGAGAGCTATGTCTGTGTTAAGCTGGGGATGTAAAGGAACTCATGGGGACGTACCTTTGGTTTCCATTTCATCATCTATTCCCTCTGAGATTCCTGAATTCTTGTCTGACTTTCGTGACGTTTTTGAAGAACCCAAGGTTGGTTCACTACCTCCGCACCGGGAGTGCGATTGTGCCATAGACTTGATTCCGGGTAGTAAATACCCTAAGGGTCGTTTATTTAATCTGTCTGTGCCTGAACACGCTGCTATGCGAGAATATATAAAGGAGTCCTTGGAAAAGGGACATATTCGTCCTTCGTCATCTCCCTTAGGAGCCGGTTTTTTCTTTGTGTCTAAGAAAGACGGCTCTTTGAGGCCGTGTATTGATTATCGACTTTTGAATAAAATCACGGTTAAATATCAATATCCGTTACCACTGCTTACTGATTTGTTTGCTCGTATAAAGGGGGCCAAGTGGTTCTCTAAGATTGATCTCCGTGGGGCGTATAATTTGGTGCGAATCAAGCAGGGGGATGAGTGGAAAACCGCATTTAATACGCCCGAGGGCCATTTTGAGTATTTGGTGATGCCTTTTGGTCTTTCCAATGCCCTTTCAGTCTTCCAGTCCTTTATGCATGACATTTTCCGCGATTATTTGGATAAATTTATGATTGTGTATCTGGATGATATTCTGATTTTTTCGGATGACTGGGACTCTCATGTCCAGCAGGTCAGGAGGGTTTTTCAGGTTTTGCGGTCTAATTTCTTGTGTGTGAAGGGTTCTAAGTGTGTTTTTGGGGTTCAAAAGATTTCTTTCTTGGGATACATTTTTTCCCCCTCTTCCATCGAGATGGATCCTGTCAAGGTTCAGGCTATTGGTGATTGGACGCAACCCTCTTCTCTTAAGAGTCTTCAGAAATTTTTGGGCTTTGCTAACTTTTATCGTCGATTTATTGCTGGTTTTTCTGATGTTGTAAAACCATTGACTGATTTGACTAAGAAGGGTGCTGATGTTGCTGATTGGTCCCCTGATGCTGTGGAGGCCTTTCGGGAGCTCAAGCGCCGCTTTTCTTCCGCCCCAGTGTTGCGTCAGCCTGATGTTGCTCTTCCTTTTCAGGTTGAGGTCGACGCTTCTGAAATCGGAGCTGGGGCGGTGTTGTCGCAGAGAAGTTCCGACTGCTCCGTGATGAGACCTTGTGCTTTTTTTTCCCGTAAATTTTCGCCCGCCGAGCGGAATTATGATATTGGGAATCGGGAGCTTTTGGCCATGAAGTGGGCTTTTGAGGAGTGGCGTCACTGGCTTGAGGGGGCCAGACATCAGGTGGTGGTATTGACTGACCACAAAAATTTAATTTACCTTGAGTCTGCCAGGCGCCTGAATCCTAGACAGGCGCGCTGGTCGTTGTTTTTCTCTCGGTTTAATTTTGTGGTGTCGTACCTACCGGGTTCTAAGAATGTTAAGGCGGATGCCCTTTCTAGGAGTTTTGAGCCTGACTCCCCTGGTAATTCTGAGCCCACAGGTATCCTTAAAGATGGAGTGATATTGTCTGCCGTTTCTCCAGACCTGCGGCGGGCCTTGCAGGAGTTTCAGGCGGATAGACCTGATCGTTGCCCACCTGGTAGACTGTTTGTTCCTGATGATTGGACCAGTAGAGTCATCTCTGAGGTTCATTCTTCTGCGTTGGCAGGTCATCCTGGAATCTTTGGTACCAGGGATTTGGTGGCAAGGTCCTTCTGGTGGCCTTCCCTGTCACGAGATGTGCGAGGCTTTGTGCAGTCTTGTGACGTTTGTGCTCGGGCCAAGCCTTGTTGTTCTCGGGCTAGTGGATTGTTGTTGCCCTTGCCTATCCCGAAGAGGCCTTGGACGCACATCTCGATGGATTTTATTTCGGATCTGCCTGTTTCTCAGAAGATGTCTGTCATCTGGGTGGTGTGTGACCGTTTCTCTAAGATGGTCCATCTGGTTCCCTTGCCTAAGTTGCCTTCTTCTTCCGAGTTGGTTCCTCTGTTTTTTCAAAATGTTGTTCGTTTGCATGGTATTCCTGAGAATATCGTTTCTGACAGAGGGACCCAATTCGTGTCTAGATTTTGGCGGGCATTCTGTGCTAGGATGGGCATAGATTTGTCTTTTTCGTCTGCTTTCCATCCTCAGACTAATGGCCAGACCGAGCGGACTAATCAGACCTTGGAGACATATTTGAGGTGTTTTGTGTCTGCGGATCAGGATGATTGGGTTGCTTTTTTGCCTTTGGCGGAGTTCGCCCTCAATAATCGGGCCAGCTCTGCCACCTTGGTGTCCCCGTTTTTCTGTAATTTGGGGTTTCATCCTCGATTTTCCTCCGGTCAAGTGGAATCTTCGGATTGTCCTGGAGTGGATGCTGTGGTGGAGAGGTTGCATCAGATTTGGGGGCAGGTGGTGGACAATTTGAAGTTGTCCCAGGAGAAGACTCAGCTTTTTGCCAACCGCCGTCGTCGTGTTGGTCCTCGGCTTTGTGTTGGGGACTTGGTGTGGTTGTCTTCTCGTTTTGTCCCTATGAGGGTTTCTTCTCCTAAGTTTAAGCCTCGGTTCATCGGCCCGTACAAGATATTGGAGATTCTTAACCCTGTGTCCTTCCGTTTGGACCTCCCTGCATCCTTTTCGATTCATAATGTTTTTCATCGGTCATTGTTGCGCAGGTATGAGGTACCGGTTGTGCCTTCCGTTGAGCCTCCTGCTCCGGTGTTGGTTGAGGGTGAGTTGGAGTACGTTGTGGAAAAGATCTTAGACTCTCGTGTTTCCAGACGGAGACTCCAGTATCTGGTCAAATGGAAGGGATACGGTCAGGAGGATAATTCTTGGGTCACTGCCTCTGATGTTCATGCCTCCGATCTTGTCCGTGCCTTTCATAGGGCTCATCCTGATCGCCCTGGTGGTTCTGGTGAGGGTTCGGTGCCCCCTCCTTGAGGGGGGGGTACTGTTGTGAAATTGGATTCTGGGCTCCCCCGGTGGCCACTTGTGGAATTGAACTTGTGTGCATCATCCCCTCTGTTCACCTGCTCCTATCAGGATGTGGGAGTCGCTATATAACCTTGCTCCTCTGTCAGTTTCTTGCCGGTCAACAATGTAATCAGAAGCCTTCTGTGCTTGTTCCTGCTACTAGACAACTCCCAGCTAAGTTGGACTTTTGTCCTTTTGTGTTTTTGCATTTTGTTCCTGTTCACAGCTGCTGTTTCGTTACTGTGTCTGGAAAGCTCTTGTGATCGGAAATTGCCACTCTGGTGTTATGAGTTAATGCTAGAGTCTTAAAGGAATTTCTGGATGGTGTTTTGATAGGGTTTTCTGCTGACCATGAAAGTGTCCTTTCTGTCTTCCTGCTATCTAGAAAGCGGACCTCGATTTTGCTAAACCTATTTTCATACTACGTTTGTCATTTCATCTGAAATCACCGCCAATATATGTGGGGGCCTCTGTCTGCCTTTTGGGAAAATTTCTCTAGAGGTGAGCCAGGACTGTCTTTTCCTCTGCTAGGATTAGGTAGTTCTCCGGCTGGCGCTGGGCATCTAGGGTTAAAAAACGTAGGCATGCTACCCGGCCACTTCTAGTTGTGCGGCAGGTTTAGTTCATGGTCAGTATAGTTTCCATCTTCCAAGAGCTAGTTCTCATATATGCTGGGCTATGTTCTCTCGCCATTGAGAATCATGACAGATCTCCCAGCATCGTTCGCTATTCATAATGTGTTCCATCGGTCGTTGTTGCGGAGGTATGAGGTGCCTGTTGTTCCTTCGGTCGAGCCTCCTGCTCCGGTGCTGGTGGAGGGAGTATGTTGTTGAAAAGATCTTGGATTCTCGTGTTTCCAGACGCAAACTCCAGTATTTGGTTAAGTGGAAGGGTTATGGTCAGGAGGACAATTCCTGGGTGGTCGCCTCCGATGTTCATGCGACTGATTTGGTCCGCGCCTTCCATAGAGCTCACCCTGATCGCCCTGGGGGTTCTCGTGAGGGTTCGGTGACCCCTCCTCAAGGGGGGGGTACTGTTGTGGATTCTGTTTGCGGGCTCCCTCTGGTGGTTACTGCTGGTACTGGGTGACTTTGGTGGGTTGCGGCCTTTGGTTTCCATCTGTCCATCAGAGGCTGGGTGTTTCCTATTTTACCTGGCCTTTCTGTCATTTCCCTTGCCGGCTATCAATGTGTTCAGATGTGCTCTGTTTGGTTCCTGCCTACCTGCTCCCAGATCTTTCAGGATAAGCTAAGTGCTGATTTTCAGTTGTTTGGTTTTTTGTCCAGCTTGCTTAGAATGTCTCTTTGTTAGCTGGTTGCTCTAGTGGACTGAGGTTCTCCCCATGTGCCATGAGTTGGCACATGGGTTCTTGTAATCTCAGGATGGTTTTTTTGATTAGGGTTTTTTGCTGACCGCTCAGTCCCCTTTTGTGTCATTCTGCTTTCTAGTTTTCAGCGGGCCTCTATTTGCTAAAGCTATATACATCATCTCTATGTGTGTGCCTTCCTCTCATTTCACCGTCAATACTTGTGGGGGGCAACTATATCTTTGGGGTTAATTCCTCTGGAGGCAAGTGAGGTCTTTGTTTCCTCTGCAGTACTAGTTAGCTCTTAGGCTGGTGCGTGGCGTCTAGAACCAACGTAGGCACGCTCCCTGGCTATCTCTAGTTGCGTTTGTCAGGCGTAGGGCAGCGGTCAGCCCAGGTTCCATCACCCTAGAGCTCGTCCGATATTTATTATACTTTGCTAATCCTGTGCTATCCCTAGCCATTGGGGATTCATGACAGGAATGCATTGTACTATATGGAGGACTAAGGGAAGTGTATTATACTATATGGAGGACTGAGCAGTGTATTTTAATATATGGAGGACTGGGCAGTGTAATTTAATATATGGTTGACTGTGAGGAGTGTATTATACTATATGGAGGACTGAGGAGTGTATTATACTATATGGAGTACTATGAGGAGTGTATTATACTATATGGCGGACTGAGTCGTGTATTTTAATATATGGAGGACTGTGAGGAGTGTATTATACTATATGGAGGACTGAGGAGTGTATTATACTATATGGAGCACTATGAGGAGTGTATTATACTATATGGTGGACTGAGGCGTGTATTTTAATATATGGAGGACTGTGAGGAGTGTATTATACTATATGGAGGACTGAGGAGTGTATTATACTATATGAAGGACTGAGGAATGTATTAAACTATATGGAGGACTGAGGAGTGTATTTTAATATATGGAGGACTGAGCAGTATATTTTAATATATGGAGGACTGTGAGGAGTGTATTATACTATATGGAGGACTGAGGAGTGTATTATACTATATGGAGGACTGAGCAGTTTATTTTAATATATGGAGAACTGGGCAGTGTAATTTAATATATGGTGGACCGTGAGGAGCGTATTATACTATATGGAGGACTGAGGAGTGTATTATACTATATGGAGGACTAAGGGAAGTGTATTATACAATATGGAGGACTGAGCAGTGTATTTTAATATATGGAGGACTGGGCAGTGTAATTTAATATATGGACTGTGAGGAGTGTATTATACTATATGGAGCACTTTGAGGAGTGTATTATACTATATAGAGGACTGAGCAGTGCATTTTAATATGTGGAGGCCTATGGGAAGTGTATTACACTATATGGAGGACTATGGGACCTGTATAATACTATATGGAGGACTGAGCAGTGTATTTTAATATATGGAGGACTGGGCAGTGTAATTTAATATATGGTTGACTGTGAGGAGTGTATTATACTATATGGAGGACTGAGGAGTGTATTATACTATATGGTGCACTATGAGGAGTGTATTATACTATATGGAGGACTGAGGCATGTATTTTAATATATGGAGGACTGTGAGAAGTGTATTATACTATATGGAAGACTGAGGAGTGTATTATATTATATGAAGGACTGAGGAATGCATTGTACTATATGGAGGACTAAGGCAAGTGTATTATACTATATGGAGGACTGAGCAGTGTATTTTAATATATGGAGGACTGGGCAGTGTAATTTAATATATGGTGGACTGTGAGGAGTGTATTATACTATATGGAGGACTGAGGAGTGTATTATACTATATGGAGTACTATGAGGAGTGTATTATACTATATGGCGGACTGAGTCGTGTATTTTAATATATGGAGGACTGTGAGGAGTGTATTAAACTATATGGAGGACTGAGGAGTGTATTATACTATATGAAGGACTGAGGAATGTATTAAACTATATGGAGGACTGAGGAGTGTATTTTAATATATGGAGGACTGAGCAGTATATTTTAATATATGGAGGACTGTGAGGAGTGTATTATACTATATGGAGGACTGAGGAGTGTATTATACTATATGGAGGACTGAGCAGTTTATTTTAATATATGGAGGACTGGGCAGTGTAATTTAATATATGGTGGACCGTGAGGAGCGTATTATACAATATGGAGGACTGAGCAGTGTATTTTAATATATGGAGGACTGGGCAGTGTAATTTAATATATGGACTGTGAGGAGTGTATTATACTATATGGAGGACAGAGGAGTGTATTATACTATATGGAGGACTGAGCAGTGCATTTTAATATGTGTAGGCCTATGGGAAGTGTATTACACTATATGGAGGACTATGGGACCTGTATAATACTATATGGAGAACTGAGGAATGTATTTTAATATATGGAGGACTATAGGGAGTGTATTATACTTTATGGAGGACTATGGGGAGTATATTATACTATATGGAGGACTATAAGGCACATTATATTATATGGACGACTATGGGGTGTGCATTTTACAATATGGAGGACTGTGGTGCACATTATAATATATGGAGTACTATGGGGTGTATTATACTAAACAAGCAAAATGCTGCCTAGCCATAGAGTGATAGGATTGTTTATGCCGAAACAGAAATTATTGTTCTCAGCAGCAGATCGCCCAGTTAAAGCTGGAGATATGCTGCTGATAACATGATACTGTATGTGGACAGATTGATCTAATAGTGATTTTTCTAGTCCCATCATTCTTTCTCAGTTGGTGTAAAAAGGCCGGGAAACAAGTGTCGAACGACTTCAATATTGTCAATCACGCTCATTTAGCGGCCTGAACACAGCGTACATAAATACAACAGAAATGCTTCTATGTGATGTGCAATATGTTAGCATTTGGGGCCACATTTTAAACTTTTGCCTAGGGCCCTATCAGGACTAAGGAAGTGGACCCTCTGAGTCACGGCTTCAGATCCCCCGAGGACGAGTGAACCAGATGATGCCACCCCCTGTACAGGGAGAGTTAGGGACAGGCCCAAAGAGGGTGAAGCCGCAACTGCCGGAGCCAAAGGGACGACTGAAGATAGAACAAAGAGAGAATGGAAGACGGGGGAAAGACGGAGCTACTGAAGAGACTAGAATGGCGGAGGTAGTGGACAGATGGAGGCAGCAAAGACTAAGTACTGACTGGTAGGATGGAAGCACACATAAGACGGAAACAACGGAGACTCAAGACTGGCTGGAATGGCAGGCACGCAGGACTGGAAGGTACAGCAGGAACACAGGACCGGCAGGATACAGCAGGAACACCGGACTGAAAGGTACGGCAGGAACACAGGACTGGCAGGGTACGGCAGGAACACAGGACTGGTAGGTATGGCAGGATCACAGGACTGGCAGGACACAGCAGGAACACAGGACTGGTAGGTATGGCAGTAACACTGGACAGGCAGGACACCGCAGGAACACAGGACTGGCAGGGTACAGCAGGAACACAGGACTGGCAGGACACGGCAGGAACACAGGACTGACAAGGTATGGCAGGAACACAGGACTGGCAAGGTACGGCAGGAACACAGGACTGGCAGGGACGGCAAACAGAGACAGTCAGAGTCACAGCAAAGATGCAAGGAACGGAGCCTAGGAACCTAAGGAGATGCTGGCGGTAAGCCGGCGAACGCAATAGACGCAAAGGCGTCTGAGCAGGGCAGGCGCTGGGAAGAAGTACCAGACGGGCGCCTCCATATTGGAGGTGGAGCCACCGGGTCACAACCTCCCAGAAGCCCCAGCGATGAAAGTAGCGCGTTTGCGCATGCGTGGACCGCAGAAGGGACAAGCGCTGGAGAAGCTGGAAGACGGAGAGCAGGAGGGAGCATCGGGAGCGCACCGGCAGGACAGGTAAGTATGAGGAAGCAGCGTAACAGTACCCCCTCTCTTACCCCCCCCCCCCCCCCCCCCTCTCTTTAAAACTGGAAAGGAATTTCAAGATCTCCAGGGGATTCCAAAAATCGCTCTTCGGGACCAAAGCCTTTCCAATCAATTAAGTAAAAGGTCTTACCCTTAACAAATTTCCTAGCAAGAATATCCTGAACCTCAAAACAATCTTCGGAAGAAATAGGTAAATCAGAATGCAACGGAGCAGAATGAAAATGATTAAAAATTACGGGTTGGGGGGTGCGTGGCTTCGGTGTTGATGAAGAAACACACGTGAAGAGGGAGCTCCAGGGGAAAAATCCCAAAAAAGCGACTTCCACCACATTTTAAGGAGACCCCCAGCCACATAATCCCCTTTCATCTACCCCTGATACCTCTGGGAACCCTCCCAACCAGGGATTTGATCAGCTTTACCGCACCTCGGGCTCCAAAGCAGCACCAGCCTGACTAGGCCTTGAGGCCTACCAACCGGAAGAGCCAACCATACAGTGAACAGGAGGATCCCCCTTCTCTGCCCTCCACTCCCTGGGATAAAGCCTAATACAGAATCCCCTCCAGGAAAGCCGGCAAGCTGCAACAAAAGGATTCCCTGACTTTCCGTCCCCGGTAAACGGGCACAGAGGACAGATACAGGAGAAGTTGATCTAACCGCCGACTGCGCACCGCGGCACAGGATACCCCCGGAGCGCAGCACTTCTGAGGACCAGCTCCAGGCGGCTGACAGCTGCGGTTGGCTGGCGAGGCGCTGCAGTGGCGCCGCTCGCTTTACAAGGACTCACCACAGCTCCCTGATCGCCGACTGTGCACCGCGGCGCAGGATACCTTCTGGAGTGCAGCATCACTGAGGACCAGCTCCAGACGGCTGACAGCTGCAGGCGGCAGGCGTGGCACTGCAGCGGCGCGGCCCGCTTAACAAAAACTCACCACAGCTCCCCGATCGCCGACTGTGCACCGCGGCGTAGGAAACCCCCCGGAGTGAAGCACCACTGAGGACCGGCTCCAAACGGCTAATAGTTGCGGGCGGCGGGCGTGGCACTGCAGCGGCGCTGCTCACTTAGAAGAATTCACCGCAGCTCCTCAGACGCCGGAGCCTAAGGATTGGCTGGCCCTGGACCTTCACATCAGGAGAACAGCTGACAGCGGCTCTGCAAGAGAGCCGCCGGGAACCACCCACTGTCACACTCTTCCCTCCGCAGCAGCTCTGGTCTCCACGGGAAGAATCTTCAGCGTTAAACCGCAAAGTTAGTGACTTTCTGAACCAAGTCCCCAGCTCCACACTAGCGAAAACCAGACACCCGACAACAAAAATAGTCCCCTAACAACTCTCATCTAACCACTAAAATCGCAGCTACAAGAGGGACTATATCAGCAGTAATCTCCCCATATACCGCTACTATAATAGCCTCAGGGGAAAGGAGCACAAATATAACCTTACAAGGAAAATTCCAAGCGCTCATAAACGCTTATAGGAAGTAGTTCCGGCCGCCCTAAACAGGTATTACTCCGCCGGCGCCATTTTGCTTAATACTCCAAGAAGCTGATAACAGAGAGCAGAGGACGTAAGACCGAGTCACTGCACTCAATATAAAAGATAACTTAGTAGTAATCTCCTCATATCGCCCCTATAATAACCATCTAGGGGAAGGGAGCATAAATACTACTTTATAAGAAAAATTCCATGCGCCCATTACTTGTGTCTATGGGAAGTAGTTCCGGCCGCCCTGAATAGGAATTACTCCGCCGGTGCCATCTTGTTTTTACTCCTAGGTGCAGATAACAGATAACAGAGGCTGAAAATCTGGGCCACTGCACTCAAGATAAAAGAATTTAATAGGATTCTCCTCATATTGCCCCCATAATAGCCATCTAGAAAAAGGGAGCATAAATCCTACTATATAAGAAAAATTCCAAGCTCCCGTAATTAGTGCTTATGGGAAGTAGTTCCGGCAGCCCTAAACAGGAATTACTCCGCCGGCACCATCTTTCTTTCTAATCCAAGAAACTGATAACAGAGAGCAGAGGACGAAAAACCGGGTCACTGCACTCAAGACAGTAAATAAACTGCAATTTTAAAATTAATAAATAAAGGAGCGCTCGCTCCTCATTATCCCCCCCACAAAAAATTTACCCCTGGAAAGGAGTAGGAGTATATTCTCTTAATTCCAGCTGCACGCAACATATAGGGGAGACATAGCACTATCTGCTCAATATATCAAAATCTGCTCTACTAGTGTCTCCAAACTGCAACCATGAATAACACAAAACTTAGAGGGAAAGTAGTCCCTAATACCTCAACGAAAACACATTACAGCCAGAAACAAGACAAAACCCTGGGTCGCAGAGAGCAAGAAAGAAACAGACCTAATCCTTTCTCCTCTCCTAGATGCAGATCTAGATCCCCTAGGAGAGACCAACCCAATTTATTGGAATATGAGTCATTCACCAAATCCCCAGTCAACAAATCATCTCCTATTAAATCCAAAGAAGAAAAAAAGTAGTTAGCACTCACCAAGCCCGTTGCTGTAAAAGTCTTTATTAGGACATGGACAGGGAGAACATGATGTCTATAGGATGACAGCTGTTTCGCGCTACATGCGCTTCCACAGATCTCCTATTAAAATGGACTCATCTGCCAGTCTAAAGAGATCTAACCCAGGGGCTACAAGTGAGAAATATACCTCCTCGGGGAACTATTCAGATGCAGAAGAAGATGAAGAATCTAGCGACACATCTCCTAACCAATCTCCACAAAAGAGTAAAACAAAATTTGATATTCCTGAACCTCATAAAGATTTAAAATCAGCCAACCCATACTCACTCACTCATTCTGGAGGCTCAAGTCAGCCAGACCAAGATGACCTAATAAACAAATTAATGAACAGAATGGACGAAAAATTTAACTCTCTGGTTAAAGTAATGAAAACGGAAATGGATTCCAACTTTCAAAAATATTGTGACAAACTTGACAGCTTTGACAAACAACTGTCAAAACACGAGGAGAGGATAAATATACTGGAACACAGATCGACTATCTCTTTCGACGAGCTAGACCGGATCAACATTGAGATGAAACACCTACGCCTTAAAATGGCGGATATCGAAGACAGAGGCAGACGAAATAATCTGAAAATCAGGGGCATATCAGAGGATGTGTCCCAGGAACAACTGTCAACTCATCTCAAAAACATCATTAAATCGGCCATGCCTGATCTCTCAGATTTAGATTTAACAATTGATAGGGCCCACCGGCTGCCCAAACCTAACAAAATCTCTGCAAAACTACTGCAGAGACACCATTCTTAAACTCCACTTTTTTTAAACCAAAGAATCTATACTCTCTTATCTAAAGGAAAGAAAAACCTTTCCAGAGCCCTACAAGGACCTAAAGATTTTCCCCAACTTCTCAAAAGAAATTTTGGAAGGCCGCAGAGAATTCAGACAAGTGACTTCAGCCCTACGTTACAAAGGAATTAACTACAAATGGGGCTTCCCGCTGCAATTGCTGATCTTTCACCGGGGAAAAACCATTCCGATTTTCTCCGTCGAAGAAGGTATAAACTTCATCAGATCTCTGGACCGCTGAACAACAACTTATCCAAACATATGGATACTTCTTGTTCTATCTGTACTTAACGTTGGGGGTCCCCCTTTCAACTACCATTGGGATGTCCCCCTCATTCCCGTCCACTGTTATTAACCCCACTTTTTCTTTTCAGGTAGTTTTTGCAGACCTACCTGTATTGTGTTTTGTAACATTTTATCTTTAAGGTTCCAATCAAGAATTCGCTGAGGCAGAAGTTCTCAGGAAGAAGGCTATAGTATAGTTCATAGGTCTTTACTAAAATAATAATAAATAATAATTTTATTTATATAGCGCCAACATATTCCGCAGCACTTTACAACTTATAGAGGGGACTTGTACAGACAATAGACATTACAGCATAACAGAAATCACAGTTCAAAACAGATACCAGGAGGAATGAGGGCCCTGCTCGCAAGCTTACAAACTATGAGGAAAAGGGGGGACACGAGAGGTGGATGGTAACAATTGCTTTATATAATGAAAAATTCTACCAATCCAAAAATTAGCTGCCAGCAAGGTAGTAATGGTAATAATAATGTTAAAAATTAACCTTTAATAATAATATTAAAATCTGGTTGAGACAAAAACAACAAACCAACATATAATACACTGAGAACCACCCACTGAGCCCAATTGTTTCTGGTAAATATGGGCGCAAGTTATTGCTTAATCAATTCAAAATTATCCCTTAGAGGGTAACTTTATCTACACTATATTATTTCAAAGCAATATAAGAACAGGTGCTCTTTTTATCATACCAATTCTCACTAAAGCAAATGTGATTGTATCAGATGTTTTCAATAGTCCACAGAGGTCGGATATTACCCTACAGGAACCTTATGTCTGTTACATCTGTGCCACATTGCTAGATATATAGCCGCATGATAATTTCAAAAAAGCAACTGTAAAATGGAACAATCTCACCCGGTTCTCATGTAAGACAGACTCTCCCGGTCTTTGTGAGATGCTCGATACAATTCCTCTGTTGGTCCGTAGATGGGGGATAGATGTGCGCACCATCAAACTTTCAGCCCACCAAGCCGGTATTCAACTCAAGGTAATTGTAACCCCCTGGCCTCCCGACGCGTTTCCTTTCATCATCAGGGGAGGATTCAGAACACTGCCACCTCGGGGAGAAGGTGTTTTCCTCACGGGGAATAAACAACCTTCCTTCCGCAAGAGTAATCTAAATAGTCTTACATAAAAAGAGCACCTGTTCTTATATTGCTTTGAAATAATATAGTGTAGATAAAGTTACCCTCTAAGGGATAATTTTGAATTGATTAAGCAATAACTTGCGCCCATATTTACCAGAAACAATTGGGCTCAGTGGGTGGTTCTCAGTGTATTATATGTTGGTTTGTTGTTTTTGTCTCAACCAGATTTTAATATTATTATTAAAGGTTAATTTTTAACATTATTATTACCATTACTACCTTGCTGGCAGCTAACAATTGCTTTAGTTATTTGGACCAGCCATAGTGTAAGGCACGGGTGTTCATGTAAAGCTGCATGAACCAGTTAACAGCCTAAGTATGTAGCAGTACAGACACAGAGGCTATTGACTGCATAAAGTGTATGAGAACATGATGCGAGGAACCTGATTATGTTTTTTTGTTTTTTTTAAATTAGGCCACACAGGGATGGTTAGGTTAGTGCGTTGAGGCGGTAGGCCAGTCTGAACAAATGCGTTTTTAGGGCACGCTTAAAACTGTGGGGATTGGGGATTAATCGTATTAACCTAGGTAGTGCATTCCAAAGAATCGGCGCAGCACGTGTAAAGTCTTGGAGACGGGAATGGGAGGTTCTGATTATTGAGGATGCTAACCTGAGGTCATTAGCGGAGCAGAGGGCACGGGTAGGGTGGTAGACTGAGACCAGAGAGGAGATGTAGGGTGGTGCTGAGCCATGGAGTGCTTTGTGGATGAGGGTAGTAGTTTTGTACTGGATTCTGGAGTGGATGGGTAGCCAGTGTAATGACTGGCACAAGGTAGAGGCATCGGTGTAACGGTTGGTGAGGAATATGATCCTGGCAGCATCATTCAGGACAGATTGGAGCTGGGAGAGTTTGGTAAGAGGGAGGCCGATTAGTAGAGAGTTACAATAGTCCAGACGAGAATGAATAAGTGAGACAGTAAGAGTTTTTGCAGAGTCGAAAGTAAGAAAAGGGCGAATTCTAGAAATATTTTTGAGATGCAGATAAGAAGAGCGAGCCAGTGATCGGATGTGGGGGGTACTATATCTTGCTCTCCCCATCTGACTTTTCCTTTTCAGGCTACTGTGACCCCGAGGCTCTTAGTGCTACCTTGACGTTCAGTTTGGTTAAAATGTCTTTCAAAATTCTAACATATAACATCAGAGGTCTAAATAGCCCCCAAAAGAGACACGCCTTATGGAGAGAGCTACTTAAATCCCAATCAGATATTGCATGTATCCAGGAGACGAGGTTTTTGGCAGGAAATCACCCCTACTTTAAACATCGCAGCTTCCCTTACAGCTTTGAAGCCTGCAATTCCAGTAAAAGAGCAGGGGTGATCACCTTGGTAAGAAATACGGTTCCCTTTGAGACCCTTGAGGAACATACAGACACCAAAGGCAGATACCACATTCTGATCTGTAACATCTATGGTTAAACGTGCACCCTGGTTAATGTATATGCCCCAAATAGAAATCAAGTTAGATTCTTATCTAAACTACTGAGAAAGGTAAATGAGGTTAAAAGAGGAATACTCATTTTCTTGGGAGATTTCAATATCACCCCAGACAGGGTACTAGACTCCTCCTCTGGCTCCAGACCAGCTTCGGACAACCTGAATTGGTGGCTGGACAGAAGTGAACTTTATGACACTTTTAGATGTCTTAATTCCTCATCTAAGGAATACACCCACTTCTCATCAGTCCACCAATCGGCATCCAGGATCGACCTAATACTCTCAGACATCTTTTCTCTTGAGAAATTTAAAAAAGTACATATTGGCGATAGGACATTATCGGACCACTCCCCTGTAATGGGTAAGATCCTCATTGGACCTTCTTTAAAAATGCGAAGATGTGGAAATGTAGCTCTTCCATCATTCACAACTCGATCCATATGGCCACAGTCCAGAACGCTATAATCAATTTTTTTAACGAAAACACCCCGGATTCCACCAACCCATCAACCAATTGGTGCGCCCATAAGGCTGTCATCAGAGGCACCTTAATAAACATTTCCACTAACATCAAAAAAGAAAAGAGGGAAAAAATACAAAAACTTCAAAAATCTATACGTGATCTAGATAAAACCTTAACAGAATCTCCTCCCTGTCAGATAACACATTACTATCCCATCCCCAGGACATAGCCAACGAGTTCGCCAAATACTACACTAAGCTTTATAACCTAAACCTAGACCCCTCCCCCCCCCCCCCGCAAAAGAACTGAACATTAAAACCTACCTCGCTAATATTAAACTCCCTTCTCTTTCAAAAGAAGAGGCAGAATCCCTGTCAGCTCTCTTCTCCACCCTAGAGGTTGAAGAAACCATCAACCACCTTAAAACTCAAAAATCTCCTGGGCAAGACGGCTTTAGCAATGCTTACTACAAAGCCTTCTGCAAAAATCTATCCTGTTGTGAATTTGGTTTCTGGGCTCCCCCGGTGGTTTCTGGTGGTCCTGCACTTGTGTGCTTCATCTCCTCTGTTCACCTGTTTCCATCAGGATGTGGGAGTTTTCTATTTAACCTTGCTCCTCAGTCATTTCTATGCCGGCCAACAATGTTACCAGAAGCCTTTCTGTTGCATGTTCCTGCTCCTAGACTACTATCAGCTAAGTTGGACTTGTAGTCCTAAGTTTGTTTTGCATTTTTGTTCCAGTACTCTGTGATTGATTATTTCTGAGGCTGGAAGCTCTTGTGAGCTGAAATTGCCACTCTGGTGTCATGAGTTGATATTAGAGTCTTAAAGTAATTTCAGGATGGTGTTTTGAAAGGGTTTTCAGCTGACTGTGAAGTTCCCTTTTCTGTCTTCCTACTATCTAGTAAGCGGACCTCAATTTGCTAAACCTATCTTCATACTTCGTATGTCAATTTCCTCTGAAATCACCGACAATATATGTGGGGGCTACTGTCTGCCTTTTGGGGAAAATTTCTCTAGAGGTAAGCCAGGTCTGTATTTTCCTCTGCTAGGGTCAGTCAGTTCTCCGGCTGGCGCTGGGCGTCTAGGGATAAAACGTAGGTACGCTACCCGGCCACTGTTAGTTGTGCGGTAGGTTTAGCTCACAGTCAGCTCTAGTTCCCATCTTCCAAGAGCTAGTCCTTTTTGTATGCTTTACTATGTTCTCTTGCCATTGAGAACCATGACAGTTTGGCCGGCCAGGGGTTAAAATAATTGGCAGAAGAAAGGAGAGAAAAGAACTCTGCAGAGAATTTTTTTTTTTTTTTTTTTCCTGAGTTTGCTCATTAGTTGATTCACTTGCATCTCTGCTTACTGCAGCCTTCGTCTCTCTCTCCTTCTAATCCTTGAATGGTTCTGATTTCACCTGATTAATATGGATCCTCAGAGTTTAGCTACAGGTTTGGATAATCTCGCTGTGAAGTTTCAAAGTTTACAGGATTTTGTTATTCATGCTCCTATATCTGAACCTAGAATTCCTTTACCTGAATTTTTCTCCGGGGATAGATCTCGCTTCCAGAATTTCAAACATAATTGTAAATTATTTTTGTCTCTGAGATCTCGCTCCGCTGGAGATCCTGCACAGCAGGTCAGGATTGTAATTTCCTTGCTCCGGGGCGACCCTCAGGACTGGGCATTTGCTTTGGCATCAGGGGATCCTGCGTTGCTCAATGTGGATGCGTTTTTCCTGGCTTTGGGGTTGCTTTATGAGGAACCTCATTTAGAGATTCAGGCTGAAAAAGCCTTAATGGCCCTGTCTCAAGGGCAAGATGAGGCTGAAATATACTGCCAAAAATTTCGTAAGTGGTCTGTGCTTACTCAGTGGAATGAGTGCGCCCTGGCGGCGAATTTCAGAGAGGGTCTCTCTGATGCCATTAAGGATGTTATGGTGGGGTTCCCTGTGCCTACAGGTCTGAATGAGTCCATGACAATGGCTATTCAGATTGATCGGCGTTTGCGGGAGCGCAAACCTGTGCACCATTTGGCGGTGTCTACTGAGAAGGCGCCAGAGATTATGCAATGTGATAGAATTCTGTCCAGAAGCGAACGACAGAATTTTAGGCGAAAAAATGTGTTATGCTTCTATTGTGGTGATTCAACTCATGTTATATCAGCATGCTCTAAACGTACTAAGAAGGTTGATAAGTCTGTTTCAATTGGCACTTTACAGTCTAAGTTTATTCTATCTGTGACCCTGATTTGCTCTTTATCGTCTATCACCGCGGACGCCTATGTCGACTCTGGCGCCGCTTTGAGTCTTATGGATTGGTCCTTTGCCAAACGCTGTGGGTTTGATTTAGAGCCTCTGGAAGTTCCTATACCTCTGAAGGGTATTGACTCCACGCCATTGGCTAGTAATAAACCACAATACTGGACACAAGTAAATATGCGTATTAATCCAGATCACCAGGAGATTATTCGCTTCCTTGTGTTGTATAATCTACATGATGTGTTGGTGCTTGGATTGCCATGGCTGCAATCTCATAACCCAGTCCTCGACTGGAAAGCAATGTCTGTGTTAAGCTGGGGATGTCAGGGGACTCATGGGGACGTACCTTTGGTTTCCATTTCGTCATCTATTCCCTCTGAGATTCCGGAATTTTTATCTGATTATCGTGACGTTTTTGAGGAGCCTAAAATTGGTTCACTACCTCCGCACAGAGAGTGCGATTGTACTATAGATCTGATTCCGGGCAGTAAGTTTCCAAAGGGTCGTTTATTTAATCTATCTGTGCCTGAACATGCTGCTATGCGGGAATATATTAAGGAGTCCTTGGAAAAGGGACATATTCGTCCTTCGTCATCTCCCTTAGGAGCCGGTTTTTTCTTTGTATCTAAAAAAGATGGCTCTTTGAGGCCGTGTATTGATTATCGGCTTTTGAATAAAATCACGGTTAAATATCAGTATCCTTTGCCACTGCTTACTGATTTGTTTGCTCGAATAAAGGGGGCCAAGTGGTTCTCTAAGATTGATCTTCGTGGGGCGTATAATTTAGTGCGAATTAAGCAGGGGGATGAGTGGAAAACCGCATTTAATACGCCTGAGGGCCATTTTGAGTATTTAGTAATGCCTTTTGGTCTTTCAAATGCCCCTTCAGTCTTTCAGTCCTTTATGCATGACATTTTCCGTGAATATTTGGATAAATTTTTGATTGTGTATCTGGATGATATTTTGATTTTTTCGGATGACTGGGACTCTCATGTCCAACAGGTCAGGAGGGTTTTTCAGGTTTTGCGCTCTAATTCCTTGTGTGTAAAGGGTTCTAAGTGCGTTTTTGGGGTTCAAAAGATTTCGTTTTTGGGGTACATTTTTTCCCCCTCTTCCATTGAGATGGACCCTGTCAAGGTTCAGGCTATTTGTGATTGGACGCAACCCTCTTCTCTTAAGAGCCTTCAGAAGTTTTTGGGCTTTGCTAATTTTTATCGTCGATTTATAACTGGTTTTTCTGATGTCGCTAAACCGTTGACTGATTTGACTAAGAAGGGTGCTGATGTTGCTGAGTGGTCCCCTGCTGCTGTGGAGGCCTTTCGGGAGCTTAAGCGCCGCTTTTCTTCCGCCCCTGTATTGCGTCAGCCTGATGTTACTCTTCCTTTTCAGGTTGAGGTCGACGCTTCAGAAATCGGAGCTGGGGCGGTTTTGTCGCAGAAAAGTTCCGACTGCTCCGTGATGAGACCTTGTGCGTTCTTTTCTCGTAAGTTTTCGCCCGCTGAGCGAAATTATGATATTGGTAATCGGGAGCTCTTGGCTATGAAGTGGGCTTTTGAGGAGTGGCGTCATTGGCTTGAGGGGGCTAGACATCAGGTGGTGGTATTGACCGACCACAAGAATTTGATTTATCTTGAGTCCGCCAGGCGCCTGAATCCTAGACAGGCGCGCTGGTCGTTATTTTTCTCTCGGTTTAATTTTGTGGTTTCTTACCTACCGGGTTCTAAAAATGTGAAGGCGGATGCCCTTTCTAGGAGTTTTGAGCCTGATTCCCCTGGTAATTCTGAACCTACAGGTATCCTTAAGGATGGAGTGATATTATCTGCTGTTTCCCCAGATTTGCGACGGGTCTTGCAGGAGTTTCAGGCGGATAGACCTCATCGTTGCCCGCCTGGTAGATTGTTTGTTCCTGATGATTGGACCAGTAGAGTCATCTCGGAGGTCCATTCTTCTGCGTTAGCAGGTCATCCTGGAATCTTTGGTACCAGGGATTTGGTGGCTAGGTCCTTCTGGTGGCCTTCCCTGTCGCGAGATGTGCGAGGTTTTGTGCAGTCTTGTGATGTTTGTGCTCGGGCCAAGCCTTGTTGTTCTCGGGCTAGTGGATTGTTGTTATCCTTGCCTATTCCGAAGAGGCCTTGGACTCACATCTCCATGGATTTTATTTCTGATCTCCCTGTTTCTCAGAAGATGTCTGTCATCTGGGTGGTGTGTGACCGTTTCTCTAAGATGGTCCATTTGGTTCCCTTGCCTAAATTGCCTTCCTCATCCGAGCTGGTTCCTCTGTTTTTTCAAAATGTGGTGCGCTTGCATGGTATTCCGGAGAATATCGTTTCTGACAGGGAAACCCAATTCGTGTCTAGATTTTGGCGAGCGTTCTGTGCTAGGATGGGCATTGATTTGTCTTTTTCGTCTGCTTTCCACCCTCAGACTAATGGCCAGACCGAGCGAACTAATCAGACCTTGGAGACTTATTTGAGGTGTTTTGTGTCTGCGGATCAGGATGATTGGGTTGCCTTTTTGCCCTTGGCGGAGTTTGCCCTCAATAATCGGGCTAGTTCTGCCACCTTGGTTTCTCCTTTCTTTTGTAATTCGGGGTTTCATCCTCGTTTCTCTTCCGGTCAGGTGGAGTCTTCGGATTGTCCTGGAGTGGATGCTGTGGTGGAGAGGTTGCATCAGATTTGGGGGCATGTGGTGGACAATTTGAAGTTGTCCCAGGAGAAGACTCAGCATTTTGCCAACCGCCGTCGTCGTGTTGGTCCTCGTCTTTGTGTTGGGGACTTGGTGTGGTTATCTTCTCTTCTCTTCTTTTTGTCCCTATGAAGGTTTCTTCTCCTAAGTTTAAGCCTCGGTTCATCGGCCCGTACAAGATATTGGAGATTCTTAACCCTGTGTCCTTTCGTTTGGACCTCCCTGCATCTTTTTCTATTCATAATGTCTTCCATCGGTCATTGTTGCGCAGGTATGAGGTACCGGTTGTGCCTTCCGTTGAGCCTCCTGCTCCGGTGTTGGTTGAGGGTGAGTTGGAGTACGTTGTCGAGAAGATCTTGGACTCCCGTGTTTCCAGACGGAGACTTCAGTATCTGGTCAAGTGGAAGGGCTACGGTCAGGAGGATAACTCTTAAATGACAGCCTCTGATGTTCATGCCTCCGATTTGGTCCGTGCCTTTCATAGGGCTCATCCTGATCGCCCTGGTGGTTCTGGTGAGGGTTCGGTGCCCCCTCCTTGAGGGGGGGGTACTGTTGTGAATTTGGTTTCTGGGCTCCCCCGGTGGTTTCTGGTGCTCCTGCAATTGTGTGCTTCATCTCCTCTGTTCACCTGTTTCCATCAGGATGTGGGAGTTTTCTATTTAACCTTGCTCCTCAGTCATTTCTATGCCGGCCAACAATGTTACCAGAAGCCTTTCTGTTGCATGTTCCTGCTCCTAGACTACTATCAGCTAAGTTGGACTTGTAGTCCTAAGTTTGTTTTGCATTTTTGTTCCAGTACTCTGTGATTGATTATTTCTGAGGCTGGAAGCTCTTGTGAGCTGAAATTGCCACTCTGGTGTCATGAGTTGATATTAGAGTCTTAAAGTAATTTCAGGATGGTGTTTTGAAAGGGTTTTCAGCTGACTGTGAAGTTCCCTTTTCTGTCTTCCTACTATCTAGTAAGCGGACCTCAATTTGCTAAACCTATCTTCATACTTCGTATGTCAATTTCCTCTGAAATCACCGACAATATATGTGGGGGCTACTGTCTGCCTTTTGGGGAAAATTTCTCTAGAGGTAAGCCAGGTCTGTATTTTCCTCTGCTAGGGTCAGTCAGTTCTCCGGCTGGCGCTGGGCGTCTAGGGATAAAACGTAGGTACGCTACCCGGCCACTGTTAGTTGTGCGGTAGGTTTAGCTCACAGTCAGCTCTAGTTCCCATCTTCCAAGAGCTAGTCCTTTTTGTATGCTTTACTATGTTCTCTTGCCATTGAGAACCATGACACTATCCCCTCATCTGGTAAAACTTTTCAACTACGCCTCCGAATCAGGATCCTTCCCACCAGAGATGTTGGAGGCTTCTATTGTTCTGATTCCAAAGCAATCGGGTGATCCCACTTCTCCTAGTAACTATAGACCGATCTCCCTTCTGAACACAGACCTGAAAATATTTTCAAAAATTCTGGCCAACAGACTTAGTCATTTCCTACCCAATCTAATAGCAAATGACCAAATGGGTTTCATCAAGAATAGACAACCAGCTGATGCTACTAGAAGGATATTAAACTCTATCAAACTCACTAATTCATCCAGGTCCCCGACAGTACTCATATCACTCGACGCTGAGAAGGCCTTTGACCGTATCGATTGGTGTTTTCTCAAACAGGCCCTAATTAAATTTGGCTTCAACAATAACCTAATCTCCACGTTCATGTCACTTTATAAAGGCCCCACAGCTAGAATTATCTGTAACAACCACATCTCAACTGCATTTGACATCAACAACGGTACGAGACAGGGATGCCCTCTTTCTCCATTACTTTTCAATTTAGCACTTGAACCTCTAGTAGAACATATCAGACAAAATACCAATATCACTGGTATAATCACCAACAAACGCCAACATAAGCTCAGTCTATTCACGGACGACATAATTTTGACGCTTACCAACCCGGTAACCTCCACATTAGAAACCCTTAAGGAATTGGAGAATTTTGCGTCCCTCTCTAAATTTAAGATTAATAATTTAAAATCCAACATTTTACCCATCCATGTTAACCAAAAAGTAATCAACCTCTTGAAAAACTCAACATCACTCAACTGGTGTAGTGAGGAACTTCCATACTTAGGGATTATTATTAACAAAAACTTAGACAAAACTGTCTCATCAAATTTGAAAAAGCTAACTGATTCAATTTTAAAAGATAGCATTATCTTTAAAGACAGAGATCTTTCCTTGTGGGGGAGAAATTTGGCAGTCAGAATGTTCACACTCCCTAAAATTCTATATATTCTTAGATGCATCCCACTTCCCATCTCCACGTCCTATCTGTCGGCGATCCAATCCCAATTGAACAACATTATTTGGAATAACAAAAAACCCAGAACGGATACTAGATCTCTCTACAAAAAGAAAATCCATGGCGGAATGCACATTCCGAATATACATGCCCATTACCACACGCTTTTATTGAAACAAAGCTCATCTTGGCTTTCAGACCAAAACATCCCTGCATGGTACGACATGGAGATGGAAATCAACAAGGGCAAACCCCTTAAGTCTTTGGTTTTTAAGGCCATAGCTAGCTCTACCCTAAAAAACCCCACGCACCCATTATTCCAAGCAATCTCCCTTGCATGGTCTAGAATCTCCAGATTAGGAGGTCGCAGTCAAATCGGACCCACACTCCACAAAATATCTCTATCTTTCATTTACTCAATACTGAACAAAAATGTACACCCCCTGTGGGCTGACCTAAAAATTCAAACCCTGGGTGACATCTCAAACGGACCTAAACTTCTAGACTTCAGCTCTCTAAAAACTAAATTTAAAGCCCCATCATCCTCCTTCCTCGAATACATGGTTCTGAGGGAAAATATAAAACTTTTTCTAGACCTCAAGTTGAGATTTTCAGAGGCATCTCTAAAAATCCTATCCAACCCAAACCATCGAATCTTCTGGAGCCACAAATTTATCTACGATAGCTTTAACAAAGATACATCCTTTGTCAAAAATGCATATATAATAACCTGGGAGAAATCCCTAAACCACTATGCCACCACAGACGAATGGGAAGAGGCAGTCTTAGCTTCCTATCATTCAACAATTTCTATGTCCCTTCTAGAATCTCACCTCAAAGTATGTTCCAGATGGTACTATACTCCAGCGAGGTTGTCCCACATCAGTCCATCCAACTCCCCCCTCTGTTGGAGGGATTGTGGCTATAGAGGAGACTTATTACACATCTTTTGGAACTGCCCTACCGTCATTTCCTTTTGGTTTGACATCTCAATTATCTCCAAATTAATAGGATCTACCTTTACCCTCCTTCCACAACTAGCCCTTCTCTCCTTGGATACTAACCTCAGTGACAGGTCCTTGATACACATAATTTTACATTTATGCATGGTAGCCAAAAATTCCATTGCCTACCATTGGAAAAAAACAACTCTTCCCAGCGCTGACTTTATTATTAAATTAATGTCAAAACATAGAGAACTTGAACTCAAATTCGCCTTGTTCAACAATGAGTTTGGCAAGTTCTACCAGAAATGGTATAAATGGGAACAGTGTTTTAAACCCTGACCACTCAATATCCTATTCCACCTTTCCTCTAAGCACGTTTCCTGGCATGGTCTGACTGGGCTTCATTTAGACTCCCCCAGTCCTCTAACCTTTTCATAGTTACCTTATCTTCCTGTCTACCTCGTTTAGGCTCTATCCCTCTTTTGATCTTTGTTATATAGTTGTCAATTATAAGTAAGTTCATCTCAAGGGCTGCGTCCCTTGCTTATTCAGGCTAAAATGTAGCCAAATTTCATCTCTTCTTGTGACAATGTATTGCAGTTGCCATCATAAGGTGGTTCATTTCAAGGGCTGCGTCCCTTGCTTTATTCATGTTAAACTGTTATTATTCTCACTATTATGTGAGATTTGTTTGTTATACTCCCCTATTTCCCAATGCTCATATCGCTTCCCCCCTTACCCCCCTCCCCTTCCTTGTCTACCCCTCCCGGTTAAAATATAAAAACTCCAATAAAGCTTTTGGGAAAAAAAAAAAAAATACGGGTTTGAGGAGTAATACATAAAAAGAGTTAGGAATACGTAACGAGGTGGGCAACTTCAACTTGTAGGCTACATCATTAATTTGGCTAGAGATTTCAAAGGGACCGATGTAACGTGGACCTAATTTTTGAAAGGGAATCTTGAGTCTAATGTAGCGAGAGGATAACCAGCCCTTGTCACCCGGACGATAAGGAGGAACATCTAAACGCCTTTTGTCAGCATACTCTTTCATTCTGCAACTAGCCCTCTGAAGTGCCTCCTTAGCCTCCTGCCAAATTTTGGAGAATTCCAAAGACAAGGTATCTGCCGCCGGTACACCTGAGGTGGGGGGAAACAGGGAGAGGAATGCCGGGATATTGCCCAAAAACAATAGAAAAAGGAGATTTTGACGAAGATTCACTAGTATGGTTATTATAAGCGAATTCAGCCCAAGGAAGAAGAGACACCCAGTCATCATGATGAGCATTAGTAAAATGACGAAGATAAGATGTGAGAATTTGATTCACACGCTCCACTTGTCCGTTGGACTGGGGATGGTATGCGGAAGAAAAATTTAACGATACCTTCATAAGTCCACAAAGAGCTCTCCAGAAACGAGAGGTAAACTGAACTCCACGGTCAGACATGATATGCTGAGGGAATCCATGAAGTCGAAATACTTGATGTAGAAAGACCTTTGCTAGTTCAGGAGCTGAAGGCAAACCAGGTAGAGAGATGAAGTGAGCCATTTTGGAAAATCTATTACCACCAAAATTACTGTGCAATTAGAAGATTTCGGTAAATCAGTGATGAAATCCATTGCAATATGACTCCAGGAAACCGAGGGCACAGGAAGTGGATGCAATGGTCCAGAAGGATGCTGTCAAGGAACTTTGTTCCTAGCACATGAAGAACAAGAGGCAACGAAATCCAGAACATCTTGGCGAAGCGAAGGCCACCAGTAATGGCGAGAAATCAGGGTGAGAGTTTTCTTGCCCCATGTCCAGCAAAGTGGGAAGAATGACCCCAACGTAAAACTTTCAATTTGTCATGATTTGACACAAAGGTTTTTCCTGGGGGTGTAGCAATCACCTTCAGAGGAGCCAACGAAACAATCTTAGCAGGATCAAGAATATGCGCTGGTCTCTCCTCTTCATCCAGAGGTTGAAAAGATCTTGATAGAGCATCAGCTTTAATGTTCTTATTCCGGGGTCAGAAATGTAACTCAAAGTCGAAACGTCCAAAAAACAAAGACCATCTGGCTTGTCGAGGGTTTAGCCTTTGGGCGGACTAGACATAGGACAGATCCTTGTGATCTGTAAAAATAATGAAAGGATGTACAGCCCCTTCTAGGAGGTACCGCCACTTCTCCAGGGCCAATTTTATGGCCAGTAATTCCTTGTCACCAATGGAATAGTTTCGCTCCGGAGGAGAGAAAGCCTTAGAGAAAAACCCACAGGTGACTAATCGACCCGAGTTAGACCTCTGGAGTAGGACTGTTCCAGCTCCAATAGAGGAAGCATCCACTTCAAGAATGAACGGTTTGTTGGAATCTGGTCGATGAAGCACTGGTGCTGAAGCAAACTGTTGCTTCAGAGTTTGGAAAGCAGCTTCGGCCTCTGGAGGCCAGAGATTAGAGTTTGCTCCCTTGCGAACCAGAGCAGAGATTGGTTTGGTCAAAGAAGAGAAATGAGGGATAAACTGTCTATAATAGTTGGCGAAGCCAAGGAATTGCTGAATAGCCTTTTCTCCCGAAGGTTGTGGCCAATTTAGAACGGCCGACACTTTGTCAGGATCCATCTTCAGACCATCCTCAGAGATAATATAACCCAGGAAGGGTACCAAGGACTGTTCAAAGACACATTTCTCAATCTTCATGAACAGATGATTCTGTCTTAAACGTAGTAAGACCCGACGAACATCACGTCGATGAGTGGACAAATCTGGAGAAAAGACGAGTATGTCATCCAAGTAGACTAAGACACTGGTATAGAGGCAATCTCAAAAGATATCATTAACGAACTCTTGGAACACGGCAGGAGCATTACAAAGTCCAAAAGGCATTACCAAATACTGGTAGTGACCGTCCCGAGTGTTGAATGCGGTTTTCCACTCATCCCCCGCACGGATACTAATCAAGTTCTAGGTTCCTCGGAGGTCTAGCTTGGTAAAAATTTGTGCTCCCCCTCAGGCGGTCGAAGAGTTCTGAAATAAGAGGCAATGGGTATTTATTCTTCACAGTGATGTTATTTAACCCTCTGTAGTCAATACAAGGACGAAGGGTACCCTCCTTCTTTTTCACAAAAAAGAAACCTGCCCCAGCTGGAGACGAAGATTTTCGAATGAAACCTTTGGCAAGGTTTTCTTGAATATAGTCCGACATAGCTTGAGTTTCTGCAGGCGAGAGAGGATAGGGGGAGTGGTACCAGGTACAAGGTCTACAGGACAGTTGTAGGGTCAATGTGGCGGAAGAGTATCCGCCTCCTTTTTGTCAAAAACATTCACAAAAGAGGCACAAACAGAGGGCAACCCGGAAGGGATGGGGAAGGGACAGGGAACACCAACAGGACGCACCGGCAGCAGACAACGAGTCTGAAAGGAATCCCCTATGCCAATCTAAGAAGGGTTCGTGGAGCCGTAACCACGGAAGACCGAGAAGAATGGGATGAGAGATGTTGGCTAAAACAAGAAACAAGATTCTCTCCCTATGAAGAGACCCTACCTGAAGCTCAACTAACTGAGTAACTTGAGTGACAGTCTCTTGCAGAGGTCTCCCGTCTACGCAAGCGAGGAAAAGAGGATTCTCTAAAGACCTAACTGGGACAGAAAACTTAATAACCTCCTCCAACCTAATAAAATTTCCCGCTGCACCGGAGTCCACATAAGCCTCAAGAGAATTACACTTATCATGAGTGTGCAACGAAACTGGTAGAGAGGTTTCACATGCACCTAGGGAGGCCTCTCTTACCTGACCTAGGTGGAGAAGTTTTCCGGACGATCTGGGCAGGCTCAGAGAAGATGAGAGGAGCTTCCGCAGTAGAAACAGAGACCTTGGGCGCGTCTCTCCCTCCGACATTGTTCGGAGAGTTTAAGACGATTGACTTGCATCGGCTCGGGGGCAGGAACCGAAGCAGAGACTCTAGGCCATGGACTGAGAGGTCTACGAGAAGGCATAGAAGAACGAGGAAATTTCTTCTCCCGAGCTCGCTCCTGAAAGCGAAGGTCTATGCGAGTAGCCAAGGCAATTAAATCCTCCAAATTAGTCGGAGTATCTCTACCCGCTAATTCATCTTTAATACGGCTAGAAAGCCCCCGCCAGAAAGCCCCTACTAACGCCTCATTATTCCAACCCAAGTCAGAAGATAAGGTCCGAAACTGGATAGCGTATTGCCCAACCGTTAAAGACCCCTGCAGTAAATTAAACAAAGCCTCAGTGGTTGAGGCAAAGTGACCCAGTTCATCAAATACCCGACGAAAGGTCTCTAAAAATGGAGTGAGCTGAAGAACCACTGAATCATCCCGCTCCCAAAGAGGATTAACCCATGCAAAAGCATCCCCCTCCAAATGAGAAACAATAAAAGCCACCTTGGCCCGATCCGTGGGATACTGCATAGGAAGGAGCTCAAAATGAAGAAGGCACTGATTGAGAAATCCCCGACATTGTTTGGGATCTCCATTAAAGCGAGGGGGTTTGCCCAAACGGGGAGTGGGATGAGGAGCTAGAGCTGGTGAAGGAACGGACGTGGCGGACTGGAGAGGAAGAAGACGACTATCAACTGAAGCCATATACCCCAGAATATGGGACTGAGCGTCACGCTGCTGTGCCAGTTCTTGTTGCAAACTGGCCAGCTGAGAGGCATTCCCCGGATCAGGGGACTGGAGAGCAGAAAGACGGGAGTCCATAGACTTCATAAAGGACATCATCCGAGACTGGTTTTCCCGCAGGAAAACAAGCTCTTTCTGAGCGGCCGCAGCTCCAGCGGGGTACATGGCCTTTGCGTACTATCAGGACTAAGGAAGTGGACCCTCTGGGTCACGGCTTCAGAGCCCCTGAGGACGAGTGAACCAGATGATGCCACCCCCTGTACAGGGAGAGTTAGGGACAGGCCCAAGGAGGGTGAAGCCACAACTGCTGGAGCCAAAGGGACGACTGAAGATAGAACAAAGAGAGAACGGAAGACGGGGGAAAGACGGAGCTACTGAAGAGACTAGAATGGAAGAGGTACTGGACAGATGGAGGCAGCAAAGACTAAGTACTGACCGGTAGGATGGAAGCACACATAAGACGGAAACAACTGAGACTCAAGACTGGCTGGAATGGCAGGCACGCAGGACTGGAAGGTACAGCAGGAACACAGGACCGGCAGGATACAGCGGGAACACCGGACTGGAAGGTACAGCAGGAACACAGGACTGGCAAGGTACGGCAGGAACACAGAACTGGTAGGTATGGCAGGATCACTGGACTGGCAGTACACAGCAGGAACACAGGACTGGTAGGTATGGCAGGAACACTGGACAGGCAGGACACGGCAGGAACACAGGACTGGCAGGGTACGGCAGGAACACAGGACTGGCAGGACACGGCAGGAACACAGGACTGGCAAGGTACGGCAGGAACACAGGACTGGCAAGGTACGGCAGGAACACAGGACTGGCAGGGACGGCAAACAGAGACAGTCAGAGTCACAGCAAAGATGCAAGGAACGGAGCCTTGGAACCTAAGGAGATGTTGGCGGTAAGCCAGCAAACGCAATAGACGCAAAGGCGTCTGAGCAGGGCAGGCGCTGGGAAGAAGTACCCAATGGGCGCCGCCATATTGGAGGCGGAGCCGCCGGGTCACGACCTCCCAGAAGCCCCAGCGACTAAAGTAGCATGTCTGCGCATGCGTGGACCGCGGAAGGGACAAGCGCCGGAGAAGCTGGAAGATGGAGAGCAGGGGGGGAGCATCGGGAGCTCGCCGGCCGGACAGGTAAGGCTGCTTTCACACTTGCGTTTTTGTCTGCAGCGTTTTTTGCACAAAAAACGCATGCGTTTTTTTTTCCTATATTTAACATTGAAAACGCATGCGTTTTTTTGCACATGCGTTTGGTCGCGTTTTCAAACGCATGCGTTTTTTGACTGCATGCGTTCATTTTCAAAAATGCTACCTGCAGTATTTTCTTGCGCGTTTTTTCGCGGCAAAAAAATGCATTGCTGTCTATGTAAACGCATGCGTTTTTAAGCACATGCGTTTGTTTGCGCTAAAAACGCATGCGTTTTTATAGAAAAAAACCAGAAAACACACTGAAAAGTCACCCACCACCATCAAGGTGATAAAGGGATCCAAACCCTAACCCTAACTCTACCCCTAACCTCACCCCTAACCGTTTAATGAACATTTTCTGACAGTCATATTGCCACGTATTTAAGTGCCACGTATCACGTATTTCAGTGCCACGTATGCCACGTGCCACGTATTTAAGTGCCACGTGCCACATATATAAGTGCCACGTGCCACATATATAAGTGCCACGTGCCACGTATTTAAGTGCCACGTGCCACGTATTAAAGTGCCACGTGCCACGTATTTAAGTGCCACGTGCCACGTATTTCAGTGCCACGTATGCCACGTGCCACGTATTTAAGTGCCACGTGCCACATATATAAGTGCCACGTGCCACATATATAAGTGCCACGTGCCACATATATAAGTGCCACGTGCCACGTATTTAAGTGCCACGTGCCACGTATTAAATTGCCACGTGCCACGTATTTAAGTGCCACGTGCCACGTATTTAAGTGCCACGTGCCACGTATTTAAGTGCCACGTGCCACGTATTAAAGTGCCACGTATTTAAGTACCACGTATTTCAGTTGCACGTATTTCAGTGCCACGTATTTCAGTCACGTTTAGGGTTAGGGTTAGGGGTAGGGTTAGGGTTAGGGTTTTCTTGTTTTTTCTTGTGTTTTCTTGTGTTTTCTTGTGTTTTTCTATAAAAACGCATGCGTCTAAAAAACGCATGCGTTTTACCGCGTTTACATGCGTTTTTCACACATGCGTTTTTTTTAAAAAACGCATGCAGACAAAAACGCAAGTGTGAAACTAGCCTAAGAATGAGGAAGCGGCGTAACAGGCCCCACTTTGCCTAAAACTGGCCCTGCCAGATGCTCCCTCTTTTTAGTAATTTCCCTGCAATTTAGGTGAGCTGTCTGGCCCAGATGACTGCCATTCAAAAGCTTATGCTCTTTGGTTTGTGTTTGCCTGATTATTGTTCTGTGAGTTCTGATCTACTGCTGACAGACTTTTGGACTGTGTTTTGACTAACCGTTTATTATGGACCCTTTGCTTATCGGCTATTTCTCTGGTATTCTGACCCTTGACTGTGACCTGAATTAAGCCTTTGTCTTTTATCTTAGTTTACTACGTGCTCTGTTGGTACTGATCCAGGAATGTCTTGCTTCTCTGTCTCATGGCTGGACTGTGATTTGGGACTAGCGTCACAGATAGCACCCACAGTGAACTGTACCTCCAAGTACTGATAACGGCCAAAATTGTGAGATTCCCTAAATTCACAATATTTTTACTTCCGACAGTCGCAGGAAGTAAACATTGCCATCATATTTTTTATTATGATTTTATCTTTACATAGAGACCAAATATGACAGGTGTAATCTCGTGTATCAGGCCGTTTTCAATTGAAGGGATTCTGGTCATCGCACAGTGACGTTGTGATGGTGTGATATGCTATGTGGGTATCATTTTTGTGTATATTTCTATTTTACTGATTTTCATGGTGTTCTCTTGTAGAAGGAATTATTTGCTAATTGATGAATGGCTGTTGCTGCCATCTGATATCAGCCCCCACAGTACTGTATTGTATGCTAATGATATGTTTACCTAGCTTGTTGAAACAATGAGCCCCTGAGACCTTCCCCCTCCTGACCTGTGAATGAGGAGGGAGACTTAAAATATCAGGGAGGTGAGACACAGATCAGTCCTGTGTGGAATGATGATGTGTTCACAGTATCTCAGAGAGAAAGAAGAGTATATGGACTATGCTATCCTCTGTTTGCTGGATTGTTGGACTTGTATCCTGTTACTGAACTGCATTCGGCTTCTGGACTATTTTATCCTTTGTGTGGTGGATTACATATGGACCTTTCGTATTTTTTCCTAAATAAAGGTCTTGGAATTGTTTACTATACTTTAGCTCTGTTGATTGTGTGATACCGGAGAAGGACCCCGTGACAGACGTAAATCCATGCTTTGCATTTGCCACTTCATCCCATTTCTGAAAATGTGATTTTCCTATTTATTGGATTGGCACAGTTCATGCAAACCTTCCTTCTTAACTTCTAGTAAGCAGACAAAGAGGTCCCAGATCTTTCCATTTTTCAAAGTCTTATTTCGGTTGTAAATCTGGTCCACATTCCTGATGCAGTGCCTCACATCTGCTAGCTTTTAGATATTTCCTAAGTTACCTAATTTTAAAGAAGGGGGCAGTTACACAAAGTAGAGTGCAAGCTCTGTCAAACATCTCTGTAAGTACTTTAATTTTCTCTATGACTCCTCCCCTTTTAGAAATTGCATGGGAGATTGATTTACAAATCATCTCCTAAGCCAATTTTATGTCACCACCTCCCTGGATCCCACAGTACACTCTCATTCAAGTAGGTATGGACTGGGGCTGAAATTTAACCCTGACATTTGAATCACACAGGCCCATGTTGTATCCATCACCAAGCACCAGAACAATATTTCTAATGATATCTGTGGCCTGCTGGCAGGGCCGGACTGGCCATCGGGCACTTCTGGCAAATGCCAGAAGGGCTGGTGCCAGTAGTGGTCTGCTCGATTCGTGCACGCTGTGCCGCTGTCAGTGCACCAGGGCAGACTCCCCCCCTCCAGCGCCGACTCACCCCCCGCCACCTCTGCCGCATTCAACTATACAGTTGAATGCAATGATGGAGGAGAGAGCGTCTGCTGATGCTCCCTCTCCCATGATTCCCTGCTCTGCCTCTGACACTGCGGGTGCGCGATGACGTCATATCATCGCGTACCTGCTGTGTGTCGGGCAGACTGCGGCCGCTGATACCTGAGCCAGGAGCAGCGCGGGGCACGAGGAAAGGTGAGGACTGTATGTTTTTTTTAATATATCAATGAGTGATAACTGGATTTTGGGGATATTGGTGGGGGCGCTACATTACATTCTATGAGGTGGCTGTATTACATTCTATGGGGGCTGTATTACATTCTATGTGGGGTTGTATTATATTCTATAGGGGGCTGTATTACATTCTATGAGGGGCTGTATTACATTCTATGGGGGGTTGTATTATATTCTCTGGGGGGTTGTATTATATTCTATGGGAGGCTGTATTACATTCTATAGTGGGCTATATTACGTTCTATGGGGGGTTATATTATATTCTATGGGGGGCTGTATTACATTCTATGAGGGAGGATTGCATCATACTCTTTTATGGGGCTACATTATATTCTATGGGGAGGTAGGCTGTATTATAGTCTATATTAAATGTATTCTGTGTATTAAATTTATTATATTCTATGAGGGGTGATTGCATCATACTCTATGAGGGGGCTACATTATATTCTATGGGGAGCTGCATTATACTATATGAGGAGGGCTGCATTGTATTCTATGGAGGGGCTACATTATATTCTATAGGGGGCTGCATTATGCTCTATGAGGGGGCTACCATATATTATATATGCAGGGGCTGCATTATACTATATGAGGGGGCTGCATTACTACATTATTGCATTGCAGGACTATGAGGAGTGTATTATACTATATGGAGGACTGAGAAGTATATTATACTATATGGAGGACTGAGGAGTGTATTATACTATATGGAGGACTCAGGTGCTCATTATAATATATGGAGGACTATGGGGTGTATTATACTAAACAAGCAAAATGCTGCTCGAGTGATTGGATTGTTTATGTGGAAACAGAAATCCTTGTTCTCAGCAGCACATCGCCGATGTAAACTGTAGTTGTGCTGCTGATAACATGATACTGTATGGGGACAGATTGATCTAATTGTGATTGTTCTATTTCCTACATTCTTTCTCAATTGGTGTAAAGAGGCCGGGATACATGCGAACGACTTCATTTTTGTCGATCACATGTAAATACAACAGAAATGCTTCGCAGGGAGATTAGGCAAGGATGATGACAGTTGTAGTTAGCACCCGGTGCCTGGAAATAGCGCTAATTCTACAGCTTTTTCCAGCCGCCAAAGCATTTAATTCTGGTATGTATAATGATTTTTAGGGTTGATGTCAGCTGCATAATGTCAGCTGCTAGCAATCCCTGGTGTAAGTAATGGAGAGGTGTCTATCAGACACCCCCACTACTAGCCCAGACCTGGCGAGACCCAGCGACTCTGAAGAGCGGTGACGGTAGTAACAACACCGCTCTTCCCAGTCGCCGAGCTCAGCGCAAGACCTGGAATATCTGAAGAGCGGTGATGTTACTGATGTCACCGCTCTTCAGAGTCACCGGGTCTCGTGCTGTACAACAGAACCAAAAGTGGCTGTAGGCAATGTATATGGAGCATCAGAATGAGGTTCCATAGCCTTTGGTCGTCTCAATCCCTTCATTATCTACGAGATCCAGTTATGTACTGTAGGTAAAGTAGCGGCTTTTCTTGGTACTGCAACTAAAAGCAATTAATAGGACTGAGCTGTAATGCTGGATACAGCTGTAATTATATGTTATATAGTCGTGTTACACTCCTCTCACTTCTTGTAACCTACAAGTGTACAAAGATATTATACAGTCACCATGTGGCAAGTGGGCCTGTGTAACTTCAAATGCCAGGGCTGAATTTTAGTCCCAGCCCGGCCCTGCTACAGCGGGATATGTGTCAGCAGCAACCTGGGTAAACTCTTCAGCGGCATCCTGAACAAGAGGATCCTCACCTTCCTCACTGAGCACAACATCCTCAGCAGGAGCCAAGCAGGGTTCATGCCAAACCACCACACCACTGACCACATCTACACTCTGCACAGCCTCATCAAGAGCCACATCCACAATACAAAGAACGGGAAGATATACGCTTGTTTTGTGGACTTCAAGAAGACCTTCGACTCTGTGTGGCACCCCGGACTATTCCTAAAACTGCTGGGGGGCGGAATAGGAGGCAAAACATATGACGTCATTCGAAGCTCCTACACTGAGAACAGTTGCAGTGTGAAGGTCAATGGAAGGAGGACGGCCTATTTCCAACAGAGCCGGGAGTGATACAGGGCTGCAGCTTCAGTCCAACGCTCTTTAACATCTACATCAATGAGCAGACGGTGGCCCTAGAGTCCTCCTCAGCACCAGGACTCACCCTCCATGACACCCAGGTGAAATTTCTGCTGTATTCGGATTACCTCGTGCTGTTATCACCAACTGAGAAAGGCCTCCAAGATCATCTGAAAATCCTAGAGACCTTCAGCAGCACATGGGCACTGCCAATCAGCCAGAAGAAAACTAATATTATGGTGTTCCAGAAAAGTAAGCAAAAACCTTCTGGCCATCCTACCTTTGTGATAGACAACTGTCCACTTACAGAAACCAACAGGTACACCTACCTGGGCCTAGAACTCAGCCAGTCGGGGAGCTTCAAGCAAGCCATAGCGTTACTAAAAGACAAGGCATCCAAAGCCTTTTATGCCATCAGAAGACATCTGTACCATCTCAAGGCACCAGTAACCGTCTGGCTAAAAATCTTTGACTACATCATTACCCCAATCCTTCTGTACGGCAGTGAGGTCTGGCTGACTGAAATATTCCACCTAGAGTTCTGCAAGCATCTTCTCCAAGTCCATCGGAGCACATCAAGTAGCGTCTGCCGAGCAGAGCTGAGCAGATTCCCACTACACGTCGCAATAAAGAAGATGGCACTGTCATTCAAAGTTCATCTACAAAGTAGCAGTCCCAGTTCCTACCATCACAAAGCCTTCCTACACCAGGAAGCTGCCCCAACTAAAAGTACCCAAAGCCAGTCTGACCATGCCATCAACCTACATGGCCTGACATAAGGGAATCCAGAAGATGATACACAAAGTCAAAGAGGAATATCTCAGGATCTGGAGGAACGAAATAATAAAATCCCAGAAACTGACGATATACCAGAACTTATAGAGGGAGTACAAACTGGCCCCATATCTAGAGAAACTAGAAAACCCCAAAGAGTGACAGATCCTGAGCTTACAGATTGAGCGCCCATAGCCAACTCATCGAATCCAGGAGGCACCGACAGAACTACAAGCCCTGAGAGAGCAGACGCTGCCAGCAGTGCCCCCTGAGGCCGTGGAGGATGAGGCCCACTTCCTGCTGAGGTGCGCCAAATACTCTGCAGTGAAGGACACTCACTTCAAGAGACTGTCTGATCTCCTCCCAGGCTTCACCTCCATGGAGGAGGAAGAGAAACTACAGATAATACTGGGGAAGAGGAAAGTGCAGCGGCCAGAGCAGCGGAATCTGTCATTGCCTGCCACAGACTAAGAGGAGCCTGATATGTCATGGACTCCTGTACCCCACCCTGGACATGTCCCTATCCCCGACTAAAGAGCCTGATATGGCATGGACTTCTATACCCCACCATAGACATGTCCCCTATGCTCTAAAAGAAACCTGATATATCCTGGACCTCTATATGCCTCCTTACCCCACCCCCTATCCCCCTATTTTTACCATATGCTTTGGCAATGCTAATATGTACTTAGTCCTGCCAATAAAGATCATTTGAATTGAATTAAATTGTATGGGAGCGACAAAAATACTTCAGCAAGGGCAGTGGCTGAGTCCTCCATAGCCCTGAGCTGTGGTTCCCTCTTGTCTCTGACACATCACTGTCTACAGAAAGGTTTTGGAGTTAAATGTCTCCACTATTTAGCTGCAGTTGTCCACCGTTTTCATATTTATGGGATGCCCCTTAGACAACAGCTTGAGCATTGTTTATATTACCACAAAACAAGCAGCAAGGGCATCCAGCAACCTGGTGGGCACAGAAAGACTGACAAGAGAGAGACAGAGAGGGAAATGGAGCGGAAGCAATGGAGCAAATAATGAGGGAGGGGGAAGAGGATGACCCCAGAGGTACACAGGGTGAAGGGGGCTGGAGAGGCACAGACAACAGGCAGACCTCTGATAGTGTATAAGACGTCTCCCTCCCTGCACCATGAGCAGCGAGCCTCTCCTGAGCCACCTGTGCCTTCTGTACTGTACCCTCACAGGTAAAATTCCCACCTCTGCCCCCTTCAGAACAGCCCCTTCTGCTTAGACATATTGCTCTTGGATTAGCTTGTGCTTTCCATTTGGAAGTTATTGAGGATTAGCAGATTTATCACTTTGTAGGTAGACAAAGGGATCGAGGATAGACACCCTAGTAGTCAGTTTGCCGTGGGTGATAGGATCCTGGGGGGCAAGGCTGAGGTGATGGGGTCTTGGTGGTCTGCATGGTTAGAATGATGGGGTCTCGGAAGTTGGCATGGTGGGTTCTGAACTTGTAGGGGGTCAAGTGGCTCTGGAGGTTAATGTCTGGAATTAAGGGTTTCTGAGGTTGGCATGGCTGGGTGATGTGGTTTTTAGAGTTTACAGAGTTGGAACAATGGGATTTTGGAGGTGACATGATTGGGGTAATGTGGTTTTGGGTGGCATTTGAGCTATCTGTGCTTCTCTCTACACACATATTCAAGTCTTAGATTAATTTTATTGCATTGTTTTATGAGAGATCTTGTATAATACATTTATTTTGACACAACCAAAATAGCTGGCGCACTACAATTATGCGTAATATACAAAGGGCGGGGGTGCAGTAGAGTGGCTAAAGTATAGCAACCAATAGAACAAGAAAAGTAGCCACCCATAGGAACTGCACACCACCAATGAGTAATGAAAAAAGGAATAGCTTTATTGGTAGACAAAAATTAAAAACAAATTAAAAACATGAAAAATACCCAGAGCCACCCATATGTCTGCTCAAAAAACATACGAAGAATATAATTATGCATAAATAATGTACATCATAACAAACAGCCACCTGGCATGGAAAAAAGGCTGCAATACTGGCAAACAAATATATAAATATTACAGTACAAGGCTGAGTATAATAGCCAAACAATAACCAGATATTGCTAAGGAGAGTATATACTGCAGTGGTCCATGAACCCCTGTAGGTAATAGGTTCAGCCTAGTCTAGCAGGGCCCCGAACACCATAAACGGTGGCCCACAATGTGAGACAATGCTCACGGCAAATAACAATACCCCAAGACCTGGGCCATAAGAGACCAAACGTACGTGTGGAAAATAACACCAATTCAACCTACAGGAAAGTAAGAAAGCCTGAGTGGCCGGTGGCAAGAGCAGAACAACAGGGTGGAAGGACCCAACGCGTATCGCGGCTTCCAAGAGCCGCTTTGTCAGGGGAAGTGCACGAAGCGGCTCTTGGAAGCCGCGATACGCGTTGGGTCCTTCCACCCTGTTGTTCTGCTCTTGCCACCGGCCACTCAGGCTTTCTTACTTTCCTGTAGGTTGAATTGGTGTTATTTTCCACACGTACGTTTGGTCTCTTATGGCCCAGGTCTTGGGGTATTGTTATTTGCCGTGAGCATTGTCTCACATTGTGGGCCACCGTTTATGGTGTTCGGGGCCCTGCTAGACTAGGCTGAACCTATTACCTACAGGGGTTCATGGACCACTGCAGTATATACTCTCCTTAGCAATATCTGGTTATTGTTTGGCTATTATACTCAGCATTGTACTGTAATATTTATATATTTGTTTGCCAGTATTGCAGCCTTTTTTCCATGCCAGGTGGCTGTTTGTTATGATGTACATTATTTATGCATAATTATATTCTTCGTATGTTTTTTGAGCAGACATATGGGTGGATCTGGGTATTTTTCATGTTTTTAATCTGTTTTTAATTTTTGTCTACCAATAAAGCTATTCCTTTTTTCATTACTCATTGGTGGTGTGCAGTTCCTATGGGTGGCTACTTTTCTTGTTCTATTGGTTACATTTATTTTGACCTTGCACAAAACTTTAAAAGCATTGACACTCTTTGGTGGCAATCTTGGGGCAGAATGCCGGAGACCTTTTTATCCTAATGTATGAGGACAGTGGGTGAAGGACTTATGTTAGATATGTGCAGATAATTAATGGTTGCTTCTCTAAGGGCAGGTCTAAAGGTACCTTCACACTAAGCGACTTTGCAGCGAGAATGACGACGATCCGTGACGTTGCAGCGTCCTGGTTAGCGATCTCATTGTGTTTGACACGCAGCAGCGATCTGGATCCCGCTGTGATATCGCTGGTCGGAGCTAGAAGTCCAGAACTTTATTTCGTCGCTGATCACCCGCTGTCATCGCTGTATCGGCGTGTGTGACGCCGATACAGCGATGTGTTCACTTGTAACCAGGGTAAACATCGGGTTACTAAGTGCAGGGCCGCGCTTAGTAACCCGATATTTACCCTGGTTACCATTGTAAAAGTAAAAAAAAACCACTACATACTCACCTTCTGATGTCTGTCACGTCCCCCGGCGTCCACAGGGTTACGCGCTGCTGCCGAGAACTTCCTGCACTAACTGTGTCAGCGCCGACCATAAAGCAGAGCACAGCGGTGATGTCACCGCTGTGCTCTACTTTACTGCCGGCGCTCACAGTCAGTGCAGGAAGCTCTGAGCAGCAGCGCGTAACTCTGTGGATGCCGGGGGACGTGACAGACATCAGAAGGTGAGTATGTAGTGTTTTTTTTTTACTTTTACAATGGTAACCAGGGTAAATATCGGGTTACTAATCACGGCCCTGCGCTTAGTAACCCGATATTTACTCTGGTTACCCGGGTGCTGCAGGGGGACTTCGGCATCGTTGAAGACAGTTTCAACGATGCCGAAGTCGTTCCCCTGATTGTTGGTCGCTGGAGAGAGCTGTCTGTGTGACAGCTCCCCAGCGACCTAAACAGCGACGCTGCAGCGATCGGCTCGTTGTCTATATTGCTGCAGCGTCGCTGAGTGTGACGGTACCTTTAAGGGAAACATTGTTGGCCTCAGGTTTAGAACCTTTTTTATGCGCATTCATCTTACACAACACAACAGTTTACACAGTGACTCTCCAGAAAAAGCTACACCCTTGCAGACATGCCAAGATAATGGGAATCTGTCACCTACTTTTTAAGGTACCGTCACATTAAGCGACGCTGCAGCGATATAGACAACGATGCCGATCGCTGCAGCGTCGCTGTTTCGTCGTTGTGTGGTCGCTGGAGAGCTGTCACACAGACAGCTCTCCAGCGACCAACTATGCCGAAGTCCCCGGGTAACCAGGGTAAACATCGGGTTACTAAGCGCAGGGCCGCGCTTAGTAACCCAATGTTTACCCTGGTTACCAGTGTAAATGTAAAAAAAACCAAACACTACATACTTACATTCCGGTGTCTGTCGCGTCCCCCGGCGTCCGCTTCCCTGCACTGTGTCAGCGCCGGCCCTAAAGCAGAGCGGTGACGTCACCGATGTGCTCTGCTTTACGGCTGGCCGGCGCTGACACAGTGCAGGGAAGCGGACGCCGGGGGACGCGACAGACATCAGAAGGTGAGTATGTAGTGTTTTTTTTTTTTTTACATTTACAATGGTAACCAGGGTAAATATCGGGTTACTAAGCACGGCCCTGCGCTTAGTATCCCGATGTTTACCCTGGTTACCAGTGAAGACATCGCTGGATCGGTGTCACACACACTGATCCAGCGATGTCAGCGGGTGATCCAGCGACGAAATAAGGTGCTGGCCTTCTAGCTCCGACCAACGATATCACAGCATGATCCTGATCGCTGCTGCGTGTCAAACACAACGATATCGCTATCCAGGACGCTGCAACGTCACGGATCGCTATCGTTATGGTTGTTAAGTTGTTCAGTGTAAAGGTACCTTTAGCATATAGGCTTCGGCCACCGCAATCAGGGGCTTATCTACAGCATTCTGTAATGCAGTAGATAAGCCCCGATGTAACCTGAAAGATAAGAAAAACAAGTTAGATTATACTCACCCAGGGGCGGTCCCGGTTCGGTCCGGTCCGATGGGCGTCACAGTCTGGTTCCGGCGCCTCCCATCTTCATGCGATGATGTCCTCTTCCTTGCTTCCTGTCGCGGCTCCTGCACAGGTGTACTTAATCTGCCCTGTTGAGGGAACCAGACCATGACGCCCATGAAGAATGGTGTAGTTAAGCCCCAGATGGCGGTGGCCAAAGCTTATATACGAAAAAGTAGGTGACAGATTCCCTTTAAATAATGATGAGTGACACCAAAAACATCTCTCCCCATGTATTCTCTAAATGGACTCCAACAATATGGACCTTACAGGAGATATTTCGTGAACAAAGTGGAGATGGCACTAAAACTGGCCAAATTTTGAGAAGCTGATCTGTTGTGTTTTGGGGTTATTAAATGCAATTGGTGGAAAGTTGTTCCTCTAAACCAGGGGTGGGGAACCTCAGGCCCCGGCCCTCGATGATCTTTTATCAGGCCCCGGGCAGATCCTCAGGGACCGTATTCTTGGGCAGGGAGGTGTATTTTGATTACAACCAACTCATTAATTTCTTCTTGCTCTGTTAGCACACATATGCAGTGTTCACTACTGAAAATTGAAGGGCATGCAATGAAGATTACGTCCTGAAACCAGTGCCAGAGTAAGGATGTACTTTGTGGGTGGAGTTTGTAGGGCTCCTGAAGGATGGTATAAATATCCAAATGGCCCTTGGCAGAAAAAAGATTCCCCACCCCTGCTCTAAACCATAGATCTATATCCAGTAGAGACAAGACTTGGCCACAGCTCAAGATGGACCAGAAAGGAAAGATCTGCATCCCATCAATAGAGTCCAGACAAGGCCATAGAACATGACAAACCAAAAACAATCCACTAGTCTGGTACCCACCAGACTCCAGAGCAAGCATGTGGAGCGCCCGAGAGGGCCTAGGGGTTAATCATTACCGGGTCCGGTGGTCATTAAAGGGGAAGTCAGCGACCCGGTCCATGATCCTGGGAGTCCAAATTAAAGGGAAGGTCTTTAAGGGATTATTAGAAGGTCTTTAAGGGATTATTAGAATAAGAAATGTTCATGACGCCACCTATGGTATTCGGTCAGGGGTAACCCGACGCTGCTTAAAGTGGTCCTCTGGAAAGTGATGGCACTGCGGCAAAGATGGTATGGCTTCCCACAGGTGAAGCTGGGTACCCAGCGCTCCCGTTGTAGTAGGAAAAGATGATGTGGTGCCAGCAAGAATCAGCGGACACAAGGTTGCAGTCTCTTTACCTGTTTTACTGGTGGTTTATGGCCACAGTCCAGGGTACCAGCAACAGGTGACGGTGGAGTCCAGGCATCCTGGAAACGAGTTGAATTCTCCTTGCCAGGTCAGATTGGGAGCCTTCCACTATGCACTGTATAATAGTCCCTTGCTGCCTATGGCTTCTTTCAAGGTCCTCTCTCACTCTCTGTCCTGGGACAGTACCTGCATGCTAGGCAACGCGAGACGTTTTATAGGTGTCTCTATTCACGGTGACTCTGGGCTCTGTATGTTGCTGTACCTCAGGGTGTACAGTATATGTGGGCAAGTTACTTTCAATCTCCTGCCCTCCGGTTTCTGCTGTGGGGAGCGAAGTCCCACACAGCCTCGGACTCCCGGTGTCCGGTCTCTGCGCTTCAGCATGAAGGGAGTCCTGTCGCAGCTCCCCTCCAGCTCCTCACTTCTCCTGTGCTCCTTCCTCCTTCACTGTCTCACACAATCTAACTAACTCCTCCTCCATGCCAGAATATACAGTATATCTAGGGAAGCTCCCCTGAAACATTGAACAGTTTAGCAAGTGTGGCATATCTGGGTAAATGAACCTCTTTCTCTCCAGAATTAAGGACGCATACTGGTACCCTCCCTTGGGGATATCAACCATCCCCCTGGCTGTCAGGATGATGGACCTACTATCAGAGTACACAGGTTCCACCAGGGCCTGGTAGTCTTTACCTCTAAGGCCTATTGCCCGATACCAGATTAACATTTCACTCCTGTTGGGTATTGCAATGGGGATCGGATCATTCACTGTGACGCTGTCAACTTCTCCACCAGACAGTATTACCTGTTGTCTCTGCATCAGGGCTTTGATTTCTTTTTGCATGACACACTGCTCTCTGGAACCAGCAGTTTCAGCAACCTGTTGTATCAAGACAATAACCTTGCCAAGACAGTTTTCTATGACATTAGTACCTAAGGTCATCATTGGGTTACATTCTCGCCGGTCAATATCTACAATCACCAGACCTTGGGCTTTCAATTCTACCCTTCCCACCTTAATGGTCACCTCCTTGTACCCCACTTGTGGCAAAGGCTGACCATTGCTGGCTTCTATTGTCAGGTCATTATCTGGGCCACGGGTAATATCAGAGTCAGCTGAGTACCGTTTGTAAAGAATATATGGCATAGTCGTCACCTGAGAGCCAGTGTCCAGTAAAGCATTCATCGGGATGCCGTCAATCTCAATTGGGAGGACCGGTCGTCCTCCGACATACTTAGCTCACCAGCTTTGTGGGCCTGGTTGTCCTACTCATGGGGGTTGGCCCTCTGCCCCAGGGATCGCTCATTTAAATTGCAGAATCTTGCGATGTGTCCCGACTGGTTGCAGCGGCGACAAATGGGTCGTCCGTCCTCATGATGGCTGTCGTCTCTTCCTCTGGTCGGTGGGATCCTCTTCTGTCATCGCCAGGGGACGTCATCTGGACTGGAAGCCAGCTGGATCTTTTCCTCTGGGGACTCTTGCAGGGACTGCACGGTTTAGGCTAGTGCAGCTACGCTTTTGGTCAGTTCCTGGACCTGGAGGCGCAGTCCTGCGGGGGAGTCATCATTCCAGGGTCTGTGCGTTGGCCTCAACGGGGTCTGATGAAAGGATGCCACTTCCTGGTGGTACGTAATTGCTGGGCGCCTAAGGGTCGCTGTGCAGCTGGAATTTGGCTAATGCAGCACCCGGATGGCTTTGTCTTTAAAGTGTTCAAAGTCCGGGTCAGGGTTTTGCAGGGCCAGGATGCACAGCTGTGCCCTGTGGGTGCTAAACAGGAGTCCCTCAATAAACTTCTCCTTTAATAATTTGTCCCCATCCTGCATGCTGTTCGGGTCAACCTGCTTAATAGCTCGCAGTGCCTCCTGGAGATTAAGGGCATAGTCCCGTTGTCACGATAATGTAAAAACGTCCTATTGCGAGTTTGGTTTCAGAAGGTTACATGGCTTTCCAGAGACACCCTCTATGCCATTTTGACCGCCCCTCTTCTCTCTGCCTGCTGCTTGTGTGTGCAATCCAAAACCCCTCATTTTCCCTCCCAGAAGAATTTATATGGTTCTATGTTGCAAGCAGAGCAGTCTGCCTAAAACTACTCATACCCCCTTCCACATGGTACTGGTTGAAACTGGTGTAGCCACCATGAGATTCTTTGCTCCATTAAAGTGACATATTCTGGCACTGATCCGGGCTAGAGATATAAGAATTATATATTCCGGATGTCCATCGGTAGATCTATCACTCAACGAACGCACCAGCAGCTAAATGCAACGAGGGAAAAACGTGGATTTCTCCTTAAGCGGTTCATGTAATTGCGCCATGCTTACACTTAAAAGAATCGCCCCGACGTGGTGCACCTTGGGAACCTGGTGTGTTTCATATACGAAGTTCATACAGCGAGATATGCGTAAAAATAATTTTCATATTCTAAGTAAAGGGGAGGTGTCAGCCTCTAAGTGATGTAACCACAGGGGGAGTGCCTGGGTTTTGGGCTAGGAATACCTTAGTGAGACAGCATTCTTGCAGAGTCTTTGTGCGGGGGTCCTGCTGCTATATAGATGTGACATGCATCTAGATGTGTGCATCCCACAAAACCCACAGGCCAGCCATGATGATATGAAATGATCGGAATGCTATTTAAGTTGTTTTTTAATTTTAATCCTTCTTTTATTTGTAATAGTATTGTACACATGATTTTGTCTTCTTTATAATAATATTTTTATACTTTGTAAACTCTGCCCAACTTTTTTTGGAGTAAAATATATAACTTACAAGCTGGTCTCTCCATGCTCTAAACAAACTGTGGTGTCCTCTGAAGTGAATTACGCTACTGATTTGGGTTGGCTCTGGACCTGTTAATCCTTTGGAAAAGTGGAGCTGGTGGCAGCATACATTGTTCTGTGCGTTTGGGAGGCTTTGTAGCGATGGCGACGTTGATAATTATTGTTCCCACCTGAGTGGGAGTAGTTATATCGCCCTCGCTGCAGCGTGCCCAATAGCCAGTACACAGCAGACAGCCTTTCTAGCGACTAATTACCATAGGTGCCGTACCCCAACTGACCTGAGAGTAATGGGGGTGCCAGAGAGCTGCAAGTTCCACACCAGAACTGGGAAGTAGGATATAGATAAATTCCCTTCGGAAGGAACCAGGGGCAACCAAACAACCCTGGTTTGTGACAAATTGGTGTGAGTGGTGGGGATGATAAAGGTATCTTCCCCGTGAACTGTGACAGGTTGGTGTGATCCGTGACATATTGGTGGCAGCACGGTGGGATCCGTGACACTGTCCTGCACCCTTTGTTTCCACCCAAAGAACCCCATCTTGATTTCTGCAGCAGTGCGGGTTTCAAAAGTGTCTTTTAATTTGGCTAATATCTGCTCCACAGTTCCTTTTTCAATATCCAGCCAGGATTTTACTTCTCTTCGTGCTGCACCAATCAATTGACCAGTTATGATGCTGACCTTTTGATGTTCTGTCAGGTGGTACACTTCAAATAGGCTGCAGGGTCTTTCTTTAAAGTCACTCAGCGTGTGGGATTCCCCTGAATATTGTCGCAAACAGGCCGCTCCTGGTATATAGGGCATGGAAAGCGGCATTATTGGAGCTGTAGCTGCGGCTGGGTCTGGCCGGTTCATAAGGGCTGCGGGGCCTGTTGGCATCATGGGGCCTGCGGCTGCGGCCGCCGCTGGATCTCCTGCCGGGCCGGACATATCCCTTCCCCTGTGCTAGCCTCACGCAGGCCTGACATCATGTCACCAGAATCTGCAGCGGTTCCACCTGCGCTCGGTGCGGTGCTCCTTCCGGTTCTCCGTCTGGGGCTTCCTGCTTCTTCACTCGCGTACCTCTCAGCATGGAGCGCCGCTTCCTTTCCACGCTCTTTTTCCAGGCTCCGCCCACGAAGGTACGCCTCCTTCTTCCCCTCGCGCTCCACGCAGCGCCGTAATGGCGGCTTCCACACAAATTTAGGGCCTAAGGGTTACTTGGTACTGGGTCTGGTGGTCATTAAAGGGGAAGTCACAGTGACAGCGACTCGGTCCGTGGCCCTGGGAGTCCAAATTAAAGGGAAAGTCTTTAAAGGGATTATTAGAATAAGAAATGTTCGTGGTATTCGGTCAGGGGTGACCGACGCTGCTTAAAGGGGTCCTCTGTGGAGTGATGGCACTGCAGTAAAGATGGTATGGCTTCCCACAGGTGAAGCTGCGTACCCAGGGCTTCCGGTGTAGTGGGAAAAGATGATGTGGTGCCAGCAAGAATCAGAGGACACAAGGTTGCAGTCTCTTTACCTGTTTTACTGGTGGTTTGCGGCCACAATCCAGGGTACCAGCAACAGGTGACGGAGGAGTCCAGGCATCCTGGAAACTAGTTGAATTCCCTTTGCCAGGTCAGATTGGGAGCCTTCCACAATGCGCTGTATAGTAGTCACTTGCTGCCTATGGCTTCTTTCAAGGTCCTCTCTCTGTCCTGAGACCGTTCCTGCATGGTAGGCAACGCGAGCCGTTTTATAGGGGTCTCTATTCATGATGACTCCGGGCTCTGTATGTTGCTGTAACTCAGGGTGTAGATGTGGGCAAGTTACTTTCAATTTCCTGCCCTCTGGTTTCTGCTGTGGGGCATAAAGTCCCACACAGCCTCAGACTCCCGGTGTCCGGCCTCTGCACTTCAGCAGGATAAGTTACCCATAAAATAGCAATTAATTATGGACTATCAGATGAAACACTTATGGTCAAAAATTTTTCAAGTGGCAATCATTCTCTAATGATGATGTAAAAGTGCTGGAAGTAGTGCTAAGATGTTTCCTATTGAGAAGTTTATGATTCGTCCCCTCATAGGTGCGGCTATAGTTCGTTCTTGAGTAGTGATACACCATCTGAATCGTTAGAAGAGGCTATGCACAAGCTCTGACATCACAGGTTACATAATAGAATTTATCATGGTGCCATTGCAGCGCCCCAGAGTCCTGGTCGTTGCAGTACTGTGGCTCCGCCGCTAAGGGGGGCTATGGTACGTCTGATGGCACTGAAGGAGTTCATCTGACCAGGTATCACATACACCAATACATTTCACAGTCGGGCCTCCAGGGGGAGCTAAGGGTACTATTCATTAGGCCACTCCTCACATACTGGTAAAACTGGGGGTCAGGCAGGAAGTTAGAGAGAACGCTGACTGGGTTGGAACCAGGCAACACCTTGTGGCAGAGGGTGTTGCAGGGGAAGATTCGGTAGGGTCCCTGTCAGGGGTGGGATCCTGACAGAGGCCTGGCAAACAGAGAGAAAGCTACGGGACCGCGCCTGCACTTCATAGCGGCGGTGCCCTAAGAAAGGATAAGAAGCGAGATTTATTGTGCTGAGTGAGAAACGAGATCAAAGCAAGAAGGAGAATACCAGTAGGAGTCGTGCTGTAAGATCGAGGCAACATCCTACTGAGGCGTAAACAACCGGCGGCCGGAACGCCGAGGAGGTACAGAGCTCTAAGCCATACTTCAAACCAACGGCAGGACAGTCAGTCACAGGCGGGCTGTCTCACCTAAATCACCTACGCAGACGTAGGGGGCAACCTTTGGAGAGGGGCGACTCTAGGGTCCCGGAAGAGCTCCGAGCCTACCCGTCATACGGGTGCGTCCCAACCATAACACCTGGGAGGGACGGAAGATTAGCAGAAGATCATCTAATCGAGTTGTGAGGGAACACGAGAAACAGACACAACAGTTGTGGGGACTATCCCGTAAGCTCAGCAGGGGAGGACCACAACACATAGCGCTAGCAGGAAGGCACAGATTTCCACCTGCAAAGGGAACTCTGGAGGTGCCATCGGACCGGCCGGACTTGCGCAGCCTGGTTAACCGTATTCCGGATTGAGGACTTTGAGACCTTCAGTAAAGAGGTAAAGAGACTGCAACCTGGTGTCCTCGTTATTGACTGCGACCGGCACTACACCGCACCATAACATCATCTTATACCACTATCTTTCATTGTGCGCCCCTCGGCAGGGTCACGGACCGGGTCTAGCCACCCTGACAACCCCAGAGCAGAGACTCAGAGGCCCGGTACCGGGTACCCCTCGGCCCTGCGGCGGTGGGGGCGCTACAACTTGGCGTCACGAACAGGATCTACTTAAGCCTGAAGAATCGGGTCATGTGTGCCTTGGAATTGTGATTTATTGTGCTTGGACTGTGACTTATTGCAAAGACTGTGTATTGCCACTTGCCGCCAGAAGTTCCCGCCAAAACCGCCGCCATTACAGCGCTAAGGAGAGCGCAGGAGAAGAAGAAGGGCGTGGCGTGGGCGTAGACAAGCTGGAGAGCGCGAAAGACAATGGCCGCCCAGTCTAAATATTTCTGCCCCTTGAGGACGTGTCCGTCAGTAGCCGAGATCCGCCTACTGATCCTCAATGGGGGGCGGAGACAACGAAAGCGAAACCGCCCACGAAGGAGAGAGCGGGAAAAGGACCAGGAAGAAGGAGTCAGCCACATGGAGGACGCCATGGCGAGCCGCCCGGAGCCGGAGCGTGGGGTCGGAGCCGAGGACTCCCCCAGCTACCCGGAGAGGCACCGCAGCCAGACCTCCACAGTTGACGCTGATCTCCTGCAGACCGGAGCGGACGAGCTGATCCACCAACTCCTGCGGACACAGCTGAGCACTGAGGCCAGGTGGAAGAAGACCAACATCGGGAGCCTCACCAGACATCTGTCGGCAGCCTCATCTGGTCCGGAGCAAGAAAGAAGTTCCAGCGCTCCGAAGCCAGAAAGCAAGGCTCTGCCGGAAAGCGAGATGCTGCAAACGGAGATGACAACGCCGCAGCGCAAGGCCCTGCAGCTAGCGTTCCAGACCCCAGCGGAGGCGGAGCAGATCGGCACCGGAGGGACCGCATCTGAAGCAGGTATGAAGAACGACCCTGCCTCGCCAGCAGAGGACTTGCTGATAGGCCCCGTCGCGGTACCCCCTCTCCCTGGGACCTATAGACTCCGGCGCCTTACACCGTGGGATAGGATCACGGGTATGGAGCACTTCTTAAAGGCCCCGATCTCGCCGATCACCTTGCCGAGCGAGGTCTATGCGGAGCTACGGCCGCCAGAGCGAGAGTAAACCTCGATGCCATGGATATGTAAATAGTTAACTGCTTGTTTCCCTGCTTTTTGCTGCTTTAAACCCGACTAGGGTTATTCTTAAAGGGATCCCTTTGTTGACCCGGGATCCCTATTGTTTTTGTTTGTTTTCTACGTTTGCACAAGTTATCAAGAACTGCTGAATCATGAACAATGCATGATACAAACTCCTTGTATATAGTTTGCACCTTCTTAAAGGTGCTCTCTACTGGTTTTACATAAAAGACGGACTCTTTGTGAAGATACGGTTCTTGGAACCTGCACTGGAGTCCTTGCTGCATACGGACTTGCGGCTTGAGAAGTTGCACTACCTCGTAGAGACTTGGTCCCCTCTTAAAGGGGATGTTCGCATCCTGCACTTATGAACAGTGTTGCCTTAAGATGGTTGAATGGCAATACTGTCTTGAGAAGAAAGTATTGATGATGTTGATATGTGAAAGTTAAATGTAACTAACTAGTTGATTGTAAGAAATGTTCAATAATGTTAATAGAAGAATGAGGACAGGAAGTGAACCCTTAGGGGTTAGTGGTGAGTCCTCTTAGGAGCCATATAGGGATGGCTCAGTGATCGTAAACTGAAAGAAAAATATGTTCTATACTGTGTATAGTAGTGGAAGGACAGTAGGCTCGGGCGGAAAGGAGCGGTACTGTAACAGAAAGGAGAGGCAGTAGGTCTGGAGCAGTTAGGACAGGCGGTCCTGCAGACTTAAAGTAGGAGAATGCATAAAAGTTAATTAGCCTTATATGTGATATAAGAAGGTCTTTAGTGGATTTAGCGAGTACGTCCTTAAAGGCAATGTTAAATTATTGTTCAGAGATTTTGCACTTAGTAGAATACCCGGTTGGGTAAGAAAAGTTATTTAAAAGTATTTTACCATGTTTGTAACGTTCAAGTGTCCTCACCTCCCATAAAGGGAAGCTCTGTTCAAATATGCTTATTGTTATTGCACTCACAAAAATTGTATGTCTTTTTGCTGACATGTATTGTTGTTTTCTTCCCAGTCCAGGAGTACTGGATTTAACCGGGGGGGAGTGCAGCGCTGTCGTTGCAGTACTGTGGCTCCGCCGCTAAGGGGGGCTATGGTACGTCTGATGGCACTGAAGGAGTTCATCTGACCAGGTATCACATACACCAATACATTTCACAGTCGGGCCTCCAGGGGGAGCTAAGGGTACTATTCATTAGGCCACTCCTCACATACTGGTAAAACTGGGGGTCAGGCAGGAAGTTAGAGAGAACGCTGACTGGGTTGGAACCAGGCAACACATTGTGGCAGAGGGTGTTGCAGGGGAAGATTCGGTAGGGTCCCTGTCAGGGGTGGGATCCTGACAGAGGCCTGGCAAACAGAGAGAAAGCTACGGGACCGCGCCTGCACTTCATAGCGGCGGTGCCCTAAGAAAGGATAAGAAGCGAGATTTATTGTGCTGAGTGAGAAACGAGATCAAAGCAAGAAGGAGAATACCAGTAGGAGTCGTGCTGTAAGATCGAGGCAACATCCTACTGAGGTGTAAACAACCGGCGGCCGGAACGCCAAGGAGGTACAGAGCTCTAAGCCATACTTCAAACCAACGGCAGGACAGTCAGTCACAGGTGGGCTGTCTCACCTAAATCACCTACGCAGACATAGGGGGCAACCTTTGGAGAGGGGCGACTCTAGGGTCCTGGAAGAGCTCCGAGCCTACCCGTCATACGGGTGCGTCCCAACCATAACACCTGGGAGGGACGGAAGATTAGCAGAAGATCATCTAATCGAGTTGTGAGGGAACACGAGAAACAGACACAACAGTTGTGGGGACTATCCCGTAAGCTCAGCAGGGGAGGACCACAACACATAGCGCTAGCAGGAAGGCACAGATTTCCACCTGCAAAGGGAACTCTGGAGGTGCCATCGGACCGGCCGGACTTGCGCAGCCTGGTTAACCGTATTCCGGATTGAGGACTTTGAGACCTTCAGTAAAGAGGTAAAGAGACTGCAACCTGGTGTCCTCGTTATTGACTGCGACCGGCACTACACCGCACCATAACATCATCTTATACCACTATCTTTCATTGTGCGCCCCTCGGCAGGGTCACGGACCGGGTCTAGCCACCGTGACAACCCCAGAGCAGAGATTCAGAGGCCCGGTACCGGGTACCCCTCGGCCCTGCGGTGGTGGGGGCGCTACACCATTGTCTCATCTTGTTACATTACTGTTGTGTTTTTGTGAGGTTTGTGCTTCTGCATCGTTTGGGAATCAGTTGCAACCATTGTTTGCTGATGTGTTTGGTGCTTCTTGGACCAGATGGGCTTGACTCACCTCTATGTCTTAAGCATTTACACAGTAACAATTTGTGCATTTCTGAGCCCATCTAAGGACTTGCTCACATCCTCACCTAATGGAGCTGGGAGACAACATGGGACTCACACATTTTTCCACTACAGCTAGGTGTCACCTATAGAAACCATGTTGGTCTCCTTATTATACCCTGCCTGGTTGTTCTTGTTCCTCATTATTGGATCCTTTTTTGTTTATTTGGGCTCCATCTGTTCTGTGATTAGTGGTGGATCTGGGGTACTAACTAGGAGAGTTCACGGCCTATAAACATGATGGCGCAGGGCTCCTATGTCTGGCTTATATGTCTCCATATTTACTGCAGCAGGTATCGCTGTGAAGGTCATTGTGAACACTCCCAGTGTCCTGGTGACAAGAGGTGGAAATGTCCTGCTTCCATGTTCCTTCAGAACCACAGCTGCGCTCAACCGCCTCAACATCATCTGGACTGTGTCCCCCCTGCTGCAGCCACAGCAACCACTGCAGGTGTGTGGCTGGTGATTCCATGTCACTGTATACACGATGACTGGCATTGATATGAATATGTAACATCCTTTCACGCAGGTCATCTCTTATGAACAGGGTCAGATCGTAGAGAGTCTCAGTGAGTACCTGGGAAGGGTTACATTTGTTTCCCAGCCAACGCAGGATGCCAGTATTGTCCTTAACAGTAGCCGTGTGTCCGATACTGGGACCTATCAATGCACAGTCATCAACCCTCCAGATGGGGCAACACCCAACGTTGGTCTCGTCGGGCTTACCGTACTCGGTAAGTGACACTAAATGCAAGCTGCCTTGTCATAGAGGCTTCACCCTGATAACATCCCATCATAGAGAGAGGTTGTCACTAGAAGACCCCCATCATTGAGAGTTGTCACCCTGACAACACCCCCCCCCATCATTATGAGATCATACCCCATGGCAGACCCACCCATCATGATAATACAGAGAAACTGTCACTGCGAAGGTATCTTCACAATAGCTGCAGAAAGATGACATGAAGCAGAAATTAATGTGGGAAAATGTACTGTCAGGGGCAAACTATGTTTTGGGGTTATACCGTGTGTGAGGAATTTTACTGTGGGAACATCAAACTGTGTTTGGGGGAAAGTACTGTTGGACATCATACTGTGTGTGGAGGGAATGTACAGTGGAGACATCATACTCTGTGTGGGGGTGATGTATTGTGGAGACATCATACTGTGTGTGGGGGGAATGCACTGTTGGGACATCATACTTTGTGTGGGGGAATGTACCATTGGAACATCATACTGTGTGTAAATGGAATGTACTGTGGGGACATCATACTCTGTGTGGGGGTGGTGTATTGTGGAGACATCATACTGTGTGTGGGGGTAATGAACTGTGGGGACATTATGCTGTGAGTGTGCTGCGGGAACATCATACTGTTTATGGGGGTAATGTACAGTGGGAACATTATAATGTTTGTGGGGGATTGTACTATAGCGACATCATACTGTTTTGGGGGTAATGTACTGTCAGGACATCACACTGTGTGTGTCACGGGGAGACTAGGTGGGCAAGAGCTAATAACCCGGGCCCCTGCAATTTCCCTCAGACTAGGGAAATCTTGACTGACCCTCTACCTAGAGTTTACACTGATGGTGTGCATGTCTAGGCCTCGACCCTCGCCCTGTCTCCTGTTTCAACCCTAGGCTGAAACCACCGCCCACCACCCAGTGAAAAGATCATACACCAATACCCACAGTTAGAACAGACAAGGATAACGGAAAATATACACCACGCCGCAGTCACTCAGGAATACACTATAAATGCGCAGGGCAAAATAAATACAAATATAGGAAGGAGTAAATAAGACAAAGGGAAATACACCACCAGCAACGATACTCCAACTACTAGCTCACCACTCCAGACCGAGATAACAACGCACAAGACAGAAGCTATAATCGGCGACGCCCAATGTCCAGGAGAACTATTTAAAGGCAATGGGAATGGCCCAGCTTCCAATCCGAGCATCAGGTAAATTAACCCCGGACCAGCTAGATAAAATCTAGCCGATGCCAATGAGCACATAGTGGTCAAAAGCGGAATTACCGCTGTCTGTCGAACGACCTGGTCTGAACAGCGTCTGACATGACAGTACCCCGCCTTCTACGAGGGACCCCAGGGCCCTCACGGCTTATAGGACCCATCTTGTCCGGATGGCGATGGTGAAAAAACCTTACCAGCCGATCCGCATGAATGTCCGAGGCTGGTACCCAGGACCTCTCCTCAGGCCCATAACCACGCCGGTGTACCAAGTACTGTAAAGTGCGGCGCACTACACGAGAGTCAACCACCTTGGAGACTTCAAATTCCAAATTACCATCCACCAAGACTGGAGGTGGCATAGGCGCCGCGTCCACAGAACCCACCACCTTCTTTAAAAGAGACCTGTGGAACACGTTGTGTATCTTATACACCGTAGGAAGCTCCAATCGGTACGCTACTGGGTTAATGACGGCGGTGACCCTAAATGGACAAATAAACCGTGGACTCAATGTAAGGGATGGTATTTTGAGTCTTATGTTTTTTGTGGATAACCACACCCAGTCATGGCACACGCCTACTGTCAGCCACACGTTTGTACCTAGCACTAGCACCCACACTCAACAGGCGCTGTTTAACTCTACTCCAGACTGATGACAATTGTGCTCCTAACTGGTCCTCCTCCGGAACGCCGGAAGAGACCCTCTGACTCAAAGTACAAAATTGAGGATGTAGCCCGTAAACACAAAAAAACGGAGACTCCCCAGACGACTCCTGGCGGTGATTATTGATGGCAAACTCAGCCAAAGGAAGAAAGGTAGACCACTCCTCCTGGTTGTCAGAGACAAAGCAGCGTAAGTACTGTTCCAAATTTTGGTTCATACGCTCAGTCTGACCATTTGACTGAGGATGAAACGCCGAAGAATGAGACAACTTGATCCTCAGCCGTGAGCAAAATGCTTTCCAAAATTTTGCCACAAACTGAGTACCCCTATCAGACACGATGTCAGACGGAACCCCATGAAGTCTGACCACCTCCTGCACAAATACCTGAGCCAGAGTCTTAGCGTTAGGCAACGAAGGCAAAGACACAAAGTGCGACATTTTTGAAAACCGATCAACAACCACCAAGATGACCGTGTTCCCAGCTGAGGAGGGCAAATCAGTGATGAAATCCATGGAGATTTCCGTCCATGGCTTACTAGGTACCTCAAGAGGAAGTAGTGTGCCAACAGGACGGGAGCGGGGCGTCTTAGCCCTAGCGCATGTGGTACAAGCTGACACGTATGAGACCACGTCCTGTCCGATCTTGGGCTACCAAAACTGACATGATACCAACTCCAAGGTACCTCTAACCCCTGGGTGACCAGCCAGGACAGCATCATGATGCTCCGCCAAAACCTTTAAGCGGAGATGAAGCGGTACAAAAGATTTGTTGATGGGAAGCTCAGATGGTACCTCCTCCTGAGCCTCGGCAATCTCAGCCTCAACCTCGGTAGTGAGAGCCGAAACCACAACACCCTTTTGGAGGATGGGTACTGGATCCTCCCGAGGTTCTCCCCCCGGAAAACACCTGGACAGAGCATCCACCTTAGTGTTTTTAGACCCCGGTCTGTAAGTGACAACAAAATTGAACCGCGTGAAAAACAATGCCCAGCGAGCCTGCCTGGGGGACAGACGCTTGGCTGACTCCAAATACAGCAGATTCTTATGATCGGTAATAACAGTAACCTGATGTACCGACCCCTCCAAGAAGTGTCGCCATTCCTCAAAGGCCAACTTGATTGCCAACAACTCCCTGTTGCCGATATCGTAGTTACGTTCGGCGGACGACAGTTTCTTGGAGAAATAGGCGCATGGACGCAAATCACTCAAAGATGAGCCTTGTGATAGTACCGCCCCCACACCAACCTCAGACGCATCGACTTCCACAACAAAAGGTTTTGATACGTCTGGCTGCACAAGAATGGGGGCTGAAACAAAACTGTTCTTAAGAAATTCAAATGTGCGCACAGCAGCCTCAGGCCAAACGGAGAAATTGGTACCCTTTTTAGTCATGTCAGTTAGCGGTTTAGCAATGTTGGAAAAATCCTTGATAAATTTCCTATAGTAGTTAGAAAACCCAAGGAACCGCTGAAGTGCTTTCAGGTTATCAGGCCGTTCCCAATGCAGCACCGCTTGCACCTTAGCGGCGTCCATTTTAAAACCAGAAGCAGACACAATATAACCCAAGAAAGGCAACTCTTGAACAGAAAATACACATTTCTCAAGTTTAGCATACAGCTTATTCTCTCTGAGAAGCTGTAACACCTGCCTGACATGATCTAAATGAGTATCACGGTCGCAAGAATATATGAGAATGTCATCTAGGTACACGATAACGAATTTCCCCAAAACATGCGAAAACACATCATTAATGAAATGTTGGAACACGGCAGGTGCGTTAGTCAACCCAAATGGCATCACCAAATTTTCAAAATGACCCTCAGGGGTATTAAAAGCCGTCTTCCACTCATCACCTTGACGCACTCTTATGAGGTTGTACGCCCCCCTGAGGTCAAGCTTGGTAAACCACTTAGCACCTGCCACCTGGTTGATCAAATCTGGTATTAGTGGCATAGGGTATGGATCACGAACCGTAATCTGGTTCAATTCCCTGAAATCCAAACACGGGCATAATCCACCATCTTTCTTCTTCACGAAGAAGAACCCTGCTGCCACAGGCGAGGATGAAGGCCTGATGTGCCCTTTGCTCAAACTTTCAGCAATGTAATCATTTAATGCTCGTCTCTCCGGACCGGAGATGTTAAACATCCTTGCTTTAGGCAATTTGGCCCCTGGTTTAAATCTGATAGTACAGTCATAGGGGCGATGTGGCGGCAACTCTGAACAACCCTTCTCAGAAAACACATCCACAAAATCCAGAAGTGACTCCGGAACGCTTGAAGTAGCAGCAGACACACATGTGGCCAGGCAATTCTCCTGGCAGAATTCGCTCCACTGAATTATGTCCTGAGTTTTCCAGTCAATTACCGGGTTGTGCATAGACAACCATGGAAAACCCCAAACCACCTGAGCAGGAAGATTCCTGAGCACCTTACATGTAACCTGCTCGAAATGTAGAACCCCAATGTGGAGTTTTACCTCAGTCACAAATTCAGTAATCTCCCCCTGTGAGAGAGGAGCAGCATTGATGGTGACCACGCGGATAGGATGAGGCAGTTTTTCAATCCTAAAACCTGCTGTGCGCGCAAACTCCTCATCAATGAGATTTGTGGCTGAACCACTATCCACAAACACAGTAATTGGCAGCTCACTGCCAACGATTATAACCTTAGCAGGGAACATGCATTGAGAAACCACCATGGAGGATATACATAAGCTCAGATTGGTCTCCTCCACACCCTCTAAGCTTAGAAGTTTTCCGCCGTTGCGTTTTTCTTAGACAGTAGAGGACAGATGTTAATAAAATGACCAGTCTTACAGCAGTAAAAACAGGCTCCCTGCTTCCTGAGCTCAGGGGCTCGACGCTTCACATGTGACACCCCTGCGATTTGCATAGGCTCCGTGGGCTCACCTGCAGCAACCACACGTGAACCTAAACCCTCTCCCATAGGCGGTGTCTCATGCTCCCCCTGACGCAAACGGCGATCAATGCGGACAACCAGACTCATAGCAGAATCTAGAGAAGTAGGAGTCTCGTACATCAGAAGGGCTTTTTTAACCCTTCCAGAAACCCCATGAATAAGCTGACTTCGCAGCGCTGGATCATTCCACTGTGTACCGATCGCCCAGCGACGAAATTCAGAACAGTAATCCTCTGCAACTCGCTCCCCCTGGCGAATAGTGCGTATCTTAGATTCTGCTAGAGCCATTCTGTCTGGCTCATCGTAAATATTTCCAAGAAAGAAAAAAAAAACTCTCCACAGAGTCAAATGCAGCAGAATCAGATGGCAAAGAAAACGCCCATGCTTGGGGATCCCTGCTTAACAATGACAACACCAGGCCCACACGCTGAGCCTCATTACCTGAGGAGATCGGGCGCATATGGAAATATAGTTTGCAAGCTTCATGAAAAGAAACAAATTTACTGCGTTCCCCAGCAAATTTTTCAGGCAAAGGAAACTTAGGCTCAGCAACTCTACCTGTCGCTCCAGCTTGCACATTAGATACTGCTAGTCCCTGTTGCTGCACTGCCCCCCTCAACTCAGTGACCTGTAGAGACAGCGCCTCCAACTGGTGGGTTATGGAAGTCATGGGATCCATGACAAAAGAAAAAAAAAGGAAACCCCTTTTTTTTTTTTTTAAAGGCCGATTATAATGTCACGGGGAGACTAGGTGGGCAAGAGCTAATAACCCGGGCCCCTGCAATTTCCCTCAGACTAGGGAAATCCTGACTGACCCTCTACCTAGAGTTTACACTGATGGTGTGCATGTCTAGGCCTCGACCCTCGCCCTGTCTCCTGTTTCAACCCTAGGCTGAAACTACTGCCCACCACCCAGTGAAAAGATCATACACCAATACCCACAGTTAGAACAGACAAGGATAATGGAAAATATACACCACGCCGCAGTCACTCAGGAATACACTATAAATGCGCAGGGCAAAATAAATACAAATATAGGAAGGAGTAAATAAGACAAAGGGAAATACACCACCAGCAACGATACTCCAACTACTAGCTCACACATCTTTCCTGTGGCCGCGCGTGCGCAGATGGAGCGCTCTGCTGCCCGGGGCTTCAGGAAAATGGCCGCGGGATTCCGCGTGTGCGCAGATGGAGATCGCGGCGGCCATTTTCCTGAAGCCCCGGGCAGCAGAGCGCTCCATCTGCACACGCGCGGCCACAGAAAGATGGCCGCGCCCACCGGTAAACGGCTGAATAGCGCAGATCGCGCTCTTTTTCATCTCCTGGGCAGTGGATATTCTCTGTTGGACATGCGCACACCACTATGCCACCAACGGAATGATGAGCCTGATCTGGGGGAGAAACAGCGTTGTCACCACGCCCATAGGACCAGACCAGCGTGAGTGACAGCAGAAAACGGCGACTTTACAAAGGTATTTCAGCAGCATAGGTGGGTAATAAAGGCACACAAAAGACACTAATGTAACGCCCAGCTCTGCCCCTATTTAACGCTTTTTTTAGCTCATCTTCAAAAAACGGGGTGACAGGTTCCCTTTAATGTTTCTTTTGCTTGGGTGTTTCTAGCTGTTGTAAAACTACAACTTTTGGCATGCCCTGACAACCTGCAGCTGGCATGGTTATGATGAGATTTCAGATTTGGGAAACCCTGGCTGGGAGGCGTTAATGGGTAGTAAATTGGTAAGAAAACTGTGCACTAGTCCTCACATACTGCCTTTCTTCTATGAGCAGTGCCCCCATCGATTCCTGACTGCTTCAGTGACAGTTATGGTCAAGAAGGAGGAAGCATCCGGCTGCGATGTTCAGTGAAGGAAGCGATCCCTACACCAACAATACGATGGGAAAAGATTGCACCTGGTGCTCAACAACTGATTAGCGCCCGGGAAGGTGAGAGTAATCGATGTAGGCTGTACGGTTTCCAGAGCAGCATTACATCCATGTGGAGACAGAGCTCTAATATACTCTACATGAAACCATGTCAACATTGCATGTAACCATCACGTGTTGCCTGCATGTTTAGTAGTCATGTATAACGTCTTTTTGCAATTCCAGGTGAGCAACTCTATCTGGTGTGCACGGCTGCCATTCCTGCAGTTTTCGTGCACTTTGTACGCTCATGTTCAGGAGTAGAGCAAGGAGCTATGATGTGGATAACCCCAACCACATTATTGTCTCTGCAGATTATCACGCCTTTACTACTCTAAGAAACATCTCATCAGAAACTTCAGGACTCTACCGCTGTACCATCAGCAACCAGCTTGGATCCAAGACATGTGCTGTGGAGCTGCACATACGTGTTGGTGAGTATCTAAGGAGAGTTGTATACTTAGGCCGGGGTCACACTTACCGTATGGAAAATCGGTCCAAGTCTCCCAAAAAATTGGACTGCCTGTAGCGGCACAGAAGACATTAAGCTTGGTGATCTACTGGTGGAGAATGAGGAGACATAAAGATAAATCATACTGAAATAAAAAAAAAAGGATGTGAATCCACTGATGAAAGTAAATAACAAAAGGGAGGGGCGAACACAGGTTTATATATATGATGCCAGATTGTGTCCATGTTTGTCCCTAGAAACAGCTCAGAGACAGGGATATAAAAAATATATATAATAGTATTTAAATATTTTCATATTGTAGAGGTATACACTGGTTCATAAAAGGACGGTGCAGAGATATTAAAACTGGAATATATAAGAATAAATGGGAAAAATATACGTACATCTCATTTTGATGACAGTTCCCCCTGGGGGATTTTATTTTGTTTTCTAATTAGCAATGGGCATCTGAAAAACACCCTTGCACAAAAATTGAGTGACTTTTGCATCACACAATACATTCACCCTGGTGTTGTACTGGTTGTGGATGATGAGGATGAGAATAAGGCCGGGATCACACATACGCGTGATACGGCCGAGTCTCGCAGGTGAATTTCCTCCTCTGGCACTGGCACTTGGGAGCAGAGCGTGCAGTTCCATGTGTTGCTGTGCGGCTGCACGCTCCGCTCCGGAGTGCCGGCGCCAGAGGAGGGATTTCACCTGCGAGACTCGGCCGTATCTTGCGTATGTGTGATCCCGGCCTAAGGAGGAAGATAAAACCAAACAGACGAAATCAGGAAGTGGATAGCCATGTGTGGTTGGGGAGAGGTGCATGGCAATACACCTCCACAAAGAAGACAATGTATTACAGGTTATGTTTCGCTGTTTTCACTTGGTGGTATACAGAAATCTTGCCAAATGCAGCCCTTGTTCATTTTTATAAGAGTCAGCCTGTCAGCATTTTCAGTTGACATGTGGATGTGCTTATCTGTTATAATTCCACTAGCGGCACTAAAAACCCGCTCTGACAGATTGCTAGCAGCAGGGAAGGCCAGGATCTCCAAGGCATAGAGAGCCAGTTCATGCCACGTGTCCAGCTTGGATACCCAATAATTAAAAGGCACAGAGGAATCACGATGACATTTGTGTTATGGACCTGGTGGTTAGGTGCACCAGGAATGACCTGATAGTTAAACACGGAATCGGGACGAGCTCTGGGGAAATGGGAACTCTGCTGACCGCAAACCCTACTCCTATCAACACAACTAGAAATAGCCGTGGAGCATGCCTGACTCTGCCTAGACGCCTCTTCACAGCCTAAGAGCTAACTACCCCTAAAGAAAGGAAACAAAGCCTCACTTGCCTCAGAAATTTCCCCAAAGGTAAAAGCAGCCCCCCACAAGTATTGACTGTGAGTTAAGAGGAATTCACAAACACAGGATGAAATAGGCTTTAGCAAAGGGAGGCCAGTCTAACTAAACAGATTGAGGATAGAAAAGGGATCCTTGCGGTCAACACAAAAAACTACAAAACCACGCAGAGTGTGCAAAAAATACCCCCGCACCGACTCACGGTGCGGTGGTGCCACTCTGCACCCCCAGAGCTTCCAGCTAGCCAGGCAGTTTCATGATAGCAAGCTGGACTAGAACTTAGCAAGAAAAACCATATGTAACAAATGAACAAGCAGGAACTTAGCTTCGCTGGAGTAGACAGGTCCTCAGAAAGATCCAGGAGAGATCTGAACCAGTACTAGAACATTGACAGCTGGCATGGAGTAACGATCTGAGTGGAGTTAAATAGAGAATCCAGCCTAGCCCTAAACGAGGGCAGGTGGGGAAGGAATCTCAGAACCAGCAGCTCCACTCACAGCCACCAGAGGGAGTCCACGGACAGAACTCACCGAAGTACCATTCATGACCACAGGAGAGAGTTCGAGAACGGAATTCACAACAGTACCCCCCCCCTTGAGGAGGGGTCACCGAACCCTCACCAGAGCCCCCAGGCCGATCAGGACGAGCCAAATGAAAGGCACAAACTAAATCGGCAGCATGGACATCAGCAGCAACAACCCATGATTTATCCTCCTGACCATAGCCCTTCCATTTGACCAAGTACTGAAGTTTTCGTCTCAAAATACGAGAATCCAAAATCTTCTCCACCACATACTCCAACTCCCCCTCGACCAACACCGGAGCAGGAGGATCAACGGAGGGAACCATAGGCGCCACATATCTCTGCAGCAACGACCTATGGAACACATTATGGATGGCAAAAGAAGCAGGAAGGGCCAAACAAAATGATACAGGATTAAGAATTTCAGAAATCTTATAAGGACCAATGAAACGAGGCTTAAACTTAGGAGAAGAAACCTTCATAGGAACATAACGAGATGATAACCAAACCAAATCCCCAACACGAAGTCGGGGACCAACACGGCGACGGCGGTTAGCGAAACGTTGAGCCTTCTCTTGGGACAAGGTCAAATTGTCCACCACATGAGTCCAAATTTGCTGCAACCTGTCCACTACAGAATCCACACCAGGACAGTCCGAAGGCTCAACCTGCCCTGAAGAAAAACGAGGATGAAAACCAGAATTACAAAAAAAAGGCGAAACCAAAGTAGCCGAACTGGCCCGATTATTAACGGCGAACTCAGCCAATGGCAAGAAGGTCACCCAATCATCCTGATCCGCAGAAACAAAGCATCTCAGATAGGTTTCCAAAGTCTGATTGGTTCGTTCGGTTTGGCCATTTGTCTGAGGATGGAAAGCCGAAGAAAAAGACAAATCAATGCCCATCTTAGCACAAAAGGAACGCCAAAACCTTGAAACAAACTGGGAACCTCTGTCAGACACGATGTTCTCCGGAATGCCATGCAAACGAACCACATGTTGGAAAAATAATGGAACCAAATCAGAGGAAGAAGGCAATTTAGGCAAGGGTACCAAATGGACCATTTTAGAGAAGCGATCACAAACCACCCAGATGACCGACATCCTTTGAGAAACAGGAAGATCTGAAATAAAATCCATGGAAACATGCGTCCAGGGCCTTTTCGGGACCGGCAAGGGCAAAAGTAACCCACTGGCACGAGAACAGCAGGGCTTAGCCCGAGCACAAGTCCCACAAGACTGCACAAAAGAACGCACATCCCGCGACAAAGAAGGCCACCAAAAGGACCTAGCCACCAAATCTCTGGTACCAAAAATCCCAGGATGACCAGCCAACACCGAACAATGAACCTCAGAGATAACTCTATTAGTCCATCTATCAGGGACAAACAGTTTCTCCGCTGGACAACGGTCAGGTCTATCAGCCTGGAACTCCTGCAGCACCCGCCGCAAATCAGGGGAGATGGCAGACAGAACTACCCCCTCTCTGAGAATACCAGCTGGCTCAGGAACCCCAGGAGAATCAGGCACAAAACTCCTTGAAAGGGCATCAGCCTTCACATTCTTAGAACCCGGAAGGTACGAAACCACAAAATTGAAACGGGAGAAAAACAGCGACCAACGAGCCTGTCTAGGATTCAACCGCTTGGCAGACTCGAGATAAGTCAGATTCTTGTGATCTGTCAAGACCACCACGCGATGCTTGGCTCCTTCAAGCCAATGTCGCCACTCCTCGAATGCCCACTTCATAGCCAACAACTCCCGATTGCCAACATCATAATTACGCTCAGCAGGCGAAAACTTTCTTGAAAAGAAAGCGCATGGCTTCATTACAGAGCAATCAGAACTTCTCTGAGACAAAACAGCCCCTGCTCCAATTTCAGAAGCATCAACCTCGACCTGAAAAGGGAGCGAAACATCTGGCTGACACAACACAGGAGCCGAAGAGAAACGACGTTTCAACTCCTGAAAAGCCTCAACGGCCGCAGAGGACCAATTCACCACATCAGCACCCTTCTTGGTCAAATCAGTCAACGGTTTAACAACACTAGAAAAATTAGCGATGAAGCGACGGTAAAAATTGGCAAAGCCCAGAAATTTCTGAAGGCTCTTCACAGATGTAGGCCGAGTCCAATCATAAATAGCTTGGACTTTAACAGGATCCATCTTGATAGTAGAAGGGGAAAAAATGAAACCCAAAAAGGAAACCTTCTGAACTCCAAAGAGACACTTAGATCCCTTCACAAACAAGGAATTAGCACGAAGGACCTGGAACAACATTCTGACCTGCTTCACATGGGACTCCCAATCATCCGAAAAGACCAAAATATCATCCAAATATACGATCATGAATCTATCCAGATACTTTCAGAAGATGTCATGCATAAAGGACTGAAACACAGAGGGAGCATTAGAAAGGCCGAATGGCATCACCAGGTACTCAAAATGGCCCTCGGGCGTATTAAATGCTGTTTTCCATTCATCGCCCTGTGTAATACGCACTTGATTATACGCCCCTCGAAGGTCTATCTTGGTGAAGCAACTAGCCCCCTTAATCCGAGCAAATAAATCAGACAGTAGAGGCAAAGGGTACTGAAATTTGACCGTGATTTTATTAAGAAGGCGGTAAGCTATACAAGGTCTCAGAGAACCATCCTTCTTGGCCACAAAAAAGAACCCTGCTCCCAATGGTGACGACGACGGGCGAATATGCCCTTTCTCCAAGGACTCCTTTATATAACTCCGCATAGCGGCGTGTTCTGGCACAGACAAATTGAAAAGTCGTCCCTTAGGGAACTTGCTACCAGGAATCAAATTAATAGCACAATCACAATCCCTATGAGGAGGTAGGGTACTAGACTTGGGCTCATCAAATACCTCCCGGTAATCCGACAAAAACTCAGGGACTTCAGAAGGAGTGGAGGAAGAAATTGACAACAATGAAACATCCCCATGTACCCCTTGACAACCCCAACTGGACACCGACATTGATTTCCAATCCAATACTGGATTATGGACCTGCAGCCATGGCAAACCCAACACGACCACATCATGCAGATTATGCAACACCAAAAAGCGAATATCCTCCTGATGCGCAGGAGCCATGCACATGGTCAACTGGGTCCTGTACTGAGGCTTATTCTTGGCCAAAGGCGTAGCATCAGTTCCCCTCAAAGGAATGGGATGCTGCAAGGGCTCCAAGAAAAAACCACAGCGCCTGGCAAACTCTAAGTCCATCAAATTCAGGGCAGCGCCTGAATCCACAAATGCCATAACAGAATAGGATGACAAAGAGCAAATCAGAGTAACGGACAAAAGAAATTTAGGCTGTACAGTACCAATGGTGACGGACCTAGCGAACCGCTTAGTGCGCTTAGGACAATCAGAGATAGCATGAGTGGAGTCACCACAGTAAAAACACAGCCCATTCTGACGTCTATGTTCTTGCCGTTCAGCTCTGGTCAAAGTCCTATCACATTGCATAGGCTCAGGCCTCTGCTCAGAGGATACCGCCAAATGGTGAACAGTTTTGCGCTCACGTAAGCGCCGATCGATTTGTATGGCCAAGGACATTGATTCATTCAGACCAGCAGGCGTGGGGAACCCCACCATAACATCCTTAAGGGCTTCAGAAAGACCCTTTCTGAAAATTGCTGCCAGGGCACACTCATTCCACTGAGTAAGCACAGACCACTTTCTAAACTTCTGGCAATATACCTCCGCTTCATCCTGACCCTGACACAAAGCCAGCAAAATTTTCTCTGCCTGATCCACAGAATTCGGTTCATCATAAAGCAATCCCAGCGCCAGAAAAAACGTATCTACATTACACAATGCAGGATCTCCTGGCGCCAGGGCGAATGCCCAGTCTTGAGGGTCGCCACGCAACAAAGAAATAATGATTCTTACTTGCTGAATAGGGTCACCAGAAGAGCGGGGTTTCAGAGCAAGAAACAGTTTACAATTGTCTTTGAAATTCAGAAATTTAGATCTATCCCCAGAAAACAAATCAGGAATTGGAATTCTAGGCTCCAACATAGGATTCTGAACTACATAATCTTGAATGTTTTGTACCTTTGCAGCGAGTTGATCTACACTAGAGGACAGACCTTGAATGTCCATATCCACACCTGAGTTCTGAACTACCCAGAGTTTAACGGGAAAAGAAAGGCAAAACACACTGCAGAGAAAAAAAAAATGGTCTCAGAACTTCTCTTTTCCCTCTATTGAGATGCATTAACACTTAGTGGGCCAGCTGTACTGTTATGGACCTGGTGGTTAGGTGCACCAGGAATGACCTGATAGTTAAACAAGGAATCGGGACGAGCTCTGGGGAAATGGGAACTCTGCTGACCGCAAACCCTACTCCTATCAACACAACTAGAAATAGCCGTGGAGCGTGCCTGACTCTGCCTAGACGCCTCTTCACAGCCTAAGAGCTAACTACCCCTAAAGAAAGGAAACAAAGCCTCACTTGCCTCAGAGAAATTTCCCCAAAGGTAAAAGCAGCCCCCCACAAGTATTGACTGTGAGTTAAGAGGAAATCACAAACACAGGATGAAATAGGCTTTAGCAAAGGGAGGCCAGTCTAACTAAACAGATTGAGGATAGAAAAGGGATCCTTGCAGTCAACACAAAAAACTACAAAACCACGCAGAGTGTGCAAAAAATACCCCCGCACCAACTCACGGTGCGGTGGTGCCACTCTGCACCCCCAGAGCTTCCAGCTAGCCAGGTAGTTTCATGATAGCAAGCTGGACTAGAACTTAGCAAGAAAAACCATATGTAACAAATGAACAAGCAGGAACTTAGCTTCGCTGGAGTAGACAGATCCTCAGAAAGATCCAGGAGAGATCTGAACCAGTACTAGAACATTGACAGCTGGCATGGAGTAACGATCTGAGTGGAGTTAAATAGAGAATCCAGCCTAGCCCTAAACGAGGGCAGGTGGGGAAGGAATCTCAGAACCAGCAGCTCCACTCACAGCCACCAGAGGGAGTCCACGGACAGAACTCACCGAAGTACCATTCATGACCACAGGAGGGAGTTCGAGAACGGAATTCACAACACATTTGTATAATCTGCAAGGTACTCCCTCAGCATCTTCCCAAACATTGCACTTCTTGTGACAGCACCCCTTGCTTCTGTGGCAGCACGATGGGAAGGTCTGAGAAAACTGTCCCAGAACTTTGCCATTGTTCCCCTGCCTGAGCTTAATTGTATTTCTTTCTCTCGCTTGGACTCCTTGGTTGTACAACAAACTTTGACGTCTGCTACCAGCGTTCTCACATGGGAATTTTCTAAGTAATTCCGCTACAAGGGCCCTCTGGTACTGCAACATTTTAGTACACCTCTCTGCCTCTGGCAGAAGATATTGAAAGTTCTCCTTGTAGCGTGGGTCTAGAAGTGTCAACAACCAGTAATGAGTGTCATAAAAAATTTTTATAATACAATGGTCATGTGAAATGCAGCACAACATAAAGTCAGCCATGCTTGCCAGACTGCTAACAGGCAAGACTTCTATGTCTCACCAACAAGACGACTGGCCATGCTGTTCTCCTCCTAATGATCATCATCCTCCTCCCCCTCCCTGTCCTCAGGCCATCCCCGCTGAACAGACGGTGTGACAGCTGTGCTTGTAGTACTGTCTATAGCGCATGACAGTAGCTCCTGTTCTTCCTCCTCCTCATTGCCTAATAATCCACATTTGGGAAGACATGAGGCTGGGCTGAGTGTAATCCCCCTTTATGGTTCCTTGGTCCATATCCTCGTTTTCTGCCTGTAGTGCATCCTCTTTAATTGTGAGCAGAGAGGTTTTTAGAATGCTAAGAAGCGGGATGGTGACGTTAATTATGGCGTCTGTCATGATCTCTGCAGGCAGAGATCATAGCAAGCCTATAGAGGGACAAGCTCTCGGAAGATGGAACTATACTGACCATGAACTAAGCCTGCCGCGCAACTAGAAATAGCCAGGTAGCATTTCCTATTTATCGCTAGATGCCCAGCTCTGGCCTAAGACCTAAATAGCTAGCAGAGGGAAATATAAGACCTGGCTCACCTCTAGAGAAATATTCCAAAGAAGACAGTAGCCCCCCACATATAATGACGGTGAGTTCAGATGAAACAACAAACGCAGCAGGAAAATAGTCTTAGCAAATTTGAGGTCCGCTTACTAGATAGCAGAAGACAGATAGTATACTTTCATGGTCAGCAGAAAAATACTAACAAAACACCATCCAGAGATTACCTTAAACTCTGGCATTAACTCATAACGCCAGAGTAGCAATCCCTGATCGACGAGAGCTTTCCAGACACAGTAACAAAACTTCAGCTGCGAACTGGAACAAATAGGCAAAACAAAACATGGACACAAGTCCAACTTATCAGTAGTTGTCTAGAAGCAGGAACAAGCACTGAGAGGCATCAGATAACATTGTTGACCGGCAAGAAACCACCAGAGAAATGAGCTTAAATAGCGACACCCACTACTGATGGAATCAGGTGAAACAGGAAAGAGGATGACAAATCCAATTCCACAAGCGGCCACCGGGGGAGCCCAGAATCCAAATTCACAACAGTACCCCCCCCTCAAGGAGGGGGCACCGAACCCTCACCAGATCCACCAGGGCGACCAGGATGAGCCCTATGGAAGGCACGAACAAGATCAGAAGCATGAACATCAGATGCATTGACCCAAGAATTATCCTCCTGGCCGTAACCCTTCCAGTTGACCAGATACTGGAGTTTCCGTCTGGAAACACGAGAGTCCAAAATTTTCTCCACAACGTACTCCAACTCACCCTCAACCAACACCGGAGCAGGAGGCTCAACAGAAGGTACAACAGGTACCTCATACCTGCGCAATAACGACCGATGAAAAACGTTATGAATGGAAAAGGACGCAGGGAGGTCCAAACGGAAAGAAACAGGATTAAGAATCTCCAATATTCTATAAGGGCCGATGAACCGAGGTTTAAACTTAGGAGAAGAGACCCTCATAGGGACAAAACGAGAAGACAACCACACTAAATCTCCAACACAAAGCCGAGAACCAACACGACGATGACGGTTGGCAAAACGCTGAGTCTTCTCCTGGGACAACTTCAAATTGTCCATAACCTGCCCCCAGATGTGATGCAATCTCTCCACCACCGCATCCACTCCAGGACAATCCGAGGATTCCACCTGACCGGAGGAAAATCGAGGGTGAAACCCCAAATTACAGAAAAACGGGGACACCAAGGTGGAAGAACTGGCCCGATTATTGAGGGCGAACTCTGCCAATGGCAAAAAAGCAACCCAATCATCCTGGTCAGCAGAGACAAAACACCTCAGATATGTCTCAAGGGTCTGATTAGTCCGCTCGGTCTGGCCATTAGTCTGAGGGTGAAAAGCAGATGAAAAAGACAAATCTATGCCCATCCTAGCACAGAATGCCCGCCAAAATCTAGACACAAATTGGGTACCTCTGTCAGAAACAATATTCTCAGGAATACCGTGCAATCGGACAACATTCTGAAAAAACAGAGGAACCAACTCAGAAGAAGAAGGCAACTTGGGCAGAGGAACCAAATGGACCATTTTAGAAAAACGGTCACAGACCACCCAGATGACAGACATCTTCTGGGAAACAGGCAGATCTGAAATAAAATCCATCGAGATGTGTGTCCAAGGCCTCTTAGGAATAGGCAAGGGCAACAGCAGTCCGCTAGCCCGAGAACTACAAGACTTGGCCCGAGCACAAACGTCACATGACTGCACAAAGACTCGCACATCTCGTGACAGAGAAGGCCACCAGAAGGATCTTGCCACCAAATCCCTGGTACCAAAAATTCCGGGATGACCTGCCAATGCAGAAGAATGTACCTCAGAGATGACTCTGCTGGTCCAATCATCCGGAACAAACAGTCTATCAGGCGGACAACGATCCGGTCTATCCGCCTGAAACTCTTGCAAGGACCGCCGCAGATCAGGAGAAACGGCCGACAAAATTACTCCCTCCCTAAGGATACCTGTGGGTTCAGAATTACCAGGAGAGTCCGGGTCAAAACTCCTAGAAAGGGCATCTGCCTTAACATTCTTAGAACCCGGTAGGTATGACACCACAAAATTAAAGCGAGAAAAAAATAAAGACCAGCGCGCCTGTCTAGGATTCAGGCGTCTGGCAGTCTCAAGATAAATCAAATTTTTGTGGTCAGTCAATACCACCACCTGATGCCTAGCCCCCTCGAGCCAATGGCGCCACTCCTCAAACGCCCACTTCATGGCCAAAAGCTCCCGATTCCCAACATCATAATTCCGCTCTGCGGGCGAAAATTTGCGAGAAAAGAAGGCACAAGGCCTAATGACGGAGCAGTCGGAACCTTTCTGCGACAACACTGCCCCAGCTCCGATCTCCGAAGCGTCAACCTCAACCTGAAAAGGCAGATTCACATCAGGCTGACGCAACACAGGGGCAGAGGCAAAACGGCGCTTAAGCTCCTGAAAGGCCTCTACAGCATGAGGGGACCAATTAGCAACATCAGCGCCTTGTCTGGTCAAATCAGTCAGTGGTTTAACGACATCCGAAAAACCAGCAATAAATCGGCGGTAAAAGTTGGCAAAGCCCAAAAATCTCTGAAGACCCTTAAGAGAGGAGGGCTGAGTCCAGTCACAAATAGCTTGCACCTTGACGGGATCCATCTCAATGGAAGAGGGAGAAAAAATATACCCCAAAAAGGAAATTTTCTGGACCCCAAAAACGCACTTAGACCCCTTCACACATAAAGAATTAGACCGCAGAACCTGAAAAACTCTCCTGACCTGCTGGACATGAGAGTCCCAGTCATCAGAAAAAATCAGAATATCATCCAGATATATTATCATAAATTTATCCAGAAAATCGCGGAAAATATCATGCATAAAAGACTGGAAAACTGAAGGGGCATTAGAAAGACCAAAAGGCATGACCAAATACTCAAAGTGGCCCTCGGGCGTATTAAATGCGGTCTTCCACTCATCCCCCTGCCTGATCCGCACCAAATTATACGCCCCACGAAGATCAATTTTAGAGAACCACTTAGCACCCTCTATACGAGCAAACAAATCAGTAAGCAATGGCAATGGGTATTGATACTTAACAGTGATCTTATTCAGAAGCCGATAATCAATACATGGTCTCAAAGAGCCGTCTTTTTTTGAGACAAAGAAAAACCCAGCTCCCAAGGGAGAAGAAGATGGACGAATAAGTCCCTTTTCCAAAGACTCCTTTATATATTCCCGCATAGCAGCATGTTCCGGCACAGACAAATTAAACAAACGACCCTTTGGATATTTACAACCCGGTATCAAATCTATGGCACAATCGCACTCACGGTGCGGAGGTAACGACCCAAGCTTGGGTTCGTCAAAGACGTCTTGATAATCAGAGAGGAACTCAGGGACTTCAGAGGGAATGGACGACGAAATAGAAACCAAAGGTACGTCCCCATGAATACCCTTACATCCCCAGCTCAACACAGACATAGCTCTCCAGTCCAAGACTGGGTTGTGAGACTGCAACCATGGCAATCCCAGTACCAAATCGTCATGTAAATTATACAGCACCAGGAAACGAATAATCTCCTGGTGATCCGGATTGATACGCATGGTTACTTGTGTCCAGTATTGTGGTTTATTATTAGCCAATGGGGTGGAGTCAATCCCCTTCAGAGGAATAAGAGTCTCCAAAGGCTCTAAATCAAAACCACAACGATTGGCAAAGGACCAATCCATAAGACTCAGAGCGGCGCCAGAGTCAACATAGGCGTCCGTGGCAATGGATGACAAAGAGCAAATCAGGGTTACAGACAAAATAAACTTAGACTGAATAGTGCCAATGGAAACAGACTTATCAAGCTTCTTTGTACGCCTAGAGCATGCCGATATTACATGAGTAGAATCCCCACAATAGAAACACAATCCATTCTTCCGTCTAAAATTCTGTCGCTCGCTCCTGGACAGAATTCTATCACACTGCATACTTTCTGGCGTCTTTTCCATAGACACCGCCAGATGGTGCATCGGTTTGCGCTCCCGCAGACGCCTATCAATCTGAATAGCCATTGTCATGGACTCATTCAGACCTGCAGGCAAAGGGAACCCCACCATAACATCCTTAACGGCATCAGAGAGACCTTCTCTGAAAGTTGCCGCCAAGGCACACTCATTCCACTGAGTAAGCACAGACCATTTACGGAATTTTTGGCAGAAAACTTCAGCTTCGTCTTGCCCCTGAGATAGTGCCATCAAAGTTTTTTCTGCCTGAAGTTCCAAATGAGGTTCCTCATAAAGCAAGCCCAAGGCCAGAAAAAACGCATCCACATCGCGTAACGCAGGATCCCCTGCTGGCAATGAGAAGGCCCAATCTTGAGGGTCACCCCTGAGCAAGGAAATCACAATCCTAACCTGCTGAGCAGGGTCTCCAGCTGAACGAGACTTCAGGGACAAATAAAGCTTACAATTATTTCGGAAATTCTGGAAGCTATCTCTATTCCCTGTGAAGAACTCCGGCAAAGGAATTCTCGGCTCAGATACCGGAGCATGTACCACAAAATCTTGTAAATTTTGTACTTTCGTGATGAGATTATTCAAACCCGCAGTTACACTCTGGAGATCCATTATTGTCAGGTGCACACAGAGCATACAGAGATTAGGAGGAGAGAGAGAAAAAAGACTGCAGCAAGGCAGACTGGAGGAAAAAAAAAAAAAAAAAAAATTCCAGCAGACTTCTTATAACTCTCCTTTCTCAACCTGGGTCTTTAACACTTTATTGGCCGGTCAAACTGTCATGATCTCTGCAGGCAGAGATCATAGCAAGCCTATAGAGGGACAAGCTCTCGGAAGATGGAACTATACTGACCATGAACTAAGCCTGCCGCGCAACTAGAAATAGCCAGGTAGCATTTCCTATTTATCGCTAGATGCCCAGCTCTGGCCTAAGACCTAAATAGCTAGCAGAGGGAAATATAAGACCTGGCTCACCTCTAGAGAAATATTCCAAAGAAGACAGTAGCCCCCCACATATAATGACGGTGAGTTCAGATGAAACAACAAACGCAGCAGGAAAATAGTCTTAGCAAATTTGAGGTCCGCTTACTAGATAGCAGAAGACAGATAGTATACTTTCATGGTCAGCAGAAAAATACTAACAAAACACCATCCAGAGATTACCTTAAACTCTGGCATTAACTCATAACGCCAGAGTAGCAATCCCTGATCGACGAGAGCTTTCCAGACACAGTAACAAAACTTCAGCTGCGAACTGGAACAAATAGGCAAAACAAAACATGGACACAAGTCCAACTTATCAGTAGTTGTCTAGAAGCAGGAACAAGCACTGAGAGGCATCAGATAACATTGTTGACCGGCAAGAAACCACCAGAGAAATGAGCTTAAATAGCGACACCCACTACTGATGGAATCAGGTGAAACAGGAAAGAGGATGACAAATCCAATTCCACAAGCGGCCACCGGGGGAGCCCAGAATCCAAATTCACAACAGGCGTCATTGCCGCTCACCATCTTGGTGCAGTCCTCAAAGTTTTGGAGGATGGTACATATGTCTGACATCCATGTCCACTCCTGAGGTCTTATGTGTGGAGTCTGAACTGAATATCGACGGCCTTGTTGATGTTGGTAGTCAACAACTGCCCTCTTCTGCTCACAAATCTTTTCCAACATATGCAGCGTAGAGTTCCATAGCGTGCAGACATCACACACTAGTCAGTGAGCCAGAAGCTGCAAACACTGCTGAAGCGCGGCAAGGGCGGCTGAAGCTGTAGCTGACTTTCTAAAATGGGCAGATGGCATACTTTCTCTAGAAGATCCGGCAGCTCCGGGTAGCTTTTCAGAAAATGTTGAACCACGAGTTTAAGCACACGGGCCAGGCAAGGTACGTGTGTGAGCTCACCTTGCCTCAGAGCCTCGACCAGGTTCCAGCCATTGTCACATATGACCATGCCTGGCTGTAGGTTCAGCGGTGTTTTCCAAATATCTGACTGCTCTTTCAGCGCTGTCCACAACTCTTCTGCATTGTGCCGTTTGTCACCTATGCAGATTAGCTTCAGCACAGCCTGTTGCCGCTTGGTCGAGGCAGTGCTGCAGTGCTTCCAGCTTCTGACTGATGTGTTGATTTCAGAGATGGAGGCTGAAGAGGAGGATAAAGAGGAGGAGGTGCAGGAGCTGTAGACTGTGGGAGCAACCCTGATTGATGTAGGGCCCACTATCCTCGGCATGGGGAGGATGGGTTCCATCCCAAGGTCTGACTGGGTCCCGGCTTCCACTATGTTAACCAAGGGTGCCGTCAGTGAGATGCACCATCCCTGCCCACAAGCACTTGTCCACGTGTCCGTGGTTAGGTGGACTTAAATGTTGGTGTAATGCCGTGGAATAGTGGCGACTGGGGACCGAGTACCTTGGGATGGCCGCAGCCATCAGGTTGCAGAAAGTCCCCGTCTCAACAAGCCTAAAAGGCAACAGTTTGAGTGCAAGCAGAAGAGAAATGTTAGAATTTAGTGCTGTGGCCTGTGGGCCGTTGGCTAGTTATTTCCGCTTGCGCTCCAATGACTGGGGTATAGACAACTGAAGGCTGTGCTGGGACTAGGACGTGGACGGGCTTGATGATGGTGCTTCTTGACTGTCGGCAACAACAGGTGCAGCGCTAGAGGCATCTTCACATGCATGGTGGATTGGAGATTGGCTTCTATGTAAAACAGTGGAAGTAGCAGTTGTGTTACCTGCAGACAGTGTTCCTGGAGCCTGCAGTTTGGCCCACAAAGTCGGGTGCTTTGCTGCCATGTGCCTGATCATGCTGGTGGTGGTCAGGCTGGTAGTTCTGCTAGTTGCTGCAAATGGCTTGTTTGGGGTTATCAGCAGAGTCTATAAAAAATAACCAGACTCGGGAACATCTAACAGTTGGAATGGCAACTTCCCCTGTTACGGGGAATGGATGCACACCTTCTTTCTGCCTGTTGGGGTGATATGCCTCCTTCCCCATGTGTGCTGCTGTCCTCGCTCTGCATGTTCCCCTGCCAGGTTGGGTCAGTCACTATGTCATCCACCACCTCGTCTTCCACATCCGCACCTGCTCCTCCTCCTGAATTTCTGGTCTCATCATCGTCCACCTCTTGTGACACTTTCCCACCATCGCCTTTGTGTGACCGTGGCTGGTCAAAGTTTTGGGCATCGCTACATGCGATCTCATCTGACCCCACTTCAAGTTGACCAGCCGAGAGTACGGAATCTAGAAAGGGAAAAATGAACAGCTCTTCGGAGTGTCCAAGTGTGGGATCAGTTGTCTCAGGGCGCTCAGCATGGTGGGAGGAAGGATCAGGGTGAGGAATATCCTGGCCACACTCACAGCGACTCAGACTTGACCGTGTTGAAGACATGGCGGTGGTAGTGGCTAAATGACTGGAAGCATTATCCGCTATCCAACTAACAACTGTTTCACACTGCTCTGGCTTCAATAGTGGTGTGCTGCGATCCCTAGAAACTGGGACAGGAAGTTCGAGCGAGAAGATGTGGGCCACTTTCAGCTTGGACATGGCCTCATCCTCTGCATGAACCATCAGCATCACATCCACCTACCCGTCCCTTGCCCCTTGCCTTGCCCATTTTAAATGGACTACTGAACTATTTCAAAAGCTCAACACAAGTGTATTTATTTGGAGCAAAATTACATCTGATCTGTATGCCTTCAAAGCTATGATTTTTCCACCACAGATACAACAGGCCTCAGCCTGACATAACAGAATGTATAATTTTTTGGGGGGGTTGGAGAATTTTTTAAATAAAAAAAAAAGAGTGGAACAAGGCTACCAGACAGAACTATGAAACTTATGCCTGCGGAGCTACGGTTTTTCCACCACAGATACACAAGGCCTCAAACTAACATACCAGACTGTATAAACATTTTTGGGGGTTTTTGGAGAATTTAAAGAAAAACAAAAGAGTGTAACAAGGCTAGCAGACATAACTATGAAACTTATGCCTGCGAAGCTACGATTTTTCCACCACAGATACACAAGGCCTCAGCCTGACATAACAGACTGTATAATTTTTTGGGGTGGTTTTGGAGAATTTAAAGAAAAACAAAAGAGTGGAACAAGGCTACCAGACAGAACTACGGAACTTATGCCTGCAAAGCTACGATTTTTCCACCACAGATACAACAGGCCTGACATAACAGACTGTATAAAAAATTTTTGGGTTTTTGGAGAATTAAAAAAAAAAAAAGAGAGTAGAACAAGGCTAGCAAACAAAACTATAAAACTTATGCCTGCGAAGCTACAATTTTTCCCACCACAGATACACAAGGCCTCAGCCTGACATAACAGAATGTATAATTTTTTGGGGTGGTTTTGGAGAATTTTTAAAATAAAAAAAAAGAGTGGAACAAGGCTACCAGACAGAACTATGAAACTTATGCCTGCGAAGCTACGATTTTTCCACCACAGATACAACAGGCCTCAGCCTGACATAACAGACTGTATAAAAAATGTTTTGGTTTTTGGAGAATTTAAAAAAAAAAAAAGAGAGTGGAACAAGTCTAGCAAACAGAGCTATGAAACTTATGCCTGCGAAGCTACAATTTTTCCACCACAGATACACAAGGCCTAGCCTGACATAACAGACTGTATAATTTTTTTGGGTGGTTTTGGAGAATTTTTAAAATAAAAAAAAGAGTGGAACAAGGCTAGCAGACAGAACTATGAAACTTATGCCTGTGAAGCTACGATTTTTCAAACACAGATACACCAGGCCTCAGCCTGACATAACAGACTGTATAAAATATATATATTTTTTGGGGGTGAATTTTTGAAAAAAAAAAAGGAGAACAAGGCTAGCACACAGAACTATGATATGTATGCCTGCGAAACTACGATTTCTCCACCACCGATACACCAGCCGTCAGCCTCAGATAACAGAGTGATCTAAATGTGGCCTTGATTTTTTTGGGCACAGCTAAATTGTGTCAACAAGTTGGCTATGACACAAAGAAAAAAAAAAGATTTTTTTGTGCACTCACATCTGTTGTCTGGGACAGAAAAAAAAGGTAGATTTGTACGTTCTTAGATTTCAATAACCTGGCTGTAGGAGGCAGCGCGAACAAGCAAATAAATATTTAAATAAGGGGGCTATGGATTGCTTTAGAATGAAAGGAGCAGGTATCAGGTGGAGAAAATGAAAAAGCTACAGAAAACTGCAGCTAGATATATATTAAATAAGCAGCAGCAGCAGACAGTAATGGAGCTTTTGGAGGTATGCAGTGAGAGCTATATACTCACATACAGTGCCTGCCGGCCTTGCACTGATGTGGATATGCGCATATAGACTCCCCTGCCTACCTAACGCTGCAATCACGGGACCCCCGAATTAGCTCTAAACAGGACTGTTGGTTACTCAGGAGTTGTGGACTGAACAGTTGCAGACCTACACTAACTATTAAAAGCACGATTCTAACCCTATCTCATCAGCAGCTCTCCCTACACTCGCTAAGGCTACTTTCACACTTCAGTTTTGATAAAGACGTTGCAATGCGTCGTTCTGTGCAAATAACGCATCCTGCAAAGTTGCCCGCAGGATGCGTTTTTTGCACATAGACTTGTATTACTGACGCATCACTCATTACCTGTAGTAATGGCACCTGTTTGTTGTGAATTCTGCTCTTGGGCTCCCTCCGGTGGTTGTTGGTGGTAGTGCAGTTGTCTTGGGGTTGTAATCCGGGCAGGTGTTTCTGCTGATTGCAGCTCTATTAGGTATTTAGGTGTGCAGGATCCATGAGTCCATGCCAGTTGTCCATTGTACTTGCAGGGATTGCTTCTCTCTCTGGCTCCTCATGCCCTGCTGCCAATTCATCTAAGATAAGTGTCTGGTTTTTTGTCTCTGTGCACACATACAGTGTGCTTTGCAATTCAGTGCAATTTATTGTGTTTTTGTCCAGCTTAGACTTTGTTTGGATTTTTCAGTCATGCTGGATTCTCAGGAGATGCAGATATACTTTCTATGTCTTTAGTTAGATGTAGTTTATTTGTTTTATCTGCTGTGGATATTTTTAGGATTTTAATACTGACCGCTTAGAATTCTGTCCTATCCTTTTCTGTTTAGCTAGAAGTGCCTCTTTTGCTAAATCCTGTTTTTCTGCCTGCGTGTGTTTTTCCTCTTATACTCACAGTCAATATTTGTGGGGGGCTGCCTATCCTCTGGGGTTCTGCTCTGAGGCAAGATAGAATTCCCATTTCCATCTATAGGGGTATTTAGTCCTCCGGCTGTGTCGAGGTGTCTAGGACGTGTTAGGTACATCCCACGGCTATTTCTAGTTGCTTTCTCAGTACAGGTACCACCTACTCCTGAGAAAGTCTCTCATGCGGCTCGAAGGTCACCGGATCATAACACTGTTTGAACTTGTTATCAGTGTAAAAGACACCTGTACACAACCTCAAACAGTCACACTCGAAACTCCACTATGGTGAAGACCAAAGAGCTGTCGAAGGATACCAGAAACAAAATTGTAGCCCTGCACCAAGCTGGGAAGACTGAAACTACAATAGGCTAGCAGCTTGGTGTGTGTGATGAAATCAACTGTAGGAGCAATAATAAGAAAATGGAAGATATACAAGACTACAGATAATCTCACCTCGATCTGGGGCTCCACGCAAGATCTCACCCCATGGGGTCAAAATGATCACAAGAACGGTGAGCAAAAATCCCAGAACCACATGGGGTACCTAATGAATGAGCTGCATAGAACTGGGACCACCGTAACAAAGGCTACGATCAGTAACACACTACGCCGCCAGGGACTCAGATCCTGCAGTGCCAGACGTGTCTTCCGGCTTAAGCCAGTACATGTCCGGGCCCATCTGAAGTTTGCTAGAGAGCATTTGGATTATCCAGAAGAGTATTGGGAGAATGTCATATGGTCTGATGAAACCAAAGTAAAACTGTTAGGTAGAAAGAAAACTCATCGTGTTTGGAGGAGACAGAATGCTGAGTTGCATCCAAAAAACACCATACCTACTGTGAAGCATGGATATGGCAAAATCATGCTTTGGGGCTGTTTCTCTGCAAAGAGACCAGGAAGACTGATCCGTGTACATGAAAGAATGAATGGGTCCATGTATCGTGAGATTTTGAGTGAAAACCTCCTTCCATCAGAAAGGACATTGAAGATGAAACCTGGAAGGGTCTTTCAGCATGATAATGATCCCAAGCACACACCACCAGGGCAACAAAGGAGTGGCTTCATAAGAAGCATATGAAGGTCCTGGAGTGGCCTAGCCTGTCTCCAGATCTAAACCCCATAGAAAACCTTTGGAGGGAGTTGAAAGTCCGTGTTGCCCAGCGAAAGTCCCAAAACATCACTGCTCTAGAGGAGATCTGCATGGAGGAATGGGCCAACTTACCACCAACAGTGTGTGACCAAATACTTATTTTCCACCATAATTTGAAAAATAAATCTTGCCAAATAAGACAAGGTGATTTTCTGGATTTGTTTTCTCAATTTTGACTCTCATAGTTGTGTTCTATCTATGATGTCAATTACAGGCTTCTGTCATCATTTAAGTGGGAGAACTTGCACAATTGGTGGCTGACTAAATACTTTTTCCCCACTATATCAATTCTATCTACTCTATTCTAACTTGTCACTCTGTGATTATACTGTATGCAGCAGATGATTTGCCGGCTTTTCTTGTATCTATTTATGCAATATAAATACATACAGTATATGTGTGTGTCACTGATATATATATATATAGATCTATTCTATTTGTATATATCTATTCTGTCTATTCTATTCTAACCTGTCAGTGTGATTTTACTGTACACCGCACATGAATTGCCGGGTTTTCAAAGGACACAAGTGTGTAAACATCGGACAGCACTCACATGGTCCATGTGGTGTCAGATTTTTTTCTCGCACCCATAGACTTGCATCAGAGTTGGATTATGGGTAGCCAGGGCCCCGGGCTGTTCAGACACTGTGGGCCCCCCGGTCATGTGACAGGGTCATCATATACCTGAACCAGATTATTCCAGAAAAATAGTTGCTGTGTGAAACTATAACCTGTCAAACATCCATTGATCTAGTCAATTTACCCTTCAGTATATAGTATACAGTGTATAGTGTCAGTGTATAGGTAACACTGACTCACCAGTGACGTCTCTAGGTGAAGTCCTTCATCTTTCATCCAGCACAGACCGCCAGCACTTCATCCAGCCAGGACTCGTCTCTGCAGGAAATAACACAGTTATCTCGAGCTCCGCTTGCAGAACACATTACTTAATTTTTCCCAACTTCTACATTACACCACATGAAGAAAAAGAGGCGACATAGTGTCACTCTACACAGTAACAGGACCGCCCCCCCATTTAAAACAGTGTCCTCAAAATATAAAATAAATACATCACTGCAGTAATAATATCCCTTAATTAGCCCCTATGGTAACAATAATATCCCCCATCCTGGCCCCGTGTATCTCATTCCTGGCTTCAGCCATATGTTCTCCCATCCTGCCCTCATGAGTATCCATCCTGCCCCATCAGTCTCCATCGTATCCATCCTGCCCCATGATCCTGCACGATCGGTCTCCAATCCTGCCCCATGTCTTTCATTCTGCCCCCAGTGTGTCCAGCATCTCTGCCCCCAGTGTCCAGCATCTCTGCCCCCAGTGTCCAGCATCTCTTCCCACAATGTGTCCAGCATCTCTGCCCCAATGTGTCCAGCATCTCTGCCCCAATGTGTCCAGCATCCTGCCCCGTGTGTCCAGCATCCTGCCCCCAATGTGTCCAGCATCCTGCCCCCAGTGTGTCCAGCATCGTGCCCCCAGTGTGTCCAGAATATTGCCCCCAGTGTGCCCAGCAATCTGCCCCAGTGTGTCCAGCATATTGCCCCCAGTGTGTCCAGCATTCTGCCGCAGTGTCTCCAATATTGCCCCCAGCGTGTCCAGCAATCTGCCCCAGTGTGTCCAGCATATTACCCCCAGTGTGTCCAGCAATCTGCCCCAGTGTCTGACTCCAGCATATTGCCCCCAGTGTGTCCAGCAATCTGTCCCAGTGTCTCCAGCATTGCCCCAGTGTGTCCAGAAATCTGCCCCAGTGTGTCCAGCATTGCCCCCAGTGTGTCCAGCAATCTGCCCCAGTGTCTCCAGCATTGTCCCAGTGCGTCCAGCATCTTGCCCCCAGTGTGTCCAGAAATCTGCCCCAGTGTGTCCAGCATGTTGCCCCCAGTGTCTCCAGCTTATTGCCCCCAGTGTGTCCAGCATTCTGCCCCAGTGTGTCCAGCATATTGCCCCCAGTGTGTCCAACAATCTGCCGAAGTGTGTCCAGCATATTGCCCCCAAAATGTCCAGCATGTTGTCCCCAGTGTGTCCAGCATGTTGCCCCCAGTGTGTCCAGTATGTTGCCCCGAGTGTGTCCAGCAATCTGCCCCAGTGTGTCCAGAATATTGTCCCCAGTGTGCCCAGCAATCTGCCCCAGTGTGTCCAGCATATTGCCCCCAGTGTGTCCAGCATTCTGCCGCAGTGTCTCCAATATTGCCCCCAGCGTGTCCAGCAATCTGCCCCAGTGTGTCCAGCATATTACCCCCAGTGTGTCCAGCAATCTGCCCCAGTGTCTGACTCCAGCATATTGCCCCCAGTGTGTCCAGCAATCTGTCCCAGTGTCTCCAGCATTGCCCCAGTGTGTCCAGCAATCTTCCCCAGTGTGTCCAGCATTGCCCCCAGTGTGTCCAGCAATCTGCCCCAGTGTCTCCAGCATTGTCCCAGTGTGTCCAGCATTGCCCCCAGTGTGTACAGCATATTACCCCCAGACAGTGTCCAGCATTCTGGCCCGGGCCCCCCGGATTGCCGTTCGCAAAAAAACCACCAAAAAAACGAGTTCTCCTCACCTGCGCACCAGTGGCGAAGCTCCCTCCAGCAGCGTGCACTCGCAGGCAACTGACAATGACGTCAGATGCCGGTGACGTGTGCGCTGCGCCTGCGGCTGACTTCAGCTGCCAGCCTCCAATTGGCTGGCGGCTGTTGTTAACTATTGGTGTGCGGGTGCGCGCCCGCACGTCAATAGATGAAACTGCCGCAGCGCTGGTAGGGGCCCGGTGAGCAGATGAGACGGGGCCCGATGCGGGCCCCCTCTCTGCCCACCGGGCCCATACGCCAGTCAGGGCAGTAATGCCCTGATGGTGGCGGGCAATCTGAGCGGTAGCCCAGGGCCCCCCCACACCTCTGGGCCCTGGGCTACTGCCCAGATTGACCCTATTATAATCCGCCCGACTTGCATTGGCAAGACTCGGCCGATATATGGGTAAAATCACAGCATGCTGCGATTTTACTCGCACGTAGAATACGCCCGAGAAAAAATACAGTGATGTGAGCTGCCCATAGATTAACACTGGTCCGAGTGCTATGCGATGTTTTCACTCGTCCATATTGTACGCTAGTGTGACCCCAGCCTTAAAATCATAATTCTCCCCCAATATACACCCCACTTTAAAGTAGGTTTATTCATCACATTTTGAAACTTTCTGCTGTTTGCATGTAACCAGCTGATGACAAGTAATATAACAAGTATCAGGAACCCTCGGAGAAAACATCATGCTTTCTATGAGGAGATGAAGCTCAGTCATCATTAGGTCGGTCTTCCAACAGTCCACCAAGGCTTGGATGAAGAAGTCCTGAAAGATTCTGGAGTGGCCTTCACAGTCTCCTCGCATGACACCCATGGAAACTCTATTGGAATGCGTAGAAGGTGGCTGCAGCAAACCCAAGTATATTAATGACCAGGAAGCCATTGCGAATGAGGAACGCGACCAAACTGGTGAATAACGTCTGCAGCAGGTCATAACAGCCAGAGGGGCTCTACTGACTACTAAAAACGCTGGTCATAAATGGCTAAGTAATCCTGAGACTGCAGAAGTCAGTAAAAGTGGCATTTTAGTTGAATTTGGAGAAATGGCTTTAATAATAGCAATAAACCAACTTTACAATGGAGAATGAACAATGTTGATTGCAACTGTACAGTACGTCATGACACAAGCACGCTCTTTTGTATTTTAGGTGGCCTGGGATCGATGGAGATTTTTGCGGCAATCACTATCACTCTCATCATGGCCTTGGTTCTCTTGGTGCTCTTCATCTTGGGTTTGTGCTTACATCAGCATAGCAGAGATAAATGGCAGGAAGAGTTGTACAGGTAATGAGGATGTCAGCCGGAGAGATATAGAGGCAGTGGATGGGAGTAGGCTCAGACAAGTCACAGGGGTGGGTTGAAGTTCTTGGACCTTTACATGTGCTATGTGTCATGTAGAGGTGTACACTCTAGCGTGAACCACAATATGGTTATTCTCGGGGTTGGGTAGCAGTCTCCACTCTGCTTTTAACATACAATTATAATGTTCTTCCTCTATAGTGTGGATAATACGTCTTCTGGACAGCATTCTGTGAACAGGAGCCACTGCATTGATGCCAGCATGTCCAGCAAGGAGCCATCTCATATCCTTTACAGTGTGTGGCAGAGCCAGCCTCAATGCCCCACCGTAGAGGTGACCACCATCAGCAGTCATCAAGGCCAGGCCATCCTGCTGGCACCTATTGACAGACAGGAGAGCCATGCCACCATGGAGGTGTCCACTGTCAGCAGCACTATTGGAAGTGAGGAGGAGTATGAAGAGAGTAGCGTATCACACTCACCAATCTACTCTGTACACTCAGGTTACCTGGTGTAATCCTCTGACACACGGATAATGGTAAAATGTATGTTTTTTTTACCTTGTAGCTAATACACAAATCACAGATATGACAAAAATAATGTTTCGCGGCTGTACGGTCTAGATTTGTGAAATTTATAGAAAACTCAGGGTAGTGAACTTTTAATGGCTGAAGTTTCTCCAGTTCAGTGAGTAAAAAAAATATAAAATCATCAATATAAAATCAAAATCAAATCTGAAGCGAGACAAGTAATATTCAGGATTTATGAGGTTCCCAAAGATAAACGTTCCATCAAACGTTGGATCTAATTTGTATGTCAATTTGATATTTTGTTTGAGCACCATTTACCCCATGACTCTACCTTCTCATTTCCACAATTTTATAATGGGGTTGAGATCGGATTAAAGGTTTGGGTCTTCAACTTGTGCCAAATATTACACACAGTAGAGATTGGACAACCTCACCTTCAGGCGCACTTAAGTTAGTCTTGCAATCTGTGCCATCCATTTAATTCATAGTTCTTTCATTACAGCCATGTTTCTTTCATTTGGCCCAGTAGAACAGCTCTCTAGGTTCTTAAAGCATCTATGCTCTGAGTATTCCTATTCCAGTACCCCTCAGCCTAAGCATTTCTCTCCTTTTACCCCAACGTTGAGCATTTCCATCGTTGTTCTACCTGCCCTGAGTATTCCTTTCCCTGTAACCCACACACTAGGTGTTGCCATCCTGATTGTCTCCAGACTGGACATTCCATTCCTGGTTGCCTCTGCACTGGCTGTTTCATTCCTGGTTGTCTCTGCACTGGTCGTTTCATTCTTGGTTATCTCTGCTCTTGCCGTTTCATTGGTGGTTGTCTCTGCACTGGCCGTTTCACTCCTGGTTGTCTCCGCGCAGGCCGTTCCATTCCTGGTTGTCTCCGAACTGGGCATTCCATTCCTGGTTGGCTCTGCACTGGGCATTCCCATCCTGGTTGTCTCTGCATTGCCCATTCCCATCCTCCTGGTCCTCTCCGTGCTGACCATTCCCATCCTTCTTATTCTCTCCGTGCTGACCATTCCCATCCTCCTTGTTCTCTCTGCTCTGGCTGTTCCCATTGTCGTTTCTTCTCCATTGTGTTTCCATCATCCATTCTTCTCTCTGATCTGTAAATTGTCCATTATTAATTATAGTAATTGAATTTTACATGTTGGAAGCTTCACAAATCAAGAATTTGTAGATAAATATTATAGTAAGTTCACAAATTGTTTTGTGTCATATTTGTAAAAAGATTGTTCTTGTGTTCTTGTTATTATGATACCTTTTTAATGGCTAACAAAAATAAAATAAATTATGTTACAAAGCAGCTTTTGGGACTTCTTACAGGTCTCTTCCTCAGGCATAGTATGACATAGTTTTTGAAGAAACACAAATATATGCACAAAAGAAAAAAAATAGAGGCATGGCATAATAAATGGACATTTAAATAAACAAACCTAGCTCAGAGACTGAATCCTTAATTGGATTAAATTAGTGGTGTGAAAGTTTTATAGTCCCAACTAGCTATTGAACCCGTTCTACGCCCGGGTGGCGAGCATTTATATTGGAATATGGTCTCCATCCTGGTATGTGCTGCTCCTATCCTGTCATATGCTGCTCCATCCTGCGCCCCCATCCTGTCATGTGCTGCTCCACCGTGTCATGTGCTGCTCCATCCTGCGCCCCCATCCTGTCATGTGCTGCTCCACCGTGTCATGTGCTGCTCCATCCTGCATCCCCATCCTGTCATGTGCTGCTCCACCGTGTCATGTGCTGCTCCATCCTGCGCCCCCATCCTGTCATGTGCTGCTCCACCGTGTCATGTGCTGCTCCATCCTCATCCCCATCCTGTCATGTGCTCCCATCCTGCGCCCCCATCCTATCACGTGCTGCTCCATCCTGCGCCCCCATCAGTGCGGGCGGCTGTGCTGAGTGCGGGCGGCTGTATGTGGCTGTGCTGAGTGCGGGCGGCTGTATGTGACGTGGCTGTGCTGGGTGCGGGCGGCTGTGCTGGGTGCGGCAGCTGTGGACGGCTGTGCTGGGTGCGGTGGCTGTGCTGGGTGCAGCGGCTGTGCTGGGTGCAGCGGCTGTGCGTGGCTGTAGGCGGCTGTGCGTGGCTGTGGGAGGCTGTGCTGGGTGCGGCGGCTGTGCGTGGCTGTGGGCGGCTGTGCTGGGTGCGGCGGCTGTGCTGGGTGCGGTGGCTGTGCTGGGTGCGGCGGCTGTCCGTGGCTGTAGGCGGCTGTGCGTGGCTGTGCTGGGTGCGGAGGCTGTGCATGGCTGTGGCGGCTGTGCGTGGCTGTGCTGGGTGCGGCGGCTGTGCTGGGTGCGGCGGATGTGCTGGGTGCGGCGGCTGTGCTGGGTGCGGCGGCTGTGGGTGGCTGTGCTGGGTGCAGCGGTTGTGCGTGGCTGTGGGCGGCTGTGCTGGGTGCGGCGGCTGTGGGCGGCTGTGCGTGGCTGTGCTGGGCGCGGCGGCTGTGCGTGGCTGTGGGCGGCTGTGCGTGGCTGTGGGCGGCTGTGCTGGGTGCGGCGGCTGTGCTGGGTGCGGCGGCTGTCCGTGGCTGTGGGCGGCTGTGCGTGGCTGTGGGAGGCTGTGCGTGGCTGTAGGTGGCTGTGCGTGGCTGTGGCGGCTGTGCATGGCTGTGCTGGGTGCGGCGGATGTGCTGGGTGCGGCGGCTGTGCTGGGTGCGGCGGCTGTGCGTGGCTGTGGGCTGTGCGTGGCTGTGGGCGGCTGTGCTGGGTGCGGCGGCTGTGGTCGGCTGTGCTGGGTGCGGCGGCTGTGCGTGGCTATGGGTGGCTGTACGTGGCTGTGGGCGGCTGTGCTGGTTGCGGCGGCTGTGCGTGGCTGTGGTCGGCTGTGCTGGGTGCGGCTGTGCGTGGCTGTGGGCGGCTGTGCGTGGCTGTGGGCGGCTGTGCTGGGTGCGGCGGCTGTGGTCGGCTGTGCTGGGTACGGCGGCTGTGCGTGGCTGTGGGCGGCTGTGCTGGGTGCGGCGGCTGTGCGTGGCTGTGGTCGGCTGTGCTGGGTGCGGCGGCTGTGCGTGGCTATGGGTGGCTGTGCGTGGCTGTGGGCAGCTGTGCTGGGTGCGGCGGCTGTGCGTGGCTGTGGGCGCCTGTGCGTGGCTGTGGGCGGCTATGGTCGGCTGTGCTGGGTGCGGCGGCTGTGCGTTGCTGTGGGCGGCTGTGCGTGGCTGTGCTGGGCGCGGCGGCTGTGCTGGGTGCGGCCATTTTCTTGGTCCTGCTCCCGGAGTCGGCGCCTGTGCAGTCCGCGCTTTCCGGCGCCATTTTCTTGAAGACACTGCAATGTGTCTTCAAGAAAATGGCGCCGGAAAGCGCGGACTGCGCAGGCGCCGATTCCGGGAGCAGGGGGACAGTCACGGCCCGGAAGCGCGTCGGTGGAACGGGTCAGGTAAGTATACTCACCCTCCGCCTCCTGGCTCGTCCCTGCTTGTCCGGTGGAGATCGCGGTGTGCGTTCAGCGCTTACGCATACCGCGATCTCCTGGGAGCGTCGCTCTGTGCGGTCCAGACTGCGCCGGCGCTTGCGCTTGCGCAGTCTATAGAGGCTTCGGACAGAGTGACGCTCCCAGCGTTATATTATAGATATCCAAATAAGATCAGAGAGGCCTGGTGACCTCACTGTCTCTGGAGCACATTCTTGGGGCCCTCACTCTCTGGAGCAGATTGCTGGTGCCCTCACTGCCTCTGGAGCAGATTCCTGGTGCCCTCACTGTCTCTGGAGCAGGTTCCTCAAATTCTGTAGTGAGTCATAAATCCTCCTGACAGATTTTTGTACCATTTGCATAGTGACATATTTGTAAAGTGAGAGCTTTTAATTTTTACCATCATGTTTGACATTTGTACACTCTTCATAGGGCAATGCTCAGCTCTTACAGAGCTAAAGGCACTGGAATCCGATAAAGATGATGTGGAGGGCATCGGAAACTATGAGGCAGTGGGCAGAATCCTGCAGAAAACCTTCAAATATTCTACTTATAACCCCCTCCCCTATTCACACCTCTTATAAATAGATCCCACCAATGCAGCTTATTTTCTCCATCATTAGCTCCCTCATAAACCATTTACACTGAGTAGCAGCATTGGGCGATCATTGTCACGGTCTTTGACCAGAGATGGTGTGGAATATGGGGTGAGGAGGTCCCTGGTTTGTCACATTCACTAAGGTTGTCACGTCCATCATTAGCTCCCTCACGAACCATTTACACTGAGTAGCAGCATTGGGCGATCATTGTCACTGTCTTTGACCAGAGATGGTGTGGGATATGGGGTGAGGAGGTCCCTGGTTTGTCACATTCACTAAGGTTGTCACGTCACAGGGCTAGTATTGACCATCAAGCTGACATGGCCATTTCTCCATATATTTAAAGGTAATCTGGCAGTAAGATATACTCTCCTAATCCATGTCACACAGATCATAGGAAGCTGAATAAATGATACCTTGATATCTGTAATCAGATGTCTTATTCCAATGAGCTGTTCTGGACTTTGGGTGGGCATAGATTGCTTGAGAGTCTACCTCCAGAGATTCTTGTAAATTGTTTGCAGTGATGGCTGCTCTCTGCTTTCCTGAACCCACTGCAGAGCTGTGTGTGTTTATCACTGACACATCTGCAGCTGGGATCTCACAGGAGCCCAGACAATACAGCAGAGCTGTGGCTGATAATGTGTAAAGGTACCTTCACACTAAGCGACGCTGCAGCGATACAGACAACGATGCCGATCGCTGCAGCGTCGCTGTTTAGTCGTTGTGTGGTCGCTGGAGAGCTGTCACACAGACGGCTCTCCAGCGACCAATGATGCCGAAGTCCCCTGGTAACCAGGGTAAACATCGGGTTACTAAGCGCAGGGCCGCGCTTAGTAACCCGATGTTTACCCTGGTACCATTGTAAAAGTAAAAAAAAAAAACACATACTCACATTCCGGTGCCCGGCGTCCGCTTCCCTGCACTCCTCCTGCATCCTGTGTCAGCGCCGAACATCTCCGGCATCTCCCACAGAGCAGAGCGGTGACGTCACCGCTCTGCTTTACGGCCGGCACTTACACAGGATGCAGGAGGAGTGCAGGGAAGCGGACGCCGGGCACCGGAATGTGAGTATGTGTGGGTTTTTTTTACTTTTACAATGGTAACCAGGGTAAACATCGGGTTACTAAGCGCGGCCCTGCACTTAGTAACCCGATGTTTACCCTGGTTACCAGTGAAGACATCGCTGGATCGGTGTCACACACACCGATTCAGCGATGTCAGCGGGAGATCCAGTGACGAAATAAAGTTCTGGACTTTCAGCAACGACCAGCGATCTCACAGCGGGATCCTGATCGCTGCTGCGTGTCAAACACAACGATATCGCTATCCAGGACGCTGCAACGTCACGAATCGCTATCGTTATCGTTGTAAAGTCGCTTAGTGTGAAGGTACCTTTAGTTATGAGACAAAGTTCTGTTCTGCTGCCTTGTGTTAGTACAGCTCTCACACTGGTAACTTTCATTTATAAGCTCTGGAGGAGGGAGAGGTACGTCTGGCCCATAGTCCTGGACAGCTCATCGGAATAAGACATCGGATTGCGGCTAACAAGGTATCATGTTATTTCGCTTCCTATGTTCCAACATGCTTATATAGACGGCTTAGGAGGAACCATCCTTTAATGGCATTCATCCATAATCTTATCTGGATCACTATCTAGATCACATAAGTGATCCAGTTGATGCCACACCTTGTGCAATCTAGAGTATTGTGCCTCCTCCAAGAACTTTTACACACATGGACAAATTTGTTGGTCCCCTTTTGCTAGAACAGGTGCAGTCGACTGAATTTTTGGTTTGAGTGCGAAAACATCAGATCACACTCAGACCTGTACTATTCTATGGGGCCACGCACATCTGATTTTTCCCTTTGGAGTCTGTCCGTGGAAAGAATGGCAGCATTGTAACAACTCTGCTGGCATCACAGCATGGCCTCTCATCTCTCACACTATCTTACCCACTGCTCCAGGTCATGATGTGGTTTCTGTTTCATGCCAAGGATAACTTAGCGTGTGCCGGTTAAACTTCTCCTCGATGCGTTTCCCCGCTTTAGCAGTTCATCAGGAGGATTATACGATTCATGATGCCAGATGTTTCATCGATATAGGGCATATAGGAGAAGTTTAACCGGCACACACTAAGTTATCCTTTTGATAAGGAACTATTTATTGGCATACTATATACCCTTCTGCCGATATGGGGGATGCATTGTTAATATGGGACCACTTTAACATTGTCTGTTAAGGCCAAATTGTGTTAGATCAGGAGTATACTTTATATGCAATATATGCGATGTGCTGGAAAAAGGAGAAGTGATACCGACACACGCTAAGCTATCCCTCTAATAAGGAATTATCTATTGGCATATTCTATACCCCCTTTTTTCTGATATGGGGGATATTTTTATAATATGGGACCATGTTAACACTATCTGGTAAGGCCAAATTGTTTGAGAACAATAGGATACTATATGCAATTCATGCGATGTGTTGGAAATATTGATTTATATATGGAGGTGTCTTTGGAGATCTAGGTTTTTGTTTATTTGTTGTTTCACCACTACTCCTCACCTATATTGTTTTCCCACGTTTTATCTAAAGGGAAAGTGTAGGGGAGTAAGGGATAGCCTACGTTGAGCGGGGGCGCCCAAAAATCGTCTCTTAGGGTGCCAACCCCCGCAGCAAGGTAGGTGTCAGTGGTAGGCTTACCTAGGATCTCAATAGGTCAATAGGATATTTGGTGACTTATTTATCTTTTTGTGTATCTATTTGTTAATGAGTTGGGGTTTTAATTATTATAGATCAATAAAAAACTGTTTTTAAGGGATTAAAGCTGCTGAGTTTGCCAGGCCTTGTTCTGAGTTACTCCCTCTCTGGAGGCTTTTCTCTGTGCTATTGCCTTGATCTTGTTGTCCGCCCTCCAGGAGGCAGAATATCCTGGTCCCTGTGTCTTTGTCCTTGTTTCTTGTCTTGTTCCATTTCCTTATCTGAACTTAGTTTTATCTCGGTCTCCTTGTCTGTGGCTTCCTTCCCTGCTGTGTCTTTCCTCGTGTTCTCAGTCTGCTTACACTCCGCACTCTTGCGGCTCTGCCTGCTCTGTACCTTTGTGGCTTTACCTCTGCTCCGCACTCCTGCAATTCTGCTCCTTTCTACTCTGCTTATCTTCTGCTGCTGCAGTTATCCCTTGCTGCAGCTCCTCTCCACATTCCTTGTGGCTCCGCTCTGCTTTGCTGCAGAAACCTCTCACTGCAGCTCCTCTCCGTATTCCTTGCGGTTCTGCTCTGCTTAGCTTTTGTTGCTACTCTATCTCTTGCTGCTCTACCATTCCTATCCGCAGCCTTGCGGTTCTCTTCCTGTGTGAACAGGTCCCAACCTGTTCCTTCATTCTCCTTTCCTTCTGGCTTGTTTCCGTACCTACATCTCCTGTGTGAACAGGTCCCAACCTGTTCCTTCATACCTAATTCCTTTCTGCTTGTTTCCTTTCCTGCACCTCCTGTGTGAACAGGTCCCTACCTGTTCCTTCATAAACCACATCAACCAGTCCTGTGTTCCCTGCCGTGCCTTCCAATCCAGTGTTCCTGCCAGTCCTGCCGTGCCTTCCAGTCCTGTGTTCCTGCCGTCCTAGCCAGTCCTGTTTCCTGCCAGTCCTGTGTTCTTGCCAGCCCTGTTTTCTGCCGTGTCTCTGCCAGCCCTGTGTTCTCTGCCGTGTCTCTGCCAGCCCTGTGTCTCAGCTGTGCCAGCCTACTCGTCTGAGTTTCAGCCGTGCTCTTCTGCCAGTCCTACCTGATGCCCACACCAATCCTCGTGTTCCTGTCTCTCAAGTGGGATCAGCAGCCACAGCTAGACACCACCCTGGAGTAGCACCTGGCAGCTGCCTGCTGCACAAGCCTGACCTCACCATCAGGGGCTCCAGTGAAAACCCAGGCAGCTGTCATAGTCACGCCCCTTCCAGGGTAGTCTGGTTTGTGGCACAGTGGGGCCAAAAACCCCTCGAGCTCACGCCCCCCAGTCAGGGCGTGAGCGTGACAGTTTGCACAGGCCATGGCCTCCGCTGTATCCCATGTCCTACCGCTCGCAGAGCATGATGAACTTTTTCCCTGCCCGTATGAGCAACCTGAAAGATTTGTTCCACCAAGAGTGGTTCAGATTGAAGAGACTTCTGACCCAATTATAGTCTCTAATGCTCTATTCAAGCAACTTCAGGCCTATGAGGAGGAGCATGACCCAGCAGACCCGCCTTTGTTCTATGCGAATCCTGAAGAATGCCAAGGGTTCCTGAAACAGTGCTTGCACTACATCCTGCAGAATTCAGCTTGTTTCCCCTCTGACCGGGTCAAGGTGGGTTACATCATGTCCTACCTGGCCGAAGATGCTCTAATATGGATCACTCCCCTCTGGGAAGCAGGGGATCCTATCGTCATGAGTCTTGGGGCCTTCCTGGTGGCCTTCCGTAAAGTCTTTGACAAGCCTCGTCCTGCTGCTCCTGTGAAGTCTTCCCCATCTAGATCCGAGAGGCGCTCCAGACGGGCGAATCCCGTGAAGAAACCTCCACGTCAAGCCATGACCGTCTGTGACACTCCAGTTCCTCTACCCATTAAAGCAGCTACTCAAATAGAACCCAAAAAGACTGTCAAGAGTGGACTGGCAAAGCACCAGTCTGAGACCAGTCATAAGAAGGGCTTAGGCTACGTTCACATTTGCGTTGTGCGCCGCAGCGTCGGCGCCGCAGCGCACAACGCAAACAAAAATGCAGCAAAACGCACGCACAACGCTGCGTTTTGTGCCGCATGCGTCCTTTTTTTAATTGATTTTGGACGCAGCAAAAATGCAACTTGCTGCGTCCTCTGCGCCCGGACGCGGGCGCCGCAGCGACGCATGCGGCGCAAAACGCAAGTGCGACGCATGTCCATGCGCCCCCATGTTAAATATAGGGGCGCATGACGCATGCGGCGCCGCTGCGGCGCCCGCCGCTAATGTGAACGTAGCCTTACTATGTCGCTGCTCTTGTGAGGAACACCTGGATAGCCTCTGTCCAGGGGATCTAAAGCTCCAAAACCTCGGGCCAGTAGGAGAGACTGCCCTTGGTGAGAATAACTCCCTTCCGCTAAAGTCTGTGTCTGTTCCGGTGCCTTGTGGGAGCTTCGGTCCTGCAGATGTGTTCAAGCTGCAAACCAGATGGAGTCTAAGTGTGGTTCCTGTTCCACTGCTCCTGAATCCTGTGAAGGTGTTTGGTGATGGCCGAGTCCTACTTATGAACAGTCCAGTGTCGAAGGGACAACTTCAGCTCCAAATCGGAGCATTATATGTGAAGAAATTTGTTTTCCACTTGTTGACCAGTCTGCCCGTCGGTCGTTCTGAATCGGATACTCTGCTGCCCGTTCCGGTCCGAAGACCCAGCGTGGTTCTGCGTTTGGAACTATCAAGTCTCCAGAAGTTTCTTGTTCCTAAACTGCAAGGTCAATCTACAGTGTTGATATCTTCTCCACCTAATCAGCTGGCTATTGAGTCACGGTGTGCTGACCTCACTGAAGTAAAGAAAGCAGTGGCGTCCTCTCCGTACACCTCCAGTGAAAATACCAGTGACCAGTTCCCAGGAACATCCCTGTCACTTAAAAATTTTTCTCTGAACTTTGGGAAGAAGATGCTTCCTGTAATGATGCCTTCGGATTCCATGTGGCAGGTGGATGAAGAAGTTGAAGCTGAAGCTCTTGCATCTCTGTCCTTCACCAATCCGGAGGAAGAAATGGTCCAGTTTTGTCAGAGTAACTGGCTGATGGGGCTTGCTAAATGTATGTCTTCTGCTTCCAAGTGGCTACTTGCTGATAATACTAAGACATAGACTTACTCGTCCTCTAATCTAGAACAGGAGGTCCAGTTTTTTCAGGGAACCAGGCTGAAGATGTTTCCTATATGTATGCCTCCAGTTTCCATCTGGCTAATCGGGTGAAGATCCCAAGACTGAAGTGTTCTCATCTCTGCTTTCCACCAGTCTAAAGGAGGTTCAATTTTCTTGTGATGATGGGCTTAAGTTGGATCTGGTGAACGTGTCTTCAGTTTCCAAAGAATCAGATTGTTGTGGTCAAATCGCAAGCTTCCAAGTTCCTTTCAGTTAACCAGGTGAAAGAAGTCCTGTCCCTTGTGTCTTCTGTGTGGGAAGCTGATCTTACTGGACTCAAAGAGACTGGGCAACCTGACATCTCTAATGTCTCATCTACCTCTTTCTACCAGAGGAATGTTGTGATGGCTCTATGTGTGCTCCTATCCTTCTTTTACAAGTTATTCTGGCGGGCTTGAAGAGGAGGGGCCATAAAGGGGGGGGGGGGTACTGTAACAACTCTGCTGGCATCACAGCATGGCCTCGCATCTCTCACACTATCTTACCCACTGCTCCAGGTCATGATGTGGTTTCTGTTTCATGCCAGCTCCATGTTCTGTGTCTCTGCTCTCTGCATGCTTCATGGCTGTGTGTATAGGGGGGAGGCGCCTGAACTCTCTGGTTCTTATAGGAATCAAGTGCATCTGTCTAATCTGTTCCTGACCAATTACCAAGAGGCCTCCAGTATATAGTGCAGCTCCACCCAGTGTTCTGGGCCTGTGCAATGTGTTAGCTCAGTTTGTGTTTAGCTGCTGAGTTTTCCAGGCCTTGCTCTGAGTTACTCCCTCTCTTGAGGCTTTTCTCTGTGCTATTGCCTTGATCTTGTTGTCCGCCATCCAGGAGGCAGAATATCCTGGTCCCTGTCTTTGTCCTTGTTTCTTGTCTTGTTCCATTTCCTTATAACATATAATAATAATAATTTTTATTTATATAGCGCCAACATATTCCGCAGCGCTTTACAAATTATAGAGGGGACTTGTACAGACAATAGACATTACAGCATAACAGAAATCACAGTTCAAAATAGATACCAGGAGGAATGAGGGCCCTGCTCGCAAGCTTACAAACTATGAGGAAAAGGGGAGACAAGAGGTGGATGGTTACAATTGCTTTAATTATTTGGACCAGCCATAGTGTATGGCTCGGGTGTTCATGTAAAGCTGCATGAACCAGATAACTGCCTAACTGTGTAGCAGTACAGACACAGAGTGCTATTAACTGCATAAAGTGTATGAGAACATGATGCGAGGAACCTGATTATGTTTTTTTTTTAATAGGCCACACAGGGTTAGTTAGGTTAATGCATTGAGGCGGTAGGCCTATCTGAACAAATGAGTTTTTAGGGCACGCTTAAAACTGTGGGGATTGGGGATTAATCGTATTAACCTGGGTAGTGCATTCCAAAGAATCGGCGCAGCACGTGTAAAGTCTTGGAGATGGGAGTGGGAGGTTCTGATTATTGAGGATGCTAACCTGAGGTCATTAGCGGAGGGCATGGGTAGGGTGGTAGACTGAGACCAGAGAGGAGATGTAGGGTGGTGCTGAGCCATGGAGTGCTTTGTGGATGAGGGTAGTAGTTTTGTACTGGATTCTGGAGTTGATGGGTAGCCAGTGTAATGACTGGCACAAGGTAGAGGCATCGGTGTAACGGTTGGTGAGGAATATGATCCTGGCTGCAGCATTCAGGACAGATTGGAGCGGGGAGAGTTTGGTAAGAGGGAGGCCGATTAGTAGAGAGTTACAATAGTCCAGACGAGAATGAATAAGGGAAACAGTAAGAGTTTTTGCAGAGTCGAAAGTAAGAAAAGGGCGAATTCTATAAATGTTTTTGAGATGCAGATAAGAAGAGCGAGCCAGTGATCGGATGTGGGGGGTGAATGAAAGCTCAGAATCAAGGAATCAATCAATTTCCTTGTCTGAACTTAGTCTTATCTCGGTCTCCTTGTCTGTGGCTTCCTTCCCTGCTGTCTTTCCTCGTGTTCTCAGTCTGCTTACACTCCGCACTCTTGCGGCTCTGCCTGCTCTGTACCTTTATGGCTTTACCTCTGCTCCGCACTCCTGCGGTTCTGCTCCTTTCTACTCTGCTTATCTTCTGCTGCTGCAGTTATCCCTTGCTGCAGCTCCTCTCCACATTCCTTGTGGCTCCGCTCTGCTTTGCTGCAGAAACCTCTCGCTGCAGCTCCTCTCCGTATTCCTTGCGGTTCTGCTCTGCTTAGCTTTTGTTGCTACTCTATCTCTTGCTGCTCTACCATTCCTATCCGCAGCCTTGCGGTTCTCTTCCTGTGTGAACAGGTCCCAACCTGTTCCTTCATTCTCCTTTCCTTCTGGCTTGTTTGCGTACCTACATCTCCTGTGTGAACAGGTCCCAACCTGTTCCTTCATACCTCATTCCTTTCTGCTTGTTTCCTTTCCTGCACCTCCAGTGTGAACAGGTCCCTACCTGTTCCTTCTTAAACCACATCAACCAGTCCTGTGTTCCCTGCCGTGCCTTCCAATCCAGTGTTCCTGCCAGTCCTGCCGTGCCTTCCAGTCCTGTGTTCCTGCCATCCTAGCCAGTCCTGTTTCCTGCCAGTCCTGTGTTCTTGCCAGCCCTGTGTTCTCTGCCGTGCCTCTGAGAGCCCTATGTTCTCTGCCGTGTCTCTGCCAGCCCTGTGCTAGCCTACTCGTCTGAGTTTCAGCCGTGCTCTTCTGCCAGTCCTGCCTGATGCCCGCACCAATCCTGGTGTTCCTGTCTCTCAAGTAGGATCAGCAGCCACAGCCAGACCCCACCCTGGAGTAGCACCTGGCAGCTGCCTGCTGCACAAGCCTGACCTCACCATCAGGGGCTCCAGTGTAAACCCAGGCAGCTGTCATAGTCACGCCCCTTCCAGGGTAGTCTGGTTTGTGGCACAGTGGGGCCACAAACCCCTCGAGCTCACGCCCACCAGTCAGGGCGTGAGCGTGACAAGCATGCACAATTTGGATCTGTAAATTGGAGCACACTGGGCCATGTAAGTCAATGGGTTCCTAGAAAAAAAAAAAATCAGACTACATTCGGATGCAGTCTGATTTTGACGGACTGACATAATGGAAAAGATGGAGAATTTTTTTTCATATCCGAGAAAATCATATTAAATTCTGATCAGAGTGTGATTAGAATAATTGGACCGATTTTCTCCAGTGAGACAAAATACTTTAAGGCTAGGGTCACACAACTGTAAGAGAAACCCACAATAGGCACCGAAATAACGTGAAACTGACGAAAGTAATTTTCAATGTAAATTTACTAAATAACAGCAAAGGAGTTAGACATTGCTGATGAATTGTCGTTCAACAAAAAATATATATAAAAAAACTTAATGACCATGTCCTGGGCAAAAATGATGGTTCACTCTACTGAATATTTTGTTGCATGACCTTTTGGGCAATCGCTCACAAAAAAATTCTCTGCCTGTTGGTGAGACTTCTCCCCTCCGCTCACAGGTATTTTGGTGGCTCCTCAAGAGCAGACGGCTCCTCGTGTCCCACTTGTGGAGGCGCCGTTTTCAAATTGTAGGTCTCAGCTCCTTCAAGAGATACTCAGTAGGCTTTAGATCGTATAAGCTTTTTCAGAGGAGTCTGATGCTTTGTTCTCAGCTGTTTTTGCATGCTCTTAGCTTTGTTTTGGGTCATTATCCTATTGAAAGAGCCATGACCAGCGGTTTAGACCGAACTTTCTGATGCTGCCAGCACATTTCTCTCTAGAATGACTTGATAGTCTTGAGATTTCATTGAACCCTGCAGATTCAAGATTCCCTGTCAAGATGCAGCAGAGCTGCCCCAGAACATCTCTGAGCTGATCAATGTGTCACAGCAGATACAATGTTCTGTTCTTTGCTTCATTTTTGGGTCTGTGAACATAGAGCAGATATGATGCCAAAAAGCTCCCAGTTTTGTTTCATCCGTCCACAGGACATTCTCCCAAAATCTTTATGGTTGTCAGTATGCATTCTGGCATATTCCTGTCTTGTTTTCGCATGATATGCAGTCATCAGTGGTTTCCTCCTTGGTCGTCTTCCATGAAGTCCACTTTGGCCCTGACAGCGCCGGATGGTGCGATCTGACACTATTGATTTTGACCTCGTAGTTCACATCTATTTGTTGTTCTGAGCTCAGTGGTTCCCATTTTTTTTTCTATATTAGAGTTGAAAGGGACCTCCAGGGTCATTGTGTCCAACGCCCTGCTCAATGCAGGATTCACTAAACCATCTCTGACAGTCTGTCCAGCCTCTGGAGACTTCCATTGAAAGAAGACTCACCACTGTAATGCAACTGCGGAGCATTTGCACTCAGCCACCACCAGGGGGCACTGTTACGGGAAAAAAGGGTTGCACTTACTGTGTAGCACTTTGATGTAGAAGTTCAGGACGCCACCAGGAGGCAGCAGAGTAGTCAGACAGGCCGAAGTCAGCAAGAAATAGGGAGATGAAGTACCAGAGGTCACAGCAAGCACGAGGTCAGAGACGAGCCAAAAGTCAAAGCCAGATGGGAGTGCAGTATTCAAAATGTGAGACGGAAAGAGGAGTCAAGGTACAAGGCAGCTGTCAAAAGCTGGTCGGGGAACACAGTACCAGAGACAAAAAAATCAGGCAGAGTTCAGAGTTCAAACCTAGTCATACACTGTAGGGAAATCACCAAACGTAAAGAGTCAGGGATAGGGAACAGGTCAGACACACACACGGGAAGTCAGAGGCAAAAGGATCACTAGGGTAAAGGACCAGAACTATCACTGACAAAGGCAGAAATAGCACCAATAAATAGCCAGCCAAGAACCAAAGAGAGGCAGGAAAAGTTAACCTCTCCATGACCAGGCTGGGGAAAGAGAAGCAAGAAGCAAACCCCGACCTGGATCATGACAACCACCTCTTGTGGCAGCCTGTTCCACTCACTGATCACCCTGTCAAAAAGTTTTTCTAATATCTAATCTGTATCTTCTTCCTTTCAGTTTAATTCCATTGCTTCCTGTGTTTCCATGTGCAAATGAGAATAATGATGATGCCTCCACACTGTGACATCAGATATGGGTAGACAGCTATTAAGTCTCCTCTTAGCTTTTTTTGTAAGAACCATTCCATGTAGGACATGCTTTGTAGTCCACTCACCATCCTGGTAGCTCTTCTCTGAACTTGCTCCAGTTTGTCAATGTCTTTTTTAAAATGTGGTGCCCAGAACTGGACACAGTGTTCCAGATGAGGCCTGACCAAGGAGTAGAGGGGGATAATTACTTCACGTGATCTTGACTATACGCTTCTCTTAATGCATCCTAGAACTATGTTTGCCTTTTTTGAAGCTGCATCACACTGTTGACTCATGTGCAATCTCTCATCTATTAGTATACCTGTCTTTTTCACACGTGCTGTTGCTTAGTTCTGTTCCTCCTATTCCGTAGATGTAATTTTCATATTTTTTCCCAGAAATAGAATCTTGCAGTTCTCTCTGTTAACCCTTTCGTGCCTGGGCCTGTTTTTACCTTCGTGACCAGGCCAATTCTGACCACTGTCACTTTATGATGTCATAACTCGGGAATGCTTCAACGATCCTGGTGATTCTGAGAATGTTTTGTCGTGACATATTGTACTTTATGTTAGAGGTAATATTTCTTCGATAAGACTTGTGTTTGTGGAAAAAAAGGAAATTTGGTGAAAATCTTTAAAATTTCACAATTTTCAAACCTTTTATTTTTATGTCCTTAAATCAGTCAAAATCAAAATCAGAGTCATATCGCACAAAATAGTTAAATACATTTCCCACATGTCTACTTTACATCAGCACAATTTTGGAACCAAATTTGTTTTTTGTTAGGACGTTATAAGGGTGAAAAGTTGACCAGCGAATTTTCATTTTTTCAACAAATTTTACTAAACCATTTTTTGTAGTGACCACCTCACATTTGGAGTCACTTTGAAGGGTCTATATGAAAGAAAATACCCCAAAATGACACCATTCTAAAAACTGCATCCCTCAAGGTGCACAAAACCACATTCAAGAAGTTTATGAACCTTTCAGGTGTTTCACAGGAATTAATGGAATGTGGAAGGAAAAAAGAAATTTACTTTACTTTCACAAAAATTTTCCTTTAGACCTAATTTTTTTTACTTTCGCAAGGGTAACAGGAGAAAATAGACCATACATTTTTTTTTTTTGCAGTTACTCCTGAGCATGCCGATACCGCATATGTGGGAGAAATCTACTGTTTGGGTGCACGGCAGAGCTTGGAAGGGAAGGAGCGTCATTTGTCTTTTTAAATGTAAAATATGCTGGAATAATTAGCGGTTGCCATGTAGCGTTTGGAGAGCCCCTGATGTGTCTAAACAGTGGAAACCCCCTACAAGTGACACCATTTTGGAAACTAAACCCCTTAGGGAACTTATCTAGATATGTATTGAGCACCTTGAACCCACAAGTGCTTCACAGAAGTTTATAACGTAGAGCCGTGGAAATAAAAAAATACAATTTTTACAAAATCTTTTTAGCTCCATATTTAGCATTTTCATAAAGGTAAGGCTAGGTTCACATTGCGTTAGGGCAATCCGTCTAGCGCTAGCAGGTTGCGCTAACGCAATGTTTATTTAGGGGCCGTGTTAGGGGTGGCGATAACGTCCCCGCTCTCGCAGATCCCCGATCTGTGAGAGCGGGGAACGGACCTCGGGCGCGCCGTGGACGCTGCAAGCAGCGTCCGAGGCGCGCCACAGAAGAACGGCACATCGCTAGCCGAAAAAGGCACGCGCTAGTGATGCGCTACAGGGAAACTTCACATTGCTGTCAATGGGTGCGCTAACGGACCCGTTGCACGGCGTTAACTGCGACATTTTCGCCGTGCAACGCTGTCCGTTAGCGTGCACACATTAACGCACTGTAAACCTAGCCTTAGAAATTGCACCATATAGTTTGTTGTGCAATTTCTTCTAAGCACGTTGATACTCCATATGTGGGGGAATACTACTGTTTGGGTGCACAGCAGGGATCGGAAGTGAAGTAGCGCCATTTGACTTCTTGAATGTAAAATATGCTGGAATAATTCGCGGTTGCCGTGTCGCGTTTGGAGTGCCCGTGATGTGCCTAAACAGTGGAAACCCCCAACAAGTGACACCATTTTGGAAACTAGACTCATCAAGGAATTTATCTAGATGTCTGGTGAGCACCTTGAACCTCCAGGCGCTTCAGAGAATTTTATAATATTGAGCAGTCAAAATAAAAAAAAAAACATTTTTACCATAAAAATGCTATCTTAGCCCCCTACTTTTTTATTTTCACAAGGGTAGGAAGAAAAAATGGACCCCGTTTGTTGTGCAATTTCTCCGGAGTATGCCAATACCCAGTATGTGGTGGAAAACTACTGTCTGGGAGCAGGGCATGAAAGGGAAGAAGTGCCATATTACAGTGCAGGTTTTGCTGCATTGGTTTGAGGGGGCAATGTTACATTGGCAGAGCCCCTGAGGTGCCAGAACAGCAGAACCCCCCATTAAGTGACCCCATTTTACAAACTACACCTCTCAAGTTCATCTAGGGGTGCAGTGATCATATTGACACAAGTGTGTCACAGAATTTGATACCATTGGACAGTGAAGAAAAAATTATTACATTTTTACCGCAAAAAAATTGTTTTAGCCTCAGATTTTACATTTCAACACTGGGAAATGGGTAAAAATGATGCTAAAGTGTGTTACACAATCTTTTCTGAACTTGGCAATACTCCATATGTGGCCGTGCAGTACTGCTTAGCCACACAGCAAGACTCTGGGACGGAGCGCTATTTGACTCTTGGAGAACAAATCATTACAGAATAGTTTCCAGACTCTATAAAAAGAGCCTCTAAATGCCATAAAAGCAGAATCCCCCCTCAAATGACCCATTTGGAAATTATGCCCCTTTAGGAATTTATCTACAAGTGTAGTGATGATTTTGACTCCATGGGTGTTTTTTCCAGAAACAGGCAGCAGTGGATTTTGCCGAGTGAAAAATGCAAATTGCCATTGTAGTGACCAGTACATTGCAGTCACCAGTAGGGTTGAGCGAAACGGATCGGTCAATTTCATAAGTCGGCGACTTTCGGCAAAGTCGGGTTTCGTGAAACCCAAGCCGATCCCAGCGTGGGATCGGCCATGCGGTCGGCGATCTTCGTGCCAAAGTCGCGTTTCGTATGACGCTTTAACTGCCATTTTTTCAGCCAATGAAGGAGTGTGGGCAGTGTGATGACATAGGTGTTGTCTTGCTTTCTGCGGCGTCACAGGGGGTGGGGGTAGAAACGCCATTTTACCGTTTTGGATGTAGCGATTTACACAGTCCTGAGGAATGTACTGATTTACACAGTCCGAGGAATGTACTGATAGAGAGAGAGAGAGAGAGAGAGAGAGAGAAAAAAAAAATCCCCATTGACTTGCATTGGGTTTCGTGTTTCGGTCGGACACCCGACTTTTCACAATAATCGGCCGATTTCACGCGATCCGACTTTCGAGAAAGTCGGGTTTCACGAAACCCGACTCGATGCTAAAAAAGCAAAAGTCGCTTAACCCTAGTCACCAGTACGTTATGCCCAACCCGTGCTTCTGGATACATGCACCCATAAACTAGACGGACTCTCATCACTACAGAAAAGCCAAACATGTGGATGATATATGTGGTTTAGGTATGCTGTGGGGCTCAGAAGGGAGGGGGGCAATTGAATTTGGGAGTGCAGAATTTATTTTAGGGGGGTGAGTAGCCATAACGCTTTTCCAGAGCATTTGTACTAGCAGTAACATGGAAGTTTTGTAAAAAATGAAAGAAGCGCCTCCGCACAGCTGTTCCAACGCTAGATTCCGTTTTCCAGAAACCCTTTTAACAGAAAAGCCGGAAAGATAATCCCTTATACATTCATCGGGATGCAGCTTCCAAAGCTATTCTTTCATGGAGTAACATGGAAGCCATAACATGGCAGATCTGAGTGGGGGCTTGCTTTTTTTTATGGATTGAGTGGATCTTTTATTGGGAACATTTTACATAACGTTTGGGATCACATTTATCTGGCGCTCTATGCTGAGCACTTTGGGGTTTCTATCTAAATTTCTGAGTGACGTGACAGATGAAACCCCCAATCCATTAACTATGATGAGGCAGCAGTTACTCTGGACTCCCGTCTGGCCTCTGTTCAGCGGTGTCCTTCTTTTCAGAGGTGCACAAAACTGGCTGACTACGCTTTTATGTATGACTAAAAAGATGGACACCGCCGGATCACAGGTCAGATGGCGTCCACAGTGCCTTCATCTGCCTCATTATGGGGAATCTTCCGCCGGGGGTTCCGTCTGAATCATGTATTTCAGAGATTTCCACGGAAACACTGGTGCAAGCGCTCAGCGCAGTATAAGTGTACCCTGAGCCTTACTGCAATCTTTGGGAGGCAGAATGAAAAAATCAACAGCAGGTGAAGAATTGGTTTTATATTTTTTTTATGTGGTTTCTCGAGTGGTATAAGTGATTAGGCGACTTTACTCTTCGGGTCAGTGCCATTACAGCAATACCAGATTTATATCGGGTTTTTATGTTTGGCTGCTGTCACACACTAAAAGATGCTTTTTATTGCAAAAACTAGTTTTTGCATCACCATATTTTGAGAGCTATACATTTTTCATATTTTGGCCGACAAAATCATGTGACAGCTTATTTTTTGCGGGACGAGGTGATGTTTTTATTGGTATCATTTTTGGGCACATGACATTTTTTGATCGCTTTCTATTCTGATTTTTGGGAGAGAGAATGATCAAACACCAGGAATTGTCTTTTTATTTTAATGATGTTCCTTGTGTAGTAAAATTAATCATGCAGTTATAGGGTATGTGCATATGTTGCGTACTTCCAGCGCATCCGCAGCGTTTTTTACTATGCAGAAACGCTGCAGATCCGCAAGTGATTTACAGTACAATGTAAATCAATGAGAAAAAAAAAAAAAAGCTGTGCTAATGGTGCAGAAAATTCCGTGCGGAAACGCTGCGGATTAAAAGTAGTACCATGTCACTTCTTTTTTTGCGGATCTGCAGCATTTTTGTACTCATTCCATTATAGAAATCTGCAGGGGTAAAAAACGCAGTAAATCCGCACAAAAAACGCATCAAATCCGCAACTGCGTTTTCTGCCAAGAGATGCAGAATCCGCGCAAAATTCCTGAGGCTAATCCGCAGCGTGTGCACATAGCCTTATTCTTCGGGTCATTACGATTACAGCTATACCACATTTATATTTTTTTAATGTTTTGCCACTTATTCACAATAAAAACTATTTTATAGAAAAAATATTTTTTTTTGCATCTCTTTATTCTGAAAGCTATAACTTTTTTATTTTTCTACTGTTGGAGCTCTTTTTTAAGGAACAAGATGACGTTTTCAGCAGTACCATTTATATTTTGATATGGCTTTTTGATCGCGTTTAATTTTTGCTTGGTGGATGATGAAAAAACGGTAATTAGTTCTTACCGGTAATTGTATTTCCAGGAATCCACCTGACAGCACCATTGGAGGACGTCCTTCTTATCCGTAGTGGGACAGGAACCACAAGTTAAAAGGACCCTCCCCACTCCACCCATCAGTGATTTTCTAAGTACCACATCTGGATGGATGCAAAAAAGAGTTTATTTACAATTACACACCAATGTTACATCACATTAGTCAGTAGTAAAAGTTTGCAGTGGGAGGGAACTAGTAGTGCTGTCAGGTGGATTCCTGGAAATACAATTACCGGTAAGAACTAATTACCGTTTTCCAGTCCACCACCTGACAGCACCATTGGAGAATACCAAAGGATGTTAACTAGGGTGGGACTACTGCATGTAAGACTTTCCTACCAAAGGCTAATTGGTCTGATACGACATCTATTTTATAGTGTCTAGCAAAGGTAGAAAGACTAGTCCAAGTCGCCGCCCTACAGATTTGCTCAGCTGAGGCTCCCCCCTTCTCTGCCCATGATGTAGAGATAGCTCGTGTTGAGTGGGCCCTAAGAGTATCCGGGGGATCTTTCCCTTGGTTTGTATATGCTAGGCTAATCATGTTTTTAATCCACCTAGCAATGGTTGATTTTGCTGCCTTGCAACCCCTATTTGGACCACCGTATTGAATAAATAAGTTAGTGTCCCGTCTCCAGCTTTCTGTCGCCCCCAGGTATTTTAGAACAGTCTCCCTAACGTCAAGGTTATGGTAGACCCCTTCTTTTGCGTTTTTAGGGTGTTGGCAGAAAGAAGGAAGGATTATTTCCTGATTTATATTGGTAGATGATACTACTTTGGGGAGGAAAGCTGGGTTATGTTTGAAGACTATTCTGTCGTCAAAGATTTGAAGATATGGGTTCTGGATAGAAAGAGCCTGCATCTCCCCTAGCCTTTTAGCCGATGTGATGGCAATTAGGAAGGCGGTTTTAAAGGAGAGATTGGCTATGTCCATATCTTCTGACAGTAAGTAAGGGGTTTTACACAAAGTGTTAAGGACCAGGTTTAGGTCCCAAGGAGGAGTTGATTTCCTCACAAGTGGCCTCATTCTCTGTGTGGCCCTGGAAAATCTTGCTATCCAGGGATGGGAGGCTAGTGATGTATCAAAAAATACACTAAGTGCTACAATCTGTACTTTTAGAGTACTAGGCCGAAGGCCCTTGTCAAATCCGAGTTGCAGGAAATCGAGGATCTTGGGGATATCTGGTTTTGAAGTATCCACATGACCTTCTCCCAGAAAGGAACAATACCGCTTCCAGATCTTGTTGTAAATCGCCGAAGTCACCGGCTTTCTGCTTGCCTGGAGAGTGGTAATGACCTCTTCTGACAGGCCTCTGGATCTTAAGGTTTGCCGTTCAGGATCCAAGCAGATAGGTGCAGAGAGTCTGGATTCTTGTGGAACACCGGACCCTGAAGAAGAAGGTCCTGCCTGTTCGGTAGAAAGACTGGTTCTTCTGTTGACATCCTGGACAGTAGAGAAAACCAGCTTCTTTTTGGCCAGAAGGGAACCACCAGGATTACAGTTGCTCTCTCGTCTTGTATCTTCCTGAGTGTCTTCGATATCAGAGGAAGAGGCGGAAAGGCGTACAGGAGGCCTTCTCCCCAATACTGAGACAAGGCGTCTACTGCTGTGGCTCCATCTAGAGGATTCAGAGAAAAAAATGCTCTGACCTTTGCGTTTGACCTGGCGGCAAAGAGGTCCACCTGAGGTGTGCCCCATTTCTGGCATAGACAGCTGAATACTTCCGGGTTCAGTTCCCACTCCCCGGGATGTACCGACTTTCGGCTCAAGAAATCTGCTAGTTGATTCTTGGTACCTTCCAGGTGAACTGCCGAGATGGATTTGACAGATCTTTCTGCCCACCTGAAAATCTGGTCTGCTAAGTGTTGCAGTGGTGGATGTCTCGGACCTCCCTGGTGTCTCAGAAATGCCACTGCTGTGACATTGTCGGACAGTATTCTCACGTGTCTGTCTCGGACACTGGGCCTGGCTCAACACTTTCCAGATCGCATACAGCTCTCTGAAATTCGATGATCTTGCCGCAATCTGAGGAGTCCATTCTCCCTGGTAGTATGTTCTTCCTATATGACCGCCCCATCCGTATTGACTGGCGTCTGTGGTAACCGTAACACAGGGATCGAGTACCCACGGTACTCCCTCTCTCAGGTTCCTCGGTCTGGTCCACCAGGTTAGGGATCTCTTCACTGACGGAGACACAAGCATCTTCCTGTCTAGGGAACTCTGTTTCCTGTTCCAGGATCCTAGGACTTCTCTTTGCAACTCCCGTGAGTGGAATTGGCTCCATTTCACACAGGGTATGCATGCTGTCATGAAGCCAAGTATCCTCATTGCATCTCTTATGGAGGGGGTACTTCTTCTGAATTGATGGATGTGTCTGATCAAGGCCTCTTGTCTGTCTTCTGGTAAGAAAGATGTTCTTAGGTTGGAATCCAAGATCACCCCCAAAAATTTTATTCTGGAATTTGGGACCAGGCAGGACTTTTTCCAGTTCACAATCCACCCCAGCTCTTGTAGGATGGAAAGGGTGAAAGTGCAGTCTATCTTGAGGAGTTTCTGTGATTTCGCCATTATCAGGAAGTCGTCCAGGTATGGGACTATGGTCACATTCTGATTCCTCAGATAGGCCACCACTTCCGACATCAGCTTGGTAAAGATCCTGGGCGCTGAAGCAAGCCCGAAGGGGAGACATCTGAACTGAAAGTGATGTACAATCCCCCTGTTCATTATGGCAAACCTCAGGAATTTTTGGTAGGAGAGGTGTATCGGGACATGATAGTATGCATTGCTCAGATCTAGGGTACACATTACCATGTCTTTGTCTATTAGAGGCGTCGTGGATCTTATAGATTCCATCCGGAATCTTTTGTACCGTACCCATTTGTTTAATGGTTTTAAGTTTATAATCGTCCGGGAGTCCCCGGACGGTTTCTTTATTGAAAATAAATGAGAATAATGGCCTTCGCCTCTTTCTGAGATGGGAACTGGCACAATCGCTTCTAATTCTAACAGCTCCTGGATGTTTGTCCACATGGAGGAGTCGGAGAGCGGGCAAGGTCGGGTTACTACAAATCTTTCTGGGGGACTGCCGGAGAATTCTAATTTGTATCCCTGTGCAATTACTTGTAGAATCCAAGGATTCTGGGACACCTTCTGCCAACCCCCTAGAAATTTCTGTAATCGACCTCCCACCTTTATGTCATTTATTTGACTTTGGTGTACCTGCACTAGGGAAGATGGAATCTCTACCTTTTCCACCCTTGGGATAAGACCACCTCCCAGTCTTCCCTTTCCCCTTGTAGTCTGTCCTCTGACCAGGTCGGGACCTACGAAAGGGCTGATATTTTTTGGTATTCTCCTCAGGGAAACCTTTCTTTTTATCTGAGGCCTTTTCTAGAATATCGTCTAGAATTGGCCCAAATACTTTATTTCCTGAGAATGGGATTCCACACAATTTATTTTTTGACTGGAGATCCCCCGACCAGGTTTTAAGCCATATGGCTCTTCTGGCCGCATTAGACAGGGATTCGCTTCTAGCCGCGAACCTTACAGATTCGGCAGAAGCGTCTGCCATAAAGCCTGTTGCGAGTTTGAGCAATGGCAATGATTTAAGGATAACCTCTCTGGAAGTTTTGGCTTTGAGGTGATCCTCTAAATCGTCAATCCATAAGTGCCTTGACCGGGCTACGGAGGTTGCCACTATATTGGCCCGTATTATTGCCGCGGAGGACTCCCAAGTTCTCCTTAGCAAACCGTCTGCTTTACGATCCATAGGATCTTTTAATGCGGAAGAGTCCTCAAATGGGATTGAGGTCTTCTTCGCCACCTTTGCTAGTGGGACATCGATCTTGGGAACTTCATCCCACACTTTAATGTCCTCAGGGTTGTAGGGCAAACGAAGTCTAAAGTCCCTGGGAATCACTAGCTTCTTCTCCGCTTCCTGCCACTCTTCCAGGATCATGGAACGAATGTGGTTGTTGACGGGGAAGACTTTTGTCACTTGGGCATGTAATCCGCCAAACATCTCGTCCTGGATCGAGGTCTCCTCTGGTGTATCTTGTAGCTGCATGGTGTTACGCACAGCATAAAGAAGCTCATCCGTGTCTGTTGCGGAGAAGAGATATCTCTTCCCTCTGCCCACAGATCCGTCTCTTTCTTCCTGGTCAGAATCCCCCGAAACCTCACCCTCGGAAGAGGGGCTAGATTCCCTCGGCCTCTTCCGTGAAGTCTGCGGTTCTGACTGAGTAGCCTGGGGAAGATTCAAGCTTGAGATAGAAGCCTGAACCTCCTGTCGTATCATGGTCCTCATACTGGATAGCAGCGCTGTCTGCTCATCACCCACAATTTTGGATGTGCATGATTTGCACAATGGTTTCCGCCAGTTTTCCGGAAACTTAGTGGAACATATCGGGCATTTATTTTTCCCCGATTTTTTTCTTTCGGCTGTGGGGATGGAAGGCTCAGCCTAGGGTAAAATAGAGACACGTGGCACCGTAAGTAGGAAGCAGGGGGAGGGGTGAGCTTTGTGGTATGGCTTTGCATAGCCCACTCACGTGCCCCTGAAGCTGGTCAGTCCCCTCAGGTCTGGCAGTCTCCTCCATTAGTGACAATTCTACGTATAGCCGAGTGCTCCCTTTGTCAGGATGGCCGGCGGTATACAGACCCCCCTGGTGAGATTATATAGGTTTTACCTGGTTGATCCTGCCCTCCTTACCGCCGCTGCGGTGACCGCGCTGAGCCCCTCACCGAGGCCGGCGCTGCTGCCGGCATCATCCTCCATGCTGGTCGCACCGGAAGTGACGCGGTAGTCGCAACCGGAAGTGACGCGGCCGCTGGACCCGGAAACCGCGGCCGCACGCTGGAGCCGGCCGCTGCTGGAAGCGGTCGCCGCATACACCTCCCGGCATGCAGGCACCCGGGCCGAGAGCCCCCCGAGGAGGAAGCGGACCGGACCCCAGGAGCAGCGCTACACTGGGGAGGCTGAGGGACCCCCCATGGCAGGTATCAGCCGCAGATATCTTGCGGCGGGGAAGGGAAAGGCTGGGCCCCCCGATCCCCACCATCTGCACAGCACCGTCGGAGGGCGTCTTGCAGTTCCTATCCGCAGTGGGACAGGAAAAACACTGATGGGTGGAGTGGGGAGGGTCCTTTTAACTTGTGGTTCCTGTCCCACTACGGATAAGAAGGACGTCCTCCAATGGTGCTGTCAGGTGGTGGACTGGAAAGCAAAGGTTTTTGCTCATTTTTTTTTTTTTTTTTTTTACGGTGTGCACCGAAGGAGTTACCGTTTTATAGGATGGCTCATTCCGGACGCGGCGATACCAAATATGTGTACTTTTTTGTATATATCTAATATATAAAGCTGAATGTGTGCGTGTATGTGTGTATGTCCGGGATTGGCATCTGCACCGTCGCAGCTACAGCCATAAAAATTTGCACAGTCACACGTATGGACCCCGAGAGCGTCATAGGCTATGTTGTGAGGCAAATTTTAAACCCACGCGTTCCAATTCACTAAACAATTTTGCCCCTATCTACATAATGGGGAAAAAGTGAAAGGAAAAGTGTTGGGAGACAAATTGACAGCCAGGAGGAGATGGCATACAGGTATATACTATATACAGGGGAGATGATATACACCGCTATATATTATATACAGGAGATGACATACAGGTATATACTATATACAGGGGAGATGACATACAGGTATATCTAATATATAAAGCTGAATGAATGTGTGTGTGTGTGTGTGTGTGTGTGTGTGTGTGTGTGTGTGTGTGTGTGTGTGTGTGTGTGTGTGTGTGTCTCCGGGATTGGCATCTGCAACGTTGCAGTTACAGCCACAAAATTTTGCACAGTCACATGTCTGGACCCTGAGAGCGTCATAGGCTATGTTGTGAGGCTAAATTTTAACCCCCCGCGTTCCAATTCACCAAACAATTTTGCCTCTATCTACTTAATGAAAAAGTGAAAGGAAAAGTGTTGGAGGCAAATTGACAGCTGCCAGATGTGAACAAGGGGGACTTAAAGAGTGAGAGTGATGGCGCCAAAGAGTATATACCGTACAGTTGCAAAGGTGAGGCCCCGACACAGGATACTCACCACACACAGGGATATGAACACACAGAAAATCTACCACACACTACCACGTGTTTGAACACATATATCACCCTCAGCACACATTTCACCACACATACAGGAGTCGCCACGCGCAAAACTCACCACATGCAAAACTAGGCTCACGCAAAACTCGCCACACGTGCAAAACTCACCTCATGGAAAACTCGCCACACGCAAAACTTGCACATGCGGAAAAATTGCCACATGCACAAAAGTTGCAACACATGCAAAAGTTGCCTCACACAAAACTTGCACATACTCAAAACGCACCACAAATAAAACTCACCACGTGCAAAACTCGCCATGCGCAAAACTTGCTGCACACAACTCGACACACAAAAAGTTGCTACACGCATGTCGCCACACAAAACTCATCTCACAAAAGTCGCTACATGCATGTAGCCACACGCAACTCAACACACACAACGTGACACATGAAACTCGCCCTAAAACACACACAAGTCTGGTATTATCCTTCAAAAATAAAAATCTGATTAATAAGCAGACAAACTACAAGAGCAACAAATGTACCATATAGGAAATACGGCAGCTGTCAGTCACATGACCTGTCTATTATGTGTGAGCTAATATATACTGCCAGGGGGGAGGGCTTCCTGTTGGCTGGGGATTTACCAGGCTGCCAATTTAGCTTACAAATACTGAGGTAAAAATACTGAGCAAATAACGTGTGAACGAGGTCTAATACAGGAGATGACACACAGATATATACTATATACAGGAGATGACACACAGGTACATACTATATACAGAGGAGATGACACACAGGTACATACTATATACAGGAGGAGATGACACACGTATATACTATATACAGGAGATGACATACAGGTATATACTATATACAGCAGCAGATGACACAGGTATATACTATATACTGGAGGAGATGACGCACGTATATACTATATACAGGAGATGACATACAGGTATATACTATATATAGATGACATACAGGTATATAGTATATACAGAAGAGATGACATACAGGTATATACTATATACAGGAGATGACATAGGTATATACAATATACAGGAGATGACATACAGCAGGTATATACTATTTACAGGGGAGATGACATACAGGTATATACTATATACAGGAGATGACATACAGGTGTGAGTGCAAAATGAGAGGAGTGAGGGAAAATAGTGGAGTGATCGGAAAATGACAGATGTGAGGTTGAAATGACAAGTTAGGGGGGAATGAGAGGAATGAGGGGGAAAATGAGAGGTGTAAGGGAGAAAATGAGAGATGTGAGGGGGAAAATGAGAGGCGTGATGGGAAAATAAGAGAAGCGTGGTGCTATAACTAACCACAGATATTTACTATGCCCAGGCAACGCCGGGCTCTTCAGCTAGTATGTATATATATATATATATATATAAATATTAGTGATGAGCGAGTGTACTCGTTGCTCTAGCATGCTCAGGTGGTCTCCGAGTATTTGTAACTGCTCGGTGACACAGTTTTCGTTGCCTCAGCTGCATGATTTACAGCTGATAGCTTGATAACATCCCTAGCAACCAGGCAACCCCCACATGTACTCAGGCTGGCTAGCAGCCATAAATCATGCAGCTGAGTCAACATAAACTAAATCTCCAGGCAGTTACAAATACTCAAAGACCACCTGAGCATGCTAGGGAAAACCCGAGCAACGAGTACACTCGCTCACCACTAATATAAATAGCTGTAACTGTAGATGGAAGTCATCACGTGACCTGCATCCGGGGCAACATGGGATCCCCTGTGATGTGATCAGATCTCATCACGTGGGGGCATCAGAGAGGTGAGTATAGCAGGGGGCTCCCTCTGTTATCTTCTAAATGCCGTGATCGTGGCATCTAGAAGATAGCAAAGGGTTAACATCATTGGGACCTGATCTAATCCGGTCCCGATGATGTCAGCTGTCAGAGCAATGGCTCTGCACAGGAATCACAGTGCTTGCAGGATCCTGGGGGTCCTGAGTGCTGCAAGACCACCAACCGTAGAGAAACGTTTATCTACTGTTCACGGTCACGAAGCTGTTAAATACCAATCTATTAGGGTACCGTCACACATTGAAATTTTCATCGCTGCGACGGCACGATTCGTGACGTCGCAGCGTCGTATAATCATCGCTCCAGCGTCGTAGACTGCGGTCACACGGTGCAATCACGGCGCTGGAGCGATGCCGAAGTCCCCGGGTAACCAGGGTAAACATCGGGTAACTAAGCGCAGGGCCGCGCTTAGTAACCCGATGTTTACCCTGGTTACCAGCGTAAACGTAAAAAAACAAACAGTACATACTCACCCGTCGGTGTCCTTCAGGTCCCTTGCCGTCTGCTTCCTGCTCTGAGTGCGGCCGTACAGTGAGAGCAGAGCGCAGCACCGCTGTGTGTGACATCGCTGGATCGCTGTCACACACAACGATCCAGCGATGTCAGCGGGTGATCAAGCGACGAAAGAAAGTTCCAAACGATCTGCTACGACGTACGATTCTCAGCAGGGTGTCTGATCGCAGTAGCGTGTCAGACACTGCGATATCGTAACGATATCGCTAGAACGTCACGAATCGTAACGTCGTAGCGATGGAAATTTCAATGTGTGACGGTACCCTTAGTCACTGCCCATTGTTTAATCTTATCTAGATCTTTCTGAATCCTTTCTCTTGTCTTCTCTAGTGTTAGCTATCCCTCCTAGCTTTCGTCTGCAAATTTGATTAATTTACCTTCAATTCCTTTATCTAGATCATTTATAAAAATGTTGAACAACACTGGGGCCAGGACAGAGCCTTGTGGTACTCCACCTGAAACACTATTCCAATTGGGTGTGCAACTATTTATTAAGACTCTTTCAGTGCGATCACTGAGCCAGTTATGAATCCTCCTAACCGTAGCCTTGTGAATCCTATACTTGGTTATTTTCTCAATAAGGATAGTATGAGATACTTTATCAAATGCTTTGCTGAAGTCGAGATATACTATATCTACCGCATTTCCCTGATCCACCCAGTCAGTGATTCCATCATAAAAGAAAATTCAATCAATCAGTCTGGCATGACTTGTTACAAACCCATTATGGCTCTGGTTAATTACTGTATTACATACATGCTGTTTAATAATTTGTTCAAAGATATTTCCTTGTATTGAAGTAAGGATTTATATTTGCATTAAGAGATGGATTGTATTATCCGTCCCTAAATTTTGTCACCAGTTTTCCTTTTGCGGCCGCATCCAGGTAGGTTGGCTACAGCCCCATAGACCTTACAATTCTGAATATGTGCAGCTACAGTAATAGGAACATCCAGGTGTTTGTAAACGGACTTGTGGCCTTTACCATTTTTGTTTCTAATTTCCTGAGAACAGTTTCCTCAGCTTTCTGGGCTCCATGTTGTGTGGACCACAAGATGATAATAAACAGCACAGTGACTACTTTTCACCATGTAAATAGGCACTGACTAATTATAAGTCTGTAAACACCTGCAGATACTAAATACACCTTAGATTAACATATCCCAATGATCACATTATTTTCATTCTTTATCACTTTTTGCCCTGGCCATTTTAGTTTTTTTTTATGCTGAACCACAATTCACAAGTAAAGTCTGATTCTCATTTGTTGTCTTTCTGTAAATTTACATTGAAAGTTGCTTTTGTCAGTTTCAAGTTATCTTAGTGACCATTGTGAGTTTTTCGTACATTAACAGAAAGTACCAACAACCTTGTCCGTGTGTGGCCTCCCTCTCTACAGCCATAGGCGTTAATATAGCTGCATGGGATCTGACTCCATCGCAATTCCCATGCCTCAGCGAAGGAATCTGACAAGAATTAGCAGCTGCTGATGGAAATTTTTGCCTCTTAATCAGACACTTATCAGTTGTACATTACTTTCTGTGCCACCATCCCAGTTACCCTCACTAGGTCTGGTGCCAATGACGGCAACCATCATTTGCTCAGTGCAGTCTTCTCAATGGCTCAGAAAATAAACAAGCTTTTACTAGTTTAGCCCAGAGGTAGTGACCGGCTTCATCACCAATCCCCCCCAACCGTCTCTTTATGGATCCTGCGCACAGTTATGGGTAGGGAGGAGTGGACCCGTGGAAGTTCAAGTTCGTTTGGTTCGGTGACCAGAACTGTACCCAAACGTAAACCTGAACCCCATAAAAATCAATGGGGGCCCAAACTCTGGAGCTGCAAAATGTTTGTCTCTCACTCTCTTCCCCGAACTGTAAAACGGATGTCAGCACCGGACACTAGGTGTCTGGTACAAACCTTAAACTTTACAGTTCAGGTTTGCTTATCTCGTCATGGCAGAAAAGGGGTTTCCCCAAACTGTCCCCAAAAAAGCTGAAAGCTACAATTGCCCGCAATGTCGTGTGTTGAATAATTAGGATTTAAGATGCGGAGGCTCACTCCTGCAAAGTGGTGGCTTTTCTGCCCTCAGCCCCTCACTCTGTAACGTTATGGGGCAGAGTTGCTGCAGTTCCTTCCACTTCACAATATTATCACACAGGTGATGGGGGGGAAGATTCAGAAGGAATAAATGTAATGAACGGACTTGTCCCAGCGCTGGCTCATATCACAGGACCGCGCTGGTATCAGTGAGCTCTTTACTAATGTGACAAAGCGGCTTGTGGTAAAGGTAGACTACATAGAGAGACACTGGAGGTTCTACACCAGGGGTGACGGGACTGGAAAGGATTAGGCGCACAGCTTGGTGTACAAGTTGGCAGACATTTACGACTGCTCCTATAATTGTCATGTGTTACTTTCTGCAGCCCCACCATTTGCTTAATGCACAATCTTGTAGATGACCCTGAAAATAAACAATCCCTCTACGAGCGTGTACTAGCTGTACTCAGAACTGGTGGAGGTTGTCCCTGTACCCAGCAATGGGGAATTGGTATACGGATCGTGGTACATTAAAGTCCAACTGCACATGCTGATTTATGGCTCATGTTCAGTATGTTGGTTTGGGACACATGCAAAATTGGCTTTTAGGCCAGGGCCGGTTTGTGTGATCACCCCCAGGTATATAGAAATATCCTTCAGACCTGAGGTACAGTATGTTACCATCCTCCACAGGCATCTGTTTAGCCCTCTAAACACTCAGTGGCTTCTGCCAATATGGTGTCAGGATACAGTACCACGCTTTGAGGAAATGATGCCAACAGCCGCACATCATCAGGCTTCATGTCATCCTCTTCTGGACGTCTGCATGTGGGCTCGGGTGGTGGTCTAGATATTTAGTATCAGCCTCGGACGCTGTGTAACAGTACCAAACATTGAACAGTAGGCCAAGAGGCAAATAATAGGGCAGAATGGATGTGTGGACATACCCTCCACACTACACTGTGGTGGGCACTAGAGCCGAGCACCTGCAGGTTTTTTGCTGCACATGCCAGAGCCGCTCTAAAGCTCACACTGTTGAGAATCCACACAAAGTTTAGTCTTTCTCCTTCCATATGCATAATGGACAATGTGGCCCCCCCCAAACACCACAGCCCGGTGGGCAGGAGCTCTGAGCAGGCGACAACGGTCAATGACAGGCAGAAGAGGCAGCAGGGACTGTACAGCACAATTCATTCTAATAAAACAAGATAAGGGCAGGTGGCAAGTGACACCGGGCAGAGCAGAGGCAACACAAGTACAAAAATTGACAAATATACATTTCTACATCTGGTCACATGAGTCTCCTCATGATGTATTTACAGTGCATTGATGCACGGGGCTGGGAATCTTGGTCCACTGTCCATGGGCCTGGTCTCCAAGGCCGCTCCATCAGCGGGCATCATTCTTAATAATGATCTCTACCCCGTGATGACGGAGCTGAGTGCGAAGAATCAGATTCTTGTTCTTGATATCTTCCACCTGCACAAGAAGGATAAGACCCAGTCACCAGTGTCTTGTAGCCACAACTCCCTCAGGCCTAGAAACTTACCTGCTGCCTTAACATCTCATTGTCCATCTGCAGCTGCTCGAGGTTCTGCAGCTCCTCAGACAGGCGCAAGTTCCCCTGGCGCAGCTCTTGGATGTAGTCACAGGCTTTAGACAAGATGCCACCTTTGCTCTAAAGAACAGGCAAGATTTGAGAGTTGGGAATTGCCACCAGATCCTACGTGCTCCCAAACACAGCATGCCCACTCCTTCAAATGATCCATCTCTGCTAGTGCAGGCCATACTGAGCGAGATCAAACTGTGCGTCACTGGGACTGATGTGAAACCTCCCTGAGCAGAGTGGTGGGGGGATATGTTGGCACGGTATCATCATCAGCCACATTATTGGAAACAGGGTGATGTGGAGGGGAAGGTCCTGAACCCTGCCTGCCATGGAAGCATTGGGCTTGCAGCTCTGTACCTGGCCGGACTTCGTACTCTCCATAGAGCAGTCGGGGATGATCTTGGACAGCTGAACAATCCAGTTGTTGATCTTGTCCCGACGCCGGCGCTCCACTGTGAAGAGAAACAGTATTACGCTGGAGCACGTAATGTGCATAGCGTCCTCCAAGCAAACCATTACATGACGTTACCTTCATTATGCTGCGCTCTCCTCTTCTCATCACGTGTGGTGCGAGGGCCATCAGATTTCCTAGACAGGGGAGAGGACGGACGGATGGACATGTGTGACATCTTCATTTACAACTTTCAGGTTTATGACATTCACAATGACAGATACTCACGGAGAGTACGGGTGAGTCCTGGGAGCGATGGACCGCTGAGCTCCCCCCTGGAGAACGTCTTGAGGAGACATCATAACAAAGAACTGCCCTGTGAGGTGGAAGCAGAGATCAGCTTGTGTCCAAGGGTACAAATGATAGCCGTACTCAGATCTTACCCTCACCGGTGGACGCTGCCGGACCCAGCAGGGCCTCATTGTTTTGTGTTGTAACCACAGTTGTTGCAGTGGCACCTGCTCCGACTGACGTACTTGTGTCTGCCACTGCTGCTGTGGGAAAATAGGTGTAGTGGGTCTCTGTGGTGGTGTCGCTCTCCCCAGCATCCTCACTGGTGAACGCGCCTTGGATGACTGCCTGCAACGTGTGGGAGATGACGTTCCCTTCTAGGGTCACTGGCTGCATATTACACATAGGCAAAGGACTCACCTGAGTCATTGACTGAGCCGCTGGGAACCCACTGATGGCACCTGAGCCCTCCGTCTGTCCATCCAACTGACCCTCTGCCACCTGGATTACCCTGTACATGACCTGGAGATGACAAAGCCATACAACAGACTATATCCAGGGCTAAAAATCCGCTGCAGGCCCCAAAGAACCAGAGCAGGAAGGTCCCATGCTCCTCCCCATAATATAGTGCTTCCCCCTACTCTCACTATCTAGTCATGCATTATACCACTCCCCCCCCCGCTGCCTGGCCGTGTATTATACCAATCCCCACCCCATATCTAGCCGTATGTTATACCAATTCCCCCCCCCCCCCCCCATATCTGGTCGTGTATTTTACTGCCCCCTCCACTATATCTGGCTGTGTATTTTAACTCTCCCCCCGCTATATGGCGGTGTTTTATACCCCCCCAGTATCTAGCCATGTATTATACCACTCTCTCCCCCATTATCTAGCTGTGTATTATACCACTCCCCCCATATCTGGCCCAGTATTATACTACTCCCCCATATCTGGCCATGTATTGTACGACTCCCCACCCCCCCATATATGGCCGTGTATTATACCACTCCCCCCGCTATTTAGCCATGTATTATATGGCTCCCCACCCATATCTGGCCGTGTATTATACAGCTCTTCCTGCATATCTGGCTGTGTATTATAGAGCTCCCTCCCCGCTATCTGGCCATGTACTATAGAGCTTTCACCGCTATCTGGCTATGTATTATAGTGACCCCCATGTCTGGCCTTGTATGATAGTACCCTCCATATCTGGCTCTGTATTATATCACCTACCTGTGTACCTCCACTGTCGGCCCGGAATACATACTTCACCCCCGGGTCCGAGAAGGTTGCGGCTGACTGGATACTAGCAATGGCAACGCTGGTGGGGTCCTCCCCTGTGGCCACTGCACCTTGTGGAGAGAAAGAGGCCAGTAAGAATATGTGCAGATGATAACACCTCCCAAATATCCCCAAAACCCGGCTCACCTTCCTGAACGCGGACAGTGCCCTCCTCAATCTCTGATGCTTTCTGCTGCCTTCAAGAAAGGGCACAGAGAAAATTATAACAGGCCCCCATATACATACAATACAGCGATATATAAACTCCCCAACCCAATATACATACAACGATATATAAGCTTCTTATCCCCACCCATACATACAGTACAGAGATATAGATATATATAGGCTTCGCACTCATACATACAGCACAGCCATATATAGGTTTCCCACCCCCAAATACATACAGTACAGCGATATATGGGCTCCCCCGTATACATACAGTACAGCGATATATGGGCTCCCCCGTATACATACAGTACAGCGATATATGGGCTCCCCCGTATACATACAGTACAGCGATATATGGGCTCCCCCGTATACATACAGTACAGCGATATATGGGCTCCCCCGTATACATACAGTACAGCGATATATGGGCTCCCCACCCTCCCCAGGAAACCAGGAATTGGAAGGCTTTGGGAGAATGTGCATATTCCTTGTGCATTCTGGAAACCTGATGATTTTTGGGTGTAGCTGGATTGAGCTGCTTGGAGGAAATGGTCAAACCGATGGTGGTTGAACATAAATCTGTTTTGTTCAACATGGAGAAGGAGATTACCCATATGGTGAGCTGCAATGTGTGCTACATGTTTACAGACTTAGGCCGGGATCACACATGCTAGAAATACGGCCGAGTCTCGCATGTTAATACTCGGCACTGTTGCCGACTCTCGGGAGCGGAGCGTGCGGCTCCATGTATTGCTATGCGGCTCCATGTATTGCTATGCGGCTCCATGTATTGCTATGCGGCTCCATGTATTGCTATGCGGCCGCACGCTTTGCTCCTGAGTGCTGGGTATTAACATGCGAGACTCGGCCGCGTTTCTCGCATGTGTGATCCCGGCCTCAAAGTTAGGTATATGATTCAGCAGCGCTAGTAGTAGAGAGTTTTTCGATGCTGCAAATCTGGACAATAACCACAGGTTTGTCAATAGGATATATGTTAAAATATAATAAATTTGTGCAAGGGAAAAACTGGAGAATATATGGGAAAAAAATAGAATCTTTACTGCAAATAATAAGTAAAAAGTGCAACAATGTCAAAGAAAATGAATATATGATACAATTTGCACTAAGCCTGTTTAAGTAATTGATCCCAATACCGCCCATAGAGGGGACGCAGTTACTGACCTCAGCGACCGGGATTCACCATAGATCACCAGACACAACTGCCGCCTGCATCCTAACGAAGAACCAGCGGTCACCATCATCACACCGGCTCCACGAAAGGTAAACCGCAGCAAGTGAACAGGCTACTGGATACTGCGGTAGCTTTCTAATAGAAATACTGTCACCGGCAAGAGCAGCCTCTTCTTTGTGCAAATTTCGGCTTCTACATGCATGCTCCAAAACTGACTTTTAGACTGTCCTCCTAATGGCCTAAAGGGCCCTCAAAATACACAGGATTCTGGACTATTTTATTGGGACTTTTATACATTATTGCTGTGAAGCCTTCTGTTTGTTCTTGGCATATATTGATTAATCATTCATTCCTTGCAGTTATCTATTATTTTTTGCATCCCAGAAACAGGAATCTTGCCTATGTGGTACCGTATTTTTCGGACTACAAGACGCACTTTTTTCCCAAAAAAACGTTAGGGGAAAATGGGGGTGCGTCTTGTAGTCGCAATATACTTACAAATCATGCGGCAGCGGTCCCGATGCAGCCTCCCTTCCCATGCAGCCTCCCTAACCATGCTGTTGCGGCTGTGGGCAGGGGCTGTGCTGCGGGGCTGTGGCAGCGGGTCTCTGGGCTCCGACGGCATTTCCTCAAAGCCCGGAGGCCCCCCGCTCATCCGGTAATGGCATGTTGCGGTGGCCTCCGGGAACATGGGCGCCGGGAAAATGGTCGCCGGGCCGGCGCACGCTCAGATTCAAATCTAGTCAACGAGATTTCGTCTCCCGAGATCTCGGAGCGAGATCTCGGCAACAAGATCTGAATCTGAACGTGCGTCAGCCCAGCGGCCATTTTCCCGGCGCCCATGTTCTCGGAGGCCACCGCAACATGCCATTAATGGATGAGCGGGGGGCCTCCGGGCTTTGACGAAATGCCGTCGGAGCCCAGAGAGCCGCTGCCACAGCCCTGCAGCACAGCCCCTGCCCCGGAGCACAGCCACTGCCCCGGAGCACAGCCACTATTCAGGAGCACAGCCACTATTCAGGAGCACAGCCCCTGTCCTGGTCCACAGCCACTATTCCAGACCACAGCCCCTGCCCCGGAACACAGCCACTACCCCAGAGCACAGAGCCTCCACCCCTGCCCAAGCACAGAGCACCGCACCAGCCTGGGATGGGATTTCCTGGAGGTCAACGCACCAGCCTGGACCACCGAAAGACCCCTGTGACCACTTCTCCACCTGTGCCGATCCCTTCACTGGTAAGCTGAATTCGGACTGTAAGACGTACCCCCATTTGAAACATTATTCTTTTTCCTTATTTTTATTCTGAAAATTTGGGGTGCGTCTTATGGTCCGATGCATCTTATAGTCCGAAAAATACGGTAATTAATCTGTGTTCTGTTATATATTATATACTATTTTTTCTCTACAGCTGGGCTAAGTGCAATTACCGAGGTGGTTCCTTTTCTCTCTGACATGGTTTCACTTTTTACTTATTTTCAGTAAAGCTTCTATTTTTTCCCATATATTCTCCAGTTTTTCCCTTACGCAAATTTATAATATTTTAACATGTTTACAGACTTGCCAGAGGAGAAAACAAACTTTACGTGCCAGAAATGTAGCTTGTGACTCTGTTAGAGGAAAAGGTGCAAAGTCTTCAGGAGAGAATAGCTACACTGAAGCTCAAAGAAGATGAGGATTTCCTTGACAGAGCAGCAGAATCTATTCAGAATGTTCCAAGAGATGAACTACTCAGTATAGGAGAAATGGAAGCACATGACCCAAAGAAGCATGAGGATGAGGAGGCAGTCAGCACCCATACCGATGAAGAACCGCTACCAGGCTCTCACGGAGGACAACTATGAAGATGTACATCAAAAAGTGCTGTACAAACAAAACCCCAGTAAGAAGTCAGAAGCCTCAAGGGAGAAAAAGAAGCACTGTGGTGAAGAAGAAAAGGAGAGTGGTGGTCGTGGGGGATTCCGTACTCAGAGGAACAGAAGCCGCTATCTGCTGATCAGACATTACCTCACAAAAAGTGTGCTGTCTTCCAGGTGCCCAAATCATCATATCACGTTTATGATAGGAAAGTGCCCCAAAATGTACATCTTTACATAGAGATGTGAATAGTGATATATAATTCCTCCACATGTGCTCAGCAGCCCCTCCTCCACCTTACACCATGTGCTGGTATCAGGATTGAGGGGATGTACCTTTGCCTGTAGACAATAGACTTGTGACCTCATCCCTACACACCTGGGGCTGAACAGACCTCTTCTTGGCTGGACATAAAAGGGGCAACACATGTGCTTGGAGCTCTCTTTACCTGCATCCTGGAATGATCATGGATCCACAAGGTGGCTGAGTATATCTGTATCCTCTTTTCTTACTTGGCCCTGTAACCTCTTAGGCCTTAGGGTTAGTAAGCTATAGATTGGGAGGGCTGATATTGTATGTGTGATTTGAGTATTTGGGCAGTTAATTGTGGGTTTTTATATTGTGGTGATATTGTTGTGATATTACTGGATATATTACTGTGTGATACTGTTGGGATATCACTGTATACTGTAGTGATATTACTGTACTAGAGTTGTAATATCTAAAATTATATATTTTAGATATTACATTTTTATAGTCGCCAGCTTGGGTATAAATATATATGTATGTAATAGACTGCAGACTTGTGTGTGTGTGTAATAAATATCCTTTATTGTTACACTGTTTGGTCTCAGATAGTATAAGGAAAAGATAATGTTGAGGCGTATTTAGTGGATATTAATTATTAATAGTCAAGTTTGGTGATAATAGTTAATATCGGACCTCAATAGAGGTGTAAGGAGAGTTCCCTCTTTTGGTAACTATAAGTTTAGTACATTTTTAGAGGGCAACCCTTTCCTTTTACATAGGGTATCAAGACTCTTCGGTGCTAAAGACGATTACTGAAGGCTATGAATACACGTTAGAACAAATGACAAAGCAAGAAAGAAACTGGAAACTATAGGCAGAGACTCTGAAGACCTAGACCGGAAAGTGAAGGAACTGGGAGCAGGGGTCATCTCATCCATCCTCCCAGTGGATGGACATGAACCAACGAGATTGAACAGGAATCTACAGGTGAATAATTAGCTACGTCGATAGTGCTGTGAGCAATGTTTTGGGTTTCTTGACCATGGAGTGAATTACTAGTATTATGGACTTCTTGCTAAAGATGTGTTGCATCCTACGAAAGCAGGAAAACACATTTGGTAGACGTCTTGCTACAGTCATCAGGAGAGCTTTAAAATAGAGTAATATGGGATGGGAAATATATGGCCAGAAAGAAATATGCAGCTAATGAATTCTTTTGAGAACCCTGCTATTAGAAGTGGAAAGGAAGAACAAAAACAACAAACTCTGAATGAAAATGGTGGAGCAAGATAAGCAGACTACAGACTAAAATATGTCTATACAAATGCAGAGAATGGGAAACAAACAAGGAGAATTGGAGCTGCTAACACAGGATGAGAGATATGATGTAATAGACATCACTGAAACCTGGTGGGATGATACATATGACTGGAATCAGGATTAAACAAGAAAGGAGGAGGTGTTGCATTTTATGTTAGGAAATTGTACATCTCCACAGAGATCCACGCTTCAGACACTGGTAGCTCTGTAGAAACTGGGTAAGAATTCAAGGAGAGAAGAATAGAAAGGACAATATTGTAGGGGTTTACTACAGGCCACCTGGTAAGACTGAATAAATTGATGAACTCTTTTTACATTAGAGGTCTCTGTTCTTAAAAAAAAAAAAAAGTACAAAAGTGATTTGTTAAGAATCTCTCTCAGGCAAAAGTAAATTCTTATCTTCTCTTGCTGACAACTTTAACTTCCAAAAGGTAGAAAACAAGAGGATCTGCAATCTTGGACCTAATTCTTACTGCAGAAAGGCAGATTTTAATGGACTCAGAAAGAGGGTAGGAAAGGTCCAATGGCTGGATGATTTAAAGCAGAGGTCCCCAACCGCCGGTCCGCGGACCAGGACCGGGCCGTTGGGGTTTTTCAGCCGGTCCGCGGCGCCGCTGACAGCTACCGTATATACTCAAGTATAAGCCGAGATTTTCAGCCCAAATTTTTGGGCTGAAAGTGCCCCCTCGGCTTATACTGAGTCACGGTCGGCGGTGGGGTCGGCGGGTGAGGGAGAAGGGCGCTGAGGCATACTTACCTAGTCCCGGCGATCCTGGCGCTCCCCCTGCCCGTCCCACGGTCTCCAGGTGCAGCAGCTCTTCCCCTGTACAGCGGTCACGTGGGACCGCTCATTAGAGAAATGAATAGGCGGCTCCACCTCCCATAGGGGCGGAGCCGCCTATTCATTTCTCTAATCATCGGTGCCGGTGACCGCTGACAGAGGAAGAGGCTGCGGCACCGAAGACCAGCTGTCCGGGGGAAGGAGCGGGACGCCGGGAGCAGGTAAGTATTACATAGTCACCTGTCCTCGTTCCACATGCCGGGCGCTGTCTCCTTCTTCCCGGCGTCTCTCTGCACTGACTGTGCAGGTCAGAGGGCGTGATGACGCATATAGTGTGCGCGGCGCCCTCTGCCTGATCAGTCAGTGCGGAGAGACGCCGGAAAGATGGCGCCGAGGAGCTGCAAGCAAGAGAGGTGAGTATGTGTTTTATTATTTTTATTGCAGCAGCAGCACAGCTATGGGGCAATAATGGACGGTGCAGAGCACTATATGGCACAGCTATGGGGCAATAATGGTGCAGAGCACTATATGGCACAGCTATGGGGCAATAATGGTGCAGAGCACTGTATGGCACAGCTATGGGGCAATAATGGTGCAGAGCACTGTATGGCACAGCTATGGGGCAATAATGGTGCAGAGCACTGTATGGCACAGCTATGGGGCAATAATGGTGCAGAGCACTATATGGCACAGCTATGGGGCAATAATAAACGGTGCAGAGCACTGTATGGCACAGCTATGGGGCAATAATGGTGCAGAGCACCAGGGAAACAAGCATGGTGCTCCCACTCATTCTGAACCTATGGTAAGTTGAATCACAATCTCATTATAAATGTCATAATTATATGATAAGTATGCACTAAGCTCCATCCCTCCATAACCCCACCCCCATATGACCAAAGCCCCGCCCCTGCCCCACCCCCACCGGGCCATGGAAAACTGGTCTTGCTTAACGCTGGTCCCTGGTGCAAAAAAGGTTGGGGACCTCTGATTTAAAGGACCTAAATGTCCAGGATGGATGAGAGATTTTGATAAAGGAAATTCTCACTGCACAATCTATAACAATCCTGAAAAGTAGGAAGAATTGGAAGCATTTAAAGGGAACCAGTCACCCCCAAAATCGATGGTGAGGTAAGCTCACCGTTATCAGGGGCTTATCTACAGCATTCTGTAATGCTGTAGATAAGCCCCCGATGTTACCTGAAAGAGGAGAAAAAGAGGTTATAATATACTCATCTGGGCAGTCCCGCTGTGGTCCGTGGTCAAATGGGCATCTCAGGTCCGCTCCAGCGCCTCCTATGTTCATTCCATGACGTCCTCTTCTGGTCTCCGCGCCGCGGCTTCGGCGCAGGCGTACTTTGTCTGCCCTGTTGAGGGCAGAGCAAAGTACTGCAGTGCGCAGGCGCCGGGCCTCTCTGACCTTACCGGCGCCTGCGCACTGCAGTACTTTACTCTGCCCTCAACAGGGCAGACAAAGTACGCCTGCGCCGAAGCAGCGGCGTGAAGACCAGAAGAGGACGTCATGGAATGAAGATGGGAGGCGCTGTACCGGACCTGAGACGCCCATCGGAGCGGGACCGCCCCTGGGTGAGTATAATCCAACGTCTTTTTTTCCTCTTTCAGGTAACATCGGCGGCTTATCTACAGCATTACAGAATGCTGTAGATAAGCCCCTGATGACGGTGAGCATACCTCACCATCGATTTTGGGGGTGACAGGTTCGCTTTAAAGTGACCAGGGTGGATGAACACAGAACTTAGTTACTTGTTATAAAGGAAAAAAGAAATGTATATTAAATGGAAAGAGGGGAGCATATCTAAAGAAAAGTATAATGCTGACTGCAGTGAATGCAAGGCACGAGTTAGAAGAGATAAAGCAAGTTATGAAATAAGGCTTGCAAGGGAGACCAAAAGTAGCAAAAAAGATTTTGGTGGTACGTCAAAAACGAAAAGAAAAATCAAAGATTCTATAGAATCTTTACAGGGTGAAAAGGGTGAAGTTGTCAAAAATGATTTTGAGAAGGCCCAACTTTTAAATTCCTAATTTTGCAACCGTTTTCTCCAAGAAAGCAATTGTTAACGGTGTCATCGAAAGAATAAAATAATCCACACCGTCTATAAACAGAGAGCTGGTGAGGGAACACAGCTAATTTAAATGAATTTAAATCTCCTGGTCCAGATGAATTACATCTTAGTGTACTGAAAGAGTAAGCAAAGGAAATTGCAGAACCACTAGCCAGAATCTTTGAAAAATCCTGGAAAACAGAAGAAATCCTAGAAGATTGAAATGCAAATAGTATATCTCAACTTCAGCAAAACATTTGATAAAGTATCTCATACCATCCTTTTTGAAAAAAGGACCCAGTATGGGATTGACAAGGCTACGGTTAGATGGATTCATAACTGTCTCAGTGATTGTACTCAAACAGTGGTAATAAATGGTTGCACATCCAATTAGAAGAGGGTTTCAAGTGGGGTACCGCAAGGCTCTGTCCTGGCCCAAGTGTTGTTCAATTTTTTTTTTTAAATGACCTAGATAAAGGAACCGAAGGTAAATTAATCAAATTTGCAGATGATGCAAAGCTAGGAGGGATAGCTAACACTAGAGAAGACGAGAAAAAGGATTCAGAAGGATCTAGATAAGCTTGAACAAAGGACAGCGACTAATAGAATTTAACAGAGAAATGAAAGATTCTATGTCTGGGCAAAAAAAAATATGAAAATTACATCTACAGAATGTGAGGAATAGAACAAAGCAACAGCACGTGTGAAAAAGACTTGGCTATACTAATAGATCAGGGACACTACATGAGTCAATAGTGTGATGCAGCAGCAAAAATGGCAAACAGTTCTAGGATGCATTAATAGAAGCATAAAGTCTAGATCATATGAAGTAATTATCCCCTCTACTCCTCCTTGGTCAGGCCTCATCTGGAATACTGTGTTCTGTTCTGGGCACCACATTTTAAAAAACACAGAAAAACTGGAGCAAGTTCAGGGAAGAACTACCAGGTTGGTGAGCGGACTGCAAAGAATGTCCTACGAGGAACAGCTAGAGGATCTGGGATTGTTTATCTTACAAAAAAGCAAAGGAATTAAACTGAAATGGAGAAGATAAAGATTAGATATTAGAAGTACCTTTTTGACAGTCAAGGTGATCAATGAGTGGAACAGCCTTCCATGAGAGGTGGCGAGTTCTCCTTCAATGGAAGTCTTCAAACAGAAGCTGAACTGACATCTGGCTGAGATATTTAGTGATTCCTGCAATGAGCAGGGCGTTGGACATAATAAGCTGCAGAGGGAACCCGGTTTCCCGGATCGAGCCGGAAAAATCAGCTGATTGACGCCGCAGCTGCATGTATCACGGCTGTGTGACAGTGATGACACATGCATGGAGAGCCCAACAAACAGGCGCTCCATGCATGTGTTGTGACTGTCACACAGCTGCGACACATGCAGCTGCGGAGCCAAACAGCTGATCAGCAGGAGTGATCCAGGAAGCAGCGTTTCCTCTGCAACTTATTCAGCAAGTGCTATAGCTTGCCGAATAAGAGGGAACCCGAACAAATTCGCTCATCTCTAGACATAATGACCCATAAGGTCCCTTCCATCACGAACATTCTATGCTACTATACAGTACAGCGATATATGGGCCCCCCACCACCACATACAGTGGGTGCGGAAAGTATTCAGACCCCTTTTAATTTTTCACTCTGTTTCATTTCAGCCATTTGGTAAATTCAAAAAAGTTCATTTTTTCACATTAATGTACACTCTGCACCCCATCTTGACTGAACAAAAAAATAAACTGAAATGTAGACATGTTTGCAAATTTAATTAAAAAAAAGAAACACTGAAATAACATATGGTCAGAAGTATTTAAACTCTTTGCTCGGACACTTATATTTAAATTACATGTTGTCTATTTCCTTGTGATCCTCCTTGAGATGGTTCTACTCCTTCATTGGAGTCCAGCTGTGTTTAATTAATTTAACCTATAACGCTACAGTTTAATACAATGGACAAATAGTAGTCACATATTAATAAATCTAAGACTATATAGCAAGACAGAAGCAGCAAAAATTGAAAAGAACCTTTATGTGATACAATATTTAAACAACAATGTCAAATATACAATAAATAGGTGAAATTCACAGAGGATAGCTAGAGACGTAAAAAAACAAGGCAGCATAGCTGCACGGTGATAACCACACCACAACAAGTCCTATAAAGTTACATATCGGGCGAAACGCGCGTCGAGGTGCCTGGCAGCACGGCAGCAGGGGATAGCCACTCTCCATAGACCAACCATGGCTACAGGTATAGTGTGACTATATATAAATTTCAGGATATGTTATCCTTTCTGGGCTAACAATAGAGCCGGGATATTTATTTCTCCCATAGACAAATATATGTTGTACACTCCTGGTTCATTTATATTTGGCCGGATAAATCCTATACCAAGCCTTAAATGACTTGAAGCCATGGCTGTTTCTCGTCATATTTATGGAATCTCACAATGAGGCCATCTACAGTAGATTTGTAACTTTATAGGACTTGTTGTGGTGTGGTTATCACCGTGCAGCTATGCTGCTTTGGTTTTTTGTCTCTAGTTATCCTCAGTGAATTTCACCTATTTATTGGATATTTGACATTGTTGTTTAAATAATGTATCAAATAAAGTTTGTTATCTTTTCAATTTTTGCTGCTTCTGTTTTGCTATATAGTCTTAGATATATTAATATGCGACTACTATTTGTCCATTGTATTAGACTGTAGCGTTATAGGTTAAATTGCTTTTTAGGAAGCTACTATTCAATTCGGAAGAAATATTATAGGTTGTGCAGCTGTGTTTAATTAAACTGATAGGACTTGATTTAGAAAGGCACATACCTGTCTATGTAAGACCCTACAGCTCACAGTGCATGCCAGATCAAATAGGAATCAGGAGGTCAAAGGAACTGGCCAAGGAGCTCAGAGACAGAATTGTGGCAAGGCACAGATCTGGCCAAGGTTACAACATAATGAATGCAGTACTCAACATTCTTAAGAGTACAGTGGCCTTCATAATCCTTAAATGGAATTGGTTTGGGACCACCAGAAGTCTTCCTAGACCTGGCCGTCCAGCCAAACTGAGCAATCGTGGAAGAGCCTTGGTGAGAGAGGTAAAGAAGAACCCCAAGATCACTATGGCTGAGCTCCAGAGATGCAGTAGGGAGATGGGAGAAAGTTCTACAAAGTTAACTATCACTGCAGCCCTCCACCAGTCGGGCCTTTATGGCAGAATGGCCTCATGGAAGCCTCTCCTCAGTGCAAGACATGTGAAAGCCAGCATAGAGTTTGCTTAAAAAAAAAAAAAAAAAAACACATCATGAAGGATTCCCAGACTATGAGAAATATGATTCTCTGGTCTGATGAGACGAAGATAGGCCTTTTGGGTGATAATTGTAAGCGGTATGTGTGGAGAAAATCAGGCACTGCTCATCACCTGCCCAATACAATCCCAACAGTGAAACATGGTGGTGGCAGCATTATGCTATGGGGGCGTTTTCAGCTGCAGGGACAGAAAGACTGGTTGTCATTGAAGGAAACATGAATGCGGCCAAGTACAGAGATATCCTGGATGAAAAAGTCTTCCAGAGTGCTCTGGACCTCAGACTTGGCCGAAGGCTCACCTTCCAACAAGACAATGACCCTAAGCACACAGCTAAAATAACAAAGGAGTGGCTTCAGAACAACCCTGTGACCATTCTTGACTGGCCCAACCAGAGCCCTGAGCTAAACCCAATTGAGCATCTCTGGAGAGACCTGAAAATGGCTGTCCACCAACGTTCACCATCCAACCTGGCGGAACTGGAGAGGAACTGCAAGGAAGAATGGCAGAGGATCCCCAAATCCAGGTGTGAAAACTTGTTGCATCATTCCCAAGAAGACTCATGGCTGTACTAGCTCAATAGGGTGCTTCTACTCAATACTGAGCAAAGGGTCTGAATACTTATGACCAGGTGATATTTCAGTTTTTCTTTTTTAATAAATTTGCAAAAATGGCTACGTTTATGTTTCTTTCAGTGAAGATGGGGTACAGTGTGCATTAATGTGAAAAAAAAATGAACTTTTTGGAATCTACCTTATGGTTCCAATGAAACAGAGTGAAAAATTTACAGGGGTCTGAATACTTTCCGTACCCACAGTACATACAGCACAGCGATATATGAGCTCCCCACCCTCCACATACATACAGTACAGTGACATATTGGCTGTCCACATTTAGTGATGAATAGGCTCCCACTAATAATCTATATACATGCACACACCGCGGTACATATGCTCCCCACATTATTATATTGTGGTAAGGCGACTGGTCATGTGATTAATGGGCGGTATGTATCGCAGAGCTGGCTGGCCCTGTGATGAAAGCCTGGGCATGTTTTGCTCAGCAGATCTACTGCTGAGGGATTTATTTTACATTGGGAAGGTTTCCAGGTGACTTGGAGAGATAGGTGGGTCCAGTCACCTACATACCCCACCCAAGGGGTGTATCTGAACACCTAAGATGGTTGTGTGTTTAAGGAGATGCGGTGATGTTACGACCATCTGACTAGCCATGTGATAGGTACCTGGCCGTGGTTACAACCATGTAATGGAGGTGTGTTTGGCACATGTGAGCGAGTGTTTGGGAGTCTGTAATGTCCAGCCTGGACACATGGAAGTCTGTCCACACTGGCAGAGTGGTCTGTATCTTGAGAGGGAGAAGCCTTTCTGTGTCCATGGCTTCAGACAGAGCCTGAGTGCTGGACATTGCACAGCCTGTGTGCCCACAGGCCTGAGAGAGCAGAGCTCTGCTATGGACATTGATACTGTGTCGGCCTGATGTACAGACTGTTTATCTTTTTGTTGCTGACTTGATGGTTTATGAAGCAAATAAACCCACATGGACGTTGAAGAGAATGCGCCTCCTGTTTCCTCCTATGTACCTGAGTGAGTACAATCTATATCTATAAAATACACACACGGTACAGATATCTAGGCTGCCCCACACACAGCGATATTTGGGCTCCTCACCCCCCATATACATACAATACAGTGATATATTGGCTCCTCGCTTCCCAAACATAGTACAGCAATAAAAGCGTGCTCTCCCACCAATATACTCGTCACATACATGGTTTTAATATATACACACGCGCACTAGGGTGCCCTCATTCTCGCCACACCCACACACCACAGGGAGCCTATATTTTCGCAACACACAGTAGGGTGACCTTATATACATTCCTATACACATGGTAGGATGCACTCGTTCTTGCCACACAGACGGTAGGGCTCCCTTATTCTCACCATACACACGATATGACGCACTTACGCTCGCCACATACGGTAGTGCACTCTTATTTTTGCCACACACACACACACCCCGTAGGGCGCCCTTATTCTCGCCACACACATGGCAGGCCATACACACGATATGGCACTCTAATGCTCTCCAAACACGGTAGGGCGCTCTTGTGCTACATATACATACCGTAGGGCCCCTCATTCTCGCCACACACACCATAGGGCACCCTCATTCTCGCCCCCCACACACACACACGCTAGGGTGTACTTATTCGAAATGTATACTCACACATGGTATGGCGCTCTCGTTCTTCGTCCCTCACTCCCCTCCGTATACACAGCACAATTCTCACCTCCTATAAATATCACTCACCCCTTCATTTCTCAGTTCTGTACGTCATCAGATGTCTGTATCCTACAGCGGAGAAACGAAAAACCAAGAACTGCTGTGATATGCAGGAGAGGGAGGTGTGTGTGTGTGTGTGTTTGTGTCTTCTTAATTAAGCCAGATGCAAATTCAGTATGCACAGAATCATAAACGGTCGTTTGAAGTATTGCCTATTGTAGGTTAAATTGATATTTCTAAATGGATGAATGGCTAATGTTTTGCATGTTATATCAGCTCCTACAACTTATTGTCTGCTATCTTTGGAAGACCGTGATACAGGGTCACTCAACAATGTTTGCTGATATGTTTACTAGTGATGAGCGAGTATACTCGGTACTCGAGATTTCCCGAGCACTCTCGGGTGTCCGCCGAGTATTTGTAAGTACTCGGAGATTTAGTTTTCATCACCACAGCTGAATGATTTACATCTGTTAGCCAGCATAAGTACATGTGGGGTTTGTCTGGTTGCTAGGGGATCCCCACATGTAATCAAGCTGACTAACAGATGTAAATCATTCAGCTACGGCGATGAAAACTAAATCTAAGAGTACTTACAAATACTCGGAGGACACCCGAGCGTACTCGGGAAATCTCGAGTACCGAGTATACTCGGTCATCACTAATGTTTACACATTGTCCAGGCCAACCAGTTTGTTGACTTGCAAAACAGGAGGAAAAACCTATGCAAATAGATTACATAATCAAACAATGAGAGTTAACCTCATCACATCTTTCTCTTGACCTCTGGATGCTGGTTGAAGGACAGTTGTGAATTATATAAAGGAGACTTTTTCCTCTCTTAGAAGAAACTGTACAGGATGTTGGTTTAGGGGGCCACTGCCCAAGCTGGAAGAACACAGGACTGCTTCATTAATCATCACTGAAACCCCAGAGACGTTTTGAAGAATCTAGGTTGGGGCAATCAAGTTACCTGACCACATACCTCACTGCTATCTGTTAGCTTCCAAAGCTTGTCGTGTTCTGCCCACGGGAAAAGAGTGGGTATTCAGTGGTATGAGACCTGGTACGAGTGCACCCACTGACCCTGTGACTCTTCATATGGTGGCAGGGGCAAGACTACTCAGCCTGGCAGCTCGGGGGAGCTGCAGGGGACTGGTGTTCGTAGACATCGTCTAAGGGCTCCACAACCAGGGAGGCATATAGGCAGACCCAACAGACCACAGGTGAGGCATACACAGCAGGTTTCGAATGCCACTATGTCCAACCGCACAAACTCGGCTTTGGGAAGATGACCAGGGTGGATGTATAGCCACAACAGGAAATGGCAGCTACATGAGCTGTGCCAGCTTCAACAGATTGAATACCAGACCACTGACACTTGGTTGTATTTGATCAAGGAATTGGTCCATTGGGATGCCCAGAACATCGTGAAGGATGACAAAAACTCTGCCGAGATGGAGCCAGATGAATTGCCCAAGTAAGAACCCAGTGCCGGTCTGGAATCAACACAGTCCCCAGCAGCCCAAATCTATGAGTTGTTGGTTGCATTGGGACTTGTTGCCTCAAGTTGGGAAATGGCTTGTTTGCTATGGAATCTGTTTTAGGAGTTCCAGTACCCTTAGGCTACTTTCACACTAGTCCGTCGGTATGGGCCGTCGCAAACAGTCGGCCCGTCGTACCGACGGACAGTGTGCTAATTAATCAAAACGTGGGCAGCGGATGCAGTCTTATGATGCATCCGCTGCCCAGTGTGATGAGCGGGGAGGAGGGGGTGGAGTTTGGCGGTCTCAACGCACAAAAAAAGTTACATGTAACTTTTTGTGCCGACGGTCCGCCAAAACACGACGCATCCGTCGCACGACGGATGCGACGTGTGGCCATACGTCGCAATGCGTCGCTAATGTAAGTCTATGGGGAAAAAACGCATCCTGCAGACAACTTTGCAGGATGCGTTTTTTCTCCTAAACGAGTCCTCCGAGTATTTTTTAGTGCTCGGAGTTTTAGTTTTTCTTGCCGCAGCTGAATGATTTACATCTGTTAGCCAGCATAAGTACATGTGGGGATTCCCTAGCAACCAGGCAACCCCCACATGTACTTATTATGCTGGCTATCAGATGTAAATCATTCACCTGCGGAAAGAAAAACGAAATCTCCGAGCACTAAAAATACTCGGAGGACCCCCGAGCATGCTTGAGAAATCTCGAGTAACGAGTATATTTGCTCATCACTATTCAACACCAATATCTATGAACAGCTGCAAGATTTTGAGAATCTAACGCTAGTGCACCAGGTGCCCAGATCTGATTGGGCTAAATACCTGTGGACTAGTTTTGACTAGTTGGGTATGGGATGCTGCCTTGTCACTTGGGCCTCAAGACTGACTGGACTATGGAACCATTAAGGACACCCTGCTGGCCCTTTTTACCATCACCCCCGAGAGATATCGCACCAAGTTCCGGACATATTCTCACCAGGGGTCTCCTGTGTAGAATTTGGCAGGCAACTCCAGCGACACTGCAACCGCTGGCTCGACGGTAGGGTTCCGATGCTGCCCTTCGGGACGTGGTCAAGCAACTAATGGAGAAAATGACCCCAGAAATATGAAGGTGGGTAGCCGACTGGAAGCCTGACACCCCAGAGCAAGCAGCCCAATAGGCTGACGAGTTTACAGCCCACAGACCTAGTTGGAGACCCGATATGATCCCAAAAGACCCATCAATCAAAGATTCGACTGGCAACCCATCACTCAAGCAGGATGATCCCACTACCCAGCAGAATACCCACAAGGACAAAGGGTTACCAACAGTACCCATGATTTGCTAAGCCCACGGCGCGGTTATATATATGCAGGCGCCTTGGACACTTTGCCAAAGATTGTCCTCAAGGCCGGGGCCCCATGCTTGGAGCCCGTCTGCCAAAGCGATACAGCAGGGACTGAGGGACGCTATTCCTGGGATACACCAGCAGCGGAGGAAGGGATATCCCATTCATACTCTACGGTGGGTTGGCCACCCTACACCAGCTAACCTCCATCGCTACATTCAGCCGGTCAAGGTCAGTGATATCAAAGCCCAAGGACTTTGGGGCAATGGGTCCTCCATCACCCTGGTCAGACCAGATATTGTCCCACCAGAACAGATTGCAAGGAGTTTAGGTAAGCCCAACTCACGGACCCCACCCTAGAGCTTGTCCGCAGTATGGCTACTCAACCTGGGGAAGAAAATAAAAATCAGGCAGAGGTGTATAGATGGGAGAATGGACTGTTATATCGGGAAAAGCCCGCATCCTGGCCAGAAAATCCCTGGACCCATGTCTATCAGCTAATGGTGCCCCAGCAGTATCAACCCCAACCCCTGCACTTGGCCCATGGCGTCCCTGCAGCTGGGCACATGGAGGTCAGAAAGGCCCAACTGCTGCATAGTTTCTTTTGGCTAAATGTCGCTCAATAGGTGATGCGGAAATACAAAGCCTCCGGTTTGTCAATGGATGGTGGGAGTACCTTATCGTGCCCCACTTCAGTCCATGTCCTTGATAGGTAAACCATTCCAGAGGGTGGTCATCAATTTAGTGAGCACCTTAGCAGTCCCCAGCCGCAGTGCAAAGAGGTTCATCCTCGCTCTGGTCGACTTTGCCACACGCTACCCGGAGGCTGTTGCCCTGTCATCCACAGATGTGGAAAACACAAGCTCTACTGGATGTTTTTAGTCAAGTAGGGCATCCACAGGAGATATTGACCGACCAGGGGACCCAGTTCCGTAGTGAGCAGATTCAGACCCTCTGGGAGAAACATGGTGTCAGCCCCATGCGTACTATTCCGAAACTAACGAGTTGTGGGCTTCAACGGCATGCTCAAGCAGCTCATTAGCCGCTATGTAGAGTCCGATGGGGGAGTAAGACAGGGAGAAAAACCTGCAGCAGCTCCTATTCGCCAACCAGGAAGAGACATGGGATTCTACTGGGTTCTCTTCTTTTGAATAGCTGTACGGTTGAAAAGTACGATTGCCATTGGAGCTAGTAAGAGAAAGGAGGGCACTTTTCCCACAGAAGAGGTTCCCAGTCGGGAGCATGTCCAAAAGTTTAGGAAAAAAAGATGAGGTACCTCATAGCCCATATGAATTGAGAAGTAGCTTAGGAAAGGCAACAACGGTGTTACAACCACACTGCAAGACTCAAGAGAATTTACCTGTGGTCAGGTTTAGCACCAGTATGCAAAAACAAGCAGCAAGCCATGTCGGCGGGTTCGTTCACTATCACTAGGAAATGCGGGGACACTCACTACACCATGGCTTTGGATCGACCAGGTATTCGTGAACGGACCTATCATGTTAACAGGCTAAAAGCTTATGAGGAAAGGGAAGTTACCAACTTAGCAGTCTGCTGTCCCCCTTTAGATGACCCAGATCTGGACAAGATCCCAGACTTATTGGTGGGATCCAGAAGATGAATAGGGGCAACAAATGTCCCACTGGATGAGCAGCTTGGCCAATCACAGAAGCAGCAGTTAATAAAACTGGTTGGAACACAGGGCTCCCTGCTTACTAGTTGGCCTGGTCGAACACCCTTGGTCGAGCATTATGTCAACACAGGGGTAGCCACTCCATTCAGACAACCTGCCTACCAGGTGACACCTCCAATGTAGGCAATCATGAAAACTGAGGTGGATGACATGTTGAATATGGAGGGGTCCACAGTTCCTTTCCATAGCCCATGGGCAGCCAGTGTAGTGTTGGTGACAAAGAAAGTCAAGAATAGTCGCTATGTCAGCGTTATAGATGCATAGCCCATGCCTTGGGTGGATAAACTACTACACAGATTAGGGTCCCTTTCCACTTGCGAGATAAAAAACGGTCCGTAATCTGGACCGAAAAAACGGATGGAACGTATGCGATTTTCATGCGAGTGTCATGCGAGTACAATGCGATTTTTAATCGCATCATCCGTTTTTTATAATCGCATCATCCGTATGACATCCGTATTACTGTCCGATTTGTACGCACCGGTGTCCTTTGAAAAGCCGGCAATTCAGCGCAGTGTACAGTAAAATCACACTGACAGGTTAGAATAGACTAGATATATACACATAGAATAGGTATATATACATATATATATGTCAGTGAGACACCTATATATGTATATTTATATTTAATGCAGCGCAAGATAGCATAAAAGCCGCTAATTCAATTGCCGGCTTTTAATTTCTCCTTCCCAAACCCGACAGGATATGAGACATGGTTTACATACAGTAAACCATCTCATATCCCCCTTTTTTTTGCATATTCCATACTACTAATGTTAGTAGTGTGTATGTGCAAAATTTCAGCACTGTAGCTATTAAATTTAAGGGTTAACTCGCGGAAAAAATTGGCGTGGGCTCCCGCGCAATTTTCTCCGCCAGAATGGTAAAGCCAGTGACTGAGGGCAGATATTAATAGCCAGGAGAGGGTCCATGGTTATTGGCCCCCCCCCCGCTAAAAACATCTGCCCCCAGCCACCCCAGAAAAGGCACATCTGGAAGATGCGCCTATTCTGGCACTTGGCCACTCTCTTCCCACTCCCTGTAGCGGTGGGATATGGGGTAATGAAGGGTTAATGCCACCTTGCTATTGGAAGGTGACATTAAGCCAGATTAATAATGGAGAGGCGTCAATTATGTCACCTATCCATTATTAATCCAATTGTAGGAAAGGGTTAAAAAACACACACACACATGATTACAAAGTAGTTTAATGAAATAAACACAGCGGTTGTTGTAATAATTTATTGCTCTCTCAATCCATCAGGAACACCCTCGCTTGGCAACATAATAAACGCACAAGATACATACCCTCAGATGTCAGATCACGTCCCACGATGTAATCCATCTGAAGGGGTTAACTAATATTACAGGCAGGAGCCCTGCTAATGCAGCTGTGCTCCGTGCTTGTAATTCCCCTGCGAATGAATGAAATGTAGGTCATTGACCTACATTTCCTTCAGTCGCGGTGATGCGCCCCCTGGTGGATGTCCTCATATGACCTGGAGCGTGGGAAAAAGTTCCCAGGCTGCAGTTTATGAGAACATCCACCAGAGGGCGCATCACCGCGACTCAATGTAAGTACAGATCCAGCTTTCCTTTCAGCACCCGGGGATTACAGGCACCAGTGAGTGGTTTATCGCAGCTCGTGCCTGTAATATTAGTTAACCCCTTCAGATGGATTACCTCGTGGGACATGATCGGACATCAGAAGGTATGTATCTTGTGCGGTTATTATTTTGCCAAGCGAGGGTGTTCCTGATGGATTGAGAGAACAATAAATTATTACAACAACCGCTGTGTTTTTTTCATTAAACTACTTTTAAATCATGTGTGTGTGTTTTTTAACCCTTTCCTACAATTGGATTAATAATGGATAGGTGTCATAATTGACGCCTCTCCATCATTAATCTGGCTTAATGTCACCTTCCAATAGCAAGGTGGCATTAACCCTTCATTACCCCATAGCCCACCGCTACAGGGAGTGGGAAGAGAGTGGCCAAGTGCCAGAATAGGCACATCTTCCAGATGTGCCTTTTCTGGGGTGGCTGGGGGCAGATGTTTTTAGCCACGGGGGGGCCAATAACCATGGACCCTCTCCTGGCTATTAATATCTGCCCTCAGTCACTGGCTTTACCGCTCTGGCGGAGAAAATTGCGCGGGAGCCCACGCCAATTTTTTCCGCCATTTAACCCTTTATTTCAGCAGCTACAGCGCTGAAATTTTGCACATACACACTACTAACATTAGTAATGTGGAATATGCAAAAAAAAGGGGGATATGAGATGGTTTACTGTATGAAAACCATGTCTCATATCCTGTCGGGTTTGTGCAGGAGAAATGAGAAGCCGGCAATTGAATTAGCGGCTTTAATGCTATCTAGTGCTGCATTAAATATAAATATACATATATAGATGTCTCACTGACATATATATATGTATATAGACACATTCTATGTGTATATATCTAGTCTATTCTAACCTGTCAGTGTGATTTTACTGTACACCGCGCTGAATTACCGGCTTTTCAAAGGACACCGGTGCGTAAAAATCGGACAGAACTCGCATGGTGCGAGTGCTGTGCGATTTTTTTCTCGCACCCATTGACTTGCATTGGCGAGTCTCGTCCGAGAATCGCAGCAATACGCAGCATGCTGCGATTTTTTTCTCAGCCGATCCAGATTTTTCTCAGTCCGATTTCGGCTGAGAAAAAAATCGCAAATCAAAAGACACCTATTAACTAACATTGGTCCGAGTGCAATCCGATTTTTTATCGGATTGCACGCGTCCGTTTTCCTCGCAAGTGGAAAGGGACCCTTAGGCGGATATCTGTTCATATCTACCATCGATTTGAGCAAGGGATACTGGCAGATCCCACTCACAAAAGAGGCTTAAGAGAAATCTACATTCATAACCCCTTTTGGCCTGTATGAATTTACCATACCATTTGGGATGAAGAATGCCCCAGCTACCTTCCAAAGGATGGTGGACCAGTTACAAGAAGGGCGTCAGGCGTATGCCCAGGCCAACCTGAATAACATCGTTATCTTACCTGGGAAGAGCATCAAAAGCATGTGTCACAGGTGCTGCAGAGGGTAGCAAAAGCCCAGCTTACCATCCTAGGGACCACAAACTATCAAAAGTTTATCCACAATTACAGTACAGTAGCAAAGCCCCTCACTGACCTTACCACCAAACGATATGCCCGCAATCTCATCTGGACCCGAGAATGCGAGTCCGCATTCCTCCAGTTGAAAACGCAGCTAGTCCAAAGCCCAGTCCTGACCGCCCCTGACTTCTGCCGCTGGTTTATTGTCCATTGGACACCGAATTGGGAGCCGTACTCAGTCACATGGGGGACAATGGTCAGGAACACCAGATAGCCTATATATCCCGAAAGCTGTTGGACCAGGAGAGGGCATACGCCACAATAGAAAAAGAAAGCATGGGCATAGTCTGGGCCCTAAAATAATTGCAGCCCTACCTCTACAGCAAGGAATTCATGGTCAGAACCGATCACAATGCTTTAAACTTGGCTAAATCGAACTGCTGGGGACAACCGATGTTTACTCAGATGGAGTTTAGCCTAAGGCCGGCGTCACACTGGCGTTTTAAACGGCAGAGTGCAATGCGATTAAAAAAAAAACATAAAAATGGTCCGAGTGCAATGCGATTAAAAAAAATCGCATTGCACTCGGACTAATGATAACATATGGGGCAGCTCCCAGCAGCTGACTTTTTGTTGGCCGTTTTCTTCGGTCCGAGACAATCGCAGCATGCCTATGGGTGCCTATGGGTGCGAGTGAGACAGTGCACATCACTTGGAAATCATCCGAGTGCTGTGCGTTATAAGTGGACCACAACAATGGAGGAAATTCATTTCTCCGCCTCCTCCGCAGCTGTGCTCCGATCCTCCCTGTGCGAGAGACTCGGAGCACAGACGCATGACACTTGGCTCCTGCTCTGCTGCGAGCGGGAGCCGAGTGACATTAGCATATCGCATCCGATGATCTCGCATCGGATGCAATACGCTAGTGTGACGCCGGCCTTAAAGTCCTATAATTTTTCCTGTCTCCCATAAAAAAGGGCAAAGATCATAGAAATGCTGATGGACTGTCCAGAATAGTAGAGAAGGATGAACAAAAGCCTAACAAACATGGAAACCCCGTCAACAGCAGCCCACAACAGGATCCAGCAGTCTTCGGGGAAAATTAAAGGCAACCTGTCACCCCCCTCAGGCGTTTGTAACTAAAAGTATTTTTTTCCGGGCATGCGCAGTTGCGCTGCCCTTCGAACTTACAGCGCAGGCGCCAGGGACGCTAATGAAGCAAGAAGAGGCGGCGCCCAGAGCGCACAGGCCCGGAGTGACGGCTGTGCTGCGTCTGATTAGGTGGGAAAGACCCGCTCCCGGGACGATTTCAGGGTATGAGGGGGCCCATTTTATAAGCGTTCATTTCAGCGTGTGCAGGGAGCATAACTAAAAGAGCCACCTTGTCAGAATGCAGCAGTAGTGCTGCACAAGGTGGCTCTTTTAGTCACAAATGCCTGGGGGGGGGGGGGTGACAGGTTCCCACACCCACCATATATAGTGTAATACTCCCCCGTATAGTGTAATACCCCCACCCACGTATATAATGTAATACCCCCACCCCCGTATATAGTGTAATACCCCCACGTATATAATGTAATACCCCCACCCCCGTATATAGTGTAATACCCCCACGTATATAATGTAACACCCCCACCCCCGTATATAGTGTAATACCCCCACGTATATAATGTAATACCCCCACCCCCGTATATAGTGTAATACCCCCACGTATATAATGTAATACCCCCACCCCCGTATATAGTGTAATATCCCCCGTATATAATGTAATACCCCCACCCCCTTATATAATGTAATACCCCCACCCCCGTATATAATGTAATACCCCCACCCACGTATATAATGTAACACCCCCACCCCCGTATATAGTGTAATACCCCCACTTATATAATGTAATACCCCCACCCACGTATAGTGTAATACCCCCACGTAAATAATGCAATACCCCCCACCCCCGTATATAGTGTAATACCCTCACGTATATAATAATAATAATAATAATAATGATTTTTATTTATATAGCGCCAACATATTCCGCAGAGCCTTACAACTTATAGAGGGGACTTGTACAGACAATAGACATTACAGCATAACAGAAATCACAGTTCAAAACAGATACCAGTAGGAATGAGGGCCCTGCTCGCAAGCTTACAAACTATGAGGAAAAGGGGAGACATGAGAGGTGGATGGTAACAATTGCTTTAGTTATTTGGACCAGCCATAGTGTAAGGCTCGGGTGTTCATGTAAAGCTGCATGAACCAGTTATCAGCCTAAGTATGTAACAGTACAGACACAGAGGCTATTGACTGTATAAAGTGTATGAGAACATGATGCGAGGAACCTGATTATGTGTTTTTTTTTTGTTTTTTTTTTTTTAATAGGCCACACAGGGATAGTAGGCCAGTCTGAACAAATGCATTTTTAAGGTACTTCCACACGAAGCGACGCTGCAGCGATAGCGACAACGATGCCGATCGCTGCAGCGTCGCTGTTTGATCGCTGGAGAGCTGTCACACAGACCGCTCTCCAGCGACCAACGATGCCGAGGTCCCCGGGTAACCAGGGTAAACATCGGGTTGCTAAGCGCAGGGCCGCGCTTAGTAACCCGATGTTTACCCTGGTTACCAGCGTAAAAGTAAAAAAAACAAACACTACATACTCACCTGCGCGTCCCCCAGCGTCTGCTTCCTGACACTGACTGAGCTCCGGCCCTAACAGCACAGCGGTGACGTCACTGCTGTGCTTTCACTTTCACTTTAGGGCCGGCGCTCAGTAAGTGTCAGGAAGCAGAGGCTGGGGGACGCGCAGGTGAGTATGTACTGTTTGTTTTTTTTACTTTTACGCTGGTAACCAGGGTAAACATCGGGTTACTAAGCGCGGCCCTGCGCTTGGTAACCCGATGTTTACCCTAGTTACCAGTGTAAAACATCGCTGGTATCGTTGCTTTTGCTTTCAAACACAACGATACACAGCGATTGGACGACCAAATAAAGTTCTGGACTTTATTCAGCGACCAGCGACATCACAGCAGGATCCTGATCGCTGCTGCGTGTCAAACGAAACGATATCGCTAGCGAGGACGCTGCAACGTCACGGATCGCTAGCGATGTCGTTTCGTGTGAAGGTACCTTTAGGGCACGCTTAAAACTGTGGGGATTGGGGATTAATCGTATTAACCTGGGTAATGCCTTCCAAAGAATCGGCGCAGCATGTGTAAAGTCTTGGAGACGGGAGTGGGAGGTTCTGATTATTGAGGATGCTAACCTGAGGTCATTAGCGGAGCGGATATAATCTAATACCCCCACCCCCGTATATAGTGTAATACCCCCACCCCCATAATGTAATACCCCCACCCCCGTATATAGTGTAATACCCCCACGTATATAATATAATACCTCCACACCCCTTCTATAATACAATACGAACATACGAAATGTACAGTTGGTGGAAAAAGATTGAACTTGATGGATCTAGGTCTTTTTTTCAACCTACGTACGTAACTATGTAACCCCCGTTACAGTTTAATACCCCCACCCCCTGTATATGATACAACACCCCCGTATATAATATATATATATATATATATATATATATATATATATATATATATATATATATATATATATATATATATATATATATATATATATATATATATATATATATTGTAGTACCCCCACCCCCCCGTATACAGGGGGTGGGAGTACTACACTATATAAGGGGAATAACACACATATATGGGGGAGGGTGGGGGTATTCCACGATATACTGAGCGGATGGGGTACTACACTATATAAGGGTGGATGGGAGTATTCCACTATATACCGAGGGGGTGGGGGTACTAAAGAGCCGGCGTCAGCACCCGGCGAACCCGGGCAAGTGCGGGGCCCTGGCGTGATGGGGGGGGGGGGGGGGAGGCATTCACAGTACGGTACACGGAGGCTTCGGGGCGTTAGGGGCAGGCAGCTGCCTAGGGCCCCCGCTCCCCCAGGGGCCCTCAGCTAGTGGCACATCACGCAACCGCTATGGGGCCCCTGTGAGGCAGGGGGGCCCGCCAGCACAGACTCCCATGCCGCTGCATTGAGCTATACCGGCATCTGCCGGTACAGTTCAAAGCAATGATGGAGGAGAGAACGTCAGCTGACGCTCCCTCTCCCATCATTCCCCACTCTGCCTCTGACACTGCGGATGTGCGATGACATCATACTACGTGGGCTATGCTATATACTACGTGGCCTGTGCTATATACTACGTGGGCTGTGCTGTATACTACGTGGCCTGTGCTATATACTACGCGGGCTGTGCTATATACTACGTGGCCTGTGCTATATACTACGTGGCCTGTGCTATATACTACGTGGCCTGTGCTATATACTACGTGGCCTGTGCTATATACTACGTGGCCTGTGCTATATACTACGCGGGCTGTGCTATATACTACGCGGGCTGTGCTATATACTACGCGGGCTGTGCTATATACTACGTGGCCTGTGCTATATACTATGTGGCCTGTGCTATATACTACGTGGCCTGTGCTATATACTACGTGGCCTGTGCTATATACTACGTGGCCTGTGCTATATACTACGCGGGCTGTGCTATATACTACGCGGGCTGTGCTATATACTACGCGGGCTGTGCTATATACTACGCGGGCTGTGCTATATACTACGCGGGCTGTGCTATATGCTACCCGGGCTGTGCTATATGCTACCCATTTTTCACTTTTACAAATGTTCTACGTTAATACTTTCTAAAGTTTACTTTAAAAAGTTTTCCATTAAAAAATTGTCATTCAATGTATGCAGTATTTTCTTTGCAGCAAGTTTAGCTAACAATAAAATGCCTACTAGTAACTGAGGGAGTAGGTCACAAATATTGGCATATAAGGGGTTGACTTATATAAAGCCCCTCTGCTGTATGGTATTGTAAAATTTACAATAGCTGTCACTTATGTAAGAAGTGAAATCTGGCATTGTACTATACCTATATTTCTCTGCTGTATCTGTGCATCATGAATCGTGGTATGTGTTAAAGGAGGGGCCCACTGAGACTCTTTCCCCGGGGCCCTCAAAAACCTGGAGCCGGCCCTGGGGTACTACACAATATACGGGTGGATGGGGGTATTACACTATACACCGAGAGAGTGGGGCTACTACACTATATAACGGGGGGATGGGGTATTACACTATATACGGGGGATGGGGGTATTACACTATATACTGAGGGAGTGGGGGTACAACACTATATACTGGAGGATAGGGGTATTACACTATATACGGAGGAATGGGGGTACTACACTATATACACGGGGTGGGGGTACAACACTATATACGGGGGGGATGGGGGTATTACACTATATACCGAGGGAGTGGGGGTACTACACTATATACAGGGGTTGGGGGTGCTACACTATACACAGGTGGTACTACACTATATACAAGGCGTGGGGGTACTACACTATACACAGGGGGTATTACACTATATACGGGGGGAATGGGGGTATTACACTATATACAGGGTATGGGAAGATTGTATTACATATGGAATGGGGGTATTGCATTATAAACTGGGATGGGAGTACTACATTATATACGGGAGGTATTACGCTACATATTGGGGGAGGAGGTATTACACTATATACGGGGGCTGGTAGTATTACACTATATACGGGGGCTGGTAGTATTACACTATATACGGGGGCTGGTAGTATTACACTACATACGGGGGCTGGTAGTATTACACTATATACGGGGGGTGGTAGTATTACACTATATACGGGGGCTGGTAGTATTACACTACATAGTGTAAGTAATTTCTCGCACTCCCCCCGCACATAAGATTACAGATTGGCTCCTCCCTCCCAGTAGAGCCGCTGCTACCTTGTAATTGCTCCAATAATTCGGGGCCTCCGGTTCCCGGCCATGGACATGCGCAATGAGCAGGCAGAGGACATCTTTATTCAGGGAGGATGTTGCGTCACTTCCACCATCACCGGGAACTTTTTCGTCGTACACAGGTTTCTTAACAAAACGCCATGATTAATGCTGGCAGCGACTCCTGCGAGAAGCGAGAACTGAGCTAGGGATGTCACTTCCTCAACGTGAAGTAGCAACTCATCCAACGCATTAGTAAAGAGTATGACGTCACCTCACACCAGTACAAGAATTGGCGTCACCTCCCTCCAGTACAGGACATGACCCCACCTCCCTCCAGTACAGGAAATTACGTCACCTCCCTCCAGTACAGCGTATTATGTCACCTCCCTCAAGTATAAGGTGTGATGTCACCTCCCTCCAGTGCAGGGCATGACATCACCTCCCTCCAGTACAGGGAATTACGTCACCTCCCACCAGTACAGCGTATTATGTCACCTCCCTCCAGTATAAGGTGTGATGTCACCTCCCTCCAGTGCAGGGAATGACGTCATCTCCCTCCAGTACAGGGCATGACATCACCTCCCTCCAGTACAGGGAATTACGTCACCTCCCTCCAGTATAAGGTGTGATGTCACCTCCCTCCAGTGCAGGGAATGACGTCATCTCCCTCCAGTACAGGGCATGACATCACCTCCCTCCAGTACAGGGAATTACGTCACCTCCCACCAGTACAGCGTATTATGTCACCTCCCTCCAGTACAAGGGAATTACGTCACCTCCCACCAGTACAGCGTATTATGTCACCTCCCACCAGTACAGCGCATGACGTCACCTCCCTCCAGCACAGCGTATTATGTCACCTCCCTCCAGCACAGAGTATGACATCACCTCCCACCAGTACAGCGCATGACGTCACCTCCCACCAGTACAGCGTATGATGTCACCTCCCACCAGTACAGCGTATTATGTCACCTCCCACCAGTACAGCGTATTATGTCACCTCCCACCAGTACAGCGCATGACGTCACCTCCCACCAGTACAGCGTATGATGTCACCTCCCACCAGTACAGCGTATTATGTCACCTCCCACCAGTACAGCGTATTATGTCACCTCCCACCAGTACAGCGTATGATGTCACCTCCCTCCAGTATAAGGTGTGATGTCACCTCCCTCCAGTACAGGGAATTACGTCACCTCCCTCCAGCACAGCGTATTATGTCACCTCCCTCCAGCACAGAGTATGACATCACCTCCCACCAGTACAGCGTATTATGTCACCTCCCTCCAGTACAGAGTATGACATCACCTCCCACCAGTACAGCGTATTATGTCACCTCCCTCCAGTACAGAGTATGACGTCACCTCCCACCAGTACAGCGTATTATGTCACCTCCCACCAGTACAGCGTATTATGTCACCGCCTTCCAGTACAGCGTCTTATGTCACCGCCCTCCAGTACAGGGTATGACGTCACCTCCCACCAGTACAGCGTATTATGTCACCTCCCACCAGTACAGCGTATTATGTCACCTCCCACCAGTACAGCGTATTATGTCACCTCCCACCAGTACAGCGTATTATGTCACCGCCCTCCAGTACAGCGTCTTATGTCACCGCCCTCCAGTACAGGGTATGACGTCACCTCACATCAGGGCACGGTATGACGTCACCTCCCTCCAGTACAGGGTATGACGTCACCTCCCACCAGTACAGCGTATTATGTCACCTCCCTCCAGTACAGGGAATTACGTCACCTCCCACCAGTACAGCGTATGATGTCACCTCCCACCAGTACAGCGTATTATGTCACCTCCCACCAGTACAGCGTATTATGTCACCTCCCACCAGTACAGCGTATGATGTCACCTCCCTCCAGTATAAGGTGTGATGTCACCTCCCTCCAGTACAGGGAATTACGTCACCTCCCTCCAGCACAGCGTATTATGTCACCTCCCTCCAGCACAGAGTATGACATCACCTCCCACCAGTACAGCGTATTATGTCACCTCCCTCCAGTACAGAGTATGACATCACCTCCCACCAGTACAGCGTATTATGTCACCTCCCTCCAGTACAGAGTATGACATCACCTCCCACCAGTACAGCGTATTATGTCACCTCCCTCCAGTACAGAGTATGACATCACCTCCCACCAGTACAGCGTATTATGTCACCTCCCTCCAGTACAGAGTATGACGTCACCTCCCACCAGTACAGCGTATTATGTCACCTCCCACCAGTACAGCGTATTATGTCACCTCCCACCAGTACAGCATATTATGTCACCTCCCACCAGTACAGCGTATTATGTCACCTCCCACCAGTACAGCGTATTATGTCACCTCCCACCAGTACAGCGTATTATGTCACCTCCCACCAGTACAGCGTATTATGTCACCGCCCTCCAGTACAGAGTATGACGTCACCTCCCACCAGTACAGCGTATTATGTCACCTCCCACCAGTACAGCGTATTATGTCACCTCCCACCAGTACAGCGTATTATGTCACCTCCCACCAGTACAGCGTATTATGTCACCGCCCTCCAGTACAGCGTCTTATGTCACCGCCCTCCAGTACAGGGTATGACGTCACCTCCCACCAGTACAGCGTATTATGTCACCTCCCACCAGTACAGCGTATTATGTCACCTCCCACCAGTACAGCGTATTATGTCACCTCCCACCAGTACAGCGTATTATGTCACCGCCCTCCAGTACAGCGTCTTATGTCACCGCCCTCCAGTACAGGGTATGACGTCACCTCACATCAGGGCACGGTATGACGTCACCTCCCTCCAGTACAGGGTATGACGTCACCTCACATCAGGGCACGTCGCCTCTCTCCAGTACAGATTATGATGTCACCTCCCTCAGTACAGGGAATGACATCACCTCACTCCAGCACAGGGTATGACCTGTTCCAGCAAAGGTAATCGGTTTTTGACAACTTTGAGAGACAATTACCTCTCACAACTGGTTCAGGACCCAACAAGAAGGGGGGCACTGCTAGACCTAATATTAACCAACAGGCTAGACCGCATATGAAATATAAGGGTTGGGGGTCACTTGGGGAATAGTGATCACAAAATAATAAGTTTTTACATGTATCTGTCATGGTTCACACTGTGCTGCCAACAGTATGTCACGGACAGGGCCGTATTTGCCACTAGGCACTTGAGGGCACGTGCCTAGGGCGGGGACAATGCAGGGGGCGGCACCTGAGCAAGTTTAAAAAAAAAAAAAAATTTTTAAAGTCCGGGGTCGCCCCGCCCACCCACCTCAGTCCCGGCGGCTGCGGGGGGAGGGGATCTCGGGCGCAGGGCCGCCATCAGGGAATTGCTGCCCTGACTACTGTATGGGGCAGAAATGGGTGCTGTACCTTTAAGCAGCAGCAGCAGGCCCAAGTGCATCATGGCCCTGACACCGGTCATGTGACACGCTGCACGCTCTTCTTAATGTAGGAGCACTGGAGCAGACTGCAGAGAAGCAGGTCATGTTTGTGGGGGAAGATACTGAAGTCGGCGGTGAGCAGGGAGAGGAGGCGGGCAGTGTGTGAGGACTCAGAGGAAGCTGCAGAGAGGAGTGAGGTGAGAGAGGAGACGGGAGTCTGCTGATGTGAGAGAGGAGAGGGGAGGCTGCTAAGGGGAGGAGATGGATGACTGGAAAGGAGAGGAGATGAGAGGCTGGAAAGGAGATCTGGAGAGGAGATGAGCGGCTGGAAAGGAGATCTGGAGAGGAGATGAGAGGCTGGAAAGGAGATCTGGAGAGGAGAGGAGATGAGAGGCTGGAAAGGAGATCTGGAGAGGAGAGGAGATGAGAGGCTGGAAAGGAGATCTGGAGAGGAGAGGAGATGAGAGGCTGGAAAAGAGATCTGGAGAGGAGATGAGAGGCTGGAAAGGAGATCAGGAGAGATGAGCGGCTGGAAAGGAGATCTGGAGAGGAGATGAGTGGCTGGAAAGGAGATCTGGAGAGGAGAGGAGATGAGAGGCTGGAAAGGAGATCTGGAGAGGAGAGGAGATGAGAGGCTGGAAAGGAGATCTGGAGAGGAGAGGAGATGAGAGGCTGGAAAGGAGATCTGGAGATGAGAGGCTGGAAAGGAGATCTGGAGAGGAGAGGCTGGAAAGGAGATCTGGAGAGGAGAGGCTGGAAAGGAGATCTGGAGAGGAGAGGCTGGAAAGGAGATCTGGAGAGGAGAGGCTGGAAAGGAGATCTGGAGAGGAGAGGCTGGAAAGGAGATCTGGAGAGGAGAGGCTGGAAAGGAGATCTGGAGAGGCTGGAAAGGAGATCTGGAGAGGAGAGGCTGGAAAGGAGATCTGGAGAGGCTGGAAAGGAGATCTGGAGAGGAGAGGCTGGAAAGGAGATCTGGAGAGGAGAGGCTGGAAAGGAGATCTGGAGAGGAGAGGCTGGAAAGGAGATCTGGAGAGGAGAGGAGAGGCTGGAAAGGAGATCTGGAGAGGAGAGGAGATGAGAGGCTGGAAAGGAGATCTAGAGAGGAGAGGCTGGAAAGGAGATCTGGAGAGGAGAGGCTGGAAAGGAGATCTGGAGAGGAGAGGCTGGAAAGGAGATCTGGAGAGGAGAGGCTGGAAAGGAGATCTGGAGAGGAGAGGCTGGAAAGGAGATCTGGAGAGGAGAGGCTGGAAAGGAGATCTGGAGAGGAGAGGCTGGAAAGGAGATCTGGAGAGGAGAGGCTGGAAAGGAGATCTGGAGAGGCTGGAAAGGAGATCTGGAGAGGAGAGGCTGGAAAGGAGATCTGGAGAGGAGAGGCTGGAAAGGAGATCTGGAGAGGAGAGGCTGGAAAGGAGATCTGGAGAGGAGAGGCTGGAAAGGAGATCTGGAGAGGAGAGGCTGGAAAGGAGATCTGGAGAGGAGAGGCTGGAAAGGAGATCTGGAGAGGAGAGGCTGGAAAGGAGATCTGGAGAGGAGAGGAGATGAGAGGCTGGAAAGGAGATCTGGAGAGGAGAGGAGAGGCTGGAAAGGAGATGAGGAGAGGCTGGAGAGGAGATCTGGAGAGGAGAGGAGAGGCTGGAAAGGAGATCAGGAGAGGAGAGGCTGGAAAGGAGATCAGGAGAGGAGATGAGAGGCTGGAAAGGAGATCTGGAGAGGAGGGGAGAGGCTGGAAAGGATATGGAGAGGAGAGGAGATGAGAGGCTGGAAAGGAGATCTGGAGCGGAGATGAGATGAGAGGCTGGAAAGGAGATCTGGAGAGGAGATGAGAGGCTGGAAAGGAGATCTGGAGAGGAGAAGCTGGAAAGGAGATCTGGAGAGGAGAGGAGAGGCTGGAAAGGAGATTTGGAGAGGAGAGGCTGGAAAGGAGATCTGGAGAGGAGAGGAGATGAGAGGCTGGAAAGGAGATCAAGAGAGGAGAGGCTGGAAAGGAGATGAGGAGAGGCTGGAAAGGAGATCTGGAGAGGAGATGAGAGGCTGGAAAGGAGATCTGGAGAGGAGAGTCTGGAAAGGAGATCTGGAGAGGAGATGAGAGGCTGGAAAGGAGATCTGGAGAGGAGATGAGAGGCTGGAAAGGAGATCTGGAGAGGAGATGAGAGGCTGGAAAGGAGATCTGGAGAGGAGAGGCTGGAAAGGAGATCTGGAGAGGAGAGGAGAGGCTGGAAAGGAGATCTGGAGAGGAGAGGAGAGGCTGGAAAGGAGATCTGGAGAGGAGAGGAGATGAGAGGCTGGAAAGGAGATGAGGAGAGGAGAGGCTGGAAAGGAGATGAGGAGAGGCTGGAAAGGAGATCTGGAGAGGAGAGGAGAGGCTGGAAAGGAGATCTGGAGAGGAGAGGAGAGGCTGGAAAGGAGATCTGGAGAGGAGAGGAGAGGAGAGGCTGGAAAGGAGATCAGGAGAGGAGATGAGAGGCTGGAAAGGAGATCTGGAGAGGAGGGGAGAGGCTGGAAAGGATCTGGAGAGGAAAGGAGATGAGAGGCTGGAAAGGAGATCTGGAGAGGAGAGGAGAGGCTGGAAAGGGGATCTGGAGAGGAGAGGAGAGGCTGGAAAGGAGAGGCTGGAAAGGAGATCTGGAGAGGAGAGGCTGGAAAGGAGATCTGGAGAGGAGAGGAGAGGCTGGAAAGGAGATCTGGAGAGGAGAGGCTGGAAAGGAGATCTGGAGAGGAGAGGCTGGAAAGGAGATCTGGAGAGGAGAGGCTGGAAAGGAGATCTGGAGAGGAGAGGCTGGAAAGAAGATCTGGAGAGGAGATGAGAGGCTGGAAAGGAGATCTGGAGAGGAGATGAGAGGCTGGAAAGGAGATCTGGAGAGGAGAGGCTGGAAAGGAGATCTGGAGAGGAGAGGAGAGGAGAGGCTGGAAAGGAGATCTGGAGAGGAGAGGAGAGGCTGGAAAGGAGATCTGGAGAGGAGAGGCTGGAAAGGAGATCTGGAGAGGAGAGGCTGGAAAGGAGATCTGGAGAGGAGAGGCTGGAAAGGAGATCTGGAGAGGAGAGGCTGGAAAGGAGATCTGGAGAGGAGAGGCTGGAAAGGAGATCTGGAGAGGAGAGGCTGGAAAGGAGATCTGGAGAGGAGAGGCTGGAAAGGAGATCTGGAGAGGAGAGGCTGGAAAGGAGATCTGGAGAGGCTGGAAAGGAGATCTGGAGAGGAGAGGCTGGAAAGGAGATCTGGAGAGGCTGGAAAGGAGATCTGGAGAGGAGAGGCTGGAAAGGAGATCTGGAGAGGAGAGGCTGGAAAGGAGATCTGGAGAGGAGAGGCTGGAAAGGAGATCTGGAGAGGAGAGGAGAGGCTGGAAAGGAGATCTGGAGAGGAGAGGAGATGAGAGGCTGGAAAGGAGATCTGGAGAGGAGAGGCTGGAAAGGAGATCTAGAGAGGAGAGGCTGGAAAGGAGATCTGGAGAGGAGAGGCTGGAAAGGAGATCTGGAGAGGAGAGGCTGGAAAGGAGATCTGGAGAGGAGAGGCTGGAAAGGAGATCTGGAGAGGAGAGGCTGGAAAGGAGATCTGGAGAGGCTGGAAAGGAGATCTGGAGAGGAGAGGCTGGAAAGGAGATCTGGAGAGGCTGGAAAGGAGATCTGGAGAGGAGAGGCTGGAAAGGAGATCTGGAGAGGCTGGAAAGGAGATCTGGAGAGGAGAGGCTGGAAAGGAGATCTGGAGAGGAGAGGCTGGAAAGGAGATCTGGAGAGGAGAGGCTGGAAAGGAGATCTGGAGAGGAGAGGAGAGGAGAGGCTGGAAAGGAGATCTGGAGAGGAGAGGAGATGAGAGGCTGGAAAGGAGATCTGGAGAGGAGAGGCTGGAAAGGAGATGTGGAGAGGAGAGGCTGGAAAGGAGATCTGGAGAGGAGAGGCTGGAAAGGAGATCTGGAGAGGAGAGGCTGGAAAGGAGATCTGGAGAGGAGAGGAGATGAGAGGCTGGAAAGGAGATCTGGAGAGGAGAGGAGAGGCTGGAAAGGAGATGAGGAGAGGCTGGAGAGGAGATCTGGAGAGGAGAGGAGAGGCTGGAAAGGAGATCTGGAGAGGAGAGGAGAGGCTGGAAAGGAGATCAGGAGAGGAGATGAGAGGCTGGAAAGGAGATCTGGAGAGGAGGGGAGAGGCTGGAAAGGATATGGAGAGGAGAGGAGATGAGAGGCTGGAAAGGAGATCTGGAGCGGAGATGAGATGAGAGGCTGGAAAGGAGATCTGGAGAGGAGATGAGAGGCTGGAAAGGAGATCTGGAGAGGAGAAGCTGGAAAGGAGATCTGGAGAGGAGATCTGGAGAGGAGAGGAGAGGCTGGAAAGGAGATTTGGAGAGGAGAGGCTGGAAAGGAGATCTGGAGAGGAGAGGAGATGAGAGGCTGGAAAGGAGATCAAGAGAGGAGAGGCTGGAAAGGAGATGAGGAGAGGCTGGAAAGGAGATCTGGAGAGGAGATGAGAGGCTGGAAAGGAGATCTGGAGAGGAGAGGAGAGTCTGGAAAGGAGATCTGGAGAGGAGATGAGAGGCTGGAAAGGAGATCTGGAGAGGAGATGAGAGGCTGGAAAGGAGATCTGGAGAGGAGATGAGAGGCTGGAAAGGAGATCTGGAGAGGAGAGGCTGGAAAGGAGATCTGGAGAGGAGAGGAGAGGCTGGAAAGGAGATCTGGAGAGGAGAGGAGAGGCTGGAAAGGAGATCTGTAGAGGAGAGGAGATGAGAGGCTGGAAAGGAGATGAGAGGAGAGGCTGGAAAGGAGATGAGGAGAGGCTGGAAAGGAGATCTGGAGAGGAGAGGAGAGGCTGGAAAGGAGATCTGGAGAGGAGAGGCTGGAAAGGAGATCTGGAGAGGAGAGGAGAGGCTGGAAAGGAGATCAGGAGAGGAGATGAGAGGCTGGAAAGGGGATCTGGAGAGGAGAGGAGAGGCTGGAACGGAGAGGCTGGAAAGGAGATCTGGAGAGGAGAGGCTGGAAAGGAGATCTGGAGAGGAGAGGCTGGAAAGGAGATCTGGAGAGGAGAGGCTGGAAAGGAGATCTGGAGAGGAGAGGCTGGAAAGAAGATCTGGAGAGGAGATGAGAGGCTGGAAAGGAGATCTGGAGAGGAGATGAGAGGCTGGAAAGGAGATCTGTAGAGGAGAGGAGATGAGAGGCTGGAAAGGAGATGAGAGGAGAGGCTGGAAAGGAGATGAGGAGAGGCTGGAAAGGAGATCTGGAGAGGAGAGGCTGGAAAGGAGATCTGGAGAGGAGAGGCTGGAAAGGAGATCTGGAGAGGAGAGGAGAGGCTGGAAAGGAGATCAGGAGAGGAGATGAGAGGCTGGAAAGGGGATCTGGAGAGGAGAGGAGAGGCTGGAACGGAGAGGCTGGAAAGGAGATCTGGAGAGGAGAGGCTGGAAAGGAGATCTGGAGAGGAGAGGCTGGAAAGGAGATCTGGAGAGGAGAGGCTGGAAAGGAGATCTGGAGAGGAGAGGCTGGAAAGAAGATCTGGAGAGGAGATGAGAGGCTGGAAAGGAGATCTGGAGAGGAGATGAGAGGCTGGAAAGGAGATCTGGAGAGGAGAGGCTGGAAAGGAGATCTGGAGAGGAGAGGAGAGGAGAGGCTGGAAAGGAGATCTGGAGAGGAGAGGAGAGGCTGGAAAGGAGATCTGGAGAGGAGAGGAGATGAGAGGCTGGAAAGGAGATCTGGAGAGGAGAGGAGAGGCTGGAAAGGATCTGGAGAGGAGAGGAGATGAGAGGCTGGAAAGGAGATCTGGAGAGGAGAGGCTGGAAAGGAGATCTGGAGAGGAGAGGCTGGAAAGGAGATCTGGAGAGGAGAGGCTGGAAAGGAGATCTGGAGAGGAGAGGCTGGAAAGGAGATCTGGAGAGGAGAGGCTGGAAAGGAGATCTGGAGAGGAGAGGCTGGAAAGGAGATCTGGAGAGGAGAGGAGAGGCTGGAAAGGAGATCTGGAGAGGAGAGGAGAGGCTGGAAAGGAGATCTGGAGAGGAGAGGAGAGGCTGGAAAGGAGATCTGGAGAGGAGAGGAGAGGCTGGAAAGGAGAGGCTGGAAAGGAGATGAGAGGCTGGAGAGGAGAGGAGATGAGAGGCTGATGAAGGGAGGCTGCTGAGGAGAGGAGATGAGAGGCTGGAAAGGAGATCTGGAAAGGAGATGAGAGTCTGGAAAGGAGAGGCTGGAAAGGAGATCTGGAAAGGAGAGGCTGGAAAGGAGATGAGAGGCTGGAGAGGAGATGAGAGGCTGATGAGGGGAGGCTGCTGAGGAGAGGAGATGAGAGGCTGGTGAGGGGAGGCTGCTGAGGACTGGAGGCTGCTGAGGAGAGGAGATGAGAGGCTGGTGAGGGGAGGCTGCTGAGGAGGGGAGGCTGCTGAGGAGAGGAGATGAGAGGCTGGGGAGGAGATGAGAGGCTGCTGATGTGAGTGAGGAGAGGGGAGGCTGCTAAGGGGAGGATATGAGAGGCTGGTGAGGAGAGGGGAGGCTGCTGAGGAGAGGAGATGAGAGGCTGGTCTCATGCTGTATATGGGGAGGCTGTGTGGGGCTCATGCAGTGTATATGGGGAGGCTGTGTGGGGCTCATGCTGTAAGGGGCTGTGGGGGGTTTAAAGATAAATATGGGGGGTATCGGCATACTTAATTCTGCTCAATATTAAGTGATACAATTAATATTGAGTAGAATTATTTTCATGCTGTTGGTTCGGCCTCCACAACAGTCATGGTCTTTCATCTGGCCCCTCGGGAAAATAAATTGCCCACCTCTGATCTAGAGACATGGAGTGAGAAGCCCACAGACGATAGCAACAGATTAGTCCGTTCTCGCACTAAATTACCCATCCAGCTCTTCACACTATTCTCTGTGAAACGTCCGAGCATTGCAGAGATAAACTTCCCTGTTTGCAGTCTGAGTGGTGCTGCCCGTGGTTTTGGTAGTATGAATCGACTGACAAGTTCCCCTTAAAAATCTGTCAGCCAAACCGTGCAACCGTGGCAGAATCAACTGACCATGTACGGTGTATGAGCTCCACCAGATTCTCACATAACAACTAATGGAAAGGTTTGCTAAGGCTACTTTCACATCAGCGATTTTCTCCGTTCGCGGCAGATACTGCAGTATTTCCGCAACTGCCGCGTAACATATCACTTACGGGCCGGCAACTCTGTGTTCGGCCTCATTCATTCCCTATGGGACTTGCGGACGTGTGCTGCACTTGAGGTGAGACAAAAAAAAACACTGCTAGCAGCATTTTTTTTTCCTGTTGCTGCAAGTACCACATTTGCCGGATCGCAGCAAAACCGCAAGTGCCGCAAGTCCCATAGGGAATGAATGAGGCCGAACACAGTGTTGTCATAAGTGATCCGTTAAGGATGCGGAAAAACTGCCGGATCTGCCGCAAATGTCAAAAATCGCTGATATGAAAGTAGCCTAAGTCACTGCCGATAGTGTCTGCATTAGTCATACTCGCCAATGGGGGAGGCAGCATGAAAAGTGCCTAGGGCGGCGTAAACTCTAAATACGGCCCTGGTCACGGATCCCAACAATGTGTCCGGGATCCCGGGGAGGATATCTTTATCGTCCCCACTACTCACACCAATTTGTCATGAACTGGGGTTGTTTGGATGCCCCTGGTTCCTTCTGAAGGGGATTTATCTACAACCCACTTCCGGGTTGGAACTTGCAGTTCTCTGGTGCCCCCCTTACCCTCAGGTCAGATTAGGTACTGCACCTAGGTAATTAGTCACCAGAAAGGCTGCCTGCTATGGCTTTATAGAGCCCACGCCTACCCGGTGCCCCACGTAGTGGACCTCACTCATGCCCATCTGTCACTTTCCCGGCTTGATGGTCAGACCGGCTCGGTGAATTCGCCTGAGCACCTCCTCAAGATGCTGCAGGTGTTCACCCCAGGAGGAACTGAGGATGGCAATCTCATCCAGGTACGCCACCGCTTATTTCTCCAGTCCCTGAAGCAGGTGATTGACCATCCGCTGGAAAGTGGCAGGGGCATTCTTCATGCTGAAGGACATGACCGTGGACTCGTACAGTCCGAAGGGTGTGATAAAGGCGGAATTCTCCTGCGCCTCAGGGCTCGAGAATCTGCCAGTATCCTCAACTCAGATCCATTATGGTCAGATATTTTGCGCCAGCTAACTTCTCAAGCTGCTCCTCGATGCGCGGCATTGGGTGCGTGACAGAGGCTGTGATGGCGTTGAGCCCCCTGTAGTCCACGCAGAACCGGGTGGTCCGATCCTTCTTTGGCACGAGAACTACAGGTGAGGCCCACGCGCTCTTTGACCGTTGAATCACCCCCAGAAGTAACATCTCATCGATCTCCTGGCGCATAACCTGCTGCACCTCGTCGGAGATCCAATAGGGTGTTCGCCGTAGTGGGGCATAATTCCTGGTGTCCACCTTGAGGACCGCTAACATAGTCCTTCCAGGTCGGTTGAAGAACATGGTCCGGAAGGGTTCCAGCGTGGTCTGCAACTGCGACTGCAGGGGTTCGGTTAACAAGGGGCTTACCTCCACGTCCTCGATGAACCCACCGGCCTTCGCTTGGGCCAGCATGTCCAGGAGGGGGTCTTCCTCCCCGTCTTCGGGCAGGCTGCAGACCAGTAGGACGTAAGGTTCACGTTCGTGATGAGCCTTCATCATGTTGACTTGAAAGACCTTTCGCCTACCCCGAGCGTGGTCAAGCGTGACCACGTAGGTGACCGGGTTGAGCTGTTGGTGGACGACGTACGGACCCTCCCAGGCTGCCTGAAGCTTATCCTTTGGTACGGGGACCAGCACCCGCACCTGTTGACCCACGTAGTAGGGCGTTCTGATCGTACCAGTGCTTCTGATCAGCCTGAGCCTGCGTCATGTTGTCATGCACCAACTGCGTCAAGGTCTGCATCTTCAAAAAACCAAAAGATAGTCAGCGCACCTGAATATCGGCTATTCCACACCTGTTCCTGCACGGAAAAGTTGAGCACTCAGTCCACAGATCCATGATTAAGACGTTAGTCGAAACGCGTCGGAAGAAGGCTGCCATGTGTGCATAATGCTGTAAGAAATTATAACTTATTTACAAGTGGTGTACCATAGGTTACAACCCTTTCCTTTTTTAAAAAAAAAAAAATGAAATAAATTTAGTGATTTTACTACATTCCTGCTGGATTCATCGATTTTTCTAAGGTCTGTGCAGCGCCCCAGAGTCCTGGTCGTTGCAGTACTGTGGCTCCGCCACTATGGGGAGCTATGGTGCGTCCGATGGCACTGAAGGAGTTCATCTGATCAGGTATCACAGACACCAATACATTTCACAGCCGGGCCTCCGGGGGGAGCTAAGGGTGCTATTCATTAGGCCACTCCCCACCATAGTGGGTAAACTGGGGGTCAGGCAGGAAGTTAGATCAGAAAGCTGACTGGGTTGGAACCAGGCAACACCTTGTGGCAGAGGGTGTTGTAGGGGAAGATACAGTAGGGTCTCTGTCAGGGGTGGGATCCTGACAGAGGCTTGGCAACGAGAACGAACGTAACGGGACCGTGCCTGCTCCGGGTAGCGGCGGTGCCCAAGAAAGGATTAGAAGAGAGATAGATTGTGCTGAGTGAGAAACGGGATCACGCAAAGGAGAAATACCAGTAGGAGTCGTGCTGTAAGACCGAAGCAACATCCTACTGAGGCGCACTACCGGTGGCCGGAACGCCGAGGGAGTAGAATAACATTCAGCTTCAAGCAATACTCCAAACAGCGGCAGGACAGTCAGTCTCAGGCGGGCTGTCTAACTCAAATCACCTATGAAGTCTTGGGAGGCAATTGTGGGAGAGGGGCGTCTCTAGGGTCCCGGAAGAACTCCAGGCCTACCCGTCAAACGGGTGCCGTTCCTACCCGAACCTCAGGGAGGGACGGAGGATTAGCAGAACATCATCTAGTCGAGTTGTGAGGGAACATCAGAAACAGACACAACAGTTGTGGGGTACTTTCCGTAAGCACAGCAGGGAAGGACTACAACACATAGCGCTAGGGGGAAGGCACAGATTTCCTCCTGTGAAGAGAACTCTGGAAGTGTCATTGGACCGGCCGGACTTGCGCAGCCTGGTGAGCCGTATTCTGGATTGAGGACCCAGAGATCTTCAGTAAAGAGGTAAAGAGACTGCAACCTGGTGTCCTCATTATTTACCGCGACCTGCACCCCACAACTGCACCGTTACAACACCACTTATTGCACCGGACGTCCCCCACTGACAGACAGGGCCACGGACCGGGTCTAGCCACCGTGACAACCCCAGAACTGAATTTTTAGAAGAAAACAACCGCACTCAAACTGTAGATTTGCGTCATAAATGTAAGGAGTTTAATAGGGACACCACAGTGATACAATCAATTGTTCAGGTATTGCAGAGGTAACGTTTCGACCCTGATATGGGCCTTTGTCAAACCTCACTGTGGGTCCTGTGTCCGGGAGAAGCGGCTATGATGACATCATAGCCGCTTCTCCCGGACACAGGACCCACAGTGAGGTTTGACAAAGGCCCATATCAGGGTCGAAACGTTACCTCTGCAATACCTGAACAATTGATTGTATCACTGTGGTGTCCCTATTAAACTCCTTACATTTATGACGCAAATCTACAGTTTGAGTGCGGTTGTTTTCTTCTAAAAATTCATATTATCTGGACTCTTCCGGGTTCAACCAGCACCTACCACATGACTCAGAGTGCACGTCCTGTTTTTCTATAACCCCAGAACTGAGACTCACAGGCCCGGCTCCGGGTACCCCTCGGCCCTGCGGCGGTGTGGGGGCGCTCCAACTTGGCGTCACGAACAGGATCTACTTAAGCCTGAAGAATCAGGTCATGTGTGCCTTGGAACTGTGATTTATTGTGCTTGGACTGTACTTTATTGCAAAGACTGTGCTGTGTCACTTGCCGCCAAAAGTTCGCGCCAAAACCTTGCCGCCAAAAGTTCGCGCCAAAACCGCCGCCATTACAGCGCTAAGGAGAGCGCAGGAGAAGAAGAAGGGCGTGGAAGTGGGCGTGAACAAGCTGAAGAGCGCGAAAGACAATGGCCGCCCAGTCTAAATATCTCGGCCCCTTGAGGACGTGTCCGTCAGCAGCCGAGATCCGCCTCCTGATCCTCAATGGTGGGCAGAGACAGAGAAAACGAAACCGCCCACGAAGGAGAGAGCGGGAAAAGGACCAGGAAGAAGGAGTGAGCGACATGGAGGACGCCATGGCGAGCCGCCCGGAGCCGGAGCGTGGGGTCGGAGCAGAGGACTCCCCCAGCCACCCGGAGGGGCACCGCAACCAGGCCTCCACCGCTGATGCTGAATTCCTGCAGGCCGGAGTGGACGAGCTCAGCGACCGACACCGGCGGGCGCAGCTGAGCACTGAGGCCGGGTGGAAGAAGGCCATCATCAGGAGCCTCACCAGACATCTGTCGGCACCCTCATCTGGTCCGGAGCAGGAAAGAAGTTCCAGCGCTCCGAAGCCAGAAGGCAAGGCCCTGCCGGAAAACGAGATGCTGCAAACGGAGATGACAACGCCGCAGCGCAAGGCCCTGCAGCCAGCATTCCAGACCCCCGCGGAGGCAGAGCAGACCGGCACCGGAGGGACCGCATCTGAAGCAGGTATGAAGGACGACCCTGCCCTGATGACTGACACCACTCCCGCGACTGCTAGTGCCACAGCTGCTGACTCCGTTCCAGTGACTGATCTTGCAGCAGCCGCTACCTCTGCTGCAGCAAATGCCCCTACTCAAGCTGCGCAGACCTCCATCGCTGTGTATGATCTAATCGTACATGAAAGACGGATTAACGGCGTTTGTCCAGCACTGGGTGCAACCCTGGACTTCACCCTTCCCGGGCCAAGAGGGATTAAGTGCCAGGTGCAGCCCTGGAAGCCGTCCAACTAAACCTCGGAAACCTGAAACTGTACATAGTTAACTGTTTGTTTCCCTGCTTTTTGCTACTTTAAACCCGACCTGGGTTATTCTTAAAGGGATCCCTTTGTTTACCCGGGATCCCTTCTTCTGCTTTTTGTTTTGTTTCCTGTTTATTCATCACTGAAAGAACTGCTGGATCATGAACAGTGCATGATACAAACTTCTTGTACATAGTTCACACCTTCTTAAGGGTGTTTCCTACTGGTTTTACTTAGAAAGAGACTCTTTGCGAAGATACCGCACCGGAGCCTTTGCTGAGTATGGACTGGTAGCTAGAGAACAAATGCTACCTCCTGAAGACTTGGTCCCTTCTTAAAGGGGACATCCACGTGTATATTTGAAGAATCGTATTGCTTTAAGATTGATGGATAGCAATAATGTCTTGATGAGCGAAAGTGATGATAATTCTTACATGTAAAAGTTATATGTATTTGATTGGTTAAATGTAGAGAAATGCAGATGATGTTTCCAGAAAGAAAATAGTAATGAAGATTGATGTTATAAGGGGATAGTTGAGAATGTTGATAAGAAACTAGGGATAGAAGGTAAACCCTGAGTCCTCCATAGTAAGTTAGTTATTGTAAAGAAAGAGTTAATAATGTGTTACAGAAGACAGAAAGTGAACCCGTAGGGGTTGGGTAGTGAGTCCTCCTAGGAGCCATACGTAGACGGCTCAGTGCTTCTAAAACTGAAAGTAATGTTATGATCTATACTGTGTATAGAAGTTGAAAAGGCAGTAGGCCCTGGCTGAACGGGGCGGTCCTGTAACAGAAAGGAGAGGCAGTAGGTCTGGTGCCGATAGGACAGGCGGTCCTGCAGATTCAAAGAAGGAGAATGAAAAAAGTTAATTTACCTTATAATGTGATTATAGGAAGGTCTTTGGTGGATACAGAGTGTATGTCCTTAAAGGCAATGTTAAAGTATTGTCCAGCAATTTTTTGCACTTAGTAGAATACCCGGTTGGGTAACAGGAGTTATTTATAGCCTGTAATTTATAATGTTTAATGTTTAACCATGTTTTGTAACGTTCAAGTATTCTCACCTCCCATAAAGGGAAGCTTGTTCAAGTATACGTATTGTTATTTGCACTCAACACAAATTGTATGTCTTTTTGCTAAACTTGTATTGTTGTTTTCTTCTCAGTCCCGGAGTACTGTGTTTAACCAGGGGGGAGTGCAGCGCCCCAGAGTCCTGGTCGCTGCAGTACTGTGGCTCCGCCACTATGGGGAGCTATGGTGCGTCCGATGGCACTGAAGGAGTTCATCTGATCAGGTATCACAGACACCAATACATTTCACAGCCGGGCCTCCGGGGGGAGCTAAGGGTGCTATTCATTAGGCCACTCCCCACCATAGTGGGTAAACTGGGGGTCAGGCAGGAAGTTAGATCAGAAAGCTGACTGGGTTGGAACCAGGCAACACCTTGTGGCAGAGGGTGTTGTAGGGGAAGATACAGTAGGGTCTCTGTCAGGGGTGGGATCCTGACAGAGGCTTGGCAACGAGAACGAACGTAACGGGACCGTGCCTGCTCCGGGTAGCGGCGGTGCCCAAGAAAGGATTAGAAGAGAGATAGATTGTGCTGAGTGAGAAACGGGATCACGCAAAGGAGAAATACCAGTAGGAGTCGTGCTGTAAGACCGAAGCAACATCCTACTGAGGCGCACTACCGGTGGCCGGAACGCCGAGGGAGTAGAATAACATTCAGCTTCAAGCAATACTCCAAACAGCGGCAGGACAGTCAGTCTCAGGCGGGCTGTCTAACTCAAATCACCTATGAAGTCTTGGGAGGCAATTGTGGGAGAGGGGCGTCTCTAGGGTCCCGGAAGAACTCCAGGCCTACCCGTCAAACGGGTGCCGTTCCTACCCGAACCTCAGGGAGGGACGGAGGATTAGCAGAACATCATCTAGTCGAGTTGTGAGGGAACATCAGAAACAGACACAACAGTTGTGGGGTACTTTCCGTAAGCACAGCAGGGAAGGACTACAACACATAGCGCTAGGGGGAAGGCACAGATTTCCTCCTGTGAAGAGAACTCTGGAAGTGTCATTGGACCGGCCGGACTTGCGCAGCCTGGTGAGCCGTATTCTGGATTGAGGACCCAGAGATCTTCAGTAAAGAGGTAAAGAGACTGCAACCTGGTGTCCTCATTATTTACCGCGACCTGCACCCCACAACTGCACCGTTACAACACCACTTATTGCACCGGACGTCCCCCACTGACAGACAGGGCCACGGACCGGGTCTAGCCACCGTGACAACCCCAGAACTGAGACTCAGAGGCCCGGCTCCGGGTACCCCTCGGCCCTGCGGCGGTGTGGGGGCGCTCCATCTGCATCTTGTTACGGAAGCAGATGACATACTCCACTACAGTATGGACACTTCAGAAGGGTTTGGCTCCTCTTCCTGGGATTCCCTTACCAACCCAAGGGGTCCCCGGACTAGCCTGCCATACAGGAGCTCGAAGGGGGGAGAACCCCGTCGATGCCTGCGGAACCTCTCGGCAAGCGAATAGCAGATGTGGGAGGTACCTCTCCCAGTCGCGTCCTTGGGTCTCAACCAGCATGCATAGCATCTGTTTGAGGGTGCCACTGAAGCGTTCAGACAAGCCATTGGTCTGTGGGTGATAACGCACTCGATACCAGAAGCTTCACCTGTATTTTCTTACAGTGAGCCTCCATTAGGCGAGACATGAATTGAGTCCCTTGATCGGTAAGCATCTTCCTGGGGAATCCTACACGTGAAAAGATAGCTAACAGTGCATCTGCCACCTTATCTGCCCTACATGTGGACAGAGCCACTGCTTTTGGGTACCGGGTAGCATAGTATACCATGGTGAGGATGTATTGCTTTCCAGAGCTGCTGGGGACGGCCAGCGGGCTCACAATGTCCACCACGATCCTCTGGAAAGGCTCCTCTATCACTGGCAAAAGGGAGCAGGGGAGCCTTAAGAGCAGGCCCTGCCTTCCGCATTCTTTGGCAGGTGAACAGGAGCGGCAGTAGTTTGACACATCTGTCCCCATCTTGGGCCAATAGAAGTTTTGAGACAGCCGGGCTGCTTCTTGGATTTAGCATCAGCAGCTGTTTTCACTGATTGTCTTTCTGGCTCTGCTATATTAGTCTGGCCTTTTCCCTAATTCAATGCCAGTTGTCAATTGTTGAGCTTGGAGTCATGGCTCTCTGAGGATTTCCCTGTCACTCTGACCATTTCAGCAAAGCTAAGTCCTTGCTTGTCTTTTTGCAGTTCACTTGTTGTGGACTTTGTTGTTTAGCACTTTCTATGTTTTGCTCATTTGTCCAGCTTATCAGTATGTATCTAGTCAGCTAAGCTGGAAGCTCTGGGCAGCAGAGTTTGCCCTCCACACCTTTAGTCAGGTGTGGAGATTTTTGCATTTCTCTGCGGTGGACTTTTTCTAGTTTTTATTACTGACCGCACAGTGTTCTGTCCTGTACTAATCCTTTCTAGCTAGTAGTGGCCTCCTTTGCTAAATCTTGTTTCATACTATGTATGTCATTTCCTTCTCCTCTCACAGTCATTATTTGTGGGGGGCTGTCCTATCCTTTGGGGATTTTCTCTGAGGCAAGATAGCTTTCCTGCTTCTACCTTTAGGGGTAGCTAGATCTCCGGCTGTGACGAGGTGTCCAGGGAGTGACAGGAACATCCCATGGCTACTGCTAGTGTCTGTGTTAAGATCAGGAACTGCGGTCGGTATAGTTACCACCTGCTCAGAGCTAGTCACATGTCGCTCCTTAATCACCAGACCATAACAGTACAACTGGCCAAAAATGAGCTGAATGCATCTCAAAAGAAGGAAAAGAAAAAGAGTTCTGAGCCATTTTTTTTTCTTTAGTCTGTTTTGTCTTTTTCCTTCCTCTTAATCTCTGGGTGATTCAGGATTTGGATGCGGGCATGGATGTTCAGGGGTTGTTTTCTCGTGTGGATCAGCTTGCTGCAAGAGTACAGAGTATTCAAGATTATGTTGTTCAGACTCCGGCCTTAGAGCCTAGAATTCCTACTCCAGATTTGTTTTACGGGGATAGATCTAAGTTTTTGAACTTTAAAAATAACTGCAAATTGTTTTTTGCTCTGAAACCCCGTTCCTCTGGTGACCCCATTCAGCAAGTAAAAATAGTTATTTCTCTGCTGCGTGGTGACCCTCAGGACTGGGCATTCTCCCTTGAGTCAGGGGATCCGGCATTGCTTAATGTAGATGCATTTTTTCAATCGCTTGGATTATTGTATGACAAACCTAACTCTGTAGAGCATGCTGAGAAAACACTGTTGGCCCTGTGTCAGGGTCAGGAAGCGGCAGAATTATACTGCCAGAAATTTAGAAAATGGTTTGTGCTCACTAAATGGAATGAGGACGCTCTGGCAGCAATTTTCAGAAAGGGTCTTTCTGAAGCCCTTAAAGATGTTATGGTGGGGTTCCCCACGCCTGTTGGTTTGAACGAATCTATGTCTCTGGCCATTCAGATTGATCGGCGCCTGCGCGAACGCAAAGTGGTGCACCATATGGCAGCGTCCTCGGAGCAGAGTCCTGAGCCCATGCAATGTGATAGGATTTTGACTAGAGCGGAACAGAGGGGATACAGATGTCAGAATGGGCTGTGTTTTTACTGTGGGGATTCTGCTCATGCTATTTCTGATTGCCCTAAGCGTATTAAGAGGGTCGCTAGATCTGTTACCACTAGTACTGTGCAGCCTAAGTTTCTCCTCTCTGTGACCCTGATTTGCTCATTGTCATCTTTTTCTGTCATGGCATTTGTGGATTCGGGCGCTGCTCTGAACTTAATGGACTTAGAATTCGCTAGGCGCTGTGGTTTTTCTTTGCAGCCTTTGCAGAGTCCCATACCCTTAAGGGGTATTGATGCTACACCGTTGGCCAAGAATAAACCTCAGTATTGGACTCAGCTGACTATGTGCATGGCTCCAGCACATCAGGAAGATTACCGTTTTCTGGTGTTGCATAATTTACATGATGTTGTTGTACTGGGTTTTCCATGGTTACAAGTACACAATCCAGTGCTGGATTGGAAATCAATGTCTGTGACTAGTTGGGGTTGTCAAGGGGTACAAAGTGACGTTCCTTTAATGTCAATTTCCTCTTCCCCCTCTTCTGATGTTCCTGAATTTTTGTCAGATTTCCAGGATGTATTTGATGAGCCCAAGTCCAGTTCCCTTCCTCCACATAGGGACTGTGATTGTGCTATTGACTTGATTCCTGGCTTTAAGTTCCCTAAGGGCCGACTTTTCAACCTGTCTCTGCCTGAACATACCGCCATGCGGAGCTATGTAAAGGAGTCTTTAGAGAAGGGGCATATTCGGCCGTCTTCGTCACCATTGGGAGCGGGATTCTTTTTTGTTGCCAAGAAGGATGGCTCCTTGAGACCCTGTATTGATTATCGCCTTCTTAATAAGATCACAGTCAAATTCCAATACCCTTTACCTTTGCTCTCTGATTTGTTTGCTCGGATTAAGGGGGCTAGTTGGTTTACCAAGATTGACCTTCGAGGGGCATATAATCTTGTTCGTATTAAACAGGGTGACGAATGGAAAACTGCATTTAATACGCCCGAAGGCCATTTTGAATACCTAGTGATGCCTTTCGGGCTTTCTAATGCTCCTTCTGTATTTCAGTCCTTTATGCATGATATTTTCCGCAATTATCTTGACAAATTCTTGATTGTGTATTTGGATGATATTTTGATTTTTTTCCAATGATTGGGAGTCTCATGTGAAGCAGGTCAGGATGGTATTCCAGATCCTTTGTGATAATGCTCTATTTGTGAAGGGGTCTAAGTGCCTATTTGGAGTTCAGAAGGTCTCTTTTTTGGGGTTTATTTTTTCTCCTTCGTCTATAGAAATGGATCCTGTTAAGGTCCAAGCCATTTATGACTGGATTCAACCCACATCTGTGAAGAGCCTTCAGAAATTTTTGGGCTTTGCTAATTTTTATCGCCGTTTCATTGCCAACTTCTCTAGTGTGGTTAAACACCTGACCGATTTGACGAAGAAAGGCGCTGATGTGACTAATTGGTCCTCTGAGGCTGTTGAGGCCTTTCAGGAGCTTAAACGCCGATTTACTTCTGCCCCTGTCTTGCGTCAGCCGGATGTTTCTCTTCCTTTTCAGGTTGAGGTTGACGCTTCTGAGATTGGGGCAGGGGCCGTTTTGTCACAGAGGAATTCTGATGGTTCCTTGATGAAGCCATGTGCCTTCTTTTCCCGAAAGTTTTCGCCTGCGGAACGCAATTATGATGTCGGCAATCGGGAGTTGTTGGCTATGAAGTGGGCATTTGAGGAATGGCGACATTGGCTTGAGTGAGCCAAGCACCGCATTGTGGTCTTGACTGATCATAAGAATCTGATTTACCTCGAGTCGGCCAAGCGGCTGAACCCTAGACAGGCTCGGTGGTCCCTGTTTTTCTCCCGTTTTGATTTTGTGGTCTCATATCTTCCAGGATCTAAGAATGTTAAAGCAGATGCCCTCTCTAGGAGTTTTTTGCCTGATTCTCCTGGAGTCCTTGAGCCAGTTGGCATTCTTAGGGAAGGGGTGATTCTGTCTGCCATCTCCCCTGATTTGCGGCGGGCGCTTCAGGAATTTCAGGCTGATAAACCTGACCGCTGTCCTGTGGGGAAGCTGTTTGTTCCTGATAGATGGACAAGTAAGGTAATTTCTGAGGTCCATTATTCTGTGTTGGCCGGTCATCCTGGAATTTTTGGTACCACAGATTTGGTTGCTAGGTCCTTTTGGTGGCCTTCCTTGTCGCGGGATGTGCATTCTTTTGTGCAGTCCTGTGGGACTTGTGCCCGTGCTAAGCCTTGCTGTTCCCGCGCTAGTGGGTTGCTTTTGCCTTTGCCTGTCCCGGAGAGGCCTTGGACGCATATTTCCATGGATTTTATTTCGGATCTACCTGTGTCCCAGAGGATGTCTGTTATCTGGGTGGTTTGTGACCGGTTCTCTAAAATGGTCCATTTGGTACCTTTGCCTAAATTGCCTTCCTCCTCTGATTTGGTTCCATTATTTTTTCAGCATGTGGTTCGTTTGCATGGCATTCCAGAGTACAGGTCCTTCTCAAAAAATTAGCATATAGTGTTAAATTTCATTATTTACCATAATGTAATGATTACAATTAAACTTTCATATATTATAGATTCATTATCCACCAACTGAAATTTGTCAGGTCTTTTATTGTTTTAATACTGATGATTTTGGCCTACAACTCCTGATAACCCAAAAAACCTGTCTCAATAAATTAGCATATTTCAACCGTCCAATCAAATAAAAGTGTTTTTTAATAACAAACAAAAAAAACATCAAATAATAATGTTCAGTTATGCACTCAATACTTGGTCGGGAATCCTTTGGCAGAAATGACTGCTTCAATGCGGCGTGGCATGGAGGCAATCAGCCTGTGACACTGCTGAGATGTTATGGAGGCCCAGGATGCTTCAATAGCGGCCTTAAGCTCATCCAGAGTGTTGGGTCTTGCGTCTCTCAACTTTCTCTTCACAATATCCCACAGATTCTCTATGGGGTTCAGGTCAGGAGAGTTGGCAGGCCAATTGAGCACAGTAATACCATGGTCAGTAAACCATTTACCAGTGGTTTTGGCACTGTGAGCAGGTGCCAGGAAGCATGAAGTGCTCCAAAATCTCCTGATAGCTAGCTGCATTGACCCTGCCCTTGATGAAACACAGTGGACCAACACCAGCAGCTGACATGGCACCCCACACCATCACTGACTGGGTACTTGACACTGGACTTCAGGCATTTTGGCATTTCCTTCTCCCCAGTCTTCCTCCAGACTCTGGCACCTTGATTTCCGAATGACATGCAAAATTTGCTTTCATCAGAAAAAAGTACTTGGGACCACTTAGCAACAGTCCAGTGCTGCTTCTCTGTAGCCCAGGTCAGGCGCTTCTGCCGCTGTTTATGGTTCAAAAGTGGCTTTACCTGGGGAATGCGGCACCTGTAGCCCATTTCCTGCACACGCCTGTGCACGGTGGCTCTGGATGTTTCCACACCAGACTCAGTCCACTGCTTCCTCAGGTTCCCCAAGGTCTGGAATCGGTCCTTCTCCACAATCTTCCTCAGGGTCCGGTCACCTCTTCTCGTTGTACAGCGTTTTCTGCCACATTGTTTCCTTCCAACAGACTTACCATTGAGGTGCCTTGATACAGCACTCTGGGAACAGCCTATTTCTTGAGAAATTTCTTTCTGGGTCTTACCCTCTTGCTTGAGGGTGTCAATGATGGCCTTCTTGACATCTGTCAGGTCGCTAGTCTTACCCATGATGGGGGTTTTGAGTAATGAACCAGGCAGGGAGTTTTTAAAAGCCTCAGGTATCTTTTGCATGTGTTTAGAGTTAATTAGTTGATTCAGAAGATTAGGGTAATAGGTCGTTTAGAGAACCTTTTCTTGATATGCTAATTTATTGAGACAGGTTTTTTGGGTTATCAGGAGTTGTAGGCCAAAATCATCAGTATTAAAACAATAAAAGACCTGACAAATTTCAGTTGGTGGATAATGAATCTATAATATATGAAAGTTTAATTGTAATCATTACATTATGGTAAATAATGAAATTTAACACTATATGCTAATTTTTTGAGAAGGACCTGTATATTGTGTCTGACAGAGGTTCCCAGTTTGTTTCCAGGTTTTGGCGGGCCTTTTGTGCTAAGATGGGCATTAATTTGTCTTTTTCTTCGGCGTTCCATCCTCAGACAAATGGCCAAACTGAGCGAACTAACCAAACCTTGGAAACCTATTTGAGATGCTTTGTGTCTTCTGATCAGGATGATTGGGTGGCTTTCTTGCCGTTGGCCGAGTTTGCCCTTAATAATCGGGCCAGTTCGGCTACTTTGGTTTCGCCTTTCTTTTGTAATTTTGGTTTCCATCCTCGTTTTTCTTCAGGGCAGGTTGAGCCTTCTGATTGTCCTGGTGTGGATTCTGTGATGGACAGGTTGCAGCAGATTTGGACTCATGTGGTAGACAATTTGACGTCTCAGGAAAAGGCTCAGCGTTTTGCTAACCGCCGTCGGTGTGTTGGTCCTCGGCTTCGTGTGGGGGATTTGGTCTGGTTATCCTCTCGTCATGTTCCTATGAAGGTTTCTTCCCCTAAGTTCAAGCCTCGGTTTATTGGTCCTTATAAGATTTCTGAGATTATCAATCCAGTGTCTTTTCGTTTGGCCCTTCCAGCCTCTTTTGCCATCCACAATGTTTTCCATAGATCTTTGTTGCGGAGATATGTGGTACCCGTTGTTCCGTCTGTTGATCCTCCTGCCCCGGTGTTGGTTGAGGGGGAGTTGGAATATGTGGTTGAGAAAATTTTGGATTCTCGTTTTTCGAGGCGGAGGCTTCAGTACCTTGTCAAGTGGAAGGGTTATGGCCAGGAGGATAATTCTTGGGTGGTTGCCTCCGATGTCCATGCCGCCGATTTGGTTCGTGCTTTTCATTTGGCTCGTCCTGATCGGCCTGGGGGCTCTGGTGAGGGTTCGGTGACCCCTCCTCAAGGGGGGGGTACTGTTGTGCATTCCGCTCTTGGCCTCCCTCCGGTGGTTATAAGTAGCATTTTTGTGAGTTCTGCTCTTGGGCTCCCTCCTGTGGTTTTGAGTGGTATGGCTGCTTCTTGGATTTAGCATCAGCAGCTGTTTTCACTGATCGTCTTTCTGGCTCTGCTATATTAGTCTGGCCTTTTCCCTAATTCAATGCCAGTTGTCAATTGTTGAGCTTGGAGTCATGGCTCTCTGAGGATTTCCCTGTCACTCTGACCATTTCAGCAAAGCTAAGTCCTTGCTTGTCTTTTTGCAGTTCACTTGTTGTGGACTTTGTTGTTTAGCACTTTCTATGTTTTGCTCATTTGTCCAGCTTATCAGTATGTATCTAGTCAGCTAAGCTGGAAGCTCTGGGCAGCAGAGTTTGCCCTCCACACCTTTAGTCAGGTGTGGAGATTTTTGCATTTCTCTGCGGTGGACTTTTTCTAGTTTTTATTACTGACCGCACAGTGTTCTGTCCTGTACTAATTCTTTCTAGCTAGTAGTGGCCTCCTTTGCTAAATCTTGTTTCATACTATGTATGTCATTTCCTTCTCCTCTCACAGTCATTATTTGTGGGGGGCTGTCCTATCCTTTGGGGATTTTCTCTGAGGCAAGATAGCTTTCCTGCTTCTACCTTTAGGGGTAGCTAGATCTCCGGCTGTGACGAGGTGTCCAGGGAGTGACAGGAACATCCCACGGCTACTGCTAGTGTCTGTGTTAAGATCAGGAACTGCGGTCGGTATAGTTACCACCTGCTCAGAGCTAGTCGCATGTCGCTCCTTAATCACCAGACCATAACACACACCCCTAAACCTAATCCCAACCCTATTCCCAACCGTAAATGTAATCCAAACCATAACCCTAACTTTAGCCCCAACCCTAACCCTAACTTTAGCCCCAACCCTAACCCTAACCCTAGCCCTAACCCTAACCTTAGCCCTAACCCTAATGGGAAAATGGAAATAAATAAATTTTTTTAATTTTTTTATTTTTCCCTAACTAAGGGGGTGATGAAGGAGGGTTTGATTTTTTAGCGGATTTTTATCATTGGCAGCCGTCACACTAAAAGATGCTTTTTATTGCAAAAAATATTTTTTGCGTTACCACATTTTGAGAGCTATAATTTTTCCATATTTTGGTCCACAGAGTCATTTGAGGTCTTGTTTTTTGCAGGACAAGTTGACGTTTTTATTGGTAACATTTTCGGGCATGTGACATTTTTTGATTGCTTTTTATTCCGATTTTTGTGAGACAGAATGACCAAAAACCAGCTATTCATGAAATTCTTTTGGGGGGGGGGCGTTTATACCGTTCCGCGTTTGGTAAAATGGATAAAGCAGTTTTATTCTTCGGGTCAGTACGATTACAGCGATACCTCATTTATTCATTTTTTTATGTTTTGGCGCTTTTATACGATAAAAACTATTTTCTAGAAAAAATAATTATTTTTGCATCTCTTTATTCTGAGGACTATAACTTTTTTTTTTTTTCGCTGATGCTGTATGGCAGCTCATTTTTTATATTATATCCGTCTTTTTGAGCGCGTTATTCCACTTTTTGTTTGGCGGTATGATAATAAAGCGTTGTTTTTTGCCTCGTTTTGTTTTTTTTTAACGGTGTTCACTGAAGGGGTTAACTAGTGGGACAATTTTATAGGTCGGGTCGTTAGGGACGCGGCGATACTAAATATGTGTACTTTTATTGCTTTTTTTTGCGATAGTCAGCTGACTCCCGGCCGCCCTCCCCCAGTGAGCGAGGCCGATCGCTATGACGTACTATCCCGTCGGTGGGCATACAGGCCCACCCCACCTCGACGGGCAGGGGCGGACTGGGCCGGGTGGCAAAGATGCAAATGCCCCCCGGGCCGCTCCCCCAGCAGCTGATCAGGGCCGGCCGCCTGGTGGTGGCTGTAGAGCCGCACATCAAATTGTGCACGGCCGTGTGCGCTGCACTGTGACGCGGCCGCTGCAGTCACAGTCGGCGCACACATCCACGCCGGGTCCGGGAGCTGTGTGCGTGGCCGTCAGCTTGACGGCTGCACAGCTCCTGCTCCCTCCATGACATCTCTCTATGCTTCCGGGTCAGGTGTCGGGCGTGCGCGATGACGTCATCGCGCACGCGCCGACATGTCCCGGCCAGGACGCTAGCAAAGGGGCGCTGCAAGGGAGCGAGTGGCGATGTAAGTATAAAAAAACCTTTTTTTTTTTTTTTTTAAATGGTGGGTAACTGCAAATGTAGAAGTGGGGAGGGGTGAAAAGAGGCTGCACATGATGGAATTTTAGGGGTTAAAGGAGGCTGCACATGACGGAATTTGGGGGGGTTAAAGGAGGCTGCACATGATGGAATTTGGTGGGTTAAAGGAGGCTGCACATGATGGAATTTTGGGGGGTTAAAGGAGGCTGCACATGATGGAATTTGGGGTGTTAAAGGAGGCTGCACATGATGGAATTTGGGGGTTAAAGGAGGCTGCACATGATGGAATTTGGGGTGTTAAAGGAGGCTGCACATGACGGAATTTTGGGGGGTTAAAGGAGGCTGCACATGACGGAATTTGGGGGGGTTAAAGGAGGCTGCATATGATGGAATTTGGGGGGATAAAGGAGGCTGCACATGATGGAATTTGGGGGGGTTAAAGGAGGCTGCACATGATGGAATTGGGGGTTAAAGGAGGCTGCACATGATGGAATTTTGGGGGGTTAAAGGAGGCTGCACATGATGGAATTTGGGATGTTAAAGGAGGCTGCACATGATGGAATTTGGGGGTTAAAGGAGGCTGCACATGATGGAATTTGGGGGTTAAAGGAGGCTGCACATGATGGAATTTGGTGGGTTAAAGGAGGCTGCACATGATGGAATTTTGGGGGGGTTAAAGGAGGCTGCACATAATGGAATTTTGGGGGGTTAAAGGAGGCTGCAAATGATGGAATTTGGGGGTTAAAGGAGGCTGCACATGATGGAATTTGGGGGTTAAAGGAGGCTGCACATGATGGAATTTGGTGGGTTAAAGGAGGCTGCACATGACGGAATTTTGGAGGGTTAAAGGAGGCTTCACATGATGGAATTTGGGGGGTTAAAGGAGGCTGCACATGATGGAATTTAGGGGGGTTAAAGGAGGCTGCACATGATGGAATTTGGGGGGTTAAAGGAGGCTGCACATGACAGAATTTGGGGGGTTAAAGGAGGCTGCACATGATGGAATTTGGGGAGATAAAGGAGGCTGCACATGATGGAATTTGGGGGGGTTAAAGGAGGCTGCACATGATGGAATTTGGGGGTTAAAGGAGGCTGAACATGATGGAATTTGGGGGATAAAGGAGGCTGCACATGATGGAATTTGGGGGTAAAGGAGGCTGCACATGATGGAATTAGGGGGTTAAAGGAGGCTGCACATGATGGAATTTGGGGGTTAAGGAGGACTGCACATGATGAAGTGGGGGAGTTGGGCTGAACATGATGAAGTTGGGGTAAGGGGGACTGCACATGAAGTGGGAGGTAAGGGGGACTGCGCATGATGGGGGACTCGTAAGCTTGCAATCTATGAGGTTGCATAATAACCAATTATATATTGATTGTGGGTGGACCTCTGTATTCAGATGTGTAGTGTACAAGAAAGGGAAAAAGTGGGGAATGTGCTCTGAAAGCGGTGCTCTAGGTAACTGTGTTATTTTATGCAGAGGCGAGTCCTGGCTGGAAGAAGCGACGGCGGTCTGTGCTGCATGAATGAGAAAAGCAAAGATGAAGGACTTCAGCTAGAGACGTCACTGGTGAGTCAGTGTATTACCTGTGCACTGACACTATACACTGTATACTATATACAGAGCTCCTGTGTATAATGTCACTGGCAGTGGTGATCACTGTATTACCTGTACACTGGCACTTTTTACAGAGCTCCTGTGTATAATGTCAGTGGTGATCCCTGTATTACCTGTACACTGACACTGTATACAGAGCTCCTGTGTATAATGTCACTAGTGATCACTGTATTACCTGTACACTGACAGTAAATACAGAGTTCGTGTAAATAGCACTTAGTATTGTGTTAGTTTTCAGCGCCACAGCTGAATGATTTACATCTGTTAGCCAGCAAAAGTACATGTGGGGATTCCCTAGCAACCAGGCAACCCCCATATGTACTTATGCTGGCTAACAGATGTTAATCATTCAGCTGCGGCACTGAAAACTAAATCTTCGAGCACTAAAAAATACTCGGAGGACACCCGAGCGTGCTCGGGAAATCTTGAGTAACGAGTATATTCGCTCATCGCTATATTTGTTCCTTGTAAGTGGTATTATTCAGTCACTATGTGGTGGTAATGTGTGGTCTGGTCATGGTGTGACGATATTTGTCCCTTGTACTGTATGTGGTATTTATGGTTGTTTAAAACAAAATGTAAATGTATGTCACTCATTCCCTTAAAGAAAAATCCATAAAAATATATTTATTTTTAATAGTTTAGAGTAGAGTAGGGCCCTGCCGAAAGAGTCTACCATGTCATGGTGTAAACTTAAAAATTATTTTCGCCAGAACAAAAGCTGCTGGTTATTAATGTGATCTGGTGTTTGATGGGAACTGTTAATATCTGATTGGTGAGGATGTGGTGGAGAAGTTGAGTTTTTCCAAGAATGAGCAGTGGGACAGTGGAGGTGGAGACTTCAGTGTGCTCACTCAGGTGGTGCGATGACATTATTGCCTCATGCCGCTCTGCGGACCGGAAGAGAAAAATATGGGGGAGAACTGGGGCCATCCTACTATATATATGGGGAGAACTGGGGTCATCATTCTAGATATTTGGGGAGAACTGGGGCCATCATTTTATATATATATATATATATATATATATATATATATATATATATATATATATATATATATATACACTATATATGTTGGGCTGTGGGGACTATCATACTATATATGTGGGGCAGTGGGACACCTTCATACTATATATATCATCATATGGGGCTGTGGGGCCACCATATTCCATATAGGGGGCTGTAGGGACATGATACTATATATAGAGGGGAAGCAGGATCATCATACTATCTATAGGAAGCTGTGAGGTACATAACATCGCAATTAGAGAGCTGTAGGGGACCATCATACTATATATAAGGGGTTTTGCTGACATACAATTTGTGGGGAGCTATAGTATATATAGGAAACTTTAAAGCACCATACTATATATAGGAGGCAGTTATGATGATACATCATATTGTATATAGGGGGCTATGTAGCCATTTTACTATATATAGGGAGTTTTGGGGTCCTCAATGTATAATAAAGGGGTATTGGGGGCTGTAGGACCATCATTCTGTATATACAGAGCTGTGTGGGTGCTCAGAGGACATTATTTGTTATGAATGGGCACATTATTAGTTTTTGATAGGGGCATGCGGGATCCTTTTTTTTGGGGGGACAGTGTTACTTTAAGTGAGCACTCAAGGGTATTTATTGCTGGAAGGAGGCACTTGGGATATTATATCCTTCAAAGGCCCATACATGTCGTTGCACAGTAGGGGCATTACTACTTTCTGTGGGATACTTTAATTTTGGGGGGTGGGAGTAATCCTAGTAATGACACAATTGATTAAATATTGGGGCCAGTGGTCCACACTGCAGGTGCACACAGAGTGGGGAGTTTTTGTAGGTTGGGAATAGATGGGGACGGCGCTAGAAATGTGAGAAGTCAAATGTGTCTTTATAGTAATCTGTGCAGATGAGTCCTGGCTGGAGAAGTTGTCATGTCGGTCTGGGCCAGATAGAAAAGTGAACGATCCGAATCAGAAAGAACGTCATGTGTAAGTTACTATGTATAACTGTACTGTAATCAGTTGTTCTGTGGAACTGGTATCTACCAATATACGGTTACTGTTAGGTTGTAATATTGCTCTTTTTAGGTAACATTTTTTTTTAAATTTAGTAGCAGCTAAATGTGATTCAGTCATAGTAAAGGGTGTATGGTGGTATTATTGGTCTTTGTATAGAATGTAGTTTCATATAGAGGTAATGGTGATATTATAATATTATGTATTCACTGTGTAGTGGTGACAGTAGTAGGCACTGTGTAGCTGTATTGTTGTGTGTATGTTTGTAAGTAAGCTCCGTTATGGCACCATATCTAAGCAGTAAACTTGGTTCTAGTACTGTATCAATGTAGTAATCTAGATTATGGTACCGTATGTATGCCGTAATCCCAGTTCTGCTCCAGTTTCTATGTAGCAGGCTTGGTTCCATGTAGTAGACTTATTAAACTCGGTTTTGCTCCCTTATTTCTGTAGTAAGCTCGGTTCTGCTCCCATATCTCTGTAGTAAGCTCTGTTCTGCTCCCATATCTCTGTAGTAAGCTCTGTTCTGCTCCCATATCTCTGTAGTAAGCTCTGTTCTGCTCCCATATCTCTGTAGTAAGCTCTGTTTTGCTCCCATATCTCTGCAGTAAGCTCGGTTCTGCTCCCATATCTCTGCAGTAAGCTCCGTTCTGCTCCCATATCTCTAGTAAGCTCCATTCTGTTCCCATATCTCTGCAGTAAGCTCGGTTCTGCTCCCATATCTCTGTAGTAAGCTGGGTTCTGCTCCCATATCTCTGCAGTAAGCTCCACTCTGCTCCCATATCTCTGTAGTAAGCTCGGTTCTGCTCTCTTATCTCTGTAGTAAGCTCGGTTCTGCTCCCATATCTCTGTAGTAAGCTCTGTTCTGCTCCCATATCTCTGTAGTAAGCTCTGTTTTGCTCCCATATCTCTGTAGTAAGCTCGGTTCTGCTCCCATACTGCTGTAGTAAGCTCCGTTCTGCTCCCATATTTCTGTAGTAAGCTCTGTTTTGCACCCATATCTCTGTAGTAAGCTCGGTTCTGCTCCCATATCTCCGGAATAAGCTCGGTTCTGCTCCCATATCTCTGGAGTAAGCTCGTTTCTGCTCCCATATCTCAGTAGTAAGCTCGGTTCTGCTCCCATATCTCAGTAGTAAGCTCGGTTCTTCTCACATATCTCTGTAGTAAGCTCAGTTCTGCTCCCGTATCTCTGGAGTAAGCTCGGTTCTGCTCCCATATCTCAGTAGTAAGCTCGGTTCTGCTCCCATATCTCCGGAGTAAGCTCGGTTCTGCTCCCATATCTCTGGAGTAAGCTTGGTTCTGCTACCATATCTCCGGAGTAAGCTTGGTTCTGCTACCATATCTATGCAGCAAGCTCCGTTCTGTTCCCATATCTATGAACCAGCCTGTTTTTAAAGCCTGTTATCTCTGCTACTTTTATGCAGTGGCCAGAGATTATTAGGGAAAAGGAGGGCCACCGCAACTGAAGGGCCACTGCCTTGTGATTGCCCCCCAGGCTGAAAAATGCCAGCCAGCCCCTGCTTGGACCCGTGATGTACATTACAACCCTTAGTCTGAGGAAGGGCTATTGGCAGATCCCCATGTCCCAGAGTGCAAAGGAGAAGACAACCTTTTCGACACCTGATGGGTGTTTTCAATACACCAGAATGCCCTTCGTACTGTATGGGGCCCGGCAAACTTTCAGAGGGCTGTGAATCGGATCCTCGCCCCGCATAAGAAGTATTCCGCAGCGTAACGTGATGACATTGTGGCTTTCAGCCCTGACTGGGCTAGTCATCTGCCAAAGGTACAGGCAGTTCTGGATGCTTTAAGAAATGTGGGGTTCACCACAAATCCAAAATGTGCAATAGGGAAGGAAGAGGGCATGTACTTAGGCTATGTTGTCGGGAGGGGCGAAATCAAGCCACAAATAAATGGTTGATGCAGTTCAGAACTGGCCGCAACTGCTTTCCAAGAAGCAAGTGATGGAGTTCCTTGGAATGAAGGAATATTACAGGCGATTTATCCCAAGTTTCACCATAATCACTGCACCATTGTCGGATCTCCTATACCCCTTTCCGACATCAGGCATAATAGTACGCTGATGTTGGATTCCCTCCCTTTGATGTGGGCTCTGGCTGTTTTGAACAGCTGACATGTGCCCGGAATAGCAGTGGGTGGAATCGCAATGCACTCGCGGCTATTAATCCATTAAATGCCACTGTCAAACGCTGACAGCGGAATTTAACTCGCACTTCAGACCCCCATCACGTGATCTCGGGTCACCAGTTCATTGGCATGACAGCCAGAGGTCTCTTGGAGACCTCTATGGTTGTCACTGCCAGACTGCTGTGAGTACCACCTAGTAGTCAGCACTCATAGCAAGTGAGTAATTCTACTAGACCATCGCCTCTATGTAGCAGAGCCGATCAGCTTGTGGTAGCTTCTAGTCTCCCAATTAGACTACTGAAGCATGCCAAAAGTAAAAAAAAAATGTTTTTAAAAATATTAAAAAAATATATAATAGTTCAAATCACCCCCCTTTCGCCCCATTCAAAATAAAATAAAAAAAAATCAAACATACACATATTTGGTATCGCCGCATTCAGAATCGCCCGATCTATCAAAAAAAGGATTAACCTGATCGCTAAATGGCATAGAGAGAAAAAAAGTGAAAACCCCACAATTAGAATTTTTGGTCGCCACGACATTGCATTAGAATGCAATAACGGGTGATCAAAAGATTGTATCTGCACCAAAATGGTATAATTAAAAACGTCAGCTTGGCATGCAAAAAATAAGTCCGCATCCAAGCCGAGATCACTAAAAATAGAGATACTGCGGGTATCGGAAAATGGCGCAATTTTTTTTTTTAACAAAGTTTGGAATTTTTTTCACCACTAAGCTTAAAAAGAACCTAGAAATGTTTGGTGTCTATGAACTCATATTGACCTGGAGAATCATAATGGTGCAGCGCCCCAGAGTCCTGGTCGTTGCAGTACTGTGGCTCCGCCGCTAAGGGGGCTATGGTACGTCTGATGGCACTGAAGGAGTTCATCTGACCAGGTATCACAGACACCAATACATTTCACAGTCTGGCCTCCAGGGGGAGCTAAGGGTACTATTCATTAGGCCACTCCTCACAGTCTGGTAAAACTGGGGGTTAGGCAGGAAGTTAGAGAGAATGCTGACTGGGTTGGAACCAGGCAACACCTTGTGGCAGAGGGTGTTGTAGGGGAAGATTCGGTAGGGTCCCTGTCAGGGGTGGGATCCTGACAGAGGCCTGGCAAACAGAGAGAAAGCTACGGGACCGCGCCTGCACTTCATAGCGGCGGTGCCCTAAGAAAGGACAAGAAGCGAGATTTATTGTGCTGAGTGAGAAACGAGATCAACGCAACAGGGAGAATACCAGTAGGAGTCGTGCTGTTAGACCGAGGCAACATCCTACTGAGGCGTAAATAACCGGTGGCCGGAACGCCGAGGAAGTACAGGACTCTAAGCATTACTTCAAACCAACGGCAGGGCAGAGAGCTATAGGCTGGCTGTCTCACCTACATCACCTACGCAGACATAGGGGGCAACTTGTGGAGAGGGGCGACTCTAGGGTCCCGGAAGAGCTCCGAGCCTTCCCATCATACGGGTGCGTCCTACCATAAGATCTGGGGGACGAGAAGAAGAAGAACATCAGAATCGAGTTGTGAGGGAACACGAGAAACAGACACAACAGTTGTGGGGACTATCCCGTAAGCACAGCAGGGAAGGACCACAACACATAAGCGCTAGAAGGAAGGCACAGATTTCCACCTGCGAAGGGAACTCTGGAGGTGCCATCGGACCGGCCGGACTTGCGCAGCCCGGCTAACCGTATTCCGGACTGAGGACCCAGAAGCCTTCAGTAAAGAGGTAAAGAGACTGCAACCTGGTGTCCTCGTTATTTACTGCACCGCACCACCACCACCATCCGCATCTATCACTGTACGCCCCTCAGCAGGGTCACGGACCGGGTCTAGCCACCGTGACAACCCCAGAGCAGAGACTCAGAGGCCCGGTACCGGGTACCCCTCGGCCCTGCGGCAGTGGGGGCGCTACAATGGCAGATCAGTTTTAGCATTTACAGACCTCCCAATCGTCCTGGGTCCAGCGGAACAGTCCCGATTTTGAGATTCTGTCCCGCTATCCCGGTCGGGATCTTACTTTTCCCACACTGCACAGTGAGCAGTACACCTCATACACACACGGCTCCGCTCCATACACCTCATACACACACGGCTCCGCTCCATACACCTCGCACACACATGGCTCCGCTCCATACACCTCGTAAACACACGGCTCTGCTCCATACACCTCGTAAACACACGGCTCCGCTCCATACACCTCGTACACACACGACTCTGCTCCATACACCTCGTACACACACGGCTCCACTCCATACACCTCGTACACACACGGCTCCGCTCCATACACCTCGTACACACACGGCTCCGCTCCATACACCTCGTAAACACACGGCTCCGCTCCATACACCTCGTACACACACGGCTCCGCTCCATACACCTCGTAAACACACGGCTCCGCTCCATACACCTCGTACACACACGGCTCCGGTCCATACACCTCGTACACACACGGCTTCGCTCCATACACCTCGTACACATGGCTCAGCTACATCCACACTGTAAACACCTCCTGATCCCACACAAGGCAGCTTACCTCATCCAGCAGCAAGTTGGCAACCAGCACAGCCATCCTGCAATCCACGGAGGTCCCGATCATGTGACCCCTGACTCCTCCCCCCTGTGACCTCATCACAGGTCCTCTGTGAGCAGGGAGCAGCCAATATGTGGTGTGCTTTGTGCTCAGGCTGCTCTGCGGGGCCGGGGATGAGGCTGACCGGCTGATATTGCACGCACACCTCCCAATCACTGCGGGACAACTAATGTCCCGCCCGGGATCGCGGGGCTGACTGTCAAAATCGGGACAGTCCCGCTGCATCCGGGATGGTTGGGAGGTCTGGAGATGGCATTCCAGGAGCTGAAGCGGGATCTGTGTAAACATTCGGTTCTGCTCACACCAGACGACAGCAAAGAATTCAGATGCATCAGAAATCGGTTTTGGAGCCATTCTGACTCAGGAAGTAAATGGAGAACATCCCATTGTGTATCTGAGCCGGAAGCTCTCGTCATGCGAGAAAACCTATGCCATTGTCGAGAAGGATTGTCTAGCTATAAAATGGGCCATGGATGTGCTGAAGTATTACCTACTAGGCCAGAGGTTCAAACTTGTATCAGACCATGCTCCTCTGAGGTGGGTTAAGTGAAAAGAAGTGCAAGAATGCCTGGGTGACTGGGTGGTTCTTATGCCTCCAGGATTTCAGGTTCCACATAGAACATAGACCCAGGAAGTTACACGGTAATGCAGATGACCTCGCTCGTATTCCCTGTTTGGTGTCCGAAGGTGCCAAAGTCCCCAGCTTTGGGTGGGAGGGGGATATGTGACAGGGTCACTGGTGTCATATGTGGGGGGGGGAGATATGTGTTGCAAAGGTTGTTATCCTGCATGATGTGAAACCCATACATTTCCATCCAGTGCAGAGGCGTAGCTAGGGTTTTGGTTCAGGGGGGGGGGGGGGGGGGGCGAAACTTCTGAGTGGGCCCCTAACCAGGTAACCTTGATTACAACTGGGTAGCGCACCCTAATAGTGGAGGAGAACCTCAGCAGATGACCGCGCTGTTACTGAAGATAATCTCTATATAAAGACCAATATTGATATTACCGCCATATGGTCAGTGGTAGATACCAGTCCTACAGAACATATAAGAGATCACAGCACAGTTACAGATAATGACTTACCGTTGATGTTCTTCCTGATGGAGTCGGTCACATTTCACATCTTTTCCATCTGGCCCAGACCGATATGACAACTTCTTCCAGCCAGAACTCATCTGCAGAAAATACAGCAAAGACACATTTCACGTCTCATATTTTCAGCACTGTCCCCAATAGGACTATTCCCAACCTGCACAAACTCCTCATCCTGCTGATACCCCAATACTGAGCCCCTGCTGCTGTATGTGTCCCTATTACTGCACCTGATACCCCAATGCTGAGCTCCTGCTGCCGTATGTGTCCCTATTATTGTACCTGCTGTGCCGTTTCTCTGTGCCTTCTAAATTCTAAAGCACCCCTCAGGAACATATTAATGCTCAGTACAAGTGCCCTAGAAAACAGTGCCCGCATTGTGTCTCCTAAAAAGTAATATTGCCCTGTGTGTGCCCCTTTGACAATCAAAGTAAGGCCGGGGTCACACTTGCGAGTGCACTGCAAGAAACTCGTGTGAGTCCATCTCCTCAATACCCAGCACTGCCGCCGGCACTCGGGACTGGAGCATGCAGCTGTATGTATTTCTATGCAGCTGGAGGCTCGAGGCTCAAGTGCCAGCGGCAGTGTCGGGTATTGAGGCGAGAGATTGCACTCGCAAGTGTGACCCCGGCCTAACCTGAATTCTCCTATGACAATAAGTGCCCACCTTACATTTAAAGGGAATCTGTCACCTACTTTTTCATATATCAGCTTCGGCCACCGCCATCAGGGGCTTATCTATAGCATTCTGTAATCCTGTAGATAAGCCCCCCTATCCCCCCCACCCCGACGTAAACTGAAAGATAAGAAAAACAAGTTAGATTACACTCACCCAGGGGCGGTCTGATGCGGTCCGGTCCGATGGGCGTTGCGGTTCTGGTCCGGCGCCTCCCTTCTTCATACGATGACGTCCTCTTCTGTCGCGGCTCCTGCGAAGGCGTACTTTATCTGCCCTGTTGATGGCAGCGTAAAGTACTGCAGTGTGCAGGTGCTGGGCTGACCTTTCCCGGCACCTGCGCACTGAAGTACTTTGCTCTGCCCTCAACAGGGCAGATAAAGTACGCCTGCGCAGGAGTCGCAACAGGAAGCAAGGAAGAGGACGTCATCGCATGAAGATGGGAGGCGCCGGACCCGGACAGCGATGCCCATCGGACCACACCGCACTGGGGAGCATAATTTAATTTGTTTTTCTTATCTATCAGGTTACATAGGGGGCTTATCTACAGCATTACAGAATGCTGTAGATATGCCCCTAATGGCGGTGGCCTCAGCTTATATACGAAAAAGCAGGTGACAGATTCCCTTTAATAATGTCCAGAGTCTCCCCTGTACAGCTCCTCTATACACAGTGTGATGCTCTTTTATACACAGTATAATGCCCCCTCACTGTATGTATACTGACCCCTTAATATCCCCCAAACTGTTTAATGACTCTAACACTATGATGGCCCCCTCACTGTAATCTCCACACTGTATGATGGCCCCCTAGATAGCCTCCATGTTGCATAATACACCAGATAGTCCTCAATATAGTATAATACACTCCCCATAGGTCTCCATATAGTATAATGCACTCCTCATAGGCAGACTCTATATTGTATAATGCATTCCCCATATAGGAAGACTCTATATAGTATAATGCACTCCTCATAGGCCTCCATATAGTATAATGCACTCCCCATAGGTCTCCATATAGCATTATGCACTCCCCATAGGCAGACTCTATATAGTATAATTCATTGCGCCTAGGCAGACTCTATATAGTATAATGCACTCCCTATAGGCCTCCATTTAGTATAATGCACTCCCCATAGGTCTCCATATAGTATAATGCACTCCCCATAGACAGACTATAGTATAATGCACTTCCCGTAGGAAAACTATATAGTATAATGCTGCCCCTCATAGGCTGACTCTATAGCATAATACACCCCCAAAGGCAGCCTCTATAGTGTAATGCAGTCCCATAGGCAGCCTCTATAGTGTAATGCAGCCCCATGGGCAGCCTCTATAATGTAATGCAGCCATATAGGCAGCATCTATAGCATAATGCAGCCCCATAAAATAAATACTCATCTCTCTTCCTCCTGGTTCCTGCGCTGCTCCGAGCTCCCATTCATCTCCAGACCGCAGGCGCCTAGTAGTGATGTCATTGTGCCCACTGTCATGCCCTCCAATCCCAGCTGCGGGCTCACACTCATTTGACTGCGTGGGAAATGTGGCTTGTCTGACTGGCTGTAATGATTTTACCATCGATTACAAGCAGTGCTTGGTGGGCTGTGATGCACATGACAGCACGACAAACATCCGTGTTCGGGGGGCTGAACCCGAACAGGAGGTGTTCAGTACAGATGCCGAATTTTACTGTGCGGGTTCGCCCATCTCTACTTGTCAGTCAATTCCATACTTGTCTTGATCATTGGAGGCAGCAGAGTTATGGTTCGTGTTTACCTCCTGTTAGCAGCGGGAGATATGTGCAGGATCTTCCTGCTGTTCCCTGATGTTTCTCATTGGTTTGTGCATGCAGTGTAATATCAGAGGTGGAGCATTTCCTCCATTAGATGTGAGCTCACGTAGTGCATGTGGTGACATTCTGAATTTACCTTTATAAAACTTGATCAGTTGCTCATACAGAATACATACATGTTACATGTTGGGGGGAGGAGATTTTATATGTGAGTCCAGTAGAAAAGGAAATCTTACAACAATGACCGGCGCTGCTCATGACATTTGCTATGGGCATCACAAGCAGACTGTTGTCCTAACCGTGGCATGCTTAGCCTGTTCCTGTGGGTCGCTTCTTCTGATTTGGCTTCAGGATCCTGGCTTAATATAGACTGGAAACCTGGAATTGTCAGGTCTACTAAAATGTTAGGACTGTGCAGTTCTCCCTCACCACAAGTTTGAGACATACAGCTGAAAGGTCTGTGCGCTCTGCTGCTGGCCGACTTCACTGTGAACCTCAGAAGATTGGGGTTATCTGGTTTAGATGTGTCTATCAAATCATAGCAATCTCCCATACAATATGTCTGCATACGTCTGACTGGGTTCTGGGACTGACGGTCTTTGACCATGGCCATTGCTGTATCAAAGGAAATACTGGTGTTGTTCCTCCAACTGGATCGTTTTTTGGGGGCACTGTCAGCAGAAGTTTCTGGTGTCTCAATGTGGCTGCTCTTTTCCGACATGGTTTCGTTGGATGTAGATATAGTAGAGCTGACCTGTATCTTGTTCTTTACAGCTGGAGGCAGCTTAGCAAACTGTGGTTTTGGTGGCACAACAGGAACAGATTTTGCTTGCTGGATTTTGTTAGTGGTGGCCAGCAGCTTCATGGTTACACTTCCATAAGGATACATTCCCTCTGAGGCAATGTTCTCCTTTTCAGCAAGAGGCCTGGATATAAGTGGCTGCTCTGACACGTAAGTTTCATTGTCTCCACTTGGTTTGATGTGAGATGGTTTCATTTGCTGTGAACAGTCCATTAGCTGTTCCTCTGAGGTTCTCATGTTTATCTGATCAGGTTGCTCATCTCCTAAGGCTCTGTCATCTGGTGAACACAGACATAAACCGGAATTTTTGTCACAACAGTCCTCATTAATAATAGACTGAAGTTCTTCTGCAGATTTTCCTTCATTATAATCATCCTGCTTCCTGACTGTCTCTATGCGTCCTAGGGTAAGAGTGATGCTACAGCCACTCTCTGATCTGGAGATGCTGTTATCAGATGTATTGGATGAGGCGTCATCACCTCCATCATGTGAATCAGAAATTTCTGCACTTGAGTCTTGATCATTCCTACAATCTCCATTCTTGGGTACATCCTCAGACTGCAGGATATTGAGATCCTGGACATCATCTATTGATTGTTGCGGTGTCACTAGTGCCTCTGGAAAATCTTCAACCTGACATCCGTGATGCTGCTGTTCTGTACAGTCAATGCTATTTCCAGCTGTTTCATGCACAGTGGGCACAAGACTGTCCTCTAATTTTTGATTACTTACAATTTGTGTGTCCTCTTCTTGTCCATATCCTTCATAATGTATTTCTACTGATGCTGACATGGTAGCTATAATGTCCGTATTGGGGATGGCCATGCTCTGGCCTTCTCTGGCTCCAGACTTTACTAAGGTTGTGTCCTGCACTTCATTGTTAGGGGCGTATGACCCAGTAAATTCAGATTCTTCACTGTAAGAACCATGCTGTTCTGTAGCTCCATCACCTCGATATTTGTTTTGATCATCCATCTTGTGTTTATCATTACATTGTACATCTAAAACTGTCACCACTGTCTGTGGAGGTTTTTGGCTGTAGGAATCATCATCAAGATGGAGCAGGTTGTCCTGGGGAGTCTCCCCTGCTATCTTTCTATTCTCAGGTAATATGCCATGCTCCTCCTCTAAAGGTAGCTCCTTGTTCTCCATGGTGACTTCTGGAGCTAGTGTTATTGGACTCAGGTCATCGTGAGCGCTCATATAGATGTCTTCTAGGCTCTCCTGCATCTCCCTCCAACGTCCAATCTCATCCACAATGCCCATGGGCATGAAATAGGTCTGCTCTGCCTCATCTTCCCCACACAAATCATCCGGTGGAGGCTCTACAGAGAATTCCTCCATCTGAAAATCAAACAAATAAACAATGGTGATAATGGATGGATGTCATTGTAATAGAACAGTTGCACGTCAGTAAAGCCACGACCAGGTGTTGAATGTTAGAATCTCTTGTGGAAAGAGGTGACTATTCGACACTGCTTAGGCCTCTTTCACACATTCATTTTTTAGAATCAGTCACAAGCCATCATTTTTAGAAAAAAACGGATCCAGCAAATGTTGCTGCTGGATCCGTTTTTTTCCCATAGACTTGTATTAGCGACGGATGGCCTTCTGTTTCATCCGTCAAACGACGGAACCGTCGTAAAGACGTCCGTTGGACGGAGGCAACGTACATATAAGGCTACTTTCACACTTGCGTCGGTACGGGCCCGTCGCAATTCGTCGGGCCGACGTACCGACGGAACCTGTGAAATTTACTGCAAGACGTGGGCAGCGGAGGCAGTTTTACAACGCATCCGTTACCCATTCTGCAGTCCGGGGAGGAGGGGGCGGAGTTTCAGCCGCGCATGCGCGGTCGAAAATGGCGGACACGGCGCACAAAAAAGTTACATTGAACTTTTTTTGTGCCGACGGTCCGCCAAAACACGACGCATCCTTCGCATGACGGATGCGACGTGTGGCCATCCGTCGCAATGCGTCGCTAATGCAAGTGTATGGAGGAAAAAAGCATCCTGCGGGCAACTTTGCAGGATGTGTTTTTCTCCAAAACGACGCATTGCGACGTGCGTCACACGACCCAAGTGTGAAAGTAGCCTAACATTTTTTGTGTAAGTCAAAAAGACGCACAGCAACAGATCCTGCGGCGTCTGTCGTTGGCTATAATGGAAGCCTATGGGCGCAGGATCTGTCGCTGTCCGTCAGAAGACGGATTCCAGTGACGGATTCCGTTTTTTGCAACCAAGCATACCCGGTGTAACAGGCCAGATTAACCCCCCGCCCAGAATATACCCAGGGTTAAAGTGTCCTAGGCCAGATTATACCCCGGGTATATTCTGGCCTAGCCCAAACTATACCCCGGGGTATAAATTGGACTAGTCCAGTTTATACCCCTCCAGGTCAGAATATACCCCAGGTACTGTAGATCAGATTTTTCAGGCAGGTCAGAATATACCCCAGCTACTGTAGATCAGATTTTTCAGGCTTTTGAGAACCATTGAGTGACATTCTTAATAACGGGGCCCCAGGCAGCACAAAGGGGCCCCAGGAAGCACACGGAGCCCCAGGCAGCGCACAGGCAGCACAGGGGCCACAGGCAGCACACGGGGCCCCAGGCAGTGCACAGGGCCCCAGACAGAACACAGGGCCCCATGCAGCCCACAGGGCTCCAGGCAGCGCACGGGGCCCCAGGCAGCGCACAGGGCTCCAGTTAATGCAAAGGGGCCCAAGGCAGCGCACAAGGCCCCCAGGCAACGTACAGGGCCCCAGGCAGTGCACAGGGCCCCAGACAGAACACAGGGCCCCAGGCAGCACACGAGGTCCCAGGCAGTGCACAGGGGCCCCAGGCAGCGCACAGGACCCCAGGCAGCCCACAGGGGCCTCAGGCAGCCCATAGGGCCCCATGCAGCCTACAGGGCTCCAGGCAGTGCACGGGGCCCCAGGCAGCAAACAGGGGCCCCAGGCAGCAAACAGGGGCCACTGGCAGTGCACAAGGGCCCCAGGCAATGTACAGGGCCCCAGGCAGTGCACAGAGCCCCAGACAGAACACAGGGCCCCATGCAGCGCACAGGGCCCCAGGCAGCGCACAGGGACCCATGCAGCACACGAGGTCCCAGCCAGCACACAGGGGCCCCCGGCAGCGCACGGGGCCTGTTATGATCCTTAGTGGTTGAGGATCACAAATTACTCCAGCTAAGTAACAAACATAGGACAAGCTCTAGGGAAGTGGCAAACTGGACTGACCGCAAATCCGAACCTATCCAAACACACTAGAAGTAGCCGGTGAACGTGCCTAAAATCTTAGACGTCTCGAGCCAGCCTGAGGAACTAACTACCCCTAGAGAGAGAGAAAGACCTCACTTGCCTCCAGAGAAATAATCCCCAAAGATATAGAAGCCCCCAACAAATAATAACGGTGAGGTAAGAGGAAGGCACATACACAGGGGTGAAAGCAGATTCAGCAAATGAGGCCCACTAATACTAGATAGCAGAAAATAGAAAAGGGGTCTGTGCGGTCAGTAAAAAACCCTTACAAAATATCCACACTGAGATTTCCAGAACCCCCGCACCAACTAACGGTGTGGGGGGAGAAACTCAGTCCCCTAGAGCAACCAGCAAGCGAGGAAATCACATTTTAGCAAGCTGGACAAGAAACATGATGAATGCTGATAATCAAAAAATGAACAAACAAAAACTTAGCTTGTCTTGGAGAGACTGGGAGCAAGGTAGTCACAAGGAATCTGAAGAGCACTGAATACATTGATAGCAGGCAAGGAACTGAGTATCCAGGTGAGCTAAATAGGAAACCAGCCAAGGATAACGAACCAGCTGATGCTGCCAACCTGCAGAAAGACAACACTACACAGTACCGCTTGTGACCACTAGAGGGAGCCCAAAAATAGAGTTCACAACAGTACCCCCCCCTTGAGGAGGGGTCACCGAACCCTCATCAAGACCCCCAGGGTGATCAGGATGAGCCGCGTGGAAGGCACGAACCAAATCGGCCGCATGAACATCAGAGGCGACAACCCAGGAATTATCTTCCTGACCATAGCCCTTCCACTTAACCAAATACTGAAGCCTCCGTCTAGAGATACGAGAATCCAAAATTTTCTCCACCACGTACTCCAATTCGCCCTCGACCAGCACCGGAGCAGGAGGCTCAACAGAAGGAACCACAGGTACCACATACCTCCGCAACAAAGACCTATGGAACACATTATGAATGGCAAACGATGCTGGGAGATCCAAACGAAAAGACACCGGGTTAAGGATTTCCAAGATCTTATAAGGACCGATGAAGCGAGGCTTGAATTTAGGAGAGGAGACCTTCATAGGAACATACCGAGAAGACAGCCACACCAAATCCCCAACACGAAGTCGGGGACCCACACCGCGGCGGCGGTTGGCAAAGCGCTGAGCCTTCTCCTGTGACAACCTCAAATTGTCCACCACATGGTTCCAAATCTGCTGCAACCTATCCACCACAGAATCCACCCCAGGACAGTCAGAAGGCTCAACCTGACCCGAGGAAAAACGAGGATGGAAACCAGAATTGCAGAAAAAAGGCGAAACCAAAGTAGCAGAACTAGCCCGATTATTAAGGGCAAACTCGGCCAATGGCAAAAAAGTCACCCAATCATCCTGATCAGCAGAAACAAAACATCTCAAATAAGTTTCCAACGTCTGATTAGTTCACTCGGTTTGGCCATTAGTCTGAGGATGGAAGGCCGACGAAAATGACAAATCAATGCCCATCTTAGCACAAAAAGTCCGCCAAAACCTGGACACAAACTGGGATCCTCTATCAGACACAATATTTTCAGGAATACCGTGCAAGCGAACCACATTCTGAAAAAATGGAGGAACCAAATCGGAGGAAGAAGGCAACTTAGGCAAGGGCACCAAATGGACCATCTTGGAAAAACGATCACACACCACCCAGATAACAGACATTTTCTGAGATACTGGAAGATCCGAAATAAAATCCATGGAAATGTGCGTCCAAGGCCTCTTCGGAACAGGCAGAGGCAAAAGCAAACCGCTGGCACGAGAACAGCAAGGCTTAGCCCGAGCACAAATCCCACAAGACTGCACAAAGGAACGCACATCCCGCGACAAGGAATCTGAAGAGCACTGAATACATTGATAGCAGGCAAGGAACTGAGTATCCAGGTGAGCTAAATAGGAAACCAGCCAAGGATAACGAACCAGCTGATGCTGCCAACCTGCAGAAAGACAACACTACACAGTACTGCTTGTGACCACTAGAGGGAGCCCAAAAATAGAGTTCACAACAGGGGCCCCAGGCAAAGCACGGGGGCCCAGACAGCGCACAGGGGCCCAAGACAGCGCACAGGGGCCCCAGGCAGCGCACAGGGGCCCCAGGGAACACACGAGGTCCCAGGCAGCACACAGGGGCCCCAGGCAGCACACGGGGCCCCAGGCAGCACACGCAGTGGCAGAGACAGTGCACAAGAAGGGGAAGAGACAGCGTGCAAGGGGGAAGAGACAGTGAACGGGGACCCAGGCAGCACACAGGGCCCCAAGCAGTGCACAGGGGGGCAGAGACAGTACATAAGGGAGGGGGAAGTGACAGTGTGCAAGGGGGGGGAGAGACAGCGCGCTGGGCCCCTGTGCGCTGTCTCTGCCCCCTGTGCGCTGTCTGGGATCCCATGTGCGCTGTTTGGGACCCCCTGTGTGATGTCTGTGGCCCTGTTCTTGAGTATATTAAAGATTAAAGCATATTAAAGATCAGATTTTTCACGCTTATGAGAACCATTGAGTGATGTACTCAAGAACGGGGCCCCAGACATCGCACAGGGGCCCCAGGCATCGCACATCGCACAGGAGCCCTAGACATCTTAGGCTAGTTTCACATTTGCGCACGGCTGTGTACGTTCTTAGTGAAGCCCCCTGAGGAAGGAAGTTTTTACTTCCGAAACGCGCGTTGGCGAGGGCGGGAGACTGCATGTGCCGGATCACATACCACTAGGTACGTTATGTATGGATGATGCTTTATACTTATGATGATTTTTCCAACACGTGCTGAGCATTCATTTCTGTGATCATCTGGTATTATGTGTGGTCTCCCATTATTTATGTCTGGTGTGTTTCACCGCTTGTTCCAGTTTTCGCCCCTGTCTTTTTTATAATATGTATATTAATAAAAATGTTTTTTATACTTGTTAATTAGTGCGGACGTTTTTCCACTAGTTTTTTCTGTGGTTGTCTCTTAGGGCTTCTAGTGGGTCCTGACAGTCCTAATATTTGGTTATGGATGCCCTATATATATATATATATATATATATATATATATATATATATATATATATATATATATATTTGTGATCATTATGAGGTATTTCTGTAACTGTGTGTGGTTCTTTCTCTATTTCCCCCCTTGCGCGCTCTTACCCCCTTGCTCACTGTCTCTGCCCCCCTGTGCGCTATCTGGGACTCCCTGTGGGCTGCCTGGGGTCCTGTGTGCTGCCTGGGGTCCCTGTGGGCTGCCTGGGGTCCTGTGCGCTGCCTGGGGCACTGTACGCTGTTTGGGGCCCTGTGCACTTCCTATGGCCCCTGTGCTCTTCCTGGGCCCCTCTGTGCTTCCTGGGGCCCCTCTGTGCTGCCTGGGGCCCCTCTGTGCTGCCTGGGGCCCTGCAGGCTGCCTTGGATCCCTGTGTGCTGCCTGGGGCCCTGTGCTCTTCCTGGGGCCCCTCTGTGCTGCCTGGGGCCCCTCTGTGCTGCCTGTTGCCCTGTGCGCTGCCTGGGGCCCCTGTGCTCTTCCTGGGGCCCCTCTGTGCTGCCTGGGACCCTGTGTGCTGCCTTGGGCCCCTGTGCTCTTCCTGGGGCCCCTGTGCTCTTCCTGGGGCCCCTGTGCTCTTCCTGGGGCCCCTCTGTGCTGCCTGGGGCCCCTCTGTGCTGCCTGGGGCCCCTCTGCTGCCTGTTGCCCTGTGCGCTGCTTGGGGCCCCGTGCACTTCCTGTGGCCCCTGTGCTCTTCCTGGGGCCCCTCTGTGCTGCCTGGGGCCCCTCTGTGCTGCCTGGGGCCCGTCTGTGCTGCCTGGGGCCCTGTGCCCTGCCTGGGGCCCCTGTGCTCTTCCTGGGGCCCCTCTGTGCTGCCTGCCTGGGGCCCCTCTGTGCTGCCTGTTGCCCCTCTGTGCTGCCTGTTGCCCTGTGCGCTGCCTGGGGCCCCGTGCACTTCCTGTGGCCCCTGTGCTCTTCCTGGGCCCCTCTGTGCTGCCTTGGGCCCCTCTGTGCTGCCTGGGGCCTTGTGGGCTGCCTTGGGCCCCTGTATGCTGCCTGGGGTCCTGTGCGCTGCCTGGGGCACCGTACGCTGTTTGTGGCCCCTGTGCTCTTCCTGGGCCCCTCTGTGCTGCCTGGGGCCCTGCAGGCTGCCTTAAGTCCCTGTGTGCTGCCTGGGGCCCTGTGCTCTTCCTGGGGCCCCTCTGTGCTGCCTGTTGCCCTGTGCACTGCCTGGGGCCCCGTGCACTTCCTGTGGCCCCTGTGCTCTTCCTGGGGCCCCTCTGTGCTGCCTGGGGCCCCTCTGTGCTGCCTGGGGCCCCTCTGTGCTGCCTGTTGCCCTGTGCGCTGCCTGGGGCCCCCGTGCACTTTCTGTGGCCCCTGTGCTCTTCCTGGGGCCCCTCTGTGCTGCCTGTTGCCCTGGGCGCTGCCTGGGGCCCTGTGTTCTGCCTTGGGCCCCTGTGTGCTGCCTCAGGCCCCTGTGCACTGCCTGGAGCCCTGTGGGCTGCCTGGGGCCCCTGTGTGCTGCCTTGGGCCCTGTGCGCTGCCTGGGGCCCCTGTGCTCTTCCTGGGGCCCCTCTGTGCTGCCTGGGGACCCTCTGTGCTGCCTGTTGCCCTGTGCACTGCCTGGGGCCCCTGTGCTCTTCCTGGGGCCCCTCTGTGCTGCCTTGGGCCCTGTGTGTTGCCTTGGGCCCCTGTGCGCTGACTGGGGCTCCGTGCACTTCCTGGTGCCCCTCTGTGCTGCCTGGGGCCCCTCTGTGCTGCCTGGAGCCCCTCTGTGCTGCCTGTTGCCCTGTGCGCTGCCTGAGGCCCCTGTGCACTTCCTGGGGCCCCTCTGTGCTGCCTGGGGCCCTGTGTGCTGCCTTGGGCCCCTGTGGGCTGCCTGAGGCCCCTGTGCGCTGCCTGGGGCCCCGTTTGCTGCCTGGGGCTCCGTGATTGATCATATCACTCAATGGTTCTCAAAAGGCTGAAAAATCTGATCTACAGCTCCTGGAGGGGTATAATCTGGACTAGTCCAATTTGTACCCCGGGGTATAGTTTGGGCAAGGCCAGAATATACCCGGGGTATAATCTGGCCCAGAGGGGTATAAACTGGACTAGTCCAATTTATACCCCGGGGTATAGTTTGGGCTAGGCCAGAATATACCCGGGGTATAATCTGGCCTAGGCCACTTTAACCCCGGGTATATTCTGGGCGGGGGGGTTAATCTAGCCTGTTACACCGGAACTCTCTCTCTCTCCCCAGAATTCTGTTTCTTTAAATTCCGGCTGCAACTACTTCAACGGATCCGTCAAAATAACGGATTCAGTGCATCAGTTTTTTTACAATCAGTACAGGATCCGTCATTTCAAGACTTTGACGGATTGTGACTGATTCTAAAAAACGGATGTGTGAAAGAGGCCTTAGATTGACCATCGGAAGTTTCAGCACACACAGCCCATGTCTGAGCAGAGCTACCCATGCCATATACAGTCAGATGTGGAGGTGAGGAGCCAACACAAGGAAAAGATTATGGACAGATTGCAGAGCTGATGCCTTTATGAGGAAGGGGATCTCGGCTTACACAGAGCCTTCTCTTTAGCCCCCTGCTTCCTGAATACAGTTGCCCCTTCACCCTAGGTTCAGTTGTTGTCGTTGTGCTCCCTGCGTGTTCATTAGTATATAGAGACTCCAGGAGTGGTGCTCTATCTACCACATCAACTTCTGTATAAGGCTGCACTGATTACAAAAGGCAGCCCATATTCCTCTCTTCCCTCTCTCGCTCTTTTGAGGTATTTAATATTTGGAACAGGGCTAGGGGGAGGGTTAAAAGTTCTTGCCTTGCTCTCGGGGTGCAGGGAGTACACCATCATCTCGCTGTCCACTGTGTTTTCTGGTAGTTTTTCAATGCTGGAGTCCTGGATGTCTAGGAAGGAGAAGGTGTCCTCTAGTGAGATGCAGACAATCTCTTCTCCTGGCTCGTCTGTCTTTGAGGTTTCTGTTCCTGATTAGAGAAAATGGCAGACATGTCAATCACAACACAAGAACTGGCTGTGCAAGAAGCTTCTGGTGGTCACAACCTTGGTAAGAAGGGGCAGTAAAGGCTCCTTCACTGGATTAGTTGTCCTGCTGTGGTCACTCTTCCAGTGAAGGATTCATAAAGAAGGGAACACATGTCCAAGCACTTAGCTATCAAAATGGGAGAGGAATAAAATGCAAGTTTACTGAACCTGTCATGACCAGAAGTACTCATGTGATGAGTCTATATGAGAGTATTTCAGTGCACATGTGGAAGGCTGACTGCACTATTAGCGCCTACTAGAACCTTAGTGTAGGCGCAAATCGCTCTCAAACTCTGCTGCCTGTCAATATAACATTATTCATTGTAATAGAAGGTGCATTTTACCTGTGGAGCGCTGACTGCACTGATACGTGTGTCATGATCCCGCAGCTCACTGTGTCCTACGGATGAAGTGAGTGACAGCCTAGCCATCCTGTGAATTGCAAGGGCATGCTGGGCTGTCAGTTTTGTGCATGGAATTTCCTTGCAGCCCAATTATGCCGGGCCTACTGGAAGTCCTCCAGATGTCGCCATTTACGTGTGAATGTTTAGCCATTTATCTGGCTGGCTATGCTGGAACTTTTTCCAGTCGTAGCTTTTCAGCTCCGTAGTATTTGCTCTGTGTTCTGAACTCTGATATTCTGAACTTTGTTGCCGGACCTTGGATTTGCCTTTTGACTACCTGTATGTATTAAGCTTTTTGCCTTGTCGCACTCTGACTTTGGAATTCTGACCCCGGACTGTTTGCTGACCCCCTTTTTCTCTTTCCTCTCTTTATGAGGTACCCTCCTAGCTCTTGACCTCGGAGTCCTTGACTTCCCCGACTCACAGCTTGTCTGTGAGAAGAGACTCAGCGTCACACGGTGTCTATGGATACAATTGCTGCTGCCAACATAATACATTGCCCTGCGGCTAATGACTGCGTTACTTACATGTTTGTTAGTGTGTGTAGAGTGATGGTGAGTGATGGGATGCAGATTATATGCTATTCACAGTATGCTCAGACAATCATTTATTGGACTGAATATGTGCACTTAGCATGCTCATTTGTTTTCAGCCCTATACAGGGTGCAATTGACTCACTTTGTGGGGATTCAAGAGGATTTGAACTCTAGTGCCACCTACTGGAAGTAGCAATCCTAAAAGTAAATATCGACCCCTTAAAGAGCCTTGCCATACATCTTAGGATAAATGCTAAACCAGAATGAGTCATGTGATAAAACTCTTTAAAGGGCCAAAATTGACTTTTAACATTGCTACTTCCAGTAGGTTTCACTAGAGTTCAAGTCCTCTTCCTCCATAAAGACCAAGTTTGCATATGTAATTTCCCTGAGGAGCATTGCATGGCCTACAAGTCTCCTTACACTGGCCTGTCACTCTCCACAAGGAGAGAAGTTACTACTTAGTGGGGATTTACAGTGTGTCTAGGTCACACTTAAAGGGGTTGTCTACTAATAACTTCTTAAACTAAATGTTCGGTCCCAATAAAATAAATAAACCTATACTCACCTCCCATGCCAGGTCCGTTCCAGCACTCGCGATCCAGGGGCTGTGATGTAGTGTTGTGACACGTGATGCCTGACGCCCAATCAGCGTCACTGTCTCCACCTACGGACAAACTAAGCATGAAGCGTAAGTCTGGGCTACAGCTGATCTCGGACTTACTCCTCATGTTCATTTCGACGGGAGATGGAGACAGTGACACCAGCGCTGATTGGGCGGCGGGCATCACGTGTCATTTCACAGCATCACAACAGCAGGACCGCTAGTGCCAACACCGCTGGAAAGGAGCCGACACGGGAGGTGACTATAGGTTTATTTATTTTATCATTGCCAAACATTTAGCTTAAGAAGCGGTTGGCCTAGTAGTGGACAACACCTTTAATATCATACAGTTGTGGCCAAAAGTATTGACACCCCTGCAATTCTGTCAGATAATACTCAGTTTCTTCCTGAAAATGATTGCAAACACAAATTCTTTGTTATTATTATCTTCATTTAATTTGTCTTAAATGAAAAAACACAAAAAGAATTGTCCTAAAGCCAAATTGGATATAATTCCACACCAAACATTAAAAAGGGGATGGACAAAAGTATTGGCACTGTTCGAAAAATCATGTGATGCTTCTCTCATTTGTGTAATTAACAGCTCCTGTAACTTACCTGAGGCACCTAACAGGTGTTGGCAATTACTAAATCACACTTGCAGCCAGTTGACATGGATTAAAGTTGACTCAACCTCTGTCCTGTGTCCTCGTGTGTACCACATTGAGCATGGAGAAAAGAAAGAAGACCAAAGAACTGTCTGAGGACTTGAGGAACCAAATTGTGAGGAAGCATGAGCAATCTCAAGGCTACAAGTCCATCTCTAAAGACCTGAATGTTCCTGTGTCTACCGTGCGCAGTGTCATCAAGAAGTTTAAAGCCCATGGCACTGTGGCTAACCTCCCTAGATGTGGACGGAAAAGAAAAATTGACAAGAGATTTCAACGCAAGATTGTGCGGATGTTGGATAAAGAACCTCGACTAACATCCAAACAAGTTCAAGCTGCCCTGCAGTCCGAGGGTACAACAGTGTTAACCCGTACTATCCGTCGGCGTCTGAATGAAAAGGGACTGTATGGTAGGAGACCCAGGAAGACCCCACTTCTTACCCCGAGACATAAAAAAGCCAGGCTGGAGTTTGCCAAAAGTTACCTGAAAAAGCCTAAAACGTTTTGGAAGAATGTTCTCTGGTCAGATGAGACAAAAGTAGAGCTTTTTGGGCAAAGGCATCAACATAGAGTTTACAGGAGAAAAAAAGAGGCATTCAAAGAAAAGAACACGGTCCCTACAGTCAAACATGGCGGAGGTTCCCTGATGTTTTGGGGTTGCTTTGCTGCCTCTGGCACTGGACTGCTTGACCGTGTGCATGGCATTATAAAGTCTGAAAACTACCAACAAATTTTGCAGCATAATATAGGGCCCAGTGTGAGAAAGCTGGGTCTCCCTCAGAGGTCATGGGTCTTCCAGCAGGACAATGACCAAAAACACACTTCAAAAAGCACTAGAAAATGGTTTGAGAGAAAGCACTTATAAAGTAGCCAGCAATGAGTTCAGACCTGAATCCCATAGAACACCTGTGGAGAGATCTAAAAATGGCAGTTTGGAGAAGGCACCCTTCAAATATCAGGGACCAGGAGCAGTTTGCCAAAGAAGAATGGTCTAAAATTCCAGCAGAGCATTGTAAGAAACTCATTGATGGTTACCAGAAGCGGTTGGTCGCAGGTATTTTGGCTAAAGGTTGTGCAACCAAGTATTAGGCTGAGGGTGCAAATACTTTTGTCTGGCCCATTTTTGGAGTTTTGTGTGAAATGATCAATGTTTTGCTTTTTGCTTCATTCTCTTTTGTGTTTTTTTCTTTAAAAAAAAACTAAATAGAATATTCAACCAAGGTTCAAAGGACTAAGCAAAACCGAAGGAGACCTTGTACATAATCAGATCGTAGATAAAACCAAATCTTTATTCATTACTATAAAACATTAGACACTACAATCAACATGCAAGCAACCGTGCTAGGCTGAACCTACCCCTCACACTGTAGATCCTAAATTGCCCTACCTTGCAGCGGAGGTTGGCACCCTAAACAAATAAAGAGATAGGCGCCCCCACTCAACGTTGGCTGTCCCTTATTTCTCCTGTATGTCACCTATACACAATGTGGTGCATTTAAGCCATCATTCTGACAAGACAGGAAAAAATGGAAGGATATTTTGCCGACTGATATTTTAGAACATTCATGGCAACATCAATGCAGCATCTGTGTATCTAAGCCTCCTGATGAGCCATATTGGTGAAACGCGTTGAGGCGTTTGAATACATCAGAAATGATAAGTACCCGGTTATTATAACTGTTATATATATATTGTAGAATGGGGTCACAGTTGTGTATCAGTACTGTACCCATATCTCCTGCCTGAAGCCTAAGGTGTCTGGCCATAATAGTTAGGGCCATATCTTATGTGACACGTCCTTTGTAGATTAGCGTATATGGTAGGGCTTGCTTTTAGGGCAAGCCAGCGTGGAGTGGGGGTGCCATATCCGCTGTACAGTAGGGCGCCAACCCCCATGTGCACACGTTCAGTATTTTTCGCGTTTTTTTCGCGTTTTTTCACTATAAAAACGTGAATAATAAAAAAAATGGTTATACTCACCTGCAGGCGTCCGTTCCTATAGATGCCGGTGTGGTTCAGGACCTTCCATGACGTCGCGGTCACGTGAGCGGTCACATGACCGGTCTCGACCAATCACAAGACCGCGACGTCATCGCAGGTCCTTCACCGCACACCAGCTATAGAAACCGAAGCGGCAGCATGCAGCGGAGAGGCGGAAAGACATCGAAGGTGAGTATATCACTATTTTTTATTTTAATTCTTTTTTTTTGACCAATTATATGGTGCCCAGTCCGTGGAGGAGAGTCTCCTCTCCTCCACCCTGGGTACCAACCGCACATAATCTGCTTACTTCCCGCATGGTGTGCACAGCCCCGTGCGGGAAGTAAGCAGATCAATGCACTCCTAGGTGTGCGGAATCCCCTGCAATTCCGCATTTTAATGAACATGTTGCTTTTTTTTTCCGCGATGCGATTTTTTCGCGGAAAAAAAGGCTACATTTGCACAAAAAATGCGGAATACACTGAAAATAATGGGAGGCATATGTTAGCTTTTTTTCGCGTTTTTATCACGTTTTTATAACGAAAAAACGCGAAAAAAACGCGAAAAATACTGAACGTGTGTGCACATGGCCTCAGTGCAATCACTAAGGGTACCGTCACACAGTGCCATTTTCATCGCTACGACGGCACGATTCGTGACGTTCTAGCGATATTGTTACGATATCGTAGTGTCTGACACGCTACTGCGATCCGGAACCCCGCTGAGAATCGTACGTCGTAGCAGATCGTTTGAAACTTTCTTTCGTCGTCTAGTGTCCCGCTGTGGCGGCATGATTGCATCGTGTGACACAGGTTGTATACGATGTGCGCACAGTAACCAACGGCTTCTACATCGCAAATACGTCATGAAATTATCGCTCCAGCGCCGTGTATTGCAACGTGTGACCGCAGTCTACGACGCTGGAGCGATAATTATACGACGCTGCAACGTCACGAATCGTGCCGGCGTAGCGATGAAAATGGCACTGTGTGACGGTACGGTACCATTACACTAAACGATTTACCAACAATCACGACCAGTGATACGAGCTGGCCGTGATCGTTGGTAAGTCGTTGTGTGGTCGCTGGAGAGGTGTCACACAGACAGCTCTCCAGTGACCAACGATGCCGAAGTCCCCGGGTAACCAGGGTAAACATCGGGTTACTAAGCGCAGGGCCGCACTTAGTAACCCGATGTTTACCCTGGTTACCATTGTAAATGTAAAAAAAACAAAACACTACATACTCACCTTCTGATGTCCGTCAGGTCCCTCGGCGTCAGCTTCCCGCACTGTGTCAGTGCCGGCCATAAAGCACAGCACAGCGGTGACGTCACTGCTGTGCTCTGCTTTTACTTTACGGCCGGCGCTCACAGTCAGTGCGGGAAGCCGCCGGCGAGGGACGTGACAGGCACCGGAATGTAAGTATGTAGTGTTTTTTTTTTTTTACATTTACAATGGTAACCAGGGTAAACATCGGGTTACTAAGCACGGCCCTGCGCTTAGTAACCCGATGTTTACCCTGGTTACAAGCGAACGCATCGCTGGATCGGTGTCACACACACCGATCCAGCGATGACAGCGGAAGATCCAGCGACGAAAGAAAGTTTCAAACGATCTGCTACGACGTACGATTCTCAGCGGGGTCACTGATCGCAGTAGCGTGTCAGACACTGCGATATCGTATGGATATCGCTGGATCGTGCCGTCGTAGCGACCAAAGTGCCACTGTGAGACGGTACCCTAAGTCTAACTGCTAGAGTATTATCTAAAACTAAATGCTAGGGTATTACCTAAAACTACCCACTAGGGAATTACCTAAGCCTAACTGCTAGGGTATTGTTTAAGCATAACTGCTAGGGTATTGCCTAAGCCTAACTGCTAGGGTATTTTCTAAGCCTAACTGCTAAGGTATTACTCAAGCCTAACGGCTAGGGTATTCCTAAGCCTAACTGCTAGTCTATTATCTAGGCCTAACTGCTTGTGTGTTGCCTAAGCCTAACTGCTAGCATATTGACTTAGCCTAACTGCTAGGGTATTGTCTAAGCTTATCCACCAGAGTATTGCCTAAGCCTAACTGCTAGGGTATTGCATAAGCCTAAATGCTTGTGTATTAACTTAGCCTAACTGCTAGGGTATTGCCTACGCCTAACTGATAGGGTATTGCCTAAGCTTAACTGCAAGCGTATTAACTTAGCCTAACTCCTAGGGTATTGCCTAAGCCTAACTGCTAGGGTATTGCCTAAGCCTAACTGCTAGGGTATTGCCTAACCCTAACTGCTAGGGTGTTACCTAAGTCTAACTGCTAGGCTACAGTGTAAACGTCTTACAGTGTGCTCACATTGATATTTATAATAATAATTACATTGTTTTCACTTTATTTCGTCCCTTAAATCTGCAGCTCGTTCCAGTGGTGTACTCTAATGTCAGTATATGGCAGATGGGACAATAAAACTCTATGTAAATATATAGAACTGTCCCATGATGCATCATTTCCACACTAGTGGAGCTTATTGGTCATCTGTCCTCGGTAGGAGGCAACATCTGACAGATAATACTACTGACGCTAGAGAATTAGAAATGACTCATTCCTGTCTCGACTTTCAAAAGTATGTGACCCAATGAAGTCCTGTTCAGACTCTGTACATATTTATATTTACCGCCAGGATTGTCGATTTCATTGGTAGCAACGTCGCTCGCTCTCATTGTATTGGTGTCCTCAGGCTCTGAGGACGGTTTCCCATTGAGTGAGGAGAACTTCTCAGAGCTTCTGCTTGGAGCCATAATGTTGAATCCAGGACACTCCATTCCTCTGGTCAGACGAGATAAATTGGATGTAATATGAAAGGGAAGAGTGACAGAGAAGGGCCCCGAGATGTGGACTCCGACACACTTCTCTGCCCTGCTCAGATTAGATTTGGGTGAACGACCTGATGGGTTCCCTGTTACTGAAGACCTTCCTGATTTTGGTGTTGTGGGCTCTGACTTGGCTTGTCCTTCTTCTTCATACTCCACAACATTTGTGTCTATCAAATGTGACTGCTCTTCAGAATCCAAGAACATAAACTCAACATTCTCATCTTTGGATGGCGAATCAAGACTTTCCCTTCGAAGAGAGAGTTGGTTTCTAGGAGATCGTAATGATGAACCATTCTGTTCCAAATCATTGGCTGTGATGGAAAAAAAAACACTGTTAGGACAAGATGCTAGAAATAGTCTTCACTATTAATGCTAGTCATCTGGGATTTTTCACTGCATTATGCAAGGTGAAAAATCAGAGGCGGGGGATTCAGAGGCGGGGGATTCCGAGACGGGGAATTCAGGGACAGGGGATTTAGAGACGGGGGATTCAGAGACAAGGTAGTCAGAGATGTGGCATCTGGAGATGTATAGTTAAGGCTAGGTTCTCATTTAGTTTTTGTGTGAGCGCTAACGGACAGCGTTGCACGGTGAAATTAACGCCGTGCAACGCGTCCGTTAGCGCTCCCATTGCCAGCAATGTTAAAGCGCATTGCTAGCGTGTGCCATTTTCGGCACGCGCCAGCGATGTGCCGTTCTTTTGTGGCGCGCCTCGGACGCTGCTTGCAGCGTCCGCGGCGCGCCCGAGGTCCGTTCCCCGCTCTGGCAGATCGGGGATCTGCGCTAGCGGGGATGTTTAACGCGACCCCTAAAAAGACATTGCGTTAGCGCAATCCGCTAGCGCTTAGCGCTAAACGGATTGCCCGAACGCAATCTGAACCTAGCCCTTAGTGACGTGAAATTAGAGGCAGTGTAGTCAGAGTTTTGGGGTCCGTGATGGAGCCAGAGTTATGGAATCACAAGAGTTTTGGCATCTATAGAAATGCTAAATATGTAATGTATTACATGTGAAACTCACTGCAAATGTACCTTCTTTCATAGATTTGTATTCTTCTACACATGGCCTCACTGCAAGACGCATGTTATTACTGATTATACATGAGCCATTTGTTGTTGGAGGTTTGATCTATTGACCCAACATTCATGGGGCAAATGATCCAAGAGACGCGGTGATAAATCATGTGTAGATCACTCCAATTATCTGCTTACACCAATCCTAGTAAATGTGGGCTATGGACTGGCATGCAGAGGGGAGAGGATGGAGAAAGGTGGGCAGCTTTGTTGGTTTGTGGTCTAGCATTGAATATTTTAGATGGTAAAACAGATATTTTTTGTTTCTGGGTTTGGAAATTTTTCTGACGCTGCAGCTTAGACATATTTGACCTTCAGCAGGTGAAGCCCCTCTGGAAGTGACAGCCGTTTAAGATAAAATCTTCTTGCCAATCTGCCACGGTAAAAATATAAAGATGTCTCTTCTCACCGTGTGTTGTGTGAGGGACTGAGCTCAGGGAATCCATGCTCTTGGCTGGACGCAGACTCATTTTTCCATCTGCAAAATACGCAAATCTTTAGATTAGGTTCTAAAAATAAAAAAATGCTGTTGTCAGTGATGCTCTACTGGTGTGTATGATAACCAAGCCATGGCAAGCTTGCTCCTGCTACATGCAACAGTCCACATCAATGTCCAATGTGGTCTCCAGACTGGGAGTCAGATAAGATGTACAATAAAACCTTCCACCAGTGACAGTATCCTCTCAACCTCCTGCTCCAGGAATGGAGGTCAGTCACTGCTACATCAACATCATACAATGTTGTTTCCAGGCTGAGAAGTCACTACTCGGTGTAACACATGGACACATTATGAAACCTTCCACTAGTGTCAGCAACTATAATATTCACAACCCTCAATGAAAACTTCACAAAAACTGAAATAAATCCACACAGTCTGACTCTGCTGTCTATCAGAACTGGCTTCTTCTGGGACCTAACCCTCAATGATCCCACACTCCATCACTCCAAAAGCGTTGCTTCCAAATCATAAAACTGTTAACTGCTCAAAACCAACCAACATGGGAAAAAAAAGCTTTGTAACAAATACAGTTGTGTGAAATAGTGTTTGCCCCCTTCCTGATCTCCTATTTTTTTCATGTTTGTCACACTTAAATGTTCCAGATCAACAAACAAATTTAAATATTAGACAAAGATAACAGAACTAATCACAAAATGCAGTTTTTCAAATGAAGGCCTTTAATATTAAGGGAAAAATAAATCTAAACCTACAGGGCCTTGTGTGAAAAAGTTATTGCCCCTAAACCTAATAATTGGTTGGGCCACCCTAAGCAGCAACAATTGCAATCAAGCATTTTCGATAACTGGCAATGAGGCTTTTACAACACTCTGTAGGAATTTTGGCCACTCATTTTTGCAAAATTGTTGCAATTCAGCCACATTGGAGGTTTCCGAGCATGAACCATCTTTTTAAGGTCATGCCACAGCATCTCTATTGGAATAAGATCAGGACTGTGACTAGGCCACTCCAAAGTCATAATTTTGTTTTTAAGCCATTCATAGGTGGACTTACTGGTGTGTTTTGGATCATTGTCCTGCTGCATAAACCAAGTGTGCTTCAGCTTGAGGTCACGAACAGATGATGGACATTCTCCTTCAGGATTTTTTGGTAGACAGCAAAAAGTCATGGTTCCATTTCCCACAGCAAGTCTTCCAGGTCCTAAAGCAGTAAAGCAGCCCCGGACCATCACATTACTAACACCATATTTTACTGTTGGTATGATGTTCGTTTTCTGAAATACTATATTACTTTTACATCAGATGTAATAGGACATACACCTTCCAAAAGAAATCAACTTTTGTCTCATCAGTCCACAGAGTATTCTCCCAAAAGTCTTGAGGATCATCAAGATGTTTCAGGCAAAACTGAGTCGTGCCTTTATGTTTTTATTACTCAGCAGCGGTTTTCGTCTTGAAACTCTGCCATGCCGGTCATTTTTGCCAAGTCTCTTTCTTATGGTGGAGTCATGAACACTGACCTTAACTGAGGCAAGTGAGGACTGCAGTTATTTGAATGTTGTTGTGGGGTCTTTTGTGACCTCTTGGATGAGTCATCGCTGCATTCTTGGGGTAATTTTGGTCGGCCAGCCACTCCTGGGAAGGCTCACCACTGTTCCATGTTTTCACCATTTGTGGATAATGGCTCTCATTGTGGTTTGTTGGGAGTCCCAAAGCTTTAAAAATGGCTTTATAACCTTTTCCAGATAGATAGATCTCAATTACTTTACTTCTCATTTGTTCCAGAACTTATTTGGATCACGGCATGATGTCTAGATTTTGAGGAACTATTGATCCAATTCACTTTGTCAGGCAAGTACTATTTAAGTGATTCCTTGATTGAGAATAGATGTGGTACAGGCAATAATCAGGCCTGGGTTTGGTTAGGGAATTTGAACTCAGCTTTAAGGGGGGGGCAATCACTTTTCACGCAGGGCCCTGTAGGTTTCGATTTCTCTTTCCCTTAATAATAAAGATTGCATGTTATGATTACTTGTGTTATCTTTGTCTAATATTTACATTTGTTTGGTGATCTGAAACATTCAAGTTTGACAAGCATGTGAAAGAATAAGGAATCAGGAAGGGGGCAAACACTTTTTCACACAACTGTATATCATAAACAGCAAACTAGGCATAATATTCCCTGATGTATTCAATTATTTTACGTACGAAGATAGCGACATTAATTCCACAGCGCTTTTCAGACATTATCCGCACTGTCCCCATTGGGGCTCAAAGTCTAGATTCCCTATCACTATGTCTTTGGAGTGTGGGAGGAAACTGGATGAAACACACAAACACGGGGAGAAGATACAAACTCCTTGCAGATGTTGTCCTTGATGGGATTTGATTCCATGACTTCAGGGCTGCAAGTCAGCAGTGCTAACCACTTACCAGCCATGATATATGATACAGGATCCCGATATCTCACACAGTATACCTATATATATCACACAGAATCCCTATATATACCACACAGCATCCCGATATCTCACACATCTTTATATATTTCACACAACATCCCAATATATATCCCACAGCGTCCCATTATATATCCCACAGCATCCGGATATATCTCACACTACATCCTGATATACTGTATCTCACACTACATCCTGATATATCTCACACAGCATCCCAATATATCTCACACAGCATCCCGATATATATCACACACAGCATGCCGATATATATATCACACACAGCATGCCGATATATATCTCACACAGCATCCCGATATATGTCACATACAGCATAACGATATATATCACACACAGCATCCCGATTAATATTACACACAACATTGCGATATATCTCACACAACATTTCGATATATATCACATAGCATCCCAATATGTATCACACATAGCATCCCGATACATCACACACAACATCCTGATATATATCACCCACAGCATCCCGATATATGTCACACACAGCTTTCTGATGTATATCACTCACAACATCCCAATATACAGGTCCTTCTCAAAAAATTAGCATATAGTGTTAAATTTCATTATTTACCATAATGTAATGATTACAATTAAACTTTCATATATTATAGATTCATTATCCACCAACTGAAATTTGTCAGGTCTTTTATTGTTTTAATACTGATGATTTTGGCATACAACTCCTGATAACCCAAAAAACCTGTCTCAATAAATTAGCATATTTCACCCGTCCAATCAAATAAAAGTGTTTTTTAATAACAAACAAAAAAACCATCAAATAATAATGTTCAGTTATGCACTCAATACTTGGTCGGGAATCCTTTGGCAGAAATGACTGCTTCAATGCGGCGTGGCATGGAGGCAATCAGCCTGTGACACTGCTGAGATGTTATGGAGGCCCAGGATGCTTCAATAGCGGCCTTAAGCTCATCCAGAGTGTTGGGTCTTGCGTCTCTCAACTTTCTCTTCACAATATCCCACAGATTCTCTATGGGGTTCAGGTCAGGAGAGTTGGCAGGCCAATTGAGCACAGTAATACCATGGTCAGTAAACCATTTACCAGTGGTTTTGGCACTGTGAGCAGGTGCCAGGTCGTGCTGAAAAATGAAATCTTCATCTCCATAAAGCATTTCAGCCGATGGAAGCATGAAGTGCTCCAAAATCTCCTGATAGCTAGCTGCATTGATCCTGCCCTTGATGAAACACAGTGGACCAACACCAGCAGCTGACATGGCACCCCACACCATCACTGACTGTGGGTACTTGACACTGGACTTCAGGCATTTTGGCATTTCCTTCTCCCCAGTCTTCCTCCAGACTCTGGCACCTTGATTTCCGAATTATATGCAAAATTTGCTTTCATCAGAAAAAAGTACTTGGGACCACTTAGCAACAGTCCAGTGCTGCTTCTCTGTAGCCCAGGTCAGGCGCTTCTGCCGCTGTTTATGGTTCAAAAGTGGCTTTACCTGGGGAATGCGGCACCTGTAGCCCATTTCCTGCACACGCCTGTGCACGGTGGCTCTGGATATTTCCACACCAGACTCAGTCCACTGCTTCCTCAGGTTCCCCAAGGTCTGGAATCGGTCCTTCTCCACAATCTTCCTCAGGGTCCGGTCACCTCTTCTCATTGTACAGCGTTTTCTGCCACATTGTTTCCTTCCAACAGACTTACCATTGAGGTGCCTTGATACAGCACTCTGGGAACAGCCTATTTCTTGAGAAATTTCTTTCTGGGTCTTACCCTCTTGCTTGAGGGTGTCAATGATGGCCTTCTTGACATCTGTCAGGTCGCTAGTCTTACCCATGATGGGGGTTTTGAGTAATGAACCAGGCAGGGAGTTTTTAAAAGCCTCAGGTATCTTTTGCATGTGTTTAGAGTTAATTAGTTGATTCAGAAGATTAGGGTAATAGGTCGTTTAGAGAACCTTTTCTTGATATGCTAATTTATTGAGACAGGTTTTTTGGGTTATCAGGAGTTGTATGCCAAAATCATCAGTATTAAAACAATAAAAGACCTGACAAATTTCAGTTGGTGGATAATGAATCTATAATATATGAAAGTTTAATTGTAATCATTACATTATGGTAAATAATGAAATTTAACACTATATGCTAATTTTTTGAGAAGGACCTGTATTGTAGAATAGCACGAACGCGGGATGCAGTGACGAGCAGGAGGCAGAACAATAGTTAAAGGGTTTATTATAAGGGATTCTCTAGGCAGGGAGAGAAATGGTTAAGAGGGGAGTAAAACTGGATATTGTGTCAGGGTAAGAACAAACAGTTACGAAACAGGTAAACTTATCAGCCTGATGGTTTCCGGGCTGTGGAAGCTTGAAATCCCATGGTGGTGCCGTTAGTGACGCGTGAAGTCTCTGGCCTGTTCCTGAAGGAAGATGATGCATTGTCTCCTGACAGAAGTAGCGTATCCTGGTTCTCCAATGCGAGGTCCTTGGTTACCGGGACAACGTACGCGAAGTGAAGCAGTCTCTGACACCGCCGGAAGGTGTCTCAGCCCAGTGGTGGTGACGGGAATGAAGCTACCCGATTCTAGGTGATTCGCCTGGTCAAATTTAGGCCGCGCACTCGCGGAAGTCAGTGGAATGATGAGGATCAAACCCTCAGTCGCAGGGGTGAGTGGGCACACGAGTTCCCATCCCTCACGTTCAGTGTGCGCAAGGGCTTAGGAGCTGCAGCGCAGGCCTGCTCTATCGTGTAGCCCCACGGAGAGTGAGTAAACCTCCTGCTGCGCGCTTTGTCTTCCCGCCAAGTTTCCCGCTTTCCTGCGCACCATCCCTTTTATCCCTGACACGCCCCATACAGTTAAGGACAAAGGTCTGTCCGGGTCAGACAGCTTTCCCCCCGGCAACAATGGTGACAACCCCGATAGTTCCGGAACCGACACGAGAGAGAGAGGTATCACTTGCCCGGTCCATCTTCCTACAATATCACACAGAATCCCGATATATATCACACAGCATTCCGATATATATCCCACACAGCATCCCGATAAATATTACACACAACATTGCATTATATATCAAACAACATTCCGATATATATCACACAGCATCCCGATATGTATCTCACACACAGCATCCCAATATATATCACACACAGCATCCTGATATACAGTATATCATACAAATCATCCCGATATATATCACCCAGTGTCATGAATCCCACCAGATATGTCAGGGATCCCATCAATATGTCACGGTTCATGGGGAAGATACCTTTATCATCCCCACCACTCACACCAATTTGTTTGTCGCGAACCGGGGTTGTTTGGTTGCCCCTGGTTCCTTCTGAAGGGGATTTATCTATATCCCACTTCCCAGTTCCGGTTTGGAACTTGCAGCTCTCTGGCGCCCCCCTTATCCTCAGGTCAGTTAGGGTACTGTGCCTAGGGTAATTAGTTACAGAAAGTTATAGTAATAGAAAGGCTGCCTGCTATGTACTGGCGATTGGGCATGCTAAAACGAGGGTGAGATAACTACTTTCACTGAGGCGGGAACAATAATTATCAATGCCGCTGTCACTGCAAAGCCTCTCAAACGCGCAGGACAAAGTATGCTGCCACCAGCTCCGATTTTTCAAGTATTAATGGGTCTGGAGCCAACTCAAATTAGTAGTGTAATTCACCTCAGAGGACATGACAGTTCGCTATAGAGCTGGGAGAAACAAGCTAGTAAATTTCTATTTTACTCATAAAAAAGGTAGGCAGTGTTTACAAAGTATAAACCGATAATATAAAGAAGACAAATCATGGGTACAATAAAATTACAAATAAAAAAAGACTAAAATTGAAAATAACACTTACAGGTCGTTATGTCATTGCTTTATCATGATGCCCATGTGCTCAGGAGACACATCAAGGTGCATTAGAACAGCTTTCAGAGCTGCTGTTAGCTCGCTTCCTGGGCCAAGACTGATTCACAACTCACCAGGGTTAAGATATGCCCTCTCGTCGTGAAATCTCTGAGTGGGCTGAGTTATAAAATGCACTCCTCTTTTCTCAGAATTATGAAAACTATTTTCATGCCTAACCCGCTGTATGGATCTCGTATACGAAGGAAACGATGATCACAATGTGCCCCACATCATGGGAATTCTTTTGAGTATAAACATGGAGTGATTACCTGAAACACTTCTGGGGAAACCCGCACTTTGCCCTCATTGGGTTTAGCTTCTAGCGGTATCAGGGGGTTATAGATCTATTGATGGACATCCGGAATATATAATTCTTATATCCCTAGACCAGATCAGTGCCCATATATACCCTTGAAAGAACAATAGAAGTGCATGGTTCCTATACCAGTTTCAACCAGTACCAGGAGGGAGGGGGAAATGAGTAGGGTAGGGAGATTTGTCTGCTGCAGCTATAAGCCATAAAACTGCTCAGGGGGCTGTGACACATTGGTATCAAGTTGCACAGAATGTGCCTGCCAAAGGGTTACTTTTTGCATCAGCGAATGCAGTGGGGGAGAAAGAGGGGTGTCGAATCTGCAGCGTGTGTCTGTGCCATGGTACCTTCTAGAACTAAACTCACATTTTGACATTTTTACATTATCGTGACACCTCCCCCTTTTGGACTGCGCTACGGAGGCAAAACCTCATGGCACTCCTCCTTTTGTACCTCAGCAGGTTCGCCCCAGTGGGACAACCCATCTGCATTGCCATGCTCCCTGCCCATTTGTGTTTGACTGTGAAGTCATACTGCTGGAGGACAAGGCTCCTGCTTAGCAACCTTCCGTTGGTCCCACACATGGCTTGTAGCCATCACAGAGGGTTTTGGTCTGTCACCACAGTGAAGGTGCAACAATACAGGTAGGGCTGCAAATGTTACAGGGCCCAGACAATGGCCAGACACTCCTTCTCAGTGGTGGAATAGGCCACTTTCATCGGCAGAAGTTCCGACTCAGGTGCAACATGGGGTGCTCTTGGTTCCCCTAGCACCGAGGCCAAACTTGCTGGCGTCGGTCTGCACCAAGAATGGTCGACTGCTGTCGACTGCTTTCAACACAGGAGCGTTGCACAGGGCTGTTTTCACAGGGTCCAGAAGGCAGGACGTTATCTGCGTTTCGGGCAGTCTGACTGCGGGTGAGAGCAGCTAGGTAGGCTGGCTTCACGAGGATTTCCACAGATCCCTCAGCCGGCGCTGCTATGGGTACTACCTCCCCATCTACCCCCATTACCTCATGAGCAGTGCTACTTATGGGGCAGTTAACTTCCTCTGTAGCACTGGTCAGTTGCACGGCATCACCTTCCTCATGGTTCCCATGCATCTCCCCATTTCCCTTAGCACGATCGCTGGCTCCTGTTAGGGGTTCCTAAGCCATTCCACCCCGCGGAGTGACGTGGCTGAGCACTCCTGCACCTGTGGACACATCATTCTTAGGAAATAATTGGTTATCAGGTAAAACATGCATATTTTCATCATCAGCATTATCGGTATTACCCTTGGCATTTTCAGAAAAATTATTATCAGGTACATCATTAATCGGTAAAGCATTGTCAGGTAGCACATGCAATTTCCCATTGCTATCATCAGCATTCGATCAGGGAGGGGAGTCAGGGACATAGTATGCAACCATCCTCCAAAATCAGTCCACAATAAAACATCAGTGGGTAAGTTATCGGACAGCCCCACTTGCTTCACCCCGCTCCAGGCACCCCAAGCTATATACACCCGGGTTATTGGCAGGGGACAGCTGATGCCCCCAATCCCGGTGACAGTCAGGGTTTTCCCTGGAATAATTTATTCAGGGGCCGCTGTTATGATCCCAATGGCAGAGGATCTCAGAGATTACAGCAAAGTCTGCAAACATAAATACCAGCTCATAGGGAAGTGGTAACTAGGCTGACCATATACCTGATCCTAGCACAACCAACTAACAGTAGCCGGGGAACGTACCTACGTTGATCCTAGACGTCTCGCGCCAGCCGGAGAACTAACTAACCCTGTCAGGGAAAATAAGACCTCTCTTGCCTCAAGAAGAAAGACCCCAAAGTTATAGTACAAGCCCCCAACAAATAATAACAGTGAGGTAAGAAGAAAAGACAAATGTAAGAATGAACTAGATTTTAGCAAAGAGAGGCCCACTAACTAATAGCAGAATATAGTAAGATGACTTATATGGTCAGCAAAAAACCCTACAAAAAATATCCACGCTGAATATCCAAGAACCCCCGAACCGACTAACGGTGAAGGGGGAGAATATCAGCCCCCTAGAGCTCCCAGCGATATCAGGAATCACATTTTGTGCAAGCTGGACAAAAATAAGAACAATGCAAATAAACAAAAATAAGAAAGCAGGACTTAGCTTATCTTGCAAGGAACCAGGGCCTGAAGACAGGAGCAAACAGAAATGAACTGATTACAACGATGCCAGGCACTGGACTGAGAATCCAGGAAGTTTAAATAGCAACACCCCAGGCCTAACGAACCAGGTGAGTACCAACCTGGGAAAAGACAATCCAAGTGCCAAACCACTAGTGACCACAAGAGGGAGCCAAGAAGTATAGTTCACAACAGTACCCCCCCTTTAAGGAGGGGTCACCGAACCCTCACCAAGACCACCAGGGCGATCAGGATGAGCAGCGTGGAAGGCACGAACCAAATCGGCCGCATGAACATCAGAGGCGACCACCCAGGAATTATCCTCCTGACCATAGCCCTTCCATTTGACCAAATACTGAAGCCTCCGTCTAGAGAGACGAGAATCCAAGATCTTCTCCACCACGTACTCCAACTCGCCCTCAACCAACACCGGAGCAGGAGGCTCAACAGCAGGAACCACAGGCACAACGTACCGCCGCAACAAAGACCTATGGAACACGTTGTGAATGGCAAACGACACCGGAAGATCCAAACGAAAAGAAACCGGGTTAAGATCTTCCAAAATTTTATAAGGACCAATAAAGCGAGGCTTAAACTTAGGAGAGGAAACCTTCAGAGGGACATACCGAGAAGACAACCAAACCAACTCCCCAACACGAAGTTGGGGACCCACACCGCGGCGGCGGTTGGCAAAACGCTGAGCCTTCTCCTGTGACAACTTCAAGTTGTCCACCACATGACTCCAAATCCGCTGCAACCTATCCACCACGGAATCCACCCCAGGACAGTCAGAAGACTCAACATGACCCGAGGAAAAACGAGGATGAAAACCAGAGTTGCAGAAGAATGGCGAAACCAAAGTAGCGGAACTAGCCCGATTATTAAGGGCAAACTCAGCCAATGGCAAGAAGGTCACCCAATCATCCTGGTCCGCAGAAACAAAACATCTCAAATAAGCCTACAGTGTCTGATTAGTTCGCTCCGTTTGGCCATTAGTCTGAGGATGAAAGGCAGATGAAAACGACAAATCAATGCCCATTTTAGCACAAAAAGATCGCCAGAATCTGGACACAAACTGGGATCCTCTGTCGGACACGATATTCTCAGGAATGCCGTGTAAACGAACCACATTCTGAAAAAACAAAGGAACCAGATCGGAAGAGGAAGGCAACTTAGGCAAGGGCACCAAATGGACCATCTTGGAAAAACGATCACACACCACCCAGATGACAGACATACCTTGAGACACCGGAAGATCAGAAATGAAATCCATGGAAATGTGTGTCCAAGGCCTCTTCAGGACGGGCAAGGGCAAAAGCAACCCGCTAGCAGGAGAACAACAAGGCTTAGCCCGAGCACAAGTCCCACAGGACTGCACAAATGACCGCACATCCCGTGACAAGGAAGGCCACCAAAAGGACCTAGCCACCAAATCTCGGGTACCAAAAATCCCCGGATGCCCTGCCAACACCGAGGAATGAACCTCGGAAATAACTCTGCTGGTCCATTTATCAGGAACAAACAGTCTGTCGGGTGGACAAGAGTCAGGTCTACCAGCCTGAAATCTCTGCAACACACGTCGCAAATCAGGCGATATGGCCGACACGATGACTCCCTCTTCAAGAATACCAGCTGGCTCCGAGACTCCAGGAGAGTCAGGCACAAAGCTCCTAGAAAGAGCATCAGCCTTAACATTCTTCGAACCAGGCAGGTACGAGACCACAAAATCAAAACGAGAGAAAAACAATGACCAACGAGCCTGTCTAGGATTCAGGCGCTTAGCAGACTCGAGATACATCAGATTTTTGTGATCAGTCAAGACCACCACACGATGCTTAGCACCCTCGAGCCAATGACGCCACTCCTCAAATGCCCACTTCATGGCCAACAACTCCCGATTACCAGCATCATAGTTCCGCTCAGCAGTCGAAAACTTCCTAGAGAAAAAAGCACATGGTCTCATCACAGAGCAACCAGAGCCTCTCTGCGACAAAACAGCCCCAGCACCAATCTCAGAAGCATCCACTTCAACCTGAAAGGGAAGTGAGACATCAGGCTGGCACAAAACAGGCGCCGAAGTAAACCGGCGCTTCAGCTCCTGGAAGGCCTCCACGGCTGCAGGAGCCCAATTAGCCACATCAGAACCTTTCTTGGTCATATCCGTCAAAGGTTTAACAACGCTAGAAAAGTTAGCGATAAAACGACGGTAGAAATTAGCAAACCCCAAGAACTTCTGAAGACTCTTAACAGACGTGGGTTGAGTCCAATCATGAATAGCTCGGACCTTGACTGGGTCCATCTCCACAGCAGAAGGGGAAAAAATAAAACCCAAAAAGGAAACCTTCTGCACTCCAAAGAGACACTTTGAGCCCTTCACATACAAAGCATTATCACGCAAAACCTGAAACACCATCCTGACCTGCTTTACATGAGAATCCCAATCATCAGAAAAAAACAGAATATCATCCAGATAAACAATCATAAATTTATCTAGATACTTCCGGAAGATATCATGCATAAAGGACTGAAACACTGAAGGAGCATTAGAGAGCCCAAAGGGCATCACTAAGTACTCAAAATGACCTTCGGGCGTATTAAATGCAGTTTTCCATTCATCTCCCTGCCTAATGCGCACAAGGTTGTACGCACCACGAAGATCTATCTTGGTGAACCACTTGGCACCCTTAATCCGAGCAAACAAGTCCGACAATAGTGGCAAAGGATACTGAAACTTAACAGTGATTTTATTCAGAAGCCGATAGTCTATACAAGGTCTCAAAAACCCGTCTTTTTTGGCCACAAAAAAGAATCCCGCACCAAGAGGGGAAGAGGATGGACGAATATGCCCCTTCTCCAAAGACTCCTTGACATAAGAACGCATCGCGGCATGTTCGGGTACAGACAAATTAAATAATCGTCCCTTAGGAAATTTACTACCAGGAATCAAATCTATAGCGCAGTCACAGTCCCTATGAGGAGGAAGAGCACTGGACCTGGACTCACTGAATACATCCTGATAGTCCCACAAATACTCAGGAACTTCTGAAGGAGTAGAAGAAGCAATAGACACCGGCGGAGAATCGCAATGAATTCCCTGACAACCCCAACTCGACACAGACATAGCCTTCCAATCCAAAACTGGATTATGGGTCTGTAACCATGGCAGACCTAAAACGACCAAATCATTCATTTTATGCAGAACAAGAAAACGAATCACCTCCCGATGTTCAGGAGTCATGCACATGGTCACTTGTGTCCAATACTGCGGTTTATTTTCCGCCAGTGGCGTAGCATCAATTCCTCTGAGAGGAATAGGAATTTTTAAAGGCTCCAGGACAAAACCACAGCGCTTAGCAAACGACAAGTCCATAAGACTCAGGGCAGCACCTGAATCCACAAACGCCATAACAGGGTAGGAAGACAATGAGCAAATTAAAGTCACAGACAAAATAAATTTAGGCTGCAAATTACCAATGGTGACAGGACTGACAACCTTTGTTAGGCGTTTAGAGCATGCTGATATAACATGCGTAGAATCACCACAGTAAAAACACAGCCCATTCTGACGTCTATGATTTTGTCGTTCGGTTCTAGTCAGGATTCTATCACATTGCATTGAGACAGGTGTCCGTTCAGACAACACCGCCAGAGGATTAGCGGATTTGCGCTCCCGCAAACGCCGATCAATCTGAATAGCCAGCGCCATAGAATCATTCAGACTAGTAGGAATTGAGAAACCCACCATCACATTCTTAATGGCTTCAGAAAGGCCATTTCTGAAATTTGCGGCCAGAGCACATTCATTCCATTGAGTAAGCACGGACCATTTCCGAAATTTTTGGCAATACACTTCAGCTTCATCCTGGCCCTGAGAGATAGCCAGTAGAGCTTTTTCTGCCTGAATTTCAAGATTAGGCTCCTCATAAAGCAATCCGAGCGCCAGAAAAAACGCATCAACATCCGCCAATGCCGGATCTCCTGGCGCCAACGAGAAAGCCCAATCCTGAGGGTCGCCACGCAAGAAGGAGATAACAATTTTAACTTGCTGAGCTGAATCTCCAGACGAACGAGGTTTCAAAGATAGAAACAATTTACAATTATTCCTAAAATTCCTAAATTTAAATCGATCTCCAGAGAACAGCTCAGGAATAGGTATCTTAGGCTCTGACATAGGACTGCTAACAACAAAATCCTGAATGCCCTGCACTCGTGCAGCAAGCTGATCCACACTAGTAATCAAGGTCTGAACATTCATGTCTGCAGCAAAGCTTCAAGCCACTCAGAGACAAAGGGGAAGAAGAAAAAAAAACAAAAAAAACTCAGAACTTCTTTACTTTTAATCCCGCTTCAGCAATTCACTCTTAGGCCTGGCATACTGTTATGATCCCAATGGCAGAGGATCTCAGAGATTACAGCAAAGTCTGCAAACATAAATACCAGCTCATAGGGAAGTGGTAACTAGGCTGACCATATACCTGATCCTAGCACAACCAACTAACAGTAGCCGGGGAACGTACCTACGTTGATCCTAGACGTCTCGCGCCAGCCGGAGAACTAACTAACCCTGTCAGGGAAAATAAGACCTCTCTTGCCTCAAGAAGAAAGACCCCAAAGTTATAGTACAAGCCCCCAACAAATAATAACGGTGAGGTAAGAAGAAAAGACAAACGTAAGAATGAACTAGATTTTAGCAAAGAGAGGCCCACTAACTAATAGCAGAATATAGTAAGATGACTTATATGGTCAGCAAAAAACCCTACAAAAAATATCCACGCTGAATATCCAAGAACCCCCGAACCGACTAACGGTGAGGGGGGAGAATATCAGCCCCCTAGAGCTCCCAGCGATATCAGGAATCACATTTTGTGCAAGCTGGACAAAAATAAGAACAATGCAAATAAACAAAAATAAGAAAGCAGGACTTAGCTTATCTTGCAAGGAACCAGGACCTGAAGACAGGAGCAAACAGAAATGAACTGATTACAACGATGCCAGGCACTGGACTGAGAATCCAGGAAGTTTAAATAGCAACACCCCAGGCCTAACGAACCAGGTGAGTACCAACCTGGGAAAAGACAATCCAAGTGCCAAACCACTAGTGACCACAAGAGGGAGCCAAGAAGTATAGTTCACAACAGGCCGCCAGTTCGGGTCGGATGAGGGTTCACTCAGCCCTGGTGTCCTTGAGGCCTGTAGCGACATGGCCCCCCATGGAGACATTCTGCACATTGCCACAGACCCTCCCAACCGCCCCACCCACCAAAAAAACTGCTGCATTAGGCCCTGGGGCCTTGGCTGTGGAGATTCTCTGCTTCTCCGGACAGTGGGCGCTGATGTTACCAGTCCGCTTGCAGAAAAAATACTGGCGAGTCGGTGGTAGGTCTGGTGCTGTTGGCAACGGGGACAGGGCCTCTGGTGAGTTGGCTGGCAGGGGTACTGGCGTTGGATGCAGGCTTACCCCCTCTCCAGCTGGCGGTGACTGGCTTCCGCACTTCCGATTTACGGTTGGCCTCATAGGCATCGGCAATCTGCGCTACTTTAGTCACGTCTTTGGGTTCTCGGTCCATCACAAACTGTCGCACCTCAGCTGGGCAAATAAGTAAGAACTGGTCTTTGATCATCAGGTCCCACAGCTATGCAAAGGAGGTCACTGACAGTCCTTGGATCCACTAGTCAAAGTGGGTCACGAGTCCATGCGCCACATCGCTGTAACTGTCGTGTGGGCCACGTTGGAGGTTCCGGAACTTTCTGCGGTAAACCTCAGGAGTCAGTTGGTACTTTGTTATCAGGGCCTGCTTGATGGCCTCATAATCTTCATCTTGGTCTGTCGGGAGAGAAACAAATGCCTCCAGAGCTTTGCCTTTTAGCCCAGGGGTCAGGTATTGGGTCCATTGGTCCCTAGGCAGGCGGTACTGTCTGCAGGCTTTCTCATATGCCCACAAAAAAGTGCCCAAGTTCCCATCCTTTTCCATCACAGGAAATTGCTCTGGCCGGGGTTATGGTAGATGAGCGTTGCTTGACTCACTGCTCCGCGTGATAAATGGTACGGCTCTGGCTCTGAGTTGGGCCATCTGCAGTTCATGGTCCCTCCGAGCTTGGGCCTCCCGCTCAGCTCGCTTTTCCTCTTTCTCTTGGTATTGCTGGATCAGCTGCAGCCGTCCATCATGGTTGTCAGCAGGGAGTTGTTCCAATGCCACTTGCAGGTTGGGGTTCAATCCACCCTGGTTGCTAGTAGGCCTGGCATTCAATGGTTGGATCTCTGCTGCAGCCCCCTTTTCGCTTGGGCCAGCTTCTGCATCCTCTGGGCTCTGAGCGATTTCCCGTTGCACCAGAGCCGTGACTAGTTGGCTTTTGTTTTTGCTCGTGGCGTCAATCTGCATCAACCCGCAAAGGGCAATAAGAGTGTCCTTCTTCTGCTGGGTGTACCAGCCTTCTCCTTTTGCGGCCAACATTGCCAAATAAAAGATAGGATAGAAAAACAAAGAGAAAGGGAGTGGGTAATCGCAAGTACACACGGTATCGTCTCAGAACTAGTAAACACTGTGCTTGTTCTCCAAAACTTTTTTGCGCAAGGTCCTCTCAAGAACTGTGCAAGTTTTTAATGAGAGGAATGATTGCTTAAACCCTATCACTAATGCTCTATTATCCCACCGCTGCCACCAATATGTCACGAATCCCACCGGATATGTCAGGGATCCCACCAATATGTCACGGTTCACGGGGAAGATACCTTTATCATCCCCACCACTCACACCAATTTGTTGCGAACCGGGGTTGTTTGGTTGCCCCTGGTTCCTTCTGAAGGGGATTTATCTATATCCCACTTCCCAGTTCCGGTGTGGAACTTGCAGCTCTCTGGCGCTCCCCTTACCCTCAGGTCAGTCAGGGTACTGCACCTAGGGTAATTCCTCCCAGAAAGGCTGCCTGCTATGTACTGGCGATTGGGCACGCTGCAGTGAGGGTGAGATAACTACTCCCACTCAAGCAGGAAGAATAATTATCAACGCCACCATCGCTACAAAGCCTGCCAAACGCACAGGACAAAGTATGCTACCACTAGCTCCGATTTTCGAAGTATTAACGGGTCCAGAGCAAACCCAAATTAATAGCGTAATTCACCTCAGAGGACGTGACAGTTCATTATAGAGCAGGGAAAGACAAGCTATTAATTTTATATTTTACTCCAAAAAAAGGTAGGCAATGTTTAAAAAGTATAAAACCGTATTATAAAAAAAACAACAAATCATGTGTACAATACAAGTACAAATAAAAAAAGGATTAAAATTGAAAAGAACACTTACAGGTCGTTATGTCATTGCATCATTATGGCGGCCGTGTGCTCAGGAGACACATCAAGATGCATTAGAACAGCTTGCAGAGCTGCTGTTAGCTCACTTCCTGGGCCAAGACTGAGTCACAACTCACCCGGGTTAAGATATGCCCTCTCATCATGACGTCACTGAGTGGGCTGAGTTATGAAATGCACTACTCTTTTCTCAGAATTATGAAAACTATTTTCATGCCTAACTCGCTGTATGAATCTCGTATACGAAGCACACTATGATCAGAATGTGCCCCACATCATGGGAATTCTTTTAAGCGTAAACATGGAGTGATTACCTGAAACTAGGGTTGAGCGAAACGGATCGGACAAATTCAAAAGTCGCCGACTTTCGGCAAAGTCCGATTTCATGAAACCCGACCCGATCCTAGTGTGGGATCGGCCATGCGGTCAGCGATCAGCGCGCCAAAGTCACGTTTCGCATGACGCGTTCAGCGCCATTTTTCAGCCAATGAAGGAGGACGCAGAGTGTGGGCAGCGTGATGACATAGGTCTCGATCCCCACCATCTTAGAGAAGGGCATGACAGTGATTGGCTTGCTTTCTGCGGCATCACAGGGGGTATAAAGGGGCGTGCACGCCGACCGCCATCTTACTTCTGCCGATCGTAGCATAGGGAGAGGTTGCTGCAGATTCATCAGAAGAAGGGATATAGTTAGGGAGGGAAGATTAACCCCCAAACTGCTTGTGCTGTAGCGATTTCCACTGTCCAACACCACCTTTGTTTTGCAGGGACAGTGGAGGCTATATTTTTGTGCATCAGCTCTGTAGCTTATTAGGCTGCCTTATAAGGCTCCCTGATAGCTGCATTGCTGTTTGCACGCTGCTGTGCAAACCAACTGCTTTTTTAAAAGCAAAAATCCTGTTGCTCCTTTCTGCACAGTTCTATTGTTTATTTGTCCACACTTTTGTGTGCAGCAGTCCTTTTTATTGCTGCCATACTTGTCCTGAGATCATTGTAGGGAGATTGAAATTGTACTACAGTCCTTGTATTTTTTCATATATCTTCCAGCCACTTACTGCCACTCACATTGCGTTGTTTTATACACTGGGCCTGAGTTTTGGTTCAGTCTCCCCCCAAAAAAAGGGAGATTCAAATTCTCACAAAGTGGATATATTTCACTCCTGTTAGTTTGTCGTATATCAGCCAGCCACCTGCTGCCACTGACATTGCATTGTTTTTTATACTGGGCCTGAGTTTTGGTTCAGTCTCCCCCGAATAAAAAGGAGATTCAAATTCTCACAAAGTGGATATACCTCAGTCCTGTTAGTTTGTCGTATATCAGCCAGCCACCTGCTGCCACTCACATTGCGTTGTTTTATACACTGGGCCTGAGTTTTGGTTCAGTCTCCCCCCAAAAAAAGGGAGATTCAAATTCTCACAAAGTGGATATACTTCAGTCCTGTTAGTTTGTCGTATATCAGCCAGCCACTTTCTGCCACTTACATTGTATTGTTTTTTATACTGGGCCTGAGTTTTGGTTCAGTCTCCCCCGAATAAAAAGGAGATTCAAATTCTCACAAAGTAGATATATTTCAGTCCTGTTAGTTTGTCGTATATCAGCCAGCCACCTGCTGCCACTCACATTGCGTTGTTTTATACACTGGGCCTGAGTTTTGGTTCAGTCTCCCCCCAAAAAAAGGGAGATTCAAATTCTCACAAAGTGGATATACTTCAGTCCTGTTAGTTTGTCGTATATCAGCCAGCCACTTTCTGCCACTTACATTGTGTTGTTTTATGCACAGGGCCTGAGTTTTGGTTCAGTCTCCCCCAAAAAAGGGAGATTTAAATTCTCAACAAGTTTATATACACCTTCTACCTTGTTTTACAGTACCATGTAACGGCTGACTCCCCCCACAGGGCCGTGGTCACCACCTGGCGCAGGCACCCGTGCGAGTGCCATTTGCCTGGACAGGTGGGTGTGCCCACTCTTGGGCGACGGCACTGGCACAGGGTCCCTCATAGTACAATGAAGTGTCTCTGACGGTGGTGGTGCACAACCAACGTCAGACACACCGTCGTAATATGAGGGGCCCTGTGCCAGTACCGCCACCCATGAGAGAGTGTTCCCCCCCCCCAGCTCGAACAGTGCTCTACCACTTGCAATACTTACCTCTCCCGGCTCCATCACTGTGTAGTCTGTGCTGTTAAATCCTTCAATGGCACTGCCAATACAAATTTGTTGAAATGATAGATGATAGTTAAAATATACAGGGGCCCTGGCCTCCATTTAGACCAGTTAATACTTTGCGCCTACTACCACTGTCTGCTACTCAGCAGAGGAGCCCACCCCTGTACCTAGCTATGCCACCTGTTTATTTATGAACAATTTTTTGGCAGACATTTAGCCTACTTTATTATTTGGGCTTACTAACTTAGTCTGCTACTCATTACAGTTTTCCTCCACTGAACAAAGCGATGCCACATGTTTAGTCCTGTTACCAATTTTGAACTGCATTTAGCCCACTTTATTATTTGGGCCTACTTACTGTGTCTGCCACTCATTACAGTTGTCCTCCGCTGAACAAAGCAATGCTGCCTGTTTAGTCCTGTTACCAATTTTGAACTGCATTTAGCCCACTTTATTATTTGGGCCTACTAACTGTGTCTGCCACTCATTATAGTTGTCCTCCACTGAACAAAGCAATGCCGCCTGTTTAGTCCTGTTACCAATTTTGAACTGAATTTAGACCACTTTATTATTTGGGCCTATATCTGTGTTTCCTCCTCATCCTCCTGCCCATTGCCCAGCCACTGCTAGATGAGTCTGCTGGTACATTGACCTAGACCACTACATTCCCCTTATACTCTACACAGCCAGGATCTGACCCTGCTGAAAGTCAGGGTCCCCTTCCCGCATACTATACCACCTTACACGGGGACAAAGAGGAAGGTGCAGATGAAAGTGCAGGTTCCTTCATCAGGTGGGGGGGCATACTCATTGGCGACGTCTCTGGCACAGGGCCCCTCATAGTACGCAAAAGTGTCTCTGCCGGTGGGAGGCGCCACCCGCCGTCAAACACTCCGCCGTACTATGAGGGGCCCTGTACCAGTGCTAATGCCAACGAGTGGGCCCCCCCTGCTTGCTCAGGATCACAGCACTTGCAAAGTTGAAATACTTACCTGCCGACTTTGATTCCCCATTGACTTTCATTGGGTTTCGTGTTTCAGTCGGCGCCCGACTTTTTGCAATAATCGGCCGATTTCACCCGAACCGACTTTTCACAAAGTCGGGTTTCGCAAAACCCGACTCGATCCCAAAAAAGTAAAAGTCGCTCAACTCTACCTGAAACGCTTCTGGGGAAACCCACACTTTGCCCTCCTTGGGTTTAGCTTCTAGCCGTTTCAGTGGGTTTTATATCTATCGATGGACATCCGGAATATATAATTCTTATATCCCTAAACAGGATCGGTGCCCATATATATATAGAAGCGCATGGTTCCTATACCAGTTTCAACCAGTACCAGGTGGGAGGGGGGAATGAGTAGTGTAGGAAGATTTGTCTGCTGCAGCTAAAAGAAATAAAGCTGCTCAGTGGGCTGTGACACATTGGTATCAATTTGCACAGAGTGTGCCTGCTATAGGGCTTGGTTTTTGCATCAGTGAATGCAGAGGGGGAGAAAGGGGGGTCGAATCTGCAGTGTGTGTCTGTGCTATGGTACCTTCTAAAACTAAACTCACATTATGACATTTTTTGCATCATCGTGACACACAGCATCCAGATATATATATCACACCCAGCATCCTGATATATATCACAGACAGCACCCGGATATATTTTACACAGCATCCCGATATGTATCACACACAGCAACCCGATATATTTGCACAGAGCAACCAGATACATATCACACACAGCATCCCGATATATATCAGAGAGCATCCCGATATATATCCGAAAGCATCGCGATTTATATCACATACAGCACCCCAATATATTTTAAACAGCATCCTGATATATTAATATCATACACAGCATCCCGATATATATCACACACAGCATCCCTATATATGACACACAGCATCCCGATATATATCAGAGAGCATCCCGATATATATCCGAAAGCATCGCGATTTATATCACATACAGCACCCCAATATATTTTAAACAGCATCCTGATATATTAATATCATACACAGCATCCCGATATATATCACACACAGCATCCCTATATATGACACACAGCATCCCGATATATATCTCAGAGCATCCCGATATATATCACACACAGCACCCCGACATATTTTACACAGCATTCCGACATTTATCACACACAGCATCCCGATATGTGTCACACACAGCATCGCTATATATGACACACAGTGTCAAGGATCCCGGATATTTGTCAGGACTTTCTTAATCCCACAAATGCCTGATATCACAGGCCGGGAAGATCACGAGTACCACCTGTTGTGATGTTTGAAGCAAGCTACTGTTTGTTGCTTCCTATCATCCAGACAATTACATGATTGGCCAATGATCAACGGAGAAGGCCACAGCCTGTTTGCACCACTAGGCCGGCTGTCAGAAAATTACCAGTGAACGTGCTGCATATACACCTTCAGATTCCAACACATGGAATATGTGTACACACTCCGGTACAATCACGGCTACCTCTCTCAATCACAGACTATTTGCCTCCATCCTAATCTGTTTTGGTCGATTACACACTGTTAACGGTAGCTATGGCTTCAGGGCGTAGTTACAGAACAGAAGGAACAGAAATATTAAATTTTATATTTAATCCAATGTTTATGAAAAATATACAAAACATTTTCCAAAGGGAACAAAACAGTACAGCACAAACGGTTACATAAAATAAAAGAGAATAACAGAAGAACTTACTACACCAATCGCAGAGACAATTCAGTTTAGCCAAAGGAGAGCGCTTCGATTGGTCTATCGATAAACAGGGTCTCTACATAAATGAAAATGTAACTCTCTTCTACGAACACTGATGATAACTGGGATCAATCTTTTAACAGATACTGAGTCTCACCCACACACCACTCCACAATGACCTCACAAGATCCCGGTTGTGGGCCGGACTCAGTCCTTCATAATTTTAGGAACTACCAATTTGTGTAATAATAACCCCTCATAAGATGACCGCAGAAGTTTTTGGCCATGTGCACACGTTAAGTATTTTTCGCGTTTTTTCGCTATAAAAACGTGATAAAAACGCGAAAAAAACGCTAACATATGCCTCCTATTATTTTAAGTGTATTCCGCATTTTTTGTGCAAATGTAGCCTTTTTTTCCGCGAAAAAATCGCATCGCGGAAAAAAAAGCAACATGTTCATTAAAATGCGGAATTGCAGGGGATTCCGCACACCTAGGGGTCCATTGATCTGCTTACTTCCCGCACGGGGCTGTGCCCACGATGCGGGAAGTAAGCAGATTATGTGCGGTTGGTACCCAGGGTGGAGGAGAGGAGACTCTCCTCCACGCACTGGGCACCATATAAGTGGTCAAAAAATAAGAATTAAAATAAAAAATAGTCCTATACTCACCCTCGATGTCTTCCCGCCTCCACTGCACGCTGTCGCTTCGGTTCCTGTAGCTGATGTGCGGAGAAGGACCTTGCCGATGACGTCACTGTCCTGTGATTGGTCGTGAGCGGTCATGTGACCGCTCACGTGACCGTGACGTCACGGAAGGTCCTGTGCGCACAGACCAGCTATAGAAAGAGGAACGGACGCCGCTGAGGAGATGTCTGGGTGAGTATAAGCATTTTTTTATTTTTTTTATTATTTTTAAACATTCTATCTTTTACTATAGATGCTGCATAGGCAGCATCTATAGTAAAAAGTTGGTCACACTTGTCAAACGCTATGTTTGACAAGTGTGACCAACCTGTCAGTCAGTTTTCCAAGCGATGCTACAGATCGCTTGGAAAACTTTAGCATTCTGCAAGCTAATTACGCTTGCAGAATGCTAAAAAAACGCGGAAAAAATGGAAAAAAAACGCAAAAAAAAAAATGCGGATTTCTTGCAGAAAATTTCCGGTTTTCTTCAGGAAATTTCTGCAAGAAATCCGCAACGTGTGCACATGACCTTTTGACCGATGTCATATTTTCTATCGGGATTTTAGCTATGCTTACAGACCAAACATGGCTTATCTGCTGGTGGTTATACGGCCCTTATGGATTTGGGGCATTTTGGTGGGGGTTATGATTATGAGAAAATATGTGTATTATTACCTATTTATCCCAGTGCTGACAATATACGTCTCTTTAATATTGGATGGATAGAAATTCCGATATTCCATATTTTCTCCCGGACACGTGCTGTCTCTGTGGCTAGTTATACATTTTGTGAGATCTTCTTTTGATCCACTTGGATCCTAATTACCTTTTCCTGTCTCTCTCTGTGGGGACTGTTAGGAAAATATGAATTATTTTCCATTGTTCTGGAGGCACAAGCAGAGCTGGCCGACTACTCCTCCCATCATTGGTTTCTCTAGGACCAAATCCTTCATGCAGCCCCCCTCCCCCCTCTGTGAATTTCCACTCCCCCTCCCTTTAGGCAGATGGTCAGCTCTGGAATGTGTGTTTTATTGCCTTCTAGCACTAGCAGAACTGAATGTGTTCTTTCCCTGCAAAAACCTTTTTGTCTTATACGATAAACACTCAAAGTCCAATTCAATAATACACATTAATCCTAGAAACATGAAAATTATATTTCCAGGATCTGGCAATGGGGCTATGCAGGGCAGCGCTTTGCGGCATTTAGGGCCATTGGAAACCTGGGAAATGAATTTCTGCACACCAGCAAGTCTCTGACATAGTATGTTTGGACTCTAAAGAACGGGAAAATCACAGGGGAAAAATAATGCCAATATTGTTGGCTTGCGAGCTCCCAGACCAAAGATATGGAATAAAGGAGTTTTTGATATCTTTCCAAAAGAGGTGTACCTCCCAGAAAACAGCCTACATGTGAAAGTCAAACAGACAAAGTGGAAGTCCCTAAGTTTGTGGCCAAACCATAAAACAGGAGTGTCCATTTTAGGAGGCATTCAGAGCTGGAGAGACAGCAGCTAACACCATGCTGGGGTGCTGAATCATTCCTTTGAGAACTCTCCTCCCCTTTATCGACACGTCATACCTGTGACTGAGATTTAGTACGTTTCATACCTTTATCCTTTTTATTTTATAACTGTACATATTTGTATTTTGTCTCTTTTGTAATACCTTTTGGATTTTTATAAACACTGCCAATTTTCTCTGGAGTAAACTTATAAATTTGCTAGCTTTGTTCTGTTTGCTTTATGATCGAACCAACACATACAGTACTCCGTAAAAATTCACGCTACCTGAGGTTGGTTTCTGACCAAATATAGGCTTGGTAACAGACCGGGCTTATAGCTAACGAGGAACTGGTGGCAGCATACCGTTCTGGTGTTATTGGTGGATCCTGGCAATGACGGAAGGAGGTTTATATGTGTATCCCCGGCCTGGGACTGGTGATATACAGTGGGGCAAAAAAGTATTTAGTCAGTCAGCAATAGTGCAAGTTCCACCACTTAAAAAGATGAGAGGCGTCTGTAATTTACATCATAGGTAGACCTCAACTATGGGAGACAAACTGAGAAAAAAAAATCCAGAAAATCACATTGTCTGTTTTTTTATCATTTTATTTGCATATTCTGGTGGAAAATAAGTATTTGGTCAGAAACAAACAATCAAGATTTCTGGCTCTCACAGACCTGTAACTTCTTCTTTAAGAGTCTCCTCTTTCCTCCACTCATTACCTGTAGTAATGGCACCTGTTTAAACTTGTTATCAGTATAAAAAGACACCTGTGCACACCCTCAAACAGTCTGACTCCAAACTCCACTATGGTGAAGACCAAAGAGCTGTCAAAGGACACCAGAAACAAAATTGTAGCCCTGCACCAGGCTGGGAAGACTGAATCTGCAATAGCCAACCAGCTTGGAGTGAAGAAATCAACAGTGGGAGCAATAATTAGAAAATGGAAGACATTCAAGACCACTGATAATCTCCCTCGATCTGGGGCTCCAAGCAAAATCCCACCCCGTGGGGTCAGAATGATCACAAGAACGGTGAGCAAAAATCCCAGAACCACGCGGGAAGACCTAGTGAATGAACTGCAGAGAGCTGGGACCAATGTAACAAGGCCTACCATAACACACTACGCCACCATGGACTCAGATCCGGCAGTGCCAGACGTGTCCCACTGCTTAAGCCAGTACATGTCCGGGCCCGTCTGAAGTTTGCTAGAGAGCATTTGGATGATCCAGAGGAGTTTTGGGAGAATGTCCTATGGTCTGATGAAACCAAACTGGAACTGTTTGGTAGAAACACAACTTGTCGTGTTTGGAGGAAAAAGAATACTGAGTTGCATCCATCAAACACCATACCTACTGTAAAGCATGGTGGTGGAAACATCATGCTTTGGGGCTGTTTCTCTGCAAAGGGGCCAGGACGACTGATCCGGGTACATGAAAGAATGAATGGGGCCATGTATCGTGAGATTTTGAGTGCAAACCTCCTTCCATCGGGTCTTTCAACATGACAATGATCCAAAGCACACCGCCAGGGCAACGAAGGAGTGGCTTCGTAAGAAGCATTTCAAGGTCCTGGAGTGGCCTAGCCAGTCTCCAGATCTCAACCCTATAGAAAACCTTTGGAGGGAGTTGAAAGTCCGTGTTGCCAAGCAAAAAGCCCAAAACATCACTGCTCTAGAGGAGATCTGCATAGAGGAATGGGCCAACATACCAACAACAGTGTGTGGCAACCTTGTGAAGACTTACAGAAAACGTTGGACCTCTGTCATTGCCAACAAAGGATATATTACAAAGTATTGAGATGAAATTTTGTTTCTGACCAAATACTTATTTTCCACCAGAATATGCAAATAAAATGATAAAAAAACAGACAATGTGATTTTCTGGATTTTTTTTTCTCAGTTTGTCTCCCATAGTTGAGGTCTACCTATGATGTAAATTACAGACGCCTCTCATCTTTTTAAGTGGTGGAACTTGCACTATTGCTGACTGACGAAATACTTTTTTGCCCCACTGTATATACCGCCCTCACTCACTGCAGAGTGCCTCGAATACCAGTACAGTGACAGGGCAGCCTCTCCAGTGACTACTTATCCTAGGTGCAGTTCCCTGACTGACCTGAGGGTAAGTGGGGTGCCAGTTAGCTGTGACTGTGCAAGCTCCCTCCCAGATTGGTGACGGTGCTGTGATATCTGTATCTGACACACAACATCAAGATATATAACACACAGCATCCTGATATATATCACACAAAGCATCCCGATATATCATATATATCACGCACAGCATTCCGATATATATCACACACAGTAGCCCGATATATATCACAGATCATCCAGGTATATATCACACACAGCACCCCAATATATTTTCCCCAGCATCTTGATATATATCACACATCATTCCGATATATATCACACAGCATCCCAATATATATTACACACAGCATCTCGATATATATCACATACAGTATCTTGATATATATCACACAGCATCCCGGTATAAATCACCGGACATCCCAAAATATATATATATATACTAGCTGAAGAGCCCGGCGTTGCCTGGGCATAGTAAATATCTGTGGTTAGTTATAGCACCTCACTTCTCTTATTTTCCCATCACGCCTCTCATTTTCCCCCTCACATCTTTCATTTTCCCCTCACATCTCTCATTTTCTCCCTCACACCTCTCATTTTCCCCTTCACTCCTCTTATTTTCCCCCTCACTCCTCTCATTCCCCACTAACACTTGTCATTTCGACCTCACATCTGTCATTTTCCGATCACTCCACTATTTTCCCTCACTCCTCTCATTGTGCACTCACACCTTTTCATTTTCACCTCACACCTCTCATTTTCCCTCAGTATATACATGTTTGTCATCTCCCTTATATATAGTATACACCTGTATGTCATCTCCTGTATATAGTATATACCTGTATGTCATCTCCCCTGTATATAGTATATACCTACATGTCATCTTCCATGTAAATAGTATATACCTGCTGTATGTCATCTCCTCCTGTATATTGTATATACCTATGTGTCATCTCTTCTGTATATAGTATACAGGTCCTTCTCAAAAAATTAGCATATAGTGTTAAATTTCATTATTTACCATAATGTAATGATTACAATTAAACTTTCATATATTATAGATTCATTATCCACCAACTGAAATTTGTCAGGTCTTTTATTGTTTTAATACTGATGATTTTGGCATACAACTCCTGATAACCCAAAAAACCTGTCTCAATAAATTAGCATATCAAGAAAAGGCTCTCTAAACGACCTATTACCCTAATCTTCAGAATCAACTAATTAACTCTAAACACATGCAAAAGATACCTGAGGCTTTTAAAAACTCCCTGCCTGGTTCATTACTCAAAACCCCCATCATGGGTAAGACTAGCGACCTGACAGATGTCAAGAAGGCCATCATTGACACCCTCAAGCAAGAGGGTAAGACCCAGAAAGAAATTTCTCAACAAATAGGCTGTTCCCAGAGTGCTGTATCAAGGCACCTCAATGGTAAGTCTGTTGGAAGGCAAAAATGTGGCAGAAAACGCTGTACAACGAGAAGAGGTGACCGGACCCTGAGGAAGATTGTGGAGAAGGACCGATTCCAGACCTTGGGGAACCTGAGGAAGCAGTGAACTGAGTCTGGTGTGGAAACATCCAGAGCCACCGTGCACAGGCGTGTGCAGGAAATGGGCTACAGGTGCCGCATTCCCCAGGTAAAGCCACTTTTGAACCATAAACAGCGGCAGAAGCACCTGACCTGGGCTACAGAGAAGCAGCACTGGACTGTTGCTAAGTGGTCCCAAGTACTTTTTTCTGATGAAAGCAAATTTTGCATGTCATTCGGAAATCAAGGTGCCAGAGTCTGGAGGAAGACTGGGGAGAAGGAAATGCCAAAATGCCTGAAGTCCAGTGTCAAGTACCCACAGTCAGTGATGGTGTGGGGTGCCATGTCAGCTGCTGGTGTTGGTCCACTGTGTTTCATCAAGGGCAGGGTCAATGCAGCTATCAGGAGATTTTGGAGCACTTCATGCTTCCATCGGCTGAAATGCTTTATGGAGATGAAGATTTCATTTTTCAGCACGACCTGGCACCTGCTCACAGTGCCAAAACCACTGGTAAATGGTTTACTGACCATGGTATTACTGTGCTCAATTGGCCTGCCAACTCTCCTGACCTGAACCCCATAGAGAATCTGTGGGATATTGTGAAGAGAAAGTTGAGAGACGCAAGACCCAACACTCTGGATGAGCTTAAGGCCGCTATTGAAGCATCCTGGGCCTCCATAACATCTCAGCAGTGTCACAGGCTGATTGCCTCCATGCCACGCCGCATTGAAGCAGTCATTTCTGCCAAAGGATTCCCGACCAAGTATTGAGTGCATAACTGAACATTATTATTTGATGGTTTTTTTGTTTGTTATTAAAAAACACTTTTATTTGATTGGACGGGTGAAATATGCTAATTTATTGAGACAGGTTTTTTGGGTTATCAGGAGTTGTATGCCAAAATCATCAGTATTAAAACAATAAAAGACCTGACAAATTTCAGTTGGTGGATAATGAATCTATAATATATGAAAGTTTAATTGTAATCATTACATTATGGTAAATAATGAAATTTAACACTATATGCTAATTTTTTGAGAAGGACCTGTATACCTGTATGTCATCTCCTCATATATATAGTATATACCTGTATGTCATCTCCTGTATATAGTATATACCTGTATGTCATCTCCCCTGTATATAGCATATACCTGCTGTATGTCATCTCCTCCTCTATATACCTATGAGTCATCTCCTCTTTTATATAGTATATACCTGCTGTATGTCATCTCCTGTATATAGTATATACGTGTCATCTCCTCCTGTATATAGTATATACCTGTATGTCATCTCCTATATATAGTATATACCTGTATGTCATCTCCTCCTGTATATAGTTAATACACCTGTAAGTCATCTCCTGCTGTATATAGTATATACCTGTGAGTCATCTGCACCTGTATATAGTATATACCTGTGTGTCATTTCCCCTGTATATAGTATGTACCTGTATGTCATCTCCTCCTGTATTAGACCTCTTTCACACATTATTTGGTCAGTATTTTTACCTCAGTATTTGTAAGCTAAATTGGCAGCCTGATAAATCCCCAGCCTACAGGAAGCCCTCCCACCTGGCAGTATATATTAGCTCACCCATACACATAATAGACAGGTCATGTGACTGACAGCTGCTGTATTTCCAATATGGTACATTTGTTGCTCCTGTAGTTTGTCTGCTTATTAATCAGATTTTTATTTTTGAAGGATAATACCAGACTTGTGTGTGTTTTAGGGCGAGTTTCATGTGTCACGTTGTGTGTGTTGAGTTGCGTGTGGCGACATGCATGTAGAGACGTTTGTGAGATGAGTTTTGTGTGGCGACATGCGTGTAGCAAGTTTTTGTGTGTCGAGTTGCATGTGACAAGTTAGTGTAGCAAGTTGTGTGTAGCAAGTTGTGTGCAGCAAGTTTTGCGTGTGGCGAGTTTTATGTGTGGTGCGTTTTGAGTATGTGCAAGTTTTGTGTGAGGCAACTTTTGTGCATGTGGCAATTTTTCCACGTGTGCAAGTTTTGCATGTGGCAAGTTTTCCATGAGGTGAGTTTTGCACGTGTGGCGAGTTTTACGTAAGCCTAGTTTTGCATCTGGCGAATTTTGAGTGTGGCGAGTTTTGAGCGGTGACTTTTGTGTTTCGACTTTTATGTGGCGAGGTTGGTGTATTTGTGGTGAAATGTGTGCTGAGGGTGGTATTTGTGTTCAAGCACGTGGTATTGTGTGGCGCATTTTGTGTGTGTGTTCATATCCCTGTGTGTGGTGAGTATCCAATATTGGGGCCCCACCTTAGCAACTGTACTGTATATACTCTTTGGTGCCATCGCTCTCATTCTTTACGTCCCCCTTGTTCACATCTGGCAGCTGTCAATTTGCCTCCAACACTTTTCCTTTCACTTTTTCCCCATTATGTAGCTAGGGGCAAAATTGTTTGGTGAATTGGAAAGCGCGGGGTTAAAATTTCACTTCACAACATAGCCTATGACGCTCTCGGGGTCCAGACGTGTGACTGTGCAAAATTTTTTGGCTGTAGCTGCGACGGTGCAGAAACCAATCCCGGACATACACACACATACAAACATACACACACACATTCAGCTTTATATATTAGATATATATATACATCTATATATATATACGGTATATATAGCTATATATACTGTATATATATATATAACACAGCATCTCAATATATATTACAATCAGTGTTCTGATATATATCACACACGGCATCCCAATATACAGCTCTGGCAAAAATTAAGAGACCACTGCAAAATGTTCACTTTTTCTGATTTTTCTCTTTATAGGTATATTTTTGAGAAAAATGTAAATTTTTCATTGATTCTATAAACTACTGACAACATGTCTCCGAATTTCCAAGCAATAATTTTTGTAATTTTTTTTCTGAAAAGGTGAAGTGATCAAAATAAAAAAAAGTGCTTTCCCACCTCAAATAAGGCTGCTGTCACACTAGCAGTATTTGGTCAGTATTTTACATCAGTATTTGTAAGCCAAAACCAGAAGTGGGTGATAAATCCAGAAGTGGTGCATATGTTTCTATTATACTTTTCCTCTAATTGCTCCACTCCTGGTTTTGGCTTACAAATACTGATGTAAAATACTGACCAAATACTGCTAGTGTGACCGCAGCCTAATGCAAAGAAAACAAGTTCATAATTATTTAGAAACAACAATATTAATGTTTCAACTCAGGAAGAGTTCAGAAATCAATATTTGGTGGAATAACCATGATTTTGTATTTACAGCTTTCATGCGTCTTGGCATGCTTCCACCAGTCTTTCACACTGCTCCTGGCGTAAAAATGTAAGCAGTTCTTCTTTGTTTGATGGCTTGTGACTATACATCATCCTCTTGATTACATTCCAGAGGTCTTAATTTTTGCTAGAGCTGCATATTACAATCAGTATCCTGATATACATCACACACAGCATCCCGATATATATCACACAGAATCCCAATATAGATCACACAGCATCCCGATATATATCACACAAAATCCTGATATATATCATATACCCCATCCCGATATATATCACACACAGCATTTCGATATATATTACACTCAGCATCCTGATATATATCACACACAGCATCCGATATATCTCATGCAGCATCCCAATATATATCACACAGCATTCCGATATACATCACACACAGCATTCCGATATATATCACACAGCATCCTGATATATATCATATACACCATCCCGAAATATATCACACACAGCATCTCGATACATCACACACAGCATCCTTATATATATCACACAGCATCCTGATATACACTGCTCAAAAAAATAAAGGGAACACTTAAACAACAGAATATAACTCCAAGTAAATCAAACTTTTGTGAAGTCAAACTTTTGTGAAATCAAACTGTCCACTTAGGATACAACACTGTTTGACAATCAATTTCACATGCTGTTGTGCAAATGGAATAGACAACAGATAGAAATTATTGGCAATTATCAAGACACACTCAATAAAGGAGTGGTTCTGCAGGTGGGGACCACACAGACCATATCTCAGTACCAATGCTTTCCTTCTGATGTTTTGGTCACTTTTGAATGTTGGTTGTGCTTTCCCACTCGTGGTAGCATGAGACAGACACTACAACCCACACAAGTGGCTCATGTAATGCAGCTAATCCAGGATGGCACATCAATGTGAGCTGTGGCAAGAAGGTTTGCTGTGACTGTCAGCGTAGTATACAGAGGCTGGAGGCGCTATCAGGAGACAGGTCAGTACACCAGGAGACATGAAGGTGGCCATAGGAGGGCAATAACCCAGCAGCAGGACCGCTACCTCAGCCTTTGTGCAAGGAGGACCAGAAGGAGCACAGCCAGAGCCCGACAAAATGACCTCCAGCAGGCCACAAATGAGCATGTGTCTGCACAAATGGTTAGAAACTGACTCCACGAGGATGGTCTGAGTGCCCGATGTCCACAGATAGGGGTTATGCTCACAGCCCAACACCTTGCAGGACGCTTGTCATTTGCCACAGAGCACCAGGATTGGCAAATTCACCACTGGCACCCTGTGCTCTTCACTGATGAAAGCAGGTTCACACTGAGCACATGTGACAGACGTGACAGAGTCTGGAGACGCTGTGGAGAGCGATCTGCTGCCTGCAACATCCTTCAGCATGACCGGTTTGGCAGTGGGTCAGTAATGGTGTGGGGTGGCATTTCTTTGGAGAGCCGCACAGCCCTCCATGTGCTCATCAGAGGTAGCCTAACTGCCATTAGGTACCGAGATGAGATCCTCAGACCCCTTATGAGACCATATGCTGGTGCGGTTGGCCCTGGGTTCTTCCTAATGAAGGACAATGCCAGACCTCATGTGGCTGGAGTGTGTCAACATTCCTGTAAGATGAAGGCATTGAAGCTAAGGACTGGCCCGCCCGTTCCCCAGACCTGAATCCAATTGAACACATCTGGGACATCATGTCTCGCACCATCCACCAACGTCACATTGCACCACAGACTGTCCAGGAGTTGGCGGATGCTTTAGTCCAGGTCTGGGAGGAGATCCTAAGGAGACCATCCGCCGCCTCATCAGGAGCATGCCCAGGAGTTGTAGGGAGATCATACAGGCACGTGGAGGCCACACACACACTACTGAGCATCATTTTAACTCCAGACCTCCATGGAATATTATTTGTGATTTACGTTGATTATTTTTAGGTTTTATTGTTCTCAACACATTCCGCTATGTAATGAAAAAGATTTACAACTGGAATATTTCATTCAGTAATATCTAGGATGTGGGATTTTAGTGTTCCCTTTATTTTTTAGAGCAGTGTATATTACACAAAGCATCCCGAAATATATCACACAGCATCCCAATGTATATTACACAAAGCATCTCGATATACACTCACCGGCCACTTTATTAGGTACACCTGTCCAACTTCTTGTTAACACTTAATTTCTAATCAGCCAATCACATGGCGGCAACTCAATGCATTTAGGCATGTAGACATGGTCAAGACAATCTCCTGCAGTTCAAACCGAGCATCAGTATGGGGAAGAAAGGTGATTTGAGTGCCTTTGAACGTGGCATGGTTGTTGGTGCCAGAAGGGCTGGTCTGAGTATTTCAGAAACTGCTGATCTACTGGGATTTTCACGCACAACCATCTCTAGGGTTTACAGAGAATGGTCCGAAAAAGAAAAAAAATCCAGTGAGCGGCAGTTCTGTGGGCGGAAATGCCTTGTTGATGCCAGAGGTCAGAGGAGAATGGGCAGACTGGTTCGAGCTGATAGAAAGGCAACAGTGACTCAAATCGCCACCCGTTACAACCAAGGTAGGCCTAAGAGCATCTCTGAACGCACAGTGCGTCGAACTTTGAGGCAGATGGGCTACAGCAGCAGAAGACCACACCGGGTACCACTCCTTTCAGCTAAGAACAGGAAACTGAGGCTACAATTTGTACAAGCTCATCGAAATTGGACAGTAGAAGATTGGAAAAACATTGCTTGGTCTGATGAGTCTCGATTTCTGCTGCGACATTCGGATGGTAGGGTCAGAATTTGGCGTAAACAACATGAAAGCATGGATCCATCCTGCCTTGTATGGAGCATCTTTGGGATGTGCAGCCGACAAATCTGCGGCAACTGTGTGATGCCATCATGTCAATATGGACCAAAATCTCTGAGGAATGCTTCCAGCACCTTGTTGAATCTATGCCACGAAGAATTGAGGCAGTTCTGAAGGCAAAAGGGGGTCCAACCCGTTACTAGCATGGTGTACCTAATAAAGTGGCCGGTGAATGTATATCACACACAGTATCTCGATATGTATCACACAGCATCCCGATATAAATCACCTAGCATCCCGATATATATTACACACAGCATCCCAATATATATCACACACAGCATCCTGATATATATTAACCCCTTTCTTTCTGCCATCGGACGTACTATCCCATCCATGTGAACTGGGACTTAATTCCCATGGACGGGATAGTACGTCATACGCGATCAGCCACGCTCACGGGGGGGAGCGCAGCCGATCGCGGTCGGGTTTCAGCTGATTATCATCACTGACATCCGGCACTATGTTGCATAGGGAAGCTTTGCGCAGGGAGGGGGCTCCCAGAGTGCTTCCCTGAGACCCTCAGAACAGCACAATGTGATCGCGTTGTTCCGAGGGTCTCCTCCGTTCACCTTCCTGCAGGCCGCGGATCCAAGGTGGCCGTGGGGGTCCTTCGGGGTCATGCAGGGAGGTGGCTTGCGAGAGCCTGAGGAGGACAATTTTATATTGCAGGATGATTTATGTAAACTAGAAGCTTGGGCTGATAAATGGCAAATAAGCTTTAATGGGGATAAATGTAAGGTCATGCACTTGGGTAGAAGCAATAAGATGTATAACTATGTGCTTAATTCTAAAACTCTGGGCAAAACCGTCAATGAAAAAGACCTGGGAGTATGGGTGGATGACAAACTCACATTTAGTGGCCAGTGTCAGGCAGCTGCTACAAAGGCAAATAAAATAATGGGATGCATTAAAAGAGGCATAGATGCTCATGAGGAGAACATAATTTTACCTCTATACAAGTCACTAGTTCGATCACACTTAGAATACTGTGCACAGTTCTGGTCTCCAGTGTATAAGAAAGACATAGCTGAACTGGAGCAGGTGCAGAGAAGAGCAACCAAGGTTATTAGAGGACTGGGGGGTCTGCAGGGCCGTATTTAGAGTTTCTGCTGCCCTAAGCACTTTTAGTGCTGCCTGCCCCATTGGTGAGTATGACACTATCGGCAGTGACTTTGGCAAGAATCGCTGATGTGAAAGTAGCCTTTTGCAGCAGATCCGGCAGTTTTTCTGCATGTGCCGCGTAACGGATCACTTACGGCAACACTGCATTCGGCCTCATTCATTCCCTATGGGATTTGTGGCACTTGCCATGATCTGGCAAATGTGGTACCATACCTCCCAACTTTTGAAGAAGGGAAGGAGGTATAAAGTTTGCGGCGCGCGTAGTGCGCCGTGGCAAATTTTAGGCCACGCCTCTGACCACACCCATTTCACAACTAGTCACACCCATATCCACGTCCCAACCACAGCCATTTAGCACTGCTGATCACACTGTTTTATATACAATAATTATAAACAAAAAAAAATATGGCCACAGTGCTCCATACTGTATAATGGCCACACATGATGCTCAATACTGTATAACGGCCGCCACACATGATGCTCCATACTGTATAATGGCCACACACAGTTCTCCATACTGTATGATGGCCACACATGATGCTCAATACTGTATAATGGCCACACATGATGCTCCATAGCGTATAATGGCCACACATGATGCTCCATAATGTATAATGGCCACACAGTGCTCCATACTGTTTAATGGCCACATATAGTGCTCCATACTGTATAATGGCCACACATAGTGCTCCATACTGTATAACGGCCACACACAGTTCTCCATACTGTATAATGATCCCACATGATGCTCAATACTGTATAATGGCCACACATGATGCTCCATACTGTATAGCGAATAAGCAAAAAACCAAGGCGCACCACACCAATATGAGCACATTATATCCACAATATGAAAATACAATACGGGGTGCAATTGAGTGATGAATCACTAGTAGTACACACGAAGAAAAAAGTATCACTCCCAGAGATGCACACCACGTATAAGAATAAGAGACATGTTACTGGAAAAGCACAAGATTTTATTGAAACACTAAATAAAACATAATTAAAAACAGCAAACAAAAAGCCCTGTCCATAGCAAACAATGCAAGGTACAATGATACGTACAAACAACAGTAAAGCTATAACATGCAATGCTATAAACCTGCCTATACCCTAGATAGAATAGGAGCAATGTATGATTCAACTGAGAACACTAAACTGGCCAGGGAATGTGAATCCTACACCATCCTATATATGGCAATGGGCATATGCCCCACCAGACACCTAAACAAGTACAATAACCTGCGCGGCTCATGGGACACTGATAAGCATGTAATCCAGACCAACTGGGCTGTAAGGGAAATCCCAAAAGGACGTGCTAGCCATAGAAAAAGTGCAGAGACTGCCCAGCAAAGTGCCAAAAAAAAAATGCTGGGACAGAAATTACCCAAAGCAAGATGGTGGCCAGGAAGAAGTCCGTGGGTGCATTGACCCTAGTCCTGCTTACTTGCCGGTTCACCCACGGACTTCTTCCTGGCCACCATCTTGCTTTGGGTAATTTCTGTCCCAGCATTTTTTATTTTGTTTTGGCACTTTGCTGGGCGGTCTCTGCACTTTTTCTATGGCTAGCACGTCCTTTTGGGATTTCCCTTACAGCCCAGTTGGTCTGGATTACATGCTTATCAGTGTCCCATGAGCTGCGCAGGTTATTGTACTTGTTTAGGTGCCTGGTGGGGCATATGCCCATTTTCATATATAGGATGGTGTAGGATTTACATTCCCTGGCCAGTTTAGTGTTCTTAGTTGAATCATGTATTGCTCCTATTCTATCTAGGGTATAGGCAGGTTTATAGCATTGCATGTTATAGCTTTACTGTTGTTTGTACGTATCATTGTACCTTGCATTGTTTGCTATGGACAGGGCTTTTTGTTTGCTGTTTTTAATTATGTTTTATGTAGTGTTTCAATAAAATCTTGTGCTTTTCCAGTATCATGTCTCTTATTCTTATACGTGGTGTGCATCTCTGGGAGTGATACTTTTTTCTTCGTGTGCCATACTGTATAGCGGCCACACATGATGCTCCATACTGTATAATGGCCATTGGCCACACATGATGCTCCATACTGTATAACGGCCACACATGATGCTCCATACTGTATAATGGCCATTGGCCACACATGATGCTCCATACTGTATAACGGCCACATATGATGCTCAATACTGTATAATGGCCACACAGTTCTCCATACTGTATGATCCCACATGATGCTCAATACTGTATAATGACCCCCCTTCTGTATGTATGGCTCATATTCCCCCCCCTGTATGCATAGCTCATATTCCCCCTCCTGTATGCATGGCTCATATTCCCCCCCTGTATGCATGGCTCATATTCCCCCTCCTGTATGCATGGCTCATATTTCCCCTCCTGTATGCATGGCTCATATTCCCCCCCCCCCTGTATGCATGGCTCATATTCACCCCCCTCCTGTATGCATGGCTCATATTCCCCCCCCTGTATGCATGGCTCATATTCACCCCCCCTCCTGTATGCATGGCTCATATCCCCCCCCTGTATGCATGGCTCATATTCACCCCCCTACTGTATGCATGGCTCATATTCCCCCCACTGTATGCATGGCTCATATTTCACCCCCCGGTATGCATGGCTCATATTCCCCCCCTGTAAGCATGGCTCATATCCCCCCCCCTGTATGCATGGCTCATATTTCCACCTCCTGTGTGCATGGCTCATATTTCCCCCCCTGTATGCATGACTCATATTCCCCCCCTGTATGCATGGTTCATATTCCCCCCCCCTGTATGCATGGCTCATATTCCCCCTCCTGTATGCATGGCTCATATTCACCCCCCTCCTGTATACATGGCTCATATTTCCCCCTCCTGTGTGCGTGGCTCATATTCCCCCCTCCTGTATGCGTGGCTCATATTCCCCCCTCCTGTATGCGTGGCTCATATTCCCCCCCCTGTATGCATGGCTCATATTTCCCCCTCCTGTATGCATGACTCATATTTCCCCCTCTGTATGCATGGCTCATATTCCCCCCCCTACGTATGCATGGCTCATATTCCCCCCTCCTGTATGCATGGCTCATATTCCCCCCCCCCGTATGCATGGCTCATATCCCCCCCCCTGTATGATGCATGGCTCATATTCCTCCCCCTGTATGCATGGCTCATATTCCCCCCTGTATGCATGGCTCATATTCACCCCCTTCCTGTATGCATGGCTCATATTCCCCCTCCTGTATGCATGGCTCATATTCTCCCCCCTGTATGCATGGCTCATATTCCCCCTCCTGTATGCATGGCTCATATTCCCCCCTCCTGTATGCATGGCTCATATTTCCCCCCCTGTATGCATGGCTCATATTCCCCCCCTGTATGCATGGCTCATAATCCCCCCTCCTGTATGCATGGCTCATATTCCCCCCCCGTATGCATGGCTCATATTCCCCCCTGTATGCATGGCTCATATTCCCCCCCTGTATGCATGGCTCATATTCCCCCCCTCCCCGAATGCATGGCTCATATTCCCCCCCTGAATGCATGGCTCATATTCCACCCCCTGTATGCATGGCTGATATTCCCCCCCCCCCCTGTATGCATGACTCATCTCTCCACCCCACCCCCCGCTCCCATCTTGCATGGCTCGGTCGGGAGGTGACCCAGCTTTTATTAAAAAAAAAAAACAACAAACCTTGCTCAGGTGCTGCCCCCTGCATTGTCCCCACCCTAGGCACGGCCCTCATGTGCCTAGTGGCAAATATGGCCCTGGAGGTCTGCAATATCAAGATAGGTTATTACACTTGGGGCTATTTAGTTTGAAAAAAGGAAGGCTAAGGGGTGACCTTATTTTAATGTTTAAATATATGAGGGGATAGTACAAAGACCTTTCTGATTATCTTTTTAATCATAGACCTGAGACAGGGACAAGGGGGCATCTTTACGTCTGGAGGAAAGAAGGTTTAAGCATAATAACAGACACGGGTTCTTTACTGTAAGAGCAGTGAGACTATGGAACTCTCTGCCGTATGATGTTGTAATGAGTGATTCATTACTTAAATTTAAGAAGGGACTGGATGCCTTTCTTGAAAAGTATAATGTTACAGGTTATATATACTAGATTCCTTGATAGGGCGTTGATCCAGGGAACTAGTCTGATTGCCGTATGTGGAGTCGGAAAGGAATTTTTTTCCCCCAATGTGGAGCTTCCTCTGGATCAACATGTTAGGCTTCTTTCACACTTCCGTCGGTACGGTACGTCACAAAGCATCGGCGCGACGTACCGACGGACGTTGTGAAAATTCGGCACAACGTGGGCAGCGGATGCAGTTTTTCAACGCATCCGCTACTGTTATGATCTGGTGGCCTAGGAGCAGCATGAGACATACTCTGGAGAAAGTGGCACCTGTACTGACCGCAGACCCTGAACTTAACACCGCAACTAGAAGTAGCCGTGGAATGTACCTAACACTCCCTAGACATCTCGACACAGCCGGAGGACTAAATACCCCTAGAGATAGAAAAGGGAAAACTATCTTGCCTCAGAGAAAATCCCCAAAGGATAGACAGCCCCCCACAAATATTGACTGTGAGAGAAGAGGGAAATAACATACGCAGACTGAAATCAGGATTTAGCAAAGGAGGCCACTCTAGCTAAATAGAAAGGATAGGACAGAGTACTATGCGGTCAGTATTAAAACACTAGAAAATATCCACCACAGAAAATACAAAATCTCCACAACTAACTAAAGATATGGAGGGTATATCTGCATCTCCAGAGATACCAGCTTGGCTGAACAAATCCTTATGCAGACCAAGCTGGACAAGACAAAACATGGAAAAGAACTGAACAATAAGGCCCACAGCATGTGGACTGCAAAAAACAAGGCCAGAACTTATCTTTGTTGAAATGAACAGCAAAGCAGGAGAGACCAGGCAGGGATGTGAATCCTCCAGGAACAATGGACAACTGGCACTGACTAAAGGGTCAAGCAAGACTAAATAGCCCAGTCAGAGTTGCAATAAGTGGACACACCTGATAAATGCTGCGATCCAAAGACAGCAGCGCTACCACTTATAACCACCGGAGGGAGCCCAAGAGCAGAATTCACAACACGCTGCCCATTCTAGAGGCCTGGGGAGGAGGGGGCGGAGTTCCGGCCGCGCATGCGCGGTAGGAATTGCAGGATCCGACATATGAAAAAACATTCCCTTTAACATTTTTTTGATATGACGGTCCGCCAAAACACGATGCATCCAGTGCACGACGGACGCGACGTATGGCCATACGTCGCGATCTGTCGGCAATACAAGTCTATGGGCAAAAAACGCATCCTGCTGGCAACTTTGCAGGATGCGTTTTTTGCACAGAACGAAGCATTGCAACGGACAGTAAGGCCATGTTCACACTTTGCGGTGTGCTCTGCAGGTTTATCCCGCAGCGGAATTGATAAAATCTGCAGGGCAAAACCGCTGCGGTTATCCCTGCAGATTTATCGCGGTTTGTTCCGCGGTTTCCGCTGCGGGATTACTCCTGTACTATTGATGCTGCATATGTAGCAATATGCAGCATCAATAGTAATGATAAAAATAATAAAAATTGGTTATACTCACCCTCTGATGTCCGGATCTCCTGGGCGCTGCACCCAGCGCTCCGGTTCCAAAGATACTGTGCCGAGAAGGACCTTCGTGACGTCACGGTCATGTGACCGCGGCGTCATCACGGTCATGTGACCGCGACGTCACCACAGGTCCTGCTCGCACAGCAAACCGAAGACCGGACGGCCGCGGGCAGCGCTGAGAGGTGAGTATAACATCATTTTTTATTTTAATTCTTTTTTTTTTACACTATTTATGGTTCCCAGGGCCTGGAGGAGAGTCTCCTCTCCTCCACCCCGGGTACCACCCGCACATTAACCGCTTACTTCCCACAACGTGGGCACAGCCCCATGCGGGAAGTAAGCGGTTCAATGCATTCCTATGGGTGCAGAATCGCAGCGATTCTGCACAAAGAAGTGACATGCTGCGGGTTTTAAACCGCTGCGTTTCGGCGCGGTTTTTCCCGCAGCATGTGCACAGCGGTTTGCGGTTTCCATAGGGTTTACATGTTAATGTAAACGCTATGGAAACTGCTGCGGACCCGCAGCATCAAAATCGCCACGGATCCGCAGTAAAAACTGCAAAGTGTGAACATGGCCTAAAAGACGGAGGTGTAAAAGAGGCCATAGGGCATGTTAGGTTAGGCTATGGGTTGAACTAGATGGACTTAAAATCTTCCTTCAACCTTAATAACTATGTTACTATGTTACTAAGTTATTATATAGTGATGCCCCACCCTGGGACAATGTAAAAAGTTTAAAAAAAAATTACACTGTTCAAAAATATTTTTTTTTAATTCTTAAATAAAGAAAAAAAAATAAATAAATATTGTTCCAACAAATACATTTCTTTATGTAACTAAAAAAAACAATAAAAGTACACATACCATATATACTCAAGTATAAGCCGAGATTTTCAGCCCGAATTTTTGGGCTGAAAGTGCCCCTCTCGGCTTATACTCGAGTCATGATCGGTGGTGGGGTCGGCGGGTGAGGACTGTCATATACTCACCTAGTCCCGGCGCTCCTGTCAATGTCCCTGCCTGTCACACGGTCTCCGGGTGCCGCAGCTCTTCCCCTGTTCAGCGGTCACGTGGTACCGCTCATTAAAGTTATGAATATGGACTCCACTCCCATAGGGGTGGAGCCGCATATTCATTCCTTGTAACGTGCGGTAACGGTGACCACTGACAGAGGAAGAGGCTGCGGCACCCGGAGACCATCTGTCCGGGAGAAGGAGCCAGGGACCGCGCCGGAGCAGGTAAGTATGTCATATTTACCTGTCCACGTTCCACACGCCGGGCGCCGCTCCGTCTTCCCGTCCTCTGGCTCTGACTGTGCAGGTCAGAGGGCGCGATGACGTACTAATCTGCGCGCCGCCCTCTGCCTGAACAGTCAGTGCGGAGAGACGCCGAGACGGGACGCTGAGGAGCTGCGGGCAGCAAGAGAGGTGAGTATGTGTTTGTTTTTTTTATTACAGCAGCAGCAGCATTATATATGGCACAGCTTGAAATGGAGCATCTATGGGGCAATAATGATCGCTATAGAGCATTATATATGGCACAGCTTGAAATGGAGCATCTATGGGGCAATAATGATCGCTATAGAGCATTATATATGGCACAGCTTGAAATGGATCATCTTATGGGGCAATAATGATCGCTATAGAGCATTCTATATGGCACAGCTTGAAATGGAGCATCTTATGGGGCCATAATGAATGGTGCAGAGCATTCTATATGGCACAGTTTTGTATGGAGCATCTATGGGGCAATAATGATCGCTATAGAGCATTCTATATGGCACAGCTTGAAATGGAGCATCTTATGGGGCAATAATGAAAGCTATAGAGCATTATATATGGCACAGCTTGAAATGGAGCATCTATGGGGGTAGCTGCTGCATTTCCTACCCTAGGCTTATACTCGAGTCAATAAGTTTTCCCAGTTTTTTGTGGCAAAATTAGGGGGGTCGGCTTATACTCGGGTCGGCTTATACTCGAGTATATACGGTATTTAGTATCGCTGCGTCCGTAACAACCCGACCTATAAAACTGTCCCACTAGTTAACCCCTTGAGTGAACACCGTAAAAAAAATAAATAAAAACGAGGCAAAAAACAATGCTTTATCATCATGCAACCGAACAAAAAGTGAAATAACACGCGATCAAAAAGATGGATATAAAAAACTGAACTACTGAAAACGTCATCTTGTCCCGCAAAAAAACGAGCCGCCATACAGCTTACATGGCATCTGATCTCAATTCCAGCGAATTCTGCGTTGAAAAAGTCAAACGGTGCTCCTTCACTTCCGAGCTCTGCCATGCACCCAAACATTGGTTTACCCCCACATATGGGGTATCAGCGTACTCAGGACAAATTGCACAACAACTTTTGGGGTCCACTGTCTCCTGTTACCTTGGGGAAAATAAAAAATTTGGGGTGAAAAGATCATTTTTGTGAAAAAAATATGATTTTTTATTTTTACGGCTCTACATTATAAACTTCTGTGAAGCACTTGGGGGTTCAAAGTGCTCACCACACATCTAGATAAGTTCCTTAGGGGGTCTACTTTCCAAAAAGGTGTCACTTGTGGGGAGTTTCCACTGTTTAGGCACATCAGGGGCTCTTCAAACGCGACATGGCGTCCTATCTCAATTCCAGCCAATTTTGCATTAAAAAGTCAAATGGCGCTCCTTCTCTTCCGAACTCTGCCATGCGCCCAAACAGTAGTTTACCCCCACATATGGGGTATCAGCGTACTCGGGACAAATTGTACAACAACTTTTGTGGTCCATTTTCTCCTATTACCCTTGGTAAAATAAAACAAATTGGATCTGAAGTAATTTTTTGTGAAAAAAGTTAAATGTTCATATTTTTTATAAACATTCCAAAAATTCCTGTGAAGCATCTGAAGGGTTAATAAACTTCTTAAATGTGGTTTTGAGCACCTTGAGGGGTGAAGATTTTCGAATGGTGTCACTTTTTGGTATTTACTATCATATAGACCCCTCAAACTTCAAATGTGATGTGGTCCCTAAAAAAAAAATGGAGTTGTAAAAATATCTCCCTAACAAAAAAGATTTTAGTTCCAAAATTGTGCTGATGTAAAGTAGACATGTGGAAAATGTTACTTATTAAGTATTTTGTGTAACATATCTCTGTGATTTAAGGACATGAAAATTCAAAGTTGGAAAATTGCGAAATTTTCAAAATGTTCCATTTTTTTCACAAAGAAACGCAAGTAATATCAAAGAAATTTTACCACTATCATGAAGTACAATATGTCACGAGAAAACAGTGTCAGAATCACCGGGATCCGTTGAAGCGTTTCAGAGTTATAACTTCATAAAGGGACAGTGGTCAGAATTGTAAAAAATTGGCCTGGTCATTAACGTGCAAACCACCCTTGGGGGTAAAGGGGTTAAAATCAGTATCCTGATATATATCACACATAGCATCCCAATATATTTCACACAGCATCCCAATATATTACACCCAGCATCTCAATATATATCACACACAGCATCCCGATGTATATCACACACAGCAGCTTGATATAAATTACACTCATCCTTATATATATCATACTCAGCATCCCGATATATCACACACAGCATCCCGATATATATATTGCACACAGCATCGCGATATGTATCACACACAGCATCATGATATATCACACACAGCATCCTGATATACATTTGTCCTCAAAAGTTTACATACCCCAGCAGAAGTTTTGCTTTCTTGGCCTTTTTCAGAGAATATGAATAACACCAAAACTTTTTCTCAATGTGATGCGGCTGCAGTGCAGTTTAGCACAACCTCCACCAGGGGGTGCTGGTGAGGGAAAAGAGGTTGCACACTAACAGGGTAGCAGACTGAGCAGCCGCACAGGTGTCACAGGTAACAAAAGAGTGGTCAGACGAGCAGAGTCAGAAACTGTCAGGAGCAGAGGTACCAGAGGTCATAACATGCACGAAGTCAGAGACAAGCCATAAGTCAGAGCCAAATGGGAGCATGGTATCTAAAACTTGACACGGAAGACAAAGTCGGGGTACAAGCCAGAAGTCAGAGCCGGTCGGGGAATGAGGTATCAGAGACAGAAAGCAAGAGGTGGTGTTCAGAGATCAGGCAAAGTCATACACTGTAGAAAACCACCAAACAAACACTACGTCAGGGATAGGGAATGATTCTCACACAAATACGGGAAATCAGAGGCAGAAGGATCATCAGGGTATACAGGTCAGCTGCTCTAGCTTGGAAGCATGAACTATCACTGATGCTGGCCAGCAGACTGCAGAGGACTTAAAAAGCCAAGCCAGCTCCAAAACGAGGCAGAAGGGATTAACCCCCGCATGACCAGTCCAGAGAGAGCATAGCAGAAAACAAACCCCGAACAGGATCACGACACTCCACTCATGGTTAGTGGTTGGGTGCCGCCATTTATTGTCAAACTACTGTGTTTTCTCTTTTTAAATCATAATGACAACCAAAAACATCCAATTGACCCTGATCGAATGTTCAGATACCCTGGTGATTTTGGCCTGATGCACAGAAGCTGACACAAATGGGTTTGAATGGCTACTAAAGGTAACATCCTAACCTGTGACCTGTTTGCTTATAATCAGTGTGTGTGCATAAAAGCTGAGTGAGTAAATGGGATCCAGACAGACTCTTGCATCTTTCATCCAGCCACTGATGTTTCTGGATTGTGAGTCATGGGGAGAGCAATAGAATTGTTAACGGATCAACAGGAAAAGGTAGTTGAACTGTATAAAACAGGAAAGGGATACAAAAAGATATCCAAGAAATTGATAATGCCAGTCAGCAGCGTTCAAACTGTGATTAACAAATGGAAAATCAGGGGCTCTGTAAAAACAAAACCACGGTCAGGTAGACCAACAAAAATGTCATCCACAACTGTCAGGTAAATTATTCGGGATGCAAAGAAAAACCCACAAATAACATCAGCTGAAATACAGGACTCTCTGAAAACTAGCGGTGTGGCTGTTTCAAGATGCACTTGAAGAAAAATGGGCTGCATGGTTGAGTCGCCAGAAGAAAGACATTAGTACGCAAATGCCACAAAGTATCTCGCTTACAATATGCAAAACAGCACACAGACAAGCCTTCTGGAACAAGGTAATTTAGAGTGATGAGACCAAAATTGAACTTTTTGGCCATAACCATAAACGTTACATTTGGAGAGAGGTCAACAAGGCCTATGATGAAAGGAACAACATTCCTACTGTAAGATGGCCGCCAGGCAAGTCCTTGAGGTGAAATATGGGTCATTCGCGACAGTTAGCTGCGGTCATGTGAGCTTGGAAGTATGCTCCAGCAGCTATAGTGCTGAGAGAGTTATTTGGGTCATTACAGGGCTGGGTTTTACGAGCGGTCATAAGAGATGGGTGAGAATGACCGCTCACATATCCCAACCCCAGGGGTGTGGTTTGGCAGATAAAATGGAGGCTGAGTCTCTCATTCAGTGTGTGTGGCTGGAGGTGAGGAGACCTCCGGTGTGTGTTGCTAAAAACACTGACCTCAGGGGGCGGACCCGCAGTGCTGTAGGGACTATTTACCTGCAGTTTGTGTTTACCTTCAGTGTGTGTTGCTAAAGGCACTGACCTGAGCGGGCGGACCCACAATACCATATGGACTATTTGTTTTCAGTTTTGTTTCCACTTTGTGCCCGAAAAGGCTGTGCTTTGTTTTGCCACCTGGAGCCGTGTATGAAGTGAAATAAACTTGCCTGGACTTTGCCTCCTGTGCCTACCTCAAGAACAGCTGAGTGAGTACAGATCCCTACAATTGGTGCTAGAAGCACGGGCACGAATCCCAAGGGGTGGTGTGACTGCTGCACAGATATCGCATGTCCTGGGTGAAAGTGGCTGCAGGAGCAAAATCTGACACTATGGAGGAATTGTTAAAACGACTCATGCAGGCTATTCTTCAGCACCAACAGATATGGCAGCAACAAAACCAGCAGCATAGAGAGTAGCAGCAGCGCCAAGAACAGCAGTACCATGAGCATCAGCAGATACAGCAGAAGACAAGTAAAATTCTGATGCAACAAGTTCAACAGCAGCAGAGGCAGATGGAACTCCTGGCGGGAGACGTCCGCAGCAGAGAGACCGCTCCAACCCCAAATCTAGGTGACGACATGAGGAAGACAGTAAGAAGAGCATTACAAAAGATTACCCCAGGTGACGACGTCGAGGCGTTCCTGGCAGTGTTTGAAAGGGTGGCAGAACGGGAGAAATTGCCTCCAGAGCAGTAGACGGAGGGTCTGGCACCATATATAATGAGGGAACCACAGAAAGCTTACTATGACTTGTTGCAGGACGCAAAAGAGTATGCCAAGCTAAAGGCTGAGATCTTGGCACGCTTAGGAGTGACTGACTGTCGGTGAAACGGGTGCACGAGTGGGTGTATTACAGTGACAAGCCTACCCAATCCCAAAAGTTTGATCTCCTACACCTGGTCCAAAAATGGTTGCAACCTGAATCCTCCTCCCCAGCACAGATGGTGGAGAAGGTTGTCATGGACATGTTAATACTAGTGTTGAGCGATACCTTCCGATATGCAAAGGTATCGGTATCGGATTGGATCGGCCGATACCGGCAAAATATCGGATCTCGCCGATACCGATACCCGATACCAATGCATATCAATGGGACACAAAATATCGGAATTATTCCCAGGGTCTGAAGGAGAGGAAACTCTCCTTCAGGCCCTGGGATCCATATTCATGTATAAAATAAAGAATAAAAATAAAAAATATTGATATACTCACCCCTCTGACGGCCCCGGCTCTCACCGGTCCAAGCGTCTGCCTCCGTTCGTAAGAATGCAGAGTGAACTAGGACCTTCGATGATGTCGCGGCTTGTGATTGGTCATGTGACCGCTCACGTGACCAATCACAAGCTGCGACGTCATCGAAGGTCCTTCACTCCCTGCATTCTTAGGAACGGAGGCACCGCTAAGGTCCAGGGTCCGCCGGAGGGGTGAGTATATCAATATTTTTTTTTTTTATTATTTATTTTTTACATGAATATGGATCCCAGGGCCTGAAGGAGAGTCTCCTCTCCTCCAGACCCTGGGAACCATACGCACCGCACACTTCCGATTCCGATTTCCGATATCGCAAAAATATCGGAACTCGGTATCGGAATTCCGATACAGCAAATATCAGCCGATACCCGATATTTGCAGTATCGGAATGCTCAACACTAGTTAATACACTCCCTACAAGACAGGTGCAATACTGGGTTGCCAAGGGAGATCCCCATAATGCTGACGACCTAGTGAGCTTGGTGGAGAGGTACCAGGCAAGCGAGAGGTCCTTGGAGAAGCAAGGTTTGTAGCATCCTAATACTGGGGTTCCCAAAGTGGGGCTGACACCCAAAAGAGGGGAGATAGAGCCACACCTGGGGGGCGTCCAAGAGCACCGTAGTTAATACCCGGCATTGCTGCCGTCATTCAGGAGCGGAGCGTGCGACTGCATGTATGGCTATGCGGCCACACGCTCCGCTCCTGAGTGATGGCGGTAATGCCGGGTATTAAGATGCGAGGCTCGGCCATATTTCTCTTATGTGCTATCCTGGCCTTAGTGGCCAAGGTCCCTTCCCACAATGTAATTTGTTGGAAGTGTCATACCCCTTAGCCATCCTTTGTCCCATAACCACGGAACCAATGGACTGCAGCACAGGACGGCGCTGCTCGTATTTTGCATATCCGGCCTGCAGTGCTGTTCCCCAAATGGGAGATGGGCCGCAGGCATGCCCCGTGACAGTAAACGGGGTGAAAGTGACTGGTCTGCTAGACTCAGGAAGTTTGGTAACCCTAGTGAGGGCCACAATTCCACATCAGCAGATTCCTGGAAAGAGAATGGGCATCCGCTGTATCCATGGCGATGCAAAGGACTACCCCGTGGCCCAGCTGGTCATAAACACAAACTGTGGCACCGAGACCCATGAAATCGGAGTGGTCAAAGACCTATTGCACTCTATTAAAATAGGGCAAGACTTTATGTTATTTTGGGACTTGTGGGGAAAATGGACGATGTCTCGTTGCCCAGACGACAGCCAAGTTGCGAAGAAACCTTGAGGCAGGTTGCAGATGACAAGTTTCCCTTTTGTGTGCTTGTTAGCAATGAGGATGAGGCAGCATCCACTGAGGCCAGCGTCTCTGAGCTGGAGGTGTCCAGGGGAAACTTTGGAACCCCCAACTCAGGGATTAAAACTCTAAAAGGGGCATTAACAATGTACCGGTACTTAATCGGGTAGCCCAACAGCCAGGGCTGACACTTGATATCCACATTTTGCCATGAATGGGGAGGTGATATATCACATTACCAAGCTGAGAGGGGAGGTAATTGAGCAGTAACTGGTGCCAGAGTCATACAGATGAAGAGTCTTAGACATGGCTCATACACATGTGTTAGGTGGTCACTTGGACTTAGAGAAAACCCAGGAACGGATCTTTTAGAGGTTCTACTGGCCCGGTTGTTACTGTGATATTGTGAACTTCTGTAGGTCCTGTCCCACCTGCCAGCTAACTTCCCCAGTGGTCCATTTTTGTAGCCCCTTGGTGAAGTTGCCCATTATTGAGGTTCAGATTGATCTCATAGCCATGGATCTAGTGGGACTCCTGGTCAAGTCCGCCAGAGGGTATCAGTATATCCTGGTGATACTGGACTATGCTACACAATACCCGGAGGCCATTCCACTACATAACTCCTCCGCCAAGTGTATCGCCTGAGAGTTGGTCCAGGTCTTCTCTAGAACAGGGTTGCTAAAAGAGATCTTGACGGACCAAGGAAACCTGTTTATGTCAGAGGTGATGAAGGAGTTGAGCAAAACCCTGCAAATCACATAACTCCAAACCTCAGTCTATCATCCAAAGAGGGAAGGCTTGGTAGAGAGGTTCAACAAAACCTTGAAGGCCATGTTGAAGAAGGTTGTGGAGAAGGACGGTCGGGACAGGGACTGTCTACTACCATACCTTCTATTCTAAATCAGAAAAGTCATGCAGGCTTCTGTGGGGTTCTCCCCGTTTGAACTGTTGTATGGGCGACACTCATGTGGAGTCCTGGACATAGCAAAAGAGATGTGGGAGGCGGAGTGTACACCCTACCGGAGTGTGATTGAGCATGTGGCCCAGATGCAAGAGAGGATTGCTAAGGTGATGCCCCTCATGAGAGAACACCTCCTCAAAGCACAAGAGGCACAGTTGAGGATCTACAATAGGTCTGCAAATGTGAGACAGTTCAACCCCGGGAATCGAGTACTGGTAATGGTACCCATGGTGGAGCCAAATTCCTGGCCAAGTGCAGGGTCCCTATGAGGTAGTGGAGAAAGTTGGGGAGGTCAACTACAAAATCCACCAACCAGGGAAGTGGAAGCTTTACCAGGTGTACCACGTGAACCTGAAGAAACTCCTTGTCTGCTGGCCCAGTTCAAGGTCAGTGCAGAGGATGTCAAGGTGGCAGATCCCTTATCCCGCTCGCAGAAGCAGCAGTGCCGGGAGTTGCTGCAGCAGAACAGAAACCTGTTCTCAGAACTCCCGGGATGTACAAAGATTATAGAGCATGAGGTTTTGACAGAGTCTCATGTCTAGGTCAACTTGAAACCATATCGGATTTCTGAAGCTTGTCGAGAGGCAATCTCGAAGGAGGTAAAGTGGATGCTGAGCTTGGGAGTCATCAAAGAGTCCAAGAGTGGCTGGTCCAGTCCAGTAGTCCTGGTGCCAAAGCCAGATGGGGAATGGTGGTTTTGCAATGACTATTGGAAGCTGAATGGAGTCTCTAAGTGCAATACTTACCCAATACCCCAGGTAGATGAACTGATTAAAAGGCTAGGGCTGGCTCGGTACATTACTACCCTTGACCTCACAAAAGGGTATTGGCAAATCCCTATGACCCAAGATGCCAAGGAGAAGACTGCCTCTTTAATGTCAGATGGGTGCTTCCATTACATCAGGATGTCGTTTGGGCTACAAGGCGCTCTAGCTACATTCCAGAGAGCCATGGACCGGATTTTGGCCCCCCACAAAAGGTACGCGGCAGCCTACCTGGACGACATTGTAATCTTCAGCCAGGATTGGGGGAGCCATCTGAGCAAGGTGCAGGTGGTAGTGGATGCTCTACAGAAGGCGGTGTTTTCCATAAACTCAAAAACATGTGCCTTGGGCTATGTTGTAGGCAGGGGCAAAATAAAGCCCCAGATACATAAATCTGAGGCGATCCAGGGCTGGCCACAAACCCTCTCAAAGGAGCAGGTCAGGGCATTCCTGGGCATTGTGGGCTATTACCGCCGGTTTATCCCAAACTTCGCCATGGTAGCTACCTCTCTGACAGAAATCCTTAAACGACAAAGTCGTCTATGGCTATGTGGTCTCCAGAAGCTGAGACAGCCTTCCAGGAACTGAAGCTGGCCCTGTGCAAACAGCCGGTGCTGCTAGCACCCGATTTCTCCAAGGAGTTCATGGTCCAGACGGACGCATCAGATGTCATGCTGTGCGCGGTCTTGTCTCAAGAGGTGAATGGGTAAAAGCACCCCATGATGTATCTTAGCCAAAAGTTGTCATCCTGTGAAAAAAACTATTCTATTGTGGAGAAGGAAAGTTGGACTTTCTAAGGTACTACTTCTTGGGCAGTAAGTTCAGACTGGTGTCAGACCATGCCCCACTGAAGTGGATGAGGGAGAAAAAAGGCAGCAATGCCCCAATGACCAGGTGGTGTGGTTCCTAGCACTTCAGGATTTTAACTTGGATGTTCCAACATGACAAAGATCCAAACCACAAGGCCAAGTCAACCTGTCATTGACTACAGCAGAACAAAGTGAAGGTTCTGGAGTGACTATCTCATCTCCCGACCTCAATATCATTGAGCCACTCTGGGGATATCTCAAGCGCAGTTCATACTAGACAGCCCAGGAATTTACGGGAACTGGAGGTTTTATGCCAAAAAGACTGGGCAATGTTACCATCTGAGAAAATAAAGACCCTCATCCACAACTTCCACAAAAGACTTCAAGCTGTCATTGATGCTAGAGGGGGCAATACACGGTATTAAGAAATGAGATATGTGAACTTTTGATCAGGGTCATTTAGATGTTTTGGGGTGTCATTATGATGTAAAAAGAGAAAACACAGTAGTTTGACAATAAATGGCTTCACCCAACCACTAGCCATGAGTCTAGAAAAAGTTTTGGTGTTATCATTCATATTCTCTGAAAAAAAGCAAAGAAGGCAAAAATTCTGCCGGGGTATGTAAACTTTTGAGCACAACTGTATATCACACACAGCATCGCGATATATATCACACACAGAATACAGATAAATATTACACAGCATCCCGATATATAATACACAACATCCCGATATACAGTATAACACACCCTGATATATATCACACAGCAGCCCGATATATATCACACAGCATCCCAATATATATGACACACAGCAACCCGATATATATCACACACAGCAGCCCGATATATATCACACAGAGCATTCCGAAATATATATCACACAGCATCCCGATATATATCACACACAGCATCCCGATATATATCAAACAGCATCCCGATATATCACACACAGCATCCTGATATATATCACTCAGCATCCCAAATATCACACACAGCATCCCAATATTTATCACACAGCATCCTGATATATCACACACAGCATCCCGATATATATCACACAGAATCCCAATATATATCACACAGCATCCTGAAATATATCACACTGCATCCTGATACTGTATATATCACACAGCATCCCGATATATATCACACACAGCATCCTAATGTATATCACACACAGAATCTCGATATATAACACACAGCATCCCGATATATATCCCACACAGCATCCCGATATATACCACACACAGGATCCCAATATATATCACACACAGCATCCTGATATATAACACACAGCATCCCAACATATATCACACACAGCCCCCCTTTATATATCACACACTGCATCCCAATATATATAACACACAAAATCCTGATATATATATCACTATATCACACAGCGTCCCGATATACAGGTCCTTCTCAAAAAATTAGCATATAGTGTTAAATTTCATTATTTACCATAATGTAATGATTACAATTAAACTTTCATATATTATAGATTCATTATCCACCAACTGAAATTTGTCAGGTCTTTTATTGTTTTAATACTGATGATTTTGGCCTACAACTCCTGATAACCCAAAAAACCTGTCTCAATAAATTAGCATATCAAGAAAAGGTTCTCTAAACGACCTATTTCCCTAATCTTCTGAATCAACTAATTAACTCTAAACACATGCAAAAGATACCTGAGGCTTTTAAAAACTCCCTGCCTGGTTCATTACTCAAAACCCCCATCATGGGTAAGACTAGCGACCTGACAGATGTCAAGAAGGCCATCATTGACACCCTCAAGCAAGAGGGTAAGACCCAGAAAGAAATTTCTCAACAAATAGGCTGTTCCCAGAGTGCTGTATCAAGGCACCTCAATGGTAAGTCTGTTGGAAGGAAACAATGTGGCAGAAAACGCTGTACAACGAGAAGAGGTGACCGGACCCTGAGGAAGATTGTGGAGAAGGACCGATTCCAGACCTTGGGGAACCTGAGGAAGCAGTGGACTGAGTCTGGTGTGGAAACATCCAGAGCCACCGTGCACAGGCGTGTGCAGGAAATGGGCTACAGGTGCCGCATTCCCCAGGTAAAGCCACTTTTGAACCATAAACAGCGGCAGAAGCTGTTGCTAAGTGGTCCCAAGTACTTTTTTCTGATGAAAGCAAATTTTGCATGTCATTCGGAAATCAAGGTGCCAGAGTCTGGAGGAAGACTGGGGAGAAGGAAATGCCAAGATGCCTGAAGTCCAGTGTCATGTACCCACAGTCAGTGATGGTGTGGGGTGCCATGTCAGCTGCTGGTGTTGGTCCACTGTGTTTCATCAAGGGCAGGGTCAATGCAGCTAGCTATCAGGAGATTTTGGAGCACTTCATGCTTCCATCGGCTGAAATGCTTTATGGAGATGAAGATTTCATTTTTCAGCACGACCTGGCACCTGCTCACAGTGCCAAAACCACTGGTAAATGGTTTACTGACCATTGTATTACTGTGCTCAATTGGCCTGCCAACTCTCCTGACCTGAACCCCATAGAGAATCTGTGGGATATTGTGAAGAGAAAGTTGAGAGACGCAAGACCCAACACTCTGGATGAGCTTAAGGCCGCTATTGAAGCATCCTGGGCCTCCATAACATCTCAGCAGTGTCACAGGCTGATTGCCTCCATGCCACGCCGCATTGAAGCAGTCATTTCTGCCAAAGGATTCCCGACCAAGTATTGAGTGCATAACTGAACATTATTATTTGATGGTTTTTTTGTTTGTTATTAAAAAACACTTTTATTTGATTGGACGGGTGAAATATGCTAATTTATTGAGACAGGTTTTTTGGGTTATCAGGAGTTGTAGGCCAAAATCATCAGTATTAAAACAATAAAAGACCTGACAAATTTCAGTTGGTGGATAATGAATCTATAATATATGAAAGTTTAATTGTAATCATTACATTATGGTAAATAATGAAATTTAACACTATATGCTAATTTTTTGAGAAGGACCTGTATATCACACACAGCATCCTGATATATATCACACACAGGATCCCAATATGTATCACACAGTATCCCAATAGATATCACACACAGCATCCCGATATATATTACACAGCATCCCACAATAATGCATAACATAACCTCAATTTCCTCAGTAAAAGCAAATAAAAAAGACAAACCTACTTGGTATCGCCGCAACTGCAAAATTCTGAAAGTTCAAAATATGGAATTCAAACAATAGCTCAGCCCACAAAAGACAAGCCCTCACACAGCTTCATCACTCATATATTTGGATAACCGTGATCATACTGATCTGGAGAATCATATTAAATTTTTCCTGTAACTCCGTCCTTGATATGTAAAGTGAATGGAGTCGTTCAAAACTACAAAACATCCCACAAATCACACCAAGTTCTCATACGGCTATGTGGATAAAGAAATACAAAAAATACAGCTCTTTAACAAAGGGGGAAGGAAGAATGAAATCGCAAAAATAAAAATTGTTCAAAGCTTAAAGAAGAAGTGGGTATAGCTGATCATACAGGATGAATGTGACTGCCATTTTTTTCTGCCAATGGAGGTTTATAGATGAGATCCTGCGATCGTTCTCTGGACTCTGTAGAAGTAATGGATGGAGCTGTGTGCTACAGGTGCACAAACCTTGAAAGACTCATTGTAGAGGGCAGTGGGCCCTAATCTAATACCTCTATCATCTTGTTTTTGTGACTTGCGCTTGGAATCTGGGTTGGATCTTCCAAGATTGAAGATTGATTTCCATTTCTTGGCCTTCAAAGAACCTTTCCTCCTGTGGGCGATACCATGATTACATTAATCTCCCTCTGTAGTTTGGGGTTATGACACTGAAGTGTGAGTTACCCAGATAGAGTTACACCTCTATAGTTACCAGCCACCCCAAAGCCTAAATCATTATAATAATGCAGAAAATGCTTCATCGTGGAACCTTCCCAGGAGCACAAGGTGACATGACAGCAAAGACTTACTTGTGGTCTGAGAACTCGATGATCGTGTGGTAAGGGCGAATCTGTGGTGGACCATCCCCATGGTGTAGCATGTTGGGTAGATTGTAGGACAGCGAGCGATAATAATCCTCAGGAACACAGCTTGGCCAGTTCATTATGTCAGCATTACTACCTTCATTCTCTTTTCCTGGTGGAATAACACCATATGGACATCAGAAAACATTGCAGGCTTCTGGGGTTTGGCCCGCTGGGCATTTTCTAGTATTGACTGACTTATTTTCAGTATCTGAAGCACTTATTGTGATGGGCACATGGAAGCGTGACAGTGGTGGAGACCAAAAATACCATAACTTAGTTTTTGACCAACACTTTCACATGACCAAAAAGGGATCATCTGCCATCCAGAATGTTCACTTCTATGTGAAGTCCTGGGAAAATTGTGAAGTATGGGAGGCTTAAGGGGGAAGCTTTTTCTGTGAAATGAATTCATACCATTATTTGTGCAGTCTCCGAACAGCTGCTCCACATGGGTTAGAATGAATTCGACCACAATGGACTGGACCCTGACTTCCATAAATGCGGCTGTGCCATTAAAGCCTGAGGACTCGATATCTTTGGACCTATAAATGATATTATAAACCATTAGGGGGATCATGCCAATGGATTTTGAGTCATAATAGGGCTTTGGTTTGTGACATACTGTAAAATTAAAGATTTTTATCAGGTTAGACTTTAGAGACATCTTGAGACCATGAATCTTGTGATGCCTCAATCATCATCGGTCTGCTGGCGGAAACGGGCAGCAGCCCACATTGGACACCAAGCATGAACATCCTGGGTTGGTATAATGAAAACCACCGCCTAACGATCAAGGTAATCCTTCAGATTGTGATTTCATTGATTTTGTCTATAATACTAGATACTACGGTGGACAACAGTGTAAGGAGGGCACACGAGAGTCAGGGGATTCGGATATCCCCCCTCCGTCACCAATATGTGACGGAGCTTACACAGTTGCAGCTCTCTGGCGCCCCCTTACCCTCAGATCAGTCAGGGTATTGCAACTATTATAAGTAGTTGCCGGAGAGGCTGCCCTGTCATGTCCTGGTTATTGGGGTACTCTGCAGTGAGATCGGTGTATATATATATACCGTATATATATATATATATATATATATATATATATATATATATACACATATATCACCAGCCCCAGGCCGAAAATATATATAAACCTCCAGTCCGTCACAGCCAGGATCCCCCAGTAACACCAGAATGGTATGCTGCCACCAGTTCCTCGTTGATTATAAGCCCGATCCGTTATCAAGCTTATATCAGGTCAGAAACCAACCCTAGGTAGCGTATAAGTACTAGCCGGATTTAGGCTACACTCACATTCGCGTTGTTGGGCGTTGCGTCGGTGACGCAACGCACAACGCATGCAAAACGCATGCATAAATGCATTGTTTTGTGACGCATGCGTCCATTTTTGGCTTGATTTTGGACGCAAAAAAAATGCAACATGCAGCGTCCTGTGCGCCCTGACGCTTGCGCCAAAAATGACGCATGCATCACAAAACGCAAGACAACGCATGTCCATGCGCCCCCATGTTAAATATAGGGGCGCATGACGCATGCGCCGCTATGCGTCGCCGAACCTGCGCCCGACGCAACGCTAATGTGAACGTAGCCTTACAGACGTGGGAAATCGGGTTTCGAGATAAAAGCAGCCCAAAATTTATTGATATTTTAATTGCCGAAAGGCGCATTAGATAATACAAATTTATACAGAGTAATATACAGGTATTGTAGCCAGAAGTACAGAAAAATTAGGGCACAGGTACGGGATTGCAGTTAGCGTTATGTGTCACGTTACCATTTCTTATAACTTGGGGATGAAGGGAAGCGCTCATATCCACAGGCACCTTCTTAGTTTCTGGTCCATCTCCACGCGTGATGTGATGCGGCTTCCATGGCAGAACAATGAGAAAGGCTAAAGGTGTGTGGCTAGCTTTTAACCCCTAGCTCGCCACCTCCCCTCTGGGTTGGACTGAATTCTCCTAGCATTAGGGTTAACCATCATCCACACCTATAGCAATTCATATATAAGTGATAATGTGGTATCCCACAAAGTAGCCATTTCCATGGGATACCGGATGTATAGTGTGCTCCATGCAAATGCTGTTATTTCTGTGTAAACTGTATGTTGTAACATATTGTGAGGCTTGCTGACAGGCAGCACTCAATAGTTTAATCATCCCTCTCCAGGGCTCTCCAACTGTCTGATACACACCTGGCATCGTGATGAACTATTTCTCACTGTTACATTTTTTATATGTTTATTGGGGACTTTGTGTATATGTATAATTGGAGAGGGGGAAGAGGCTTATGGTGACAGAAAGCTGGGTCTCTGTGGGCAAATTATAGACCTCAGGATCACAACCCCCTGCCGTTTGCCACATGATGTTGCTGCAATAATAACCCTATGGCTCTAGGTTTCTAATGTGTTAGCCTACCTGAGCAGGTTAGGAGCCCAGACGATGGCCAGGTTTCGTGCATGCATGTTGGTCTGAGAGCTGTAGGAGGCCATTCTAACTAAATGTTTCATGAGATATTCCAGGGTCCTAGAAGAAATCACCGTAAATACAGTTAATTACAGATCGAGGATACAGCCTGCACATGGTTAATATTTTACAACACTATTAAACATGAAATCTACTGCAAGATTGATCTAATTATAGCTGATGGATGAGACTCAACTTCTATGGTGGGAAAACAGACCAGTGTAATTTACATTAAAGCATCTCCCGTGGTCTCCACCCTAGAGTAATATGCAATGATGATCCTTTTCAGAGAAGAAGAGAACTAGAGCTCTAGCGACACCTATTGGAGGAAGTAATCCTAAGTCAAGAGCAGCTTTCTAAAAAGCCTTTCCACAAGAAACCAAACCAGACACTCCCTTCGCAGACATTTGTGTTTCAGGGTGTTTGTTCCTCTTTAGTGCAAAGCAGGAGGTCTGATCTTGGTTGGTGTGAGGCCTCAGACATTGGGTGCAAGGGGGACGTTTCCAATTGTAGAGAGTACTGAGCTGGAATATGAAGACTTATAGGCCCTGCAGTGCTCCTCTGAGAACTTAAATATGCAAATTTCCTCTTCAGAGTGGAAGATGACAACATTCAGCAAGGTGCCTGATTGCCTGCTGAACTCTGCTGATCTTGTTTGGCATCCACACTCCTGCAACCAGGTGCCTGATTGCCTGCTGAACTATGCTGATTGTCACAAACTTAGTCACTTTTAGTCATCAACTTGCAGCTCTCTGGCACCTCCTTACCCTGCTGGCCAATATAATAATAATTTATAATAATAATTTTTATTTATATAGCGCCAACATATTCCGCAGCGCTTTACAACTTATAGAGGGGACTTGTACAGACAATAGACATTACAGCATAACAGAAATCACAGTTCAAAATAGATACCAGGAGGAATGAGGGCCCTGCTCGCAAGCTTACAACCTATGAGGAAAAGGGGAGACACGAGAGGTGGATGGTAACAATTGCTTTAGTTATTGGGACCAGCCATAGTGTAAGGCACGGGTGTTCATGTAAAGCTGCATGAACCAGTTAACAGCCTAAGTATGTAGCAGTACAGACACAGAGGCTATTATCTGTATAAAGTGTATGAGAACATGATGCAAGGAACCTGATTATGTGTTTTTTATTTATTTATTTTTTTTTCTATTTTTAATAGGCCACACAGGGATAGTTAGGTTAATAAGGGTATTTACAGAGAATAAGAAAAAGGGCACAGCTGCTCTAATTTATGTTGAATATTGCGGCACGTCAGGTGAAGGGATGTACATATACCACAGGTTCCTGATAGGAACATATATATATATACCTCGATCCAGTCACCACCAAGTACCCAACACCACATAAATTCGAAAACTCTTACAGGTGGATCGGACACCCGTTTGGTAATGTGAATTTGCATGGAGTATGTGGTGGATAGCTTATAGAGCAAAAAGAACGAAGCTATCAAATTTATAAGTTTACTCCAGAAAAAAATTGGCAGTGTTTACAAAAGATACTACAAAAGAGATAAAATACAAGTATGTAAAACAGTTATGAAATAAAACAGGATTAAAATATGAAACTTACTAAATCTCAGTCACAGGTAAGACATGTCAATAAAGGGGAGGAGAGATCCCAAACAAAATGATCCAGTACCACAGCATGGTGCTTCAGCTGTCTATCCTGGCTCTGAATAATTGCCAAAGATGGATGTTCCGGTTTTATGTTTCAGGCATAAAATTAGGCACTACCACTTTGCTGACCTCACATCTGGGCTTTTTTTTCTGGGAGGTACACATAGCTTGGAAAATTATAGCTCCTTTTCTTCATATCTTTGGCCTGAAAGCTCATAGGCCAACAATATTGGCATTATTTTTTCCCCTGCGATTTTACCGTTCTTTAAAGTCCAAACACGGTATGTCTGAGATTTGCTGGTGGGCAGAAATTCATTTCACAAGTTTCTGATGGCCCTAAATGCAGCAAAATGCTGCCATGCTTAACAACAAGTGCCCAGATCCTGGAAATCTAATTTCATGTTTCTGGGATTAATGTGTATTATTGAATTTAACTTTGAGTGTTTGACTTATGAGACAAAGAGGTTTTTGGAGGGAAAGAACTCATTCAGCTCTGCTAGTACTGGCAGGCAATAAAACTCGCATTCCAAAGCTGACCATCTGCCTGAAGGGAGGAGGGGGTGGAAATTCACTGAGAGAGCATAGGACCTGGTCCTACAGAAACCAATGGTGGGGGGAGAAGTAGGCCAGCTCTGGTTGTGTCCAAGAACAATGGAAAATAATTCATATTTTGCTGACACTGATCCTGTGTGCTATCTGCACTCCTGCAGCAAGGTGCCTGATTGTCTGCTGAACTCTGCTGATCCTGTGTGGTATCTGCACTCTTTCAACAAGGTGTCTGATTAACTGCTGAACTCTGCTGATTCTGTGTGTTACGGTATCTGCACTTCTGCAACAAGGTGCCGGATTGCCTGATGAACTCTGCTGATCCTGGGTGATATCTGCACTCCTTCAACAAGGTGCCTGATTGTCTGCTCAACTCTGCTGATCGTGTGTGGTATCAGCACTCCTGCATCAAGGTGTCTGATTATCTGCTGAACTCTGCTGATCCTGTGTGGTATCAGCACTCCTGCAACAAGTTGACGCCTGATGAACTCTGCTGATCGTGTGTGGTATCTGCACTCCTGCAACAAGGTGCCTGATTGCCTGCTGACCTCTGCTGATCCTCTGTGCTATCTGCACTCCTGCAGCAAGGTGCCTGATTTCCTGATGAACTCTGCTGATCGTGTGTGGTATCTGCACTCCTGCAACAAGGTGCCTGATTGCTTGCTGACCTCTGCTGATCCTCTGTGCTATCTGCACTCCTGCAGCAAGGTGCCTGATTTCCTGATGAACTCTGCTGATCGTGTGTGGTATCTGCACTCCTGCAACAAGGTGCCTGATTGCCTGCTGACCTCTGCTGATCCTCTGTGCTATCTGCACTCCTGCAGCAAGGTGCCTGATTTCCTGATGAACTCTGCTGATCGTGTGTGGTATCTGCACTCCTGCACCAAGGTGCCTGATTGCCTGATGAACTCTGCTGATCCTGTGTGCTATCCGCACTCAAGAAAGGTGCTTGATTGTCTGCTGAACTCTGCTGCTCCTGTGTGGCATCTGCACTCCTGCAACAAGATGCCTGATTGCCTGCTGAACTCTGCTGATCCTGTGTGCTACCTGTACTCCTACAACAAGGTGCCTGATTGCTGAACTCTACTGATCCTGTGTGGTATCCGCACTTATGTAACAAGGTGCCAGATTGCTTGCTGAACTCTGCTGATCCTGTGTGTGGTATCCGCACTCCTGTAACAAGGAGCCCAATTGTCTGCTGAACTCTGCTGCTTCTGTGTCCTATCCATACTTCTGTCCAAACATTTGGCTCTTCTTTATGTATTACTTCCAGCGTGTATCAGTTCAGCATATCCAGCAGAACTGATATATGCTGTTCCATGTGCTATCTGGTTGACCTTCTCACTTCTGTGCTGTGTATCCTGACCTATGGATGAATCCACTTCTTCAATTACCCCATGAGAATCTGTAATTTAGGTATCCTGAGACAGGTTACTGTTTACTGCTTATTATGTTAAGTGTCGGTGCTTATGGTCCATATGCCATCTGCCTGTTATAGATAAGGCTGAGGGCTAGTGATGAGCGAACGTGCTGCCACTACTTGGTACTCGCCCAAGTATCACTATGCTCGGTGTACTCGGCGAGCACTGAGTATTTCCGGGATTATTCGGCGGGAGCTCGGGTCTCCGCCCCTGTAATTCCAATGACAGTGCAGGGATTGTCAGCCATGAACTGTAATGCCGCAGCCATCTTTGTTGTGGTATTACAGTGATTGGCTGGCCGCATAGCGTCTTCAGGTCTATAAGAGACCTGGCACTGCCCTGCTCGCCGCATTCTGCTCCGGACAAAGGCTATGTGCACACATTGCGGATTGGTGTGCGGATTTTCGGCACTGTTTTTGCAAAATCCACAGGTAAACCGCACTGCGGATTACCAGCGGATTTGCCTCGAATTTGCTGCAGTTTTTGTGCGGATTCCACCTGCGGTTTTACACCTGCGGATACCTATTGAGGAGCAGGTGTAAGCCGCTGCGGAATCCACACAAAGAATTGATATGCTGCAGAAAAAAACACCGCTGCATTTCTGCGCATTTTTTTCCACAGCATGTGCACTGCAGATTTTGTTTTCCATACATTTACATGGTACTGTACAACGCATGGAAAACAGCTGCAGCAAAATCCGCAACGTGTGCACATAGCCTTAGCGAGTGTAGGGAGAGCTGCTGCTGAGATACGGTCAGAATCGTCCTGTTAATAGTGTAAGGGCTCCTTCTCACTTGCGAGAAATACGTCCGACTCTCACAGGTTAAAACCCTGCTCTGGCGCTGGCACTCCAGAGCGGAGCGCGTGGCTCCATGTATTGCTGTGAGGCTGCACGCTCCGCTCTGGAGTGCCTGCGCCAGAGCAGGGTTTTAACCTGCCAGACTCGGACGTATTTCTCGCAAGTGAGAAGGAGCCCTAAGTCTGCAACTGTTCAGTCCACAACTCCTGAGAAACCAACAGTCCTTTTTAGGGCTAATTCAGGGGTCCCGGGATTGCAGCGCTAGGTAGGCAGGGGAGTCTATGTGCACATATCCAAATCAGTGCAAGACCTGCAGGCACTGTATATGTGTACATACAGCGGGGCAAAAAAGTATTTAGTCATTCAGCAATAGTGCAAGTTCCACCACTTAAAAAGATGAGAGGCGTCTGTAATTTACATCATAGGTAGACCTCAACTATGGGAGACAAACTGAGAAAAAAAATTCCAGAAAATCACATTGTCTGTTTTTTTATCATTTTATTTGCATATTATGGTGGAAAATAAGTATTTGGTCAGAAACAAAATTTCATCTCAATACTTTGTAAAATATCCTTTGTTGGCAATGACAGAGGTCAAACGTTTTCTGTAAGTCATCACAAGGTTGCCACACACTGTTGTTGGTATGTTGGCCCATTCCTCCATGCAGATCTCCTCTAGAGCAGTGATGTTTTTGGCTTTTCGCTTGGCAACACGGACTTTCAACTCCCTCCAAAGGTTTTCTATAGGGTTGAGATCTGGAGACTGGCTAGGCCACTCCAGGACCTTGAAATGCTTCTTACGAAGCCTCTCCTTCGTTGCCCTGGCGGTGTGCTTTGGATCGTTGTCATGTTGAAAGACCCAGCCACGTTTCATCTTCAATGCCCTTGCTGATGGAAGGAGGTTTGCACTCAAAATCTCACGATACATGGCCCCATTCATTCTTTCATGTACCCGGATCAGTCGTCCTGGCCCCTTTGCAGAGAAACAGCCCCAAAGCATGATGTTTCCACCACCATGCTTTACAGTAGGTATGGTGTTTGATGGATGCAACTCAGTATTCTTTTTCCTCCAAACACGACAAGTTGTGTTTCTACCAAACAGTTCCAGTTTGGTTTCATCAGACCATAGGACATTCTCCCAAAACTCCTCTGGATCATCCAAATGCTTTCTAGCAAACTTCAGACGGGCCCGGACATGTACTGGCTTAAGCAATGGGACACGTCTGGCACTGCAGGATCTGAGTCCATGGTGGCGTAGTGTGTTACTTATGGTAGGCCTTGTTACATTGGTCCCAGCTCTCTGCAGTTCATTCACTAGGTCCCCCCGCGTGGTTCTGGGATTTTTGCTCACCGTTCTTGTGATCATTCTGACCCCACGGGGTGGGATTTTGCGTGGAGCCCCAGATCGAGGGAGATTATCAGTGGTCTTGAATGTCTTCCATTTTCTAATTATTGCTCCCACTGTTGATTTCTTCACTCCATGCTGGTTGGCTATTGCAGATTCAGTCTTCCCAGCCTGGTGCAGGGCTACAATTTTGTTTCTGGTGTCCTTTGACAGCTCTTTGGTCTTCACCATAGTGGAGTTTGGAGTCAGACTTTTTGAGGGTGTGCACAGGTGTCTTTTTATACTGATAACAAGTTTAAACAGGTGCCATTACTACAGGTAATGAGTGAGGAAAGAGGAGACTCTTAAAGAAGAAGTTACAGGTCTGTGAGAGCCAGAAATCTTGATTGTTTGTTTCTGACCAAATACTTATTTTCCACCATAATATGCAAATAAAATGATAAAAAAACAGACAATGTGATTTTCTGGATTTTTTTTTCTCAGTTTGTCTCCCATAGTTGAGGTCTACCTATGATGTAAATTACAGACGCCTCTCATCTTTTTAAGTGGTGGAACTTGCACTATTGCTGACTGACTAAATACTTTTTTGCCCCACTGTAGCTCTCACTGCATACCTCCAAAAGCTCCATTACTGTCTGCTGCTGCTGCTTATTTAATATATATCTAGCTGCAGTTTTCTGTGGCTTTTTTTTTTCTTCACCTGATACCTGCTCCTTTTATTCTAAAGCAATCCATAGCCCCCTTATTTTAACATTTATTTGCTTGTTCACGCTGCCTACTACAGCCAGGTTAGTGAAATCTAAGAACGTGGAAATCTACCATTTTTTTTTGTCCCAGACACCAGATGTGAGTGCACCAAAAAATCTTTTTTTGGGTGTCGTAGCCAACTTGTTGACACAATTTAGTTGTGCCCCCAAAAAATCAAGGCCACATTTAGATCAGTCTGTTATCTGAGGCTGAAGGCTGGTGTATCGGAGGTGGAAAAATCGTAGTTTCACAGGCATGCGTATCATAGTTCTGTGTGCTAGCCTTGTTGTCCTTTTTTTTTCTTCAAAAATTCACCCCCCAAAAAAAAAATATTTTATACAGTCTGTTAAATCAGGCTGAGGCCTGGTGTATCTGTGTTTGAAAAATCGTAGCCTCTCAGGCATAAATTCCATAGTTCTGTCTGCTAGCCTTGTTCCTCTTCTTTTTTTTTTTTTTTTTTAATTCTCCAAAAACCAAAAAAAATGTTTACAGTCTGTTATGTCAGGCTGAGGCCTTGTGTATCTATGGTGGAAAAATTGTAGCTTCGCAGGCATAAGTTTCATAGTTCTGTCTGCTAGCCTTGTTCCACTCTTTTTTTTTTTTTATTTTAAAAATTCTCCAAAACCCCCCTAAAAATGTATACAGTCTGTTATGTCAGGCTGAGGCCTGTTGTATCTGTGGTGGAAAAATCGTAGCTTTGAAGGCATACTGATCAGATATAATTTTGCTCCATATAAATACATTTGTGTTGAGCTTTTGAAATAGTTCAGTAGTCCATTTAAAATGGGCAAGGCAAGGGATGGGGAAGTGGACGTGATGCTGATGGGGCATGCAGAGGACGTGGCCAAGCTGAAAGTGGGCCACAACAAAGACCCACATCTTCTTGCTTGACCTTCCTATCCCAGTTTCTAGGGGATTGCAGCACACCACTATTGAAGCCAGAGAAGTGTGAAACGGTTGTTGGTTGGATAGCCGATAATGCTTCCAGTTACTTAGCCACCACCACCATCACCACCATGTCTTCCACACGGTCAAGTCTGAGTAGCCGTGGACTGGAAATTCCTCATCCTGATCCTCCTTCCTCCCACCATGCCGAGTGCCCTGAAACAACTGATCCCACACTTGGACACTCCGAAGAGCTGTTCAGTTTTCCCTTTCAAGATTCCATACTCTCGATCGGTCAACTTGAAGTGGGGCCAGATGAGATCGCATGTAGCGATGCCCAAAGCTTTGACCAGCCACGGTCACACGAAGGTGATGGTGGGAAAGTGTCACAAGAGGTGGACGATGATGAGACACAATTGCCAGAAAGTCAGGAGGAGGAGCAGGTGCGGATGTGGAAGACGAGGTGGTGGATGACATAGTGACAGACCCAACCTGGCAGGAGGACATGCAGAGCGAGGACAGCAACACACATGGGGAAGGAAGCATATCACTGCAACAGGCAGGAAGAAGCAGTGTGGCCACAGACAGAAGGCGTGCATCCGTTCCCCGTAACACCAACATGAGGGAAGTTGCCATTCCAACTGTTAGATCTTCCCGAGTCTGCTCTTTTTTTTTAAAGACTCTGCCGATAACCCCAAACAGGCTATTTGCAGCACCTGCCATGCCTGCAACAGCAGGGGTAGCAAAACTACCAGTCTGACCACCACCAGCATGATCAGGCACATGGCAGCAAAGCAGCCGACTTTGTGGGCTGAACCCCAGGCTCCAGGAACACTGCCTGCAGGCAAAACCACTGCTTCCACTGTTTTGCGTAGAAGCCAATCCCCAGTCCACCGTGCATATGAAGATGCCTTTAGCCCTGTACCTATTGTTGCCCATAGTCAAGCAGCACCATCATCAAGCCCATCCACGTCTTTGTCCCAGCACAGCCTTCAGTTGTCTATACCTCAGTCATTGGAACGTAAGAGGAAATACCCATTCAGCGCCCCACAGGCCACAGTCACAGTACTAAATTCTAATATTTCTCTTCTGCTTGCACTCGAAATGTTGCCTTTTAGGCTCGTTGAGACAGAAGCTTTCTGCAACCTGATGGTGGCGACCATCTCAAGGTACTCGGTCCCCAGTCACCACTATTTCTCCAGGTGTTACCGGCATTACACCAGCATGTGTCACACAACATTACCCATGCCCTCAACAATGCTGTTACTGGGAAAGTCCACCTAACCATGGACACGTGGACAAGTGCTTGTGGGCAGGGAAGGTACATCTCACTGATGGCACATTGGGTTAACATAGTGGAAGCCGGGACCCTGTCGAACATTGGGATGGAACACATCCTCCCCATGCTGAGGATTGCGGGCCATACGTCAGTCAGGGTTGCCCCCACACTCTACAGCTCCTGCATCTCCTCCTCCTCTTCAGCCTCCATCTCTGAAATCAACACATCAGTCAGAAGCTGGAAGCACTGCAGCACTGCCTCAGCCAAGCGGCAACAGGCTGTGCTGAAGCTAATCTGCATAGGTGACAAACTGCACAATGCAGAAGAGTTGTGGACAGCGCTGAAAGAGCAGTCAGATATTTGGATGATACCACTGAACCTACAGCCAGGCATGGTCGTGTGTGACAATGGCCAGAACCTGGTGGCGGCTCTGAGGCAAGGTGAGCTCACACGCGTACCTTGCCTGGCACATGTTCTTAACGTCGATCTGCTAGTGAAAGTACCCCGTCTGTCTGCCCATTTTAGAAATTCAGCTACAGCTTTAGCCACACTTGCCATGCTTCAGCAGCATTTGCAGCTTCCGGCTCACCGACTGGTGTGTGATGTCCCCACACGTTGGAACTCTATGCTGCATATGTTGGAAAGGATTTGTGAGCAGAAGAGGGTAGCTGTTGACTACCAACATCAAAAAGGCCATCAATATTCAGTTCAGACTCCACACATAAGACCTCAGGAGTGGACATGGATGTCAGACATATGTACCATCCTACAAAACATTGAGGACTGCACCAAGATGGTGAGCGGTGATGACGCCATAATTAGCATCACCATCGCGCTTCTCAGCATTCTGAAAACCTCTCTGCTCACAATTAAAGAGGATGAATTACAGACAGAGCATGAGGACATGGACCTAGGAACCATACCGGGGGATTACACTCAGCCCAGCCTCATGTCTTCCCAACATGGATTGGTAGGCAATGAGGAGGAGGAGGATGAAGAACAGGAGCTACTTTCATGTGCTATAGATGGTACTACAAGCACATCAGTCATACCGTCTGTTCAGCATGGATGGCCTGAGGACAGGGAGGAGGATAATGAGGATGAGGAGGAGGAGAACAACATGGTCAGTCATCCTGTTGGTGAGGACACAGAAGTCTTGCCTGTTAGCAGTCTGGCATGCATGGCTGACTTTATGTTGCGTTGCGTTTTACGTGACCCTCGCATTATAAAAAATTTTGGTGACACTCATTACTTGTTGGTGACACTTCTAGACCCACGCTACAAGGAGAACTTTCAATCTCTTCTGCCAGAGGCAGAGAGGTGTACTAAAATGTTGCAGTACCAGAGGGCCCTTGTAGCGGAATAAGTTAGAAAATTCCCATGTAAGAATGCTAGCAGCAGACGTCAGAGTTTGTTGTACAACCAAGGAGTCCAAGAGAGAGAGACAGAAGTACAATCCAGCTCAGGCAGGGGAACAATGGCAAAGTTCTGGGACAGTTTTCTGAGACCCTCCCATCATGCTGGCACAGAGGCAAAGGTTGCTGTCACAAGAAGTGCAATGTTTGGTAAGATGCTGAGCGAGTACTGTGCAGATTGTACAAACGTCCTCCGTGATTCCTCTGTGCCTTTTAATTATTGGGTATCCAAGCTGTACACGTGGCATAAACTGACTCTCTATACCTTGGAGGTCCTGGCCTGCCCTGCTGCTAGCGTTCTGTCAGAGCGGGTTTTTAGTGCCGCTGGTGGAATGATAACAGATAAGCGCATCAGCCTGTCAACTGAAAATGCCGACAGGCTGGCTGTTATAAAAATGAACAAGGGCTGGATTGGTCAAGATTTCTGTACACCACCAAGTGAAAACAGCGAAACATAACCTGTAATACATTGTCTTTTTTGTGGAGGTGTATTGTCATGTACCTCTCCCCAACCACACATGGGTATACGCTTCCAGATTTCATCTGTTTGGTGTTATCCTCCTCATCCTCATCCTCATCATCCACAACCAATACAACTCCAGGGTGAATGTATTCCATGATGGAAAAGTCACTCAATTTTTGTGCAAGGGTGTTTTTCAGATGCCCGTTACTAATTAGAAACCAAAATAAACTGCCCCAGGGAGAACTGTCATCAAAATGAGATGCACATGTATTTTTCCCATTCTTATATATTCCAGGTTTAATATCTCTGCACCATCTTTTTATGACCTTATGACCCTCTACAATATGAAAATATTGAAATACTATTATATATTTTTTTTATATCCCTCTCTCTGAGCTGTTGCTAGGCACAAACATATCTCGTTGTACACAACCTGGCATCATATATATGAACCTGTGTTTCATCGGTGGATTCACATCCTTTTTTTTTTATTTCAGTATGATTTATCTTTATGTCTCCTTATTCTCCACCACTAGATCACCAGGCTTAATGTCTTCTGTGCCGCTACAGGCAGTCCAATTTTCGGCAAGGGTGTCTGTGATGCCTATAGTATATTTTTTAAAAATGTATCACCCTTGGGGAAATATTTGTCAGCCCATGCACTTAGTGTATGGGCATTACAAGTCTAGGAGACCAACTCCTTTACATTGTGCTCATTTTTTCATGAGGCCTTCAGCAATGTCTCCTCATTCTCCACCACTAGATCACCAGGCATTACGAGTCTAGGAGACCCGCTCCTTTGTAATGGGACAGTTTTTTTATGAGGCCCTCCTCCATATTTCTCCCAAGGGGGATTGGGGTGCGTGCAAATTTGGGTCAAGGCGGCCCTTGCATTCAATGCATAAGAAAACGGTGTGGCAGGACCAACTGAAGAATGTGAAGTGGGTTTTCCTGTGGCCATCCAGTTCCTGGGTTCAAAAGCTTATTGGGGTGCATATGACTTGATAGCAGGGCAGGCCTTGCAGGTAATACATAACAAAACAGTATGGCATGACCAACTGAAGAATGTGAAGTGGGTTTTCCTGTGGCCATCCAGTACCTGGGTTCAAAGGCTTATTGGGGTGCATATGACTTGCTAGCTGGGCAGGCCTTGCAGGTAATACAAAAGAAAACAGTATGGCATGACCAACTGAAGAATGTGAAGTGGGTTTTCCTGTGGCCATCCAGTACCTGGGTTTAAAGGCTTATTGGGGTGCATATGACTTGCTAGCTGGGCAGGCCTTGCAGGTAATACAAAAGATAACAGTATGGCAGGACCAACTGAAGAATGTGAAGTGGGTTTTCCTGTGGTCATCCAGTACCTGGGTTCAAAGGCTTATTGGGGTGCATATAACTTGATAGTAGGGCAGGCCTTGCATCCAATGCAACATTTTTTCAGGAAGCCGTGCTGTACCTCTCGTGAAAGGGGTATTGGGGTGTGTTGTAATTGTTGGCAGCCCAGCCAGTCACTTCATAGGCAATAACAGCATAGGAGACCCACTGTTTAATAATGGCCCTTTAAGAATATTAATGCAGCCTGATGCCCCTCTAAAAATAGACTTTGAGACTTTAAGATTGAGTCCCTCTTTCAAAAATGAAACAAGATGTGTCTCCTTATGTGTCACACACCACATGGCCAGCTAGGGTTGTTAAATGTTACAATGACATTTCCCAGTGAATGCATTTGTATTGGTTGAAAGCAATGTAAAAGTTGAAAAACGCATCAAAAACGCTGCGTGTGAACATAGTCCAAGTGGTGGAGGAACATTATGGTCAGGGGTTAATTATTTTCTTGACAAATGTATTCAGCGGACGATTAAAACATCAGCAATAACAGAGAATGAAATGCGATATCAACGCGTTTCTGGTGACCAAGCACCCTTAGTCTTGATATGACTAAAGGTACCGTCACACTCAGCGACGCTGCGGCGATATAGACAATGAGCCGACCTAAACTAGATCGCTGGAGCATCGCTGTTTAGGTCGCTGTAGAGACGTCAAACACAGCAACTCCAGAACGATGCAGGAGCGATCCAGTGACGTAACGGCGACTCACTTCTCGTTCTCGCTGGTTGTTAGCTCCATGTCAAACATTGCTGGCGTCGTTACTTTTGATGTCAAACACGACGATACACGCCTACTTGGCGACGAAATAAAGTTCTGGACTTCTAGCTCCGACCAGCAATGGCACAGCGGGATCCAGATCGCTGCTGCGTGTCAAACACAATGAGATCGCTATCCAGGACGCTGCAACGTCACGGATTGTTGTCGTTCTCTTTGCAAAGTTGCTGAGTGTGACAGTACCTTAAGGGTGCTTGGTCACCAGAAACGCGTTGATATCACATTTCATTCTCTGTTATTGCTGATGTTTTTATCCTCCACTGAATACGTTTTTCAAGTGAATAAAGAAAAGGTTTTTTTTCACTATCTCGTTGAGCTGGATTCCTCATCATTTCTTTGATTCTTCCACGCCCTGACACAGTGGTTCCGTGCTCCGAGTTTCCAAGAATGTCGACCATGGTGAGCTGGACTTTGTTTGATTTCGTTAATTATTTTGCCTTATATACAAGTCAATACCCTGGAAAGGATGTACCTTAACATATTTCCCAGCAAAATCCATTTTGGTTTTGTTTTTGTATGTTTTTTGGTGCACCTGTAAAATTGGTGTGAAACTCTGACAACATTGCTTACAGCTGTGACCTAGGAGTCAAATACTTCCAGGGGCGATCCCTATAATATTCCCATGTCATTTGAGCAGTGTTTCCATCATTTTCAGACTTTTTAGACCTTAAAAAGGACCCCCGGGGGGCATCGCGGTAAAAATGCTCGGGTTTTCCATAGACTTACATTGGGCTTGTTGCTCGGGTCGAGTACCCAAGTATTCCAATTTGCTCGACCCAAGCAATGAGCACCCATGCATTTTAGTGCTCACTCATCACTGCTGAGGGCTAGTTAGGTCTATTTACCCTCCAATGTTATCAAGAACGAGCGTTCCTAGTAGTGTTGCAGGCTAAACAGGTTGCCCATTACCTAATAAATGAGCAAAACACTTGTTTGTTGTAATGATGTTTTGTGCTGTCCATAAGATCATAGTTCTGGGAGAATTTTTGCCATGTACACAGTAGATGCCTATGTTAACAACCTAATAGATACATCTCAGATGTTTCAGTGCCTTCTGCCGGTATAAGCAGGTAATTAAACGACTGCTGTTTAGCAAACAAATTGCTGGTCAGTGGTCGCTGATAGTGATGAGCAAGCACTAAAATGCTCGGGTACTCGATACTCGAATCGAGCAAATCGTAATGCTCGAGTGCTTGCTCGGTAACAAGTATAATAGAAGTCAATCAGAAACTCATGCGTTTTTCCGGCGGCCCCTCTCCCACGAAGATCTGGAAGGGTCTAAAAATTACTGAAAACAATGGAAACAGTGATAAAATGGCATGGGAACAGCATGGGGAAGACCTATGGAAGCATTTCTGAATCCTAGATCGCGGTTTTGAACAATGTTTTCAGAGTATTACGCCACTTTTACAGACTGACAATAAAACCGACAAAACCGCAGTTAAAATGGATTTTACTGAAAAAAAATGTTAAGAAGCATTCTTTCCAGGATAATGACTTGTATATAACGCAAATTAAGAGAAAAAAAATGCTCCTCCACATCTTGGGCTATGTTCACTCGCAATGTTTTTGCTGCTTTTTTTGCACAATTGCATTACTTTCAATGGTGAAAAAAAACATTCACCAGGAAATGTAACTTTAAAATTTTAGTACCTTATCTGGCCATGTGGTGTGTGAGACATGATCAGACACATCCTGTTTAATTTATGAAGCAGGCACTCTGAAAGTCACTTTTTTTTTTCAGGGCCATCAGGCAGTCATTCACTATTTGTAAAGGATCATCAGGTGGCCCGCACTCTAATTTTAGAGAGCCAGCAGCCAGCCCTCACTAAGCATTTTTGGATGGCCAGCAGATGGCTATGCAATATAATTTATGTATCTGAGGTGGGCAAATTTTCTTTTTTGCAGTAATACTGGAACGTTTGAAACTTGAAGGGCCAGCAGGTGGCCCTCACTATTTTTAGAGAGCCAGCAGGTGTCTTGTGGACAAATGAGATCCAGATAGTTTTTTCGGTAAAGCACTATATTTTAATGCTTACTGTAAATGAAATTGGGTCTAAAAATAAAAGAACACAGTAGCTACAGTGATATATGGTAGAGGTTCAAAGACATTTTGGGCTTGTGTTGCTGCCTATGGCCCTGGGTGCATTGACTGTGTGCAAGGCATCATGAAATGTGAAGATCCCCAAAGTATTTTGGGCTGTAATGTAGTGTCCATTGTCAAAAATCTGGGTTTACGATACGATACGATACGATACGATACACTTTATTGATCCTGTGGGAAATTATGGTATCACAGCAGCACAACTTACATCATAAGAATCATAAAATGAATTACTTAATTGACATGACAGTTTGTTGACAGAAGGACATTATACATTAGAATAGGACATACACCGCAGGTAAACTGAAAAGTAGAAGGAATAAAGCAGACATTCACCTTGATGATTTAACCCTAATGTTATTGTTGTACATCCCCATTGCAGTTGGCACAAACGATTTCCTATATTTTTCCTTCTTACACCTCACAAGTATTAGCCGTTTGCATCCTAGGTCATGGGTCTTCCAGCAGGACAATGACCCCCAACAATAACGTAAAGTCTCCCACCCACCACTACCTCTTACATACAGATGCTACAGAGAAACTGTAAATAGACATACTAAATCAGTTAATTTTGCCTCCTTCAATGAATTTCTGAGTACAGATCACCGTAAAAAAATATGAATCTGTCAATGAGTGCATGGAAGAACCAGCAGCAAGTCTTAGAATTTATGAGGCAATAATCCCTGACCAGATGCCTGTCATATGCTATTCTTACTGCCACACCTCACCATAGGCAAATTGCAGATAAGAGCGGTATTATTGTAACAGAATAGAACCTATTTGAAATAGCCCTAAAATAGTGATTAGTTAACGTAGCAGCATCAAGGACTGTAATTTCATCAACTCTGCTGTGGAATATAGTGGAGCGTTTCACATCTACTGAGCCTAATATGGAGGATACTTACTGTACAAAGTCTCCTGTGAAATCCGGCATGCAGGATATACTGCTGTCATCCGGTGGTGTAGAGGAGTCTGGCCAAATCCTGCCCATTTTGATAAGAGTCAGCCTGTCAGTATTTTCAGTTGACAGTAGGATGCGCTTATCGGCTATAATACCCCTGGCAGCACTAAAAACACGCTCTGACAAAACGCTAGCGGTAGGGCAGGCCAGGACCTCCAAGGCATAGAGAGACAGTTCAAGCCACGTGTCTAGCTTGGATACCCAATACTTGTAAGGCACAGAGGAATCATGGAGGAGGCTGGTACGGTCAGAAAAGTACTCTTTCAGCATCTTCCAAAACTTTTCCCTCCTTGTCAGTACAAGGTCCTGGGCGATGGAAGGGTCGGAGATAACTGTCCCAGACCTTTGATCGTGTTCCCTTGTCTCTGCTGCATGTGGTGTGTGTCTCCCTAGTCTTTACTTTTGGTTATCCAAGGAACTGTGACCTCTGCCGCCAGCCTTCTGGGTACTGCAAAATTTTATTAGGCCTCTCCACCACAGTAAGGAGACATATAAAGGTCTCCTTGTAGTGTGGGTCTAGAAGGGTGATCAACCAGTTATTAGTGTTTGCTAAAATCTGTATAATGCGAGGGTCACAGGAATTGCAGTGGAACATAAACTCAGCCATGTGTGTCATGTCAACAGCCAAGACTTCTCTGTCACCACCAAGAGGACGACTGTCCATGTTATCCTTCTCGTCCTCTTCCTCATTCTCCTCTTCCCTGTCTTCATGCCACCTATGCTGAACAGACGGGATGAAGTTGGAGTGGGTAGTAGCGCAGGAAACCAGCTCCTGTTTCTCCTCATTATCAGCCAATCCGCTTTGAGAAAATGAGATGAGGCTGGGCTGTGTAGCATCACCCAGTATAGTTTCTGGCTCCATCTCAACTTGCTCCGCCTGCAAAGCCTCCTCTTTAATTGTGAGCAGCGATCATTTCAGTAGATAGAGAAGCGGGATGGTGATGCTGAATATGGCGTCCTCGCCACTCACCATCTTGCTTGAGTCCTCAAAGTTTTGGAGAACTGCACAGATGTCAGACATCCATGCCCACTCATCAGCTCTTATGTGCTGACCGTAATACCGACAGGCATGGTGTAGCTGGTATTCAACTACTGCCCTCTGCTGCTCACAAAGCCTTGCCAACATATATAACATTGAGTTACAAAGTGGTGACATTGCACACCAGTCAGTGAGCTGGAAGTTGGAAATGCTGCTGCAACACTGCCAAGGCAGCGGCAGCTGTAGCTGATTGCAGAAATGGGCACACAAGCGGCGTACTTTCACAAGTAGCTCAGGAAAATCTGGGTAGGTTTTGAGAAACCGCTGAACCACTAAATTGAGCACATGGGCCAGGCATGGTACAGCTGCGTGGTTGCCAAGCTTCATAGATGCCAACAGGCCACGGCCATTGTTACACACGACCATGCCTGACTGTAGGTTCAGGGGCGAGAGCCATAGATTAATCTGGTCTGGTAGACCTTTCAGCAACTCTGGAGCTTTGTGCAGTTTGACACCTACACTCCCTGACAGAAGTTCTAAACAAATAACTTGAGGGGGCAACACAGTAAGATATACACTGGGATCCTAACCCTGACCTATGAAACGCATATACATTTGGAAACAAGAAACAGAATAGGCCATATAAATGGGGATCACCAAAATGCAGGGATTTAACCAGAAAGTAAACACAGCTTTATTACAATTTAACACAAGACACTAACATTTAAAAACATTTAAAAAGGGGACCCACTGGTACCCTATAAACATTAAATACACAGAGCCCATAATGAGGCTATCACCTGTGCTAGACTCGTGGGGATGGCAATTAAATATTTTAGGCTTCTATATGGACAGCATATTCATGGTGTACAAAAATAGCAATATCCTACATACACTGTATTCCAAATTATTATGCAAATAATATTTCTTCATATTTTCTCTAAATTACCTATCTGAATTGCAGTCATTGTTATTTTCCAGTCATCTACTATTCTAGTATAATTGCAATGTTTTGGAACAAACTGCCTATGAAAACAGTATCTTTTAAAAAAAATAAACACTCAAAATGCATGTTCCAAATTATTATGCACAGCAGAGTTTTCAACCTTTTTTATTATTTTGAACAAATTAATGGTCAATTGTGAAGTTATAAGCATTATCAGCTTATTACAAAATGAAATCAAACAGTTTTCAAGTGAAAACTTTATTCTAGGTGATGTTACATTTGCACATAGGACCCCTTGTTCGAAAGAAGCTCCTGAACTCTCTCATCCATTGAATTTGTCAGTTTTTGGACGGTTTCTGCTTCAATTGTTTTGCATGTAGACAGAATACCCTCCCAGAGCTGTTGCTTAGATGTGAACTGCCTCCCACCATCATAGACACTCCTTTTGATGATGCTCCAGAGGTTCTCAATGGGGTTGAGGTCAGAGGAAGATGGTGGCCACACCATAAGTTTGTCCTCTTTTGTGCCCATAGCAGCCAGAGATGCAGATGTGTTTTTTGCAGCATGAGACGTTGCATTATCATGCATGAAAATGATCTTGCTGCGGAAAGCACGCTTCTTCCTCTTGAACTATGGCAGGAAGTGTTATTTTAGAAACTCCACATAGATTATGGAGTTCATCTTTACCCCTTCAGGGATCATAAAGGGGCCGACAATCTCTCTCCCCAAGATTTCAGCCCAAAACATTACTCCACCTCCTCCTTGTTGGCGCCTTAGCCGTGTTTTCATGGGGTGTCCATCAACCAGCCATCCTCCACTCCATCCATCTGGACCATCGAGCGTTGCACGGCACTCATCGGTGAACCAAACAGTTTGGAAGTCAGTCTTCATGTATCGTTTGGCCCACTGGAGCCATTTCTGCTTGTGTGCAGTGGATAGAGGTGGTCGACAGGATGGCTTACGCACAGCTGCAAACCTCTGAAGGACCCTGAATCTTGTTGTTCTGGGGACGTTGGAGGCACCAGCAGCTTCAAAAACTTGTCTGCTGCTATGACAAGGCATTTTTGCAGCTGCTCTTTTAACCTTACGCAATTGCTTGTTGGAAAGAGTCCTCAATTTTTCCTTATCAGCACACACATGTGTGTGCTGGGAATAAGCTACATACTTCTTGTTTGTGCGATGATCACGATGAAGTGCCTTGGCAATGTTGATTGTAGTCATGCCTTGACCTAAATACTCCACAATTTGTTGCTTCTCAGCAGCCGACACATCCTTTTTCTTTCCCATTTTGGCAAAAAATGTAAGCTGCTTAATAATGTGGAACAGCCTTCTTAAGTAGTCTTGCCTTTATTTGGGCACACCTGCCAAACTAATTTGCACAGGTATCTGCAATTGCTTTCAGTGATATAAAGAGCCCTGACACACATCACCATCAATGAGTTTAAATGACAAACAAAAAATTCTAACCTTATCACTCCTAAACTCTTTGTGCATAATAATTTGGAACACTGTGTACATATGACCCCTACAAATGCAACCAAAAATAAATGTAGATATAATCACTAGAAGTAGAAACAGATGTACACAAAATGCACTGCGTGCAGAATTATTAGGCAAGTTGTTTTTTGGATCACATGATACTTTTTATACATGTTGCACTACTCTAAGCTGTTCAGGCTTGAGAGCCAACTACCAATTAAGTAAATCAGGTGATGTGCATCTCTGTAATGAGGAGGGGTATTGTTTAATGACATCAAAACCCTATACAAGGTGTGCTTAATTATTAGGCAACTTCCTTTCCTTTGGCAAAATGGGTCAGAAGAGAGATTTGACAGGCTCTGAAAAGTCCAAAATTGTGAGATGTCTTGCAGAGGGATGCAGCAGTCTTGAAATTGCCAAACTTTTGAAGCGTGATCACCGAACAATCAAGCGTTTCATGGCAAATAGCCAACAGGGTCGCAATAAGCGTGTTGGACAAAAAAGGCGCAAAATAACTGCCCATGAATTGAGAAAAATCAAGCGTGAAGCTGCCAAGATGCCATTTGCCACCAGTTGTGCCATATTTCAGAGCTGCAATGTTACTGGAGTAACAAAAAGCACAAGGTGTGCGATACACAGGGACATGGCCAAGGTAAGGAAGGCTGAAAAACGACCACCTTTGAACTACAAACATAAGATAAAATGTCAAGACTGGGCCAAGAAATATCTTAAGACTGACTTTTCAAAGGTTTTATGAACTGATGAAATGAGAGTGACTCTTGATTGGCCAGATGGATGGGCCAGAGGCTGGATCAGTAAAGGGCAGAGAGCTCCACTCCGACTCAGACGCCAGCAAGGTGGTGGTGGGGTACTGGTATGGGCTGGTATCATCAAAGATGAACTTGTGGGACCTTTTCGGGTTGAGGATGGAGTGAAGCTCAACTCCCAGACCTACTGCCAGTTTCTGGAAGACGACTTTAAGCAGTGGTACAGGAAGAAGTCGGTATCGTTCAATTTAAACATGATTTTCATGCAGGACAATGCTCCATCACATGCCTCCAACTACTCCACAGCATGGCTGGCCAGTAAAGGTCTCAAAGAAGAAAAAATAATGTCATGGCCCCCTTGTTCACCTGATCTGAACCCCATAGAGAACCTGTGGTCCCTCATAAAATGTGAGATCTACAGGGAGGGAAAACAGTATACCTCTCGGAACAGTGTCTGGGAGGCTGTGGTGGCTGCTGCAGGCAATGTTGATCGTAAACAGATAAAGCAACTGACAGAATCTATGGATGGAAGGCTGCTGAGTGTCATCATAAAGAAAGATGGCAATACTGGTCACTAATTTTTTGGGGTTTTGTTTTTGCATGTTAGAAATTTTTATTTCTAAATTTTGTGCAGTTATATTGGTTTACCTGGTGAAAATAAGCAAGTGAGATGGGGATATATTTGGTTTTTATTAAGTTGCCTAATAACTCTGCACAGTAATAGTTACCTGCACAAACAGATATCCTCCTAAGATAGCGAAATCTAAAAATAACTCACTCCAACTTCCTAAAATATTAAGCTTTGATATTTACTAGTCTTTTGGGTTGATTGAGAACATAGTTGTTGATCAATAATAAAAATAATCCTCTAAAATACAACTTGCCTAATAATTCTGCTTGCAGTGTATACTCAAAAGAACTCTTTGATTAAATAACCCCGTGGCCCTTAGTATAATAACTAGGCCTCTAACAGCATAGTAAGGAAATATCGTATAAGGACAACTGTGTCAAGTCTTTTGGTTATAGTGCTGAGTTGCACAAGGCAGGGAGGATTGATTATGCACCCAAGTTTGTTAACCACATAATGTGCAAAGAGCTTAGCACCAAGTTGTCCACCAACATCATATTCACACCCCAATATACATATAATCACATAGAAAAAGTCACAGTATTAGCACGTCAGTTTTTTGGACTAGACACGTGCACATAATAAACCCGCCATATACCATACCCTAGGACTATCAGGTGTAATGACCTGATCCTAACCAAGTCAGACACAAAGAGAGCGGATGCCCAACGCGTGTCGCCACTCAGCGGTGGCTTCGTCAGGGGTACTGTCCGCAACGGGTGCCTGTAGTTAAATATATTTGAACTTGATTAAACACATAATGCAGCTGTGCTGCTTACCTAGACCGCGTGGAGTACACAGGGAATGCAGCGCCATAGCACCAGAAGCCCTCAGTAAGTGCACATGCGCCGGTGTCCGTGCACAGGAAGTATGTAGCTCGAGCTTAGCAACAAACTCAGTGCTGAGGCAGGGCAATGGCGCCTGTGCATAAGCAAAGCCTCGTTGCCAAGTAACAACAATAAGCATGTCTGCACAGACGCAGAAGATGAATTGACCGGGCGAACACATATACAAAGTGCAGTCTTACAACTATAAAATACAAAAGAATTACGCCGATATTCAATTACTTCTAGAACGAGATATACACCCTGAATATGAAGGGAATAACCCAACAATTACCATCACTCATAGCCATATTGAGGGCAAAAGCCAGTAATTACATATACATTATTGCCCTCCTCATGCTGTCAACAGCCTGAAAAAGAACTACCGTATTTTCCGGCGTACAAGACGACTTTTTAACCCCTGAAAATCTTCTTAAAAGTCGGGGGTCGTCTTGTACGCCGGGAATCGCCTTGTACGCCGGGTGTATATGGTGGGTGGGTGGGGGGGAGTGGTCCTGATGACGACGAGGGGGCGTCTCAGAGGAAAGTGAGTATCCCCCATTACCTTATCATAGCGCTGCAGCGTGGGGTCTCAGTGCTGGGAGCGGCGGCTGCTGTGCTGTGGTGCGGCGGCTCCTCTTCTGCAGTGTGGGGCCTCTGGTGCTGTGGGGCGGTGGCGGCGGCGTATCTTCATGCAGTCGGGGCTCCTCCGGCATCTCAAAGCTTGGAAGCCCCGCCGGCAACTCCATCGGTGTAATGCGGTGGCCTCCGGGAAAATGGCCGCTGCTTAGATTCAGATCTCGTGTCCCGAGATTTCGGGACGAGATCTGAATCTGAGCATGCGCAGCCCCCAGCGGCCATTTTCCCGGAGGCCACCGCATCGCACCTATTGAGCTGCCTCCGGGAAAATGGCCGCTGCTCAGATTCAGATCTCGTCTCCCGAGATCTCGGGACGAGATCTGAATCTGAGCAGTGGCCATTTTCCCGGAGGCCACCGCATTGTACCGATGGAGTTGCCGGCGGGGCCTCCGAGCTTTAATGAGATGCCGGAGGAGCCCCGACTGCATAAAGATACGCTGACGCCGCCACCCCACAGCACCAGAGGCCCCACACTGCAGAAGAGGAGCCGCCGCTCCCAGCACAGAGACCCCACGCTGCAGCGCTATGATAAGGTAATGGGGGATACTCACTTTCCTGTGAGACGCCCCCTCGTCGTCATCAGGATCACTCCCCCCCCCCAAAAGGCACATATTCACCGGTCCTATAAGACGACATACGGTGTATAAGAAGACCCCCGACTTTTAAGAAGATTTTATTTTTTAACTGGTAAAGTTGGGGGGTCGTCTTATACGCCCAGTCGTCTTATACGCCGGAAAATACGGTACATGCAAACGTATTTATATATTTTGATATATTTTAAACCCCAATTTAATGCCTATAAATATTCCCTCAAAACACATTGTTTTAGAGCTGAAGAAGGAACAGCCCAGAGGGGAGCAGATATATGGACTTAAATCCAAACAAGAACTAAAAAGCCCCAAGGAAAAAATATTAATCAAATGGGGATATCCATTTGCTGACATAGTTGAAATGCAGTCCTCTAGATACTTGAACAAAAATATGCTGTCCATGTAAGGGGGATAAATGGATGATGGCTAAATAACAAAACGAAGCATAAAAAATCTTTAACAGTTATGGAATGGGACTTGCTGTCCATAAGAATCCTCACGTATATTTGTAAAACCCAGTAAATAACAAGTCCTCATTGAGGCCAGATGGAGCTACACAATTCAGTTCAAAAATCCATTTAGATTCTCGTCTCAGTAATTCTGCAGTGATGTCGCCACCTCTGATATTGGTTTGAACACCCTCCAGTCCCAAGATCTTAGCTCCTCTCCATTGTGAATTATGTTCCGCCAAGTAGTGTGAGGCGACAGATGTAAGGGTCTTCCCTTTGACCTTGTCCTTCGTAACTGTTGTGATGTTTGGAGAAATGTTGCTGAATTCTCCTCCTCAGTTCTTGTGTCGTTTGCCCAACATACACCTTGGGGCAACAGCACACTAGGGCATAGATTAGATTGCGTGATTTACAGTTGAAATAGGCTTTGGAAGCGATCTGAAAAGGTAAAGAAGGCAAGGTGATATTTGTGTCTCCACTCCAGCAGTAAAAGAGCAGATATTGCAATTCCCGCACGGAAATGTGCCAAGGAGTCGAACCCCCTATTTAATTTCACGACCGGTCGCTGAAAATGACTGTGACTAAGACAGTCTCTAAGATTTCTGGCTCTCCTTGCTACTAGACTAGGTCTAGAGTCAATATGTGGCTGAAGTTTAGATTCACTTAGCAATATGCCGCAATACTTAGATATAATCTCCCGTATATCACGCCACTGGTTATTATATGCTGTAACAATACCCAACGGTTTTCCAGGTGCCCTACCCCGAGGTTGCAGTAGTCCCTCCCTATTATGATTCCTTGCCGACATAAAGGCACGCGAGATTACCTTTTTGGGGTAGCCTCTATCTCTGAACCGTGTGGTAAGTTCCTGGGAATGTCTCACAAAATCTTCCCGCAGGCTGCAATTTCTTTTAACCCTGTAGAATTGGCCCTTCGGGATCCCTTCCTTCAGGTGTTGTGGATGGAAGCTCATGAAATGCAATAGGCTATTGGTAGCCGTAGGTTTTCAATATAAAGTTGTAGTAATACTGGAATTACTCAAGCTAAGTCTCAGATCCAAAAATTCGATCTCTGTCTGTGAACACTGCGATGTGAGGCGTATGTTCCAAGTGTTGTTATTTAGCATCCCAATAAATTGTTGACACTCCTCCAGGGTGCCTGTCCAGAGAAATAAAACATCATCGATGTATCGTAACCATTTGATGACATGCATGGAAAATCCATCCAGACAGTACACCCAAGTTGTCTCCCACCACCTTAAAAAAAAGTTGGCGTATGCCGGGGCGCACCGGGCACCCATTGCAGTACCCCTAACTTGCCTGTAGTAGACTTGGTCGAAGATGAAATAATTTTGGTCCAATATAAACAGCAAGAACGAATCATGTCCTCTGTCTCCAGACGTGTTCTGATCCAAAGAATGAGACATGGCTTGTATTCCCAGGTCATGTCCTATACAGGTGTGGAGTGACTCTACATCTAGAGTCACTAGCCAAGTCCCAGGTGGAACTACCAAGTCCTGGAGCTGTTGGATCAGAAACGTAGAGTCTCTTACAAATGATTTAAGAGAGACAACTAATGGTTGCAGGAAAAAATCAACATATATACAGGGTCCTTCCAGCAAACCACCTATCCCAGACACAATAGGCCGGCCTGGGGGAGCCTCAAGCGACTTATGAGCCTTTGGTAGCATGTAAAAGGTCGGAGTCCTGGGATGGTGGTTAGTCATGAAATCCTTCTCCCGCTTATTAATTATGTTACATGTATATGCAGCCTCCAACAGACGGGTCAATTTAGCCTGGAAAACACAGGAAGGATCAGAGGGGAGTACCTGATAACAGTCTGGATTGAGTAGTTGGCATTTGGCCTCTCTGAACGTAAAGATCTACTGGCCAAATAACCAAATTGCCCCCTTTATCCGCCTCACGGAGTCACAAAATCATGGTTAGAGCCCAGTTTTGCAATAACCCATAAGTCCATTATTGATGATTTTGAAAAGGATGTTATAGGGAGAAAAAAACAAAAGTTTAAAAGGGATCAGCTGGACTTCAAAAATGGATGAGCGTACAGATGGGTACATAGGGGCAACAAGAGGTCCAGTGGCATTACAGTCCCGACTGAGGGAAATACAACTACTTCACGTGAGCTACCATCAAGTGATGATTTTTTATCCTCCGAACTGAACGACACCGAAGGCATAATAGGAGGGGCCGTAGGAGGAGACATGGTCCAAAAAAAGCACTCTCGGAACTACAGAGTGTGGTCTCCCCGATACAAGCGGGATACACAACAGAACAGGAAACGGTAACATCTGATATTTCACCAGATCCTGTGGCGGTCTCTGGTAAGCTGCAGATTTTAAACCTGTCAAATTACATCCTTTCTGACTTAGAAACCTCTGTGTTGGAAAAAGGCCTCTCTTTCTGTCCTACCAATGGCATTGATAAATTTACTTTGATCAAAGATGTCTACCTCTTTTGCAGACAACTCACCTTCAAGTTGTTATTTCACCAGCCCTCGGCTATTGATGATTTACGTACGGCAGATAGATTGGTTCTCAGAGACCTACTGGACCTACTTGAGGAAGGTGAGGGAAGCTGTTCTAGGAGAAAATTTACTGGTAGGCTGCCTTCACAGGCCACCCCCTCATTTTCACTATTAACAGTGGTGCAACAAATTTTTGACGCCGTGTGCCGAGAAATACACAGTTTGAAACTTGACCCAAATAGGGGTAGAAACACGAGTAAGGCGGAACAGGCTGTTATTGCAAAACTGGGCTCTAACCATGATTTTGTGATCCCTGAGGCGGATAAAGGGGCAATTTGGTTATATGGCCAGTAGATCTTTACGTTCAAGAGGCCAAACGCCAACTACTCAATGCAGACTGTTATCAGGTACTCCCCTCTGATCCTTCCTGTGTTTTCCAGACTAAATTGACCCATCTGTTGGAGTCTGCATATACATGTAACATCATTAATAAGCAGGAGAAGGACTTCATGACGAACCACCATCCCAGGACTCTGACCTTTTACGTGCTACCAAAGGTTCATAAGTCGCTTGAGGCTACCCCAGGTAGGTCTATTGTGTCCAGGATAGGTGGTTTGCTGGAAGGACCCTGTATATATGTCGATTTTTTCCTGCAACCATTAGTTGTCTCTCTTAAATCATTTGTAAGACTCTACATTTCTGATCCAACAGCTCCAGGACTTGGTAGTTCCACCTGGGACTTAGCTAGTGACTCTAGATGTAGAGTCACTCCACACCTGTATAGGACATGACCTGGGAACACAAGCCGTGTCTCATTTTTTTGATCAGAACACGTCTGGAGACAGAGGACATGATTCGTTCTTACTGGACCTCTTGCTGTTTATATTGGACCAAAATTATTTCATCTTCGACCGAGTCTACTACAGGCAAGTTAGGGGTACTGCAATGGGTGTCCGGTGTGCCCCGGCATATGCCAACTTTTTTTTAGGGTGGTGGGAGACAACTAGGGTGTACTGTCTGGATGGATTTTCCATGCATGTCATCAAATGGATACGATACATCAATGATGTTTTATTTCTCTGGACAGGCACCATGGAGGAGTGTCAACAATTTATTGGGACGCTAAATAACAACCCTTGGAACATACGCCTCACATCGCATTGTTCACAGATGGAGATCGAATTTTTGGATCTGAGACTTAGCTTGAGTAACTCCAGTATGACTACAACTTTATATCGAAAACCTATGGCTACCAATAGCCTATTGCATTTCACGAGCTTCCATCCACAACACCTGAAGGAAGGGATTCCGAAGGGCCAATTTCTACAGGGTTAAAAGAAATTGCAGCCTGCGGGAAGATTTTGTGAGACATTCCCGTGAACTTACCACACGGTTCAGAGATAGAAGCTACCCCAAAAAGGTAATCTCGCGTGCCTTTCTGTCGGCAAGGAATCATAATAGGGAGGGACTTCTGCAACCTCGGGCTAGGGCACCTGGAAAACCGTTGGGGATTGTTACAGCATATAATAACCAGTGGCGTGATATACGGGAGATTATATCTAGGTATTGGGGCATATTGCTAAGTGAATCTAAACTTCAGCCACATATTGCCTCTAGACCTAGTCTAGTAGCAAGGAGAGCCAGAAATCTTAGAGATTGTCTTAGTCACAGTCATTTTCAGCGACCGGTCGTGAAATTAAATAAGGGAGATCGACTCCTTGGCACATTTCTGTGCGGGAATTGCAATATCTGCTCTTTTACTGCTGGAGACACAAATATCACCTTGCCTTCTTTACCTTTTCAGATCGCTTCCAAAGCCTATTTCAACTGTAAATCACGCAATCTAATCTATGCCCTAGTGTGCTGTTGCCCCAAGGTGTATGTTGGGCAAACGACACAAGAACTGAGGAGAAGAATTCAGCAACATTTCTCCAAACATCACAACAGTTACGAAGGACAAGGTCAAAGGGAAGACCATTACGTCTGTCGCCTCATACTACTTGGCGGAACATAATTCACAATGGAGTGGAACTAGGATCTTGGGACTGGAGGGTGTTCAAACCAATATCAGAGGTGGTGACATGACTGCAGAATTACTGAGACGAGAATCTAAATGGATTTTTGAACTGAATTGTGTAGCTCCACCTGGCCTCAATGAGGACTTGTTATTTACTGGGTTTTACAGATATACGTGAGGATTCTTATGGACAAGTCCTATTCTATAACTGTTTAAGATTTTTTATGCTTCGTTTTGTTATTTAGCCATCATCCATTTATCCCCCTTATATGGACAGCATATTTTTGTTCAAGTATCTAGAGGACTGCATTTCAACTATGTCAGCAAATGGTTATCCCCATTTGATTAATAATATCTTTTCCTTGGGGCTTTTTAGTCCTTGTTTGGATTTAAGTCCATATATCTGCTCCCCTCTGGGCTGTTCCTTCTTCAGCTCTAAAACACTGTTTTGAGGGAATATTTATAGGCATTAAATTGGGGTTTAAAATATATCAAAATATATAAATACTTTTGCATGAAGTTCTTTTTCAGGCTGTTGACAACATGGGGAGGGCAATAATGTATATGTAATTACTGGCTTTTGCCCTCAATATGGCTATGAGTGATGGTAATTGTTGGGTTATTCCCTTCATACTCAGGGTGTATATCTGGTTCTAGAAGTAATTGAATATCGGCGTAATTCTTTAGTTTTTTGTAGTTGTAAGACTGCACTTTGTATATGTGTTCGCCCGTTCTATTCGTCTTCTGCGTCTGTGCAGACATGCTTATTGTTGTTACTTGGCAACGAGGCTTTGCTTATGCGCAGGCGCCATTGCCCTGCCTCAGCGCTGAGTTTGTTGCTAAGCTCGAGCTACATACTTCCTGTGCACGGACACCGGCGCATGCGCACTTACTGAGGGCTTCTGGTGCTATGGCGCTGCATTCCCTGTGTACTCCACGCGGTCTAGGTAAGCAGCACAGCTGCATTATGTGTTTAATCAAGTTCAAATATATTTAACTACAGGCACCCCTTGCGGACAGCACCCTGACGAAGCCACCGCTGAGTGGCGACACGCGTTGGGCATCTGCTCTCTTTGTGTCTGACTTGGTTAGGATCAGGTCATTACACCTGATAGTCTTAAGGTATGGTATATGGCGGGTTTATTATGTGCACGTGTCTAGTCCAAAAACTGACATGTGCTAATACTCTGACTTTTTCTATGTGATTATATGTATACTAGATGGTGGCCCGATTCTAACGCATCAGGTATTCTAGAATATGTATGTATGTATATAGCAGCCACATAGTGTATAGCACAGGCCACGTAGTATATAGGAGCCATGTAGTATATAGCAGACAAACAGTTCGTGGCTAGTGTTGAGCATTCCGATACTGCAAATATCGGGTATCGGACGATATTCGCTGTATCGGAGTTCCGATACCGAGTTCCGATATTTTTGTGATATCGGAAATCGGAATAGGAAGTTCCCAGTGTGTGGTTCCCAGGGTCTGGAGGAGAGGAGACTCTCCTTCAGGCCCTGGGATCCATATACATGTAAAAAATAAAGAATAAAAAAAAAAAATATGGATATACTCACCCCTCCGGCGGACCCTGTACCTTAGCGGTGAAACCGGCAGCCTCCGTTCCTAAGAATGCAGTGAGTGTAGGACCTGCGATGACGTCGCGGCTTGTGATTGGTCGCGTGAGCGGTCACATGAGCGGTCACGCGACCAATCACAAGCCGCGACGTCATCGAAGGTCCTTCACTCTGCATTCTTAGGAACGGAGGCAGACGCTTGCAGCGGTGACAGCGAGGGGCCGTCCGAGGGTGAGTATATCCATATTTTTTATTTTTATTCTTTATTTTTTACATGAATATGGATCCCAGGGCCTGAAGGAGAGTTTCCTCTCCTTCAGACCCTGGGAACCATCCAGGATACCTTCCGATATTTGTGTCCCATTGACTTGTATTGGTATCGGGTATCGGTATCGGCGATATCCGATATTTTTTGGATATCGGCCGATCCAATCCGATACCGATACTTTTGAATATCGGAAGGTATCGCTCAACACTATTCGTGGCCTGTGCTATATACTATGTGGCTGCTACTGTATATACATACATACATATTGTAGAATACCCGATACGTTAATACAGGCCACGCAATATACAGTATAACAGTGGCCACGCAGTATATAACACAGCCCAAACAGTATATAACACAGCCCACATACGATATAACATAGCCCACGCAGTATATAGCAGCCACACAGTATATAACACTGGCCACGTAGTATATAACACAGGCCACGCAGTATATAACACTGCCCATGTAATATATAGCACAGCCCACGCAGTACAAAACACAGCCCACATAGTATCTAACACTGGCCACGTAGTATACAGCAGTGTGGGCACCATATCCCTGTTAAAAAAAATAATTAAAATAAAAAATAGTGTTATACTCACCCGCCGGGATCCAGCGAAGCTCCGGCGATGCGCGCGCGGCTACCGCCATCTTCCGTTCCCAGGATGCATTGCGAAATTACCCAGATGACTTAGCGGTCTCGCAAGACCGCTAATTCTTCTGGGTAATTTCGCAATGCATCTCTGGGAACGGAAGCTGGCGGCAGCAGCGCGCACCTCAACGGAAGGTGAGAATAGCAGGTTTTTTGTTTTTTATTATTTTTAACATTACATCTTTTTACTATTGATGCTGCATAGGCAGCCTCTGGGCTGTACCTTCTTCAGCTCTAAAACACTGTGTTTAGTAGCAGCGATAACGGAGTGCGTTACCCGCGGCATAACGCGGTCCGTTACCGCTGGCATTAACCCTGTGTGAGTGGTGACTGGAGGGGAGTATGCGGGCGCCGGGCACTGACTGCAGGGGAGTAGGGAGGGACTAATCGGACTGTGCCCGTCACTGATTGGTCGCGGCAGCCATGACAGGCAGCTGGCGAGACCAATCAGCGACGCAGGATTTCCGTTACGGAAGTTGAGGACAGAAAGACTGAAGTACCCCTTAGACAATTATATATATAGATTGGGGTGTGAATATGATGTTGGTGGACAACTTGGTGCTAAGCTCTTTGCACATTATGCGGTTAACAAACTTGGGTGCATAATCGTCCTCCCTGCCTTGTGCAACTCAGCACTATAACCAAAAGACTTGACACAGTTGTCCTTATATGATATTTCCTTACTATGCTGTTAGAGGCCTGGTTATTATACTAAGGGTCACGGGGTTATTTAAACAAAGAGTTCTTTTGAGTATATTTTGTATACATCTGTTTCTACTTCTAGTGGTTATATATCTACATTTATTTTTGGTTGCATTTGTAGGGGTTATATATATATATATATATATATATATATATATATATATATATATATATAATATTGCTATTTTTGCACACCATGAATATGCTGTCCATATAGAAGCCTAAAATATTTAATTGCCATCCCCACGAGTCTAGCACAGGTGATAGCCTCATTATGGGCTCTGTGTATTTAATGTTTATAAGGTACCAGTGGGTCCCCTTTTTAAATGTTTTTAAATGTTAGTGTCTTGTGTTAAATTGTAATAAAGCTGTGTTTACTTTCTGGTTAAATCCCTGCATTTTGGTGATCCCCATTTGTATGGCTAATTCCTTTTCTTGTTTCTCTGACAGAAGATATGTCGCTAATCCATGTTATGTAAATAAAAGCTTATAACCTGACGTTAAATTCATCCATTGGTTGTATAAATTATTCTTTTGAAAGCTGAAACCCTCCGAAATGTGGTTTAGGTTAAGAAAATAAATTGGCATCAATGCAGAAATATTTATCAGTTAATGGACACAGAATGGTCAGATTTTGGCAAGACAAAAGTTTTGTCGCCCACAGAAAGTAATGTGATATTCAAACAAATAATTAACTTAAAATACAAATATATGTTGCATAACATTGGTGAATGAAGTTATGGTGCTATTAGAGTCATATTTAATATTTTGTGTGACTCCCATGAGCTTGAAGGACTGCATCCGTTCAATGATTCATACATTTTGACTGAGTCCCGGCTTCCACAATGTTCACGCAGTGTGCTATTAGGAAAATGTAGCATCCTTGGCCACAAGCACTTGTCCAGATGTTCATGGTTAAGTGGACCTTCCCAGTAACAGCATTGGTCAGGGCATTGCTGATGTTATGGGAGACGTGCTTGTGTAAGGTATGGTTGGCACACCAGGAGAAATAATGATGGCTGGTGACCGAGTACTGAGGGACGGCCACTGCCATGAGGTTGCGGAAAGCATCCATCTCCACAAGTCTCACGGCAACATTTCCAGGGTAAGCAGTCAGGAAATGTGGCAGTTTAGTATTGTGGCCTGTGGCTATTTACACTTGGCTTCCAAGGACTGGGGTAGGGAAAACTGAACACTGCTCTGGGACAAGGACGTGGTTGCTGATGATGGTTGCAAGTGTGCAACGACAGGTGCAGGGTGTGAAGTATTGTAAGGAGGTGGTAGTGACCCTTATGTGCTTCCTCTCTCCTGAACACTGAGCACATGTGTCACCTGCGGCATCCTGACAGTTATTCATGTTAACTAATGCTAATGTAATGTGCGGTTCCCTAATGTACATTAATGTGTGTCATGCATTGTAATGTGATGTATTTGTTATATACTGTGTGTAAGCTTAGGGACAGTATAGGACCATAGGGGGATTAGAATAGAGGGGGCGCATTAGAGATAGAGACATAGAGAATAGGATAGATAAGAGTATTAGTTTAGGCACAGGCAGCAAGGAGTTAAGTAGATGGGAGGAGCACAGAGCAGGGAGTTATAGGACAGACACTTCATGGTTCTGTCTGAGACCTGGGCAGTCTGCCCAAGAGGCAGAACGCATACAGTGAGACAGTTACAGGCTGTGGGGGATAAGTCTGCAGATGGCAGTATGTGGCCCCCGGCTGAAGAATAGTGCAGTCGGGCACCAGCTCAACAAGAACATCCCCAAGAAGGATCCGAGGTTGACGACCTGGGCGGTAGCAGCTGAGATGGCATTCCTGGCACCTTTCCCTATTGGAAATGGAAAAGGGGCTGACAGGGAGCTGGTGATGCTGAAGGTATAGATGGGACACGAATAGTGTTGAGCATTCCGATACCGCAAGTATCGGGTATCGGCCGATACTTAGCGGTATCGGAATTCCGATACCGAGATCCGATACTTTTGTTGTATCGGGAATCGGTATCAGGATCGATATAATGTGTAAAATAAAGAATTAAAATAAAAAATATTGCTATACTCACCTCTCCGACGCAGCCTACACCTTACCGAGGAAACCGGCAGCCTTGTTTGCTTAAAAATGCGCGCGTTTACTGCCTTCCGTGGCTTCTGATTGGTCGCGTGCCGCCCATGTGACCGCGACGCGACCAATCACAACAAGCCGTGACGTAATTTTCAGGTCCTGAATGCCTAATTCTAGGGATTCAGGACCTGAAAATTACGTCACGGCTTGTGATTGGTCGCGTGCCGCCCATGTGACGCGACTCGACCAATCACAAGCCGTGACATAATTTTCAGGTCCTGAATGCCTAATTCTAGGCATTCAGGACCTGAAAATTACGTCACGACTTGTTGTGATTGGTCGCATCGCGGTCACATGGGCGGCACGCGACCAATCAGAAGCAGTGACGTCACGGAAGGCAGTAAACGCGCGCATTTTAAGCAAACAAGGCTGCCGGTTTCCTCGGTAAGGTGCAGGCTGCGTCGGAGAGGTGAGTATAGCAATATTTTTTATTTTAATTCTTTATTTTACACATTAATATGGATCCCAGGGCCTGAAGGAGAGTTTCCTCTCCTTCAGACCCTGGGAACCATCAGGGATACCGTCCAATACTTGAGTCCCATTGACTTGTATTGGTATCGGGTATCGGTATCGGATTAGATCCGATACTTTGCCGGTATCGGCCGATACTTTCCGATACCGATACTTTCAAGTATCGGATGGTATCGCTCAACACTAGACACGAACTGTCCAAAGATGCTGCTCGGATGGCAGAGGAAAGGAAAGTACAGACAGGACAGAGTCTGGCTAGAGGTACGGCCGTGAACGCAGAGAGTAAAGAGAGAGAAATGAGGGAGATACTAGAGTCTGCCCGTATGGCAGAGGAAGGGAAAGTAGGGAGGGAAAGTACAGGAAACATTGCCCTGTGTGAACTGTGCTGCTGATGTGAAGAATGCAGATAAGAAAATGTCTCTGTGTTTTAACTGTGCTGTCTGTGATATGAATACGCTGCTGTCTAGTAAAGTTTAGTAGTTGGAAAAAGACCTCGTCTCTGAAGTGATTTGTGGAGCTCATGAATGCAGAGCCGACATGGCAGCAGCTGAAGGAAATCTGTCAGAGCCTGGTAGTGTGATGTGGTGCATGCTGCACATCCAGCACAAGGGACTTTATTTATCTTTTCATGTACAAGGTGCCGGGGTGCTCACTGACTGTTGCTTAGTGAACTCGCCCATGACTACCACCTTGTGACACCCTGTTACAGTACCTTCGCCTACATCATGGACAGGGGATTGGCATGCACGTAGAACAGGGGACGAGACGTTGGTGTTACCTACAGAGACTATTTCTGGACCCTGGCGTTTGGCCCAAGTAGTCGGGAGCTTTGCTTGCATGTGCCTGAGCATGCTGATGGAGGTCAGGCTGGTAGTTGTGCTGCCCCTGCTGATGCTGGCATGGCAGATGTTGCACATGGTCTTTTTTTGGGTTAACTGGACTGGTTTTAAATAAGTGCCAGACTCAGGAACATGTAACCCTTGGGTTGGTAACTTCACCCGTGTTGGTGCTCTTGTAAGAGGGTGAACTGTAGTCCCACTGAGAGGGCACTAGGACCCTGTGGTTTTTGCCTGTTGCAGTAGAGAACAGATCCTGCAAGACTCCAAGAGACAATGTGTGCTGGGGGGTGGGGTTTGGTATCTCGTGTGTAAAGTGAAACAAGGAAGTGAGAGGAGAGAGAGAAAGGCGGGAAGGAAGAGCAGAGCTGCTGTGTTATAGCAAAGAGACTGTGAGAGGATTTTACTGCGAGTTTGTTGGAGAAAAAGAAGCTATTGAGAGACTTTGCATTGCTAACGTTTTTCTGGAGAGGAGCTAACCTTATTTTGAAAGACTGAAACTTTACTGCAAATCCACTACGTGTTTGAGAGTCTGTGATTCCCTGTGCATTGATTGGAGAAACAAGTCTGACCGATTGCTGATACAGAGACAGACGGGTTGTCGTGGAAGCATTCCTAGGAGCTACAGAAGAAGAGACAATATCGTGAGGCCACTAACTAAGTCCCCGGCGTTTGGGCTCGGCATCCGCCGATCAGACAAGAGGAGCTTGCTGTAACTTATTGGCGCTGAAGATATAGACTGGGCTGCAGCCTGTGCGGATTCCTACCTGAGAGGAGATCCATCTCAGGATACGGTACCATAAGTTATAGATACCCGGGTATCTCTGCTCTGAGTGTTTAATTGTTACTTAGAGGTGTATCTTATATTAGAGTTGTGTAAGTTATACTCAGTGTGCCATTCCAGGGGCTCCCTTTATAACACTACAATCAATTTACACTTGTTCCTGTTTTAGTTTCCTTGTTATGTAAATTTCTTACTAGTCTGTCGTAGCATACAGTTCTCAGGAGACCTTGGAGTGGCACAGTGATTTCAGCTGCCGCTGAGCTGGTGTATCTTGGGGTGCATTTACTTTAAAATTCTCCATATTACCTTTATTGTTTTGCCTTTGAGTAAATACCGTTGGAGATTTCTGCCTTAGTCTTGGTTTGTGACTCACTGGATCTTATTCGGACCTCTGGTCATTACATTTTTGGCGTAGTCGGCAGGATCCAGTGTTTGTCATGGACGAGGGCGAGGGTAGAAATGACCCCGCTGTATCCGCATCCCCCTCAGGGGTTGGGGTTCCCCTGGCAGCCGCGGCGATTTCGGGAGGGTATGTGCCTGTAGGAGCTTTACTTCAGCACATGCCGAAATACGACGGGCACAATATGGCGTTGCAAGATTGGGCTGAGAGAATCCGGAGTATTCTGCGCATGTGTAATTTGACCCCCGCGTTACGCGCTGAGCTGGCCTTAAATGCACTGGAGGGCAATATTAGACGTATGGTGATGGTGCGCCCAGAATCAGAGAGGGATACGTTAGAAAATATTTTGGAACTGTTAGAGGGGAGTTTGGGGGGCCGAGCGCGTGTGGCCCAGCTTCGGTCCCTATTCTTTAATCGTCCCCAGAGAGAGTGTGAGTCCCTGATGCAGTACTCTAATATCTTGCAAGAGACGCTGAATGAGATGCAGCGACTAGACCAGGGGGCCATGGGAGCGTTCCGGGAGGTAGACCGCTTGCTCCGGGATCAATTCATCACCGGTTTAGCTAATAGACTTCTCCGGGACAAACTGTTGGAAATGGCCCGGGCTGCACCAGAATTATCCTTCTGGCAGATTTACCGAGCTGCAGTGGAAAGGGAAGAGAAATCTGCTCACGTGCCCGAGGGGTCAGTGAACAGTGCCCAGCTGGAGGAAGGTGGGTCATCAGGGTCAGGGGGAGAGGGGTTGGTGAGCGTGGTACAAGCTTTGCGTGCTGAGGTGAAGGAGTTGAAGCTGAAATTGTCTCAACTGACAGTTGATCCCGCCTCTACCCCCTCACGGGGGCCTCCTGCCCCACCCCCTGGAACGGTGACCCCACAGACGGCCAGGTCGTCCTATCAGAATGAGTCAAGCCCTCGTCCACGAGGAGCAATCACCTGCTGGAAGTGTGGGCGCCAGGGACACATCTCTCGTTACTGCCGGACGCTTGCAGCCCCAGAAACCCCGTCGCCGGCTTTAAACTTCCGGCCGCTGCCATGAGAGGGCAAGCAGCAGCGGCCCCACCCACACAAAGCCCTTGACGGAATGAGCAAGATTTGTTTGCATGTAGTCCAGTGATAGAAGCAGAATTTGAAGGGCGGAAGATGAGGTGCTTGGTTGACACGGGATCCGAATGTACTATAATGCCACTGGAAATATATGAGAGATACTTCAGTCGACTAGTGATTCCAGAGGATGGCCGAGTGATACGACTGATCGCCGCAAATAATGGTCAACTGTCAGTCAAGGGAATCGTGTGGATGCAACTAAAAATGTTTGGTCAAGAGCTGGGGCAGAAAGGGGTAGTACTGGTGGATCACCCCCCTAGAAGAGGGATGGAAGTGACGCTCGGAATGAATGTGCTGCGAGACTTGAATCACCAGATGTATGCCAGTGAAGGACCCCGATACTGGGCCCGTGCAACAAGACACCGACCCACACAGAGAATTCTACACCGTCTAGTGCTGAGTTGCGACTTGCTGAAAAGTGCGGTCCCAGGTGGCCGGGTGGGCCGGGTCCGAGTGCCATCGAGGGCCCCGATCCTGCTGGGACCAAGACAAGAGGAACTCTTAATGCTGCCTGTGGGAGCTGCACAGAGATTGAATGGGCTTGAAGTGCTACTTGAGCCCGTCCGAGAGGGTTCCTCATTTGCCAAGGTACATGTGGCCCGGTCTCTGGCGATTGTGAAGAATGGACGAGTGCCGGTCCGATGCATCAATGTTTTAGATGAAGCTGTTGCAATTCCTGCTGGAACCATACTGGCTGAACTGTTCGTGCCGTCAGAAAAGGTGCCGGAAAATGCAGGATTCGAACTGCGACCAGACCAACAGTCATCCTGGACCTTTGCGGTCGAGGTAGGCCGGACTGAGCCTCCTACGGAGGAATGGAATGGTCATGTGATCATGGAGCAGATGGGAGTGGATCGGGAGAAGCTGACCCCCGTGCAGTTGGAGCAGTTGGAGAGAGTTTTGTGGGAACATCAAGAGACCTTTTCCCGACATGGAGAGGACTTCGGGTGTACCCAGATGATTGAGCATGAGATTCCAACGGGGGATACTCCACCCATTAGAGAAAGATATCGGCAAATTCCTCCAGCGCTTTATCAAGAGGTGAAGAGCATGGTGGCCAATATGCTGGATAACCAAGTGATCCGAGAGAGCCGGAGTCCCTGGGCGGCTCCTGTAGTTTTGGTCCGCAAGAAAGATGGGACACTCCGCTTTTGTGTGGATTATCGAAAATTGAACGCCCACACCGTACGGGACGCATATCCTTTACCCCGTATTGAAGAATCCCTGTGGGCTCTGGGTCGGGCCAAGTATTTCTCAACGTTGGATTTGGCAAGTGGGTACTGGCAGGTCCCAATGGCTGAAAAAGATCGGGCCAAGACAGCGTTTGTCTTGCCAATGGGGCTCTTTGAGTTCAACCGGATGCCTTTTGGCCTCGCCACCGCCCCGGGAACCTTCCAACGCCTGATGGAACATTGCTTGGGCGATCTAAATTTTGAATCAGTCCTGATATATCTAGACGACATTGTGGTGTTCGGAACCTCATTTGAAGATCATCTGGAGAAGCTGCGTCAAGTTCTCCGGCGGCTCAAGAGCTACGGCCTGAAAATAAAGCCAAAAAAATGTCAACTGTTACGAAACCAGATTGAATATTTGGGGCATCGGGTGACCCCGGACGGGGTACTACCTTTAGACAGTAAGATCAAGGCGGTACAAGAGTGGCCACCTCCTTGTAACCTGCGAGAAGTGCAGGCCTTCCTGGGCCTAGCAGGATACTATCGGCGGTTTGTGCCTAAATTCTCACAAGTGGTGAGTCCCTTGAATGAACTTTTGAGAGGGACAGCGCTAGGTCCTCGAAATCGCCCCATTCCATGGGGGCCCCTACAGAAAAAGGCATTTGATGAAGTGAAAACCGCCCTAACGAGTGCCCCATTGCTGGCCTACGCCCGGTTTGACACCCCTTTTTTGTTGTATACCGATGGTAGTCTTCATGGGTTGGGGGCAGTACTAGCACAGGTGCAGGACGGCCGAGAGCGAGTGATTTCTTATGGCAGCAGATCTTTAAGAGACTCCGAGCGAAATCCGGCTAACTACAGCTCATTCCGGCTGGAATTGCTGGCCCTGGTGTGGGCAATGACAGAACACTTCGCCGAGTATCTAACAGGAGCTGAGGTGCTAGTCATGACGGATAACAACCCGCTAGCTCACTTAGAGAATGCAAAACTAGGAGCGTTAGAGCAGCGGTGGGTCGCCAGACTAGCCAAGTTCAATTACCGCATTAAATTTCGCTCTGGTAGAGAAAACGGCAATGCAGATGCATTGTCAAGAGTGCCCCTTGGGTCATCAGGGGAAGATGTTGACGAACAACTTGAGGACACTGAAACTCCAGCTTTGGGGCAGATACCTATCTTCCAAAGTGTGGTACACTCAAGTGGGGTGGCCACCGGGATGCCCTGTGTCCTGGGTAAAACATCCTCAGATTGGACAAGAGTCCAGGATGAGTGTCCGGACGTTGCACTTGTGCGCCGTTGGGTACAAAACAAGGCCTGGCCCAGTGCAGAGGACAAGGCTCAGTTGTCCATGGAAGGAATGAAACTCCTTCGACAATGGGATAAATTGTGTGTGGAACAAGGTCTTTTGTATCGTAAGGTGTACCTGCCATCGGAGCTGCAGCATCGGTACCAACTGATAATTCCTGTGGGGATGGGTCCACTGGTCGCTCGTGAGGCGCATGAGAAGGGGGCCCATTTTGGAAGTGAAAAGACACTTCAGTGGTTGCAGCGAGTCCTCTACTGCCCTGAGTTGGGAGGGATGGTGGCCGACGCGTGTCGGCAGTGCCGAATTTGTGGGCTCAACAAAAGCCCTGAGCAGCGGGCTCCCACACAGTCTATTAAGACTTCAGCTCCACTGGAGCTACTCATGATTGACTACGTGTTGATAGGGTACTCTACGTCAGGGTACTCCTATTGCCTGGTGATGACAGATCACTTTACCAAGTATGCTGTAGCGGTGCCGACAAGAGATCAGACGGCCAAGTCGGCGGCTGAGGCAGTGTGCCGACATTTCTTCCAAGTGTTCGGGTGTCCGCAGAGAATACATTCAGATCAAGGGGCCTGCTTTCAGGGGACGCTGATGAAAGAGTTGCACCAGCTCTATGGTATCGAGCAGTCGAGAACAACGCCTTACCACCCTCAGAGTAACGGGGCGTGTGAGCGTTTTAATCGGACCTTGTTGCAAATGTTGAGGTCCTTAGAGAGTCAGCAACAGACATGCTGGCCTGAGTATCTCCCCGAATTGATGTGGGCTTACAATAACAGGGTGCACAGTACTACTGGTTACTCACCACACATGTTGATGTTTGGTAGACCTGGCCGAGACATTGAGGATTTGAACATGCCAGATCCCTCCTCCGCCCCCCCTCGGACTGCATCCGAGTGGGTACGAGAGCATCGGCGGCGGTTGAGGGTGGTGCATCAGGTGGTGGGTGACCGCCTTCGCCAGGTGGTCCATAGAGACACGCGACCTGTACAAACAGAGCTGTTCTCTCCGGGAGACAGAGTGTTGGTGAGGACAAAACGACGATCAGGAAAGCCGAGTGACCGATGGGAGGCGATACCGTATCTGATAAAAAAAACTGGTGAACCCTGAGATTCCAGTGTACGAGGTCGAACCGGTGGGGACAGGGGGGCCAACCCGTAATTTGCATCGTAACATGTTACAACGGTGCTGGTTTGAAGATTCGGCGCCTACTCCCCTAGAGCCAGAGGCCATGTTCCAAGGGGCGGGAACTCTGAATATTCTTGAGTTTGATGGTGTGCTTACCCCTGCGCCTGCTTATTTGCCCCCTGTGACCGATCTGGCCTCGGGTGATGAGAATGTTGGGGATATGGAGGATGTTGTTGAGGAGAGTGCATCAGGTCAACTGCTTGGTCCTGACGCTGTATCACAGGACATCGAGCCGCAGGAGGAGACAACTCCACTTGCGCCCACTAACACGACCACGGAAGAGACTTTAGCTCCCTCTAAGGTTGCACCTGTTGATGTAGGACTCAGGAGAACTACACGATCTACGGCAGGAATACCGCCTCAGCGATATGCTCAAGATGAATTTGAGTGGGAAGGTATGTCGAGGACGCCAACCTCTAGTGGGGTGGCATGTAAGAGGGTGAACTGTAGTCCCACTGAGAGGGCACTAGGACCCTGTGGTTTTTGCCTGTTGCAGCAGAGAACAGATCCTGCAAGACTCCGAGAGACAATGTGTGCTGGGGGGTGGGGTTTGGTATCTCGTGTGTAAAGTGAAACAAGGAAGTGAGAGGAGAGAGAGAAAGGCGGGAAGGAAGAGCAGAGCTGCTGTGTTATAGCAAAGAGACTGTGAGAGGATTTTACTGCGAGTTTGTTGGAGAAAAAGAAGCTATTGAGAGACTTTGCATTGCTAACGTTTTTCTGGAGAGGAGCTAACCTTATTTTGAAAGACTGAAACTTTACTGCAAATCCACTACGTGTTTGAGAGTCTGTGATTCCCTGTGCATTGATTGGAGAAACAAGTCTGGCCGATTGCTGATACAGAGACAGACGGGTTGTCGTGGAAGCATTCCTAGGAGCTACAGAAGAAGAGACAATATCGTGAGGCCACTAACTAAGTCCCCGGCGTTTGGGCTCGGCATCCGCCGATCAGACAAGAGGAGCTTGCTGTAACTTATTGGCGCTGAAGATATAGACTGGGCTGCAGCCTGTGCGGATTCCTACCTGAGAGGAGATCCATCTCAGGATACGGTACCATAAGTTATAGATACCCGGGTATCTCTGCTCTGAGTGTTTAATTGTTACTTAGAGGTGTATCTTATATTAGAGTTGTGTAAGTTATACTCAGTGTGCCATTCCAGGGGCTCCCTTTATTACACTACAATCAATTTACACTTGTTCCTGTTTTAGTTTCCTTGTTATGTAAATTTCTTACTAGTCTGTCGTAGCATACAGTTCTCAGGAGACCTTGGAGTGGCACAGTGATTTCAGCTGCCGCTGAGCTGGTGTATCTTGGGGTGCAATTACTTTAAAATTCTCCATATTACCTTTATTGTTTTGCCTTTGAGTAAATACCATTGGAGATTTCTGCCTTAGGGTACCGTCACACAGTGCCATTTTCATCGCTACGACGGCACGATTCGTGACGTTGCAGCGTCGTATAAGTATCGCTCCAGCGTCGTGTACTGCGGTCACACGTTGCAATACACGGCGCTGGAGCGATAATTTCATGACGTATTTGCGATGTAGAAGCCGTTGGTTACTGTGCGCACATCGTATACAACCTGTGTCACACAATGCAATCATGCCGCCACAGCGGGACACTAGACGACGAAAGAAAGTTTCAAACGATCTGCTACGACGTACGATTCTCAGTGGGGATCCGGATCGCAGTAGCGTGTCAGACACAGCGATATCGTAAATGCATCGCTGGAACGTCACGAATCGTGTTGTCGTAGCGATCAAAATTGCACTGTGTGACGGTACCCTTAGTCTTGGTTTGTGACTCACTGGATCTTATTCGGACCTCTGGTCATTACACTCTGGGCAACACTTGCCCACCCTGTGTGTCTGGCCACCCCACTGCCTCATCATGCCTGTTGTGGTGCTGCATATCATTCCCCCTGTGCTCTACTGTCCTCATTCTGCATGTCACCTTCCCAGGTTGGGTCAGTGTCACAGGGTTACCGCAGCGGAGCTGAGCCAGAAGACCACAGTGTTTGGGCGCTCCTAGTACGCTGAGAAGAAGCACTTCTCCAGTGTATTAAACGTGTTTATTTCTTCCAGCAGAACAAGGGTTAATTGGCCATATTGGAAAACTCCTTCATTCAGCTGTGCTTGGTTAGCCACTCCTTTTCCCTATAAAATCTGGGTAAAAAATCAATTACCAAGTCATCGTCAGTTTTAGCAATTTGCTGCATGATCCTGGAGTGGGAGAAGTTTGGATTGTGAAGGAGAGCTGGAGGAATTTATTAGCGACTGTTGGCTGGTTTGTACGCTTGGAAATTCCTTATACGTCACTGTTTTACTTTCTTCCCCCTTCCCACACACCCTGATGAACACCTCTGTTATATGTCTGTGTATATTTTGTGTGTGGAGTTCTCAGTTTACCCTTGTCTTCGTCACCCTGTCTGTCGGGTTGGTGTACTGCCATACACAGTAATAATAATAATAATAATTTTTATTTATATAGCGCCAACGTATTCCGCAGCACTTTACAATTAAGCGGGGACATGTACAAACAATAAATTCAGTACGAGTTAAGACAATTTAAACAGTGACATTAGGAGTGAGGTCGCTGCTCGCAAGCTTACAATCTACAAGGAAATGGGGGGATACAATAGGTGAAAAGTGCTTGTTATTTCAGGTCTGGCAATTATAATACATAGGGATTTTCATACAAAGCTGCATGATCCGGTCATCAGCCCGTGTGTTTAAGTGCAATAGTCAAGTATCAAGTGCAGTTAATCGTGTACATGGAGGGTGTGGAGACAGATGAATAGTAGGGTGCAGATTCAGAGTAATATTTGGAGGGAGGGAACAGGACAAAGTTAGTTTACTGAGTAGTTGGTGGGGTAGGCTTGTTTGAAGAGATGGGTTTTTAAAGCGTGCTTGAATAGGTCGGGGCTAGGTATCAGTCTGATTGTCTGGGGAGGTGCATTCCAGAGAGCTGGCGCAGCACGAGAGAAGTCTTGGAGACGGAGGTGCGAGGTTCGGATTACAGGGGATGTTAGTCTTAGGTCATTTGTAGAACGGAGGGCACGTGTAGGGCGATATACAGAGATGGGAAAGGAGATATAAGGTGGTGCAGAACTGTGGAGAGCTTTGTGGGTGAGAGAGATGAGTTTATACTGGACCCTGTAGCGAATGGGTAGCCAGTGTAATGACTGGCACAAGATGGAGGCATCGGTGAAGCGGCTGGACAGAAATATGACTCTGGCTGCAGCATTCAAGATGGATTGGAGAGGAGAAAGTTTGGTAAGAGGGAGACCGATTAGAAGAGAGTTGCAGTAGTCCAGACGAGAATGAATAAGAGCGACAGTAAGAGTCTTAGCAGTTTCAACGGTGAGAAAAGGTCGGATTCTGGAGATGTTTTTAAGATGCAGGTGACAAGAGCGAGTGAGTGATCGGATATAGGGAGTAAAGGAAAGTTCGGAGTCAAATATGACCCCAAGACAGCGGGCATGCTGCTTGGGAGTTATGGTTCAACCCTCCAGGGTAATTTTGATGTTGGGTAGAGTGAGGTTAGTAGAAGGGAGAAACACAAGAAGTTCCGTTTTGGAGAGATTTAGTTTCAGGTAAAGGGAGGACATGATGTTAGAGACAGCAGACAGACAATCCTTGGTATTTTGAATTAGGGTAGGGGTGATGTCGGGGGAAGAAGTGTATAATTGGGTGTCATCAGCATAGAGATGATACTGGAACCCAAATCTGCTGATTGTTTGTCCAATAGGGGCCGTGTAAAGAGAGAAGAGGAGGGGGCCTAGGACTGAGCCTTGCGGAACCCCGATAGTAAGGGGACGAGGAGAGGAAGAGGAGCCGGCAAAAGATACAGTGAAGGAGCGGTCAGAGAGGTAGGAGGAGAACCAGGAGAGGGCTGTGTCCTTGAGGCCTATGGAGCGGAGCATAGTGAGAAGGAACTGGTGATCCACAGTGTCGAATGTGGCAGATAGATCCAGGAGAATCAGCAGAGAGCAATGACCTTTGGATTTGGCTGTTATTAGATCATTAGAGACTTTAGTGAGGGCAGTTTCAGTGGAGTGTAAAGAGAGGAAACCAGATTGTAAGGGGTCAAGAAGAGAGTTATCCGAGAGATAACGGATTAGACGGGAGTGGACCAAGCATTCCAGGAGTTTAGAGATGAAGGAAAGGTTAGAGACAGGTTTGTAGTTAGCAGTGCAGTTCTGGTCCAGGGATGGCTTTTTAAGTAAAGGGGTTATGATGGCATGTTTAAATGAGGAGGGAAAGATACCTGAAGAAAGAGAGAGGTTAAATATGTTAGTCAGGTGAGTGGTGACCACTGGTGAGAGAGACTGCAGGATATGTGAAGGAATGGGGTCACTGTTGCAGGTTGTAGGCCGAGCAGAAGCAAGGAGCTTGGAGACTTCTTCTTCTGAAACAGGCTCAAAGATGTCTAGTGAGCTTGACGTGCGGCAGGGAAGGGGATCCAGGCACTGAGGAGATTGCGCTGAGATATCCTGATGGATGTGGTTGATTTTTTCTAAGAAATAAGTGGCCAGATCCTCACCGCTGAGGTGACTTTAGGTTTCAGGAGGGAGTTTAAGGTTTCAAAAAGTCATTTTGGGTTGTTGGATAGTGAGGTGATGAGGGTGGTGAAGTAGGATTGTTTGGCCAGATAAAGGGCAGAGTTATAGGTTTTGAGCATGAACTTATAGTGGATGAAGTCATCTGCTAAGAGAGATTTTCTCCACTGCCGCTCTGCACACCTTGAGCAACGCTGCAGGAAGCGTGTTTGCATAGTGTCCCAGGGCTGCCGTTGTCTGTGTCGTGTCTTTCTGCGTGTAGAAGGTTCTGCTTCATCTAGGGCATTCTTCAGTGTATTACTGAAGTGTGACAATGCTAAGTCTGGACAGGAGACGGAGGAGATGGGGGCTAGAGATGTGTGGAGATTGTCCACAAGCTGCTGGGTATTAATGGTATGTGTATTCCGATAAGTGTGGTAAGTGGGGGTGTCCCGGGTGAGGAGACAATTCTTGACAGAGAAGGAAAGAAGGTTGTGGTCCGAGAGCGGGAGAGGGGAGTTCATAAAGTCGTGCAGCGAGCCGGGACGGGAGCAGACCAGGTCCAGAGTATTCCCGTCCTCATGCGTAGGAGAATTAGTAAACTGTGAGAGGCCGAATGAAGAAGTTAGAGAAAGAAGATGAGCGGCAGATTGGGAGAGGGGATCATTGATGGGGATGTTGAAGTCTCCCATGATGAGGGCGGGGATGTCACCGGATAGAAAGTGAGTAAGCCAGGTGGCAAAGTGGTCTAGAAACTGGCGGGAGGAGCCTGGAGGGCGATAAATAACCGCCACTCGCAAGGAGAAGGGCTTAAAGAGTCTGACTGAATTAGAGAGGAAAAGATTGTGAATGTAAGTTAGTTTGACACACAAAGACCGTGCATTCCAGAGAGCACAGTGGAAAGCCATAGGAGAAGGCATGCACTGAATGTTAATAAGATTAGCAGGGTTTCTATATGCAGCTGGAGGAGAGTAATGTATGCTGGTGGAGGGGGGGCCAGGGTTCGGAGAGATGTCACCTGCAACTAGTAGAAGGAGAAATAACAGAAAGAGCAGGTGGTGGGATGATTTGTATGAACGTTTTGAGTGCTGCATGGCGGTAGTGGCCGGTTTGGAGTGGGTAAGAAATGTCAGAAGAGCCTCAGAGTAAGGGTACCTTCACACTAAGCGACGCTGCAGCGATATCGACAACGATGCCGATCGCTGCAGCGTCGCTGTTTGGTCGCTGGAGAGCTGTCACACAGACAGCTCTCCAGCAACCAACGATGCCGAAGTCCCCGGGTAACCAGGGTAAACATCGGGTTGCTAAGCGCAGAGCCGCGCTTAGTAACCCGATGTTTACCCTGGTTACCAGTGTTAAATGTAAAAAAACAAACACTACATACTTACATTCGCATCCCCCGGCGTCCGCTTCCCTGCACTGTGTGAGCGCCGGCCCTAACAGCAGAGCGGTGACGTCACCACTGTGCTTTGCTTTCCGGCCGGCACTGACACACTCAGTGTAGGAAGCTCTGAGCAGCAGCGCGGACGCCGGGGGACGTGACAGACATCAGAAGGTGAGTATGTACTGTTTTTTTTTTACTTTTACAATGGTAACCAGGGTAAATATCGGGTTACTAAGCGCGGCCCTGCGCTTAGTAACCCGATATTTACCCTGGTTACCATTGTAAAACATTGCAGGCATCGTTGCTTTTGCTGTCAAACACGACGATACACGCCGATCTGACAACCAAATAAAGTTCTGAACTTTCAGCAACGACCAGCGATATCACAGCAGGATCCAGATCGCTGCTGAGTGTCAAACACAACGATATCGCTATCCAGGACGCTGCAACGTCACGGATCGCTAGCGATATCGTTGCAAAGTCGTTTAGTGTGAAGGTACCTTTATACATGGGAGAGGGGAGAAGGGAGGGGTGGATATAGAGTGCCCAGAATGTGTTAAAGGGCGGGCGAGTTGTGAGAAAGCAGAAGTAAAAACAAATAAGAAGCAGATTGATATGATTAATGCCTAATGTAGTATGACTGACCAAGCATGATTGATTATAAAACTTATGCACCTTACCTGTCTCCTGCCCTGTCCAACTGCCATTGTCTAACTGCCAAGCACTTTAAACTGTTGCACACGCGAACCCGCACGCGGGCTATCCCAGCCAGACTAAATATATATGAATGGAGTGACTGCTAGCATCATGAACCAAATGGTCACAATCAGCAATTAACCAATTAGCATAAGGCCAGAGCAGGCATTACTATGCAGGGTAGACAACCAATGCTGAACAAGGCCATAAAGCAGTGGGACAAAAGGAAAAAAAAGATAGCTTTGAACACTTTAAATCAGAAGCCAAAAACAGAAAAAAAGAAAACAACACAGGAGTGATGGATAAAATACCATTTGCAAAGTCTTGCGAAATATGATTCAGTTCACACTTGCAGTCAGCACACAAATGGATGGATGGATGGATAAAATACCATTTGCAAAGTCTTGCTAAATATGATTCAGTTCACACTTGCAGTCAGCACACAAATGGATGGATGGATAAAATACCATTTGCAAAGTCTTGCTAAATATGATTCAGTTCACTCTTGTCTCTGGGCACTCGGCATGGTGGGAATAAGGAGGATCAGGGTGAGGATTATGTGGTCCAGAATCACTGTTACTGAGATTGGACCATGTGGAAGACAGGGTGGTGCTGGCAAAGTGACTGGAAGCATTATCTGCTATCCATCCAACCTTTTCACACTGGTCTGGCTTCAAGAGTGGTGTTCCGCACCCCTCTACAAAGTGGGAGAGGAAGCTAGCTTGAGAAGATGTGGTTTTTTTGCTCCTGCGGCAGGCACAATTTCACCTTGCCCGCGGCCTTGTCCTCTGAACTCACCATCAGCATCACGTTGACTTCCCTGTTCCTTACCATGCACTGTGCCTATTTTAAATTACATATGATATATTCCTGTTGAGAAAATGTTGCAGTATTACTATCGCAGAAAATTTTCAAACCTTTGATGGACTTCTTACACTGCAGTATCAATATAGTGATGCTATTTCTAACCAAACAAGTCTAACTTTTTTGTTTTGAGGCACAGCTGGAGCAGTATAAATGCCGTATAATATTTGACTGCTTAAAAAATTTGGAGGAAAATTGGCCCACCTCAGATGGACTTTTTACGCTGCAGTATCAATATAGCGATATTATTTGTAACCAACCAAGTTCTTTTTTTTTTGTTTATATGCACAAGTGAAGCACTATATATGCTGCATATTATTTCACTGCTGAAAAAAAATTGCAGTATTACCATTGCAGGAAAATTATCCCAACTCAGATGGACTTCTTACACTGCAATATCAAAATAGGAATGCTATTTGTAACCAAACAAGTTTTTATGGTTTTGATACACAACTAAAGCATTATAAATACCATATAATATTTCACTACTGAAAAAAATTTGCAGCATTACTATCACAGGAAGTTTTGCAAACCTCAGATGGACTTACACTGCAGTATCAATATAGCAATGCTATTGAGATCCAACCAAGTCTGGCTGTAGATTTTGATGCACAACTGCCACAGTAAAAATGGTCTTTAATATTTCCCTGCTCAGAACAACTTCCAGGATTAAGAGCAAAAAAAAAAAAAGAATATTATTAGCGCTGAGATAGGTTTTGGTATGAGTTGCAGGCTGCAGTATAAAGGGCGTGCAATTAACCCTATCCTGTCCTACACGATCCCTTCAACACAATCTCTCCCTAAGTTATGCTAACAGCAGTATTACTATTTATTTTTGATAACCCTAAGAAGGGCTGTTGTTGTACTTGAAAGACATATTAATGGTCTCTAATCCCTGCCTATATGTAGCTACAATTCTCTCCCCAATTCACCAGCACCTCTCCTTATTCTGCCTGTGTCTAGGGTACATTGTGATGAGCATGGCATCACGGATCTGATGACGCTATGCAGCCATCCGCTCACAGTAATGCCACAACCAAGATGGCTATGACATTACAGTGACTGGTAGGCAATCCCCACGTTTATTGGCTGTCTAAAAAACACCCAACATGCAAGGCGGGGACTTGACCTGAGTATAGAGCACACTAATGCTTGGGCAAGTCACGAGTAGTGGCGAGCACGCTCGTTCATCGCTAGTCGCTTAGTGTCACACATCTGCTGGTGTAACGGGATCCTTAGGCTGTGTGCACACGTGGCTTTTTTTGCGTTTTTTCGCTATAAAAACGCTATAAAACCGTGAAAAAAACGCTCACATTAAGCATCCTATTTAATAGAATGCAATCCACATTTTTTGTGCACATGCTGCGTTGTTTTCCTGGGCGGAAACGCCTTCCAGAAAAAAACACAGCATGTTCATTAAATTTGCAGAATCGTGGGGATTCCGCACACCTAGGAATGCGTTGATCCGCTTACTTCCCGCATGGGGCTATGCCCACCATGCGGGAAGTAAGCAGATCATGTGCGGTTGGTACCCAGGGTGGAGGAGAGGAGACTTTCCTCCATGGACTGGGCACCATATAGAATTAAAATAAAAAATAGTGATATACTCACCTTCTGATGGCCCCCGGAGTCTTCCCGCCTCTCAGCGGTGCACGCGGCCGCTTCCGTTCCCATGGATGCTTAGTGTGAAGGACCTGCGATGATGTCGTGGTTACGTGACCGTGACATCATCGCAGGTCCTGCACACAAAGCATCTATAGGAACGGAAGCCACCGCGTGCACCGCTGAGAGGCGGGAAGACTCCGGGGGCCATCAGAACGTGAGAATAACCATTTTTTTTTATTTTTTTATTATTTTTAACATTATATCTTTTTACTATTGATGCTGCATAGTCAGCATCAATAGTAAAAAGTTGGTCACACTTGTCAAACGCTATGTTTGACAAGTGTGACCAACCTGTCAATCAGTTTTCCAAGCGATGCTACAGATAGCTTGGAAAACGCTAGGATTCTGCAAGCTAATTATGCTTGCAAAACGCTAGGAATATGCATGCCAATTCCGCATGCGATATACCCACGGCATGAGTTGCAGAATTGCCGCGGCAATTCTGCGACGTGTGCACTTAGCCTTAAACTTGACTTCTCCATTAACATGTTTTCATACTTATCTGAGCAAATGTTATTCCAATAGAAGGGGAGATAGTCAGCAGTTACAATAATAGCACTTATCTTCAGTGGAAGCACTAGCCTGGAAAAATAGAGTGTATAGGGTTTGCAAACATTTCTACCTGTAATGTGAAAGTGGAAGCTCTTTCAGAACTTCTCTAATTTTTATCAGTCTCTGCTCCTCCAGTTGTATAGCCACTGCATCCTGAAAAAGACAAAATTACAACACATAAACATATGCCAGAGTCGATTCTAAATGTTTGCTTGGGAAACATCTGGTAAGTTTCTGGCCACAATGGGAACATCTGATGTGTTTCTGGCTATGATGGGAACATCTGATGAGCTTTTGGCTATGATGGGAACATCTGATGAGTTTCTGGTTATGGTGGGAACATCTGATGTGGTTCTGGCTATGGCTGGAACATCTCAGGCCATGATAGGAACATCTGATGTATTTCTGGGTATGGTGGGAACATCTGATGAGCTTATGGCTATGATGGGAATATCTGATGTGTTTTTGACTATGGTGGGAATATCTGATGTGTTTCTGGCTATGGTGGGAACATCCGATGATTTACTGGCTAATGTGGGATCTGTCCTTTGTTGTTTTTTTTTGTAATGTGTGGAGTGGTTTGCATGTTGACTGAGGATAGTTGAAGTAAATAACGAGTGTTTTATGATGGTGGAACCATTTGAAGGTTCTAAGGATTTCTAAGGATAGTAGGGATATTTAATAGGGCATCTGGGGATGGTGAGACCATTTGATGAGTTGCAATACAGTCTGAATTGTTAGGCGAACATGTTTGATATACGTACAGCAAACTTGTCATAGAGCTGATATGTTAGAAGTGGATTAGGCAATTCTCTGAAATATGCTTTGCAGAGGGAGCTGACACAGTGGACATCTTGCAGGTAAGTACTCTTATTTAAGTCGGGGGGGCGTTCTATGTCAAACTCCTGTCTGGATTGGAGAGATAACACAACAATATTATACAACATAATGTCCTCTAAATCAATTTTCATGTTTTTATTCTGGGGAACAATTTAAAAGCCACATACCTCAATTTCTGTACATTGGAGGCAATGCCGCACAACCTGTAGATACCATCCACGATTCCATGTTCCTCCACAAACTCTGCACAACTTTTCAGAACCTGAGGAACTGACCACACAAGCTTATAAGTTGGTGATTTCACTGTGCTGGACCTTTTGAAATTGTTCCAGAAAATGAAATATTTCTCCCAGAAAATTATTGCAATTCCACATGTTTTGTTATACACGTGTTTGTTTCCTTTGTGTGTATTGGAAGAACACAAGAAAAAACAGCAAATTGGACATAATTTCACACAAAAACGCAAAAATAGGCAAGACAAAATTGTTGGCACCCTCAACTTAATGTTCGGTTTCACACCTTTTGGAATAAATAACTGCAATCAATCACTTCCTATAATCATCAACAAGCTGACATCTCTCAACTGGAATTTTGGAGCTCTTTTCTTTTGAAAACTGCTCTAGGTCTCTCATATTTGAAGGCTCCTTCTCCCAACATCAATTTTTAGATCTCTCCACAGGTGATCAATGGGCTAATTGAAGTATGTTTGGAGTCATTGTCCTGCTGGAAGACCCATGACTTTGGATGCAAACCCAGCTTTCTGACACTGGACACTACATTGCCACCCAAAATCTTTTTGAAATCTTCGGATTTCAAGATGCCTTTCATGATATTTCAGTATCATTGGAATGATGTGCATTAACAAAAAGCTCTATCTTGGTCACATCTGTTCACAAGATTGGTGATGAGTGAGTATACTCGTTGCTCAGGTTTTCCCGAGCACGCTCGTGTGATCTCCGAGTATTTGTTAGTGTTCGGAGATTAAGTTTTCATCTGGGCAGCTGAATGATTTACAGCTATTAGCCAGCTTGATTACATGTGGGGATTCCCTAGCAACCAGGCAACCCCCACATGTACTCAACCTGGCTAATAACTGTAAATCATTCAGCTGCCCAGATGAAAACTAAGGCTATATGCACACGTTGCAGATTTGACTGTGGAATTTTCTGTGCAGATTCTGCATTTCTTGGCAGAAAATGCAGGTCAGAATCTGCACTCTTTTTGGTATGTGCACACGGTGCAGATTTTTCTTCCTTTTTTTACCCCTGTGGATTTCTATTATGGAATGGGTGGAGAAACGCAGCAGATCTGCAAAAAGAATTGACATGCGCCTTTTTTTGAATCTGCTGCGTTTTCTGGGCAGATTTTTCTGCACCATTAGCACAGCATTTTTTTTGCCATTGATTTACATTGTACTGGGAATCACTTGCGGATCTGCAGCGTTTCTGCACGGAAAAAAACGCTGTGGATCGGCAAGAAATCTGCAACATGTGCACATACCCTAAATCTCCGAACACTAACAAATACTCGGAGATCACCCGAGCGTGCTCAGGAAAACCCGAGCAACGAGTACACTCGCTCATCACTACACAAGATGCTTTCCCAAAAGGATTTCGGCTTACTCACTTACATTTTGACAACAGTGTCATGGGTTGTAGACTTCTTGATTATGATGCGCACCGTGGACAAAGGAACATCAAGATCTCTGGAGATGGACTTGTAACCTTGAGATAGTTGATATTGTTCAACAATTTTGCTTCACAAGTCCTCAGACAGACAGTCTCAGACAGTTCTCTCCTCTTTCTGTTCCCCATGCTTAGTGTGGCACACACAGACACACAATGCAAAGACTGAGTCAACGTCTCCCCTTTTTATCTGGTTTCAGGTGTGATTTTCATATTGCCCACACCTTTTACTTGCCACAGGAGAGTGTGAAGGAGCATCACATGCTGGAAACAAAGTTGTTCACCCACAATTTTGGAAAGGTGGCAACAATTTTGTACAGCCCTTTTTTGGGTTTTGTGTGGAATTATCCAATTTGCCATTTTTTCTGTTGTTCCAATACATACAGAGGAAATAAATGTTTGTATAATAAATCGTGTGTAATTGCAATCATTTTCTTGTAGAAAAGCTTCATTTTCTGGAACAATTTCAAGTGTGCCAGCACTTTCGACCATGACTGTATATCCTAACAGCGAGGGAGCCCTACTTTACACATGTCTTCTCTTTGTTGTCACTATACCTGACACAATCTTTTCTGTGAAGCCGAAAGCATTAAGCTTTTATAACAAACTCCGACAAAATTGTTAGCGGCTTCCTCAGAGTCTTATTGTGTTTTTCAGCCAGGGTTATTCTCTGTATAGCAAACATTTTCTTTATTCCTTGCAAGGATCTAGACAAATTTATTTTGACAACTCCATGTACAACCAGGTCACAATCTTGTCTCTGGTGTTCCTGTATCTCATAACCACATGGTGATCAGATGCTTTTACTTATATTTTGTCAAATTTCCACTTGGTAGCATTGGTGTAATTTAAGTGATGGCAATGTTCAGTGACATTGGTTTTCTCAGACAAACTTACAGCTCCTCTGTAAACATAGCTTTGGGGCACCGAAGGTTTATTAATTCAGATCCAGGTCTCAGGCTTTGGAGAACAGTTGTGGAACAGGGACCAGATGGAGTCCAAAGTGACTCCATCTGCTTCATTATATTGAATGGTTCCATCTGTGGTCTATCTGAATCCCATTTTTTGAGTGTTTAGTCAGAAACACCAACGCTAAGCGTAGAGCATATGATAATTTTGAACCTATCTTTATTCTGATCATTAGGAGGTAGAATTAAAAAATAATCAGCAGTTCAGGATTTTTTCCATCGTTCACAGATGCAGTACAAGTGATAGGTAGAAATAAAGATGCGCACTCAAAAATAGATAGCGGTGCTGGCTAGACCGGAGAAAGATCCAGATACTAAAGCATATAGCATACAGCCGCACTCTTGAGGGTTCCTTCCAAATATAAGTTTATTATCATACAAAAAAGGTTCACCACAGTGATAAGTGACAAAAAAAGAGATACAAATTTCTCAAGCGATTCTTTTAGAGGACAAGAGGTGATAGGGTGTGGGGTAGAGGATCAGAGAGTCCAGCAAACAGGAGAGTCCAGCTGTTGGGGGAAGAAGACAGTAGTGGACAGTTGGAGTGTGGGATGAAGGATCAGAGAGGGCAGCAGACAGGAGAGGGGAAGCTGCTTAGGGAGAGTACAGATAGAGTGCGGTGTGGAGGACAGAAGATAGAAGAGGAGAGCGTCTGGGGCAAAGGACAAGAATGGACAGCTGGGGTGGCGGGTGAAGGATCAGAGATAGCAGCAGGCAGGTGAGGGAGGCAAGACTAGAAGAAAAATACATTTTCTATATAACTTTGTGTGGGTATACAGACTCCTCCTTTCAGTGCCCATTACGCAGCTCAGACGCCACATCATGTAGGAGAAAGGAGAGACAAGATTTTTATGTCCTCCCATTGCAGAGTTCTTGTTCCATGGAAGAGCAGACAGTGGTTCTACATCTCTGTGCTGACGGGCAGGCTCGCCGCTTAAGAATTATTAAGTGAGTGCAGGAAGGAAAAAATGTTCCATGCTTTTTGGCCCAGGCACTCTTGAGACTGTAGGCCATATAACAGTCCCTTTGGCTGCTACAGGGGTAGTTCTACCCCCGGTATCACTGTAATCGTACTGACTTGAAGAATCGTGCTGTGTTATCACTTGCACTTCAACATATAGTATACAGCCACACTCTTGAGGGTTTCTACCAAATATAAGTTAATTATCGTACAAAAAAAGATTCACCACAGTGATAAGTGACAAAAAAGAGATACTAATTTATCAAGCGATTCCTTTAACGTTTCGACCCGAGCCGGGTCTTTCTCAAATTCGCTAAAAAAAATAAACATTGTGAGTGTAATATACAAGACAAATTATGTAATATACACAAACATATTAACAACATAAAAGACCAAGAAAAATAAAAAATTAGAAAAATATATAAAATTAGACTCCCCTGTAACATCAAATATAAACTTACTGATCCCATAGCAGATAAGTCACATATAGATCAAAAAGTATTATTAAGATAGAGATAAAAAAAAATATATATTTTAACAATATTAAAATATACACAAGAAATTGAGCAGAGTGCCTCAAACCGTAGAACACGTATACACAAGGAGGTTTAGCTGGAGCAGTGTGCATGAATACACAGGAACATATGTCAATGCAACCAAGTACATTCTGTGTCAATCTGTGGACATCAATATGCATAATTTTACAGGAACGGTATGCCACCTATGTAGATGACAGGGAAGGCACAAAAAAGGAATTTATAGATACATAATTAATACAGCCCTGCTTAGAATACACATGCAGCTAATAAACCACTATAGAGCCATATGATATAGAGGCAAATGCTGCATATGTGCCTATGATAAAAAAAATTTTTTTTATAGGACCAATACCCTGTGCCTAATACATGTTACCGGGGTCTGCGCTGTCTCCACAAATAAGATGCCCAGTGGCACGCTACAACTCCTGATCCCCTGTAACATCAGTTTGGGAAATTTAAGCGATAAACAGTATCAAGATAAGTCATAGAAGGGACCAAAGAAATTCATGAAAATGCACTATTAACCCCTTTCTGACATCAGACGCACTATCCCGTCGAGGTGACCTTTGACGGGATAGTACGTCATATGTGATCAGCCGCGATCACGGGGGGAGCGTGGCCGATCGCGGCCGGGTGTCAGCTGATTATCGCAGCTGACATCCGGCACTATGTGCCAGGAGCGGTCCGTGACCGCTCCCGGCACATTAACCCCTGGAAGACTGCGATCAAACAAGATCGCAGCATTCTGGCGGCATAGGGAAGCATCGTGCAGAGAGGGGGCTCCCTGCATGCTTCCCTGAGACCCTCAGAACAACACGATGTGATCGCGTTGTTCCAAGGGTCTCCTACTGTCTCCTCCCTTCAGGCCCCAGGATCCAAGATGGCAGCGGGGTCCTTCCGGGTCCTGCAGGGAGGCGGCTTGTCAGTGCCTGCTAGCCGGCAAGCCTCCTGCAGTGCCTGTCAGATCGCTGATCTGACACAGTGCTCTGACACTATATAGTGATGTCCCGCCCTGGGACAATGTAAAAAAGTAAAAAAAAAAAAAATATTACACTCTGTAAAAATATTAGAAAAAAAAACCTAAATAAAGAAAAAATAAATAAATAAATATTGTTCCAATAAATACATTTCTTTATGTAAATAAAAAAAACAATAAAAGTCCACATATTTAGTATCGCCGCATCCGTAACAACCCGACCTATGAAACTGTCCCACTAGTTAACCCCTTCAGTGAACACTGTTAAAAATAAAAAATAAAAAACAAGGCAAAAAACAATGCTTTATTATCATACCGCCGAATAAAAAGTGGAATAAAACGCAAAAAGATGGATATAAATAAACATGGTACCGCTGAAAACTTCATCTTGTCATGCAATAACGAGCAGCCACACAGTGTCATCATGAAAAAAATAAAAAAGTTATAGCCCTCAGAATAAAGCGATGCAAAAATAGTTTTTTTTTAAAATATAAAATAGTTTTTATTGTATAAAAGTGCCAAAACATAAAAAAAGATATAAATGAGGTATCGCTGTATTTGTACTGGCCCGAAGAATAAAACTGCTTTATCAATTTTACCAAACGCGGAACAATATAAACGCCCCCCAAAGAAATTCATGAATTGCTGGTTTTTGTTCATTCTGCCTAACAAAAATCAGAATAAAAAGAGATAAAAAAAAGTAATGTGCCCGAAAAAGGTACCAATAAAATCGTCCGCTTGTCCCGCAAAAAACAAGACCTCACATGACTCTGTGGACCAAAATCTGGAAAAATTATAGCTCTCAAAATGTGGTGATGCAAAAACTATTTTTTGCAATAAAAAGCGTCTTTTGGTGTGTGACAGCTGCCAAACATAAAAACCCGCTATAAAACCTCGCTATAAATAGTAAATCAAACCCCCTTTATCACCCCCTTAGTTAGGGAAAAATTAAAAAATTTATTTATTTCCATTTTCCCATTAGGGTTAGGGTTGGGGCTAAAGTTAGGGTTGGGGCTTAAATTAGGGTTAGGGTTGGGGCTAAAGTTAGGGTTAGGGTTGGGGCTAAAGTTAGGGTTAGGGTTGGGGCTAAAGTTAGTTTTAGGGTTGGGGCTAGAGTTGGGGTTAGGGTTTGGATTACATTTACGGTTGGGTTAGGGGTGTGTCAGGATTAGGGGTGTGGTTAGGGTTATGGTTAGGGTTGGGATTAGGGTTAGGCGTGTGTTGGGGTTGGGATTAGGGTTAGGGGTGTGTTCGGGTTAGGGGTGTGGTTAGGGTTATAGTTAGGGTTGGGGCTAGGGGTGTGTTGGGGTTAGGGGTGCGGTTAGGGTTGGGATTAGCGTTAGGGGTGTGTTGAGCTTAGGGTTCGAGTTAGAATTGGGGGGTTTCCACTGTTTAGGCACATCAGGGACTATGCAAACGCAATATGACGTCCGATCTCAATTCCATCCAATTCTGCATTGAAAAAGTAAAGCGTGTTCCTTTCCTTCCGAGCTCTGCCGTGCGCCCAATCAGTGGTTTACCCCCACATATGGGGTATCAGCGTACTCAGGACAAATTGGACAACAACCTTTGATGTCCAATTTCTCCTGTTACCATTGGGAAAATAAAAATTTGGGGGCTAAAATATCATTTTTGTGGGAAAAAATGATTTTTTATTTTCACGGCTCTGCATTATAAACTTTAGTGAAACACTTGGGGGTTCAAAGTTCTCACAGCACATCTAGATAAGTTCCTTGGGGGTCTAGTTTCCAATATGGGGTCACTTTAGGGGGCTTTCTACTGTTTAGGTACATCAGGGGCTCTGCAAACACAACGTGATGCCCGCAGAACATTCCATCAAAGTCTGCATTCCAAAACGGTGCTCCTTCCCTTCTGAGCTCTGCCATGCACCCAAACGGTGGTTCCAGCCCACATATGGGGTATCAACGTACTCAGGACAAATTGCACAACAACTTTTGGGGTCCAATTTCTCTGGATTCCCTTGGGAAAATATAAAATTGGGGGCTAAAAGATCATGCGACATGGCGTCTGATCTGAATTCCAGCCAATTCTGCATTGAAAAAGTCAAACGGTGCTCCTTCCCTTACAAGCTCTGCCATGCGCCCAAACAGTGGTTTACCCCCACATATGGGGCATCAGCGTACTCAGGACAAATGGCACAACTTTTGGGGTCCAGTTTCTCCTGTTTCCCTTGGGAAAATAAAAAATTTGAGGCGAAAAAATCATTTTTGTGAAAAAAATATGATTTTTTATTTTTACGGCTCTACATTATAAACTTCTGTGAAGCACTTGGGGGTTCAATGTGCTCACCACACATCTAGATAAGTTCCTTAGGGAGTCTACTTTCCAAAATGGTGTCAATTTTGGGGGATTTCTACTGTTTAGGCACATCAGGGGCTCTCCAAATGCGACATGGCGTCCTATCTCAATTCCAGCCAATTTTGCATTGAAAAGTCAAATGGTGCTCCTTCCCTTCCGAGTTATGCCTGCGCCCAAACAGTGGTTTACCCCCACATATGGAGTACATTGGACTCAGGACAAATTGTACAACAACTTTTGGAATCCAATTTCTCCTGTTACCCTTGGTAAAATAAAACAAATTGGATCTGAAGTAATTTTTTTAAAAAAAAAAAGTTAAATGTTCATTTTTTTTAAACATTCAAAAAATTCCTGTGAAGCATCTGAAGGGTTAATAGACTTCTTGAATATGGTTTTGAGCACCTTGGGGGGTGAAGTTTTTAGAATGGTGTCACACTTGGTATTTTCTATCATATAGACCCGTCAAAGTGACTTCAAATGTGATGTGGTCCCTAAAAAAATGGTGTTGTAAAAATGAGAAATCGCTGGTCAAATTTTAACTCTTATAACTCCCTAACAAAAAAAATTTTGGTTCCAAAATTGTACTGATGTAAAGTAGATATGTGGGAAATGTTACTTATTAAGTATTTTGTGTAACATATCTCTGTGATTTAAGGTCATGAAAATTCAAAGTTGGAAAATTGCAAAATTTTCTAAATTTTTGCCAAATTTGCATTTTTTTCACAAGTAAACGCAACTAATATCAAAGAAATTTTACCACTATCATGAATTACAATATGTCATGAGAAAACATTGTCAGAATCACCAAGATCCGTTGAAGCGTTCCTGAGCTATAACCTCTTAAATGGACAGTGGTTAGAATTGTAAAAATTGGCCCTGTCGTTAACGTGCAAACCACCCTTGGAGGTAAAGGGGTTAAACAGTCAAAGGAAAATAAGGAGCCATATATATGCAATCATCATGCTATCAACAAGAGCAGGAAAAAAGAATAAAAGAAAAAAATAGAAAAAATAGTGCCATGAAAAAAAATATACTGACCAGTGTGGGGAAACGGATGGACCAGAGATTGTCCCGCATAATGCCCGCTCTCCCATTAACGTGGGCATAACGCTACTCAGACAATGCAGGGTTAGGGTAAAACAGTGTGGCAATGCTTTATTGAACCACAAAATAGGCAGATAACACATAGAACAGTCCCAGCAAAATTCCCCAAGATGGTGCACATTACAGAGTCTCACCCTTCCGCTGACCCTCCTGTATAATAGCAGAAATAGCAGATGTTACATCAGAGCTCCCAGGGAGGGCTACCCCACCTGTGGTGCACACACAGAGAGGCGGTAACAACAAGTGTAGGAAGATGACAGTCCATTGAGTCCATATGAGGTACAAGGCCAGTTGACAAGAGAGTCACAACCTGGCTTATCCGAACATCTCCGTGGAGCCAGGCGACCAGCGGGTCCCAATCCTGGCTTTCTCCAAATGTATCCAGGGTCCAGCGATGCTGAATAGAGCAGATTTGTATTCTTCCAACCCGAGCCAAAAACCCCTAGGTATTTTCCTCTGCAATGATAGATCTGTGTCCCTCGTGATGGATCCATGATATTGGCTGCTGTTCTGTCTCTGTTCCTTTGGGTATATATGTATTGGCAGAATCTCTGGCTGTCTCTCTGTCTCATGGTCTCTTTATACTGAGGCCTGTAACCTATTTTTAGATTTACCCAGTGTCCTTCAGTCCACCCTCACAGATAAGGGAAACAATGGTGATGAGATCAAGTAGCATTGCTTGATTATTTAAACTATTTGCATAGTTTTCCCCCTCTCTGCTTTTGAAGTCAACAAACTGGCTCAGTAACAAAATGCATAATTAGCATAGCAGCAGACCTCACCATTCATCAAGGAAAGCGCACACTATGTTATACAGGAAAGATATATATCTTGGTACCACTATGTTATATGGAAGATTAACTTACAAGTCAATATTCCAGGCTTACATAAACAAAAGTCTGTTTTCTTGACCCACCATAAATCAACACTTAAATCCAAAAGCCAACATACAGATAAAAAGTTAATTCTTCTTGGTTTGCTAAACATAGTCATCTGGGTAATTAAGATATAAGCTAGTTTCTTCACATTGCTCCCCCATCTTAATTAGAAACATGTGTTAGGATTCCGATCATCCTCCACTTATGGGGAGCAGTCCACAACAAGTCCTTAAGCACGGTCACGAATGTAAGAGGTCTCACCTTAATGACACAAAACTTTCTATCATCCAGTTTCCTCAGAGCATATTCCATGTCTTCCTTGCGAAAATAAGCTCCACATGTAATTGAAGGAGAAACGATTCATATCCATTGGATCCACACATGGCTTTCTCCGCATTCTGTAGTTCCTGGATTAAATTCCATTCAATCCATTGAAGCTGACACATCTCCTGTAGTTTCCGTTTCTTGTTGAAGTCATATATCCACTTTGGTCTTCTTCCCAAGGCCAAGTTGGTGGGATTGGACATAGTATTGTACGAAAGCTGCTGTGCATGCCTTACCAATCATTGGTCAATGGAGCAGATCTGTATTCTTCCAACCGCAGCCAAAAAACCCTAGGTTGTTTCCTGCAGAATGATAGATCCGTGTCCTTCGTGATGGAGCCATGATATTGACTTCTGTCCCGTCTCTGTTCCTTTGGATGTATATATCTTGGCAGAATCTCTGGCTGTCTCTCTGTCTCAGGATCTCTTTATACAGAGGCCTGTAACCTATTTTTAGATTTAACCAGTGTCCTTCCGTCCACCCTCACAGATAATGGAAACAATGGTGATGAGATCAAGTAGCATTACTTGATTATTTAAACTATTTAGATCTTACATATGAGTATAACATGAATTAAAGGGCTCCCTAGACTGTTTTTGTTTTTTGCAGAATCTAATTTGACATTTTTTTGTATCTGTTTCTAGTTTTGAAAATTATTTTAAAATTTGATGAATAAAGATTTATGTGAATTTTATACATTTCGTACTTAAGCTCTGTTTTTTCATTGTAGTTATTTAAACTATTTGCATAGTTTTTCCCTCTCTGCTTTGGAAGTCAACAAACTGGCTCCGTAACACAATGCATAATTAGCATATCAGCAGACCTCACCATTCATCAAGGATAAGCACACAATGTTATATGGAATATCCGTTTACAAATCAATATTTCAGGCTTACATAAACAAAAGTCTGTTTTCTTGACCCACCAGAAATCAACACTTAAATCCAAAAGCCAACAGACAGATAAAAAGTCAATTCTTCTTGGATTGCTAAACAAAGTCGCCTGCGTAATTAAGATATAATCTGGTTTCTTCACAACCAGGTTCAAGTATTAGTAGAAATACAATGGTGATGAGCTGGTATTTCATGTAAAGCTGTGAAGAAGCTGGGCCTCTATGACAGTTCCTGGTGCCTGCACACTGCAGGACTTTGCTGGCCCTCAACAGGTCAGATAAGTATGCTTGTGTAGGAGCGCTGTGTCAAGCAGACTGTGTGGATGATGACCAGACACGTCATCCACACAAAGCAAGCAGAAGGGCGGTATCGCAAGAAGATTTGAGGCGCCGAACCAAGAAGAGCGACACTCCCTGGACCCGACTACCCTAGATGTGAGTATAATAAAAGTTATTTTTCTTCAGTTACAGGTCAGGTTGGGGGCAGATATATAGCATTATAGAATGCTGTAGATAAGCCCTGAAAGGCGATGGCCAAATCTCATATTGTGTAAATCTGGTGACTGGTTCCCTTTAATCCTCTCCCCACACTAAACGCAGGCTACTCTGCGTGGGCTCAATCCCCTAGACCTGAGGACACAGGGTAAGTGCTCCCTTGCATCCCCCCTCCCTCACATTCATGCTGCATTTTCTCATCATTTCCTCTGCCTACCTTATCTCCTAGCCCCATTGAGGCAACCAGGCAATCCACTACCACCAATATATTACCTACATACTTATCCCTGCATCTGAAGCTCACTGGTATGTGTCAATCTATACAAACCTTTCCTTCACCCCCTCCCCCACATATCACTGCTCCCCTCCTTATTTCTACTCTATGCTCCCCAGCTTTACATGAAATACCAGCTCATCTCCATTGTATTTTTACTAATACTTGAACCTGGTCAGTATATATTTTTTCATGGCACTATTTTTTCTATTTTTTACCTTTTTTTTCCTGCTCTTATTATATGCATATGGCGCACCCTACCTGGGCAGTGGGGTACTCTGTTCCGGGTCCGGTCGCTATTAAAAGGGATGTCACGGTGGCTGCCACCTGGTCCGTGGCCCTGGGCGCCCAATTAAAGGGGAAAGGTCTTTTAAGGGAAATTGTGATAAAGTCTGTCGTGACTCCACCTGTGGAGTTCGGTCAATAGGGGGACCGATGCTGCTTTAAAGGGGTCCTCTGGGGGATGTTGTTGCAGCAATGATGGTAACGTTTTCCACAGGTGAAGCTGGGTCCCCAGGGCTCCTAAGATGTGTAGCAAGATTGTGTATGCCGAAGAATAAGTGGAGTACACAGATTGTAAAGTCTTTACCTGGTTTACTGAAGATGTAGTAGTCCACAGTCCAGGGTACCAGACACAGGTGTCCTTTGGTCTGGCTGGCTCAGAGGCAATGGGAGAAGCTCCTTCTTAGTTGAAGTCCATGAGCCTTTCCTACTTGCGCTGTTGTATGAGGTCCCTGCTGTCTGCTCTGCGTCTCTCTCCCCGAAGGGAAGGCAACATCACTGTAACAACCGGTTACCTGAGGTGTTTACACATATATATGGCTCCCTATTTTCCATTGACTGTTTAATATTTTATTTTCATGATTTTCTTTGGTCGCTTCTATGACTTACCTTGATACTGTTTATCGCTTAAATTTCCCAAACTGATGTTACAGGGGAGTCTAATGTTATATATTTTTATTGTTTTGTATTTTTCTTGGCCTTTCTTTATGTATTGTTAATATGTTTATGTTTACCTATTTGTCTTGTATATTACACTCACAATGTTTATTTTATTTTTAGCGAATTTCAGAAAGACCCGGGCTTGGGTCGAACGTTAAAGTAATCGCATGAGAAATTTGTATCTCTTTTTTTGTCACTTGTCACTGTGGTGAACCTTTTTTTGTATGATAATAAACTTATATTTGGTAGGAACCCTCAAGAGTGTGGCTGTATACTATATGCTGAAGTGCAAGTGATAACACAGCAGTATTCTTCAATCAGTACGATTACAGCGATACCGGGGGGCAGAACTACCCCTGTAAGTCTGTAGCAGCCAGAGGGACTGTTATGGGGCCCACAGTTTCGAGAGTGCCTGGACCAAAAGGAAAGGAACATTTTTTCTTTCCTGCACTCACTTAATAGTTCTTGAGTGGCAAGCCTGCCCATCAGCACAGAGCTGTTGTAGAACCTCTGTCTGCTCTTCCATGGAACAAGAACTCTGCAATGGGAGGACATAGAAATATTGTCTCCCTTTTTTCCTGCAAGAGGCGGCACGGCATCTGAGCTGTGTAATCAGCACTGAAAGGAGGGGGGAGAGGAGTCTGTATACTCATACAAAGTTGTATAGAAAATGTATTTTTCTTCTCGTCTAGCCTCCCTCACCTGCCTGCTTCTTGCATAGTTTGGTCGCAGAAGAAACTTGTGAGAGTAGATTATATGGGGTAATTCAACTTTAATCTACACAGACCATGAGGTATAAGCATCAGCTTCTTAATACAGCATAACAGGAAGTCTGAAGGACCTTTTACCAGAGAGAAAGTGAAACCAAAGTACAACAAGTATATGCATTACATTCAACTAATCATATAACAGTAATAACATTGCCATCTACTGTCAGAAACGTGTAAACAAAAAAAGTGCTTACAAGTCCAACTAATTGGACCACCTGAGAGCAAGAAAAGATAGCCACTGGTATATTTCCTGTCAGCTGGATCTCTAGCCCTGTCTGCATCAACGTGTCCGGTTAAAATGCATTTCTCACTTTCAGGTAGTTTCAGTTTAACGCTGCTAGTCCCTTTCAAATAACAGATTACCCTCTTCACTGCATTCCAATCCATTTTGTTTGGCTTTGACGCCTTCCTGCTCAAAATTCTCACTGCTGCTCCAATGTCTGGCCTTATAATGGTGGCAACATATAATAATTTTTCCATTGCCTTTCTGTATTATTCATTATTCGGTAACAGATTCTGTTCACTATTTATTTTCTTCAGATAGTTGGTTTCCATTGGAGACTTTACTGGTTTTGCATCTTTCAATCCAAATGTTTCGATTATGTCTTGAATCATGTGATTTTGATTAAGAAGGAAATTCCCATCTTCTTCTCTTTCTATCTGTATTCTTAGGTACTTTTTCACATTTCCCGGATCTTTGATCTCGAAGTGTTGATCCAAAGTATTCACTGTCTTTGCTTCATCCATTTCTTTTTCAAAACAAACTAAAATATCATGCACATATATCAGCACATAGATCAATCTGTCAGTCTCTTTGTATATAGACAAGGATCTGAGTTGCTTCTTTGAAAATGTTCATTTAAGAGTAGTGTTGAGCATTCCGATACCGCAAGTATCGGGTATCGGCCGATACTTGCGGTATCGGAATTCCGATACCGAGATCCGATACTTGCCGCGTATCGGATACCGGAATCGGATGTTCTCAGGATTCAAACTGCACGAATTCAGCCAATGAGGAATGATTCTGAGTGTGGGCACATCCTGTTCAGCATGGTGGGCATGAAACTACTGGCAAGGCTGTGATTGGCTGCTGAAATGATGTCATGCTGCAGTTTAAAAGTCGCTGGCGCCATTTTCGCTCACTCTGCTGTGAATTCAGTTAGTGACAGGACGCTGTTTGCTGACTGAGGGCCAGTTGAGATAGCGATTTGCTTCATTGTTCTTTTTCAAGGCTAATTTAGCAACCGCTGTGTTCACCTACTAATCACCTTGCTTTTGCCTTGCAGCGCTGTTTTCACAGCGATCTGCAAGGTCTCTGTGTGTGTGTGTGTGTGCAGCCCACTCTCTAGTCTGTGTGCAGCCATAGGCCATAGCTGGTTGTATTCAGTTCAGGGAGGGTGGTTCACTGCCTCATACTGTTTTCTTTTTTTTTTTCTTTTTCAAGTAGTGCAGGCTGCTGCACATTTTTGCTAATAATTCCTATTAGTGTCTTTCCACCCGTATCCAGCTAAGTTGTGGAAAAACACTAGATAGGATAACGTAGAGGAGTGTTTTTGGGCCTTGCAGCGCCGTTTACGGCTGTCTGCACGGTCTCCGTGTGACTGCAGCTTGCCCTGTAGTCTGTGTGCAGCCATAGCCGGTTGTATCCAGCTCAGGGTAAATCACTGCGTCATACCGTGAAATCCAATTTCCTTTTTTCTAAGTAGTGCAGGCTGCTGCACATTTTTTCAAAAAATTCCTATTAGTGTCTTTCCACCCGTATCCAGCTAAATTGTGGAAAAACACTAGATAGGATAACGTAGAGGAGGTTTTTGGGGCCTTGCAGCGCCGTTTACGGCTGTCTGCACGGTCTCCGTGTGACTGCAGCTCGCCCTGTAGTCTGTGTGCAGCCATAGCCGGTTGTATCCAGCTCAGGGTAAATCACTGCGTCATACCGTGAAATCCAATTTACTTTTTTCTAAGTAGTGCAGGCTGCTGCACATTTTTTCAAAAAATTCCTATTAGTGTCTTTCCACCCGTATCCAGCTAAATTGTGGAAAAACACTACATAGGATAACGTAGAGTAGGTTTTTGGGGCCTTGCAGCGCCGTTTACGGCTGTCTGCACGGTCTCCGTGTGACTGCAGCTCGCCCAGTTGTCAGTTCAGCCCCCAAAAAATAAATAAATAATAAAGTTCACCAAACACACCACTTTACAGTTGTGTAGGCCACATTAGCTGATATTAAAGTCTAGTCCACACTTTAGAAAATTATTGTTTCTAATACCTGTTAGGAACTGTTCAGGAATAAGCACACAAAGCCGTTAGTACTTTTCTGCTTATCTTTATCAGTCAACCAAGATGAAGAAGGCAAGGAGTAAGGCACGTGGGCGTGGGCCTGCTGCGGGCACCGGTGACTCATCAGCACCCAGTTTCACGAGGGAACAGTCCTTCATGCGCAGCTTTGTCGGAGAGCGCCGTACACTGCTGCTGCGTGAAGAACAAATTGAAGCCGTTGTCGGATGGATGGCAGCTAAAGCATCGACTTCAATTAGTGCCACATCCTCTCAGACACAGAGCACTGGAGAGCACCCATCTGTCTCTTCACCACCTGCCAAATTGCCCAGGCAGACAGAGAGCCCAGGACAGGAGCCGTCTCTACTTCTGTTCTCTGAATCTCTTGGCTTGGAAACAGGGGGCCAGCCAAGCAGCATTGGAGAAATGGAAGAAGAGGCAGTGTGCAGTGATGCCCAACAGCTTTTTCTCTCTGAGTCTGAAGAGGCGGGTGGGCCAGTGCCTCCGGTCACCACACCGCAGAACGCATCCGCTGATGACACTCAGGTGCCACTTTCTGGTGCGTGCTCTGCTGCTGAGACTACCCAGGAGGAGCAGTTGGTGGCAGAGGGTAGTGTAGATGATGAGGTCCTTGACCCATCGTGGCGTGAGGGACAGGAAGGTGGTGGGAGCAGCTCTGAGGAAGAGATTCCCCGAACGGGCCAAAGAGGGAGAGGGAGGGGGAAGACTGCGGATCCTGTAGCCTCCACTTTGGCACCCGTTAGGAACGTGTCTCTTCCAACAGCCAAAAAAGGCGCTCCCAAGACTTGCAGTGTCTGGTCCTTTTTTGACACAGTTGCAGATGACATTTGCTATGTCAAATGCAAGGTGTGTCATCACAAAGTCAAAAGAGGTAGAAATGTCAGCAACCTCAATACCTCCAACATGTGGAAACATGTGCGGACCAGGCACGCGGCGGAGTTACAGAAACACACTGAAGACCTAGGCCAACCAACAGCGACAGCTACCACCTCTTCAGCTCGTGTTGCCTCTTCCTCCAGCTCACACGCAGCTGGTTCGGCTTCCTCCCAGGATCGCCGTGGAAGAAACTCTGGCCCTGTTGTCCAGAGACCCACTGTAATTCCACCCGCAGCACCACGTTCCCAGTTATCCTCACACTCCCAGGCCAGTCTACAGCCATCGGTAGTACAGGCATGGGAGAAAAGGCGGCCTCTCTTGGCAAACCACCCACGAGCACAGGCTCTGACTGCAGGCATTGCCAAACTTCTGTCACTGGAAATGCTGTCATTCAGGCTGGTGGAGACTGACAGCTTCCGTGACTTGATGTCATTGGCAGTCCCACAGTACAATGTGCCCAGCCGCTTTTATTTCAGCAGGCAAGCCGTCCCTGCCCTGCACAAGCATGTGGAGGGACACCTAAAACACGCGCTACTGAACGCCGTCAGTAGCAAGGTCCACCTCACCACCGATGCGTGGACCAGTCAACATGGACAGGGGCGATACCTTTCCCTCACTGCCCATTGGGTTAATGTTGTTGAGCCGGGTACAGATCGTGCGAGTGGCGCAGGACGTGTCCTGCCCACTCCAAGGATTGCAGGAATCCAGTCTGTACGCATTGACTCCTCCTCTTACACAAGTTCCTCAGAATCGTCGCTGCAGGAGCCGTCACAGTCCACCTCCACATGGACCCGTGAACGTTTACCTGTTACGACCGACATGAGCACAGCCGTGGCCAAACGTCAACAGGCCGTCTTGAAATTAATTTCTTTGGGGAATCGAAGCCACACAGCGCAGGAGCTCTGGAATGCCATCAAGCAGGAGAGCGATGTGTGGTTTGTGGCAGCGAATCTCCAGCCAGGCATGGTAGTGTGTGATAATGGCCGAAATCTGGTGGCAGCTCTGGGCCTCGGCAACCTCACTCACATCCCATGTCTGGCACATGTGCTCAATTTGGTCGTGCAGAGTTTTTTGAGGGACTATCCGGATCTTGATGCACTGCTGCACAAGGCCCGCCTAGCGTGTGCTCACTTGCGGCGTTCCAGCACGGCAAAATCGCGCTCTGCGGCTCTGCAGCTCTGCAGCGCCGATTCCGCCTTCCGGAACATCGCATCATATGTGACCTACCTACCAGGTGGAATTCAACGTTACATATGTTGGAGCGGTTGTGTGAGCAGCAGCAAGCAGTAATGGAGTACCAGCTGCATCAGGCGCAAAGAAGTCGCACTCCGCGCCGTTCAGACTTCACAACCACAGAGTGGGCCACTGTGAAGGACGTCTGCCAGGTTTTGCGTCCCTTCGATCATTCCACGTGGATGGCGAGTGCAGATGATGCACTAGTCAGCATGACTGTCCCCCTTATCTGCCTGCTTGAAAAATCACTGCAAGCGCTAAGGGATGATGTTGTGGAAGAGGTGGAGGATGAGGATTCACCATTTCCATCATCTTCTGGACAGTCAGCGCCACGTGGTTCCTCACAAACGCGTAGGCAGGGGACACTTTGTGAGGAGGATGAGGAGGAGTCAATGGAGGAGGAAGACATCCGTCCAGAGGAGGGAGTTACACAATTGTCCAGTAGTCAGTGTGTACAGCGAGGGTGGGGTGATGACGAGCGGGCAGAGATCACGCCTCAAGCAGGGGACAGCGTTTCTTGGCCAGTTGGCAGTCTGCAGCACATGGTGGATTACATGCTGCAGTGCCTGAGAAACGACCGCCGCATCGCCCACATTCTCAACATGTCTGATTATTGGGTGTTCACCCTCCTCGATCCTCGCTACCGGGACAACGTAGAAAGCCTCATCACACCGTTGAACCGGGAGCGAAAAATGCGGGAGTACCAAGACACACTGGTGAATTCCATCATCTTCTCCAGTCCAACTGAGAGAAGTGCTGCTAGTGCATTACAAAGCAGCTCAGTGCATCCAGGCAGTGGAGGAGGCTCTGCACAAAGAGGGAGCAGAAGCAGTGCCTCTGCCCAAGGCAAGACCAGTATGGCCCAACTGTGGCACACTTTTGTGTGCCCGCCACAAAAGTCTACACCATCACAGACGGCTCCAGCAGCAGGAGGCAACGGTTCCGTCAGATGGTGACAGACTACATGTCTTGCCCTCTTGCTGTACTCCCAGAAGGCTCTTCCCCTTTCAAGTTTTGGGTCTCAAAGCTGGATACATGGCCAGAGCTAAGCCAGTATGCATTGGAGGTGCTGGCTTGCCCTGCGGCTAGTGTATTATCGGAACGCGTCTTTAGTGCTGCAGGTGGTGTACTAACTGACCGTCGCATGCGACTATCCTCCGATAACGTTGACCGGCTTACTTTCCTGAAAATGAACCAGGCCTGGATCTCGCAGGAATTTGCCACTCCTCTTCCTGATTAAATAATTGGGTGACTGTCTACAGTATCCAGGTCTCCTGTTGTGTTCATCTTTCTACCACCTGAACTGTAATTCCTGGGCTCCAACACCACCAGTTGAGGCTCAGAAGTGCCGTCTGCACAGTCAAAACATACGACCCAGTGTTATTGGGTGCCAGTAACGTCAGCTGATCCCCAGCTGTGTAGCCGGCAATGTGTCCTGCGACCGCCACGCTGACACAACAACTGAAATGTAAGGGAACCTGTCCCCCCTGTTGTGAACTATATTTCTTGGCTCCCTCTTGTGGTCACTAGCGGTATTACACTTGGATCATCTTTCTCCAGGTTGGTACCCACCTGGTTCGTTAGGCCTTGGGTGTTCCTATTTAGACTTCCTGGAAACTCAGTCTAGTGCCTGGAATTGATGTAGTCAGTCTATGTCTGTTTTCTCCTGACTCCTGGTCTCCTGTTCTTTGCAAGATAAGCTAAGTCCTGCTTTCTTATTTTTGTTTATTCGCTTTGCTTCTATGTTGTTCCAGCTTGTTCATAATGTGATTCCTGATTTTTGCTGGAAGCTCTAGGGGGCTGATATTCTCCCCCCACACCGTTAGTCGGTGCGGGGGTTCTTGGATATTCAGCGTGGATATTTTTGTAGGGTTTTTGCTGACCGTATAAGTCCGCTTCCTATTTTCTGCTATTAATTAGTGGGCCTCTCTTTGCTAAATCTAGTTCATTCTTACGTTTGTCTTTTCTTCTTACCTCACCGTTATTATTTGTTGGGGGCTTGTATTTATAACTTTGGGGTCCTTTCTCTTGAGGCAAGTGAGGTCTTATTTTCTCTGAAAGGGTTAGTTAGTTCTACGGCTGGTGCGAGACGTCTAGAATCAACGTAGGTACGTTCCCCGGCTACTTCTAGTTGTTGTGCTAGGATTAGATATACGGTCAGCCAAGTTACCACCTCCCTATGAGCTGGTTTTTGTGTTTGCGAACTTAGCTGGAACTTCTGAGATCCTCTACCACTAGGATCATAACAGTATTCCAGGCCAAAAAGTGAATATTTATTGCATTGCAGAAGCGGGATTAAAAGAAAAGAAGTTCTGAGTTTTTTTGTTTTGTTTTCCTCTTCCCCTTTTTCTTCTGAGTGGCTTGAATCTCTGCTGCAGACATGAATGTTCAGACTCTGATTACTAGTGTGGATCAGCTTTTAGGAATTTTAGGAATAATTGTAAATTGTTTCTATCTTTGAGACCGCGTTCGTCTGGAGACTCAGCTCAGCAAGTTAAAATTGTTATCTCTTTATTGCGTGGCGACCCTCAGGATTGGGCTTTTTCATTGGCGCCAGGAGATCCGGCATTGGCAAATATTGATGCGTTTTTTCTGGCGCTCGGATTGCTTTATGAGGAGCCCAATCTTGAAATTCAGGCAGAAAAAGCGTTGCTGGCTATCTCTCAGGGCCAGGATGAGGCTGAAGTGTATTGCCAAAAATTTCGGAAATGGTCCGTGCTTACTCAATGGAATGAGTGTGCTCTGGCCGCAAATTTCAGAAATGGCCTTTCTGAAGCCATTAAGAATGTGATGGTGGGTTTTCCCATTCCTACAAGTCTGAGTGATTCTATGGCTCTGGCCATTCAGATAGATCGGCGTTTGCGGGAGCGCAAATCTGCTAATCCTCTGGCAGTGTTGTCTGAACGGACACCTGACTCAATGCTATGTGATAGAATTCAGACTAGAACTGAACGACAAAATCATAGACGTCAGAATGGGTTGTGTTTTTACTGTGGTGATTCTACACATGTTATCTCATCATGCTCTAAACGCCTAACAAAGATGGTAAGTCCTGTCGCCATTGGTAATTTGCATCCTAAGTTTATTTTGTCTGTAACTCTAATTTGCTCATTGTCTTCCTACCCTGTTATGGCATTTGTGGATTCAGGTGCTGCCCTGAGTCTTATGGACTTGTCGTTTGCCAAGCGCTGTGGTTTTGTCCTGGAGCCTTTAAAAAATCCTATTCCTCTTAGAGGAATTGATGCTACGCCATTGGCGGAGAATAAACCGCAGTATTGGACACAAGTGACCATGTGCATGACTCCTGAACATCGGGAGGTGATTCGTTTTCTTGTTCTGCATAAAATGCATGATTTGGTCGTTTTAGGTCTGCCATGGTTACAGACCCATAATCCAGTTTTGGATTGGAAGGCAATGTCTGTGTCAAGTTGGGGTTGTCAGGGAATTCATTGCGATTCCCCGTCGGTGTCTATTGCTTCTTCTACTCCTTCTGAAGTTCCGGAGTATTTGTTGGACTATCAGGATGTATTCAGTGAGTCCAGGTCCAGTGCCCTTCCTCCTCATAGGGACTGTGACTGCGCTATAGATTTGATTCCTGGTAGTAAATTTCCTAAGGGACGATTATTTAATCTATCTGTACCTGAGCATGCCGCAATGCGTTCTTATATAAAGGAGTCTTTGGAGAAGGGACATATTCGTCCATCCTCTTCCCCTCTTGGTGCGGGATTCTTTTTTGTAGCCAAGAAAGACGGGTCTTTGAGACCTTGTATAGACTATCAACTTCTGAATAAAATCACAGTCAAATTTCAGTATCCTTTGCCACTATTGTCGGACTTGTTTGCTCGGATTAAGGGTGCCAAGTGGTTCACCAAGATAGATCTTCGTGGTGCGTACAACCTTGTGCGCATTAAGCAGGGAGATGAATGGAAAACTGCGTTTAATACGCCCGAAGGTCATTTTGAGTACTTGGTGATGCCTTTTGGGCTCTCTAATGCTCCTTCAGTGTTTCAGTCCTTTATGCATGACATCTTCTGGAAGTATCTAGATAAGTTTATGATTGTTTATCTGGATGATATTCTGTTTTTTTCTGATGATTGGGATTCTCATGTAAAGCAGGTCAGGATGGTGTTTCAGGTTTTGCGTGATAATGCTTTGTTTGTGAAGGGCTCAGAGTGTCTCTTTGGAGTGCAGAAGGTTTCCTTTTTGGGTTTCATTTTCTCCCCTTCTACAGTGGAGATGGACCCAGTTAAGGTCCGAGCTATTCATGATTGGACTCAACCCACATCTGTTAAGAGTCTTCAGAAGTTCTTGGGTTTTGCTAATTTCTACCGTCGTTTTATTGCTAATTTCTCTAGCGTTGTTAAACCTTTGACGGATATGACCAAGAAAGGTTCTGATGTGGCTAATTGGGCTCCGGCAGCCGTGGAGGCTTTCCGGGAGCTGAAGCACCGGTTTACTTCAGCGCCTGTTTTGTGCCAGCCTGATGTCTCACTTCCCTTTCAGGTTGAAGTGGACGCTTCTGAGATCGGTGCAGGGGCTGTTTTGTCGCAGAAAGGCTCTGGTTGCTCTGTGATGAGACCTTGTGCTTTTTTCTCTAGGAAATTTTCGCCTGCGGAGCGGAACTATGATGTTGGTAATCGGGAGTTGTTGGCCATGAAGTGGGCATTTGAGGAGTGGCATCATTGGCTCGAGGGAGCTAAGCATCGTGTGGTGGTCTTGACTGATCACAAAAATTTGATGTATCTCGAGTCTGCTAAGCGCCTGAATCCTAGACAGGCTCGTTGGTCGTTGTTTTTCTCCCGTTTTGACTTTGTGATCTCATACCTGCCTGGTTCGAAGAATGTGAAGGCTGATGCTCTTTCTAGGAGCTTTGTGCCTGACTCTCCGGGAGTCTCAGAGCCAGCTGGTATTCTTAAAGAGGGAGTAATCTTGTCGGCCATTTCTCCTGATTTGCGACGTGTGTTGCAGAGATTTCAGGCTGGTAGACCTGACCCTTGCCCACCTGATAGACTGTTTGTTCCTGATAAATGGACCAGCAGAGTTATCTCCGAGGTTCATTCCTCAGTTTTGGCAGGGCATCCTGGGATTTTTGGTACCAGAGATTTGGTAGCTAGGTCCTTTTGGTGGCCTTCCTTGTCGCGGGATGTGCGTTCTTTTGTGCAGTCCTGTGGGATTTGTGCTCGGGCTAAGCCTTGCTGTTCTCGTGCCAGCGGGTTGCTTTTGCCCTTGCCCGTCCCGAAGAGGCCCTGGACACACATTTCCATGGATTTCATTTCAGATATTCCGGTGTCTCAAGGAATGTCTGTCATCTGGGTGGTGTGTGATTGCTTTTCCAAGATGGTCCATTTGGTGCCCTTGCCTAAGTTGCCTTCCTCTTCTGATCTGGTTCCTTTGTTCTTTCAGAATGTGGTTCGTTTGCATGGCATTCCTGAGAATATCGTGTCTGACAGAGGATCCCAGTTTGTGTCCAGGTTCTGGCGATCTTTTTGTGCTAAGATGGGCATTGATTTGTCGTTTTCATCTGCCTTTCATCCTCAGACTAATGGCCAAACGGAGCGAACTAATCAGACGCTGGAAGCTTATTTGAGATGTTTTGTTTCTGTGGATCAGGATGATTGGGTGACCTTCTTGCCATTGGCTGAGTTTGCCCTCAATAATCGGGCTAGTTCCGCTACTTTGGTTTCGCCATTTTTCTGCAACTCTGGTTTTCATCCTCGTTTTTCCTCGGGTCATGTTGAGTCTTCTGACTGTCCTTGGGTGGATTCCGTGGTGGATAGGTTGCAGCGGATTTGGAATCATGTGGTGGACAACTTGAAGTTGTCACAGGAGAAGGCTCAGCGTTTTGCCAACCGCCGCCGCGGTGTGGGTCCCCGACTTCGTGTTGGGGATTTGGTTTGGTTGTCTTCTCGGTATGTCCCTCTGAAGGTTTCCTCTCCTAAGTTTAAGCCTCGCTTTATTGGTCCTTATAAAATTTTGGAAGTCCTTAATCCGGTGTCTTTTCGTTTGGATCTTCCGGCGTCGTTTGCCATTCACAATGTGTTCCATAGGTCTTTGTTGCGGCGGTACATTGTGCCTGTGGTTCCTGCTGTTGACCCTCCTGCTCCGGTCTTGGTTGAGGGCGAGTTGGAGTACGTGGTGGAGAAGATCTTGGATTCTCGTCTCTCTAGATGGAGGCTTCAGTATCTGGTCAAATGGAAGGGCTATGGTCAGGAGGATAATTCCTGGGTGGTCGCCTCTGATGTTCATGCGGCCGATTTGGTTCGTGCCTTTCACGCTGCTCATCCTGATCGCCCTGGTGGTCTTGGTGAGGGTTCGGTGACCCCTCCTTAAAGGGGGGGTACTGTTGTGAACTATATTTCTTGGCTCCCTCTTGTGGTCACTAGCGGTATTACACTTGGATCATCTTTCTCCAGGTTGGTACCCACCTGGTTCGTTAGGCCTTGGGTGTTCCTATTTAGACTTCCTGGAAACTCAGTCTAGTGCCTGGAATCGATGTAGTCAGTCTATGTCTGTTTTCTCCTGACTCCTGGTCTCCTGTTCTTTGCAAGATAAGCTAAGTCCTGCTTTCTTATTTTTGTTTATTCGCTTTGCTTCTATTTTGTTCCAGCTTGTTCATAATGTGATTCCTGATTTTTGCTGGAAGCTCTAGGGGGCTGATATTCTCCCCCCACACCGTTAGACGGTGCGGGGGTTCTTGGATATTCAGCGTGGATATTTTTGTAGGGTTTTTGCTGACCGTATAAGTCCGCTTCCTATTTTCTGCTATTAATTAGTGGACCTCTCTTTGCTAAATCTAGTTCATTCTTACGTTTGTCTTTTCTTCTTACCTCACCATTATTATTTGTTGGAGGCTTGTATTTATAACTTTGGGGTCCTTTCTCTTGAGGCAAGTGAGGTCTTATTTTCTCTGAAAGGGTTAGTTAGTTCTCCGGCTGGTGCGAGACGTCTAGAATCAACGTAGGTACGTTCCCCGGCTACTTCTAGTTGTTGTGCTAGGAATAGATATACGGTCAGCCAAGTTACCACCTCCCTATGAGCTGGTTTTTGTGTTTGCGAACTTAGCTGGAACTTCTGAGATCCTCTACCACTAGGATCATAACACCCCCCCCCAGGCGTTTATTACTGAAAGAGCCACCTTGTGCAGCAGTAATGCTGCACAAGGAAACGGTAGCTATTTTTGATTAGCTCCTTGCACACGCAGAACTTAACACTTATAAAATGTGTCTACTGATACCGTAAAACCGTCCCATAGGTGGGACTTTCCTTCGTAATGTGACGCAGCACAGCCGTCACTCCTACCCCCTTGGCGCCGTGCGCCGGCTCCTCAGCGTTGTTTGATTCTGTCCCGAAGCCTGCGCTGTTATGTTATCCCTTGGCCAGGCACACTTAGCGCTGCCCCTCTTCTGACATCATTTGGTGTCAACCTGACTGCGCCTGTGCGTCGGCGCTGGCCGAGATCCCGCCTTGCAGTGTCTTCTGATTTAATCACACTGCGGGCCTGGGATCCATGGGCATGCGCAGTGCATATCTTCACCTCCGCCTCTCACTCATCTCCCTTCGCCTTCTTCAGACTGTGCGCCGTCAGCTGATCCCTAATAGCATGCCACGGCCGTGACACCGCACAGTCTGAAGAAGCCGGAGGGAGGGGAGTGAGAGGCGAGGATATGCACTGCGCATGGCCAGGGATCCCAGGCCCGCGGTGGGATTACATTAGACGACACTGCGAGGCGGGATCTCGGCCAGCGCGGACGCACAGGCGCAGCCAGACTGACACCAAATGATGTCAGAAGATGGGCAGCGCTAAGTGTGCCTGGCCAAGGGATAACATAACAGCGCAGGCTTCGGGACAGAATCAAACAACGCTGAGGAGCCGGGGCACGGCGCCAAGGGGGTAGGAATGACGGCTGTGCTGCGTCATATTACGAAGGAAAGTCCCACCTCTGGGACAGTCTCACGGTATCAGGGGACACATTTTATAAGTGTTTAGTTCTGTGTTTGCAAGGAGCATAATGAAATGAGCCACCTTTTCCTTTTGCATCCTTTGTGCTGCACAAGCTGGCTCTTTCAGCTACAAACGCCTTGGGGGGGGGTTAAAGGTTCCCTTTCGACTTTCTCCAATCAGGCTTCGGCCTACACTGTGTTCCTCTGCTCCTCCTGCTGTCCCTGGGCTCCAACACCGCTAGTTGTCCGGAAGTGCTGTCCGCACAGTCAACAGTCGCTCCTCTATTATTGGGGTTCAGTAATGTCAGCTGTTCCCCAGCTGTGTGTGTGGCAATCCCTCCTCTCTCCTCCACCTCCTCCTCCTTCTGTCCCTGGGCTCCAACACCGCTAGTTGTTGTCCGGAAGTGCTGTCCGCACAGTCAACAGTCGCTCCTCTGTTATTGGGGTTCAGTAACGTCAGCTGTTCCCCTGCTGTGTGTGTGGCAATCCCTCCTCTCTCCTCCACCTCCTCCTCCTCCTCCTTCTGTCCCTGGGCTCCAACACCACTAGTTGTTGTCCGGAAGTGCTGTCCGCACAGTTAACAGTCGCTCCTCTGTTATTGGGGTTCAGTAACGTCAGCTGTTCCCCTGCTGTGTGTGTGGCAATCCCTCCTCTCTCCTCCTCCTCCTCCTTCTGTCCCTGGGCTCCAACACCGCTAGTTGTTGTCCAGAAGTGCTGTCCGCACAGTCAACAGTCGCTCCTTTGTTATTGGGGTTCAGTAACGTCAGCTGTTCCCCAGCTGTGTGTGTGGCAATCCCTCCTCTCTCCTCCACCTCCTCCTCCTCCTTCTGTCCCTGGGCTCCAACACCGCTAGTTGTTGTCCGGAAGTGCTGTCCGCACAGTCAACAGTCGCTCCTCTGTTATTGGGGTTCAGTAACATCAGCTGTTCCCCTGCTGTGTGTGTGGCTATCCCTCCTCTCTCCTCCACCTCCTCCTCCTCCTTCTGTCCCTGGGCTCCAACACCGCTAGTTGTTGTCCGGAAGTGCTGTCCGCACAGTCCACAGTCGCTCCTCTGTTATTGGGGTTCAGTAACGTCAGCTGTTCCCCACTTGTGTGTGTGGCAATCCCTCCTCTCTCCTCCACCTCCTCCTCCTTCTGTCCCTGGGCTCCAACACTGCTAGTTGTTGCCTGGAAGTGCTGTCCGCACAGAGCCAAACACCTCGCCAATGTGTTAGTGGGGTTCAGTAATGCCTGCTGCTCCCCTGCTGTGTATACGGCAACGTGTCATGCGACCGCCACGCAGGCACAACAACTTAAATTTAAGGGAACCTGTACCCCCCCCCCCAGGCGTTTGTTACTGAAAGAGCCACCTTGTGCAGCAGTAATGATGCAAAAGGAAAATGTGCCTCTTTTCATGGTGCTCCTTGCACATGCTGAACCTAACACTTATGAAAAGAATCCCCTCACACCGTTAAACCGTCCGGTAGGTGGAACTTTCATTTGTCATGTGACACAGCACATCCGTCATTCTTACCCCCTTGGCGCCGTGCGCCGCCTCCTCAGCGTTGTTTGAATCTGTCCCGGAGCCTGCGCTGTTATGTTAGCCTTTGGCCATGCACACTTAGCGCTGCCCGTCTTCTGACATTATTTGGTGTCAGGCTGGCTGCGCCTGTGCGGCCGCGCTGGACGAGACAGTTTTGATTGTTTAAGGGGCTAAATGTCATACGTGTTTCATTCAGCGTGTGCAAGGAACAGAATTTAAAAGAGCAACCTTTGACTTGTGTAGCATTACTGCTGCCCAAGGTGTGGCTCTTCTAGTTTGTAACCCCTGAGGGGGGGTTAAAGGTTACCTTTAAAATTGGTTCAATTAGGCTTCGGCCTACACTCTGCTCCCCCTGCAGAGCCTGGGCTCTAACACCGCCAGTTGGTGCCCCGAAGTGCTGGGGTTCAGCACCGCCAGCTGTTCCCCTGCTGTGTAGCCGGCAACGTGTCCTGCAACAGCTACGCAGACACAAAGCTGCCGCCAGTGCAGGCTTCGGCCTACACTCTGCTCCCTCTCCTCCTGCTGACCCTGGGCTCTAACACCGCCAGTTGGTGCCCGGTACTGCTAGCTGCACAGAGCAAAACACCCGCCAATGTGTCAGTGGGGTTCAGCACCGCCAGCTGTTCCCCTGCTGTGTAGCCGGCATCGTGTCTTGCAAAAGCCACGCAGACACAATAACTGAAATTGAAGGGAACCTGTCCCCCCTCCCCCAGGTGTTTGTATGTTTTACAGCCACCTTGCACAGCAGTAATGCTGCATGTGTACAAGGTGGCTCATAAACTTATTCTCCTTGCACACGTGGAACGGAACACGTCTACAATGTGTCCCCTGAGACCATTAAAACGTCCCTGAGGTGTGACTTTCCTTTGTAATGACACGCAACAACCCCCTTGGTAGCACAGCCCTTCTTCTGACATCATTGTTTGGCTGGCTGCGCCTCTGCGGCCGCCCAGCCCCACACAACGCCCCTCGGTGTCTTATTTATTTTGACTGCGAGGGTGTGATTGATGGGCATGAGCAGTGCATATCTTCGCCTGTTGTCACTCATCTCCTTCCGCCTTCTTCAGACTGTACGGCTTCATGGCCGTGGCATGCGATAAGGGATCAGCTGACGCCGCACAGTCTGTAGCAGGTGTAAGGACACGAGTGAGAGGCGAACATATGTACTGCGCAAGGCCATGAATCCCAGCCCCGCAGTGTGAAACAATGTAAAGACACTGCTGGGCTGGGATTCATGGGCATCGCGAACCGCACCAGCCGACATGAAATGATGTCAGAAGACGGACAGCGCATGGCCAAGGGATAACGCATCAGCGCAGACTCCTGTACATCAAAATGCGATGCTCAGGAGGCCGCGCCAAGCACCAAGGTGGTATTTTTGCCAGCTGTGCTGCGTCTCATTACGAAGGGAACTCCCTCCTCCAAGACAGTTTTGACTGTATAAGAGCCTAAATGTTGTACGTGTTTCACTCAGCTTGTGCAAGGAACAAAATTAAAAGAGCAACCTTTGACTTGTGCAGCATTACTGCTGCATAAGGTGTGGCTCTTCTAGTTTGTAACACCTAAGGGGGAGTTAAAGGTTACCTTTAAAATTGGTTCAATTAGGCTTCGGCCTACACTCTGCTCCCCCTGCAGAGCCTGGGCTCTAACACCGCCAGTTGGTGCCCCGAAGTGCTGGCTGCACAGAGAAAAACACCTGCCAATGTGTCAGTGGGGTTCAGCACCGCCAGCTGTTCCCCTGCTGTGTAGCCGGCAACGTGTCCTGCAACAGCCACGCAGACACAAAGCTGCCGCCAGTGCAGGCTTCAGCCTACACTCTCCTCCCTCTCCTCCTGCTGACCCTGGGCTCTAACACCGCCAGTTGGTGCCCGGTACTGCTAGCTGCACAGAGCAAAACACCCGCCAATGTGTCAGTGGGGTTCAGCACCGCCAGCTGTTCCCCTGCTGTGTAGCCGGCAACGTGTCCTGCAACAGCCACGCAGACACAACAGACCTACAAATGCCTCCAGTGCAGGCTTCGGCCTACACTCTGCTCCCCCTGCTGACCCTTTGCTCCAACACCGCTAGTTGGGGCTCTAGGAAGACAAGCTTGAATAGGTCCCCATCCTGGTTCCAGCACCGTCAGCTGTTTCCGGGTAGAGCCTTTTTTTATGTGCCTCCCTCTGGGTATCTGAGTTCCACAAACGTCAGGTGGTCCTTGGTAGTGCTTTCAGGCACGGGTACCTCCTGCTTAGTAACCGGGTTCCAGTAACGTCAGCTGGTCCTCGGTAGTTCCATTGGCTTTTGGACCTTCGGCTACCCATCCGGGTTCCAGTACCGTCAGCTGGTTCTCGGCAGTGTCTTTTGCTCTTGTACCTTCTGCTCCCCATCCTGGTTCCAGTACCGTCAGCTGGTTCCGGGCAGAGCCTTTGGCTTAGGTGCCTCCCTCTGGGTATCGGAGTTCCACCAACGTCAGGTGGTCCTTGGTAGTGCTTTCAGGCACGGGTACCTCCTGCTTAGTAACCGGGTTCCAGTAACGTCAGCTGGTCCTCGGTAGTTCCATTGGCTCTTGGACCTTCGGGAAGCCATCCGAGTTCCAGTTCCATCAGCTGTTTCTCTGCATTTTCTCAGCCTTCTTGTACCTTCTGCTACATTTCCAAGTTCAAGACCCTAAAGACGACGACCCGGAAGACCACCCCTAAGATGACGACGACACCAGAGACGACAACCACTGAGATGACGACGACCCTGGAGACGATGACCCTGAAGACCACCCTGATGATGACGACCCCGTAGACGACGACCCTGGAGACGACGACCCTGGAGACGATGACAACATGGGAGACCGAGAAGCAGAAGAACAAGAGGCTGCAGAACAAAGAGCAGAAGAACATTAAGCATAACACTAAATATCAGAGCAAAAGATATTATCTAAATTATAAGCAGAAGAAGACTAAGCAGTGTATGGGGGTGAGTCCGTTCCTCCTCGTGGTGACCCTGGATAAAGCCTGATGCTGCAGGCCAAACTGAACGCGGACAAATGTAACTCTTTTGTGACAGGCAGAACGGAAGGTGTAATCTTCAAACTTTTATAGATAACAACTACGGGAATGCCTGTCACAAATAAGAATATGATGAAGAAGTTGAATATGAAGAAGAATAATAGTTAAATAAAAAGAATATGAACAATGTAAAAAAAATAAATTATAGGTAGAAGATGAAGAAGATGAATAAGGTGAAGAAGAAGTTGATGTCAAAGATGCTGATGATGATGAAGAAGAAAGTGTGGGAGAAGTAAAAAAGAGGGTGAAGGGCGTGGAAGTAGTGAAACATCAATATCTGACAAAATAAAAAAAATCTTAACATAGTCAATATCTTTGTAACTCCGAACGTCTTAAAAAAAAAATTAAAATTCCTGCTATTCTATTTGATTGGGCTAAACCTCTATGCCTTTAATGTCTCCGCCACGTCCCCCAATACATCCTACATTATTCTTAGTTGTTTTCCTTCATGTAGAATGAACCTACAAGGAAAGAAAGGGTTTATTTTAATTCCGATATTTTCGTCCCATTGACTTGCATTGGGATCGGGGATCGGAATCGGCGAGATCCGATACTTTGACGGTATCGGACGATAATTTCCGATACCGATACTTTCCGATATCGGAAGGTATCGCTCAACACTATTTAAGAGTACTTCTGTGATTTTATCATTCCATGCTTTAGCAGCATGTTTTAAACCATATTGTGACGCTAGTCACTTAATACGGCCAAGCCGTGAGTCGGAGTGGTCAAGGAGTCCAAGGTCAGAAGCCAGGAGGGTACGTCATAAACAGAAGGAAGAGACAAAAGCATAGTCAGGTAATGTTCCCTGTTCAGAGTACCAGGAGGATAATGGATCAGAGCTGAAGGGGTTAAACAGGTGGGTTGTCAGAACAAAATCCAAGGTCAGGCAACAGATCAAATATATAGAACTCAAGACACAGAGAGCACAGCACAAACCTCACAAGATGAATGTATGTCTGGCAGTGTTCTGGGAAACTCAGCTCCGTTAAGAAGCATGGCCATTAAGTGGAATAATGAACACATGAGACAGCAATCGCCTCACATTCTCAGACTGGATAGTTGAGCTGTCAACCAACACACTGACAGCTCAGCACACTCGTGTACCAGATTGGATGGCCAAGCTGTCAATCACAGTACTGACAGCTTCAGCACACCCCTATCAGATTGGATGGCCGAGCTCTCAGTAACTGCATCCCAGACACCCTGAGGGGTGGAACCATGACAATACCCCCTCTTCTAGGGGGGCCACCGGACATCCAGGCTTCCCAGGAAAATTTATATGGAATGCCCTGACTCACCGATTGGACTTCACATCTCGAGCAGGGATCCAGTATCTCTCCTCTGGTCCGTATTCCCTCCAGTGGATGAGGTACTGGAGGGAATTACAGACACTCTGAGAATCCACAACCCTCTGAACCTCATATTCCAGGCCACCGTCTACAGAAATCGGAGGAGGCGGTGATGAGGCAGACAATGCGAAAGGTATATACTCCTTTAATAGGGATTTATGGAATACATTAGTGATGCAAAGGGATGGAGGCAGCTTTAACCTAAATGTCACAGGATTGACCACCTCTTGGATCTCATATGGACCAATAAACTTTGGACCCAACTTCGCCGATGGCACTTTAAGTTTAATGGTCCTAGACAACAACCAAACCTTATCTCCAATCTTAACAGCAGGACACACCAAACATCTATAGGAACCTTCACATTAAGCGACACTGCAGCGATATAGACAACGATGCCGATCGCTGCAGCGTCGCTGTTTCGTCGTGTGGTCGCTGGAGAGCTGTCACACAGACAGCTCTCCAGCGACCAATGATGCCGAAGTCCCCGGGTAACCAGGGTAAACATCGGGTTACTAAGCGCAGGGCCGCGCTTAGTAAACCGATGTAAAAAAAACCCAAACACTACATACTTACATTCCGGTGTCTGTCGCGTCCCCCAGCATCTGCTTCCCTGCACTGTGTAAGCGCCGGCCCTAAAGCAGAGCGGTGACGTCACTGACACATTCAGTGCAGGGAAGCTGCCGGCAGGGGACGTGACAGACATCAGAAGGTGAGTATGTAGTGTTTTTTTTTTACTTTTACAATGGTAACCAGGGTAATTATCGGGTTACTAAGCGCAGCCCTGCGCTTAGTAACCCGATATTTACCCTGGTTACAAGTGAACACATCGCTGGATCGGTGTCACACACACCGATCCAGCGATGTCAGCGGGTGATCCAGCAACAAAATAAGGTGCTGGCCTTCTAGCTCCGACCAACGATGTCACAGCAGGATCCTGATCGCTGCTGCGTGTCAAACACAACGATATCGCTATCCAGGACGCTGCAACGTCACGGATCGCTATCGTTATCATTGCTAAGTTGTTCAGTGTGAAGGTACCTTATCGGTCTTTCATTTTTGGTGAAACTGAGCAGTCCCAATATTCTTTTGAACCTCCCACCAGACATCCCCAAGTCTCTGCATGGCGACCTCCACCCCAGGGCATTCAGAACTAATTATAGAAAATTCGCCAAAATGGGGATGAAAACCATAATTACAGAAGAATGGCAAGATTCCGGTAGATTGGTTTACTCGACTGTTGAAAGCAAACTCAGCAAGAGGTGAAAACAAAGACCAGTCCTCCTGTCACGCTGCCACAAAGCACCTTAAAATTTGTTCCAAAGATTGATTTGTCCTCTCAGTCTGACCATTGGTTTCACGGTGATAAGCATATGAAAATGACAAGTCAATCCCTAGTTTATTGCAAAAAGCTCTCCAAAATTTAGACACAAATTGTACTCCCCTATCAGACACAATGTTCAGAGGGATCCCATGTAATCTTACAATATGAGAGATGAACAACCTGGCGAGTGTCTCTGCGTTAGGTAATCCTGACAAAGGAACAAAATAAGAGACAAATCAGTAATGAAATTCATGGACAAATGAGTCCATGGTCTTTCTGGAATAGGCAATGGAGCCAATTCCCCAGCTGGCCGGCTATGACTGACTTTGGCGCATGCACAGACTTCACAAGCAGGTACAAAGTCCTTAATATCCTTATACATGGATGGCCACCAAAAAAGTCTAGCGATGGCTTTCTTTGTGGCAGTAACCCCAGGATGACCACTTGCAAAGGAATCATGAAATTCCTGTAACACCCGCAATCTTAGTTACACAGGCACAAATAATTTGGACCATGTGGAAGTAGAAGGAGCCAATGGCTGGGCTTTCTGAATCTACTCTTCAAGCTCTGAGGTTACCATAGACACCACAATACCCTGAGGAATAATGGAGGATGGAGGTTCTGGAGGAGAAATGGAATCTAGACTACGAGATAAGGCATCAAGTTTCACATTCTTAGAACCTTGTCTGAATGTTATAGAAAAATTATATTGAGAGAAAAACAAGGACCATCTGGTCTGTCTAGGAGTTAACCTTTTAGCCGATTCAATGTAAGCTAAATTCTTGTGATCCGTGACCACCATAACTGGATGAACCGGCCTCTGTAAAAAATGCTTCCATTCCTCAAAGGCCAATTTGACAGCAAGTAACTGCCGATTCCTAACATCATAATTTCTCTCCCCCAGTGAAATTTTTTAGAAAGAAAAGCACATGGACGCAGGTTAGTCAGAGTTTTGGGCCCCTGTGATAAGACTGCCCCCACGCCGATCTCCGAAGCATCCACCTCCACAATGAACGGTTATTGGTGATCAGGTTGGATCAGAATGGGTGTAGACATAAAACAGTCTTTCAATCTCTCAAAAGCCCTGAGAGCACCGGCGACCAAACCTAGAGATTCGCCCCCTTGTAAGGTCAGTAAGTGGTTTAGCCATTTGTGAAAAACCCTTGATAAATTTTCTATAATAGTTGGCAAATCCCAGAAAATGCTGCAAAACCTTATGATCATGAGGTTGAACCAAATCAATGATTGCCTGCACCTTCTCAAGGTCCATCTTAAACCCTTCTGCTAACAAGATAAACCCCAAGAAAGAGACTACCTAAACTGAAAAAACACATTTCTCTAATTTAGCAAACAGAGAGTTCTCCCTCAGTCTCTGTGGACATGTTTCTGGTGAGTGTCCAAGTCTGGTGAGAAAATTAGAATGTCATCGAGGTATATTACAACAAATCTTCCAATGCAATCAGAGAAAATATAATTCATAAAATTTTGAAACACAGCAGGTGCATTAGATAATCCGAAAGGTATGACAAGGTTTTCAAACAGAGCTTAACCCCTTCACCCCCGGAGCTTTTTCCGTTTTTCCGTTTTTGTTTTTCGCTCCCCTCCTTCCCAGAGCCATAACTTTTTTATTTTTCCGTCAATTTGGCCATTTGAGGGCTTATTTTTTGCGGGACGAGTTGTACTTTTGAACGACATCATTGGTTTTAGCATGTCGTGCACTAGAAAACGGGAAAAAAATTCCAAGTGCAGTGAAATTGCAAAAAAAGTGCAATCCCACACTTGTTTTTTGCTTGCCTATTTTGCTAGGTTCACTAAATGCTAAAACTGACCTGCCATTATGATTCTCCAGGTCACTACGAGTTCATAGACACCTAACATGACTAGGTTATTTTTCACCTAAGTGGTGAAAAAAAATTCCAAACTTTGCAAAAAACAAAACAAAACAAAATTGCGCCATTTTCCGATACTCGTAGCGTCTCCATTTTTCGTGATCTGGGGTCAGTTTGGTGTAGATACGTTCTTTTGATCGCCCGTTATTGCATTTTAATGCAATGTCGTGGCGACCAAAAAAACGTAAATCTGGCGTTTCGAATTTTTTTCTCATTACGCCATTTAGCGATCAGGTTAATGCTTTTTTTTTATTGACAGATCGGGCGATTCTGAACGCGGCGATACCAAATATGTGTAGGTTGGGTTTTTTTTTTATTGATTTATTTTGATTGGGGCGAAAGGGGGGTGATTTAAACTTTTATATTTTTTTTATTTTTTTCACATTTTTAAAAACTTTTTTTTTTTACTTTTGCCATGCTTCTATAGCCTCCATGGGAGGCTAGAAGCAGGCACAGCCCGATCGGCTCTGCTATGCAGCAGTGATCATAAGATCGCTGCTACACAGCAGATTTGCAGGTGTGCTGTGAGCGCCGACCACAGGGGGGCGCTCACAGCCACCGGCAATCAGTAAACATAGAGGTCTCAAGGACCTCTATGGTTACAATGGAGGAGCATCGCCGACCCCCGATCATGTGACGGGGGTCGGCGATGCGCTCATATCCGGCCGCACGGCCAGATGCGGTAGGTAAATGCCGCTGTCTGCGTTTGACAGCGGCATTTAACTAGTTAATAGGCGCGCGCAGATCGCGATTCTGCTCGCGCCTATTGCGGGCACATGTCAGCTGTTCAAAACAGCTGACATGTCCCGGCTTTGATGTGCGCTCACCGCCGGAGCGCACATCAAAGCAGGGGTCCCGACATGTGACGTACTATACCGTCACATATCGGGAAGGGGTTAAAGATGCCTTTTCCACTCATCACCCTTCCAGGTACATATCAAATTGTAAGCCCCGGGCCCTCTAATATCAAGTTTAGAAAACACCCTGGCCCCCAGAAGCTGAAGGTCGGGGATGAGTGGAAGTGGGTGGTATTTTTAACCGTGATCTTGTTTAGTTCTCAGAAATCAAGTCAAGGACAGAGACCCCCATCTTCCTTTTTAACAAAGAAAAATCTAGCAGCTACAGGGGAGGAGGAAGGACGGATATGACCCTTCCATAAACTCTCGTTAACATATTCTTTCATGGCGGCACGCTCAGGCCTCGACAAATTTTAAAGGCGAGCTTTTGGCAATGTGACTGTAGTCACTTCTCACAGCCAAACCGTGAGTCAGAGTGGCCAAAGAGTCCAAGGTCAGACGTCAGGAGGGTATGTCATAAACAGAAGGAAGAGACAAAAGCGTGGTCCTGAGGAAAAAGTCCTATTGACTTCAAAACGCATCGAGAATAAAACACCATTTCTTCTTCAACTGCATTTGTTTCGTTGCTGCAACTGCAAACACAGTTCTGATTGTGGTGTGTTTGACAAATAGAGCAAATGTCTCATATATAGTCTTCTCCATATTTCTGAGAATAGCCTTTAGCTATGAGTCTTGCGCAGTATCGATCAGCTGTGCCGTCTGCCTGGTATTTTACTTTAAAAACCCATTTACATCCTATAGCCTTTTTTTCTTTTGGTAGTTCTGTCAGTGTCCATGTCTTTGAATCATTCATGGATTTTATTTCTGTTTCTGCAGCCTTTATCCATTTGTTGGCCTCTTCTTCTGAAAGTTGAGATATGTCCTCCCAAGATGTAGGTTCATAACTTTTATTTGTACTTGCCTTGTATGAAAGACGTTGAGGTGGTCTTTCCTTGTTTTCTCTTATTGAGCGTCTTAGTTATGTGTCTGTATGGAGCTGTCAGTTTTTTTACGTCACCGCTCTGCTTTACGGCCGGCACTTACACAGGATGCAGGAGGAGTGCAGGGAAGAGGACGCCGGGCACCGGAATGTGAGTATGTGTTTTTTTTTTTACGTTTATGCTGGTAACCAGGGTAAACATCGGGTTACTAAGCGCGGCCCTGCGCTTAGTAACCCGATGTTTACCCTGGTCACCAGTGAAGACATCGCTGGATCGGTGTCACACACACCGATCCAGCGATGTCTACGGGAGATCCAGCGACGAAATAAAGTTCTGGCCTTTCTTCTCCGACCAACGATGTCACAGCAGGATCCTGATCGCTGCTGCCTGTCAAACACAATGATATCGCTAGCCAGGACGCTGCAACGTCACGGATCGCTAGCAATATCGTTTAGTGTGAAGGTACCTTTAAAGCAACAGAGATAACAGGCTTTAAAAACAGGCTTGTACATAGATATACAAATAGAATGGAGCTTGCTGCATAGATATGGGAGCAGAACCAAGCTTAAAGTACCTTCACACTAAGCGACTTTGCAACGATAACGATAGCGATCCATGACGTTGCAGCATCCTGGCTAGCGATATCGTTGTGTTTGACACGCAGCAGCGATCTGGATCCTGCTGTGATATCGCTGGTCGTTGCTGAAAGTTCAGAACTTTATTTGGTCGTCAGATCGGCGTGTATCGTCGTGTTTGACACCAAAAGCAACGATGCCAGCGATTTTTTACAAAGGTAACCAGGGTAAACATCAGGTTACTAAGCGCAGGGCCGCGCTTAGTAACCCGATGTTTACCCTGGTTACCAGTGTAAAAGTAAAAAAAACAAACAGTACATACTCACCTTCTGCTGTCTGTCACACGTCCCTCGCCGTCTGCTTCCTGTACTGACTGTGATTGCCGGCCGTAAAGTGAAAGCAGAGCACAGTGGTGACGTCACCGCTGTGCTGTGCCTTACGGCCGGCAATCACAGTCAGTGCAGGAAGCAGACGGCAAGGGACGTGTGACAGACAGCAGAAGGTGAGTATGTACTGTTTGTTTTTTTTACTTTTACACTGGTAACCAGGGTAAACATCGGGTTACTAAGCGCGGCCCTGCGCTTAGTAACCCGATGTTTACCCTGGTTACCAGGGGACTTCGGCATAGTTGGTCGCTGGAGAGCTGTCTGTGTGACAGCTCTCCAGCGACCACACAGCGACGCTGCAGCGATCGGCATCGTTGTCGATATCGCTGCAGCGTCGCTTAGTGTGAAGGTACCTTTACAGCCTACATAGATACTGTAACAGAAGCAAGCTGCCTACATAGATACAAGAAGGATGGATTACTACGTAGATAAGGGAGCAGGACCGACCTTACTAGAGAGATATAGGAGCAGAACTGAGCTTACTACAGAGATATGGGAGCAGAACCGAGCTTACTACAGAGACATGAGAGCAAGACAGAGCTTGCTACAGAGATATTGGAGAGGAACTGAGCTTACTACTATAGAGAAAGCTGGACCGCGAAACGCGCGTCAGGGGTGTCAGCGAGTTCGTGGGACTCACCCCATACCATGGGTAAGCCTTTTTGATTAGTTTACTGCACTTCGAGACCGGCGGTGTCTCTACTTATGCTATTGTGCAATAGACCACTGATGGGCTGTGTCGTAGATACCCTGTGCAGTGATATGGATGTTAGGCTGTCACCATGAGGGAGTTTACTCCTTTTCCCACCCACTCCCCGGTATACCATTAGTTTGTTCCTTGTTTATTTCCTGTATTTATTGTACTATGTATTTTGGCATATTTATATGCAACATTTACTAAATAAATGAATTGTTTTAGAATGATTTGTGAGACTTTGTGTCTACTCCATGTGTTTGCAAGTAATATATCTGGGAGTACTCTCACTCAAATAATTACTTTTGATGATTATGATGGGAGAGTGATACTGTCTCGCTCTTGGCCACGATGTGATATTGTGCTTTATGACCCATTAAGTGTACAGAGATAAGGGAGCAGAGCTGAGCTTGCTACAGAGATATCTTAGCAGAACTGAGCTTACTACTGAGTTAAGGCCATGTGCACACGTTCAGTATTTTTCGCGTTTTTTCGCTATAAAAACGTGATAAAAACGCGAAAAAAACGCTAACATATGCCTCCTGTTATTTACAGTGTATTCCGCATTTCTTGTGCAAATGTTGCATTTTTTTCCGCGAAAAAATCGCATCGCGGAAAAAAAAGCAACATGTTTATTAAAAATGCGGAATTGCGGGGATTCCGCACACCTAGGAGTGCATTGATCTGCTTACTTCCCGCACGGGGCTGTGCACACCATGCGGGAAGTAAGCAGATTATGTGCGGTTGGTACCCAGGGTGGAGGAGAGGAGACTCTCCTCCACGGACTGGGCACCATATAATTGGTAAAAAAAAAAGAATTAAAATAAAAAATAGTGATATACTCACCTTCGATGTCTTCCCGCCTCTCAGGTGCATGCTGCCGCTTCGGTTCCTATAGCTGGTGTGCGGTGAAGGACCTGCGATGACGTCGCAGTCCTGTGATTGGTCGCGAGACCGGTCATGTGAACGCTCACGTGACCGCGACGTCATGGAAGGTCCTGCGCACACACACCATCTATACGGAACGGACGCTGCTGAGGAGATCAGCTGTCTGAGTGAGTATAAACATTTTTTTATTTTTTTTATTATTTTTAAACATTCTATCTTTTACTATAGATGCTGCATAGGCAGCATCTATAGTAAAAAGTTGGTCACACTTGTCAAACAGTATGTTTGACAAGTGTGACTAACTTGTCAGTCAGTTTTCCAAGCAATGCTACAGATCGCTTGGAAAACTTTAGCATTCTGCAAGCTAATTACACTTGCAGAATGCTAAAAAAAAACGCAAAAAAAACGGAAAAAAAACGCAAAAAAAAAATGCGGATTTCTTGCAGAAAATTTCCGGTTTTCTTCAGGAAATTTCTGCAAGAAATTCGGACGTGTGCACATACCCTAAGGGAGCAGAACGGAGTTTACTACAGAGATAAGGGAATAGAATAGAGCTTACTAAAGATGTATGGGAGCAGAACAGAGCTTATTACAGATATATGGGAAAAGACCCAAGCTTACTACAGAGATAAGAGAGCAGAACAGAGCTTACTACAGAGCGGTGGGAGAAGAACCGAGCTTACTACAGAGAAAAGGAAACAGAACTGAGCTTACTACAGAGATATGGGAGCAGAACGAAGTTTACTACAGAGATAAGGGAGCAGAACAGAGCTTACTACAGAGATAAGGGAGCAGAAGGAGTTTACTACAGAGATATGGGAGCAGAATTGAGTTTATTATAGCGATAAGGGAGCAGAACTGAGATTACTACAGAGCTGTGGCCTGTGGGAGAAGAAACAAGCTTACTACAGAGATATGGGAGAAGAACCAAGCTTACTACAGAGATATAGGAGTAGAACCAAGCTTACTAAGTCTGCTGCATGGATACGGAACAGAACCAAGCTTACGGCATGCATATGGTACCAGAATCTTGATTACTACATCGATACAGTACAAGAAACAAGCTTACTGCTTAGATATGGTGCCATAACTTCTAGAAACACTGACAAGTAAACACACAGCATGTCAGGGACATTGCTAAGGTTCTAAAAGATCAGGGGTCCAAGCCCAAAAGTGCATGTCTCCCCATTTAACCCCCTATAGCCATTTAAAAGAGCATCTATACATATAGAATTACAGTATACCACTGTTGCTAACCAAAAACATACAATGCAAAGACCAGTATTATCAAAATTACTACTATAAAAGGCCAAAACAATAAAACTACTCAATGTCCACCACCATCACCACTACACAGAGAATACATAATATAATATAATATGACCATTACCGTACCTTTACATAACAAAACACTATACAGAGACCAATGACAATGTTACTAAAGAAAAAAAGACTACTAAAAAGCGCAATATTCCCACTTTACAGGAACCGTATTTTGGTAGATCCCTGTCCCGCAGACCATACACGTGATTACAGTACAGTTATATAGTGACTTACAGCTGACGATCTTTCTGATTTGGGTTGCTCACTTTTCCCGTCTTTTCCATCTTGCCCATACCTCCATTACCACTTCTCCAGCCACAACTCGTCTGCACAGATTACAACAAAAACAGATTTGACTTCTCACATTTCTAGTGATGTCTCCATCTATTCCCAACCTACAAAAACTCCCCACTCTGCATGCGGCATAGAATACTGACCCCAAAATTTAAAAAAACTGTGTCATTACTATGATTACTCCCTCCTCCCATAATTGAAGTGTCCCATAGAAAGTATTAATACCCCCACTGTGCAAAGGCCTGTATGCTCCATTGAAGGATATAATATCCCATGTGCCCCCTTCCAGCAACAAATACCCTTGAGTGTCCATTTCAAGCTAACAATGTCCCCACCACCCAAAAAAATACTGGAACCTGACTGCCCCTATCAAAACTATTAATGTCCCCATTTATAACAAATAATGTCCTGAGTGCTCACACAGCTTTGCATATACAGAACACAATATGGTGGTCCCCAAAGCCCTTTATTATACATTTAGGACCTCATAGCTCCCCATATAGTAAAATGGCTACATAGCCCCTATATACAATGTGATGTCCCCACTGCCCCGTATATATAGTATGATGGGCCGCACTGCCCCCTGTATATAGTATCATTGTCCCCACTGCCCCTATATATGGCCTCAGTTTTCACCACATATATAGTATGATGGCCCCAGTTTTCACCACATATACTGTATAGTAGGATGGCCCCAGTTCCCCCATATATATAGTAGGATGGCCCCAGTTCCCCCATATATATAGTGTGATGGCCCCAGTTCTCCCCATATATATAGTAGGATGGCCCAAGTTCCCCTATATATATAGTAGGATAACCCCAGGTCCCCCATATATAGTAGAATGGTCCCAGTTCTCCCCATATAAGTAACAGAAAGACTGACTGAAACAACGAGAACTAGTCTGAATAGGTGCAACCCAAAAAACGACTTATATATCAAAATACGAAAAATGATTGCACTCAATAGTGTTAAAGCATGTCAATGTGAAATATATGAAGTGTGAAATATATGAAGTGTGAATATATTAGCTTTTGAAATTTAGGAAAAGTACACATGAGATGCTTAGCACAAAATCTGCCCAAATAATGTGAGCCCATCCACCATCGTCAAGGTAATCTCATGAATCTGATGGGTTCCTGACCCAACTGCCCTGTGTGAACACTTACCTATGGCTAATCTCTGAATGTATGAGTGAATATAAACACCTCTCTTGGTAAAGCCTACATTTATGGGTTGGTCGGAACCTGATGTGATCAGATGTAATTAAAATCACCGCATGGTGAAGGGTGGAGTGCACCCATTCAGACTAGTTCTCGTAGTTTCAGTCACTTTATCTGTTAGGCCGGGGTCACACTTGCGAGTGTGATGCGAGAAACTCGCGTGAGTCTCTCGCATCAATACTCGGCACTGCCGCCAGCACTCGGACCGAATTGTGCGGCTGCATAGAAATATAGAACTCCAGCCCTAGTTCTTCCATATAATAAAGTATGATGGCCAAAGTTTCCACCATATATATAGTAAGATGGCTCCAGTTCCCCCTGTGGCGCCCCAGGGTCCTGGTCATCCCAGTAGCATTGCTTTCCTCATGAGGAGAGTGATGTTGCGTTTGGAAGTGATGAATAATATCTTATATCAGCTAACCACAATGCATACAACATGTTCACACTCCAGGCCAGAAGGGGGAGCTCTAAGCCTAGTTTAAGGTGAACTCCCCTATAAATACATTCTGATCTGGAGGGAAAGGGTGAGAGAGTTCAAAAAGTTACACACAGAGAAGAGAGCAGACCGACATAGAGTGTCAGAAGGTCTGAAGGGGCCGTGTAGTCTGAAGCACTACAGCTCCTGGAACGAGACATACAGAAAGCCGAACATTGTTCAGTGAGCGTGCAGGAGAGCGAAGCACAGGAGAGTGACATCAGGGGAGACCAGCTGGGAATGAACTATATCTCTCTGAAGCGCAGATCACCGGTAGCCAGAACACTGAGGCTTTTGTGGGACTCTAAGACACATAGCAGAGACTGGCAGGACAGCTGAATTGCAAGTTACCTGTCCACCACACACCTGAAGACACAGTAACACATAGAGCCGGGGCGTGATTGAGTCCCTGTAAAAAGGCTCGAGTTACCTGTCATACAGGTATTGTCCTATGCTATATGGGGGACAGAGAAAAGAACTGTGAGGACCTTATCTGAAGCCATAGGCAGTAAGGGACTACAACACCACCGCACTAGAGGAAGGCTTTTAACTCCACCTGGTAAAAGGGACTCTGGATTCGCTTCCAAGCTGGACCCTGCCTCCCCTGTGATCTGGTACCCTGGACTGTGGCTGCCTGAAGTCTTCAGTAAACCAGGTAAAGAGACTGCAAACCTGTGTCCTCATTCTTTACTGCGCCATTCACCATCTCCCATCTACACACCGGGAGCCCTGGGGACATATTTCACCTGTGGGAAGTTATACCATCTAGCTGCCATAACATCACCCCAGAGGACCCCTTAAAGCAGCATCGGTCCCCACTGACCGAATACCACAGGTGGCGTCACAAACATGAACTCTATTCACCAAATCCCTTTAACCCCTTCATGACCCTGCCTATTTTGACCTTAATGACCTGGCCATTTTTTGCAATTCTGACCAGTGTACATTTATGAGGTAATAACCCAGGAACGCTTCAACGGATCCTATTGGTTCTGAGACTGTTTTTTCGTGACATATTGGGCTTCATGTTAGTGGTAAATTTAGGTCGATAATTTTTGCGTTTATTTGTGAAAAAAATAGAAATTTGGCAAAATTTTTGAAAATTTTGCAATTTTCAAATTTTGAATTTTTATTGTTAAACCACAGAGTTATGTGACACAAAATAGCTAATAAATAACATTACCCACATGTCTACTTTACATCAGCACAATTTTGTAAACAAAATTTTTTTTTGCTAGGAAGTTATAAGGGTTAAAATTTGACCAGCAATTTCTCATTTTTGCAACAAAATGTACAAAATCTTTTTTTTTAGGGACCACGTCACATTTGAAGTCAGTTTGAGGGGTCTATATGGCTGAAAATACCCAAATGTGACCATTCTAAAAACTGCACTCCTCAAGGTGCTCAAAACCACATTCAAGAAGTTTATTAACCCTTCAGGTGCTTCACAGCAGCAGAAGCAACATGGAAGGAAAAAATTAACATTTAACATTTTAGTCACAAAAATGATATTTTAGCAACAATTTTTCTATTTTCCCAAGGATAAAAACAGAAATTGGACCCTGAAAGTTATTGTACAATTTGTCCTGAGTATGCCGATACCCCATCTATGGGGGTGAACTACTGTTTGGGCGCACGACAGGGCTCGGAAGGGAAGGAGCGCCATTTGACTTTTTGAATTAAAAATTGGCTCCAATCTTTAGCAAACACCATGTCACGTTTGGAGAGCCCCTGTGTGCATAAACATGGGAGCTCCCCCACAAGTGACCACATTTTGGAAACTAGACCCCCATGGAACTTATCTAGATGCATAGTGAGCACTTTGAACCCCCAGGTGCTTCACAAATTGATCCGTAAAAATGAAAAAGTACTTTTTTTTTCACAAAAAATAATTTTTGTCTCAATTTCTTCATTTTTTCATGGGCAACAGGATACAATGGATCCTAAAATTTGTTGGGCAATTTCTCTTGAGTACACCGATACCTCACATGTGGGGGTAAATCAATTTTTGGGCACACAGCAGGGCTCAGAAGGGAGGGAGCGCCATTTGACATTTTGAATGAAAAGTTAGCTCCAATCGTTAGCGGACACCATGTCGCGTTTGGAGAGCCCCTGTTTGCCTAAAGATTGGAGCTCCCCCACAAGTGACCCCATTTTGGAAACTAGACCCCCCAAGGAACTTATCTAGATATGCAGTGAGCACTTTGAACCCCCAAGTGCTTCCCAGAAGTTTATAACACAGAGCCGTGAAAATAAAATATCTTTTTTCTTTCCTCTTAAATTATTTTTTAGCCCGCATTTTTTTTTCACAAGGGTAATAGGAGAAATTGGACCCCAAATGTTGTTGTCCAGTTTGTCCTGAGTATGCTGATACCCCATATGTGGGGGGACCACTGTTATGGCACACGTCGGGGCTCGGAAGAGAAGTAGTGACGTTTTGGAATGAAGACTTTGATGGAATGGTCTGCGGGCATCATGTTACGTTTGCAGAGGCCCTGATGTGCCTAAACAGTAGAAACCCTCCACAAGTGACCCCATTTTGGAACTACACCCTCCACGGAACTTATCTACATGTGTGGCGAGCACTTTGAACCCCCAAGTACTTCACAGAAGTTTATAACGCAGAGCTGTGAAAATAAAAAATAATTTTTCTTTCCTCAAAAATTATTTTTTAGCAAGCAATTTTTTATTTTCCCAAGGGTAACAGGAGAAATTGGACACCCAAAGTTGTTTTCCAGTTTGTCCTGAGTACGCTGATACCCCATATGTGGGGGGGAACCACTGTTTGTTCACACGTCGAGGCTCGGAAGGGAAGTAGTGACGTTTTGGAATGCAGACTTTGATGGAATGGTCTGCGGGCGTCATGTTACGTTTGCAGAGCCCCTGATGTGCCTGAACAGTAGAAACCCTCCACAAGTGACCCCATTTTGGAAACTAGACCCCCCAAGGAACTTATCTAGATGTGTGGTGAGCACTTTGAACCCCCAAGTGCTTCACAGAAGTTTATAACGCAGAGCCGTGAATATAAAAAATCATTTTTTTTCTCACGAAAATAATTTCTTAGCCCCCATTTTTTTATTTTCCCAAGGGTAACAGGAGAAATTAGACCACCAAAGTTGTTGTGCAATTTTTCCTGAGTACTCTTATGCCCCATATGTTTGGGTAAACCACTGTTTGGGCGCACGTCGAGGCTCAGAATGGAGGGAGCACCATTTGACTTTTTGAATGCAAGATTGGTTGGAATCAATGGTGGCGCCATGTCGCGTTTGGCGACCCCTGATGTGCCTAAACAGTGGAAACCCCAACACACCTCTAACCCTAATCCCAACTCTAGCCATAACCCTAATCACAACCCTTGCCCCAACACACCCCTAACCACAACCCTATCCCAACACACCCCTAACCATAACCCTAACCACAGGCCTAACCCTAACCCAAACACACCCCTAACCCTAATCTTAAATCTATTTCCAACCCTAACCCTAATTCCAACCCTAACTCTATGGCTATGTGCATACGTTGCGGATTCGTGTGAAAATTTTTCTGCACCGTTTTTGAACAATCCACAGGTAAAAGGCACTGTGTTTTACCTGCGGATTTACTTCAGATTTCCAGTGTTTTTTGTGCGGATTTCACCTGCGGATTCCTATTGAGGAAGAGGTTTAAAACGCTGCGGAATCCACACAAAGAATTGACATGCTGCGGAAAATACAATGCAGCGTTTCCGCGCGGTATTTTCCGCACCATGGGCACAGCGGATTTGGTTTTCCATAGGTTTACATGGTACTGTAAACGTGATTGAAAACTGCTATGAATCCGCAGCGGCCAATCCGTTGCGGATCTGCAGCCAAATCCGCACCGTGTGCACATAGCCTTATTCTAACCCTAACCCTAATTCTAACCCTAACCCTTATTGCAACCCTCACCCTAATTGCAACCCTAACCCTAACTCTAATTGCAACCCTAAACCTAATTCTAACCCTAATTGCAACCCTAACCCTAATTGCAACCTTAACCCTAATTGCAACCCTAACCCTAATTGCAACCCTAACACTAATTCTAACCCTAATTGCAACCCTAACCCTAGTTCTAACCCTAATTGCAACCCTAACCCTAGTTCTAACCCTAACCCTAGTGGAAACATAAAAGTAAATATATATATTCTATATTTCATTATTTTCCCTACCTATGGGGGTGACAAAGGGGGGTTATTTACTATTTTTTTTTTATTTTGATCACTGTGATAGGTTCTATCATAGTGATCAAAATGTACCTGGAATGAATCTTTTGGAAGATGGTGGCGCCCATGGAGAAGATGGACGGACACCGGGAGGGACATCGGAGCTCGGTAAGTATGGGGGGGGATCAGACCACGGGGGTGAGATCGGACTGCGGGGAGAGTGGACAGGAGGACAGAGGGGAGTGGAGGACAGCAGAGGACAGGACGGGGATGGAGGGGAGGAGATCGGCAGGAGTGGCGGGGGCCGATCGTGGTCTCCAGCCATGGCCGATGATATTGCAGCATCGGCCATGGCTGGATTGTAATATTTCACCAATTTTCATTGGTGAAATATTACAATTGCTCTGATTAAAAGTGAAAGTGAAGCAGTCACTTTCAACAGCCAATCGGAGCGATCGGAGCCACGGGGGAAAAGCCACACCCCTGGGGCTGAAGTACCACTCCCCCTGTCCCTGCAGGTCGGGTGAAATTACAGTTAACCCTTTCATCCGACCTGTAGGAACGCGATCATTCTGTGATGCAGCATATGTGTAACAGGTTGGATTGGCACCGACTTTCATGACGCATACTGTTGTGAAATTGGATTTTGGGCTCCCCCGGTGGCCACTGGTGGAATTGAACTGGTGTGCATCATCCCCTCTGTTCACCTGTTTCCATCAGGATGTGGGAGTCGCTATTTAGCCTTGCTCCTCTGTCACTTCCATGCCGGTCAACATTGTAATCAGAAGCCTTTCTGTGCATGTTCCTGCTGCTAGACAACTCCCAGATAAGTTGGACTTTAGTCCTCGTTTGTTTTTGCATTTTGTTCCAGTTCACAGCTGTAGTTTCGTTTCTGTGTCTGGAAAGCTCTTGTGATCTGAAATTGCCACTCTGATGTTATGAGTTAATACTAGAGTCTTAAAGTAATTTCAGGATGGTGTTTTGATAGGGTTTTCAGCTGACCATGAAAGTGCCCTTTCTGTCTTCCTGCTATCTAGTAAGCGGACCTCAATTTTGCTAAACCTATTTTCATACTACGTTTGTCATTTTCATCTAAAATCACCGCCAATATATGTGGGGGCCTCTGTCTGCCTTTCGGGGAAATTTCTCTAGAGGTGAGCCAGGACTATATTTTCCTCTGCCAGGATTAGTTAGTCCTCCGGCCGGCGCTGGGCGTCTAGGGATAAAACGCAGGCAACGCTACCCGGCTACTGTTAGTTGTGCGGCAGGTTTAGTTCATGGTCAGTTTAGTTTCCATCCTTCCAAGAGCTAGTTCTTATGTTTGCTGGGCTATGTTCTCTTGCCATTGAGAACCATAACAGTTTGACCGGCCAAAAAAGGGTTAAATTAATTGACAGAGAAAGGAGAGAAAAGAGAAGTCTGCTGAAGATTTTTTTTTTTTTTTCCCTTCAGTTCTGAGTGTGCTTGTAATTGAATCTCTTGCAAGTCTGCCTATATTGCAGCCTTTCTCTCCCTCTCTCCTTCTAATCCTGGAATGGCTCTGTGTTCACCTGTTTAAAATGGATATTCAGAGTTTAGCTGCAGGTTTGAATAATCTCACCACGAAAGTTCAAAATTTACAAGATTTTGTTGTTCATGTTCCTATATCTGAACCTAGAATTCCTTTGCCTGAATTTTTCTCGGGGAATAGATCTTGCTTTCAAAATTTCAAAAATAATTGCAAGTTGTTTTTGTCCCTGAAATCTCGCTCTGCTGGAGATCCTGCTCAGCAGGTCAGGATTGTGATTTCCTTGCTCCGGGGCGACCCTCAGGATTGGGCTTTTGCATTGGCTCCAGGGGATCCTGCGTTGCTCAATGTGGATGCGTTTTTTCTGGCCTTGGGGTTGCTTTATGAGGAACCTCAGTTAGAACTTCAGGCGGAAAAGGCCTTGATGTCCCTGTCTCAGGGGCAAGACGAAGCTGAAATATACTGCCAGAAATTCCGTAAATGGGCTGTGCTTACTCAGTGGAATGAGTGCGCCCTGGCGGCGAATTTCAGAGAGGGTCTCTCTGATGCCATTAAGGATGTTATGGTGGGGTTCCCTGTGCCTGCGGGTCTGAATGAGTCCATGACAATGGCTATCCAGATCGATAGGCGTCTGCGGGAGCGCAAACCTGCGCACCATTTGGCGGTGTCTACTGAGAAGACGCCAGAGAATATGCAATGTGATAGAATTCTGTCCAGAAGTGAACGGCAGAATTTTAGACGAAAAAATGGGTTGTGCTTCTATTGCGGTGATTCAACTCATGTTATATCAGCATGCTCTAAGCGTACTAAGAAGCTTGATAAGTCTGTTTCAATTGGCACTTTACAGTCTAAGTTTATTCTATCTGTGACCCTGATTTGCTCTTTATCATCTATTACCGCGGATGCCTATGTCGACTCTGGCGCCGCTTTGAGTCTTATGGATTGGTCCTTTGCCAAACGCTGTGGGTATGATTTGGAGCCTCTTGAAACTCCTATACCCCTGAAAGGGATTGACTCCACCCCATTGGCTAGCAATATACCACAATACTGGACACAAGTAACTATGCGGATTAATCCGGATCACCAGGAGATTATTCGCTTTCTTGTGCTGTATAACCTACATGATGTGTTGGTGCTTGGATTGCCATGGCTGCAATCTCATAACCCAGTCCTTGACTGGAAAGCTATGTCTGTGTTAAGCTGGGGATGTAAGGGGACGCATGGGGACGTACCTGTGGTTTCCATTTCATCATCTATTCCCTCTGAGATTCCTGAATTCTTGACTGAATATCGTGACGTTTTTGAGGAACCTAAGCTTGGTTCATTACCTCCGCACCGGGAGTGCGATTGTGCCATAGATTTGATTCCGGGTAGTAAATACCCTAAGGGTCGTTTATTTAATCTGTCTGTGCCTGAACATGCTGCTATGCGAGAATATATAAAGGAGTCCTTGGAAAAGGGACATATTCGTCCTTCGTCATCTCCCTTAGGAGCCGGTTTTTTCTTTGTGGCTAAGAAAGATGGCTCTTTGAGGCCGTGTATTGATTATCGGCTTTTGAATAAAATCACGGTTAAATATCAATATCCGTTGCCACTGCTGACTGATTTGTTTGCTCGCATAAAGGGGGCCAAGTGGTTCTCTAAGATAGATCTCCGTGGGGCGTATAATTTGGTGCGAATTAAGCAGGGGGATGAGTGGAAAACCGCATTTAATACGCCCGAGGGCCACTTTGAGTATTTGGTGATGCCTTTTGGTCTTTCAAATGCCCCTTCAGTCTTTCAGTCCTTTATGCATGACATTTTCCGTGATTATTTGGATAAATTTATGATTGTGTATCTGGATGATATTTTGATTTTTTCGGATGACTGGGACTCTCATGTCCAGCAGGTCAGGAGGGTTTTTCAGGTTTTGCGGTCTAATTCCTTGTGTGTGAAGGGTTCTAAGTGCGTTTTTGGTGTTCAAAAGATTTCCTTTTTGGGATATATTTTTTCCCCCTCTTCCATCGAGATGGATCCTGTCAAGGTTCAGGCTATTTGTGATTGGACGCAACCCTCTTCTCTTAAGAGTCTTCAGAAATTTTTGGGCTTTGCTAACTTTTATCGTCGATTTATTGCTGGTTTTTCTGATGTTGTTAAACCATTGACTGATTTGACTAAGAAGGGTGCTGATGTTGCTGATTGGTCCCCTGCTGCTGTGGAGGCCTTTCGGGAGCTTAAGCGCCGCTTTTCTTCCGCCCCTGTGTTGCGTCAGCCTGATGTTGCTCTTCCTTTTCAGGTTGAGGTCGACGCTTCTGAAATCGGAGCTGGGGCGGTTTTGTCGCAGAGAAGTTCCGATTGCTCCGTGATGAGACCTTGTGCTTTTTTCTCGCGTAAATTTTCGCCCGCCGAGCGGAATTATGATGTTGGGAATCGGGAGCTTTTGGCCATGAAGTGGGCTTTTGAGGAGTGGCGTCATTGGCTTGAGGGGGCTAGACATCAGGTGGTGGTATTGACTGACCACAAAAATCTAATTTATCTTGAGTCCGCCAGACGCCTGAATCCTAGACAGGCGCGCTGGTCGTTGTTTTTCTCTCGGTTTAATTTTGTGGTGTCCTACCTGCCGGGTTCTAAGAATGTTAAGGCGGATGCCCTTTCTAGGAGTTTTGAGCCTGACTCCCCTGGTAATTCTGAACCTACAGGTATCCTTAAGGATGGAGTGATATTGTCTGCCGTTTCCCCAGACCTGCGGCGGGCCTTGCAGGAGTTTCAGGTGGATAGACCTGATCGTTGCCCACCTGGTAGACTGTTTGTTCCGGATGATTGGACCAGTAAAGTCATTTCTGAGGTTCATTCTTCTGCGTTGGCAGGTCATCCTGGAATCTTTGGTACCAGGGATTTGGTGGCAAGGTCCTTCTGGTGGCCTTCCCTGTCTCGAGATGTGCGAGGCTTCGTGCAGTCTTGTGACGTTTGTGCTCGGGCCAAGCCTTGTTGTTCTCAGGCTAGTGGATTGTTGTTGCCCTTGCCTATCCCGAAGAGGCCCTGGACGCACATCTCGATGGATTTTATTTCGGATCTTCCTGTTTCTCAGAAGATGTCTGTCATCTGGGTGGTGTGTGATCGTTTCTCTAAGATGGTCCATTTGGTTCCCCTGCCTAAGTTGCCTTCTTCTTCCGAGTTGGTTCCTCTGTTTTTTCAAAATGTGGTCCGTTTGCATGGTATTCCGGAGAATATCGTTTCTGACAGAGGTACCCAATTCGTGTCTAGATTTTGGCGAGCATTCTGTGCTAGGATGGGCATAGATTTGTCTTTCTCGTCTGCTTTCCATCCTCAGACTAATGGCCAGACCGAGCGGACGAATCAGACCTTGGAGACATATTTGAGGTGTTTTGTGTCTGCAGATCAGGATGATTGGGTTGCTTTTTTGCCTTTAGCGGAGTTTGCCCTCAATAATCGGGCCAGCTCTGCCACCTTGGTGTCTCCCTTTTTCTGTAATTCGGGGTTTCATCCTCGATTTTCTTCTGGTCAGGTGGAATCTTCGGATTGTCCTGGAGTGGATGCTGTGGTGGAGAGGTTGCATCGGATTTGGGGACAGGTAGTGGACAATTTGAAGTTGTCCCAGGAGAAGACTCAGCTTTTTGCCAACCGCCAGCGTCGGGTTGGCCCTCGGCTTTGTGTTGGGGACTTGGTGTGGTTGTCTTCTCATTTTGTCCCTATGAGGGTTTCTTCTCCCAAGTTTAAGCCTCGGTTCATCGGCCCGTACAAGATATTGGAGATTCTTAACCCTGTGTCCTTCCGTTTGGACCTCCCTGCATCTTTTTCTATTCATAATGTTTTTCATCGGTCATTATTGCGCAGGTATGAGGTACCGGTTGTGCCTTCCGTTGAGCCTCCTGCTCCGGTGTTGGTTGAGGGCGAGTTGGAGTACGTTGTGGAAAAAATCTTGGACTCCCATGTTTCCAGACGGAAACTCCAGTATCTGGTCAAATGGAAGGGATACGGTCAGGAGGATAATTCTTGGGTGACTGCCTCTGATGTTCATGCCTCCGATCTGGTCCGTGCCTTTCATAGGGCTCATCCTGATCGCCCTGGTGGTTCTGGTGAGGGTTCGGTGCCCCCTCCTTGAGGGGGGGGTACTGTTGTGAAATTGGATTTTGGGCTCCCCCGGTGGCCACTGGTGGAATTGAACTGGTGTGCATCATCCCCTCTGTTCACCTGTTTCCATCAGGATGTGGGAGTCGCTATTTAGCCTTGCTCCTCTGTCACTTCCATGCCGGTCAACATTGTAATCAGAAGCCTTTCTGTGCATGTTCCTGCTGCTAGACAACTCCCAGATAAGTTGGACTTTAGTCCTCGTTTGTTTTTGCATTTTGTTCCAGTTCACAGCTGTAGTTTCGTTTCTGTGTCTGGAAAGCTCTTGTGATCTGAAATTGCCACTCTGATGTTATGAGTTAATACTAGAGTCTTAAAGTAATTTCAGGATGGTGTTTTGATAGGGTTTTCAGCTGACCATGAAAGTGCCCTTTCTGTCTTCCTGCTATCTAGTAAGCGGACCTCAATTTTGCTAAACCTATTTTCATACTACGTTTGTAATTTTCATCTAAAATCACCGCCAATATATGTGGGGGCCTCTGTCTGCCTTTCGGGGAAATTTCTCTAGAGGTGAGCCAGGACTATATTTTCCTCTGCCAGGATTAGTTAGTCCTCCGGCCGGCGCTGGGCGTCTAGGGATAAAACGCAGGCAACGCTACCCGGCTACTGTTAGTTGTGCGGCAGGTTTAGTTCATGGTCAGTTTAGTTTCCATCCTTCCAAGAGCTAGTTCTTATGTTTGCTGGGCTATGTTCTCTTGCCATTGAGAACCATAACAGTTTGACCGGCCAAAAAAGGGTTAAATTAATTGACAGAGAAAGGAGAGAAAAGAGAAGTCTGCTGAAGATTTTTTTTTTTTTCCCTTCAGTTCTGAGTGTGCTTGTAATTGAATCTCTTGCAAGTCTGCCTATATTGCAGCCTTTCTCTCCCTCTCTCCTTCTAATCCTGGAATGGCTCTGTGTTCACCTGTTTAAAATGGATATTCAGAGTTTAGCTGCAGGTTTGAATAATCTCACCACGAAAGTTCAAAATTTACAAGATTTTGTTGTTCATGTTCCTATATCTGAACCTAGAATTCCTTTGCCTGAATTTTTCTCGGGGAATAGATCTTGCTTTCAAAATTTCAAAAATAATTGCAAGTTGTTTTTGTCCCTGAAATCTCGCTCTGCTGGAGATCCTGCTCAGCAGGTCAGGATTGTGATTTCCTTGCTCCGGGGCGACCCTCAGGATTGGGCTTTTGCATTGGCTCCAGGGGATCCTGCGTTGCTCAATGTGGATGCGTTTTTTCTGGCCTTGGGGTTGCTTTATGAGGAACCTCAGTTAGAACTTCAGGCGGAAAAGGCCTTGATGTCCCTGTCTCAGGGGCAAGACGAAGCTGAAATATACTGCCAGAAATTCCGTAAATGGGCTGTGCTTACTCAGTGGAATGAGTGCGCCCTGGCGGCGAATTTCAGAGAGGGTCTCTCTGATGCCATTAAGGATGTTATGGTGGGGTTCCCTGTGCCTGCGGGTCTGAATGAGTCCATGACAATGGCTATCCAGATCGATAGGCGTCTGCGGGAGCGCAAACCTGCGCACCATTTGGCGGTGTCTACTGAGAAGACGCCAGAGAATATGCAATGTGATAGAATTCTGTCCAGAAGTGAACGGCAGAATTTTAGACGAAAAAATGGGTTTTTTCAGGATGGTGTTTTGATAGGGTTTTCAGCTGACCATGAAAGTGCCCTTTCTGTCTTCCTGCTATCTAGTAAGCGGACCTCAATTTTGCTAAACCTATTTTCATACTACGTTTGTCATTTTCATCTAAAATCACCGCCAATATATGTGGGGGCCTCTGTCTGCCTTTCGGGGAAATTTCTCTAGAGGTGAGCCAGGACTATATTTTCCTCTGCCAGGATTAGTTAGTCCTCCGGCCGGCGCTGGGCGTCTAGGGATAAAACGCAGGCAACGCTACCCGGCTACTGTTAGTTGTGCGGCAGGTTTAGTTCATGGTCAGTTTAGTTTCCATCCTTCCAAGAGCTAGTTCTTATGTTTGCTGGGCTATGTTCTCTTGCCATTGAGAACCATAACAGCATACGCTGTGTCACAGGTCGGGAAGGGGTTAAAGACTTTCCCCTTTTACATGGGCGCCCAGGGCCACGGACCTGGTTGCAGCCACCGAGACATCCCCTTGTGAACACCAGACCCGGTATCGGGAACCCCACGGCCCTGGCGGGCGACTCAACTTGGCGTCACGAACAGGATAGACTGACCCAGCAAATCGTGTCATGTGCGCCTAAGAGACTGTGCCTAACTGTGATTTATTAAGAGACTGTGCATTGTGAATTGCCACCAAAACTGCCACCGTTGCCACGCTGCGTGGAGCACGAGGAGGAGGAGACATACCTTTGTGGGCGGAGCCAGCCAGAAAGAGCATGAAGAAGGAAACGGGTGCCGCACTGCGAGAGGAAAGTCGGAAGTGAAGATGCCATATAGTGGAGCCAGAAGTGGGGGCGCTGCAAAGTGCTGAGCGTTGCACCTGAGGAATCGCTACAAACTCTGGAGGAGAGACGCTGGCCCCTATAAGGTTAGCAAGGGGGAGAAGCTATGTCAGACCAGGGGGGAGAAATAGCTGCGGACGCAGACGCAGCCCCTGTGATGCCCCAAGACCTTGTGGGGGATGCCACTGGACTTCTGGCACCCCCAGGCCCCGCCGCAGATGCACCTGCAGGCCCCATATTGCCATCAGGCCCCGCAGCAACTACCAGCAGACCGGACCCTGCTGCAGCTACAGTGCCCATCATGTCGCTGTCCATGCCCTATATTCCTGGAGCGGCCTGGCTTCCACAATTTCCCAGGGAGTCCCATACATTAAAGGGAACCTGTCACCCCCCTCAGTCGTTTGTAACTAAAAGAGCCACCTTGTGCAGCACAAATGCTGCATTCTGACAAGGTGGCTCTTTTAGTTATGATGCCTGCACACGCTGAAATAATCACTTATAAAATGTGCCCCCTCTTACCCTGAAATCGCCAGGGAGGCGGGTCTTTCCTTTCTAATCAGATGCAGCACAGCCGTCGTGTCCGCCATTTCCGACTGCGCATGCGCGGCCGGAACTCCGCCCCCTCCTCCCTAGACATTACAATGGGGCAGCGGATGCGTTGCAAAACTGCATCCGCTGCCCCCGTTGTGCTTTCATTTCACAGTATGCGTCGGTACGTCAGCCCGACGCACTGCAACGGGCCGACACCAACGCTAGTGTGAAAGTAGCCTTAAAGGAACAGTTCATTGAGGGTCTCCTGTCCGGCAACCACAAGACACAGCTGCGCATCCTGGCCTTGCAAAACCCTGACAAAAAAACACATATGATGAAACAGAATCCTAGAAAAAGAAAAAAAAAACAGAAAGAACAACAAGGATCCCTAAAATATAACTTTTAATTAAGTAGTAATTAATTTAGAAGTAAGTTTTAAAAGCTCTATTTTTTTATAATAACAATACAAATTGGAAGGACAAAATGTGTACCTGTTAGACTCTAGAGGGTAACTATACTGAGCCCTTCCTGGCAGTGGAGGTTGGCACTACGGTAGGCGCCCCCACTCCTCAACGGCTCACCCTTTAAGTCCCTAAAAATCCCTGCAATACAGGATTTCTCGTGAACCCTATAGATAGTCCCTATAAGCACACCTGCCTGGCAGTGGAGGTAGACACCTTAATTTTCAGCGGTAGCCAGGTGCCCCCACTCCTCGATGGCTGACCCTATGGTCCCTTAAAGTCCCTGCAATGGAGATAGAAATAGAAATGTCCCAATACACCCTGGTACCCGTAGGAGGAGAAAAAAAATAAATAAACAAAACACACACAAAAAAATAGTGAAAAAAAAAATGTATATTAAAGAAAGAAATAAAAAAAATATATCAGATATCGCTTAGTCAGTAATTGTCATCATAATAAACTGATACATCACTGAATATATTTAAACAGATTACTCAAGATGAATATACGGGTAGACAGAATACAAAAATAATTTTTTGTCCAAGAAAAGATACCACAGTATAAAAGTGCATAGTGCAAAGGCGCAATCGCCTTATTTAAACAAAGAGGCAATGCTACAAGTACAGCAGCAAATAGATGGGTGCAGGTATCTGAAACGAAGCATTGCCTCTTTGTTTAACCCCTTAACGACCGCCGATACGCCTTTAAATGGCGCCTGCTAAGGGTACTTAAACCGCAGCGCCGTTAATTAACGGCGCTGTGGAAAAAGTGAATAGCGCCCCCCAGAGTCAGATTTTCTCTGGGGTCTCGGTTGCCGAGGGTAGCCGAGACCCCAGAGAACATGATTCGGGGGGTTTTTACCGACCCCCGAGTTGCGATCGCCGGTAATTAACCGTTTACTGGCGGTCGCAACAAAAAAAAAACAACGCGATTTGCCATTTAATTTCTCTGTCCTCCGATGTGATCGCACATCGGAGGACAGAGAAATATGGTCCCCGATGGCCCCCGATAGCCCCCCAATACTCACCTATCTCCCCCGGTGCTCCTCGTGGCTCCTGATGGGTGCCACCATCTTTTTCCGGGGAAAAAAATGGCGGGCGCATGCGCAGTGCGCCCGCCTCCCGGCCCCCCGAAGGTCTTTGGGGTCTCGGCTGCCGGGGGTAGCCGAGACCCCAAAGAACATGATCGGGGTCGTTTTTTACCGACCCCTGTTTTGCGATCGCCTGTAATTAACTGTTTACCGGCGACCGCAAAGAAAAAAAAAAAAAAAAGCGATCTGTAATTCTCTGTCCTCTGATATGATCGCACATCAGAGGACAGAGAAATAGGGGGATTCGGGGACCCTATCATACTTACCGGTGTCCCTGGGTCCTCCTGCGTCTCCTCCTGGAGAGACGAGTTGGGGCTAAAATTAGGGTTAGGGTTAGGGTTGGGGCTAAATTTAGGGTTAGGGTTAGGGCTAGGGTTAGGCTACTTTCACACTAGCATTTTTGTGGCTTCCGTCGCAATGCGCCGTTTTGGAGAAAAAACGCATCCTGCAAAAGTGCTTGCAGGATGCGTTTTTTCTCCATTGACTTGCATTAGCGACACATTGCGACGGATTGCCACACGTCGCATCCGTCGTGCGACAGATGTGTCGTGCTTTGGCGGACTGTCGGCACAAAAAACGCTACATGTAACGTTTTTTTGTGCGACGTGTCCGCCATTTCCGACCGCGCATGTGCGGCCGGAACGCCGCCCCCGCCTCCCCGCACCTCACAATGGGGCAGCGGATTCGTTGAAAAACAGCATCCGCTGCACCCGTTGTGCAGCGCTTACAACGCTAGCGTCGGTACGTCGGCCCGACACACTGCGACGGGCCGAGTACGACGCTAGTGTGAAAGTAGCCTTAGGCTTCTTTCAGACTTGCGTCGGTACGGGGCGGTCGCAATGCGTCGGCCCGACTGTTATGATCTGGTGGCCTAAGAGCAGCATGGACGAGCTCTGGAGTAGGTGGCCTCTAGACTGACCGCAGACCCTGAACTTAACACCGCAACTAGAAGAAGCCGTGGGATGTTCCTGTCACTCCCTAGACACCTTGTCACAGCAGGAGGACTAATTACCCCTAAAGAAAGAAACAGGAAAACTATCTTGCCTCAGAGAAAATCCCCAAAGGACAGCCCCCCACAAATATTGACTGTGAGAGGAGAGGGAAATTACAAACGCAGACTGAAAACAGAATTTAGCAAAGGAGGCCACGCTACCTAGAAAGAAAAGACCGGACAGAGTACTGTGCGGTCAGTATTAAAATACTACAAAATCCACCACAGAGAATACAAAAATCTCCACACCTAACTAAAGGCATGGAGGGTAACTCTGCAACTCCAGAGCTTCCAGCTTGGCTGAATAAATCCTTACACAGACAAAGCTGGACAAGAAAAAACATAGCAATTCACTGAACTATAAAGTCCACCGCATGTGGACTGCAAAAACAAAGCCAGGACTTTTCTTTGATGATTTGGACAATCCAGCAGGAGAAACCAAGCAGAGATGTGAATCCTCCAGAAAACAACAGACAACTGGCACTCACTAAAGGGTGAAGCCAGACTAAATAGCCCCGTCCGAAGTGGACGCACCTGATAACTGCTGTGAAGGACTACCACTTATAACCACCGGAGGGAGCCCAAGAGCAGAACCCACAACAGAATTCACAACACCCGACGTACCGACGCACGTTGTGAAAATTGTGCACAACGTGGGCAGCGGATGCAGTTTTTCAACGCATCCGCTGCCCAGTCTATGTCCTGGGGAGGAGGGGGCAGAGTTACGGCCACGCATGCGTGGAAATGGCGGATGCGACGTACACAAAAAAGGTTACATTGAACTTTTTTTGTGACGACGGTCCGCCAAAACACAACGGATCCAGTGCACGATGGACGCGACGTGTGGCCATCCGTCGGCAATACAAGTCTATGGGCAAAAAAGGCATCCTGTGGGCACATTTGCTGGATCCGTTTTTTGTCCAAAACAACGGATTGCGACGGATGCCACACGACGCAAGTGTGAAAGTAGCCTTAGGGCTAGGGTTAGGGTTGGGGCTAAAGTTAGAGCTAGGGTTAGGGTTAAATTTAGGGTTAGGGTTGGGGCTAAATTTAGGGTTAGGGTTAGGGCTAAAGTTAGGGTTAGGGGTAGGGTTGGGGCTAAAATTAGGGTTAGGGTTGGGGCTAAAGTTAGGGTTAGGGTTGGGGCTAAAATTAGGGTTAGGGTTGGGGCTAAAGTTAGGGTTAGAGTCGGGATTAGGGTTAGGGTTTGTATTAGGGTTGGTATTAGGGTTGGTATTAGGGTTACGTTTGGGATTAGGGTTGGGATTAGGGTTAAGGTTAGGATTGGGATTAGGGTTAAGGTTAGGGTTGGGATTAGGGTTAGGGGTGTATTGGGATTAGGGTTAGGTTTGAGGTTAGGGTTGAGATTAGGATTAGGGGTGTGTTGGATTTAGGGTTTTGATTAGGGTTATGGTTAGGGTTGAGATTAGGGCTGTTTTGGGGTTAGGGTTGTGATTATCGTTAGGGTTGTGATTAGGATTATGGATCGGGTTGAGATTAGGGTTAGGGGTGTGTTGGGGTTAGGGTTGGAGTTAGAATTGGGGGGTTTCCACTGTTTAGGTACATCAGGGGGTCTCCAAACACGACAGCCAATTTTGCGCTAAAAAAGTCAAATGGTGCTCCCTCCCTTCTGAGCTCTTCCGTGCGCCCAAACAGTGGTTTACCCCCACATAGGGGGCATCAGCGTACTCGGGATAAACTGGACAACAAATCATGGGGTCCAATTTCTCCTGTTACCCTTGTGAAAATAAAAACTTGGGGGCTAAAAATCTTTTTTTGTGGAAAAAAAAAATATTTTTTATTTTCACTACTCTGCAATATAAACTTCTGTGAAGCACTTGAGCATTCAAAGTTCTCACCACATATCTAGATAAGTTCCTTAGGGGGTCTAGTTTCCAAAATTTGGTCACTTATGGGGGGGTTCTACTGTTTAGGTACATCAGGGGCTCTGCAAACGCAACATAACGCCTGCAGACCATTCTATCAAAGCCTGCATTCCAAAATGGCGCTCCTTCCTTTCCGAGCTCTGCCGTGCGCCCAAACAGTGGTTTACCCCCACATATGGGGTACCAGCATACTCAGGACAAATTGGAGAACAAATATTGGCATCCAATTTCTCTTGTGACCCTTGTGAAAATAAGAACTTCGGGGCTAAAAAATCTTTTTTGTGGAAAAATAAATATTTTTTATTTTCACGACTCTGCATTATAAACTTCTGTGAAGCACTTGGGCATTCAAAGTTCTCACCACACATCTAGATAAGTTCCATGGGGGGTCTAGTTTCCAAAATGGGGTCACTTGTGGGCGGTTTCTACTGTTTAGGCACATCAGGGGCTTTCCAAACGCGACATGGCGTCCGATCTCAATTCCAGTCAATTTTGCATTGAAAAGTCAAATGGCGCTCCTTTGCTTCCGAGCTCAGCCATGCACCCAAACAGTGGGGATACAACATATGGAACATATGGGGTGTCGGCGTGCTCAGGACAAATTGTACAACAACTTCTGGGGTCCATTTTTTCCTGTTACCCTTGGTAAAATAAAAATTTGGAGGCAAAAAGATCATTTTTGTAGAAAAAATGCGATTTTTTTATTTTCACGGCTCTACGTTATAAACTTTTGTGAAGCACCTGGGGGTTTAAAGTGCTCACCACACATCTAGATAAGTTCCTTAAGGGGTCTAGTTTCCAAAATGGTGTCACTTGTGGGGGGTTTCCACTGTTTAGGCACATCAGGGGCTCTCCAAACGTGACATGGCGTCCGATCTCAATTCCAGCCAATTCTACATTGAAAAAGTAAAACGACACTCCTTCTCTTCCAAGCTCTGCGGTGCGCCCAAACAGTGGTTTACCCACACATATGGGGTATCGACATACTCAGGAGAAATTGCACTACAACTTTTGTGGTCTAATTTCTCCTGTTACCCTTGTAAAAATAAGAATTTGTGGGTGAAAAGATCATTTTTGTGTAAACAAATGCGATTTTTTATTTTCACGGCTCTACGTTATAAACTTCTGTGAAGCACTTGGGGGTTCAAAGTGCTCACCACACATCTAGATAAGTTCCTTAAGGGGTCTAGTTTCCAAAATGGTATCACTTGTGGGGGGTTTCCACTGTTTAGGCACATCAGGGGCTCTCCAAACGCGACATGACGTCCGATCTCAATTCCAGCCAATTCTACATTGAAAAAGTAAAACGGCACTCCTTCTCTTCCAACCTCTGCGGTGCGCCCAAACAGTGGTTTACCCCCACATATGGGGTATCGACGTACTCAGGAGAAATTGCACAACAACTTTTGTGGTCTAATTTCTCCTTGTACCCTTGTGAAAATAAGAATTTGTGGGTGAAAAGATCATTTTTGTGTAAACAAATGCGATTTTTTATTTTCACGGCTCTACGTTATAAACTTCTGTGAAGCACTTGGGGGTTCAAAGTGCTCACCACACATCTAGATAAGTTCCTTAAGGGGTCTAGTTTCCAAAATGGTATCACTTGTGGGGGGTTTCCACTGTTTAGGCACATCAGGGGCTCTCCAAACGCGACATGACGTCCGATCTCAATTCCAGCCAATTCTACATTGAAAAAGTAAAACGGCACTCCTTCTCTTCCAACCTCTGCGGTGCGCCCAAACAGTGGTTTACCCCCACATATGGGGTATCGACGTACTCAGGAGAAATTGCACAACAACTTTTGTGGTCTAATTTCTCCTTGTACCCTTGTGAAAATAAGAATTTGTGGGTGAAAAGATCATTTTTGTGTAAACAAATGCGATTTTTTATTTTCACGGCTCTACGTTATAAACTTCTGTGAAGCACTTGGGGGTTCAAAGTGCTCACCACACATCTAGATAAGTTCCTTAAGGGGTCTAGTTTCCAAAATGGTGTCACTTGTGGGGGGTTTCCATTGTTTAGGCACATCAGGGGCTCTCCAAACGCGACATGGCGTCCGATCTCAATTCCAGCCAATTCTGCATTGAAAAAGTCAAACGGTGCTCCTTCACTTCCAAGCTCTGCGGTGCACCCAAACAGTGGTTTACCTCCACATATGGGGTATCGGTGTACTCAGGAGAAATTGCACAACAAAATTTGTGGTTAAATTTCTGTTTTTACACTAGTGAAAATTTTAAAAAAATGGTTCTGAAGTAAAATGTTTGCAAAAAAAAGTTAAATGTTCATTTTTTTCTTCCACATTGTTTCAGTTCCTGTGAAGCACGTAAAGGGTTAATAAACTTCTTGAATGTGGTTTTGAGCAGCTTGAGGGGTGCAGTTTTTAGAATGGTGTCACACTTGGTTATTTTCTATCATATAGACCCCTCAAAATGACTTCAAAGGTGATGTGGTCCCTAAAAAAAAAAGATGGTGTTGTAAAAATGAGAAATTGCTGGTCAACTTTTAACCCTTATAACTCCCTAACAAAAAAAAAATGTTGTTTCCAAAATTGTGCTGATATAAAGTAGACATGTGGGAAATGTTATTTATTAACTATTTTTCGTGACATATCTCTCTGATTTAAGGGCATGAAAATACAAAGTTTCAAAATTGCAAAATTTTAAAAATTTTCGCCATATTTCCATTTTTTTCATAAATAATCACAAGTAATATCGAAGAAATGTTACCACTAACTTGAAGTACAATATGTCACGAAAAAACAATCTCAGAATCAGCGGGATCCGATAAAGCGTTCCAGAGTTATAACCTCTTAAAGTGACAGTGGTCAGAATTGTAAAAATTGGCTCGGTCATTAAGTACCAAATTGGCTCTGTCACTAAGGGGTTAAATAAGGCGATTGCACCTTTGCACTATGCACTTTTATACTGTGGTATCTTCGCTTGGACAAAAAATTCTTTTTGCATTCTGTCTACTCGTATATTCATCTTGAGTAATCTGTTTAAATATATTCAGTGATGTATCAGTTTATTATGACGACAATTACTGACTATGCGATATCTGATATATTTTTTTCTTTAATATATATTTTTTTTTCACTATGTTTTGTGTGTGTTTTGTTTATATTTTTTTTCTCTTCTCCTACGGGTACCAGGGTGTGTTGGGACATTTCTATTTCTCCATTGCAGGGACTTTAAGGGACCCTAGGGTCAGCCATCGAGGAGTGGGGGCACTAACCGCTGAAAATTAGGGTGTCTACCTCCACTGCCAGGCAGGTGTGCTTATAGGGACTATCTATAGGGTTCACCAGAATTCCTGTATTGCAGGGATTTTTAGGGACTTAAAGGGAACCTGTCACCCCCCAAAATCGATGGTGAGGTAAGCTCACCGTCATCAGGGGCTTATCTACAGCATTCTGTAATGCTGTAGATAAGCCCCCGATGTTACCTGAAAGAGGAGAAAAAGAGGTTATAATATACTCACCTGGGCGGTCCCGCTGTGGTCCGTGGTCAAATGGGCGTCTCAGGTCTGCTCCGGTGCCTCCCATCTTCATTCCATGACGTCATCTTCTGGACTCCGCGCCGCGGCTTCGGCGCAGGCGTACTTTGTCTGCCCTGGTGAGGGCAGAGCAAAGTACTGCAGTGCGCAGGCGCCGGGCCTCTCTGACCTTACCAGCGCCTGTGCACTGCAGTACTTTGCTCTGCCCTCAACAGGGCAGACAAAGTAGACCTGCGCCGAAGCAGCTGCGCGGAGACCAGAAGAGGACGTCATGGAATGAAGATAGAAGGCGCCGGAGCAGACCTGAGACGCCCATCGGAGCGGGACCGCCCCTGGGTGAGTATAACGTCTTTTTCTCCTCTTTCAGGTAACATCGGCGGCTCATCTACAGCATTACAGAATGCTGTAGATAAGCCCCTGATGCCGGTGAGCATACCTCACCCTCGATTTTGGGGGTGACAGGTTCGCTTTAAAAGGTGAGCTGTCGAGGAGTGGGGGCGCCTTCTGTAGTAACTTGGGGTGCCAACCTCCACTGCCAGGCAGGGCTCAGTATAGTTACCCTCTAGGGTCTAACAGGTACACATTTTGTCCTCCCAATTTGTATTATTATTATGAAAAATAGAGTTTTTTAAACTTACTTCTATTAAAAGTTATATTTTAGGGATCCTTTCTGTTTTTTCTAGCAAAACCCTGACCTGGACTTTGCACAATTCAAGGACAGGGCCATCCGGGTGCTGCATGAACCTCAGCCCAGCCACATAGTGCCCCATAGGCGTCCAGCTCTCATGTACCACCAGGAAGTGGCAGTGCAGTGCCCCAGAGTCCTGGTCGTTGCAGTACTGTTGCTCCGCCGCTAAGGGGAGTGATGGTACGTCTGATGGCACTTAAGGAGTTCACCTGACCAGGTATCACAGTCACACATTACACTTCACACTCTGGCCACCAGGGGGAGCAAAGGGTTCTATGATTAGGCCACTCCTCACAATCTGGTAAAACTGGGGGGCTGGATAGGAAGTCAGGGAGAAGCTGACTGGGTTTTGCCCAGGCAACACCTAGTGAGAGAAGGGGTTGCTTGGGAAGATTCAGGGGGGTCCCTGTCAGGGGTGGGATCCTGACAGAGGCCTAGCGAAAAGGACAGATCGTTACGGAACCGCGCCTGCACTTCATTTCGGCGGTATCTTAAGAAAGGACAAGAAGCGAGGTTTATTGTGGAGAAGTGAGAAACGAGATCACAGCACAAAGGAGAAAGAACCAGTAGGAGTCGTGCCCCGAGATCGGCAACATCCTACTGAGGCGCGTAGCCGGTGGCCGGAACACCGAGGAAGTATTGGGCTCCAAGCATTACTTCAAACAGCGGCACGACAGTTGATTATAGGTTGGCTGTCTCACCTAATTCACCTAAGAAGACATAAGAGGCAATTGTGGGAGAGGGGCGTCTCTAGGGTCCCAGAATAACTCCAGGCCTACCCGTCATACGGGTGCGTCCTAGCCATATCATCTGGGGGACGGAGAGAGAAAGAACATCAGAAACAGACACAACAGTTGTGAGGACTATCCCGTGGTGCTCAGCAGGGAGGTACTACAACACACAGGCGCTAGAAGGTAGGCACTGATTTCCACCTGCAAAGGGAACTCTGGATGTGCCTTCGGACCGGCCGGTCTCAGCCAGCCCTGTTAGCAGTGCTCTGGATTGCGGATCCCGAAGCCTTCAGTAAAGAGGTAAAGAGACTGCAACCCTGTGTCCTTGTTATTCATCGCACCTTGCACCGCACACTATCATCTCACCTCTCATTGGACGCCCCTTAGCAGGGTCACGGACTGGGTCTAGCCACCGTGACAACCCCAAGACCGAGACAGAGAGGCCCGGTACCGAGTACCCCACGGCCCTGCGTCTGGGGGCGCTCCAGCATCATATCATCAGGTCCCAGTTGAGGCCAACGCACAGATCCTGGATGATGATTCTTCTACAGGACTACGCCTCCAGGTCCAGGAACTGAGTAAAAGCGTAGCTGCACTAGCTAAAACCGTACAGTCCCTGCAGGAATCGCCAAAAGAAAAGATCAAGCTGGCTTCCAGACCGGAGGACGTTCCCTGGCGACGACAGAAGAGGATCCCACCGACCAGAGGAAGAGACGACGATCGCTATCATCAGGACGGATGACCCATCTGCCGCTGCTGCGACCAGGCAGGACACATCGCAAGGTACTGTCATTTAAACGAGCGACCCCTGGGGCAGAGGGCCAACCCCCAGGAATAGGACGACCAGGCCCACAAAATTGGCGAGCCAAGAACGTCGGGGGACGACCTGTCCTCCCCATTGTGATCGACGGCATCCCAGTGAACGCTTTATTGGACACCGGTTCTCAGGTGACAACTATGCCTTACATTCTATATAAATGGTACTGGGCTGACACAGACATTAATCGTGGTCCAGATGATGATTTGCCAATAGTAGCCAGTAACGCTCAGCCGTTGCCACAGGTGGGGTACAAAGAGGTCACCATTAAGGTGGGGTGGGTAGAATTGAAGGCCCAAGGAATGGTGATTGTTGATATTGACCGACATGAACGTAACCCCATGATGACCATTGGTACTAATGTCATAGAAAATTGTCATGCAGAGGTTATTGTCTTATTGCAACAGGTGGCCGAAGCTGCTGGTTCCAATGAACAACGTGTCCTGCAGAAAGAAATCAGAGCTCTGGTGCAGAGACAGCAGGTAGAACTATCTGATGGAGAAATTGGCCATGCCACAGTGAGTGATTCGATCCCCATCACAATACCCCCCAGGAGTGAAATGTTAATATGGTGTTGGGCAGCAATAGGCCTCAGGGTTAAAGACTACCAGGCCCTGGTAGAACCTGTATATTCAGATAGTAGGCCCAGAATCCTGACAGCCAGAGGGGTGGTTGAAGTCCGCAAGGGGAGGGTACCAGTACGTGTCCTTAACTGTGGAGAGAAAGAGATCCACCTAACCAGATATGCCACACTTGCCAAACTGTTTACTGTTGATAATAATGTAATACAGGCAACAGAACCCTTGGTGCCGTCCAACCAGGCGGAGGACAATGGCTCTGCAGGACAAATGGAGGATTGATATCAGAAATTACACGTGGGCACTGACTCTACACCATCACACCAAAAACAATGGGCTTACCGAGTGGTCCATGAGTATGAGCAAGTATTCAGCAAACAAACACTAGATTTTGGGCAGGTAAAAGGGATTCAACATCATATCCCCACGGGAGATCATCCGCCCATGTAGCCTGCGCAGAAAGGACCGGGACAGCCAGAGGGTTCCCCTACAGCCCATAGTCACCAAACAGCCACTTGAACTGGTGGCCTTAGACCATGTGAAGCTAACTCCCAGCCAGTCAGGCTATGTCTATGCTTTGACTATTGTGGATCACTACTCCAGATTCCTGGTAGTCGTACCTGTCAAGGACCAGACAGCAAAGACGGCAGCCAGAGCCTTCCAACAGCACTTCTGTAGACCACATGAATATCCTGAGAAGGTACTTACTGATCAAGGACCAGCCTTTGAAGCGGAAGTGTTTCAAGAATTCTGCAACCTCTACAGATGTAAGAAGATCAGAACCACACTGTACCACCCACAAACCAATAGTATGTGTGAAAAGATGAACCAAGTAGTGATTGACTTACTGAAGACCTTGCCTTTACATGAAAGAAACTTATGGCCAGAAAAGTTACCAGACTTAGTGGACTTGTACAACCACATTTCAGTGAACTCCACCAACTGAACTCCAGCATACCTGATGAGACGAAGATCCAGCAAACTACCTGTTGATCTAGACATGGGAGTCCTAACCCTGGAAAATGCCTCACCAGATGTAGATTGGGATACTGAGAGACAACAAAGGTACCGCCAAGTACAAGAGTCCGTAGAAAGAAGTCTATCACAAGCGAGACAAAAACAAGAAAGAGACTACAACCAACGTGCCCCTGTAATTCTCTTCTCATCAGGTGAACTAGTGCTAAAACGTAAAAGAAGATTGCACAAACTTGACGACCAGTGGGAAGCAAAACCGTATACTATCCTACCTTCAAACTTTGACAAAACGAAAGTCTGCCTTATCAGTAAAGATGGAGGAGAAATTTCAACTGCATATCCAGAGACCATCTCAAAGTATGCCCTGATAAACTGAGGAACAAAGAAACAGACCCAGGAACATCTACACCCATGGAAGGAGAAGAAAAGAGAATTCAAACCGTTCTTTGAGATTTTCCCCAGTCTTGGACTCAAGTGCATCAGGCCATAGTGATACCTGTCTTGACTTTTCCCCAGCTGGAAATATCAGAACAAAATGTGATTCCAGACCATCCTGAACCAGAAGGGACTTTACTCCAGCAGGTTCCAGCAGCAAACATCACCCCAGCAATGGAACCAGAGAATCCACTCTCTGCTATTGGTGAATCTGTCAGACCTATGGTGAATCTAAGGAGACGCAGACGCTTGCCCAGGTTGCCAATATAATGCAGACCTACAAGTAGTACACACACTAGTGGGTCCACTACAGTAACAGCAGACATGTTAGATCAGGAATTGGTAGTACCATAGGTCAAATCCCAGCTCGTTACAGGGACTAAAAATGTCAATAATTGCTGTTACCTGTTTAAATTGCTTGCTTACATTTATTACAGGTTTAAAATGGACAATAGGGTAATGGACAGAGAATTACCCAAAAACTGTATTTGTACATAGTTGGCACCCTCAAGGTGCACCCTGGTTCTACCCACTTGCCGGCATGGGTAGGGCCTTGTTCGCTTGTTTCTTCACAGACCCGAAGCAAAACCATCTGGTGTGGTGAACCCTGGGTCTGGATACGCCTTGTAGCCCACACAAGCCTACGTTGGGGGTTTATGACGGGTCCTTCGCATCGGTACTTTCATTTATAAACAAAGACACCCTGGTATAAAACCAGATGTACTTTTATAAACTTGTTTTTGCAACGTTCAAGCCAAATATACCTCCCGTAAAGGGAAGCCAAAGCTCTATAATTTTTCAAATCTTTTACAAAATGTTTGCATTATTTAACCTGTAACTGTTGTTTTCTTTTCCCAGTTCGGGAGTTCTGGATTTAACGGAGGGGAGTGTGGCACCCCAGGGTCCTGGTCGTCACAGTAGCATTGCTTTCCTCACGGGGAGAGTGATGTTAAGTTTGGAAGCGATGAAGGATATCTTTTATCAGGTAACCACAATGCATACAACATGTTCACACTCCAGGCCAGGAGGGGGAGCTCTAAGCTTAGTTTAAGGTGAACTCCCCTATAAATACATTCTGATCTGGAGGGAAAGAGTGAGAAAGTTCAAAAAGTTACAGAGAGAGAAGAGAGCAGACCGACATAGAGTGTCAGAAGGTCTGAAGGGGCCGTGTAGTCTGAAGCACTACAGCTCCTGGAAAGAGACATACAGAAAGCCGAACATTGTTCAATGAGCGTGCAGGAGAGCGAAGCACAGGAGATTGACATCAAGGGAGACCAGCTGCAAATGAACCATCTCTCCCTGAAGCGCAGATCACCGGTGGCCCGAACACCGAGGCTTTTGTGGGACTCTAAGACACAAAGCAGAGACCGGCAGGACAGCTGAATTGCAAGTTACCTGTCCACCACACACCTGAAGACACAGTAACACATAGAGCCCGGGGCGTGATAGAGTCTCTGTAAAAAGGCTCGAGTTACCTGTCATACAGGTATTATCCTATCCTATATGGGGGACAGAGAAAAGAACTGTGAGGACCTTATCTGAAGCCATAGGCAGTAAGGGACTACAACACCACCGCACTAGAGGAAGGCTTTTAACTCCACCTGGTAAAGAGGACTCTGGATTTTCTTCCAAGCCGGACCTTGCCTACCCTGTGAACTGGTACCCTGGACTGTCGCTGCCTGAAGTCTTCAGGAAACCAGGTAAAGAGACTGCAAACCTGTGTCCTCATTCTTTACTGCGCTATTCACTATCTCCCATCTACACACTGGGAGCCCTGGGGACATACTTCACCTGTGGGAAGTTATACCATCTAGCTGCCATAACACCACCACAGAGGACCCCTTAAAGCAGCGTCGGTCCCCACTGACCGAATACCACAGGTGGCGTCAAGAACATAAACTCTATTCACCAAATCCCTTTAAATACTTTCCCATTTTACATGGGTGCCCAGGGCTACGGACCGGGTCGCAGCCACCGTGACATCCCCCTGTGAACACCGGACCCGGTACCGGGAACCCCACAGCCCTGGCAGGCGACTCACCCCCATGTATATAGTAGGATGGCTCCAGTTCCCCCATGTATATGGTATGATGGCCCCAGTTCCCCCCATCTATATAGTATGATGGCCCCAGTTCATCCATATATACGGTATGATGGCCACAGCCCCCATATATACAGTATAATGGCCCCAGTTCCCCCATATGTAAAGTATGATGGCCCCAGCTCCCATATATACAGTGTGATGGCTCCAGTTCCTCCATATATAAAGTATGATGGCCCCAGCCCCCATATATACAGTACTACAGTATGATGGCCCCAGTTCCCCCCATATATAAAGTATGATGGCCCCAGCCTCCATATATACAGTATGATGGCCCCAGCCCCCATATATACAGTATGATGGCGACAGTTCCTCCATATATAAAGTGTGATGGCCCCAGCCCCATATATTCAGTACGATGGCCCCAGTTCCTCCATATGTAAAGTATGATGGCCCCCCATATATACAGTATGATGGCTCCAGTTCCTCCATATCTAAAGTATGATGGCCCCAGCCCCCATATATACAGTACTACAGTATGATAGCCCCTGATCCCCCCATATATAAAGTATGATGGCCCCAGCACCCATATATACAGTATGATGGTCCCAGTTCCTCCATATATAAAGTATAATAGCCCCAGCCCCCATATATAGAGTATGATGGCCCCAGCCCCCATATATATATATAGTAGGATGGCCACACAGCCCGTTCATGTAACAAATAATGAAGTTTATACTCACCTCATCCTTATTTCTGGCACTGCAGCCTCCGTCTCTTCTGCCTGTGGAGCGGCGTGAGACAATGATTTCATCGCACCCCCTACATAAGCACGCTGAGGTCTCGCAAGCCTCGGTCTGCAGCTTATGAGAAAGGCAGCACGGTGGCTCAATGGCTAGCACTGCAGCCTTGCAGCGCTGGAGTCCTTGGTTCAAATTCCACCAAGGAGTTTGTTTGTTCTCTCCGTGGTTGCGTGGGTTTCCTCCGGGTACTCTGGTTTCCTCCCAAGTTCCAAAGAAATACTGATAGGGAATATAGATTGTGAGCCCCATCGGGGTCAGCAATGATAATGTGTGCAAAACTGTAAAGTGCTGCGGAATATGTTAGCGCTATATCAAAATAAAGATAATTATTATTATTAGACTGATGCACATGGCCGTGTCTGCTGTTGGCCGCATCACAGCACAGCAGACACGGCCGCGAGCAGTTTGCTGTAGGCGGCCGGCCCTGCACAGATGCTGGGGTAGCGGCCTGGGGGGCATTTGCCTCTCTGCCTCCTGGCCCAGACAGCCCCTGACCAGGTGAGTTTAGAGACCCCAGTTCTTTCATCAGGGATTTATTTATATCCCACTTCCCAGTTCCGGTTCGGAAATTGCAGCTCTCTGGCACCCACCTTATGCTCAGGTCAGTCTGAGAACTGCACTTAGGATTTAGAATTAGTCACCAGAAAGGCTGCCTTGCTATGTACTGACTATTGGGCACACCACAGTGAGGGCTATATAACTACTCCCTCTCAGGCGGGAATCATAATTATCAAACGCCGTCCGTCACTGCCAGTTTCCCCTAAAGCTCAAGACACTTCGTTGCCACCAGCTCCTATTACTATGATTAATTGCGGGTCAGGAGCCAACCCAATCAGTAGCGTAATTTACTTCAGAGGACGTTGGGGGTACGTTTTAGAGCTAGTAAAACGAGACTAGTAAATATTATAGCTTTTACTCCAAAAGGATTAGGCAGAGTTTACAAAAGATATAAAAAAATGTTGCAAGATGAGACAATTATAATGTACAGAACGATTATAAAATAAAAGGGATTAAAGATGAAAAGCACTTACAGTTCTCTCAGATAATGGCAGGCCATGTGGCGGGGAAAGGGCGACACATCCCAATGCATCAGAGCAGATTGAAGAGCTTCTGTTAGCTGACTTCCTGGGCAAAAAGGACTCCTCCTAACTCATTTCATCAATGTTATATTTCTCTGCTCCATGACCTCACTAAGTGGGTTGCGCCCTGGAATGCCCTCCCCTTCTGGAAGTTATATCAAATCTTCTATTACTCATAACTCTTAGGGAGTGGCTCGTGGAAGGACGACAAAAGTATTATATGTCTTCTCACAAAATTAGCTTACATTTAAGTCTAAACATTTGGTGGCAGTGCCAGCCGGTTAGGCCAATGTCTATATCTTGAATTCTGCTGGGGTGAACCTTAGAAAAAGCACTGTGTGATGGCTTGGCCGATGCAGAGGTCAAAAATGTATTTGCCCGGCTTCCAGACCCAATCTGGGTGATTATATACCAGTTTAAGAGAACAAAAGGAATGCCCCCCCGACCATGTGCTTTTTTGCACACAGCTGAGTAGACCTGCTCACATTCTTGAGGGAGGGGGAAAGGAACTCATGTTACAGCTGAATGCAGGAGGGAGGGAGGGGCTGACAGTGAAAAGAATAGCTAGCTTTCAGAGTGAGGAAGGAGGTGCTGTGGGGGAACGACAGCTGCTGTTGGTCAGTTATACAACCAGAGAGATGTAGCAGAGCTGTGTATATTCATGACACCTCCCCCTTTTGGATTGCATTATGGAGGCAGGACCTCTCGGTATTCCTCCATGCGCACCTCGTCAGGTCCGCCCTGGAGGGACAACCCATCTGTGTTGCCATGCTCGCTGCCTTTTTTGTGTTTCATGGTAAAGTCATACTGCTGGAGGGCAAGGCTCCAGCGTAGCAACCTTTTGTTGGTACCGGACACAGTATGCAACCAGCTCAGGGGATTGTGGTCGGTCACCACGGTGAAGGTGCGTCTGTACAGTTAGGGCTGAAATCACTGCAGGGCCCAAACCATGGCCAGGTACTCCTTCTCTATGGTGGAATAGGCCACTTCCCTCAGCAGAGGGCTCAGTTACAAAACTGGGTGCTCTTGGTTCCTCGAGTCCACCTGGCTGAGCACAGCACTGAGGTCAAACTCGCTGGCGTTGGTCTGTACCAGGAACGGCTAACTGACGTCGATGGCTTTTAACACAGGAGAACTGCTCAGGGCTGTTTTCAAAGCCCGGAAAGCCACCTGAAGTACCCTGCCCTGCCCAGGAAGGACATCACCTGTTTCTTGGTCCTGTGGGTGGGCCAGGATGCGATAGCGTCCACTTTCCCAGGCTCTGGCCTCATGGAGCCCCCGCCTACCCGGTGCCCCAGGTAGTGGACCTCGCTCATGTCCATCTGGCACTTTCCCAGCTTGATGGTCAGGCCTGCTTGGTGAATTCACCTGAGCACCTCATGTAGATGCTGCAGGTGTTCATCCCAGGAGGAACTGAAGATGGCAATGTCATCCAAGTACGCTACCATGTACTTCTCAATCCCTGAAGCAGGTGGTTGACCATCCGCTGGAAAGTGGCAGGGGCATTCTTCATGCCGAATGGCATGACCGTGGACTCTTACAGTCAGAAGGGGGTGATAAAGGCGGACTCCTCCTGCGCCTCGGGACTCAGGGGAATCTGCCAGTATCCCCGACTCAAATCCATGGACAAATATTTTGCACCAGCTAACCGCTCCTCGATGTGCAGCATTGGGTGTACGTCCGAGGTTGTGATGGCATTAAGCCCTCTGTAGTCCACGCAGAACTGGGTGGTCCGATCCTTCTTTGGCACAAGGACTACAGGTGAGGCCCACGCGCTTTTGAACCGTTGAATCACCCCCAGCTGTAACATCTCATCGGTCTCCTGGCGCATAAGCTGCTGCACCATGTTGGAGATCCGATAGGGTGTTCGCCATAGTGGGGCATGATTCCCGGTGTCAACCTCGTGGACTGCTAACTCAGTCCTTCCAGGTCTGTTGGTGAAGGGTCGGAAGGGTTCTAGCCTGGTTCGCAGCTTCGACCTCTGTGGTTGGTTAGCAAGACGCTTACCTCCACATCCTCAATGGACCCACCGGCCTTGGCTTGGGCAAGCATGTCCAGGAGGGGGTCTTCGGGCAGGTTGCAGACTGGCAGGACGCAGACTTCACGTTCATGATGAGCCTTCATCATATTGACGTGGAAAGCGTTGCACCTACCCCAGGCGTGGTCAAGCGTGACCACATAGGTGATTGGGTTGAGCTGCTTGTGGATGAAGTATGGGCCTTCCCAGGCTGCCTGAAGCTTATCCTTTGGTACAGAGACAAGCACCCACACCTTCTGACCCACCTGGTAGGTCCGCTCCCGGGCATTCTGGTCATACCAGTGCTTCTGATCAGCCTGGGCCTGCACCATGTTGTCATGGACGAACTGCGTCAAGGTCTGCATTTTGTCACGAAAGCGCATGAAATACTCCATGATGGACACTTCAGAAGGGTTCGGCTCTTCTTCCCAGGATTCCCTTACCAACACAAGGGGTCCCCAAACTCGCCTGCCGTACAGGAGCTCGAATGGGAAGAACCCCATCGAGGCCTGCGGAGCCTCTCGGTAAGCGAATAGCAGGTGTGGGAGGTACCTCTCCCAGCCGCATCCTTGGGTCTCAAGCATCATGCGTAGCATCTGTTTAAGGGTACAGTTGAAGCACTCACACAAACCATTGATCTGGGGGTGATACGCCCTCGATACCAGATATATCACCTGCATTTTCTTACAGAGAGCCTCCATTAGGCGAGACATGAATTGGTCATGTAAACATCAGTAAACATCTCTTGGGAAATCCTACCCGTGAAAAGATGGCCAACAGTGCATCCGCCACCTTTTCCATCCTAGTTGAAGACAGAGCCACTTCCTCTGGGTACTGGGTAGCGTAGTCTACCACAGTGAGGACGTATTGCTTTTCAGAGCTGCTAGGGACGACCAGCGGGCCCACAATGTCCACCACAATCCTCTGTAAAGTCTACTCTATCACTGGCAAAGGGATCGGGAGAGCCTTAAGAGCAGGCCCCGCCTACCCCACTCTTTGATGATACAGGAGCGGCAGTAGTTTGTCACATCTGTCCCCATCTTGGGCCAATAGAAGTGTTGAGACAGCCGGGCCTTAGTTTTGCTGATCCCCAAGTGTCCAACGAGTGGGATCTCATGGGCAATACGCCACATCTCACCCCTGAATTGGTACGGGATGACCAGCTGTCTTTCCCTTAAACCACTCCTTTTGGGATTGACCGTGAAATGTCTCCCGGTATAACCTACCTCGTTCCCAGAACTCCCTCTCCTTATCAGTTGCTGAGGTAGGCATCTCGGCAAGGTGTCTCAAATTCTCCAGGCTCGCATGTCATGGTTCCCAATGGCAAGGGAACGTCAGAGAACCTAAACAACAGACTAGCTCTTGGGTGATGGAATCTCGAGCTGACCGTGAGCTAAACCTACCACACAACTAACAGTGGCCGGGTGGCGTACCTACGTTTTATCCCTAGACGCCTAGCGCCAGCCGGAGGACTAACTAACCCTAATAGAGGAAAAGACAGACCTGGCTTACCTCTAGGGAAATTCCCCCAAAAAGGAGACAGAAGCCCCCCACATATATTGACGGTGAGTTCAGAGGAAATGACATACGCAGTATGAAGGTAGGTTCAGCAAAGCGAGGTCCGCTTACTAGATAGCAAGAAGATACAATAGGGAACTTCACGGTCAGCTGAAAACCCTATTAAAATACCATCCCGAAATTACTTTAAGACTCATGTGTCAACTCATGACACCGGAGTGGCAATTTCGGCCCACAAGAGCTTCCAGCTACAGAAAAATAACATAACTGTGAACTGGAACAAAAATGCAAAACAAACTTAGGACTAAGAGTCCAACTTAGCTGATAGTAGTCTAGAAGCAGGAACATGCAACAGAAAAGCTCTGGTTACATTGATGGCCGGCACTAGAATAACTGAGCAGCAAGGCTAAATAGGATACACCCATATCCTGATGGAAACAGGTGAACAGAGAAAGTGAAGCACACAAGTCCAGTACCACCAGTTACCACCGGGGGAGCCCAAAAACCAAATTCACAACACTCGCATCTGAGTGCAGAGCAGCCTGGAACTCCTGGCTAGGTGCAGCCAGAAATGACGTCGGGGTCCCTTCCAGACGGGAACCCTCTTGGACCTGCTCTGGGTCCATTTCCGGTTCAGTCATGGCTGTGACTGAGAAGGGTCCAGAAGACAGAACGTTATCTGCGTTCCGGGCACTCTGACTGCGGGTGACCGCAGCTACATAAGCTGTCTCCCCAGTGATTTCAACAGACCCATCAGCCGGCGCTGCTATGGGTACTACCTCCCCATCCACCCCCAACATCTCAGGAGTAGTGCTACTTATGGGGCAGTTACCTTCCTCTGTGGCACTGGTCAGTTGCATTGCATCACCTTCCTCACGGTTCCTATGAATCTCCCCATTTCCCTTAGCATCATCACTTGTTCCTGTTAGGGGTTCCTCAGCCATCCCACGCCACAGAGTGACGTGGCTGAGCACTCCTGCACCTGTAGACACATCATTCTTAGGAAATAAATGGTAAGCAGGTAAAACATGCACATTTTCATCCTCATCATCATCAGTATGAGATAAAGCATTATCTGGTATATCACTCTCAGGGAACGCATGCAATTCCCCGACATTATAAACCGTATTAGCATCACCCTTAGCATCAGATTGGGTAGGGGAATCAGGGACATAATATGCAAGCATTCTCCCCAAAGCAGTCCCCAATAAAACATCGGTGGGCAAGTTATCGGACAACCCTACTTCCTTCACCATGCTCCCGGCACTCCAATCTATAAACACCTGGGCCATTGGCAGGGGACAGTGGATAGGTTCATTCAGCCCTGGTGTCCTTGAGGCCTTTAACGACATGACCCCCTAAGGTGACATGCTGCACATTGTCATAGACCCTCCCAGCCGCCCCACCCACCAAAAGAACTGCTGCATTAGGCCCTAAGGCCTTGGCTGGGAGGTCTTCGTCTTCTCAGGACACAGGGTGCTTATATAACCTGTCTTATTGCAGGAGAAACCCTTGTGAAGATCGGTGGTAGGTCTAGTGCTGGCAACGAGGACAGGGCCTCCGGTGAGTCGGCTAGCAGTGGCACTGGGGTTAGTTGCAGGCTTACCCCCTCTCCAGCTGGTGGTGACTGGCTTCTGCACTTCTGGTCTACGGTTGGCCTCATAGGCGTCAGCAATCTGTGCTGCTTTAGCCACATCTTTGGGCTCTCTGTCCATCACGAACTGTCGCACCTCAGCTGTGCAAAAATGTAGGAACTGGTCTTTGATCATCAGATCTCGCAGCTGTGCAAAGGTAGTCACTGACGGTCCTTGAGTCTACTGGTCAAAGTGGGTCCCTAGTTCATGTGCCACATCGCTGTAACTGTCGTGTTGGAGGTTCCGGAACTTTCTATGGTAAACCTCAGGTGTAAGTTAGTACTTTGTTATCAGGGCCTGCTTGATGGCCTCATTTCTTCATCTTGGTCAGGCGGGAGAGAAGCAAATGCCTCCAGAGCTTTGACTTTTAGCCCTGGGGTCAGGTATCAGTCCCATTGGTTCTCAGACAGCCAGTACTGTCGACAGATTTTCTCAAAGTCCCGCAGAAAAGTGTCCAAGTCCCCATCCTTTTCCATCACAGGGAAGTTCTCTGGTCGGGAACAGAGCATTGCTGGACTCACTACTCGGCTCAGGCCTCCTGCTGGTATTGCTGGATCAGCTGCAGATGTCCATCAGTGTCGTCGGCGGGGAGTTGTTCCAAGGCCACCAGCAGGTGGGGGTCCAATCTGCCCTGGTTGAAAGTAGGGCCAGCATTCAGTGGTTGGACTTCTGCTGCAGCACCATTTTTGCTTGTGCTGGCTTCTGTGTCCACTGGGCTCTGAGAGCGGTCTTGAGCGGCTTCCCATTGCACCAGATCCACAACCAGTAGGCTTTTGTTTTTGCCCACAGAGTCAATCTGCTTCAACATGCACAAGACAGTAAGAGAGTCTTTGGTGTGCTTCTTATAAAAGGCCTCTCCCAGCAAAGGCATGGTTGCCAAATAAAAGATAGGACAAAAAAATGAAGAGAAGGGTAGGGGGGTAATTGCTATACACACTATTGTCTCAGGACTAGTAAACACTGAGTTCGTTCTCCAAAACTTATTTGCACAGAGTCCTCGCAAGAACTGTGTAAGTTTTTAGTGAGAGGAATGATTGCTCAAACCAGATCACTAATGCTCTATTATCCCACCGCACTGCCACCAAAATGTCAGGATATTTTTATCATCCCCACCGCTGACTCTAAAATGTCATGATCCGGGGTTGTTTGGCTGCCCTGTTTCTTTTCTGAAGGGGATTTATATCTATATCCCACTTCCCAGTTCCAGTTTGGAACTCGCAGTTCTCTGGTGCCCCCCTTACCCTCAGGACAGTCAGTGAACTGCACCTAGGATAATTAGTTGCCAGAAAGGCTGCCTTACTATGTCCTAGCTAATGGGCACACTGCAGCGAGAGCGATATAACTACTCCCACTCAGGCGGGAACAATAATTATCAATGCCGTCCGTCGCTACCAGTTTTCCCAACGGCTCAGGACACTTTCCGCTGCCATGAGCTCCTATTCCTGAATTGGTAATGGATAAGGAGCCAACCCAATTAGTAGCGTAATTTACTTCAGAGGATGTGACCGTACGTTATAGAGCAAGGAGAAACGAAGCTACTAATTTTAGATATTTTACTCCAAAAGAAGGCAGTGTTTACAAACGTATAAAAAGATATTATAAAAGGGGACAAATATCATATGTACATACAATTACAAAAATAACAGGTATTAAAGGTGAAAATCAACTTACAGTTCTTTCATATCATTCAATGGTATGTTGTGTGGTTGTGAGGGAGGGGACCTTCCCAAAATCATCAGGTCAGATTGCACAGCCTGTCATAGCTGAATCACCCGGCAAAAGACCCCCCATTGTCTGTGTCTCTGAGTTTTTTACCTTTGTCCAAAACTAAGGGTCTCCCCCCCAGGATGACCTCATGGGGTGGGCAGAACTATGGAATTCACACCCCTTTTCACAAGGACTGAAACCTTATTAATTACATAACTCAGGTTGGAAACCTCGTCGAGCGAAGGCGGGACCATCATCATTCTGGTTTTGAAATTCATTTTCTATTAACTCTAAACATGGAGTGCCAGTATGACCCGGTAAAGCAGAAATCCATTTCTATGAGTGCGCTGGTTCTGGAACCTAAAAAACTCACTGGCTGGTAGTTCTACCGAGGCACATGCCAAACATATATTTGTCCCACTTCTATCATTAATCGGTGCTAAGATATTTACGTTTGCAAGGGCAAAGAAACCGTGGTTTTTCCATGTGCTTCTACTTTGTACTTTCAGTTTAAGGCCATAAACTACTCAGTGAGGCTGCTGGCATGCTAATCTCACATTACAGCTGTATAGCAGGGGAGAGGGAGTAGGGAGTGAAATCGCACACAGGCACATGCAGGCAGAGGAAACTGCAGCTGAGAGTGTAATTGAAATAATAATAAATTATTCATATTTCCTGACAGATCCCCTATAAAAAACACCACCCTGCAGAGCTGACAGATACTCTATATACTGCACCACAGAGGAGAGTTGACAGATCCTCTATATACTACAATACACAGGAGAGCTGACAGATCCTCTATACACTACACCACACAGGAGAGCTGACAGATGCTCTATATGCTATACCACACAGGGCAGATTCCCTATATACTATACCATACAGTATAGCTGACAGATCCTTTATGCACTACACCATACAGGAGAGCCGACAGATCCTCTATATACTACACCACACAGGAGAAGTGTTAGATCCTGTATATACTACACCATTCAGGAGAGCCGAGAGATCCACTATATACTAAACCACATAGGAGAGCTGGCAGATCCTTTATATAATACATCATACAGGAGAGCTGAGATATCCTCCATATACTACAACACACAGGAGAGATGACAAATCCTCTATATATTACACCTCACAGGGGAGCTAACGGATCCTCTATATACTACACCATATAGGGGAGGTGACAGATCTTCCATATACCACACCACACAGGAGAGCTGACAGATCCTCTATATACTACACCACACAGGAGAGCTGAGAGATCCTCTATATACTACACCACACAGCAGAGCTGACAGATCCTCTATATACTAAACTACACAGGAGAGCTAACAGATCCTCTATATACTACACTACACATGAGGGCTGACAGATCCACTATATACTGCACCACACAGGAGAGCTGACAAATCCACTATATACTATACCACACAGGAGAGCTGACAAATCCTCTATATACTATACCACACAGGAGAGCTGACTGATCATGTATATACTACACCACACAGGAGAGCTGACAGATCCACTATATACTGTACCACACAGGAGAGCTGACAGATCCTCTATATACTACACTACACATGAGGGCTGACAGATCCACTATATACTGCACCACACAGGAGAGCTGAAAGATCCTCTATATACTACACCACACAGGAGAGCCAACAAATCCGCTATATACTACACCACACAGGAGAAATGACAGATCCTCTATATACTACACCACAGTGAAGAGCTGATAGATCCTTTATATACTACACCACACAGGACAGATCCCCTATACAATACACCACACAGGAGAGCTGACAGATCCTCTATATACTACACCACACAGGAGAGCTGACGGATCTTCTATATAATACACCACACAGGAGAGCTGACCGATCCTCTATATACTGCATCACACAGGAGAGCTGACATCCTCTATATACTACACCACATATGAAAGCTGACAGATCCTCTATATACTGCACCACACAGGAGAGCTGACAGATACTCTATATACTACACCACACAAGATAGGTGATGCCTCCCTTTGTAGGAGCGATAACAGGTTATCTGTGATTCTCTTTTTTGGCCTCATTTCGTATGTTTGAACTTACAGAGCTATTACTAATTTGAGTTCTTCACCATAAACTTCCATATAGCCCACTCTATTAGATGAGACCTTCACCAGTGTAGAAGCCCAGTCACTGGAAAATGCTCTTTTTTTGCACTTGTCACTTATTAGACATCTACTGGTCTCACACGGATGTCAGTTTCTGACCCATTGAAGTCCTTGATGTCTCTCTCTTCTGATTATTGTATTTCTGAAGATTCTGGGTCATCCAGGATGCTCTGAGGTTAGAAATAGGAACATGGTATTGCTGGCACAAAACCACCAGAATCCAATCTCCTACAATGCTTTCAGATATTGCATGGACAAGTACACAGTAAGTGTAAGTAGACAACTATCATCACCGTCACTCACCTTCCTGTCCTGACATTTGGAGATGTTCCAGTAAATCACACCCAAAAATTTTGTCTTTGACGGTCTTCTTCTTTACTCTCTGTCTGGCCTTCATGGCTAGTGACATGGCTGCAGACGTAGACACCTGGCTTCCTGGATGTGTTGACCTTTCATAGATTTAGTACATCCTCTGTCACCTGCTGCTACTTTAATTCTATACTCTTTCCTTTGGGGAAAATTAGATGCAGAACTTAATACTGCTCAGGATGTGGTTCTGGTGGAGGAAGCAGCCGTGTAACAGCGGCGATTACTACCCTGACGTGATGAGCGTTGCACCAAGCTCCTGCCCCTTTTCTGCTTTGAATATAATGATTAGAATTTAGAGGAAGCCTCAGTTACTGTCTGAGAACCACATCCTGTGTAGAGCATCACCCAAACCGCAGAACATTGTAAGAGTGAGAATTGAGGAGCAGGTTGTTCTCTAGCACACGTTAGTTTTCATGACCTAACCCAATTGTACCACCATCAGAGTGTGTATGGTGGGAGAGTTGGCCTTCTGGACTGTATCCTAGAGACACAAAGCAGTTTTGGATTTAGTACTACACGAGTCCCATGACTGGTGCAGAAGGGTTGTTTCCATGAACCTCTGCAGGAATGTACTTTCACCTTCTCTGGATGTGCCCCACACCTGTAGGCAGACATGATAATGAACAGGATGGTGTCACTGGACATGTAGACGCGAACACTAGATGGTTTCACATACCAGGTTATGTGATTTATAGACATTGAACTTCAAGTTTTAATCAGCTTTGTACAAGAATTTCCCTGCAATGACGAGAAAACCACCCCGACCCAACATAAATACTGTCCTTAGAAAATCTATACAGCACATATAAATAGCGAGACTTTCCGCTCGTCTTACGCGCCCTTAGAATCGGCTGAAAAGAAATTTACATCAATATGTACAAATCCTCGTTTTGGGGTAACCCCTGGAAAATAACAGTAGTCAACATGCATGGCTCCTATTTCTCATGGTTGCCCACAGTAAGGCTTCTTTGATAGGAAATTATCCCACATCGTCATTGACATTATGGGGCGGAGCGTGTTCTATAGTCAGAGGCCACACATGTGCCATAGAGGGAGGGCACATTATAGGTATAATAGTAGGTGGGCTTGCGTGTAGGGTAGGTGCATGTGTGACAGAAGGAGGGATCGCTATATTGTTAGCGAATATGGTGGAGGGAGCTTGTCTTATAGGCATTGTTTTTTTTTCTTATAAACGAGGGCGAGTTGCCTGCGTTGGCCCTATTAACAATTCTCTTTATCCGAGCTGACATTTCACAATGGTCCTGTACTGAGTCATGCTGGTGAAGCCTTCCTTCCTCTTCTTGAATGCTGGCAATGTACTTGCTGCAGTTACAAGTTCAGATTTACACAATTATACAAGCACAGCAGAGGCTGCTCGTCCATAGTACAACATGTTCATTGCTCACATTTATTAGGCCAGGATGGTTTGCACTGGTCAACAGGCCGAAATATCCAGCAGAGCACAGTCTATTGCTGACCCACCACAGGTAAATCAGTGCTAATGTCAAATGTTCAAGACCACTGAAGGGGATGCAGCAGCCATGACTGGGGTGGTGGGCTCATTTTGGCTGATCCAGGACATGGCTCCATCCATCTTCAACTCCCCATTTTGAGATCGGCACATTTGGGGGATATTATCAGATCATCATCATTTAATGATTGCAGGTTATCATGAATGTCTTGAGAAAGTCCAATTTTTTTAGTGGCCACATAATGTCCCGTGGCTAAGGAACCTCCTGGTGTAGCCATAAAGAAGACTGTTCACATATATTGTAGTGTATCCACAATGTGAACATCTCACAGGGGTGGAAGGTCACAGTTACAGTTATACCAAGTGTCCTCGGCCATTTATATAGATCCCATTTGTAGTTGGCTTGGCTCGAAGAGTCCCATTTTCCTGATAAAAATGGCTCATCCCTTGCTTAATGAATGGCTGGGTGGACAGTACTCCTGTGCTCCCTCTGTCGCTTAGCTCAAGTTCTTTCTCCTCTAGAGGTTCGTCCTCTGCGTCCTCTTCCTTCACCTCCTCATCAGGAACTGTGGCCAACAGCTCAGTCTGAGTCTCTATTTCCCGGACAGTTGTCAGTGTGCTGTAGCTGCGCCTGTCCACCTCTTCTCCCTGATGGGCAGCAACAAGTGTGTTAGGTCAATATAAGACAAACACTCAACTGAATGTAGCCTACATCATATAACAGGACGCCGCGATGGGGTAACATGATCGTCCTGTCTGCCATGTCCGTTCATCTACATGGCAGACTAATCTGAAAGATAGGGGAGATTGTAGACAGTTTCCCTTCTTCCTATTACCACTGACCCTCTGATGTCGGACCACAAGATATGAAGAATGCTAACAAAATGAAAACCAGCTAAGGTCTCAGTACTTGCCCCATGTGGCAAAGAGGCCGCCATGTTATATCACACAAAGTCAGTTTGTTATTATAATGACCCGTGGCAGAGCTACGAGCCCCCGCATGGATCACCGCTCCTCAGGGGCTCTTGGCACACACTGCATTGCGACTTGGGTATAGTCCATGAACTTGGTATGGCAGATATGGGCACGGATTGGTTGGAGCATTAACATTCACCTATCTTTGATACATGAAGAAGGGGCCCACATTCTATTTCCACACATGGGGCTTACACTATTCATATCTGCCTCTGCCAATTATTTCTAGCTCTAGCCAACAAAAGCCAAAAACAACCACCAAGGTGACCACTCATTACTGAGCAATTTACAGATAAGAGTCTTCAACTAACGGTATGGGCATGGCCCCTGTTACATGGAGATGGACAAACGTCCATCCAGGTACACCAGGCTGCAGAAGGAAACTGTGGTGCCTCTTATGCCCTCAGTAGAGATATTTGCTTGGCCTCCTACATCCCATTATTATGAGGGTCCCGGTCATCCACATAAGGCCCCTTCTACTTTCCATAAGTATTGTGGCCTCATGTGAACGATCTCCTGCACATCTTCATTAATGAGTGCCATGCTGGGGTGGGGTTCACACGCTATTTGTCACATTTCACCCTGTGTATAATGGGAGATCCTCACCATCATGGAGCTGATACTGGGGTCCCTCAGACTGTCAGGGTGATGTCCTCTCAGGTTCATGCTCTCCTCTAACTAAAACAGAAACACAATTATCATGAGGTCCAGGTATACATATATATATGCAGAGCCAGTCCTGGACCCGGCAGCTGCTTCCAATATGGCTGCCCCCCAAGAATTCACCATCCTAGTTCCCTCTTATTATTATATACAATGAACGCAACATCCTTATACATATCTATGAATGTTGTGGCAGGGAGATTATAGGGAGACTATATACAGACGGTACAGATGCAAAGCCTGTGTGTGGGTGCGTGCTTCTGCACCTGGGCAGTGTGTGTTCTTGTGTCTGTATCTGGGCAGTGTGTGGATACCTGTGGCCTTGTGTCTGTACCTGGGCAGTGTGTGGGTACCTGTCTCCTTGTGTCTGTACCTGGGCAGTGTGTGGATACCTGTGTCCTTGTCTCTGTACCCGGGAAGTGTGTGTGGATAGCTGTGTCTTTGTGTCTGTACCCAGGCAGTGTGTGGATACCTGTGTTCTTGTGTCTGTACCCAGGCAGTGTGTGGATACATGTGTCCTTGTGTCTGTACCCAGGCAGTGTGTGGATACCTGTGTCATCGTTCTGTAAACGAGCAGTGTGTAGATACCTGTGTCCTTTCCTCTGTACCCGGGCGGTCTGTGGATAGCTGTGTCCATGTGTCTGTACCTGGGCAGTGTGTGGATACCTGTGTCTTTGTGTCTGTACCCAGGCAGTGTGGTGATACCTGTGTCCTTGTGTCTGTACCCGGGCAGTGTGTGGATACCTGTGTCTTTGTGTCTGTACCCGGGCAGTGTGTGGATACATGTGTCCTTGTGCCTGTATCTGGGCAGTGTGTGGATACCTGTGTCCTCGTTCTGTAACCGAGCAGTGTGTGGATACCTGTGTCCTTACCTCTGTACCCGGGCAGTGTGTGGGTACCTGTGTCTTTGTGTCTGTACCTGGGCAGTGTGCGAATACCTGTGTTCTTGTTTCTGTACCCGGACAGTTTGTGGATACCTGTGTCCTTGTGTCTGTATCCAGGCAGTGTGTGGATACCACTGTCCTTGTGTCTGTACACGGGCAGTGTTTGGATACCTGTGTCCTTGCGTCTGTACCTGGGCAGTGTTTGGATTCCTGTATCCTTGTGTCTGTACCCCGGCAGTGTTTGGATAACTGTGTCCTTGTGTCTGTACCCGGGCAGTGTGTGGATACCTGTGTCCTTGCATTTGTACTCTGGCAGTGTGTGGATACCTGCATTCGTGCATCTGTACCGAGGCAGTGTGCAGTTACCTGCATCCGTGTATCTGTACTCGCTGTGTTAGAGTTCAGTCTTCGCCGCGACGTCTGCCTGGATAATGTAGAAAGCTCCTCACTGAAATACAACAGAAATTAACCAGATGGATCAATGTGTGACCACTCCACCCTCACATGGATCCGTTACTGACCGCATCACCCTCACATTGACCCGTCACTGTTCTCTGCACCCTCACATGGATCCGTCACTGTCCTCCCCGCCCTCACATGGATCCGTCACTGACTGCTCCAACCTCACATGGACCAGTCTCTGACCACTCCACCCTGTACTGACTGATCCTCCCTAATTTGGACCTGGCACTGACACCTCCACCTTAATATAGACTAGTCACTGCCCCTTACCCCTACATGGATCGGGCACTGACCGCTCCACCCTCACATGGACCCTTCACTGACCACTCTACCATCACATGTACCCTACGCTGACTGCTCCTCCCTGCCATGGACCAGGCACTGATCGCTCCATCCACCCATGGAACCTTCACTGACCCCTCCACTGTCACATGGACCAATCTCTGACCGCTCTACCCCCACATGGAGCCGGCACTGACTGCTCCACCCTCAAATGCACTCGTCACTGTCCATTCCACCCTCACATGGAACAAGCATTGATTGCTCCACCTTCACATGGACCCAGCAGTGACCGCTCCACCCTCACATGTGGCCATCACTGACTACCCCACCCTCACATGTAACAAGCACTGATCTCTCCACTTTCTCACGGACCTGGCACTGACCGATCCACCCTCACATGCATCCGGCACTGACCGTGTTAAGGGTAGCGGAGCGCACCTAATGAAAGTATATATTTTATTAGGATAGATGCGTTCGCTGCCCGGGGTCCACCGTGCAGGAGAACCTGCTGCTAGCAAATAGCGGAACTAATGGCAGTGTTAGCTAACTCTGTTACTTCACAGAGCAGCCATGAACTCAAAGCGCTGCGCCCTGTTAGACTCCACAGAGGCACAGGTTAACTGTCTAAACAAGAGCAGTCAGTGGTCATGCACGCACACGAAACTCCTCGCCGGAGGTGCCAGCATTCTACGGGCTTATTTCAGCCAGGTCCCTGAACACACTCATACAAGACCACACTGGCGCAAAGTACATAAATGAAAGCAATACTAGCGCATGGCCGTGCGGCCATGCGAGCCTTATATAGCTGCAGCAAGTAAAAGACCTTCCTAGAAGGACCAATGAGAGGCTGCCATACCTGAGCATGTGACCCTAAATCTCCACTGAGAGATCTTGCCCTGGGCATGCTCAGTGTGTGCCAAGCAGGACTTAGAGCTAGCACCTACAGGATCTTCCTGAAAGGACCAATGGACTTAGCTGCAGTATCTGACCATGTGACCCTCGATCTCCACTGAGAGATCTTACTCAGGGCATGCTCAGAACGAGAAGAGCAGGAATTAGTCCCAGAAGCGTCTGCTCGCCGCTGCCCAGCACTGACTTCAATGGCAGAAGCAGGAAAAGCAGCAGTAACCCTTTGTACAGAGTGGGACTGAGCAAGACGATGGGACCGATGTCTCCGCTGAGCAGGCTCCACTGTGGCAGGAGAAGAATGGGAGACCGCAGCGGAGATGGACAGAGATTCCCCCTGTGCAGAGGCGGGAACTCGACCCCTAACATGCCCCCCCCCCCCTCCTTGGGCCTCGCCACGCTCAAAGGCAGCAATGAGCTGCGGAGCCCAAATGTGCTCAGCAGACTCCCAGGACCTGTCCTCAGGACCATAACCCTTCCAATCCACCAAATAAAATTTTTTGCCACGTACCACCTTGCACCCCAAAATAGCGTTCACCTCGTAATCATCCATAGACGAACCCGATGTCCCAGCAGATGACTCGGAAAACCGGGACATGTATACGGGTTTCAAGAGGGACACATGAAAGGTGTCGGTAATACCCAGGCGTGGCGGAAGGGCCAAACGATAGACCACAGGATTAACCTGTTCGAGGACCTTGAAAGGACCCAAGTAGCGAGGTGCAAACTTAGCGGACTCCACTCGCAGCCTGATGTTATGTGCGGAGAGCCACACTAAGTCGCCAGGAGCAAAGGTCGGAGCGGGGCGCCGATGTGCATCGGCGGAGGACCTCATTCTCTCCTTGGAGGCCTGAATGGCATCCTGAGTGCGGTCCCAAATATCCCGTGCGCGGTCCCAAATATCCCGTGCTTCCACAGCCCAGTCTGCCACCCTGGAGTCGGCAGAAGACACGGGCATAGGCACAGGTACCCGCGGATGCTGACCATAGTTGAGGAGGAATGGGGTTTGTCCAGTGGAGTCAGCAACCGCATTGTTCAGCGCAAACTCTGCCCACGGTAGCAAGGATGCCCAGTCATCCTGTCTGGCTGAAACAAAATGTCGCAGATATGTGACCAAGGTCTGATTGGCCCTCTCTACCAATCCATTCATCTCGAGATGATATGCGGAGGAGATATTTAACTCAATGCTGAGAAGACGACAAAGCTCTCTCCAGAACCGAGACGCAAACTGGGGACCCCGGTCACTGACAATCTTGTCTGGCATGCCGTGTAGGTGAAAGATGTGCTTTATGAACAACGCTGCCAAGGCCCGTGCCGAAGGTAACCGCGGAAGCGGCACCAAATGCACCATTTTGAAGAAGTGATCGGTGATAACCCAAATGATGGTACAGCCCCAAGACTTGGGCAAACCCACCACAAAGTCCATCCCGACCATTTCCCAGGACCTGTCTGCCACTGGCAAGGGATAGAGTAACCCAGCTGGCCGTTGTCGAGGAGACTTATTTTTGGCGCAGGAGACACACGCCAGAATATAATCCCTGACATCACGGACCATATGTGGCCACCAATACGTCCTCGCCAACAGCTCAGATGTCCTTTTTGTCCCAAAATGACCACCCACCCTGGACGAATGAGCCCACGAGAGAACCTCCGATCGCAAATTGGGTGGTACAAAAGTCTTGCCCGGAGGCACAGACTCTAGCGAAACCGGAGCTACGGTTCTCAGTGGGGACAATAAGCCGAGGCTCCTCTTCCTCCTCCACAGATGACACCACGGAGCGAGAGAGAGCGTCGGCACGAATGTTCTTCTCCCCAGAAAGAAAATGGAGGGTGAAATGGAACCGGGAGAAGAACAAGGACCATCTAGCCTGGCGAGAATTTAACCGCTGGGCTGTCTGTAGGTACACCAGATTTTTATGGTCTGTGAAGACTTGGAAAGGAAAACGAGCTCCCTCCAAGAGATGTCTCCACTCCGAGAAGGCCAATTTCATGGCCAGCAACTCCCTGTCCCCAATGGAATAATTCCTCTCTGCTGGTGAAAAGGTCTTTGAAAAGAAGAAGCAAGGATGCTTCCGACCTTGAGCATCCTTTTGGAAGAGGACTGCTCCTGCACCAACAGATGAGGCATCCACCTCCATGATAAAGGGTTTGTCTACATCGGGGCGATGTAGGATGGGAGCGCTAGCGAAATGTGACTTTATGGAATTAAAGGCCTTGGAGACCTCCACAGACCACAATTTGGGATTTGCTCCCTTCTTGGTAAGGGCAACCAAAGGAGCTACCAACGTTGAGAAGTGTGGAATGAACTGTCGATAGTAGTTAATGAACCCCATAAAGCGCTGCACCGCTTTAAGAGAATGGGGTTCCTGCCAGTCCATCACAGCCTGTAGCTTGGCAGGATCCATAGCCAAACCCTGGGCAGAGATGATATAACCAAGAAATGGCAAGGACTCCTGCTCAAACACACACTTCTCCAACTTGGCGTAGAGGGAGTTTGCCCGTAAGAGGTCAAAGACTTTGCGAACAACTCTCCGATGGGAGTCGATGTCTGGAGAGTAGATGAGAATATCATCCAGATAGACTACGACTGAGGTGGTGAGCATATCCCGGAAGATGTCGTTCACAAAGTCTTGGAAAATGGCTGGGGCATTACAGAGCCCGAAGGGCATCACCAGATACTCATAGTGCCCATCCCTGGTGTTAAAAGCCGTCTTCCATTCGTCCCCCTCACGGATGCGAATCAGATTGTAAGCACCCCGCAGATCCAATTTTGTAAATACCCTTGCTCCCCGTAGCCTATCAAAAAGCTCAGATATCAGGGGTAATGGGTATTTGTTCTTAACGGTGATGGCGTTAAGACCCCTGTAGTCAATACATGGACGCAGTTCCCCATTCTTCTTCTGAACAAAGAAGAACCCAGCCCCAGCAGGCGACACTGACTTCCTAATAAACCCTCTTGCCAGATTTTCTTGGATGTATTGAGACATAGCCTCCGTCTCCGGGAGAGATAACGGATAAACTCGACCCCGGGGAGGCTCAGCACCAGGCAAGAGGTCAATAGGACAGTCATAGGAGCGGTGAGGTGGAAGGGTCTCCGCCACCTTTTTGGAGAACACGTCCGCATGAGACCAGTATTGCTTGGGGAGAGAGGATAGATCTGCGGGTACCTCAGTAGTAGCAACTTGAACGCACTCCCTTTGACACCTACCCTCACAAGACTCACCCCATCCCAAAATTCTGCCAGAAGACCACTCGATATGTGGAGAGTGGTACCGTAACCAAGGTATCCCCAACAGGACCTCATCAATACCCTCAGGTATGACGAGCAGAGATATTGTCTCCTGATGGGATGGCGACATGGACAGAGTAAAAGGAATGGTCTGGTGAGTTATCTGTGAAGGTAGTGTCGACCCATTCACCACTCGTACCGTAACTGGTTGCGCTAACATAACCAGGGGTATTGTGTGACGTTGGGCAAAGGCGGAAGACATGAAATTGCCCTCTGCCCCAGAATCCATGCAGAGCTCTACTGAGTGGGAAGATGAGCCAATGTTAATTGTCCCCTTAAAGGACAATTTTGAGGCAAACGTCGCCGTATCTAGTGTACCTCCCCTGACTACCACTAGAGGCTGAAGTCTCCTCGACCGCTGAGAACATCTGGTGGCAAGATGTCCAGACTGCTGGCAAACATGAGAAACCTTGGTGCCAGCATTCTAGGGGCTTATTTCGGCCAGGTCCCTGAACACACAAGCATACGATCTCCTCGCCGGAGGTGCCAGCATTCTAGGGGCTTATTTCAGCCGGGTCCCTGAACACACTCATACAAGACCACACTGGCGCAAAGTACATAAATGAAAGCAATACTAGCGCATGGCCGTGCGGCCATGCGAGCCTTATATAGCTGCAGCAAGTAAAAGACCTTCCTAGAAGGACCAATGAGAGGCTGCCATACCTGAGCATGTGACCCTAAATCTCCACTGAGAGATCTTGCCCTGGGCATGCTCAGTGTGTGCCAAGCAGGACTTAGAGCTAGCACCTACAGGACCTTCCTGAAAGGACCAATGGACTTAGCTGCAGTATCTGACCATGTGACCCTCGATCTCCACTGAGAGATCTTACTCAGGGCATGCTCAGAACGAGAAGAGCAGGACTTAGTCCCAGAAGCATCTGCTCGCCGCTGCCCCGCACTGACTTCAATGGCAGAAGCAGGAAAAGCAGCAGTAGCTCTTTGTACAGAGTGGGACTGAGCAAGACGCTGGGACCGACGTCTCCGCTGAGCAGGCTCCACTGCGGCAGGAGAAGAATGGGAGACCGCAGCGGAGATGGACCGAGATTCCCCCTGTGCAGAGGCGGGAACTCAACCCCTAACAGACCGCTCCACCATTTGGTTTTTAACTGGGAGAAATGCAAAGTACTACATCTGGGCAAGAAAAATGAAAAAAAGCATATACAGAATGGGAGGAATAGAACTAAGCAACAGCATGTGTGTAAAAGACTTGGATATAATAATAGATCAGAGACTGTACATGAGTAAACAGTGTGATGCAGCAGCAAAAAAGGCAAACACAGTTCTAGGATGTATTAAGAGAAGCATATATCTAGATCACGTGAAGTAATTATCCCCCTCCACTTCTCCTTTGTCAGGCCTCATCTGGAATATTGTGTCCAGTTCTGGGCCCCATATTTTAAAAAAGACATTGAAAAACTGGAGCAAGTTCAGAGTAGAGCTACCAGGAGAGCGGACTGCAAACTATGTCCTACAAAGAACGGTTAAATGATCTGGGAATGTTTAGCTTGCAAAAGTAAAGACTGAGAGGAGACTTAATAGCTGTCTAAAGATATCTGAAGGGCTGTCACAGTGTAGAGGGATCATCATTATTCTCATTTGCACAAGGAAAGACTAGAAACAATGGAATTAAACTGAATGCGAGGAGACACAGATTAGTTATTAGAAAAAAACTATTTTGACAGTGAGAGTGATCAACAAGTGGATCAGGCTGCAATGAGAGGTGGCAAGTTCTCCTTCAATAGAAGTCTTCAAACAGAGGCTGGACAGACATCTGTCTGAGATTGTTTAGTGAATCCTGCATTGAGTGGGTGGTTGGACATGAGGACCCTGGAGATCCCTTCCAACTCTAACATTCTAGGATTCTATGATTCTCGCATGCACCGTTCACTGACCGGTCCACTCTCACATGAACCTGGCACTGAACGCTCCATCCTCGCATGCACCCGGCACTGACTGCTCAATCCTCACATGGACACTTACATTTTATCTGACAGTCTCTTGGTCTTCCTCTTGTGATGTCGGTTCACCAGGATGACGATTATTACTAGAATAAGCACCAGGAGCGCCGTCACTACAGCCACCGACACCAGCGAGACTGACACCAGGTCCACCTTCCGGGGTTCACTGACTGGAGAAGTAAAGGACAGGACTAAGTTGATTTTTAGTAGATTGCCCCCCCACATCGGAGACCCCTAAAATAAATTATTACATTGGGAATCATATTTGGTCTGGAGGTCATGGAGCTCCAGGTACAGGAGGCTATGAGGAAAGGATGGTCAATACAACCCAAATGAGATCACTACTAGTCCCCCATGAGCACTACATGCACCAGCAGGTTATTGTTGGGGAGGTGGGGTGTGTATTGTGGATGCTTTTGGACATGGGGGCAGTGGGTGTTTCCAGCTGTAGAGCAGGAGATGTTGACATTTTTACACATTTAAGCTGCTCTTTGAAGTGCGGACTCCACCCAAACCGCACCTGCCTCACCGGCTGCCGCCTGCACTTACTGATAGTTCCACGGCAGATGACGGACATTTTAGTCTTGTACCATGAGACCTTTACAATCAGAAGTAGAATTGCTACCTTCTAGTTCCCGAATAGCAAACTGTTCACCTGCCTCATTATTTATTTACTAGCAGATATGACCACCGATCTGCAGGAAGGACCCAGACATCTCATCGTAAAAGCATCGTATCCTGGATGCCCACACTGCAGCGGAGAAGAGACTTGTGATGTGGATAGGCCAAAGAGCACAGAGGTCCCCGGTCACAGCACACACCCATACTATACGGTCACGGCACACACCCAAACTGCACGGTCATGACACACACCCACATTACAGCTGAGGAGAGACTTGTGATGTTGATAGGCCAAAGAGCACAGAGGTCCCTGGTCCCAGCACACCCCCAACCTGTACGGTAATGGCACACACCCACATTACAGCTGAGGAAAGACTTGTGATGTGGATAGGCCAAAGAGAGCAGAGGTTCCCAGTCACGGCACAACTCATACTATACACACGCACCCAAACTGTATGGTCATGATACACACCCACATTACAGCTGAGGAGAGACTTGTGATGTTGATAGGCCAAAGAATGCAGAGGTCCCTGGTCACGGCACACCCCCAAACTGTACGGTTATGGCACACACCCACATTACAGCAGAGGAGGGACTTGTGATGTGGATATGCCAGAGCGCAGAAGTCCCCTGTCACCGCACACCCAAACAATACGGTCACACAGACCCACATTACAGCGGAGAGACTTATGATAATGTGGACAGGCCAAAAAGCACAGAGATCCCCAGTCATGGCACACACCCACACTATACAGTCACAAGACACACCCAAACTATGGGAAAATATGGACATTGGGTGTCAGCCCCGGCACTTGATTAAGTACAGTCACATTATCAAATGCCTCTTTTAGGGTTTAGCTCCTGAGTTGGGTGGTTTCAATGTTTCCCCCGGACAACTCCAGCTCAGAGATGTTGGCCTCAGTGGATGCTGCCTCATCCTCATCACCAACAAGCACACAAAAGGGAAACTGGCTGTCGTCCAGGAGTCCTCCCTTTCCCTCACAAGTCCCAAAACAAAGCAAATTCTCGCTCTATTATAACAGGGTGTATTAGGGCTTTTACTACACCAACCTCATGGAACTTGGTGCCACAGTTGTATCTATAACCACTCGGGCCACAGGGTAGTCTTTAGTGTCCCCCTGGATACAGCGGATGTCCACCGTCTTCGCAGGTATCAGCCGATGGGGAACTGTGGGCTTCACTTCACAAAGACTACCAGACTTCATTTACACTAGATTCACTGATACAGAACATGCATGAGGCCCCTCACCTGGTTGAGGGACAGCAACTGCAGGCATAGTATGCAAAATATGAGCAGCATTTTCCTATGTTGCAGTCCATTGGCTCAGTGGTCATGGAGCAACGGGTGCGACACCTCCAACACATCACATTATTCACCTCCTGGGTTCTTAGACACCCAAAAATGTGGCTTTAGTTACCCTGTTTTGGGTGTCAGCCCCACCTTGGGAACCCCAGTATAGAGATGCTAAGACCCCTTGCTTCCACAAGGAACTCTCAACCACCTAGTACTTTTCCACCAGGTCATTGGCATTCTGGGGATCTTCCTGGGTAGCCCAGGATTGCACCGGCCTCAGAAGGGAGTGTATGAAACTGTCCATGACGAACCTCTCCACCATCTGTGCTGGGGAGGAAGATTCAGGTTGCAACCACTTTTGGACCAGGTGTAGGAGGTCGAACGGTTGGGACCTTGTCAGAGTCACTCCTAAGCATACCAAAATCTCAGTTTTCATCTCGACGTACTTTTTTGCATCCTGTATGGTCAGGTTATAACAGGCTTTCTGCAGTTCCCTTGTCGGATGTGGCACCAGAACCTCCACCCACGGCTTCAGAGGCAATTTCTCCCGTTCCGCCACCCTTTCGAAAACCGTCACCTGGAGTCAACTTTCACAAGGCTCTCCTTACCATCTTACTCACATGTGAGTCATCATCTTGACTTGGGGGTGTGGTGGTTGCCCTGCCACAGATAGAATCAGCTTGGAGTTCCATCTGCTGCTCCTGCCATAGCTGTTACTGCTGGAGATTAGCCTGCACCAGTTGCTTTATCAACTCCTCCACATTGTCGGCTTTCGCTCCTGCAGCAGCTTTTACCCAGGACATGTGGTATCTCTGCGGCAGTCACATTGCTCCTCATGATTCATGCCCGTGCTTCTAGCATCAATTGTAGGGTTTCTAATCACTCAGCTGCAGTTGAGGTAGGCACATGAAGCGGTTTCAGTAAAATGTCCAGGCTGGTTTACTACGACTCCATAAACCACTCAGGAAACCAAACAAAAAGACAGCCTTTGCTGTCACAAAGTGAAAACAGAAAGTAAATAGTCCACACAGTAGTGTGGGTTTACCCGCTCAGGACAGTGTCCAGCTCTTGATTCCTTTAGCAAACACAAACAATACAGCTCCAGACACTGAATGAGACAACTGGTCTCCTTTTTATATGTTATACCACACCCCAGGGGTGGGGATATGTGAGCCAGTCCCACCCATATCTTTGACTGCTTGAAAACCCAGCCCTGATACGCCCTATTAACGGTCTCAGCACTATACCTGCTGGAGCCTGCTTTCTCGGGCTTACATAATGAAGACAACCAATTTCAAAGGTATATTTCTTCCTTAGAGGTAATGTTACAACAGTCACAGCACACACCCATATCATATGGTCACAGCATGCATCAATTCTATACGGACACTGCATGCACCTATACTATACGGTCACAGCATGCACCTATACTATACGGTCACAGCACAAGCCTATTTGGTCACAGCACGCTTACCCATACTATACGGTCACAGCACGTACCCATACTATACGGTCAAAGCATGCACCCATACTATACAGTCTCAGCACGCACCTATACTATCCGGTCACGGCACACATCCATACTATATGAACAAGGCACACACCCACACTCTACGGTCATTGCACGCACCACACTATTCAAAGATTCAAAGAAGCTTTATTGGCAGGACCAAATACACATCAGTTTTGCCAAAGCAAGTGTATAAAGGCAATAGGGATAGGGACTGTGGAGATGTTGGGTAGGAGCTGTAGGGGAGGTGGATGGGGGCAGATCCAGGATGGGGGCTATAGTCCATGGCATAGGGGAGGTGGATGGGGGCAGATCCAGGGTGGGGGGTATAGTCCATGGCATAGGGAAGGTGGATGGGGGCAGATACATTGTGGGGGCTATAGTCCATGGCATCATAGTTCTCTTTCTCGCAGTCTATGACATTCGCTCACATACCGCGCTGCTATCTCCACTGCTCTCTCTTCTTCTCCCAGCAGGATATATGTCTTCTCTTCCTCCTTCATGGTGATGAAGTCCGGGAAGAGATGTGAGAGTCTCCTGAAGTGAGTGTCCCTCACTGCTGAGTATTTGTAGCAGTGAGGGACACAGTCTTGGCACGCATGCACACTATATGGTCACGGCATGCATCACTCTATATGGGCACGGCATGCATCGGTACTATACAGTCATAGCACCCAGCCAAGCTATACGGCCACCGCACCCATCCATGATATACGTCACAGCCCTAGGCTATACAGTCATAGCACCAAGCCAGACTATACAGCAACAGCACCCAGCCGATCTATATGGAAATAGCACCCATCCATGCTATACTGTCACAGCACCCAGCCTCACTATACTGTCACAGCACAAGCCCTACTATATGGTCACAGCACCCAGTGATGCTATGCTGTCACTGCACCCAGCCTCGCTATATGGTCACAGCACCCAGTCACACTATATGGTCACAGATCCCAGCCCCGCTATATGGTCACAGCACCCAGTCACGCTATACAGTTACAGCACCTAGCCTCGCTATATAGTCACAGGACCAAGCCCAGCTATAGTCACAGCACCCAGCCCCGTTATACAGTCACAGCACCAGCCTCGCTATATGGTCATAGGACCCAGCCCAGCTATACAGTCACAGCACCCAGTCATGCTATACAGTCACAGCACCCAGCCTCGCTATATGGTCACAGGACCCAGCATCACTATGTAAGGGGGTCACAGAGACTGGTGTATGCCCCCACCCCTTTTAAGAATGTCCCAGTTGAAGCTGGTACTAAATGCTGTATGTTCAATATGTACATCTTGTGTTGCAGAAATGGTTTAATGCCCTTACCACTATCTGGTTAGTGTCTTTCTTGTATATGTGTTATGTCTTCCATGCTGCTAAATGTATATATTTATATTGTGTTATATAATGTGTTATAGGGAAAGTGAAGTACTATAATTAGCACACTTGGTGTAGTATGCAGTTCAGCCACTAGAGGGGGTCATGTTAGAATACTATAGAGAAAGTTACATAGAGTTAAAAACTAGATAAATTAGGAGGGGCCTGCTGTGGGTAAGATAGGAGCATTTCCAGTATTGAGTATGTGAAGACAGGTATCTGGTACAGCTCAGAGGGCAGGGAGCCCCAGGCATCCCGTAGGGCTTCAGAGCCTAGGATAACACAGTGACCCCGTAATGTTACCAAGGGAGAAGCCCAGCCATCCAGGGCCAGTAAGCCAGAACAGCAGCAGAGACAGCAGTGATAGGAACTGGAGCTGCAGGAGAAGTCACGACACTACAGAAGGGCAGGTCTCTCACCAGGTGGCAGATCATCACATGGGCTGATGCCCTCAGATCCGGCGTGAAACGGCTGAGAGAACTCCAAGCGCAGAGAGTCTGAACAGGGAGGATGCTGAGGAACCGTATGGTACGGTCCGACCCAAACACGTGCTGTGTGACAAGGAGAGAAGTACAGGGAAAGAGAAAGAAATGTGTAGTGTGGAATCTGTTGTTGAAGCTGTAACAAAGAAGGATGTGCTGCGAAAACAAGAGTAAAGTTTTGCATTTGAAGTTTGAAACGGACTCTGTCTCTTTGTGCTCACCACCAGCAGCCAAACTTCAGCAACCCCGATGGAACACTGATGGTGCAGAAGGTGCAACAGAAGGTATGCAAGAAAAGGGACATTGTTTATATGTGTTGGGAGGCCAGGGAGTGCGTAACCAGTTATGCTCAGCCACGACTATGGCCCTGGCAAAAATGTATAGCATAGAGACAAATAGCAACATACCTTGGGCTTAAAGGGAACCTGTCACCTGAATTTGGTGGGACCAGTTTTGGGTCATATGGGCGGGGTTTTCGGGTGTTTGATTCACCCTTTCTTTACCCGCTGGCTGCATGCTGGCCGCAATATTGGATTGAAGTTCATTCTCTGTCCTCCGGAGTACACGCCTGCGCAAGGCAATATTGCCTTGCGCTGGCGTGTACTCCGGAGGACAGAGAATGAACTTCAATCCAATATTGCGGCCAGCATGCAGCCAGCGGGTAAAGAAAGGGTGAATCAAACAACCGAAAACCCCGCCCATATGACCAGAAACTGGTCCCGCCAAATTCAGGTGACAGGTTTCCTTTAAAATTAAAGATCATAACTACAGTCTATAATGCAGGGATTGTCTTAGTAGACAATTATCATGGATCAGAGGTATAAAGTAATGTCAATGCATATTATGATAGTCCTTATAGATTTCAATAATAGTGGAACAAGAGATATTGGTTATGCACAGGAACCCCCAATAAAGGTTTAAGCCAAAATCCACTTCTTGAAGTTAATACTCCATAGAAAAAAACATGCATTTCAAAAAAATCTCAAGACTGACATAACTCTATATAGCCACAATTATGTATATATAAATCAAAATCGACGTGTTTCCCCTCTCACAGAGGTTTATCAGGAGTATATACACATCTTATCAGAGACTGCTACTTAGCTTGATCATATCAGATGTCCATGACGATAAAGAACACCAGCACATCGGGTGTGTCCCCTCCAGATAAAGTACGGTCACAGCACCCAGGACTTCTATACAGTCACAGCACCCAGGACTTCTATACAGTCACAGCACCCAGCCCTTGTATACGGTCACAGCACCCAGCCCTGCTATATGGTCACAGCACCCAGCCTTGCTATACGGTCACAACACTCAGCCCTGCTATACAGTAACAGAACACTCTACGATCTTGGCATGCACCACACTATACTGTGACAGCATGCATCCGTATTATACAGTCAAAGCACCCAGCTGCACTATACGGTCATAGCACATAGCCATGCTACATGGTCACAGCACCCATCCATGATATACGTCACAGCCTTAGGCTATACGGTCATAGCACCAAGCCACACTATATGGTCACAGCACCTAGCGACTCTATACGGTCACAGCACCCAGCTCGCTATACGGTCACAGTACCTGGTCCTGCTAAACGGTCACAGCACCCACTCCCGCTATACTGTCACAGCACCCAGACTTGCTATACAGTCACAGCACCCAGCCCTGCTATACAGTCACAGCACCCAACCACTCTATATGGTCACAGCACCCATCCATGCTATACGATCACAGCACCCAGCCCCGCAAGATAGTCACAGCACCAAGTCACGCTATACGATCACAGCACCCAGCCCTGCTATACTGACACAGCACCCAGCACTGCTATACGGTCACAGCACCCAATCCCGCTATATGGTCACAGCACCCAGCCCTGCTATACGGTCACAGCACCCAATCCTGCTGTACGGTCACAGCACCCAGCCACGCTCTATGGTCACAGCACCCAGTCACACTATATGGTCACAGCACCCAGCCCTCTTATATAATAACAGCACCCAGCCTCGCTTTATGGTCACAGCACCCAGCCACACTATGCTGTCATAGCACCCAGTCTCGCTATATGGTCACAGCACCCAGCCTCGCTATACAGTCACAGCACCTAGCCCCGCTATATAGTCACAGCATCCAGCCCCATTATACAGTCACAGCACCCAGTCATGCTATATGGTCACAGAACCCAGCCTCGCTATATGGTCACAGGACCCAGCGTCGCTATACAGTCACAGCAGTCAGCCTCACTATATTGTCACAGGACCCAGCCATGCTATGCGGCCACAGCACCCAGTCACACTATAAGGTCACAGCACCCATCCCTGCTATACGATCACAGTACCCAGCCTCGCTATATTGTCACAGCACCCAGCCACCCTATGCTGTCTCAGCACCCAGCCTTGCTATACGATGACCATACCCAGTCACACTAGATGGTCACAGCACCCAGCCCTGCTGTAAGTCACAGCACCCAGCCTCGCTATATGGTCACAGTACTCAGCCCTACTATACGGTCACAGTACCCAGCCCTGCTATACAGTCACAGCACTCAGCCCTGCTATACAAAAACAGCACACTCTATGGTCACCACACTGTACGGTCTTCGCACACACCCACACTATGCGGTCACAGCATGCACCACACAATACGGTCACGGCATGCACCTGTACTATACAGTCTCAGCATCCAGCTGCACATTACGGTCATAGCACCTAGCCACGCTAAACGATCACAACACACAGCCCCACTATACGGTCATAACACCCAGCCATGCTATACAGTCACAGCATCCAGTCACACTATATGGTCACAGCACCTAGCCACGCTATACGGTCACAGCACCCAGTCATACTATATGATCACAGCGCTCAGCCCTGCTATACTGACACAGCACCCAATCCCACTAAATGGTCACAGCAACCAGTCGCACTATACGGTCACAGCACCCAGCCTTGCTATATGGTCACAGCACCCAGCCATGCTATGCTGTCACAGTCCCCAGCCTCGCTATGCGGTTACAGCACCCAGTCACACTATATGGTCACAGCACCTAGCCCTTTTATACAGTCACAGCACCCAGCCCTGCTATTTGGTCACAGCACCCAGCCCTGCTATACGGTCACAGCACCCAGCCCTGCTATACGGTCAGAGCACCCAGTCAAGCTATGCGGTCACAGCACCCAGTCACACTATACAGTCACAGCACCCAGCCCGATATACGGTCACAGCACCCAGCCCCGCTATATGGTCACAACACCTAGCCATGCTATGCTGTCAGAGCACCCAACCTTGCTATACGGTCACAGAACCCAATCACACTATACGGTCACAGCACCCAGCCCTGCTATTCGGCCACTGCACCCAGCCCTGCTATAGGGTCACAGCACACAGCCCTACTATACAGTCACAGCACCCTGTCTCGCTATACGGTCACAGCACCCAGTCACGTTAAATGGTCACAGCACCCAGCCACGCTATACGGTCACAGCACCCAGCCACGCTATACGGTCACAGTACCCAGCCACGCTATATGGTCACAGTACCCAGCCCTGCTATATGGTCACAGCATCCAGCCACACTATACGGTCACAGCACCCAGCCCTGCTGTCATGAACCGGGGGCGTTTGATTGCCCCAGTTCTTTCATCAGGGATTTATTTACATCCCACTTCTCAGTTTCGGTTTGAAACTTGCAGCTCTCTGGCGCCCCCTTTCCTTCAGGTCAGTCAGGGAACTGCATCTAGGATAATTAGTTGCCAGAAAGGCTGACTTGCTATGTACTGGCTGTTGGGCACACTGCAGCGAGGGCGATATAATTCCCAGCCACAGCCGAGCAATACACTTATAATCCCCTTTCCGTCACTGCCAGCGATATCCAACAAGCTCAGTACGATCTGCTGCCACCAGCTCCTATTCCTATGATTAATAGCGGGTCAGGAGCCAGGACTTAGGGTACGTTTTAGAGCAACAAAAACGAAGCTAGTAAATATTATAACTTTTACTCCAAAAAAAGATTAGGCAGTGTTTAAAAAAGTATATAAAAAGATATTACCAAAATGAGACAATCATAGTATGTACAAGGCAATTACAAATAAAAAGGGATTAAAATAAGAAAAGAACCTTACAGGTCTCTCATATCCTGGGTGACCATGTGGCGTGGGGAAGGGGTGACACCAAAATGCATCACAGAGGCCAGGGCAAGGCTCCAGCATAGCAAACTTCCGTTGGTACCAGACACAGATTGTAGCCAGCTCAGAGGGTCGGTCACCACGGTGAAGGCATGTCCATGCAGGTAGGGCTGCAAACATTGCAAGCTCAAACCATGACCAGGCACTCCTTCTCGATGGTGGAATAGGCCCCTTCCCTCGGCAGAAGCTTCCAGCTCAGGTACAACAAGGGGTGCTCTTGGTTCCCCGAGTCCACCTGGCTGAGCACAGCACCGATGTCAAACTTACTGGCGTCGGTCTGTACCAGGAACGGCTGGCTGCTGTTGACAGCTCTTAACACAGGACAACTGCTCAGGGCTGTTTTCAAAGCCCGGAAAGCCACCTCACAGCCATCTGTCCAGTAGACTGTTTGGGGAAGCTTCTTCCTGTTTAGGTCTGTCAAGGGTTTTGCCAGGTGACTATAGTTCTGTACAAAGCGCCTATAGTACCCTGCAGTGCCCAGGAAGAACATCACCTGTTTCTTGGTCCTGGGGGTGGGCCAGAACACGATCTCATCCACTTTCCCAGGCTCTGGCCTCATGGAGCCCCTGACTACCTGGTGCGCCAGGTAGTGGAACTTGCTCATGCCCATCTGGCACTTTCTGGGCTTGATGGTCAAGCCTGCTTGGTGAATTCGCCTGAGCACCCCCTGGAGATGCTACAGGTGTTCCTCCCAGGAGGAACTGAGCATGTCATCCAGGTACGCCACCACGTACTTCTCCAGTCCCTGAAGCAGGTGGTTGACCATCTGCTGGAAAATGACAGGGGCATTCTTCATGCCGAACGGAATGACCGTGGACTCGTACAGTCCGAAGAGGGTGATGAAGGCAGACTTCTCCTGTGCCTCAGGGCTCAGGGGAATCTGCCAATATCCCAGACTCAAACCCATTATGGACAAATATTTTGCGCCAGCTCATGGACCGCTAACGCAGTCCTTCCAGGTCTGTTGGTGAACACCAGCTAGGAAGGTTTCCAGCCTGGTTCGCAGCTGCAACCTCTGGGGTTTGGTTAGCAAGACGCTTACCTCCACGTACTCGATGGACCCACCAGCCTTGGCTTGGGCCAGCATGTCCAGGAAGGGGTCTTCCTCCCCGTCTTCGGGCAGGTTGCAGACCGGTAGGATGCAGGCTTCACATTCATGATGAGCCTTCATCATATTGATGTGAAAAGCCTTTCGCCTACTCCGGGTGTGGTCAAGCGTGACCACGTAGGTGACAGGATTGAGCTGTTGGTGGACGACGTACGAGCCTTCCCAGCCTCCATTAGGCGAGACATGAATTGGGTCCTTTGGTCGGTATGTATCACATTGGGAAATACTACCCGTGAAAAGATGGCTAACAGTGCATTCACTACCTTATCCGTCCTAGTTGAGGACAGAGCCACTGCCTCTGGGTACCGGGTAGCATAGTCTACCACAGTGAGGACGTGTTGCTTTCCAGAGCTGCTGGGGACAGCCAGCGGGCACACAATGTCCACCGCGGTCCTCTGGAATGGCTCCTCTATCACTGGCAAAAGGGGATCAGGGGAGCCTTAAGAGCAGGCCCCTCCTTCCCCACTATTTGGCAACTGATACAGGAGCAGCAGTAGTTTGTCACAACTGTCCCCATGGGCCAATAGAAGTGTTGAGACAGCCGGGCCTTATTTTTGCTGATCCCCAAGTGTCCAGGGAGTGGGATCTCATGGGCAATCTGCAGCAACTCACCCTGAATTGGTGCGGGACGACCAGCTGTCTTTCCTTCAATCACTCGTTTTGGGATTGACAAGGAACTGTCTCCCGGTATAACTTCGCTTGTTCCCAGAACACCCTCTCCTTATCAGTCACGGAGGTGGGTGCCTCGGCCAGGTGTCTCAAGTTCTCGAGGCCGGCATGTGAGTGCAGAGCAGCCTGGAACTCCTGGCTGGAGGCAACCAGAAGCAACGTCAGGTCCTTTCCCCATGGGAACCCTCTGTGACCTGCTCTGGGTCCATCTCTAGTTCAGTCACCCCTGTGACTGAGGAGGGTCCAGAAGGCAGAACATTATCTGCGTTCCGGGCACTCTGACTGTGGGTGACAGTAGCTACATAGGCTGTCTCCTCAGGGATTTCCACAGACACAACAGCCCTCGCTGCTGTGGGTTTTACCTCTCCATCCAACCCCATCACCTCAGAAGTAGTGCTACCTATGGGGCAGTTACCTTCCTCTGTGGCACTAGTCAGTTGCACGGCATCACCTTTCTCATGGTTCCCATGCATCAGTCCATTTCTCTTAGCACCAGCGCTTGCTCCTGTTAGGGGTTCCTCAGCCATCGCACCTTGTAGAGTTACGTGGCTGAGCACTCCTGCACCTGTAGACACATCATCCTTAGGAAATAAATGGTTAGCACATAAAACATGAACATTTTCATCATGATCATCAGTATGAGATAAATCATTCTCAGGTAATGCATGCAATTTCCCGTCATTATCATCAGCATTAGCATCACCCTTAGCATCAGATTGGGTAGGGGGATCAGGGACGTAATATGCAAGCATTCTCCCCACATCAGTCCCCAAAAAAACATCGGTGGGCAAGTTATCGGACAACACCACTTCCTTCACCCCTCTCCTGGCACCCCAATCTATAAACACCTGGGCCATTGGCAAGGGACAGCAGATGCCCCCAATCCTGTGACAGTCAGGGTTTTCCCTGGAATGATCTCTTCAGGGCCGCCAGTTCGGGTCGGATGAGGGTTCGTTTAGCCCCGGTGTCCTTGAGGCCTCTAGCGACATGGCCCCCCACGGTGATGTGCTGCATGTTGTCATAAACCCTCCCAACTGCCCAACCCACCAAAAGAACTGCCGCATTAGGCCCTTGGACCCTGGCTGAGGGATTCTTCTGCTTCTCCGGACAGTTGGCACTGATATGACCAGTCTTATTGCAGGCAAAGGTCGGTAGTAGGTCTGGTGCTGGCAACAGGGACAGGGCCTCTGATGAGTCTCCTGGCAGAGGCTTATCCCCTCTCCAGCTGGCGGTGACTGGCTTCCGCACTTCTGGCTTACGATTGGTCTCATAGGCATCGGCAATCTGCGCTGCTTTATCCGCGTTTTTGGGCTCTCGTTCCATTACGAACTGTCGCACCTCAGCTGGGCAAAGATGTAAAAACTGGTCTTTGATCATCAGGTTTCACTGCTGCTCAAAGGTGGTCGCTGACAGTCCTTGGATCCACTGGTCAAAGTGGGTCCTGAGTCCATGCACCACATCGCTATAACTGTTGTGTGGGCCACGTTGGAGGTTCCGGAACTTTTTACAGTGAACCTCAGGAGTCAGTTGGTACTTCTTTATCAGGGCCTGCTTGATGGCTTCATAGTCTTCATATTGGCCTGGAGGGAGAGAAGTAAATGCCTCCAGAGATTTGCCATTTAGCCTTGGGGTCAGGTATCGGGCCCATTGGTTCTCAGGCAGCCGGTACTGTTGGCAGGCTTTCTCAAAGGCCCTCAGAAAAGTGTCCATGTGCCGGTCCTTTTCCATCACGGGAAAGTGCTCTGGCCGGGGTTTGGGGAACTGAGCGTTGCTGGACTCGCTGCCCTAGGTAGTGGATGGTACTGCCCCAAGTTGGGCCATCTGCAGTTCATGGGCCCTCTGAGCTTGGGGCTCCCGCTCAGCTCTTTCCACCTCCCGCTCAGCTCTCTCCGCCTCCCAATGGGCTCTATCTGCCTCCCGCTGCTCCACTTTCTCTTGGTATTGCTAGAGCAGCCTCAGACGTCCATCACGGTCATCGGCGTCGAGTTGTTCCATGGCCATCTCCAGGTGGGGGTCCAATCCGCCCTGGTTGCAAGTAAAGCTGGCATTCCATGGTTGGACCTCTGCGGAAGCACCATTTGCGCTTGGGCTGGCTTCTGCATCCACTGGGCTGTGAGCGATTTCCAGTTGCACCAGAGCTGCGACCAGTTGGCTTTTGTTTTTGCCCGTGGCGTCAATCTGTCTCATCCCGCAAAGGGCAATAAGAGTGTCCTTGTTATGCTGCTTATACCAGCCTTCTCCCAGCATAGCCATCACTGCCAAATAAAAGATAGGATAGAAAAACAAAGAGAAAGGGAGGGGTAACCGCCTATACACACTATTGTCTCAGGACTATTAAACACTAAGCTCATTCTCCAAAACTTTTGCACAGGTTCCTCACAAGAACCGTGTAAGTTTTTAGTGAGAGGAATGATTGCTCAAACCCGATCACTAATGCTCTATTATCCCACTGCTGCCACCAATATGTCACGGATCATGGAGAGGATACCTTCATCATCCCCACCACTCACACCAATTTGTCATGATGGTTGTTTGGTTGCCCCTGGTTCTTTCTGAGGGGGATTTATCTATAGCCCACTTCCCAGTTCCGTTTGGATCTTGCAGTTCTCTGGTGCCCCCCTTACCCTCAGGTCAGACCGGGTACTGCACCTAGGATAATTAGTCGCCAGAAAGGCTGCCCTACTTTGTACTGGATAATGGGCATACTGCAGCAAGGGCGATATAACTACTCCCACTCAGGCGGGAACAATAATTATCAACACAGCCGGTCGCTACAAAGCCTCCTAATCGCACAGGACAAATCCCGCTGCCACCAGCTCTGATTTCTTAATTATTAACTCCAAAAAAGGTAAACAGTGTTTACAGAAGTATAAAAGATATTGTAAAGAAGACAATTATCGTATGTACAATACAATTATAAAAAAAATTGGATTAAAGTTGAAAAACATTTACATTTTGTTATGTCATATCATTTCATGGCTGACCGTGTGCTGTGGGGGATGAGCAAGCATATATCCAGATGCATCACCCCTGTATAGCAGCTAGACACCAGACAAAAAGCCCATGAAGACTGCTGCTTCACTCACTTATTTCCTAGCCTAAACCCAGGCACTCCCCCTGTGGTGACCTCACCCAGAGGCCGAAACCTCCCCTTTACTTAGTCATGGCAACTATTTTTATGCCTAGCTCGCTGTATGACAAAAGACACAAGGATGTGCCCCACATCAGGGGAACTCCCTCAAGTGCAAACATGGCGTAATCACATGACCCACCCACGGAGAAACCCGCTCCCTGCACCCGCCGGGCCCAGCTTCCAGCGATCCCAGGGAGCTACAGATCCCCGATGGAGATCTGGAACCTACAACTCATATATCTCTAGCCCCGATCGGCGCCAACAGACACAACCTCCAGAGAACAATTGAATCCCATGGTTTCTGCACCAGTTTTAACCAGTACCAGGCGGGAGGGGGGAACAAGTAGGGTAGGGAGACTTGTCTGCCGCAGCACGGAGCCGTATAAACTCTTGAGGGAGAGGGGAAATGAGGGGTTTAGGATTACACACACAGGCAGAGAATAGAAGGGGGTGTCGAATCTGCATCGGGTGTCTGTCCTCCGCTCTTGGATGTAGCAGAGCTCAGTGTGCACGATAATACACAATCAAAATACCTCATGTTCCTGACAGAAGCCAACCCAATCATTTGCGTAATTTACTTCAGTGGACTTAGGGTACGTTTTAGAGCAAGGAAAACAAAGTTAGTAGATACTGTAACTTTTACTCAAAAAAAAGATTAAGTAGTGTTTACAAAAGCATATAAAAAGATATTACCAAAATGAGACAATCATAGTATGTACAAGGCAATTACAAATGAAAACGGATTAAAAGAAAAAAAGAAACTTACAGGTCTCTCATATCATGGCTGACCATGCGGCGTGGGGGAGGGGTGACATCAAAATGCATCACAGAGCATCTCTTATCTGGCTCCCTTGGCAAAGACTAGTGCAAAATGAGGTCCCACTATCTTATACCCCCCTGGTCGTGACATCACTGAGTGGGCTGCACCATGGACTCCACTCCCCTTTCAAAGAGACTCAGAACTTTATTAAAACTCATGACCGTCATAGTGTACGCTGGAAACCTTGTAGAGTGACGACGAAAGTATTACAGGTCTTCTCACAAGGTTAGCTTCCATTTGAGTCTACACATGGGGTAGCTGTGTGACCCGGTTAAGTAGTAATACGTTTCTCTGTTTCTGCTAGGGGCTTAGCTTAGAAAAACACTGTGCAATCCCAAGTATGTAACTTTCACAGCTATATCACTACTTGGGGTCGAGTTATTCCCTCTTGAATAACTCTCATACACAACAGAACCCACATGGCAACACACAAAGAGCTGGTTTTCTGTTTTTTTCTTAACACATTCTTGAGGGAAGGGGAAGAGTGGTATAGAATTACACAGACAAATAGAGAAGGATAGCTTTCTAGGCAGTGAGAAGAGGGAGGGGGACAACTGCTGCGTGTGTCTGGGCTGGCATGTCACTACAAAGGCAGAAAGATGTAGCGGAGCTGTGTGTGTGCCAGTAAAACTATGGAACATTCTAGAAGGGTATGTTGGATATGCATATATTCGTAATATCATTACACCAGCTATACTGTCAAAGCACCCAGCCCCGCTATATGGTCACAGGACCCAGCCCCGCTATACTGTCACAGCACCAAGCCCGCTATACGGTCACAACACCGAGCCTCGCTATACGGTCACAGCACCCAGCCTCACTATACTGTCAGAGCACCCAGCATCACTATATGTTCACAGCACCCAGCCCCACTATACGGTCACATCAATTAGCCTCACGATACGGTCACAGCACCTAGTCAAGCTATACGGTAACAGCACCCAGCCCTGCTATATGGTCACAGCACCCAGTTACACTATACGGTCACAGCACCCAGGCCTGCTATGCGGGCACTGCACCCAACCTCGCTATATGGTCACACCACCCAGTCACGCTATACGGTCACAGCACCCAGTCACACTATATGGTCACAGCACCCAGTCACACTATTCGGTCACAGCACCCAGCCTCACTATACGATCACAGCACCCAGTCCCACTATACGGTCATAGCACCCAGTCACACTATACGGTCACAGCAACCAACCCTGCTATACAGTCACAGCACCCAGTCACACTATACTATCACAGCACCCAGCCACACTATACGGTCACAGCACCCAGCCCCGCTATGCGGTCACAGGACCCAGCTCAGCTATGCGGTCACAGCACCCAGGCAAGCTATATGGTCACAGCACCCAGTCACCCTGTAAGGTCACAGCACCCAGCCCTGCTATACGGTCACAGCACCCAGCCCTGCTATACGGTCACAGCACCCATCCCTGCTATATGGTCACAGCACCCAGCCCCACTGTACTGTCACAGTGCTCAGCCCTGCTATACAGTCACAGCACCCATCCCTGCTATACGGTCACAGCACCCAGTTACAGTATACGGTCACAGCACCCAGCCACGTTATACGGTCACAGCACCCAGTTACACTATAAGATTACAGCACCCAGCCCTGCTATACGGTCACAGCACCCAGCCTCGCTACACGGTCACAGCATCCAGCCCTGCTATATGGTTAGAGTACTCAGCCCTGCTATATGGTCACAGCACCCAGCCCCGCTATACAGTCACAGCACCCAGCCTCGTTATATGATCACAGCACCGAGCCCTGCTATATGGTCACTGCACCCTGCCTCACTTTATGGTCACAGCACTCAGCCCTGCTATACGGTCACAGCACCCATCCCCGCTATACGGTCAGAGCACCCAGCGATTTTATACATATCAGACAGCATGAAACTATAAAATATTGCCCTAGTGATGGCCAGACAGACATTTCCAGAGAAGGCAAGAGAAAAGTATCTTTAGGCTACAGAGTGGCCACTTGAGAGAAGGATCAAGACACTAGAGGTAGCCAGAGACCAACATCTCAAGAGCTTGCTATAGTATAGCACCCAACACCCTACCTCATATAGCTAGTGAAGTGGATAGAGCGGTGCACATTTCAAAAACTTGACAGACAAATTGGCCAGTTAGAAGAGTAGATGGACATTTAAGACAAAGACAGGCATCGTTCTAGGATGAAACAAACATGCCGAGAGGTAGACAGAGAAAGTTCTCACAAGACAATGATATACAGACATTGCACTAGATACGCCAAGATTTGGGCAATCCAAGTGGTGGACAGAAGTTTGATAGAGACTTGTTTCTCATGAGAGGTGGAAGGAGACAGCTATCTAGAGGCATGGACCATATTAGGCATTACATTAGATATGGACAGAGACCAGCATCTACGTAAGCATAGTTATGCCAAGACCAGTATCCCAAGAGTTGACAGAGGCTTGAGGGTTGTCAGAGACAGGTATATAGAAGGCTAGATACAGAAAGGCATCTCAAAATGTTGACCAACTCAAGTGTTATGTTTTATTGGATAGCACTCGGACTAATATTATTCCTTGGGGCAGTGCACATCTGCAATTATTTTCTCATGCCTATTCCGCACGAGACAAAAAATAACAGCATGCTTCGAGTGGCTTCAAAAATCGGAGCAGGGTCACACATGCAAGTCTATTAGAGGCTGTAAAACATCGCACTGAACTCAGATGTCATTCGAATGCAGTCTGATTTGCAAGGATAATATTCACCAGCTGAGATAGACTCCATAGTCCTGTGATAAAGTTATCTCACTTTTGATAATGAGCCCACCTGTAATATTGTTTCCCACCTTGGATATTGTTCTCTCATCTGTGATAATGTCCAGACACCAGTAATAATGTGGTAACATCATCCCACCTGTGATAATTTCATCCTGCCTGTGATAATGTCCTTAAGGCCGGGGACACACTTAACGTATAAAAAAACGGTCCGTTTTTCACGGCCGAGAATCGCACAAATGTTTCAAAAACAGTGATCCGTGTGCAGTGCGAGGATGCGATTTCCTCGCATCAAATGATCCGTGTGACATCCGTGTGTCATCCGTATGGCATCCGTATGCCGAGATTTTCTCGCAAGCTTGCAAAACCGACATCTAATGGATTTATGTGCTCAAATGTTCGGGAAAACATATATACAGTATATATATATATATATATATATATATGTCATTGAGACACACATATATATATATTCTGTATTTATATTTCATTTAGCGCGATATCTGTGAAAAGTCGGTAATTCAATTGCCGGCTTTGCATTTCTCCTTCACAAACCCGACAGGATATGAGACATGGTTTACATACAGTAAACCATCTCATATCCCCTTTTTTTTGGCATATTCCACACTACTAATGTTAGTAGTGTGTATGTGCAAAATTTCAGCGCTGTAGCTGCTAAAATAAAGGGTTAAATGGCGGAAAAAATTGGCGTGGGCTCCCGCGCAATTTTCTCCGCCAGAATGGTAAAGCCAGTGACTGAGGGCAGATATTAATAGCCAGGAGAGGGTCCATGGTTATTGGCCCCCCCGTGGCTAAAAACATCTGCCCCCAGCCACCCCAGAAAAGGCACATCTGGAAGATGCGCCTATTCTGGCACTTGGCCACTCTCTTCCCACTCCCGTGTAGCGGTGGGATATGGGGTAATGAAAGGTTAATGCCACCTTGCTATTGTAAGGTGACATTAAGCCAGATTAATAATGGAGAGGTGTCAATTATGACACCTATCCATTATTAATCCAATTGTTGGAAAGGGTTAAAAAACACACACACACACACATGATTTAAAAGTATTTTAATGCAATAAACACAGCGGTTGTTTTAATAATTTATTGATCTCTCAATCCATTTTCAGACCCTCGCTTGGCAAAACAATAAACACACAATATACATACCCTCTCTGATGTCCTATCACGTCCCACGAGGTAATCCATCTGGAGGGGTTAACTAATATTACAGGCAGAGCTGCGATAAACCACTCGCTCGTGCCTGTAATCCCCGGGTGCTGAAAGGAAAGCAGTGATCTATACTTACATTGAGTCGCGGTGATGCGCCCCTGCTGGATGTTCTCATGAACTGCAGCCTGGGAACTTTTTCCCACGCTCCAGGTCATATGAGGACATCCACCAGGTGGCGCATCACCGCGACTGAAGGTAACTATAGGTCATTGACCTACATTTCCTTCAGTCGCGGTGATGCGCCCCCTGGTGGATGTCCTCATATGACCTGGAGCGTGGGAAAAAGTTCCCAGGCTGCAGTTCATGAGAACATCCACCAGAGGGCGCCTCACCGCAACTCAATGTAAGTATAGATCACTGCTTTCCTTTCAGCACCCGGGGATTACAGGCACGAGCGAGTGGTTTATCGCAGCTCTGCCTGTAATATTAGTTAACCCCTTCAGATGGATTACCTCGTGGGACGTGATAGGACATCAGAGAGGGTATGTATATTGTGTGTTTATTGTTTTGCCAAGCGAGGGTCTGAAAATGGAATGAGAGATCAATAAAATATTAAAACAACCGCTGTGTTTATTGCATTAAAATACTTTTAAATCATGTGTGTGTGTGTTTTTTAACCCTTTCATACAATTGGATTAATAATGGATAGGTGACATAATTGACGCCTCTCCAATATTAATCTGGCTTAATGTCACCTTACAATAGCAAGGTGGCATTAACCCTTCATTACCCCATATCCCACCGCTACAGGGAGTGGGAAGAGAGTGGCCAAGTGCCAGAATAGGCGCATCTTCCAGATGTGCCTTTTCTGGGGTGGCTGGGGGCAGATTTTTGTAGCCACGGGGGGGCCAATAACCATGGACCCTCTCCTGGCTATTAATATCTGCCCTCAGTCACTGGCTTTACCATTCTGGCGGAGAAAATTGCGCGGGAGCCCACGCCAATTTTTTCCGCCATTTAACCCTTTATTTTAGCAGCTACAGCGGCCAAATTTTGCACATACACACTACTAATATTAGTAGTGTGGAATATGCAAAAAAAAGGGGGATATGAGATGGTTTACTGTATGTAAACCATGTCTCATATCCTGTCGGGTTTGTGAAGGAGAAATGCAAAGCCGGCAATTGAATTACCGGCTTTTCTATAGAACACCGCTGCGTATTTCTCGCAATGCACACGCATGGTCCGTGTGTAATCCGATTTTTTCTCGCACCCATAGACTTGCATTGGCGAGTCTCGGCCGAGATACGCTGACAATCGCAGCCTGCTGCGAGTTCCCTCGGATCCGAAATACGGTGGAGAAAATATCGGATGATGGGAGCTGAACCATAGATTAACATTGGGCCGAGTGCTATGCGATTTTTTATCGCATAGCACTCGTCCGTATTACGGTCTAGTGTGACCCCGGCCTAACTGTTATAATGCCCCCACCTGTTTTAGCTGATAACGTACCCTTTGTGATAACAACTACCTGTAATGGTCACGGTGACGCTCGCTTGTCGGCTGGATACACGATTTGTTGCTTCACAGATGTAGACTCCAGTGTCCTCAGTTCGGAGTGGGCTGGTGAATTTCAGCTGGTCTCCTTCAGTCTTTACATCTTCTTGTAGAGAACCATTGACTCTATAAAGAATGGTGAATAAGGTTATGCTTTATTCTCTGACTGTAGGGGTTCCTGCAGTCCCATGTAACAGCACAGATGCATATTGCCAGCTTACCTCTGCTCCATCTGCTACTAGACTGAGGAGACATATAAATGTCTACAAGCTGAAGGGAGCAGTGCCCTGACATGATGGGGTTAGTTTGGCCTGTGGCCCTGGTGACTGGAATAGAAAGGGTTACCCAGGAGTAACCAGAGTCATCTTCATGGACACAAGTCACAGCTCGTATGTAGAGGTGTGACTGGTGACATCACCAGGAACTGGTCCAGCCAGAATCTCAAGCCTCGACTTTCCCACACACTTGCTGGTTTGGCAGAAAACAAGGGATTGTCTGGATCTGACAGCAGGTATTGTGAGATCAGAACGCGTACCCTGCTGCCTGATTGGTAAACACAAACTGGGGGATAAAGGACCTCAGGTCTAGAGGCCGCCATGATATGAAAGGGATGACGCACCAATCTGGTCTGCAAATGATTGTATGTGATACTAGACAAGAAGAGAACAAGGAAGGAATAGACAAGAGAGAGGACAAAAGAGACATAGTCAAGGCAGAGGAGAAAGAGAGGACAAATGGGATAGAGAAAAGGCAGAGGATAAATGAGACAAAAGACAGAAAAATGAGAGAAGACAAAAGAAGAGGAAGAGACAGGAGAAAGAGGGGACAGAGGTAAGACAGAATACAAATGATGGAAAAGACATGACATTGGTATTGTCGACTGCTAAATACTAAGTACTCTCCTGTGGGTCACGACCCCTCTCCCCATCCCCAAATAAAGACATGACTCCCAAATGGATATAATTGGCCACAGCGGCCTTTATTATAAACAAACAAAACATATAACAGTAAAATAAGCTGGAAGGGGTCCTTGAAGCTAAAAATCTGGTGTTAACCATATGATAAACTAGTGGATGAGAACCAACCATAGTTTACTCTCAGCCGTTACCCCACTGGCTCGAGAGCACCAAAATTACCCCGGAGGGTTACCATTGTCCACTTCCAACTTAGAAATCTGGCCCCCCGTTGCCAAGATTCCCCCAAAACACCAGACCCGAAACCAAAACTTATACCAACTGAAGAATCCATATCCCGACGGATCCCCCAGGCCAATTTAGCACCAACTCCAAGGACCCCTCCCACCGCCACAACGAGGGTACTTGACCACCTCAAGTACCCGAGACCCCACCACCCCTAACCACTATGGCTCTTTCAATTCCGGTCTGCAGCCCCAGGGCCCACAAATCACTGCCCACAGCGTTCAAATGGACACCATCGCCCAGAAGAAAGTCGTCATCTCCACGTTCCAGCTCAAAATGCAGAACTCCCAGACCCCCATTCCGAACCACAAAACCAGACACTGCCCTATTAACCTTGACGCGGGCTTTATTAATCCTAACCACCGACCTAGCATGCCTCCAAGATTTCCATGGAACAATCTCCGACCACACTACGGACATCTCCCGAAAGGAAATTCATAATCTCAGCAGGTCATGCTTGATGTCTCGAATCAGCTCCCGACAAGGGCAAACTCCCAAGTCGTTTCCCCCAACATGTAACACCAAGATATCAGGTGGCCTGTCCAAACGAACTCCATTATGCACCTCCTGCATGACTCTGTTCCAGCCCAAGCCCCGGAAACCCAACCACCTGATAACGGCCACGTCCCTGGAAAAACCCAGCTGTCTTCCATCCTGTCGGACGTCCGCCCGCTTCGCGCCCCAATAAACGTAGGAGTGGCCGACAATCCAAACAAACAGCGAGGTTGAACCTGGAAAACACAAACAACTTGAAAAAGGGGAAGGCAAAACACACAAGACAACCGATCAACCAAACTCTCAAGGCCTAACATAACTCTGATAACGGCCAGACTCCCACCGACCTATCCTCTGTACCACTGTAGGAGCCAAACCACCCAGCGCTGCCTCTGTAGCAGCCCCAATACAAAAAGAATGAGAGGCGAATCTAGAAGAGTCCACACCAATGGCCATTAATGCCTGCCGAAAAATAGCCACGAATTGATATCTGGAAAGAAATGTCCCGTCCTCGTGACGCAACAAAGGCCCATCTCTGTTCGGTTGAAAACAATCAAAGACCCGCCAACAACGGATAGGACACATATCCGAACCCGAAACCGCGGCCAATACCACCTTCTTTCCTCTCCCCGCCTGATCCGTCTTAAACTTCCGAATCCAAAATTGCAAGGACCCCCCGGAAACAAAGACGTCCCCGGCCCAAAGCCCCCCTTGCCGAACAGTAGTAGGAGAAACGAGCTCCCCCACTCTCAAAGCCCCGAAAAATACAAGGGAAAAGGCAAGCCGAAATAAGGCGGCCTCGAAACGGGAATCACAGATATCATCCAGCTGCACACCTAACTGTTCCAACATCTCAAACGACATTGGGCGCCTGCGATCACCTCGGGTGCCTGCTCTTCTCATCCCCTTCGCTGCTTGCTTCACCAAAAAAGACTTCGTCAACTCCTGAAGACCCCGTAGCCGAAAACCAAAAGCCAACCCTGCTATTATCCGGTCGACCTTAGCCGCCGACCATCCGTGATCCGCCCCATGTCTCAACCATAGAAGCAAGGCCCCAACTTGATCCTGTCCCGTATCAGCAACACCGCACGATGCCAACCAAATCTCCCAAGAACTCCACACCGACCGATAAGCCGACCACGTACTAGGAGCCAAGGATTCCTGAATTAAAGGTTCTGCAGCCCGGACACCACGCTCCAAAGTTCCGCCAGGCATTCCAACCCCGTCTCCTCGGCATCCGGAGCCAGTGACCGAAAACGCTCCCACTGAAAACGAGACAAAGAGTCGGCAATACAATTTTGAACACCGGGCACGTGAGATGCCGTAAAATAAGTATTCAAGGACAAACAAGACAATACCAACTGACGCAGGACTCTGATCACCGGAGGTGAGGATGTCGTCAAACTGTTGATGGCACATACCACTGCCATATTATCACAATTAAAACGAACCCATTTATTATGGACGTCATTGCCCCATAGCTGCACCGCCACCAAAATCGGGAAAATCTCCAGCAAGGTAATGTTCCTTACCAACCCGTTCGAAAACCATTCTTCCGGCCATCTAGCGGCACACCAACGGCCCCCAAAAAAGGCCCCGAAGCCAAAACCGCCTGATGCGTTAGTAAAAAGATCCAGGTCAGCATTAACCACCACGTCATCCATTAACAATGAACGCCCATTGTAACAAGCCAAAAACCGGTCCCAAACCTCCAAATCGGCCTTGTGCTCGGCCGACAAACGAGCAAAATGATGAGGGGCGCTCACCCCAGCCGTGGCACTAGCCAGCCTGCGAGAAAAAACTCTCCCCATTGGGATAATCCTGCATGCAAAATTCAGTTTCCCGAGGAGAGACTGCACTTCACGCAACGGCAACTTCTTCAAGCGTCTAGCATGCGCCACCTCATTCCTCAAACCAAGCACTTTGTCGACAGGCAACCTAAACTCCTATTTCACCGAGTCGATAACAATGCCTAAAAATGACAGACTCGTACACGGACCCTCAGTTTTTTCGGGCGCAAGTGGGACCCCGAACCGCTCAGCTATCCAAACAACAGTCCTCAACAGGACCTCGCAACATGGAGACCGTTCAGGGCCTATGCACAAGAAGCCGTCCAGGTAATGAATTACCAAATCTAAACCGGACACATCCCAAACTGCCCATTCAAGAAAGGAACTAAAGGCCTCAAAATAAGCACACAACAACGAACAACCCATCGGCAGGCATCTGTCAACATAAAACCCGCTGTCCCAATAACAACCTAACAACCTCACGCTGTCGGGGTGAACCAGCAATAAACGAAAAGCTGCAACGCCCCCTTGCCACAACTACGCACCCACTTGGCTGCCTCATCAAAAGACGTATAAACTACGGAACAAAGCTCTGGATCGATCCCATCATTCACAAACCTCCCTTTCGGATAAGATAAATGTTGAATGAGCCTAACCTTGTTAGGCTCCTTCTTGGGAACCACACCCAACGGTGACACGACCAGGTCGTCTAAAGGAGGAATGTGAAAAGGTCCAGACATCCTACCTAACGCCACCTCCTTACTCAATATTTCAGACACAACCGATGCGTGCAATTCAGCCGATCTAAGGTTCTTCAAACTCTGTGGCACATCAAAAGCAGGGGCGGGAATGCAAAACCCAATGCTAAAACCCGCTCGCAGCAACTCCGCCCTCTCCCTGTCAGGGAACCTATTTAGAAAGGGGACCATCGCGTCCAACCTCACCGGCGTCGCCCCCTTTGGAAATACTGTCAGGCTTCCCTTTTCTCTTAAAACATCTGGACACTCCATGGGAAGAACCATTGCAGTGCGAGCACAAGTGCTTGAACTTGCAAGTTGTTCCAAACTTACACTGGCCCTTGTTGAACTGCCAGCATACTCCATGTTTTTGACCACCGGATTGTCCTGAGTGACCCCCGGTTCCTGAGGAGCTACCTTGCGAAGCGGCTTGGCCAGAAGCTCCGGCCCCGCTCTGAAAGGAATGACCAAACTTCGTAGGCGCCATAACACGCAACCACAACCCAATGTCTTTCTGGTCCCACCGAATCGCAGGACGAACCGCCTTCCGTTGTCTGAACTGCTCGTCGTACCGCAACCATGCTTGGCCCCCATAAGCCCTATGCGCCTCACCTATAGAGTCCATGTAACAAAACAAAGCGGATCAATTTTCAGGGGCCTTCTCATCAATAACACTCACCAAGATCGCAAATGCCTGAAGCAAATTCACAAACGTCTGAGGAATGAAGCGCCATCGCCGTTTTTACTATCCTCCTTCTTGCTCTTATCCAAATTAAATTTCTCTAACTGCAAAAGCGAAAAAATCTCCACGTATTCGTCTTTCCAAATCTTTTCCCGCACTTCCTTCTTCAAATGTGCCCCTAACGGCCCCTCAAAACAGACATATACCTCGCCACGCGCCTTATCGTCTAAGCGGATGCCCCCCTCCTTTTCTTTCTCAGTCTGTACGGATACAGATACCGGCACAGCTAACCTGTCCCGCCCCATAGACCCGCTGCCCAACAACACAGGCACTACATCAGAAGAACTCACCCAGGCTGACAAAGGGGACGTCCCAGACCTAACACCGCCCAATCGCGACAACAGCTCCCGAACACCCGACAACAGCTCCCCCACCCCTTCACAACTCGCCTCACCCCGCACGCCAATTCCTTCACCCCAATCTACCGACCCCCCAACCCGATCTACCGCAACTAACGGAGGCGTAGAAAATGCCGGCGACATACGAAACACAGAATAGCTCTCACCAGGCTGCAGGGGAGCTGCGGTCCCCCCAGCCGCAGACGCTGTAGTAGTCCGGCCGTCTCTTGATCCCGAAGCCGACCTCCGGCCCTCCTGGATGGAAATTGCACCTCTCAACGCAGCGCCAGCCGATCCGGCCCCTGCGGAGGGCACTGTGGTGGATCCGTCCAACCCGGGTGCAGCCTGGTGAAATGGAGCTCCGGGCCCAAGCCTGCCATCCGATCCACTGCCGTCCGTTACCACCAAAAAAGATGCCGCCCCGGTCGCTGATCCGATAAGGGAACTGCGATCCTCAGCCGAGTCCAGCAGCCCCGCGGGAGCTGGGGCGCTGCCTGCCGCTGCCTTATGGAGATTCCCCCGCCGTCTCGCGTTGCAAGCAGAGCCAGGCCGCCCGGCCTGGTCATCACCGCGGCGGCCCGCCGCAACATCGTTCTGGCTGTTGCTGGCTCTGGCGCGCACCGGCCCCACCCCCCGGAGCGAGGGGGGAGAAGGCCTGACCGCCGCCGCAGGGCCCGGCGTGGCAGGTGGATTCCTCCCGGACCGCAGCCTGCTGGGGCGCTTGCGAGCAGGCACGTGGTCCGGAGGGTCCCTAGAGAGGCTCCTACGCCGCCGCCGAGACGCCTGGGGAACATCAGGGGAAAGACGCTCCGGCGGCCTCACTCGCCTAGAACGCCGCTCGCTGGGACCGGCCACCACAGGATCCCCGCTGCTGCCGCCCAAGATGCCGGCCACCTGTGCCTCCAACCAGCTGGGGGGCTGGTTCACTGCAGCCGCCCGGAGCTGAGACAGCACCTGCTCTATGGCGCTCATCCTAGGTAAGCGCAGGTGTCCTGCTCGATTGGCTCCTGAGTGGGAAGTGACCGGCTCCACCCCCCGCCAGAGCTATAGTACCCTAACTTCTCACTAATTCCCTCCCCCTCCTTACAATAACCCCCAACCTCCCTTATGCCTAGCTCCAAACCCCCTGTCATGACGGCTTCCGCGTACGCCGCCCGTGGGAGGGGGTGGGGCAGCTCGCTCCAGCCTGCTCTAAAGAGATGGAAAAAGGTCAAAAAAGAAAGAGGAGAGATGAGAGACAGAAAAGACAAAGGAGAAAGAGAAGACAGAACGGACAAAAAGGAGAGAGAAGAGACAGAATTGAAGAGGCATAAGAGATAGAGGAGAATAAGGAGGGAAAATTCAGAATAGGTGACGGAGACGACAGAGGAGACATGAGAAAAAGAGGGCAGTAGGAACAAACAAGAAAAACACAAAAGACACATGAAGATACAGATACTGTAAAGGTACCTTCACACTGAACAACTTAACAACGATAACGATAGCGATCCGTGACGTTGCAGCGTCCTGGATAGCGATCTCGTTGTGTTTGACACGCAGCAGCGATCAGGATCCTGCTGTGACATCGCTGGTCGGAGCTAGAAGGCAAGTACCTTATTTCGTCGCTGGATCACCCACTGACATCGCTGACTCGGTGTGTGTGACGCGGATTCAGCGATGTCTTCACTGGTAACCAGGGTAAACATCGGGTTACTAAGCGCAGGGCCGCGCTTAGTAACCCGATATTTACCCTGGTTACCATTGTAAATGTAAAAAAAACCAAACACTACATACCTTCTGATGTCTGTTGGGTCCCCCGGTGTCCGCTTCCCTGCACTGTGTCAGCGCCGGCCGGCCGTAAAGCAGAGCACAGCGGTGACGTCACCGCTCTGCTTTAGGCCCGGCGCTTACACAGTGCAGGGAAGCGGATGCCAGGGGACCCGACAGACACCGGAATGTAAGTATGTAGTGTTTGGTTTTTTTTTACATTTACACTGGTAGCCAGGGTAAACATCGGGTTACTAAGCGCGGCCCTGCGCTTAGTAACCCGATGTTTACCCTGGTTACACGGGGACTTCGGCATCGTTGGTCGCTGGAGAGCTGTCTGTGCGACAGCTCTCCAGCGACCACACAACGACGAAACAGCGACGCTGCAGCGATCGGCATCGTTGTCTATATCACTGCAGCGTCGCTTAATGTGACGGTACCTTTAGAAAAGAGAAAGAGAGGGCAGAGGAAAATAGAGACATAGGAGAAAAGAGATTGGGAAGAAGAAAAAGACAAAAAAGAGAGGACAAGAAAGACAAACGAGATAAGAGATAATGGTGAGAAGAAAAGAGAAAGGGGGAAGAACAAACGAGAGATGGTAGAGAAAATAGACCAAAGAGAAAGAAGTCAGAAGGTAAAGAGAACAGACAAAGGAGAAAGAAGAGACAAAAGGAGGAAAAATAGATGAGATTGATGAGAAAGAGGAGAAAGAGAGGACAGAAGGTTGAGAGGAAAAAAGAGCCATAGGAAACGACTAGACAGGAGAAAATAGAGGAGAGAGAAAAGAGAAGAAAAAAAACTGAGTGTAGAACAGAGGGGAGGCAGAGGAGAAAGAGAGGTCAGAAGGGACATAGAATGGAAGAGGGCAGAGGCATCAGAAAAAGGATAGTAGAGCCTGGAGGAGGAGATCCGAGTCTGGAGGAGGACAGAGGGGTCTGGACGAGGATAGGGGAGTCTGAAAAGAAGACAGCAGACTCTAAAAGAGGTGAGAGGTGTCTGGAGGAGGACAGAGGCATCTTGAAGAGGACAGAGGAGTCTGGAGGAGAAGAACAGAGTCTGGAAGAGGACAGATGCATCTTGAAGAGAGAACTTGGGACTTTGGAGGAGGAGTCTGGAAGTTGACAGTAATCTGGAAGAGAACAAGGATTCTGGAGGACTAGTAGAGTTTGTAGAAGGACAGAAGGATCTGGTCTATTACATGGGGTTGTAAGAGGACATGGAAATCTGGAAGTGGACAGAGGATTCTGGGAGAGTACAGAGGTGTCTGCAGGTAGCCAGTTGAGTCAGGAAGAGAACAGAGGAATCTGTAGGAGATCAGAGGGTCTGGAATTAAACAGATTTCTAGAGAGAGACAGCCTGAAAGGGTTACCGTAGATAATTCTGGGCAGTGGGCAGAGTAACCACAAAATTTACTCTTTAATAAAGGTATACATGGTTGTGCACAGACCGATGTTACTGCAGTTTATTATTTGTCATTACCTGAACCATGTGTACTGAGGGTTTGGGTGCCCTTCACAAAAACACTTGAGGGCTGCATCATTTTTTCCAACAAACCATTGATCATGTCCTTGTATTGTGACGTCAGCCAGGTCTGTAGGAATTATGGAATATTTTATTAGAAAAGCATTTCAATCTTCTGTACTGCACAGAACACAACATTGACAAGTATGTGTTGTAAAGCAAGAGGATGTGCTCCACCAAGACCTAGAGCACAGATCCAACAATCTGGCAAATCTAGGAAAGCTCAAATAAAGTGGAGTCTCCATGTAGTTCTCTTTGTGACATGGGAAAATAGCAAGTACTTACATTCCACCTCCAGGACATGTGTGATCCTCTTCTCCTGCTGGAACACTGGGTGAGACACCACGCAGGTTAGCAACTTTTTGTGCATACTCCGGGTTGGGACCACAAAAAACTCACTAGTCACTGAGGCCGATCGAGAGTGAGAATACGTATGGGACGTATTCTTCCCAGACACTTCAGTTTCCCATGTCAGGCTGGGAGCAGGGTTCCCCTCAGCTGTACAGGAGGCAGCGAGGCTCAGGCCCACTCCCTCTACCAGCGATGGACCCGGGTTCAATGTTGGCAAAGGGGGCACTACATGGCACAGAAAACAGGAATTAAAACCATACCAAAAACCTCCAGACATTGCTCCAGCCATAGTGGTAGGACTTCTTTGTTATTGCACTTATCTAGAATCTACAGTCATGGATTAGACCGAAACAATGGAGGCTGGAGAACAATGATCAGATGATCAGACTTAAGGGCTCATTTCCACTTGCAAGGAAAACGGACGAGTGCAATCTGATAAAAAATCATATTGCACTCGGACCAATGTTTTTCAATAGGTGTCTTTTCATTTGCGTTTTTTTTCTCAGCCGAAATCGGACTGAGAAAAAAATCGCAGCATGCTGCGATTTGCTGTGAGTCTCGGACGAGACTCGCCAATGCAAGTCAATGGGTGCGAGAAAAAAATCGCACAGAATACGGACCATCCGTATTCCGTCCGTTTTTTACGGATACCTTACCATTCTGTGGCATAGAACACTGTAAATGGTCCTGTAAATGACTGTATAAAAATAGTTGCTGAGAAAAAAAACGGATTGCATACGGATGTCATACGGATGTAAAACGGATGGTGTGATTAAAAAAATCGCATTGAACTCGCATGACAATCGCATACTTTTCATCCCTTTTTTTCGGTCCAGATTACTGATCGTTTTTGCTCTCGCAAGTGGAAATGAGCCCTAATGCAGAAAAAAGAGGAGCTGCACACAGCCAGCAGTCAAATCATTGTTAGATAGCCGTGTTACCTACATACCCCCATGTATATCTCCCCTACACCACTCTGCAGGGATAAATGTTGCTGGATAAGTGTCTACTTTACATGCCACTCTTCTTACCTAGCACCTTTAGTGTCACATCAGCCTCAAAAGTTCCTGCTGGGAAGGTGTAGACGCGACACTGGTAGACACCTTCATCCGCCTGGACAACGTTCTTCAGGATTATTGTCCCATCTTCTGGCTTTAATGGAGATTTTTCCTTTACTCTTCCTTCATACTCGTGAGTGACATGAGCCCCAAACTCTGTGTTTAGAATGGCAATTTGCATGCTTTGACCATTCATAACTTTTTTTGACCAGATCACTTGAGTGACCTTCTCTAGTTCCTGGGCTTCATAATAACATGTAAGGGAGACATCTAATCCCAGGACTACGGTGACTCCATTCTCTGTCCTTACAATGCCGGCAAAACTTCCTGTGAGAAGAGAAGAAAATCAATACCCAAGACATGTGGCAACCTCCTACACCACCTGAACTAAAATATGGGGCTATGTACCTCCTCATATCTTCTCTCTTAAGAACTGGGTTTCTGTATATTAATACTCAACCTACTGTCACGGTTCACACCGTGCTGTCACGGATCCCAACGATATGTCAGGGATCCCGGGGAGGATACCTTTATCGTCCCCACTACTCTCACCAATTTGTTACAAACCATGGTTGTTTGATGGCTCCTGGTTCCTTCTGAAGGGGATTTATCTATATTCCACTTCCCAGTTCCGGTTTAGAACATGCCACTCTCTGGCGCCCCCCTTACCCTCAGGTCAGACTAGGTACTGCACCTAGGGTAATTAGTCACCAGAAAGGCTGCCTGCTATGTACTGGCTATTGGGCACGCTACAGCGAGGGCGATATAACTACTTCCACACAGGTGGGAACAATAATTATCAATGGTGCCAGTTGCTGCAAAGAAGCCCAATTGCACAGGACAAAGTCGTTGCCAAAAGCTCCGATTAACGGGTCCGGAGCCAACCCAAATCAGTAGCGCAATTCACTTCAGAGGAAGCGACAGTTCGATCATAGAGCAGGAAGAGACAACTAGTAAATTATATATTTTACTCCATAAAAAGTTAGGCAGTGTTTACAAAGTATAAAAGATATTACAAAAAAGACGAAATCATATGTACATTGCAGTTACAAATAAAATGAGGATTAAAATAGAATAGAACACTCACATATTGCTTAGATCATTCCAGGCTAACCATGCTGGTGGGAGGAGCCAGACATCACAATGCATATAGGGTCTTGTTGCAGCAGCTTCCCAGATAAAAGTGAAAGCTGGGCTGAGTGCAGTAACTTATACTTCTGGGCTTGTGACATCACTAAAGGGGCTGGTTTACCTGCACCCACCCCTAGCTGCCAGGGTGCACATTTTGGTAATAAAACTTATAATAATCATAACTGGGCTTGAGAACCTAGCAGAATAACGGCACACACATCACTCATCTTATATTGAAATTAGCTTTCTAATGATTCCAAACTCGGACTAGCTATTCCACTCGGTTCAGGAGAAATCCATTTCTTCGGTTCTTTTGGTGCTAGAATTTAGCAAAAGGTGCCGTAGTGAAGCTGTATCAAAGCACGTTCCAAATATGTATCTGTCATATCTCTATCATACATTGGCGTCACATTATGGCTTCTTTAATATCTCCTCACATACAGCAAGCACATGGGTTTTTAGACAAAGAAATTCCTTGCTAATTAACATTCCTACCGGAGGTGGAAAGGAAAGAGTGAAGAGAGAGTGTAGTATGACACCTTGGAATGTTCCAGTAGGTGTGATAACAAATAAAATCATATGCCACTTTATACATTATTGTGACACCTACACAGAGGGATAGCTCTCCAAATCGTCCACTGCAGTTCTTATGCATCACACACTGCAGAGACCAAAGCCCCTCAGATACATACATACATACACCAAAGTTGCCTCTACTGTCGTGCCACTTTTGTGATATCGACAGTAGTCCAACATGTTTACCATCTTAAGTCCTCTGTTAGCATGCTCCTTACCTCTAATATATGGCACATCCTACAGTTATTCCACTTTTATGATGTCTAGAAGAACCCCATTATCCTGCTTCTTACCTCTAGTACATGGCACACCCTAAAGTATCACAACCCATATGATATCAAGAAGACCCCCTGCTATCTTTCTTCTATGGGTATTCCCATTCAGTTTGGTTCTTCTTTGTACATCATCTTGGATGAGTACATGACAATGGAAGGGATTGTTCACAAATCACATACAGCGGGTCAGGCTCAGGTGAGCAGGTTTTGTCTTGTGAGCGCTCTGTGACCATTGATGGTGACTAGCATCAGATCTCAGAGCAACCTGCCTGGGGTGTGTGCTATTTACTATGTGTTCATCTGATGACAGACTACTGCATTTCAGAGAACTCCGATATGCCTTCATCTAGGATCTGTCCTTGCTGAGAAATGGCTTCAAGAAGGGCACAGTAGGCAAGGGACTTATGATATACTAGTCTATTGCACATGATATCCTTATCATTTTTGCATTTGACTACAATTCGAATACTGCTTTTATTGAGTTTTTATTCTAGAGCTTTCTAGCCCCATGCTTAACAACTGAGCAATGTGCATGGTCCTTGTACCTAAGCCAAATGCCCGAGCCTTGTCCATAAGTCATGTGCCTGAATCTTTTAACTGAGCCAAGTGCTGAAGCCTTTGCCTGAGACTTATACTTTAGCATTGTATCTAATCAAGTACCCAAACCTTGTGCTCAAGCTATATGTAGCGCCCCCACTGCCGCAGGGCCGAGGGGTACCCGGTACCGGGCCTCTGAGTCTCTGCTCTGGGGTTGTCACGGTGGCTAGGCCCGGTCCGTGACCCTGCTGAGGGGCGCCCAATGAAAGGTGTGGATGATGGTGGTAGTGCGGTGCAGTGCTGGTCTCAGTAAATAACGAGGACACCAGGTTGCAGTCTCTTTACCTTTTTACTGAAGGTTTGGAGGTACCCAATCCAGAGCTCTGTTAACTGGGCTGGCTGAGACCGGCCGGTCCAACGGCACATCCGGAGTCCCCTTTTCAGGTGGGAATCAGTGTCTACCTTCTAGCGCCTGTGTGTTGTAGTCCTTCCCTGCTGAGCACCCCGGGATAGTCCTCACAACTTAGTCTGTCTGTCTCTGATGTTCATTCTCTCTGTCCCCCAGATGATATGGCTAGGACGCACCCGTATGACGGGGTAGGCCTGGAGTTCTTCTGGGACTCTAGAGTCGCCCCTCTCCCACAGCTGCCTCCGTTGTCTGCTTAGGTGTTTAAGTGAGACAGCCAACCTATAATTGGCTGCCCTGCCGTGGTTTGAAGTAGTGCTTAAAGTCTCTTACTTTCTCGGCGTTCCGGCCACCGACTGTTTGCGCCTCAGAAGGATGTTGCCTTGATCTTACAGCACGACTCCTTCTGGTCCTATCGCCTCTTTGCTGTATTCCCGTTTTCTCACTTAGCACAATAAACCTCGCTTCTTGTCCTTTCTTAGGAATCTGTCAGGATCCCATCCCTGACAGGTCCTCTCTCTGGCTCTTCCCAGTTACTTCTCTCAGTCTTCCTGTCCAACCCCCAGTTTTACCAGAGTGTGAGGAGTGGCCTACTAGATAGAACCACTCCCCCTGGTGGCCGGAGTGTGAAGTGTAGTGTGAGTGTTACCTGGTCAGGTGAACTCCTTTAGTGCAATCAGACGTAACATCACTCCCCTTAGTGGCAGAGCGACATTACTGCAACGACCAGGACTCTGGGGCGCTGCACTCCCCCCCGGTTAAATCCAGTACTCCCGGACTGGGAAAACAAGAACAACAATACATGTTAACAGAAAACACACAAAATTTTGAAATATCATAAACAATTAAACATAACAGTGCTTCCCTTTATGGGAGGTGAGGACTCTTGAACGTTGCGAAAGTTAGGTCATGCACAGTTTATGACTCTCAGTTCAGTGGTTGAAACAGCGGGGACCCCGGGTAAACAAAGGGGTCCCCTTTTAGAAGTTTTTGGAGCAATTCACTGTCCATTACTCCGTTGTCCATTTTAAAACCTGGAACAAAAGATATGCACACAAACATTTTCAACTAAATAGCAGCCCTCATTAATACCTCCAAGTTTTGTAGCGGAGGGGAGTTTGATTCTGAGTGCTGCGCGTAGACCTTCACAGCGCAGGGATTGCTACTGGCCTAACAGGGCCCACTATGCTTGCTACCGCTGGTGTAGTGCACTGCCTTCTAGCTACACTTCTAGTGAGTCTGGGTAGCACTGGCAGGCTGGAGCTCTCAGGGCTGCTGCTACCAACAGTGGGCATGGCAAGTTCGCCGATAGCAGAGGGAGAATTTGCTAGTTCAATGGTCGGCACGGCATCTTCAGGTAAGGCTTGTTGAGGTTGCGGGGCCGGATGATCTGGCACCACCACTGGTTCTGGTAGGTTCGGCTGGTGGAACGTTAGAACAGGTACCACGATGGCCTGCTTTATCTGAGTCCAGGACTGGGGAAAGTCACCAAGGACAGTGTGGATCATCTCCTCCTTTTCTACAGGTGGGGAGGTTCCTGGATTCATTTCCCTCGCTCTCAGCTTATCAGGGCAGGCTTTAAGGTGGTCCCTGGATATCACCGTTGAGGTCTCCCCTCCATCCTTACTGATGAGGCAAACCTTCGTGTTGTCGAAATCGGATGGCAGGACAGTATACGGTTCCGCTTCCCATTGGTCGTCGAGTTTGTGTAGCCTCCTCTTTCGTTTGAGTATGTGCTCACCAGGTGGCAAGGGAATTGCAGGGGCATGCTGGTTGTAGTCCCTTTCCTGTTTTTGCCTGGCCTGAGCAAGGCTTCTTTCCATGCACTCCTGTACCTTGCGGTACCTTTGCCGCCTCTCGGCATCCCAATCGGCATCCGGCGAGGTATCTTCGGGGGTTAGGACCCCCATGTCCGGATCAACGGGTAACTTGCTAGACCTTCCTCGCATCAGGTACGCTGGAGTGCAGTTGGTGGAATTTACTGGGATGTGATTATATATGTCCACCAAGTCAGGCAACTTCGTTGGCCACAGGCTCCGTTCCTCTACGGGCAAGGTCTTTAGTAAGTCGATCACTACCTGGTTCATCTTTTCGCACATCCCATTGGTTTGGGGATGGTACGGTGTGGTTCTGATCTTCTTACACCCGTACAATTGGCAGAACTCCTGGAACACTTCCGCTTTGAATGCTGGTCCCTGATCGGTCAGTACCTTCTCCGGGAAGCCATGGGGCCTACAAAAGTACTGCTGGAAAGCCTTGGCGGCCGTCCTGGCCATTAGGTCCTTGACAGGCACAACCACCAAAAATCTGGAGTAGTGATCCACGATGGTAAGAGCGTAGACATAGCCTGACCGGCTAGGTGTCAGCTTCAAATTATCCAGCGCGACCAGTTCGAGCGGCCGCTTGGTGATGATAGGCTGCAAGGGAGCCCGTTGGCTGCCACGGTCCCTCCTGCGTAGGCTACATGGACCGCACTCTCGACACCACTTCTCAATGGCTCTCTTCATGCCAATCCAATAGAACCTCCCTCGGAGTAGCCTTTCCAGCTTCTTCCATCCGAAGTGTCCGGCTCCATCGTGGTAGGCTCCCAGAACCATGGGCGCATCTCGCCTTGGCACTACTATTTGCCATACCAATTCGTGAGTACGTGGGTCGATGCTTCTCCGGCACAGCTTGCCATCATGGAGAAATAGTTTACTTCTCCCCTTCCACAGCTGTTGGGTCTCCTGTGGATCATCTGGGCCGGGATGCAACCCTGCCTGCGTCAAGAGCTCTTTCACCCGACGGACCGTGGGGTCACCATCCTGGGTCTTCGCCCATCCGTGGTGGGGCAGGGGATTCAGCATGTCATCCGGTTGGTTCTTGTGCCTGTTCTTCACATGATGGGAGATCTGAGTGGCTTTGGGGCGATGGAATGCAGGCAGCTCCACCTCTTCAAGTGCCTCCGGGTCTTCTCCCGTTTCTGGCAAATTGGGCATTCGGGATCGGCATTTGCATTCTTGCGTCCTGCCCGGTACTTGATGGTGAAGTCGTAGTTGGACAGTCGGGCCATCCACCGCTGTTCCAAGGCCCCGAGTTTGGCGGTATCCAGATGCGTTAGCGGATTGTTATCCGTGAAGACGGTGAATTTCGCTGAGGCCAGGTAGTGTTTGAACCTCTCTGTCACTGCCCAGACGATGGCAAGGAATTCCAGCTTAAAGGAACTGTAGTTGTCAGGGTTCCTTTCCGTGGGACGAAGCTTCCTGCTGGCGTAAGCGATTACCCTCTCCTGGCCTTTCTGGACCTGGGACAGCATGGCCCCCAATCCTACATTGCTGGCATCCGTGTACAGCACAAACGGTTGGTCGTATTCGGGGTAGGCCAGTACCTCCTCTCCCGTCAGTGCCGACTTTAAACAAGTGAAGGATCCCTCCAGCCCCTCGTTCCAATCAAATGGGGTGTTCCTCCCCTTAGTCTTCTTCGATTGGCCCACCAACAGGTCTTGTAAGGGCGCGGCCTTCTTGGTGAAGTCCTTAATGAACCTCCGGTAATAGCCTACCAGCCCGAGGAACTGCCGGACTTCGTGGAGGTTGCTGGGCTTTGGCCAGTCCTGGATCACCGTGACCTTGTCGGGGTCTGGGGCCACTCCTTCGGTGCTCACCACATCGCCCAGGTACTGCACTTTAGGTTTCAGCAGATGACATTTGGACGGTTTCACCTTTAAGCCAAAGTTGGACAGGGCTTCAAACACCTCAGCCAGGTGCTTCAGATGGTCTTCGTAGGTCTTAGAGAAGACAATGACATCATCCAAATACAGCAGTACGGTTTCAAAGTTCTTGTGCCCCAGACAGCACTCCATCATCCTCTGGAACGTCCCCGGGGCATTGCACAATCCGAAGGGCATGTAGTTAAATTCGCAGAGACCCATCGGTGTCGTGAAGGCCGTCTTCTCTTTGTCCGCCTCCACCACGGGAACCTGCCAGTACCCACTGGTGAGATCTAAGGTAGAGAAGTAGTTAGCAGATTTTAAGGCAGCCAGAGACTCCTCTATCCTGGGCAGTGGGTATGCGTCCTTATGTGTAATGCGATTCAACTGCCTGTAATCAACACACATCCTCATTGTACCATCCTTCTTTTTAACAAGGACTAATGGAGCTGCCCAGGGGCTACAACTGTCTCTCACCACCCCAGCCTCCTTCATTTCTCGCAACATGTCCTTGGCACACTGGTAATGAGCTGGGGGTACAGGGCGGTATCTCTCTTTTATGGGCCGGTGATCTCCCGTGGGAATGTGATGTTGGATCCCTTTCAGCTGTCCAAAATCTAAGGGGTGTTTGCTGAATACCTGCTCGTACTCGTGAACCACCCTGTAGGCCCCCTGTTTCTGATGGGCTGGGGTGGAGTCAGTGCCCACATGCAATTCTTGACACCAATCTTTCGAGTGCCCTGCAGAACCGTTGTCCTCCGCCACGTTTGACGGGACCAAGGGTTCAGGTGTCTGTATAACACTATTATTGACAACGAACAGTTTGGCGAGCGTGGCATACTTGGTGAGGTGAACCTCTTCCTCCCCACAATTGAGGACACGTACGGGCACCCTCCCTTGGCGGACGTCGACCACCCCCCGGGCTGTCAGGATAGTAGGCCTATTGTCTGAGTATACGGGTTCTACCAAGGCCTGGTAGTCCTTACCCCTGAGGCCTATGGCTGCCCGACACCATATTAACATCTCACTCCTGGGGGGTATTGCGATGGGGTTTGAATCACTCACAGCGACACGACCAATCTCACCACCAGTCAGCTCTACCTGCTGTCTCTGCATCAGAGCTCTGATTTCTTTTTGCAGGGCGTGTTGTTCACTATGGCCAGCGGTTTCTGCTACCTGTTGCAACAAAACAATAACTTCTGCAAGACAATTTTCTATAACATTAGTACCGATGGTCATCATGGGATTACATTCACGGTGGTCAATATCAACAATTACAATCCCTTGGGCCTTCATTTCCACCCGCCCCACCTTGATGGTGACTTCTTTATATCCCACTTGTGGCAACGGCTGACCATTACTGGCTATGATGGTGAAATCGTCATCGGGGCCACGAGTAATATCGGTGTCCTCCCAATACTGTTTATAAAGCACGTAAGGCATAGTTGTCACCACAGAACCGGTGTCCAGCAGAGCGTTCATGGGGATACCGTCGATCACAACAGGAAAAACTGGTCGCCCTCCGTATTTGGCTCTCCAATGCTGCGGGCCTGATCGTCCTACTCCTGGGGGTTGGCCCTTTGCCCCAGGGGTTGCTCGTTTAAAGGACAGTACCTTGCAAGGTGGCCCACCTGGTGACAGCGGCGGCAGAAGGGTCGTCCGTCCTGATGGAAGCGATCGCTGTCCCGGCCTCTGGTCGGTGGAGTCCTCCTCTGTCGCATCCAGGGAACATCTTCTGGTCTGGAGGCCAGCTGGATCTTCTCCTTGGGGGCCTCCTGTAGGGACTGCACCGTCCGGGCAAGGGCAGCAACGCTCTTGGTCAGCTCCTGCATCTGGAGGCGGAGTCCTGCAGGGGAGTCGTCCTCTAGGCTCTGGGCGTCGGCCTCGGCGGCAACTGGGGCATCCGACGCCACCTCCTGGTGGTATGTGAGAGCGGGACGCCTGGGTGGTATTGTGCGGCTGGGTTGTCGCTCCTGCAGCGCCTGGATAGCTTTATCCTTGAATTGCGCAAAAGTCAAGTCTGGATTCTGCATGGCCAGGAAGTGTAATTGGCCCCTTTGGTGACTGCACAGGAGCCCCTCAATGAACCGCTCTTTCAGGAGTTTATCCTCATCTTGCATGCTGCCGGGGTCACTCTGCTTAATGGCCCGCAGCGCCTCCTGGAGATTAAGGGCATAGTCCCGTAAGCTATCCTGCGGTCTCTGTTTGCATCCATAGAAAGTCAGTTTAATTTCTGTAGCAGTGCGGGTATCAAAGGTGGCTTTGAGCTTTGCAAAAACCTGCTGCGCAGTTCCCTTATCCGCGGCGGGCCAGGACTTCACTTCCCTCAAAGCCGCCCCGAAGAGTTGGCCGATTATCATATGAACCTTCTGTGGCTCCGTCAGGGGATAGAACTCGAGCAGGCTGCAGATTCCCTCTTTAAAATCAGTTAATGTGTGCGACTCCCCGGAGTATCGCGGGAGCCAGGCCGCTCCGGGCAGGTATGGCATAGAGAAGGGCATTATGGCCTTTGTGGTGGCGGCAGTGTCCGACTGGTTGATGGGGGCAGCGGGCTCTGCAGCCACCGGTGGTGATATTAGGGCCGCGGCTACATCCGCTAAGGGGACCGGAGCAGCCTCTGCGTTCACGGCTGCGACCGCCGCCTCCGCTTCCCCTGACTCGGACATGGCTGTCCCTTCCTCCCACTAACCTGCTGGAGGTTGGAATTTCTCTTCCGGGGTTGGCACCTTACCGCGCTTTCTCGTTCCGCGCTTCTTTTGACCGGTTCCGCCCACGAAGCTAAGGCTCCTCCGTCCGTGCGCGGCAATGGCGAATTGTGGCGGGAACTCTTGGCAGCAATTGGCAATACACAGTCTTTGCAATAAGTCACAGTCCAAGCACAACAAATCACAGTTCCAAGGCACACATGACCTGATTCTTCAGGCTTAAGTAGATCCTGTTCGTGACGCCAAGTTGTAGCGCCCCCACTGCCGCAGGGCCGAGGGGTACCCGGTACCGGGCCTCTGAGTCTCTGCTCTGGGGTTGTCATGGTGGCTAGGCCCGGTCCGTGACCCTGCTGAGGGGCGCCCAATGAAAGGTGTGGATGATGGTGGTAGTGCGGTGCAGTGCTGGTCTCAGTAAATAACGAGGACACCAGGTTGCAGTCTCTTTACCTTTTTACTGAAGGTTTGGAGGTACCCAATCCAGAGCTCTGTTAACTGGGCTGGCTGAGACCGGCTGGTCCAACGGCACATCCGGAGTCCCCTTTTCAGGTGGGAATCAGTGTCTACCTTCTAGCGCCTGTGTGTTGTAGTCCTTCCCTGCTGAGCACCCCGGGATAGTCCTCACAACTTAGTCTGTCTGTCTCTGATGTTCATTCTCTCCGTCCCCCAGATGATATGGCTAGGACGCACCCATATGACGGGGTAGGCCTGGAGTTCTTCCGGGACTCTAGAGTCGCCCCTCTCCCACAGCTGCCTCCGTTGTCTGCTTAGGTGTTTAAGTGAGACAGCCAACCTATAATTGGCTGCCCTGCCGTGGTTTGAAGTAGTGCTTAAAGTCTCTTACTTTCTCGGCGTTCCGGCCACCGACTGTTTGCGCCTCAGAAGGATGTTGCCTTGATCTTACAGCACGACTCCTTCTGGTCCTATCGCCTCTTTGCTGTATTCCCGTTTTCTCACTTAGCACAATAAACCTCGCTTCTTGTCCTTTCTTAGGAATCTGTCAGGATCCCATCCCTGACAGGTCCTCTCTCTGGCTCTTCCCAGTTACTTCTCTCAGTCTTCCTGTCCAACCCCCAGTTTTACCAGAGTGTGAGGAGTGGCCTACTAGATAGAACCACTCCCCCTGTTGGCCGGAGTGTGAAGTGTAGTGTGTTACTTGGTCAGGTGAACTCCTTTAGTGCAATCAGACGTAACATCACTGCCCTTAGTGGCAGAGCGACATTACTGCAACGACCAGGACTCTGGGGCGCTGCATATATACCCGAGCATTTTACCTGGTCCAGTTTGTCAAGGCTCTTCCCCGAGTCTTTTTTTCTGAGTCATCTACCCTAGTCTTGTTCCTGAGCAATATGTCAAAGCCTGGTACCTGAGCTTGTAACTTAGCCATGTGCCTATGCTAGAGCTTTTTACATGAACCAAGTCTCCTTTGTGGAGAAGTCATTTTTGGACACCTTACTTTTCTGATCAGGCCGGAAGGGCGGGTGACAGGGTCATAAGTCACATTCAAAGCTTCCTATCAGCCAAATCAAGCAGAAAATGTTGACAGGCGCCTTATACTAGAAAAACCTGATGCTCTGGATTCCGCATATTACTCTGCATCATGCAAAAACTTGTTAATACTCAGCCAAGTCTGGGGGAAAGCAAAACCTTGAAAAATGGGTGCTGAAATATTAGTCAGCAACTTCTGTCCTACCTCAAAGATATAACCTCCCCCATGAACGACTCTCAGGAAATAGCCCATAATGCAAATTCTTCAATGGTGACAGCTTAAAATGTGAGATCAGTAGATATAGAGATAGACACAAAGACTCACAGACAAAAGGAAGGGTCCAGAGTGGAGGGACAGAGGGGCACAAATGGACAGTCGGGAGGGACATGGTTCCGGAGGAACGAACAGAGGACTCTAGAGGCATAAATGGACAGAGGAGAAAGAGGGGTCTGGAGGGAAGTAACAGAGTTGGGCAAAATGGACAGAAGAGTCCAGAGGGGAGAGACAGAGGGGTCCGTAGGGACAGAACATAGGGACCCAAATGGACAGAGGAGACAGAAGAGTTTGGAGGAAAGGAACAGAGAGGGGCCAAAATGTACAGAAGAATCCAGAGGGGAAAGACAGAGGGGCCCAAATGGACAGTCCGGAGGCAAAAGACCTGGGTCCAGAGGAACGAACAGAGGGACCCAAATGGTCAGAGGACTCTAGAGAGGAGAGACAGAGGGGCCAGAGAGAAGGAACATAGGTGTCTAAAAGGACAGAGAACTCCAGACTATACTAGAGGTGGGAGGTATCGATTTATAATGTACATGACTATATTAGAGGTGGGTGGTATTGATATATAATGTACATGACTAAATTAGTGGTGGGAGGTATCGGTATATAATGTACATGACTATATTAGAGGTGGGAGGTATTGATATATAATGTACATGACTATATTAGTGGTGGGAGGTATCGGTATATAATGTACATGGCTATATTAGAGGTGAGGACTATTGGTATCTTTATGTCATCTGTTGTTTTGTTTGTTATCTGTTAATATTTATTTTCATATAAATGCTGTAGCCACACCTTAGTAAAAGACCAGTACCCCTATCGCGGAGGGTCACCACAGCCATAATGCACTGCAGGCACAGTCACAGCAGAGACGCACTAGTAGATAGTTCACTATTTGAGGATGGAAAAAGTTTGTGCCCACGAGGCAGCTGTTCCCACAGACCATGAATAAATGATGAGGGTGATAATCTGCAGTTGGCGGACACAATTGCTGACAGTTGAGAGTGTACAATGCTCAGGAACTGCAGGATGTGCATACTGGTGCACTGTTATGAAGATCCACATAGTCTATGGATTAAATCTGGCATCAGTGATGTATGCAATGTTGGTGTTATCCAAAGGTGGGGAATGTCCTGCCTGTGGTAACTTCTGGGGTGTGCCTGAATTTTTGGACTGGTTTTATGCCTCGGCCATTTAATTTTTCAAAATGTGCTGGGAAGCACACACAAGTGAAAAATTAATGTCAGATGTCGGCTTCTCCCAGGGTCGGCTCAGTGACCACAATGTGATGTATATACATCAGGCCCAGTGACCCCTATGTGATGTATATGTATCAGGCCCAGTTACCCCTATGTAATGTGTATACATCAGGCTCAGTGATCCCCTTGTGATTTATGTACATCAGTCGTGGTGTCTCATATATGAGGTATATACACATGAGGCCCAGTGACCTCTATGTGATGCATACAGCAGTCTTTGAATCTCCTATATGATGCATATAGAGTACTCTCAGTGTCTACTATGTGATGTATACAGCAGTCTCTGTGTCTCCTATCTGATTAATACATCAGTTTCTGTGTCTCCTATGTGATGTGTATACAATAGTGTCGGTGTTTTCTAACTGATGTATATACATCAGTCTCGTTGTCTCCTATGTGATGTATATACAACAGGATCGGTGTCTCCTTTGCAATGGAAAAACAGTTGTAAATATCAACATAATCAATACTACCTAACAGCACAAGCCTTACAAAAGAGAAGCAGGTATGGCCATCACATTAGAGGTGAGATATTTAAATGTTTGACCAAAAATAAATTTTAAGTTGATAATTATGTATTGTTGGCAAATAATTTTGCAACTATCTATTTGGACCTTGAAAGAAAAATGGTTCCCCACCCCTCATGTAATCAGTCACTTGTCCGCTCTATGGAGTAGGCCGCTTGTCTGCTCAGTGGAGTCGGACGCTTGTGTGCTCAGTGGAGTAAGAGGCATGTCTGCTCGGTGGAGTCAGCTGCTTGTCTGTTCAGTGCAGTTGGCTATTTGTCTGCTTGGTGCAGTCAGCCGCTTGTCTGTTCAGTGGAGTCGGCCGCTTGTCTGCTTGGTGGAGTCGGCCGCTTGTCTGCTCGGTCGAGTCGGTCGCTTGTCAGCTTGGTGGAGTTACTTGTGTACTTGGTGCTATGCACACACAGACATGGAGGAGATCTCACTCTGTTTGTCCCTCCACATTCTTGTTTATAGATCAGTTCCTCTCAGTTGTGCATTCCACGTGGATTTGCGACTTCTAACAACCACAGTTTTCATTGCTAGCCACCATGAAAAAAACTGACAGCAGGATCTTGTAAAGGAAAGTACAGAAAAGGCTGTGATACAGATTACACTGATATCTTTGGGGAAGAAATCCTCTCTGTGGTTCTTCTTTAATCACCATTTGAAGTTTTCTGCTAATTCGGTGCACAGGGCGGGACTCTGCATTAATGTTTGCCAGGGAGATCACACAGATCCCATGCACATATCTCCCTGCCATTAGAAGATAATCACAAACCAACACTCTGCTGGCTCCAATCGTCAGGACAATTACACTATTGATTGACGAGTGATTGATGAGGCAGCGTCTGCTCCCACTACTAGGCTAGTTATTGGGGAACTCACAGCAAGTGTATGGTATAAACACATTGTCAGGAAATCGGAAGAAGTTCTTACTACCTCCATTACACATACAGAGTTCTCAGCTGCAGTTCCCTCTGCCTGCCAGCACAGGCTAGAATTCTAAGCCACTCTTCCTCCCTCCCCCCTGCCATATAGCTGTAATGTGAGACCAGCGTGACAGCAACACTCACTGAAATTGCTGAGGAATTTTTATGGCTCTGAGCTGGGAAAGCCAGCCTTCTGTCTAAACCCCTCATCCCCCCTCCCGCCTGATACCAGCTATAACTGGTACTGCAACTTTCAAACCGCATGGGACTCTTTTGTGCTAGAAAAGTTATGTATAATGGCACCGATCAGGGATAGGGATATAAAGGTTACATATTACGAATGTCCACCAAGAAATCTATAATCACTGAAATTGCTAGGATCTAAACCCAATGAAATGCAAGGAACGGATTTCTCTGTGAGTGGGTCATATATCTACACCGTGTTTATACTTAAAAGAACCCCCATGATGTGGTGAGCATCATGATCATTGTGTTGTTCTTCTACGAGGTTCATACAGCAAGTTATGTATAGAAATCGCTTGTCATAACTCTAAGAAAGGGGAGTATTCAGCCTCTGAGTGAGGTCACCACAGGGGGAGTGCCTTGGTATTGGGCATGGAGATAAGTGAGTAAGACATCAGTCTTCACTAGTCTTTTGTCCTGAGTCTAGCTGTGAGACAGATCTGTAATGCATCTGGATGTATACCCATCCCCGACAGCACATGGTCTGCCATGAGATGAAATGACATAACGAACTGTAAGGGTTTTTCAACTTTAATCCCTTTTTATTTGTAATTGTACTGTACATATGATACTTGTCTTCTTTTGCAATATCCTTTTACCCTTTTGTAAACACTACCTACCTTTTTGGAGTAAAATATATAAAACTACTAGCTTTGTTTCTCCTTGCTCTATAATGTACTGTCACGTCCTCTGAAGTGAATTAGGCTACTAATTTGGGTTGGCTTCGGACCTGTTATTAATTAAGAAATCGAAGCTGGTGGAAGCCGATTTGTCCTGGGCGTTTGGGAGACTTTGTAGAGATGGACGGCGTTGATAATTATTATTCCCGCCTGAGTGGGAATAATTATATCGCCCTTGCTACAGCATGCCCATTGACCAGTACAAACTAAGGCAGCCTTTCTGGGATCTGTGACCCACATCCAATTCCAACACATGGAATATATACATTGAAGAGCAAAAGGGGACCAATGTTTTGAATTTTTGACTTTCTGGCTCCATATCTCACCATCCACTACTGCTTTGATCTTGAGGCTACCATCTGTGGTCATTTCCTAAGGAAGAATGTCTTGACACTTCAAAGGTGGATTTACAAAAAACGAACAAAATAATAAATATAAAAATTTTGATCTTTAGGAGCAACACAGTAATATTGGGGTGACATGACAAAAATCTGCATAACTAATCAGATGCTAAATAGCCGCAAGTCAAATTTGTTTATGAGATATCCAAGATGATTGTCTATAAAATGATGGCAGTCTCACATTCAAGGCTGTAGTGGATGATGAGATATGGCGCCTGAAAGTCAGAAGGTCAAAACATACTTAGTCTTTTGCTTTTCACTGTGTATGTATATATATACAGTACAGACCAAAAGTTTGGACACACCTTCTCATTTAAAGATTTTTCTGTATTTTCATGACTATGAAAATTGTACATTCACACTGAAGGCATCAAAAATATGAATTAACACATATGGAATTATATACTTAACAATAAAGTGTGAAACAACTGAAAATATGTCTTATATTCTAGGTTCTTCAAAGTAGCTACCTTTTGCTTTGATGACTGCTTTGTACACTCTTGGCATTCTCTTGATGAGCTTCAAGAGGTAGTCACCGGAAATGGTTTTCACTTCACCGGTCTGCCTTGTCAGGTTTAATTAGTGGGATTTCTTGCCTTATAAATGGGGTTGGGACCATCAGTTGTGTCGTGCAGAAGTCTGGTGGATACACAGCTGATAGTCCTACTGAATAGACTGTTAGAATATGTATTATGGCAAGAAAAAAACAGCTAAGTAAAGAAAAACGAGTGGCCATCATTACTTTAAGAAATGAAGGCCGGTCAGTCTGAAAAATTGGGAAAACTTTGAAAGTGTCCCCAAGCGCAGTTGCAAAAACCATCTAGCACTACAAAGAAACTGGCTCACATGAGGACCACCCCAGGAAAAGAAGACCAAGAGTCACCTCTGCTTCTGAGGATAAGTTTATCCGAGTCACCAGCCTCAGAAATTGCAGGTTAAAAGCAGCTCAGATTAGAGACCAGGTCAATGCCACACAGTTCTAGCAGCAGACACATCTCTACAACAACTGTTATGAGGAGACTTTGTGCAGCAGGCCTTCATGGTAAAATAGTTGCTAGGAAACCACTGCTAAGGACAGGCAACAAGCAGAAGAGACTTGTTTGGGCTAAAGAACACAAGGAATGGACATTAGACCAGTGGAAATCTGTGCTTTGTTCTGATGAGTCCAAATTTGAGATCTTTGGTTCCAGCCACCGTGTCTTTGTGCGGCGCAGAAAGGGTGAACGGATGGACTCTACATGCCCGGTTCCCACCATGAAGCATGGAGAAGGAGGTGTGAAGGTGTGGGGGTGCTTTGCTGGTGACACTGTTGGGGATTTATTCAAAATTGAAGGCATACTGAACCAGCATGGCTACCACAGCATCTTGAAGCGGCATGCTATACCATCTGCTTTGCTTTTAGTTGGACAATCATTTATTTTTCAATAGGACAATGACCCCAAACACACCTCCAGGCTGTGTAAGGGCTATTTGACCAAGAAGGAGAATGATGGGGTGCTACGCCAGATGACCTGGCCTCCACCCTCACCAGACCTGAACCCAATCGAGATGGTTTGGGGTGAGCTGGACCGCAGAATGAAGGCAAAAGGGCCAACAAGTGCTAAGCATCTCTGGGAACTCCTTCAAGATTGTTGGAAGACCATTTCCGATGACTACCTCTTGAAGATCATCAAGAGAATGCCAAGAGTGTGCAAAGCAGTCATCAAAGCAAAAAGTGGCTACTTTGAAGAACCTAGAATATAAGACATAATTTCAGTTGTTTCACATTTTTTTGTTAAAGGGAACCTGTCACCCTGTTTTTTAAAGATGAGATAAAAATAGCGTTAAATAGGGGCAGAGCTGGGCTTTACATTAGTGTCTTTATTGTGCCTATATTCCCCAGCTATGCTGCTGAAATACCTTTGTAAAGTCGCCGTTTTGGGCTGTCATTCACGCTGGTCTGGTCAAATGGGCGTGGTGACATCGCTGTTTCTTCCCCCAGCTCTTGCTTATCTGTACGTTGGTGGCGTAGTGGTTTGCGCATGTCCAACTGCCGAATCCACTGCGCGGCTGAGGGAAAGGAGCGCGATCTGTGCTATTGCCCTGGTGATCGGTGGGGGCGGCCATCTTCCTGAGGCCGCGCATGCGCAGATGGAGTGCTCTGCTGCACGGGGCTTCAGGAAAATGGCCGCGGGATGCCGCGCATCTCGGCTTCAGGAAAATGGCCGCCGCGATCTCCATCTGCGCACGCGCGGCATCCCGCGGCCATTTTCCTGAAGCCCCGTGCAGCAGAGCACTCCATCTGCGCACGCGCGGCCTCAGGAAGATGGCCGCCCCCACCGATCACCAGGGGAATAGCGCAGATCGCGCTCTTTTCCCTCAGCTGCGCAGTGGATTCGGCAGTTGGACATGCGCAAACTACTACGCCACCAACGGACAGATAAGCAAGAACTGGGGGAAGAAACAGCGATGTCACCACGCCCATCCGACCAGACCAGCGTGAGTGACAGCCCAAAACGGCGACTTTACAAAGGTATTTCGGCAGCATAGCTGGGGAATAAAGGCACAAAAAAGACACTAATGTAAAGCCCAGCTCTGCCCCTATTTAACGCTATTTTTATCTCATCTTTAAAAAACAGGGTGACAGGTTCCCTTTAATTATATAATTCCACATGTGTTAAATCATAGTTTTGATGCCTTCAGTATGAATGTACAATTTTCGTAGTCATGAAAATACAGAAAAATCTTTAAATGAGAAGGTGTGTCCAAACTTTTGGTCTGTACTGTATATATAGGTATATTTATACAGTATATATATATATATATATATATATATATATATATATATATATATATATATATATACATACACAGGATCTGTTATATAAGTACTGTACAGGTGCAGGATCTCTCATATATGTACTATATATGTAAGAGCAGGATCTGTGCTATATATTTACTGTATAGATGCAGGATATCATACATGTACTATACAGATGCAGGATCAGTCTTATTTGACTGTTTAGATTCAGGATCTGTCATACATGTTCTACATGAGTGCAGGATATGTCCTATATATGAACCGTATAGGTGCAGGATCTGTGCTATATGTGTACTGTGTATGTGCAGGGTCTGTCTCGTATATCTATTGTACAGGTGCAAGATATGTTATATATGTATTGTATAGGTGTAGTTGGAACGCCCGCCAGGGCCGTGGGGTACTCGGTACCGGGTCTGGTACTTAAAGGGATGTGTCACGACGGCGGTGACCTGGTCCGTGGCAGTGGAGCGTCCAAGTAAAAGGGACGGTCTTTAAAGGGGTTTGTGAAATAATAAAAGTTTGTGACGCCACCTGTGATACTCGGTCAGGGGTGACCGACGTTGCTTTAAGGGGTCCTCTGGGGTGATGTTATGGCAGCAGGGATGGTATGGCTTCCCACAGGTGAAGTTGCCGGAAAATAAACTGAGGACACAGGGTTGCAGTCTCTTTACATGGTTTACTGATGGTAGACAGCCACAGTCCAGCGTACCAGCAACAGGTGTTGGTGTGGTTCAGTCGGCCTGGAAGCAATTACAGATCCCTTTCCCAGGTGAGGTTTGTAAGCCTTCCGTCTCACGCTTTTAAGCGAGTTCCTTGATGCCTGTGGCTTCTGTCAAGGTCCTCTCTCTCCTGTCCTGGGACAGTACCTGCGTGGTAGGCGACTCAAGTCTTTTTACAGAGTCTCTATCACGACTCGGGCTCTGTGGGTTGCTGTAAGTTCAGGATGGGGTGCGGACAGTCGACTTAAAATCTACTGTCCTCCGGTTCTGCTGTGAGACATAAAGTACTACACAGCCTTGGGCTCCCGGTGCCCGGTTCCTGCGCGTCAGCTTGGAAGGAGTGCAACCGCTGCTCCCTTCCAGCTCCTTTGTTCTCCTGTGCTTCTCCCCTCAGGCACTTGCTATCAATGCAACGTTCCTGCTTTTCCTCTCTGGCCTGAAGCTGCAGCACCACGCATGGCTGCACGGCCCCAGCTTTGCTCACACTCTTCTCTCCTTCATTGTCTCTCTCAATTTCTCCACTCAACTAACTAACTCCTCCTCCAGACCAGAATTTATCTATATCTGGGGGAAGCTCCCCTGAAACCGGGTCCAGAGCTCCCCCCTGGCCTGCAATCAGAATGTGTTGCACGTAGGTGTACTACCTGTTAAAGGGATCTTCCTTGCTTCCAGGCATGACATCACCCTCCCCGAAAGGAAGGCAACATCACTGTAACAATCAGTTACCTGGGTTGTTACATAGGATATGTGCTATATATGTACTGTATAAGTGTATGATCCATTATTTATGTACTATATAAATACAGGGTCTCTCCTATATACAGTTATGCTAAAATGTTTACATGTCCCTGCAGAATTTTTGCTTTCTTGTCTTTTTTTCAGAGAATATGAATGATAACACCAAAACTTATAATAATGACATAATGATATAATTGGCTTTACCATTCACTAACCATGAGTGGAGAAAAAGTTTTGATGTTATCATTCATATTCTCTGAAGATAGGCCAAGAAAGCAAAAATTCTGCCGGGGTATGTAAACGTTTGAGCACAACTGTATGAACTGTACAGATCAAGGATCTGTCATTCATGTACTGTATAAATGTAGGTAATGTCCTATATATGTACAGCAAAAATGCAGTATCTGTCATATACATGTACTGAATAGGTGCAGGATCTGTTATATATGTACTGTATAGGTGTAGGATCTGTTATATAGAGGGCCGCCATCAGGCCATTACTGCCCTTACTGGCATATGGGGCCTGATGAGGCCGGCAGTTGATGTTACTGTCATATACCGGAACGATATACCACTACTCAGCTGAATTGTAGAGGAGGACACCGCGGAGCTTGACCAGGTAAGGAAAAACTTTTTTTTTAAGCCACGGTATGGTGCATATTATACCAGTACGGGGGTGCATTATACTACTATAGAGGGGGGAGGAAAAGGGGGAGCATTTATACTGTGGGGTGCATTATACTCCCATGGGGATGCATTATACTGCTATGGGGCTGCATACTACTATGGGGGTGCCTTATACTACTATGGGGGTTCATTGACTATGGGGTACATTATACTATTATGGATAGCTAAATGGGGACAATATGGAGAGACATGGGGGAAGTATGTAGACACATGAGGCAGAATGGGAGGACACATGGGGTCCAGAATGGGAGAACACGTGGAGTTCAGAATGTGGGATATTATTACTGTAGGGGTTATTTAAAGGATATTATTTTTGAGAATCCTGTTTTCAGTGTGGGGGAGGAGAGATCATGTTTCTGTTTAGGGCGATGTGGTTGCTTTTTCTTCTTTCTAGATATTGGGGTAAAATTGGGGAATGTCCTCTACATAACTGTGTTATTTTCTGCAGAGACAATTCCTGGCTGGAAGAAGTGATGGCGGTCTGCACTTGATGAAGATGAAAAGCGAAGATGAAGTCGTTCAACTAGAGACGTCACTGGTGAGTCAATGTGTTACCTGTACTCTGACACTATACACTGTATACAGAGGTCCTGTGTTCAATGTTACTAGAGATCACTGTATTACCTGGATACGGTCACTGTATACGAAATACAGATTTCCTGTATATAATGGCACTTATGCTGATATTAGTATTGTGGGTTTTTTATTAATTATCAGTATTATAGCATTCGGTCACAATGTGGTGGTAATATGTGGTCTGATCATGGTGTGGCTGTATTTGTTCCATGTATGTAGTACTATTTGGTCACTATGCGGTTGTAATACGTAGCCTGGTCATGGTGTGGTGGTCATTTTAAAAATTGACAAATAAATAAAAATAGACCGAAATTGTATTGGATATTTTAACAAATGCTTAGTAAGTTACAGTAAAGTAGAGCACATCCAAAAGAGTCTACTTTGTCATGGTGGCAGATTAAAAAATCTTTTGGCCAAAACAAAAGCTGCTAGCTATGTATATGATGATGGGAACTGTAAATGTGTGATTGGTGAAGATGTGGTGCAGAAGTGGAGTTTTTCCAATAGAGGGTGGTGGGACTTTGGATGGTTTGAGGGGTGGAAGCGGGGCTGAGGTGGAGGGGTGGCAGACTCTCAAAGGGGCCCTGAAAATTTTGCCAGTATGGGGCCCCGAAATTCCTAGTGGCAGCCCTGATCATATGTGTACTGTATTAGTGAAGCACCTGTCTTGTGTATATACAGTATAGGTGCAGGCAGGATATGTGCTATTTATGTTTTGTAAAGATGCAGGGTCTGTTATATATGTACTATAGAGATGCAAGATATGTAATATATGTACTTTATATGTGTATGATCTGTTGTATATATGTACTGTTTAGATACAGGATCTGTCATACATGTACTGTATAGGTTCAGGTTAGATCCTATATGTACTGTAAAACTGTAGGATCTGTAAAAATTGTTGCTACCTGTCATTTAATGACAGAAAAACCCGCAATGGCAACAGAAATAACTTGAATCTGACAAAAGTAATAATACATAAAAGATCTATTAAAATGAAAAAACGAAAGTCAGACATTGCTTTTCAACCATGCTTCCACAGAAAAAAATAAAACTCATGAATAGGCCTGAACAGAAATGATGGTACCCCTGAAAATAATGTGATAAAAGGGACATGTTAAATCACGGTGTGTCCACTAACTAGCATCACAGGTGTCTAGAATCTTGGAATCAGTGAGTGGGCCTGTATATAGGGCTACAGATACTCACTGTGCTGTTTGGTGACATGGTGTGTATCACACTCAACGTGGACCAGAGGAAGCGAAGGAAAGAGTTGTCTCAGGAAATAGAAAGAAAATTATAGACAAACATGTTAAAGGTAAAAGTTATAAGACCATCTCCAAGCAGCTTGATGTTCCTGTGACTACAGTTGCACATATTATTCAGAAATTTAAAATCCATGGGACTGTTTCCAACCTCCCTAGACGTGGCTGCAGGAGGAAAATTGATGACAAATCAAAGAGACGGATAAGGGTACTGTCACACAGTGCAATTTTGATCGCTACGACGGTACGATTCGTGACGTTCTAGCGATATCGTTACGATATCGCAGTGTCTGACACGCAGCAGCGATCAGGGACCCTGCTGAGAATCGTACGTCGTAGCAGATCGTTTGGAACTTTCTTTCGTCGCTTGATCACCCGCTGACATCGCTGGATCGTTGTGTGTGACAGCGATCCAGCGATGTGTTCGCTTGTAACCAAGGTAAACATCGGGTAACTAAGCGCAGGGCCGCTCTTAGTAACCCGATGTTTACCCTGGTTACCAGCGTAAACGTAAAAAAAACAAACAGTACATACTCACATTCCGGTGTCTGTCCTCCGGCGTCTCAGCTTCTCTGCACTGTGAGCGCCGGCCAGCCGGAAAGCGAGCACAGCGGTGATGCTTTCCGGCTATGGTGCTTACACAGTGGAGAGAAGCAGAACGCCGGGGGACAGACACCGGAATGTAAGTATGTACTGTTTGGTTTTTTTTACGTTTACGCTGGTAACCAGGGTAAACATCGGGTTACTAAGCGCGGCCCTGCGCTTAGTAACCCGATGTTTACCCTGGTTACCCGGGGACCTCGGCATCGCTCCAGCGCCGTGATTGCAACGTGTGACCGCAGTCTACGACGCTGGAGCGATAATCATACGACGCTGCGACGTCACGGATCGTGCCGTCGTAGCGATCAAAATTGCACTGTGTGACGGTACCCTAATACGAATGGTAACAAAAGAGCCCAGAAAAACTTCTAAACAGATTAAAGGTGAACTTCAGGCTCAAGGAATATCAGTGTCAGATCGCACCATCCATCTTTGGATGAGCCAAAGTAGACTTCATGGGAGACGACCAAGGAGGACACCATTGTTGAAAAAAAATCATAAAAAAGCCAGACTGGAATTTGCCAAACTACATGTAGACAACCCACAAAGCTTCTGGGAGAATGTCCTATGGACAGATAATAATAATAATAATAATAATAATAATAATAATTTTTATTTATATAGCGCCAACATATTCCGCAGCGCTTTACAACTTTATAGAGGGGACTTGTACAGACAATAGACATTACAGCATAACAGAAATCACAGTTCAAAACAGATACCAGGAGGAATGAGGGCCCTGCTCGCAAGCTTACAAACTATGAGGAAAAGGGGAGACACGAGCGGTGGATGGTAACAATTGCTTTAGTTATTTGGACCAGCCATAGTGTAAGGCTTGGGTGTTCATGTAAAGCTGCATGAACCAGTTAACTGCCTAAGTATGTAGCAGTACAGACACAGAGGCTATTAACTGCATAAAGTGTATGAGAACATGATGCAAGGAACCTGATTATGTGTTTTTTTGGTTTTTTATTAATAGGCCACACAGGGATAGTTAGGTTAGGAATATGATCCTGGCAGCAGCATTCAGGACAGATTGGAGAGGGGAGAGTTTGGTAAGAGGGAGGCCGATTAGTAGAGAGTTACAATAGTGCAGACGAGAATGAATAAGTGAGACAGTAAGAGTTTTTGCAGAGTCGAAAGTAAGAAAAGGGCGAATTCTAGAAATGTTTTTGAGATGCAGATAAGAGCGAGTCAGTGATCGGATGTGGGGGGTGAATGAAAGCTCGGAATCAAGGATGACCCCAAGGCAGCGGGCATGTTGCTTTGGAATAATGGTGGAACCGCACACGGAAATGGCAATGTCAGGCAAAGGTAGGTTAGTAGAGGGAGAGAACACGAGGAGTTCAGTTTTTGACAGGTTCAGTTTCAGATAGAGGGAGGACATGATGTAAAGGTACCTTCACACTAAACGATATCGCTAGCGATCCGTGACGTTGCAGCGTCCTGGCTAGCGATATCGTTTAGTTTGACACGCAGCAGCGATCAGGATCCTGCTGTGATATCGCTGGTCATTGAACAAAGTTCAGAACTTTATTTGGTCGTCAGACCGGCGTGTATCGTCGTGTTTGACACCAAAAGCAACGATACCAGCGATGTTTTACTCTGGTAACCAGGGTAAACATCGGGTTACTAAGCGCAGGGCCGCGCTTAGTAACCCGATGTTTACCCTGGTTACCAGCGTAAAATGTAAAAAAAACAAACAGTACATACTCACCTTCGCGTCCCCCGGCGTCCGCTTCCCACACTGACTGAGCGCCGTAAAGTGAAAGTGAAAGTACAGCACAGCGGTGACGTCACCGCTCTGCTGTTAGGGCCGGCGCTCAGTCAGTGCAGGAAGCGGATGCTGGGGGACGCGAATGTAAGTATGTACTGTTTGTTTTTTTTACATTTTACGCTGGTAACCAGGGTAAACATCGGGTTACTAAGCGCGGCCCTGCGCTTAGTAACCCGATGTTTACCCTGGTTACCCGGGTGCTGCAGGGGGACTTCGGCATCGTTGAAGACAGTTTCAATGATGCCGAAGTCGTTCCCCTGATCGTTGGTCGCTGGAGAGAGCGGTCTGTGTGACAGCTCCCCAGCGACCACACTGCGACTTACCAACGATCACGGCCAGGTCGTATCGCTGGTCGTGATCGTTGGTAAATCGCTATGTGAGACGGGGCCTTAAAGGGAACCTGTCACCACGTTTGTGGAAGATGGGATAAAAATAGCGTTAAATAGGGGCAGAGGTGGGCGTTACATTAGTGTGTGTGTTATGCGTTTATTACCCACCTAAGTTGCCGAAATAACTTTGCAAAGTCTCCGTTTTCGCCTGTCAATCAGGCTGGTCAGGTCGCATGGGCGTTGTCTTCCCCCAGATTTGGCGTAGTTTTCCGTTGGTGGCGTAGTGGTGTGCGCATGCCCAAAGTCCCGAATCCTCTTCCAGGGGATTTAAAATAGCGCGGTGTTCGTTATTGCATTGGTGATCGGTGGGCGCGGCCATCTTCCTTTGGCCGCGCGTGCGCAGAAGCGGCGCTCTGCTGGCCGCGGCTTCAGGAAAATGGCCGCCGCGATATCCATCTGCGCACGCGCGGCATCCCGCGGCCATTTTCCTGAAGCCGCGGCCAGCAGAGCGCCGCTTCTGCGCACGCGCGGCCAAAGGAAGATGGCCGCGCCCACCGATCACCAATGCAATAACGAACACCGCGCTATTTTAAATCCCCTGGAAGAGGATTCCGGACTTTGGGCATGCGCACACCACTACGCCACCAACGGAAAACTACGCCAAATCTGGGTGAAGACACCACGCCCATGTGACCTGACCAGCCTGATTGACAGGCGAAAACGGAGACTTTGCAAAGTTATTTCGGCAACTTAGGTGGGTAATAAACGCATAACACACACACTAATGTAACGCCCACCTCTGCCCCTATTTAACGCTATTTTTATCCCATCTTCCAAAAACGTGGTGACAGGTTCCCTTTAAGAATGGAATGGACAAGGCAACTGTTAGGTGGATTCATTGCTGGCTTAATGATCAGACCCAAAGAGTGGTCGTAAATTGCTGCACATCCAGTTGGAGGAATGTCTCAAGTGGGCTACCACAGGGTTCTGTCCTGGGCCCTGTATTGTTCAACATCTTTATCAATGATTTTGATGAAGGAATTGAGGGTACACTGATTAAATTTGCTGATGACACAAAGCTATATGGGCTATAAAAATTAAAAAAGCATATACAGAATGGGAGGAATAGGGCTAAGGAACAGCACATTTGAAAAAGACTTTGGTATAATAATAAATAAATAAACTGAACATGAGTCAACAGTGTGTTGCAGCAGCAAAAAAGGCAAATGCAATTCTGGGATATATTAACAGAAGCATACAGGCTAGATCACGTGAAGTCATTATTGCCCTCTACTCCTCTTTGGTCAGACCTCATCTGGAATACTGTGTCCAGTTTTGGGCTTCACATTTTAAAAAATACATCAACAAACTGGAGCAAGTTCAGAGAAAAGCGACCAGAATGGTGACCGATCTGCAAACCATGTCCTATGAGGAACGGTTACAGGATTTGGGAATGTTTAGTTTACAAAAAAGAAGACTGAGAGGTGACTTAATAGCTGTCTACAAATATCTCAAGGGCTGTCACATTGTAGAAGGATCATCTTTATTCTCATTTGCACAAGAAAAGACTAGAAGCAATGGGATGAAACTAAAAGGGAGGAGACACAGATTAGATATTAGAAAACACTTTTTGACAGTTAGGGTGATCAATGAGTGGAACAGGCTGCCACGAGAGGTGGTGAGTTCTCCTTCCATGGAAGTTTTCAAACAGAGGCTGGACAGACATCTGTCTGAGATGATTTAGTGAATCCTGCTTTGAGCAGGGGGTTGGACCAGATGACCCAGGAGGTCCCTTCCAACTCTACCATTCTATGATTCTATGTACTGTATAAGTGCAGGATCTGTCCTATAAATGTACTCTACTGGTGCAGGATCTGTCCTATATATGTACTGTATAGGTGCAGGATCTGTCTCGTATATGTGCTGTATAGGTTTAAGATTTGTCTTATATAATTACTATATAAGTGCAGGATCTGTCTCATATATGTACTGTATAGGTGCAGGATTTGTCTCATATATGTAGTGCATATGTGCTGGATTTGACTCGTATATGTACTGTGTCGGTGCAGTATCTGTCTCATATATGCACTGTATAGGTGCAGGATCTGTCTCATATATGTACTATATACGTGCAGGATCTGTCTCATACATGTACTATATAAGAGCAGGATCTGTCTCCTATATGTACCATATAGGTGCAGGATCTGTTTCTTATATGTACTTTATAGGTGCAGTATATGTCTCTTATATGTACTGTATAGATGGAGGATTTGTCTCATATATGAACTGTGTAGGAGCAGGATCTGTCTTGTATATGTGCCGTATAGGTGCAAGATTTGTCTTATATACGTACTTTATAAGTGCAGGATCTGTCTCATATACGTACTGTATAGGTGCAGGATTTGACTCGTATATGTACTGTATCGTGCAGGATCTGTCTCATATATGTACTTTATAGGTGCAGGATCTGTCTCACATATGTACCGTATAGGTGCAGGATCTATTTCATATATGTACGTATAGGTGCAGGATATGCCTCTTATATGTACTGTATAGATGCAGGATATGTCTCATATATGTACTGTATAGGTGCAGGATATGTCTCATATTTGTACTGTGTAGGTGCAGGATCTGTCTCACCTATGTCCCGTATAGGTGCAGGATCTGTCTCTTGCATGCTGTATAGGTGCAGGATCTGTCTCATATATGTACCTTATAGGTGCTGGATCTGTTTCTTATATGTACTGTATAGGTGCAGGATTTGTCCCATATATGTACCATATAGCTGCAGGATCTGTCTCATATATTTACTGTGTAGGTGCCGGATCTGTCTCATATATGTACCGTATAGGTGCTGGATCTGTTTCTTATATTTACTGTATAGGTGTAAGATTTGTCTTATATACGTACTGTATAAGTGCAGGATCCGTCTCATATACGTACTGTATAGTTGCAGGATTTGTCTCATATATGTACCGTATAGGTGCAGGATTCGACTGTTTAGGTGCATGATCTGTCTCATATATGTACTGTGTAGGTGTAGGATCTGTCTCGTATATGTGCTGTATTGGTGTAATATTTGGTAATATTTGTCTCATATATCTACTGTATAAGAGCAGGATCTGTCTCATATGTGTACTGTATAGGTGCAGGAATTGTCTCATATATGTAACGTATAGGTGGAGGACCTGTTTCTTATATGTACTGCATAGGTGCAGGATCTGTCTCGTATACACTGCATGCAGAATTATTAGGCAAGTTGTATTTTAGAGGATTATTTTTATTATTGATCAACAACTATGTTCTCAGTCAACCCAAAAGACTCGTAAATATCAAAGCTTAATATTTTTGGAAGTTGGAGTGGGTTATTTTTAGATTTGGCTATCTTAGGAGGATATCTGTTTGTGCAGGTAACTTTTACTGTGCAGAATTATTAGGCAACTTAATAAAAACCAAATATATCCCCATCTCACTTGTTTATTTTCACCAGGTAAACCAATATAACTGCACAAAATTTAGAAATAAAAATTTCTAACATGCAAAAACAAAACTCAAAAAAATTAGTGACCAGTATTGCCATCTTTCTTTATGATGACACTCAGCAGCCTTCCATCCATAGATTCTGTCAGTTGCTTGATCTGTTTACGATCAACATTGCATTGCGTGCAGCAGCCACCACATCCTCCCAGACACTGTTCTGAGAGGTGTACTGTTTTCCCTCCCTGTAGATCTCACATTTTATGAGGGACCACAGGTTCTCTATGGGGTTCAGATCAGGTGAACAAGGGGGCCATTTCATTATTTTTTCTTCTTTGAGACCTTTACAGGCCAGCCACGCTGTGGAGTAGTTGGAGGCATCTGATGGAGCATTGTCCTGCATGAAAATCATGTTTTTATTGAACGATACTGACTTCTTCCTGTACCACTGCTTGAAGAAGTTGTCTTCCAGAAACTGGCAGTAGGTCTGGGAGTTGAGCTTCACTCCATCCTCAACCCGAAAAAGTCCCACAAGTTTATTTTTGATGATACCAGCCCTTACCAGTACCCCACCTCCACCTTGCTGGCATCTGAGTCGGAGTGGAGCTCTCTGCCCTTTACTGATCCAGCCTCTGGCCCATCAAGAGTCACTCTCATTTCATCAGTCCATAAAACCTTTGAAAAGTCAGTCTTAAGCTATTTCTTGGCCCAGTCTTGACATTTTTTATCTTTTGTTTCTTGTTCAAAGGTGGTCGTTTTTCAGCCTTCCTTACCTTGGCCATGTCCCTGAGTATCGCACACCATGTGCTTTTTGTTACTCCAGTAACATTGCAGCTCTGAAATATGGCACAACTGGTGGCAAATGGCATCTTGGCAGCTTCACGCTTGATTTTCCTCAATTCATGGGCAGTTATTTTTGCGCCTTTTTTGCCCAACACGCTTCTTGCGACCCTGTTGGCTATTTGCCATGAAACGCTTGATTGATCGGTGATCAAGTTTCAAAAGTTGGGCAATTTCAAGAATGCTGCACCCCTCTGCAAGATATCTCACAATTTTGGACTTTTCAGAGCCCGTCAAATCTCTCTTCTGACCCATTTTGCCAAAGGAAAGGAAGTTGCCTAATAAATAGCACATCTTATATAGGGTTTTGATGTCATTAGACAACACCCCTCCTCATTACAGAGATGCACATCACCTGATTTACGTAATTTGTAACTGGCTCTCAAGCCTGAACAGCTTGGAGTAGGACAACATGTATAAAAAGTATCATGTGATCCAAAAAACAACTTTCCTAATAATTCTGCACGCAGTGTATGTGCTGCATAGGTGTAAGATTTGTCTGACATATGTAATATATAGATGCAGGATCTGTCTCATATATGTACTGTGTAGATACAGGATCTGTCTCATATATGCAATGTATAGGTGCAGGGTATGTCTCGTAAATGTACTGTATAGATGCAAGATTTGCCTCATATACGTACTGTATAAGTGCAGGATTTGTCATATATATGTACTGTATAGGTGCACGATCTGTCCTAAATATGTACTGTAATGATGCAGGATTTGTCTCCTATATGTCCCATGTAAGTGCAGGATCTGACCTACATATGTACTGTATAGGTGCAGGATTTGTCTCATATATGTACCATGTGGCTGCAGGATCTTTCTCATATATTTACTGTATACGTGCAGGGTCTGTTTCATATATGTACTGTATAGGTGCAGGATCTGTCTCATAAATGTACCGTGTAGCTGCAGGATCTTTCTCCTATATGTTCCATTTAGGTGCAGGTCTGTCTCTTATATGTACTGTATAGGTGCAGGATCTGTCTCATATTTATACCATATAGGTGCAGGATCTTTCTCATATATGTACTGTATAGGTGCAGGATTGGTCTCTTATATGTACCGTATAGGTGCAGGATCTGTCTCATATTTGTACTGTATAGGTGCAGGATCTTTCCTCATATATGTAATGTATAGGTGCAGCATCTGTCTCATATATGTACTGTATAGGTGCAGTATCTGTCTCATATATGTACTGTATAGGTGCAGGATCTGTGTCATATATGTACTTTATAGGTGCTGCATCTGTCTCATATGTATGGTAAAGGTGCAGGATCTGTCTAATATATATACTGTATAGGTATTGGATCTGTCTCATATATAATGTATAGGTGCAGGATATCTCATATATGTACCATATAGGTGCAGGATCTTGCTCACATATGTACCGTATAGATGCAGGATCTGTCTCATATTTGTACCATATAGGTGCAGGATCTTTCTCATATACGTACTGCATAGGTGCATGATCTGACACATATCTGTACTGTGTAGGTGCAGGATCTGTGTCATATATGTTCTGTATAGATGAAGGATTTGACTTGTATATGTACTGTGTAGGTGCAGGATCTGTCTCATATATGTACTGTGTAGTTGCAGGATCTGTTTCGTACATGTGCTGTATAAGTGTAAGATTTGTCTCACATATGTACTGTATAAGTGCAGGATCTGTCTCATATACGTACTGTATAGGTGCAGGATTTGACTCGTATATGTACCGTATATGTACAGGATCTGTCTCACATATGTGCTGTATACGTGCAGGATCTGTCTCACATATGTACCGTATAGGTGCAGGATCTGTTTCATATATGTACTGTATAGGTGCAGGATTTGTCTTGCTATCTTACTATATAGTGGTGATATATTCATGGTGGACGGAGCTATCTTACTATATAGTGGTGATGTATACATGCTGGGTGGAGCTATCTTACTATATGGTGATGCGTACATGATGGTCGGAGCTATCTTACTTTATAGTGGTGATATATACATGCTGGGCTGAGCTATTTTACTATATAGTGGTGATGTATACATGCTGGGCGGAGCTATCTTACTATATAATGGTGATGTAAACATGCTGGGTGGAGCTATCTTACTATATAGTGGTAATGTATACATGCTGCGCTGAGCTATCTTACTATATAGTGGTGATATACGTACTGTATAGGTGCAGGATATGCCTCTTATATATACTGTATAGATACAGGATATGTCTCATATTTGTACTGTATAGTTACAGGATCTTTCTCATATGTACCATATAGGTGCAGGATCTCTCTCATATGTACTGTATAGGTGCTGGATATGTCTCATATTTGTACTGTATAGGTGCAGGATCTGTCTCACATATGTACCGTATAGGTGCAGGATCTGTCTCATATATGTACTGTATAGGTGCAGGATCTGTCTCATATGTGTACTGTGTAGCTGCAGGATCTTTCTCATATATGTACCATTTAGGTGCAGGTCTGTCTCTTATATGTACTGTATAGGTGCAGGATTTGACTCATATATGTACTGTTTAGGTGCATGATCTGTCTCATATATGTACTGTGTAGGTGTAGAATCTGTCTCGTATATGTGCTGTATAGGTGTAATATTGGTCTCATATGTGTACTGTATAGGTGCAGGATTTGACTCGTATATGCTCTGTATAAGTGCAGGATTTGTCTCATAAATGTACCTTATAGGTGCTGGATCAGTTTCTTATACACTCACCGGCCACTTTATTAGGTACACCTGTCCAACTTCTTGTTAACACTTAATTTCTAATCAGCCAATCACATGGCGGCAACTCAGTGCATTTAGGCATGTAGACATGGTCAAGACAATCTCCTGCAGTTCAAACCGAGCATCAGTATGGGGAAGAAAGGTGATTTGAGTGCCTTTGAACGTGGCATGGTTGTTGGTGCCAGAAGGGCTGGTTTGAGTATTTCAGAAACTGCTGATCTACTGGGATTTTCACGCACAACCATCTCTAGGGTTTACAGAGAATGGTCCGAAAAAGAAAAAAAATCCAGTGAGCGGCAGTTCTGTGGGCGGAAATGCCTTGTTGATGCCAGAGGTCAGAGGAGAATGGGCAGACTGGTTCGAGCTGATAGAAAGGCAACAGTGACTCAAATCGCCACCCGTTACAACCAAGGTAGGCCTAAGAGCATCTCTGAACGCACAGTGCGTCGAACTTTGAGGCAGATGGGCTACAGCAGCAGAAGACCACACCGGGTACCACTCCTTTCAGCTAAGAACAGGAAACTGAGGCTACAATTTGTACAAGCTCATCGAAATTGGACAGTAGAAGATTGGAAAAACGTTGCTTGGTCTGATGAGTCTCGATTTCTGCTGCGACATTCGGATGGTAGGGTCAGAATTTGGCGTAAACAACATGAAAGCATGGATCCATCCTGCCTTGTATGGAGCATCTTTGGGATGTGCAGCCGACAAATCTGCGGCAACTGTGTGATGCCATCATGTCAATATGGACCAAAATCTCTGAGGAATGCTTCCAGCACCTTGTTGAATCTATGCCACGAAGAATTGAGGCAGTTCTGAAGGCAAAAGGGGGTCCAACCCGTTACTAGCATGGTGTACCTAATAAAGTGGCCGGTGAGTGTATGTACTGTATAAGATTTGTCTGATATATGTAATGTATAGGTGCAGGATTTGACTCATATGTACTGTGTAGATGCAGGATCTGTCTCATATATGTACTTTGTGGGTGCAGGGTCTGTCTCGTATATGTACTGTATAGATGGAAGATTTGTCTCATATGTACTGTATAAGTGCAGGATTTGTCATATATATGTACTGTATAGGTGCAGGATCTGACCTATATATGTACTGTATAGGTGAAGAATTTGTCTCATATATGTACCATGTGGCTGCAGGGTCTTTCTCATATATGTACTGTATACGTAGGTGCAGGTCTGTCTCTTATATGTACTGTATAGGTGCATGATTTTTCTCATATATGTACTGTATAGGTGCAGTATCTGTCTCATATATGTACTGTAAAGGTGCAGGATCTGTGTCATATAAGTACTTTATATTTGCTGGATCTGTCTCATACGTATGGTATAGGTGCAGTATGTCTCATATATGTACTGTATAGGTGCAGTATCTGTCTCATATATGTACCGTATAGGTGCAGGATCTTGCTCACATATGTACTGTGTAGGTGTAGGATCTGTCTCTTATATGTACCGCATAGGTTCAGGATCTGTCTCGTATTTGTACCATATAGGTGCAGGATCTTTCTCATATACTTACTGTATAGGTGCAGGATCTGACTCATATCTGTACTGTGTAGGTGGAGGATATGTGTCATATATGTACTGTATAGGTGCTGGATCTGTCTCATACGTATGGTATAGGTGCAGGATCAGTCTCATATATGTACCCTACAGGTGCAGGATCTTTCTCATATACAGTATATACTGTATAGGTGCAGGATTGGTCTCTTATATGTACCGTATAGGTGCAGGATCTATCTCATATTTGTACCGTATAGGTGCAGGATATTTTTCATATATGTAAAGTACAGGTGCAGGATCTGTCTCATATATGTACTGTACATTTGCAGAATATGTCTCATACGAATGGTATAGGTGCAGGCTCTGTCTCATATATGTACTGTGTAGGTGTATGATCGTTTTCATATATGTAATGTATAGGTGCAGAATCTCTCATATATGTACCAGATAGGTGCAGTATAATGCTCATATATGTACCGCATGGGTGCAGGATCTATCTCATATATGTACTGTAGAGGTGTAGGATCTTTCTCATATATGTTATGTATAGGTGCAGGATCTATCTCATATATGTACCGCATAGGTGCAGGATCTATCTCATATATGTACTGTATAGGTGTAGGATGTCTCATACAGTATATGTAATGTATAGGTGCAGGATCTATCTCATATGTACCGTATAGGTGCAGTATCTTTCTCATATATGTACTGTATAAGTGCAGGATCTATCTCTTATATGTACCGTATAGGTGCAGGATGTGTCTCGAATTTGTAACATATAAAGGTGCAGGAACTTTCTCACATATGTACTGTATAGGTGCAGGATCTGTCTCATATCTGTACTGTGTAGGCACACGATCTGTTTCATATATGTACTGTATAGGTGCAGGATCTGTCTCATATATGTACTGTGTAGGTGCAGGATCTGTCTCATATTTGTACCATATAGGTGCAGGATCTTTCTCATACTGTATATGTACTGTATAGGTGCAGGATCTGTCTCATACATGTACTCTACAGATGCAGGATATGTCTCATGTGTATGGTATAGGTGCAGGATCTCTCATATATGTACTGTATAGGTGCAAGATCTGTCTCATATGTACCGCAAAGGTGCAGGATCTATTTCTCTTATCTGTCCTAGATATGTGCTGTATAGTTGCATGATCTGTGATATATGTACTGTATAGGATTTGTTATATATATATATATATGTATATATATATATATATATATATATATATATATATATATATATATATATATATATATATATATATATATATGTACATATAGTACAAACCATGTGAAGGCAGTATACAGACGTATTATAATCTTACCATTCCAAAGAGTATACATTAGGGTCACATTAATATACACTGCCTCTATGTCGTCCGCATCATGTCTATGCATTCTTTCTACTTCTTCCCAACATTTCCATTTGATGCTCTCTGATATCGTTATCTATACATGGCCAGGAATGGATATGGATCTTTGTGTAAACTTTCCTCATTACAATAACAAGTCATGATTCATTGAAAAGCAAGTGAGGCAGAATAATGGAGTTTAGTCTCCGGATTTATTAGGCAACGTAGGAGACAATATGATGGGTGGAGCGGGGCTGGGTCTGAACGCCCTAGCTGGGCATGGAAGCTGCATAACAAAGCAGAAGAGCAAGGAGAGTGGCATGTGGGTCATTTCCTGCCAATTATAATAATTATTATCTAACTATCAACAGTAGGATTTCATGGACGTACTCAGAGAGCTGGAATTTATGTTTACCTATATTAGTCCAGTGTGGAGGAGTCCGTATTTTTCACACCGCACTCACGACGGATTGTGGGAGACCCCAGAGGTTTCAGTTTCCTGGCATCATAACAACTGATCCAGAACAACAACCATCATTTCCTTGGAGAGAAGGGAATGTCCATGTTCTCCAATTGAATTTTTTACAAGGTCACTTAGTAAATGCTCCTCTCAGGCAATTGGTCACCATTGTATTGGGTTCTGGATGGCGGACGCCCCTCTCAGTCCTCTGGTCACTAGTGTATTGAGGTGAGCATGGTGTTGCTCCTCTTAGACCTTATTTCCCCAATGTATTGATGTCTGGGTAGTGGATACTCCTCTTAAGCTTCTGGTCACCAGGGCATCGTTGACAGGATGTAACTATTCCTCTCAGAGCTTTGGTCACCTCACCAGTGTATTGGGACCAAGATGGTGGATGCTCCTCTTAGAACTCTGGTCACAAGTGTATTGGGTCCATTATAGTAAATGCTTATCTTAAAGGGACTCTGTGAGCACAACATGTTTGTTCAAACCAAATACAGGCGCTTGGTGCATCATGGCATGGCCAAACATTTAAATGCACCCTTCCACTTGCTTGTTTTTCCTCGATTATCAACCACCTTCTTTATTTGAAAGCTCTGACTTCATAGAGCCAGAGAAGAATGGAGATAGATGGAAAACAAACAAATGGAAAGGTTTATTGGAATTATTGTCCCTGCCATGAAGCACCAAGTGCCTGTACTTGATTTGAACAGTCATCCTGTGCTGACTGAGTCCTTTAAGCCTTTCTTCACTAAGTATTTTGGGGCCGTGGTGGTGTATGGTCCTCCTAGGCCTCCCAGAGTGTGCAATTCCATTATCTTTGTATGATACAATGACCAATACTTAAGCCTGGGACATGAGGCCTGTATGCTCATCTAATCACTGGCTGTGTCATAATCACACCTGTTCTGAAGCAGAGCCTGCCCCTTACTCCCAGCTATGTGTCTGAACTGGCCCACCTCAGGGCTCCACCTGTGTCGTCCCAGACAGGTGAGTCTCCTGCTCCTGGGGAATGTGGCTGTATCGGTGTGATTAATACACAATGCCTCAAAGCTTCACACGCCCTGAGAGGAGACAGTCACCAAGCCGGTCTCCTCAGGAACTGACACTCTGGTGGCTGTCACTGAGCAGGTGGTCTTATAACATATAAGCAAGTAAAAAAACTCTGTAGTGACCTGTTATAGTAACCCTTTATATTGATCTATCATATTGACCTGTTGAAGTGATCCTTCACATCAGACCAGCCATAGTAGACCCATCATAGAAAACTCATCATAGTAGATATGTCATAGTGACCATAGTAGATCCTTCTTAGTTTACCATTCATAGTGACCATAGTAGATCCATCATAGTGAGCATTGTAGACTAGTCTCAGTAGACCTGTCATATTAACCAATTTATAGTGTCCATAATATACGCTTCATAGTGACAACAGTAGATCTTTCATAATTGATTTCTCATAGTGACCATAGTAGACATCTCATAGTAGACCATTCATAGTGAGTACAGTAGACACAATATAGCAGACCGTTGACCGTTTATAGTGACCAATGTAGAACTGTCATAGTGACCATAGTAGACCCATCTTAGTAGATCTGTCATAGTAGACTCATAGTGACCACAGTAGACATATCAAAACACCATTCCTAGTGATCATATTAAACCCATCATAGTAGTCTTATCTTAATAGACTATTCATAGTGACCAAAGTGAACCCTTCATAGTAGACCCTTCATAGTAGGCCATTCGTACTGACCACAGTAGACCCATGATAGGGATCCATCACAGCTCTATCAGTGACATTACAGAACATTGATGATGGGTGGATGGGTCCATGTTATCACGTGATCCTCTTCAGGCTCTGAGGTGAGGCAGAGTCCTGTTCACCATTGCTAATACTGGTGTCTGCTTATAGTGAGTACGGAAAGTATTCACACCCCTTTAAATTTTTCACTCTTTGTTTCATTGCAGCCATTTGGTAAATTGAAAAAAAGTTCATTTTTTCACATTAATGTACATTCTGCACCCCATCGTGACTGAAAAAAAAAACAGAAATGTAAAATTTTTTGCAAATTTAATTAAAAAGAAAAACTGAAATATCACATGGTCATAAGTATTCAGACCCTTTGCTCAGACACTCATATTTAAGTCACATGCTGTCCATTTTCTTGTGATCCTCCTTGCGATGGTTCTGCTCCTTCGTTAGAGTCTACCTGTGATTAATTAAACTGATAGGACTTGATTTGGAAAGGCACACACCTGCCTATATAAGACCTCACAGGTCACAGTGCATGTCAGACCAAATGAGAATCATGAGGTCAAAGGAACTGGCCAAGGAACTCAGAGACAGAATTGTGGCAAGGCACAGATATGGCCAAGGTTAAAACAGAATTTCTGCAATATTCAAGGTTCCTAAGAGCACAGTAGCCTCCATAATCCTTAAATGAAAGAAGTTTGGGACCACCAGAAGTCTTCCTAGACCTGGCCGTCCAGCCAAACTGACTAATCAGCCATGGTGAGAGAGGTAAAGAAGAACCTCAAAGTCACTGTGGCTGAGCTCCAGAGATGCAGTAGGGAGATGGGAGAAAGTTCCACAAAGTCAACTATCACTGCAGCCCTCCACCAGTCAGGCCTTTATGGCAGAGTGACTCAATGGAAGCCTCTCCTCAGTGCAAGACATATGAAAGCCCACATAGAGTTTGCTTAAAAACACATGAAGGACTCCCAGACTATCAAAAATAAGATTCCCTGTTCTAATGAGATGAAGATAGACCTTTTTGGTGATAATTCTAAATGGTATGTGTGGAGAAAACCAGGTACTGCTCATCACCTACCCAATACAATCCCAAGAGTGAAACATGGTGGTGGCAGCATCATGCTATGGGAGTGTTTTTAAGCTGCAAGGACAGGACGACTGGTTGTCATTGAAGGAAACATGAATGCGGCCAAGGACAGAGATATCCTGAATGAAAACCTCTTCCAGAGTGCTCTGGACCTCAGACTTGGCCGATGATTCACCTTCCAACAAGACAATGACCCTAAGCACACAGCTAAAATAACAAAGGAGTGGCTTCAGAACAACTATGTGACCATTCTTGACTGGCCCAGAGCCCTGACCTAAACCCAAATAAGCATCTCTGGAGAGACCTAAAAATGGCTGTCCACCAACGTTCACCATCCAACCTGATGGAACTGGAGAGGATTTCCTAAGAAGAATGATAGAGGATCCCCAAATCCAGGTGTAAAAAAACTTGTTGCATCATTCCCAAGAAGACTCATGGCTGTACTAGCTCAATAGGGGGCTTCTACTCAATATTGAACAAAAGGTTTGAAAACTTATGACCATGTGATATTTCAGTTTTTCTTTTTTAATAAATTTGCAAAAATTACTAAATTTCAGTTTTTTTTCAGTCAAGATGGGGTGCAGAGTGTACATTAATGAGAAAAAAATGAACTTTTTTGAATTTACCAAATGGCTGCAATGAAACAGAGTGAAAAATTGAAAGGGGTCTGATAACTTTCCGTACACACTGTGTGTGGCATAGTGGCCCCTACAGGCTCCAGGGCACCACCTATAGCTATATCCCTGTGGTACCTGTTTGGCCCTCGCCACCCTCTATACTTGTCTCATGGCTCCTAAATCTTTAATTACAGAGAGTGGTGAGGGCTGAGTGTACAAGAAATAACCCCAATCCCATAAAACACCCTCCATACCGTGCGTGACTACAAGGAGTCATCATACAGCAAGAATAACATCACAGTGTGATTCACCCTGACAGCACGCCATGTATCCCCATCATCCTCATCATAACAACAGTGACAAAATCATCAGGAGGATAATAATATATATCCAGTCATCAGAAGAACCAGCACCCTGACCTTGGCATGACCACATATATATTCATATACACATGTACATGCTGGGGATATATACAGTATATATATATATATATATATATATATATATATATATATATATATATATATATATCCATCTATCTTGTGTACTAGTGACATATAGAGGTTTGTGCTGGGCACATATATTTTGTGTGTCTATGTGTATATATATATATATATATACACACATATATGTATATGCGTGCATTGGTCATCACTGTGTCATTGTGTGTACTAGTTATGCATGGGAGGTTTATGTTGGATGTGTGTACGTGCATTAGACATATATATGGCTCTCTAGAGGATGTATATTTATATACACTGGTCATATGAAGGGGTATGCTGGGTGTGTGTGTATATATATATATATATATATTCACTGTTCATACTATATATAGGGTACTATGCTCAAAGTATATGTAAATATAGGAGGTCTGTGCTGTATGTATGTGTGTCTGTACATATATATCGGTCATACAGTATATAAGGGTCTGTGTTGGATGTATATATGTGCATTAGTCATTTACATTGATCTCTGCTGGGTATATATATCTACTGGTCATATAAAGGGGAATGCTGAGTATATATATATATATATATATATATATATATATATATATAAATATATACACAATGTTCATACTATATATAGAGGTCTCTGCTGCATGCATATTTTTATATGTTCTGGAAAGGTCAGGAGTCCCTGCTTTATGTGCATATGTACTAGTTGTACAGTATATATGGGTCTATGTTTGATTGAGATTATATATATATATATATACATATGTGTGTACTGGTCATATATAGGGGTCTGTGCAGGATATACTTATATGTACTGGCTCTAGAGTATATAGGGGTCTCTGCGGATGTATTTTATGTGCAGTGGTCATACAGTATATAGGGATGTATGCTAGATGTGTGCATATATTCACTGGTCACTTGTAGGGGTCTTATCTAGATGTATATTTATATACAGGGGGTACCCTGCTATGTTTGAGGTGTTCTCCTGCAGACAGCACCATGTACAGCAGTTTTGCCTCCTTACCTGTACAGGTGAGCAGCAGCAGCACTGCCCCCCAGAGATCCCAGTGTCCTCCAGGCATTGTATGTGCCCCAAAAGCTTTCTGTAGTCCAGTGTAACCCAAGAACAGCTGGTACCCTACAATCCAGGCCACACAGATCACCCTGGGAGCCGGGCAGCGACTCTTCGTAGGTCGCCACTCTTTCCTCTCACTGCTCAGTTCCGGATTAAAAAGTCGTCAAACTAGTTCCAAAAATGCTAAGCCATTGAAAGGTGTGGAAGAAGAGGAGGGTGGAACCAGGGCGAGGACATGGACACATCTAATCCTAACTCAAAACGTAAACTAAGCTTAAAACTGACCATAACACACTGACCAGTGTAGAGCAGAAGGAGGAGGGTAGAACTAGGGCAAGGACATTGACATATTTAACCCTAAACCTGCTAACACCAATCTTTACACCAAAAATGACCCTAGCTTACGTTTCGGTGTTGAAATAGAGGAGAGGGAGGGTGGAACCAGGTCCAGGACAGCGAAACCTCTAAGCCTGACCCCAAACTCTAAATTAACTCACAGTCATTTATTCCTTCCACCGACTTGGTGACATTTATTATGTGTGGATGAAAAGTGATTCTGGCATCGTCTATGTAGGCCATCCCACAGCTTCACCCGAGTTTGTTATGGTGTCAGATACAGCCAAGAAGACACCAATAAACACTGAGGTGCAAAAGAAGAGATCATTGATGGACAAAAACGCCTCTTAATGATTCCAGAGTGTTATAAACAGGTTGAAAAAGCTTTGTGACTTGGTTTATCTGATTACAATGGAATGAAAGGTCCTGTCTACACAGCTCTGCGCGACTGAGTGACTGCAGGGCTCAACCCTGACCGCAGCCATTCTTCAGGCTGAAGCGCTACAGAAACTTGGATTCTTCGCTATTTACACAATCACCTTTGGGTCTGGTGACTTGAGGTCATGATGCGTCTACGTTTATTACAGTGAGTCTTTGGTGCAGTGTATAATTGGAAGTAATACATGCATTACATATGAAATATTGATCACCAGTTTTGACCTTCAAACAAGTCCTACTTTAGGTTTTCTGTTTGATTTGTTTAACGGTGACAACAGGAGTGGAAACCATAAGAGGACCATATAATGGATAACGCTGGTTGCAAAACACGTGCAAAACGTTACTAAAAAGGAATCGTTAATGTAATAAATAAGATGTGTAAAACCAGCGAGTGTGCTCACAACAAATGAAAGTGAAATTAAATGCAAAATGTTGACTTGAATAGGAATTGGATATGCAGTACCCAGCCACGGCCGCTATAAGTAAACGGAACAACTCCACTATTGAGCATTTCCGCCCGGCGGTTTCTGCCGCCGACACCGAGAACAGCTTATTGGCGGGGGTGCCAGGTGCCACTCCGACTGATCAGACATTGATGACCTATCCTAAGGATAGGTCATCAATAATAAAGTAGTGGACAACCTCTTTAATGCTGCGTTGATCATCAGGCAGAACACTGAGGTAAGTAAATGTGTTACTGTGGCACCCCAGGAGTTCGGGTACCACAGTGGTGCTGCCTTCCTCTCGGGGAGGGTAGTGCTATGCCTGGAGACAGGAGGGATCCCTTTGGCAGGTAATCTCACACACAACACATTCTGACTCCAGGCCAGAAGGGGGAGCTCAAAACCTGGTTTTCAGGTGAACTTCCCTATTTACATCCTGGTCTGGAGGAGGAGTTAAGACAGTCTGGTGCAGACAAGCGATAGGGAAAGAGCAGAGGAGTGTTCAGGAGCTAGAGGAGAGCTGTGATTGAGCCCCTCAGAGCTGAAGCGCAGAGGTCGGGCACCGGGAGCCCGAGGTTGTGGGCAACTGCAAGTCCCACATCAGAACTGGAGGGCAGAGAGCTGAAAGAAATCTGCCCCATTAAATCTGAGGTACAGCAGCATTCCAGAGCCCGGAGTCACCGTATACAGAGACCCCAGAGAAACTGCTCAAGCTGCCCACCATACAGGTACTGTCCCAGGACAGGAGAGATCGAGGACCTTGTTAGGACACTACAGGCAGCAAGGGACTAATAGCGCAAAGTGGAAGGCTCCCAACCTGACCTGCCAAGGGGGTTTCCACCTGTCTTCAGGCAGCCTGGACTCCATCTACACCTGTTGCCGGTACCCTGGACTGTGGCCTGCTACCATCAGTAAACCAACAACCCATCATCCTTGCCCACTCCACTGGGAGCCCTGGGGACCCCGCTTCACCTGTGTGAAGCATCACCATCTATGCTGCAGTAACGTCACCCCAGAGGACCCCTTTAAGCAGCGTCGGTCCCCTCTGACCAAGAACCACAGGTGGCGTCATGAATACAAACTTTATTACAAAGCCCCTTAAAAGACTTTCCCCTTTTAATTGAGTGCCCAGGGCCACGGACCGGGTCGCAGCCACCATGACATCCCCTTTATGTGCGACCAGACTCGGTACCGAGTATCCTCATTGCCCTGGTGGGCGATTCTTTACGTTTGCCACTTTGTCACAATGCCAGAAATATGTCCTACGCCTATCAGGAAGTAAAAACAACATTCATAACTGGAATCTGGCTCCAGTCTGCTTGCAGTTCTTTTGAAGACAGGAAGAGTTATCTCCGGAGGTGAGACATTTTTCACCTCTCAGCCTTCTGTATACACCAAGTCTGGACTTTGTGTCTGCTCTTCATCAGATAACTCACTTCAATTACCTGTTCAGAGCAGGGGGTCACTGCTAAACAGGGTTTCCAGTGAAGTGTTAGCTCTTTTTCCTTTCAAGATATGATGAGGTTATGCTTCAATGCTCAATGTAAGGGTGATGCATCCCTTCTCAATAAACTGTTCAATTATTGTTCCTATTTTACCATTACATCTATGAATGCCAACTTAACTATGTATCAGCTATCTAATCACCTTATATTTATATCTTACTATTATCTATCATCACTCATTTCAGTATGTTACTCGGTATGTTACAATGTTACTCTAACAGATAATATATTGTTATGTTATATGTCATTATGGTGCTTGGATTCTAGGGGACTCTGTTAATACACTTCTTAACATTGAAATTCCAAAACCAAGAAGAAAAAGTTGTGGAATTATGGAAATCGCAGGATGGTGACAATACTGATCTGCAAATTATGAGAAAATTAAAACTACATTTTCAAATGTCTGGAGTATGATCCACACAGAAATCCCACTTACACTTACACTTACACCTCTGTCTGCTATCTCTGAGATTATATGTAGCCATAGTCGCATATTTAGCCATGTGATTTCCATACTCCCATGACTTTTCCTTCATTGTACTGTGTTTTTAATGTTGAGGAGCATGTATTATTAAATTGCTATATTACGGTACTATATGATTATATCAGTATTTCCTTGTAAATTATTTTGGAGGTGCTAGTTAGAATCCCAGAGCATTGGTTGCTCATTGATGTAATGGAGGATAACACCTGGTGCTGGGGAGATTTCCAGAATGGTGCCTCCTTGATGGCATGGCAAGTGAGACCTGGTGCAGGTGTGGATTTCAGAGAAGTGGCCTCTTATTGATGTTATGGTGGGTGAGACCTGGTGCCAAGTAGGATCCCAGAGCAGTGGCTGCTCATTGATGTCATGGAGGGTGAAGCCTGGTCCCTGGTACAATTCCAGAACAATGGTCGCTCACTGATGTCATGGAGGATAACTCCTGGTGGCGGGGAGATTTCCAGAATGATGGCTGCTCATTGGTGTTATCACAGGTGAGACTTGGTGCTCGTGAGGATCCCAGAGCAGAGGCTGCATATTGATGTCATGGAGGGTAATGCTTTGTCCCTGGGATGATTCCAGAGCATTGGCCTCTCAAAGATGTAATGGAGGATAACACCTGGTGCTGGGGACATTTTCAGAATGGTGCCTCCTTGATGTCATGTCAGGTGAGACCTGGTGTAGGTGTAGATTCCAGATAAATGGCCTCTCATTGATGTCATGGTGAGTGTCATGATAATGTAAAAATGCCATGTTCTAAGTAATTTTTTAGAAGGTACCATGGTGGCAGACACACACTGTGGGCTCTCTGACCCCCCTCTTCACACTGCCTAGAAAGCGCTTCCTCTCTCTTGGCCTGCAGGCAACTCCCTCCCCCCAGCGTGCAGCTGTAATGTGAAACCAGTGTGCTGTGAGCAGGCTTACTTGGCTGCCTGCAAAAAGCACATGGCCATTGGGGCCTTCCCTTTGTTATCTTAAACTGGAATATAATCACGCAGATTACGTCTGGAATCAGGACAAAAATTTTTGGCCTCTGCATTGGCTGGGCCATCACACAGTGCGTTTTCTAGGCGCAGCGCCTAGCAGAAAAGGATAAATGGATTGCTGCTTAACAGGGGCTCATAACCACATCATGTTTGGGCTCAAATTAATGCCCAGCTCATGCCCGGAAGAATGGTAGTTCCGTGGTCGCTATAGGGGGTGCCACCCCCGAGCTAGGACGACTAGGAGCTTTCAGTACGCTTCAGTCACTCTGAGAAAAGAGGAGTGCATTTCATAACTCAGCCCGGTCAGTGATGTCAGGACCAGAGGGCATATTTTAACCCTACTGAGTTATGAGTGAGTCTTTGCCCAAGAAAAGAGCTAACAGTAGCTCTGCAAGCTGCTCCGATGAATTTTCATGTTCACACCTCCCCAGCCACATGGTTTGCCATGATCTGAAATTATATGAGAGAACTGTAAGTGTTTCTTTCAACTCTAATCTTTTTTTATTTCTAATCATCTGTATATACATAATCGTCTCATTTTATAATATCTTTTTACCCTTTTGTAATCACTGCCTATCTTTTGGAGTAAAATATATAAAATTACTAGCTTAGTTTCTCCTTGCACTATAATGTACTGTCACATCCTCAAAGTGAATTACGCTACTAATTTGGGTTGGCTCCGGACCCATTATTAATTAAGAAATCGGAGCTGGTGGCAGCAGAAATTGTCCTGTGCTTTTGGGGAAAACTGGTAGCGATGGACGGCGTTGATAATTATTGTTCCCGCCTGAGTGGGAGTAGTTATATTGCCCTCGCTGCGGTGTGCCCATTAGCCAGTACAAAGTAAGGCAGCCTTTCTGGCGACTAATTATCCTAGGTGCAGTACCCTGTCTGACCTGAGGGTAAGGGGGCACCAGAAAGCTGCAGGTTCCAAACAGGAATTGGGAAGTGGGACATAGATAAATCCCCTTCAGAAAAGAACTGGGCAACCAAAAAACCCCGGTTCATGACATATTGGTGTGAGCGGTGGGGATGATAAAGTTATCCTCCCTGCGATACGGGACATATTGGTGGCAGTGGTGGGTTCATAGAGCATTAGTGATCTGGTTTGCACAATCATTCCTCTCACTAAAACTTGCACAGTTCTTGCGAGGACTCTGCGCAAAAAAGTTTTGGAGAACGAGCTCAGTGTTTACTAGTCCTGAGATGATACCGTGTGTACTTTCGATTACCCTCTCCCTTTCTCTTTGTTTTTCTATTCTATCTTTTATTTGGCAATGATGACCGCAAAAGGAGAGCACTGGTACACCCAGCAGAATAAGGACACTCTTCTGGGAATATGCATGTACCACGCCCTGGACCCCCATGGCAAAACCATGGTCCAAATGGTCACGGAACTGGTGCAATTTGAAGCGGACCAAGCCGGTTCTCAGAGCCCAGTGGACGCAGAAACCAGCACCAGCGCAGGTGGTGCTGCTGCCGAGGGCCAACCACTGAATGCCGGCCCTACTTTCAACCAGGGCAGATTGGACCGCCACCTGCAGGCGGCCTTGGAACAACTCCCCTCCGACGACCGTGATGGATGTCTGAGGCTGATCCAGCAATACCAGCAGGAGGCCCGAGCTGAGCGAGAGGCCCAGAGAAACCTTGAATTGCGGCTGGCAGAACTCAGAGCCGTACCATCTACCTAGTGGAGCAGTGAGTCCAGCAGCGCTCTATCCCCTAAACCCCATCCAGAGCACTTTCATGTGATGGAAAAGGACGAGGACTTGGACACTTTTCTGAGGGCCTTTGAGGAGGCCTGCAGACAGTATCGACTGCCAGATGATGAATGGGCCCGATACCTGACCCCAGGGCTAAGAGGTAAAGCTCTGGAGGCATTTGCTGCTCTAACTCAAGACCAAGATGGTGACTATGAGGCCATCAAGCAGGCCCTGATAAAGAAGTACCATCTGACTCCTGAGGTTTACCGTAGAAAGTTCCGGAACCTCCAACGTGGCCCACACGACAGCTACGGCAATGTGGCGCATGGACTCGTGACCCACTTTGATCAGTGGACCCAAGGATTGTCAGTGACCACCTTTGCACCACTGCGGGACCTGATGATCAAAGACCAGTTCTTACATCTCTGCCCAGCTGAGGTGCGACAGTTCGTGATGGACCGAGAGCCCAAAGATGTGGATAAAGCAGCGCAGATTACCGACATCTATGAGGCCAACCGTAAATCGGAGGTCCGGAAGCCAGTCACCGCCAGCTGGAGAGAGGGTAAGCCTGCAACCAACCTCAGTAACTCCACCAGCCGACTCACCGGAGGCCCTTTCCCCATTGCCAACAGCATCACACCTACCACTGACCTTTGCCAGTGTTTTTCCTGCAAACGGACTGATCATATCAGCGCCCACTGTCCAGAGGAGCAGAAGAACCCCCCAGCCAAGGACCCAGGGCCTAATTCAGCAGTTCTTTTGTGGGTGGGGTGATTGGGAAGGTGTATGACAACCTGCAGTATGTCACCGTGGAGGGCCATGTCGCTACAGGCCTCAAGGACATGGAACCCTCATCCGACCCGAACTGGCAGCCCCTGAAGAGATTTTTCCAGGGTAAACCCTGACTGTCACTGGGATTGGGGGCATCCGTTGTCCCCTGCCAATGGCCCTAGTGTATATAGATTGGGGTGTTGGGAGCGGGGTGAAGGAAGTGGGGCTGTCTGATAACTTGCCCACTGATGTTTTATTGGGGACTGATTTGGGGTGGATGGTTGCATATTATGTCCCTGACTCCCCTCCCCAATCGAATACTGATGATGGGAAATTGCATGTGTTACCTGACAATGCTTTACCGGTTAATGATGTACTTGATAATGATTTTTCTGAAAATGCAGAGGGTAATACTGATGATGCGGATGATGAAAATATGCATGTTTTACCTGATAACCATTTGTTTCCTAGGAATGATGTGTTCACAGGTACAGGAGTGCCCAGCCACGTCACTCTGCAGGGTGGTATGGCTGAGGAACCCCTAACAGGAGCAGCAATGGTGCTAAGAGAAATGGGGAGATGCATGGGAACATTGAGGAAGGTGATGCTGTGCAACTGACCAGTGTCACAGAGGAAGGTAACAGCCCCATAAGTAGCACTGCTCCTGAGATGTTGGGGGTGGATGGGGAGGTAGTACCTATAGTAGCGCCGGCTGATGGGTCTGTGGAAATCTCCGGGGGAGACAGCCTACGTAGCTGCTGTCACCCGCAGTCAGAGTGCTCAGAACGCGGATAACGTTCTGCCTTCTGGACCCTCCTCAGTCACAGGAGTGACTGAACCAGAGATGGACCCAGAGCAGGTCCCAGAGGGTTCCCGTGGGGAAGGGACCCTGACGTTGCTTCTGGCTGTCTCCAGCCAGGAGTTGCAGGCTGCTCTGCACTGTATAGAAACTAAAATGTTTCTATACAAATGCACAAAGCATGGGCAATAAACAAGGAGAAATGGAACTACTAACACAGGAGAAGAAATATGATGTCATTGGAATCACTGAAACTTGGTGGGATGATACACATGATTGGAATACAAGGCTAGAAGAATACAACTTATATGCAAGAAACAGACTTGATAAACGAGGAGGAGGTGTTGCATTGTATGTTAGAAAATGGTATATCTGCACAGAGATTGAAGCTTCAGAGATGGGGAGTGCTGTGGAAACTGTTTGGGTATGAATACAAGGAGAGAACAACGGAAAGGACACCATTGTAGGCATTTACTACAGGCCACCTGTGCAAGCTGAAGATATGGATGAATTCTTAATTCATCAAGTGGCCAAATTCTCCAAAAAATTTGACATAGTGTTCATGGGAGATTTCAACTATCCAGACATTTGTTGGGAATCTCTCTCAGGCAAAACTAACAGGTCAAGCAAATTCTTATCCTCTGTTGCTGACAACTTTATCTTCCAAAAGGTAGGGAAGAAAACAAGGGGATCTGCTACCTTGGATCTAATCCTTATAAACAAGAAGGAAATGGTTTAGAAGGTAAGCATGGCTGGGACCCTAGGAGGTAGTGACCATGCTATTTCAGAATTTTGGATAACTAGAGGAGGAAGACCTGTGAAGACTCAGACTTCAGGGTTAGATTTCAGAATGGCATATTTTAAGGGACTCAGAAAGAGAATCGGAGGGATCCGATGGCTGGATATACTTAAGGACAAAAATGTCCAGGAAGGATGGGAAATCTTAAAAAATGAGATTCTCAAAGCAAAATCGTTAACAATTCCAAAAAGAGGGAAGAATGCAAAGAATTTAAGGAAACCAGGATGGATGAACACAGAACTTAAACACATGCTAAAAAAGAAGAAATGTTTATCAAATGGAAAGAGGGAGGCATATCTAAAGAAGAATATAATGATGTCTGCAGAACCTGCAGGGCACAAATCAGATTATCTAAAGCTGACAATTAATTAAGGCTTGCGAGAGATGTCAAAAGCAAAAAAAAAGGATTTTGGGGGTAAGTCAAAAGTTAAAGAAAAGTCAAAGATGCTATAGGATTTTTACAGGATGAAAATGATGAAATGGTAAGAAAAGATGTTGAGAAGGCCGTATTTTTAAATTCCTATTTTGCATCTGTTTTCTCTACTAGTCTACTAAGTCATGTCAGACTAGCTTAATATCCTTCTGTGACAGAATCACTGACTGGTTGGATCAGGGAAATGCTGTAGATATAGTATATCTTGACTTCAGCAAAGCATTTGACAAAGTATCTTACACCATCCTTGTTGAAAAAATGACTAAGTATGGAATGGACAAGGCAACTGTTAGGTGGATTCGTTACTGGCTTAGTGATCGAACCCAAAGAGTGGTCATAAATGGCTGCACATCCAGTTGGAAGAATGTATCAAGTGGGCTACCACAGGGTTCTGTCCTGGGCCCTGTATTGATCAACATCTTTAACAATGATTTAGGTGAAGGAATTGAGGGTACACTGATTAAATTTGCTGATGACACTAAGCTAGGATGGATAGCTAATACTAGAGAAGAGAGAGAGGATTCAAAAAGATATAAATAAACTGGTGCAGTGGGCAGCAACTAACAGAATGGTTTTTAACAAGGAAAATTGCAAAGTACTACATATGGGTAATAAAAATGAAAAACGCATATACAGAATGGGAGGAATAAGGCTAAGCAACAGCACAGGTGAAAAAGACTTGGGTATACTAATAGATCATAAACTGAACATGAGTCAACAGTGTGATGCAGCAGCAAAAAAGGCAATTGCAATTCTGGTATGTATTAACAGAAGCATACAGTTTTGACCATGCAAAGTCATTATTGCCCTCTACTCCTCTTTGGTCAGACCTCATCTGGAATACTGTGTCCAGTTTTGGCCACATTTTAAAAAAGACATCAACAAACTGGAGCAAGTTCAGAGAAGAGGGACCAGAATCGTGACCGGTCAGCAAACCATGTCCTATGAGGAATGATTACAGGATTTGGGAATGTTTAGCTTGCAAAAAAGAAGACTGAGAGACTTAATAGCTGTCTTGAAATATCTCAAGGGCTGTCACATTGTAGAAGGATCATCTTTATTCTTATTTACACAAGGAAAGACTGGAAGCAATGGGATGAAACTGAATGGGAGAAGGCACAGATTAGATATTAGAAAAAAAAATTGACAGTTAGGTTAAACAAAGAGTGGAACAGGCTGCCACGAGAGGTGGTGAGTTCTCCTTCCATGGAAGTTTTCAAACAGAAGCTGGACAGACATCTGTCTGGAATGATTTAGTGAATTCTGCTTTGAGCAGGGCGTTGGACCAGATGACCCAGGAGGTTCCTTCCAACTCTACCATTCTATGATTCTATGATTCAGATGTGAGCTTGGAGAATTTGAGACACCTCGCCTAGACACCCATCTCAGTGTCTGATAAGGAGAGGGTGTTCTGGGAATGAGGGAGGTTGTACTGGTAGACAATACCCGGAAAATCCCAAAAGGAGTGGCTGAGGTAAAGACAGCTGGTCGTCCCGTACCAATTCAGGGGTGAGTTGTTGCGTATTGCCCATGAGATCCCACTCGCTGGACACTTGGGGATCAGCAAAACTAAGGCCCGGCTGTCTCAACACATCTATTGGCCCAACATGGGGACAGATGTGACAAACTACTGTCTCTCCTGTATCACCTGCCAAAGAGTGGAGAAGTCAGGGCCTGCACTTAAGGCTCCCCTGATCCCTTTGCCATTGATAGAGGAGCCTTTCCAGAGGATCGCGGAGGACATTGTGGGCCCGCTGGCCATCCCCAGCAGCTCTGGAAAGCAAATGTCCTCAATGTGGTAGACTATGCTAACTGTTACCCAGAGGCAGTGGCTCTGTCCTCAATTAAGGTGGATAAGGTGGCGGATGCACTGTTGGCCATCTTTTCATGGGTAGGATTTCCCAGGGAGATGCTTACCAATCAAGGGACCCAATTCGTGTCTCGCCTAATGGAGGCTTTCTGTAAGAGAATGCAGGAGAAGCATCTGGTATCGAGTGTGTATCACCCACAGACCAATGGCTTGTGTGAGCACTTCAACGGTACCCTCAAACAGATGCTATGCATGCTGGTTGAGACCCAAGGATGTGAGTGGGAGCGGTACCTCCCACACCTGCTATTCGCTTACCCAGAGGTTCCGCAGGCCTCGACGGGGTTCTCCCCCTTCGAGCTCCTGTATGGCAGGTGAGTCCAGGGACCCCTTAGGTTGGTAAGGGCATCCTGGAAAGAGGAGCCAAACCCTTCTGAAGTATCCATAGTGGAGTTTGTCATGCGCTTCCGTGACAAAATGCTGACCTTGACGCAGTTGGCGAATGACAACATGACGCAGGCTCAGGCTGATCAGAAGCACTGGTACGACCAGAACGCCCTGGAGTGGACCTACCAGGTGGGTCAAAAGGTGTGGGTGCTGGTCCCCATACCAAAGGATAAGCTTCAGGCAGCCTGGCAAGGCCCATACGTCATCCACCAACAGCTCAACCTAGTCACTTATGTGGTCACGCTTGACTACACTTGGGGAAGGCGAAAGGCCTTTCACATCAATATGATGAAAGCTCATCACGAACGTGATGCCTACGCCCTACAGATCTGCAGCCTGCCCGAAGACGGGAAGACCCCCCTCCTGGACATGCTGGCCCAAGCCAAGACCGGTGGGTCCAGTGCTTTGTTAACCGAACCCCAGCAGTTGCAGCTGTGGACTAAGCTGGAACCCTTCCGGGCCGTGTTCTCCAACCGACCTGGAAGGACTGAGATAGCGGTCCACGAGGTGGACACCAAGAATCATGCCCCACTCCGGCGAACACCCTATCAGATCTCCGATGAGGTGCAGCTGGTTATGCGCCAGGAAATCGATGAGATGTTACAGCTGGGAGTGATTCAATGGTCCATAAGCGCGTGGGCCTCGCCTGTAGTTTTCATGCCAAAGAAGGATCAGACCACCTGATTCTGCGTGGACTACAGGAGGCTCAACACCATCACAGCCTCTGACGCGCACCTAATGCTGTGCATCGAGGAGCTGCTTGAGCGCTTAGCTGGTGCAAAATATCTTTCCAAATGGAACTGAGTCAGGGATACTGGCAGATTCCCCTGAGCCCTGAGGCGCAGGAGAAGTCCACCTTTATCACCCTGTTCGGACTGTACGAGTCCACTGTCATGCCATTCGGCATGAAAAATGCTCCTTCCACTTTCCAGCGAATGGTCAACCACCTGCTTCAGGGACTGGAGAAGTACACGGTGGCGTACTTGGATGACATTGCCATCTTCAGTTCCTCCTAAGATGAACACCTGCAGCATCTTTCTTTCTCTCTCTCGCGTTCTCTTGCATTCTCTCCTTCATTTGCTCTCTCTCATATTCTTTCATTCATGTTCTTTGTCTTGTTTTCTCTCTCTCTTTTTTTCACTCATATTCTGCCTCGTTTTCAGAGTGAGTCGCTCTTTCGTGTTTTCTCTGTCATTCTGTTGTGCATGTTCTCTTTTGCTTTCTCTTATGTTCTCTCATTCTCTTTCTCATTTTCTCGCTTTTGTTTTCTCTCTGTATTTATCTCCCTATTTTCTCTCGTTCACGCTTTCTCTCTCTCGTTCTTTCTCGTTCATGTTCTCTTTCACATTCAGGCCATGTGCACACATTCAGTATTTTTCGCGTTTTTTTCGCGTTTTTTCGCTATAAAAACGTGATAAAAAACGCGAAAAAAACGCTTACATATGCCTCCTATTATTTTAAGTGTATTCCGCATTTTTTGTGCAAATGTAGCCTTTTTTTCCGCGAAAAAATCGCATCGCGGAAAAAAAAGCAACATGTTCATTAAAATGCGGAATTGCAGGGGATTCCGCACACCTAGGGGTCCATTGATCTGCTTACTTCCCGCACGGGGCTGTGCCCACGATGCGGGAAGTAAGCAGATTATGTGCGGTTGGTACCCAGGGTGGAGGAGAGGAGACTCTCCTCCACGCACTGGGCACCATATAAGTGGTCAAAAAATAAGAATTAAAATAAAAAACAGTCCTATACTCACCCTCGATGTCCCGCGCAGTCTTCCCGCCTCCACTGCACGCTGCCGTTCGGTTCCTGTAGCTGGTGTGCGGCGAAAGACCTGCCGATGACGTCACTGTCCTGTGATTGGTCGTGAGCGGTCATGTGACCGCTCACGTGACCGTGACGTCACGCTAGGTCCTGTGCGCACAGACCAGCTATAGGAAGAGGAGCCGGACGCCGGTGAGGAGATGTCTGGGTGAGTATAAGCATTTTTTTATTTTTTTTATTATTTTTAAACATTCTATCTTTTACTATAGATGCTGCATAAGCTGCATCTATAGTAAAAAGTTGGTCACACTTGTCAAACGCTATGTTTGACAAGTGTGACCAACCTGTCAGTCAGTTTTCCAAGCGATGCTACAGATCGCTTGGAAAACTTTAGCATTCTGCAAGCTAATTACGCTTGCAGAATGCTAAAAAAATGCGAAAAAAACGGAAAAAAAACGCAAAAAAAAAAAATGCGGATTTCTTGCAGAAAATTTCCGGTTTTCTTCAGGAAATTTCTGCAAGAAATCCTGAACGTGTGCACATACCCTTAGCCTCTCTCTGATTGTATCTGTCATTATCTCTTGTTCTCCCTCACTATAATTCACCCTCTCTCTTTCTCCCTTTCCTTCGTTCTATCTCTCTGGCATTCTGACTCTCTTTGGCTTTGGTGTTTCTTCCTCTATTTGGCATTCTCTCTCTGGCATTCTCCCTCTCTCTGGTGTTCTCTAATGGTGTTCTCTCCTCTCTCTGGCATTCTCTCTCTTTGGCTGGGGTCACACTTGCGAGTGTGATGCGAGAAACTCGCATCAATACCCGGCACTGCCGCTGGCACTCGGACCGGAGCGTACGGCTGCATTGACTCCGGGCTTGGTCTTGGCTCCAACTGAGAAGAACTTTATGATGGTAGGAGCTGGGATTGCTGCTCTGTATGTGAGCTTGGTGTGTTAGCGCTGTGAAGACTTGGGGTTGAGCGGGTGTCCTCATCCGCTAGCCAAAACCAGCTGGACCAAGGAACATCCGACTGAACGCCTGCTTTCCTTTTTCCTGTAGGCAGAACACTACTCAAACAGCACAGGGTGAGGATAAAACAGTGTGGTTAGGATTTATTGAACCACCAAAAGGCAATAACATATAGAACAGTCCCAGCAAATAACCAAAATGGTGCAAATTACAGAGTCACACCCATCCGCTGACTTGCTGGGATAAGAGCTACATCCAGGGCCAACTACCCCCACCAGTAGCACCCCACTTTTGGCAGGCCCTCACATAGAAGAGGTAACAACAAGCTTAGAAAACTAACAGAGCAGTGAGGTATGTTGCCAGGTGACCTGATTGTCCAAACCTGTTTTTTCAAGACGTCTCTCTTGGAACAGAGGAAAAAATTTCATTATATAGTTTACAACTGTCCTTCAAGCCAGCATCCAGATGTCAAGAGAAAGATGTGAATGAGGATAACTCCCACTGTTTAATTGTTTATAGTTTATCTTTCAATGTCTGCAAGTCAACAGATTGTATGGCCCAGTACAATGTGTTATCAACATGTTAGCAAATATCATTGTTCAGTGACCCTGCATCCCTGTTTTGCAAAGCTAACAGTACAATAAACTGTAGGAGCTGATATAGGAAGTAAATAACTATTAGTCCATTTGCAAATATCAATTCAACCTACAAGAAGATTCAATACTTCAGACAACAATTTGTAAATGAAGAAAAATAGGGCGAACTTTCACCTCAATAATTCAAAGAGCATATAGCAAAATCATAAAGGGATGCATTACCTGATTTTGTAAACTGAGACAATGTAAGGAAGAGAAAAGACCAAACAAATAATGGTGTGCACACCCAGCAAATATCAATTATAAGAAAAAAGTTTATTTGAACACCAAAAAAACCCACACTACACAAGTTAAAACCATTTAAAACCAAGAGTACAAATACATAACAGTGGTAAGACACCCCCTAGGCATGACCCACATAGGGAGTACAAAATGCCAAATGTATAATTGAAACACATATAATCCCTTGAGGCATATATCAATTAACCACGGTCCACATATACATATACCAAATGTATTGACAATCATTCAATGTTAAAAGGTAAATTGGTTAGATCAAGCAGCCTATGTAAGGCTGGAGCCTTTTTGTGAGCTCCTTACCACGGGAGTAGTTGATTCAGATTACAGCCATTTGTACCCCATGGTTTCTTTCATTGTAGGGTACACTTGATGCTATTATGCATTTTCTCTGCTGCTCAAAGACAGGTAGTATACTAACCTCTGCTACATTGGGCCCCACAAATGTTTATAATTATTCAGTTGCGTCCACTATATAATTGTCTAAGGGTCACTTCCGTCTTTCTGTCCTTCTTTCTGTCTGTCAAGGATATTCATTGGTCGCGACCTCTGTCTGTTATGGAAATCCAAGTCGCTGATTGGTCGCGGCAAAACAGTAATGACCAATCACCGACGGGCAGAGTCCTGCGGCAACATGGCCGCTCCTTCCTCCCCGCAGTCAGTGCCCGCTCCATACTCCCCTCCAGTCAGCGCTCACACAGGGTTAATGGCAGCGTTAACCGACCGCGCTATGTCACGGTGTAACGCACTCGGTTAACGCTGCTATTAACCCTGTGTGACCAACGTTTTACTATTGATGCCGCCTATGCGGCATCAATAGTAAAAGGATCTAATGTTAAAAATAATTAAAAAAATTAAAAATCGTTATATACTCACCGTCTGTCGGCCCCTCGGATCCACAACAGGCCTTTCCCGCTCGCGACGCTCCGGTAACTAGTCCATGCTGCGATCTCGCGAGATGATGACGTAGCGGTCTCGCGAGACTGCTACATCATCTCGCAAGAGGGAGACAAGGAAAAACAAGAAAGCGGCGGGAAGGTGGCGCGAATCCCCACTGGAGCCGACGCTGTGAGCCTGGGAAGGGGGAAGGTAACGTGGGAGGAGGAGGAGCAGAGCAGTCAAGGTGAGGCGCCTCAGTCCCCACGGCGAGCATGGTGCCCAGTGCTGCCGGCGCTGTACGGCCTGACTGCTGCTGCTGACAGGTGCCGGTGTGTGCGAGACCCCAGCCTGGGAGCCGGCAGGACATGTACGTGTAGGAGGGGACGGCGGCACCATGGTGGAAGAACTGTTCTGTAAAGTTGTCTCCATTATTATTAAATGCCGGGACTGTGAGGAGAGGTAAGAAGGCGTGGGGTGAGGACACCCACCTGTATATATGCTGCAGGACCTGGACGGTCACACGTTAGATGGCATGTGCCCAGTGATGGGCATCTATAGGTACAGTGTGTGCCCAGGGCTGTGCAATATACTACATGGGCTGTGCGATATACTACATGGGCTGTGCGATATACTACGTGGGATGTGCGATATACTACGTGGGCTGTGCGATATACTACGTGGGCTGGGCGATATACTACGTGGGCTGTGCAATAGGCGGTGCAATTACATACATATTCTAGAATACCCGATGCGTTAGAATCGGGCTACCATCTAGTATATTTATATGCTTCTACAGTATTTGAATTGTGTTTTTGGTCCTTCTCTATGCTTACATAGGCTGCTTGATCTAACCAATATACCTGTCTAACATTGAATGATTGTCAATACATTTGGTATATGTATATGTGGACCGTAGTTAATTGATATATGTCTCAAGAGATGATATGTGTTTCAATTATACATTTGGCATTTTGTATTCCCTATATGGGTCATGCCTAGGGGGTGTCTTACCACTGTTATGTATTTGTACTCTTGGTTTTAAATGGTTTTAACTTGTGTAGTGTGTTTTTTTTTGGGGGGGTGTTCAAATAAACTTTTTTCTTATAATTGATATTTGCTGGGTGTGCGGTGTGCACCCAATATTTGTTTGGTCTTATCTTTTCCTTTCAGACAACAATTTATGATTCTGGGCCTACTGAATTTCTGTCATAATTAAGAAATGCTGTGTTGTCATAAGCGTCCTCTTGTGTATAGTGAGTGTAGAGATATGTACTCACTCAGCTGCGGTTGAGGTAGGCACAGGAAGCGGTATTGCTGAAATGTCCAAGCAAGTTTATTAAAACTGCATAAAATGGTTTGGATAGAAAACAAACAAACAGATTTTTCCAGCACAAAAAGAATATCAAACAGGAAACACGTAGTCCATATAGTACTGCAGGTCCGCCCGCTCAGGTCAGTGTCTTAGCAACACACACTGGAGGTCTCCACACCTCCAGCCACAGACACTTAATGAGAGACTCGGCCTCCATTTTATCTGCCAAACCATGCCCCTGGGGGTTGGGATTTGTGAGCAGTCATTCCCACCCATCTCTTATGACTGCTTGTAAAACCCGGCCCTGGAATGGCGAAATAACCCTCTCAGCACTATATGGGCTGGAGCATGCTTCCCAGTTCATATCACCACAGCTAATAGCTGCGATGACACATTTCTCCCCTCAAGAACTCATCCGGTGGCCATAATACATGCCCTCTCCCTCTGCCCAAAGCCGGGGGGCTTGGCACCTTCTGCCACTAAACAGTGGATCCTCAATAGAATGTCATTATTGCCATGTAGTTTCCCTGGCCTATTGTCACGAGGCAAAAATAGGAAAACAGGAGATGAGGAATCTGGGCCCCTGAACTGCCCTGTCTTTCCTTAACTTTGGAGTACCCATGAAGGTAGGGAGGCCCAAGTCACCGACCTGTCCCTGTCTCCTGTTAAACCCTGAACTAAAGCCCCAACCTGCACCCCAGGTGGTGAACAGTGTAAACAGCACCACAAAGCAAATAAACAGGAATAAACAATATAAGAGTGAGGCGAATACGATACTGTCATGTCGGACGCTGTTCAGACCAGGTCGTCCGACAGACAGCGGTAATTCCGCTTTTGACCACTATTTGCTCATTGGCGTCTGCTAGATTTTATCTAGCTGTTCTGGGGTTAATTGACCTAATCCTCGGATTGGAAGCTGGGCCATTCCCATGGCCTTTAAATAGTTCTCCTGTTCATTGGGCGTCGCCGATTATAGCTTCTGTCTTGTGCGTTGTTATCTCGGTCTGGAGTGGAGAGCTGGTTGTTGGAGTATCGTTGCTGGTGGTGTATTTTCCTCTGTCTTATTTACTCCTTCCTATATTTGTATTTATTTTGCCCTGCACATTTATAGTGTATTCCTGAGTGACTGCGGCGTGGTGTATATTTCCCTTTATCCTTGTCTGTGCTAACTGTGGGTATTGGAATATAACCTCTTCACTGGGTGGAGGGCGGAGTTATCAGCCTAGGGTTAAAACAGGAGTTAGGGCGAGGGTCGAGGCCTGGACATGCACACCATCAGTGTAAACTCCAGGTAGAGGGTCAGTCAGGATTTCCCTAGTCTGAGGGAAACTGCAGGGGCCCGGGTTATTAGCTCGCTCACCTAGTCTCCCCGTGACATTATAATCGGCCAATGTCACGGGGAGACTAGGTGAGCGAGCTAAAAACCCACAAAATGCACAAACTATAAAAACTCAGAACTTAGCTTGTGCACGCAGCAGCTGACTCCACAACACAGATTGTACAGCAAGAGAGCTCCAAACACCAGACTTGGCTGACACTAGGGAGCTGCTGCTGCGAGGTTGGTCTCCTAGAAGGACCCGTATAACCAACAGTCAGCTGATGCACCAGGTGACCTTATAAAGGATGGTGGGAGTGATCACAAACATCAGCTGACCCAGCAGCAATGCAATAACACTAGCAGCCACGGGGGGGGGGGGGTCTTCATTAACCCCCGATGACCAGAAAGGAAAAAAGGTTTAAATCAGAGGGAAACCAGATTTGACTGAGATCCAAACATGGATCGTGACACCTATGCTCCACATGGGAGTTAAAATCCTGAAGTGTTAGGAACCACCTTGTCACTTGGACATTGTTACCTTTCTTCTCCCTCATACACTTCAGTGGGGCATGGTCTGACATTAGTCTGAGCCTCCTGCCTAAGGCTACAGTCACACTATCAGTATTTGGTCAGTATTTTACATCAGTATCTGTAAGCCAAAACCAGGAGTGGGTGATAAATGCAGAAGTGGTGCATAGGTTTCTATTATACTTTTCCTCTAATTGTTCCACTCCTGGTTTTGGCTTACAAATACCATAGCTCCCAACCGTCCCGCATTGTCCCTGGTTTGGAGCCTGTGCCCCGCTGCCCCGCGCAGGACGCTCTGATCCCGCACCTGCAGACAGCAGGACCGACACTCCCCGGGCCTTACCCTGCCTTCCGTATGGCTGCCTGCTTTCTGCGCCCAGGACCTGTGATGAGGTCACAGGAGGGGAGGAGTCAGGGGTCACATGATCGGGACCTCCGAAGTTGTGCTGGTTGCCAATTTGCCGCTGCAGGATGAGGTAAGTAATGCTGTGTGTGAGGTCATGAGGTGTACAGTGTGGATGTAGCAGAGCCGTGTGTGTGGTGTACGGAGCGGAGCCATGTGTGTACGAGGTGTACGGAGCGGAGCCGTGTGTGTGCGAGGTGTGCGGAGCGGAGCCGTGTGTGTGCGAGGTGTGCGGAGCGGAGCCGTGTGTGTGCGAAGTGTGCGGAGCCGTGTGTGCGAGGTGTACGGAGCGGAGCCGTGTGTGTACGAGGTGTGCGGAGCGGAGCCGTGTGTGTACGAGGTGTGCAGAGCCGTGTGTGTATGAGGTGTTCGGAGCGGAGCCGTGTGTGCGAGGTGTGCGGAGCCGTGTGTGTGCGAGGTGTACGGAGCGAAGCCGTGTGTGCGCGAGGTGTGCGGAGCGGAGCCGTGTGTGTACGAGGTGTGCGGAGCGGAGCCGTGTGTGTACGAGGTGTGCGGAGCGGAGCCGGGTGTGTGCGAGGTGTGCGGAGCCGTGTGTGTACGAGGTGTGCGGAGCCGTGTGTGTGCGAGGTGTACGGAGCGGAGCCATGTGAGTGTGCGAGGTGTGCAGAGCGGAGCCGTGTGTGTACGAGGTGTGCGGAGCCGTGTGTGTACGAGGTGTGCGGAGCCGTGTGTGTGCGAGGTGTACGGAGCGGAGCCGTGTGTGTGCGAGGTGTGCGGAGCGGAGCCGTGTGTGTGCGAGGTGTGCGGAGCGGAGCCGTGTGTGTGCGAGGTGTGCGGAGCGGAGCCGTGTGTGTACGAGGTGTGCGGAGCCGTGTGTGTATGAGGTGTACGGAGCCGTGTGTATGCGAGGTGTACGGAGCGGAGCCATGTGTGTGCGAGGTGTACGGAGCGGAGCCGTGTGTGTATGAGGTGTACGGAGCGGAGCTAAATGTGTACGAGGTGTACGGAGCGGAGCCGTGTGTGTACGGAGTGGAGCCGTGTGTGTACGAGGTGTACGGAGCGGAGCTAAATGTGTACGAGGTGTATGGAGCGGAGCTGAATGTGTACGAGGTGTATGGAGCGGAGCTGAATGTGTACGAGGTGTATGGAGTGGAGCGCGTGTGTACGGAGCGGAGCCGTGTGTGCAAAGTGTACGGAGCGCAGCCGCGTGTAGGAGTAGCTATGTGTGGCCATTATATGGTACGAAGTATCATGTGCGGTCATTATACAGTATGGAGCATCATGTGCGGTCATTATACAGTATGGAGCATCATGTGGGGTCATTATACAGTATGGAGCATCATGTGGGGTCATTATACAGTATGGAGCATCATGTGGGGTCATTATACAGTATGGAGCATCATGTGCGGTCATTATACAGTATGGGGCATCATGTGTGGCCATTATACAGTATGGAGCATCATGTGGGGTCATTATACAGTATGGAGCATCATGTGGGGTCATTATAGAGTATGGAGCATCATGTGGGGTCATTATACAGTATGGAGCATCATGTGGGGTCATTATACAGTATGGAGCATCATGTGCGGTCATTATACAGTATGGAGCATCATGTGCGGTCATTATACAGTATGTAGCATCATGTGCGGTCATTATACATTATGGAGCATCATGTGCGGTCATTATACAGTATGGAGCATCATGTGCGGTCATTATACGGTATGTGTGGTCATCATACAGTATGGAGCATCATGTGTGGTCATCATACAGTATGGAGCATCATGTGTGGCCATTATACAGTATGGAGCATCATGTGTGGCCATTATACAGTATGGTGCACTGTGTGGCCATATTCTTTTGTTTATAATTATTGTATGTGAAACAGTGTGATCAGCAGTGCTAAATGGGTGTGGTTGGGACGTGCATATGGGTGTGACTAATTATGAATGGGTGTGGTCAGAGGCGTGGCCTAAAATTTGCCGCATTGCGCGCCGCAAACTTTGTCCCTCTTTCCCATCTTCAAAAGTTGGGAGGTATGCAAATACTGATGTAAAATACTGACCAAATACTGCTAGTGTGACGGCAGCCTAAGAGATAGTACCTTAGAAAGTCCAATGCCCACTTGATGGCGAAATATTCCTTTTCCACTATGGAATCGTTTTTCTTGCAGGATGACTACTTCTGGCTAAGATACATTATGGGGTGCTCTTCCCCATTCAACTTTTGAGAATACACAGCGCCCAGCCCAACATCCAGCGTAGTATCCGTCTGGACCACAAACTCCTTGGAGAAATCGGACACTACCAGCAGCGGCTGTTTACCCAGGGCCAGCTTCAGTTCCTGGAAGGCTGTTTCCGCTTCTGGCCAAACTTAGCCATAGCCGACTTTGTCCCTTTAAGGAGGCATGTCAGAGAAGTTCGGGATTAACCAGCATTAATAGCCCACCCTGACCAACTTCTTTGAGAGCGGTTGACTCCAGCCCTGGATCACCTCAACTTTATTTATCTGGGGCTTTATTTTGCCCGTGGCTACAACGTAGCCCAAGTATCTCGCTTCCTCCATTCCCAAGGTGCACTTCTTCAGGTTTATGGAAAACCCTGCCTTCTGTAGAGCATCAAATATCACTTGGACCTTGGTCAGATGGCTTCCCCAATCCTGGCTGAAGACCACAATATTGTCCAGGTAGGCCGCTGCGTACCTCTTATGGGGAGCTAGCATCTGATCCATAGCTGTCTGGAATTTTGCTGGAGTGCCTTGGAACCCAAACGGCATCCTTGTGTATTGGAAGCACCCATCTGGTGCTGAAAAGGCAGTCTTCTCTTTGGCATCTTGGGACATGGGAATTTGCCAATACCCTTTTGTGAGGTCAATAGTAATAATATACCGAGCCGGCCCTAGCCTCTCAATTAACTCATCGACCTGTGGCATTGGGTGTGCATCGGATTTAGACACTTCGTTCAGCTTCCTATAGTTGTTGCAGAATCATCATTCCCATCCAGTTTTGGCACTAACATGGACCAGCCACTTTTGGATTCCTTGATGACTCTCAGGCTTAGCATCTGCTTCACCTTCTTTGAGATCACTTCTCGGCGGGCTTCGGGAATCCGATAAGGCTTCAAGTCAACCCGGACATGAGGCTCCGTTAGGACCTCATGCTCTACTACCTTCGTACAACCTGGAAGTTCCAAGAACAGATCCCTGTTATGATGCTGCAACTCTCGGCACTGATGCTTCTGCAAGCAGGATAAAGTATCTGCCACCTTGACATCATCCGCACTGACATTAGACTTGGCCAGCAGACAAGGAGCTTCCCCGGATTCTCTGTCCTGCCATGGTTTAATCAGGTTCACGTGGTACACCTGGTAGGGCTTTCGCTTCCCCAGTTGGTGTATTTTTAGTTGATATCAGCTTCCCAGGATTCCTTCACCACATCCAGGAGTCATCGAGGGTGTCGTTCATAGAGCAGTTGAAATGAGGAGAAGCCGGTGGAAGTTTGGGGAACTTCCCTGATGGAGAACAGCAGGTAAGGAAGCAGACAATCCCATTCTCAGCTGTCCTTCTCCACTGCTTTTTTTAGCGTCGCCTTCAGAGATTTGTTAAACCTTTCCACCAGTCCATCAGTCTAGGGATGATATACTGAGGTTCTGAAATTTGCAAGGGCTTGCACAGCTCCCTCATTACCTTCGACATGAATGGGGTTCCTTGGTCCATTAGTATCTCCTTCGGCAGCCCAGTTCGGGAGATGATTTGGATCAGCTCCTTAGAGATACACTTGGCAGAGGCAATTCTCAAGGGTACCGCCTCTGGGTACCGGGTGTAATAATCCAGGACCACCAATATATATTGATATCCTCTTCTGGATTTCACAAGGGGTTCCACTATCCGCTCAAATGGCACATCGATGATGGGCAACTGTACCAGAGGACTGCGAAAACGGTAATTAGTTCTTACCGGTAACTGTGTTTCCAGGAATCCACCTGACAGCACCATTGGAGGACGTCCTTCTTACCCTCAGTGGGACAGGAACAACAAGCGGTTAAAAGGACCCTCCCCACTCCACCCACCAGTGATTTTCTAAGTACCACATCTGGATGGATGCAAAAAGAGAGTTTATTAACAGTTATAGACCAATGTTACATCACATTAGACAATAGTATAAACTTGCAGTGGGAGGGAACTAGTAGTGCTGTCATGTGGATTCCTGGAAACACAATTACCGGTAAGAACTAATTACCGTTTTCCAGTTCACCACCTGACAGCACCATTGGAGGAATACCAAAGGATGTTTAACTTAGGGTGGGACTATTGCATGTAAAACTTTTCTACCAAAAGCTAACTGGTCAGATACGACATCTAATTTATAGTGTCTAGCAAAGGTAGAAAGACTAGTCCAAGTCGCCGCCCTACAGATTTGCTCAGCTGAGGCTCCCCCCTTCTCTGCCCATGATGTAGAGATAGCTCGTGTTGAATGGGCCCTAAGAGTGTCTGGGGGATCTTCCCCTTGGTCTGTATATGCTAGGCTTATCATGGTTTTAATCCACCTAGCGATGGTTGATTTTGCTGCTTCACAACCCCTATTTGGACCACCATACTGTACGAACAAGTTAGTGTCCTGTCTCCAACTCTCAGTCGCCCCCAGGTATTTTAGAACAGTCTCCCTAACGTCAAGGTTATGGTAGACCCCTTCTTTTGCATTTCTAGGGTGTTGGCAGAATGAAGGAAGGATTATTTCCTGATTTATATTGGTTGAGGACACCACCTTGGGGAGGAAAGCTGGGTTAAGTTTTAAGACTATCCTGTCGTCAAAAATTTGAAGATATGGGTTCTGGGTGGAAAGAGCCTGCATCTCACCCAGCCTTTTAGCTGACGTGATGGCAATCAGGAAGGCAGTTTTAAAGGAGAGATTGGCTATGCTCATATCTTCTGATAACAAGTATGGGGTTTTACATAGAGTGTTAAGGACCAGGTTTAGGTCCCAAGGAGGAGTTGATTTCCTCACAAGTGGCCTCATTCTCTGTGTGGCCCTGGAAAATCTTGCTATCCAGGGATGGGAGGCTAGTGATGTATCAAAAAAGACACTAAGCACTGCAATCTGTACTTTTAGAGTACTAGGTCGAAGGCCCTTGTCAAATCCGAGTTGCAGGAAGTCGAGGATTCTGGGAATGTCTGGTTTTGAAACATCCACAGAAACCCCTCCCAGAAAGGAACAATACCGCTTCCAGATTTTGTTGTAAATCGCCGAAGTCACCGGTTTTCTGCTTGCCTGGAGTGTGGTAATGACATCTTCTGACAGGCCTCTGGATCTTAAGGTTTGCCGTTCAGGATCCAAGCAGATAGGTGAAGAGAGTCTGGGTTCTTGTGGAACACCGGCCCTTGTAGAAGAAGGTCCTGCCTGTTTGGTAATAAGACTGGTCTCTCTGTTGACATTCTGGACAGTAGAGAAAACCAGCTCCTTTTTGGCCAAAAAGGAACCACCAGGATTACGGTTGCTCCCTCGTCTCGTATCTTCCTGAGTGTCTTCGGTATCAGAGGAAGAGGTGGGAATGCGTACAGGAGAACTTCTCCCCAAAACTGAGACAAGGCGTCTACTGCAGTGGCTCCGTCTAAAGGATTGAGCGAGAAAAATGCTCTGGTCTTTGTATTTGACCTGGTGGCAAAAAGGTCCACCTGAGGTGTTCCCCATTTCTGGCACAGACTGCTGAATACTTCCGGGTTCAGTTCCCATTCTCTGGGATGTACCGACGTTCTGCTCAAGAAATCTGCTATTTGATTCTTGGTGCCTTCCAGGTGAACTGCCGAGATGGATTTGACCGATTTCTCCGCCCATCTGAAAATCTGGTCTGCTAAGTGTTGCAGTGGTGGATGCTTCAGACCCCCCTGGTGTCTCAGAAATGCCACTGCTGTGACATTGTCGGACAGTATTCTTACGTGTCTTCCCCTGACCTGTGATTGGGCCTGGTACAACACCTTCCAGATCGCATACAGCTCCCTGAAATTTGATGACCTTGCGGCAATCTGAGGAGACCATTCTCCCTGATAATATGTTCTTCCTATATGACCGCCCCATCCGTATTGACTGGCGTCTGTGGTAACCGTAACACAGGGATCAAGTATCCAAGGAACTCCCTCTCTCAGGTTTTCCGGTGTGGTCCACCAGGTTAGGGATCTCTTCACTGACGGAGACACAATCATCTTCCTGTCTAGGGAACTCTGTTTTCTGTTCCAAGATCCCAAGACTTCTTTCTGTAACTCCCGCGAGTGGAATTGGCTCCATTTCACACAGGGTATGCATGCTGTCATGAAGCCGAGTATCCTCATTGCCTCTCTAATGGACGGGGTACTTCTTCTGAATTGCTGAATGTGCCTGATCAAGGCCTCTTGTCTGTCTTCTGGTAAGAAAGATGTTTTTAGATTGGAATCCAAAATCACCCCCAAAAATGTTATTCTGGAATCTGGGACCAGGCAGGATTTCTTTCATTTCACAATCCACCCCAGATCCTGCAGGATGGAAAGAGTGAAGTTGCAATCTATTCTGAGGAGTTTCTCTGATCTCACCATTATCAGAAAGTCGTCCAGATATGGTACTATGGTCACATTCTGGTTTCTTAGATAGGCCACAACTTCCGACATCAGTTTGGTAAATATCATGGGCGCCGAAGCAAGCCCGAAGGGGAGACATCTGAACTGGAAGTGATGTAATATCCCCTCGTTCATTAGGGCAAATCTTAGGAATTTTTGGTAGGAAGGACATGATAGTATGCATTGCTTAGGTCTAAGGTGCACATCACCATGTCCTTGTCTATAAGAGGCGTTGTGGATTTTATAGATTCCATCCTGAATCTTTTGTACCGGACCCATCTGTTTAGTGGTTTTAAATTTATCATCGTCCGGGAGTCCCCAGACGGTTTCTTTATTGAAAACAAATGGGAATAATGGCCTTTGTGGGAACTGGAATAATCGCCTCTAACTCCAACAACTCCTGAATGTTTGCCCACATGGAGGAGTCTGAGAGCGGACATGGTCGGGTTACCACAAATCTTTCGGGGGGACTGCTGGAGAACTCTAGTTTGTATCCCTGAGCAATCACCTGCAGAATCCACGGATTTTGGGATATTTTCTGCCAACCCCCTAGAAATGTTTGTAACCGAACACCCACCTTGATGTCATTTGTTTGGCTTTGGTGTACCTGCACTTGGAAAGATGGAGTCTCTACCCTTTCCACCCTTGGGATAAGACCACCTCCCAGTCTTCCCTTTCCCCCTGTAGTCTGTCCTCTGACTAGGTCGGGCTCTACGAAAGGGCTGGTACTTTTTTGTATTCTCCTCAGGGAACCCCTTCTTTTTATCTGAGGCTTTTTCTAAGATTTCATCTAGAATAGGCCCAAATACTTTATTCCCTGAGAATGGGATTCCGCACAATTTATTTTTTGACTGGATATCCCCTGACCAGGTTTTTAGCCAGATGGCTCTTCTGGCCGCGTTGGACAAGGATTCGCTTCTGGCCGCGAAGCGTACTGATTCAGCAGACGCGTCTGCCATAAAGCCTGTTGCAAGTTTAAGCAATGGCAGGGATTTGAGAATAACATCTCTGAAAGTCTTTGCTTTGAGATGTTCCTCCAAATCGTCAATCCATAGATGCATTGACCGGGCCACAGATGTTGCCGCTATATTGGCCCGTATTATTGCTGGGGAGGACTCCCAAGTTCTCCTGAGCAGACCATCTGCTTTGCGATCCATGGGATCTTTTAATGCGGAGGAGTCCTCAAATGGGATTGAGGTCTTCTTCGCCACTTTTGCTAGCGGAACATCAATTTTGGGGACTTCATCCCACACTTTAATGTCCTCTGGATTATAGGGCAAACGGAGTCTAAAATCCCTGGGTACCACTAGTCTCTTCTCCGCTTCTTGCCATTCTTCCAGGATCATGGAACGGATGTGGTTGTTAACGGGAAAAACCTTCGTGACCTGGGCATGCAATCCGCCAAACATGTCGTCCTGGATCGAGGTCTCCTCTGGCGTATCCTGTAACTGCATGGTGTTATGTACAGCATAAAGAAGCTCATCTGTGTCCGCCGCAGAGAAGAGATATCCTTTCCCTCTGCCCAATGATCCGTCTCTTTCTTCCTGATCAGAATCTTCCGAAACCTCTCCCTCGGAAGAGGGGCTAGACTCCCTCGGCCTCTTCCGTGAGGCTTGCGGTTCTGACTGAGATGCCTGGGGAAGATTCAAGCTTGAGATGGAAGCCTGAACCTCCTGCCGAATCATTGTCCTCATACTGGATAGTAACGCAGTCTGTTCATCACCCACAATCTTGGATGTACACGATTTGCACAACGGCTTCCGCCAATTTTCTGGAAACTTAGTGGCACATATTGGGCATTTATTTTTTCCAGATTTTTTCCTTTCGGATGTGGGTATGGGAGGCTCTGCCTAGGATAGATAGAGATACATATGGAATGCGTAGATAGGGAAGCAGGGGGAGGGGTGAGCCTTGTGGTATGGCTTTACATAGCCCACTCACGTGCCCTTGAAGCTGGTCAGTACCCTCAGGCCTGGCAGTCTCCTCCATATTGAGGACAATCTTAGCCGTGTAACCGAGTGCTCCTTTATCAGGATGGCCGGCGGCATACAGACCCCCTTAGTGAGTTTATATAGGAATTACCTGGTTGATCCTGCCCTCCTTACCGCCGCTGCGGTAAACGCGCTGTACACCTCACCGAGGCCGGCGCTGCTGCCGACGCCATTCCCCGCGCTGGCCGCGACCGGAAGTGATGCGGCCGTCGCGGCCAGAAGTGACGCGGCCGCTGGACCCGGAAGTGGCCGCTTGGAAGCGGTCGCTGGAGAAGCTGCGGCCACATGCTGGAGCTGGTCACGCTGAGCGGCCATTGCCCTGACTTCCCGGCAGGCAGGCACCTGGACCGAGAGCCCCCAATGAGGAGGAAGCGGACCCGACCCCAGGAGCAGCGATACACTGGGGAGGCTGAGGGACCCCCCATCGCAGGTATCAGCCGCAGATTTCTTGCGGCAGGGAAGGGAAAGGCTGGGCCCCCCGATCCCCACCATCTGCACAGCACCGTTGGAGGATATGCTTGCCATTCCTATCCGCAGTGGGACAGGAAAAACACTGGTGGGTGGAGTGGGGAGGGTAAGAAGGACGTCCTCCAATGGTGCCGTCAGGTGGTGAACTGGAAACTGGGCTTCTGGGGAGGTCAGCTGGCACGTGGAGCAGGAATGACAATAGTTCATAATTTCTCTGTAACACCTAGGCCAGTAGAATCTCTGCAGAATGTGCTCCTGGGTCTTATCTGCCCCCAGGTGACCACCCAACACATGGGAATAAGCCATGTCTAACACCCTGCGTCTATAGGGCCCTGGCACCAGTAACTGCTCTATCACCTCACCTCTTGGCTTGGTTACCCTATAAAGCAGATCACCAATCACAGCAAAATGAGGGAACCGACTGTGGGCCCTCGACTCCAGAGGCACACCATTTAATACAGTAATATTTTCAAATGCCCCTTTAAAAGTTAGGTCCCTGAGTTGTGCAGTTACAAACTTTCCCCTGTACAATTCCAGCTCAGGGACATTGGCCTCGGTGGATGCTGCCTCATCCTCGTCACCAACAAGCACACAAAATGGAAACCTGTCATCCGCAGCCTGCGATGAGGTTTCTTTGGGAGCAACCTGGCTGTTGTCCAGACAACCAGATGTCCTCCCTTTTCCACACAAGTCCAAAAATAATACAAAATCCTGCCCTATTATAATAGGGTGCAAGAGGTCCTTGACCACGCCGACCTCATGGGACTATCAGACACATTTTGTGTTTGCGACCACTTGGGTCACAGGATAGTCCTTACCGTCGCTAGGTAGGGATAGAGCGGACGCCCTCCCTCTTTCCAGGAATCAGCTGATGGGGAATGATGGCCCTCACTAGGGTTACCAAACCCCCTGAGTCCAGCAGACCAGTCATTTGCACCCCGTTTACTGTCACGGGGCATGCCTGCGGCACCTCTTCCATTTGGCGGACAGCACTGTAAGCCAGATATGTAAAATACGGTCAGCGCTGTCCTGTGTTGCAATCCATTGGTTCGGTGGTCATGGGACAGCGGGCAGCTATGCGGCCAGGGGTATGACAACAACAACAAATTACACTATGGGAAGGGACCTTGGACACTAACTCCGATGCTCTTGGATGCCCCCCAGGTGTGGCTCTAGCTCCCCTCTTTTGGGTCTCAGCCCCGCTTTGGGAACACCAGAATGGGGATGCTACAACCCCTTGCTTCCCCACAGAACTCTTGATCTCCTGGTACCTCTCCACCAGGCTCACTAGGTCATGAGCATTACAGGGATCTCCCTGGGCAACCCAGGATTGAACCGCCCTTGGAAGGGAGTGTATTAACCTGTCTTAACCATCTGTGCTCTGGAGCAAGACTCAGGTTGCAACCATTTTTGGACCAGGTGTAGGAGGTCAAACATATGGGACCAGGGAGGTTTGTCACTGCAATAGGCCCAGTGGTGCACTCGCTGCGCCCTAACAGTCAGAGTCACTCCTAAGCGTGCCAAGATCTGTTTTCAACTTGGCATTCTCTTTAGTGTCCTGCAAGGCCAAGTCATAATAGGCCTTTTGCGGTTCACCTGTTAAATATGACGCCAGGACCTCTGCCCACTGCTGCGGAGGCAATTTTTCCTTCCTGTCACCCTCTCGAAAACTGTCAGGAATGTCTCGACGTCATCCCCTAGAGTTATCTTTTGCAACGCTCTTCTTACCATCTTCCGGGTGTATGAGTTGTCATCTGTAGTTGGGGAGGAGACTGCCGGCCTCCCACAAATCGCCTCTGCGAGAAGTTCCATTTGTCGCCTTAGCGCCTCCTGCTGTGGCCACTTTCGTTGTAGCTTCTGTGCCAACAGCCTATTCATTTCCTGTTTTGCCATTTGCTACTGTTGACTAGCGAACTGTTGCTGTTGTTGCACCTGGACCAAATGCTTTACAAGCTCCTCCATGTTGTCAGATTTCCCTCCTGCAGCCGCTTTCACCCAGGACATGCGGTTTCGGCAGTTACACTGCCTCTTGGGAGTCGTGCCCGTTCTTCTAGCACCAATTGTTAAGATGTATGCTCACACAGCTGTTGTTGAGGTAGGCACGGGAAGCGGTATTGCTGAAATGTCCAAGCAAGTTTATTAAAACTGCATAAACCGCTCCGGATAGAAAACAAACGAACAGCCAAAGTGAAAACAAATAGAAAACAAGTAGTCCATATAGTACTGCGGGTCCGCCCGCTCAGGTCAGTGCCTTTAGCAACACACACTGGAAGTCTTCACACCTCCAGCCACAGACACTGAATGAGAGTCTCAGCCTCCATTCCATTTTGTCTGCCAAACCAGGCCCCTGGGGGTTGGGTTTTGTGAGCAGTCATTCCCACCCATCTCTTATGACTGCTCGTAAACCCAGCACTGGAATGGCCAAATAACTCTCTCACCATTATGTGTGCTGGAACATGCTTCTAAGCTCACATCACTGCAGCTAATAGTTGCGATGACACATATCTCCTCTCAAGGACTCGATGAGCGGCCATCTTACATGAGCCATATGGGGAATTGGCCCAGCCGTGCCCGACAGGCTGTATTTCAGGTGCTGCAATGGACCTGGAAGAGACATTTTCAGAACTCCAGGTGGAAGACTTCGTTTGGGCTGAGTTCCCACTTTGTCTGGTCTGGTCAGGTTGCTGGGCCCCCATACCTTGCTGCCATACAGCAGTATAGGGGTGATGACACTGTCAAATATCAGACTCTCACCTGTAGTTTGAGATGGTACAGTTGTCTTCTGATGGCGTAGAAGGTTTTGCACGGTTTTATTTTCAGGGCCTCTGCTGCTTGATTGAGGATCCCAGTTTGGATCTGAGATAGGTATAGCTGCTGGTCTCCTCCAGTGTGGAGCCATTTAATGTGAGGGAAGGAGAGGGGATTTTGTTCTGGTTCCTTTTCTGAAACACCAAGAATTTGGTCTGCTTTTGGTCGGTGGGCTGCAGCCATGTGGTGCTGAATGTTCCCAGCAATGCCAGACTATCTTGGAGGCCTTTCTAGGTTGAGAAGAGTAGCAGGATATCATTTTTGTACAGCAAGAACTTCACCTTTTGGCAGGGCTGCCACTAGAAATTTTGGGGCCCCATACTGGCAAAATTTTCGGGGCCCCCTTGAGACTCCACCCCAGGCTCCACCCCAGCCCCGCCTCCACCCCTCGAACTGTCCACAGTCCCACCGTTCTCTCTTGGAAAAAACTCTACTTCTCACCTATCACACATTAACAGTTCCCATCATCAGATCACACATATAGCCAGCAGCTTTTGTTTTGGCCAAAAGATTTTTTAAGCCACCACCATAACACGGTAGACACTTTTGGCCGGGCCCTACTATACTGTAACCTACTAAATATTTGTTAAAATATGCAATACAATTTAGGTATATTTTTAATTATTTTTCAATTTTTAAAATGACCAATAATATCACATACAAGGAACAAATACAACACCATGACCAGACCACATATTACCACCAGTGACCGAATAATATCACATACAAGGAACAAATACCATAGTAATCATGCCTCCATGTCTTTCATCCTGCACCGTGTCTCCAATGATACCGTGTATCTCCATTCTGCCCCGTGTCTCCAATCATGCCCGTATCTCCATTCTGCCCCGTGTCTCCAATCATGCCCGTATCTCCATTCTGCCCCCTATGGCTCCAATAATGCCCCCATGTCTCCAATCATGCCCCGTCTCTCCATTCTGCCCCATCTGTCTCCAGTCATGCCCCCAGTGTCTCCAGTCATGCCCCCAGTGTCTCCAGTCATGCTCTGTATCTCCATTCTGCCCTGGTGTCCAGCATTCTGCCCCTGTATCCAGCATTCTGCCCGTGTCTCAGTCTGCCCCTCGTGTCCAGCATTCTGCCCCTCGTGTCCAGCATTCTGCCCCCGTGGCCAGCATTCTGCCCCCGTGGCCAGCATTCTGCCCCCGTGTCCAGCATTCTGCCCCCGTGTCCAGCATTCTGCCCATCATGTCCAGCATTCTGCCCCATGTCTCAGTCTTTCCCCGTGTCCAGCATTCTGCTCCCGCGTCCAGCATTCTGCCCCTCGTGTCCAGCATTCTGCCCCCGTGTCCAGCATTCTGCCCCCGTGTCCAGCATTCTGCCCCCGTGTCCAGCATTCTGCCCCCGTGTCCAGCATCTCTACCCCAGCGTGTCCAGCATTCTGCCCCTGTGGCCAGCATTCTGCCCCTGTGGCCCAACATTCTGCCCCTGTGGCACAGCATTCTGCCCCAGCGTGGCCAGCATTCTGCCCCAGCGTGTCCAGCATTCTGCCCCAGCGTGTCCAGCATTCTGCCCCAGCGTGTCCAGCATCTCTGCTCCAGCGTGTCCAGCATCTCTGCTCCAGCGTGTCCAGCATCTCTGCTCCAGCGTGTCCAGCATTCTGCCCCTGTGTCCACCATCTCTGCCCCAGAGAAAAACAAAAAAACACGAGTTCTTACCTGGCCGTGCACCTGCGGCGGGCGAAGCTCACTCCCTCCACGCAGGTGAAGCACGCACTCGCCGGTGGCTGACTGACGTTAGACGCCGGCGACATGCGCACTGTGGCTCAACTCAGCTGCCAGCCTCCGACTGGGTGCCGCAGCGCCTGCAGGGGAGACCCGGTGAGCAGATGAGACGGGGCTCGATGCGGGCCCCCTCTGCCCACCGGGCCCCATACGCCAGTCATGGCTGTAATGCCCTGATGGCGGCCCTGCCTTTTGGTCCTGCAGACTAAGGCCTGTGGCGGAGGAGAATTCTATAGCTGCAGCCAGTCCATTTATGTAGATGTTGAAAAGGGTTGTGCTCAGGCAGTGTCTGACCCCGCAGCCCTGTATGAAGAAAGCCATTTTTTTCCCATTCAACTTCATGTTGCAATGGTTCTCAGTGTATGAGTGTCACGCTGGATGAAGGATAAGTAAGTGCACAATAAAGGGAAGAGGGAAGGGGGAGCCTAAACACTAGGAAGAGGGGAGTGGAGACCCCTAGGCAGATCTAAAATCACCCTGTCTGCCCTAAATGTCCCTTATATAGATTTTGCATCTATCACAGAGCAGGAACCTAATCCCTGCCTGACCCTAGTGATAGGCCCTACATAGGGAGGGGACAGGGTAGGCTTTAGTAAGTCCCCACTAAAACTAAAGACAGAGAGGGTGGGGGAAAACAGCCTGAGAAGACAACCGAGATGTCACACCAGCAATCCTCCTATTGTCCTAATGGAAGAGGCTAACCTACTGCTCGAACTTCCAACAAGACTGAGGCAAGTATGAGCTAATACCCGCACCATGCTGCAGCAATTGAATGTATTTAAACCTTCAGCACAGGTGTGTGATTCACCGCAGAAGGTGGAGGTAACTATTGGGTCCTAGAGGAAGAAGGATATTACTCCATAACAGAGATGCAAAAATCAAAAAGGTGTTTGAGCTAAACGCAAAAACCTTCTACATCCAGATCCAGGATGAATTTCTGTCACACCTGACACACCTGTGACAGAGTTCTTGATGACGTCACAGGTTCTGCCACGTATTCCACTCTCTAGGAGTTTCAGGAACAAGCCGGGGTGCCACATTGAGTCAAAGACCTTCTTAAAGTCCACGAAACATGCTAATATTTAACCTTGTTTTTTGCTTTTGTAGCATTTTGTTGAGTCCTTCTCCGTCCCTGGCTTCCTGGATGGGATCCAAATAAATAACACGCAGCACAAAGGTTGTGTGTTCATAGACAGGGATAGCCCTGGAGCCCGCGCCTCTCCTCACTGGGCGCTCCCCCTTCTTTATATAGATAAAAAGTTTAGACATTTTACAGACATGCGCACAAGCGCTCATATTTCACAATCACTTACAAAGCAAATCTTATTCTAGTGAAAAAGTTACAATTATTTGGCATGTAGATAAAAAGCTACAATATCAAGGAGGAATGTGCGCGTGATTACTAACAAAACAAAGAAAATGTCAAGTTTGCAGAAATATTTCTTGTTGTATACCAGATTTCTCAAGAAGAACACAAAATGGATTCCCCGGTTCAGTCTGATCTCCACAATTCCCCCCTTTGACATATTCTTTTTTTTTTTTTTTACCACAGGGCCAAAGACAAAGCCTTTATTTTTTTTGGTATTACACATGCACACACTTATATTATTAAGAGAATCAAATCTAGTATTAATTCTTCTATCGCAAATTATTTTCTTCTTTAGCAGTATACTAAAATATAAAAACAAAAATTAGTACGGTAATATTAATTAGAATCACTAGAGGATAACATAAGAATAAAGAAAAAAAATTTATACTCTTGCATCTATTACACAAAATTTATCTGTGCATACTGAGATACCCTTGAGCACAATCTTGAATAATACATATATAATTACAATAATTATAACTATATGTATTATGCTCTGCATGATCCCAGCAACCCACCCACCGATCCCTCTGAACCAGTTGGCTGGGTTAAGAAATGAGAAGGTATCAGACCACCAGCTATCCTTATTCTGGTCATTGTCTTTGTCATACTGATCTCTGAGCCGTTGTACATCCTTTAATTTAAATGTCATACTCATAATACTATTCGGGTCTATATAATGACAACAGGTGGGTCCAATGATTTGACACATACCCCCTTGTGAGGCAGTTAAGTAATCCAATACCAGAGTATGTTGGTTGATGACTATTATAAGCTGGTTCTGTACAGCTATACTAGTGTTTAGTATATCCAATATATCCCAGATCTGATCATCTAGATAATCCGTGGCTCTAACTAATTTATCCCACATTTGTGTTAACATAGGATAAATAAAAATGGTACTAGCAATTTTGTTAGGAATTCCCATTTGTACTATATGTGGCCTCCCCGAAGGACGTGGTGAGTTGTCTGCAGCTCTTTTATACAGTGTGTGCTTGGGCACGGCTTGCATATTCACTTGTTTATTTGAAATTATGAAAGTAGCCGGGGTTAGGCGTCCTAATGTACAAGTACCCTTTATACCTACGGGAAGCCATTTATATGCTCCTTCTCCGCATATCCAAAATGTACCTTCAGGCAGATCCCATAAAGCTGAGTGCTGTAATACCAATCTATGAGCCAAATCCACAAAACTAGATACATTCTGAAGCATACACCAAGAGGGTTTTTGTCCCAAGGGGCTACAGTACCCGGCTGCGGGATTCCCACATACAGGCATTCCTTTGACATACTCATCGGATTCATTACAAATCAGGTTTCCTGGCTTACTTGTACAACTGTTTGCATCACCTTGGGGGAACAACTCAGAATGTTCCCATTTTCTATTATGTATGTATCTTTCCAATACTACAGGTTTGAAGGCATCAGAGGAAGGGACGGTTGTACTGAAACTGAGCTGTAGATTTTCTGTGGGGACCTGTCCTAAATCAGTTAATCTAGTCTTATTTCTAGGTACCCATTTTCCTCCCCTGAATGCTAAATATTGTAGATGTGTATTACTCCCTGAGAGATTACCCTGCCACCAAGGAAATTCTACCCATCCCACAATTGGTATGGCGATTGTAGTATTCCACAGCCTAGTATTACCAGTTTGGTTGTTGGCCAGTTTGTCTGAACAATTAGGCCAAGCGAATATTTCTTCAACTGACACGGGAACTGCTAGAAAAGGTATACTTGTGGCTGATACTGGTGAATGGGTACAGATCCAACAATCTGCCAGGGGTTGCGTATTATTTAACAAGTCATGTACTAATTTTCTATGATGTTGTACGAATCTATTGTTCAAAGGGGCTAGAGAATTCAGTCTTTCCCATGCCTTCGTCGTGGTTAATACTATTAGCATCAATATCATGAGTTTTATACTGCTCTTTTGCAATGGCTTGCATGTATCCATGATGCCTTTCCTTCAAGCTTGACTGATGTAGGTGTTGTCAACAGGACTTGAAAGGGTCCGTCAAATCTTGGTTCAAGAGCCTTTCTGGTGTGTCTTTTTACATAGACTTGATCACCTGGTTCCAACTTGTGACTTCCTACAGTGTTGTCAGGATCTGGAAGGGAAGCAAAAACTTGTGCATGCACCTTAGTTAATTGTTTCTGAAGATTTTGCACATAAGAAGTCAATGATTCTACATTTAACACAAGTTGTTGTGGAAAATAACATCCTAAATTGGCAGTCCTGCCAAACAAAATTTCATATGGAGACAGTTTAGTCTTACCCCTTGGGGTATTGCGTATTGAGTACAGGGCCAGTGGAAGGCATTCTGTCCAAGGCTTTCCTGTTTCAGCCATGGCTTTCTGTATTTTTAATTTTAAAGTTCCATTCATGCGTTCCACGTTACCAGAACTTTGAGGATGATACGGAGTGTGTAACTGACTTTCAACACCCAACATTTTCAGTACATTTTGAAATACAGTTAGGTCCATATATATTTGGACAGAGACAACATTTTTCTAATTTTGGTTATAGACATTACCACAATGAATTTTAAACAAAACAATTCAGATGCAGTTGAAGTTCAGACTTTCAGCCTTCATTTGAGGGTATCCACAATAAAATTGGATGAAGGGTTTAGGAGTTTCAGCTCCTTAACATGTGCGACCCTGTTTTTAAAGGGACCAAAAGTAATTGGACAATTGACTCCAAGGCTATTTCATGAACAGGTGTGGGCAATCCCTTCGTTATGTCATTCTCAATTAAGCAGATAAAAGGCCTGGAGTTGATTTGAGATGTGGTGCTTGCATTTGGAAGGTTTTGCTGTGAAGTAAACATGCGGTCAAAGGAGCTCTCCATGCAAGTGAAACAAGCCATCCTTAAGCTGCGAAAACAGAAAAAAACAAGCCGAGAAATTGCTACAATATTAGGAGTGGCAAAATCTACAGTTTGGTACATCCTGAGAAAGAAAGAAAGCACTGGTGAACTCATCAATGCAAAAAGACCTGGGCGTCCACGGAAGACAACAGTGGTGGAGGATAGAAGAATAATCTCCATGGTGAAGAGAAACCCCTTCACAACAGCCAACCAAGTGAACAACACTCTCCAGGAGGTAGGCGTATCAATATCCAAATTTACCATAAAGAGAAGACTGCATGAAAGTAAATACAGAGGGTTCACTGCATGGTGCAAGCCACTCATAAGAATCAAGAATAAAAAGGCTAGACTGGACTTTGCTATAAAACATCTAAAAAAGCCAGCACAGTTCTGGAAGAACATTCTTTGGACAGATGAAACCATGATCAACCTCTACCAGAATGATGGAAAGAGAAATGTATGGCGAAGGCGTGGTACAGCTCATGATCCAAAGCATACCACATCATCTGTAAAACACGGCGGAGGCAGTGTGATGGCTTGGGCATGCATGGCTGCCAGTGGCACTGGGTCACTAGTGTTTATTGATGATGTGACACAGGACAGAAGCAGCCGAATTAATTCTGAGGTATTCAGAGCCACACTGTGTGCTCAGATCCAGCCAAATGCAGCCAAACTGATTGGTCGTCGTTTCATCCTACAGATAGACAATGACCCAAAAAATGAAGCCAAAGCAACCCAGGAGTTAATTAAATCAAAGAAGTGGAATATTCTTGAATGGCCAAGTCAGTCACCTGATCTCAACCAAATTGAGCATGCATTTCACTTGTTAAAGACTAAACTTCAGACAGAAAGGCCCACAAACAAACAGCAACTGAAAACCACCGCAGTGAAGGCCTGACAGAGCATCAAAAAGGAGGAAACACAGCGTCTGGTGATGGCCATGAGTTCAAGACTTCAGGCAGTCATTGCCAGCCAAGGGTTTTCAACCAAGTACTAAAAATGAACATTTTATTTAAAATTATTGAATCTGTCCAATTACTTTTGGTCCTTTTAAAAACAGGGTGGCACATGTTAAGGAGCTGAAACTCTTAAACCCTTCATCCGATTTTAATGTGGATACCCTCAAATGAAAGCTGAAAGTCTGAACTTCAACTGCATCTGAATTGTTTTGTTTAAAATTCATTGTGGTATTGTCTATAACCAAAACTAGAAAAATGTTGTCTCTGTCCAAATATACACTCACCGGCCACTTTATTAGGTACACCATGCTAGTAACGGGTTGGACCCCCTTTTGCCCTCAGAACTGCCTCAATTCTTCGTGGCATAGATTCAACAAGGTGCTGGAAGCATTCCTCAGAGATTTTAGTCCATATTGACATGATGGCATCACACAGTTGCCGCAGATTTGTCGGCTGCACATCCCAAAGATGCTCCATACAAGGCAGGATGGATCCATGCTTTCATGTTGTTTACGCCAAATTCTGACCCTACCATCCGAATGTCGCAGCAGAAATCAAGACTCATCAGACCAAGCAACGTTTTTCCAATCTTCTACTGTCCAATTTCGATGAGCTTGTACAAATTGTAGCCTCAGTTTCCTGTTCTTAGCTGAAAGGAGTGGTACCCGGTGTGGTCTTCTGCTGCTGTAGCCCATCTGCCTCAAAGTTCGACGCACTGTGCGTTCAGAGATGCTCTTAGGCCTACCTTGGTTGTAACGGGTGGCGATTTGAGTCACTGTTGCCTTTCTATCAGCTCGAACCAGTCTGCCCATTCTCCTCTGACCTCTGGCATCAACAAGGCATTTCCGCCCACAGAACTGCCACTCACTGGATTTTTTTTCTTTTTCGGACCATTCTCTGTAAACCCTAGAGATGGTTGTGCGTGAAAATCCCAGTAGATCAGCAGTTTCTGAAATACTCAGACCAGCCCTTCTGGCACCAACAACCATGCCACGTTCAAAGGCACTCAAATCACCTTTCTTCCCCATACTGATGCTCGGTTTGAACTGCAGGAGATTGTCTTGACCATGTCTACATGCCTAAATGCACTGAGTTGCCGCCATGTGATTGGCTGATTAGAAATTAAGTGTTAACAAGAAGTTGGACAGGTGTACCTAATAAAGTGGCCGGTGAGTGTATATGGACCTAACTGTATTTCTCCAGTGAAATGAGTACCCCTATCTGACTCGATCACTTCAGGGAGACCGTAACGGGGCACCAGTTCGGCAACTAGCTTTACAGCAGTGTTTTTAGCTGAAGCCTTCCGAACTGGATAGGCCTCTGGCCACCCTGAGAACATGTCCACACACACCAACACATACTCATACCCATTACTTTTTGGCAGCTGGATAAAGTCTATCTGTAACCGCTGAAACGGGTAGAGGGGTCGGACGTGGTGTTTCATAGGGGTCTTTGTTGTCTGTCCGGGATTATGTGCCAGGCATATAGCGCATGCAGCACAATAGTCTCTTGCATAGTTGCCAAAACCTGGAGCCAACCAGACTTGCTTTGCCAGCAGTGTCATTGCATTTGCAGACACATGAGTAGGGTGGTGTAGTCCACCAACTACAATCGGGTACCAGGCTCTAGGTAGACATATTAGTCCATCTTTCTTCCAAATTCCCGCTTGTTCTTCTGCCCCTTCCTTTTTCCACCTGTCCCTCTCCTCTTCTCCTGCATCTTCCTGTGCTTGTCTCAGTCTATCTTCAGTATTTTCTGTGGGGTTTACAGTATGAACCTGTTGTAAGGGTTTAACTGCTGCTGCTTTGGCTGCTTTGTCAGCCCTATCATTTCCCCTAGATTCCCTAGTGTCGAGTCTCACATGTGCAGCTACCTTGATTACTGCTACTTCTTTTGTTTCTTGTGCAGCCTCTAAGATCTGTTTGATCAGAGAAGCATGTTTTACAGGTTGTCCTGACGCTGTCATGTAACCTCTAGCTCTCCAGATTACTCCAAAATCAAACACAATACCATGTGCATACCTAGAATCAGTGTATATATTAGCTGTCTGATTCTCAGCTATTTTTAGCGCTTCAATCAATGCTGTTAGTTCTGCTTCTTGTGCAGACTGTTTCGGTGGAAGTGGTTCTGCTTTGAGAGTTTCAGATTCTGACACAACTGCATACCCTGTATGAAAGTTACCTGTGTCATCTGCAAACCTACTACCATCTATAAACAGCTCTAAATCTGGATTTTGAAGTGGTGTTTCGGATACATTGGGTAAGCCTACCGTTTCTTGTAAAATGAGCTCTGTACAATCATGTGTGTCTGTAGGGAAAAAATTTGCGTGTGGATCAGTGTCCTTATTCCCCCCTTCAGACTCGAGAGGTAGCAGTGTTGCTAAATTAAGAGTCTGAAGCCTTGCAAATGTGATAGTAGAGGGGAGTAGCAAAGAACACTGTAGCCGCAAATGTCTGGCCATGGAAATGTGTTTTGGTTGTACCTGGTTTAATATCCCATAAACATCATGTGTGGTTTGAACTGTGAGTGGATGCTCTAGGACAATTTCTGATGCTTTGTCCAACAATAGTGAGACAGCAACAACTACACGTACACAGGTTGGCGCTGCTCTAGCTACGGGATCTAACCTTGCTGAAAGATATGCAATTGGTCTTTGTTTCCCTGCATGCTTCTGGGTAAGAACTCCTGTAGCATGAGAATCAACTTCTGCAGCCATAAGCTGAAATGGTTTGGTAATATATAGAAAAAGAGAACTGAGTCATAGCTAGTTATAGAAAATACAAATATATTTTTATTTATACCAAATAGTACATAGAACAGACAAATATAAAACGAGGCACATGTAGAGCAGTCAAATGGACTTAAAATAAACACTGGGTTAGTGATATAAAAGATCCCAAGCTACTAAGGTGCCGGCTACAGAGCTATGCATCATGGGTATATAACGGTTTAGATGTGTCACCATATGAGTAGTAGTCAGAAAAGACGGGTATTACTGGATACCAGGAAAGCAGTATATTACTATAGGTGCATAATGCTACCCCTGGGTGAATCCCAGCGCTTGCACTGCCTTCATAGTTCCAGTAAACCAGTAGATATTGGTGGCACAAAAAGACAAAAATGTGAAAAATCTAAGTCAAAGTACATTACCCGTCATGATGTAGAGCAATGGAGCCGGGACCAGTTCCCCTAACGCACGTTTCAGTACGAGATGACCTTCTTCAGGGGGTGTGGCTAGTATGGGTAATGATTCCTGTATTTATATTGGTGAAACACAGTCACCTGTATGATCCGAACCAATGAGAGGAAACTTTAAACGTATGTGCGCAGCCCTAAACATCATGCGGCCGTATAATCAGTGTAGGTGAAATCACATGGAGTGGGCAAGGCTTCAGCGTGCAGCAGCACCAAGCATCTAAAAGCCCGTCATATGAAGCGGCCGGCAACTGACCGTCGCTATGCAACCAGGCACAGAGTAGTCGGCGCCGCCGCCCCCCGGTCCCGCCCATCCACATCCGGCCACATAGAACGGCCGGCGTGACAACGTTGCCAAACAACAAAATAGTAAGATCACATGCGGTGGGCCAGGCTTCGCCGTTACCAAGCGACCAGAACACAGAGGGCGGCCCCGGAGCGCGGCAGCACCAGACATCCGAACCCGGTCGCATGGGGCGGCCGACGTCATAGCCGTCACCAGGCAACCAAGCACTCAGAAGCCGGCGCCGCCACACGCCAGCCCCGCCCATCCAGATCCGGCCACACTGAACGGCCAGCGTCACAATGTTACCAGGCAACCAAACTGGACCGAATAGAGCTGAATGGAAAAGGTTGTATGATACATATAATTGCAAATGCCCAACAATGTATATTATAAGACTGGTTTACATATAACTGGTATTTAGCAAGGTCAGATGCCGATAGTTCAATTTTAATAAGTCATGATGTAGTCCATTTTTCTAGTCCAAAATATGGAAGCCAATATATGGATTTTCCAGCTTCAGGCTTTTGCAGAAAGAGTCCAGTAGGTATAAATATGGTAGTTTTTCAGCCATCATGGCAATAACCACTGGAATCATACAGGCGAAAATATGACAGGATATCATCACTAAATAGAAAGGGGGACAAATAACACAATATGGTAATAAAGCAAGAAATAAAAAAGTAAAACAAAATAATAAATAAAACCAGCCATTAAAAACAAACGGATGGCAGAGAAGGTGGCAGAGTACACACATAGGCAAAGTAACGCATAAGGATGGCTAAAGGAAAGAGGCAAATCCTTGTGATTCATTAAGTCCATTAGGGGACATTGTCCCCAAAATGGTGATCCACCTACATTCCTTTTGTGCCAGAAGTCGTTTTATATCACCACCACGGATACCACTACGGACATGTTGAATGCCTCTGACCATGAAAGATTTTGGATTACAGTGATGAAATAATTTGTAATGTTTGGGAATAGTTTTTAATAGTGTAAGGTCTGTTATAGAGGCTGCCGCCTGAATGTCACGCACATGTTCCCGTGTGCGTATTCTTAGTTGGCGTGATGTCAGGCCGATATAAATTTTGGGACATCCACACGTGGCATAATATATCACCTGTGTAGTAGCACAGGTGATATATTGTTTGATAGAAAAACTTCTTGCACCATCAGCTGAAGTGAAACTGGTGGTTCTTAGGATATTTCTGCAGGCAGCACATGTACCACAGGGAAAACATCCCTGTGGGGGGCCTCGAGAATTCAGAAAATTGGGAATTACTGGGGCATAATGGCTATGGACAAGAATGTCAGCCAAATTTTGGCCCCTCCTTGCCGTCATTAGAGGGTTTTTAGGTAGACATCCAGCAAGGACAGGGTCAGTATGTAATACATTCCAATGACGTTGGAGACACTCCCTCATCTGTCCCCACCGCCCATTGTATGTTGAAATGAACCTAATTTGGTCCTGTCCTGTTTTCGTTTTTACTTGGGGATGTAAGAGTGCAGCACGGCTGCTTCTCTTAGCACGCATATATCCCTTTTTGATGTTTCTGCCGCTGTACCCGCGCATCCGGAACCTATCACTTAGGTCCTCAGCCTGCCGCTCAAATCCCTCCTCCAACGAACAGATGCGCCTAATGCGCAAAAATTGACCCACCGGTATGGCCCTGATAGTGCTTACTGGATGGCTAGATCCCGCATGCAACAGCGCATTTACCGAGGTGGGCTTTCGGTAAACGTCAGTTTGTAATTGTAGGCGTTCATCCACCAATATTTTAATGTCAAGAAAGTCCAGCTCGGTCCTACTATATTTATAAGTTAACTTGATGTTATATGCATTTGAATTCAAGTCATCCATGAATTGTTGCAGTTGATACTCAGTGCCCTGCCAAATTATGAATAGATCGTCAATGTATCTAAGCCAACACTGCACATGGTCCGCGGCCTGGGCGCCCTCCCCGCCAAATACACCCCTCTCCCAGAATCCCAGGAAGAGATTAGCGAAAGAGGGCGCACAGGCCGCCCCCATGGCAGTGCCGCACTTCTGTAAATAAAACACATCACGAAATACAAAAAAATTATGTGACAGGGCAAACTGCAGCAATTCAAGTATGAGGTCACACATGGGGCCATCCCAGTTGCTCGTGGAGAGAAAGAAGCGGCAGGCCTCAAGACCATCATGATGCCGGATGCACGTGTACAGCGACTCCACATCAGCTGTAACCAACAGCATATCCCGATCCAAAGACATACCATCAATCCTGGCAAGGACATCCATCGTATCTCGGGCATAGGAGGGCAGCGACTCAACAAGTGGTCTAAGGTAATAATCTATGAATTTACATACTGGTTCGCACATCCCTCCTATGCCGGAGACGATGGGTCGACCAGGTGGCTCCGATGGGTCCTTATGGATCTTGGGTATGAAATAAATTGTTGGGATCCTGGGGAATTTTGTTAATAACCCCTCAAAAACTTTTTTAGGGATAATCCCCTTATCAAATGCATGTTGCAGTATCATTTCCAATTCCGCACTAAAGGCCACAACAGGATTGCGATCAAGACGGGAATATGTGGTTTTATCTTTCAACTGCCTAGATGCCTCTCTCTCATATAGATGTTGGGGCCAAATAACAATATTTCCCCCCTTGTCAGCCGGCTTTATAACCACATCCTTGTAATTTTTCAATTCCACAAGGGCGGCACGTTGAAGGCTGGTAAGATTATCACGACCCCATGTTTCAGATATGTGTCTGAAGTCCTCCATTACCAGCCTTGTGAAAATATCAACCGCTGGGCAGGCTGACAAAGGGGGAAATCGGGTGGAGCGCGGGTAGACTGACTGAGGGAACATACCTGTGCATGTGGGCTCTTGTTCGTTTAGTAATTCCTCAAGGGCGCGGAGAGCCTCCTCTTCTGCCCTATCATCCACAGACTGCTCTCCCCTCCCCTTTGTATGCAGTTTCTTAAGGATCAACTTTCTTGAGAATAGAAAGAGATCCTTTATGGCTGTGAACGAATTATAATTATTAGCAGGGGAAAATGTCAAACCCTTTGAGAGAACCTCAATTTGCGGCTGTGTAAGTATGTGAGTGGACAGGTTAATTACCTGCAAGTGAGTATTCCTATTCCGCTTATCCTGTTGATTGGGTTGCGTGATTTTTCGTTTGGTCACTGAGGCCTCTCTATTAGGGATCATATTGTGGGAATCCAACATAGGTTTTTGTGATTTAGAGGATTCCTCACTCGACACACAAGATGTCGCAGACATCGATGCTATTGACCTTCTCCTCTGCCCACGCATTGGCCGGCGTGATTTACGATTCCACTTATACACCGTATTGGTCTGTCTGTCTCCCACATCCCTCTGGAATTTTGTAGTTTTTGTCGTACATATTTCTTTCTCCCATTTTTGAAAGTCATTATCTATTTCCCGATTCAATGCCTAAAGTTCAGCATCAGACAAATCCTGCTTGAGATTATTTTGAGCTATTTCAATTTCTTTGTCCAGCTGATCTATGGTGTCCTTATTGAGTTGGGCCAATAGTTCCATATATCCTTTAGAGCATAAGTTTGCACATTCTTCCCATTTTTGCCGGAAGACTAGATCATCTATTTCGAATGAAGGGAACACCTGAACCCTTAGGCCCCTAGGTATCAGGCCTGTTTCTATATATTTAGATAGAAATGCTCTATTCCACCAAATTCTGGTGCGTCTATGTAGTAGATCTTTAAGTTTTTTAGTTGCCATGTGTGTGTCCCTGCCACCGCCTGCCACCGGTAACTTGGGCTTGTCACAAAAAACCTCATCAATACGTGTAAGCCACGACTGCTCACGTGCTTTATAGTCCATGGTTATTTTGGAGCCAGAAACTGTGAAAAACACAGATAACAGGAATAATATATAACCTCTCCAAGTCATCATTATAGATATGTAATACGATGTACAGATCTACATCTATATGCTAATTGCATATTATAGGTTAGCGACTCAACATTAACAATATATAGAAAAAGAGAACTGAGTCATAGCTAGTTATAGAAAATACAAATATATTTTTATTTATACCAAATAGTACATAGAACAGACAAATATAAAACGAGGCACATGTAGAGCAGTCAAATGGACTTAAAATAAACACTGGGTTAGTGAACTGGTCCCGGCTCCATTGCTCTACATCATGACGGGTAATGTACTTTGACTTAGATTTTTCACATTTTTGTCTTTTTGTGCCACCAATATCTACTGGTTTACTGGAACTATGAAGGCAGTGCAAGCGCTGGGATTCACCCAGGGGTAGCATTATGCACCTATAGTAATATACTGCTTTCCTGGTATCCAGTAATACCCGTCTTTTCTGACTACTACTCATATGGTGACACATCTAAACCGTTATATACCCATGATGCATAGCTCTGTAGCCGGCACCTTAGTAGCTTGGGATCTTTTATATCACTAACCCAGTGTTTATTTTAAGTCCATTTGACTGCTCTACATGTGCCTCGTTTTATATTTGTCTGTTCTATGTACTATTTGGTATAAATAAAAATATATTTGTATTTTCTATAACTAGCTATGACTCAGTTCTCTTTTTCTATATATTGTTAATGTTGAGTCGCTAACCTATAATATGCAATTAGCATATAGATGTAGATCTGTACATCGTATTACATATCTATAATGATGACTTGGAGAGGTTATATATTATTTATGAAATGGTTTGGTGTAGTCTGGTAGCCCTAACGCTGGAGCTGAAACAAGGGCATCTTTTAATTGTTGGAACGAAATCTGACCTTCTTTTGTCAACAAATAAGGTTCACTTTTTACACAGTCATACAGTGGTTGCATTAGTTGACTGGCATGTATAATCCATTGTCTACAATGAGACACTATTCCTAAAAATGCTCGTAGCTGTTTATGATTTTTAGGCTCATTCATCTGTCTTATTGCTTCAGTTCTTTGAGGTGTAAGATGCTTTTTACCTTGAGAAATGCAATGACCTAGAAAGACCACTTTGGTCTGACAAACTTGTAGCTTTTGTCTATTCACTTTACACCCTTCTTTTTCTAGAAAACATAGTAAACTCACAGTGGACCTTTCTGCAGTTTCTAGGTCTGGGCAGCAAAGTAGTATGTCATCCACATACTGTAAAATTACTACCTGTGGTTCAGGTTCAAACCTCTGAAGAACTGTTTGTAGAGCATTTGAATAAAGAGTAGGGGAGTGTATCATTCCCTGTGGAAGGCGTGTCCACGCCAACTGTTTGCCCTTAAATGTAAATGCAAACAAATGCCAACTATCTTGGTGTAAAGGAACCGAGAAAAATGCATTTGAAAGATCTATTACAGTAAACACTTGAGAACTGGCTGGTATCTGTGATAGTAACGTATGAGGATTGGGTACAACTGGGGTGATTGGATCTAGAACTTTGTTTATTTCTCTTAGATCATGTACCATACGATATTTGGGCATAGAACTCTTATCAAGAGTTCTCTTCTTGACTGGATACAGAGGAGTGTTAGCAGGTGATTGTATCTCTACCAAAACTCCTTTCTCTCTGTATTCCTCTATCTGTTTTGTAATTGCTAGTTCCTGCTGGGCACTCACAGGGTATTGTCTGAGCTGTGGGAGAACAGTTCCTGGTTGCACAGATAATTTTACAGGAGAAATATGCAATAATCCCACATCAGTGTCACCCTGTGCCCACAGTGTTTCTGGGATCATTGAGAGGTCTAGATCTGTGGTGTACTCTTTTTCTTCAGTATAATCCTCAAAAGCCTGAATTCTGACATATTGTTCTAATGATTCTGCATCATCAGGAATAGTCAACATAACTGTGCCATCTTCCCTAAAATTGATGTTAGCTTCTAATTTCTTTAGGACATCAGTTCCCAACAAACATGTTGGGGCACCTCTGGCATACAAAAATCTGGATGCAAAACATTTAGGTCCTAATGAGACCTCTAGGGGCACAGTATATGGCAATATTCGAATTACCCCATCATAACCCTCAGCAAAAGTTGTTTGTTGTGAAATATCTTCCGGATTCGGAAGAAAATCTTGATTCAAAATTGAGGAAGTTGCACCTGTATCTATCAAAAATGGAATCTCTCTCCCCCCCACATTCACCTGTATCATAGGTCTTCTAGCTGGTAGGGAGGTTTGTAACACATCGAGTCAATCTGAATCTGGTATGGGACCATCTACGATGGTAGATTTCTGCTGGTTGTCCATTTGGGGAGGTTATTTCTGGGAACAAATTTTCCTGACTTTATATCTGCCAACTTTTTCCTGCACTCTTTTTGGAAATGACCTGGCTTTTTGCAGTAATGACAAGGAAAATTGTGTCTTGCTCTCCCTCCTGTTGTGTTTGCTTGCGCTATTCTGACAGGCTTATGATTTTCTCTTAAATCTAACTCTATCCCTACGGCTTTTTGCCTAGCTAAGTGTGGGTCTTCCAAGGTTCTCCAATCAGGAGTTGCGGCCTTAAGTTTCTCCTTCACTTTTGGAGACAATCCATCTATGAAGGTTTTTGTAATTAACCTCATCATTCCTGGAGTGGTCAGATCTATTCCTTCATCTCTAAAGCTATTTTCTACCCCTAGATAATACTCATCTACTGATTGACCAGGTTTCTGAGCCACCACTCCCGTTGTTCCTCTCTGCCTCTGTTTCTGTCTCATGAAAATTATTAAGTGGTCTACAAACTGATTGCCTGATTCTACCGTTTGTAGGGCACCTTCTCCTGCTTGTCCTACTTGTCCTACCTGTCCTGCCTGTGGCCTATGTCCCTGTAGATATGCCAGTAATTCCTGGAAGAGACCAGGAGTCATTTTCATTCTACATAATTCCTCTCCATCCGCCCAGACTCCTGCGTGAGTCTGCATAATTTGCTGTATATATTGTGCAAATCTGACTGGAAACTGAGTGGGGTCTGGCGCGTTATGCAAGAGAGACATACCTTCAGCAGGGGACCAAGGGAAATATTGCCGAGTTTGATGATACCTAGTTCCCATTACCCCGTCAGCATTTGTTTCCCTAAAAGGTCTTGGTACTACCCTAACAGGAGCAAGTACAGTGTCATGTCTAAGCGCACCACAGGCTAGGCAATCATTCCTCCAATCTGGATTTTGTTGTCCACAGTGTGAACATACCCATCCTCCTACCCCACCAAGATTGGGATACAAGGCTGGAAATTGTTTTCCTCCCTCTGCTCCTCCAGATGGTACAAATGATTGGGCATTTGGATCTAGGTAAGAAGGTGGAATACATCCTTTCCTTCCTATAGACCATTTGAAAGTGTCTGGATCATATCTCCAATTTTCTTCTCTTGCTGTTTTTGAGACTTTTATCATGCAGTGCACAATATCTTCCCACCCATTATCTTTAACTATTCCTCCTCTTTCTTTATTTACTCTTTCCCATTCTGTGCTGAACATAAGTGCTTCTGAAATTCCCAATTTTTCTCTTACCCTTCTAATCTGCTTTCTGACTGTCTTTCCACATCTTTCCTGTATGATATCTGCTGCTTCCACTTGTCCTAAGACGGTTTTTGTCTGTTTATTTCCCATTTTTCTTTTCAATACTAGCTATGACTACCCTAGGTGACGTTTGGACAACCACTTCCTCTGTTGGTGGCGTCTCGTTGCCTTCTCTCCTAGGGAGCTAAAATATTGAAAGGCTCGTCTGCTCCGTTTCTTCTAATATGCAGGACGTACTTAAGTGCTATTATGCACGCAAACAGACTCAGCAACACCATACAGATCACAGAACTTTCTGTCTCAGTTAGCATACTTGTCCCAGGCTCATGAAACCGCGTCCTGGGCTCATTCTATCAAACCTTATCCAGAAATGAAGGAGGTTAAGCACTTATTGAGAGTCAAGCATGGGCGGAGGTCTCCTCGAAAGGACGCTACCACATGACCCAGTTAGGCTGACTTCCGTGTATAAGGCTTATACCCCAACTATTTCGGCTTATTTTCTACGTACTTTTGCTCTTCTTTCACAACATGCCACAACCTTCACACTGTTCACACACTGCCAGGGACAGGACTCATAAATCTATACAATATGGTAACCCGAGTTTTATAGGTATCTACTCACTACTAGACTAACCCAGCGTGACACGGCTCGTAGAGATCTTTCGGATAATACAGGGCAGATAAAAGAGAACTAATAATGTCTCTTACCTGGCCAGGTTTTTTTTTTCATTTGCCGTCCATTATCCCAGATCTCCGTTGTCCGTATCCGCAGGTGAATCTCGAGCAGATACTCTCGCCTCGGGTCCCTGTTCGGGCGGCCAAGAAATGTTGAGTCCTTCTCCGTCCCTGGCTTCCTGGATGGGATCCAAATAAATAACACGCAGCACAAAGGTTGTGTGTTCATAGACAGGGATAGCCCTGGAGCCCGCGCCTCTCCTCACTGGGCGCTCCCCCTTCTTTATATAGATAAAAAGTTTAGACATTTTACAGACATGCGCACAAGCGCTCATATTTCACAATCACTTACAAAGCAAATCTTATTCTAGTGAAAAAGTTACAATTATTTGGCATGTAGATAAAAAGCTACAATATCAAGGAGGAATGTGCGCGTGATTACTAACAAAACAAAGAAAATGTCAAGTTTGCAGAAATATTTCTTGTTGTATACCAGATTTCTCAGGAAGAACACAAAATGGATTCCCCGGTTCAGTCTGATCTCCACAATTTCAACCGCTACGGGTCTAGGGGACACTCGTTTAGGTGCGGCGGATGACACTCAGGAGACACATTTCCTTAAAAGTTCACAGGGTTTATTGTTCCATAAACCATATTGCAACAGGAACAACAGGTAAACAGTCTTACGTCAGACAGGTGATTCCCCAATGTCCATAGTAGAGCTCCGCTCTCTCACGTCTGTGGGCTCACAGACTGTGCTATGTCCAGCACGTAGGCTCTCCAGCCTAAAGATGGTCTCTGTGTGTTGTTCAGGACGTCTGTCCCCACGTGGAACCGTCCAACACACAGGCCACTCTGCAGTGTCCAGCCAAGACACCTGGAAGTATGTCCACCCTGACACACACCCACACACTCACTCCATGTGCTACACACACCTCTTTACATAAGTGTAACCACACCCAGGTACCTGTCACATGGCTAGTCAGGTGAGCGTGACATCACCACAGGTCCTTACACACCAAACCATCTTACGTGTTCAGACACGCCTCTTTGGGTGGGTTTGTAGGTGACTGAACCCACCCATCTCTCCAATCACCTGGAAGCCCTCCCAATGTAAACAAATCCCTCAGCAGTAGATCTGCTTGAGCAAAACATACCCAGGCTTCCTTCACAGGGCCCCCCACCTCTGCGATACCTACCGTCCATCAATCACATGACCAGTCGCTATGCCACACTGTGGACGTAAGTCTTGATGAGGCTGTGCAGGGTGTAGATGTGATCGGTGGTTCAGTATGAACCCATCTTGGCTTCTGCTGATGATGTCATGTTGGGTGAGGAAGGTGGTGACCCCTTTATTAATGATTCTGTTGAACAGTTTTAGAGGATTTTGGAAGTTCTTAATCATCTTTTCTCTAAGTTTTGTGCTTAGATGCTCCTGTTCTGGGGTAAGGTCCTCTTCTGGTATGTTCCTGTTGAGACCCTCAAAGTAGATGTGCCAGATTTTACAATTCTGGATGTCGAGGGTGCTCTGCTTGGGCTTTGTGCTGACATGACTCCAGGTCTCCCAGAATGAGTTGTTCTGGAGGGAGTTTTCAAGCTGCTGTAGTTTGTGGGAGATGTGCTTCTGTTTTTTCTCCTTGAGGATGCACTTGTATTGCTTCTGTAGGATATCCTTGGCCACGCTAAGGTCCCTGTTGGGGTCTCTGTGCTTTTGGTTTGAGGCTACCCTTAGGGAGGCGCGTTGCCTTGCATTCTTTGTCGTACCATTTTTGGCACTGTTTATTTGTAGGTCTCTTGGGGATGGTCCTCCTGAGGCCTGCTAGTTCTGCCATAGTATAAAGAGTGTTATTAAAGTTGTTCACTGCCCGGTTAACTCCTTGCTGGTTTGGTGTAAAGGGACTTGTGTTAAAGTTTACAAGTAGCTCTTAAATATCAGTTCTTTTGGTCATTGTGAAAACATGGGGGTCAGTGGGTGCTCTAGTTTGCTAGCTGAAACCGCATGAACCAGGGCACATCCCACTGAATGCCCACTCTCCTTTAACCATGGGCTTAATACTACTCAGACAACACAGGGTGAGGGTTAAACAGTGTGGCAATACTTTATCGAACAACAAAACAGGCAAATAATGCATAGAACAGTCCCAGCATAATACCCATGATGGTTCACATTACAGAGTCTCACCCTTCAGGTGACTTGCCGGGATAAAAGAAGCTGTGACTTCAGAGCTTCCAGGGCCAACTATCCCCAACTGTGGCATGCACAGAGAGGAAGTAACAAAAAGCTTGGGAAGGTGACATTCCATTGAGGTACTAGGCCATCTTGGCTTCTCCGAACATCTCCATGGAGCCAGGTGACCTGTGCGTGTCAATCTTGGCTTTCCCAAATGTATCCATGGAGCTCCGGTGATGGGTGCGTCAAAGTCCTGACTACTCCAAATGTATCCATCGTTCAGTGATGGTCAATGGATCAGGTCTGTATTCTCTCAGCCGGGGCTGTGGTCCCCTAAGCTAGCATCCTGTAGAATGTCAAATCTGTGTCCCTCGTGATGGAGCCTTGATCTGGCAGCTGTCCTGTAGAGTGTTCCTGGTAGTGGTTTTGTAAAGAGTCTCTGGTTCTTTAGATCTCTGGATCTCTTGGCTGTCTGGATGCATACTGTTAGAGACATATCCCACTAGTATAGCTCACAACTGTTGTCCTTCAAACCAGCATCCAGAGGTCAAAAGGAAGATGTGATGAGATTAACTCACATGGACTATTTAATCAATTTCCATAGATTTTACTCCTCTGTTTTGCAAGTCAACAAGTTAGCTGGCCTGGACAATGTGTCTTTGCCTGTACTGGTTGCTTTCTCTGCCTGTACAGGTTGCTTTCTCTTCCTGTACTGCTGCCTTTCTCTGCCTGTACTGGTGTACTGATGGCTTTCTCTGCCTGTACTAATGACTTTCTCTGCCTGTACTGGTGGCTCTCTCTACCTGTACTGGTGGCTTTATCTGACTGTGCTGGTGTCATGAACCGGGGGTGTTTAGTTGCCCCAGTTCTTTCTTCAGGGATTTATTTATATCCCACTTCCCAGTTCCGGTTTGGAACTTGCAGCCCTCAGGTCAGTCAGGGAACTACACCTAGGATAAGTAGTCGCCAGAAAGGTAGCCAGGTCGTGTATTGGCTATTAGGCACACTGCAACGAGGGCGATATAACTAATTCCGCACAAGCAGGAATTATAATTATCAAACGCTGTCTGTCACTGCCAGCTATACCCAACAAGCTCAGTACGATCTGCTGTCACCAGCTCCTATTCCTATGATTCCAATCACTAGCGTTGACTTAGGTCAAAGGACTTTGGGTACGTTTAGAGCAAGGAAAACGAAGCTAGTAAACATTATAATTTTTACTCCAAAAAGATTAGGCAGTGTTTGCAAAAGTATATAAAAAGATATTACCAAAATGAGACAATCATAGTATGTACAAGGCAATTACAAATAAAAAGGGATTAAAAGAAGAAAAAACACAGTTCTCTCATATCATGGCTGACCATGCGGCGTGGGGGAGGGGTGACATCAAAATGCATCCCAGAGCCTCTCTTAGCTGGCTCCCTGGGCAAAAAAAAATAAAAAATCTAGTGCAAAATGAGGTCCCACTATCTTATACCCCCTGCTTGTGACATCACTGAGTGGGTGGAGCTATGGGTGCAGTCTCCTCTTCCAAAGAGACTCAAAACTTTATTAAGACCTCATAATTGTCATAACTTGAGCTGGAAACCTCGTAGCAGGATGCCAAAACTATCATTCTCCCGAGCAGGAGATGGGTGTTAATTTGAGCCCAAACATGAAGTATCTGTATGACTCGGTTAAGTAGAAATCTATTTCTCGGCTTCCGCTTAAGCTCGAGTCTAGAAAACTAGAGGGTGGGTAGCTCTATTAATGCACATCCCAAATATGTAACTTTCACACCTATATCACTATTTGGGGTTGCGTTATTTCATCTTTAATATCTCTAGGATAGAACAAAGAGCACATGGCTAGTAGAACTGCTTTCAGACAGTTTCATAGCTGCCCAGAGGGAGGGGGGGATGAGTGGTTTAGAATTACACAGCCAGAGTGTGTAGTGAGAAGGAGCGGGGGGGGGGGGGGGGGTCAAAAAGCCCATAGCGTGTGTCTTACACAGACCTAATGGATGTAGCAGTGCTCAGTGTGCGTGATAATATAGAATCAAATACATCATATTTCCTGACAGCTGGTTGCTTTCTTTGACTGCTGGTTGCTTTCTCTGTCTGTGCTGGTTCCTTTCTCTGCCTATACTGGTGGCTTTCCCTACTTGTACTGGTTTCTTTCTCTACCTGTACTGTGGACTATGTTGTTTACATACAGTAACTGTGTTTATTGTGTTGAATGTTACAAACAGCAGAAATTCTGTTTTTATTTTTGCAGATAGTTTATTAGCAAAACTTAAATTACAGAGCATTAATAAGTATTGCCAGTTCCAGGAGAGGAAGTCAACAGTCAGTCACCAAGGGGGGAGGAGGGCACCGTTGCTCACATGAGGGGTCCGCCATCAGTCTCCGGGGGGAAGGTCCACCATCAGTCAGCGAGGCAGGTGACTCTTTCTAGAGGTGGCGCACTCTGGGTCACTGGAATACCTACGGACACTTAGGACAGATGTGAAGGGTCCTATGGACATGATTGGGGGATCATGACGACATCATCCACTGGAGACATTTCCGACATCCCGGGAACTGTTCCTGGCAAAAGCACAAATGTGGAAAATTCCTGAAAAGGAAGGAGAGATGTGGATAAGACTGACTGCTGAGAGAAATCACTACTCCCATCATCCCTGACCCCGGAGCTCACAATCTAATCTCCTATCACACAATGTATCACTACTCCCATCATCCCTGACCCTGGAGCTCACAATCTAATCTCCTATCACACAGTGTATCACTACTCCCATCATCCCTAACCCCGGAGCTCACAATCTAATCTATCAAACAGTGTATCACTACTCCCATCATCCCTGACCCCGGAACTCACAATCTAATCTCCTATCATACAGTGTATCACTACTCCCATCATCCCTGACCCCCCGAGCTCACTATCTAATCTCCTATCACAGTGTATCACTACTCCCATCATCCCTGACCCCAGAGCTCACACTCTAATCTCCTATCATACAGTGTATCACTACTCCCATCATCCCTCTCCATCAATATACTTTTACACACTGAGTACAACAGAAGAATTTCATGTCGTTCAGGAGGAGAGAACATGGCGGCATTGAGTGGGATGTGGGATCTGGGTACAGCATCCCTTTATGTACGGGTACGGATGATGAGAGTGATGAGCATGTTACCTGCAGACACCGTGAGGATGATTCCTATCCATCCTAGGATGTAGGACCACGAAAACCTCCAGTCCACATAGCGCTTCCCAAAAAAGTTCACCGTCACCCCAGTGTATACGGACAGGGCCAAGAGGGCGAAGAATCCTGTGCAAAACATACACAGCCTTGATACATCCACAGACCCCACCGCAACACATGATACCCCTTCTGCACCTAGCGGGGATGGATGGACGGACACGGGTCCAGGCATACTGGGGGTGGCACATACAGTCAGTTACAGAAATCTTTGGCCAGTGACGAATTCTTGTGATTTCAGCTATACAGTCCACTATATGCAATTGAAGTGGACACTTTGAGGGTTAATTAAAGGGGTTGTACAGAAATCTCCTGTATACACATTATTAATTGTAGCCATTTTCCTTTTGGTAGATATGCAACAGATACAGACTTATTTGTGTGCAGGAGGAGTTTATACTTTTCTGACTGTACATGGCAATGTTGTTAATGTTATCTGCTTAGTTGAATGTAATGCATATAGTTGTTGTACTTTCTGTCTAGATAAAAGTTGAATTACCCTATATAATCTACTATCACAAGTTTCTTCTGCGACCAAACTATGCAACAGGTTATGGGCCCAGCATAGAAGACAAAAAGGACTTGGTGAATGGAAAAGAATACTTCAGAGCAATTCTCTGTAAACAAGTAAGACAAATAAGTTAAAGATGAGCAGCAGTTCAGAACTGAGACTCACAGTAGCTAAGCTGAACAATGAGAACTATCAGTTATGGAAGTTCAAAGTGAAGATGCAATTGTCTAAAGATGATATATGGGAGGTAATCACTACAGACAGACCCAATGATAATAATCAGACATGGGATAAGAAAAACAGACAAGCAAGAGCTACTATCAGCTTATTAGTGGAGGATGATCAGTTAATCCACATAAGGAATGAGAATACAGCAAAGGGAATGTGGGAAGCATTGAGAAAGCTACATGAAAGATCCATCTTAAATCACAAACTATTCTTGCTAAGAAAACTGTACAAGATGAGATTAAGTGCAAGGAAAGACATGCAGGAGCATATAAAGTCCATGATGGAGGTGGTAACACAGCTGAGGTCAGTCGGTGAAGACATTAAGGAAAGCCATATAGCAGCAATAGGAATTACTGTAAAATTCAAAGATGATAATTGTACAATCCTAGAGGGAGATAAGGTAATAATTAATGTCAAAGCAGGTTAACAATTATATCATCTAGACACATTAACCCTTTTACCCCCAAGGGTGGTTTGCACGTTAATGACCGGGCCAATTTTAAAATTTCTGACCACTGTCCCTTTATGAGGTTATAACTCTGAAACGCTTCAACGGATCCTGGTGATTCTGACATAGTTGTCTCGTGACATATTATTCTTCATGATAATGGTAAAATTTCTTTGATATTACCTGCGTTTATTTGTGAAAAAAACAGAAATTTGGCGAATAATTTGAAAATTTAGCAATTTTCCAAATTTGAATTTTTATGCCCTTAAATCACAGCGATATGTCACACAAAATACTTAATAAGTAACATTACCCACATGTCTACTTTACATCAGCACAATTTTGGAACTGAAATTTTTTTTTGTTAGGGAGTTATAAGGGTTAAAAGTTGACCAGCAATTTCTCATTTTTACAGCACCATTTTATTTATTTATTTTTTTTTAGGGACCACATCACATTTGAAGTCACTTTGAGGGGTCTATATGATAGAAAATACCCAAGTGTGACACCATACTAAAAACTGCACCCCTCAAGGTGCTCAAAACCACATTCAAGAAGTTTATTAACCCTTCAGGTGTTTCACAGGAATTTTTGGAATGTTAAAAAAAAAAATGAACATTTTACTTTTTTTCACAAAAAATTTATTTCAAGTCCAATTTGTTTTATTTTACCAAGGGTAACAGGAGAAAATGGACCCCAAAAGTTGTTGTACAATTTGTCCTGAGTACGCTGATACCCCATATGTGGGGCAAACTACTGTTTGGGTGCATGGCAGAGCTCGGAAGGGAAGGAGCGCCATTTGACTTTTTCAATGCAAAATTGACTGGAATTGAGATGGGACGCCATGTTGCGTTTGGAGAGCCCCTGATGTGCCTAAACATTGAAACCCCCCACCAGTGACACCATTTTGGAAAGTAGACCCCTAAGGAACTTATCTAGGTGTGTGGTGAGCACTTTGACCCACCAAGTGCTTCACAGAAGTTTATAATGCAGAGCCGTAAAAATAAAAAATCATTTTTTCACAAAAATGATCTTTTCTCCCCAATTTTTTTTTCACAAGGGTAAGAGAAGAAAGTGGACCCTGAAAGTTGTTGTGCAATTTGTCCTGAGTACGCTGATACCCCATATGTGGGGGTAAGCCACTGTTTGGGCGCATGGCAGAGCTCGGAAGGGAAGGAGCGCCGCTTGACTTTTCAATGCAAAATTGACTGGAATTGAGATGGGACACCATGTTGCGTTTGGAGAGCCCCTGATGTGCCTAAACAGTGGAAACCCCCAATTCTAACTGAAACCCTAACCCAAACACACCCCTCACCCTAATCCCAACCACACCCCTAACCCCAACCCTAACCACACCCCTAACCCTAATCCCAACCATAGCCCTAACCACACCCCTAACCCCGACACACCCCTAACCCTAATTCCAAATTTAAATGTAATCCAAACCCTAAACCTAACCCTAGCCCCAACCCTAACCCTAGCCCGAACCATAACCATAGCCCTAGCCTAACCCTAACCGGAAAATGGAAATAAATAAATTTTTTTAAGTTTAATTTTTCCCTAACTAAAGGGGTGATGAAGGGGGGTTTGATTTACTATTTATAGCAGGTTTTCTAGTGGATTTTAATGATTGGCAGCCGTCACACCCTAAAAGACGCTTTTTATTGCAAAAAATATTTTTTGCATTACCACATTTTGAGAGCTATAATTTTTCCATATTTTGGTCCACAGAGTCATGTGAGGTCTTGTTTTTTGCGGGACGAGTTGACGTTTTTATTGGTAACATTTTCGGGCACGTGACATTTTTTGATCGCTTTTTATTCCAATTTTTGTGAGGCAGAATGACCAAAACCAGCTATTCATGAATTTCTTTTGGGGGGGAGTTTATACCGTTCCGCGTTTGGTAAAATGGATAAAGCAGTTTTATTATTCAGGTCAGTACATTTTTTCACTGATGATGATGCTATATGGCGGCTCGTTTTTTGCGGGACAAGATGACGTTTTCAGCGGTGCCATGGTTATTTATATCCGTCTTTTTGATCGCGTGTTATTCCACTTTTTGTTCGGCGTTATGATAATATAGCGTTGTTTTTTGCCTCTTTTTTTTTTTTTTTTTTACGGTGTTCACTGAATGGGTTAACTAGTGGGACAGTGTTATAAGTCGGGTCGTTACGGACGCAGCGATACTAAATATGTGTACTTTTATTTTGCTATATTTAGATACAGAAATGTATTTAAGGGACCAATTATATATATATATATATATATATATATATATATATATATATATATATATATATATATATATATATATATATATACTCACCGGCCACTTTATTAGGTACACCATGCTAGTAACGGGTTGGACCCCCTTTTGCCTTCAGAACTGCCTCAATTCTTCGTGGCATAGATTCAACAAGGTGCTGGAAGCATTCCTCAGAGATTTTGGTCCATATTGACATGATGGCATCACACAGTTGCCGCAGATTTGTCGGCTGCACATCCCAAAGATGCTCCATACAAGGCAGGATGGATCCATGCTTTCATGTTGTTTACGCCAAATTCTGACCCTACCATCCGAATGTCGCAGCAGAAATCGAGACTCATCAGACCAAGCAACGTTTTTCCAATCTTCTACTGTCCAATTTCGATGAGCTTGTACAAATTGTAGCCTCAGTTTCCTGTTCTTAGCTGAAAGGAGTGGTACCCGGTGTGGTCTTCTGCTGCTGTAGCCCATCTGCCTCAAAGTTCGACACACTGTGCGTTCAGAGATGCTCTTAGGCCTACCTTGGTTGTAACGGGTGGTGATTTGAGTCACTGTTGCCTTTCTATCAGCTCGAACCAGTCTGCCCATTCTCCTCTGACCTCTGGCATCAACAAGGCATTTCCGCCCACAGAACTGCCGCTCACTGGATTTTTTTTCTTTTTCGGACCATTCTCTGTAAACCCTAGAGATGGTTGTGCGTGAAAATCCCAGTAGATCAGCAGTTTCTGAAATACTCAGACCAGCCCTTCTGGCACCAACAACCATGCCACGTTCAAAGGCACTCAAATCACCTTTCTTCCCCATACTGATGCTCGGTTTGAACTGCAGGAGATTGTCTTGACCATGTCTACATGCCTAAATGCACTGAGTTGCCGCCATGTGATTGGCTGATTAGAAATTAAGTGTTAACAAGAAGTTGGACAGGTGTACCTAATGAAGTGGCCGGTGAGTGTATATAATATATATATATATATATATATATATATATATATATACACACACACACACACACACACACACACACACACACACACACACACACACACACACACACATATACACACACTTTTTTTATTTAGGAATTTTTTTTACATTTTTTTCTACACATCTGAGAATATATATATATATATATATATATATATATATATATATATATTTTTTTTACACTATAACATTGCCCCGGGGTGGGGGGGGGGGGAAGGGGAATCCTGTTATAGTATGAGATCGCTGATCTGACACTTTGCAGAGCACTGTGTCTGATCAGCGATCTGCCGTGTACTGCAGAGAGGCTTCCCGGCGCCTGCTCTGAGCAGGCGCTGGTAAGCCACCTCCCTGCAGGACCAGGATGCAGCCTCGCGGCCATTTTGGTTCTTGGGCCTGCAGGGAGGAGAGGGTCTCAGGGAAGCCCGCAGGAAGCCCCCTCCCTGCGCGATGCTTCCCTATGCCCCCAGAACACTGCGATCATGTTTGGTCGCAGTGTTTCGGGGGTTAATGGGCCAGGAGGGTCCGTGACCTCTCCTGGCACATAGTGCCGGATGTCAGCTGCGATAGTCAGCTGACACCTGGCCGTGTTCGGCCGCGCTCCCCCCGTGAACGCGGCAGATCGCTATGACATACTATCCCGTCGGTGGGCATACGGGCCCACCCCACCTCGACGGGATAGTACGTCACATGTCAGAAAGGGGTTAAAGGAACAGATGAAGTTATGTACACATGATCACAAGTATTCACATTTGGCATAGACATCTAGTACACAGACATCCTGAGAGTATAATGGTGTTGCAAAAGAAGAATTGGACAAAAGACCTATTGCTATCTGATTGCTCAATTACCGTAAAATGTGAATGTTGTATAAAATCTAAAGCTACCAGAGTATCTACATCTAAAGAGATTGAGACAAAAAGCACAAGACCACTTGACTTGGTTCACACTGATGTATGAGGACCCATGAAAGTGACCACATCAGGAGGTAATAGATATATGGGGACCTTCATAGATGTCAAATCAAGATACACAGTCACGTACTTGATAAAGAACAAAAGTTAAGTTTTTGAAAAATTAGAAGACTATGTGACGAAGTCAAACAACAAGTTTCAGAGGAAGCCAATCATCAGAAGTGATAATGGAGGTGAATTTACAGGACACTAAATAGAAAACTACTTGAGACAGAATGGAATAGAGCATCAAAAGACTGTTCCATACACACTTGAACAGAACGGGGTAGCACAAAGGAAAAACAGAACTCTGACTGAAATTATAAGATGTATGCTAAGGCTACTTTCACACTAGCGTCGTGTGACGTATGTCGCAATGTGTAGTTTTGGAGAAAAAACGCATACTGCAAAGTTGCCCGCAGGATACGTTTTTTGTCCATAGACTTGCATTAGCGACGCATTGCCACACGTCGCATCAGCCGTGCGACGGATGCGTCGTGTTTTGGGCGGACCGTCGGCACAAAAAAGTTCCATGTAACTTTTTTTTGTGTGTCGCGCCCGCCATTTTCGACTGCAGAATGGGCAGCGGATGTGTTGTAAAACTGCATCTGCTGCCCACGTCTTGCAGTTATTTCACAGCATCCGTCGGTATGTCGGCCCGATGCATTGCGACGGGCCCGTACCGACGGATTTCTGAAAGTAGCCGAACAGACTCCAAGCTACCAGAGAAATACTGGGGTGAAGCAACAATGACAGCTACTTATCTGCAAAACAGACTTTTTTCAAGAAAACTGAAAAAAAAAATATATGAACTGTGGCAAGGTAAGAATCCAAGTGTGAATCATTTAAGAGTTTTTGGTTGCTAAGTTTTTGTGTTTATTCCAGAAGAAAAATGCTCCAAACTTCAAAACAGAGCCATTGAAGGAATATTTGTCAGATATAGTGACAGTTGCAAAGGATACAGAATCCTAGATCCCAAGACAGACAGAATCACAGTGACTAACAGTGTAACATTCATTGAAGATCTAAATGACAACATAATGACAATGACAACATAATGACAATACTGGAAACGAAAGCTGAGAGAAACGACAGTGATATAACTGCAGGAACATCTGATGAGAAAGAAATGGAAATCGATGAAATTCAAAATACTGGAAGTCAAGAAATACAGCTCTATACAGTCACAGAACCAAGATTCTCAATAAGAGAAAACAAGGGAAGACCACCTCAATGTCTTTCATACAAGGCAAGTACAAATAAAATGTATGAACCAACATCTTGGGAGGACATCTCAACTTTCAGAAGAAGAGGCCAAGAAATGGATAAAGGCTGCAGAAACAGAAATAAAATCCATGCATGATTCAAAGATATGTTATTCCCCAGCCAGGGTGCCGGGGTGCTGTGTCCTCCAGGTCAGTTGTCCAGCCAGCTCTCAGGTAGTTTGGGGTGCACTCCACCAGAATCCCATTATTATGTTCCTTCCCTGGCCGTTTCTCTGCGCTGACTTCCACCTCTCCCGCCCTGCAACTTCATACAGTGTCCCAAGCCAGCAACCTCGGATCCTGTCGGGCGACATCCTTCTGGTCCTCTTGATCCAATGTGGCTGCCCTTTCAGCGAGTGTGTGTGGTTGTGGCTGTGGCACGTACAGATACCACAGCCTCGGGTTGGCTAGCTGAGCATTGTAGTTCTCCACTAGTCTGGGGGCCGGTTCCCACACTGTGACCTGGTCCCTCCACCCAACTACAGTTGGCATGGATACGGGCCCCACGGGTGGATTCCTCACTACCCATGCTCATAGGACTCCTTCTCTCTCTTCTTTCTGTCAGGAGTTTCTCTCTATCTTCATTCGTCTCTCTTTCTGTCCTCTTGTGCTGGGACGAGCTCCTCACTGCTCAAGTCCCCAGCTCCAACCCTCTCTCACATCTGCTCTGCTCTCTTCCTCCCCACAGACTGACTAACTTTCTAGACCTTTCCTGACTCCTACTGTTTCCATGACAACTCTTCTAACTGTCACTCTCTACACTTTTTCCACCCACACCCTCTACCTAGCTCCTCCCGGGCGGCCCTGAGCGGTCTGGTGTTGGATGTAAGTTTGTAGGTTTTGGATTATGCTCCCTCCTTACCCGAGAGCGGAGCACCACACCTCATCTGAGGTTCAGTATCTCTGTGGCGAATGGACCTCAGGAGTGCCACACTAGCTCACTAGGGCGCTTTGAATTTTTTGCAGAATGCAACAAACTGTAGGTTTGGCCACTCCTAACATTTCTGCTCTCTCTGATGGATTTCTTCTTTTCTCAAGCCTGATGATCTGTTTCTCTTCCATTGAGAGCTCCTTTGTCCACATGTAGGTTCACAGCATCACCTTCCAAATGCAAATGGTGAACCTGGAAACAGCTCCAGACCTTTTACCTGCTTAACTGATGCAGCCCATTGCAGAACATCTGAGATAATTGTCCAACTACCTTTTGGTTCTGTAATAAACCCTTCCTCCAATTAGGATGTGAATCCTCAAACTAAACCTGAGAGTTGGGACTTTACGCCTATATTGGTTATATTGTAGAACTGGATCGAAATATGTTTCGGTAAACGGCTAAAATGCCAAAACCTGTTTCGTTGTCCAAAGATTACTGGACCTAACTGTATATCTATAGAGGAACATACCGGTCACTATAACATATCAAGCTTCATATACTGTATATCTATACAGGTCCTTCTCAAAAAATTAGCATATAGTGTTAAATTTCATTATTTACCATAATGTAATGATTACAATTAAACTTTCATATACTATAGATTCATTATCCACCAACTGAAATTTGTCAGGTCTTTTATTGTTTTAATACTGATGATTTTGGCATACAACTCCTGATAACCCAAAAAACCTGTCTCAATAAATTAGCATATCAAGAAAAGGTTCTCTAAATGACCTATTACCCTAATCTTCTGAATCAACTAATTAACTCTAAACACATGCAAAAGATACCTGAGGCTTTTAAAAACTCCCTGCCTGGTTCATTACTCAAAACCCCATCATGGGTAAGACTAGCGACCTGACAGATGTCAAGAAGGCCATCATTGACACCCTCAAGCAAGAGGGTAAGACCCAGAAAGAAATTTCTCAACAAATAGGCTGTTCCCAGAGTGCTGTATCAAGGCACCTCAATGGTAAGTCTGTTGGAAGGAAACAATGTGGCAGAAAACGCTGTACAACGAGAAGAGGTGACCGGACCCTGAGGAAGATTGTGGAGAAGGACCGATTCCAGACCTTGGGGAACCTGAGGAAGCAGTGGACTGAGTCTGGTGTGGAAACATCCAGAGCCACCGTGCACAGGCGTGTGCAGGAAATGGGCTACAGGTGCCGCATTCCCCAGGTAAAGCCACTTTTGAACCATAAACAGCGGCAGAAGCGCCTGACCTGGGCTACAGAGAAGCAGCACTGGACTGTTGCTAAGTGGTCCCAAGTGCCAGAGTCTGGAGGAAGACTGGGGAGAAGGAAATGCCAAAATGCCTGATGTCCAGTGTCAAGTACCCACAGTCAGTGATGGTGTGGGGTGCCATGTCAGCTGCTGGTGTTGGTCCACTGTGTTTCATCAAGGGCAGGGTCAATGCAGCTAGCTATCAGGAGATTTTGGAGCACTTCATGCTTCCATCGGCTGAAATGCTTTATGGAGATGAAGATTTCATTTTTCAGCACGACCTGGCACCTGCTCACAGTGCCAAAACCACTGGTAAATGGTTTACTGACCATGGTATTACTGTGCTCAATTGGCCTGCCAACTCTCCTGACCTGAACCCCATAGAGAATCTGTGGGATATTGTGAAGAGAAAGTTGAGAGACGCAAGACCCAACACTCTGGATGAGCTTAAGGCCGCTATTGAAGCATCCTGGGCCTCCATAACATCTCAGCAGTGTCACAGGCTGATTGCCTCCATGCCACGCCGCATTGAAGCAGTCATTTCTGCCAAAGGATTCCCGACCAAGTATTGAGTGCATAACTGAACATTATTATTTGATGGTTTTTTTGTTTGGTATTAAAAACACTTTTATTTGATTGGTCGGGTGAAATATGCTAATTTATTGAGACAGGTTTTTTGGGTTATCAGGAGTTGTAGGCCAAAATCATCAGTATTAAAACAATAAAAGACCTGACAAATTTCAGTTGGTGGATAATGAATCTATAGTATATGAAAGTTTAATTGTAATCATTACATTATGGTAAATAATGAAATTTAACACTATATGCTAATTTTTTGAGAAGGACCTGTAGGTGAGCAGATCAGTCACTATTACATATCAAGATACATATATATCTGTAGGTGACCAGACCAGTCACTGAGATATTGGGATAGATATAGCCCTTCATTGTGAGCGGTCACGCCGAGACACGGCTTATTACAGCTGCCTCGGACTCTGAGAAGCCCTACTCTTTCCCCTGATGAACCCTGGTGTATTGCCCTAGGGGGAAACGCGTCAGGATGGGCGACAATATATGGATGAGTACATCCTATTTTTTCTGACCATTTTTAGGATGCTATAGTTACTATCTGCATTTATGCTTGTATAAAACAATGGAGGTGCATTTGTATGGCAGTGTTAACACTACCTTGTTGACGTATTGATATCCTGATACCATTCCCATATATGATTAAGGTAATTAGGTATACCATAGGTGTTTTGTCCTGTTATCATTGGTAGGACTTTTGTTGCTGATTATTGCAAAGGTTTAAGATTTATTTTGTCTTGAATATCAGACACCTATTGCACCTCCTATATACATGTATAAGGGTAACAACTCTTAGACCTTTTTTGTTGTGGAAATTGATCCACAAAAGATTTCAAAAGCTTTTATATTGCACCTTATAAGCACTATTGCACTTTAGATAAGGATTGGTGTGGTGGTAGTTTCATATGTTAAGTTCCTTTGAGGGTTACAAGGTAGAGCCGTCGATGAGTGGGGGCGCCATGTCGAACTTAGGGTGCCAACCTCCGCTGTGAGGTAGGGTGAGGAAGGGTAAGATCATCACCCCCCCACCATCTTAGTTTCTATCCTTTCTTATTAATGTTATGATAGATTAAGGTGTTACTGTCTCCTGACCTTTGTGTATGGGTAATTTTTACTCAAAATATTAAAAGTTATATTTTAGGGGTTTTTTAGTGCTCTTTTTGGTTATATTTAAATTTATACCCTACGTTTATTGGTGACTGATAGATATAGGTCAATAGGGGAGCATGCGGGTCACTGCTAGATATCAGTGTACATATAAAAATATAGGGGAGCAAATCAGTCACTGTTACATATTGGGATACATATAGATCCATAGGGGAGCAGACAGGTCACTGTTACATATTGGGGTACATATATGTCTATAGGAGCAGGCTGGTCACTATTGCACGCCAGGATACATATAGGTCTATAGGGGAACAGACTGGTCACCATGACATACTGAGATATGTATAAATCTATAGGGGAGCAGATCAGTCAGTATGACACATTGTGATACATACTGTATATGTTTTTAGGGGAGCAGGCCTGTTACTGTTACATGTCAGTGTACATAAAAATCTATAGGGGAGCAGATCAGTCACTATTACATATTAGGATACAAATACTGTACAACACAAAAGTGAGTACGCCCCTCACATTTTTGTATGTTATTCTATCTTCTCATGGGACAAACACTGAAAATTTGATCCTGTGATATAATGTACAGTAGTTAGTGCGCAGCTTGTATAACAGTGTAAATTTTGTGCACCCTCTAAATAGCTCAGCACACAGCCATTATTGTCTAAACTGCTGGCAACAAAAGTGAGTACACCCCTAAGTAAAAGTGGCCAAATTGTAAATATTTTGTGTGGCCACCATTATTTTATGCCTCATCTCTCTTGGACATGGAAGTCACTATAGCTTCTCAGGTTACCGCTGGAATCCTCTTTCACTCCTCTATGACGACATCAGAGAGCTGGTGGATGTTGGAGACCTTGTGCTCCTCCAGCTTCCGTTGGCCAAGTTTCTGAAGGAAGGGGGATCATGCTCTGATTCAGTATGTCACAGTGCATGTTGGCATTCATGGTTCCCTTAATGACATATAGCCTCCCACAGCCAGCAGCACTCACAGAGCCCCAAATCACGACACTCCCACCACCACTTCTCACTTGGTTGCCACCACACACATGTGATACCATCTGTACCAAATAAGTTTATCTTGGTCTCATCAAACCACAGGATGCGGTTCTAGTCATCCATGTCCTTAGTCTGCGTGTCTCCAGCACAGTGTTTGTGAATCACCTCTAGAAGAGGCTTATTCTGGGACAAAAGCCACAGAGACCAATGTGAGGTTGTGTGCGGCGTATGATCTGAACATTGACAGACGGACCCCCCACCCCTGTAACCTCAGCAGAAAGCTGTATGGTCTGAGCACTGACAGGCGGGCCTCCCACCCCTGTAACCTCTGCAGCAATGTGTATGGTCTGAGCACTGACAGGTGGAACACCCACCCTGTAACCTCTGCAGATATGTGTATGGGTAGAGCGCTGAAAGGCGCACCCCTCTCTTGTAAACTCTGTAGCAACGTGTATGGTCTGAGAGCTTACAGGCGGATCCCCCACCCCTGTAACCTCAGCAGAAAGGTGAATGGTCTGAGCACTGACAGGTGGACCCCACCCCTGTAACCTCAGGAGAAAGATGTATGGTCTGTATGTAGTACTGACAGGTGGACCCCTCACCCCTGTGACCTCAGCAGAAAGGTGTATGGTCTGACCTCTGGTGGGCAAACCCCCCACCCCTGTAACCTCTGCAGCAATGTGTATGGTTTGAGTACTGACAAGTGGAACCCCCACCACTGTAAACTCGGCAGCAATGTGTATGGTCTGAGCGCTGACAGGTGGACCCCCAACCCATGTAACCTCTGCAGCAATGTGTATGGTCTGAACACTGACAGGCTGACCCCCAACCCATGTAACCTCTGCAGCAATGTGTATGGTCTGAGCACTGACAGGCTGACCCCCAACCCATGTAACCTTTGCAGCAATGTGTATGGTCTGAGCACTGACAGGTGGAGGAGGTGTGAGGTACCCCTGTAACCTCATCATCTATCTAATCGTCTAAGGTCCACTTCCGTCTGTTTTGTCTGTCTGTCTGTCTGTCACGGAAATCCCGAGTCGCTGATTGGTCGCTGCCGGCTGGGCGCGACCAATCAGTGACAGGCACAGTCTGCCTGCGAATTGGCCCCTACCTACTCCCCTCCAGTCAGTTTCCCCTCCATACTCCCCTTCAGTCAGCACCCACATAGCGTTTTAAACGGACTGCGTTACACCGCGGCATAACGCAGTGTAACGCAGTCCGTTAACACTGCCTGTGTGACCAACTTTTTACTATTGATGCTGCCTATACAGCATCAATAGTAAAAACATATAATGTTAAAAATAATTAAAAAAAGAAAATCATTAGATTCTCACCTTCCAGCCTCCGCGGCAGCCTTTCCCGCTCCTCGCGACGCTCCGGTCCCAAGAATGCATTGCAGTAACAACCTGTGATGACATAGCTGTCTCGGGAGATGATCACGGGTTATTGCCGCAAGGCATTACTGGGAACAGAGCGTCGCGAGGAGCATCGCTAAAGGCCTGGGCTGGATCCGTGGCTGTGCAATATACTACGTGGGCTGTGCTATATACTATGTGGGCTGTGCTATAGACTATGTGGCTGTGCTATACACTACGTGGCTGTGCTATACACTACATGGGCTGTGCTATACACTACATGGGCTGTGCTATACACTACATGGGCTGTGCTATATACCATGTGGCTGTGTTATATACTATGTGGGCTGTGTTATATACTGCGTGGGCTGTACTATATACTACGTGGCTGGGCTATATACTACGTGGGCTGTGAGACTTTCGCCCGGGGCCCGCAAAACCTGCAGCTGGCCCTGGCTTCACTGATTGGTCGCGGCTGGCCGAATCCTGAGTATTCATTGCATTATTCGGAAATCTTCATAAATAAACTACATACATATTCTAGAATACCCGATGCGTTAGAATCGGGCCACCATCTAGTAGTAACATAGTTATTAAGGTTGAAGGAAGACTTTAAGTCCATCTAATTCAACCCATAGCCTAACCTAACATGCCTAACATGTTGATCCAGAGGAAGGCAAAATAAACCCATGTGGCAAACAGTAAGCTCCACATGGGGGAAAAAATTATTTCCCGACTCCACATACGGCAATCAGACTAGTTCCCTGGATCAACACCCTATCAAGGAAACTAGTGTATATAACCTGTAACATTATACTTTTCAAGAAAGGCATCCTCTGTATTGATTACCCTGCAGAGTTTAGTGTCATCTGCAAATATTGAAATTCTAGTCTGTATGCCCCTTACAAGGTCATTCATAAATATGTTAAAAAGAAGAGGGCCCAATACTGACCCCTGTGGTCAGAGGTGGATTAAGGGTAGCCAGAGCCCCGAGCTGTTCAGACACTGTGGGCCCCCCGGTCATGTGAAGGGGTCATGTGATGGGGTCATCATATACCTGAACCAGATTATTCCAGAAAAATAGTTGCTGTGTGAAACTATAACCTGTCAAATATCCATTGATCTAGTCAATTTACCCTTCAGTTCAGTATACAGTGTACAGTGTATAGTGTCAGTGTATAGGTAACACTGACTCACCAGTGACGTCTCTAGGTGAAGTCCTTCATCTTTCATCCAGCACAGACCGCCATCACTTCATCCAGCCAGGACTTGTCTCTGCAGGAAATAACAGTTATCTCGAGCTCCGCTTGCAGAACACATTACTTAATTTTTCCCCAACTTCTACATTACACCACATGAAGAAAAAGAGGCAACATAGTGTCACTCTACACAGTAACAGGACCGCCCCCCCACCCCCATTTAAAACAGTGTCCTCAAAAAATAAAATAAATACATCACTGCAGTAATAATATCTCTTAATTAGCCCCTATGGTAACAATAATATCCCCCATCCTGGCCCCATGTATCTCATTCCTTGCTCCAGTCATATGTTCTCCCATCCTGCCCTCATGAGTATCCATCCTGCCCCTTCAGTCTCCATCGTATCCATCCTGCCCCATCTGTCTTCAATCATGCCCCCAGTGTGCCCAGCGTTCCTGCCCCCAGTGTGCCCAGCGTCCCTGCCCCCAATGTATCCAGCATATTGCCCCAGTGTGCCCAGCATATTGCCCCAGTGTGCCCAGCATATTGCCCCAGTGTGCCCAGCATATTGCCCCAGTGTGCCCAGCATATTGCCCCAGTGTGCCCAGCATATTGCCCCAGTGTGCCCAGCATATTGCCCCAGTGTCTGACTCCAGCATATTGCCCCCAGTGTGTCCAGCAATCTGTCCCAGTGTCTCCAGCATTGCCCCCAGTGTGTCCAGCAATCTGTCCCAGTGTCTGACTCCAGCATGTTGCCCCCAGTGTGTCCAGCAATCTGTCCCAGTGTCTCCAGCATTGCCCCCAGTGTGTCCAGCAATCTGTCCCAGTGTGTCCAGCATATTACCCCCAGTGTGTCCAGCAATCTGCCCCAGTATGTCCAGCATATTGCCCCAGTGTGTCCAGCATCCTGGCCCGGGCCCCCAGGATCGCTGTTCGCAAAAAAAAATAAAGACGAGTTCTCCTCACCTGACCTGTGCTCCAGCGGCGAAGCTCCCTCCAGAAGCGCAGACTCGCCGGCGACTGACAATGACGTCAGACGCCGGCGATGTGTGCGCTGCGCCTGCAGCCGACTTCAGCTGCGAGCCTCCAATTGGCTGGCGGCTGTTGTTAACTATTGACGTGCGGGCGCGCGCCCGCACGTCAATAGGTGAAACTGCCGCAGCGCCGGTAGGGGCCCGGTGAGCAGATGAGACGGGCCCGATGCGGACCCCCTCTGCCCACCGGGCCCATACGCCTGTCAGGGCAATAATGCCCTGATGGCGGCAGGCAATCTGAGCGGTAGCCCAGGGCCCCCCCACACCACTGGGCCCTGGGCTACCGCCCAGATTGACCCTATTATAATCCGCCCCTGCCTCTGGTACCCCACTGCTAACTGTGACCCAGTCCGAGTGTGCTCCATTAATTACCACCCTTTGTTTCCTATCCCTGAGCCAGCTCTTTTTCCCCTATCCCCATTGTTCTCATTTTATGTATCGACTAGTGTTGAGCATTCCGATACCGCAAGTATCGGGTATCGGCCGATACTTGCGGTATCGGAATTCCGATACCGGGATTCCGATACTTGCCGCGTATCGGATACCGGAATCGGAAGTTCTAAGATTCAAAAAGCAGAAATTCAGCCAATGAGATTGATTCCAAGTGTGGGCACATCCTGTTTAGCATGGAGGGCATGAAACTACTGGCAAGGCTGTGATTGGCTGGTGTAATGATGTCATGATGCAGTTTAAAAGTCGCTGGCGCCATTTTGCGATCACTCTGCTGTGAATTCAGTTAGTGACAGGACGCTGTTTGCTGACTGAGGGACAGTTTAGAGATAGCGATTTGCTTCTTTGTGCTTTCCAAAGGCTAATTTAGCAACCGCTGTGTTCACCTACTATTCACCTTGCTTTTGCCTTGTAGCGCTGTTTTCACAGCGATCTGCAGGGTCTGTGTGTGTGTGTGTGTGAGTGCAGCCCAGTCTCCAGTCTGAGTGCAGCCACATAGGCCATCCATAGTTGGTTGTATTCAGTTCAGGGAGGGTGGTTCATTGCCTCATACTGTTCCTTTTTTTTTTTTTTTTCCCAAGTTGTGTAGTCTGCTGCTAATTTATTCAAAAAAATCCTATTAGTGTCTTTCCACCCGTCTCCAGCTAATTTGTGGAAAAACACTACATAGGATAAAGTAGAGGAGGGTTTTTGGGCCTTGCAGCGCCGTTTACGGCTGTCTGCACGGTCTCCGTGTGACTGCAGCTCGCCCTGTAATCTGTGAGCAGCTGTAGCCTGGTTGTCTCCAGCTCAGGGTTTTTCACTGCGTCATACCGCCAAATCAATTTTCTTTTTTTTCAAAGTAGTGTAGTCTGCTGCTAATTAATTTAAAAAAATCCTATTAGTGTCTTTCCACCCGTCTCCAGCTAATTTGTGGAAAAACACTACATAGGATAAAGTAGAGGAGGGTTTTTGGGCCTTGCAGCGCCGTTTACGGCTGTCTGCACGGTCTCCGTGTGACTGCAGCTCGCCCTGTAATCTGTGAGCAGCTGTAGCCTGGTTGTCTCCAGCTCAGGGTTTTTCACTGCGTCATACCGCCAAATCAATTTTCTTTTTTTTCAAAGTAGTGTAGTCTGCTGCTAATTAATTTAAAAAAATCCTGTTAGTGTCTTTCCACCCGTCTCCAGCTAATTTGTGGAAAAACACTACATAGGATAAAGTAGAGGAGGGTTTTTGGGCCTTGCAGCGCCGTTTACGGCTGTCTGCACGGTCTCCGTGTGACTGCAGCTCGCCCTGTAATCTGTGAGCAGCTATAGCCTGGTTGTCTCCAGCTCAGGGTTTTTCACTGCGTCATACCGCCAAATCAATTTTCTTTTTTTTCAAAGTAGTGTAGTCTGCTGCTAATTAATTTAAAAAAATCCTATTAGTGTCTTTCCACCCGTCTCCAGCTAATTTGTGGAAAAACACTACATAGGATAAAGTAGAGGAGGGTTTTTGGGCCTTGCAGCGCCGTTTACGGCTGTCTGCACGGTCTCCGTGTGACTGCAGCTCGCCCTGTAATCTGTGAGCAGCTATAGCCTGGTTGTCTCCAGCTCAGGGTTTTTCACTGCGTCATACCGCCAAATCAATTTTCTTTTTTTTCAAAATAGTGTAGTCTGCTGCTAATTTATTCAAAAAAATCCTATTAGTGTCTTTCCACCCGTCTCCAGCTAATTTGTGGAAAAACACTACATAGGATAAAGTAGAGGAGGGTTTTTGGGCCTTGTAGCGCCGTTTACGTCTGTCTGCACGGTCTCCGTGTGACTGCAGCTCTATCTGTTGTCAGTTCAGCCCCCAAAAAATAAATAAATAATAAAGTTCACCAAACACACCAGTTACACCACTTTACATTTCTGTAGGCCACATTAGCTCATATTTGTGTCTAGTCCACACTTTAGATAATTAGTGCTTCTTATACCTGTTAGGAGGAGTTGCTCAGGAATAAGCACACAAATCCGTTAGTACTTTTCTGCTTATCTTTATCAGTCAACCAAGATGAAGAAGGCAGTGAGTAAGGCACGGGGGCGTGGGAGCCGTCGCGGAGCAGGGAGGGGACGTGGGGATTCTGTGCCTGCTGCGGGCACCGGTGACTCATCAGCACCCACTTTCACCAGGCAACAGTCGTTCATGCGAAGCTTTGTGTCCGAGCGCCGTACACCGCTGCTGCGTGAAGAACAAATTGAAGCTGTTGTCGGATGGATGGCAGCTAATGCATCAACTTCCATTAGTGCCACATCCTCTCAGACACAGAGCACTGGAGAGCAGCCATCTGTCTCTTCACCACCTGCCAAATTGCCCAGGCAGACAGAGAGCCCAGGACAGGAGCCGTCTCTACTTCTGTTCTCTGAATCTCTTGGCTTGGAAACAGGGGGCCAGCCAAGCAGCATTGGAGAAATGGAAGAAGAGGCAGGGTGCAGTGATGCCCAACAGCTTTTTCTGTCTTCCTCTGAAGAGGCGGGTGGGCCAGTGGCTCCGGTCACCACATCGCAGGCCGCATCAGCTGATGATGACACTCAGGTGCCACTTACTGGTGCGTGCTCTGCTGCTGAGACTACCCAGGAGGAGCAGTTGGGGGCAGAGGGTAGTGTAGATGATGAGGTCCTCGACCCATCTTGGCGTGAGGGACAGGAAGGTGGTGGGAGCAGCTCTGAGGAAGAGATTCCCCGTACGGCCCAAAGAGGGAGAGGGAGGGGGAAGACTGCGGATCCTGCAGCCTCCGCTTTGGCACCCGTTAGGAGCATGTCTCTTCCAAAAGCCAAAAAGGGCGCTCCCAAGACTTGCAGTGCCTGGTCCTTTTTTGACACAGTTGCAGATGACATTTGCTATGTCAGATGCAACGTGTGTCATCAAAAAGTCAAAAGAGGTCGAAATGTCAGCAACCTCAATACCTCCAACATGTGGAAACATGTGCGCAACAGGCACCCGGCGGAGTTAGAAAAACACACTGAAGAGGTAGGCCAACCAACAGCGGCAGCTACCACCTCTTCAGCTCGTGTTGCCTCTTCCTCTACCTCACACGCAGCTGGTTCGGCGTCCTCCCAGGATCGCCGTGGAAGAACCTCTGCCCCTGTTGTCCAGAGACCCGCTGTAATTCCACCCGCAGCGCCACTTTCCCAGTCATCCACACACTCCCAGCCCAGTCTACAGCCATCGGTAGTACAGGCATGGGAGAAAAGGCGGCCTTTCTCGTCAAACCACCCACGAGCACAGGCTCTGACTGCAGGCATTGCCAAACTTCTGTCACTGGAAATGCTGTCATTCAGGCTGGTGGAGACTGACAGCTTCCGTGACTTCATGTCATTGGCAGTCCCACAGTACAAAGTGCCCAGCCGCTTTTACTTCAGCAGGCAAGCCGTCCCTGCCCTGCAGAAGCATGTGGAGGGACACATAAAACACGCGCTACTGAACGCCGTCAGTAGCAAGGTCCACCTCACCACCGATGCGTGGACCAGTCAACATGGACAGGGGCGATACCTTTCCCTCACTGCCCATTGGGTTAATGTCGTTGAGCCGGGTACAGACCGTGCGAGTGGCGCAGGACGTGTCCTGCCCACTCCAAGGATTGCAGGAATCCATTCTGTACGCATTGACTCCTCCTCTTACACCAGTTCCTCAGAATCATCGCTGCAGGAGCCGTCACAGTCCACCTCCACATGGACCCGTGATGAACGTGTACCTGTTACGACCGACATGAGCACAGCCGTGGCCAAACGTCAACAGGCCGTCTTGAAATTAATTTTCTTGGGGAATCGTAGCCACACAGCGCAGGAGCTCTGGAATGCCATCAAGCAGGAGAGCGATGTGTGGTTTGTGCCAGCGAATCTCCAGCCAGGCATGGTAGTGTGTGATAATGGCCGAAATCTGGTGGCAGCTCTGGGCCTCGGCAACCTCACTCACATCCCATGTCTGGCACATGTGCTCAATTTGGTCGTGCAGAGCTTTTTGAGGGACTATCCGGATCTTGATGCACTGCTGCACAAGGTCCGCCTAGAGTGTGCTCACTTGCGGCGTTCCAGCACGGCAAAAGCGCGCATTGCGGCTCTGCAGCGCCGACACCGCCTGCCGGAACATCGCATCATATGTGACCTACCTACCAGGTGGAATTCCACGTTACATATGTTGGAGCGGTTGTGTGAGCAGCAGCAAGCTGTAATGGAGTACCAGCTGCTTCAGGCGCAAAAAAGTCGCAGTCAGCGCCGTACAGACTTCACAACCACAGAGTGGGCCACTATGAATGACGTCTGCCAGGTTTTGCGTCCCTTTGATTATTCCACGCGGATGGCGAGTGCAGATGATGCACTAGTCAGCATGACTGTCCCCCTTATCTGCCTGCTTGAAAAATCACTGCAAGCGCTAAGGGATGATGTTGTGGAAGAGGTGGAGGATGAGGATTCACCATTTCCATCATCTTCTGGACAGTCAGCGCCACGTGGTTCCTCACAAACGCGTAGGCAGGGGACCGTTTGTGAGGAGGATGAGGAGGAGTCAATGGAGGAGGAAGACATCCGTCCAGAGGAGGGAGTTACACAATTGTCCAGTACTCAGTGTGTACAGCGAGGGTGGGGTGATGACGAGCGGGCAGAGATCACGCCTCCAGCAGGGGACAGCGTTTCTTGGGCAGTTGGCAGTCTGCAGCACATGGTGGATTACATGCTGCAGTGCCTGAGAAACGACCGCCGCATCGCCCACATTCTCAACATGTCTGATTATTGGGTGTTCACCCTCCTCGATCCTCGCTACCGGGACAACGTAGAAAGCCTCATCACACCGTTGAACCGGGAGCGAAAAATGCGGGAGTACCAAGACACACTGGTCAATTCCATCATCTTCTCCATTCCAACTGAGAGAAGTGCTGCTAGTGCATTCCAAAGCAGCTCAGTGCGTCCAGGCCGTGGTGGAGGCTCTGCACAAAGAGGGAGCAGAAGCAGTGCCTCTGCCCAAGGCAAGACCAGTATGGCCGAACTGTGGCACAGTTTTCTGTGCCCGCCACAAAAGTCTACACCATCACAGACGGCTCCAGTCAGCAGGAGGCAACGGTTCCGTCAGATGGTGACAGACTACATGTCTTGCCCTCTTGCTGTACTCCCAGACGGCTCTTCCCCTTTCAAGTTTTGGGTCTCAAAGCTGGATACATGGCCAGAGCTAAGCCAGTATGCATTGGAGGTGCTGTCTTGCCCTGCGGCCAGTGTATTATCGGAACGTGTCTTTAGTGCTGCAGGTGGTGTACTAACTGACCGTCGCATGCGACTATCCTCCGATAACGTTGACCGGCTTACTTTCCTGAAAATGAACAAGGCCTGGATCTCGCCGGAATTTGCCACTCCTCCTCCTGATTGAATAATTAGGTCACTGTATACGTTATCCAGGTCTCCTGTTGTGTTCATCTTTCTACCACCTGAACTTAAATTCCTGGGCTCCAACACCGCCAGTTGAGGCTCAGACGTGCCGTCTGCACAGTCAAAACATACGACCCAGTGTTATTGGGTTTCAGTAATGTCAGCTGATCCCCAGCTGTGTAGCCGGCAATGTGTCATGCGACCGCCACGCTGACACAACAACTGAAATGTAAGGGAATCTGTCCCCCCCCCCCCAAGGCGTTTGTTACTGAAAGAGCCACCTTGTGCAGCAGTAATGCTGCCCAAGGAAAAGGTAGCTATTTTTGTTTAGCTCCTTGCACACGCAGAACTTAACACTTATAAAATGTGTCCACTGATACCGTAAAACCGTCCCGGAGGTGGGACTTTACTTCGTAATGTGACGCAGCCCAGCCGTCATTCCTACCCCCCCGGCGCCGCGCACCGGCTCCTCAGCGTTGTTTTATTCCGTCCTGGAGCCTGCGCTGTTATGTTATCCCGTGGCCAGGCACACTTAGCGCTGCCCGTCTTCTGGCATCATTTGGTGTCTGGATGGCTGCGCCTGTGCGGCCGCGCTGGCAGAGAGCCCGCCTCGCAGTGTCTTCTGATTTAATCCCACTGGGGGCCTGGGATCCATGGACATGCGCAGTGCATATCTGAACCTCCACCTCTCACTCATTTCCCTATGGCTTCTTCAGACTGTTCGGTGTCAGCTGGTCCCTAACAGCATGCCACGGCCGTGACACCGCACAGTCTGAAGAAGCCATAGGGAGATGAGTGAGAGGTGGAGGTTCAGATATGCAGTGCGCATGTCCATGGATCCCAGGCCCCCAGTGGGATTAAATCAGAAGACACTGCGAGGCGGGCTCTCTGCCAGCGCGGCCGCACAGGCGCAGCCATCCAGACACCAAATGATGCCAGAAGACGGGCAGCGCTAAGTGTGCCTGGCCACGGGATAACATAACAGCGCAGGCTCCTTGACGGAATAAAACAACGCTGAGGAGCCGGTGCGCGGCGCCGGGGGGGTAGGAATGACGGCTGGGCTGCGTCACATTACGAAGGAAAGTCCCACCTCCGGGACGGTTTTACGGTTGCAGGGGACACATTTTATAAGTGTTTAGTTCTGTGTTTGCAAGGAGCATGATGAAAAGAGCCACCTTTTCCTTTTGCATCTTTTGTGCTGCACAAGCTGGCTCTTTCAGCTACAAACGCCTTGGGGGGGGGTTAAAGGTTCCCTTTCGACTTTCTCAGGCTTCGGCCTACATTGTGTTCCTCTGCTTTTCCACCTGTCCCTGGGCTCCAACACCGCCAGTTGCCGTCCAGAAGTGCTGTACGCACAGTCAACAGTCCCTCCTCTGTTATTGGGGTTCAGTAACGTCAGCTGTTCCCCTGCTGTGTGTGTGGCAATCCCTCCTACCTCCTCCAACCTCCTCCTCCTCCACCCGTCCCTGGGCTTCAACACCGCCAGTTGCCGTCCAGAAGTGCTGTACGCACAGTCAACAGTCCCTCCTCTGTTATTGGGGTTCAGTAACGTCAGCTGTTCCCCTGCTGTGTGTGTGGCAATCCCTCCTACCTCCTCCAACCTCCTCCAACCTCCTCCTCCTCCACCTGTCCCTGGGCTCCAACACCGCCAGTTGCCGTCCAGAAGTGCTGTACGCACAGTCAACAGTCCCTCCTCTGTTATTGGGGTTCAGTAACGTCAGCTGTTCCCCTGCTGTGTGTGTGGCAATCCCTCCTACCTCCTCCTACCTCCTCCAACCTCCTCCTCCTCCACCTGCCCCTGGGCTCCAACACCGCCAGTTGCCGTCCAGAAGTGCTGTACGCACAGAGCCAAACACCTCGCCAATGTGTTAGTGGGGTTCAGCACCGCCAGCTGTTCCCCTGCTGTGTATACGGCAACGTGTACTGCGACCGCCACGCAGGCACAACAAGTTAAATGTAAGGGAACCTGACCCCCCCCCCCCCCCAGGCGTTTGTTACTGAAGGAGCCACCTTGTGCAGCAGTAATGATGCAAAGGGAAAAAGTGCCTCTTTTCGTGATGCTCCTTGCACATGCTGAACCAAACACTTATGAAATGTGTCCCCACACAGCGTTAAACCGTCCGGTAGGTGGAACTTTCCTTTGTCGTGTGACGCAGCACAGCCATCATTTTTACCCCCTTGGCGCCGTGCGCCGCCTCCTCAGCGTTGTTTTAATCTGTCCCGGAGCCTGCGCTGTTAGGTTAGCCCTTGGCCATGCACACATGTTGCGCTGCCCGTCTTCTGACCTCATTTGGTGTCAGGCTGGCTGCGCCTGTGCGGGTGCGCTGGCCGAGATCCCGCCTCGCAGTGTCGTCTAATGTAATCCCACCGCGGGCCTGTGATCCGTGCCCGTGCGCAGTGCATATCCTCTCCTCTCACTCCCCTCCCTACGGCTTCTTCAGACTGTGCGATGTCAGCTGGTCCCTAATAGCATGCCACGGCCGTGACACCGCACAGTCTGAAAAAGCCGTAGGGAGGGGAGTGAGAGGAGAGGATATGCACTGCGCACGGGCACGGATCACAGGCCCGCGGTGGGATTACATTAGACGACACTGCGAGGCGGGATCTCGGCCAGCGCACCCGCACAGGCGCAGCCAGCCTGACACCAAATGATGTCAGAAGACGGGCAGCGCAAAATGTGTGCATGGCCAAGGGCTAACCTAACAGCGCAGGCTCCGGGACAGATTAAAACAACGCTGAGGAGGCGGCGCACGGCGCCAAGGGGGTAAAAATGATGGCTGTGCTGCGTCACACGACAAAGGAAAGTTCCACCTACCGGACGGTTTAACGCTGTGAGGGGACACATTTCATAACTGTTAGGTTCCGCATGTGCAAGGACCATAATTAAAAGAGCTAAGTTTACCTTTTCCAGCATTAGTGCTGTACACAATGGCTCTTTCAGCTACAAACGCCTGGGGGGGGGGGGGTTAAAGGTTTCCTTTCAACTTGCTCGAGTGCAGGCTTCGGCCTACACTCCGCTCCCCCTGCTCCTCCTGCTGACCCTGGGCTCCAACACCGCCAGTTGGGGCCCGGTACTGCTAGCTGCACAGAGAAAAACACCTCGCCAATGTGTCAGTGGGGTCCAGCACCGCCAGCTGTTCCCCTGCTGTGTAGCCGGCAACGTGTCCTGCAAAAGTCACGCAGACACAACACACCCAAAGCTGCCGCCTGTGCAGGCTTCGGCCTACACTCCCCTCCCCCTGCTCCTCCTCCTCCTGCTCCTCCTCCTGCTGTCCCTGGGCTCTAACACACCGCCAGTTTTTGCCCAGATGTGCTAGCTGCACAGAGAAAAACACCAGCCAATGTGTCAGTGGGGTCCAGCACCGCCAGCTGTTCCCCTGCTGTGCAGCCGGCAACGTGTCCTGCAAAAGCCACGCAGACACAAGAACTGAAATTGAAGGGAACCTGTCCCCCCTCCCCCAGGCGTTTTTACGTTATCCAGCCACCTTGTACAGCGGTAATGCTGCATGTGTGCAAGGTGGCTCAGAAACGTATTCTCCTCGCACATGTGGAACTGAAAACACGTCTGCAATGTGTCCTCTGTGTGACCATTTAACCGTCCCGGTGGTGTGACTTTCCTTTGTAATGACACGCTGCAACCCCCTTGGTAGCGCTGCCCATCTTCTGGCATCATGGTTTGGCTGCCTGCGCCTCTGCGGCCGCCCTGACCCACACAACGCCCCTCGGTGTCTTATTTATTGGGACTGCGAGGGTGTGATTGATGGGCAGGATCAGTGCATCAGTTCGCCTGTCCCTCCTCTCCTTCCGCCTTCTTCGGACTGTGCGGCTTCATGGCCGTGGCATGCGATAAGGGATCAGATGACGCCGCACAGTCTGAAGCGGGTGTAAGGACCCGAGTGTGAGAGGCGAACATATGTGCTGCGCCAGGCCCTGAATCCCAGCCCCGCAGTGTTTTAACAATGTTAAGACACTGCGGGGCTGGGATTCATGGGCATCGCGAACCGCACCGGCCGACATTACATGATGCCAGAAGATGGGCAGCGCTAACGGCGCTAGGCCAGGGGATAACACGACAGCGCAGACTCCTGTACAGCAAATAACAACGCTCGGGAGGCTGCACCCAGCACCAAGGTGGGATTCTTGACACCTGTGCTGCGTCTCATTACAAAGGGAACTCTCGCCTCCATTACACAGTTTGACTGTCTAAAGGGCTGAATGTTATACGTGTTCCATTCAGCGTGTGCAAGGAGAAAAATTACAAGAGCAACCTTTGACTTGCGCAGCACTGCTGCTGCATAAGCTGTGGCTCTTCTACTTTGTAACCCCTGAGGGGGGGTTAAAGGTGACTTTTGAAATCGGTTCAATTAGGCTTCGGCCTACACTCTGCTCCACCTGCAGAGCCCGGGCTCCAACAACGCTAGTTGCTGTCCGGAAGTGCTGGCTGCACAGAGCCAAACACCTCGCCAATGTGTCAGTGGGGTCCAGCACCGCCAGCTGTTCCCCTGCTGTGTAGCCGGCAACGTGTCCTGCAAAAGTCACGCAGACACAACACACCCAAAGCTGCCGCCTGTGCAGGCTTCGGCCTACACTCCCCTCCCCCTGCTCCTCCTCCTCCTGCTCCTCCTCCTGCTGTCCCTGGGCTCTAACACACCGCCAGTTTTTGCCCAGATGTGCTAGCTGCACAGAGAAAAACACCAGCCAATGTGTCAGTGGGGTCCAGCACCGCCAGCTGTTCCCCTGCTGTGCAGCCGGCAACGTGTCCTGCAAAAGCCACGCAGACACAAGAACTGAAATTGAAGGGAACCTGTCCCCCCTCCCCCAGGCGTTTTTACGTTATCCAGCCACCTTGTACAGCGGTAATGCTGCATGTGTGCAAGGTGGCTCAGAAACGTATTCTCCTCGCACATGTGGAACTGAAAACACGTCTGCAATGTGTCCTCTGTGTGACCATTTAACCGTCCCGGTGGTGTGACTTTCCTTTGTAATGACACGCTGCAACCCCCTTGGTAGCGCTGCCCGTCTTCTGGCATCATGGTTTGGCTGCCTGCGCCTCTACGGCCGCCCTGACCCACACAACGCCCCTCGGTGTCTTATTTATTGGGACTGCGAGGGTGTGATTGATGGGCAGGATCAGTGCATCAGTTCGCCTGTCCCTCCTCTCCTTCCGCCTTCTTCGGACTGTGCGGCTTCATGGCCGTGGCATGCGATAAGGGATCAGATGACGCCGCACAGTCTGAAGCGGGTGTAAGGACCCGAGTGTGAGAGGCGAACATATGTGCTGCGCCAGGCCCTGAATCCCAGCCCCGCAGTGTTTTAACAATGTTAAGACACTGCGGGGCTGGGATTCATGGGCATCGCGAACCGCACCGGCCGACATTACATGATGCCAGAAGATGGGCAGCGCTAACGGCGCTAGGCCAGGGGATAACACGACAGCGCAGACTCCTGTACAGCAAATAACAACGCTCAGGAGGCTGCACCCAGCACCAAGGTGGGATTCTTGACATCTGTGCTGCGTCTCATTACAAAGGGAACTCGCGCCTCCAACACAGTTTGACTGTATAAAGGGCTAAATGTTATACGTGTTTCATTCAGCGTGTGCAAGGAGCGAAATTAAAAGAGCAACCTTTGACTTGTGCAGCACTACTGCTGCATAAGCTGTGGCTCTTCTACTTTCTAACCCCTGAGGGGGGGTTAAAGGTTACCTTTGAAATTGGTTCAAGTAGGCTTCGGCCTACACTCTGCTCCCCCTGCAGAGCCCGGGCTACAACACCGCTCGTTGCTGTCCGGAAGTGCTGGCTGCACAGAGCCAAACACCTCGCCAATGTGTCAGTGGGGTCCAGCACCGCCAGCTGTTCCCCTGCTGTGCAGCCGGCAACGTGTCCTGCAAAAGCCACGCAGACACTTGCTCTTGTACCTTCTGCTCCACATCCTGGTTCCAGTACCGTCAGCTGGTTCCGGGCAGAGCCTTTGGCTTAGGTGCCTCCCTCTGGGTATCCGAGTTCCACCAACGTCAGGTGGTCCTTGGTAGTGCTTTCAGGCACGGGTACCTCCTGCTTAGTAACCGGGTTCCAGTAACGTCAGCTGGTCCTCGGTAGTTCCATTGGCTCTTGGACCTTCGGCTACCCATCCGGGTTCCAGCACCGTCAGCTGGTTCTCGGCAGTGTCTTTTGCTCTTGTACCTTCTGCTCCCCATCCTGGTTCCAGTACCGTCAGCTGGTTCCGGGCAGAGCCTTTGGCTTAGGTGCCTCCCTCTGGGTATCCGAGTTCCACCAACGTCAGGTGGTCCTTGGTAGTGCTTTCAGGCACGGGTACCTCCTGCTTAGTAACCGGGTTCCAGTAACGTCAGCTGGTCCTCGGTAGTTCCATTGGCTCTTGGACCTTCGGGTAGCCATCCGAGTTCCAGTTCCATCAGCTGGTTCTCGGCATTTTCTCAGCCTTCTTGTACCTTCTGCTACATTTCCAAGTTCAAGAGACTAAACACGATGACCCGGAAGAACACCCCTAAGATGACGACGACACCAGAGACGACAACCACCGTGATGACGACGACCCTGGAGACGATGACCCTGAAGACCACCCCGATGACGACGACCCCGGAGACCACCCCGATGACGACGACCCCGGAGACGACGACCCTGGAGACGACGACGACCTGGAAGACCGAGAAGCAGAAGAACAAGAGGCTGCAGAACAAAGAGCAGAAGGACATTAAGCATAACACAAAATATCAGAGCAAAAAAATATTATGTAAATTATAAGCAGAAGAAGACTAAGCAGTGTATGGGGGTGAGTCCGTTCCTCCTCGTGGTGCCCCTGGATAAAGCCTGATGCTGCAGGCCAAACTGAACGCGGACAAATGTAACTGGTTTGTGACAGGCAGAACGGAAGGTGTAATCTTCAAACTTTTATAGATAACAACTACGGGAATGCCTGTCACAAATAAGAATATGATGAAGAAGTTGAATATGATGAAGATAATAGTAAAATAAAAAGAATATGAACAATGTAACCCAAAAAATAATAGGTAGAAGATGAAGAAGAAGATGAATAAGGTGAAGAAGTTGATGTCAAAGAAGCTGATGATGAGGATAATTAAGAAGAAAGCGTGGGAGAAGTAAAAAAGAAGGTGAAGGGCGTGGAAGTAGTGAAACATCAATATCTGACATAAAAAAAAAAAAAAATAACATAGTCAAATTCTTTCTAACGCCGAACTTCATAAAAAAAAATTAAAAATCCTGCTATTCTATTACATTGGGCTAAACCTCTGTCCCTTTAATATCTCCGCCACGTCCCCCAATACATCCTACATTATTCTTAGTTGTTTTCCTTCATGTAGAATGAACCTACAAGTTTATAAAGGGTTTATTTTAATTCCGATATTTTCGTCCCATTGACTTGCATTGGGATCGGGTATCGGTATCGGATTGGATCCGATATTTTGACGGTATCGGCCGATACTTTCCGATACCGATACTTTCCGATATCGGAAAGTATCGCTCAACACTAGTATCGACCTTTTGTGTGGCAGCGTATCAAAAGCTTTTGAAAAGTCCATATACACTACGTCCACTGAGTTCCCTTAGTCCAGTCCGGAACTTACCTCTTCATAGAAACTGATCAGATTAGTCTGACAGGAACGGTCCCTAGTAAACCCATGCTGATATTGGGTCATGAGGTTATTCCTCTTCAGATACCCCAGCATAGCATCTCTTAGAAAACCCTCCAGGATTTTACCCACATTAGAGGTTAAGCTTACTGGCCTATAATTTCCGAGTTCAGTTTTTGTCCCCTTTTTGAATATTGGCACCACATTTGCTATACGCCAGTCCTGTGGTACAGACCCTGTTATTATAGAATCTTTAAAGATTAAAAATAATAGTATATCAATGACTGTACTTAATTCCTGCAGTACTTGGGGGTGCATCCCATCCAGGCCCGGAGATTTGTCAGTTTTAGTGATTTTTAGACACCGCCGTACTTCCTGCTCGGTTAAGCGAGTGACATTTAATGGGGAATTTTTGTTATCAATGATCATATTGTCTGCCATGGGATTTCATTGTGTAAATATTGTTGAAAAAAAGTCATTTAGCAGATTGGCTTTTTCCTCATCCTCATCCTCATCCACTCATCAACCTCTGCAGCAATGTGTATGGTCTGAGCACTGACAGGCGGACCCCCCACCTCTAACCTCCGCAGAAAGGTGTATGGTCTGAGCACTGACAGGCGGACCCCCCACTTCTAACCTCAGCAGAAAGGTGTATGGTCTGAGCACTGACAGGCGGACCCCCCACTTCTAACCTCAGCAGAAAGGTGTATGGTCTGAGCACTGACAAGTGGAACTCCCACCCCTGTAACCTCTGCAGTAATGTGCATGGTCTGAGCACTGACAGGTGTACCCCCACCATTGTAACCTCTGCAGCAGTGTGTATGGTCTGAGGACTGACAGGCAGACCTCCACCCGGGTAACTTTTTCAGCAATGTGTATGGTCTGACAACTGACTGGCGGACCCCCACCCCTGTAACCTCTGTAGCAGTGTTTATGGTCTGAGCGCTGACAGGCGGACCCCCCACCTGTCACAGGGCAGAAATAGGAAAGCAGGAGATGAGGAATCTGGGCCCCTGAACTGCCCATCAGGCTAGGGGAAGCCCTGTCTTTCCTTAACTTGGGGTACCCTTGAAGGTAGGGAGGCCCAAGTCACCGACCTGTCCCTGTCTCCTGTTAAACCCTGAACTAAAGCCCCACCCCAGGAGGTAAACAGTGTAAACAGCACCACAAAGCAAATAAACAGGAATAAACAATATGAGAGTGAGGGGAACACGATACCAAAAGGTGAATGCACAAACTACAAAGTAACAAAACTCAGAACTTAGCTTGTGCATGCCGCTGCAGACTCTACAACACAGATAGTACAGCAACTGAGCTCCAAACACCAGACTTGGCTGACACCAGGGAGCTGCTAGTGCAAGGTTAGTCTCCTAAAAGGAACTGTATAACCAACAGTCAGCTGATGCACCAGGTGACCTTATAAAGGATGGTGGGAGTGGTCACAAACATCAGCTGACCCAGCAGCAATGCAATAACACCAGCGGCCACCGGGGGGGGGGGGAACTGCATTAACCCCCAATGACCAGAAAGGAAAAAAAGGTTTAAATCAGAGAGAAACCAGATCTGCCACAAATCCAAACATGGATCGTGACAGTAACCCCCTTTCAGTGAGTGGCCTCTGGTCACTCAACATCAGACCTCACCAGACCTACCTACGGTGAGGACGCCTGAATCCACCAGAGTTCACCTCGTCAGGCACCTGACTCAGGTTTATGGCAAACGCGACCTGATGAAAATGCCAGCAACGTAGGCTCCGGAGGAGCCACAAATCTCCAGATCGCCGACCTGGGGAATAAGTTGTGTACATGCATAACTGGGGGTAACTCCAACTGAAAAGTCCCCGGGCTGAGAATGGCCGACACCCGATATGGCCCAATCACCCTGGAACTCCAGGTCCCAGTTGCACACTTCCACCTGATGTTTTTGGTGGATACCCATACATACTCATTCACACACAGGTCCGGACCTGAACGTTTATTGCCATGCAAACATTTGCCACAGGACGGAGAATTCTTTGAGGAATTGACAACAGAGGCGTCCCCCTGTGTCACTACACTCACACCCCCACAATGCTCCGAGGGAACCACCACCCTCATCTGACCCCTCCTCCTAAGAGGTCTCTGACCCACCGGGTTAACCTGTAGTGAGGGTAAAGTCTTGCCCCTAGTCCCTGGCAGCACCTCTGCTGCCCCCACTGAAGGGGAAGGGGTAGGTTTTAGAAGAGCAGCAGAGATTGTAGCTCCCGGGCAGCAGTCCTTACACGACTGACCCCAGCTGACTACTTCCCTGGACCACCAGTCTATGACCGGGTTATGTCTTTTCAACCAAGGGAGTCCTAAAACCATGGGAGTTGGTATGCCCTCCAAGACATAGCATGATAAAGGCTCTTCATGACAAGCCCCTATACGCAGATGTATATTGTCTACTACTTGTGTAATGCTCCCCTGGCTGAGCGAAGCAGAGTCAATGGCCTGGACGCTTAAGGGTTTCGCTAGCATCCTACTCATCAGGCCATTGGTCTGGACAAAATGAGCATCCACCAAATTGACTCCTGCTCCACTGTCCACAAGCACCGGAATATTCTCAGTTACCCCACCAATAACCACCTCAGCAGGTAAGGTACACTGAGATGAAAAAAATGGAGGAAATATACACACTCTGGTCGCCTCCCTCCACACGACCAGGAGGACGCGACTCTTTAGATGGTGCAGGTACTTTGGCACGTGCTGGGCAGACATTGATAAAATGACCGGTCTGCCCACAGTAGAAACATGCCCCCACTCCACGGCGAACCACAGGCAACCCAGTTTGGGAACCAACTCCTCCCACCTGCATGGGTTCGTCCGCCTGCCCAGGTGTGTCCTCCTCCCTAGCAAGGACTATAGGGGGCACATTTGGTGTATGCCTCTCCCTCAAGCATCTATCCACCCAGATGGCAAGGGACATGGCGGCCTCCAACGACCTGGGGGCTGCGTACTGCACCAGAGTATCTAGCAACCTAGGGGACAGATCCTGCACAAAATGGCTCCTAAGGGCAGGGTCATTCCACTGTGTGTCTGTGGCCCACCTCCTGAACTCTGAACAGTACTCCTCAGCCGGCCGACCCCCTGCTTGATTTTACGGAGTCGGGATTCCGCCAGGGAGACGCCATCTGGATCACCATACACCAGAGCCAGAGCCGTAAAAAACTCATCCACCGACCGTAGGTATGGTGAAACGGTCAGCAGGGAAAAGGCCCAGTATTGGGGATCAACCTTAAGAAGGGAAACGATGATACCCACCCGTTGTTCCTCACTCCCTGATGAACGAGGGCAGAGCCTGAGGTACAACTTGCAGGCCTCCTTAAAAACCAAAAATGTATCTCTCTCCAGAGAACTTGTCTGGGAGAGATATCTTGGGTTCTGGTTGAGCCTGTACCTGAGCCGAGGCCCAAAACCCCCAACAATTGCTGCAGCTGCTGCACCACCTCACCACGCAGCACCTTACACTCCTCGGTGAGAGTCTGTAGCAATTGGGCAAAGGCCTGCATTTGGGCCATGGCTCACCAGAAAAAAAAAAGGAACGGTTGGTTATAATGTCACGGGGCAGAAATAGGAAAGCAGGAGATGAGGAATCTGGGCCCCTGCACTGCCCATCAGGCTAGGGGAAGCCCTGTCTTTCCTTAACTTGGGGGTACCCTTGAAGGTAGGGAGGCCCAAGTCACCGACCTGTCCCTGTCTCCTGTTAAACCCTGAACTAAAGCCCCAACCCCCACCCAAGGAGGTGAACAGTGTAAACAGCACCACAAAGCAAATAAACAGGAATAAACAATATGAGAGTGAGGGGAACACAATACCAAAAGGTGAATGCACAAACTACAAAGTAACAAAACTCAGAACTTAAGGTACCTTCACACTAAACGATATCGCTAGCGATCCGTGACGTTGCAGCGTCCTGGCTAGCGATATCGTTGTGTTTGACACGCAGCAGCGATCAGGATCCTGCTGTGATATCGCTGGTCGTTTAGGAAAGTTCAGAACTTTATTTGGTCGTCAGATCGGCGTGTATAGTCGTGTTTGACACCAAAAGCAACGATACCAGCGATGTTTTACAATGGTAACCAGGGTAAATATCGGGTTACTAAGCGCAGGGCCGCTGGTTACCATCGTAAAAGTAAAAAAAACAAACAGTACATACTCACCCTCTGATGTCTGTCACGTCCCTCACCGTCCGCTTCCTGCACTGACTGAGGGCCGGCCGTAAAGTGAAAGCACAGCGGTGACGTCACCGCTCTGCTGTTAGGGCCGGCACTCAGTCCGTGCAGGAAGCAGACGCCGGGGGACGCGAATGTAAGTATGTACTGTTTGTTTTTTTACATTTTACACTGGTAACCAGGGTAAACATCGGGTTACTAAGCGCGGCCCTGCGCTTAGCAACCCGATGTTTACCCTGGTTACCCGGGGACCTCGGCATCGTTGGTCGCTGGAGAGCTGTCTGTGTGACAGCTCTCCAGCGACCACACAGTGACGCTGCAGCGATCGGCATCGTTGTCTGTATCGCTGCAGCGTCGCTAAATGTGAAGGTACCTTAAGCTTGTGCATGCCGCTGCAGACTCCACAACACAGATAGTACAACAACTGAGCTCCAAACACCAGACTTGTCTGATACTAGGGAGCTGCTTGTACGAGGTTGGTCTCCTAAAAGGAACTGTATAACCAACAGTCAGCTGATGCACCAGGTGACCTTATAAAGGATGGTGGGAGTGGTCACAAACATCAGCTGACCCAGCAGCAATGCAATGCAATAACACCAGCGGCCACCAGGGGGGGAACTGCATTAACCCCCAATGACCAGAAAGGAAAAAAGGTTTAAATCAGAGGGAAACCAGATCTGCCACAGATCCAAACATGGATCGTGCCACCACCTCTGTAACCTATGCTGCAATGTGTATTGTCTGAGCACTGACAGGTGGACCCCCCACCCCTGTAACTTCTGCAGCAATGTGTATGGTCTGAGCACTGACAGGCGGACCCCTCAACCCTGTAACCTCTGCCGCAATGTGTATGGTCTGAGCACTGACAGGTGGACCCCCACACCCCTGTAACCTCTGCAGCAATGTGTATGGTTTGAGCGCTGACAGGTGGACCCCCACCCCCATAACCTCTGCAGCAATGCATATGGTCTGAGCGCTAAAGGCAGACCCTCAACCACTGTAACCTCTGCAGTAATGTGTATGGTCCGAGCACTGAAAGGTGTTCCCCCCACCACTGTTAGATCTGCAGCAATCTGTATGGTCTAAGCACTGACAGGTGGACTCCCCCCTGTAACCTATGCAGAAATGTGTATGGTCTGAGCACTGACAGGTAGACCTCCACCCCTGTAACCTCTGTATCATGGACGTGATTTGTGGAACCACTGTGCCACGGACCGTGGAGAACCTGGTGGGGCGTGACTAAGCGAGCACTGAACTGTTCACTAGAGACTCTGATGGTGAGGATAGGCTTAGCTTCTGATGAATGCCAGGTGCCACTCCAGGACAGACCAACAGACGCGCAGCAGTTGGACCCAGTAGGACAGAGTGGATGGTGCAGCAGGCAGAGTTGGTATCAGAGTGCAGCAGGCAGAGCTTGAGTCACAGTGCAGCAGGCAGAGTTCGTATCAGAGTGAAGCAGGCAGGATCTGCACCAGAGTGCAGCAGACAGGATCTGCACCAGAGTGCAGCAGACAGGATCTGCACCAGAGTGAAGCAAGCAGGATCTGCACCAGAGTGCAGCAGGAACTGGTGCACCACCTTACGCAACTTAGATTGCAGAACAGGAAGGCACCTCCCCAGTGAGGAGGAAGCAATATATACATAATCCCCCAAAGCCATTGGATGGGGAGGAAATAGCAAGTGCACCCGCTGGCCTTTTTAGAGAGTGGGAACATACGTGTGTGAGCCCTAAGGACAGGGCTGGGAGCCCGGCTGGAAGCTCTGCTGGATCCATGCAGAGCATGGGTAAGGAAGGAACCGACCATAGCACGGGTGAGTGAAGTCACATACCTGAGACCCTGCCTGTCAGAGCAGGGATCCAGCATGGTGCTTACAGTGCCCCCCCTTTACGCCCTCTCCTCTTCAAGCCATCAAGGACGTTTTGGAGGAGAATCGGAGCATGAATGTTCTCCTACGGCTCCCATGTTCTCTTCGGGACCGAATTCTTTAATCCTTTCCAGTTGACAAGGAAGAAGGTCTTGCCTCTCACCTTCTTCATGGCCAAGATGTTCTCCAACTCAGACATCATCTGATGCAGTTGGCACAGGCGTGGTACTGGGATCCTTGAAGAAAGGGCTCAAAATGACTGGCTTCAGCAGAGACACTCGGAAAGAATTCAGAATCCGTAACGAAGGAGGCAACCTCAGTTTATAGGAGATCTCGCTGATCCAATTCAGCACTTCGAAAGGCCAGATAAAACGAGGACCCAACTTGTAAGAGGGAACCTTCAACAGGACGTACCTGGATAAGAGCAATACCTTGTCACTGGGGCGGAAGCACGGAGAGTCTAGGCACCTTTTGTCTGCATTTCTCTTCATACAGGTGGAGGATACTTCTAAAGTGGCTTTGCTGTCCTCCCACAATTTCACAAAATCCTTGGATAGGACATCTGTTGCAGGGACATCAGAAGGAACAGTAACTGGGAGGTGAACCTCGGGTTGCCGACCGAACACAATGTAGAAAGGAGACTCTCCCGAGGATTGTTGTAAGAGAACTCAGGCCAGGAAAGTAATTTCACCCAATCATTGTGGTGGACATTGACAAAGTGTCGCAGGTAGTTGCTCAGGACCTGGTTGACACGCTCCACTAGCCCATTGGACCGAGGGTGATAGGCCGAGGAGAAATCCAAGACAATATCCAGATGTTTACAGAGCACTCACCAGAATCTGGAAGTAAACTGTGAACCTCGATCGGACACAATGTGACGAGGAAATCTGTGCAGGTGGAAAATATGTTTGATGAAGCTGTCAGCCAGTTCAGGAGCAGATGGGAGAGGAGACCATGGGATAATATGCGCCATTTTGGAGAAGCGATCCACGACTTCCCAGGTGATGGTGCGACCCTCAGATACTGGAAAATCTGTAATGAAGTCCATTGTTATGTGCTGCAATGGACCAGATGGCACGGGTAACGGTAGAAAAGAACTGGTAGGAACTCGTCTGGGGACTTTATTTCGGGCACAAATCGGATAGGCAGCCATGTAAGCATAGATCTCCCTCCTCATGGATGGCCACCAGTAGTGGCGAGAAATTAATTGTAGTGTCTTCCTTTGTCCCGCGTGACTAGCCACCTTGGGCAAGTGGTCCCATGACAAAACTCGCTCCCTCTCGGATTCAGCCACAAGGGTTTTTCCTGGGGGAATTCGCCACAGGCTGACTCGAGCAACAGTAACCATCTTGGACGGTTCGATGATAAATTGAGAGTCCTCCTCTTGGTCTCCGGACAGAAATGAGCGAGAGAGGGCATCAGCTCTGACATTCTTGTCACTGGACCTGAAATGTAATAGAAAGTTAAAGCGGGCAAAAAACAAAGACCACCTAGCTTGGCATGGATTAAGTCTCTGGGCGGACTAGAGATATGCCAGGTTCTTATGGTCCATGTAGATGACCACCGGATAGACTGCTCCCTCCAGCAGATATCACCACTCCTCCAAAGCCATCTTAATGGTGAGTAACTCCTGGTCCCTGATGGAGTAGTTACGCTCTGGAGCGGAGAAGGCCTTAGAGAAGAAACTGCAGGACTCGCAGAGACCAGAGGATGATTTCTGAGTGCGCACAGCTCCAGCCCCGAATGAGGATGCATCCACCTCTAGGAAGAACTGTTTGTTCAAATCCAGATGATGCAGAATGGGAGTGGTGGAGAAGGACCGTTTAAGAGAGTGGAAGGCCTCTTCAGCCTCGGAGGACCAGTTCTTTGGATTGGCTCCCTTTCAGGTTATAGCAGAGATGGAAGCAGTCAGAGTGGATAAGTGAGAAATGAATTGTCAATAAGAGTTAGCAAAGCCAAGGAATCGCTGTATTGCTTTGACTCCCAAGGGCAGTGGCCATTTAAGGATGAAAGAGACTTTCTCAGGATCCATCCTGAGTCTGGTGTCTGAGATAATGTAACCCAAAAATGGAAGGGCAGACTGTTCAAAAACGCATTTCTCATACTTGGCGTAGAGTCGATTCTCCGTAAGACGCTGAAGAAGTTGCTAAACTGCTCATCTGTGGGAGGACAGATTCGGGGAAAATACCAAAATATCATCCAGATACACAACAACGCAGGAATAAAGCAGGTCCTGGAAGATATCATTGACAAACTCTTGAATAACTGCTGGTGCATTACTGAGACGGAATGGCATTACTCGGTATTCATAATGTCCATCCCTACTGTTGAAAGCCATTAGTCTCCCCGGCGAATGTGGATTAGATTGTAGGCACCTCTTAAATATAATTTAGTGAAGATCCTGGCACCTCTTAATCAGTCAAACAACTCAGGGATCAGTGGGATAGGGTATTTATTTTTACCGTGATCTGGTTGAGACTCCGATAGTCTATAAAGGGTCGGAGTGCTCAGTCTTTCTTTTTAACGAAGAAAAACCCGGCCCCAGCAGGAGAGGAGGACTTCTGAATGAACCCCCTGGCCAAATTCTCCTGAATGTAGTCCAACATAGCTTGAGTCTCAGCTGGGGACAGAGGGTAAATTCGGCCTCTAGGGGGTGTAGATCCCATAATCAAGTCGATGGGTCAGGCATACGGCCTGTGGGGTGGCAAAGTCTCTGCTTCCTTTTTGTCAAATACATCGGCAAAGGACCAATAGGCAGACGGCAAACCGGGCAGCGATGCCGGAGAAGATGGGGCCTTAGCCGGAAGTACTAGAGCCAGACACTTCTCAGGAGCACCTCTCCAGTTCTCCTGTCCAACACAGGTTCGTGCTTTCATAGCCATGGTAGGCCTAAGAGAAAGGCGTGAGACATGTGGGAAAGAACAAAGGCAACTATCCTCTCAGTATGAAGCATCCCAATATGGACTTCAAGCGGCTCAGTAGCCAGACGAACCATCTCCTTAAGAGTTCTCCCATCAACAGATGTTGTTGCCAGGGGGTTCTGGAGCAGATGAACTGGGATTTGGAACCGATCCACTACAGCCTGGAGGATAAAATTTCCGGCTGCCCCAGAATCCAAATACGCTGACTCATTAAACTGGGATTGACCGGTTGTCACTGCCACAGTAAGGGTCAGGGGTAGAGAGATTTTCCATCTAGGGAGGCCTCTTCTACCCACCCTAGAGCTTCTCCAGCTTCACCAGACAGACAAGAATGAAGTGACCCATGTCTTCACAATACAGGCACTGGCCTTAAGCGCAGCAATCCCTCTGTGGCTGTCTGGTCAATCTGCATGGGTTCAGGTGAGTCCTCGACAGGGGAGGGCAAAGGAACAAGCGGCATTTGAAAAGATGGAGCGAGACGCCAGGGTCTTCTTTCACGTGCCACCTCACAGGCATGCTCACGAAAACGAAGGTCTATACGGATAGTGAGGGAGATCAGGTTGTCAAAGGTAGTTGGTAGGTCTTGACTGGCTAGCTCATCCTTAATGTCTCCGGAAAGCCCTTCCCAGAATGTCGCCAACAATGCTTCATCATTCCATCGGAGTTCGGATGGCAGAATGTAGAAGCGCACCACATATTGTCCCACAAATGAGTTGGACTGACATAAATGGATAAAAGCGGAAGCTGAAGAGGTAGTTCATCCGGATTCATGGAACGCCTTGTGAAAAGCCTCCAAGAATGCAGGCAAATTGGAGATAATTGGGTCCTCTCTCTCCCATAATGGGTTCAACCAAGACAGGGCCTTGCCTCAAAGGTGCGACATAAGGAATGCCACCTTTGCTCGGTCCAACAGGAAGTGGTGAGGAAGGAGTTCAAAATGTAACTGGCACTGATTGATGAACCATTCAAAGCGTCGTGGTTCAGCAGGGTCCATGGCCTGAGAAAACTGTCACGGACGTGGTTTGTGGAACCATTGTGCCATGGACTGCAGAGAGCATGGAGGGGCATGACTAAGCGAGCACCGATCTGTTCACTAGAGCCTCTGATGGTGAGGCTAGGCTTCGCTCCCGATGAACACCAGGTGCCACTCCAGGACAGACGAATGGATGCGCAGCAGCTGGACCCAGTAGGACAGAGTGGATGGTGCAGCAGTCAGAGTTGGTATCAGAGTGCAGCAGGCAGAGTTCGTCTCAGAGTAATGCAGGCAGAACTTGAATCAGAGTGCAGCAGGTAGAGTTTGTATCAGAGGGCAGCAGGCAGGATCTGCACCTGAGTGCTGCAGGCAGGAACTGCACCAGAGTGCAGCAGGCAGAATCTGCACCAGAGTGCAGCAGGCAGGATCTGCACCAGAGTGCAGCAGGCAAGATCTGCACCAAAGTGCAGCAGGAACTGGAACGCAACCTTGCACAACTTAGACTGCAGAACAGGAAGGTTGCTCAGGCACCTCCCCAGTGAGGAGATATACATAATGCCCCACAGCCATTGGCTGGGGAGGAAATAGCAAGTGCAAGTGCTGGCCCTTCAAGAGGGCGGGAGCGTGCCTGCATGTGCCCTAAGGTCATGGCTGGTAGGCCAGCTGGAAGCTCTGATGGACACATGCAGATCATGGGGAAGGAAGGAAGCAGGGATCTGGCATGGTGCTAACACTCTGCAGCAATGTGTATGGTCTTAGCACTGACAGGCGGAGCCCCCACCCCTGTGACCTCTGTAGCAATGTGTATGGTCTGAATGATGACAGGAGGACCCCCCACCCCTGTAACATCTGAAGTAATGTGTATTGTCTGAGCGCTGACAGGTGGACCCCCCACCTCTGTAACCTCTGCATTAATGTGTATGGTCTGAGTACTGACAGGCGGACCCCCCACCCCTGTAACCTCAGCAGCAATGTGTATTGTCTGAGCACTGACAGGTGGACCCTCCACCCCTGTAACCTCTGCAGCAATTTGTATGGTCTGAGCACTGACAGGCGGACCCCCCAACCCTGTAACCTCTGCAGAAATGCGTATGGTCTCAGCACTAACAGGCAAACCCACCACCCCTGTAACTGTCAGAACTCTGAACATTTTTTACCTTTTGTGCATTATTGCCCTTTTCCAAGATGGCGTCTTTGGTCTCATGTGCACTGTGTCTTCCTGCTATAAAACACCACCAAAGCCTTCAGTCTGTGCTAGAGTATTCTGCCTTGCATCCAGCTCCTGACCTCTGATTACTCCCTGGCTATATACCTGCTCCTGTGAACCTGTGTGGTGATCCTGCTACTCTGCTCTGAGTTCTGCTGCATACACCAGTTCCAGTAATCCTCCTTCATCTGCTGCTCGTATTTACTTCCATCTGCATTTGCTGGACATGTAAGCGTTTGCTGCTCTGCAAAAACCTGAGACTATTAACCAGGCCTCCCTGGTTGAGCTAAGATATTATTTGAACTGCCTTATAAGCTTATCTATCTGTGTTTGGACTAAGACAAGGATTTATTTGTGTCAAGTATCCTCAAGAATAACTGTGCTTCATAGACTTTCTGCTTGATTGCATTTTCCTCTGAAGTTTCCTATATACTGCTAAGCTGCGTTTAATATTTACACCAAGTGTTGTGGACTTGAGTTTCTCTCTGCACCTGTTTGAATCACCATGTGATAATATAAACTTTACCACTTATAAAACTGTGTCCTGTAGTTGTCTTGTTCCATGCAAAGAGTCTCCTGAGTTATCCCCTATAATTATTACAGTAACCTTTGTAGCAATGTATATAGTCTGAGTGATGACAGGCCCGACCCCACCCCTGTAACATCTGCAGCAATGTGTATGATCTGAGCACTGACATTTGGATCCCCCACCCCTGTAACCTCTGCAGCAATGTGTATGGTTTGGGAGCTAACAGGTAGACCCCCCACCCCTGTAACCTCTGCAGCAATGTGTATAGTCTGAGTGCTGATAGGTGGACCCCCCACCACTGTAACCTCTGCAGCAATGTGTATGGTCTGAGCGCTGACAGGAGGACCCCCACCACTGTAACCTCTGCAGCAATGTGTATGGTCTTGACCCCCGTGCTGTGGCTCAGTGTCAGGGTGTCAGCGGTTTTCTTATAGTCTCGGCCATCTTCATCCAGAGTAACAATTCTTTCTGGCAGATCCACAGTGACCAGTGTGAGAGAGATGACCCTGAATGTTATACCCCCTCACCCGTTCACACCTGACACACTAATGAGTCACATGACACCGGGGAGGCAAGAGGGTTAATTAGGCACAATTTGGCCATTATCACTTAGGGGTGTACTCACATTTGTTGCCAGTGGTGTAGACATTAATGGCTGTGTGTTGCTATTTAAAGGCTGCACATTTACACTGTTATACAGGCTGTACACTGACTACTGTACATTGTATCACAGGGTCAGATCTCCAGTGTGGTGCCATGTGAAGATAGAATAACACATTCACAAAAATCTCAGGTGTGTACTCACTTGTGTGATATACTGTGTATCTACAGGGGAGCAGATCAGTCACTGTTAGGGTATGTGCACACGTTGCAGATTTGCCTGTGGAATTTTCTGATTAGATTCTGCATCTCTTGGCAGAAAACGCCGGTAAAAATCAGCGCAATTCTGGCACTTAGCCTCTCTGCTCCCACTGCCCTGTAGCGGTGGCATATGGGGTAATAATTTTGGGGGTTGATGCCAACTTTGAATTGTAAGGTGACATCAAGCTGGCTTAGTAATGGAGAGGCTTCAATAACACACCTATCCATTACTAACCCTATAGTTGTAAAAGGGTTAAATAAAGACACAGCCAGAATAAAGTATTTTAATGAAATAAAACACAACACAGTTTTGCCATCTTTATTGTTCAGCCAATCCATGCGACGTCCTCGATCTACTGCAAAAAAGAATAATAAACCAATACAATTACTCCCTGGTCTGACGCAGTCCATTTAATAACAAGTGTCCCACGACGATCTCTCCTATAGAGTTGTCACATCAAGAGATGATGCAATTCTGTGCGTCCAAAAACGCTGCGAATCCGCATCTAAATTCGCAACGTGTGCTTATAGCCTTACAAATTAGGTTACAAATGAGCAGATCAGCTTGTGATCCTCATTGAGATGGTTCTACTTCATTGGAGTCCAGCTGTGTTTAATTAAACTGATAGGACTTGATTTGGAAGTCACACACACCTTTCCATATAAGACCTCACAGCTCACAGTTATAAAGTATTCTAATTTACTGAAATAATGATTTTTGGGTTTTCATTGGCTGTAAGCCATAATCATCAACATTAACAGAAATAAACACCTGAAATAGATCACTCTGTTTGACTCTATATAATATATAAGTTTCACTTTTTGTATTGAAGTACTGAAATAAATTAGCTTTTTGATGATATTCTAATTTTATGAGAATCACCTGTACATATCGGGATACATATAAGTCTATAGGGGAGCAGATCAGTCACTATTACATATTGGGATACATATAAATCCATAGTGGAGCAGGCCGATCACTATTACATATTGGGATACATATAAATCTATAGGGGAGCAGGCCGATCACTATTACATTTCGAGATACATATAGATCTATAGGGGGCAGATCAGTCACTATTATATATTAAGATGCATATAGATCTATAGGGGAGCAGATCAGTCACTATTACATGTTGGGATACATATACAGGTCCTTCTCAAAAAATTAGCATATAGTGTTAAATTTCATTATTTACCATAATGTAATGATTACAATTAAACTTTCATATATTATAGATTCATTATCCACCAACTGAAATTTGTCAGGTCTTTTATTGTTTTAATACTGATGATTTTGGCCTACAACTCCTGATAACCCAAAAAACCTGTCTCAATAAATTAGCATATCAAGAAAAGGTTCTCTAAACGACCTATTACCCTAATCTTCTGAATCAACTAATTAACTCTAAACACATGCAAAAGATACCTGAGGCTTTTAAAAACTCCCTGCCTGGTTCATTACTCAAAACCCCCATCATGGGTAAGACTAGCGACCTGACAGATGTCAAGAAGGCCATCATTGACACCCTCAAGCAAGAGGGTAAGACCCAGAAAGAAATTTCTCAACAAATAGGCTGTTCCCAGAGTGCTGTATCAAGGCACCTCAATGGTAAGTCTGTTGGAAGGAAACAATGTGGCAGAAAATGCTGTACAACGAGAAGAGGTGACCGGACCCTGAGGAAGATTGTGGAGAAGGACCGATTCCAGACCTTGGGGAACCTGAGGAAGCAGTGGACTGAGTCTGGTGTGGAAACATCCAGAGCCACCGTGCACAGGCGTGTGCAGGAAATGGGCTACAGGTGCCGCATTCCCCAGGTAAAGCCACTTTTGAACCATAAACAGCGGCAGAAGCGCCTGACCTGGGCTACAGAGAAGCAGCACTGGACTGTTGCTAAGTGGTCCCAAGTACTTTTTTCTGATGAAAGCAAATTTTGCATGTCATTCGGAAATCAAGGTGCCAGAGTCTGGAGGAAGACTGGGGAGAAGGAAATGCCAAAATGCCTGAAGTCCAGTGTCAAGTACCCACAGTCAGTGATGGTGTGGGGTGCCATGTCAGCTGCTGGTGTTGGTCCACTGTGTTTCATCAAGGGCAGGGTCAATGCAGCTAGCTATCAGGAGATTTTGGAGCACTTCATGCTTCCATCGGCTGAAATGCTTTATGGAGATGAAGATTTCATTTTTCAGCACGACCTGGCACCTGCTCACAGTGCCAAAACCACTGGTAAATGGTTTACTGACCATGGTATTACTGTGCTCAATTGGCCTGCCAACTCTCCTGACCTGAACCCCATAGAGAATCTGTGGGATATTGTGAAGAGAAAGTTGAGAGACGCAAGACCCAACACTCTGGATGAGCTTAAGGCCGCTATTGAAGCATCCTGGGCCTCCATAACATCTCAGCAGTGTCACAGGCTGATTGCCTCCATGCCACGCCGCATTGAAGCAGTCATTTCTGCCAAAGGATTCCCGACCAAGTATTGAGTGCATAACTGAACATTATTATTTGATGGTTTTTTTGTTTGTTATTAAAAAACACTTTTATTTGATTGGACGGGTGAAATATGCTAATTTATTGAGACAGGTTTTTTGGGTTATCAGGAGTTGTAGGCCAAAATCATCAGTATTAAAACAATAAAAGACCTGACAAATTTCAGTTGGTGGATAATGAATCTATAATATATGAAAGTTTAATTGTAATCATTACATTATGGTAAATAATGAAATTTAACACTATATGCTAATTTTTTGAGAAGGACCTGTAGATCTATAGGGGAGCAGATCAGTCACTATTACATATTGAGATACATGTAGATGTATAGGGGAGCAGATCAGTCACTATTACATATAGGGAAACATATAGGTCTATAGGGGAGCAGGCCAATCTCTATTACATATCGGGATACATACAGTGCCTTGCGAAAGTATTCGGCCCCCTTGAACTTTTCAACCTTTTCCCACATATCATGCTTCAAACATAAAGATACCAAATGTAAATTTTTGGTGAAGACTCAACAAGTGGAACACAATTGTGAAATTGAACAAAATTTATTGGTTATTTTAAATTTTTGTGGAAAACTGAAAAGTGGGGCGTGCAATATTATTCGGCCCCTTTACTTTCAGAGCAGCAAACTCACTCTAGAAGTTCACTGTGGATCTCTAAATGATCCAATGTTGTCCTAAATGCCTAATGATGATAAATATAATACACATGTGTGTTATCAAGTCTCCGTATAAATGCACCTGCTCTGTGATAGTCTCAGGGTTCTGTTTGAAGCACAGAGAGCATCATGAAGACCAAGGAACACACCTGGCAAGGCCATGATACTATTGTGGAGAAGTTTAAAGCCGGATTTGGATACAAAATGATTTCCAAAACTTTAAACATCCCAAGGAGCACTGTGCAAGCGATCATATTGAAATGGAAGGAGTATCATACCACTGCAAATCTACCAAGATCCAGCCGTTCTTCTAAACTTTCATCTCAAGCAAGGAGAAGACTGATCAGAGATGCAGCCAAGAGGCCCATGATCACTCTGGATGAACTGCATAGATCTACAGCTGAGGTGGGACAGTCTGTCCATAGGACAACAATCAGTCGTACACTGCACAAATCTGGCCTTTATGGAAGAGTGGCAAGAAGAAAACCATTTCTCAAAGATTTCTATAAAAAGTGTTTAAAGTTTGCAAAAAGCCACCTGGGAGACACACCAAACATGTGGAAGAAGGTGCTCTGGACAGATGAAACCAAAATCGAACTTTTTGGCAACAATGCCAACCGATATGTTTGGCATAAAGGCAAAACAGCTCATCACCCTGAACTCACCATGCCCACTGTCAAACATGGTGGTGGCAGCATCATGGTTTGGGCCTGCTTTTCTTCAGCAGGGACAGGGAAGATGGTTAAAATTGATGGGGAGATGTATGGAGCCAAATACAGGACCATTCTTGTAGGAAACCTGAGGGAGTCTGCAAGAGACCTGAGACTGGGACAGAGATTTGTCTTCCAACAAGACAATGATCCCAAATATAAAGCAATATCTACAATGGAATAGTTCACAAATAAATGTATCCCGGTGTTAGAATGGCCAAGTCAAAGTCCAGACCTCAATCCAATCAAGAATCTGTGGAAAGAGCTGAAAACTGCTGTTCACTAACAATCTCCATCAAACCTCACTGAGCTCGAGCTGTTTGCCAAGGAAGAATGGGAAGAATTTCAGTCTCTCGATGTACAAAACTGATAGAGACATACCCCAACCGACTTGCAGCTGTAATCACAGCAAAAGGTGGCGCAACAAAGTATTAAGTTAAAGGGGCTGAATAATATTGTACGCCACACTTTTCAGTTTTTGAATTTCCACAACAATTTAAAATAACCAATAAATTTTGTTCAACTTCACAATTGTCTTCCACTTGTTGTTGAGAAAGGGAAGTTCCCCAACCACCCAGTGAGGTCAGCACAGTGGGAGTGCCTTAATTTAAGCACAGGTATAACACACGGAGGTGGGACTAGCGCTCTTTCTCTGTCTCTCTAGGCCTGGGAAGTCACCTAGCAGACATGGTGCCTGATGCATTGGGACATCTGCTCCTCCTCCTCCCTGCCGCATGGCTTAACATGGAATGACATAAGACAAATGTAAGTTTATTTTCCTCTTTAATCCCTTTTGTTTTGTAATCATTCTGTAATACTATAATTGTCTCATCTTGTAATATGTTTTTTTATACCTTTTGTAAACACTGCCTATTTCTTGTTGGAGTAAAACTTATAATATTTTCTAGCTTTGTTTTCCTTGCAGTCCAAAAAATTTGAGGCAGCACACAGTTATGGATAAAGTTTGTTTTCCTTGCTCTAAAACATACCCCCAATGTCCTCTGAAGTAAATTACACTACTGATTGGGTTGGCTCCTGACCCACTATTAATCTTAGGAATAGGAGCTGGTGGCAGCAGATCATACTGAGCTTGTTGAGTATAGCTGGCAGTTACAGGCGGTGTTTGTTAATTATAATTCCTGGCTATAAGGAAGTTATATCGCCCTCGCTGCAGCGTGCCCAATAGCCAGTACACGACCGGGCAGCCTTTCTGGTGACTACTTACCCTAGGTGTAGTTCCCTGACTGACTTGAGTGTAAGGGAGGCACGAGAGAACTACAAGTTCCAAACCAGAACTGGGAAGTGGGATATAAATAAATCCCTGAAGAAAGAACTGGGGCAACCAAACACACCCGGTTCATGACATATTGGTGGCAGCACGGTGGGATAATAGAGCATTATTGATCTGGTTTGAGCAATCATTTCTCTCACTAAAATCTTGCACGGTTCTTGCGAGGACCCTGTGCAAAAAGTTTTGGAGAATGAGCTCAATGTTTACTAGTCCTGAGACAATACAGTGTGTATAAGCGATTACCCCCTCCCTTTCTCTTTGTTTGTCTATCCTATCTTTTATTTGGCAATGATGGCCACAAAAGGAGAGCACTAGTACACCCAGCAGAATAAGGACACTCTTGTTGGAATATGCACATACCACGAACTGGACCCCCATGGAAAAACCAAGGCCCAAATGGTCACGGAAATGGCGCAATTTGAAGTGGACCAAGCCAGCCCTCAGAGCCCAGCGGATGCAGAAGCCAGCACCAGCACAGGTGCTGCTGCCAAGGTCCAGCCACTGAATGTCGGCCCTACTTGCAACCATGGTAGTGCGGACCTCCGCCTGCAGCTGGCTCTGCAACAATGCTCCGCAGATGACCCAGAGAGATGTCTGCTGCTGGTCCTGCAATTCCAAGAGGCGGAGAGAGCTGAGCGAGAGGCCGAGAGACAGTACCAGCTGGAGTTAGCCAGGGGCAGAGGTCTTCACAGCCCAGCAGTGACAGAGCAATGCTCCGTCCTCTAAACCCGGCCAGAGCACTTTCATGTGAAGGAAAATGACAGGGACTTGGACACATTTCTGAAGGCCTTTGAGAAAGCCTGCCGACAGTACTGGCTGCCTGTGGAAGAATGGGTTCGATACCTAACCCCCGGGCTCAAAAGCAAAGCTCTGGAGGCATTTGCTTCTCTCCTGTCAGATCAAGATGGAGACTATTAGGCCATCAAGCAGGCCCTGATAAAGAAGTACCAGCTCACTCCTGAGGTTTACCGCACAAAGTTCTGGAACCTATAGTGATGTGGTGCATGGAATCAGGACCCACTTTGACCAGTGGATCCAAGAACTGTCAGCGACCACCTTTGAGCAGCTGCAAGACCTGATCAAAGACCAGTTTCTACATGTTTGCCCAGCTGAGGTGATGGATGGACGTGATGGACCGACAGCCCAAAGACGCAGATAAAGCAGCGCAGAATGCCGACACCTATAAGGCCAACCATAAATCGGAATTGCGGAAGCCAGTCACTGCCAGCTGGAGAGGGGGTAAGCCTGGAACCAACCCCAGTGCCCCTGCCAGCTGAATCACCGGAGGCCCTGTACCCGTTGCCAGCACCAGACCTACCATCGACCTTCGCAAGTGTTTTGCCTGCAATAAGACTGATCATATCAGCGCCAACTGTCCGGAGAAGAAGAACCCCACAGCCAGGGCCCCAGGGCCTAATGCGGCAGTTCTTTTGGTGGGTGGGGTGGTTGGGAGGGTCTATGACAAGGTGCAGCATGTCACCTTGGGGGGCAATGTCGCTAGAGGCCTCAAGGACACCAGGGCTGAACGAACCCTCATCCGACTCAATCCGGCGACCCCTGAAGAGATTATTCCGGGGAAAGCCCTGACTGTCATCAGGATTGGGGACATCCACTGTCCCTTGCCCATGGCCTGGGTGTTTATAGATTGGGGTGCCGGGAGAGGGGTGAAGGAAGTGGGGTTGTCCGATAACTTGCCCACCGATGTTTTATTGGGGACAGATTTGGGGAGAATGCTTGCATATTACGTCCCTGATCCCCCTACTCAATCTGATGCTAAGGTTGATACTAATGCGGATGATAATGATGGGAAATTGCATGCGTCCCCTGAGAGTGAAATACCGGATAATGCTTTATCTCATACTGATGATGATGATGATGATGATGAAAATGTGCTACCTGCTAACCATTTATTTCCTAAGGATATGTGTCTACAGGTGCAGGAGTGCTCAGCCACATCTCTCTGCAGGGTGGGATGGCTGAGGAACGCCTAACAGGAGCAAGCGATGGTGCTAAGGGAAATGGGGAGATGCATGGGAACCGTGAGGAAGGTGATGCCGTGCAACTGACCAGTGCCACAGAGGAAGCTAACTGCCAAATATATAGCACTGCCCCTGAGGTAATGGGGTTGGATGGGGAGGTAGAACCCATAGCAGAGTCGGCTGATGGGTCTGTGAAAATCCCCAGGTAGACAGCCTACGTAGCTGCTGTCACCCGCAGTCAGAGTGCCTGGAACACAGATAACGTTCTGCCTTTCTGACCCTCCTCAATCACAAGGGTGACTGAACCAGAGATGAGCTCAGAGCAGGTCCCAGAAGGTTCCCGTGGGGAAGGGACCCTGACATCACTTCTGGCTGTCTCGAGCCAGGAATTCCATGCTGCTCTGCACTCAGATGCGAGCCTGGAGAATTTGAGACACCTCGCTGAGACACCCACCTCCATGACTGATAAAGAGAGGGTGTTCTGGGAACAAGGGAGCTTATACCGGGAGACAGTCCCCGGTCAATACCAAAAGGAATGGTTGAGGGAAAGACAGGTGGTCGTCCTGCACCAATTCAGGAGTGAGTTGTTGCGGATTGCCCATGAGATCCCACTCGCGGGACGCTTGGGGATCAGCAAATTTAAGGCCCAGTTGTCTCAACACTTCTATTGGCCAAAGATGGGGACAGATGTGACAAAATACTGCCGCTCCTTTTTCTCTTGCCAAAGAGTGGGGAAGTCAGGGCCTACTCTTAAGACTCCCCTGGTCCCTTTGCCAGTGATATAGGAGCCTTTACAAAGGATCATAGTGGACATTGTGGGCCTGCTGGCCATCCCCAGCAGCTCTGGAAAGCAATACGTCCTCACTGTGGTAGACTACGCTACCTGGCACCCAGAGGCAGAGGCTCTGTCCTCAACTAGGAACTAGGGTGGATAAGGTGGCGGATGCACTGTTGGCCATCTTTTCATGGGTAGGATTTCCAAAGGAGATGCTTACCGACCAAGGGACCCAAATCATGTCTCACCTAATTGAGGCTCTCTGTAAGAAAATGCAGGTGAAGCGTCTGGTATCGAATGCGTATAACCCCCAGACCAATGGTTTGTGTGAGCACTTCAACAGTACCCTCAAACAGATGCTATGTATGCTGGTTGAGACCCAAGGATGCGACTGGGAGCGGCACCCCCCACACCTGCTATTCGTTACCAAGAAGTTCCAAAGGCCTTGACAGGGTTTTCCCCCTTCGAGCTCCTGCATGGCAGGCAAGTCCAGGGACCCCTTCGGTTGGTAAGGGAATCCTGGGAAGAAGAGCCAAACCCTTCTGAAGTGTCCATAGTGGAGTATGTCATGCGCTTCCGTGACAAAATGCAGACCTTGTCACAGTTGGTGCATGACAACATGGTGCAGGTCCAGGCTGATCAGAAGCACTGGTACGACTAGAACGCCCGGGAATGGACCTACCAGGTGGGTGAGAAGGTGTGGGTGCTGGTCCCCTTCCCAGAGGATAAGCTTCAGGCAGCCTGGGAAGGCCCGTACGTCATCTACCAACAGCTCAATCCAGTCACCTACGTGGTCACGCTTGACCACACTCGGGGTAGATGAAAGGCCTTTCACGTCAATATGATGAAAGGTCATCACAAATGTGAAGCCTGCATCCTACCGGTCTGCAACCTGCCTGAAGACTGGGAGGAAGACCCCCTCCTGGACATGCTGGCCCAAGCCAAGACCAGTGGGTCCATCGAGGATGTGGAGGTAAGCACCTTGCTAGCCGAACCCCAGCGGTCACAGTTACAGACCACACTGGAACCCTTCTGGGTCATGTTCACCAATAGACCTGGAAGGACTGAGTTAGCGGTCCACGAGGTGGACACCGGGAATCATGCCCCACTACGACGAACACCCTAACGGATCTCCAACGTGGTGCCGCAGGCTATGCGCCCGGAGATTGATGGGATGTTACAGCTAGGGGTGATTCAACGGTCCACAAGTGCGTGGGCCTCACCTGTAGTCCTCGTGCCAAAGAAGGATTTGACCACCCGGTTCTGAGTGGACTGCAGGGGGCTCAACGCCATCACAGCCTTGGACGCGCATCCAATGCTGCGCATCGAGGAGCTGCTTGAACGGTTAGCTGGCACAAAATATCTGTCCAAATGGAAATGAGTCAGAGATATTGGCAGATTCCCCTGAGCCCAGAGGCGCAGGAGAAGTCTGCCTTTATCACCCTCTTCGGACTGTACGAGTCCACGGTCATGCCATTCGGCATGAAGAATGCCCCTGCCATTTTCCAGCAGATGGTCAACCACCTGCTTCAGGGACTGGAGAAGTACTTGGTGGCGTACCTGGATGACATGTTCAGTTCCTCCTGGGAGGAACACCTGCAGCATCTCCAGGGGGTGCTCAGGCGAATTCACCAAGCAGGCCTGACCATCAAGCCGGGAAAGTGCCAGATGGGCATGAGCGAGGTCCACTACCTGGGGCACCGGGTAGGCAGGGGCTCCATGAGGCTAGAGCCCAGGAAAGTGGATGCAATCGCATCCTGGCCCACCCACAGGACTAAGAAACAGGTGATGTCCTTCCTAGGCACTGCAGGGTACTATAGCCGATTCGTACAGAACTATAGCAGCCTTAAAAAACCCTTGACGGACCTCACCAGGAAGAAGCTACCCCAAACAGTCGACTGGACAGATGGCTGTGAGGTGGCTTTTCAGGCTTTGAAAGCAGCCCTGAGCAGTTCTCCGGTGCTAAAAGCCGTCGACAGTAGTCGTCCATTCCTGGTACAGACCGACGCCAGCTAATTTGGCCTCAGTGCTGTGCTCAGACAGGTGGACTCGGCGAACAAAGGGCACCCCATTTTGTACCTGAGCCAGAAGCTTCTGCCAAGGGAAGTGGCCTATTCCACCATCGAGAAGGAGTGTCTGGCCATGGTTTGGGCCCTGAAATGTTTGCAGCCCTACCTGTACGGACGCACCTTCACCATGGTGACCGACCACAACCCCCTGAGCTGGCTGCACACTGTGTCTGGTACCAATGGAAGGTTGCTACACTGGCGCCTTGTCCTCCAACAGTATGACTTTACCGTGAAACACAAAAAGGGCAGCAAGCATGGCAATGCAGATGGGTTGTCCTGCCGGGGCGAACCTGCCGAGGTGCACATGGAGGAGTACTGAGAGGTCCTGCCTCCATAGCACAGTCCAAAAGGGGGAGGTGTCACAATAATATAAATATGCCATATTCTGAGTATACTTCTGGAATGTTCCACAGCTTTACAGACACATGCTGTGGGCTTTTTGACCCTCCCTCCCAGCTCATTCTCACTACACACTCTGTGCAACGTGATACCAGTGTGCTTGCAGCCCCCACTGAGTAGTTTATGGCCCTAAGCTGGCTGAAGGCAGTTGTGGAAACATGTGCTCTTTTGTTCATTTAAAAACTTAATAGTAGGCAATAACTTAACCCCAATTAGTGATAGAGATATAAAAATTACATATTCCGAATCTCCACCAAGAGATCTATAACCCAGTGAAATCTCTAGGATCCAGGCCTAATGAAATCCAAGGATTGGATTTCTCCTTAAGCAGGTCATGTATCCACTTCGTGTTTATACTTAAATGAACCCCCATGTCATGCTGAGCATAATGATAATTTTGTCTTTCTTCTGCGAAGTTCACCCTAAGAGATAAGGGTAATAGAGTATTTCATAATTGTTCAGAAAGGGGAGTTCCCCAACCACCCAGTGAGGTCAGCACAGTGGGAGTGCCTTAAGTTTGAGCACAGGTATAAGACAGGGAGGCGGCACTAGAGCTCTCCCTCTGTCTCTCTTGGCCTGGAAGTCAACTAGCAGACACGGTGCCTGATGCATTGGGACATATGCTCCTCCTCCCTGTCGCATGGCTTACCATGGAATGACATAAGACAAATGTAAGTTTATTTTCATCTTTAATCCCTTTTGTTTTGTAATCATTTCATCTTTAATCCCTTTTGTTTTGTAATCGTGCTGTAATACTATAATTGTCTCATCTTGTAATATCATTTTTTATATCTTTTATAAACACTGCCAATTTCTTTTTGAAGTAAAAGTTATAATATTTACTAGCTTTGTTTTCCTTGCTCTAAAACATACCCCCAATGTCCTCTGAAGTAAATTATGCTACTGATGGGGTTGGCTCCTGACCCGCTATTAATCATAGGAATAGGAGCTGGTGGCAGATCGTACTGAGCTTGTTGGGTATAGCTGGCAGTGGCAGATGGTGTTTGATAATTATAATTTCTGCCTGTGCGAGAGTAGTTATATCGCCCTCGCTGCAGCGTGCCCAATAGCCAGTACACGACCGTGCAGCCTTTCTGGCGACTACTTATCCTAGGTGTAGTTCACTCACTGACCTGAGGGTAAGGGGAGCTGCAAATTCCAAACCGTAACTGGGAAGTGGGATATAAATAAATCCCTGAAGAAAGAATTGGGACAACAAAATACCCCTGGTTCATGACAGAAGGTTTTATCCCCAGTCCGTCTGCGGTATGGGAATGTATGTCCTACAGCCGGCCAGGGTGAGGGAAAAGTGTGTCTGTCTTTCAGGAGGATGGGAAAAAGGTACCAATAGCCTGTCAGACGGTGGAAAAATTGTACCCAGAGTTGGTCAAAGTGGTGGGCAGGTATTTCTCCAGCCTCTTGGACAAATGGAAAAGTGTTATTCCCCGGGAAGACAGCCTGTCCAGGCACTGTCACTTGCGGCCTGAGAGCCCAGAATGCAGGAAACGTCATGTCTTCTGGACTCTCATCATCAAGTGTAATAACATCACCAGTGATTGACCCAGAACAGATCCCAGAGGGTTCCTGTAAGTTTGGGGCCTTAGCGTCACTTTTGTCTACCCCTAGCCAGGAGTCCCAGACCTGTCGGAAGATGCTGAGTAACCCTCCAGAGAAGCCTATTTCCAAATCCCCAACGGAGATTGTATTATGGGATCCAGAAACGGTGGGCCGTAAGGTAGGCTTAAGGGGCAATCTGTTAATCGGCCCCTATGCTAACTCAAAAAGGGGGAGGTGTCATAGAAAATATTAAAAATCCTTGAGGTCCCCTCCCTTTTTTTTCTTTCATCTACCATTTGTCTTGAGAAGACAAATGGTGGATGCCTTTGTGTAAAATGGCAGTGACAGAGATCTGAAGCAGATTAATTAAAATGCAAGGATTCCTCTTTATGTCCAGGTGACTAAAGAGGAAGTGTATTGTCCACAGAAAGAGACAGGAAAACTCTTATTAGGGTATGTGCACACGTCAGGATTTCTTGCAGAAATTTCCTGAAGAAAACCGGAAATTTTCTGCAAGAAATCTGCATTTTTTTTTTTGCGTTTTTTCCCCATTTTTTTCGCGTTTTTTTAGCATTTTGCAAGCGTAATTAGCTTGCAGAATGCTAAAGTTTTCCAAGCGATCTGTAGCATCGCTTGGAAAACTGATTGATAGTGTTTGACAAGTGTGACCAACTTTTTACTATAGATGCAGCCTATGCAGCATCAATAGTAAAAGACAGAATGTTTAAAAATAATAATAAAAAAAAAAAAAATGGTTATACTCACCTGCAGACAGCCGATCTCCTCAGCGGCTTCCGTTCCTATAGCTGGTGTGTGTGTGCAGGACCTTCGATGACGTCGCGATCACGTGACCGCGACGTCATCGCGGTCATGTGACCGCGACGTCATCGCAGGTCCTTCACACACACCAGCTATAACGGAAGCGGCAGCGTGTACCTGAGAGGCGGGAAGACTACGGGGGCCATCGAAGGTGAGTATATCACTATTTTTTATTTTAATTATTTTTTATACCAATTATATGGTGCCCAGTCCGTGGAGGAGAGTCTCCTCTCCTCCACCCTGGGTACCAACCGCACATGATCTGCTTACTTCCCGCATGGTGGGCACAGCCACATGCGGAAAGTAAGTAGATCAATGCTTTCCTAGGTGTGCGGAATCCCCGCAATTCCGCAAATGTAATGAACATGTTGCTTTTTTTTTCACGGAAAAAAATGCAACATTTGCACAAGAAATGCTGAATACACTGAAAATAATGGGAGGCATATGTAAGCGGGTTTTTTTGTGTTTTTTTCGCGTTTTTATCACGTTTTTATAGCGAAAAAAACGCGAAAAATACTGAACGTGTACACATGGCCTTAGGGTCTGAAGTGAATTTGCAAATTGCCATGGTCACGGCAGTATAATGAGAGAGCAGACAGTATGTATATGGGAGAAAATATGGAATATTGGCATTTCTACACATGCAATATTAATGAGACGAACATTGTTGGCAATGGGATAACTAGGCAAAAAAACTCATATTTTTCTCAATTCTAACCCCCACCAAAAAACCTTAAATCCATAGAGGCCATATAACCACCAGCAGCTAGGCCATGTTTGGTCTCTACGAGTAGATAAAATCCCGATACATAAGATAACATCAGTCTTGACCTTCTGTTTTTGCACTATGAGGAGTTACTGCATAAAATGGGATTGCCTAAAATCATAAAGGGCCCTTATGAGGTCATCACAGAGGGGTGTGTGAGTGGGACTCAGGGTCTAATAAAAGATCAATCCCAATTATCATCAGCATTCATGGAGAGAGCTACATATCCTGTATGCAGGGGTCCTGCTTATCGACAGCAAATTGAAGCACTCTCCTTCAGCTAAACTGAATCGTCTCTGCGATCGGTGTAGTAAGTTCTCCAGTTAATTCCGTTTAATTTCTGTAACTGTTTATGCTGTATTGCTTTGTCCCCCTTTTAAAATCTTTTGTAAATTTTTCATAAACACTGCTTCAATTTCCCCTTCAAGTCGCGGCCCTTTTTCGTTTTTGCGTTTTCGTTTTTCACTCCCCTCCTTCCCAGAGCCATAACTTTTTTATTTTTCCGTCAATATGGCCATGTGAGGGCTTATTTTTTGCGGGACGAGTTGTACTTTTGAACGACACCATTGGTTTTACCATGTCTTTTACTAGAAAACGGGAAAAAAATTCCAAGTGCGGTGAAATTGCAAAAAAAGTGCAATCCCACACTTGTTTTTTGTTTGGCTTTTTTGCTAGGTTCACTAAATGCTAAAACTGACCTGCCACTGTGATTCTCTAGGTCATTACGAGTTCATAGACACCTAACATGACTAGGTTATTTTTTATCCAAGTGGTGAAAAAAAATTCAAAACTTTGCTTAAAAAAAAAAAAAAAAGTGCCATTTTCCGATACTCGTAGCGTCTCCATTTTTCATGATCTGGGGTCGGTTGAGGGCTTATTTTTTGCGTGCCGAGCTGACGTTTTTAATAATATCACTTTTGTGCAGATACGTTCTTTTGATCGCCCGTTATTGCATTTTAATGCAATGTTGCGGCGACCAAAAAAACGTAATTCTGGCGTTTTGAATTTTTTTCTCTCTACGCTGTTTAGCGATCAGGTTAATGCTTTTTTTTTCTATTGATAGATCGGGCGATTCTGAACGCGTCGATACCAAATACGTGTAGGTTTGATTTTTGTTTTATTGTTTTATTTAGGATGGGGCGAAAGGGGGGTGATTTAAACTTTTATGTTTTTTAAATTTTTTTCATATTTTTAAAAACATTTTTTTTTACCTGTGCCATTCTTCAATAGCCTCCATGGGAGGCTAGAAGCTGGCACAACTCGATTGGCTCAGCTACATAGCAGCGATCATCAGATCGCTGCTATGTAGCTGAAATGCAGGTGTGCTGTGAGTGCCGACCACAGGGTGGCGCTCACAGCAGGCCGGCATCAGTAACCATAGAGGTCTCAAGGACCTCGATGGTTACTGTCCTGTCGCATCACCGACAGCGGCATTTAACAGGTTAATAGCGGCAGGTGAATAGCGATTTCACCCGCCGCTATTGCGCGCACATGTCAGCTGTACAAAACAGCTGACATGTCGCGACTTTGATGTGGGCTCACTGCGGAGCCCACATCAAAGGGGGAGACACGGCATGCGCAGTACATGTACGGCGCATGTCGTGAAAGGGTTAAATATAAAATTTAATAGTTCTGTTCCTTCTGTTCTGTAAACTACATCTCAAAGCCATAAGCTACCGTACGGTGTCTATTCGACCAAAACAGAGTGGTGGTGGCGGCGGCGAGTAGTCTGGGGTTATCGGAAAGTTAGCTGTGACTGTACCGGGGTGTGTACACATATTCCATGTGTTGGAATCCGGAGGTATATATGCCGTACGCTCACCATACCGTGACATTCCTGGCCTGTGATATCAGGGATTTGTGGGATTAAGAAAGTCCTGACAAACATACTGTATCCCTGACAGAGAGCAGACCAGTCACTATTACATATTGGGATATATATATAAATCTATAGGCGAGCAGATCAGTCACTATTACATATTGGGACACATATAAATCTATAGGGGAGCAGGCCAAACACTATTACATATTGGAATACATATGAATCTATGGGGGAGAAGGCCAATCGCTATTATATATTGAGAATCATATAGATCTATAGGGGAGCAGATCAGTTATTATTGCATATTTGGATACATATAAATCTATAGGGGAGCAGAGTGATCACTATTACATATCAGGATACATATAAAGTATTAGGGGAGCAAACCGGTCACTATTACATATCGGCATACAGATAGGTCTATAGGGGAGCAAACAGATCACTATTACATATCAGGACACATATAGATCTATGGGTGAGCAAATCAGCCTCTATTAAACATAAGCATACATACTTTATCAATCTATAGTTGAGCAGACCGGTCATTATTACATATCAAGATGCATATACAGGTCCTTCTCAAAAAATTAGCATATAGTGTAAAATTTCATTATTTACCATAATGTAATGATTACAATTAAACTTTCATATATTATAGATTCATTATCCACCAACTGAAATTTGTCAGGTCTTTTATTGTTTTAATACTGATGATTTTGGCATACAACTCCTGATAACCCAAAAAACCTGTCTCAATAAATTAGCATATTTCACCCGTCCAATCAAATAAAAGTGTTTTTTAATAACAAACAAAAAAACCATCAAATAATAATGTTCAGTTATGCACTCAATACTTGGTCGGGAATCCTTTGGCAGAAATGACTGCTTCAATGCGGCGTGGCATGGAGGCAATCAGCCTGTGACACTGCTGAGATGTTATGGAGACCCAGGATGCTTCAATAGCGGCCTTAAGCTCATCCAGAGTGTTGGGTCTTGCGTCTCTCAACTTTCTCTTCACAATATCCCACAGATTCTCTATGGGGTTTAGGTCAGGAGAGTTGGCAGGCCAATTGAGCACAGTAATACCATGGTCAGTAAACCATTTACCAGTGGTTTTGGCACTGTGAGCAGGTGCCAGGTCGTGCTGAAAAATGAAATCTTCATCTCCATAAAGCATTTCAGCCGATGGAAGCATGAAGTGCTCCAAAATCTCCTGATAGCTAGCTGCATTGACCCTGCCCTTGATGAAACACAGTGCACCAACACCAGCAGCTGACATGGCACCCCACACCATCACTGACTGTGGGTACTTGACACTGGACTTCAGGCATTTTGGCATTTCCTTCTCCCCAGTCTTCCTCCAGACTCTGGCACCTTGATTTCCGAATGACATGCAAAATTTGCTTTCATCAGAAAAAAGTACTTGGGACCACTTAGCAACAGTCCAGTGCTGCTTCTCTGTAGCCCAGGTCAGGCGCTTCTGCCGCTGTTTATGGTTCAAAAGTGGCTTTACCTGGGGAATGCGGCACCTGTAGCCCATTTCCTGCACAAGTCCACTGCTTCCTCAGGTTCCCCAAGGTCTGGAATCGGTCCTTCTCCACAATCTTCCTCAGGGTCCGGTCACCTCTTCTCGTTGTACAGCGTTTTCTGCCACATTGTTTCCTTCCAACAGACTTACCATTGAGGTGCCTTGATACAGCACTCTGGGAACAGCCTATTTGTTGAGAAATTTCTTTCTGGGTCTTACCCTCTTGCTTGAGGGTGTCAATGATGGCCTTCTTGACATCTGTCAGGTCGCTAGTCTTACCTATGATGGGGGTTTTGAGTAATGAACCAGGCAGGGAGTTTTTAAAAGCCTCAGGTATCTTTTGCATGTGTTTAGAGTTAATTAGTTGATTCAGAAGATTAGGGTAATAGGTCGTTTAGAGAACCTTTTCTTGATATGCTAATTTATTGAGACAGGTTTTTTGGGTTATCAGGAGTTGTAGGCCAAAATCATCAGTATTAAAACAATAAAAGACCTGACAAATTTCAGTTGGTGGATAATGAATCTATAATATATGAAAGTTTAATTGTAATCATTACATTATGGTAAATAATGAAATTTAACACTATATGCTAATTTTTTGAGAAGGACCTGTAGATGTATAGGTGAGAACACAGGTCACTATTACATATTGGGATACATATAGATCTAAAGGTGAGCATACAGGTCACTACTACATTATGGAACAAGAAAAGGAACCATGCATATAAAGTGCACACTCTAATCATAGAAAAATTGTATATGTATAATAGGTACAAAATTCATTAATTGACAAAAATCCACAATAAAACCGTATTAAAAGAACAAACCACATCACCACTAGTCCCATGACATTATAATATACGGTATACAAAAAAAGTCACAATGGCACTATTAGTGCCTGAAATGACATTACACATAAACACAATAATTTGCTGATGACATGCAAATAACCAAGGCTAAAAAAACTCCACATAAATTCTGGGCGTCCCCAGACTTAATGGAAGATATATATATGCCTATATAAGTGTAGGTGCTGATGTTCCCAAGAGAGCTCCAATAAGCCCCATAGAGATTGCAAAGAAGCTAGTGAAGGCATTCCATTATAATGGAAAGTAGTATGGAGGGAAATCAGAGCCAGAAGTTAGAACTAAAAGGCGACCAACAGTGGTAATATCACCGTATGGACTTCCCCTGACGAAGCTGTGCTGAGCAGCAATACACGTGGGACTTCCCCCATACTCCTCTGGTCCCGGGACTATTCTCCCCCTGACGCTTTGACTGCTGACTCTACATGCTGGGCTGCCCCATATAGGCATATATATATCTTCCATTAAGTCTGGGGACGCCCAGAATTTATGTGGAGTTTTTTTTGCCTTGCTTATTTGCATGTCATCAGCAAATTAATGTCATGGGACTAGTGGTGATGTGGTTTGTTCTTTTAATACGGTTTTATTGTGTATTTTTGTCAATTAATAAATTTTGTACCTATTTTACATATACAATTTTTCTATTATTTGGTTGTGCGCTTTATATGCATGGTTCCTTTTCTCTTTTTTGATGCATTGTTCCCCCCTATGCAATAAGCTGCACCTCTATATGTCACTGATTGACCTTATGCCCATTAGTAGTGCTCCCCGGCCTTATTTTTTCTACATTATGGAATACATATAGATCTATAAGTGACCAGACCAGTCACTATTACATATTGGGATACATATATCTATAGGTGAGCAGATTAGCCTCTATTAAACATAGGTATATCTGTAGTATTGGCATCTCTGCCCTCTGTCCCTCTTCCCTAGCAGAGATGACAATTTACTCACCGCTGCAGCCTCCATTCCTCGCTTCCTGCTGTGGCTGCTGATGCCCGAGTTGCAAACATTGCACGCAGATCCCCAGGCACTGTGCTTAGGGCGCATTGTCCCGACCTCTTAAAGGGACAGCATGCGCCATCGTAAAGTATCCACAGCCAATGACTGGTAGACACTCATTATTTAAGGCACCTGCACCTGAAAGGGGGTGCCTGTACAATGTTGTAAGTTTGTTCATAAACACTCTTGTTAGTCCCTTTATACCTGCCTGTATACCAGCCATGCCCACCTTCCTGTCTACCAACTGTGCCCACCTGCCTGTCTATCAGCTGTGCCGGCCTGCCTGTATTTTAGCCGTCCAGCCAGCAGTGGCTAATTCTCATCTCTATGTCAACCGGTCCAGCTGCACCTGCCAGTGCTCATCTCTAATATAACAAAACCAGAACACGTTTGAAAAAAGGGGGCTGTTAACACTAAATAGTGAAAAGAGACCCAAAGCCTGAAACAAAGGCAACCCACTCCATACTAACAATTGTACAAAGAGAAAAAGGAGTATATCGGGTTTAAAAAGGTAATATTTTATTTAAATATACAAGAAATTCATTATTAATATCAATAAGTACAAAACATACAAAAAGATATAAGGTGCATAAAGATGATTTAAAGAAGCAGGTATCCCCCGGTGTGCAATGCATTGTCTATAAACCTGTCTGACAATGATCAGCTCCTGGTAGTAAATGACCGCTAGTAGCTACTGCAGATAGTAACCTAAAGTCCTAACACGAGATGTAAAGTATTATCAAAGTATTGAGCAGCGCTTACCGCTAGAGTGACGGGCAGAGAGACACACCGGGCTGAAACTGTAGCAAAAAGGGAAACCCCCGACGCGCGTTTTGCTTCTGGTGTTTGTGCTTTCTCCCCTTGAGGAGGTATCCATCCCCCGTGTGGATGGATACCATGTTTTGGCATAGGTGGTTTTCCTTTCTTGGATGCTGCCCTTCACGTGGTTGTTCCTTCCCGGTGAAAGACCTGGCTATTCATTGCTTGTGTTGAGAAACATGTGATGGTGTCTCTGCTGCTTTTCTACATGCATTTGCATATTTCCCTTTAGGGATTGGGGCAGTGTTCTGGATCACTGCGTTGAGAAACACGTGATGGTGTCTCCGCGGTGTTGGATGTTTTGATCTCCCCGAGGTCATTCATCCTTATGTTTATAGTCCTTTCACTAGGCACTGCTCCTAATAGCCAGTTTCCTACTCCACACTGATGAGGGGCAAATTCCCCCGAAACAGCTGTCTGTGGATGGATACCATGTTTTGGCATAGGTGGTTTTCCTTTCTTGGATGCTGCCCTTCCCGTGGTTGTTCCTTCCCGGTGAAAGACCTGGCTGTTCATTGCTTGCGTTGAGAAACACGTGATGGTGTCTCCGCGGCTTTTCTACATGCATTTGCATATTTCCCTTTAGGGATGGGGCAGTGTCCTGGATCACTGCGTTGAGAAACACGTGATGGTGTCTCCGCGGTGTTGGATGTTTTGATCTCCCCGAGGTCATTCATCCTTATGTTTATAGTCCTTTCACTAGGCACTGCTCCTAATAGCCAGTTTCCTACTCCACACTGATGAGGGGCAAATACCCCGAAACAGCTGTCTGTGGATGGATACCATGTTTTGGCATAGGTGGTTTTCCTTTCTTGGATGCTGCCCTTCCCATGGTTGTTCCTTCCCGGTGAAAGACCTGGCTATTCATTGCTTGCGTTGAGAAACACGTGATGGTGTCTCCGTGGCTTTTCTACATGCATTTGCATATTTCCCTTTAGGGATGGGGGCAGTGTTCTGGATCACTGCGTTGAGAAACACGTGATGGTGTCTCCGCGGTGTTGGATGTTTTGATCTCCCCGAGGTCATTCATCCTTATGTTTATAGTCCTTTCACTAGGCACTGCTCCTAATAGCCAGTTTCCTACTCCACACTGATGAGGGGCAAATACCCCGAAACAGCTGTCTGTGGATGGATACCATGTTTTGGCATAGGTGGTTTTCCTTTCTTGGATGCTGCCCTTCCTGGTGTTGTTCCTTCCCGGTGAAAGCCCTGGCTATTCATTGCTTGCGTTGAGAAACACGTGATGGTGTCTCCGTGGCTTTTCTACATGCATTTGCATATTTCCCTTTAGAGATGGGGGCAGTGTTCTGGATCACTGCGTTGAGAAACAAGTGATGGTGTCTCCGCGGTGTTGGATGTTTTGATCTCCCTGAGGTCATTCATCCTTATGTTTATAGTCCTTTCACTAGGCACTGCTCCTAATAGCCAGTTTCCTACTCCACACTGATGAGGGGCAAATACCCCGAAACAGCTGTCTGTGGATGGATACCATGTTTTGGCATAGGTGGTTTTCCTTTCTTGGATGCTGCCCTTCCCATGGTTGTTCCTTCCTGGTGAAAGACCTGGCTATTCATTGCTTGCGTTGAGAAACACGTGATGGTGTCTCCGCGGCTTTTCTACATGCATTTGCATATTTCCCTTTAGGGATGGGGCAGTGTTCTGGATCACTGCGCTGAGAAAAACGTGATGATGTCTCCGCGGTGTTGGATGTTTTGATCTCCCCGAGGTCATTCATCCTTATGTTTATAGTCCTTTCACTAGGCACTGCTCCTAAGAGCCAGTTTCCTACTCCACACTGATGAGGGGCAAATACCCCGAAACAGCTGTCTGTGGATGGATACCATGTTTTGGCATAGGTGGTTTTCCTTTCTTGGATGCTGCCCTTCCCGTGGTTGTTCCTTCCCGGTGAAAGACCTGGCTATTCATTGCTTGCGTTGAGAAACACGTGATGGTGTCTCCGCGGCTTTTCTACATGCATCTGCTCTAATGACTCGACATTTCATAAGCAAGCCAAAGATTTACATCATAGATTAAAAAATAGGGGTTACCCAAATAAAGATATAGTGAGAGGTTACTCTCATGCCCTATATGAAGACAGATCCACTCTTCTGTCAAAATCTAGTCAAAAGAAAACTGCACTTACGGATGCATCCCCTAGATTTATCACCAAATTTAACTCAAACTGGGCGGAGATTAATCAGATGTTCAAAAAACACTGGTCAGTACTGTTAACAGACAAAGACCTACAACGGCAGTTACACCTTACCCTTTCATCACTTGGCGTAAATTCCAGACCTTGGGTGATATGCTCTGTCAGAGTCATTATATACCTCCTAAAAGTAACCCTTTTTCGATAATTAGCAAATGCCCCCTGGGGATGCTTCCCTTGTGGAAATTGCTCGGCTTGTCTTCACATTATTAGAATAAAGGAATTTTCTCATTCAAAGGGAGTTAAAGTTTACAAAATTGTTCATTATATTACATGTAACACAGAGGCAGTTGTCTATCATGCTAGCTGCCCCTGTGGTTACATATACATTGGTATGACAACCAATTTAAAATCCTCGTACAGGAGCATATTAGGGATATCAAAAATGCAGCAGATTGTCTGGAACCACACCTTTTAAAAACCATCCTGAAACACTTCCTCGAGGTCCATCAATGTAACCCAATGGGATTTATTGTTCGGTGCATAGACCATGTCTATATGAGTATTCGTGGTGGTAATCTTAAACAAAAACTTCTGCAGAAAGAAACGCATAGGATGGTTACACTGGATACCCTAACACCTAACGGCCTCAATGAAGCCATCAGTTTCAAGTCTTTTCTCTAACTTCCATAAGTGCGCCATTTTTATATGGGTCATGGGTTTTAGTTTTTAGTTGTCTTTTTGTGTGATTAAATGATTTTTTTAAAATTTTCTAGCTATGCCCTATCTAACTATTTCCATGATGAACCATCATCGTACTGTAATTTGGGATCAATCATCAAAGCTAACCACAAACAATGAATAAATTCCAGGAAAACTGTCTGGGACCTCAATATTGCAACATATGCTGTGCTGACCTATGACAGATCTTGATATGTTCTCTGAACTGTAGAGTTATAATTAATATCATTATATTCATTTTTATTGTTTATAATTCTTATATATTAAGAGTTATATAATATTTGATATATGCATGCTGACTTTTGTCTATTTGTACATCGGAGGTACATTTTAAGAACAAACGGATCAATATTAATGTGTCTGCAACATTTCTGTTACTGGAATAACATTATAATATTTATCCTATGTACAAACCGACTGGCATTGATGCTTACACAATGTTTATCTGATACAGTAACATCATAATGATATTTATTTACTATGCACTTATTTATTGTGTTGCTGAAGGTTTATTTGATTATAATTATTTTTAATTTTTTTATTTTCTGTTATGATCATAATTTTTGTCGACTGATTTATATCTTATGCTGCTTTAGATGTCATTACTTTATTTCTTTTGGGTATTTATTATTATCTGTATTCTATTATCTAGAGTACATCTATCAGGAACCTATTGGCTATTGTATAGCCTTTTTGACAGTCTTAGGTACTCATCTATAAGCCTTTATAACCTATCTTAATATGACAGGCAACTTGATTTACTGCCATGGTAAACTGAGACACGTCTTCTCCCTCTGTGATATCAAGTACTCACTGGCAGGGCTGGTTTTAGACAAAGTGGGGCACTAGGCAAAAGTTTAAAGTGGGTCCCCAAATGCTAACATTGTAAAATCACACAAACATTTAGGTTACATTACATGAGCATGTGGATACAGTTGGTAGAGGGGCCTGGAGCCAGTGCTCGCACTGTGACCCCCATATTTAGGGGCCTTACATCGGCCAACGGGTCTGCCACTATTAGCTGTACGCAGGGGTGTTGCTAGGGTCAGAAAAGATTGGTGGCCCAAGCCCCAAGAGAAAGAGTTGCCCCCAATCCCCTCTTTTTTAAAAAACTGCAGAAAACACAGTGATAACTCTCTGAGTACAGATAATGTAGTAGCTGTCACCTGCAGTCCTATGTAACACCACATATATCACAGTGATAACTCTCTGAGTACAGATAATGTAGTAGATGTCGCCTGCAGTCCTATGTAACACCACAGATAACACAGTGATAACTCTCTGAGTACAGATAATGTTGTAGATGTCACCTGCAGTCCTAGGTAACACCAGCGATAACACAGTGATAACTCTCTGAGAACAGATAATGTAGTAGATGTCACCTGCAGTCCTATGTAACACCACAGATAACACAGGGATAAGGGTACTGTCACACAGTGCCATTTTGATCGCTACGACGGCACGATCCGTGACGTCGCAGCGTCGTATGATTATCGCTCCAGCGTCGTAGACTGCGGTCACACGTTGCAATCACGGCGCTGGAGCGATGCCGAAGTCCCCGGGTAACCAGGGTAAACATCGGGTTACTAAGCGCAGGGCCGCGCTTAGTAACCCGATGTTTACCCTGGTTACCAGCGTAAACGTAAAAAAACCAAACACTACATACTTACATTCCGGTGTCTGTCCCCCGGCGTCTCAGCTTCTCTGCACTGTGTAAGCGCAGCGGCCGGAAAGCACAGCGGTGACGTCAGACGTCACCGCTGTGCTCGCTTTCTGGCTGGCCGGCGCTCACAGTGCAGAGAAGCTGAGACGCCGGAGGACAGACACCGGAATGTAAGTATGTAGTGTTTGTTTTTTTTACGTTTACGCTGGTAACCAGGGTAAACATCGGGTTACTAAGCGCGGCCCTGCGCTTAGTTACCCGATGTTTACCCTGGTTACAAGCGAACACATCGCTGGATCGCTGTCACACACACCGATCCATCGATGTCAGCGGGTGATCAAGCGACGAAAGAAAGTTCCAAACGATCTGCTACGACGTACGATTCTCAGCAGGGTCCCTGATCGCTGCTGCGTGTCAGACACTGCGATATCGTAACGATATCGCTAGAACGTCACGAATCGTACCGTCGTAGCAATGAAAATTGCACTGTGTGACAGTACCCTTACTCTCTGAGAACAGATAATGTAGTAGATGTCACCTGCAGTCCTATGTAACACCAGAGATAACACAGTGATAACTCTCTGAGAGCAGATAATCTAGTAGATGTCACCTGCAGTCCTATGTAACACCACAGATAGCCATAGTGTTTCAGCGTAAGACTATGTTCACATGCAGCATTTTTTTTCAGTAGCCAAAACCTTTTCTATTGGCAGTAAAAATGTTGCGTTCATAGCCCCTGTTTTTCAGCTTGCTTTGTGGTGTTCTTCACACTTTTTTCAGCTATTTTTTAGAGTGAGGATGTTTGCTTTGTCTACAGTATGTTTAAGGCCACGTTCACACGTTGAGTATTTGGTCAGTATTTCACATCAGTATTTGTAGCCAAAACCAGGAGTGTGATAAATACCGAAGTGGTGACTTGTTTCTCATTACAAATACTGATGTGAAATACTGAACATGTGAACGAGACCTAATAGTTTAATTCACCAAAACCACTTAAAAAATTGCAGCAAAAAATGCCGTTGCAATATCTGCAGCTTTTTTATTCTTTCATTGCTTTCTACGGGTGAAAACACACTGAAAGAAGTGGCACGCTACAGATTTAAAAAGCGCTACAGTTCTGAAATCTAGTCAGAAAAAAACAAGCGCCTGCAGGAGATTTCGGAAATCTCCTATGTTGTTTTGCTGGCACTTTATAATGCAGCTTTTCGCCATGTTCATATGCAGAATTTTTGCAGCTTTTTCTTCTGCAAATAAGAAGTTTACAGCATTTTACAGCACAAGCAAAAACTGAGATTTTCAGAAATCTCCTGCACACCCTTTTATTTTCTCCTGACTGATTTTCACAACTGCAGCGTTTTTTAAATCTGTAGCGTGTCACTTCTTTCAGCAATTTTTTCCACCCGTAGAAAGCAATGAAAAAGTTTAAAAAATGCTGCAAATGTCGCAACATTGTTTTTCGCTGCGTTTTTGGTGACTAAAACTAACTTTATTAAACATGTACTGTAGACAGTAACTGTAAAACTGTAAAAAACAAACAAACAGCAAACGCTCTAAGGTTGTGTGTCCACACTCAGTAAAAGCTGCGGGTCGACTGCTGTTGTGCAGCGTCCAACCCGCAGCGGCCAGATGTTACAGTATAGTGGATGGGATTTCAAGAAATTCCATCTCTACTATGCGTGCACTGACACCCGCACCTCACCTGCGGAGACGGACATGCGCCGCGTTTCTCCAGACCGCAGCATGTCAATTAATCTTGCGTAGACGCTCAGTCTCCTCAAGAGAAATCTGACCCGTGTAATATATAGGATGCAGTGATTCCGCACGGTTTAATGAACACATGCGGAATCACCTGTGTTCAAAACATGGCAGCACTTTGGACACCACACATGTCCGCTGCATCCAAAGTGCTGCCATTTCCGGGTTGTCTGCACATACCCTAAAAAATGGGTGTTGTGAAAGCAATGTTTTTACTGCCAAGAGAGCAGGCTTTGGCTGCAAAAAAAATGCACCAAAAATGCTGATTCCTATGCATGCCGGTACTATGTATGTATGGTTTACCCTTATTATTTCACATGGGAATTCATTTATTTCTATATAATAAATACCCTGATTCAGCAGACAAAATTCCTGTCTTGTGTCATCCAGACAGTAGTGACAGGAGGTCGCCGTGTCAGAATAAAAGCAGTGATTTAATGACTGTGGTCAGAGCTCATGCTGATCCCTGCTGTATGTGACTGTAAAACCTGATCCTACAGCAATCAGCACAGTGCTCTGGGACCACAGTCAAGGGGGGTTGGCGAGAGACGCTCCGGGACTACAGAGCAATACACAGCATTATTCACTGCTGTACACCCTTTTCATAAAGGGGCTGCAAACGCAGGAGGCCCCCTTTATAGGTGGGGGCCCCAGACATCTGCCTGATCTGCCTGCCCCAAACACCGGTCCTTCTCACCGGCCCACTGCAGTTTAAAATGAAAGTATCAATCAATGCGCAGACACGCCTGACGCGTGAGCTGCACTCTCCCCGTGGTGTTGTGGACATGGACCCATTGCCATGGCAATGTGAAGTGATGACACACGTCCTCCTTCCCATCGTACATGTCGCATGTTGGCCTGCTTCACCGTGGGCCGGAGCATCACGTGAGGCTGCATGCCGATTCGCTGATTGACCCTCACCGTCCTATACATATACCCCTGACCTTTACCTTTTAACTACGCCTCCTGATAAAGCCGAAGGCAGTGAAACGCGCGTCGAGGCTCCTGCATGTCTTACTGGCACCCCAGCACACGGTGGTTACCATGTCTCAAGGTAAAAAACTTTATATGTGAACTTCATTTTCATCCCCTTACCATGGACAGATCAGCTCACCAACCATACATTGCTCATTGGGTCATGATTGAGCGCAATCAGGAACTATAGGTGCAGACTATATTTACTCGGCACACAGGCTCTCCAGTATTTAGATGTAGAATTATTCCAGGTACAGCTTCTACAGTATACCATCTTCTAACCTGACCTAGTGACTTGGCTAAAATGGTGCAATAGATCTACCTACTGTTTATTACTACCTTGTGTTGTAGTGCCATTTCAGACACGATTGTTTTTCTAATTGGTATCATACCTACCAACTTATCATGCTACCGATGATCTTTTAGCTGCTTCTTACATATGAATGCCTTTGTCTTTTTTATCTATGCAATAAAATTTATATTTTTCCCTTAAATTCTTTATTGAAATCTCTAGTTCACGTACTTACTTAAGGCATGGTCCGTTGATATAGTGCGATAATCATATAATAGAGACTCAAGTCTTTGTTTTTTGGTGGAACCTAGTCATAACCTTCCAGGCTTTCCTTGATCCACGGCACAGTGGTTCCACCACCCAGCCCTTTACAATTTGCACAGGTCATGAAATACGCTGGCTCCCAAACTCCCCATCTCTCTGATCTGTATCTGAAGGTCTCCCGAAAGAAGGAGCAGCAGGATAAAATGCTCTCCTACCTACAGACTGTAACCACCCATCTGGATCCATTGATAACTCCGGCTGCACCTGTACCCACCTTGGCCGTGATCCAACAACCTGCCAGCTGTGTGGCTGGTTCTGTTCCCTGCCTGTCTGTGCCCCCTGCACTATTGGGGAGATCCTGCCTTATGTCAGAGTTTATTAATCAGTGCACACTGCACTTTGAATTCCTGGCTCATCAGTTTGTCTCTGACTGATCCAAAGTAGCCTTCATCATCTCTCAGGTGAGGTTATGGCTTGGTTCAATCCTCTATGGGAGAAAGGGGATCCCCTTGTATCGAATTTCCAGTCCTTCCTAGAGGCCTTCGGGAAGGTTTTCGATGAGCCCACACATGGGTCTTCAGCGGCCTCTTCTTTCCTCCATCCGCGTCAGGGAAACCTCACAGTGGGCCAGTACGCTGTAAGTTTCCACACACTCTCGTCTGAACTCGCCTGGAATAACAAGGCTCTGGTGGCTACCTTCTGCAAGGACCTTTCTTGGCAGATCAAAGACAAAGCTGGCCGGTCGTGATATACCTTCATCATTGGATGACCTGTTGACTCTTGCTACATGGATCAACAACAGGTTCAAGGAACGGCGTTGAACACCCGCGGCGGCACTGTCCAGATGTTCTTAAGGCTATCCAGTGGTTTGTCGGGTTTGTGAATTACGATCACCAATTTATTCTGCATTTTTTGGACAGCTCCTATTTCAGTCCTGACCCTCAAGGGGGCCAATCCTAAGGAGTTGACTCCAGAAGCAGAAGACGCCTTTGTATTCCTCAAGCAGGCTTTCTCCTCGGCCCTGTGCTACATCATCCCAACCATAACAAACAATTCTTTCTGGAGGTGGATGCTTGTTCCTCAGGGGCCAGTGCCATTCTAAGGCTATGTGCACACATTGCGGATTGGTGTGCAGATTTTTCCGCACCGTTTTTGCAAAATCCACAGGTAAAAGGCACTGCGTTTTACCTGCAGATTTACCGTGGATTTCCTGTGGTTTTTGTGCGGATTCCACCTGTGGTTTTACACTTGCGGATTCCTATTGAGGAGCATGTGTAAACCGCTGCAGAATCCACACAAAGAATTGACATGCTGCGGAAAATACAACGCAGCGTTTCCGCGTGGTATTTTCAGCAGAATGTGCACTGCAGATTTGGTTTTCCATAGGTTTACATGGTACTGTAAACCGCATGGAAAACAGCTGCGAATCCGCAGCGGCTAATCCGCTGTGGATCCGCAGCCAAATCCACAACGTGTGCACATAGCCTTACTCAAAAGTCTTCATCTGGTCACATGGCTGCTTCTTCTCTAAGATCTTTTCTACACAGGAACGCAATTACTCTATTGGCGATAGAGAATTGCTTGTGATCAAGCTGGCTCTGGAGGAGTGGCGATACTTGTTTGAAGGAGTGATGTACCCTGTGGTTATATACACTGATCACAAGAATCTTGCCTATCTGCAATCCACACAGAGACTTAACCGTCTAGAAGCCAGGTAGTCTTTATTCTTTGCTCGCTTCCATATCACTCTCCATTTTCGGTTGGGTGATAATAATGTGAAGGAGGACGCTCTCTCCAGATCCTTCCAGGCCTCTGACCATGAGGAGCTTAAACACATCCATCCCTCCAAAATAATTGCAGTCGCTCCATTGGACATGTCTCGTCTTTCCTCCAGTAAGACTTTCATAGCTGAACCTGATAGGAAGTGAGTTCTTCTCTGGGGGCTACTCTTCTAAACTAGCTGGCCATGCCGGATAGGAGAAGATGGCTCTCCTCATTTCTCGACACTATTGCCGGCTGACCCTGCGCAATGACATTGCGGATTTCATATCTGCCTGTCCCTCGTGTGCCCAAAATGAAACCCCCAGGCAGCTTCCGAGTGGTTGGCTGTTTCCATTTCCCATGCCATTTGCTCCCTGGCCGGATATTCCTATGAATTTTATTACTGATCTGCCAGGAGCGGCTGGGAGTACTGTCATCTGGGTGGTTGTGGATCGCTTCTTCAAGATGGCCCACTTCATTCCGCTATCCGGTCTTCGATCTGCGCCAGTGCTGGCAAAATAATTAATTCTTCATATTTTCCGCATCCATGGTCTATCATTCGACATTGTCTCTGATAGAGACGTCCAGTTTACCTCTCGTTTCTGGAGGGCCACCTGTAAGCTACTGAATGTTACCTTAAATTTCTCATCTTCTTACCAGCCTCAGTCCAATGGTCAGTTGGAGCAGATAAATCAGATCCTGACCCATTTCCTCCGGCACTTTGTCAATGCTCACCAGAATAATTGGGCCGAACTCCTTGGGCCAAGTACTCGTACAATAACCATGTGAGCGAATCTTCTGCCAAATCTTTGTTTTTTGTGGTCTATAGTCAACATCCCAAAATTCTGTTTCCATTGTGTACACCACCTCTGATATTCCGGCTGCTGATTCCCTTGTCAAGAGTTTTTCAGAGATCAGGTAGAAAACCAAATAATCATTAATAAAATCCTCAGAGCAGATGAAGAGACATGCGCACAAGAGACGTCTGGATTCACCTATTTCATCCTGGACATAATATCTGGCTATAATCTAAGTACCGTATGTCTGTCTCAAGTGGGACTAACTACAAAAGTTAAAAAAAAAGTTTAAAAAATTTGTAAAATATTTTTTTTAAAAAAAATCACAAAATAATAATAAAATATATATATATATATATATATATATATATATATATATATATATATATATATTGTACTCATAAATAAATATTTTTCTGAAACAAAAATAAACAAAGTACTCATGTTTGCTAATGCCATGTCCGGAATGACCCGACTTTTAAAACTGTCCCACCAGTTAGCCCCTTCACTGAATACCGCAAAAAAAAAAACGAGGCAAAAAATGCTTAGAAGCGCATTTGCGCGAAACGGCCGTTGTCCTGTCCTCACTCCCCGGACCCCCTCTTTCGCCTGCCACCTCTCCACAAATGTCCACCTTTGTATGAAGATGAATAAAGGACATTGAATGCAGCATACTTTGGGTGAGTGCCACGTCTGCTTTCTCCAAAAAAATTGCTTTATCATCATGCCGCCGAACAAAAAGTGTAATGTAATGTAAATAAAAATGGTATTTCAGAAAACATCATCTGCAAAAACAAACCATCATACAACTCTGTCAGCGGAAAAATAAAAAAGAAATAGCTCTCAGAATAAACCGATGTAAAAATAACTTTTTTCTATAAAATCGTTTGTATTGTGTAAAAGCGCCAAAACACATAAAAAATGTGATATAAATGTGGTATCGCTGTAATCGTACTGACTAGTGATCAGCGAACTTGCTCGTCACTACACAGTACTCACCCGAGTATCACTATGCTCGGTGTACTCGGCGAGCACTGAGCATTTCCGGGATTATTCGGCTGGAGCTTGGGTCTCCTCCTTTTAATTTTGGCCCTTTTTAAAGCGCCAATCAACATGCAGAGATTGTCTCCCATGCACTGTAATACAACAGCCATCTTTGTTGTGGTATTACAGTGATTGGCTGGCTTGACCTGGCACCACCCTGCTCGCTGCATTCTGCTCAGGACTCAGCTAGTGTAGGGAGAGCTGCTGCTGAGATAGGGTCAGATTCGTTTTTGATCAGTTAGTGTGGGTCTACTAGTGTTCAATCCACAAATCCTGATAAACCAACAGTCCTTTTTGGTCCCCATACTCACTTGCGCGAAACTCGGATGAGTCTCGCATGGCACTACTCGGCACTGCACCTGGCACAGAGGAGCAGAGCGTGCAGCTGCATGTATTGCTATGTGGTCGCACACTCCGCTCCTGAGTGCCGGCAGCAGCGCCGGGTATTAACATGCGAGACTCATCTGAGTTTTGCGCAAGTGAGTATCAGCCCTTAGGGCTAATTTGGGGGTACATAGATTGCAGTGCTAGGTAGGCAGGGGAGTCTATGTGCGCATATCCACATCAGTGCAAGGCCTACATGCACTGTGAGTATATAGATCTCACTGCATACTGTCTGCTGCTGCGTATTTTATATATTTTTAGCCAGGGCCGGCTCCAGGTTTTTGAGGGCCCCGGGCGAAAGAGTCTCAGTGGGCCCCCCCCCCCTTTAACACATACCACGATTCATGATGCACAGATACAGCAGAGAAATATAGCACAGCCAAGTAGCGTATAACACAGCCCACGTAGTATATAACACAGGCCACGTAGTATATAGCAGCCACGTAGTATATTGCCCAGCCACATAGTATATTGCCCAGCCACGTAGTATATTGCCCAGCCACGTAGTATATTGCCCAGCCACGTAGTATATAGCACAGCCACGTAGTATATTGCCCAGCCACGTAGTATATTGAGAGCCACGTAGTATATAGCACAGAGACGTAGTATATAACACTGCCTATGCAGTATATAACACAGGCCATGTAGTATATTGCCCAGATACGTAATATATACCACAGCCACGTAGTATATAGCACAGTCCACATAGTATATAGCAATGTGGGCACCATATCCCTGTTAAAAAAAAGAATTAAAATAAAAAATAGTTATATACTCACCCTCCGTCGGCCCCTGGATCCAGCCCAGGCGTTTACCGATGCTCCTCGCTACGCTCCTGTCCAAAGAGTGCATTGCGGTCCCACGAGATGATGACATAGCGGTCTCGCGAGACCGCAATGCATAGACCGGTCACCGGAGCGTCGCGAGGAGCGGGAAAGGCCTGGGCTGGATCTGGGGGCCGACGAAGGGTGAGTATATAATGATTTTTTATTTTTTTTATTATTTTTAACATTAGATCTTTTTACTATTGATGCTATTGATAGGCAGCATCAATAGTAAAAAGTTGTTTACACAGGTGTTATGAAATTGGATTTTGGGCTCCCCCGGTGGCCACTGGTGGAATTGAACTTGTGTGCATCATCCCCTCTGTTCACCTGTTCCCATCAGGATGTGGGAGTCGCTATTTAATCTTGCTCCTCTGTCACTTCCATGCCGGTCAACATTGTAATCAGAAGCCTTTCTGTGCATGTTCCTGCTACCAGACAACTTCCAGCTAAGTCGGACTTTTGTCCTTGTTTGTTTTTTGCATTTTGTTCCAGTTCACAGCTGCAGTTTCGTTTCTGTGTCTGGAAAGCTCTTGTGATCTGAAATTGCCACTCTGATGTTATGAGTTAATACTAGAGTCTTAAAGTAATTTCAGGATGGTGTATTGATAGGGTTTTCAGCTGACCATGAAAGTACCCTTTCTGTCTTCCTGCTATCTAGTAAGCGGACCTCGATTTTGCTAAACCTATTTTCATACTACGTTTGTCATTTTCATCTTAAATCACCGCCAATATATGTGGGGGCCTCTGTCTGCCTTTCGGGGAAATTTCTCTAGAGGTGAGCCAGGACTATATTTTCCTCTGCCAGGATTAGTTAGTCCTCCGGCCGGCGCTGGGCGTCTAGGGATAAAACGCAGGCTACGCTACCCGGCTACTGTTAGTTGTGCGGCAGGTTTAGTTCATGGTCAGTTTAAGTTTCCATCCTTCCAAGAGCTAGTTCCTATGGATGCTGGGCTATGTTCTCTTGCCATTGAGAACCATAACAGTTTGACCGGACCACAAAGGGTTAAATTAATTGGCAGAGAAAGGAGAGAAAAAAGAAGTCTGCTGAAAAATTTTTTTTTTTTTTTTTTTTTTCCTTCAGTTCTGAGTGTGCTTTCAATTGAATCACTTGCAAGTCTGCCTATATTGCAGCCTTCCTCTCTCTCTCTCCTTCTAATCCTGGAATGGCTCTGTGTTCACCTGTTTAAAATGGATATTCAGAGTTTAGCTGCAGGTTTGAATAATCTCACCACGAAAGTTCAAAATTTACAAGATTTTGTTGTTCATGTTCCTATATCTGAACCTAGAATTCCTTTGCCTGAATTTTTCTCGGGGAATAGATCTTGCTTTCAAAATTTCAAAAATAATTGCAAGTTGTTTTTGTCCCTGAAATCTCGCTCTGCTGGAGATCCTGCTCAGCAGGTCAGGATTGTGATTTCCTTGCTCCGGGGCGACCCTCAAGATTGGGCTTTTGCATTGGCTCCAGGGGATCCTGCGTTGCTCAATGTGGATGCGTTTTTTCTGGCCTTGGGGTTGCTTTATGAGGAACCTCATTTAGAGCTTCAGGCGGAAAAAGCCTTGATGTCCCTATCTCAGGGGCAAGATGAAGTTGAAATATACTGCCAAAAATTCCGTAAATGGTCTGTGCTTACTCAGTGGAATGAGTGCGCCCTGGCGGCGAATTTCAGAGAGGGTCTCTCTGATGCCGTTAAGGATGTTATGGTGGGGTTCCCTGTGCCTGCGGGTCTGAATGAGGCCATGACAATGGCTATCCAGATCGATAGACGTCTGCGGGAGCGCAAACCTGTGCACCATTTGGCGGTGTCTACTGAGAAGACGCCAGAGAATATGCAATGTGATAGAATTCTGTCCAGAAGCGAACGGCAGAATTTTAGACGAAAAAATGGGTTGTGCTTTTATTGTGGTGATTCAACTCATGTTATATCAGCATGCTCTAAGCGTAATAAGAAGCTTGATAAGTCAGTTTCAATTGGCACTTTTCAGTCTAAGTTTATTCTATCTGTGACCCTGATTTGTTCTTTATCATCTATTACCGCGGATGCCTATGTCGACTCTGGCGCCGCTTTGAGTCTTATGGATTGGTCCTTTGCCAAACGCTGTGGGTATGATTTAGAGCCTCTTGAAACTCCTATACCTCTGAAGGGGATTGACTCCACCCCATTGGCTAGTAATAAACCACAATACTGGACACAAGTAACTATGCGAATTAATCCGGATCATCAGGAGATTATTCGCTTTCTTGTGCTGTATAATCTACATGATGTGTTGGTGCTTGGATTGCCATGGCTGCAATCTCATAACCCAGTCCTCGACTGGAACGCTATGTCTGTGTTAAGCTGGGGATGTAAGGGGATGCATGGGGACGTACCTTTGGTTTCCATTTCGTCATCTATTCCCTCTGAGATTCCTGAATTCTTGTCTGACTATCGTGACGTTTTTGAAGAACCTAAGCTTGGTTCATTACCTCCGCACCGGGAGTGCGATTGTGCCATAGATTTGATTCCGGGTAGTAAATACCCTAAGGGTCGTTTATTTAATCTGTCTGTGCCTGAACATGCTGCTATGCGAGAATATATAAAGGAGTCCTTGGAAAAGGGACATATTCGTCCTTCGTCATCTCCCTTAGGAGCCGGTTTTTTCTTTGTGTCTAAGAAAGATGGCTCTTTGAGGCCGTGTATTGATTATCGGCTTTTGAATAAAATCACGGTTAAATATCAATATCCGTTAGTGCAGCACCCCAGAGTCCTGGTTGTTGCAGTACTGCGGCTCCGCCACTATGGGGAGCTATGGTACGTCTGATTGCACTAAGGAGTTTCTCTGACCAGGTACATTCTCACGACACTTCACACTCCGGCCACCAGGGGGGGTGGTCCTATCTAGTAGGCCACTCCTCACAACTCTGGTAAAACTGGGGGTTGGACAGGAAGACAGGGAGAAGTAGCTGGGAAGAGCTAGTGAGAGGACCTGTCAGGGATGTGGATCCTGGCAGACTCCTCAGAGCAGAACTAACCAGCAAACAACGGGAATACAGAAAAGGAGAATACCAGCAGGGGTTTTGTTGAAAGAGGCAGCACCTTGCTGAGGCGCAAACAATCGGTGGCCGGAACGCCGAGCAAGTAAGAGACTTTAAGTACATTGCAAACCACGGCAGGACAGCTAATTACAGGTTGGCTGTCTCACTTAACACCTAAGCAGACAACGGAGGCAGCTGTGGGAGAGGGGCGACTCTAGAGTCCCGGAAGAACTCCAGGCCTACCCCGTCATACGGGTGCGTCCTACCATATCACCTGGAGGACGGAGAACGAACAGTAGAGACAGAAAGAAACAGTTGTGAGGACTATCCCGGGAGCTCAGCAGGGAAGAACTACAACACACAGCGCTAGAAGGTAGATACTGATTCCCACCTGTGAGGAGAACTCCTGATGTGTCGTTGGACCGGCCGGTCTCTGAAAACCCAGTTAACAGCGCTCTGGACTGAGGTCTCCAACATCTTCAGTAAAGAGGTAAAGAGACTGCAAACTGGTGTCCTCGTTATTTACCGCGACCTGCACCGTTACCACACCACTTATTGCACCGGACGTCCCCCATTGACAGACAGGGCCACGGACCGGGTCTAGCCACCGTGACAACCCCAGGACTGAGACCTAGAGGCCCGGCTCCGGGTACCCCTCGGCCCTGCGGCGGTGTGGGGGCGCTCCAACTTGGCGTCACGAACAGGATTTACTTAAGCCTGAAGAATCAGGTCATGTGTGCCTTGGAACTGTGAGTTATTGTGCTTGGACTGTACTTTATTGAAAAGACTGTGCTGTGCCATTTGCCGCCAAAATTCGCCATTGCCGCGCGCGGAGGGAGGAGCCTTAGCTACGTGGGCGGGATCAGCCAAAAGAAGCGCGGAACGGAAAGCGCGGTGAGGCGCCAATCCCGGAAGAGGAACTCCAACCTCCAGCAGGTTAGTGGGAGGAAGGGACGGCCATGTCCGAGTCGGGAGGAGAGGAGGTGGCGGTCGCAGCCGCGGACGCAGGGGCAGCTCCGGTCCCCGCAGCGGGCGAAGCCGCGGCCCTAATACCACCACTGACTGCCGCAGAACCCGCTGCCCCCATCAGCCAGTCGGACACTGCCGCTAATGCAAAAGCCATAATGCCCTTCTCCATGCCCTACCTGCCCGGAGCGGCCTGGCTCCCACGATACTCTGGGGAGGCGCATACGTTCACTGACTTTAAAGAAGGGCTCTGCAGCCTGCTCGAGTTCTATCCCCTAACCGAGCCCCAGAAGGTCCATATGATAACCGGCCAACTCTTTGGGGCGGCTCTGAGGGAATTGAAATCCTGGCCCGCTGAGGATAAAGGAACTGCACAACAGATTTTTGCCAAGCTTAAAGCCACCTTTGACACTCGCACTGCTACAGAGATTAAACTGACTTTTTATGGATGCAAACAAAAGTCACAGGATAGCTTGCGGGACTATGCCCTTAATCTCCAGGAAGCGATGCGGGCCATTAAGCAGAGTGACCCCGGCAGCATGCAGGATGAAGATAAAATCCTGAAGGAGCGGTTCATTGAGGGGCTCCTGTGCAGTCACCAGCGGGGCCAATTGCACTTTCTGGCCATGCAAAATCCAGACTTGACTTTTGCGCAGTTTAAAGATAAAGCTATCCAGGCATTGCAGGAGCGACAGCCCAGCCGCGCAGTACCACCCAGGCGCCCCGCTCTCACATACCACCAGGAGGTGGCATCGGATACCCCAGTTGCCGCGGAGGCCGACGCCCAGAGCTTCGAGGACGACTCCCCTGCAGGACTTCGTCTCCAGATGCAAGAGCTAACCAAGAGCGTTGCTGCCCTGGCCCGGACGGTGCAGTCCCTACAGGAGGCCCCCAAAGAGAAGATCCAGTTGGCTTCCAGCCCGGAGGATGTCCCTTGGATGCGACAGAGGAGGACTCCGCCGACCAGGAGCCGGCCCGACGATCGCTTCCACCAGGATGGACGACCCATCTGCCGCCGCTGTCACCAGGTGGGCCATCTTGCAAGGTACTGTCCTTTAAACGAGCAACCCCTGGGGCAAAGGGCCAACCCCCAGGAGTAGGACGGTCAGGCCCGCAGCATTGGAGAACCAAGTATATTGGAGGACGACCAGTTCTCCCTGTAGTGATTGATGGAATCCCCTTGAATGCTTTGCTGGACACCGGTTCTCAGGTGACGACTATACCTTACGTGCTCTACAAACGGTATTGGGAGGACGCTGATATTACTCGTGGCCCTGATGATGATTTCACCATAATCGCCAGTAATGGTCAGCCATTGCCACAAGTGGGGTATAAGGAGGTCACCATCAAAGTGGGGCGGGTGGAATTGAAAGCCCAAGGGATTGTGATTGTTGATATTGATCGTCGAGAATGTAATCCCATGATGACTCTTGGTACTAATGTTATAGAAAATTGTCTTGCAGAAGTGATTGTTTTGTTGCAACAGGTGGCAGAAAACGCTGGCCACAGTGAGCAACGTGCCCTGCAGAAGGAAATCAGAGCTCTGATGCAGAGACAGCAGGTAGAGCTGACTGGTGGTGAGATTGGTCGTGTCACTGTAAGTGATTCAAACCCCATCGCGATACCTCCCAAGAGTGAAATGTTAATATGGTGTCGAGCAGCCATAGGCCTCAGGGGTAAGGACTACCAGGCCTTGGTAGAACCTGTATATTCAGACAATAGGCCTACTGTTCTGACAGCCCGGGGGGTGGTAGACGTCCGACAGGGGAGAGTGCCTGTACGTGTCCTCAATTGTGGGGAGGAAGAGGTCCACCTAACCAAGTATACTACGCTCGCCAAACTGTTCACTGTCAATAATAGTGTAATACAGACACCTGAACCTTTGGGCCCGTCAAACGTGGCGGAGAACAAAGGTTCTGCAGAGCACTCGAAAGATTGGTGTCGGGAATTGCATGTGGGCACTGACTCTACCCCATCTCATCAAATACAGGGGGCTTACAGGGTGGTACACGAGTACGAACAGGTATTCAGCAAACACCCCTCAGATTTTGGACAGGTGAAAGGGATCCAACATCACATCCCCACGGGAGATCATCGACCCATAAAAGAGAGATATCGCCCTGTACCCCCAGCTCATTACCAGTGTGCCAAGGACATGTTGCGGGAAATGAAGGAGGCTGGGGTGGTGAGAGACAGCTGTAGCCCCTGGGCGGCTCCGTTAGTCCTTGTTAAAAAGAAAGATGGTACAATGAGGATGTGTGTTGATTACAGACAGTTGAATCGCATTACACATAAGGACGCATACCCACTGCCCAGGATAGAGGAGTCTCTGGCTGCTTTAAAATCTGCTAACTATTTCTCTACCTTAGATCTCACCAGTGGGTACTGGCAGGTTCCTGTGGCGGAGGCGGACAAGGAAAAGACGGCCTTCACGACGCCAATGGGCCTCTGTGAGTTCAACTACATGCCCTTCGGATTGTGCAATGCTCCCGGAACGTTCCAGAGGATGATGGAGAGCTGCCTGGGACACCTGAACTTTGAAACCGTGCTGCTATATCTGGATGACGTCATAGTCTTCTCTAAAACCTACGAAGACCATCTGAAGCACCTGGCCGAGGTGTTTGAAGCCTTGTCCAAATTCGGCCTAAAAGTGAAACCGTCCAAGTGTCATCTGCTGAAACCTAAAGTGCAGTACCTGGGCCATGTGGTGAGCGCTGAAGGAGTGGCCCCAGACCCCGACAAGGTCACAGTGATCCAGGACTGGCCAAAGCCTAGTGACCTCCACGAAGTCCGGCAGTTCCTCGGGTTGGTAGGTTACTACCGGAGATTCATTAAGGATTTCACCAAGAAGGCCGCACCCTTGCAAAATCTGCTGGTGGGCCAACCAAAGAAGACCAAGGGGAGGAAAACCCCCTTTGATTGGAACGAAGAGCTGGAGGAATCCTTCACCTGCTTGAAGTCGGCGCTGACGGGGGAAGAGGTACTGGCTTACCCCGAATACGACCAACCGTTTGTGCTGTACACAGATGCCAGTAATGTGGGACTAGGAGCCGTGCTGTCTCAGGTCCAGAACGGCAAGGAAAGAGTGATCGCTTACGCCAGCAGGAAACTCAAACTTCAAACTGGAATTCCTTGCCCTTGTCTGGGCAGTGACGGAGAGGTTTAAACACTACCTGGCTTCCGCGAAATTCACCGTCTTCACGGACAACAATCCGCTAACGCATCTGGATACCGCCAAACTCGGGGCCTTGGAACAGCGGTGGATGGCCCGGCTGTCCAACTATGATTTCACCATCAAATATCGGGCAGGGCACCAGAATGCCAATGCCGATGCTTTGTCCCGAATGCCCAATTTACCAGAAGTGGGAGAAGACCCGGAGGCACTTGAAGAGGTGGAGCTGCCTGCCTTCCATCGCCCCAAGGCCCCTCAGAGCTCTCACCATGTGAAGAACAGGCACAAGAACCAACCGGATGCCACGCTGAATCCCCTGCCCCACCACGGATGGGCAGAAACCCAGGATAGTGACCCCGCGGTCCGTCAGGTGAAGGAGCTCTTGACGCAGGCTGGGTTGCACCCTGGCCCAGATGATCCACAAGAAACCCAACAGCTGTGGAAGGGAAGAAGCAAGCTGTTTATCCATGATGGCAAGCTGTGCAGGAGGAGCATCGACCCACGTACTCATGAATTGGTGTGGCAGATAGTGGTGCCAAGGCGAGATGCGCCCATGGTTCTGGGAGCCTACCATGATGGAGCCGGACACTTCGGATGGAAGAAGCTGGAGAAGCTACTCCGAGGGAGGTTCTATTGGATTGGCATGAAGAGAACCATTGAGAAGTGGTGTCGGGAGTGTGGTCCATGTAGTCTGCGCAGAAAGGACCGTGACAGCCAACGGGCCCCCCTGCGGCCGATCATCACCAAACGGCCGCTTGAACTGGTCGCGCTGGATCATGTGAAGCTGACACCTAGCCGGTCGGGCTATATCTACGCCCTTACCATCGTGGACCACTACTCCAGGTTTCTGGTGGTTGTGCCTGTTAAAGATCTAACGGCCAGGACTGCCGCCAGGGCCTTCCAGCAGCACTTTTGTAGGCCCCATGGCTACCCAGAGAAGGTACTGACCGACCAGGGACCTGCCTTTGAAGCAGAAGTATTCCAAGAATTCTGCCAGTTGTACGGGTGTAAGAAGATCAGAACTACACCGTACCACCCTCAAACCAACGGGATGTGCGAGAAGATGAACCAGGTAGTAATCGATTTATTGAAGACCTTGCCTGTGGAGGAACGGAATCTGTGGCCGACAAAGTTGCCTGACTTGGTGGATATGTACAACCACATCCCAGTAAGTTCCACCAACTGTACTCCAGCGTACCTGATGCGAGGAAGGTCTAGTCGGTTACCCGTTGATCTGGACATGGGGGTCCTATTACCCGAAGATACCTCGCCGGATGCGGATTGGGATGCAGAAAGGCAGCGAAGGTACCGCGAAGTGCAAGAGTGTGTGGAGAGAAGTCTCGCCCAGGCTAGGCAGAGGCAAGAAAGGGACTACAACCAACACGCTCCTGCGATTCCCCTGTCACCTGGTGAGCAAGTGCTTAAACGAAAGAGGAGGTTACACAAGCTCGATGACCAATGGGAAGCGGAACCGTATACCATCTTGCCATCCGACTTCGACAACACTAAGGTCTGTCTCATCAGCAAGGACAAAGGGGAGACCTCGACAGCGGTATCCAGGGATCACCTTAAGGTCTGCCCCGATAAATTGAAAGAGAGGGGCACGGCCCCAGAAATCTCCCCGCCGGTGGAAAAGGAGAAAATGTTCCATACTGTCCTTGGTGACTTTCCCCAGTCCTGGACTCTGATAAACCAAGCCGTTGCGGTACCTGTTGTAATGTTTGAACAGCCGGACCCGCCAGAAACAATGGTGGAACCAGATCATCCGGCCCCGCAACCTCAACAAGCCTTGCCTGAAGAAGCCATGCCAACCGTTGAACCGGCAAATCCTCCCTCTGCTATCAGTGAGCCTGCCGTACCCACTGTTGATAGCAGCAGCTCTGAGAGCCCCAACCTGCCAGTGCTACCCAGACTCACTAGAAGTGTAGTTAGAAGACAGCGCACTACACCAGCGGTAGCAAGCATAGCGGGCCCTGTTAGGCCAATAGCAACCCCTGCGCTGCGAAGGTCCACACGCAGCACACAGAACCAAACTCCCCTCCGCTACAAAATGTGGAGGTATTGATAAGGGCTGCTATTTCATTAAAAATGTTTGTATGCATATCTTTTTGTTACAGGTTGTTAAAATGGACAATAGAGTAATGGACAGTGAATTGCTCAAAAACTTTCATAAGGGGGACCCCTTTGTTTACCCGGGGTCCCCGCTGTTTCAACCACTGAACTGAGAGTCATAAACTGTGCATGACCTAACTTTTGCAACGTTCAAGAATCCTCACCTCCCGTAAAGGGAAGCATTGTTATGTTCAATTGTTATGCTATTTCAAAAGTTTGTGTGTTTCCTGTTAACATGTATTATTGTTCTTGTTTTCCCAGTCCCGGAGTACTGGATTTAACCGGGGGGGAGTGCAGCACCCCAGAGTCCTGGTTGTTGCAGTACTGCGGCTCCGCCACTATGGGGAGCTATGGTACGTCTGATTGCACTAAGGAGTTTCTCTGACCAGGTACATTCTCACCACACTTCACACTCTGGCCACCAGGGGGGGTGGTCCTATCTAGTAGGCCACTCCTCACAACTCTGGTAAAACTGGGGGTTGGACAGGAAGACAGGGAGAAGTAGCTGGGAAGAGCTAGTGAGCGGACCTGTCAGGGATGGGGATCCTGGCAGACTCCTCAGAGCAGAACTAACCAGCAAACAACGGGAATACAGAAAAGGAGAATACCAGCAGGGGTTTTGTTGAAAGAGGCAGCACCTTGCTGAGGCGCAAACAATCGGTGGCCGGAACGCCGAGCAAGTAAGAGACTTTAAGTACATTGCAAACCACGGCAGGACAGCTAATTACAGGTTGGCTGTCTCACTTAACACCTAAGCAGACAACGGAGGCAGCTGTGGGAGAGGGGCGACTCTAGAGTCCCGGAAGAACTCCAGGCCTACCCCGTCATACGGGTGCGTCCTACCATATCACCTGGAGGACGGAGAACGAACAGTAGAGACAGAAAGAAACAGTTGTGAGGACTATCCCGGGAGCTCAGCAGGGAAGAACTACAACACACAGCGCTAGAAGGTAGATACTGATTCCCACCTGTGAGGAGAACTCCTGATGTGTCGTTGGACCGGCCGGTCTCTGAAAACCCAGTTAACAGCGCTCTGGACTGAGGTCTCCAACATCTTCAGTAAAGAGGTAAAGAGACTGCAAACTGGTGTCCTCGTTATTTACCGCGACCTGCACCGTTACCACACCACTTATTGCACCGGACGTCCCCCATTGACAGACAGGGCCACGGACCGGGTCTAGCCACCGTGACAACCCCAGGACTGAGACCTAGAGGCCCGGCTCCGGGTACCCCTCGGCCCTGCGGCGGTGTGGGGGCGCTCCATTGCCACTGCTGACTGATTTGTTTGCTCGCATAAAGGGGGCCAAGTGGTTCTCTAAGATAGATCTCCGTGGGGCGTATAATTTGGTGCGAATTAAGCAGGGGGATGAGTGGAAAACCGCATTTAATACGCCCGAGGGCCACTTTGAGTATTTGGTGATGCCTTTTGGCCTTTCAAATGCCCCTTCAGTCTTTCAGTCCTTTATGCATGACATTTTCCGTGATTATTTGGATAAATTTATGATCGTGTATCTGGATGATATTCTGATTTTTTCGGATGACTGGGACTCTCATGTCCAGCAGGTCAGGAGGGTTTTTCAGGTTTTGCGGTCTAATTCCTTGTGTGTGAAGGGTTCTAAGTTCGTTTTTGGGGTTCAAAAGATTTCCTTCTTGGGATACATTTTTTCCCCCTCTTCCATCGAGATGGATCCTGTCAAGGTTCAGGCTATTTGTGATTGGACGCAACCCTCTTCTCTTAAGAGTCTTCAGAAATTTTTGGGCTTTGCTAACTTTTATCGTCGATTTATTGCTGGTTTTTCTGATGTTGTTAAACCATTGACTGATTTGACTAAGAAGGGTGCTGATGTTGCTGATTGGTCCCCTGCTGCTGTGGAGGCCTTTCGGGAGCTTAAGCGCCGCTTTTCTTCCGCCCCTGTGTTGCGTCAGCCTGATGTTGCTCTTCCTTTTCAGGTTGAGGTCGACGCTTCTGAAATCGGAGCTGGGGCGGTTTTGTCGCAAAGAAGTTCCGACTGCTCCGTGATGAAACCTTGTGCTTTTTTTTCTCGTAAATTTTCGCCCGCCGAGCGGAATTATGATATTGGGAATCGGGAGCTTTTGGCCATGAAGTGGGCTTTTGAGGAGTGGCGTCATTGGCTTGAGGGGGCTAGACATCAGGTGGTGGTATTGACCGACCACAAAAATTTAATTTATCTTGAGTCCGCCAGACGCCTGAATCCTAGACAGGCGCGCTGGTCGTTGTTTTTCTCTCGGTTTAATTTTGTGGTGTCATACCTACCGGGTTCTAAGAATGTTAAGGCGGATGCCCTTTCTAGGAGTTTTGAGCCTGACTCCCCTGGTAATTCTGAACCTACAGGTATCCTTAAGGATGGAGTGATATTGTCTGCCGTTTCTCCAGACCTGCGGCGGGCCTTGCAGGATTTTCAGGCGGATAGACCTGATCGTTGCCCACCTGGTAGACTGTTTGTTCCTGATGATTGGACCAGTAAAGTCATTTCTGAGGTTCATTCTTCTGCGTTGGCAGGTCATCCTGGAATCTTTGGTACCAGGGATTTGGTGGCAAGGTCCTTCTGGTGGCCTTCCCTGTCACGAGATGTACGAGGCTTTGTGCAGTCTTGTGACGTTTGTGCTCGGGCCAAGCCTTGTTGTTCTCGGGCTAGTGGATTGTTGTTGCCCTTGCCTATCCCGAAGAGGCCTTGGACGCACATCTCGATGGATTTTATTTCGGATCTTCCTGTTTCTCAGAAGATGTCTGTCATCTGGGTGGTGTGTGACCGTTTCTCTAAGATGGTCCATTTGGTTCCCCTGCCTAAGTTGCCTTCTTCTTCCGAGTTGGTTCCTCTGTTTTTTCAAAATGTGGTTCGTTTGCATGGTATTCCGGAGAATATCGTTTCTGACAGAGGAACCCAATTCGTGTCTAGATTTTGGCGGGCATTCTGTGCTAGGATGGGCATAGATTTGTCTTTCTCGTCTGCTTTCCATCCTCAGACTAATGGCCAGACCGAGCGGACGAATCAGACTTTGGAGACATATTTGAGGTGTTTTGTGTCTGCAGATCAGGATGATTGGGTTGCTTTTTTGCCTTTAGCGGAGTTTGCCCTCAATAATCGGGCCAGCTCTGCCACCTTGGTGTCTCCTTTTTTCTGTAATTCGGGGTTTCATCCTCGATTTTCCTCCGGTCAGGTGGAATCTTCGGATTGTCCTGGAGTGGATGCTGTGGTGGAGAGGTTGCATCAGATTTGGGGGCAGGTGGTGGACAATTTGAAGTTGTCCCAGGAGAAGACTCAGCTTTTTGCCAACCGCCGGCGTCGGGTTGGTCCTCGGCTTTGTGTCGGGGACTTGGTGTGGTTGTCTTCTCGTTTTGTCCCTATGAGGGTTTCTTCTCCTAAGTTTAAGCCTCGGTTCATCGGCCCGTACAAGATATTGGAGATTCTTAACCCTGTGTCCTTCCGTTTGGACCTCCCTGCATCTTTTTCTATTCATAATGTTTTTCATCGGTCATTGTTGCGCAGGTATGAGGTACCGGTTGTGCCTTCCGTTGAGCCTCCTGCTCCGGTGTTGGTTGAGGGCGAGTTGGAGTACGTTGTGGGAAAAATCTTGGACTCCCGTGTTTCCAGACGGAAACTCCAGTATCTGGTCAAATGGAAGGGATACGGTCAGGAGGATAATTCTTGGGTGACTGCCTCTGATGTTCATGCCTCCGATCTGGTCCGTGCCTTTCATAGGGCTCATCCTGATCGCCCTGGTGGTTCTGGTGAGGGTTCGGTGCCCCCTCCTTGAGGGGGGGGTACTGTTGTGAAATTGGATTTTGGGCTCCCCCGGTGGCCACTGGTGGAATTGAACTTGTGTGCATCATCCCCTCTGTTCACCTGTTCCCATCAGGATGTGGGAGTCGCTATTTAATCTTGCTCCTCTGTCACTTCCATGCCGGTCAACATTGTAATCAGAAGCCTTTCTGTGCATGTTCCTGCTACCAGACAACTTCCAGCTAAGTCGGACTTTTGTCCTTGTTTGTTTTTTGCATTTTGTTCCAGTTCACAGCTGCAGTTTCGTTTCTGTGTCTGGAAAGCTCTTGTGATCTGAAATTGCCACTCTGATGTTATGAGTTAATACTAGAGTCTTAAAGTAATTTCAGGATGGTGTATTGATAGGGTTTTCAGCTGACCATGAAAGTACCCTTTCTGTCTTCCTGCTATCTAGTAAGCGGACCTCGATTTTGCTAAACCTATTTTCATACTACGTTTGTCATTTTCATCTTAAATCACCGCCAATATATGTGGGGGCCTCTGTCTGCCTTTCGGGGAAATTTCTCTAGAGGTGAGCCAGGACTATATTTTCCTCTGCCAGGATTAGTTAGTCCTCCGGCCGGCGCTGGGCGTCTAGGGATAAAACGCAGGCTACGCTACCCGGCTACTGTTAGTTGTGCGGCAGGTTTAGTTCATGGTCAGTTTAAGTTTCCATCCTTCCAAGAGCTAGTTCCTATGGATGCTGGGCTATGTTCTCTTGCCATTGAGAACCATAACACACAGGGTTAATAGCAGCGTTAACGGAGTGCGTTACACCGCGGCATAACGCGGTCTGTTACCGCTGCCATTAACCCTGTGTGAGCGCTGACTGGAGGGGAATATGGAGGGGGCACTGATGGCAGGGGAGTATGGAGCGGCCATTTCGCCACCGGACTGTGCCCATCGCTGATTGGTCGTGGCCGTTTTGCCGCGACCAATCAGCGACTTGGGATTTCCGTGACAGACAGATGGAAGTGACCCTTAGACAATTATATAGTAGATACAGTTAGGTCCATATATATTTGGACAGAGACAACATTTTTCTAATTTTGGTTATAGACATTACCACAATGAATTTTAAACAAAACAATTCAGATGCAGTTGAAGTTCAGACTTTCAGCTTTCATTTGAGGGTATCCACATTAAAATCGGATGAAGGGTTTAAGAGTTTCAGCTCCTTAACATGTGCGACCCTGTTTTTAAAGGGACCAAAAGTAATTGGACAATTGACTCCAAGGCTATTTCATGGACACGTGTGGGCAATCCCTTCGTTATGTCATTCTCAATTAAGCAGATAAAAGGCCTGGAGTTGATTTGAGATGTGGTGCTTGCATTTGGAAGGTTTTGCTGTGAAGTAAACATGCGGTCAAAGGAGCTCTCCATGCAAGTGAAACAAGCCATCCTTAAGCTGCGAAAACAGAAAAAAACAAGCCGAGAAATTGCTACAATATTAGGAGTGGCAAAATCTACAGTTTGGTACATCCTGAGAAAGAAAGAAAGCACTGGTGAACTCATCAATGCAAAAAGACCTGGGCGTCCACGGAAGACAACAGTGGTGGAGGATAGAAGAATAATCTCCATGGTGAAGAGAAACCCCTTCACAACAGCCAACCAAGTGAACAACACTCTCCAGGAGGTCGGCGTATCAATATCCAAATCTACCATAAAGAGAAGACTGCATGAAAGTAAATACAGAGGGTTCACTGCACGGTGCAAGCCACTCATAAGCATCAAGAATAAAAAGGCTAGACTGAACTTTGCTAAAAAACATCTAAAAAAGCCAGCACAGTTCTGGAAGAACATTCTTTGGACAGATGAAACCATGATCAACCTCTACCAGAATGATGGAAAGAGAAATGTATGGCGAAGGCGTGGTACAGCTCATGATCCAAAGCATACCACATCATCTGTAAAACACGGCGGAGGCAGTGTGATGGCTTGGGCATGCATGGCTGCCAGTGGCACTGGGTCACTAGTGTTTATTGATGATGTGACACAGGACAGAAGCCGAATGAATTCTGAGGTATTCAGAGCCACACTGTGTGCTCAGATCCAGCCAAATGCAGCCAAACTGATTGGTCGTCGTTTCATCCTACAGATGGACAATGACCCAAAACATGAAGCCAAAGCAACCCAGGAGTTAATTAAATCAAAGAAGTGGAATATTCTTGAATGGCCAAGTCAGTCACCTGATCTCAACCAGATTGAGCATGCATTTCACTTGTTAAAGACTAAACTTCAGACAGAAAGGCCCACAAACAAACAGCAACTGAAAACCACCGCAGTGAAGGCCTGACGGAGCATCAAAAAGGAGGAAACACAGCGTCTGGTGATGTCCATGAGTTCAAGACTTCAGGCAGTCATTGCCAGCCAAGGGTTTTCAACCAAGTACTAAAAATGAACATTTTATTTAAAATTATTGAATCTGTCCAATTACTTTTGGTCCTTTTAAAAACAGGGTGGCACATGTTAAGGAGCTGAAACTCTTAAACCCTTCATCCGATTTTAATGTGGATACCCTCAAATGAAAGCTGAAAGTCTGAACTTCAACTGCATCTGAATTGTTTTGTTTAAAATTCATTGTGGTATTGTCTATAACCAAAACTAGAAAAATGTTGTCTCTGTCCAAATATATATGGACCTAACTGTATATATATGTGTGTGTGGACATGTAATGTTACATAACATCTCTAGATGAGCCTGTTCAGCAGCTATAAATCCTGATGAGCCCCCTCCAGAGAACAGAGAAGGATAAGGCTTCTGTGCCCCATCTGCCCCCTGGCAGGACACCACAGCTCCATTCTGAAGACTGAGGTTTGGAGAAGTAAATGCAGGGAATCCTGAGAGGGGGCTGCTGCGTCCTGTCAGGGGGCAGGTTGGGCTCAGCACTCATGCTTCTCTGCAGGAGGTGAAGGGGGAAGGGGCACTCAGCTCTGCTCTTTTGAAGATACAGACGGGTCAGAGTGACTCAGGACATAGCAGCTGCTGTGCTGACTGACGCTGTCAATGAGCACAGTAGCGGACTCAGTGAGGATGGTCAACTGCAGGGACTGGACTAGAGCCTGTCAGGACACCATCCATACACCTAAACACAGGCTCAGACAACACTCACCGGGGGAGGGGGGGACTTCTCTGCTCCGTGACTCACTCCTGACTGTGACGGGAGAATACTGTAGTAAGGCGCTCAGCCGGGATTGGATGCTGGAAAGTCCCGCCCTCCTGTTGCTCAGCACTGGCTTCCTCTCCCAGCTGTCTGTCACAGTGACTCCTGCTGCTCCCTCCACACACACAGCGCTCTAGTTTATGAAAATTCTGACCGCACGCCCCTTACACCAGTGTGTGCGCTGTATCCCAGACAGCGTGAGTGGGCCCCCCGTCTTGCCAGGGCCCCGGCACTTGCCTGGGTGCACCGGGTGCTGACGCCGGCCCTGTACCTAGCTGCAGCCATGGCCGTGGCTAGGATTTTTTTGTTTTTGCACCTTATACCTACTAATATTATTACAAAGCAATACATAGCCCCATTTTTTCTACATTTACTTGCTTGGTTACACTGCAGACTATAGCCAGGTCATTTCAATAAAAGAGTGTTAAAATCTAACAATTTAAAAAGTTTTTTTTTGTCCCAGGCATCAGAGGCCTTTCTTTCTGGTACTATAGTATTTTTTTGAGTGTCTTACAACATTTTTGGACACCATTTTGCTGACCAAAAAATCTGTAGTTGGCCCAAAAATATATAGCTACAGTTCTTATTTTTATCACTGTGATTTGTACGCCACACGCATCACATATAATTGCGCTAAATATTTTAGTGTCATAGCCTAATTATTGATACAATTTTGGTGGACCAAAAAAAATCCAGGACATATATTGAAACTGTCTATTATCTCAGTCAGATGCCTGGTCTATCTGTGGTCTCCAAATACTCACTTTTCAGGCATACATTCCAATTTTTTGTCTCTCTGCTACCCTTGTTGTATCCAGTTTTTTGTGGTTAGTTTTTTTTTACAAAATCCAGGCCACATATTGAAACAGTCTGTTATCTCAGTCAGACGCCTGGTCTATCTGTGGTCTCCAAATACTTGCTTTTCAGGCATGCATTCCACTTTTTGGTCTGCTACCCTTGGTGTAGACAGTATTTTGTGGTTAATAAATTTTATTTATAAAATCCAGGCTACATATTGAAACAGACTGTTATCTCAGTCAGATGCCTGGTCTATCTGTGGTCTCCAAATACTTGCTTTTGAGGCATGCATTCCACTTTTTGGTCTGCTACCCTTGGTCTACACAGCATATTGTGGTTACAAAAATTTAACAACATCCAGGCCTACAGTATTTTGTGGTTAATAAATTTTATTTATAAAATCCAGGCTACATATTGAAACAGACTGCTATCTCAGTCAGATGCCTGGTCTATCTGTGGTCTCCAAATACTTGCTTTTCAGGCATACATTCCAGTTTTTGGTCTGTCTGCTACCCTTGTTCTATATAGTATTTAGTTGTTAAAAAAATGTAAATATATCCAGGCCACATATTGAAACAGTCTGTTATCTCAGTCAGATGCCTGGTCTATCTGTCTTCTCTGTTATGATCCGGTGACCTTGGAGCCGCATGAAACTTTCTCTGGAGTAGGTGGAAACTATACTGACCGCAGATCCTGAACTAACACCGCAACTAGAAGTAGCCGTGGGGTGTGCCTAAAAAACCCTAGACACCTCGACACAGCCGGAGGACTAAATACCCCTGTAGATGGAAATAGGAATACTACCTTGCCTCAGAGCTGAACCCCAAAGGATAGGCAGCCCCCACGAATATTGACTGTGAGTAGGAGAAGAAAAGACACACGCAGGCAGAAAACAAGATTTAGCAAAAGAGGCCACTCTAGCTAAATAGGAAAGGATAGGACAGAATAGTAGGCGGTCAGTATTAAAACCCTTCAAAAAATATCCACAGCAGATAATACAAAAAATTCCACAATCTAACTAAAGACGTGGAATGAATATCTGCAACTCCAGAGAATCCAACAAGACTTAGAAAATACTGACACAATCTAAGCTGGACAAGAAAACACAAAAGAATAGCACTGAATCATGAAGCACACAGCATGAGTGCCACAGAAAAAAAACCAGACACTTATCTTTGCTGATTTGGCAGAAAGGCAGGAGGAACCAGGCAGAGGTCCAACACCTCCCAACAACAATTGACAACTGGCAAGGACTAATGGATCCTGCACACCTAAATACCCCAGTCAGAACTGCAATCAGCAGAAACACCTGACTAGGACTGCAACTCAGGGACAACTGCATTACCACCTACCACCACCGGAGGGAACCCAAAAGCAGAATTCACAACAGTACCCCCCCCCCCTTGAGGAGGGGTCACCGAACCCTCACCAGCGCCCCCAGGCCGATCAGGACGAGCCAGATGAAAGGCACGGACCAAATCAGCAGCATGGACATCAGAAGCAAAAACCCAAGAATTATCCTCCTGGCCATAACCCTTCCATTTGACAAGGTACTGAAGCCTCCGCCTCGAAAAACGAGAATCCAAAATCTTCTCAACCACATACTCCAACTCCCCATCAACCAACACAGGGGCCGGAGGATCAACAAAGGGAACAATGGGCACCACATATTTCCGCAAAAAAGATCTATGGAAGACATTATGGATAGCAAAAGAGGCCGGAAGCGCCAATCGAAAAGACACCGGATTAATAATCCCAGAAATCCTATAAGGACCAATAAACCGAGGCTTAAACTTAGGGGAAGAAACCTTCATAGGAACATGACGGGAAGACAACCAAACCAGATCCCCAACCCGAAGCCGGGAACCAACACACCGACGACGGTTAGCAAAACGTTGAGCCTCCTCCTGAGACAACACCAAATTGTCCACCACATGAGCCCAAATCTGCTGCAACCTGTCAACCACAGAATCCACACCAGGACAGTCAGAAGGCTCAACCTGCCCAGAAGAAAAACGAGGATGAAAACCAAAATTACAAAAGAAAGGCGGAACCAAAGTAGCTGAACTAGCCCGATTATTAAGGGCAAACTCGGCCAATGGCAAAAAGGCCACCCAATCATCCTGATCAGCAGACACAAAGCATCTCAAATAGGTCTCCAAGGTCTGATTAGTTCGCTCGGTCTGGCCATTTGTCTGAGGATGAAATGCAGAAGAAAAAGACAAATCAATGCCCAGCCTAGCACAAAAGGCCCGCCAAAACCTAGAAACAAACTGGGAACCTCTGTCGGACACAATATTCTCCGGAATACCATGCAAACGAACCACATGCTGAAAAAACAACGGAACCAAATCTGAAGAGGAAGGCAATTTAGGCAAAGGCACCAAATGAACCATCTTAGAAAACCGGTCACAAACAACCCAGATAACCGACATCCTCTGGGAAACCGGAAGATCAGAAATAAAATCCATAGAAATATGCGTCCAGGGCCTCTCAGGGACCGGCAATGGCAAAAGTAACCCATTAGCACGGGAACAACAAGGCTTGGCCCGCGCACAAGTCCCACAGGACTGCACAAAAGAACGCACATCACGCGACAAGGACGGCCACCAAAAGGACCTACCAACCAAATCTCTGGTACCAAAAATACCAGGATGACCCGCCAACACGGAACAGTGAACCTCAGAAATCACTCTACTAGTCCATCTGTCAGGAACAAACAATTTCCCCACAGGACAGCGGTCAGGTCTGTCAGCCTGAAATTCCTGAAGAACCCGCCGTAAATCAGGGGAAATGGCAGAAAGGACAACCCCTTCTTTCAGAATGCCGACCGGTTCAAGGACCTCAGGAGAATCAGGCAAAAAACTCCTAGAAAGGGCATCAGCCTTAATATTCTTAGAACCCGGAAGATACAAAACCACGAAATCAAAACGGGGAAAAAAACAAGGACCATCGAGCCTGTCTAGGACTCAGCCGTTTGGCAGACTCGATGTAAATCAGATTCTTATGATCAGTCAGGACCACAATACGATGCTTAGCTCCCTCAAGCCAATGTCGCCACTCCTCAAATGCCCACTTCATAGCCAACAACTCCCGATTGCCGACATCATAATTGCGTTCAGCAAGCGAAAACTTGCGGGAGAAGAAGGCACACGGTTTCATCAAGGAACCCACAGAATCCCTCTGAGACAAAACGGCCCCTGCCCCAATCTCAGAGGCGTCAATCTCAACCTGAAACGGAAGGGAAACATCCGGTTGGCGCAACACCGGAGCAGAAGTAAATCGGCGTTTAAGCTCCTGAAAGGCAGAGACAGCCGCAGAGGACCAATTTGCCACATCAGCACCTTTCTTCGTCAAATCGGTCAAGGGTTTAACCACGCAGGAGAAATTAGCAATGAAACGGCGATAAAAATTTGCAAAACCCAAACATTTCTGAAGGCTCTTCACGGATGTGGGTTGAATCCAATCATAAATGGCCTGAACCTTAACCGGATCCATCTCCATAGATGAGGGAGAAAAAATGAAGCCCAAAAAAGAAACCTTCTGCACCCCAAAGAGGCACTTAGACCCCTTCAAAAACAAAGCATTGTCACGAAGGATCTGAAATACCATCCTGACCTGTTCCACATGAGACTCCCAATCATCGGAAAAAATCAAAATATCGTCCAAATATACAATCAAGAATTTATCAATATAAGTCCGGAAGATATCATGCATGAAGGATTGAAAAACCGATGGTGCATTAGTGAGCCCGAATGGCATCACAAGGTATTCAAAATGGCCTTCGGGCGTATTAAACTCAGTTTTCCATTCATCACCCTGTTTAATACGAACAAGATTATATGCCCCCCGAAGGTCAATCTTAGTAAACCAACTAGCCCCCTTAATCCTAGCAAACAAATCAGAAAGCAAAGGTAAAGGGTATTGAAACTTGACCGTGATCTTATTCAAGAGGCGATAATCAATACAAGGTCTCAAGGAGCCATCCTTCTTAGCAACAAAAAAAATCCCGCTCCCAACGGTGAAGAAGATGGCCGAATATGCCCTTTCTCCAAAGACTCCTTATCATAACTCCGCATGGCGGTATGTTCAGGCACAGACAGGTTGAAAAGTCGGCCCTTAGGAAACTTACTGCCTGGAATCAAGTCAATAGCACAATCACAGTCCCTGTGCGGTGGAAGGGAACTGGACTTGGGCTCATCGAATACATCCTGAAAATCAGACAAAAACTCTGGAATTTCAGAAGAGGAAGAAGAGGAGATTGACATCAAAGGAACATCATTATGAACCCCCTGACAACCCCAACTAGGCACAGACATAGACTTCCAATCCAACACAGGATTATGTACCTGCAACCACGGAAAACCCAGCACGATAACATCATGCAAATTATGCAACACCAGAAATCGACAATCTTCCTGATGGGCTGGCGCCATGTGCATGGTCACCTGTGTCCAAAACTGAGGCTTATTTTTAGCCAAAGGTGTAGCATCAATCCCCCTTAAAGGAATAGGGTTCTGCAAAGGCTGCAAGGGAAAACCACAACACCTGGCAAACTCAAAATCCATTAAGTTCAAGGCGGCGCCTGAATCCACAAACGCCATGACAGAAAATGATGACAATGAGCAGATCAAGGACACCGATAACAGAAATTTAGGTTGTACAGTACTGATGGTAAATGAACTAGCGATCCTTTTTGTCCGCTTAGGGCAGACTGAAATGACATGAGAAGCGTCGCCACAATAATAACACAACCTATTCTGACGTCTGAGTCCTTGTCGTTCTGTCCTAGACAGATTCCTATCACACTGCATTGGCTCAGGAATTGGCTCTGAGGACGACACCACAGCGCGCACAGTTCTACGCTCCCGCAAACGCCGATCAATCTGAATGGCCAGAGACATAGAATCACTCAGACCGGAAGGCGTGGGAAACCCCACCATAACATCTTTAACGGATTCAGAAAGACCCTTTCTGAAAATAGCCGCCAAAGCATCATCATTCCATTTAGTCAACACAGACCATTTTCTGAATTTCTGACAATACAATTCTGCCGCCTCTTGACCCTGAGACAGGGCCAACAAGGTCTTCTCCGCTTGATCCACAGAATTCGGTTCATCATATAATAAACCTAAAGCCTGAAAAAAGGAGTCTACATTAAGCAAAGCAGGATTCCCAGATTCCAGGGAAAATGCCCAATCCTGTGGATCACCACGCAGCAGGGAGATGACGATTTTAACCTGCTGAATGGAATCACCGGAGGATCGAGGTCTCAAAGCAAAAAACAGTTTACAATTGTTTTTAAAACTCAAAAATTTGGACCTGTCACCAAAAAACAAATCAGGAATAGGAATCTTCGGTTCTAAAACAGGAGTCTGAACAATATAATCAGAAATACCCTGTACCCTAGCAGCAAGCTGGTCTACACAAGAAGCTAATTCCTGAACATCCATGCTAGCACAAGACTCCTCAGCCACCCATAAATAAAGAGGGAAAAAAAGACAAAACAGACTGCAGAAAAAAAAATGGCTCAACACCTTTCTTCCCTTCTTCTGAGATGCATTTAGCTCATTATTGGCCAGTTGTACTGTTATGATCCGGTGACCTTGGAGCCGCATGAAACTTTCTCTGGAGTAGGTGGAAACTATACTGACCGCAGATCCTGAACTAACACCGCAACTAGAAGTAGCCGTGGGGTGTGCCTAAAAAACCCTAGACACCTCGACACAGCCGGAGGACTAAATACCCCTATAGATGGAAATAGGAATACTACCTTGCCTCAGAGCAGAACCTCAAAGGATAGGCAGCCCCCACGAATATTGACTGTGAGTAGGAGAAGAAAAGACACACGCAGGCAGAAAACAAGATTTAGCAAAAGAGGCCACTCTAGCTAAATTGGAAAGGATAGGAGAGAATACTAGGCGGTCAGTATTAAAACCCTTCAAAAAATATCCACAGCAGATAATACAAAAAATTCCACAATCTAACTAAAGACGTGGAATGAATATCTGCAACCCCAGAGAATCCAACAAGACTGAGAAAATACTGACACAATCTAAGCTGGACAAGAAAACACAAAAGAATAGCACTGAATCATGAAGCACACAGCATGTGTGCCACAGAAAAAAAACCAGACACTTATCTTTGCTGATTTGGCAGAAAGGCAGGAGGAACCAGGCAGAGGTCCAACACCTCCCAACAACAATTGACAACTGGCAAGGACTAATGGATCCTGCACACCTAAATACCCCAGTCAGAACGAACTGCAATCAGCAGAAACACCTGACCAGGACTGCAACTCAGGGACAACTGCATTACCACCTACCACCACCGGAGGGAACCCAAAAGCAGAATTCACAACACTTCTCCAAATACTTGCTTTTCAGGCATACATTCCACTTTTTTGTCTGCTACTCTTGATGTATACAGTATTTTGTGGTTAAATTTTTTTTACAAAATCTAGGCCACATATTGAAACAGTCTGTGATCTCAGTCAGACACCTGGTCTATTTGTGGTCTCCAAATACTTGCTTTTCAGGCATACATTCCACTTTTTTGTCTGCTACCCTTTGTCTATACAGTATTTTGTGATTACAAAAATTGAAATAAAATCCAGGTCACATATTGACATATTGGCGTTGTGTTTGCCTACTTCGTGACAGTAATTTTCTTTTCAAAAAATGAAAAAGCTATATATTGAACATTGTGTTTTTTCTGTCAAACGCCTCCTCTATCTGGGTTTTAAAAATTGCTGTATTTGAGTAATCCTTAGAACTGGTTTTGGTGTGTCCTACCCTAGTTATTAATACAATTTGTTAAAAACAAAATAAAAAAATTACCAACATTCCATTGAATTAAAAGTGTGTTTTTTCGGCACACTGATCACATAAAGGTTTTCTCAAAATGAATACATTTGTATTAAACTTTTTAAATATTTCAGAAGTCCATTTAAAATGGGCAAGGCAAGGGGAAAGGGACGGGGAAGTGGACGTGATGCTGATGGTGCATGCAGAGGACGAGGCCGTGGCCAAGCTGAAAGTGGGCCACAACAAAGACCCACATCTTCTCACTCGACCTTCCTGTTCCAGTTTCTAGGGGACCGCAGCACACCACTATTGAAGCCAGAGCAGTGTGAAATGGTTGTTGGTTGGATAGCGGATAATGCTTCCAGTCACTTAGCCACCACCAACACCTTGTCTTCCACACGGTCAAGTCTGAGTAGCCGTGAGTCGTCTGGATTGCATATTACTGACCCTGATCCTCCTTCCTCCCACCATGCCGAGTGCCCTGAGACAACTGATCCCACATTTGGACACTCCAAAGAGCTGTTTAGTTTTCCCTTTAAAGATACTGGACTCTCGGCCGGTCAACTTGAAGTGGGGCAAGATGAGATCGCATGTAGTGATGTCAAAAGATTTGAGCAGCCACGGTCACAAGAAGGCGATGGTGGGAAAGTTTCACAAGAAGTGGACGATGATGAGACACAATTGCCAGAGAGTCAAGAGATGGAGCAGGGTGCGAATGTGGAAGACGAGGTGGTGGATGACATAGTAACTGACCCAACTTGGCCGGAGGACATGCAGAGCGAGGACAGCAGCACAGATGGGGAATGAGGCATAGTACCCCAACAGGCAGGAAGAAGCAGTGTGGTGGCCACAGACAGAAGGTGTGCATCCGTTCCCCGTAACACCAACAGGACAGAAGTTGCCATTCCAACTGTTAGATCTTCCGCAGTCTGGTTATTTTTTAAAGACTCTGACGATAACCCCAAACAGGCCATTTGCAGCATCTGCCATGCCCGCATCATCAGGGGAAGCAAAACTACCAGCCTGATCACCCACAGCAAGATCAGGCACAAGGCAGCAAAGCACCCGACTTTGTGGGCCGAACGCCAGGCTCCAGGAACACTGTGTGCAGGTGACACCACAGTTTCTTCCACTGTTTTGCATAGAAGCCAATCCCCAGTCCACGGTACAAGCGAAGATGCCTCGTGCCCTGCACCTGTTGTTGCCCACAGTCAACCACCACCATCATCAAGCCCATCTGCATCCTTGTCCCAGCGCAGCCTTCAGTTGTCTATACCCCGGCATTGGAACGCAAGCGAAAATAGCCAGCCAACGCCCCACAGGCCACAGTACTAAATTCTCACATTTCTAGTCTGCTTGAGCTCGAAATGTTGCCTTCTAGTCTTGTTGAGACGGAAACTTTCCGTAACCTGATGGTGGCAGCGGCCGTCCCAAGGTACTCGGTTCCCAGTCGCCACTATTTCTCCCGATGTGCCTTACCGGCATTACATCAGCATGTGTCCCACATTACCAGTGCCCTCAACAATGCTGTTACTGGGAAAGTCCACCTTTGACAAGTGCTTGTGGGCAGGGAGGGTACATCTCACTGACAGCACACTGGGCTTACATAGTGGAAGCCGGGACCTAGTTGGACCTTGGGATGGAACACATCTTCCTGACTCCGAGGATTGCAGGCCCTAAGTCAATCAGGGTTGCCCCCACAGTCTACAGTTCCGGCACCTCCTCCTCTTTAGACTCCATCTCTGAAATGAGCACATCAGTCAGAAGCTGGAAACACTGCATCACTGCCTCAGCCAAGTGGCAACAGGCTGTGCTGAAGCTAATCTGCTTAGGTGACAAACCGCACAATGCTGAAGAGTTGTGGACAGCGCTGAAAGAGCAGTCAGATATTTGGATGACACCGCTGAATCTACAGCCAGGCATGGTCGTGTGTGACAATGACCAGAACCTGGTGGCGGCTCTGAGGCAAGGTGAGCTCACACAAGTACCTTGCCTGGCCCATGTGCTTAACCTCATCAAACAACATTTTCTCAAAAGCTACCCAGAGCTACCGGATCTGTTAGTGAAAGTATGCCGCCTGTCTGCCCATTTTAGAAAGTCAGCTACAGCTTCAGCCACGCTTGTCGTGCTTAAGCAGCGTTTGCAGCTTCCGGCTCACCGACTGGTGTGTGAACTTTACACTGCATATGTTGGAAAGGATTTGTGAGCAGAAGAGGGCAGTTGTTGACTATCAGCATCAAGAAGGCCGTCGCTATTCAGTTCAGACTACACACATAAGACCTCATGAGTGGACATGGATGTCAGACATATGTACCATCCTCAAAAACTTTGAGGACTGCACCAAGATGGTGAGCGGCAATAACGCCATAATTAGCGTCACTATCCCGCTTCTCTGCATTCTGAAAACCTCTCTGCTCACAATTAAAGAGGATGCATTGCAGGCAGAGCACAAGGACATGGAGCAGGGAACCATACAGGGTGATTACACTCAGACCAGCCTCATGTCATCCCAAAGTGGTTTTGTAGACAATGAAGAAGAGGAGGAGGAGGAAGAACAGGAGCTACTTTCATGTGCTATAGACGGTACTACAAGCACAGCTGTCATACTGTCTGTTCAGTGTGGATGGCCTGAGGACAGGGAGGAAGAGGAGGAGGATGAGTAGGAGGAGGACAGCATGGTCAGTTGTCCTGTTGGTGAGGACATGGAAGTCTTGCCTGTTAGCAGTCTGGCACGCATGGCTGACTTTATGTTGCGCTGCATTTCCCGTGACCCTCGCATTATTAAAATTTTCAGTGACACTCATTACTGGTTGGTGACACTTCTAGACCCACGCTACAAGAAGAACTTTCAATCTTTTTCCAGAGGCAGACAGGTGTACTAAAATAGTGCAGCACCAGAGGGCCCTTGTAGCAGAATTACTAAAAAAATTTCCATCTGAGAACGCTGGCAGCAGACGTCAGTTTGTTGTACAACCAAGGAGTACAAGCGAGAGAGACAGAAGTACAATACAGCACAGGCAGGAGAACAATGGAAAAGTTCTGGGACAGTTTTCTCAGACCCTCCCATCGTGCACAGAGGCAAGGGGTGCTGTCACAAGAAATGCAATGTTTGGGAAGATGCTGAGTGAGTACCTTGCTGATCGTACAAACATCCTCCGGGATTCCTCTGTGCCTTTTAATTATTGGGTATCCAAGCTGGACACGTGGCTTTCTGTTGTGAATTCCGCTCTTGGGCTCCCTCCGGTGGTTATAAGTAGCATTTTTGTGAGTTCTGCTCTTGGGCTCCCTCCTGTGGTTTTGAGTGGTATGGCTGCTTCTTGGATTTAGCATCAGCAGCTGTTTTCACTGATCGTCTTTCTGGCTCTGCTATATTAGTCTGGCCTTTTCCCTAATTCAATGCCAGTTGTCAATTGTTGAGCTTGGAGTCATGGCTCTCTGAGGATTTCCCTGTCACTCTGACCATTTCAGCAAAGCTAAGTCCTTGCTTGTCTTTTTGCAGTTCACTTGTTGTGGACTTTGTTGTTTAGCACTTTCTATGTTTTGCTCATTTGTCCAGCTTATCAGTATATATCTAGTCAGCTAAGCTGGAAGCTCTGGGCAGCAGAGTTTGCCCTCCACACCTTTAGTCAGGTGTGGAGATTTTTGCATTTCTCTGCGGTGGACTTTTTTCTAGTTTTTATTACTGACCGCACAGTGTTCTGCCCTGTACTAATTCTTTCTAGCTAGTAGTGGCCTCCTTTGCTAAATCTTGTTTCATACTACGTATGTCATTTCCTTCTCCTCTCACAGTCATTATTTGTGGGGGGCTGTCCTATCCTTTGGGGATTTTCTCTGAGGCAAGATAGCTTTCCTGCTTCTACCTTTAGGGGTAGCTAGATCTCCGGCTGTGACGAGGTGTCCAGGGAGTGACAGGAACATCCCACGGCTACTGCTAGTGTTTGTGTTAAGATCAGGAATTGCGGTCGGTATAGTTACCACCTGCTCAGAGCTAGTCGCATGTCGCTCCTTAATCACCAGACCATAACAGCTTTCTATGCCTTGGAGGTCCTGGCCTGCCCAGCTTCTAGCGTTCTGTCAGAGCGGGTTTTTAGTTCCGCTGGTGGAATTATAACTGATAAGCGCATCCGCCTGTCAACTGAAAATGCTGACAGGCTGACTCTTATAAAAATGAACAAGGGCTGGATTGGGCAAGACTTCTGTACACCACCGAATGAAAACAGCGAAACATAACTTCAAATACACTGTCTTCTTTGTGGAGGTGTATTCTAATGCACCTCTTCACAACCACACATGGGTATACGCTTCCTGATTTTGTCTATTTGGTGTTATCCTCTTCCTTATCCTCATCATCATCATCGACAACCACTAGAACACCAGGGTAAATGTATTCTGTGATGCAAAAGTCTCTCAATTTTTGTGCAAGGGCGTTTTTATGGTGCCTGTTACTAATTTGAAACCAGGGGGAAATGTTTGTCAGTCCATGCACTTAGTGTATGGGCATTACGAGTCTAGGAGACCCGCTCCATTAAATTGGGCCTAGTTTTTAATGAGACCTTTCTCCACGTCTCATCATTTTCCGCCACAAGATCACCAGGGTTAACGTGTTCCAAGCTGCTACAGCCAGTCAATTTGTTGGCAAGGGTGTCTATGATCCCCATAAAAAATTTCAAAAAAATCTACCTCATGGGGAAATGTTTGTCAGCCTATGCAATTAGTGTATGGGCTTTACGAGTCTAGGAGACCCGCTCCTTCAAATTGGGCCTAGTTTTTAATGAGGCCTTCTTCCACGTCTCATCATTCTCCACCACTGGAACACCAGGGTGAAGGTGTTCTTTGCTGCTACAGCCAGTCAATTTTTTGGCAAGCGTGTCTATGATCCCCATAAAGAAATAAAAAAAATGTACCCCCTATGGGTAAATGTTTGCCAGCCCATGCACTTAGTCTATGGGCATTACAAGTCTAGGAAATCCGCTCCTTCAAATTCAGCCTAGTTTTTAATGAGGCCATCCTCCACGTCTCATCATTCTCCACCACTAGATCATCAGGGTTAACGTGTTCCGTGCTGCTACAGCCAGTCAATTTTTTGGCAAGGGTGTCTATGATCCCCATAAAGAAATAAAAAAAATGTACCCCCCATGGGGAAATCTTTGTCAGCCCATGCACATAGTGAATGGGCATTACGAGTCTAGGATTCCCACTCCTTCAAATTGGGCCTAGTTTTTAATGAGGCCTTCCTCCATGTCTCATCATTCTCCGCCACTATATCACCAGGGTTAACGTGTTCCATGCTGCTACAGTCAGTCAATTTTTTGGCAAGGGTGTCTATGATCCAAATTAAAAAATTAACAAAAATATACCCTCCATGGGGAAATGTTTGTCAGCCCATGCACTTAGTGTATGGGCATTTCGAGTCTAAGAGACCCGCTCCTTCAAATTGGGCCTAGTTATTAATGAGACCTTCTTCCACGTCTCATCATTCTCCACCACTAGAACACCAGGGTTAATGTGTTCTGTGCTGCTACTGTAGCGCCCCCACTGCCGCAGAGCCGAGGGGTACCCGGTACCGGGCCTCTGAGTCTCTGCTCTGGGGTTGTCACGGTGGCTAGGCCCGGTCCGTGACCCTGCTGAGGGGCGTACAGTGATAGATATGATGGATCTGTATGGTGGTGGTGGTGCGGTGCAATAAATAACGAGGACACCAGGTTGCAGTCTCTTTACCTCTTTACTGAAGGTCTCTGGGTCCTCAGTCCGGAATACGGTTCACCAGGCTGCGCAAGTCCGGCCGGTCCAATGGCACCTCCAGAGTTCTCTTTGCAGGTGGAAATCTGTGCCTTCCTGCTAGCGCTATGTGTTGTGGTCCTCCCCTGCTGTGCTTACGGGATAGTCCCCACAACTGTTGTGTCTGTTTCTCGTGTTCCCTCACAACAACTCGATTAGATGATGTTCTGCTAATCCTCCGTCCCTCCCGGTGTTATGGTTGGGACGCACCCGTATGACGGGTAGGCTCGGAGCTCTTCCGGGACCCTAGAGTCGCCCCTCTCCACAGGTTGCCCCCCAAGTCTGCATAGGTGATTTAGGTGAGACAGCCCGCCTGTGACTGACTGTCCTGCCGTTGGTTTGAAGTATTGCTTGGAGCTAGATATATGAATACTTCCTCGGCGTTCCGGCCGCCGGTAGTGCGCCTCAGTAGGATGTTGCCTCGATCTTACAGCACGACTCCTACTGGTAATCTCCTTCTTGCTTTGATCTCGTTTCTCACTCAGCACAATATATCTCGCTTCTGATCCTTTCTTAGGGCACCGCCGCTATGCTGAGCAGGCACGGTCCCGTGACGTTCTTTCTTGTTGCCAGGCCTCTGTCAGGGTCCCAAACCTGACAGGGACCCTACCGAATCTTCCCCACAACACCCTCTGCCACAAGGTGTTGCCTGGTTCCAACCCAGTCAGCTTTCTGCCTAACTTCCTGCCTGACCCCCAGTTTACCCACACGGTGAGGAGTGGCCTAATAAATAGCACCCTTAGCTCCCCCTGGAGGCCCGACTGTGAAATGTATTGGTGTATGTGATACCTGGTCAGATGAACTCCTTCAGTGCCATCAGACGTACCATAGCCCCCCTTAGCGGCGGAGCCACAGTACTGCAACGACCAGGACTCTGGGGCGCTGCACTACAGTCAGTCAATTTTTTGGCAAGGGTGTCTATGATCCCCATAACATTTTTTTTAGAAATGTACCCCCCATGGGGAAATGTTTGTCAGCCCATGCACCTAGTGAATGGGCATTACGAGTCTAGGAGACCCGCTCCTTTAAATTGGGCCTAGTTTTTAATGATGCCTTCCTCCACGTGTCATCATTCTCCACCACTAGATCATCACAGTTAATGTGTTCCATGCTGCTACAGCCAGTCAATTTTTTGGCAAAGGTATCTATGATCCCCATAAAAAATGTTCAAAAAATGTACCCCCCATGGGGAAATGTTTGTCAGCCCATGCACTTAATGTATAGGTTTTACAAGTCTCAGAGACCTGCTCCTTTAAATTGGGCCTAGTCTTTAATGAGGCCTTCCACCACAACTCATCATCCATCACCACTAGATCACCAGGGTTAACGTGTTCCATGCTGCTATAGCCAGTCATTTTTTTTGGCAAGGGTGTCTATGATCCCCATAAAAAAAATTTAAAAATATGTACCCCCCATGGGGAAATGTTTGTCAGCCCATGCACTTAGTTTATGGGCATTACGAGTCTAGGAGACCCACTCCATTGTAATCGGACAGTTTTTTTTAGGAGGCCCTCTTCTATTTTTCTTCCAAAGGGGGTTTGGGGTGCGTGCAAATTTGGGTCAAGGCGGCCCTTGCATTCAATGCATAAGGAAACAGTATGGCAGGACCAACTGAAGAATGTGAAGTGGGTTTTCCTGTGGCCATCCAGTACCTGGGTTCAAAGGATTCTTGGGGTGCATATGACTTGATAGCAGGGCAAGCCTTGCATTCAATGCAACATTTTTTCAGGAAGCCTTCCTGTACCTCTTGTGAAAGGGGTATTGGGGTGCGTCGTAATTCTTGGCAGCCAAGCCACTCACTGCATAGGCAATAATAGCATTGGAGACCCTCTGTTTAATAATAGCCCTTTAAGAATATTAATGCCGCCTGTTGCCCCTCTAAAAATAGGCTTTGAGACTTTAAGACTAAGTCCCTCTTTCATAAATGAAACAAGATGTGTCTCCTTATGTGTCACGCACCACATGGCCAGCTAGGGTTGTTAAGGGAACCTGTCACCCCCCTCAGGCGTTTGTAACTAAAAGAGCCACCTTGTGCAGCACTAATGCTGCATTCTGACAAGGTGGTTCTTTTAGTTATGCTCACTGCACACGCTGAAATAAACGCTTATAAAATGGGCCCCCTCATACCGTGAAATGGTCCCGGGAGCGGGTCTTTCCCTCCTAATAAGACGCAGCACAGCCGTCACTCCGGGCCTGTGCCGCCTCCTCTTGCTTCATTAGCGTCCCTGGCGCCTGCACTGTAAGTTCGAAGGGCAGCGCAACTGCACATGCCCGGAAAAAATACTTACAGCGCAGGCGCCGGGAACGCTAGTGAAGCAAGAGGAGGCGGCGCCCGGCGCGCACAGGCCCGGAGTCACGGCTGTGCTGCGCCTGATTAGGGGGGAAAGACCCGCCCCCGGGACCATTTCACGGTATGAGTTGGCACATTTTATAAGTGTTTATTTCAGCGTGTGCAGGGAGCATAACTAAAAGAGCCACCTTGTCAGAATGCAGCACAAGGTGGCTCTTTTAGTTACAAACGCCTGAAGGGAGTGACAGGTTCCCTTTAAATGTTACAATGACATTTCCCAGTGAATGCATTTGTATTGGTTGAAAGCAATGCTAAAGTTGAAAAATGCATCAAAAACGCTGTGTGTGAACATAGCACAAGAGGTGGAGGAACATTTGTGTCTGGGGTTAATTATTTTGCCTTATATACAAGTCATTACCTTGGAAAGGATGTTCCTTAACATATTTCCCAGCTAAATCCATTTTGGTTTTGTTTTTGTATGTTTTTGGTGCACCTGTGAAAATGGCGTGAAACTCTGACAACATTGCTTACAGCTGTGACCTAGGAGTCAGAAATGCTTCCAGGGGCGATCCCCATGATGTTCACCTGTCATTTGAGCAGTGTTTCCATCATTTTCAGATGTTTTAGACCTTAAAAGCAGCCTCGGGGGTGATCGCGGTAAAAATACTCTGATCTCCCATAGACTTACATTGGGCATGTTGCTCTGGTTGAGTACCCAAGTATTCCAATTTGCTCGACCCAAGCAGCGAGCACCCAAGCATTTTAGTGCCCGCCCATCATTAGTACTCACCCGAAGAAAAAATGCTGCCTTATCAATTTTACCACAAAATACAAAAAAATTAATTGCTCGTTCTTGTTCATACTGCCTCACAAAAATCACAATAGAAATCAATCAAAAAATGTCATGTGCCGAAAAATGGTGTCAATAAAACACTCGTTCCACAAAAAACAAGCACTCATATGACTCTGTGGGCAAAAATATAGAAAAATTATAGCTGTCTTTGGCGATGTTAAAACTTTTTTTTTGCGTAAAATATTGTCTTTAAGTGTGTGACAGCATAAAAACCCGATGTAAATCTGGAATTGCTGTAATCGCACCGACCCAAAGAATAAAAGGCGCCTTATCACTTATACCACATGAGAAACGAAAAATGAATAAAACCAATTCTTCATCTGCTGTTGATTTGTTAATTCTGCCTCCCAAAGATCGCACTAAGGCTCGGCGCACATTTATCTTGCGCTCTACACTGAGCGCTTATACCGGGTTTTCCATGTAAATCACTGAAATACATGATTCAGAAGGAACCCCCTGACAGAAGATTTTTGCCCCCCGAAGAAGGAACCCCCTGACAGAAGATTGTTGCCTCCCGAAGAAGCAGGCCAAAACACGCCAGTTGGGGCCAGGAGGAAGATGCTTTCCACAATTTTCCCACACTGTAGATAACTCATAGGTATAGTATACAACTCTTTTCCCTTACATGGCTTAACACAGACATATACAATTCTACTAGAAAAATGTCTGGATAATAGTGGCCAGTTGTTCAACACATTTCTACACACTTCAGGCAGGGTGCTTTTCCCTATGCGCATGCATTTTAAGTATTATGGTATGTTGTAGCCATCTAGTGGCCACACACCCAATAACATACAGGGATATTATTGGATTATTTTTTGGCAGATTAATTTTGTAATTTATGAATAATAATTTTTGTTTTGAGTCTGAGAGGCACTAGCACTTTAACTTTGATTGTTGGATTTTCAAATTACTACATAATCATGTTATTGTGATCTTGATATTAGTGTAAAAAATCTTTATCTTACACCTTGTAAAATTTTGGAAGTAAAAATGTAGTTATTTTTTTCTCCACAGCCTAATGGTATAAAATTCTGTGACACACCTATGGTGTCAATATGATCATTGGGGTCTCCTATGGGGGGGTGGTTCTGCTGTTCTGGCACCTCAGGGGCTCTGCCAGTCAGTGCAACAAAATCTGAACTCCAATATGGAGATTTGCATTGCGCCTCAAAAGTAGTTTTTGACCACATCTGGGGTATCGGCGTACTCAGGAGAAATTGCACAACAAATTTTGGGGTCCATTTTCTCCTGCTATGCTTGTGAAAATGAAAAAAAATGGGGCTAAAACAACAATTTGGGGTGAAAAATATTTATTTTTTTCATTTTCACACATCAACGTTAAATTCTGTTAAGCACCTGTGGATTCAACGTGCTCACCACATGTCTATATAAATTCCTTGAAGGGTGTAGTTTTCTAAATGGGGTCCCTTGTAGGGGTTTCCAATGTTTAGGCACATCAGAAGCACAACAAATTTTGGGTCCTATTTTCTCCTATTATCATTGTGAAAATAAAAAATTTGGGGGTAAAAGAACATTTTTGTGGGAAAATTGTGAGTTATATATTTATACGACTCTATGATAAACTTCTATGAAGTACCTGGGTTTCAAGGTGCTCACCTTAAATCTAGATACATTCCTGGAGGGGTCTAGTATCCAAAACGCGGTCACTTGTGTTTTTTTTCACTGTTTAGGCACGCGAGGGGCTTTACAAACGTGACATGACACTCGCAGACCATTCCATCAAAATCTGCTGCCCAAAACGTCACTCCTTCCTTTCAGAGCCGTGCCGTGTGCCCAAACATTAGAATTCCCCCACATATGGGGTATTGGTGACTCAGGAGAAATTGCTCAACTAATTGTATGGTGCAATTTCTCCTTTTACCCTTAGAAAAATGCAAGGTTTGAAGCTAAAAAACATTTTTGTGGGAAAAATGTGTTGTTTTTTTTTAAATTTTCACAGCTCAACGTTATAAACTTCTATAAAGCACTTGGGGGCTCAAGGTGTTCACCATACATGTATATACATTCCTTGAGGGGTCTTGTTTCCAAAATAGTGTCACTTGTGTGGGTTTTCTACTATTTAGGCACACCAGCAGCAAAATGGCGTCCGCTAATTCTTCCAGCAAAGTTTGCTTCCAAAAAGTTAAATGGCGCTCCTTCCCTTCAAAGCCCTGCCGTGCACCCAAACAGTAGTTTTCCTCCACATATTGGATATCGGCGTACTCAGAAGAAATTGCACAACAAATTGTATGGTGCAATTTGTAACACTGTTGCAAGCTCCTCTGCATGGTTTCCCCTCTCCCTCCATGCAGCGACACTGGGATGCTCACTGCTCCAGGCCCGAAATGTGGTTCCCTCCTGCTGGCATGTCTGACGCACGCAGCACTTCCTGGCAGCGCACCTAGTGTTCGCGCAAGTGCACTTTCCCCCTTCTTATATGGGCAGTGCACATATAGTGATATGCCCTCAGCCTGCTGTTGAGAGACATTTAGTATAATTAGTTCATCTATAGGTGAGAAGATCAGTCACTACTACATATTGGCATACCTATACATATAGAGGAGCAGATCAGTCACTATTACACATCAGTATACACATAAATCTATAGGGGAGCAGATCGTTCACTATCTATAGTGGAGCAGACCGGTCGCCATTGCTTATCTGGGTTAGATATAGATCTATACAGGAGTGGAAAATTATATTTTATCCTCCACTTCTCTTGTCTGATGGCAGGGGCAATGGCCTCAATTCCTAATGACATATGGTGGTATGCTCTGAACCAATGCCATATGGCAGCCTCTCCCTCTGATCTCACACTATATACGGGAGACATGAGTGCAGAAATCGGAACCCTTTCCTAAATGACCAGTTTTGTATATGAGTCGTCCTTGCACACATGACACTTACCTGCAACTAAGAGTGTGATCCCAGCGGAACGCGTTCTGGCTGATTTTGCCCCACTGGAAAAGGCCGTAAGGCCCAAAATAATGCCAGCAAAGCACGAAAGGATGGAAAGCAGCATGAAGGCTCGAGTGGCGTCCCAGAAAGCTGAAAAATGAGGAGAAAGGCCAGTGAGCAGAGGGTGCCAGGCACGGTCGCACCATGCAAGGAAGGAACTGTATCGCTGTGTTTTCTGGTCACTGTGTGGCAGTTATCTTATCACTGTATGACAGTGTTATGCAGTCACAGTATGGTGGTATTATCTGGTCACTATATGTTGGTGTTATTTGTTCAGTGTATGGCAGTAATATATAATGATGGATGGATGGATGGCGCCATCCAGGAAACCGAGTGTGCAGTAATCTTTGTAAGTATTATTTTATTGTGGCCTTATATTTGCACTTTTGTTTTAGTTCCTCTCAGTTTTACCATATGTATGTTACACTGACACCTTGTGGTGTCTTAAGCACTTAGCACTTTACTTTTTGTACATACACTTTGTGCACAAATGGGCTTACCATTTTTTGACACTATTTATGCTCTTACTGACACCTTGTGGTGTCCCAAGCACTAAGCACTTTTATAAAACATAGTTTGTGCCCATAGTCATTACAATCACCTGATATAATAATACTTCTGGCTTGAGTGCCCCCCTTTTTTCATGGATATTTCTTCATGGATATTTTTAATTTTATATTGCATTGTCCTTTTGATTCTGTTGTAATGTACCTGATCTACTAATAAAATTGTGTATTATTTCACACGTATTTGTGTGGACTTCTGGCCGTTTTTTTTCTGGGAGTTCTTAGTCTTTGCTTTGTCTTTCCGACTGTCCACAGTAATTATTTAGTCCTCCTTTGGTTGGCAGATATATATTATATTAATATTTTTTCTTATTTTATTTGATGCACATTAGTATAATTTACCTTCTATTATATGTGATCTTTTATTATATGTAATCTACTACCATCAGGAATCCTTGGGGTGGTTTTTATACTGCAAGTCAGGGTTATAACATCATGGTATGGCTGTGTTATCTGGTCGGGGTCTAGTGGTGCTTTCCAATTATTTTATGGCAGTGTTATCCGGACATTGTAAGGTTGTATTATCTGGATAGGGTATAGCGGTATTAGCTGGTCAGAGTATAGTGGTGTTAAGCACAGTATAGCAATGTTATCTAGTTACATTTGGCAGCATCTTTCTAGCTCTCTAAGGTAATTCTAATCCTTAAACTGATATACCTACTAGCAGTCACCCTACTAGCGCTTACTATGCTATGTCTCTCCCAACTAGCGCTTACCCTGCTATCACTCACCCTGTTATCTCTCACCCTACTAGCGCTCACCCTGCTATCTCTCACCCTACTAGCACTTACCTTACTATCTCTAACCCTGCTAGCACTCACCCTACTAGCGCTTACCCTGCTATCTCTCTCCCTACTAGCGCTTACCCTGCTATCTCTCTCCCTACTATCTCTCTTCCTACTAGCACTTACCCTGCTATGTCTCTCCCAACTAGCGCTTACCCTGCTAGCACTCACCCTGTTATGTCTCACCCTACTAGCGCTCAACCTGCTGTCTCTCACCCTATTAGCATTCACACTGCTGTCTCTCACCCTACTAACGCTCACCCTGCTATCTCTCTGCCTACTAACACTTACCTTACTATCTCTAACCCTGCTAGCACTCACCCTACTAGCGCTTACCCTATCTCTCACCTTACTAGCACTTACCTTACTATCTCTAACCCTGCTAGCACTCACCCTACTAGCGCTCACCCGGCTATCTCTCTCCCTACTAGCACTTACCTTACTATCTCTAACCCTGCTAGCACTCACCCTACTAGCGCTTACCCTGCTATCTCTCACCCTACTAGCACTTACCTTACTATCTCTAACCCTGCTAGCGCTCACCCTACTAGCGCTTACCCTGCTATCTCTCACCTTACTAGCACTTACCTTACTATCTCTAACCCTGCTAGCACTCACCCTACTAGCGCTCACCCGGCTATCTCTCTCCCTACTAGCACTTACCTTACTATCTCTAACCCTGCTAGCACTCACCCTACTAGCGCTTACCCTGCTATCTCTCACCCTACTAGCACTTACCTTACTATCTCTAACCCTGCTAGCGCTCACCCTACTAGCGCTTACCCTGCTATCTCTCACCTTACTAGCACTTACCTTACTATCTCTAACCCTGCTAGCACTCACCCTACTAGCGCTCACCCGGCTATCTCTCTCCCTACTAGCACTTACCTTACTATCTCTAACCCTGCTAGCACTCACCCTACTAGCGCTCACCCGGCTATCTCTCTCCCTACTAGCACTTACCTTACTATCTCTAACCCTGCTAGCACTCACCCTACTAGCGCTTACCCTGCTATCTCTCACCCTACTAGCACTTACGTTACTATCTCTAACCCTGCTAGCACTCACCCTACTAGCGCTTACCCTGCTATCTCTCACCCTACTAGCGCACACCCTACTATCTCTCTTCCTACTAGCGCTTACCCTGCTATGTCTCTCCCAACTAGCGCTTACCCTGCTAGCACTCACCCTGTTATCTCTCACCCTACTAGCGCTCACTCTGCTGTCTCTCACCCTATTAGCACTCACACTGCTGTCTCTCACCCTACTAATGCTCACCCTGCTATCTCTCTGCCTACTATCGCTCACCCTGCTATCTCTCACCCTACTAGCGCTCACACTGCTGTATCTCACCCTATTGATCTAATATTTTACTTCTAGTAATCCTGATACTGCTACCAATAATGTTGAGAATCAGTTTTCTCATGTCGCCATTCTCTGACCTTTCCTCATGGTAGGCAAACACTTGCTCTTACCAACAGTAATGGTGTGAGCGTGACACTTTCCTGCCACACAGAATCGCCACAGCCCCTGATTGCTCAAATTCCCCGAGTAGCGATATTGCATCCAGAAGTCGGTCGCTGTGGCCACGATGAGAAGCACCAGTCCAGAGACTGCGCAGAGCAGACCTCCGCCCATCAGCGTGTACATCTCTGGTAGATGGCGGTCTCCAGATACCCCACCTGCGAGAGAAAAGAGAGAAGAGGTTAGGAGCCACTTTATGGGCAAAGGTGGGCAGCACCCACCAAACAATGAGGTCATTTTACTACTAATCACAATGTAACATATCGGAGGTGCCATAGCAAGCCACATCAGGGAGGGGGGAAGGCATAGTGAACCATATCGAGAGGCCACAGTGAGATTTATCAGGGGGAGGGCACACTAAGCCATATCGGGGTGGAAGCATAGTGAGCCATATTGAGAGGCCACAGTGAGCAATATCAGGGATGAGGCCACAGTGAGCCATATCGGGGGGAAGCATAGGGAGCCATATCGAGAGGCCACAGTGAGCCATATCAGGGGGGAGAGCATAATAAGCCATATTAGGGGCATAGTGAGCCATAGCGAGAGCCACAGTTAGCCATAGAGGGAGGGAGAGGGCTATATCGGGGGGGCACAGTGAGACATATCGAGGGGAGACTCTCTCTGTGATGCATTGGGACATATGCTCCCCTCCCCCCAGCCGCATGGTCAGCCATGATATGAGAGAACTGTAAGTCTATTTTCTTCCTTTAATCCCTTTTTATTTTGTAATTGTCTGTATCTACTATATAATTGTATAAGGGTCACTTCCGTCTTTCTGTCCTTCTGTCTGTCTGTCACGGATATTCATTGGTCGCGGCCTCTGTCTGTCATTGAAATCCAAGTCGCTGATTGGTCGCGTCAAAACGGCCACGACCAATCAGCGACAGTCCGGTGGCAAATGGCCGCTCCTTCCTCCCCGCAGTCAGTGCCCGCTCCATAATCCCCTCCAGTCAGCGCTCACGCAGGGTTAATGGCAGCGGTAACAGACCGCGTTATGCCGCGGGTAACGCACTCCGTTACCGCTGCCATTAACCCTGTGTGACCAACTTTTTACTATTGATGCTGCCTATGCGGCATCAATAGTTAAAAGATCTAATGTTAAAAATAATAAAAAAATAAAAAATTGTTATATACTCACCGTCCGTCGGCCTCTCGGATCCAGAACCGGCGTTCCACGCTCAGGTGACCGCTCCATGCATTGCGATCTCGCGAGATGATGACGTAGTGGTCTCGCGAGACTGCTACGTCATCATCTCGTGAAACCGCAATACACTCTTGGGACCGGTGCGCGCGAGGAGCTTCGGTAACCGCTTCGCCTGGATCCGGTGCGTATGTAACTATTTTTTATTTTAATTCTTTTTTTTTTTTAACAGGGATATGATGCCCACATTGCTATATACTGCGTGGGCAGTGCAATATACTACATGGGCTGTGCAATGTACTACGTGGGCTGTGCAAGGTACTACGTGGGCTGTGCAATATACTACATGGCTGTGCAATATACTATGTGGGCTGTGCAATATAATACGTGGGCTGTCCAATATAATATGTGGGCTGTGCTATATACTGCATGGGCTGTGCAATATACTATGTGGGCTGTGCAACATAATATGTGGGCTGTGCAATATAATATGTGGGCTGCGCTATATACTGTGTGGGCTGTGCAATATACTATATGGGCTGTGCAATATAATACGTGAGCTGTGCTATATAATACGTGGGCTGTGCAATATACTACGTGGGCTGTGCAATATAATACATGGGCTGTGCAATATACTAGGTGAGCTGTGCAATATACTACGTGGGCTGTGCAATAAACTACGTGGGCTGCGCAATATACTATGTGGGCTGTGCAATATAATACGTGGGCTGTGCAATATTTTACGTGGGCTGTGCAATATACTACGTGGGCTGTGCAATATACTACGTGGGCTGTGCAATATACTACGTGGGCTGTGCAGTATAATACTTGGGCTGTGCAGCATAATACGTGGGCTGTGCAATGTACTACATGGGCTGTGCAATATACTGCGTGGGCTGTGCAATATACTACATGGGCTGTGCAATATAATACGTGGACTGTGCAATATGATACGTGGGCTGTTCAATATATTACGTGGGCTGTGCAATATACTACTTGGGCTGTGCAATATACTACGTGGGCAGTGCAATATACTAAGTGGGCTGTGCAATATAAAATGTGGGCTGTGCAGTATACTACGTGGGCTGTGCAGTATAATACGTGGGTTGTGCAATGTACTACATGGGCTGTGCATTATAATATGTGGGCTGTGCAATATAATACGTGGGCTGTGCAATATAACACGTGGGCTGTGCAATGTACTACATGGGCTGTGCATTATAATACGTGGGCTGTGCAATATAATACGTGGGCTGTGCAATATAACACATGGGCTGTGCAATATAATATGTGGGCTGTGCAATATAATACGTGGGCTGTGCAATATACTACTTGGGCTGTGCAATATACTACGTGGGCAGTGCAATATACTAAGTGGGCTGTGCAATATAAAACGTGGGCTGTGCAGTATACTACGTGGGCTGTGCAGTATAATACGTGGGCTGTGCAATGTACTACATGGGCTGTGCATTATAATATGTGGGCTGTGCAATATAATACGTGGGCTGTGCAATATAACACGTGGGCTGTGCAATGTACTACATGGGCTGTGCATTATAATACGTGGGCTGTGCAATATAATACGTGGGCTGTGTAATATAACACATGGGCTGTGCAATATAATATGTGGGCTGTGCAATATAATACGTGGGCTGTGCAATATACTATGTGGGCTGTGCAATATAATACGTGGGCTGTGCAATGTACTACGTGGGCTGTGCAATGTACTACGTGGGCTGTGCAATGTACTACATGGGCTTTGCAATATACTACATGGCTGTGCAATATACTACATGCGCTGTGCAATATACTACGTGGGCTGTGCAATATAATACATGAGCTGTGCTATATACTGCATGGGCTGTGCAATATAATATGTGGGCTGTGCTATATACTGCTTGGGCTGTGCAATATAATACGTGAGCTGTGCTATATAATACATGGGCTGTGCAATATACTATGTGGGCTGTGCAATATAATACGTTGGCTGTGCAATATACTATGTGGGCTGTGCAATATACTACATGGGCTGCGCAATATACAACGTGGGCTGTGCAATATAATACATGGGCTGTGCAATATATTACATGGGCTGTGCAATATACTACATGGGCTGTGCAATATACTACGTGGGCTGTGCAATATACTACGTGGGCTGTGCAGTATAATATGTGGCTTGTGCAATGAACTACGTGGGCGGTGCAATATACTGCGTGGGCAGTGCAATATACTACGTGGGCAGTGCAATATACTACATGGGCAGTGCAATATACTACATGGGCTGTGCAATATAATACGTGGGCTGTGCAATATATTACGTGGGCTGTGCAATATACTATGTGGGCTGTGCAATATACTACGTGGGCTGTGCAATATAACACGTGGGCTGTGCAATATAACACGTGGGCTGTGCAATGTTCTACTTGGGCTGTGCAATATACTACATGGGCTGTGCAATATACTACGTGGGCTGTTCAGTAAAATACGTGGGCTGTTCAGTATAATACGTGGGCTGTGTAATGTACTACATGGGCTGTGCAATATAATAAGTGGGCTGTGCAATATAATATGTGGGCTGTGCAATATACTACGTGGGCTGTGCTTTATAATATGTGGGATGTGCAATGTACTACATGGGCTGTGCAATATAATACGTGGGCTGTGCAATATACTACGTGGGCTGTGCAATATACTACGTGGGCTGTGCAATATAATACGTGGGCTGTGAAATATACTATGTGGACTGTGCAATAAACTTTGTGGACTGTGCAATATAACATGTGGGCTGTGCAGTATACTACGTGGGCTATGCAGTATAATACGTGGGCTGTGCAATTCACTACGTGGGCTGTGCAATATACTATGTGGGCTGTGCAATATAATACATGGGCTGTGCAATATAATACGTGTGCTGTGCAATGTACTACATGGGTTGTGCAATATAATACGTGGGCTGTGCAACATACTACGTGGGCTGTGTTATACACTACGTGGGCTGTGTTATACACTAAGTGGGCTGTGTTATACACTATGTGGGCTGTGTTATACACTACGTGAGCTGTGTTATATGCTAATTGGGCTGTTATAAACTAGGTGGCTGTGTTATATGCTATGTGCGCTGTTATACACTCTGTGGGCTGTGCTATATACTACGTGGCTGTGCTATATACTCCGTGGGCTGTGTTATATACTATGTGGGCTGTTGTGAATTTGGATTCTGGGCTCCCCCGGTGGCCGCTTGTGGAATTGGACTTGTCATCCTCTTTCCTGTTTCACCTGGTTCCATCAGTAGTGGGTGTCGCTATTTAAGCTCATTTCTCTGGTGGTTTCTTGCCGGTCAACAATGTTATCTGATGCCTCTCAGTGCTTGTTCCTGCTTCTAGACTACTACTAGATAAGTTGGACTTTTGTCCATGTTTTGTTTTGCCTATTTGTTCCAGTTCACAGCTGAAGTTTTGTTACTGTGTCTGGAAAGCTCTCGTTGATCAGGGATTGCTACTCTGGCGTTATGAGTTAATGCCAGAGTTTAAGGTAATCTCTGGATGGTGTTTTGTTAGTGTTTTTCTGCTGACCATGAAAGTATACTATCTGTCTTCTGCTATCTAGTAAGCGGACCTCAAATTTGCTAAGACTATTTTCCTGCTGCGTTTGTTGTTTCATCTGAACTCACCGTCATTATATGTGGGGGGCTACTGTCTTCTTTGGAATATTTCTCTAGAGGTGAGCCAGGTCTTATATTTCCCTCTGCTAGCTATTTAGGTCTTAGGCCAGAGCTGGGCATCTAGCGATAATTAGGAAATGCTACCTGGCTATTTCTAGTTGCGCGGCAGGCTTAGTTCATGGTCAGTATAGTTCCATCTTCCGAGAGCTTGTCCCTCTATAGGCTTGCTATGATCTCTGCCTGCAGAGATCATGACAGTTTGACCGGCCCATAAAGTGTTAAAGACCCAGGTTGAGAAAGGAGAGTTATAAGAAGTCTGCTGGAATTTTTTTTTTTTTTTCCTCCAGTCTGCCTTGATGCAGTCTTTTTTCTCTCTCTCCTCCTAATCTCTGTATGGCTCTGTGTGCACCTGACAATAATGGATCTCCAGAGTGTAACTGCGGGTTTGAATAATCTCATCACGAAAGTACAAAATTTACAAGATTTTGTGGTACATGCTCCGGTATCTGAGCCGAGAATTCCTTTGCCGGAGTTCTTCACAGGGAATAGAGCTAGCTTCCAGAATTTCCGAAATAATTGTAAGCTTTATTTGTCCCTGAAGTCTCGTTCAGCTGGAGACCCTGCTCAGCAGGTTAGGATTGTGATTTCCTTGCTCAGGGGTGACCCTCAAGATTGGGCCTTCTCATTGCCAGCAGGGGATCCTGCGTTACGCGATGTGGATGCGTTTTTTCTGGCCTTGGGCTTGCTTTATGAGGAACCTCATTTGGAACTTCAGGCAGAAAAAACTTTGATGGCACTATCTCAGGGGCAAGACGAAGCTGAAGTTTTCTGCCAAAAATTCCGTAAATGGTCTGTGCTTACTCAGTGGAATGAGTGCGCCTTGGCGGCAACTTTCAGAGAAGGTCTCTCTGATGCCGTTAAGGATGTTATGGTGGGGTTCCCTGTGCCTGCAGGTCTGAATGAGTCCATGACAATGGCTATTCAGATTGATAGGCGTCTGCGGGAGCGCAAACCGGTGCACCATCTGGCGGTGTCTATGGAAAAGACGCCAGAAAGTATACAGTGTGATAGAATTCTGTCCAGGAGCGAGCGACAGAATTTTAGACGGAAGAATGGATTGTGTTTCTATTGTGGGGATTCTACTCATGTTATATCAGCATGCTCTAGGCGTACAAAGAAGCTTGATAAGTCTGTTTCCATTGGCACCATTCAGTCTAAGTTTATTTTGTCTGTAACCCTGATTTGCTCTTTGTCATCCATTGCCACGGACGCCTATGTTGACTCTGGCGCCGCTCTGAGTCTTATGGATTGGTCCTTTGCCAATCGTTGTGGTTTTGATTTAGAGCCTTTGGAGACTCTTATTCCTCTGAAGGGGATTGACTCCACCCCATTGGCTAATAATAAACCACAATACTGGACACAAGTAACCATGCGTATCAATCCGGATCACCAGGAGATTATTCGTTTCCTGGTGCTGTATAATTTACATGACGATTTGGTACTGGGATTGCCATGGTTGCAGTCTCACAACCCAGTCTTGGACTGGAGAGCAATGTCTGTGTTGAGCTGGGGATGTAAGGGTATTCATGGGGACTTACCTTTGGTTTCTATTTCGTCGTCCATTCCCTCTGAAGTCCCTGAGTTCCTCTCTGATTATCAAGATGTCTTTGACGAACCCAAGCTTGGGTCGTTACCTCCGCACCGTGAGTGCGATTGTGCCATAGATTTGATACCGGGTTGTAAATATCCCAAGGGTCGTTTGTTTAATCTGTCTGTGCCGGAACATGCTGCTATGCGGGAATATATAAAGGAGTCTTTGGAAAAGGGACATATTCGTCCATCTTCTTCTCCCTTGGGAGCTGGGTTTTTCTTTGTCTCAAAAAAAGACGGCTCTTTGAGACCATGTATTGATTATCGGCTTCTGAATAAGATCACTGTTAAGTATCAATACCCATTGCCATTGCTTACTGATTTGTTTGCTCGTATAGAGGGTGCTAAGTGGTTCTCTAAAATTGATCTTCGTGGGGCGTATAATTTGGTGCGGATCAGGCAGGGGGATGAGTGGAAGACCGCATTTAATACGCCCGAGGGCCACTTTGAGTATTTGGTCATGCCTTTTGGTCTTTCTAATGCCCCTTCAGTTTTCCAGTCTTTTATGCATGATATTTTCCGCGATTTTCTGGATAAATTTATGATAATATATCTGGATAATATTCTGATTTTTTCTGATGACTGGGACTCTCATGTCCAGCAGGTCAGGAGGGTTTTTCAGGTTCTGCGGTCTAATTCTTTATGTGTGAAGGGGTCTAAGTGCGTTTTTGGGGTCCAGAAAATTTCCTTTTTGGGGTATATTTTTTCTCCCTCTTCCATTGAGATGGATCCCGTCAAGGTGCAAGCTATTTGTGACTGGACTCAGCCCTCCTCTCTTAAGGGTCTTCAGAGATTTTTGGGCTTTGCCAACTTTTACCGCCGATTTATTGCTGGTTTTTCGGATGTCGTTAAACCACTGACTGATTTGACCAGACAAGGCGCTGATGTTGCTAATTGGTCCCCTCATGCTGTAGAGGCCTTTCAGGAGCTTAAGCGCCGTTTTGCCTCTGCCCCTGTGTTGCGTCAGCCTGATGTGAATCTGCCTTTTCAGGTTGAGGTTGACGCTTCGGAGATCGGAGCTGGGGCAGTGTTGTCGCAGAAAGGTTCCGACTGCTCCGTCATTAGGCCTTGTGCCTTCTTTTCTCGCAAATTTTCGCCCGCAGAGCGGAATTATGATGTTGGGAATCGGGAGCTTTTGGCCATGAAGTGGGCGTTTGAGGAGTGGCGCCATTGGCTCGAGGGGGCTAGGCATCAGGTGGTGGTATTGACTGACCACAAAAATTTGATTTATCTTGAGACTGCCAGACGCCTGAATCCTAGACAGGCGCGCTGGTCTTTATTTTTTTCTCGCTTTAATTTTGTGGTGTCATACCTACCGGGTTCTAAGAATGTTAAGGCAGATGCTCTTTCTAGGAGTTTTGACCCGGACTCTCCTGGTAATTCTGAACCCACAGGTATCCTTAGGGAGGGAGTAATTTTGTCGGCCGTTTCTCCTGATCTGCGGCGGTCCTTGCAAGAGTTTCAGGCGGATAGACCGGATCGTTGTCCGCCTGATAGACTGTTTGTTCCGGATGATTGGACCAGCAGAGTCATCTCTGAGGTACATTCTTCTGCATTGGCAGGTCATCCCGGAATTTTTGGTACCAGGGATTTGGTGGCAAGATCCTTCTGGTGGCCTTCCCTGTCACGAGATGTGCGAGTCTTTGTGCAGTCATGTGACGTTTGTGCTCGGGCCAAGTCTTGTAGTTCTCGGGCTAGCGGACTGCTGTTGCCCTTGCCTATTCCTAAGAGGCCTTGGACACACATCTCGATGGATTTTATTTCAGATCTGCCCGTTTCCCAGAAGATGTCTGTCATCTGGGTGGTCTGTGACCGTTTCTCTAAAATGGTCCATTTGGTTCCTCTGCCCAAGTTGCCTTCTTCTTCTGAGTTGGTTCCTCTGTTTTTTCAGAATGTTGTCCGATTGCACGGTATTCCTGAGAATATTGTTTCTGACAGAGGTACCCAATTTGTGTCTAGATTTTGGCGGGCATTCTGTGCTAGGATGGGCATAGATTTGTCTTTTTCATCTGCTTTTCACCCTCAGACTAATGGCCAGACCGAGCGGACTAATCAGACCCTGGAGACATATCTGAGGTGTTTTGTCTCTGCTGACCAGGATGATTGGGTTGCTTTTTTGCCATTGGCAGAGTTCGCCCTCAATAATCGGGCCAGCTCTTCCACCTTGGTGTCCCCGTTTTTCTGTAATTCGGGGTTTCACCCTCGATTTTCCTCCGGTCAGGTGGAATCCTCGGATTGTCCTGGAGTGGATGCGGTGGTGGAGAGATTGCATCACATCTGGGGGCAGGTTATGGACAATTTGAAGTTGTCCCAGGAGAAGACTCAGCGTTTTGCCAACCGTCATCGTCGTGTTGGTTCTCGGCTTTGTGTTGGAGATTTGGTGTGGTTGTCTTCTCGTTTTGTCCCTATGAGGGTCTCTTCTCCTAAGTTTAAACCTCGGTTCATCGGCCCTTATAGAATATTGGAGATTCTTAATCCTGTTTCTTTCCGTTTGGACCTCCCTGCGTCCTTTTCCATTCATAACGTTTTTCATCGGTCGTTATTGCGCAGGTATGAGGTACCTGTGGTACCTTCAGTTGAGCCTCCTGCTCCGGTGTTGGTTGAGGGTGAGTTGGAGTACGTTGTGGAGAAAATTTTGGACTCTCGTGTTTCCAGACGGAGACTCCAGTATCTGGTCAACTGGAAGGGTTACGGCCAGGAGGATAATTCTTGGGTCAATGCATCTGATGTTCATGCTTCTGATCTTGTTCGTGCCTTCCATAGGGCTCATCCTGGTCGCCCTGGTGGATCTGGTGAGGGTTCGGTGCCCCCTCCTTGAGGGGGGGGTACTGTTGTGAATTTGGATTCTGGGCTCCCCCGGTGGCCGCTTGTGGAATTGGACTTGTCATCCTCTTTCCTGTTTCACCTGGTTCCATCAGTAGTGGGTGTCGCTATTTAAGCTCATTTCTCTGGTGGTTTCTTGCCGGTCAACAATGTTATCTGATGCCTCTCAGTGCTTGTTCCTGCTTCTAGACTACTACTAGATAAGTTGGACTTTTGTCCATGTTTTGTTTTGCCTATTTGTTCCAGTTCACAGCTGAAGTTTTGTTACTGTGTCTGGAAAGCTCTCGTTGATCAGGGATTGCTACTCTGGCGTTATGAGTTAATGCCAGAGTTTAAGGTAATCTCTGGATGGTGTTTTGTTAGTGTTTTTCTGCTGACCATGAAAGTATACTATCTGTCTTCTGCTATCTAGTAAGCGGACCTCAAATTTGCTAAGACTATTTTCCTGCTGCGTTTGTTGTTTCATCTGAACTCACCGTCATTATATGTGGGGGGCTACTGTCTTCTTTGGAATATTTCTCTAGAGGTGAGCCAGGTCTTATATTTCCCTCTGCTAGCTATTTAGGTCTTAGGCCAGAGCTGGGCATCTAGCGATAATTAGGAAATGCTACCTGGCTATTTCTAGTTGCGCGGCAGGCTTAGTTCATGGTCAGTATAGTTCCATCTTCCGAGAGCTTGTCCCTCTATAGGCTTGCTATGATCTCTGCCTGCAGAGATCATGACAGTGGGCTGTGCAACATAACACATGGGCTGTGCAATATAATACGTGGGCTGTGCAATATAACACATGGGCTGTGCAATATAATACGTGGGCTGTGCAATGTACTATGTGGGCTGTGCAATGTACTACGTGGGCTGTGCAATATACTACATGGCTGTGCAATATACTACGTGGGCTGTGCAATATACTACGTGGGCTGTGCAATATAATACATGATCTGTGCTATATACTGCACGGGCTGTGCAATATACTACGTGGGCTGTGCAATATAATACGTTGGCTGTGCAATATAATGCGTGTGCTGTGCAATATAATTTGTGGGCTGTGCAATATAATTTGTGGGCTGTGCAATATAATACAAGGGCTGTGCAATATAATACGTGGGATGTGCAATGTACTACATGGGCTGTGCAATATAATACGTGGGCTGTGCAATATACTACGCGGGCTGTGCAATATACTCTGTGGACTGTGCAATAAACTATGTGGGCTGTGCAATATAACACGTGGGCTGTGCAGTATACTACGTGGGCTGTGCAGTATAATACGTGGGCTGTGCAATGTACTACATGAGCTGTGCAATATAATACATGGGCTGTACAATATAATACATGGGCTGTGCAATATAATACGTGGGCTGTGCAATATACTATGTGGGCTGTGCAATATAATACATGGGCTGTGTAATATACTACGTGGGCTGTGCAATATACTACGTGGGCTGTGCAATATAATACGTGGGCTGTGCAATGTACTACATGGGTTGTGCAATATAGTACGTGGGCTGTGCAACATACTACGTCGGCTGTGTTATTCGCTACGTGGACTGTGTTATACACTACGTGGGCTGTGCAATATACTACGTGGGCTGTGCAATGAACTACCAGGGTTGTGCAATATTATACGTGGGCTGTGCAACATACTACGTGGTCTGTGTTATACACTATGTGGCCTGTGCTATACACTATGTGGGCTGTGTTATACACGACGTAGCCTGTGTTATGCACTACATGGGCTGTGTTATACACTACGTGAGCTGCGTTATATGCTACGTGGGCTGTTATAAACTAGGTGGCTGTGTTATATGCTATGTGCGCTGTTATACACTCTGTGGGCTGTGCTATATACTACGTGGCTGTGCAATATACTCCGTGGGCTGTGTTATATACTACGTGGGCTGTGCAATATAACACATGGGCTGTGCAATATAATACGTGGGCTGTGAAATATAATACGTTGGCTGTGCAATATGCTAGGTGGGCTGTGCAATATAATACGTGGGCTGAGCAATGTACTACATGGGCTGTGCAATGTACTACATGGGCTGTGCAATATACTACATGGCTGTGCAATATACTACGTGGGCTGTGCAATATAATACATGAGCTGTGCTATATACTGCATGGGCTGTGCTATATACTGCATGGGCTGTGCAATATACTACGTGGGCTGAGCAATATAATACGTAGGCTGTGCAATATAATACGTGGGCTGTGCAATATAATATGTGGGCTGTGCAATATACTACGTGGGCTGTGCAATATAATATGTGGGCTGTGCAATATACTACGTGGGCTGTGCTTTATAATACGTGGGATGTGCAATGTACTACATGGGCTGTGCAATATAATACGTGGGCTGTGCAATATACTACGTGGGCTGTGCAATATACTACGTGGGCTGTGCAATATAATACGTGGGCTGTGAAATATACTACGTGGACTGTGCAATAAACTTTGTGGGCTGTGCAATATAACATGTGGGCTGTGCAGTATACTACGTGGGCTATGCAGTATAATACGTGGGCTGTGCAATATACTACGTGGGATGTGTAATATACTATGTGGGCTGTGCAATATAATACATGGGCTGTGCAATATACTACGTGGGCTGTGCAATATACTACGTGGGCTGTGCAATATACTACGTGGGCTGTGCAATATAATACGTGTGCTGTGCAATGTACTACATGGGTTGTGCAATATAATACGTGGGCTGTGCAACATACTACGTGGGCTGTGTTATACACTACGTGGGCTGTGTTATACACTAAGTGGGCTGTGTTATACACTATGTGGGCTGTGTTATACACTACGTGAGCTGTGTTATATGCTAAGTGGGCTGTTATAAACTAGGTGGCTGTGTTATATGCTATGTGCGCTGTTATACACTCTGTGGGCTGTGCTATATACTACGTGGCTGTGCTATATACTCCGTGGGCTGTGTTATATACTATGTGGGCTGTGCAATATAACACATGGGCTGTGCAATATAATACGTGGGCTGTGCAATATAACACGTAGGCTGTGCAATATACTACGTTGGCTGTGCAATATAATACGTGGGCTGTGCAATGTACTATGTGGGCTGTGCAATGTACTACGTGGGCTGTGCAATATACTACATGGCTGTGCAATATACTACGTGGGCTGTGCAATATTCTACGTGGGCTGTGCAATATAATACATGATCTGTGCTATATACTGCATGGGCTGTGCAATATACTACGTGGGCTGTGCAATATAATACGTGGGCTGTGCAATATAATACGGCGTGGCCTCCTTCCCGTGTAATATAGGATAGGCCCAATTCCTGTGTAATGTAGGAGAAGCCTCCTTTCATAGAGGCAACATTACATTGGGATCACAGGATTTTATCTCTTACTATACATCCTAAAATCTGCAATATAATACATGGGCTGTGCAATATACTACGTGGGCTGTGCAATATACTACGTGGGCTGTGCAATATAATACGTGTGCTGTGCAATGTACTACATGGGTTGTGCAATATAATACGTGGGCTGTGCAACATACTACGTGGGCTGTGTTATACACTACGTGGGCTGTGTTATACACTATGTGGGCTGTGTTATACACTATGTGGGCTGTGTTATATGCTATGTGCGCTGTTATACACTCTGTGGGCTGTGCTATATACTACGTGGCTGTGCTATATACTCCATGGGCTGTGTTATATACTACGGGGGCTGTGCAATATAACACATGGGCTGTGCAATATAATACGTGGGCTGTGCAATATAATACGTGTGCTGTGCAATATACTACATGGGCTGTGCAATATAATACATGGGCTGTGCAATATACTATATATTGCTAAGTGGGCTGTTATAAACTAGGTGGGCTGTGCAGTATAATACGTGGGCTGTGCAATGTACTACATGGGCTGTGCAATATACTGCTTGTGCTGTGCAATATAATACGTGGGCTGTGCAATATAATATGTGGGCTGTGCAAGATATTACGTGGGCTGTGCAGTATAATACGTGGGCTGTGCAATGTACTACATGAGCTGTGCAATATAATACATGGGCTGTACAATATAATACATGGGCTGTGCAATATAATACGTGGGCTGTGCAATTTACTATGTGGGCTGTGCAATATAATACATGGGCTGTGTAATATACTACGTGGGCTGTGCAATATACTACGTGGGCTGTGCAATATAATACGTGGGCTGTGCAATGTACTACATGGGTTGTGCAATATAGTACGTGGGCTGTGCAACATACTACGTCGGCTGTGTTATTCGCTACGTGGACTGTGTTATACACTACGTGGGCTGTGCAATATACTACGTGGGCTGTGCAATGAACTACCAGGGTTGTGCAATATAATACGTGGGCTGTGCAACATACTACGTGGTCTGTGTTATACACTATGTGGCCTGTGCTATACACTACGTGGGCTGTGTTATACACGACGTAGCCTGTGTTATGCACTACATGGGCTGTGTTATACACTACGTGAGCTGCGTTATATGCTACGTGGGCTGTTATAAACTAGGTGGCTGTGTTATATGCTATGTGCGCTGTTATACACTCTGTGGGCTGTGCTATATACTACGTGGCTGTGCTATATACTCCGTGGGCTGTGTTATATACTACGTGGGCTGTGCAATATAACACATGGGCTGTGCAATATAATACGTGGGCTGTGAAATATAATACGTTGGCTGTGCAATATGCTAGGTGGGCTGTGCAATATAATACGTGGGCTGTGCAATGTACTACATGGGCTGTGCAATGTACTACATGGGCTGTGCAATATACTACATGGCTGTGCAATATACTACGTGGGCTGTGCAATATACTACGTGGGCTGTGCAATATAATACATGAGCTGTGCTATATACTGCATGGGCTGTGCTATATACTGCATGGGCTGTGCAATATACTACGTGGGCTGAGCAATATAATACGTAGGCTGTGCAATATAATACGTGGGCTGTGCAATATAATATGTGGGCTGTGCAATATACTACGTGGGCTGTGCAATATAATATGTGGGCTGTGCAATATACTACGTGGGCTGTGCTTTATAATACGTGGGATGTGCAATGTACTACATGGGCTGTGCAATATAATACGTGGGCTGTGCAATATACTACGTGGGCTGTGCAATATACTACGTGGGCTGTGCAATATAATACGTGGGCTGTGAAATATACTACGTGGACTGTGCAATAAACTTTGTGGGCTGTGCAATATAACATGTGGGCTGTGCAGTATACTACGTGGGCTATGCAGTATAATACGTGGGCTGTGCAATATACTACGTGGGATGTGCAATATACTATGTGGGCTGTGCAATATAATACATGGGCTGTGCAATATACTACGTGGGCTGTGCAATATACTACATGGGCTGTGCAATATAATACGTGTGCTGTGCAATGTACTACATGGGTTGTGCAATATAATACGTGGGCTGTGCAACATACTACGTGGGCTGTGTTATACACTACGTGGGCTGTGTTATACACTAAGTGGGCTGTGTTATACACTATGTGGGCTGTGTTATACACTACGTGAGCTGTGTTTTATGCTAAGTGGGCTGTTATAAACTAGGTGGCTGTGTTATATGCTATGTGCGCTGTTATACACTCTGTGGGCTGTGCTATATACTACGTGGCTGTGCTATATACTCCGTGGGCTGTGTTATATACTATGTGGGCTGTGCAATATAACACATGGGCTGTGCAATATAATACGTGGGCTGTGCAATATAACACGTAGGCTGTGCAATATACTACGTTGGCTGTGCAATATAATACGTGGGCTGTGCAATGTACTATGTGGGCTGTGCAATGTACTACGTGGGCTGTGCAATTTACTACATGGCTGTGCAATATACTACGTGGGCTGTGCAATATACTACGTGGGCTGTGCAATATAATACATGATCTGTGCTATATACTGCATGGGCTGTGCAATATACTACGTGGGCTGTGCAATATAATACGTGGGCTGTGCAATATAATACGGCGTGGCCTCCTTCCCGTGTAATATAGGATAGGCCCAATTCCTGTGTAATGTAGGAGAAGCCTCCTTTCATGGAGGCAACATTACATTGGGATCACAGGATTTTATCTCTTACTATACATCCTAAAATCTGCAATATAATACATGGGCTGTGCAATATACTACGTGGGCTGTGCAATATACTACGTGGGCTGTGCAATATAATACGTGTGCTGTGCAATGTACTACATGGGTTGTGCAATATAATACGTGGGCTGTGCAACATACTACGTGGGCTGTGTTATACACTACGTGGGCTGTGTTATACACTACGTGGGCTGTGTTATACACTATGTGGGCTGTGTTATATGCTATGTGCGCTGTTATACACTCTGTGGGCTGTGCTATATACTACGTGGCTGTGCTATATACTCCATGGGCTGTGTTATATACTACGGGGGCTGTGCAATATAACACATGGGCTGTGCAATATAATACGTGGGCTGTGCAATATAATACGTGTGCTGTGCAATATACTACATGGGCTGTGCAATATAATACATGGGCTGTGCAATATACTATATATTGCTAAGTGGGCTGTTATAAACTAGGTGGGCTGTGCAGTATAATACGTGGGCTGTGCAATGTACTACATGGGCTGTGCAATATACTGCTTGTGCTGTGCAATATAATACGTGGGCTGTGCAATATAATATGTGGGCTGTGCAAGATATTACGTGGGCTGTGCAATATACTACATGGGCTGTGCAATACACTACGTGGGCTGTGCAATATACTACGTGGGCTGTTCAGTATAATACGTGGGCTGTGCAATGTACTCCATGGGCTGTACAATATAATAAGTGGGCTGTGCAATATAATACATGGGCTGTGCAATATAATATGTGGGCTGTGCAATATACTACGTGGGCTGTGCAATATGTTACATGGGATGTGCAATGTACTACATGGGCTGTGCAATATAATACATGGGCTGTGCAATATACTACGTGGGCTGTGCAATATAATACGTGGGCTGTGCAATATACTACGTGGACTGTGCAATAAACTATGTGGGCTGTTGCATATAACACGTGGGCTGTGCAGTATACTACGTGGGCTGTGCAGTATAATATGTGGGCTGTGCAATGTACTACATGGGCTGTGCAATATATTACGTGGGCTGTGCAATATAATACGTGGGCTGTCAATATAATACGTGGGCTGTGCAATATACTATGTGGGCTGTGCAATATAATACGTGGGCTGTGCAATATACTCCGTGGGCTGTGCAATATACTACGTGGGCTGTGCAATATAATACGTGGGCTGTGCAATGTACAACATGGGCTGTGCAATATAATTTGTGGGCTGTGCAATGTACTACGTGGGCTGTGTTATACACTACGTGGTCTGTGTTATACACTACGTGGGCTGTGCAATATACTACGTGGGCTGTGCAATGTACTATGTGGGCTGTGCAATATACTGGGTGGGCTGTGCTATATACTACATGGGCTGTGCAATATACTACGTGGGCTGTGCAATATACTACGTGGGCTGTGCAATGTACTACGTGAGCTGTGCTATACACTACGTGGACTGTGTTATACACCACGTGGGCTGTGCAATATACTACGTGGGCTGTGCAATGTACTACGTGGGCTGTGCAATATACTGGGTGGGCTGTGCAATATACTGCGTGGGCTGTGCAATATACTACGTGGGCTGTGTTATACACTATGTGGCCTGTGTTATACACTACGTGGGCTGTGTTATACACTACGTAGCCTGTGTTATACACTACGTGGGCTGTGTTATACACTACGTGGACTCTGTTGTACACTACTTGTGCTGTGTTATAGACTACGTGAGCTGTGTTATATGCTACGTGGGCTGGTATAAACTACGTGGCTGTGTTATATGCTATGTGCGCTGTTTTACACTCTGTGGGCTGTGCTATATACTACGTGGCTGTGCTATATACTCCGTGGGCTGTGTTATATACTATGTGGCTGTGCTATATACTCCGTGGGCTGTGCAATGTACTATGTGGGCTGTGCTTTATACTATGTGGCTGTGCTATATACTACATGGGCTGTGCAATATAATACGTGGGCTGTGCAATATGCTATGTGGGCTGTGCAATATACTACGTGGGCTGCGCAATATGCTACGTGGGCTGTGCAATATAATACATGGGCTGTGCAATATATTACATGGGCTGTGCAGTATACTACCTGGGCAGTGCAATATACTACGTGGGCTGTGCAATATACTATGTGGGCTGTGCAGTATAATATGTGGGCTGTGCAATGAACTACGTGGGTGGTGCAATATACTGCGTGGGCTGTGCAATATACTACATGGGCTGTGCAATATACTACATGGGCTGTGCAATATAATACGTGGGCTGTGCAATATATTACGTGGGCTGTGCAATATACTACATGGGTTGTGCAATATACTACGTGGGCTGTGCAATATAACACGTGGGCTGTGCAATGTACTACATGGGCTGTGCAATATACTACGTGGGCTGTGCAAGATACTACGTGGGCTGCGCAATATAATACGTAGGCTGTGCAATATAATATGTGGGCTGTGCAATATAATATGTGGGCTGTGCAAAATACTACGTGGGCTGTGCAATATAATTGTGGGCTGTGCAATATAATACATGGGCTGTGCAATATAATATGTGAGCTGTGCAATATTTTACGTGGGCTGTGCAATATACTACGTGGGCTGTGCAGTATAATACGTGGGCTGTGCAATGTACTACATGGGCTGGGCAATATACTACATGGGCTGTGCAATATACTATGTGGGCTGTGCAGTATAATATGTGGGCTGTGCAATGAACTATGTGGGCGGTGCAATATACTGCGTGGGCTGTGCAATATACTACGTGGGCTGTGCAATATACTACATGGGCTGTGCAATATAATACGTGGGCTGTGCAATATATTACGTGGGCTGTGCAATATACTACATGGGTTATGCAATATACTACGTGGGCTGTGCAATATAACACGTGGGCTGTGCAATGTACTACATGGGCTGTGCAATATACTACGTGGGCTGTGCAAGATACTACGTGGGCTGCGCAATATAATACGTGGGCTGTGCAATATAATATGTGGGCTGTGCAATATAATATGTGGGCTGTGCAATATACTACGTGGGCTGTGCAATATAATTGTGGGCTGTGCAATATAATACATGGGCTGTGCAATATAATACGTTAGCTGTGCAATATATTACGTGGGCTGTGCAATATACTACATGGGCTGTGCAGTATAATACGTGGGCTGTGCAATGTACTACATGGGCTATGCAATATAATACGTGGGCTGGGCAATATAATATGTGGGCTGTGCAAGATATTATGTGGGCTGTGCAATATACAACATGGGCTGTGCAATACACTACGTGGGCTGTGCAATATACTACGTGGGCTGTTCAGTATAATACGTGGGCTGTGCAATGTACTACATGGGCTGTACAATATAATAAGTGGGCTGTGCAATATAATACATGGGCTGTGCAATATAATACGTGGGATGTGCAGTGTAGTACATGGGCTGTGCAATATAATACGTGGGCTGTGCAATATACTACGTGAGCTGTGCAATATACTACGTGGGCTGTGCAATATACTACGTGGACTGTGCAATAAACTATGTGGGCTGTTGCATATAACACGTGGGCTGTGCATTATACTACGTGGGCTGTGCAGTATAATACGTGGGCTGTGCAGTATAATACGTGGGCTGTGCATTGTACTACAGGGGCTGTGCAATATATTACATGGGCTGTGCAATATAATACGTGGGCTGTGCAATATAATACATGAGCTGAGCAATATACTATGTGGGCTGTGCAATATAATACGTGGGCTGTGCAATATACTACGTGGGCTGTGCAATATACTATGTGGGCTAAGCAATATAATACGTGGGCTGTGCAATGTACTATATGGGCTGTGCAATATAATTTGTGGGCTGTGCAATATACTACGTGGGCTGTGTTATACACTACGTGGTCTGTGTTATACACTACGTGGGCTGTGTTATACACTACGTGGGCTGTGCAATATACTACGTGGGCTGTGCAATGTACTACATGGGCTGTGCAATATACTGGGTGGGCTGTGCTATATACTACATGGGCTGTGCAATATACTACGTGGGCTGTGTTATACACTATGTGGCCTGTGTTATACACTTCGTGGGCTGTGTTATACACTACGTGGCCTGTGTTATACACTACGTGGGCTGTGCAATATACTACGTGGGCTGTGCAATATGCTACGTGGGCTGTGCAATATACTGCGTGGGCTGTGCAATATACTACATGGGCTGTGTTATACACTATGTGGCCTGTGTTATACACTACGTGGGCTGTGTTATACATTACGTAGCTTGTGTTATACACTACGTGGGCTGTGTTATACACTACGTGGGCTCTGTTATACACTACTTGTGCTGTGTTATACACTATGTGAGCTGTGTTATATGCTACGTTTTCTGTTATAAACTACGTGGCTGTGTTATATGCTATGTGCGCTGTTATACACTCTGTGGGCTGTGCTATATACTCCGTGGCTGTGCTATATACTCTGTGGGCTGTGTTATATACTACGTGGCTGTGCTATATGCTCCGTGGGCTGTGCAATGTACTACGTGGGCTGTGCTATATACTACGTGGCTGTGCTATATACTACATGGGCTGTGCAATGTACTACGTGGGCTGTGCAATATACTGCGTGGGCTGTGCTATATACTACATGGGCTGTGCAATATGCTATGTGGGCTGTGCAATGTACTATGTGGGCTGTGCAATGTACTATGTGGGCTGTGCAATATACTGCGTGGGCTGTGCTATATACTACATGGGCTGTGCAATATACTACGTGGGCTGTGTTATACACTACGTGGCCTGTGTTATACCCTACGTGGGCTGTGTTATACACTACGTGGCCTGTGTTATACACTACGTGGGCTGTGCAATATACTACGTGTGCTGTGCAATGTACTACGTGGGCTGTGCAATATACTACGTGGGCTGTGCAATATACTACGTGGGCTGTGTTATACACTATGTGGCCTGTGTTATACACTACGTGGGCTGTGTTATACACTACGTGGGCTGTGTTATACACTACGTGGTCTATGTTATACACTATGTAGCATGTGTTATACACTACGTAGCATGTGTTATACACTACGTGGGCTGTGTTATACACTACGTGAGCTGTGCTATATGCTACATGGGCTGTTATAAACTACGTGGCTGTGTTATATGCTATGTGCGCTGTTATACACTCCGTGGGCTGTGCTATATACTACATGGCTGTGCTATATATTCCGTGGGCTGTGTAATGTACTACGTGGGCTGTGCTATATACTACGTGGCTGTGCTATATACTACGTGGCTGTACTATTTACTACGTGGGCTGTTATATACTACATGGCCGGCCGCAAACAATCAGGCAGCGAATTGGTGCGGGATTTGAACCACGCTTCGCTAATTGGTCGCGGCCGGCCGAATCCTGTGTATTCAATGTATTATTCTAAAATCTTCATAAATAAACTACATACATATTCTATAATACCCGATGCGTTAGAATCGGGCTACCATCTAGTATATTATACTTGTCTCATTTTATAATATCTTTTTACATTTTGGCAAACACTGCCTACCTTTTGGAGTAAAATATAAAAAAATACTAGCTTAGCTTCTCCTTGCTGTATAGTAAATTACGTTACTAATTGGGTTGGCTCCTGACCTATTATTAATTAAGGAACAGGAGCTGGTAGCCGCGGAAGTGCCCTGCGCTGGTGGGTAATGCTGGCAGTGACGGAACGAGGTTTATATAGTGCAGGGCTGGACTGGGACTAAAATTCAGCCCTGGCATTTGAAGGTACACAGGCCCACTTGTCACATGGTGACTGTATAATATCTTTGTACACTTGTAGGTTACAAGAAGTCAGGGGAGTGTAACACGACTATATCTATAATATAACGCTGGGAGCATCACTCTGTCCGAAGCCTTTAGAGACTGCGCAAGCGCAAGCGCCGGCGCAGTCTGGACCCCACAGAGTGACGCTCCCAGGAGATCGCGGTATGTGTAAGCACTGAACGCACACCGCGATCTCCAACGGAGAAGCAGGGACGAGCCAGGAGGGTGAGTATGCAATATTTACCTGTCCCCCGTTCCATCGATGCGCACTGCTCCATCCTCCACATCCTCTGCCTGTGACGTTCAGTTCAGAGGGCACAATGACACGCTTAATGCGCGTCGCCCTCTGACTGAACAGTCACAGCCAGAGGATGGAGCAGCGCGCATCGATGTAACGGGGGACAGGTAAATATAGCAAGTGCCGGGGGCCTGAGCTAGCGGCGACTCCGGCACCTGACCCCCACAGCACGCCGGTGTCCCCGCCTGCTCAGGCCCCCAGCACTCGGCGCCCAGCACAGCCGCCCGCACTCACCACAGCCACGCACATCCGTCCGCACTCACTACAGCCACGCACAGCCGTCCGCACTCACCACAGCCACGCACAGCCGTCCGCACTCACCACAGCCACGCACAGCCGCCCGCACTCACCACAGCCACGCAAAGCCGCCCGCACTCACTACAGCCACACACAGCCGCCCGCACTCAGCACCGCCACGCACAGCCGCCCGCACTCAGCACAGCTGCCCGCACTCATCACCGCCACGCACAGCCGCCCGCACTCAGCACAGCCGCCCGCACTCAGCACCGCCACACACAGCCGCCGCACTCACCACCGCCACGCACAGCCGCCGCACTCACCACAGCTGCCCGCACTCACCACAGCTGCCCGCACTCAGCACCGCCACGCACAGCCGCCCGCATTCAGCACCGCCACACACAGCCGCCCGCACTCAGCACAGTCACGCACAGGCGCCCGCACTCAGCACAGCCACGTACAGCCGCCCGCACTCAGCACAGCCACGCACAGCCGCCCGCACTCAGCACAGCCACGCACAGCCGCCTGCACTCAGCACAGCCACGTACAGCCATCCGCACTCAGCACAGCCACGCACAGCCGCCTGCACTCAGCACAGCCACGTACAGCTGCCCACACTCAGCACAGCCACGCACAGCCGCCCGCACTCAGCACAGCCACGCACAGCCTCCGCACTCACGACAGACACGCACAGCCGCCCGCACTCAGCACAGCCACGTACAGCTGCCCACACTCAGCACCGCAACGCACAGCTGCCGGCACTCAGCACCGCCATGCACAGCCGCCGGCACTCAGCATCGCCACGCACAGCCGCCCGCACTCAGCACCGCCACGCACAGCCGCCCGCACTCAGCACCACCATGCACAGCCGCCGGCTCTCAGCACCGCCACGCACAGCTGCCGGCACTCAGCACCGCCACGCACAGCCGCCGGCACTCAGCACCGCCACGCACAGCCGCCGGCACTCAGCACCGCCACGCACAGCCGCCGGCACTCAGCACCGCCACGCACAGCCTCCTGCACTCAGCACCGCCACGCACAGCCGCCTGCACTCAGCACCGCCACGCACAGCCGCCTGCACTCAGCACCGCCACGAACAGCCGCCCGCACTCACCACAGCCACGCACGGCCGCCCGCACTCAGCACCGCCCGCACTTAGCACAGCCGCCCGCACTCACCACAGCCACGCACAGCCGCCCGCACTCAGCACCGCCACGCACAGCCGCCTGCACTCAGCACCGCCACGCACAGCCGCCCGCATTCAGCACCGCCACGCACAGCCGCTCGCACTCAGCACCGCCACGCACAGCTGCCCGCACTGAGCACCGCCACGCACAGCCGCCCGCACTCAGCACCGCCACGCACAGCCGCCCGCACTCAGCACCGCCACGCACAGCCTCCCGCACTCAGCACCACCACGCACAGCCGCCCGCAGTCAGCACCGCCACGCACAGCCGCCCGCACTCAGCACCGCCACGCACAGCCACCCGCAGTCAGCACCGCCACGCACAGCCGCCCGCACTCAGCACAGCCACGCACAGCTTCCCGCACTCAGCACAGCCGCCCGCACTCAGCACAGCCGCCCGCACTCAGCACAGCCGCCCGCACTCAGCACAGCCGCACTCGGGCAGTAGAGCCGGAGAGAGAAAGATGGGAGCAACATATGGCAGAATGGAAACAGGAACAAGCAGAATGAATGCAGCACATTACAACAGAATGGGGGCGCAGGATGGGAGCAGCACATGATAGAATGGGGGCACGGGATGGGAGCAGCACATGACAGAATGGGGGGGCCAGTCCGGCCCTGATATAGTGTATTGCTCTGCTGCAGCTGGGAACAATTATATCACTCTCAATGCAGTGTTTTCCCCATAGCCAGTACATAGCAGGCAGCCTTTCTGGCGACTAATTATCCTAGGTGCAGTTCCCTGACTGACCTGAGGGTAAGGGGGAGTCAGAGAGCTGCGAGTGTCAAACCGGAAGTGGGATATAAATAAATCCCCTTCAGAAAAGAACCGGGGCTAACCAAACAACCCCGGTTAATGACAAAGGGCAATATCGGGGCATGTTGAACTATATACAAGGTGCTTAGTGACCCATATCAGAAGGGGCTTAGTGGGCTATATCGGAGGGGGAGGGCATAGTGGGCCATATCGAGAGGACACAGCGAGTCATAGCAGGGGGGAGGGCATAGTGAGCGATATCGGGGGTAGGGCATAGTGAGCCTTATTGGGGAGGGCATAGTGAGCTATATCGAGGGGGCATAGTGAGCTATACAGAGGGTGCTTAGTGACCCATATCAGGGGGGGCATAGTGAGCTATATTTGGGGAGGGCATAATGAGCTATATGGAGGGTTCTTTGTGATCCATATTGGAGCCACAGTGAGCCATACTGGGGGAGGGCACAGAGAGCCATATTGAGGAGCCACAACGAGCCATATGGAGGAAGGGCACAGTGAGCTATTTCAGGGGTGCTTAGTGAGCCATATTGGGGCCACAGTGAGCCATATCGGTGGGAGAACATAGTGAGCCAAATTGAGAGGCCACAGTGAGCCATAGCGGGGGGAGGGGCATAGTGTGCTATATCGGGGGGGGCATAGTGAGCTACAGTGAGAACAGAAAGTGTTCAGACCCCTTTAAATTTTTTGCTCTCTGTTTCATTGCAGCCATTTGGTACATTCAAAAGAGTTCATTTTTTCACATTAATGTTCACTCTGCACTCCATCTTGACTGAAAATGAAAAATAGAAATGTACATTTTTTTGCAGATTTAATAAAAAAGAAAAATTGAAATATCACAAGGTCATATGAATTCAGACCCTTTGCTCAGACACTCATATTTAAGTCATATGCTGTCCATTTCCTTGCGATCCTCCTTGAGATGGTTCTACTCCCTCATTGGCGTCCAGCTGTGTTTAATTAAACTGATAGGACTTGATTTGTAAAGGCACACACCTGTCTATGTAAGACCTCACAGCTCACAGTGCATGTCAGACCAAATGAGAATCACAAGGTCAAAGGAACTGGCCAAGGAGCTCAGACAGAATTGTGGTAAGACACAGATCTAGCCAAGGTTGCAACAGAATTTCTTCAGTAATCAAGGTTCCTAAGGGTACCGTCACACATTGAAATTTCCATCGCTACGACGTTACGATTCGTGACGTTCTAGCGATATCGTTACGATATCGCTGTGTCTGACACGCTACTGCGATCAGACACCCTGCTGAGAATCGTACGTCGTAGCAGATCGTTTGGAACTTTCTTTCGTCGCTTGATCACCCGCTGACATCGCTGGATCGTTGTGTGTGACAGCGATCCAGCGATGTCTTCGCTTGTAACCAGGGTAAACATCGGGTAACTAAGCGCAGGGCCGCGCTTAGTAACCCGATGTTTACCCTGGTTACAAGCGTAAACGTAAAAAAAACAAACCGTACATACTCACCCGTCGGTGTCCTTCAGGTCCCTTGCCGTCTGCTTCCTGCTCTGAGTGCCGGCCGGAAAGTGAGAGCAGAGAGCAGCGGTGCTGCGATCTGCTCTCACTGTACGGCTGCACTCAGAGCAGGAAGCAGACGGCAAGGGACCTGAAGGACACCGACGGGTGAGTATGTACTGTTTGTTTTTTTACGTTTACGCTGGTAACCAGGGTAAACATCGGGTTACTAAGCGCGGCCCTGCGCTTAGTTACCCGATGTTTAACCTGGTTACCCGGGGACTTCGGCATCGCTCCAGCGCCGTGATTGCAACGTGTGACCGCAGTCTACGACGCTGGAGCGATGATTATACGACGCTGCGACGTCACGAATCGTGCCGTCGCAGCGATGAAAATTTCAATGTGTGACGGTACCCTTAGAGTACAGTGGCCTCCATAATCCTTAAATTGCAGAAGTTTGGGACCACCAGAAGTCTTCCTAGACCTGGCTGTCCAGCCAAACTGAGCAATCGTGGGAGAAGAGCCTTGGTGAGAGAGATAAAGAAGAACCCCAAGGTCACTGTGGCTGAGCTACAGAGATGCAGTAGGGAGATGGGAGAAAGTTCCACAAAGTCAACTATCACTGCAGCCCTCCACCAGTCGGGCCTTTATGGCAGAGTGGCCCGATGGAAGCCTCCCCTCAGTGCAAGACATGAAAGCCCGCATACAGTTTGCTAAAAAACACATGAAGGATTCCCAGTCTATGAGAAATAAGATTCTCTGGTCTGATGAGATAAAGATAGACCTTTTTGGTGATAATTCTAAGCGGTATGTGTTTAGAAAACCAGGCACTGCTCATCACCTGCCCAATACAATCCCAACAGTGAAACATGGTGGTGGCATCATGGAGAGAATAATACTCGCCTACTTTTGTCCGAGGGTGAGGGCTTTTACTGACCCCCTACAGTTTGCGTACCAGCAGAAAATGGAGGTGGATGATGCTGTAGTGTCTCTGCTACATAAAGTACATTCATTTTTGGACAATGATGGAACTGTAGTGCGCTCCATGTTCTTTGACTTCTCAAGTGCTTTCAATACCTGACAGCCGCCCTTACTACAAAATAAGTTGACTGATATGGCAGTGGATGAAGGGATGGGGAATTGGATAAGCGACTATCTGACAGACAGGCCACAGTTTGTAAGGATGGGGGAGGTGGTATCTGGCAGTGTGCAGAGCAGTGTTGGAGCCCCTCAGGGTACAGTGCTGTCACCGTTACTCTTCACATTGTATACAGCTGACTTTCAGTACAAATCAGATTTGTGTCACCTCCAAAAGTTATCAGATGACTCAGTGATTGTAGGGGGCATTGTGGGGGACCGGGGGAGAAGGGATATAGAAAGGTGTGGCTCCCCAGGGTCCTGGTCGTCACAGTGACATTGCTTTCCTCAGGGGAGAGTGATGTTACGCTTGGAGGCAAGGAAGGATTACTTTCACCAGCTAAACACAAACATGCAACATGTTCACACTCCAGGCCACAAGGGAGAGATTTTGATCCTATTTCTAGGTGACTCCCCTATATATTGTGGTTTGGAGGGAAAGTGAGTCAGATAGTGCCAGAGAGCAAACTGGAGCAGTCTGAGGCAGGAAGAACGCATGAGGAGCCGTGCAGCCACGAGAAAGTGCTGCAGCTCCTGGACAGAGATAACACCGAAAGCAGAACAGATTGCAGCGAGCATGTAGGAAAGCGTAGCACATGAGAATGATATCAGGGGAGACCAGCTGCGAATGGGCTGCCTCCCTCTGAGGTGCAGATAACCGGTAGCCAGAACACTGAGGTTGTAAGGGACTCTACGACTTACAGCAGAGGCCGGCAGGACAGCTGAACTGCAAGTTACCTGTTTGCCTCAATACCCAGAAGGCACAGTGATGCATAGAGCCCAGGTCATGATAGAGATCCTGTAAAAAGGCTCGAGTCACCTGTCATAAGGGTTTGTGTCCTATCCTAAACGGCGGACAGAGAGAAGAACTGTGAGGACCTTATCAGAAGCCATAGGCAGTAAGGGACTACAACACCACCGCACTAGAGGAAGGCTTTTAACTCCACCTGGATAAGGGGACTCCCAACTTGCCTCCAAGCTGGCCGGACTCTGCCTATCCTGTGATCTGGTACCCTGGACTGTGGCTGCCTGAAGTCTTCAGTAAACCAGGTAAAGAGACTGCAAACCTGTGTCCTCGTTCTTTACTGCGCCATTCACCATCTTCCATCTACACACTGGGAGCCCTGGGGACATACTTCACCTGTGGGAAGTTATACCATCTAGCTGCCATAACATCACCCCAGAGAACCCTTTAAAGCAGCATCGGTCCCCACTGACCGAATACCAGTAGCGTCACGAACATAAACTCTATTCACCAAACCCCTTTAAAGACATTTCCCCTTTTACATGGGCGCTCAGGGCCACGGACCGGGTCGCTGCCACCGTGACATCTCCCTGTGAATACCGGACCCGGTATCGAGTACCCCACGGCCCTGGCAGGCGACTCAAGGGTGGTTTCTGACTTTGTGGATTGGTGCTGGACTAACTGTCTAGAGCTAAATATAAAGAAAACCGAGAGAGTTGGTGGTGAGTTATAGAAGGAAAAAGGAGGATTACTTACAGATCAATATTGCTGGCCAGGAGGTTGAGATTGTTGAGAGCTACAAATATTTGGGGGTTCACCTTGATAGTAAACTCGATTCGGGGTGTCATACAGAAAAGGTTTACAAGAAGGGAATGAGCAGACTGTACTTTCTTTGGAAGCTCAGGTCATTCAATGTGTGCAGTAAAATGCTGGAAATGTTCTACCAGACCATTGTTGCAAGCGCCATTTTTTTTGCTATCATATGCTGGGGCAGTAGTGTGCGAGTATCTGACGCTAATAAGCTTAACAAACTTAGCAAGAAGGCAAGCGCAGCTGTTGGCCTCCATCTGGACTCTTTTGAGGAGGTATTGGAGGTTAGGATTCAGAAGAAGTGAAGGGCTATAATGATCAATAATACACACCCACTATACGAGCTGTTCTTGAAGCAGAAGAGCACATTCCGCAGCCGTCTAATCCTTCCAAGGTGCAAGAAGGAGAAATTCAGGAAATCGTTTGTACCTACTGCTATGGGGATGTACAGTTATATGAAAAAGTTTGGGCACCCCTATTAATCTTAAGCTTAATGTTTTATAAAAATAGTTTTTTTTGCAACAGCTATTTCAGTTTCATATATCTAATAACTGTTGGACACAGTAATGTTTCTGCCTTGAAATGAGGTTTATTGTACTAACAGAAAATGTGCAATCTGCATTCAAACAAAATTTGACAGGTGCATAAGTATGGGCACCCTTATCATTTTCTTGTTTTAAATACTCCTACCTACCTTTTACTGACTTACTAAAGCACTTTTTTTGGTTTTGTAACCTCATTGAGCTTTGAACTTCATAGCCAGGTGTATGCAATCATGAGAAAAGCTACTTAAAGTGGCCACTTGCAAGTTGTTCTGCTGTTTGAATTTCCTCTGAAGAGTGGCATCATGGGCTCCTCAAAACAACTGTCAAATGATCTGAAAACAAAGATTATTCAACATAGTAGTTCAGGGGAAGGATACAAAAAGCTGTCTAAGAGATTTAACCTGTCAATTTCCACTGTGAGGAACATAGTAAGGAAATGGAAGAACACAGGTACAGTTCTTGTTAAGGCCAGAAGTGGCAGGCCAAGAAAAACATCAGAAAGGCAGAGAAGAAGAATGGCGAGATCAGTCAAGGACAATCCTCAGACCACCTCCAGAGAGCTGCAGCATCAACTTGCTGCAGATGGTGTCACTGTGCATCGGACAACTATACAACACACTTTGCACAAGGAGAAGCTGTATGGGAGAGTGATGCGAAAGAAGCCATTTCTGCAAGCACGCCACAAACAGAGTCGGCTGAGGTATGCAAAAGCACATTTGGAGAATCCAATTTCTTTTTGGAAGAGGGTCCTGTGGACTGATGAAACCAAGATTGAGTTGTTTGGTCATACAAAAAGGCATTACGCATGGCGGCAAAAAAACACAGCATTCCAAGAAAAACACTTGCTACCCACAGTAAAATTTGGTGGAGGTTCCATCATGCTTTGGGGCTGTGTGGCCAATGCCGGCACGGGGAATCTTGTTAAAGTTGAGGGACGCATGGATTCCTCTCAGTATCAGCAGATTCTTGACAATAATATTCATGAATCAGTGACAAAGTTGAAGTTACACAGGGGATGGATCATTCAGCAAGACAATGATCCAAAACACCGCTCCAAATCTACTCAGGCATTCATGCAGAGGAACAATTACACTGTTCTGGAATGGCCATCCCAGTCCCCAGACCTGAATATCCTTGAACATCTGTGGGATCATTTGAAGAGGGCTGTCCATGCTCGGCGACCATCAAACTTAACTGAACTGGAATTGTTTTGTAAAGAGGAATGGTCAAAAATACCTTCATCCAGGATTCAGGAACTCATTAAAAGCTACAGGAAGCGACTAGAGGCTGTTATTTTTGCAAAAGGAGGATCTACTAAATATTAATGTCACTTTTCTGGTGAGGTGCCCATACTTATGCACCTGTCAAATTTTGTTTGAATGCAGATTGCACATTTTCTGTTAGTACAATAAACCTCATTTCAAGGCAGAAACATTACTGTGTCCAACAGTTATTAGATATATGAAACTGAAATAGCTGTTGCAAAAAAAACTATTTTTATAAAACATTAAGCTTAAGATTAATAGGGGTGCCCAAACTTTTTCATATAACTGTATAATCATTTCCTAAGGGTGGTAGACAACAATCTCTGTTTGCAGGTGTACTAATGTCAATTAACAGTGACTTATATACCTTAACTACCCACATTTATTTGTTAAGTAATGTTGGTATACTTGTGCAAGATTTGTGTCCCAATATTTTATGTTCTGCTGTTTGTATTGCTGCTGTAGTACTGTAATTTCCCCCAGGATCAATAAAGTGTATCGTATCGTATCGTATGCTATGGGGGTGTTTTTCAGCTGCAGGGACAGGACGACTGGTTGTCATTGAAGGAAACATGAATGCGGCCAAGTACAGAGATATCCTGGATGAAAAGATCTTCCAGCATACCTCCCAACTTTTGAAGATGGGAAAGAGGGAAAAAGTTTGCGGCGCGCGAAGCGCGCCGCGGCAAATTTTAGGCCACGCCTCTGACCACACCCATTCATAATTAGTCACACCCATATCCACGTCCCAAGCACACCCATTTAGCACTGCTGATCACACTGTTTCATATACAATAGTTATAAACAAAAAAATATGGCCACACAGTGCTCCATACTGTATAATGACCACACATGATGCCCCATACTGTATAATGAACACACATGATGCTCCATACTGTATAATGACCGCATGCATACTGTATAATGGCCGCACATGATGCTCCATACTGTATAATGACCGCACATGATGCTCCATACTGTATAATGACCGCACATGATGCTCCATACTGTATAATGGCCGCACATGATGCTCCATACTGTATAATGGCCACACATGATGCTCCATACTGTATAATGACCGCATGCATACTGTATAATGGCCGCACATGATGCTCCATATTGTATAATGACCGCACATAATGCTCCATACTGTATAATGAATGCACATGATGCTCCATACTGTATAATGACCGCACATGATGCTCCATATTGTATAATGACCGCACATGATGCTCCATACTGTATACTGGCTGCACATGATGCTCCATACTGTATAATGACCGCACATGATGCTCCATATTGTATAATGACCGCACATGATGCTCCATACTGTATAATGACCGCACATGATGCTCCATATTGTATAATGACCGCACATGATGCTCCATACTGTATAATGACTGCACATGATGCTCCATATTGTATAATGACCACACATGATGCTCCATACTGTATACTGGCTGCACATGATGCTCCATATTGTATAATGACCGCACATGATGCTCCATACTGTATAATGACTGCACATGATGCTCCATACTGTATAATGACCCCACATGATGCTCCATACTGTATTATGGCCACAGTTCTCCATACTGTATAATGACATACAGGCACGCAGCTCACACACATGCAGCATCACACACACAGTATCACACATACACACGCAGCATCACAAACGCAGCTCACAAACACATGCAGCTTTGACACAAATGCATCACACATGCAGCCATCACACACACACACAGCCATCACACACACACGCAGTCATCACACACACACACGCAGCCATCACACACACATACACAGCCATCACACACACACGCAGTCATCACACACACACGCAGTCATCACACACACACGCAGTCATCACACACACGCAGCCATCACACACACACACCCAGCCATCACACACACACACACACCCAGCCATCACACACACACACCCAGCCATCACACACACACACCCAGCCATCACACACACACACCCATCACACACACACCCATCACACACACACCCAGCCATCACACACACCCAGCCATCACACACACCAGATACCTCATACACACATGACACACAAATGCAGCATCACACATCTCACACACACACACACATCACACACACACAATCTCCTCTGTGGTGCAGGGGCGGCTGATCTGTCCATGTGCACTGCAGCTCTTCAGTTTCTCCGGCTGCTCACAGCTCTGCACTATCCCGGCATCTCCCCCGTCTCTCCTTCTCTGCCGGGATAGCAGCTAAGAGCAGGAGACGCCAGAGCTCCGTGCACACACAGGAGGAAGTGAGTCGCTGACCTCTCATCTTGATCGCTGCTGGCTCTCTTCCTCAGCGTGGCAGCGCCGCACACACAGGGGGCGGGCGGGGGCGGGATCGGTCGGGAGGAGACCCAGCATGTATAAGAAAAAAAAAACAGCCACAAACCTAAGCTACTCAGGTGCCGCCCCCTGCATTGTCCCTGCCCTAGGCACGGGACATTAGTGTCTGGCTGTTAGCCGGGGCTGGCTGTCAAAATCAGGACAGTCCCGCGGGATCCGGGACGGTTGGGAGGTATGCGGGTACTAATCGGGCTCTCTCTACGTCCCGGAAGTGGGCGGGGCTTCACCGGCGGCCGCAAATTCGGGATTTTAAATGCCCGAAGCGGGACAGCGGGACCCCAGTGCCAAAGCGGGACTGTCACGCTGAAATCGGGACGGTTGGGAGGTATGCTTCCAGAGTGCTCTGGACCTCAGACTTGGCTGAAGGTTCACCTTCCAACAAGACAATGACCTTAAGCACACAGCTAAAATAACAAAGGAGTGGCTTCAGAACAACTATGTGACCATTCTTGACTGGCCCAGCCAGAATCCTGACCTAAACCCAATTGAGCATCTCTGGAGAGACCTGAAAATGGCTGTCCACCAAAGTTCACCATCCAACCTGATGGAAATGGAGAGGAAGAATGGCAGAGGATCCCCAAATCCAGGTGTGAAAAACTTGTTGCATCATTCCCAAGAAGACTCATGGCTGTTACTAGCTCAAAAGGGTGCTTCTACTCAATACTGAGCAAAGGGTCTGAATACTTATGACCATGTGATATTTCAGGTTTTCTTTTTCAAAACATTTGCTAAAATTACTACATCTCTGTTTTTTTTCAGTGAACATGGGGTGCAGAGTGTACATTAATGAGAAAAAAATGAACTTTTTTGAATTTTCCAAATGGCTGCAATGAAACAAAGAGTGAAACATTTAAAGGGATATGTATACTTTCTGTACCCACTGTATAACGGGGGGAGGGGGGGTGATTAGTGTGCCATATTGTACATATACTGTAAATATACAGATACTGGCTCATGAAGGATCATAGATATAAACATAGAGATCCTGGCTGATGGCGGATCATACATGTACATATACAGATACTGGCTGATGATCAGATCATACATATACATGTACATATACTGCCTGATGTCTGTGGAGCGGCCCCCAAACGCAGGGCAGCGGGGTACTCAGTCTCGGTTCTAGGGGTGTCACGGTGGCCCGACTCGGTCCGTGGCCCTGCTAAGGGGCGCCCAAATAAAGGTGTAGGTGAAAGTTTGTCAAGTGTTCGTGACGCCACCTGTGGTATTCGGTCAGGGTGACCGACGCTGCTAGGGGTCCGCTGGGGTGATGGAATGGCAGCTAGATGTTGTAACTTTCCACAGGTGAAGTATGCCCCCAGGGCTTCCCTTGATGAGTAGATGGTAATGGTGTAGGTCGCAGTAAATGACGAGGACACAGGGTTGCAATCTCTTTACCTCTTTACTGAAGGCTTCGGCATCCGCAATCCAGAGCACTGCTAACAGGGCTGGTTGAGACCGGCCGGTCCGAAGGCACATCCAGAGTTCCCTTTGCAGGTGGAAATCAGTAGCCTTCCTACTAGTGCCTGTGTGTTGTAGTACCTCCCTGCTGAGCACCACGGGATAGTCCTCACAACTGTCGTGTATGTTTCTGTTCTTTCTCTCCGTCCCCCAGATGGTTTGGATAGGACGAACCCGTATGATGGGGTAGGCCTGGAGTTATTTTATAGGGACCCTAGAGATGCCGCTCTCCCACAATTGCCTCCGTTGTCTTCATTAGGTGTAAAGGTGAGACAGCCAACCTAGAGTTAACTGCCCTGCCGTAGTTCAAAGTAATGCGTAGAGCCTATTACTTCCTCGGCGTTCCGGCCGCCGGCTACGCGCCTCAGAAGGATGTTGCCGATCTTAGGGCACGACTCCTCCTGGTTCTATCTCCTTTGTTCTGTGATCTCGTTTCTCACTTCTCCACAATATACTTCGCTTCGTGTCCTTTCTTAGGATGCCGCCGCAATGAGGTGCCGGCACGGCTCCGTAACGATCTGTCTCGTGCTAGGCCACTGCCAGGATCCCACCCCTGACAGGGACCTCCCTGAGTCTTCTCAAGCAACTCTCTCTCTCACTAGATGTTACCTGGGCAAAACCCAGTCAGCTTCTCCCTAACTTCCTATCCGACTCCCAGCTTTACCAGAGTGTGAGGAGTGGCCTAATACATAGAACCTTTTGCTCCCCCTGGTGGCCGGAGTGTGAAGTGTAGTGTGTGACTGTGATACTGGTCAGGTGAACTCCTTTAGTGCCGTCAGACATACCATCACTCCCCCTTGTGGAAGAGCGACAATACTGCAACGACCAGGACTCTGGGGTGCTGCATCTGGATCATATCTGAGCAGATAGGAAGATGCAGTAATGGGTCAGAGGCAGAGCAAGTGTTAACGTGGGGTTTAATTTAACAGGTATACTCCTCGCAGGGAGAAAACAGATAAAACAGTATAAAGGAACACAGGGGACTTAACTCAGGGAAAGCAGGTGTGAAGCATAGGGTAGGAAGTTCAAGGATAGCAAACTTATCAGTCTGACGACTCCAGAATGCGGTTAGTTTAGGATGTGGATGTTGGTGCCAAAGCAGTGGCGCATAAGGGGTCCAGTATGGTCTTGGAAAAGATGGCGTCCTGGATCCTGGTGGCGACGGTGATTCCTCATGGTCCAGTGTAGTCCTGGAAAAGATGACGTCTTGGCTCCTGAGGCGACGGTGATTCCTTGTGGTCCAGTTGGTGATCGGTGTCTCAGGAAACGATGAGCCGGACAGAGCACAGTCTTTCCCTCTGTCAGCATACAGGGACAATGAGCAACTCGATTCAGGTACAAATGAAAAACCCCTCACAGCGGGTGCCCCAATTCTCCCGTCGGTGCGTGCGCAGGCTTATGTCCTGACTGGGTGTCCTGTCACTCATGGTCAGCGATGTCAGCTGGAACCAGGTACCTCGTTGTCGGCAGTCTCTGTTAACAGCTTTTTGCCTCTGCTGGTTTTTGCCTGCTCTGGTAGTTGGCCCCCTCACAGAAGCCCTGACACTGCCCTCATGCGCGATGCACGTTCCCATGGCAACTAACTGATCTGACGCGCGCTGTGGCCCTTTTAACTTAGCCACGCCCCCTACTCCTAGGTGCAGAGGTCGGTCCAGGCCTTTAAGCCTTCCCCCGTGAAACCTGGGTGACAGCCCGACAGTTCTGGATCCGTCACGGAGTAGGTAGACCTGGTCTGGGTCTTCTCCTTACATTCCTGCACTCTTTGTGCTCGCCATTCCACGGACGAGAGTTCCTGCAGTAAGCGCTGACATTCTCCCATTCCTTGAACGATTTGTCGCTAAACAAAATGATCCTGATCAAAGTGGTTAGGGGGCTTTCCGGCTGTCGAACGTTCAGAACGTCATAAACTAGGAGTATCCATCGAATCCATTTGAGAAGTTGAATCAGGTTGAACTGACTGGGCGGGGATGCACCCAGTTCTGGTGAAGCAGCCATTTCAGGAATTTTAGACGTTCCAGGGTTCTCAGATATTAGCTCTCCTTTCGGCCTCCTTATCGGTAGCCTTAGATATTCTTCTCCTTCAAAGTCACTATGAACTAAGGGAGGGCTCTCGGCAACACTGGGTTTTTCTTCTTCTAAAACAGGATCCCTGGACACGCAGGGGCGGAGCATGTTTCGGTGTACTGTGCGAGTGGGGGCATCTTCTTCCCCATCAGGCTGGACTTCGTAGAAGGGTCCTTCAGAACTGACTCGCCGCTTTACCCGGTACGGTGTTTTCTCCCATCGATAGTCAAGTTTATCTCAAGGGCGCTTCTCTCATACCAACACCCAGTCTCCGGCCTGTAGAGCTGTCCCTCGTAGAGGAGTTTTCTCAGAATGCTCCAACTCCTGAAACCGGGTCTGTACCAGGCGATGTAGTGTTTGCAGCCGATGGCGATGTTTTCGTACCCAGATGGACACCTCCGTCCGTGGGTAGTCCTTCTCTGGGTCCAGCTCCAGCTCTGTGATCGCTTTGCCTGGTCTGCCGAAGAGCAGGGTGTAAGGGGTGTACCCTGTGGTGCGATGTACGTGGTTGTTGTATACCCACACCAGTTCTTGCTATTTATTCAGGCCAGCACATCTTACAATCTTTCTCCAGCGTTCTCAACATCTGAATGAGAGTCCGGTTGAATCATTCACATGCTCTATTACCCTGTGGATGATAGGGCGTTGTTAGAGACTTCCCAGTTTGGTACATACAATGTAGTTCCTCCATCAATAGTCCTAGAAAACTGGCTCCCTGGTCCGAGTGTATCCTCTTCTCACAGCCGTACACCTGGATAAAGTTTTTATAGATGGCATAGGCGGCGAACTCCGCAGTTTGGTCTCGGGTAGGAGTCACAACAGCAAATTTAGTGAAATGATCCGCTATTTCCAAGCAGTGTTCATTCCCTTGATGGGCTGGCCCAATTGTCACATAGTCAATCATAAAGACCTCCAGTGGGGTCGAGGTCACAATAGTTTGCGTGGGGGCCCTCTGTTCCGGGGGTTTGGACAATTCACAGCTTGTACAATGTGGACACACTTCTTCTACCTTAGCCCTCAGTAAGGGATGATAAACTAATTTCTGAAGCCAATTAATGAAACTTATCTTGGCCGAAATGTGCTCTTTTTTGTGTGCTTTCAAGGCCACTTTGGGCAACAGGGCCTCGGGAACCACCACCTGCCAAGTGATGGATAGGGCTCACTGTAGTTGAATTTTCCTGTACAACAGTCCATTCTTTAGGTGTAATCTTTCCCATTGTCGAAGAATTTGTAGGGCCCCAGGAGACAGGGCCTCCCTCTCATTCTTGCTAGGCAGATGTTTGTGGGTCACCCACTGTCGAATTTGTGCAAGCTCTCCATCTTCCTGTTGAATCTGCACCCACTCATCCCGAGGCTGTCCCATTAAATTTTCCTGGGACTCCGTTTGTACCAGTTCCTGCATGACTGCCAATGTCCTGACAGGACTCCGGAACCCAGGGACCTCTTCAGCCTCAAGTTCTTCGTCTCGGCTAGGACCAGGCTTGTCATATGTCACTCTGGACAACGCATCCGCGTGAGTGTTTTCAGCTCCCCTTCTGTAGGCGATCTTATACCGGTATTTAGTCATTCTTGCCACCCACTGTTGTTCCAAGGCCCTTAACTTGGCATTTTCTAGGTGGGCCAGTGGGTTGTTGTCGGTGCGCACTAGAACTTTTGCAAACTTCTCTGTCATAGACCACACTAACGCCAGCAGCTCCAACTTGAGCGAACTGTAGTTGTCCGGATTCCATTCGGATTCATGAAGACAATGACTGGCGTAAGTAATCACTCCCTCCTTCCCGTTCTGAACCTGCGACAACACAGCTCCTAGTCCATGCAAGCTTCCATCAGTAGAATGAAGGGCCGAGAGAAGTCAGCGTAGGCCAGGACGGGTGCTTCTGTTAAAGCCACTTTCAAGGCTTCAAATGCTTTCTCCTGCCATTCTCCCCACTGGATTTCCCGGTTTTTGGTTGCAGACGGAACTCCTCTCAGCAGCTCCAATAACGGATTCACGATGCGAGTGAAGTCTTTCACAAACCATCGATAGTACCCGGTTATTCCCAGGAAAGCCCGGACATCCTTGACAGTCTTCGGGGTGGGCCAATCTTGCACTGCTGCAATCTTTTGACGGGGCGGACATACTCCTTCCGCAGAGATCACATGTTCTAGGTATTCGATTTGAGAACAAATGGCACTTGGATGATTTTACCTTCAGTCCATGTCTCTGGAGTCGGCTCAGTACTTGCTCCAAACGCTGCAGGTGTTCTTCGAACATGGCAGCATAGACAATTATATCATCTAGATAGATCAAAGTGGATTCGAAATTTAGGTCACCCAAGTACCTCTCCATCGGTCGCTGTAAAGTTCCAGGAGCGTTGACCAGCCCAAACAACATTCTATTAAACTCAAACAGGCCCATAGGTAGTACGTAGGCCTTTTTTCGCTCAGTCGTGTTCGGACATCGGCACTTGCCAATAACCACTGGCCAGATCTAGGGTAGAGTAGTATCTCGCTTGTCCCAGGGCGGATAAGGATTCTTCAATCTGGGGTAGTGGGTACAAATTCCGCACAGTGCAGGCATTTAACTTGCAATAGTCTACACAAAATCTCAGAGTGCCGCCTTTTTTTCGTACTAGGAATATAGGAGCAGCCCATGGGCTTTGACTTTCCCGGATGACACTGTTCTGTAACATCTGTGAGAGCATTCCTTTCACCTCCTGATACAGCTGTGGAGGAATTTGATTGTAACGTTCTCTTATGGGTGCAGCATTACCCGTTGGGATCTCGTGAGCGATTGCAGTGGTACAGCCAAAATCACCCTCATGACGAGCAAATACGTCTTGATAGCGTCCGAGTACATCTTCCACCTGCTGCATCTGCTGCAGTGTGAGCTCTGTTAGTTCAGCCCGCATTTGTTCTAAGATTCTTTGCCCTTTTCTTTGCCGTGGGGGTTCTGACATTGAATAAGTTTCTACTGCTACAGTCCAAGGGTCTCCTTTATTGCTGTCATCTGTGTGGATTATGATGGTATCAGCACCTCCGGCATGCTGACTATTTGTGCTATTTCATGCCCGGGGAAAAGTGTCAGTGTGTCCTCTCTCAAATTTACACATCTCGCGGGCACTTTTCCATCTCGTACGGTAGCCAATGTTCGGGCAATTAGGAGTCCGGGTGGTAGATTCTCTATAGCAGCTGGTTCTAGTTCTACTTCCACTCCTTCCAGGGGGGTGCAGGCCCAGACAGGGACAGAGAGCACGGTCTGCCCCGAAGGTATTTCACGACTGTTTGTAGCCGGAATGACCACTCTGCCCGGCACTTTTCCATTGCAGGAGATTTCTTGTGCCTGAGCCGTCCAAATCAACTGTTGAAATATTTTCTTTTGAGGTGTTCAGGGGCTCCATTGTCACAGAAACAGGTCTGGGGACTCGTTGATAAGCAAACTTCCAAACTCCTTAAGCACATTCATCCCCAGGGTAACAGTATATCCACGTACAGTGTCACCTGAAGTCAGTACCACACCTCGGTGGCCCAAGTCTTTGCCGCAGACTTTAATTTGCATCCATGCCACCCCTGCGACCGGGATAGGGGGCTGATTTGCTGCCGTCAACTTTATCACCTGTCCCCACTCAGGCCTCATCACTTCAGGGAAATGGTTTCTGAAATACTTCTCTGGCATTGTGGTTACTTGGGAGCCGGTATCTACCAGACAGCATACGGCCCGTCCATCTATTTCGGCCCAGACTAATGGACACCTTGAAACTAAATTGGTGGGACTTCCGGTTTTTCTTACTGGCTGTTCTGGCTCTGGGCTGTGTCCCCCAGCTTCGGAGCCTCCTAGTTTAATGGGCGACGCTGGAGAGGCTGCCCACGTTGTGGGCACATCCGGGCCATGTGCCCCAGCTCTCCACAGAGGAAGCAGGTAGGAAGCTCCTCCTGTCTAGACACTCTTCCGCCCTGTCGCTGTTCTGAAAAGCTCTGCTCCCAGATGACCTCAGCGAGGTCACCTTTTTAGTTTCTGTCGAGTCTTCCCTCATCTCTTGGATTTCTCTTCGCAAATCTTCCACCCATCCGGGCGCAGCCAATGCATTCACGGCCACCTCTCCGCTCCGGACCTTCACCACCGGAACTGTTACCCCCCATGTTCTTGCTCACGCGCGCGTGCCTCACTTCCAACTTCTGCAAAAGTCATGTGTGTGTTCGCACGCAAGCGCTCCCGTAGGGTCTGTTTCAGCAGCGCATCTCTCAACCCAGTAACTAACTGGTCACGCAGCACCACGTCAATCAACCCTACCCCCACACTGTTTTGCCAGGATATGGCAGTGTGTATTTCGTGCAATACGTTCATGAACTGTGTCACTGTCTCCCCTTCCTTTTTGAATCCGGCTATACAGTCGCATGCACAGCTCTCCTACATCTGTGGGGTCCCCAGGTGTTTCCTCCAGTATATGTAACAACTTATCAAGCATATCCCGCTGTGTGGGGGGCCGTAGCATCACTGAATCCATCGCCTCCCCTTCCAGGGCCATCATGGTGACCTCCGCCTGTAGGGCAGGTATCATAGCTTGCATTCTCATCATCCCTTTAATATGTTCTGTCCAGCTCCACAACATGGTGTTACTCTCATTAAATTTAGGTAGGTTGGATAACATTGCCCCCAGGGAAATGCTGGACCTAGGGCTCTCCCCAGATGCTTGGTCTGCCCCCTCTGTGCCAGTAGACTGCATCCTGTCGACTATGCCAAGTGTGAGCAGGTAGGAAGATGTAGTAATGGGTCAGAGGCAGAGCAAGTGTTAACGTGGGGTTTAATTTAACAGGTATACTCCTCGCAGGGAGAAAAGAGATAAAACAGTATAAAGAAACATAGGGGACATAACTCAGGGGAAGCGGGTGTGAAGCATAGGGTAGGAAGTTCAAGGATAGCAAACTTATCAATGTGACGACTTCAGAATGCGGTTAGTTCAGGATATGGACGTTGGCGCCAAAGCAATGGCGCATAAGTGGTCCAGTATGGTCCTAGAAAAGGTGGCGTCCTGGATCCTGGTGGCGACGGTGATTCCTTGTGGTCCAGTGTAGTCCTGGAAAAGATGACGTCTTAGCTCCTGGCGGCGACGGTGATTCCTTGTGGTCCGGTCAGTGATCGGTGTGTCTTCTCCTTACACATACATGTACATATACAGATCCTGGCTGATGAAGTATCATACATGTAAATATACAGATCCTGGCTGATGACGGATCATACATGTAAATATACAGATCCTGGCTGATGATGGATCATACATGTACATATATAGATCCTGGCTGATGACTGTATCATGCAGCTTAATATGAAAACCTTCATGTATAATAATGATGGCTGGATCGTACATAACAAGCTCTTTCTACCTCTTGTGTGCCCCTATTTCCTTATAGATTGTAAGCTCGCGACCCTCCCTCCTCCTGCAACTGTTGAAATGTGATTCATTGTATTGTTTTTATTGTCTGTACATGTTCCTACTTAATTGTAAAGTGGTGCAGAATATGTTGGTGCTATATAAATAAAAATTATTATTATTTTATTATTATGATGAACAATTTCTTGGGAGCCATAGTGAGTCATATAGTGGGTGCTTAGTGAGCCATTTGGGGGTGGCATAGTGAGCCATACTGTGGCGCGTTAGTGCAGCGCCCCAGAGTCCTGGTCGTTGCAGTACTGTGGCTCCGCCGCTAAGGGGGGCTATGGTACGTCTGATGGCACTGAAGGAGTTCATCTGACCAGGTATCACATACATCAATACATTTCACAGTCTAGCCTCCAGGGGGAGCTAAGGGTACTATTCATTAGGCCACTCCTCACAGTCTGGTAAAACTGGGGGTTAGGCAGGAAGTTAGAGAGAACGCTGACTGGGTTGGAACCAGGCAACACCTTGTGGCAGAGGGTGTTGTAGGGGAAGATTCGGTAGGGTCCCTGTCAGGGGTGGGATCCTGACAGAGGCCTGGCAAACAGAGAGAAAGCTACGGGACCGCGCCTGCACTTCATAGCGGCGGTGCCCTAAGAAAGGACAAGAAGCGAGATTTATTGTGCTGAGTGAGAAACGAGATCAACGCAACAGGGAAAATACCAGTAGGAGTCGTGCTGTTAGACTGAGGCAACATCCTACTGAGGCGTAAATAACCGGTGGCCGGAACGCCGAGGAAGTACAGGGCTCTAAGCATTACTTCAAACCAACGGCAGGGCAGAGAGCTATAGGCTGGCTGTCTCACCTACATCACCTACGCAGACATAGGGGGCAACTTGTGGAGAGGGGCGACTCTAGGGTCCCGGAAGAGCTCCGAGCCTTCCCATCATACGGGTGCGTCCTACCATAAGATCTGGGGGACGAGAAGAAGAAGAAGAACATCAGAATCGAGTTGTGAGGGAACACGAGAAACAGACACAACAGTTGTGGGGACTATCCCGTAAGCACAGCAGGGGAGGACCACAACACATAAGCGCTAGAAGGAAGGCACAGATTTCCACCTGCGAAGGGAACTCTGGAGGTGCCATCGGACCGGCCGGACTTGCGCAGCCCGGCTAACCGTATTCCGGACTGAGGACCCAGAAGCTTTCAGTAAAGAGGTAAAGAGACTGCAACCTGGTGTCCTCGTTATTTACTGCACCGCACCACCACCACCATCCACATCTATCATTGTGCGCCCCTCAGCAGGGTCACGGACCGGGTCTAGCCACCGTGACAACCCCAGAGCAGAGACTCAGAGGCCCGGTACCGGGTACCTTTCGGCCCTGCGGCAGTGGGGGCGCTACAACTTGGCGTCACGAACAGGATCTACTTAAGCCTGAAGAATCGGGTCATGTGTGCCTTGGAACTGTGATTTATTATACTTGGACTGTGACTTATTGCAAAGACTGTGTGTTGCTACTTGCCGCCAAAAGTTCCCGCCAAAACCCGCCGCCATTGTAGCACCACAGGGAGCGCAGAGGGAGAAGGAGGGCGTGCCATGGGAGGAGACTACCAAAGCGGCGCCAGGAGTAGCGACCGCCCCCTCCGACTTCTGCTGCGGGATGACGACTTGCCCAGCAGCAGAGGAGAACCGCCCCCTGATTTGCAACGGCGGGAACGAGGTGAGGAAGGAGCTCAACCTCGGAGAAATGGCGGAGCCAGGAGCATGCGTTGCCGCCGAATGCCAGACAGCGACGATGAGCAGCAAGTGCCCGAACAACGGCGAGGTGATCCCGGCTTGCCCTCACCCATCAGAGACGGACTCGCGTCCACCACCCGTGAAGGACCTGAACTCCTGGGAGCCGCCAGTGGAGGAGCCGAGCCTACCTATCCCAGCCACGGCGCCTTGGAGGGCGGAGCCACGTCAAGAGGCCACTCCGGAAGAGCCGCGGTCCAGGCTGCAGCCGATTCCAGTGTCCTCGTCAACGGAACCGATCGACATCGGTGGAATCACCTCAGGCGCAGGTATGGACGGCACCCCTACTCCCCCGGCCGATTCTGCTCTCCCGACCGATCCGGCTCCCCTGACCGATCCCGCTCCTGTGACCGCTCCTCACGCCAGCAGCAATAACTGCGCCTTTACGGGGGAACGGGTGGTCCTCACCCCCGACGTGATGGGGAAGCTGGTACCTCCCCTACCGACCAAGATGGGGGAACCCATAGATGTGGGCCCAGATGGGGTGATCCTCCGGTGGGACACCCCCTGGAACGAGCCGTATGGAGCTCTGGGGGAGAGCCTCACCCTTGCTGTGCTCACTTGGGAACAGTATAAACAATGTCTGATCCAACACTGGAAAAACCGAGATGAAACAGAGCAATCTGATATGCCGAAGACGCAACGCAGGAAGCCTGCGCACAACAGGAACGACGTGGTAAAGCGGGGGACTGTGCTAGCCCTCCACCCAAAGAGGCTCCATACAGGAACCGGGACTACCAACTGACGTCTTCGTTACTAGCTACAACGTAAAAACTCCCTGCTGCAGTCGAGATGGTGACCCATTGCAAAGGGGGGATCAGGTGACCTACACTCTCCGCCAGAATGCACAAGGATGGTGCGCTCGGAACGTCCACCGGTGTGAGCCTGAGGGAGCGTCACCTGTTGCCGTGACCCCGATTGATCCGGATTTGACAGATCTAGTTACTATCACCACCATCCGCCTTGTAGCAGCCGCCGAGCTTGCAAGCAGGATTAGCCTTCAAATCCAGACACCGGCTGATCTGATGGCACCTGGGAGACCAACTACCAGCACAGGTGCTGCCTCGGCTGGGGACCAAAGACCACCCCCTGCACAGCCACCATCAGAGTAAGCAAAAATGCTTTATTGACTGTAAATAAGTTAATTGTTTTCATTGTTTTTCTCTGCTATTTTGCTGCTAAAGCCCGTCCAGGGTTAACTCTAAAAGGGATCCCTTTGTTGACCCGGGATCCCTATTGTTTTTGTTTGTTTTCTACGTTTTTGCACCAGTTATCAAGAACTGCTGAATCATGAACAATGCATTATACAAACTCCTTGTATATAGTTTGCTCCTTCTTAAAGATGCTCTCTACTGGTTTTACATAAAAGACGGACTCTTTGCGAAGATACGGTTCTTGGAACTTGCACTGGAGTCCTTGCTGCATACGGACTTGCGGCTTGAGAAGTTGCACTACCTCATAGAGACTTGGTCCCCTCTTAAAGGGGATGTTCACATCCTGCACTTATGAACAGTGTTGCCTTAAGATGGTTGAATGGCAATAATGTCTTGAAAAGAAAGTATTGATGATGTTGATATGTGAAAGTTAAATGTAACTAACTAGTTAATTGTAAGAAATGTTCAATAATGTTAATAGAAGAATGAGGACAGGAAGTGAACCCGTAGGGGTTAGTGGTGAGTCCTCTTAGGAGCCATATAGGGATGGCTCAGTGATCTTGAACTGAAAGAAAAATATGTTCTATACTGTGTATAGTAGTGGAAGGACAGTAGGCTCGGGCAGAAAGGAGCGGTCCTGTAACAGAAAGGGAAGGCAGTAGGTCTGGAGCAGTTAGGACAGGCGGTCCTGCAGACGTAAAGTAGGAGAATGCATAAAAGTTAATTAGCCTTATATGTGATATAAGAAGGTCTTTAGTGGATTTAGCGAGTACGTCCTTAAAGGCAAAGTTGGATTATTGTTCAGAATTTGGACTCAGTAGAATACCCGGTTGGGTAAGAAAAGTTATTTATAGTAAAGTTATTTAAAAGTATTTAACCATGTTTGTAACGTTCAAGTGTCCTCACCTCCCATAAAGGGAAGCTCTGTTAAAAAGTTGACTTGTACTTGTATTTTCAAAATTGTATGTCTTTTTGCTGATATGTATTGTTGATTTCTTCCCAGTCCAGGAGTACTGGATTTAACCGGGGGGGAGTGCAGCGCCCCAGAGTCCTGTTCGTTGCAGTACTGTGGCTCCGCCGCTAAGGGGGGCTATGGTACGTCTGATGGCACTGAAGGAGTTCATCTGACCAGGTATCACATACACCAATACATTTCACAGTCTGGCCTCCAGGGGGAGCTAAGGGTACTATTCATTAGGCCACTCCTCACAGTCTGGTAAAACTGGGGGTTAGGCAGGAAGTTAGAGAGAACGCTGACTGGGTTGGAACCAGGCAACACCTTGTGGCAGAGGGTGTTGTAGGGGAAGATTCGGTAGGGTCCCTGTCAGGGGTGGGATCCTGACAGAGGCCTGGCAAACAGAGAGAAAGCTACGGGACCGCGCCTGCACTTCATAGCGGCGGTGCCATAAGAAAGGACAAGAAGCGAGATTTATTGTGCTGAGTGAGAAACGAGATCAACGCAACAGGGAGAATACCAGTAGGAGTCGTGCTGTTAGACCGAGGCAACATCCTACTGAGGTGTAAATAACTGGTGGCCGGAACGCCGAGGAAGTACAGGGCTCTAAGCATTACTTCAAACCAACGGCAGGGCAGAGAGCTATAGGCTGGCTGTCTCACCTACATCACCTACGCAGACATAGGGGGCAACTTGTGGAGAGGGGCGACTCTAGGGTCCCGGAAGAGCCCCGAGCCTTCCCGTCATACGGGTGCGTCCTACCATAAGATCTGGGGGACGAGAAGAAGAAGAAGAACATCAGAATCGAGTTGTGAGGGAACACGAGAAACAGACACAACAGTTGTGGGGACTATCCTGTAAGCACAGCAGGGGAGGACCACAACACATAAGCGCTAGAAGGAAGGCACAGATTTCCACCTGCGAAGGGAACTCTGGAGGTGCCATCAGACCGGCCGGACTTGCGCAGCCCGGCTAACCGTATTCCAGACTGAGGACCCAGAAGCCTTCAGTAAAGAGGTAAAGAGACTGCAACCTGGTGTCCTCGTTATTTACTGCACCGCACCACCACCACCATCCACATCTATCATTGTGCGCCCCTCAGCAAGGTCACGGACCGGGTCTAGCCACCGTGACAACCCCAGAGCAGAGACTCAGAGGACCGGTACCGGGTACCCCTCGGCCCTGCGGCAGTGGGGGCGCTACATTAGGGCATAGTGAGCCAAATCATGGAGTGGGAGGGCATAATGAGCAATATCGTGAGGGCATACAAAGTGAGCCGCATCACAGGGGGCCATAGTTAGCATTACTGGGAGTTAGCAAACCTTACTGAGGGAGGAGGGAGGGTTCATCATGAAGCATATCAGCGTGAGGGCATAGTGAGCCATATTGGGGTGGGGGTTGGGGCATAGAAAGCCGTGGTGGGGTTTCCATAGTAAGGCTGCTTTCACACACACGGCCTGACATACCGACGCATGCTGTGAAAAAAATGCCTGACGTGGGCAGCAGAAGCAGTCTTACGACGCTTCCGCTGCCCCATTGCAAGGTCCGGGGAGGAGGGGGCGGAGTTTCGGCGGCGCATGCGCGGTCAAAAATGGACTCGACGCACAAAAAAAGTTACATGTAACTTTTTTTTGAGCCGGCGGTGCGCCAAAACACGACGCAACCGTCGCACGACGGTTGCGACGTGTGGCAGTGTGTCGGAATGTGTCGCTAATAAAAGTCTATGGAGAAAAAACGCATCCTGCGGGCAACTTTGCAGGATGAGTTTTTTCTCCACAACGACGCATTGCGACGTGCAGTGCCCGACGCTAGTGTGAAAGTAGCCTAAGCCATATCAAGGGAAGGGGGAGCATTAGAGACTTGAGTGCAAACCCCCACAGGGTGCTGTAGGAGATCCTGCTGGATGGAAAACCTCCACAAGGGAGACCCAAATGCTCCAATGCTGAGACGGATGAAAGCTGCAGTCAAGTGTCCACACAAACTGTGACTTATACACCCCCCCCTCCGTACAGTCGTGATCGAGCAGTGTACATTATACACCTGGAGTCCCCAGTACACAAAAATCACAAGTCCCACATGTCACATCCAGATCGTTCATGATACCCATGTGTGATAATCGATCACTGTCATGCATCGCTCCATGGCGAGGGCTTGTTCAGTGAAAAGAAATTATCACCTATCCGCAGGATAGGTGTGGCACTTTAATCCTCACTACAGTGCAGCGGCCGGGCTCACCAAGGTCTCTTAACACATCGAATTTTCAATTAAAGGGTTATTCTCAAGTGTGTGCTGGAAGTGGCCATCATACTGCTTGTGTGGTTGTGGGCCGGAGGTGTGTATATAGGGCATCATATTGTGCGTGTGTACGTGTGTGGGATGTTGGTGGCCATCATACAGCGTGCATTTGTTGAGGGCATCATATTTCCTGTATGTGGGGGGGAGGAAGTGGCCATCATACTGCTTGTGTGGTTGTGGGCCGGAGGTGGCCATTGTACTGCGTGTGTGTGGGCTTGATGTGGTCATCATACCGTGTGTGTGTATATAGGGCGTCATATTGTGCATGTGTACCTGTGTCTGTGTGGGATGTTGGTGGCCATCATATTTCCTGTATGTGGGGGGCAGGAAGTGGCCATTGTACTATGCATTGTGTGTGCTGAGGCCATCTTATGTGTATGAGGGGCTGCGATGGCCATCGTACTGCATGTTTGTGTGTGGAGGGGCAGGGCCGGACTGGCAAATGCCAGAACGGCCGATCCCTCTAATGGGCCGCTTGATCACCTCCACTCCCTCTTTAGCATGCATGTCGGGCAGCATTAGCTTGCCTTGCACACACAATCACGCTGCACTGATGAAATCAGCAGGACAAGGGGGCACGCTGTGCTGTTCTGTGCCACCCCTTGGTCCTGCTGATTTCTCGTGTACACAAGCAGGGGTGGGCTGTGCAGGTCCCTGTGCAGAAGTTTTAGGCCTCCCAACACGGTACTGTGCCATAGAGTTGTACAAGTGCCGGCCAGGCCATCCCAGTATTACAGACACGCATGATGTGAAGGTGGACGTCACCTGCGAGCTGGCCGGGCTGAGAGGAGCTTCTGTGATGAGGTCAGCCGAGCAGGGGGCAGGGGCAGGAGGTCTTTGGCAGGGTCGGATCTTGCTTTGTGGTGTCTGCAGTCACTCTGAGGCAGGTGAGATGATTTATTGCCCAACTTGAACCTTGACACAGATCGGGTCGAGCTGTCAGTGGGGTCATCGACTCCAGCATTGCCCGATCTACACTCACCGGCCACTTTATTAGGTACACCATGCTAGTAACGGGTTGGACCCCCTTTTGCCTTCAGAACTGCCTCAATTCTTCGTGGCATAGATTCAACAAGGTGCTGGAAGCATTCCTCAGAGATTTTGGTCCATATTGACATGATGGCATCACACAGTTGCCGCAGATTTGTCAGCTGCACATCCCAAAGATGCTCCATACAAGGCAGGATGGAGCCATGCTTTCATGTTGTTTACGCCAAATTCTGACCCTACCATCCGAATGTCGCAGCAGAAATCGAGACTCATCAGACCAAGCAACGTTTTTCCAATCTTCTACTGTCCAATTTCGATGAGCTTGTACAAATTGTAGCCTCAGTTTCCTGTTCTTAGCTGAAAGGAGTGGTACCCGGTGTGGTCTTCTGCTGCTGTAGCCCATCTGCCTCAAAGTTCGACGCACTGTGCGTTCAGAGATGCTCTTAGGCCTACCTTGGTTGTAACGGGTGGCGATTTGAGTCACTGTTGCCTTTCTATCAGCTCGAACCAGTCTGCCCATTCTCCTCTGACCTCTGGCATCAACAAGGCATTTCCGCCCACAGAACTGCCGCTCACTGGATTTTTTTTCTTTTTCGGACCATTCTCTGTAAACCCTAGAGATGGTTGTGCGTGAAAATCCCAGTAGATCAGCAGTTTCTGAAATACTCAGACCAGCCCTTCTGGCACCAACAACCATGCCACGTTCAAAGGCACTCAAATCACCTTTCTTCCCCATACTGATGCTTGGTTTGAACTGCAGGAGATTGTCTTGACCATGTCTACATGCCTAAATGCACTGAGTTGCCGCCATGTGATTGGCTGATTAGAAATTAAGTGTTAACAAGAAGTTGGACAGGTGTACCTAATAAAGTGGCCGGTGAGTGTATATGTACAATCAAGCTGGCGCAATAACTCACAGTCCCACAGCAGACAGCTGTATATAGGACCATAGGCTGACTGCTCCTGAGCCTGGCTCCAGGACATCATACACTGTATATATACTGTATATATATATATATATCCAATGCAGCAAAAAGAAAAAACATGAGCGGCACTGTCCCATTTACTGAAAAAACAGACAGACCATTCTGTGGGGGAAACCCAGATAGGAACCCCTTAATGCATAAACCAGTGTGACCACGGTGCTCCTCATGAGAAAATAAAGTCTGTATAAAAATGCTGAGGATAAGATGAAGGAGAGAGGGCACTCACCGGTCTTCTATAAAATCACTTCTTTATTATAAACTTGACATCCAGAGTAAAGGCAGCGGCCGGGGGAGAGAGAAGGAGCAGGGGTGGACGACGGCCGTTTCGCGCTTGTCCCGTACGGGTCCCGTAGAAGCGCAGGACAAGCGCGAAACGGCCGTCGTCCACCCCTGCTCCTTCTCTCTCCCCCGGCCGCTGCCTTTACTCTGGATGTCAAGTTTATAATAAAGAAGTGATTTTATAGAAGACCGGTGAGTGCCCTCTCTCCTTCATCTTATCCTCAGCATATATATATATATATATATGTATAGCCACCATATATTATATCATGTATGGCCTGTAGCCCGGTCAAGGAGTGATCAGACAGTGCACATATCATACATAGTATACACAGTGTACAGTAGAATATGTCACTCATATGTCTTATACTGTGTGCACAGCCATCTGATCTGATATACAGGATAATCTGTGATGATTTAAGACCTGATGCCTGTATACATAGTGTAATATACAACATGACATATAATCCTGTATATAACATCCAATGTCTGTACACAGTATAGGATATATTAGGGATATGATATAAGGTGTGCACAGACATTGGATGTTATATACAGGGAACTATGTGACTGGTGTAATATCTGATGTCTGTAGCCACAGTATACAGAAGGGTAGCTAGTGGGGGGCAGAGTGGACGGTTACCCTGGGCTCCCGCACTCAAGTGGGCCCACCCAGATCTACACTGCCCTTAATTAATCAGCATGTATAATGCGCAAATACAGTTGAGCCCTGCGGTAGATCTTCCTGCACTACCGCTCTCTGTTCTGTAGACTGCAGTTCGCTTTATTCTTCAGGTCTACAGAAAGGCGCTGATACATGCTGAGGACGTCAGAGTCCTGGCGCCTTGCCATCATCACACTGCCACGGGAGTCTGACATTTGGTGCGTGAGTCGGCACTGTTGCCACTGGACTGTCAGGATCCTGGGTTAGATGAGTATATGAATTTTTTTAAATTAAAACTTGTGGTGTGAAGTGAGGACCTCATAAACAATGGGGGACCCTTCTACATAGTGTGGAGCACCCTGAAACTGTGTGGGAGCCCTCATACATTTTAGGGACTAATTCAGCAGCCATTGCATAGCTTGTGGACTAATGCAGGGGCCATTCTACAGCTTGTGCACTAAGGCGTGGGCCATTCTACAGCTTGAGCATTAATGCGTTGGCCATTGTACAGCTTGCAGACATGCAGGGGCCATTATGCAGCTTGGGCACTAATGCGGGGACCATTCTACAGCTTGTGCACTAATGCAAGGGGCAATTCTACAGCTTGTGCACTAATGCAGGGTCCATTATACAGCTTGTGGACTAATGCAGGGGCCATTCTACAGCTTGAGCATTAATGCGTTGGCCATTGTACAGCTTGCAGACATGCAGGGGCCATTATGCAGCTTGGGCACTAATGCGGGGACCATTCTACAGCTTGTGCACTAATGCAAGGGGCAATTCTACAGCTTGTGCACTAATGCAGGGTCCATTATACAGCTTGTGGACTAATGCGGGGGGCTATCATACAGCTTGCGCACTAATGCGGGGGCCAATATACAGCTTGGGGACTAAGGCAGGGAGTCATTATACAGCTTGTGCACTAATGTGGGGACCATTATACTGTACAGCTTGGGGACTAATTCAGGGTCCATTATGCAGCTTGGGGACTAATGCAAGGACAATTCTACAGCTTTGGAACTACTGCAGGGGGCCATTATACAGGTATTGCACTAATGTGGGGGCCATTATACAGCTTGGAGACTAATGCAGGTGCCATTATACAGCTTGTAGACTAATGCAGGGCCATTATGCAGCTTGGGGAATAATGTGGGGACCATTTTACAGCTTGTAGACTAATGCTAGGTCATTATGCAGCTTGGGAACTAATGCAGGGACCAATCTACAGCTTGGGGACTAACCCAGGGGGCAATTATACAGCTTGTGCACTAATACGGACACCATTATACAGCTTGCAGACTAACTCAGGGTCCATTATATAGGTCGTAGACTAATGCAGGGCCGTTATGCAGCTTGGGGACTAATGTGAGGACCATTATACAGCTTGTAGACTAATGCAGGGCCATTATACAGCTTGGGGACTAATGTGGGGACCATTATACAGCTTGTAGACTAATGCAGTGTCATTATGCAGCTTGGGGACTAATGCAGGGGCCATCATACAGCTTGGGTACTAACACAGGCGGCCATTATACAGCTTGGGGACTAATCCAGGGACCATTATACAGCTTGGGGACTAATGCTGGGGCCATTATACAGCTTAGGGACTAATGCAAGGGGCCATTGTACAGCATGGGGACTAATGCGCGGGCCATTCTACAGCTTGTGCACTAATGCGGGGGCAATTTTACAGCTTGGGGATTAATGCAGGGTCCATTCTACAGCTTGTGGACTAGTACAGGGGCCATTATACAGCTTGGGGACTAATGCACAGTCCATTCTACAGCTTGTGGACTAATGCAGGGGCCATTATGCAGCTTCTGCACTAATGCAGGGTCCATTATACAGCTTGTGCACTAATACAGGGGCCATTATACAGCTTGTGCACTAATGCGGGGGCCATTATACAGCTTGTGCACTAATGCTGGGGCCATTATACAGCTTGTAGAATTATGCAGTGGCAATTATACAGCTTGTGGACTAATGCAGGGTCCATTCTACAGCTTGTGGACTAGTGCAGGGGCCATTATACAGCTTGGGGACTAATGCACAGTCCATTCTACAGCTTGTGGACTAATGCAGGGGCCATTATGCAGCTTCTGCACTAATGCAGGGTCCATTATACAGCTTGTGCACTAATACAGGGGCCATAATACAGCTTGTGCACTAATGCGGGGCCATTATACAGCTTGTGCACTAATGCTGGGGCCATTATACAGCTTGTAGAACAATGCAGGGGCCAATATTCAGCTTGTGGACTAATGCGGGGTCATTCTACAGCTTGTGGAGTAACACATGGATCATTATACAGCTTGTAGACTAATGCAGGGGCCATTATACAGCTTGTGCATTAATGCATGGGCCATTATACAGCTTGTAGACTAATGTGGGGGCCATTATACAGCTTGTGCACTAATGCAGGGGCCATTATACAGCTTGTGCACTAATACAGGAGGCCATTATACATCGTGCACTAATGCAGGGGCTATTATACAGCTTGTGGACTAATTCAGGGGCCATTGTACAGCTTGTGGACTAATGCAAGGGCAAGTATACAGCTTGTGGACTAATGCAGGGGCCATTATACAGCTTATGCACTAATGCAGGGGCCATTATACAGCTTGTGGACTAGTTCAGAGGCCATTATGCAGCTTGCGCACTAATGCTGAGGCCATTATACGGCTTATGGACTATTGCAGGGGCCATCATACAGCTTGTGCACTAATGCGGGGGCCATTATACAGCATGTGCAGTAATGTGGGGGCCTTTATACAGCTTGTGGACTAATGCACGGGCCATTATACAGCTTGGAGACTTATGCAGGGGCCATTATACAGCTTGTGCACTAATGCATGGGCCATTATACAGCTTGTAGACTAATGCGGGGGCTATTTACAGCTTGTGAACTAATGCAGTGGCCATTACACAGCTTGTGGACTAATGCGGGGGCCATTATACAGTTTGGGAACTAATGTGGGGATCATTACACTGTACAGTTTGGGAGCTAATGTGCGGGGGCCATTATACAGATTGGAAGCTTATTTGGGGGTCATTGTAGTTTGGTGACTAATGCGGGGGCCATTATACAATTTGGGAGCTAATGTGGGGGAACATTATACTGTACCGTTTGGGAGCTAATGTGCGGGAGCCATTATACAGTTTGGGGACTAATGCAGGAGCCATAATGCAGTTTGCGAGCTAATGTGGGGGAGCATTGTACAGTTTGGGGACTAATGTGGGGGCCATTATACAATTTAGGAGCTAATGTGGGGAAGGTGAGCATTATACTATACAGTTTGGGAGCTAATATGCGGGGTCATTATGCACTTTGGGGGCTAATTCAGGGGCCATTATATAGTTTGGGAACTAATGCGGGGGCTATTATACAGTCTGAGGGCTACTGTGGTATTAATTTTTCAGCATTTTGGGGGAGCAGTGGGGACATCCTGCTATGTGTAGGGAAGCTATGGGCCATTCATACTCTGTATAGCAGAGCTGTGGGCCCAATATATTGTGTATAGGGGAGCTGTGGGCCCAATATATTGTGTATAGTGGAGCTGTGGGATCACCATACTGTGTATAGTGGAGACTTGGGCCCATAATGCTGCGTAGAGGGCAGTTGTGGGAACATCATATTGTGTACAGTGGAGCTGTGGGCCCATTATGCTGTATAGAGGGCAGTTGTGAGAACATCATATTGTGTATAGAGGAACTGTGGGTGTATTATACTGTATATAGGGGAGCTGTTTGACCATCATAATGGATATAGAGGAGGTGTACATTGAGGACTCAGGGAACATTAGTAGATGTTGACTGGGCACTAAAGAAGTATAATTGTTATAGGGGCACTCAGAGTACTATGGCCGTCATATGTGCACATGGGGCATTTTTACTTTCTAGGGGAAAAATGTGGATACTGTTTTCCAGTGCATTTGCACAGTGCATTAATATTTTCTAGTGGGGGCAATTTTACCATCTAGATGGCACAAAGGAAGCATTATTACTATGTAAGGGACACAGTGGTGGCAGTAAGGGGAGCGCTGTTTTTGTACCACACAGTAGGTGTAGTAATAAGTGTGCTGTTCAGTTTATTTAGATAAGACTTTTAGCCATACATGAACATTTATGTAATGCTAATATACCTAGTTCTATCATTTATTGTATTTGTTATACTTTGCTGCCATCTACTGGCCATTGCTGTATTTCACTGTAATATTCGTTATGGTACTTTCCCACTATACCTTTCTTTCATAGCTCCTCCTATCTTCTTCCTTCTTTTCCTGTTTTGTACTCCGTGCCATCTTAGATCTCATATGTGCTGCAGAGCTGGAGAAAGGATTCTCTTGTTACCTCTAACCTGGAGCTTCTATTATCTCTATCTGGTGACTCTGTAACAGCTCTAACCTACAGTCCTCACTCTCACCTCATCTCAGCAAGGTACTGTTAATAAATCTGTTAAATGTATCACTGCATCATCCTTCCGGATCACCACGCGTAGCTGATAAGGACTAGGAGCACAGTTAGTGAGTAACGCTACCCGCCATTGTTTATATAGCGATTCGTGATCACATCCCTCAGATACATCATCAAGATATATCGGTGGCAGAATAATAAGGACACATACGGCAGCAGCGGCTCAGTATTGGTGTATCAGGTGCAGTAATAGGGACACATACGGCAGCAGCGGCTCAGTATCGGGGTATTAGGTGCAGTAATAGGGACACATACGGCAGCAGAGGCTCAGTATTGGGGTATCAGGTGCAGTAATAGGGACACATACGGCAGCAGTGGCTCATTATTGGGGTATCAGCAGGATGAGGAGTTTGCGCAGGTTGGGAATAGATGGTGATGGGGCTGGAATATGAGAAATGAAATGTGTCTTTGTAGTAATCTCTGCAGCCGAGTCCTGGCTGGAGAAGTCGTCATGTCGGTCTGGGATAGATGGAAAAGACAGGAAAAGTGAATGACTCCATCAGAAGGAATGCCAGCTGTAAGTCACTATCTATAACTGTGCTGTGATCTCTTATATGTTCTGCAGGACTAGTCTATACCACTATATGGTCACGATATGGCGGTAATACAGATCTAGGCCTTTACAGAAATTTTTTGTGGCTCAGTGGTTAGCAGCACTGTTGCTTTGCAGCGCTGGTGTCCTGAGTTCAAATCCTACTAAGGACAACATCTGCAAGGAGTTTGTATGTTCTCCCTGTGTTTGCGTGGGTTTCTTCTGGGTTCTCTGGTTTCCTCCCACACTCCAAAGACTCATAGGGAATGTAGATTGTGAGCCCCAATGAGGACAGTAATGATAGCGTCTGTAAAGTGCTGTGGAATTAATGGCGCTAAATCAGTGAGTAAAATAAATACATAAATATTAGCTCAGTGGGTATCTGACTCTGTATCACTGTCCATCAGCTATATGAAGAGGCTGCAGCAGCACTATGTAGCAGCATCATCTTCATTATCTATGAGACCCAGCTCTGTGTGTAAAATAGCAGCTTTGCCCAGTCCTGCACCTGAGAGCAATAAAAAGGACTGAGCTGTAATATTGGGCACAGCTGAGACTGTTATATAGTTGTGCAGCGCCCCAGAGTCCTGGTCGTTGCAGTACTGTGGCTCCGCCACTAAGGGGAGCTATGGTACGTCCGATGGCACTGAAGGAGTTCATCTGACCAGGTATCACAGACACCAATACATTTCACAGCCGGGCCACCAGGGGGAGCTAAGGGTTCTATTCACTAGGCCACTCCCCACCATTGAGGGTAAACTGGGGGTCAGGCAGGAAGTTAGACAGAAAGCTGACTGGGTTGGAACCAGGCAACACCTTGTGGCAGAGGGTGTTGTGGGAGAAGATTCGGTAGGGTCCCTGTCAGGGGTGGGATCCTGACAGAGGCTTGGCAACTTGAGCGAACGTAATGGCACCGTGCCTGCTCAGTATAGCGACGGTACCCAAGAAGGGACTGGAAGCGAGATAGATTGTGCTGAGTGAGAAACGAGATCAAAGCAACAAGGAGAATACCAGTAGGAGTCGTGCTGTAAGACCGAGGCAACATCCTACTGAGGCGCACAACCGGCGGCCGGAACGCCGAGGGAGTATTACAATATTCAGCTTCAAGCAATACTCCAAACCACGGCAGGACAGTCAGTCTAAGGCGGGCTGTCTCACCTAAATCACCTATGCAGTCTTGGGGGGCAACTTGTGGAGAGGGGCGACTCTAGGGTCCCGGAAGAGCTCCGAGCCTACCCGTCATACGGGTGCCGTTCCAACCGTAACATCAGGGAGGGACGGAGGATTAGCAGAACATCATCTAATCGAGTTGTGAGGGAACTTAAGAAACGGACACAACAGTTGTGGGGACTTTCCGTAAGCACAGCAGGGAAGGACCACAACACATAGCGCTAGCAGGAAGGCGCAGATTTCCACCTGTTAAGAGAACTCTGGAGGTGCCATTGGACCGGCCGGAGTTGCGCAGCCTGGTTATCCGGATTCCGGACTGAGGACCCAGAGATCTTCAGTAAAGAGGTAAAGAGACTGCAACTTGGTGTCCTCGTTATTTACTGCACCGCACCACTACAGCATCACCACCACCATCATCTACCCACATCTATTACTGTACGCCCCTCAGCAGGGTCACGGACCGGGTCTAGCCACCGTGACAACCCCAGAGCAGAGACTCGGAGGCCCGGTACCGGGTACCCCTCGGCCCTGCGGCAGTGGGGGCGCTACAACTTGGTGTCACGAACAGGATCTACTTAAGCCTGAAGAATCAGGTCATGTGTGCCTTGGAACTGTGATTTATCGTGCTTGGACTGTGCTTTATTACAAGGACTGTGTGTTACCACTTGCCGCCAAAAGTTACCGCCAAAACCGCCGCCATTACAGCACTAAGGAGAGCTCAGGAGAAGAAGAAGGGCGTGGAAGTGGGCATACACAAGCTGGAGGGCGCGAAAGACAATGGCCGCCCAGTCTAAGTATTTCTGCCCCTTGAGGGCGTGTCCATCAGCAGCCGAGATCCGCCTCCTCATCCTCAATGGAGGGCGGAGACAACGGAAGCGAAACCGCCCACGAAGGAGAGAGCGGGAAAAGGACCAGGAAGAAGAAGTCAGCGACATGGAGGACGCCATGGCCAGTCGCCCGGAGCCGGAGCGTGGGGTCAGAGCCGAGGACTCCCCCAGCTACCCGGAGAGGCACCGCAGCCAGACCTCCACAGCTGACGCTGACCTCCTGCAGACCGGAGCGGACGAGCTGATCCACCAACTCCTGCGGACGCAGCTGAGCACTGAGGCTGGGTGGAAGAAGACCATCAGCGGGAGCCTCAAGCGACATCTGTCGGCAGCCTCGTCTGGTCCGGAGCAAGAAGGAAGTTACAGCGCTACGAAGCCAGAAAGCAAGGCCCTGCCGGAAAGCGAGATGCTGCAAACGGAGATGACAACGCCGCAGCGCAAGGCCCCGCAACCAGCGTTCCAGACCCCAGCGGAGACAGAGCAGACCGGCACCGGAGGGACCGCATCTGAAGCAGGTATGAAGGACGACCCTGCCCTGACAACCGACTCCATTCCAGTGACTGATCTTGCAGCAACCGCTACCTCTGCTGCAGCAGATGCCCATACTCAAGCTGCGCAGACCTCCATCGCTGTGCATGATTTAACCGTACATGAAAGACGGATTAACGGCGTTTGTCCAGCACTGGGTGTAACCCTGGACCTCACTTTGCCCAGGCCAAGAAGGGTTAAGTGCCAGATGCAGCCCTGGAAGCCGTCCAACTAAACCTCGGAGACCTGAAACTGTACATAGTTAACTGTTTGTTTCCCTGCTTTTTGCTACTTTAAACCCGACCTGGGTTATTCTTAAAGGGATCCCTTTGTTTACCCGGGATCCCTTCTTCTGCTTTTTGTTTTGTTTCCTGTTTATTCATCACTGAAAGAACTGCCGCAATCATGAACAGTGCATGATACAAACTGTTTGTAAATAGTTGCACCTTCTTAAAGGTGCTCCCTACTGGTTTTGCTTAAAGAAGGACTCTTTGTGAAGATACCGCACCGGAGTCTTTGCTGAGTACGGACTGGTAGCTTGAGAAGATATGCTACCTCATGGAGACTTGGTCACCTTTTAAAGCGGACGTTCACCTGTTGCACTTAAAGGGTGATATTGCTTTAAGATAGAAAGTAATAATGTCTTGACAAAAGAAAATGATGAAGATGCTTATATGAAGAAGTTATGTGTATTTAACAAGTTAATTGTGAAAAATGTTTAATAATGTTGAAAGTAACATGAAGCAGACAGTGAACCCGTACGGGGTTAGTTAGTGAGTCCTCTTAGGAGCCATATAGAGATGGCTCATTGGTCCAAAACTGAAAGTAATGTTATGTTCTATACTGTGTATAGTAGTTGAAAAGGCAGTAGGCCCGGGCTGAACGGGGCGGTCCTGTAACAGAAAGGAGAGGCAGAAGGTCTGGTGCCGTTAGGACAGGCGGTCCTGCAGATTTAAAGAAGGAGAATGAAAAGTTAAAATTGCCTTATAATGTGATTATAAGAAGGTCTTTAGTGGATTCAGAGTGTACGTCCTTAAAGGCAAAGTTAAACTATTGTTTGAACCTTTGTACTAAGTAGAATACCCGGTTGGGTAAGAAAAGTTACTTATAGCATGTTGCTATGATATCTAACCATGTTTGTAATGTTCAAGTGTCCTCACCTCCCATAAAGGGAAGCTCTGTTCAAGTATGCTTATTGTTCTTGCACTCAACAAAATTGTATGTCTTTTTGCTAACCTGTATTGTTGTTTTCTTCCCAGTCTAGGAGTACTGGATTTAACCGGGGGGGAGTGCAGCGCCCCAGAGTCCTGGTCGTTGCAGTACTGTGGCTCCGCCACTAAGGGGAGCTATGGTACGTCCGATGGCACTGAAGGAGTTCATCTGACCAGGTATCACAGACACCAATACATTTCACAGCCGGGCCACCAGGGGGAGCTAAGGGTTCTATTCACTAGGCCACTCCCCACCATTGAGGGTAAACTGGGGGTCAGGCAGGAAGTTAGACAGAAAGCTGACTGGGTTGGAACCAGGCAACACCTTGTGGCAGAGGGTGTTGTGGGAGAAGATTCGGTAGGGTCCCTGTCAGGGGTGGGATCCTGACAGAGGCTTGGCAACTTGAGCGAACGTAACGGGACCGTGCCTGCTCAGTATAGCGGCGGTACCCAAGAAGGGACTGGAAGCGAGATAGATTGTGCTGAGTGAGAAACGAGATCAAAGCAACAAGGAGAATACCAGTAGGAGTCGTGCTGTAAGACCGAGGCAACATCCTACTGAGGCGCACAACTGGCGGCCGGAACGCCGAGGGAGTATTACAATATTCAGCTTCAAGCAATACTCCAAACCACGGCAGGACAGTCAGTCTAAGGCGGGCTGTCTCACCTAAATCACCTATGCAGTCTTGGGGGGCAACTTGTGGAGAGGGGCGACTCTAGGGTCCCGGAAGAGCTCCGAGCCTACCCGTCATACGGGTGCCGTTCCAACCGTAACATCAGGGAGGGACGGAGGATTAGCAGAACATCATCTAATCGAGTTGTGAGGGAACTTAAGAAACGGACACAACAGTTGTGGGGACTTTCCGTAAGCACAGCAGGGAAGGACCACAACACATAGCGCTAGCAGGAAGGCGCAGATTTCCACCTGTTAAGAGAACTCTGGAGGTGCCATTGGACCGGCCGGACTTGCGCAGCCTGGTTATCCGGATTCCGGACTGAGGACCCAGAGATCTTCAGTAAAGAGGTAAAGAGACTGCAACTTGGTGTCCTCGTTATTTACTGCACCGCACCACTACAGCATCACCACCACCATCATCTACCCACATCTATTACTGTACGCCCCTCAGCAGGGTTACGGACCGGGTCTAGCCACCGTGACAACCCCAGAGCAGAGACTCGGAGGCCCGGTACCGGGTACCACTCGGCCCTGCGGCAGTGGGGGCGCTACAACTGTTGTTACACGCACCTCAATTTTTGCAACATACAGGTGCACAAAGATATTACATATTCACCATGCAACAAGTGGGCCTGTGCACCTTCAAATGCCAGGGCTGAATTTTAGTCCCAGTCCTGCCCTGGTGGAGAACATCATATTGCGAGAGAGTGTGATTTGGGGGGGGAGGTGGCCATTGTACTACGTGTGTGGACTTGATTTCGTCATCATACTATGTGTTGATGTGTGTGGAGGGCATCATACTGCTTGTGTGTGAGGGGGTGTTCATGGCTATCATACTGCGTACGTTTGTGGAAAGACTCATACTGCGTTCATGTGTGTGTGCGAAAGGGTGAAAGTGGACATCATACTGTGTGCATGTGTGTGTGTGTAGGGCTTAATATTGTGCGCGCATGTGTGTGTCTTTGGGTGATGGCCATTGTACTGCATGTGTTTGCTTCTCTGTGGTGGGCACCATATTGCGTGCATGTGTATGGAGAGTGTTGGTGGCCATTGTTCTGCGTGTGTGTGTTTCTGTGTGGAGGGCATTATGCTGTGTGTGTGTGTATGGAGAGTGGCCATTGCACAGCGTGTGTATCTGTGCAAGGCCGGGGTCACACTAGCGTAGAATACGGACGACTGCTATGCGAGAAAACATCGCATAGCACTCAGACCATTGTTAATCTATGGGGCAGCTCACATCACTGGATTTTTCTCAGGCGTATTCGACGTGCATGTAAAGTCACAGCACGCTGTGATTTTACATGTGTATCGTCCGAGACTCGCCAATGGAAGCCTATGGGTGCGAGAAAAATATGTCACATGGATGTCATAAATACGAAAAAAGTTAATTCAGCTCACCCATTAGAAGTTAAATAACTGTGGTGGTATCATCCGAGCACGGAAATGACATCTCTGCCAGGACGTGGAAAATTTGAGAAAAAAAATGTAGGAATCCAGCTCCAGGATGAAAGATATCAAAAAATACTTTATTCAAACATTGAAAATTGGAACAAGGGCTTACAAATGACCAGCAAAATAGTTGGGGAGCAGCCATGGACGACTGAACGCATTTCGAACAACTGCTGTGTTCTTAGTCTTCAGTACTATGGATGTCATACAGATACATAGGTGCGAGAAAATCGCATCATCACATTGCAAACGCATTGCAAATGGATGACCATAAGGAGAACACTTGTGCGACTCTCGACAGGAAGACTCGGACCGATTTTAAATATGTTAAGTGTGACCCCAACCTTGCTGTGTGGAGAGCATTACGTTGCACGCATGTGTGTATGGAGAGTGTCAGTGTCCATCATACTGCGTGTGTGTATTTGTTTCTATGTGGAGGGCATTATATTGTGTGTATGGAGAGTGTCAGTGTCCATCGTACTGCGTGTGTATTTGTTTCTATGTGGAGTTCATTACGTTGAGTGCGTGGAAGTACAGCACCCCAGGTTACCAGTTGCTGCAGTGATGTTGCTTTTCCTTCGGGGAAGGTAATGTCATGCTCAGAGGCAAAGGCGTTCTCTTCACCAGCTAAGGCACACACATGCAACACATTCTGAATCCAGGCCAGGAGGGGGAGCTCAAGACCCGGATTCAGGGGAGCTTCCCTTTATAAAGATCCTGACCTGGAGGAGGAGCTAGTTAGTCTCCAGGAGGGAGAGATAGAAGAAGGAAGTCTGGAACTGAGTGCAGACAGAGAGGCCTGGCAGCCACGAGCAAGCTACAGTCTCTGGAAAGGAGTTACCTCACTTAGAAAGGCGCAAGTAGGAAAGGCTCATGGACCTCTATTAGGAAAGGAGAGCTGTAATTTGCTTCCAAGCCGGCCGGATCACCATCACTCGTGCCTGGTACCCTGGACTGTGGCCTGTCACCCACGAATAAACCAGGTAAAGACTTATCACTTGTCTCCTCCATTTATTCACCTGCTTTACCATCTACGCCACATACCATAGGACCCCTGGGGACCCCGCTTCGCCTGTGGGAAGTGTAACATCTGGGCTGCCGCAACATCCCCCAGGGGACCCCTCTAATGCAGCATCAGTCCCCTTATTGACCGAACTCTACAGGTGGCGTCACAACAAATTTTGAACATTTAACCCCCTTTAATGTTGATGCCCAGGGCCACGGACCAGGTCGCAGCCACCATGACATCCCCCTTTGCGACCAGACCCGGTACCGAGTATCCCACTGCCCTGTGGGTGCGTCAACTTTTGGGGTCACAAACAGGATTTTGTGCCCTGGCATCGCCGGATACTGTGCGCCATGGATTACAATGGACTCTGTTATACTGTGTGAGATTGAAATATGGCTGCAATTGCTGTACCACGAGGCGGATAACGCAGGAAGCAGATGTATTGCAATGGGTGGAGTTCAAGAACCGGTGCGAAAGCTGCGAAAGCTGGATCCACCCCCTACAGAGACTGTAATGAAAAACAAAGATGTCTGTCACCAGGACGGGTCTGCACCCAGAGGGAGCTGGCGGAAAAGTGCGTGAGACACAGAAAGAGGAAGCACATGGAACAGCACGGCAGCAGGATGGCTGCGTGTAACCTGGTCAAGACCCTGGTAAACAGCGAAGAAGCACTGCCAGAACTGGAAGAAACCATGAAAGATGTCCCCGGTCTGCAGCGGCATGAAACTTCGGACCTGCAACCTACACTGGACCCAGAGCTCCTTGCCACAGAGATGGAGGAGCTGGCCCAGCAACTGATGAAGACCCAGATGACAGTGATGGCCGCCTGGAAAGATTCCCTGGTTCAGAGAATGGAGACAGCCCAGCCGCCACGCCGACACTTACCAGCCGCGTTTTCAACCCTGGCGGAGACTGCACCGTCGACCTCGGAGGAGCCGGAGAACGACACACTGATGGAGGAGACGCCGCCGCTGACAGGAGATCCGGAGCATGCTAGTACAGCCCCGGCAGAGCCAGAAAGCAAGACCCTGCTGGAACGTGAGACTGCACCTCCAACGGAAAACTTGGACCCAACCGGAAAGCGAGATGCCGACAAGCGAGACGCCGAACTCAGAGGTGATCACGCCACAGCACCAGGCCCTGCAGCCTGCAGACCAAGCACAGCGACATCCAGACCCCAGCGGAGGAGACGGAACAGAACACTGGCACTGGTGAGACAGGTATGTTCACTGCCCCGGTAGCTGAAGACACCTTAGTGGCACCACTAGCACCCCAACCAACTTTAGTGCTCAAACAAGTAGCAACTGCCATGACTATGGACTGAGCTAATGACCCCAGTAGCATCGCCCCTAAAGGGATGTAGACCTAAAAAGACAGTTCATTGGAGACACCCTCAGACAGACCTTATGGGATTTTCTATAGAAGCCCAATCTGCAGCTAATAGCGTGACAATTACTGAAACAGAGGACTACTGCAAACAGCAGATTTTAAAACTGGCAACAGAAGGACAACAACGTAGAGCTAAATGGGAGGCTATGGAGCAACAGAAGTTAACAGCTAAAGCTCAATCCCGTTTAATTAAACCTGCCAGTAGATGGCCCACTAGAACTGGAACTGTAGTTTCCTTTAACTTGGACAGAGGTTGGGGATTTATAAGAGAGCAAATTGGCCAAAGATGACTGTTTGTAAACTGCAGGGATGTGGAATCACTCATGTTAAGAGGACACCCTGACCGTGATTTGTACTCTGTGACAGAGTCACTTATACCCGGCCTGACGGAGAAAGGGGATACTACGCCCTTCATGTAAAACTGTGCCATGGACATCCTGATCATACCCATGTAGCCACTGAAAGTGGAACTGAAAAGCAGATTCAGGCTACACAAACTGTGGAACTTGAACATTCTTCTAAGGAGTCACCTGCTGACCCCTGTGTTCATGAACTTCCCCAGTCAGGAAGCTGTGCACACCAGGACCTGCCCTGGAAAAAGCAGAAGTAAAAAGACATTCACATACGTGAAATAACTGTTGTATATATGTTGTTTTGATGCTTTTCTTTTGCAGTACTTATGGACAAAATGTTCTCTAGAAACTGATTTTATAAATAGCTTGGCACCCTCAAGGTACACCTTGGTTCTACGCACTTGCCGGCAGGGGTAGGACCTTGTTTGCCTTGATTACCTTGTTCTTTACAGACTCAAAGCAGAATTGTTTATGTACCTGTTTTGCTTTTCAGGACTGGAGCAAGACTACCTGGCGCAAAAGGGACCAGGAATGGTCAATGCGCCTTGTTCCTTTCTAAGTTTGCACTTTAACCTGTGTGAACTTCTAATAAAAATTTGTTTTATTGTTATGTTATGCAACGTTCAAGAAATCGTACCTCCCATAAAGGGATGCTAAAGTTTAACCTGTTTCACCTGTTGTAATGCATTTCCAAAAGTTGTCTTAACCTGTAATGCTTGTTTTCTTTTCCCAGTCCGGAAGTACTGGTGTTAACAGGGGGGGAGTGCAGCACCCCAGGTTACCAGGTACTGCAGTGATGTTGCTTTTCCTTAGGGGAAGGTAATGTCATGCTCAGAGGCAAAGGAGTTCTCTTCACCAGGTAAGGCACACACATGCAACACATTCTGAATCCAGGCCAGGAGGGGTAGCTCAAGACCCGGATTCAGGGGTGCTTCCCTGTATAGAGATCCTGACCTGGAGGAGGAGCTAGTTAGTCTCCAGGAAGGAGAGATAGAAGAAGGAAGTCTGGAACTGAGTGCAGACAGAGAGGCCTGGCAGACACCAGCGAGCTGCAGCCTCTGGGAAGGAGTTACCTGTTGGGTTGCATGTGCAGCAGCCAGAAGGGAAGGAGCACAGGAGAGAGACAGAGCTCAGAGGTGAATTGTGGCAGGGCACCCTTGGAGCTGAAGCACAATAATCCGGGAACCCAAGGCTTTCGTGGACTCTAAGACACGGAGCAGAACTGGAGGGCATAACACTGCACATCACCTGCCCACATCACGCCTGAGACGCAGCAGCACTGGAGGAGCCCGGGGCATCTGAGAGTCCCTGTAAAAAGGCTCAAGCTGCCAGTCGTGCAGGTACAGGTCCCAGGAGAGGGGGAAATTGGAGGGCATTGTAGGAAGCTTAAAGCAGCAGGGACCTCACTTAGAAAGGCGCAAGTAGGAAAGGCTCATGGACCTCTACTGGGAAAGGAGAACTCCAATTCCGGACCGGCCGGACCACCATCACCCGTGCCTGGTACCCTGGACTGTGGCCTGTCACTCACGAGTAAACCAGCTAAAGACTTATCACTTGTTTCCTCCATTTATTCACCGGACTTACCATCTACGCCACACACCATAGGACCCCTGGGGACCCTGCTTCACCTGTGGGAAGTGTAACATCTGGGCTGCCGCAACATCCCCCAGGGGACCCCTCTAATGCAGCGTTGGTCCCCTTATTGATTGAACTCCACAGGTGGCATCACAACAAACTTTGAACATTTAACCCCCTTTAAAGTTGATGTCCAAGGCCACGGACCGGGATGCAGCCACCGTAACATCCCCCTTTGCGACCGGCCCCGAGTATCCCACTGCCCTGTGGGCGTGTCATATGCATGGAGAGTGTCAGTGGCCATCATACTGCATGTGTGTATTAGTTTCTATGTGGAGGGCATTATATTGTTTATGTGTGTATGGAGAATGCCAGTGTCCGTCGTACTGTGTGTGTATTTGTTTATGTGGAGTTCATTACTGTGAGTGCGTGAATGCATGGAGAGTGTCAGTGGCCATTGTACTGCATGTGTGTATTTGTTTCTATGTGGAGGGCAATTATATTATGTGTATGGAGAGAGTCAGCGGCCATCGTACTGCGTGTGTATTAGTTTCTATGTGGAGGGCATTATATTGTGTATGTATGGAGAGTGTCAGTGACCATCGTACTGCATGAGTGTACTTGTTTCTATGTGGAGGGCATTATATTGTGTGCGTTTGTATGGAGAGTGTCAGTGGCCATCCTACTACTTGTGTGTATCTGTTTCTATGTGGAGGGCATTATATTGTGTGTGTATGAAGAGTGTCAGTGGCCATCGTACTGCGTGTGTATTTGTTTCTATGTGGAGGGCATTATATTGTGTGTGTATGGAGAGTGTCAGTGGCCATCGTACTGCATGTGTATTAGTTTCTATGTGGAGGGCATTATATTGCGTGTGTGTGTATGGAGAGTGTCAGTGGCCATCGTACTGCGTGTGTATTTGTTTTTATGTGGAGGGCATTATATTGTGTGTGTATGGAGAGTGTCAGTGGCCATCGTACTGCATGTTTGTATTTGTTTCTATGTGGAGGGCATTATATTGTGTGTGTGTGTATGGAGAGTGTCAGTGGCCATCGTACTGCATGTGTATTAGTTTCTATGTGGAGGGCATTATATTGTGTGTGTATGAAGAGTGTCAGTGGCCATCGTACTGCGTGTGTATTAGTTTCTATGTGGAGGGCATTATATTGTGTGTGTGTGTATGGAGAGTGTCAGTGGCCATTGTGCTGCATGTGTATTAGTTTCTATGTGGAGGGCATTATATTGTGTGTGTGTATGGAGAGTGTCAGTGGCCATCGTACTGCATGTGTATTAGTTTCTATGTGGAGGGCATTATATTGTGTGTGTATGAAGAGTGTCAGTGGCCATCGTACTGCGTGTGTATTAGTTTCTATGTGGAGGGCATTATATTGTGTGTGTGTGTATGGAGAGTGTCAGTGGCCATTGTGCTGCATGTGTATTAGTTTCTATGTGGAGGGCATTATATTGTGTGTGTGTATGGAGAGTGTCAGTGGCCATCGTACTGCGTGTGTATTTGTTTTTATGTGGAGGGCATTATATTGTGTGTGTATGAAGAGTGTCAGTGGCCATCGTACTGCGTGTGTATTTGTTTATATGTGGAGGGCATTATATTGTGTGTGTATGAAGAGTGTCAGTGGCCATCGTACTGCGTGTGTATTTGTTTTTATGTGGAGGGCATTATATTGTGTGTGTATGGAGAGTGTCAGTGGCCATTGTGCTGCATGTGTATTTGTTTATATGTGGAGGGCATTATAGTGTGTGTGTGTATGAAGAGTGTCAGTGGCCATCGTACTGCGTGTGTATTTGTCTCTATGTGGAGGGCATTATAGTGTGTGTGTGTATGGAGAGTGTCAGTGGCCATTGTGCTGCATGTGTATTAGTTTCTATGTGGAGGGCATTATATTGTGTGTGTATGAAGAGTGTCAGTGGCTATCGTACTGCATGTGGGTATTTGTTTCTATGTGGCCATCCTAAAATGTGCGGGAGAACAATCATACTATGCTTGTGTACACACTGCCCTCTGCACAGTATTAAGTTCTCTGTGGGACACTAATGGGCTTTATGAGGGTTAGGATTGGATTATTTCCCTGCTTGGGGCACATAAAGCAGGTTAAAGAAATTACAGCATAAAGTATACATGGCTGTGGCACACTGCTTACTATGTGACTCTTCTCCCTATCTTTCAAAGTTGTGAAGTGTGCACTGACAAGTGACAACATATTAACTCCTGAATAATGACCCCACTTTAAGACCATAATGACAACATACTGTAGTGCTGTCCATGCTGTGCTCTTACCTCACTGTCCGGCTGACATCTTCGGTCCTGCTACGATAAACGACAATGCCTCTATATTACACAGTGAAGCTGTAGGACTTGTTTTATATAGACCTTTCCCTATGACAATGCTGACGGTCAGTGGAAGCTTCTGGACAGCCCCGTCCATGGACAGCCTAATCTCTGCTGATCTCCAGCTCAGGAGACATTGTTCTGGGGATCTCTCTTTTGTCTGTTGGTATTGTCCTCCTAGCTGCTGAGTCCATGTGTGCACAGGCTGTGGTATAGTGTCATTCACCCACAGTTGAGCCATGGTCTCATGGCTGCAGGGAGAGAAGCACCTGGAGACTGTTAGTATCCCAGGGAATGGGAAAAGAAGAGAGGGCAATAAGGTACTGGAGGTCATGTAGGAAAGGCTGCCTTTGAAACCAAGGACGGGAAGGATGAGGATTGTCCCTTGCCCTATTTAAAGGGAACCTGTCACCCCCAAAATCGATGATGTGGTAAGCTCACCGTCATCAGGGGCTTATCTACAGCATTCTGTAATACTGTAGATAAGCCCCCCGATGTTACCTGAAAGAGGAGAAAAAGAGGTTAGATTATACTCACCCAGGGGCGGTCCCGCTGCGGTCCGGTCGGATTGGTGTCTCAGGTCCGCTCCGGCGCCTCCTATCTTCATTCCATGATGTCCTCTTCTGGTCTTCACGCCACAGCTCCGGCGCAGGTGTACTTTGTCTGCCCTGTTGAGGGCAGAGCAAAGTACTGCAGTGCGCAGGCACCGGGCCTCTCTGACCTTTCCGGCGCCTGCGCACTGCAGTACTTTGCTCTGCCCTCAATAGGGCAGACAAAGTACGTCTGCGCCGAAGCCGCGGCGTGAAGACCAGAAGAGGACATCATGGAATGAAGATGGGAGGCGCTGTACCGGACCTGAGACGCCCATCGGAGCGGGACCGCCCCTGGGTGAGTATAATCTAACTTCTTTTTCTCCTCTTTCAGGTAACCTCGGCGGCTTATCTACAGCATTTCAGAATGCTGTAGAATAGCTCTGATGACGGTGAGGTTGCCTCACCATCGATTTTGGGGGTGACAGGTTCCCTTTAAGGTTTGCCATATGAGATGTAAAGCAACGCTGGATAGGTTTCTCCCTTTCGAGATGCAGTATGGATGACGTGAAGCGCACATCCTACATACTGTCATGTATGATACAAATGCTGCTGTACCAATGACAGATAGACCAGGCCCAAGAAGTGAGCTCCGTCTACAACTGATCGGGCAGTGAGAGCACCTTTAGCCTGATCCAGTATTGGCACCAAAAGTAACATCTTACCTGATCGAGGACAGAGAACCAGGTACCTCCTGAAAGGCTATCCAGCATAACTTGGATCTTTGGTATCGGGTGTCGATCAGATACTGACTTTTGGTTTAGTTCCCGGTTATCACAGCAGAGTCTCAATGTACCATTCTTCTTCATAACACAGACAATAGGAGAGGAATAAGACTACTTCAACTTTTGGACTCAACCTCTGTTGATTAGATCTTGTAAATACTCTTTCACTTCACGGTGTAATGGTTTTGGCACCAACATGTAACTTTTGGTTACTGGGGTCGTGTCTTTCAAATTAATTTTCAACTGCAACGATGTAATACAGCCTATATCAGAGTCATCTTTAGAGAATGCATGACACTCTTCTCTCAGCATCTGTTTTGCTACCGCTAGATCTTCAGCACACAAGTGCTACAAGGGTACTGGGGGATCCCAGGATCCCGAGCTGGGTAGTGCAATTTCCTTCCCTGGGCTACTCCAGTTCCTTGGTGGGGGGACTGAATTCACAGAAGAACATTGGGTGGGTCTCACACTGGCTGGATAAACCACTTTGACGGTTTCAATGTGACCTAACACAGTCTTTGGATCCAGTCTAATTTCGTGTTTCGTGGTATTCATCACCGGCACTGTCACTCAGGCAAACCCACCATTAGGAATTGTAAGCACAGTCTCACCTTGAACTAGGCCTTCTGGAAGTTCAGAGGAGTCTTTTGTCACGAACGGTCTCTTCTGGAGTTTTCTTCCCGGTTCCAACCAGACTCCACACCTCACTCCCACCATTTGGTTTGCAGGGATGATGGTTGGATGCAGGCCTACCTTGACTTCTTTCAGGTCCATTGTATTCTGTGCATTCTTTATACTCCATTAATCAAGTTTTTGCCACAGCATTGGGTATACTATCAGTGTCCCTGACTTGTGTTTTGTGATGACCTCATTGATTACATTATAACCCATGATAGGATCCTCGGCCACGTTCTGATCACTGGTCACGAGAAAAGGTAGCAAAAGCTCAATGGCGTTGCTGTTCTTCGTGGCCCTGAGTTGGATAGTCACTTCCACCCAGCCTATGAAAGGAATTTGGGTCTGGTTGACGGCTTTGCCATGGAGGTCCACTGGTCCTAAGAGTTCCCTTAGCGACCGGAGGCAGGTATGTGACAGGTAGCACCTTCTCCATTCTTCATTTAAAAGGCTCGCTTGGGCTCCTGTATCCCATCGTGCTTTTACCAGGAGTCCCTCTAGCTGGCACTGTACTATTATTATTTTTATAGCACCATTTATTCCATGGCGCTTTACATGTGAGGAGGGGTATACATAGTAAAAACAAGTACAATAATCTTAAACAATACAAGTCACGACTGGTACAGTAGGAGAGAGGAACCTGCCCACGAGGGCTCACAATCTACAAGGGATGGGTGAGAATACAGTAAGTGAGGGTAGAGCTGGTCGTGCAGTGGTTTGGTCAATTAGTGCAGGTTGTAGGCTTGTCGGAAGAGGTAGGTCTTCAGGTTCTTTTTGAAGGTGCACATGTGAAGCATCGTGCCCCTTTGCTCAGGAAGCAGAGAGCCTGTTTTTGCTGTGGTAAAACTGGTCATTATGTTAATACTTGTCCTCTGCTATCTAAGAAAAGCGCAACGGCGGAAAAATTACTAAGCTCAGAGGGTGTGGATGAGGCCAATCTGAGCTTATGCATATCCTCCCTTGTGGTTTCTCAATGCATGTGCAGCACCCCAGAGTCCTGGTCGTTGCAGTAACGTCGCTCTGCCGCTAAGGGGAGTGATGTTACATCTGATTGCACTAAAGGAGTTCACCTGATCAGGTAACACTTACATTACACTTCACACTCCGGCCACCAGGGGGAGTGGTTCTGTTCTATCTAGTAGGCCACTCCTCACACTCTGGTAAAACTGGGGGTTGGACAGGAAGACAGAGAGAAGTAACTGGGAAGAGCCAGAGAGAGGACCTGTCAGGGATGGGATCCTGACAGAATCCTAAGAAAGGAAAAGAAGCGAAGTTTATTGTGCCGAGTGAGAAAAGCAGGAATACAGTAAAGAGGCAATAGGACCAGAAGGAGTTATGCTGTAAGACCGAGGCAACATCCTTCTGAGGCGCAAACAGTCGGTGGCCGGAACGCCGATAAAGTAAGAGACTTTAAGCAATACTTCAAACCACGGCAGGACAGCCAATTATAGGTTGGCTGCCTCACACATATCACCTCAGCAGACAACGGAGGCAGCTGCGGGAGAGGGGCGACTCTAGAGTCCCAGAATAACTCCAGGCCTACCCCGTCATACGGGTGCGTCCTGCCATATCATCTGGGGGACGGAGAGGACGAGCATCAGAGACAGACAGAAGCAGTTGTGAGGACTATCCCGGGGTGCTCAGCAGGGAAGGACTACAACACACAGGCGCTAGAAGGTAGACGCTGATTCCCACCTGTGAAGGGGACTCCTGATGTGCCATCGGACCGGCTGGACTTGCGCAGCCCTGTTAACCGTATTCCGGATTGAGGACTCAGAAGCCTTCAGTAAAGAGGTAAAGAGACTGCAACCTGGTGTCCTCGTTATTGACCGCGACCGGCACTACACCGCACCATAACATCAGCCCCATACCACCACCTTTCATTGTGCGCCCCTCAGCAGGGTCACGGGCCGGGTCTAGCCACCATGACAACCCCAGAGCAGAGACTCAGAGGCCCGGTACCGGGTACCCCTCGGCCCTGCGGCAGTGGGGGCGCTACATATGCTCCCTGCCAAAGTTATGGTCGCTGGCAGAGAGCTGCCTATCACTGTGTTTGTGGATAGTGGTTCTGCCACTAATCTCATTGATGAGGAGTTTGCATGTACAGCCGGTTTCAGGATCGAAAAACTGCCTCATCCTATCCGGGTGGTCACCATCAATGCCGCTCTTCTCCCACAGGGGGGAGGTTACTGAGTTTGTGGCTGAAGTTAAACTCCACATTGGGGTCCTACATGCGGAGCAAGTTACATGTAAGGTGCTCAGTAATCTTCCTGCTCAAATGGTTCTGGGTTTTCCATGGTTGGCTATGCACAACCCGGTGATTGACTGGAAAACTCAGGACATCATCCAGTGGAGCGGATTCTGCCAGGAGAATTGCCTGGCCACGTGTGTGTCCGCTGTGTCTCCTAGTATTCTTGAGTCTCTGCTGGATTTCGCAGATGTGTTTTCTGAGAAGGGTTTTTCAGAATTGCCACCACATCGTCCCTATGACTGCGCTGTTAGGCTAAAACCAAAGGCCAAATTGCCGAAAGCTAGGATGTTTAACATCTCTGGTCCTGAGAGGCAAGCTTTAAAAGACTACATCGCTGAGAGTCTGAGCAAAGGGCCCATCAGGCCTTCATCCTCGCCTGTGGCAGCGGGGTTTTTCTTCGTTAAGAAGAAAGATGGCGGATTACGCCCGTGTCTGGTTTTCAGGGAGTTAAACCAGATTACGGGTCGTGATCCATACCCTATGCCGCTGATACCTGATCTGTTCAATCAGGTGGCTGGTGCTAGGTGGTTCTCTAAGCTTGACCTCAGGGGGGCGTACAACCTCATAAGAGTCCGTCAAGGGGATGAGTGGAAAACGGCTTTTAATACTCCTGAGGGTCATTTTGAAAATCTGGTGATGCCATTTTGTTTGACAAACGCGCCTGCTGTTTTTCAGCATTTCATAAACGATGTGTTCTCTCATGTCATGGGAAAATTCGTTGTGTACCTTGATGACATTCTCATCTATTCATGCGACCGTGATACTCATTTAGAGCATGTTAGGCAGGTGTTACAGCTGCTCAGAGAGAATAAGCTCTATGCTAAACTGGAGAAATGTGTATTTACGGTTCAGGAGTTGCCTTTCTTGGGTTATATTGTGTCCGCTTCAGGGTTTAAAATGGACGCCGCTAAGGTGCAAGCGGTGCTGCGTTGGGAACGGCCTGATAACCTAAAAGCGCTCCAGCGGTTCCTGGGGTTTTCTAACTATTATAGAAAGTTTATTAAAAAAATTTCTATCATTGCTAAACCGCTCACTGACATGATAAAAAAAGGTACCGATTTCTCCGCCTGGTCTGAGGCTGCTGTGCGCGCATTCGAGTTTCTGAAAAACAGTTTTGCTTCTGCTCCCATTCTGGTGCAACCGGATGTATCGAAACCATTTACCATGGAAGTCGATGCATCTGAGGTTGGAGTGGGGGCGGTGCTGTCTCAAGGCTTATCCTTGAGCGACTTGCGTCCATGCGCCTATTTCTCCTATTTCTCCTAGAAACTGTCGCCCGCCGAACGTAACTACGATATCGGCAACAGGGAGTTGTTGGCTATCAAGTTGGCTTTTGAGGAATGGCGACACTTTTTGGAGGGGTCGGTTCACCAGGTTACTGTTATTACATAACATAAGAATCTGCTGTATTTGGAGTCAGCCAAGCGTCTGTCCCCCAGGCAGGCTCGCTGGGCATTGTTTTTCACGCGGTTCAACTTTTTTGTCACTTACCGACCTGGGTCTAAAAACACTAAGGCGGATGCTTTGTCCAGGTGTTTTCCGGGGGGAGAACCTCGGGAAGAACTGGTACCCATCCTCCAAAAGGGTGTAGTGGTCTCGGCTCTCACAACCGAGGTTGAGGCTGAGATTGCCGAGGCTCAGGAGGAGGTACCACCTGAGCTTCCCGTTAACAAATCGTTTGTACTGCTCCATCTTCACCTAAAGGTGTTGGCAGAACATCATGATGCTGTCCTGGATGGCCACCCAGGGGATAGGGGTACTTTGGAGTTGGTGTCGCGTCGGTTTTGATGGCCCAAAATCCGACAGGACGTGGTCTCATACGTGTCAGCATGCACCACGTGCGCTAGAGCTAAGACGCCCCGCTCCCGTCCTGCTGGCACACTACTTCCTCTCGAGGTACCCAGTAGGCCATGGACGGAGATCTCCATGGATTTTATCACAGACTTGCCCTCCTCAGCTGGGAACACGGTCATCTTGGTGATTGTTGATCGATTCTCAAAAATGTCGCACTTTGTGTCTTTGCCTTCATTGCCTAACGCTAAGACTCTGGCTCAGGTATTTGTGCAGGAGGTGGTCAGACTTCACGGGGTCCCGTCTGACATCGTGTCTGATAGGGGTACTCAGTTTGTGGCTAAATTTTGGAAAGCTTTTTGCTCACGGCTGGGGATCAAGTTGTCGCATTCTTCGGCATTTCATCCTCAGTCAAATGGTCAGACCAAGCCTTTGGCTGAGTTTGCCATAAATAATCACCGCCAGGAATCTTCTGGGGAGTCTCTGTTCTTTTGTGTTTACGGGCACCATCCTCAATTTTGTACTTTGAGTCAGGGGGGCTCTTCCGGCGTCCCGGAGGAGGACCTGTTAGGAGCACAACTGTCTTCCGTCTGGAGGAAAGTGAAACAGCATCTGTTGAGCGTGGGTGCAAGGTACAAACATGTGGCTGACAATAGACGTGTGCCAGGTCCGGACCTGAGTGTGGGTGACTGGGTGTGGTTGTCCACAAAAAACATACGACTCAAGATACCATCCTTTTAAGTTGGGTCCTAGGTTTATTGGTCCGTTTAGGGTCGCCGCCATCATTAACCCGGTTGCCTACCGATTGGAGCTCCCTACGGTGTATAGGATTCACAACGTGTTCCACAGATCGTTATTAAAAAAGGTGGTGGGTTCTGTGGATGCGGCGCCGATGCCTCCTCCAGTCTTGGTGGATGGCAGTTTGTAGTTTGAAGTCTCCAAGGTGGTTGACTCTCAAGTGGTGCGCTGCACGTTACAGTACCTGGTACACTGGTGTGGTTTTGGGCCGGAGGAGAGGTCTTGGGTACCAGCCTCGGATATACATGCGGACCGGCTAGTCAGTATGTTTCACCGCCGCCATCCGGACAAGCCGGGTCCTATAAGTCGTGAGGGCCCTGGGGTCCCTCGTAGAAGGCGGGGTACTGTCATGTCGGACGCTGTTCACACTAGGGCGTCCAACAGACAGCGGTAATTCCTCATTCGTCCACTATATGCTCAGTGGCGCCGGCTGGATTGATCCAGATTTTCCGGGGTTAATCTGGCTGGTACTCGGGTTGGAGGCTTAGTCACGCGCACTGCCTTTAAATAGTTTTGCTGGGCTTTGGGCGTCGCCGATTATAGCTTGTGTCTTGTGCCTGGTGATCTCGGTTCGGTGGTGGTCTTGGAGAGGAAATATCGTATCTGGTGGTGTATTATCCTTTGTCATATTTCTCCTTCCTATATTTGTGTTTTGTTTTGCCCTGTGCACATTATAGTGTCTTCCTTAGTGTGTATGCGGCGTGTTGACTTTTTAGTTTTCCCTGACTGTGCTTTCTGTAGGGGTTGGTGTGAGGGCTTATCACTGGGTGGTGGGTGGAGGTTTCAGCTTAGTTCTGAAGCAGGAATCAGGGAGAGGCCTGGCGGCCCAGACATGCACACCTTCAGTGTAAACTCTGGGAGAGGGACAGACAGGGTTTCCCTAGCCTGAGGGATATTGCAGGGGCCCGGGTAATCAGTTGTAGTCTACCCAGTATTCCCGTGACAGGATTACCCCGAGGCAGCGAGCTTGTGGGACTGGGGAGAGTGGGCAGCCGTTTACTGTAATGGATAGGTCCATTGGGGAGGTCGCGAGAGATGGGGAAAGATGATGAATTCTGTTTTGTCCATGCTAAGTTTTAGAAATCTAGCAGAGAAAAAGGATGAAATAGCGGACAGACATTAAGGGATTCTGATTAGTAGGGTGGTGATATCTGGTCCAGAGATGTAGTTCTGTGTGTCATCAGCATAGAGGCGATACTGAAAGCCGTGAGATTCTATGAGCTGTCCCAGGCCAAAGGTGTAAATGGAGAAGAGCAGGGGCCCTAGGACTGAACCTTACGGGACTCCAACAGATAGGGGGCAAGGTGAGGAGGTGGTGTGTGAGTAGGAGACACTGAATGTCTGTTCAGTTAGGTATGATGAGATCCAGGATAGGGACAAGTCTGTGATGCCAAGGGATGAGAGGGTCTGTAATAATAGGGAATGGTCCACTGTGTCAAAGGCAGAGCACAGGTCCAGAAGGAGTAGGACAAAGTAGTGTTGCTTGCTCTTGGCAGTTAATAGGTCATTGGTGACCTTAGTTTTGGAAGTTTCAGTGGAGTGGTGTGACCGGAAGCTAGATTGGAAGCGGTTGAAGAGGGAGCAGGAAGAGAGATGGGAGGACAGTTCAAGATGGACGTGTTGTTCCAGTAGTTTTGAGGCATAGGGGAGAAGTGATATAGGGCGATAGCTAGATACAGAGGATGGGTCAAGAGAGGGCTTTTTGAGGATAGGTGTGATTGAGGCATGTTTAAAGCTTGAGGGGAAAAGACCAGTTAGTGATAGGTTCAAGAGATAGGTAAGGGTTGGGATGAAGACTGTGGCGAGGTTTGGGAGGAAGTGGGATGGGATCGGGTCAAGTGCACAGGTGGTAAGATGCGATATTGAGAGTATAGTGGAGAGTTGATCTGTAATGGTGGAGAAGTTGGTTTTGGAGGTGGAGGGCTGGACAGTTGGGAGGAAGGGCTCTGGGGGTTGTCAACCAAAACTGTCTTTGATGTTATCAATCTTCTGCTTGAACAATGAGGCAAAGTCTTCAGCTGAGATGAATGGGGAGGGTGGAGATGCTGGGGGACAGAGGAGAGAATTGAAGGTGTTGAATAACTGTTTAGGGTTAAGAGACAAGGAGGATATGATACATGAGAAGTAGGTTTGCTTAGCTGTGGCGAGTGTGGCCTTGAAAGTAGTGAGGGACTGTTTGAATGCGATGAAGTGCCCGTTGGAGTGGGATCTTTTCCATCTTTGCTCAGCAGCCCTGGAAGCTCGCCTCAGTTCTTTGGTCAGGCTATTGTGCTTTGGTAAGTATGAGAGGGGCATCAGATTCCAAAGCTATTGTGGTGTTATATACTGTAGAGCAGCAGCGGCATCCGCATTGTGTAGGGAACTTATGTCTGTAAGAGGGAGGAGGGATTCAGAGAGTGAGTGTAGATCAAGATGTTTAAGATTTCTGCAAGGGTGTGCAAGTTTGTGGGTTGGGGATTGTAGACAAAGAGTGGAGAGGGAAGAGAATGTGAGTAGGTTGTGGTCAGATAGAGGAAGAGGGGAGTTAGAGAGGTTAGATAGGGAGCAGAGGTGGGTGAAGATGAGGACCAGTGTGTGGCCATCTTTGTGGGTGGCTGCAGAAGACCATTGAGTGAGGTCAAAGGAGGAAGTGAGAGATAGAAGTTTAGTGGCAGCTGAGAGGGAAGTGTCAATGGGGGTGTTGAAGTCGCCCAAGATGATAATAAGGATGTCAGTGGAGAGGAAATGAAGTAGCCAGGTGGTGAAGTGGTCAAAGAAGGTGGTGGCTGGCCCTGGGGGCGGTAAATGACAGCCAGTTGGAGGTTGGAGGGGGAGTAGATGTGCAGCGCCCCAGAGTCCTGGTCGTTGCAGTACTGTGGCTCCGCCACTATGGGGAGCTATGGTGCGTCTGATGGCACTGAAGGAGTTCATCTGACCAGGTATCACAGACACCAATACATTTCACAGCTGGGCCTCCGGGGGGAGCTAAGGGTTCTATTCATTAGGCCACTCCCCACCATAGTGGGTAAACTGGGGGTCAGGCAGGAAGTTAGATCAGAAAGCTGACTGGGTTGGAACCAGGCAACACCTTGTGGCAGAGGGTGTTGTGGGGGAAGATACAGTAGGGTCTCTGTCAGGGGTGGGATCCTGACAGAGGCTTGGCAACTTGAACGAACGTAACGGGACCGCGCCTGCTCCGGGTAGCGGCGGTGCCCAAGGAAGGACTAGAAGCGAGATAGATTGTGCTGAGTGAGAAACGAGATCAAGCGAAAGGAGAAATACCAGTAGGGGTCGTGCTGTAAGACCGGAGCAACACCCTACTGAGGCGCACTACCGGTGGCCGGAACGCCGAGGGAGTATCATAACATTCAGCTTCAAGCAATACTCTAAACAGCGGCAGGACAGTCAGTCTGAGGCGGGCTGTCTAACTTAAATCACCTATGCAGTCTTGGGGGGCAACTTGTGGAGAGGGGCGACTCTAGGGTCCCGGAAGAGCTCCGAGCCTACCCATCATACGGGTGCCGTCCCAACCAGAACAACAGGGAGGGACGGAGGATTAGAAGAACATAATTTAATCGAGTTGTGAGGGAACTTAAGAAACAGACACAACGGTTGTGGGGACTTTCCGTAAGCACAGCAGGGAAGGACCACAACACATAGCGCTAGAAGGAAGGCACCGATTTCCACCTGTGAGGAGAACTCCGGAGGTGCCATTGGACCGGCCGGACTTGCGCAGCCTGGTGAACCGTATTCCGGACTGAGGACCCAGAGATCTTCAGTAAAGAGGTAAAGAGACTGCAACCTGGTGTCCTCGTTATTTACTGCACCGCACCACTACAGCCTCACCCCCATCTACATCATCCGCTCCTAGTAATCCCTTCCGCGCCCCATGGCAGGGTCACGGACCGGGGCCTAGCCGCCGTGACAACCCCAGAGCAGAGACTCAGAGGCCCGGTACCGGGTACCCCTCGGCCCTGCGGCAGTGGGGGCGCTACAACTTGGCGTCACGAACAGGATCTACTTAAGCCTGAAGAATCAGGTCATGTGTGCCTTGGAACTGTGATTTGTTGTGCTTGGACTGTACTATATTGAGAGACTGTGTGCTGCGCCATTTGCCGCCAAAACCCGCCGCCATTGCAGCGCTGAGGAGAGCGCAGGAAGAGAAGAGGGGCGTGAAGTGGGCGTAGGGAAGCTGGAGAGCGCGAACAGTAATGGCCGCCCAGTCTAAGTATTTCTGCACCGTGAGGACGTGTCCGTCAGCAGCAGAGATCCGCCTCCTAATCCTCAATGGAGGGCGGAGACCGAGAAAACGACACCGCCCACGAAGGAGAGAGCGGGAAAAAGACCAGGAAGTGACCCACGTGGAGGACGCTATGGCCAGCAGCTCCGAACCCGACAGTGGGGTTGAAGTAGAAGTCTCCCCCAACTACCCGGATGAGCCCAGCAGCCCGTTCTCCGGGGACAGCACTGAACTTCTGCGGGTCGAGATGGAGAGCCTGATCGACCAACTCCTCCAACTGAACAGGAAGGCCCAGGCTCCGCACCAGGCAGCGCCGGAAGAAGGTCCTCAGGCGTCGGATCCTGCACCGTTACCGGAGCAACCGCTGGGATCCTCGCCGACACCGCCGGAAGAACCCGCCGCGGAGGAGGAACCTGCATCGGCTGGTGAGTCCGCCGACCCCGTCCCGCTGGCCGAGGGTTTGCTGGTGGGTCCCGTAGCAGCACCACCTCTCCTGGGAACCCATAGACTCCAGCGCTTGCTACCATGGGAGGAAGCCACGGGCATGGAACACCGTATGCGAGCCCCAATCACCCCTACTCCATTGCTGTGTGAGGTCCACGCGGAGCGCACAGTGTGCCGCTGGGTGAATCCCGGACCCAATCTTATGGGGTTCCCCGGGGTGGAGACCCAAGAGGGGGAGATGGTACAGGCCCTAAGCTGGGAGGAATATCGGGTCCAGCTAGAACAACAGTGGAAAGAGGAGGAGAAAACACACCAGGCCGGGCGGGAGGCCCACCATCAAAAAGACTTGGCGGTCAAGGACCGGGCCCGCAAGGACCCCACCACTCACCAGGCCCCGCGCAGGCAGGGCATTGTAGTAGATTTTAAGCTCCGTGGAGGCTGGGGCTTCATTAAAGAGCCGGGATTATACGCAGAAATCTTTGTCAACCGCCGGGATGTCGAGTCTCATCTTAGAGAGGGCCACCCTGACCGGGACCTCTACCCGGGGGACAGCGTTACCTACACCAGGCACCTTGGTGAGAAGGGGTGGTTTGCGTTAAACGTTTATAAGAGGAAGCCGACAGAATCCCCGACCAAGGTGCCAGCAAAACCGTCCCCTGTGGCCAAGGTGCTGCCTTGTGGTTGGCCCACGACCACAGCCCAGACCACCGTGGTCACTCCGGCTGGTACACTTGTGAAGACCACGACCTGCAGTATTACTACCACCACCGCTGTGGTGGCTAAGGAGGCGCCTTCCCAGGTGACCAGTGTTCCTGCTGTGCCAGAGCAGAAGACGGTGGGTACACAGACCCCCAGATGGGACAACACTCCCCCTTATGTAGTAGCAGGTGGTGCGCAATATCCTGCGGGGTTGCCTCCACCGGTGCTGCCGCCTGCGTGGTTCCAGTAAGAAAGACGAGTAAGCATAGTGCTTTAAAGATGTACATAGTTTTTAACTGTTGGTTCGTTGTTTTCTGATTTTTGCTACTGAACCCGTCCAGGGTTAACTCTTAAGGGGATCCTTCTGTGGACCTGGGATCCCTATTGTTTTGCTTTTGTTTGATTTTTCTAAAGTTTTATTTGCACAAGTTTCTAGAACTGCTGAAATCATGAACAGTGCATGATCCGAACTTCTTGTACATAGTTTGCACCTTATTAAAGGCGCTCCCTACTGGTTTTACTTAAAGAAGGACTCTTTGTGAAGATACCACACTGGAACCTTTGCTGAGTATGGACTGGTAGCTTGAGAAGGCGTGCTACCTCACAGAGACTTGGTCCCCTCTTAAAGGGGATGTTCATTTGTTGCGCTTAAACTGTGATATTGCTTTAAGACCGGAAGCAATAATGTCTTGACCAACGAACGTGATGATAATGTTTATATGAGAGAGTTATATGTATTTAATTAGTTAATTGTGAAGAAATACTGATGACATTCTCTGAGAAGAAAGAGGTGAAAGATAGAAGAAGGATGCAGTGGGCCGTAGGGATAGATGCGGTGTCCAGCATGTATGATAGAGAGAAAGATAATGAGAAGGCTTAATGTTCAATAGAAAATGTTTTAATAATGCTGATAGATAGTTAGGATAGAAGGTAAACCCTGAGTCCTCATAGGAGTCATGTAGAGATGGCTCAGTGCTCTTAAACTGAAAGTAATGTTATGTTCTATACTGTGTATAGTAGTGAAAAGGCAGTAGGCCCTGGCTGAACGGGGCGGTCCTGTAACCGAAAGGAGAGGCAGTAGGTCTGGTGCCGATAGGACAGGCGGTCCTGCAGATTTAAAGAAGGAGAATGAGAAAGTTAAATTACCTTATAATGTGATTATAGGAAGGTCTTTAGTGGATAAAGAGTGTATGTCCTTAAAGGCGATGTTAAATTATTGTCCAACAATTTTGCACTTAGTAGAATACCCGGTTGGGTAACAGGAGTTATTTATAGCCTGTAATTTATAATGTTAACCATGTTTGTAACGTTCAAGTGTCCTTACCTCCCATAAAGGGAAGCCTGTTCAAGTATACTTATTGTTATTGCACTCAACAAAACTGTATGTCTTTTTGCTAACTTGTATTGTTGTTTTCTTCCCAGTCCCGGAGTACTGTGTTTAACCAGGGGGGAGTGCAGCGCCCCAGAGTCCTGGTCGTTGCAGTACTGTGGCTCCGCCACTATGGGGAGCTATGGTGCGTCTGATGGCACTGAAGGAGTTCATCTGACCAGGTATCACAGACACCAATACATTTCACAGCTGGGCCTCCGGGGGGAGCTAAGGGTTCTATTCATTAGGCCACTCCCCGCCATAGTGGGTAAACTGGGGGTCAGGCAGTAAGTTAGATCAGAAAGCTGACTGGGTTGGAACCAGGCAACACCTTGTGGCAGAGGGTGTTGTGGGGGAAGATACAGTAGGGTCTCTGTCAGGGGTGGGATCCTGACAGAGGCTTGGCAACTTGAACGAACATAACGGGACCGCGCCTGCTCCGGGTAGCGGCGGTGCCCAAGGAAGGACTAGAAGCGAGATAGATTGTGCTGAGTGAGAAACGAGATCAAGCGAAAGGAGAAATACCAGTAGGGGTCGTGCTGTAAGACCGGAGCAACACCCTACTGAGGCGCACTACCGGTGACCGGAACGCCAAGGGAGTATCATAACATTCAGCTTCAAGCAATACTCTAAACAGCGGCAGGACAGTCAGTCTGAGGCGGGCTGTCTAACTTAAATCACCTATGCAGTCTTGGGGGGCAACTTGTGGAGAGGGGCGACTCTAGGGTCCCGGAAGAGCTCCGAGCCTACCCGTCATACGGGTGCCGTCCCAACCAGAACAACAGGGAGGGACGGAGGATTAGAAGAACATCATTTAATCGAGTTGTGAGGGAACTTAAGAAACAGACACAACGGTTGTGGGGACTTTCCGTAAGCACAGCAGGGAAGGACCACAACACATAGCGCTAGAAGGAAGGCACCGATTTCCACCTGTGAGGAGAACTCCGGAGGTGCCATTGGACCGGCCGGACTTGCGCAGCCTGGTGAACCGTATTCCGGACTGAGGACCCAGAGATCTTCAGTAAAGAGGTAAAGAGACTGCAACCTGGTGTCCTCGTTATTTACTGCACCGCACCACTACAGCCTCACCCCCATCTACATCATCCGCTCCTAGTAATCCCTTGCGCGCCCCACGGCAGGGTCACGGACCGGGGCCTAGCCGCCGTGACAACCCCAGATCAGAGACTTAGAGGCCCGGTACCGGGTACCCCTCGGCCCTGCAGCAGTGGGGGCGCTACAGATGCGCACAGTATGCACCTCAAAGGAAGGGAGAGTAGCAGAGGGTGGCAGTGGGATTGGGGTGAAGGAACAGTTATCTGACAGGAGAAAACCAACTCCTCCAGCATGGTTGCTGCTGGGGCGGGGCGTCTGGGAAAGGTGGAATCCACCATAGGAAATTGCAGCAGGGGAGGCTGTGTCAGAAGGGGTGAGCCAGGTTTCGGTGATGGCGAGGTAGGAAAGTTTGGTAGCAACAAAAAGATCATGAATGTAGGAAAGCTTGTTGCAGACAGAGCGAGCATTCCACAGACCTCTGTATATAGCACCTTTCACCAATTAGGCTGATGAGGCTATCTTTACTGATCGAGGAATCCTCCTAGATGTATGACGTTAGACCTCCGCACTGGGCATTAAGTAACTGATGCCCCTGTGTCTCTTGCAGCTGTTGTAGATGGGAACACACTTGAGGATAGTGCTGACACAGCTGTTTTTCCTCATGCGCCATTCTGGGGGTTGATGGGATTTGGATTTGCTTCTGGGGCCTCCTCTGTGTTGCGGTTACCAGTCGCCCTGCACTAGCAACCTCCTGTCTTTTAACCCAAACAACCGTGACCATTGGCATTCCTTGGCATAATGTCCTTCCTCACCACATCTTAAACAGTGGACTTATACCGCACTCTGATTTGATGAAGGGCATGCCTCACAAGCCGGGTATCTTCTTTTTTGGAACCCACTCCTGGGTTTGAGAGATACAGATTCTGGCATGGAACAAAGCAACTCTTTTACCTCCATCAGTTCAGCTCGCAGTTCTATTACTTCTTCCCAGTCAGCTCTGGCTGTCCTCCCTTTTGTTGATGGTTTAAGGTTCACTCTCAGCGGTGGTACTGGAGGGTCTTCATCATGATATTTGGACTGGCACCCGGAGGTCTCCAACTTCAGCTGACTCATTTTGGTTGTTTTAGGAGCTGAGTCCTTCTTTAACTTCTGTTCGCTCTCTGACTCCAAACTAGCTGCCTCATTCATTTTTTCGACTAGGACTTCGTCCAGAATGTCAGGATCTTCTAGGTACTGTTTCAGCTGTAACTTAATATCTTTGCTGATTAAGCCTGTTCCCAACGATCTCAAGATCTTCTTCTGGACTAGCCCAGCATCAAACTTCTCCTCCACCCCTACATCTCTGCATGCAAACACCATTCTATCCTTAAGTTTAAAATCCAGCGAAAAAGAAGTTAAACCGCACCCTATAAACATACAGCCTCTATGGGCATATGGGCAGTTTGATATGTTGTTCTAAGCTGGGATTTGGATATAAGAGCGATCAGGGTTAGTGGATCTATGTTAGATTAGATGATGTTACGATTGCTACTCTAATTGAAGTTTTTTATGTTGTTATATATGTATACTTGTTCTCATGTGTTTTTCTATTGTTGTGCTGTATCCCTATTGGTGTTTGGTTAATTAGGGGGTGGTACTAAAGGTATATAACGATGGTTGGAATGTTATGTACTGTGCTTGATAAAGGTCTTCTGACCGAAACGTCGCCGCAGGAGGCAGAATAAAATGTAAGCTATCTTTTTCACTGTCCATTGTGGCGCTGTCTTTTTGATTATCCTTAAGTTTAAGCGCTCTGAACAAGAAAATTTGGGGTGATTCATTTTTGTTCTGTGAGATGTTAATGAGTTGGTGGAACAATTCTGAAGGACTCTCTTCTTTATATTGTCCTTTTAAAATCATCTTCAACTGTGGTAGGTTCAATTGACTTTTAAGCTCTAGCATACTGCGGAGGTTCAGTCCTGGGCTGATCGCTCTCACCACCATGATTTCATCTGGCTGGTAGCCTTTCAATAATCATGCATCGATCTGGTGCAACAGGTTCATACAAGATAGTTACTCTTTCTGCTCACACTCTCCAATCTATCCCAGGATCTTGAACTCTCTCCTTATGGTGATTTGTGATGTTGGAGAGTACTGTTTTCCTAATTTATCAAACCCAAGCAAGTTAAAGGTTCTGTCAGAGTCTGTCACACGTTCAGAGGGTTGGGTAGATTTCTGCAGGGCTGTTGTTAAGGCTTTGAATTGTTCTTTCAATTCCTGTAGTTCTGTCTGCGGAAGGAAATTACCGTTCTTGGCAATTGGTGCCGCCCCTTCATCTTTCAATTTCACTATATCACATATGGGGTGTATCTATATATGATACCCCTAAGGTTCTCAAAATATAACACCTAAATCAGCCAGGAGACCTATTGATGTACTATATAACCTAAAACATAGCTTTTAATAAATAATGTTAAAATATGACATGGATAATAACAATAAAGTGCAAAAAAGTGCTCATGTGACCTGTGCCAAATTAAAAATTGGTTTGATCTCACCCAATAGTCCAATCTCTTTTTTTCTCCTTTTTTCCGGGAGCATCCAACAATATTTTCGGGGGAGGGGGGGATTAAAGTATTTCTATCCTACCCCAGTCGTGCCCCTGTGTAGCTCCCGCCCTGACAAGGGCAGTCCCCAAGTCAGTCTAAAGTTTTGTACCCACCAAAAATAATGTACCCTTCCCTACGCGTTTCCTCTCCCATAGGGGAGAATCATCAGGGGAACTAAAAAATATATGTGGGATATTATTGTCCAGAGAGAGTCCCTGCATCCGCTGGTAACTCCCGTGTCCAGAATTCCCAGTAGTGGGATCAGACCTGTAGTGGGGTGAGCTGCGGGGCCCAGTGCTTCCACTTAAATAGATTATCATGTGGACTCGGCGTCCTACCTCACTTCCGGTTACTCCTATGTTTCCATAACACCATTATCGTTTCCCACAGTCAAGGCAACATATAAACAAATCCGCCTCCCTCTGTTTGGGGGGTGTGTGTCACGCTGTATTTATTTCCACACTTTCATCACTTGCCCCATACCGGTATATTTTTATCCCTCCGGTTCATTCCGGGCGTCTGTGCACACAGTACTTCCGTTCCCCTGTGTCTCGCCGTTGATTTCCAAAGCGGCGAGGACTGTGTGTTGTTTTTCTCCTTCCCCCAACGCTACAGCGCTCTCTTTCTGCGCACGCGTCCATTTCTCATTTCCCCAACGCTGCAGCGCTCTCCTTCTGCGCACGCGTCTATTTCTCCCTCTCCTGACGCTACAGCGCTCTCCTTCTGCGCACGCGTCTGTTTCTCCTTCTCCTGACGCTACAGCGCTCTCTTCTGCGCACGCGTCTGTTTTTACCAATCATTCTCCCTGTGTTACCCATGCAAGCTATACGCTGCATGTGTCCCACTCCTTCACATCTAATGCCCATGCGAACGGACCAAATTATGGCGTGCAAACCAAATGTGGGTACCCCACTTCACGACATATTCTCTGTGGCTGCTGACATTACAAGGGGGAGGGAAGGGAGAAAAGGGGGAAAGAAGAGGAGGAGGGGGAAAGGAGGGGGGAGGGGAAAGGGAAATGAGGGGGGGAAAAAATCCCTACTCATATTGATTTTTTATATATTGCCATATTCACACTGGTTTTTTATATATATATAAAGAAGAGACGTACCAAGTGGTCCCTAACTATATGTAGCCCTATATCATCTAAGGTAGATAATAATAGTCTCATCCTTTTTTCTTTTTTTCTTTTTTTCACTGCAATGGGTATATAGAATATAATGGAAGAGGGTCCCCACTTGCTATTATCCATATATAAAATTTACAAGAAAATCTCTGTTTCAAACTACACATAATGTGAGCCAGAGACTAATATTACAAATGTAGCAATGGCCACTATTTGTTCCAAGGTCATAATAGACCAATTACACACTGTTTTCTTGGCCAGGATACCTCTCAAAGGACCAGAAACTCTACCTCCAACGTTTATTATTTCCTCCGAAAATATAGCCCCCTATGCCACCCAGGGTCAATTGGAGCCAAAACAAGAGAACAAAAACCCCAACTTGAGTAGGCAAAGGTAGATGAGTAGGAAACTAGGGGGGGGGGGGGGGGGTGTGGGGGGAGGGAAAAGGGGGTTCATAAAAAGCACTTGTAACTCAATTGCTCATTTAAGCCTCGGGGATGACAGGTATCCAAGCGAAAAATCCATCTCGCTTCCTTTTGTAGCAAGATCCTATCAAAGTCACCCCCTCTCCTTGGCCGTTTTACCTTTTCAATTCCCCTAAACTGTATAACCTTCAGGTCCCCATTATGTATTCCATTCACGTGTCGGGCAACAGATGTATCTCTCTTATTGCGAATGTCCCCCACGTGTTCACCTATTCTCCTCCTGAATTCTCTGATGGTTTTTCCAACGTAGCCCATGCCGCAGCTGCAAGTGATGTAATAAACAATGCCCTTAGTTTTGCAATTAATAAAATCTCTGATCTCAAAAGACCTATCTGGGCCCTCAAACCTCTTACATACCGATATATGCTCACAGGCTACACAATTGCCACATCTATAGCTTCCTTGTACTCTACCTGGTAACCACATGCTGTCCGTTGTGGGCGTAACAAAATGACTATGCACCAGGCGATCACCTATTGTTTTACTCTTCCTATAGGTGATTTGCGGTCTCTTCCCCACAAAATCTTTAATGTCCTCGTCCATTTGGAGTATACCCCAGTATTTTTCAATGATTTCTCTCACCATTGGGGCCCCGTTATCATAAGTACATATGAGTCTTGCCCTACCATCTAATTCCTCATCTTTTCTTTTTGGTATCATTAATTCTCTCCTCTCCTTTTGGTTGGCGTTTTTGAAGGCTTCTCTGAGTATTCTATCAGGATAACCCTTTGTCAAAAATCTCTGGCGAAGATCATCCGCCTTGATTTTAAAATCTTTATTGTTTGAGCAATTTCTTTTAAGCCTCAAATACTGTCCTTTAGGTATTCCCTTTTTCAAAGCGTAAGGATGGTGGCTCTCCCACCTTAATAATGAATTTGTAGACGTGGGTTTACGAAAGATGGTGGTTTCCAGGGTATCCCCCCTATCAGATTTTGTTATCATCACATCCAAAAACGCTATCTTTCTAGGGTCAATTTCGTATGTCACTCTCAGGTTCATTTCATTTAAATTCAATAAGTTGATGAACTCCCGGAACTCCACTACAGTCCCCCGCCATAAGATGAACACGTCATCAATAAATCTGACCCACAAATCAATATGATTGGTCAGATGTACATATTCATCCGAGAAGACGACGGTGTCCTCCCACCAGCCCAGGAACAAGTTAGCATAACTCGGCGCACATGGATTCCCCATGGCCGTGCCCCTGAGCTGGTGGAAGGCATGGCCATCAAAACTGAAATAATTTCCGTTTAATACAAACTGGAGGAGAGAAATAATCAAATCATTGTGTGGGGTATATTGACATCCCCTGGTTGCCAGAAAGTGCTTAACCCCTGCGATGCCAAACTTATGTGGGATGGATGAGTACAGAGACTCAATATCAATGCTGGCTAGATGTACCCCAGGTTCAATGTGAATATCATTCAGTTTGTTTAAAAGATCACTTGTGTCTCTAATATACGACGGTAGAGAGCTCACAAAAGGCCGAAGTATCTCGTCTAAATATACACCCACATGATGCCCCACACTTCCGATACCTGATACGATAGGTCTTCCTTTAAGGGGACAAGTCCCCTTATGCACTTTCGGCAGTGCATAAAAGGTCGCAGTCACTGGATGTGTGGGGAATAAATAGGAGTACTCCTCCCCGCTGATTAGTTTGTTACTTTTAGCTTCATCAAGTATACTTTTCAATTCTCTTTTTGTGGCCTCTATTGGATTATTGCTTACTCTCATGTATGTTGTTTGATCATCCAAAAGAGACAGGCACATATTTCTATATCCCTCGACAGTCATGATGACTATGTTTCCCCCTTTGTCAGAGGGTTTGACAATTATAGAGGTGTCCTCTTCCAATGTCCGGAGTGCCTCCACTTCAATTTTTGTTAGATTATGCCTACCATGTGCTGTTTCCCTCCCTTTGATCTCCTCAGTGGTTAGTTTAAGAAATACATCAATGGCCGAGACATCACTGCCTACTGGAGGCATTTTAGTACTTTTTTCTTTTAAAGATGAAAAAGGGCCATGTCCACTTACAGAAGGGGGGACCTGATCCAAATTAGCCAGAAGCTGAACATCCTCAAGTATATCTACTGGGATGTTCAGGTTAGCACATGTTTTTCTATTTTGTTGTTTAAAAAATTTATGCCATCTCAATTTCCTTATAAACAAATTAACGTCTTTGACACAATCAAAAGTGGAGAAATCACTCGTGGGAATAAAGGACAACCCCTTGCTTAGTACCGTCATCTCTGGTTCGCTTAGAACTTTCTCTGAAAGGTTTACTACCTGTAGTTCTAATCCCTGTGAAGGGTATTCCTGCTCCTGAGGGAGTACGTGCTGTCTAAAAAACCTGGTCTTGTAGACATGTGATAACCACCCCCTCTTGAGTACCCTCTATTCCTTCCTCTCTGTCGGCCTCGTGTATTCCTCTGTCTGCTCTCCGTATCAGAGGGGTCGGTTTCCGTTGAGGAGAGATCTGTCTCTCTCTCACCCCTATCCAACCGATCCCCAAGGACCTGATATATCTTATTGTCCTTGAAATCCTGGAGGTCCCTTAAGTACTGTTTGTGTTTTCTCTCCTTTAGTTTGTACTGGAATTTCTCAATGGAATTTTGTAACTGGGTTTCTTTGATACTAAAATCACTCTCGTCCTTGAACTTTTTGACAATCTCAATTTGCTCTTTAAGTTTTATATTTAGTTTTTCAAAATTGGTTTTTTCCTCATTCACCAGTAGGTTCATGAATCTAAGAGAGCTGTTTGTTGCCTCCTTTTCCCAACAGCTCATAAGCTGGGGACTCCGGCAACGAGGGGCTGGTAATAGAGTGATTCGTAACCCCCTAGGAACTATATTGTTCTTTAAGTACGTTTCCAAGCTCTGAATCTCCCACCATGAGCTTGTATGTTCCTTATACAGTTTATTAAGATCCTTAAACGCTGTTGTATATGTTGGAGTATATTTTTTCTGGGCGAAGGTTTTTTCAGAGAATATATCCCTGGCTTCTGTAAGCCAAGAGTCAGTATCCGGTCCTGTCGATAAGAACCCAGCCATAACAGTGAAACCAATATCACTATATCACATATGGGGTGTATCTATATATGATACCCCTAAGGTTCTCAAAATATAACACCTAAATCAGCCAGGAGACCTATTGATGTACTATATAACCTAAAACATAGCTTTTAATAAATAATGTTAAAATATGACATGGATAATAACAATAAAGTGCAAAAAAGTGCTCATGTGACCTGTGCCAAATTAAAAATTGGTTTGATCTCACCCAATAGTCCAATCTCTTTTTTTCTCCTTTTTTCCGGGAGCATCCAACAATATTTTCGGGGGAGGGGGGGATTAAAGTATTTCTATCCTACCCCAGTCGTGCCCCTGTGTAGCTCCCGCCCTGACAAGGGCAGTCCCCAAGTCAGTCTAAAGTTTTGTACCCACCAAAAATAATGTACCCTTCCCTACGCGTTTCCTCTCCCATAGGGGAGAATCATCAGGGGAACTAAAAAATATATGTGGGATATTATTGTCCAGAGAGAGTCCCTGCATCCGCTGGTAACTCCCGTGTCCAGAATTCCCAGTAGTGGGATCAGACCTGTAGTGGGGTGAGCTGCGGGGCCCAGTGCTTCCACTTAAATAGATTATCATGTGGACTCGGCGTCCTACCTCACTTCCGGTTACTCCTATGTTTCCATAACACCATTATCGTTTCCCACAGTCAAGGCAACATATAAACAAATCCGCCTCCCTCTGTTTGGGGGGTGTGTGTCACGCTGTATTTATTTCCACACTTTCATCACTTGCCCCATACCGGTATATTTTTATCCCTCCGGTTCATTCCGGGCGTCTGTGCACACAGTACTTCCGTTCCCCTGTGTCTCGCCGTTGATTTCCAAAGCGGCGAGGACTGTGTGTTGTTTTTCTCCTTCCCCCAACGCTACAGCGCTCTCTTTCTGCGCACGCGTCCATTTCTCATTTCCCCAACGCTGCAGCGCTCTCCTTCTGCGCACGCGTCTATTTCTCCCTCTCCTGACGCTACAGCGCTCTCCTTCTGCGCACGCGTCTGTTTCTCCTTCTCCTGACGCTACAGCGCTCTCTTCTGCGCACGCGTCTTTTTTTACCAATCATTCTCCCTGTGTTACCCATGCAAGCTATACGCTGCATGTGTCCCACTCCTTCACATCTAATGCCCATGCGAACGGACCAAATTATGGCGTGCAAACCAAATGTGGGTACCCCACTTCACGACATATTCTCTGTGGCTGCTGACATTACAAGGGGGAGGGAAGGGAGAAAAGGGGGAAAGAAGAGGAGGAGGGGGAAAGGAGGGGGGAGGGGAAAGGGAAATGAGGGGGGGAAAAAATCCCTACTCATATTGATTTTTTATATATTGCCATATTCACACTGGTTTTTTATATATATATAAAGAAGAGACGTACCAAGTGGTCCCTAACTATATGTAGCCCTATATCATCTAAGGTAGATAATAATAGTCTCATCCTTTTTTCTTTTTTTCTTTTTTTCACTGCAATGGGTATATAGAATATAATGGAAGAGGGTCCCCACTTGCTATTATCCATATATAAAATTTACAAGAAAATCTCTGTTTCAAACTACACATAATGTGAGCCAGAGACTAATATTACAAATGTAGCAATGGCCACTATTTGTTCCAAGGTCATAATAGACCAATTACACACTGTTTTCTTGGCCAGGATACCTCTCAAAGGACCAGAAACTCTACCTCCAACGTTTATTATTTCCTCCGAAAATTTTGGTGGGTACAAAACTTTAGACTGACTTGGGGACTGCCCTTGTCAGGGCGGGAGCTACACAGGGGCACGACTGGGGTAGGATAGAAATACTTTAATCCCCCCCTCCCCCGAAAATATTGTTGGATGCTCCCGGAAAAAAGGAGAAAAAAAGAGATTGGACTATTGGGTGAGATCAAACCAATTTTTAATTTGGCACAGGTCACATGAGCACTTTATTGTTATTATCCATGTCATATTTTAACATTATTTATTAAAAGCTATGTTTTAGGTTATATAGTACATCAATAGGTCTCCTGGCTGATTTAGGTGTTATATTTTGAGAACCCTAGGGGTATCATATATAGATACACCCCATATGTGATATAGTGATATTGGTTTCACTGTTATGGCTGGGTTCTTATCGACAGGACCGGATACTGACTCTTGGCTTACAGAAGCCAGGGATATATTCTCTGAAAAAACCTTCGCCCAGAAAAAATATACTCCAACATATACAACAGCGTTTAAGGATCTTAATAAACTGTATAAGGAACATACAAGCTCATGGTGGGAGATTCAGAGCTTGGAAACGTACTTAAAGAACAATATAGTTCCTAGGGGGTTACGAATCACTCTATTACCAGCCCCTCGTTGCCGGAGTCCCCAGCTTATGAGCTGTTGGGAAAAGGAGGCAACAAACAGCTCTCTTAGATTCATGAACCTACTGGTGAATGAGGAAAAAACCAATTTTGAAAAACTAAATATAAAACTTAAAGAGCAAATTGAGATTGTCAAAAAGTTCAAGGACGAGAGTGATTTTAGTATCAAAGAAACCCAGTTACAAAATTCCATTGAGAAATTCCAGTATAAACTAAAGGAGAGAAAACACAAACAGTACTTAAGGGACCTCCAGGATTTCAAGGACAATAAGATATATCAGGTCCTTGGGGATCGGTTGGATAGGGGTGAGAGAGAGACAGATCTCTCCTCAACGGAAACCGACCCCTCTGATACGGAGAGCAGACAGAGGAATACACGAGGCCGACAGAGAGGAAGGAATAGAGGGTACTCAAGAGGGGGTGGTTATCACATGTCTACAAGACCAGGTTTTTTAGACAGCACGTACTCCCTCAGGAGCAGGAATACCCTTCACAGGGATTAGAACTACAGGTAGTAAACCTTTCAGAGAAAGTTCTAAGCGAACCAGAGATGACGGTACTAAGCAAGGGGTTGTCCTTTATTCCCACGAGTGATTTCTCCACTTTTGATTGTGTCAAAGACGTTAATTTGTTTATAAGGAAATTGAGATGGCATAAATTTTTTAAACAACAAAATAGAAAAACATGTGCTAACCTGAACATCCCAGTAGATATACTTGAGGATGTTCAGCTTCTGGCTAATTTGGATCAGGTCCCCCCTTCTGTAAGTGGACATGGCCCTTTTTCATCTTTAAAAGAAAAAAGTACTAAAATGCCTCCAGTAGGCAGTGATGTCTCGGCCATTGATGTATTTCTTAAACTAACCACTGAGGAGATCAAAGGGAGGGAAACAGCACATGGTAGGCATAATCTAACAAAAATTGAAGTGGAGGCACTCCGGACATTGGAAGAGGACACCTCTATAATTGTCAAACCCTCTGACAAAGGGGGAAACATAGTCATCATGACTGTCGAGGGATATAGAAATATGTGCCTGTCTCTTTTGGATGATCAAACAACATACATGAGAGTAAGCAATAATCCAATAGAGGCCACAAAAAGAGAATTGAAAAGTATACTTGATGAAGCTAAAAGTAACAAACTAATCAGCGGGGAGGAGTACTCCTATTTATTCCCCACACATCCAGTGACTGCGACCTTTTATGCACTGCCGAAAGTGCATAAGGGGACTTGTCCCCTTAAAGGAAGACCTATCGTATCAGGTATCGGAAGTGTGGGGCATCATGTGGGTGTATATTTAGACGAGATACTTCGGCCTTTTGTGAGCTCTCTACCGTCGTATATTAGAGACACAAGTGATCTTTTAAACAAACTGAATGATATTCACATTGAACCTGGGGTACATCTAGCCAGCATTGATATTGAGTCTCTGTACTCATCCATCCCACATAAGTTTGGCATCGCAGGGGTTAAGCACTTTCTGGCAACCAGGGGATGTCAATATACCCCACACAATGATTTGATTATTTCTCTCCTCCAGTTTGTATTAAACGGAAATTATTTCAGTTTTGATGGCCATGCCTTCCACCAGCTCAGGGGCACGGCCATGGGGAATCCATGTGCGCCGAGTTATGCTAACTTGTTCCTGGGCTGGTGGGAGGACACCGTCGTCTTCTCGGATGAATATGTACATCTGACCAATCATATTGATTTGTGGGTCAGATTTATTGATGACGTGTTCATCTTATGGCGGGGGACTGTAGTGGAGTTCCGGGAGTTCATCAACTTATTGAATTTAAATGAAATGAACCTGAGAGTGACATACGAAATTGACCCTAGAAAGATAGCGTTTTTGGATGTGATGATAACAAAATCTGATAGGGGGGATACCCTGGAAACCACCATCTTTCGTAAACCCACGTCTACAAATTCATTATTAAGGTGGGAGAGCCACCATCCTTACGCTTTGAAAAAGGGAATACCTAAAGGACAGTATTTGAGGCTTAAAAGAAATTGCTCAAACAATAAAGATTTTAAAATCAAGGCGGATGATCTTCGCCAGAGATTTTTGACAAAGGGTTATCCTGATAGAATACTCAGAGAAGCCTTCAAAAACGCCAACCAAAAGGAGAGGAGAGAATTAATGATACCAAAAAGAAAAGATGAGGAATTAGATGGTAGGGCAAGACTCATATGTACTTATGATAACGGGGCCCCAATGGTGAGAGAAATCATTGAAAAATACTGGGGTATACTCCAAATGGACGAGGACATTAAAGATTTTGTGGGGAAGAGACCGCAAATCACCTATAGGAAGAGTAAAACAATAGGTGATCGCCTGGTGCATAGTCATTTTGTTACGCCCACAACGGACAGCATGTGGTTACCAGGTAGAGTACAAGGAAGCTATAGATGTGGCAATTGTGTAGCCTGTGAGCATATATCGGTATGTAAGAGGTTTGAGGGCCCAGATAGGTCTTTTGAGATCAGAGATTTTATTAATTGCAAAACTAAGGGCATTGTTTATTACATCACTTGCAGCTGCGGCATGGGCTACGTTGGAAAAACCATCAGAGAATTCAGGAGGAGAATAGGTGAACACGTGGGGGACATTCGCAATAAGAGAGATACATCTGTTGCCCGACACGTGAATGGAATACATAATGGGGACCTGAAGGTTATACAGTTTAGGGGAATTGAAAAGGTAAAACGGCCAAGGAGAGGGGGTGACTTTGATAGGATCTTGCTACAAAAGGAAGCGAGATGGATTTTTCGCTTGGATACCTGTCATCCCCGAGGCTTAAATGAGCAATTGAGTTACAAGTGCTTTTTATGAACCCCCTTTTCCCTCCCCCCCCCCCCCTAGTTTCCTACTCATCTACCTTTGCCTACTCAAGTTGGGGTTTTTGTTCTCTTGTTTTGGCTCCAATTGACCCTGGGTGGCATAGGGGGCTATATTTTCGGAGGAAATAATAAACGTTGGAGGTAGAGTTTCTGGTCCTTTGAGAGGTATCCTGGCCAAGAAAACAGTGTGTAATTGGTCTATTATGACCTTGGAACAAATAGTGGCCATTGCTACATTTGTAATATTAGTCTCTGGCTCACATTATGTGTAGTTTGAAACAGAGATTTTCTTGTAAATTTTATATATGGATAATAGCAAGTGGGGACCCTCTTCCATTATATTCTATATACCCATTGCAGTGAAAAAAAGAAAAAAAGAAAAAAGGATGAGACTATTATTATCTACCTTAGATGATATAGGGCTACATATAGTTAGGGACCACTTGGTACGTCTCTTCTTTATATATATATAAAAAACCAGTGTGAATATGGCAATATATAAAAAATCAATATGAGTAGGGATTTTTTCCCCCCCTCATTTCCCTTTCCCCTCCCCCCTCCTTTCCCCCTCCTCCTCTTCTTTCCCCCTTTTCTCCCTTCCCTCCCCCTTGTAATGTCAGCAGCCACAGAGAATATGTCGTGAAGTGGGGTACCCACATTTGGTTTGCACGCCATAATTTGGTCCGTTCGCATGGGCATTAGATGTGAAGGAGTGGGACACATGCAGCGTATAGCTTGCATGGGTAACACAGGGAGAATGATTGGTAAAAACAGACGCGTGCGCAGAAGAGAGCGCTGTAGCGTCAGGAGAAGGAGAAACAGACGCGTGCGCAGAAGGAGAGCGCTGTAGCGTCAGGAGAGGGAGAAATAGACGCGTGCGCAGAAGGAGAGCGCTGCAGCGTTGGGGAAATGAGAAATGGACGCGTGCGCAGAAAGAGAGCGCTGTAGCGTTGGGGGAAGGAGAAAAACAACACACAGTCCTCGCCGCTTTGGAAATCAACGGCGAGACACAGGGGAACGGAAGTACTGTGTGCACAGACGCCCGGAATGAACCGGAGGGATAAAAATATACCGGTATGGGGCAAGTGATGAAAGTGTGGAAATAAATACAGCGTGACACACACCCCCCAAACAGAGGGAGGCGGATTTGTTTATATGTTGCCTTGACTGTGGGAAACGATAATGGTGTTATGGAAACATAGGAGTAACCGGAAGTGAGGTAGGACGCCGAGTCCACATGATAATCTATTTAAGTGGAAGCACTGGGCCCCGCAGCTCACCCCACTACAGGTCTGATCCCACTACTGGGAATTCTGGACACGGGAGTTACCAGCGGATGCAGGGACTCTCTCTGGACAATAATATCCCACATATATTTTTTAGTTCCCCTGATGATTCTCCCCTATGGGAGAGGAAACGCGTAGGGAAGGGTACATTATTTTTGGTGGGTACAAAACTTTAGACTGACTTGGGGACTGCCCTTGTCAGGGCGGGAGCTACACAGGGGCACGACTGGGGTAGGATAGAAATACTTTAATCCCCCCCTCCCCCGAAAATATTGTTGGATGCTCCCGGAAAAAAGGAGAAAAAAAGAGATTGGACTATTGGGTGAGATCAAACCAATTTTTAATTTGGCACAGGTCACATGAGCACTTTTTTGCACTTTATTGTTATTATCCATGTCATATTTTAACATTATTTATTAAAAGCTATGTTTTAGGTTATATAGTACATCAATAGGTCTCCTGGCTGATTTAGGTAGATCTTTCAATTTCAACCTGGTTAGAAACTGTGTTAGCTCCTGGAGGAATGTCCTCATGACATCTTCAGTTTCTCTCTCCCCTAGCTCATCCATCTGTGTATTAATGGTGGCTACAAGTTGCCTGGGGGAGCGTGCTTTAGAGATCTGTTCTTATGACATCTTTATATGTTCTGCTAGTGTTCTCAATTCTTCACATGTTAACTGAAGAAGCAGTTCACTGATCTTGTCAATTTGTATTTCCACATCCATTGCTGCTAGTAAAGTTTCTTAAGGGATGGTCCCCTTTAACTGGTGTAGCAGAGTTGATTTGAGGTGCTGTGCTGCTATAGGGCTAGTCACCTTTAACTGGTGTAGCAGAGTTGAGCTGAGGTGCTGTGCTGCTGTATTTTCCAGTCACTTTTCCCTCTACACGCTAATTCCCACTCAGAATCCCCCATAAGGGCCACCAATGTTACATGTACTGTTATGATGACCTGGTGGTTAGGAGCACTAGGAATGACCTGATGAGCAAACTAGTAATACAGGACAAGCTCTGGGAAGTGGGAGCTCTGCTGACCGCAACCCCTAATCCTATCACAAACAACTAGAAATAGCCGTGGAGCGTACCTGACTCTGCCTAGACGCCTCTTCACAGCCTAAGAGCTAACTACCCCTAAAGATAGAAAATAAAGCCTAACTTGCCTCAGAGAAATTCCCCAAAGAAATAAGCAGCCCCCCACAAATATTGACTGTGAGTTAAGATTGAAGTCACAAACACAGGAATGAAATAGGTTTCAGCAAAGGAGGCCAGACTTAACTAAACAGACTGAGGATAGAAAAGGTATCTTTGCGGTCAGCATAAAAAACTACCAAAAAACCACGCAGAGTGTGCAAAAGAGACCCCCGCACCGACTCACGGCGTGGAGGTGCTACTCTGCATCCCAGAGCTTCCAGTTTGCCGGGCAAAATCATGATAGCAAGCTGGACAAGAAAAACAGTGGAAAACAAATAAGCTAGCAGGGACTTAGCTTTTGCTGGAGTAGACAGGTCATCTGAAAGATCCAAGAGAGAACTGAACCAGTACTAGAACATTGACAGCTGGCATCAAGTAACGATCTAAGTGGAGTTAAATAGAGCAGCAGCCTAGAACTAAATGAGGTCAGCTGAGGAAGGAACCTCAGAGCCAGCAGCTCCACTCACAGCCACCAGAGGGAGTCCATGGACAGAACTCACCGAAGTACCATTCATAACCACCGGAGGGAGTTCGAGAACAGAATTCACAACAGTACCCCCCCTTGAGGAGGGGTCACCGAACCCTCACCAGAGCCCCCAGGCCGATCAGGACAAGCCAAATGAAAGGCACGAACAAGATCGGCAGCATGAACATCAGAGGCAACCACGTAGGAATTATCCTCCTGACCATAACCTTTCCACTTGACTAGGTACTGAAGTTTCCGTCTCGAAATACGAGAATCCAAAATCTTCTCCACCACATACTCCAACTCCCCCTCAACACACACCGGGGCAGGATGGTCGACGGAGGGAACCATAGGAGCCACATATCTCCGCAACAACGACCTATGGAACACATTATGGATGGCGAAAGAAGCTGGAAGGTCCAAACGAAATGACACAGGATTAAGAATTTCCAAAATCTTATAAGGACCAATGAAACGAGGCTTAAACTTAGGAGACGAAACCTTCATAGGAACATAACGAGACGATAACCAAACCAAATCCCCAACACGAAGTCGGGGACCAACACAGTGACGGCGGTTAGCGAAACGCTGAGCCTTCTCCTGGGATAATGTCAAATTGTCCACCACATGAGTCCAAATCTGCTGCAACCTGTCCACCACAGAATCCACACCAGGACAGTCCGAAGGCTCAACCTGTCCTGAAGAAAACGAGGGTGGAAACCAGAATTACAGAAAAAAGGCGAAACCAAAGTGGCCGAGCTGGCCCGATTATTAAGGGCGAACTCAGCCAAAGGCAAGAAGGACACCCAATCATCCTGATCAGCAGAAACAAAGCATCTCAGATATGTCTCCAAAGTCTGATTGGTTCGTTCAGTTTGGCCATTTGTCTGAGGATGGAAAGCTGAAGAAAAAGACAAATCAATGCCCATCTTAGCACAAAAGGACCGCCAAAACCTCGAAACAAACTGGGAACCTCTGTCCGACACGATGTTCTCCGGAATGCCATGTAAACGAACCACCTGCTGGAAAAATAATGGAACCAAATCAGAGGAGGAAGGCAATTTAGGCAAAGGTACCAAATGGACCATCTTAGAGAAGCGATCACAAACCACCCAGACAACCGACATCCTCTGAGAGACAGGGAGATCTGAAATAAAATCCATGGAAATATGCGTCCAGGGCCTTTTCGGGACCGGCAAGGGCAAAAGCAACCCAATGGCACGAGAACAGCAGGGCTTAGCCCGAGCACAAGTCCCACAGGACTGCAAAAAAGAACGCACATCCCGTGACAAGGAAGGCCACCAAAAGGATCTATCCACCAAATCCCTGGTACCAAAGATTCCAGGATGACCAGCCAACACAGAACAATGAACCTCAGAGATAACTCTACTAGTCCATCTATCAGGTACAAACAGTTTCTCCGCTGGGCAACGGTCAGGTCTATCAGCCTGAAACTTCTGCAGCACCCGCCGCAAATCAGGGGAGATGGCAGACAAAATTACCCCTTCTTTGAGAATACCAGCCGACTCAGGAACTCCCGGAGAATCAGGCACAAAACTCCTTGAAAGGGCATCAGCCTTCACATTCTTAGAGCCCGGAAGGTACGAAACCACAAAATCGAAGGGGGAGAAAAACAGCGACCATCGAGCCTGTCTAGGATTCAACCGCTTGGCAGACTCGAGATAATTCAGATTCTTGTGATCCGTCAAGACCACCACGCGATGCTTGGCTCCTTCAAGCCAATGTCGCCACTCCTCGAACGCCCACTTCATGGCCAACAACTCTCGATTGCCCACATCATAATTGCGCTCAGCAGGCGAAAACTTTTCTAGAAAAGAAAGCACATGGTTTCATCACCGAGCCATCAGAACTTCTTTGAGATAGAACAGCCCCTGCTCCAATCTCAGAAGCATCCACCTCGACCTGAAACGGGAGCGAAACATCTGGCTGACACAACACAGGGGCAGAAGAAAAACGACGCTTCAACTCCTGAAAAGCCTCAACGGCCGCAGAGGACCAATTGACCACATCCGCACCTTTCTTGGTTAAATCAGTCAATGGTTTAACAACACTAGAAAAATTAGCGATGAAGCGACAGTAAAAATTAGCAAAGCCCAGAATTTCTGAAGGCTCTTCACAGAAGTAGGCTGAGTCCAATCATAAATGGCCTGAACTTTAACAGGGTCCATCTCGATAGTAGAAGGGGAAAAAATGAAGCCCAAAAATGAAACCTTCTGAACTCCAAAGAGACATTTAGACCCCTTCACAAACAAGGAATTAGCACGAAGGACCTGGAACACCATTCTGACCTGCTTCACATGAGACTCCCAATTGTCCGAAAAAAACAAAATATCATCCAAATATACAATCATGAATCTATCCAGGTACTTTCGGAAGATGTCATGCATAAAGGACTGAAACACAGATGGAGCATTAGAAAGCCCGAATGGCATCACCAGGTACTCAAAATGGCCCTCGGGCGTATTAAATGCTGTTTTCCATTCGTCGCCCTGTTTAATACGCACAAGATTATACGCCCCTCGAAGATCTATCTTGGTGAACCAGCTAGCCCCCTTAATCCGAGCAAACAAATCAGACAGTAACGGCAAGGGGTACTGAAATTTGACGGTGATTTTATTGAGAAGGCGGTAATCTATACAAGGTCTCAGAGAACCATCCTTCTTGGCCACAAAAAAAACCCCTGCTCCCAACAGTGACGACGACGGGCGAATATGCCCTTCCTCCAAGGACTCCTTTACATAACTCCGCATAGCGGCGTGTTCTGGCACAGATAAATTGAACAGTCGGCCCTTCGGAAACTTACTACCAGGAATCAAATTAATAGCACAATCGCAATCCCTATGAGGAGGTAGGGCACTGGATTTGGGCTCATCAAATACATCCCGGTAAGAACTCAGGGACTTCAGAAGGATGGGAAGACGAAATTGACAACAATGGGACATCCCCATGTACCCCTTGACAACCCCAACTGGATACAGACATTGATTTCCAATCCAATACTGGATTATGGACCTGTAGCCATGGCAAACCCAAAACGACCACATCATGCAGATTATGCAACACCAAAAAGCGAATATCCTCCTGATGTGCAGGAGCCATGCACATGGTCAATTGAGTCCAGTACTGAGGCTTATTCTTGGCCAAAGGCGTAGCATCAATTCCTCTCAATGGAACAGGATACTGTAAAGGCTCCAAGAAAAAAACACAGCGCCTGGCAAACTCCAAGTCCATCAAATTCAGGGCAGCGCCTGAATCCACAAATGCCATAACAGAATAAGACGACAAAGAGCAGATCAGAGTAACGGACAAAAGAAATTTTGGCTGTACCGTACCAATGGTGGCAGACCTAGCGAACCGCTTAGTGCGTTTAGGACAATCAGAGATAGCATGAGTGGAGTCACCACAGTAAAAACACAGCCCATTCTGACGTCTGTATTCTTGCCGTTCAGCTCTGGTCACGGTCCTATCACATTGCATAGGCTCAGGCCTCTGCTCAGAAGATAGCGCCAAATGGTGCACAGTTTTGCGCTCACGTAAGCGTCGATCGATCTGAATGGCCAAGGACATAGACTCATTCAGACCAGCAGGCGTGGGGAATCCCACCATAACATCCTTAAGGGCTTCAGAAAGACCCTTTCTGAAAACTGCCGCCAGGGCACACTCATTCCACTGAGTTAGCACAGACCACTTTCTAAACTTCTGACAATATACCTCCGCTTCATCCTGACTCTGACACAAAGCCAGCAAGATTTTCTCTGCCTGATCCACTGAATCTGGTTCATCATAAAGCAACCCAAGCGCCAGAAAAAACGCATCTACATTACGCAATGCAGGATCTCCTGGCGCAAGGGAAAATGCCCAGTCTTGAGGTTCGCCACGTAGCAAAGAAATAATGATTTTTACTTGCTGAATGGGATCACCAGAGGAGCGGGGTTTCAAAGCAAAAAACAGTCTACAATTATTTTTGAAATTCAGGAACTTAGATCTATCCCCAGAAAACAAATCAGGAATTGGAATTCTGGGTTCTAACATCGGGTTCTGAACTACATAATCTTGAATGCCTTGTACCCTTGCAGTGAGTTGATCCACACAAGAGGACAGACCTTGAATGTCCATATCTACACCTGTGTCCTGAACCACCCAGAGATTTAGGGGAAAAGAAAAACAAAACACGCTGCAGAGGAAAAAAAAAATTGGTCTCAGAACTTCTCTTATCCCTCTATTGAGATGCATTAACACTTTACGGGCCAGCTGTACTGTTATGATGACCTGGTGGTTAGGAGCACTAGGAATGACCTGATGAGCAAACTAGTAATACAGGACAAGCTCTGGGAAGTGGGAGCTCTGCTGACCGCAACCCCTAATCCTATCACAAACAACTAGAAATAGCCGTGGAGCGTACCTGACTCTGCCTAGACGCCTCTTCACAGCCTAAGAGCTAACTACCCCTAAAGATAGAAAATAAAGCCTAACTTGCCTCAGAGAAATTCCCCAAAGAAATAAGCAGCCCCCCACAAATATTGACTGTGAGTTAAGATGGAAGTCACAAACACAGGAATGAAATAGGTTTCAGCAAAGGAGGCCAGACTTAACTAAACAGACTGAGGATAGAAAAGGTATCTTTGCGGTCAGCTTAAAAAACTACCAAAAAACCACGCAGAGTGTGCAAAAGAGACCCCCGCACCGACTCACGGCGTGGAGGTGCCACTCTGCATCCCAGAGCTTCCAGCAAAATCATGATAGCAAGCTGGACAAGAAAAACAGTGGAAAACAAATAAGCTAGCAGGGACTTAGCTTTTGCTGGAGTAGACAGGTCATCTGAAAGATCCAAGAGAGAACTGAACCAGTACTAGAACATTGACAGCTGGCATCAAGTAACGATCTAAGTGGAGTTAAATAGAGCAGCAGCCTAGAACTAAACGAGGTCAGCTGAGGAAGGAACCTCAGAGCCAGCAGCTCCACTCACAGCCACCAGAGGGAGTCCATGGACAGAACTCACCGAAGTACCATTCATAACCACCGGAGGGAGTTCGAGAACAGAATTCACAACAATGTACGCCGTTAGATTCAGATAGGGGCAGAACAGGTCTCATGAATTCTTTGGAATTCTGGGGGAACCGTTACTCAGGGTGAACATGTACTGTAGTTTCCTTAGGCACAAGATGGATCCACTTGCTCAAAAAGATACAATGGATAGCGTTCTCATGAAAAGCTGAACAGTGTAGTTTAATGTCGCAGTACATTCAGTACAATTCAAGTCTCTTAAGCACAGGCTTCATAAACAGTACAGCTGCTTCTTAGAAGCACATTGATTAACAGTCTCTTTAGATAGCCCAGTTCAACACAGATCAAGCCTCTTTACAAAAGCACAGTATACAGCATTCCTTCCAGCACACTGTAATGGAGGAGGGACAGGGGTTTGCTGAGGAAGATTATCCCTGTACACAACTTCTTTCAGTCCTTATCTTTCCGCTCCTGTTACACTTTCTTAACTAGCAGTATAGAGGTAGCCCAACTCCACTCTGTACATGAATTCATTATCCCTATGGTTCACTTGCCTGAACTTCTGTGAGAGAGATCACAGAAACACACCACTCATTCCTTTGGCTGCTGCCAGAATGGTAAACAAGTTTCACACAATCCCCCTGGGGCTCTGCTAACCACTCCCTGTCTCCTGTGACTGTGCTAACCCCTCTAGATGCTGGATGCTTTTGAAGCAACAGCAGTTAGCACTATTTCTGCATGTCACACCATGACAGTGGTGAGCTCCCTGATAATATTACCCCAGAGATGCCAGTGTCAGTGGTGAACTTCCTGGTAATGTTACCCTAAAGGTGCCAGTGTCGGCGGGGAGCTTTCTGGTAATGTTACCGCAGAAGTGCCAGTGTCGGCAGGGAGCTTTCTGCTATTGTAACCCTGTAGGTGCATGAGTCGGTGGTGAGCTTTCTGGTAATGTTACTCTAGAGGTGCAAGTAACAGCGGTGAGCTTTCTGGTAATGTTACCCCAAAAGTGCCAGTGTCGACGATGAGCCTCCTGGTACTGCTACCATAAAGGTGCCAGTGTTGGCGGTGAACTTTCTGATAATGTTACCCCAGTAGTGCCAGTGTCGATGTTGAGATTCCTAGTAATGTTACCCTAGAGGTGCGAGTGTCGGGGGTGAGCTTTCTGGTAATGTTACCCCAGTAGTGCCTGTGTTGGCAGTGAACTTCTTGGTAATGTTACCCTTGAGGTGTGAGTGTTGGCGGTGAGTTTTGTTGCAATTTTACCCTAAAAGTGTCTTGGTCGGTGGTTAGCTCCGTGGTAATGTTACTCCAGAGGTGCCAGTGTCCGTGGTGAGCTTCCTAGTAAAGTTACCCCAGGGGTACGATTGTTGGCGGTGAGCTCCTTGATAATGCTACCTTCGGTAAAAAGTGTGGAAATATTTGCGTTGCCACTAAAGTATTTTCAGCACTTTGGCTGCGATAACTGTGGTGTATGATGAACGTGGGGAACATGTTTGATGAGGGTAGGGGGGTTTGCAGAGCTCAGAGGAGCGGCATGCTTGTAAACTGTAATTTTTTTTTCTTCTATCTTTATGTGTGCACATTGCAGCTAGTCAATCAGGGAGCAGGAAGCATCCACAAGGTCCTGACACAACGGCTTGAGTCAATGGCTGCTGAAATCACATGTCCCTCACCATATAAAGAGCGGACATTTGTTTTATCGCTATTTTGACACTGCAACAGCGCAGAGAGGCTGCTCCTGACGCTGACACTATTTGCAGCTAGATTTTAGGTAGTTAGATAACGGTTGTTTATTAGTCAGATAGTTTACCTAGCTAGTGTCCTTTGTGGCTGTGAAATCGACCTTCCAGCAGATTTTTCTTTTCTTTTTGTGCCACTATTAAGGTCCACAGATGAAGACAGCAGGGAACATTTCATACAAGTGTGTTGTGAACTGCTTCTATTGTGCTCCATGCACGAGTAAGACCGTTCTAAATCTTATTTTTTCACTTGCTAAATGTGAAACAGTATGCCATATTCCACCTTGTGATTTAATAGTGTGATGACATTCTTCGTTGATTTGAGCTGTTGTTCATGGAGAAAATTTTTGGGGGGCAGTTGCTACCATAATTCACCATACCAAATCTCACCTTGTTATTTATTGGTGGTGAAATCCCAGTCTGCATAGCTCATGCCCATTAAAAAATATATATATATTTTTCTGTTGCTAAACATATCCTTCGTTGTAATTTTGTTGTGGTGAAGTGAAGCTGTCTGTAGACCTCAAACATAAAAAAAAAAACTCTGTTGCTAAACGTTATACAGCCCGCCATATTCCCCATTGTAATTTTTTGGGGGTTAAAATTAAGCTGTCTGCAGACCTCACGCACATGAAAAAATTTATTTTTTCTGTTGCAAAACGTGATACAGCCCCCAATGTCCCAAGCTGTAATTTTGTGGTGGTGCAATTGTTGTGTGTGCAGGGCTGTTGCACATAAAAAATTTTGTGGGGGTTTACAAACGTGACACAGCAGGCTAAATCCGATTTTGAAATTGTTTGGAGCATATTTTCTAGGTTATACAGTCACCCCACTGAAAAAAAATGTGTTCCGTTACTAACGTTGTACCGTAAGGGACATCTCACTTTGAAATTGTTTGTAGAATCTAATCTAAGTTATACAGGCCTCATTCACAGGCCCCCAAAAAGTCGTCTGTTACTAACATCATACAGTAGGGGACATCTCACTTTGAAATTGTTTGTAGCATCTAGTCAATGCTATACAGACCTCATCCACAAGCCCCCCAAAAAATTCTTCTGTTACTAACATCATACAGTAGGGGACATCTCAATTTGAAATTGTTTATAGCATCTAGTCTATGTTATACACGCCTCATCCACAGGCCAAAACAAAATTCTTCTGTTACTAACATCATACAGTAGGGGATATCTCTCATTAAATTGTTTGTAGTATCTAGTCAATGCTCACAGACACAAAAAGAGGACTTTAAAAACCCTCCAGAAAATTGAAAAAAATCACAGAGAAAAAAAAAGCAGAGATGGTTACCTGCTGAAGCCTCCAAACAAATGCACCAGCAGGGCGCATCGGACCCGATTAATGATGGCAAAAACACAGGTGCAAAAAATACCGATGAAACAACCACTTTCAATCCAGTGTTGGCTGTTTGGCATTAGTGCACAAAGAGATAAGCGATAATAGTCTGTATGTGGCATTGTTCTCACAGGCAATACAAAGCATCTGGTTTACAGCCTATTAAACCAACGTCCACGAACTCCCTCTTACACGCATCCTCGGCCCATCATAATTCCACTATAAATGGAATACCCATTGGACAATTTTTGAGGATTCGCAAAATCTGTACAGAGGAAAAAGCATTTTTTGATCAAGCATGTGATCTTTCTCGACGTTTTGAAGAGAGGGGATACAGTAAAAGGCAAATCAAGAGAGGCTATACGAGAGCCCTCTCTAAATCACGTGAGGAATTGTTATATGCCCAAAATACAAGAGATATGGAGAAAAAGCAACCAATAAGAATGATAATGGATTATAACAAACAATGGAATGAGGTTTCTTCCATTTTAAGAAGACATTGGAATGTGCTGAAAACGGATCCCATTTTGAAAATAATCATACCAGATCAACCTTCTATGGTGGCGAGACGGTCAGATAATCTGAAGGACTTATTAGTCCGTAGCCATTTTTCGCAGCCAGTTAAACCAGTGTCTTCTACCAAAGGTTTCTTTCCGTGCGGTAGCTGTAAAGCTTGTGGTAATCTGGTAAAAAGCAAATCTTTTTCTAATTTCAATGGGACTAGAAAATATGAGATTCGGAAAACTCTCAATTGTTCATCTAAGGGCGTGATTTACCACGCAGAGTGTCCCTGTGGTAAGGTCTATATAGGCCTTACCACAAGGGAACTAAAAATCTGCACACGTGAACATGTATTAGACATTGAGAAGTCAATTACCAATGATGACATAAAAACCTTGAAAACTTTGCCAAGACATTTCAAGACCTTCCATAACAGTAATCCTAGAGGTTTAAAAATAAAGGCCATTGACCAAATTCTATTGGGGATAAGAGGTGGAGATTTGGGAAAGTCCCTAGCCCAATTAGAGAGTCGATGGATCTATAGACTAGGCACACTAACCCCCCAAGGCCTGAATGAAAACCTTGGTTTCAGTGCATTTCTTTAGTGTCATGTCTTTCTCGTATGTGTGTATATAAATGTGCACGTGAATATAATGTGCACATGTAGATATATACAGACATGTATATAATTGTCAGAGTTCTTATAATCTTAGTATACAATATTTCTAAATAATCAGTTATCCTGTTTTTATTGTGTTTTTACATGGTTTTATATTCACTAAATCTTTTTTGTTTTTGTTTTTGTTCTGTTTTTTCACTTATTTTATTTTTATTTGATAGTGTCTATTCGGAGATATTTATGTGGGTCCATGTGAAGGCATCTTCACTTCAATCAGGCAGCTCCTTTTGAAGAGAAAACGGAACTTCATCACTATTTGAAGAACTTTTATTGTTTCATTGTTTGTATCTAGATATAGTTCTGTGGCATATGTACGTTATATATATATATATATGTAGTCATAGTTATGGCCCTTCTTTGGGATTTTTGAAAAATGAAAGAATAGTATTCTAATTCTGATGAATTATCACCATTATTATTATTGTATTTATTATTATGTGGTATTATTTTTCATATTTATATTTAATGTATATTTATATTTATTAGTTATTATCCCATTACTTAACAATATATATATTTTTTTTTATTATTTATTTTTTATTTTCATTTATTTATCTATATATATAATTGTCTAAGGGTTTTTCCGTCTGTCTGTCTGTCTGTCTGTCTTTCTGTCTGTCTGTCTGTCTGTCTTTCTGTCTGTCTGTCTGTCTGTCCTGGAAATCCCGCCTCTCTGATTGGTCGAGGCCGCCGGGCCTCGACCAATCAGAGACGGGCACAGCATGGCGACGATGATGTCATAATGGAAATCCCGCGTCTCTGATTGGTCGAGGCCGCCAGGCCTCGACCAATCAGCGACGGGCACAGTATCGACGTAGATGTCATAATGGTTGCCATGGCGACGATGATGTCATAAAGGTTGCCTCGACCAATCAGCGACGGGCACAGTCTGCCGCGAATTCTGGAATCATCATTGTCCATATACTACGAGGACATGCATATTCTAGAATACCCGATGCGTTAGAATCGGGCCACAATCTAGTATTTATATATTTGTATTCTTAATTATTATTATTTTTATTTTTCTTTAGTAATTATTATTTATTATGTAATATTTATATTTATATTTATTTTATTTATTATTTTTTTGCATTCATTATTTTGTTACTATTCACTATATCAGTATTCTATCGATGGACACATTATATTTTATATATAAAGAAGTGCACATGACTAAAGTATATATAATGTATTCCTAGCGTTAAAAAATATTTCTGTGTACTATGAGTAATTTTATCACTATTAATATTTTAAGTAGTTTGTATCATTATTTATCAGTTTTTATCACATTTTTCACATATTTATTCACTCAGTTAATGTATATTTCGTTTCTCCTCTTTCTTTTCTTCTTTTTTTCATATGTAGTAGAGTTCCTTTCGTTTTTCTCATTGAAGGGAGGTGCGCTTCCATTGTATAAGTCAGCCTGGACTTCCGGTCCTGCGCAGAGGAGCCGTTATGCATTCCAGCATGCGCTCCAGCGCGGAGACCGGAAGTCATTTTTTCAGCCCGGCTCAGACTTTCACTACTATGGAAGGGCCCACTTCTGCCCACCAATGAGATCTGTAGTTTCAATTCACCTCCGGTATTTAGACATATCCTCTTGCCATGTAAAGCTACGCCCCCATAGAGGAAGCATTAGCGAAACGGCTCTGTCGGGGTGAGAGCACACGCATAATCTGGGACCGTGCTTATTTATAGCCAGGTATGGTTACATGTTTCTGCTACATTACGTGTTACGGGGTAAGCTGGATCCTTGCTGATATAATCTTGTAGTAGCACATTTGTGCGTTATATATTTGCACTGAGCACTCAGCACCTCAGATTGGATCCATATTGTGGTCTCTTTGCAAAGTCGCTGAGTGTGACGGTACCTTTAGTGAAGGTGCAAGATCCAAGGAATAAACAGAGGAGGAAGAGGTGATAGGTGAGCAACTGTCAGGAGATGAAGATGATAATCATCCTCTCTCTATTGTTCATGGCTGGCAGGACGGGACAGAAGAAACAAGCATCAGTGTTACCCAGCCATTTTGGAAATGTCAATACTCCTAGTCGGGTGTCCATGAGATGGTTTGGCTGTAGTGGATGAGATGTCAATCCCTATTATACTATTTCTAGTCTTGTGAAATTGATGCCACTTTGGTGGTGTCTGCCAAAATGTTTTGGAAATGTGGAGAGTCCTGATTGGGTCTCTCCATCTGCTGGTTTGGCTGGAGTGAAAGAGATATCGTTCTCTATTATACTATTTCTACTCTGTTGAAATTGATGCCACTTCAGTGGTATTAGGCCCTTATTTTTGGAAATGTGAACACTCCTGATTGGGTGTCCATGTGATGGGTTGGCTGTAGTGGAAGAGATGTTGATCCCTATTATACTATTTCTACTCTTGTGAAATTGATGCCACTTTTTTGGTGTCTACCCCTAATGTTTGTAAATGTGTAGACTCCTGCTTGGGTCTTCTTCATTCATGTTGCCTGCAGCAATAGGCCTCCGAGACCATCAGGCCTCCACTTCCTTGGAGTCAACTAGTCATGTTGCTGCTATCCATAGATCTTTCTGACATTAGTAGTCTGAGCATGAAAGCAAGTTGAGCTGTTGCATGTGGTATCAAGACTCACCCACCTCGTCTTACTTACAATTCAAAGCTGTAAATGCTGGTCCAGACTCAGATACCTCATACATGGCTGATTGCTGCCGTGCCATGCTACAATTTGTACTGTGGGTGAATAGAGGACACTTTCCAGGTGTTTGTCCCTCATCTGATGTGTTTTGGAAGCTTTTGGGCCTGTTTGAAGGTGTTGTACATGCATTTGTTTTGCCTCCCATTAACTTGAATGGAGTTCGGCTATGGCCAGCAAATATTCAACAAATAAATCAGCGAATATTGAAAAGTCGGCAATCCTAATTAGTGTTGAGCATTCCGATACCGCAAGTATCGGCCGATATTTGCGGTATCGGAATTCCGATACCGAGATCCGATACTTGCCGCATATCGGATACCGGAATCGGAAGTTCTCAATTCAAACAGCACGAATTCAGCCAATGAGGAATGATTACAAGTGTGGGCACATCCTGTTCAGCATGGTGGGCATGAAACTACTGGCAAGGCTGTGATTGGCTGCTGAAATGATGTCATGCTGCAGTTTAAAAGTCGCTGGCGCCATTTTGGGCTCACTCTGCTGTGAATTCAGTTAGGCATAGGACGCTGTGTTCTGACTGAGGGCCAGTTGAGATAGCGATTTGCTTCTTTGTGCTTTTCCCAGGCTAATTTAGCAACCGCTGTGTGCTCACCTTGCAGCGCTGTTTTCACAGCGATCTGCAAGGTCTCTGTGTGTGTGTGTGTGTGTGAGTGCAGCCCACTCTGTAGTCTGTGTGCAGCCATAGCCGGTTGTATCCAGCTCAGGGTGGTTCACTGACTCATACAGTTCTATCCATTCCATTGTCCTTTTTTGCAAATAGTGCAGGCTGCTGCACATTTTTTCAAATAATTCCTATTAGTGACTTTCCACCCGTATCCAGTTAAATTGTGGAAAAACACTACATAGGATAACGTAGAGGAGGTTTTTGGGGCCTTGCAGCGCCGTTTACGGCTGTCTGCACGGTCTCCGTGTGAGTACAGCTCGCCCTGTAGTCTGTGTGCAGCCACAGCCGGTGTGATCCAGATCAGGGTGGTTCACTGACTCATACAGTTCTATCCATTCCTTTGTCCTTTTTTGCAAATAGTGCAGCCCGCTGCACATTTTTTCAAATATTTCCTATTAGTGGCTTTCCACCCGTATCCAGCTAAATTGTGGAAAAACACTACATAGGATAACGTAGAGGAGGTTTTTGGGGCCTTGCAGCGCCATTTACGGCTGTCTGCACGGTCTCCGTGTGAGTGCAGCTCACCCTGTAGTCTGTGTGCAGCCACAGCCGGTTGTATCCAGCTCAGGGTGGTTCACTGACTCATACAGTTCTATCCATTCCATTGTCCTTTTTTGCAAATAGTGCAGGCTGCTGCACATTTTTTCAAATAATTCCTATTAGTGGCTTTCCACCCGTATCCAGCTAAATTGTGGAAAAACACTACATAGGATAACGTAGAGGAGGTTTTTGGGGCCTTGCAGCGCCGTTTACGGCTGTCTGCACGGTCTCCGTGTGAGTGCAGCTCACCCTGTAGTCTGTGTGCAGCCACAGCCGGTTGTATCCAGCTCAGGGTGGTTCACTGACTCATACAGTTCTATCCATTCCTTTGTCCTTTTTTGAAAAAAGAAAAAAAACAAGGCGCCCCCAATGTGTCACACTGTTTAAAAAACACACATACAGTCCTTTGTAGGGAATGTGCTCACCTATTGGTGTTGTGAAACTGGGTCACAACTCCCAAGAAGGCATAATCGTAGCAGCAGGTCTCCACAAGAATCCAAAGGGATGCTGGAGGTAATAGTCTTAGGCGAACTGAAGACCGCGCACACGAGGTAGATTTAAGGTGGTTTATTGAAGCCTACGCGTTTCAAGAGCCCTGAAGAAGAGAGCAAGATAGCTCTTGAAACGCGTAGGCTTCAATAAACCACCTTAAATCTACCTCGTGTGCGCGGTCTTCAGTTTGTCCTTTTTTGCAAATAGTGCAGCCTGCTGCACATTTTTTCAAATAATTCCTATTAGTGGCTTTCCACCCGTATCCAGCTAAATTGTGGAAAAACACTACATAGGATAACGTAGAGGAGGTTTTTGGGGCCTTGCAGCGCCGTTTACGGCTGTCTGCACGGTCTCCGTGTGAGTCCAGCTCGCCCTGTTGTCAGTTCAGCCCCCAAAAAATAAATAAATAATAAAGTTCACCAAACACACCACTTTACAGTTGTGTAGGCCACATTAGCTCATATTAAAGTCTAGTCCACACTTTAGAAAATTAGTGCTTCTTATACCTGTTAGGAGCTGTTCAGGAATAAGCACACTAAGCCGTTAGTACTTTTCTGCTTATCTTTATCAGTCAACCAAGATGAAGAAGGCAGGGAGTAAGGCACGTGGGCGTGGGCGCGGAGCAGGGAGAGGACGTGGGAATTCTGTGCCTGCTGCGGGCACCGGTGACTCATCATCACCCAGTTTCAGCAGGGAACAGTCCTTCATGCGCAGCTTTGTCGGAGAGCGCCGTACACTGCTGCTGCGTGAAGAACAAATTGAAGCCGTTGTCGGATGGATGGCAGCTAACGCATCGACTTCAATTAGTGCCACATCCTCTCAGACACAGAGCACTGGAGAGCACCCATCTGTCTCTTCACCACCTGCCAAATTGCCCAGGCAGACAGAGAGCCCAGGACAGGAGCCGTCTCTACTTCTGTTCTCTGAATCTCTTGGCTTGGAAACAGGGGGCCAGCCAAGCAGCATTGGAGAAATGGAAGAAGAGGCAGTGTGCAGTGATGCCCAACAGCTTTTTCTCTCTGAGTCTGAAGAGGCGGGTGGGCCAGTGCCTCCGGTCACCACACCGCAGAACGTATCCGCTGATGACACTCAGGTGCCACTTTCTGGTGCGTGCTGTGCTGCTGAGACTACCCAGGAGGAGCAGTTGGTGGCAGAGGGTAGTGTAGATGATGAGGTCCTTGACCCATCGTGGCGTGAGGGACAGGAAGGTCGTGGGAGCAGCTCTGAGGAAGAGATTCCCCGAACCAACCAAAGAGGGAGAGGGAGGGGGAAGACTGCGGATTCTGTAGCCTCCACTTTGGCACCCGTTAGGAGCATGTCTCTTCCAAAAGCCAAAAAGGGCGCTCCCAAGACTTGTAGTGCCTGGTGCTTTTTTGACACAGTTGCAGATGACATTTGCTATGTCAAATGCAAGGTGTGTCATCACAAAATCAAAAGAGGGAAAAATGTCAGCAACCTCAATACCTCCAACATCTGGAAACATGTGCGGACCAGGCACGCGGCGGAGTTACAAAAACACACTGAAGAGCTAGGCCAACCAACAGCGGCAGCTACCACCTCTTCAGCTCGTGTTGCCTCTTCCTCCAGCTCACACACAGCTGGTTCGGCTTCCTCCCAGGATCGCCATGGAAGAACCTCTGGCACTGTTGTCCAGAGACCCACTGTAATTCCACCCACAGCACCACGTTCCCAGTCATCCTCACACTCCCAGCCCAGTCTACAGCCATCGGTAGTACAGGCATGGGAGAAAAGGTGGCTTTTCTCGTCAAACCACCCACAAGCACAGGCTCTGACTGCAGGCATTGCCAAACTTCTGTCACTGGAAATGCTGTCATTCAGGCTGGTGGAGACTGACAGCTTCCGTGACTTGATGTCATTGGCAGTCCCACAGTACAATGTGCCCAGCCGGTTTTATTTCAGCAGGCAAGCCGTCCCTGCCCTGCACAAGCATGTAGAGGGACACATAAAACACGCGCTACTGAACGCCGTCAGTAGCAAGGTCCACCTCACCACCGATGCGTGGACCAGTCACCATGGACAGGGGCGATACCTTTCCCTCACTGCCCATTGGGTTAATGTTGTTGAGCCGGGTACAGATCGTGCGAGTGGCGCAGGACGTGTCCTTCCCACTCCAAGGATTGCAGGAACCCAGTCTGTACGCATTGACTCCTCCTCTTACACAAGTTCCTCAGAATCATCGCTGCAGGAGCCGTCACAGTCCACTCCACATGGACCCGTGAACGTTTACCTGTTATGACCGACATGAGCACAGCTGTGGCCAAACGTCAACAGGCCGTCTTGAAATTAATTTCTTTGGGGAATGGAAGCCACACAGTGCAGGATCTCTGGAATGCCATCAAGCAGGAGAGCGATGTGTGGTTTGTGGCAGCGAATCTCCAGCCAGGCATGGTAGTGTGTGATAATGGCCGAAATCTGGTGGCAGCTCTGGGCCTCGGCAACCTCACTCACATCCCATGTCTGGCACATGTGCTCAACTTGGTCGTGCAGAGTTTTTTGAGGGACTATCCGGATCTTGATGCACTGCTGCACAAGGTCCGTCTAGAGTGTGCTCACTTGCGGCGTTCCAGCACGGCAAAATCGCGCATTGCGGCTCTGCAGCGCCGATTCCGCCTTCCGGAACATCGCATCATATGTGACCTACATACCAGGTGGAATTCCACGTTACATATGTTGGAGCGGTTGTGTGAGCAGCAGCAAGCAGTAATGGAGTACCAGCTGCATCAGGCGCAAAGAAGTCGCACTCCACGCCGTTCAGACTTCACAACCACAGAGTGGGCCACTATGAAGGACGTCTGCCAGGTTTTGCATCCCTTCGATTATTCCACGCGGATGGCGAGTGCAGATGATGCACTAGTCAGCATGACTGTCCCCCTTATCTGCCTGCTTGAAAAATCACTGCAAGCGCTAAGGGATGATGTTGTGGAGGATGAGGATTCACCATTTCCATCATCTTCTGGACAGTTAGCGCCACGTGGTTCCTCACAAACGCGTAGGCAGGGGACACTTTGTGAGGAGGATGAGGAGGAGTCAATGGAGGAGGAAGACATCCGTCCAGAGGAGGGAGTTACACAATTGTCCAGTAGTCAGTGTGTACAGCGAGGGTGGGGTGATGACGAGCGGGCAGAGATCACGCCTCAAGCAGGGGACAGCGTTTCTTGGCCAGTTGGCAGTCTGCAGCACATGGTTGATTACATGTTGCAGTGCCTGAGAAACAACCGCCGCATCGCCCACATTCTCAACATGTCTGATTATTGAGTGTTCACCCTCCTCGATCCTCGCTACCGGGACAACGTACAAAGCCTCATCACACCGTTGAACCGGGAGCGTAAAATGCGGAAGTACCAAGACACACTGGTGAATTCCATCATCTTCTCCAGTCCAACTGAGAGAAGTGCTGCTAGTGCTTTACAAAGCAGCTCAGTGCGTCCAGGCAGTGGAGGAGGCTCTGCACAAAGAGGGAGCAGAAGCAGTGCCTCTGCCCAAGGCAAGACCAGTATGGCCAAACTGTGGCACAGTTTTGTGTGCCCGCCACAAATGTCTACACCATCACAGACGGCTCCAGTCAGCAGGAGGCAACGGTTCCGTCAGATGGTGACAGACTACATGTCTTGCCCTCTTGCTGTACTCCCAGACGGCTCTTCCCCTTTCAAGTTTTGGGTCTCTAAGCTGGATACATGGCCAGAGCTAAGCCAGTATGCATTGGAGGTGCTGGATTGCCCTGCGGCTAGTGTATTATCGGAACACGTCTTTAGTGCTGCAGGTGGTGTACTAACAGACCGTCGCATGCGACTATCCTCCGATAACGTTGGCCGGCTTACTTTCCTGAAAATGAACCAGGCCTGGATCTCGCAGGAATTTGCGACTCCTCTTCCTGATTAAATAATTGGGTGACTGTCTTCAGTATCCAGGTCTCCTGTTGTGTTCATCTTTCTACCACCTGAACTGTAATTCCTGGGCTCCAACACCGCCAGTTGAGGCTCAGAAGTGCCGTCTGCACAGTCAAAACATAAGACCCAGTGTTATTGGGTGTCAGTAACGTCAGCTGATCCCCAGCTGTGTAGCCGGCAATGTGTCCTGCGACCGCCAAGCTGACACAACAACTGAAATGTAAGGGAACCTGTCCCCCCCCCAGGCGTTTGTTACTGAAATAGCCACCTTGTGCAGCAGTAATGCTGCACAAGGAAAAGGTAACTATTTTTGTTTAGCTCCTTGCACACGCAGAACTTAACACTTTTAAAGTGTGTCCACTGATACCGTAAAACCATCCCGGAGGTGGGACTTTCCTTTGTAATGTGACGCAGCACACCCGTCGTTCCTACCCTCTTAGCGCCGTGCGCCGCCTCCTCTGCATTGTTTAATTCTGTCCCGGAGCCAGCGCTGTTATGTTATCCCTTGGCCAGGCACACTTTGCGGTGCCCGTCTTCTGACATCATTTGGTGTCAGGCTGGCTGCGCCTGTGCGGCCGCGCTGGCCAAGATCCTGCCTCGCAGTGTCTTCTGATTTAATCACACTGCGGGCCTGGGATCCATGGCCATGCGCAGTGCATATCTTCACCTCAGGCTGTCACTCATTTCCCTCCGCCTTCTTCAGACTGTGCGCCGTCAGCTGATCCCTAATAGCATGCCACGGCCGTGACACCGCACAGTCTGAAGAAGCCGGAGGGAGGGGAGTGAGAGACAAGGATATGCACTGCGCATGGCCTCGGATCCCAGGCCCGCGGTGGGATTACATTAGACGACACTGCGAGGCGGGATCTCGGCCAGCGCGGCGGCACAGGCGCAGCCAGCCTGATACAAAATGATGTCAGAAGACGGGCAGCGCTAAGTGCGCCTGGCCAAGGGATAACATAACAGCACTGGCTCCGGGACGGAATCAAACAACGCTGAGGAGGCAGTGCATGGCGCCAAGGGGGTAGGAATGACGGCTGTGCTGCGTCACATTACAAAGGAAAGTCCCACCTCCGGGACGGTCTCACGGTATCAGGGGACACATTTTATAAGTGTTTAGTTCTGTGTTTGCAAGGAGCATAATGAAAAGAGCCACCTTTTCCTTTGGCATCCTTTGTGATGCAAAAGCTGGCTCTTTCAGCTACAAACGCCTTTTGGGGGGGGTTAAAGGTTCCCTTTCGACTTGCTCCAATCAGGCTTCGGCCTAGACGGTGTTCCTCTGCTCCTCCTGCTGTCCCTGGGCTCTAACACCGCTAGTTGGTGCCTGGAAGTGCTGTCCGCACAGTCAACAGTCGCTCCTCTGTTATTGGGGTTCATTGGGGTTCAGTAACGTCAGCTGCTCCCCTGCTGTGTATGCTGCAATACCTCCTATCTGCTCCTCCTGCTGTCCCTGGGCTCTAACACCGCTAGCTGGTGCCTGGAAGTGCTGTCCGCACAGTCAACAGTCGCTCCTCTGTTATTGGGGTTCAGTAACGTCAGCTGCTCCCCTGCTGTGTGTGCTGCAATACCTCCTATCTGATCCTCCTGCTGTCCCTGGGCTCTAACACCGCTAGTTGGTGCCTGGAAGTGCTGTCCGCACAGTCAACAGTCGCTCCTCTGTTATTGGGGTTCAGTAACGTCAGCTGCTCCCCTGCTGTGTGTGCTGCAATACCTCCTATCTGCTCCTCCTGCTGTCCCTGGGCTCTAACACCGCTAGTTGGTGCCTGGAAGTGCTGTCCGCACAGTCAACAGTCGCTCCTCTGTTATTGGGGTTCAGTAACGTCAGCTGCTCCCCTGCTGTGTGTGCTGCAATACCTCCTATCTGATCCTCCTGCTGTCCCTGGGCTCTAACACCGCTAGTTGGTGCCTGAAAGTGCTGTCCACACAGTCAACAGTCGCTCCTCTGTTTTTGGGGTTCAGTAACGTCAGCTGCTCCCCTGCTGTGTGTGCTGCAATACCTCCTATCTGATCCTCCTGCTGTCCCTGGGCTCCAACACTGCTGGTTGCTGCCCGGAAGTGCTGTTTGCACAGAGCCAAACACCTCGCCTATGTGTTAGTGGGGTTCAGTAACGTCAGCTGCTCCCCTGCTGTGTATCCGGCAACGTGTCATGCGACCGCCACGCTGGCACAACTAAAACTTAAGGGTACCTGCCCACCCCCACCCCCCCAGGCGTTTGTTACTGAAAGAGCCACCTTGTGCAGCAGTAATGCTGCAGAAGGAAAAGGTGGCTCTTTTAATTATGCTCCTTTCAAAGGCTGAACTACACACTTATGAAATGTGTCTCCTCACACCGTTTAACCGTCCCGGAGGTGGGACTTCCCTTTGTAATGTGATGCAGCACAGCCGTCATTCCTACCCCCTTTGCGCCGTGCGCCGCCTCCTCAGCGTTGTTTGATTCTGTCCCGGAGCCTGCGCTGTTATGTTATCCCTTGGCCAGGCACACTTAGCGCTTCCCATCTTCTGACATCATTTGGTGTCAGGCTGGTTGCGCCTGTGCGGCCGCGGTGGCCTAGATCCCGCCTCGCAGTGTCTTCTGATTTAATCACACTGCGGGCCTGGGATCCATGGGCATGCGCAGTGCATATCTTCACCTCAGGCTGTCACTCATCTCCCTCCGCCTTCTTCAGACTGTGCGCCGTCAGCTGATCCCTAATAGCATGCCACGGCCGTGACACCGCACAGTCTGAAGAAGCCGGAGGGAGGGGAGTGAGAGGCGAGGATATGCACTGCGCATGGCCACGGATCCCAGGCCCGCGGTGGGATTACATTAGACGACACTGCGAGGCGGGATCTAGGCCAGCGCGGCCGCACAGGCGCAGCCAGCCTGACACCAAATGATGTCAGAAGATGGGCAGCGCTAAGTGTGCCTGGCCAAGGGATAACATAACAGCGCAGGCTCCGGGACAGAATCAAACAACACTGAGGAGGTGGCGCACGGCGCCAGAAGGTAGGAATGACGGCTGTGCTGCGTCACATTACAAAGGAAAGTCCCACCTCCGGGACGGTTTAACGGTGTGAGGGGACACATTTCATAAGTGTGTAGTTCAGCCTTTGAAAGGAGCATAATTAAAAGAGCCACCTTTTTCTTTTCCATCATTAGTGCTGTACAAGATGGCTCTTGCAGCAACAAACGCCTGGGGTGGGGGTTAAAGGTTCCCTTTCAACTTGCTCCAGTGCAGGCTTCGGCCTACACTCTGCTCCTCCTGCTGACCCCGGGCTTTAACACCGCCAGTTGGCGCCCGGAAGTGCTGGCTGCACAGAGCCAAACACCTCGCCAATGTGTCAGTGGGGTTCAGCAACTCCAGCTGTTCCCCTGCTGTGTAGCCGGCAACGTGTCCTGCAAACGCCACGCAGACACAAAGCTGCCGCCAGTGCAGGCTTCGGCCTACACTCTGCTCCCTCTCCTCCTGCTGTCCCTGGGCTCTAACACCGCCAGTTGGCGCCCGGAAGTGCTAGCTGCACAGAGAAAAACACCCACCAATGTGTCAGTGGGGTTCAGCGACGCCAGCTGTTCCCCTGCTGTGTAGCCGGCAATGTGTCCTGCAAACGCCACGCAGACACAAGAACTGAAATTGAAGGGAACCTGTCCCCCCCCCAGGTGTTTGTATGTATAACAGCCACCTTGTACAGCAGTAATGCTGCATTTGTACAAGGTGGCTCATTCAGTTATTGTCCTTGCACACGTCGAACTCAACACGTATAAAATGTGTCCTCTGAGACCATTAAACCGTCCCTGAGGTGTGACTTTCCTTTGTAATGACACGCTGCAACCCCCTTGGTAGCACTGCCCGTCTTCTGACATCATTGTGTGGCTGGCTGCGCCTCTGCGGCCGCCCTGCCCGACACAACGCCCCTTGGTGTCTTATTTATTTTGACTGCGAGGGTGTGATTGATGGGCATGAGCAGTGCATATCTTCGCCTGTCACTCATCTCCTTCCGTCTTCTTCAGACTGTACGGCTTCATGGCCGTGGCATGCGATAAGGGATCAGCTGACGCCGCACAGTCTGTAGCAGGTGTAAGGACACGAGTGAGAGGCGAACATATTGACTGCGCAAGGCCATGAATCCCAGCCCCGCAGTGTGAATTAATGAAAAGACACTGCAGGGCTGGGATTCATGGGCATCGCGAACCGCACCAGCCGACATGAAATGATGTCAGAAGACGGGCAGCACTAACAGCGCATGGCCAAGGGATAACACAACAGCGCAGACTCCTGTACAGCTAATAACGACGCTCAGGAGACTGTGCCCAGCACCAAGGTGGGATTTTTGACAGCTGTGCTGCTTCTCATTAAGAAGGAAAGTCACGCCTCCAAGACAGTTTGACTGTATAAGGGGCTAAATGTTATACGTGTTTCATTCAGCGTCTGCAAGATTCAAAACTTAAAGAGCAACCTTTGACTTGTGCAGCATTACAGCTCCACAAGGTGTGGCTCTTCTAGTTTGTAACACCTGAGGGGGGGTTAAAGGTTACCTTTAAAATTGGTTCAATTAGGCTTTGGCCTACACTCTGCTCCCTCTCCTCCTGCTGTCCCTGGGCTCTAACACCACCAGTTGGCGCCCGGAAGTGCTAGCTGCACAGAGAAAAACACCCGCCAATGTGTCAGTGGGGTTCAGCAACGCCAGCTGTTCCCCTGCTGTGTAGCCGGCAACGTGTCCTGCAAACGCCACGCAGACACAAAGCTGCCGCCAGTGCAGGCTTCGGCCTATGCTCTGCTCCCTCTCCTCTTGCTGACCCTGGGCTCTAACACTGCCAGTTGGCGCCCAGAAGTGCTAGCTGCACAGAGAAAAACACCCGCCAAGGTGTCAGTGGGGTTCAGCAACGCCAGCTGTTCCCCTGCTGTGTAGCCGGCAACGTGTCCTGCAAACGCCACGCAGACACAAAGCTGCCGCCAGTGCAGGCTTCGGCCTACACTCTGCTCCCTCTCCTCCTGCTGTTCCTGGGCTCTAACACCGCCAGTTGGCGCCCGGAAGTGCTAGCTGCACAGAGAAAAACACCAGCCAATGTGTCAGTGGGGTTCAGCAACGCCAGCTGTTCCCCTGCTGTGTAGCCGGCAACGTGTCCTGCAAACGCCACGCAGACACAAGAACTGAAATTAAAGGGAAGCTGTCCCCCCCCCCAGGCGTTGGCATGTATAACAGCCACCTTGTACTGCAGTAATGCTGCATTTGTACAAGGTGGCTCATTAAGTTACTCTCCTTGCACACGCCGAACGCAACACATCTAAAATGTGTCCCCTGAGACCATTAAACCGTCCCTGAGGTGTGACTTTCCTTTGTAATGACACGCTGCAACCCCCTTGGTAGCGCTGCCCGTCTTCTGACATCATTGTTTGGCTGGCTGCGCCTCTGCGGCCGCCCTGCCCGACACAACGCCCCTCGGTGTCTTATTTATTTTGACTGCGAGGGTGTGATTGACGGGCATGAGCAGTGCATATCTTCGCCTGTCACTCATCTCCTTCCGCCTTCTTCAGACTGTACGGCTTCATGGCCGTGGCATGCGATAAGGGATCAGCTGACGCCGCACAGTCTGTACCAGGTGTAAGGACACAAGTGAGAGGTGAACATATTGACTGCGCAAGGCCATGAATCCCAGCCCCGCAGTGTGACTTAATGAAAAGACACTGCGGGGCTGGGATTCATGGGCATCGCGAACCGCACCAGCCGACATGAAATGATGTCAGAAGACGGGCAGCACTAACAGCGCATGGCCAAGGGATAACACAACAGCGCAGACTCCTGTACAGCTAATAACGACGCTCAGGAGACTGCGCCCAGCACCAAGGTGGGATTTTTGACAGCTGTGCTGCGTCTCATTAAGAAGGAAAGTCACGCCTCCAAGACAGTTTGACTGTATAAGGGGCTAAATGTTATACGTGTTTCATTCAGCGTCTGCAAGATTCAAAACTTAAAGAGCAACCTTTGACTTGTGCAGCATTACAGCTGCACAAGGTGTGGCTCTTCTAGTTTGTAACACCTGAGGGGGGGTTAAAGGTTACCTTTAAAATTGGTTCAATTAGGCTTCGGACTACACTCTGCTCCATCTCCTCTTGCTGTCCCTGTGCTCTAACACCGCCAGTTGGCGCCCGGAAGTGCTAGCTGCACAGAGAAAAACACCCGCCAATGTGTCAGTGGGGTTCAGCAACGCCAGCTGTTCCCCTGCTGTGTAGCCGGCAATGTGTCCTGCAAACGCCACGCAGATACAAAGCTGCTGCCAGTGCAGGCTTCGGCCTACACTCTGCTCCCTCTCCTCCTGCTGACCCTGGGCTCTAACACTGCCAGTTGGTGCCCGGAAGTGCTACCTGCACAGAGAAAAACACCCGCCAATGTGTCAGTGGGGTTCAGCAACACCAGCTGTTCCTCTGCTGTGCAGCCGGCATCGTGTCCTGCAAATACCACGCAGACACAACAGACCTCCAAATGCCTCCAGTGCAGGCTTCGGCCTACACTCTGCTCCCCCTGCTGACCCTTTGCTCCAACCCCACTAGTTGGGGCTCTATGAAGACAAGCTTGAATAGGTCCCCATCCTGGTTCCAGTAACGTCAGCTGGTCCTCGGTAGTTCCATTGGCTCTTGGACCTTCGGCTACCCATCCGGGTTCCAGTACCGTCAACTGGTTCTCGGCAGTGTCTTTTGCTCTTGTACCTTCTGCTCCCCATCCTGGTTCCAGTACCGTCAGCTGGTTCCGGGCAGAGCCTTTGGCTTAGGTGCCTCCCTCTGGGTATCCAAGTTCCACCAACGTCAGGTGGTCCTTGGTAGTGCTTTCAGGCACGGTTACCTCCTGCTTAGTAACCGGGTTCCAGTAACGTCAGCTGGTCCTCGGTAGTTCCATTGGCTCTTGGACCTTCGGCTACCCATCCGGGTTCCAGTACCATCAGCTGGTTCTCGGCAGTGTATTTTGCTCTTGTACCTTCTGCTCCCCATCCTGGTTCCAGTACCGTCAGCTGGTTCCGGGCAGAGCCTTTGGCTTAGGTGCCTCCCTCTGGGTATCCGAGTTCCACCAACTTCAGGTGGTCCTTGGTAGTGCTTTCAGGCACGGGTACCTCCTGCTTAGTAACCGGGTTCCAGTAACGTCAGCTGGTCCTTGGTAGTTCCATTGGCTCTTGGACCTTCGGGTAGCCATCCAAGTTCCAGTTCCATCAGCTGTTTCTCGGCATTTTCTCAGCCTTCTTGTACCTTCTGCTACATTTCCAAGTTCAAGACCCTAAAGACGATGACCCGGAAGACCACCCCTAAGATGACGACGACACCAGAGACGACAACCACTGAGATGACGACGACCCTGGAGACGACGACGACATGGGAGACCGAGAAGCAGAAGAACAAGAGGCTGCAGAACAAAGAGCAGAAGAACATTAAGCATAACACTAAATATCAGAGCAAAAGATATTATCTAAATTATAAGCAGAAGAAGACTAAGCAGTGTATGGGGGTGAGTCCGTTCCTCCTCGTGGTGCCCCTGGATAAAGCCTGATGCTGCAGGCCAAACTGAACGTGGACAAATGTAACACTTTTGTGACAGGCAGAACGGAAGGTGTAATCTTCAAACTTTTATAGATAACAACTACGGGAATGCCTGTCACAAATAAGAATATGATGAAGAACTTGAATATGAAGAAGAATAATAGTTAAATAAAAAGAATATGAACAATGTAACAAAAAAAAAATATAGGTAGAAGATGAAGAAGAAGATGAATAAGGTGAAGAAGAACTTGATGTCAAAGATGCTGATGATGATGAAGAAGAAAGTGTGGGAGAAGTAAAAAAGAGGGTGAAGGGCATGGAAGTAGTCAAACATCTATATCTGACAAAATAAAAAAAATCTTAACATAGTCAATATCTTTGTAACTCCGAACGTCTTAAAAATGTTTTAAAATTCCTGCTATTCTATTTGATTGGGCTAAACCTCTATGCCTTTAATGTCTCCGCCACCTCCCCCAATACATCCTACATTATTCTTAGTTGTTTTCCTTCATGTAGAATGAACCTACAAGGAAAGAAAGGGTTTATTTTAATTCCGATATTTTCATCCCATTGACTTGCATTGGTATCGGGTATCGGTATCGGCGAGATCCGATATTTTGCCGGTATCGGCCGATACTTTCCGATACCGATACTTTCCGATATCGGAAGGTATCGCTCAACACTAATCATAATCCAAACCTAAGATTGAAGTATTTGCTCATCTCTAGTTATGTTACCCCCGGAGGTGTCAGTGTCAGTGTTGAGTTCCCTGGTGATGTTACCCTAGATGTGTCAGTGTCGACAGTGAGCTTTCTAGTACTGTTACTTCAGATGTTCCAGTTGCGGTGGTGAGCTTACTGAAAATGCTACTCCAGAGGTGCCAGTGTTGGCGATGATCTTCTTAGTAATGCTATCCAGAGGTGCCAGTGTCTTCAGTGAGCTTTCTGTTAATGTTACTCCTGATGTGCCAGTGTCAGCCGTGAGCTTTCGTGTAATGTTACTCCAGAGGTGCCAGTGTCGGCGGTGAAATTTCTTGTAATGTTACTCCAGTAGTGCCAGGCGGTGAGTTCTCTGGTAATATTATCCACAGAGGTGCCAGTGTCGTTGGTGAGTTCCCTGATAATGTTACCCAGAGATACCAGTGCCGGTAATGAGCTTCCTGGTAATGTTAGCCCATAGATGCAATGTCGGCGGTGACCTTTCTTGTAATGTTATTACAGTAGTGCGGTGAGCTCCGTGGTAATGTGATCCCATTATTCCAGATGTGGCAGTGCCAAAGTTCAGTTCCCTGATAATGTTACCTCAGAGGTGCCAGTGTTGGTGGTGAACTCTCTGTTTATGTTACCCCAGAGATACCAGTGTTGACGATGAGCTTGCTGATAATGTTAACCAAAAGGTGCCAATGTCAACGGTAACCTTTCTGATAATGTTACTCCAGATGTGCCAGTGTCGACCGTGAGCTTTCTGGTAATGTTACCCCAGCGGTGCACGTGTCGGCGGTGAGCTCCCTGGTAATGTTACCCGCAGAGGTGCTTGTGTCCGCAATGAGCTCTCTGGTAATGTTACCCCAGAGGTGCCAGTATCGGTGAGTTCCCTGGTTATGTTACCTCAGAAATACCAGTGCCGGTGGTGAGCTCCCTGGTAAGGCTTCCCCAGAGGTGCCAGTGTTGGCAGTGAGCTTTCCGGTATTGGTACCCTGGAGGTGCAAGTGTCGGTGGGGAGCTTTCTGGTAATGTTAATGCAGAAGTGCCATGTCGGCAGTGAACTTCCAGGTGATGTTAACCCAGAGGTGCCAGTGTCGGCAGTGAGCTTTCTGGTAATGTTTAACCAGAGGTGCCATTGGTGGTGTGCCCCCTGGTTATGTTACCTCCAGTGTTACCAGTCTTGGTGATGAGCTTTCTAATAATGTAACGCCAGATGTGCCAGTGTCGGTTGTGAGCTTCCTGGAAACGTTACCCCAAAAGTGTCAGTGTTGGTGGTGAACTCCCTTTTAATGTTACCCCAGAGATACGAGTGTTAGCAGTGAGCTTTCTGGTAATGTTACCCTAGAGGGGCGAGTGCCAATCGTGAGCTTTCTGGTAATGCTACTGCAGAAGAGCCAGTATCTGCATTGAGCTTCCTGGTGATGTTTGCACAGAGGTGCCAGTGTCGGCGGTGAGCTTTCTGCTAATGTTACCCCAGTAGTGCGAGTGCGACGGTGGTGAGCTCCCTGGTAATATTACCCCAGAGGTGCTATTGTTGGTGGTGAGCTCCCTGGTTATGCAACTCCCACAGATATTACTGTTGGCGGTGAGCTTCCTAGTAATGTTACCACCAGAGGTACTATTGTCAGCAGTGACCTTTCTAGGAATGTTACTCTGAATGTGCCAGTGTCTGTGGTGAGCTTCCTGGAAATGTTAATCCAGAGGTGCCAGTGTTGGCAATGGTCTTTATGATATTACACAAGAAGTGCCAGTGTCAGCAGTGAGCTTCCTGGTAACGTTAGCCCAGAGGTGTGAGTGTCAGCGGTGAGCTTTCTGGTAATGTTACCCCAGAGGTGCCAGTGTCAGCAGTGACCTTTCTTGTAATGTTACTCCAATAGTGCTGGTGTCAGCAATGAGCTCCCTGGTAATGTTACTCCAGAGGTGCCAGCGTTGGTGGTGAACTCCCTGGTTATGTTACCCCAGAGATACTAGTGTCAATGGTGAACTTGCTGGTAACGTTAGCTGAGAGGTGCCAATGTCGACAGTAACCTTTCTGGTAATGTTACTCCATTTGTCTCAGTGTCGGCGGTGAGCTTTCTGTTAGTGTTACCTCGTAGGTGCCAGTGTCGGCTGTGACCTTTCTTTTAATGTTACCTCAGTAGTGCCAGTGTTGACGGTGAGCTTCCTGGTAATGTTACTACAGAGTTGCTAGTGTCGACGGTGAGCACCCTGGTAATGTTACCACTGGAGGTGCCAGTGTTGGCTGTGATCTGTCTGGTATTATTACCTCAGAGGAGACAGTGTTGGCGGTGAGCTCCCTGGTAATGTTACCCCAGAGGTGACATTGTCAGTGGGGAGCCCCCAGTTAATGTTACCTTAGAGGCGCTTATAGCAAAGAACCTATCCAAAGTTCAGTTCCCATCATAGATATAATGTTACCCAGATGAGCAAAATGTAGTGACGACTGGAAAGGTCTTCTATCAAAAGTGCAAGGGGCACCGAATTTCCTCAGGATGGCATACCCTAAATAGTATAAATCAATTATGATGTCAAAAATATTGTGGTATCATAAATAAATATCAAAGATAATTGTAAAGTGCTGTGGAATATGTTGGAGCTATATAAATAAAAATTATTATTGTTTATTATTAAAGAGGTAGCCTCTCTATTATATTCCCCTTTGAAAACGAGGGCACTAAGGGACCACACAATCCACCACTCAACTAGGTAAAATGAAAAGTTATATTTTATTAATTCAACTTATCGAAATACACACATTTAGAATTTAAAATACAAAGAACCGGTGTAACAGGCCAGATTATACCCCCAGGCCAGACTATACCCGGGGTTAAAGTGGCCTAGGCTAGATTATACCCCGGGTATACTTTGGCCTAGGCCAAACTATACCCCGGGGTATAAAATAGCCTAGGCCAAAGTATACCCCTCCAGGCCAGATTATACCCCCCAGGGTAAGCTGAGGGAAAGCTGCTCATTCTTCTAGGTCACAGCTCCCCCTCCCATTGGGCACTGCTCCTTTTCAAGCTCCTCCACCTCTGGTGACGCCAGGGATCTCCCTTTCTAAGCCCCACCCCCTCCCTATAGTCACATGTGACATGAAATCTTCAGCCCTGCTCGTGCCAGCTCGTTGTCTTGGCGCCTTGGATATGCTTGGAAAAGGGCTTTGTATACCTAGGGGGCACTGACGAGCACTGAGGGGTGGGTGGGGAACCCCTTTACTGGTTGCTATGGGATATAGCATGATCACTCTATCCTAGCAACACCTTGGATACGCTTGGAAAAGGGGTTTATCTATCTTGGGGGCACCATTGCAGCACTGCGGGTGGGTGGGGAAACCTTTTACTGGTTGCTATGGGATTTTACATGATCACTCTATCCTAGCAACGCCTTGAATACGCTTGAAAAAGGGGTTTATCTACCTTGGGGGCACTCTCGCAGCACTTAAGGATAGGTGGTTAACCCCTTAGGTGGTTGCTATGGGATTTTACATGACCACTTTATCCTAGCAACGGCTTGTATACGCTTGGAAAAGGGGTTTATCTACCTTGGGGGCACCCTTGCAGCACTGTGGGGAAGCCGGGGAACCCTTTTACTGGTTGCTATGGGATTTTACATGACCAATTTATCCTAGCAACGCCTTGTATACGCTTGGAAAAGGGGTTAATCTACCTTGGGGGCACCCTCACAGCACTGCGGGGTGGGTGGGGAACCCTTTTACTGGTTGCTATGGGATTTTACATGGCCATTCTATCCTAGCAACGCCTTGGATACGCTTAAAAAATGGGTTTATCTACCATGGGGGCACCCTCGCAGCACTGCGGGGAAGCCGGGGAACCCTTTTACTGAGGAAGGAAACAGCACAAAAATTCAAAAGCTGACTTAGGCCATAGTATACCCCCGGGGGATAAACTTTATACCAGGGGGTATAAAATAGTTTTTATAGTATTTCTCTAGGCCATAATGTTATCACTTCACTGTTTTTCTCACCCTATTGCTTATTTGTTGAAAAGTGTGCAGATCTGAACTGACAGTAGATGGCGCTGTCCTGTCAGTGCATAGTTAATGATAACTTGTTTTGTATGTTCTCTATGACACCTCTCTGCTCTCTATGACACCAAATCTTTTCCAATTTTGACAACCATGGAAGATCAATTGTATGACCAGCTTTTGAGATTCTACACTGCAACAGAACAAAGGTACCCTCAGTATACCTACGATCTACCTCCTGAGAAACGTGCAAATGCCAAGTCCCAGTTTAGACAAACAGCAAAGCCATATCGAGCCCAAGGAGGAATTGTTTATCATAGGGAAAAGGAGGTTCTTACTAAAAGTCGACTGCCAAATATCCTGAAGGCCTGTCATGACAACCCAATATCTGGGGGCCATTTTGGCAGAGATAAAACTTTAGCCAAAATCTCTGACCGGTTTTACTGGAAGGGAATGAAAAATGACGTTCACCAGTATGTGAAAGCCTGTCAAAAATGTTTTGTTATAAATCCCAAAATCACAAAGGAAGCTCCACCACTCAACAGTATATCAGTGCCTGGAAAAGTATGGAGCTTAGTTGGGATTGATATGATTGGCCCTCTTCAGGAAACATCAAATGGCAACAAATATATAGTTGCTGCCACTGATCATTTCTCCAAATGGACTGAAGCAACAGCTGTCCCAGATAAGAGTGCCAAGTCAGTGGCAAATTTTTTGTACTCCGTTATCTGTCGCCTTGGCTGTATGGAGACTCTGATTAGCGACCAGGGACGAGAGTTTGTAAACTCGATCATTGACAACCTGATGGAACATTTTCAAACAGATCACCGTATTTCATCTGCATACCACCCACAAACAAATGGCCAGCGGGAATGTGATAATCGGACACTTAAAGAAGCTCTTAGTAAGCTTGTCAATGACCAAGGAAACAACTGGGATCAATTCATCCCTGGTGTTCTGTTTGCCTATCACACATCTGTGCATGCTTCAACCAAGGTTACTCCATTTGAGGTCATGTATGGACGGAAGGCCAAGCTTCCCATGGACCTTAATCCCTCAAAAGATGATACGGTGGATCCCATGCCCATTTCAGATCATGCCACCCCTGATGTGCTAAATACACTGTCAAGCATTCTTAAAAAGCTGCACTCAGACGTCAGTACCAACATCCACTCTGCTCAAGAACACCAGAAGTGTGCCTTTGATCGCCGACACAAAAGCAACAAAGAAATCACTGCTGGTACCATAGTTTATATCAAGAATCAGCGCCGTATTCAACGCATAGGTTCAAAGATGGAACCACGCTGGATTGGACCTTATTTAGTTGTGGAATCCTTGACCAAGGGACGAGTAAAACTTAAGAACAACAAAACTGGCAAGATATTAAGCAACACATACCACACCAGCAACCTAAAGATTTACCAGGATAAAGAGGCTTCTCCACCATCCGATGATGATTATTCCAGTGACTCTGCCACACAGAAAAATAAGCAAACTAAGGCTTTCAACCTACTACCAAGTTCAAGAAGGAAGTATCTTAGCACCACTCTTGGCCTTACGTTTAGTAAGGTTGTATACTGTGGATGCAGACGAGACCTTGAACAACCACGGCGTACATATAAAACCAAAGGTGATGGAAACTGCTTCTTCCGGGCCATCAGCTACATCTTGACAGGAACAGAGGACAACCATTCCCTTCTCAGAGATAAAGTCATCCACCATATGAAAACTGACTTGACAAAAAAACTACAGGACTACTTGAACCAAAATGTGAATGAATATGTGAACATCTCTGGAATCTCTCGTGATGGAGTCTGGGCAACTGATGCAGAGATCATGACCACGGCGAATCTGTTGAGTTGCGACATAATAATCTACACAAACGTCGGTGACTCCATGGATTGGTTGACATATCCTGCAAGCTTCAATCTGCAGTCAACAACTGAACATGCACTGTATCTTGAAAATAAGCACGATCATTTCAATGTTGTTATCAGTGTTTAGCTTTAAACGTTAATTTGGTAGCAAGGACATGCTAGACTAAATGTCATAATACACAGAATGACTGTTGGGCGATTTGTTGCCCCAGATAATTGCATTGCATGATAAGTGACTTATAGCTAATGAGAAATTATTGCCCCCCCTCCCACCGCTAGGTGGTGCTGGCTCTGCTTCTACAAGCTCCAACGGCACTAGCCAGGTGCCGCTCTCCTCTATGGCGCCTGGCTGTGACGTCGGCGCATGGAGAGGCAGCGCCACCTAGCGGCAGGAGGGGGACCCCGTCTACCAGGAGACGGGCAGCGGCGGTTAGCGAGGGGGGGTAATCGGGCAGCCCCCCTAAGGTAACTATAAAATGGGGGGGTATTTGTAATGCATATGCATTACAAATACCCCCCTTTACAACTACTTTTGCCATGGGCAAAAGTTTTGTATAGTGGGAGGTACTCTTTAAGAATTGTCAGTTTGGTTTCTCAATAAAATGTTGAAGCATTAAGTAATTCTTGTGTATATCACTCAATGCAAATGATTTCATTGGGGTATAATATGAGCTGAGAGGTATAAATTGGGCTAGGCAACTTTAACCCCAGATTAGTTACATAATCTGGCCTGGAGGGGTATAGTTTGGCCTAGGCTATTTTACACCCCGGGGTATAGTTTGGCCTAGGCCAGTTTATGCCCGGGTATACTCTGGCATAGACCAAATTATACCCGGGGTTAATCTGGGACAGGGTTACTTTGGCCTGTTACACCGAGGAACCCTTTTACTGGTTGCTATGGGATTTTACATGACCACTTTATCCTAGCAATGCCTTGTATATGCTTGGAAAAGGGGTTTATCTACCTTGGGGGCACCCTGCTTGCTATAGGGTTTTACATGGTGTAAGTACCTTAGATTGATCATTTGAAATCGCTTAGCAACCAGGAAAAGAGTTCCCCAGCCTCCATGCAATGCTGCGACAGTGCCCCCAAGGTAGATAAGCCCCTTTTCCAAGCGTATCCAAGGCGTTGCTAGGATAAAGTGGCCATGTAAAATCCCATAGCAACCAGTAAAAGGGTTCCCCGGCTTCCCCGCAGTGCTGTGAGGGTGCCCCCAAGGTAGATAAACCCCTTTTCCAACCGTATCCAGGGCGTTGCTAGGATAAAGTGGCCATGTAAAATCCCATAGCAACCAGTAAAAGGGATCCCCACCCACCCCGCAGTGCTGTGAGGGTGTCCTCCAAGGTAGATTAACCCCTTTTCCAAGCGTATACAAGGCGTTGCTAGGATAAATTGGTCATGTAAAATCCCATAGCAACCAGTAAAAGGGTTCCCCGGCTTCCCCGCAGTGCTGTGAGGGTGCCCCCAAGGTAGATAAACCCCTTTTCCAACCGTATCCAGGGCGTTGCTAGGATAAAGTGGCCATGTAAAATCCCATAGCAACCAGTAAAAGGGATCCCCACCCACCCCGCAGTGCTGTGAGGGTGTCCTCCAAGGTAGATTAACCCCTTTTCCAAGCGTATACAAGGCGTTGCTAGGATAAATTGGTCATGTAAAATCCCATAGCAACCAGTAAAAGGGTTCCCCGGCTTCCCCGCAGTGCTGTGAGGGTGCCCCCAAGGTAGATAAACCCCTTTTCCAACCGTATCCAGGGCGTTGCTAGGATAAAGTGGCCATGTAAAATCCCATAGCAACCAGTAAAAGGGATCCCCACCCACCCCGCAGTGCTGTGAGGGTGTCCTCCAAGGTAGATTAACCCCTTTTCCAAGCGTATACAAGGCGTTGCTAGGATAAATTGGTCATGTAAAATCCCATAGCAACCAGTAAAAGGGTTCCCCGGCTTCCCCGCAGTGCTGTGAGGGTGCCCCCAAGGTAGATAAACCCCTTTTCCAACCGTATCCAGGGCGTTGCTAGGATAAAGTGGCCATGTAAAATCCCATAGCAACCAGTAAAAGGGATCCCCACCCACCCCGCAGTGCTGTGAGGGTGCCCCCAAGGTAGATTAACCCCTTTTCCAAGCGTATACAAGGCGTTGCTAGGATAAATTGGTCATGTAAAATCCCATAGCAACCAGTAAAAGGGTTCCCCGGCTTCCCCGCAGTGCTGTGAGGGTGCCCCCCAAGGTAGATAAACCCCTTTTCCAACCGTATCCAGGGCGTTGCTAGGATAAAGTGGCCATGTAAAATCCCATAGCAACCAGTAAAAGGCTATAGTCTGGCCTGAGGGTATAGTGTGGCCTGTTATAGTTTGGCCTAGGCTGTTTTACATCCTTAGGTATAGTTTGGCCTAGGCCAAAATATACCCAGGGTTAAATGTAGCCTAGGCCACTTTAACCCTGGGGGGTATAATGTGGCCTGGAGGGGTATAGTTTGGCCTAGGCTATTTTACACCCCGGGGTATAGTTTGGCCTAGGCCATTTTATGCCTGGGTATAGTTTGGCCTAGGCCAGTTTATACCCCGGGGTATACTCTGGCCTAGGCCAAATTATACCCGGGGTTAATCTGGGACGGGGTTACTTTGGCCTGTTACACCGGTACCTCATGTGTGAGGGACCACACAGCAGGACAATAGCAAATGGATCTTATCCAGAAACACAGTTACATTAGTCTACTACAGGTCACAAGCCACCTAACAATTAATGTGTGAATGGACTATAGAAAGTGCATGTGCATACAGGCAGATATATTCTGCTCTATCGAAAGCCAAATGGCTCTGATGCAACATCTCTCAATGTGCATGAAAATGAATAGATGTAGATGAATTTTTTTTTACCTGTGGGTGTTAACGTTGTTACGTTTCCAGGGCTGTGTCCAGTGACCGGCTGTGCTGCCCTCAGCCCCAATGCACGTTTCGTATTATACTTCCTCAGGGGGCATGAGAAAGTAGAATACGAAATGTGCATTGGGGCCGAGGGCAGCACAGCCGGACGCTGGACACAGCCCTGGAAACGTAACAACGTTAGCACCCACAGGGAAAAAAAATTCACCTACATCTATTCAATCTTTCAATGGAGCAGAATATATCTGCCTCTATGCACATGCACTTTCTATAGTTCATTCATACATTAATTGCTAGGTGGCTTGTGACCTGTAGTAGACTAATTTACCGTAATTGTGTTTCTGGATAACAACTAATTGGAATTGTCCTGCTGTGTGGTCCCTCACATATGAGACACCAGTTCTTTATATTTTAAATTTTAAATGTGTGTATTTCAATAAGTGGAATTACCGTAATAAAATATAACTTTTTATATTACCTAGTTGAGTGGTGAATTGTGTGGTCCCTTAGTTCTCTCGTTTTCACAGGGAATATAATAGAGAGGCTACCTCTTTGATATTTATACCCTAAATAGTGTAGTTTGAGGCTTGAGTGAGAGAGTTATCCCATCTCTTGCTGTTACATAGCACAGATAATAACTTTAGTGGATAAGGTGGAGACCACCACAAAAGTGAGCAATTTTGGAAATCGTTGGTTAATATCTCGGGTTCATACCAAATTTTTCACCCATAGCTGCGCCCTTGGAAGATGTTACTAATATTTACTAAGGGAAACAAAATGCCATGGCGTTGGGGACTGCAGAGTCTATCCTCATTGTCCACCCATCTGGCTTATACCCGATTTCATGAAGGGGTTACTGGTCTAGGCTGACGCTTCCGATGTGGGATTGGATACAGTCCTTCCGCAGAAGGTTGGGGGAGAAGAATGCTCTCTCCTACATTTCAGCAGGAAACATACATTCCAAAAATAAATGATATCATTGTAGCAATCGGGTGTTCCTGGAATCACTCGGGAAAATTTGTTAGCAACATCTCAGGTTTGCTACAGCCCATTCCCCTCCTACGTGGATGAATATGGCCAAGGAGAAAGACACCAGAGTGAGGAGGTCTTTACTCCTGTCATGAAATGTTGAATTTTTGGTTTTGCAACTGAAAAGGAGATGCTGAGTGCAGGAGTCCTAATTTTTCTCTAAGTGGCCTGTGGACATGACTTCTGCTCAGTTGAAAACTTAGTTTAGTTTGCAGTTCAGATGTTCATTTTTCATGTGCTTATTTTGTCTGTGTTTTCACAGAACATGTAGTTATTATCATATATGTGGCTGTTCACATTTCTCAGTCTCCGACTGTGTTTTATCCCGATTTGTCTACCGGTTGTTGCTAATAACCCAGGGTATACATGTGTGGTATATATGAGCATATAGGGAACTCAGAGGATGTCCACCATTTTTATTTTGCTAGTAATTTCCATGATTCAGTCCTTTTTTGGTTGTAGGGGGCATGGTGTTCCTCAGATATTACCATATTGGTGGGGATGTCCTGGATTGGGCCCATGCCTTCCTGAGGTCTCCTCAGTTGCTTCTTTAGAGTTAGAGTGTCATCCGGTGGTCTCTACTGCTGTGTGGGTCCTGTATGTATGGAATAGACTTGTTTTAATGTCACTTGGAATCAGTTGTTACGTTTTCAGCAATGCCAAGCTCAGTCCTCTAGGCTGCGGAACGATGTCTGCATCTCCTCATACAGCTGGGCATAGTCGGCTTTGATCTTGGTCTCTCCATCTTTCACTGGATCCTAAGAAGATATAATGATAATGAAGATACTGATTAGGGAGGCGTTAGATAAAAGTTCACACCCCAGGGGCCACCTCCTAGTGGTGCTGCCATGCCCTCCACACATTGTAATTAGATATAAGCGAACCTTACAAGATTTTGTTTGGATTCAGCGAACAGACCAATGTTCACCAAACAGTTAATCAAACATATCCAAACCTTGTTGAATTCAAAGGGAGGCAAAAGTATAGACAACAAATTCAGGGGTGGCAAAAAGCTGCCCAAAAATCTCAAATTAGGGGCAGACACCAGGAAAAGTGGCATCAATTGACCCAAGTAGAAATTTTATAATGGTGTAGCAGTCAGGCATGGGCTATACATGCGACAGGGTCTGAGCCAGCATTTACAGCTTGGAATTGACCTGATACCTCATGCAACACGGTCACATTTTTTTTTTTATTCTAGCCACACTCAGATGGCAGAAACATCAATCTCATACAGTACTATTGGTAGAAAAATGTAAGCAAAGTAATACAGGTAGTTGACAGAAAATGATTGCAGGCCTGCAAGTCTGGGAGCCCTACTTAGCACAGGCAACCCACCAGATGGAGAACCAACTTGAAGTCTCCACATTTCAAAAAATAATTGTCACACAGCACTAAAGTGGCATCAGTTTCAAAGAGTAGAAACAGTATAATGGGCCTCTGACACACCTTCCACCACAGGCAACCCACCAGATGGAGACCCAACTTGGATTCTCCACAATTAAAAAATAATTGTCACACACCACTAAAGTGGCATCAATTACCACAGAGCAGAAACAGTATAATTGACCTCGGACATACCTTCCACAACAGGAAACCCACCAGATGAAGATCCAACTTGGAGAATACACATTTCAAAAAATAATTGTCACACAGCAGTAAAGTGGCATCAATTTCCACAGAGTAGAAACCGTATTATAGGCCTCTGACACACCTTCTACTACAGGAAACCCACCAGATGGAGACCCAACTTGGAGCCTCCACAATTAAAAAAAACTGTAACGTCAGCAGCAGTAGCAACAGCAGGCACAGAAGACACTACAAAGATGGCATAAACTGAAATATTGGAACAAAATAGAGCAAAGTGTATGCATAAGAAATGGGATCACCACAACAGTTTAAAATTTATACAAAAAACATCTTTATTTTAGGAAACAAACACAACAACATAAAAACATTTAAAAACATTTAAAAACCCCAAAATATGACCTGGGGTAAAGGGTCCATATAGATACCAGATAAATGCTATAATATTGCACACAACATTAAACAGCCTATGCACATTAATGTACAGATAACCAAACCACTATTCCCAGCATATGGGCGTTATATAATGCAGTATGATATTACACATCAAGTTATACACTCTTAAATGGAGGTTAACACTCCATACCATACCCCATGTATGAGGAACTAACAAGGAAAATGGTGAATGGAATACAAAATATACTAGACACCAAGCAGATCCCTAGACCCTGCTGTGCACTGTCCTAAGGGTACTGTCACACAGTGCCATTTTCATCGCTACGACGGTACGATTCGTGACGTTCTAGCGATATCCATACGATAGCGCTGTGTCTGACACGCAGCAGCGATCAGGGATCCTGCTGAGAATCGTACGTCGTAGCAGATCGTTTGGAACTTTCTTTCGTTGCTTGATCACCCGCTGTCATCGCTGGATCGTTGTGTGTGACAGCGATCCAGCGATGTGTTCGCTTGTAACCAGGGTAAACATCGGGTAACTAAGCGCAGGGCCGCGCTTAGTAACCCGATGTTTACCGTGGTTACCAGCGTAAACGTAAAAAAACCAAACAGTACATACTCACATTCCGGTGTCTGTCCTCCGGCGTCTCAGCTTCTCTGCACTGTGAGCGCCTGCCGGACGGAAAGCGAGCACAGCGGTGACGCGGTGACGTCACCGCTGTGCTTTCCGGCTATGGCGCTTACACAGTGGAGAGAAGCAGAACGCCGGGGGACAGACACCGGAATGTAAGTATGTACTGTTTGTTTTTTTTACGTTTACGCTGGTAACCACGGTAAACATCGGGTTACTAAGCGCGGCCCTGCGCTTAGTAACCCGATGTTTACCCTGGTTACCCGGGGACTTCGGCATCGCTCCAGCGCCGTGATTGCACAGTGTGACCGCAGTCTACGACGCTGGAGCGATAATCATACAACGCTGCGACGTCACGAATCGTGCCGTCGTAGCGATCAAAATTGCACTGTGTGACAGTACCCTAAGTCTTAAGACTTAATAGTGGTTTGGTTATCTGTACATTAATGTGCATAGGCTGTTTAATGTTGTGTGCAATATTATAGCATTTATCTGGTATCTATATGGACCCTTTACCCCAGGTCATATTTTGGGGTTTTTAAATGTTTTTAAATGTTTTTATGTTGTTGTGTTTGTTTCCTAAAATAAAGATGTTTTTTGTATAAATTTTAAACTGTTGTGGTGATCCCATTTCTTATGCATACACTTTGCTCTATTTTGTTCCATTGTTGTTTGGTATGCAGTTGGTGATCCCCTTAAATGGTAAATATTTGTAGATGGTGCCTGCTCAGCAGTGTTGTTTAAATAAACTGAAATATTGCAAGATCAATATATGACACTAAAAACGACACCATCGCCTAGTCTGCCCAGGCTGTGAGTGGGGTGCAAAAGTTATTGGAGATCCATGACTAGTTAGTTTTAATGAAAGATAGGAGGTCTACACTTTCAGGGGATAGCCGGATGCGCTTATCCGTCAGGACACCATCAGCAGCGCTGATGACACGTTCTGAAAAACCCTGGCTGCCAGGCATGAAAAAACTTCCAAGGCGTGTCAAGCAAGCTCAGGCCACTCTTCTATTGTTGAAGACCAAAATGCAAAAGGGTCCAACCCTCCCCTAATGGCATTGATATTGAGCCTCAGACACTCCTGCACCATCCTCTCCAGTCGTTCACAACATGTCAGACTTGTATTCTGCTCTGTTGGTGCACAGGCTGGTCTAAAAAATTTATTAAATGTCTCACAGAAATTGCTTATTCTATTTACACTGCTACTGCTGTTATTTTTTGCCAAGACACCTTCACGTTCCGGGGTTGGACATCTAGAACTGGGATGCACACTGTGTGCCTCAATACTGTCTTGGGGAAAACCACTCTTAAGATTTTCTACAAGAGTGTTTCGATGCTCCATGCACGCATCCCTTTCCAGGGGAAGAAGCATCTGGCTAAATTTACTATTGTACCATGGATCAAACAGAGTGGCAACCCAGTAGTCAGCACTATTTTTAACCCTAAGGATACGGGCATCGTATGAAACACAGTGCAGCAAGAAGGCGCTCATGTGTCGTGTGGTTTCATGAGGTCCAAGTCCATGCTGTGTTGGTGTCGGGGTAACACTCAAGGTTGCTTCCTCCATCCTCTCCCGCCAACCATGGACAACAGAGAGCAGATAATTATCCTCTTTATCTCCTGACTGTTGCATGTCCATCACCTCATCCTCCTCCATTTGTTCCTTGGATCCTGCTACTTCACTAACAGTTTGTCTGGTGCTGTGAGCTCCCCTTGATAGCTGTAAGCCACCCTCCCATGGCACCCTCCTGTGTGATGACGGACTGGAAATTTGAGATATTGTTATCCCTTCTGCATCCTCCTTTGCTTCCAACTCTTCCTCTGGAACCATCACCACCTCACGCACACTATTCAAAGCCAGCTTCAGCATGTAGACGACCGGAATAGTGATGCTGATGACAGCATTGTCAGCGCTATCTTAGTAGCTATTTCAAAACTGTGCAGAAGGGTGCAGAGTTCCTTCACCTGTGCCCACTCTGCAAGCGTGATTTGCACCATGTCTGGACTTCATTGGCCCAGGCTATGCAAAAGGACATTCTGCATCAGGGCTTGTTACTGCTGCCACAGCCGCTGCAATATGTGCAGAGTGGAATTCCACCGTGTCGGAACATCGCTAATCAAACGATTATCCGGTAGGCTGAAAGACCTCTGTAGTGATGCAAGTCAATGTCCTGTGGGGTGGGATCATCAAAAGGGAGCACTCTGCGACCGTGCTTTCTGCAGCAGGTCATCTACGCCGGGATAGTGACATAGAAATTGCTGTACCACTAGGTTGAGGACGTGAGCCATGCATGTGAAGTTGCCATGGCATAGGGCCGCCGCCCGGTTTGCTCCGGTATCACACATGGCCTTCCCTAGCTCCAGGTTTAGTGGAGACAGCCACTGTTCTAACTCGGCCTGGATTCCTGTCCAGAACTCTTGAGCTGTGTGATGGCGATCTCCAAGGAATATTAATTTAAACACTGCCTGATTGCGGTGAGCCATGGCTGCGCAGTACGGAGGTGGGAAAGATTCTATCTGCACTGTTGGAATGCATGTCTGATTAAGGGAGAGGTTTAGGGCACATATGGAGGCCCTAGTGGAGGTGGAATAGGCAGAAACAGTGGATGAAGTGTTAATTACAGAGATTTGTCCGGCAAGCTTTGGGGATTCCAAGACTTGTGGATCAGAAAAAAGAGCCTGCCCCACAGCCACCATAGTCACCCACTGCCCAGTCAGTGAGATGTAACGCCCCTGCCCAGGTGTCAGTGGTGAAATGCACCCTGGCAGACATAGATTTATTTCAGGGAATGGGTGATATTGTTGGTGACATGCTGGTGTAGAACAAGCACAGCTTTCTTAGAAAAGTAATGGCGACTGGGCAACTGGCACTGGGGAACTGTGACAGCCATCAAATTTCTGAAACTATCTGTATCCACCAGGCAAAAAGGCAGCATTTCTGTGGCCAACAGATTGGAGATGGTGGAGTTCAAGCTCTTAGCTTTGCCATGTATAGAATGAAACATTCTTTTACATGACCATAACTGCGGGACCGAGGGCTGGCTGCCTTGCTGAGAGAAGGTGGAGTACAGGGAGCAGGACATACTGCTGGACTTTGTTGGTTCTATGGACGGGCACCAAAGCTGAGTGTGAGGAGTTTATTGCAGCTCTTAATGACAATCCATCTAACATCTTCTTAACAGCCTCCATCTCTACAACATCGGTGGAGTTTTTGGATCTCGAAATCACCAAATCTGGGTGCTGCATACAAACCAAGATTCACCGCAAAATTACTGCAACAAACAATCTACTCCATTTTTCCAGCTTTCACCCTCATCATTTGCGAAGGAACTTGCCCAAAGGACAATTTCTGAGGGTAAGGAGAAATTGCAGTTCTGATGTTGATTTCCGGGAAGGAGCACGAGATCTGACGACCCGCTTGTCTGAGCGGGGATATCCACACAAAATTATATCCTGTGCCTTTGAGAATTCCCGTCACAGTGATAGACAAGATCTTCTCCAACCCAGGGTCAGGAATAAAATATCGTCGACCAATCTAATAACGGTGTATAATAATCAATGGCAGGATGTTTATGACATATTGAGGAGACATTGGGGCATTTTATTAAGTGAGACCAAGCTTAGACCCCATATATCTGATATGCCCAAAATCATAGCTAGGAGGGCTACAAATTTAAAAGACTGTCTTACTACCAGCCATTTTAGGAGACCCACGGTGAATTTGGGGACGGGGAGCCGTCCTAAGGGATCCTTTCCATGCGGCAGGTGCAATGTGTGCCCTTACATGGTTGCCACTAATATTATGATGCTTTCCGTTCCCTCAGGACCAATTGAGACGAGGATATATGCCAACTGTCGATCCAAGAATGTGGTATATCTGCTTGCCTGTTCGTGTCCAAAAATATACATCGGACAAACGAGCCAAGAAATCAGGCGGAGAATTCAGCAGCATATGTCGAATATAAACAGAGCAAGAGTGGACAAGGAGAAGGACAAACCTATTTCATCGGTAGCATCCCACTTTCTGGACTATCATGACAGTAGATATCACAACATACAGGTCATGGTTTTGGACCAGGTGTCGGGTAACATACGTGGGGGCGATCGGACGAAGGAACTATTGCATCGAGAATCCCGCTGGATTTTCAACTTGAAGAGCTTGTCACCTAATGGACTAAACGAAGAACTCCTTTTCTCTGGCTTCTATGGCTGATTTTATATATCTCTCAGACTGGACCATATGTACAACTTGGTCATATCTATGCTGCATCAATTGGTGATGGGCAGTCATGTATATATTCTTTTGTATGTTGTGCTGCATTTAAAATTGTTCTTTTTTCTTTATTGCAATACCATACATCTTGTCCATCTTTATGCTGCCTGCACATGTCAGACTGTACTTTAAGTAAATCTCATATAATCATATCTGAGTATTATGCTGTCCTTATTATATGTGCCCATATTATTTTGCTGCAATATTCGTACGTCATTAACACAATAGAATAATAGCATCCATCTTTTGAGTATTTGGTTATTTATATTTCTTTCCTATTTTTTGTCTTATTTCCAATTTTTTACCCCTCTTTTTCTTTTTTCTTTTTTCTTTTTGGAAATTTTGTATAGGTGCTATACGATGTATTCAGCATATACGTCGGTGCCACGTCAATGCGCGCACACTGCAAGATATACGACACCTGTATATGTACATATGCACGTGTATCATTATCACTAGTTTCATTTATTTTTATGTTTATTTTCATTATTATTTATTCATTTTTCTTTCCTAACAATTGGTTCTGTGGCTATTTTCTATGTATAATCGTATTGGCATATATGGGCTTCTTGTGGTTCTAGTAATTTTGTCTTTCCATCTGCATAATCCCCGTTACGTATGTGCATATATATGGGGGAGTTTAGGGATTGCGCTGCATATTCACTGCGCACGCATTGTCCATCTTTCCTGCAGTCACACAACAATTGTGCTGTTGCTGGGTCTGAGTTCTTGGTACGTACCTTCATGTGCGCGCGCATGCGCACTAGCTACCTTGTATAAACTTTATTGTCCTAAACTCAGGTTACAACAAAAACAAGATGGCCGCGGCCATGCGGCATCATACACTGAACCGCTCCATTCAGGTGAATATTGTCAGCACCATTAGGGATATGTATATATGTTGCCACATTCAATGCTTCACATCACAACTTTCTTTCCCTGAGGAAGCTGCTATTTTGGCGGCGATACGCGTGGGAGCCTATCCCACACTCATGCTTCCCCATTAACAATTCTCCTTGGCTTCAGACCGTGGGCGGTATTTATGGGGGTTGTGTTTCTGGGGTTGATGGTGTGAGCCTTCACATATCCAGCTCCCCCTCCCCCTCTTCCCCTCTCCGCAGGTTATATATATATTTTTTGTACCATTATTGAGACACTTATCTGTGTATATGTATTTGTTCATCTTTGTGATTTCTAGTGTCTCACTTATTATTTGGTACGCTTTTCTATGCTGGATACACCTTTCCTGCCATGCCATTTAAGCCTTCATGGATTTTGCTAGTTTTTGCACAGCTATTATGCACCTTATCAGGGGGATGTATGGTATTGCAATACTGCTCTGTGTGATTTCTATCTCTGCAGTCAGGTCATTATAATCATCTTATTGTGGGAAGCATCTGTTTTGTGGGCTGTCATTTTCCGTATCATGGGATATGACATACATATATATATATATATAGGCATTGTGTTTGCATATTTGCATTTTTTAAGTGTTTTTAAGCTCTTTTGTGTTGTGTTGTTTATGTGCACATGTGTGCGTATTTTGTGGTTTGTGTCAGTTTAATAAAAACCTTTTTATACCATCATTCACATAGAGGTGTTCCTACTTATATGGGCATGATCTTTTCTTCTCTTTTTCTCGGTGCTAATTCACAAGCCCATAGTGAACCCTCTGTTTTTTGCGGTGCCCTCCATTCATCCATCCATTCATAGGTTTGTTTTCAGGGGTCTTGTCCTCTGGTTTTTCTTGTGGAGTGTTGGCACGCACTATTTATTTATTTGATTATTTAAGTGATTTACCTATTCATTGTTTGTCACCATATTAGGTTAACATACATATGTGTATACATATATATATATATATATATATATTAGTAAGGTTTTTTACTGGCGCTTGTCCCACCTGTTGGTGCATGGTGTCTCGCCATGAATTTGGAGACAAGGGAGTTAGCATGGAGAGGTCAGGCGGAGGAGATTTTTGGGACTGTGAGCACAGAGACCGTACAGGAGGGGTCTGCCACTAGTCTCTGCACAGAAATTATCGGTCTCCATAAGCTCCTTACAAGGACATGGTGGAATGTCAGAAGTTTGGAGCAATATGACAAGCTAGGCATTGTCCCTAGAGGACTCAGAGTAAAAATCTTCCCAGCCTGGGAGGCTGATAGTGACTTTAAGAGTGTATGGGAGGCTGGCCTTCTCAAATGTTCATCTATTTTGATTAATCTCCTGATCGATCATGATCGCAACCTGATGAGTAAACTGAAGGACAAAATTAAAGCAAAGGAGGTGGAACTTAATGCATTTGATGCACAGACTGTAGTTGTACCCTTTCAACAACGTTTAAAGGAAATAATTGAGGTCTTTGAGAAGGATGTTATACAGAGAAAAAAGAAAAAATTTATACGGGACAAAGGCGACTTTGATAGTCAGCAAATTTTTAAATGGACACATCATGGCAATGCACGGTTTGGCAAGTTTGGTGGTTTGGATAGACAAAGACCCACTTCATCTGTTACAGTTGACGACTCCTCGATGAGTGATTTTTTATCTTCAGGCGCAAGCGACCAGGAAAGCGCCATAGAAGGGGTCGCCACAAATCAGCCCATTCAAAAGAAGAAAGGGCGACGTTATCAAACATGGTCTCCGGAACGCAGGTATCCACCGAGGAGCAACAGGAGAAAACAGTGATGGAAGTGGATGGTGATGTTACAGGTAATTTGCAAATTATTAACCTGTCAAATTACATACTATCTAATGAGGAGAAGCAGTTATTGATGAAGGGGCTGTCTTTCTCCCCGATGAAGAGATTAGACAAATTTACCCTTACTAAGGATGTATATTTATTTTGTCGACAGCTTGTATTTAAGTTGTTATATCACCAACCCTCACTTGCAGACTCACTGCCCCAGGATGAGAGACAGGTCTTTTATGATCTGATGCAATTGTTGGATGATAATGAGGAATCCGGTTCCAGGAGTACAGATAGAAGATGGCATCTACCCGCACAAGCTACGCCATCCTTTGCCGTTTCCCCCGCAATTCAAATTTTTTATGATTTGGTGAGTCAAGACATAGCATGTTTGAAATTAAGGAACCAGCCAGGGGAGAATTTGGGGCCCAGGGAGAGACAAGTTCTAGCGGGATTGAAGGGGAATCCGTCCTTTGTTATAAAAGAGGCGGACAAGGGTGGCAATATAGTACTGTGGCCCATTGAAATGTATACCAAAGAGGCCCAAAGACAACTCAAAGACTCTAAGTGCTATCAAATTTTGCCCTCTGACCCCACAGATACGTTCAAGAGGAAATTGGATCGTCTACTCGTGTCAGCTAAGTCCAACTGTATATTGGACAACAGAGAATTCAAATTTCTGTCGACAGCTTCTCCGATCGTCCCCACGCTATACCTGCTCCCAAAGGTACACAAGTCCTTACAAGAGCCTCCGGGCAGGCCCATAGTTGCGGGGATCGGCAGCCTTTATGAGAGACCTTGCATATACCTAGACCATTTTTTGCAACCTCTTGTCACCTGTCTAGGTTCGTATATTCAGGATACATCTCATCTCATTCGTCAACTACAGGACCTAAGGATCCCAGAGGACACCCTGCTTGTCACGATGGACGTAGCCTCGTTGTACACCTGTATTGGCCACACGTTGGGGATTGAAGCGGTCTCGTTCTTTCTGAACAAACAAATTACAGGTGACCGTAGACATCAGTCTTTTCTGTTAGACCTTCTATCCTTTGTACTGACCAACAGCTACTTTGTCTTTGACAGAGTTTTTTACAAACAAGTCTCTGGCACCGCGATGGGCGCCCGCTGTGCTCCTTCCTATGCCAACCTTTTCATGGGTTGGTGGGAGGAGACACAGGTGCGCCCATTGCGGGCCTTTAAGGCCAACGTATTTCGTTGGTTTCGTTATATCGACGATTTGTTGGTTCTATGGACGGGCACCAAAGCTGAGTGTGAGGAGTTTATTGCAGCTCTTAATGACAATCCATTTAACATCTTCTTAACAGCCTCCATCTCTACAACATCGGTGGAGTTTTTGGATCTCGAAATCACCAAATCTGGGTGCTGCATACAAACCAAGATTCACCGCAAAATTACTGCAACAAACAATCTACTCCATTTTTCCAGCTTTCACCCTCATCATTTGCGAAGGAACTTGCCCAAAGGACAATTTCTGAGGGTAAGGAGAAATTGCAGTTCTGATGTTGATTTCCGGGAAGGAGCACGAGATCTGACGACCCGCTTGTCTGAGCGGGGATATCCACACAAAATTATATCCTGTGCCTTTGAGAATTCCCGTCACAGTGATAGACAAGATCTTCTCCAACCCAGGGTCAGGAATAAAATATCGTCGACCAATCTAATAACGGTGTATAATAATCAATGGCAGGATGTTTATGACATATTGAGGAGACATTGGGGCATTTTATTAAGTGAGACCAAGCTTAGACCCCATATATCTGATATGCCCAAAATCATAGCTAGGAGGGCTACAAATTTAAAAGACTGTCTTACTACCAGCCATTTTAGGAGACCCACGGTGAATTTGGGGACGGGGAGCCGTCCTAAGGGATCCTTTCCATGCGGCAGGTGCAATGTGTGCCCTTACATGGTTGCCACTAATATTATGATGCTTTCCGTTCCCTCAGGACCAATTGAGACGAGGATATATGCCAACTGTCGATCCAAGAATGTGGTATATCTGCTTGCCTGTTCGTGTCCAAAAATATACATCGGACAAACGAGCCAAGAAATCAGGCGGAGAATTCAGCAGCATATGTCGAATATAAACAGAGCAAGAGTGGACAAGGAGAAGGACAAACCTATTTCATCGGTAGCATCCCACTTTCTGGACTATCATGACAGTAGATATCACAACATACAGGTCATGGTTTTGGACCAGGTGTCGGGTAACATACGTGGGGGCGATCGGACGAAGGAACTATTGCGTCGAGAATCCCGCTGGATTTTCAACTTGAAGAGCTTGTCACCTAATGGACTAAACGAAGAACTCCTTTTCTCTGGCTTCTATGGCTGATTTTATATATCTCTCAGACTGGACCATATGTACAACTTGGTCATATCTATGCTGCATCAATTGGTGATGGGCAGTCATGTATATATTCTTTTGTATGTTGTGCTGCATTTAAAATTGTTCTTTTTTCTTTATTGCAATACCATACATCTTGTCCATCTTTATGCTGCCTGCACATGTCAGACTGTACTTTAAGTAAATCTCATATAATCATATCTGAGTATTATGCTGTCCTTATTATATGTGCCCATATTATTTTGCTGCAATATTCGTACGTCATTAACACAATAGAATAATAGCATCCATCTTTTGAGTATTTGGTTATTTATATTTCTTTCCTATTTTTTGTCTTATTTCCAATTTTTTACCCCTCTTTTTCTTTTTTCTTTTTTCTTTTTTCTTTTTGGAAATTTTGTATAGGTGCTATACGATGTATTCAGCATATACGTCGGTGCCATGTCAATGCGCGCACACTGCAAGATATACGACACCTGTATATGTACATATGCACGTGTATCATTATCACTAGTTTCATTTATTTTTATGTTTATTTTCATTATTATTTATTCATTTTTCTTTCCTAACAATTGGTTCTGTGGCTATTTTCTATGTATAATCGTATTGGCATATATGGGCTTCTTGTGGTTCTAGTAATTTTGTCTTTCCATCTGCATAATCCCCGTTACGTATGTGCATATATATGGGGGAGTTTAGGGATTGCGCTGCATATTCACTGCGCACGCATTGTCCATCTTTCCTGCAGTCACACAACAATTGTGCTGTTGCTGGGTCTGAGTTCTTGGTACGTACCTTCATGTGCGCGCGCATGCGCACTAGCTACCTTGTATAAACTTTATTGTCCTAAACTCAGGTTACAACAAAAACAAGATGGCCGCGGCCATGCGGCATCATACACTGAACCGCTCCATTCAGGTGAATATTGTCAGCACCATTAGGGATATGTATATATGTTGCCACATTCAATGCTTCACATCACAACTTTCTTTCCCTGAGGAAGCCGCTATTTTGGCGGCGATACGCGTGGGAGCCTATCCCACACTCATGCTTCCCCATTAACAATTCTCCTTGGCTTCAGACCGTGGGCGGTATTTATGGGGGTTGTGTTTCTGGGGTTGATGGTGTGAGCCTTCACATATCCAGCTCCCCCTCCCCCTCTTCCCCTCTCCGCAGGTTATATATATATTTTTTGTACCATTATTGAGACACTTATCTGTGTATATGTATTTGTTCATCTTTGTGATTTCTAGTGTCTCACTTATTATTTGGTACGCTTTTCTATGCTGGATACACCTTTCCTGCCATGCCATTTAAGCCTTCATGGATTTTGCTAGTTTTTGCACAGCTATTATGCACCTTATCAGGGGGATGTATGGTATTGCAATACTGCTCTGTGTGATTTCTATCTCTGCAGTCAGGTCATTATAATCATCTTATTGTGGGAAGCATCTGTTTTGTGGGCTGTCATTTTCCGTATCATGGGATATGACATACATATATATATATATATATAGGCATTGTGTTTGCATATTTGCATTTTTTAAGTGTTTTTAAGCTCTTTTGTGTTGTGTTGTTTATGTGCACATGTGTGCGTATTTTGTGGTTTGTGTCAGTTTAATAAAAACCTTTTTATACCATCATTCACATAGAGGTGTTCCTACTTATATGGGCATGATCTTTTCTTCTCTTTTTCTCGATGCTGGTGTAGAGCAAGCACAGCTTTCTTAGAAAAGTAATGGCGACTGGGCAACTGGCACTGGGGAACTGTGACAGCCATCAAATTTCTGAAACTATCTGTATCCACCAGGCAAAAAGGCAGCATTTCTGTGGCCAACAGATTGGAGATGGTGGAGTTCAAGCTCTTAGCTTTGCCATGTATAGAATGAAACATTCTTTTACATGACCATAACTGCGGGACCGAGGGCTGGCTGCCTTGCTGAGAGAAGGTGGAGTACAGGGAGCAGGACATACTGCTGGACTGTGAGTGAGGTGCAGGTGGAGATGTTATGGTGGATTGAGAAAGATGTATTGTGCTAGGTGACACAAAAGCAGCAGTCATGTCTACTTCTGTAACAGCTGACCGGCTCCCTCCCCGAGTGTGGTGGGTAAATAATTGTAGTTTCTGTGGCCGGAGACCTGTGTGAGAAGACTTGAAATGGTGACAGAGGAGGAAGAAGCATCACATGGGGTTGATGGGACAGCCGCTGGTTGGTGAGGCCTGCTAGTCTGCATTTTAGCGCAGTGAGATTCCCATACTAAGGCATGTTGATCGTGCATGTGCCGGATCATGCATGTAGTTGTCAAATTATTGCAATTGTTGCCACTTTATTTTTGCAAATTTGACAGATAACGTGTGTTGGGTCAACTTTTGCGGTCTCAAAAAATGGCCAGGCTAGGCAACTGTTGCCGGAACTGCAACTGCACAGTTGTGACTGGTGCTGGCCACAGCCAGAGTTAGGGCTGAGGATGCAGTGATTATCGTGGTTGCATCGCTTCATGTCTTTGTGGGAAGCCACAATGTAACCTTCTTATCTTCCTCCTCCTCCACCTCCTCTCCTGAGCTACTCAGCTGCGTACCTCTGGGTTCACACCAAGTGGAATCTACAACCTCATCACCATCCTCTCTGTGCAGACCCTCGAACACTGATGGCCACTGATAGAGTTGGAGCTGAGGATGCATTGCTTGTCATGGTTGCATAATGCTGTGTCTGAGAGGCCCCAACATAACCTCATCTTCCTCCTCCTCTTCTGTTGAGCTACTCAAATGCATTGACTCTGGGTTTACATCAGATGTGATCTACTACCTCATCGTCATCCTCTCTGTTCTCCCACTCCTCACCCTGAGTCACCCTCCTTCTCTTCCTGCCCTGACACCACAGTACAGTCTGCGTGTGCCTCTGGTATCTGAGTCTCATCAGAATCACCTCCACCCTTGGTGGTAAATGTCTGGTGACGAGGATCTGGATTCTGCTCGGACCTTTCTTTGTCCAGCCCCGGATCCCACATCAAAAAATGTTGGACATCGGTGCAGATACTTTCCTCCACTGGATTCTGTGAATCTTCAGAGCAGATCTCTGATGCCCATGGAATAGAATGTGTTAACAGCACTGCAGAATAGCCCCTCTGTCGTTCCCCACAGTCAGTTTGGCGTTTGGAAATTTTTGACGTGGGGGGAATCAATGGTGATTGAGGTGCCACCTTTGAGGATTCTACTGTATGTGATGTTAAGGTGGAGGAAGAGAAGGAAAGGCCTCTTGATGCAGCACTTACCATCCACTGTAGCACATGCTCTTTCTGGCCCTCATCTACAAGATGTACCATTGTTCGGCTTCCCAAGAAAGGGGGTCGAGTAGCCTGGCCAGTAACAGATTTTGTCTGTTGTCTTTGGATAGGAGGAGACGGTGTTTGTTCAGTTGAGCTTTCATTAACATTAACACCTAACCCCTCGTACATGCCGAACATCAAGCCTATTCCCCCTTACACCACAACCTCGCTTTTTCGCACTCATGTTATAAGTAGCCTTCCCCTCTTGTAACCTGCTGTTTCACAGCCTTAGGCCCACAGCTGTCAGTCACCTGTCACTAAATGAACAATCGCTATCAATTTTCTTAAATAGTGTGCCTGAACAGTACTGTTATACCTAACAATTTTTAAGTGAAAATGTAGCCTTCTGATTTGCCACTGAAACACAGTTTTATCACAAATGATTTGGAGTAGCAAACGGTACCTCCTGAGACTGCAACATAGTTTTTGAACAGTCTACTTTAATACTGGAAGATCGATTTCACACAGGACAGGATCCTATCCATTTCACTGACAACTTCACTTTTAGCACCAGCACTAGCGCAGGAGTGACCTCTCTGCAGTGTGACACTGAACAAATGGCACCAGCAAAACAAGATATCCGCTTTTTATACAGCCAGGGACATGTGACTTTGGCAGCCAGTCACTCCTGTAGCCTCTTCACACGCTCCTCTAACCTCTCCACAACCCCTCCCGTCATCAAGCACGTCCCCCCCACCGTGACCCTCGCTCATCGTACAGCACCACTATCCTAGCTAAAGTAATTACAAGAGCATTAGTAGAAATGCGATGATTTACCGAACTGTGACCGAATTTTGTCGACTTTGAGTAAAAATGCTTGTGAAAGTGAACACAAATCCGAATGTGCTACTTTCGTGCCGAATTTGAGATTGGTGAATGTTTTCTGAACACGTTCACTCATCTCTAATTGTAAAGTCATGTGTTCCATCTTCACCACAACTGTTACAAATGCCCTAAAAATATTTGCAGAGAATTGGCCACAAATAATTTTCATCCCTATCATCTGTGGATTGTGTCTTAAGGAAGCAATAGACCTCTAGTGTAATCTATTTCAAGTAGCAATCCTAAAAGTCAGTGTATAATGAGCCTTTCCACATGACTTAGGATAAATGTCAAACCAGGATCTCAATTTGCTGACATAGGTTTTGGGGTGTTTCCCCTACCCAGTGCAAAGCAAGAGGTCTGAATTGGCTCTATGAGAGCCTTCTGACTGGGGTCTAAGGGGTAAGAGTTCAAGTCCCCTACCTCCAAGAAGAGGCAATTTGCATATTTAATTTCCAAGAAGAGCATTGCATGGCCTATAAGTTTATTTACCATCCCCCGTTTAGGCATGTCACTCTCAACAAGGAGAAGTAGTACGACTGTGGAAGATTGAGACCTCCAGAAGTGATTGGTCAACACTTTTGTCTTCCTTCAGCTCTGACCTTCATTTTATAATATGCAAATTGCCTTTTCAGAGAGAAAGAGGACTTAAACTTTATAGCGTCACCTGTTGGAAATAGCGATCCTACAAGTCACAATCAACCCTTTAACGAGTCATACAATATGACTTAGGATAGAAGCCAAATCAGTATCTCAATTCGCAGACACGGTGTTTCGGGCTGTTTGCTCTCGTCAGTGCGAAGCATGAGAACTAATTTGGCTAGGTGAGAGGCTCTGGACTGGGGTCTAAGGGGCAACGTTTCTCCTTATGGAGAGTGACATACCAGCTCTGGTTTGTCAAGGTAAGGAGGCTTATTCGCCGTGCAATGCTCCTCTGGGAAATATAATATGCAAATTGCCTCTTCAGAGAGAAAGAGTACTTAAACTCTATAACTCCACCTGTTGGAACTAGCGATCCTACAAGTCACAATCAACCCTCTAATGAGTCGTGCAATATGACTTAGGATAAAAGCCAAATCAGTATCTCAATTCGCAGACACGGTGTTTCGGACTGTTGGCCCTCGTCAGTGCGAAGCATGAGAACTAATTTGGCTAGATGAGAGGCTCTGGACTGGGATTTTTATATCTTCTGAGGTTTCCTAGCGGGGAGTGCAATAGTCAATGAATCATGGACCTTGCTAAGTCATTGTCAAACCAACGAAGGCTTGCTTAGCTGCTGACTATTTGTCCAGTAATAGAAAGTCAGAGTAGGTGCACTTCAAGTAGACTTTTGATTCAGAGAATAAATTCATTAAAAGTTGTTTATTTGTCATTTCAGAGTCAAATCCAACTCCTTCCTCAGGACTAACATATGTAAAAACTATTGGACTATTTGTCCAGCACTTACCTTGAACTTCATGGAGCTGAGCTTGTACAGAATATCTCCTAGGTTCTCTCGAATGAGGGCCCACGTGATTTTATTTTCCGCCTGGGCTGTGGCTTCTACAGCATGTCGGGCCATGTCATAGAAGGCAATCATATTCTGTAACATTCCTACCGTCTTGTAGAAGGGGCAAAACCTGCGGAGAATGGACATTCCAAACTTTATTAAAGGATAGCTTGCTGGGGGTTCTATGGTTGGTTCCCCAACATTCCTGAGATTGTAACTCTAAAGCCCTTTCCCTAAAGCAAGAGATGCATGCATTCTTGGCCTCCACTTGATTCATCATGCGTAGGACTGCCAAGAACTGTACTCGGCTAATTCCGTTAGTCCCAAAGACAATTATTGGATCGGAACCTGATAATGCAACCTCTGCTCTATTCAGGATCACTGGGAGCACCAGCAATCAGATTGTCCTGTGATCAACATGTTACCTCCTATCTTGTGGCAAGGAACATATTTATTTTTGGGGAATAATTCCTTAATATTGTGTGGAGGCACTATTGCCATGGTGGGGGCATAGAGTGTGTAATATTACCGTGTGGAGGCACAGGGGGCTCTACGGCACTTTGCGTGGGTGTAGCGCTATGTGGTTTGTGCTGGAAAAATGATAAACAGGTTTGTGTGATCAACAGACATGGGGCGAGGATTGAAGATGTTGTCATGGTGGTCTGAGCCACATGAAAAAGGAATGGAAAATGAATAACCCCAATCCAAGAGAACATCACCAGTGGATTTATCTTTGACTGCAGTTAACATCTACATTATTTGTACTTAGTTAGTAGTTTATTATCTGTGGTGTCACACATACCTCCCAACTTTTGAAGAAGAGAAAGAGGAAGAAATGATGTGGCGCACGTAGAGTGTCAGTGCAAATTTTGGCCACTCCCCTGGCCTCACACGGATCTATGCCCATTTACCATTGTTTTCTACTCTGGCAGGAATAGATGTCAGAAGGTCCGTGGCAGTGAGGGACATTCAGCAGATGCCTGAGAATGCATGGCGTAGATGCAAATACGGGACTGTTCACTGTATCCCGGACAGTTGGGACTAGAGATGAGCGGATGGATTCACAGGTCTCTGGTCCAGCATCCAGGTCAGTGCTAACTGGCGGTTGGATGGGACACAGTGAATCTCTTACTTTCTCTTGTCCCCAGCGACTTTTGTTTAGCTAGAGCAAAAAAATGCACCGAAACCACAGAGCTCAGCTGTGTCTTTAGACCACGGGGGTGCAGTTTTCATGAAATCACATCCACTTTGCTTGGACAGTTCAACACAGCAGAATTTCTGTGCAAAAAAAGCAGCAGGAAATACGCAGCATTTACGCTAAATGTGAATATGGTCTAAGGGTATGTGCACAAGGTGCAGATTTGCCTGCGGATTCGCAGAAGTTTTCCATGTGTTGTACAGTACCATGTAAACCTATGGAAAACCAAATCCGCTGTGCCCATGGTGAAAAATACCACGCGGAAACGCTGCGTTGTATTTTCCGTAGCATGTCAATTCTTTCTGTGGATTCCGCAGCGTTTTACACCTGCTCCTCAGTAGGAATCCGCTGTGCATTTTACCTGCGGATTTTTCAAAAGTGGTGCGGAAAAATCCGCACTCAAATCCACAACGTAGGCACAGCCTAAATGTCTAAGCGAAGTGGATGTGATTCCATGATATCTCCGTTCTCTGTGGTCTGAAAAGGCTGCTGAACTCTACGGTTTTGGTGCATTTCTCAATAGGCTTATTTTGGAAAAAAAAACGCATTAAAAACTCTGCTTCATATCTGCCCAAAAATCACAAAAAATAAGGTGGAAAATACATAAAAGAAACACAGCAACCACACAATAATCAGAGAAGATTGTTATTGCATTGTCTGGTGCGGGACCCTGCAGACAACATGAAGAACAAAAGCAGTAGAAAAAAAATGCAACATTTACACTACATGTGAACATGGCCTCAGCGTTACATTTTTATTACATTTTTTATGTGTTTAATAGAGAAAAATATCAATTGCGCCATTTTTTTACATCATTTACTGATCCCCATAAATAATCTGATCTCTATGCTGTGCGGGTTGTCACGATTACAGGGACACTAAATATGTCATTGTTATTTACTGATTTTTGATGATTATTATATTTTTTTAAACACATTAATAATGACATTGTTTTAAGTGTTTTTCATTATAGTTTTAATAATTTTATAGGAAGAAAAAATCTCTTTTATTCTCCCTCTAGAATCTAGGGACATCGAAATACACTGTATGTATTAGTACAATCTGCCTGTGCAGTCAAAGCCTACAGATCAAGTACACACAATTCTCCTCAAAACATCATCAGATTGTGTGCCTTAGTAGCTTCAACTCCTGCCTGTGATGCTGAAGGTTGTGAATTTGAGACATGGGGAGACTCACAAAAAATCTGAAAATGACATTTTTGTCATCGATCATTATTTATATTACTTTGATAGGAACGAAAAATCTTACTTTATATTCACCTTACTATATAGTTACAAAGAAATACACTGCTGTATACAATGTACATTTACAGATAGGTCCATATATATTTGGACAGAGACAACATTTTTCTAATTTTGGTTATGGAGATTACCACAATGAATTTTAAACAAAACAATTCAGATGCAGTTGAAGTTCAGACTTTCAGCTTTCATTTGAGGGTATCCACATTAACATTGGATGAATTTTACCTAACTGTAAAAACTGCTTCTAGGATCACTGGCTGCAATACAGGTCAAGATTACCAAAATCTCCTATGTTTATCATTATGAGATGTACCTCCTAAATTAAGCTGCCGCCTGCAAACATAGAAAAGTGAGTTTGTATTCTTGGGAGTCCTGATGGCAGGAGAAGTGAATAAATAAAATTAAATTGTATGCTCTGCAGAGAGAAGTGGCACCACCCCAGAGAAGGAGCTACAGGATGGAGAAGTGAGTATAGAAGTCAGGACAAAGCAATGATGTGGCGGGACAGTCTCACTGAATTCTGTAAGGTTGGGAGCTATGGTGTTACATTGGATTGCAGGGAGCATCTAATGCATTATCTGCAGTAATACATTTGCCGCTTTGTGGAGGGGCTTATCTCTAGGTGAATGATCAAAAAAGTGAATGGGCAAACATTTGTCAGATGAGGTTTAATGTTGAGAAATGTAGAGTAATTCACTGCTGCTGCAGATTTCTGCATACACATTAGAAAACTCAGGACTACAGAACAGGAGAAGGACGAGGTATTCTGGCTACAAGAAAGTTGAGCAGCAGTGCTCAATGTCAAGGCCATACTAAGGACTAGGGGGCATTCATTATGGGTGGAAGAAAGGCGATTCCGGCAGCTAAATTGGACAGGGTTCTTTACAGCTAGAGCAGTCAGACTGGCATGCCTGACCATTAGAGGCAGTAATGGCCGACAATTTAACAGCTTTTATACAAGGGCCGGATGATTTCCTCAATCCACAATAAATTGCAGATTATAGATAATTTAGTGTCAAAAATTGTATAACTGGTGGAGAAAGGAGCCTTTTTTCAACCTGTGGAAGATTTTAGGATGTATAGTAAGAGATAAAATCCTGTGATCCCAATGTAATGTTGCCTCCATGAAAGGAGGCTTCTCCTACATTACACAGGAATTGGGCCTCTCCTATATTACACGGGAAGGAGGCCTTTCCTATATTACACGGGAAGGACGCTTCTATATTACACGGGATGGAGGACTCTCCTATATTACACAGGATGGAGGCCTCTCCTACATTACACGGGAAGGAGGCCTCTCCTACATTACACAGGAAGGAGGCCTCTCCTATATTACACGGGAAGGAGGCCTCTCCTACATTACACGGGATGGAGGCCTCTTCTATATTACACAGGCTGGAGGCCTCTCCTAAATGACATGGTATGCAAGCTTTTTCTTTATTACATGGTATCAAAGATTGCAGCCTGGGAGGTCTCACAGATTTATCTGCTGTTATCTTTGGAGCAAACAGCTCTCTGCTGTCCCCTATCAGCTGGACAATTATGCGATTGACAGATGATTAACAGAGGGGGCCGCAGGCTGATTCCACTAACAGGCCGGTTATCGAGAAACTAACAGTGAGCGTATTATATATACAAATCCGATTACAATCCAAATATATGTATAGATCCCTGATAAAGTCACTGCGAATTCCACGATAACCCATGACTACCAGTCTTGTTTTATTACAAGTTCACTGGAGGTCTGGCTCTGATAGCGTATGGTCTTGGGGTGCGATTACAGAACAAAAGGAACAGAACTATTAAATTTTATATTTATTCCTTTTTTTGGGACCAGGACGACAGGCAAAACCCACGCACTTTTGGAACTTTGAATCATACCCAGGCATAACATTTCATATATCTCTGCCTTTATGTCTCTTTGCACCTCTACGGAGACATGGAAAGTGGATTGCCAGACTAAGGCTGGTTTCACATTTGCATTTTTTGCCACTGCGTTTTAGTGCAAAAAAAGCATGCGTTTTTTTTTTCTATATTTAACATTAAAAACGCATGCGTTTTTTTGTATGCGTTTTGCCGCATTTGACGACACATGCGTCTTTTCTATGCTTGCGTTTGGTTGCAGAAATGCAACATGTAGTAATTTCTAGGGGCGTTTTTTTGCCGCAAAAAAACGTATTGCTGTCTATGTAAACGCATGCGTTTTTAAGCACATGCGTTTGGTTGCGTTTTAATAGAAAAAAACAATAATACACACTGATAAGCCACCCCCCACCATCAAGGTGATAAAGGGATCCTAACCCTAACCCTGATAAGCCACCCCCCACCATCAAGGTGATAAAGGGATCCAAACCCTAACCCTACCCCTAACCCTGATAAGCCACCCCCACCATCAAGGTGATAAAGGGATCCAAACCCTAACCCTACCCCTAACCCTGATAAGCCACCCCCCACCTTCAAGGTGATAAAGTGATCCAAACTCTAACCCTAACCCTAACCCTGATAAGCCACCGCCCACCATCAAGGTGATAAAGGGATCCAAACCCTAACCCTTTCCCTACCCCTACCCCTAACCCTGATAAGCCACCCCCCACCATCAAGGTGATAAAGTGATCCAAACCCTAAAAATAAACCCTAACCCTAACCCTGATAAGCCACTCCCCACCATCAAGGTGATAAAGGGATCCAAACCCTAACCCTAACCCTGATAAGCCACTCCCCACCATCAAGGTGATAAAGGGATCCAAACCCTAACCCTAACCCTGATAAGCCACCCCCCACCATCAAGGTGATAAAGGGACCCTAACCCTAACCCTGATAAGCCACCCCCCACCATCAAGGTGATAAAGTGATCCAAACCCTAAAACTAAACCCTAACCCTAACCCTAACCCTGATAAGCCACCCCCCACCATCAAGGTGATAAAGGGATCCAAACCCTAACCCTAACCCTGATAAGCCACCCCCCACCATCAAGGTGATAAAGTGATCCAAACCCTAACCCTAACCCTGATAAGCCACCCCCCACCATCAAGGTGATAAAGGAATCCTAACCCTAACCCTAACCCTTCCCCTAACCCTAACCCTAGCTATTTCTATTTATAGTGGGTTTTCTAGATGATTTTGATGATTGGCAGCTGTCACACACTTCTCAGCAGGAAAAAACGCATGTAAACGCGTTAAAACGCCGCTTTTTTTTACCGCATGAGAAAACGCATGCGTCTAAAAAACGCAGCGTTTGCACGCGTTTACATGCGTTTTTTTCACCACCTGCGTTTGCATTTTAAACGCTGCGTTTTTAAACCCAAATGTGAAACTAGCCTAAGGGGTGACTTCCTATATTCACCTGGTGGATGGCTAGCTGTGTCCTCCCTGGTACAGTTTTGAAGATGGACAAGTAAGGCCGGAAAACCTCCCGCAGCTGGGACTTCTAGTCCATGGATAGCTCCAGGTTGAATTCTGTGTCCTCGATAGATCGTCTGTCCGGGCTACTGCCAGCAAATCCACTAGGACTTCTGTCTCGCCTTCGTCGGGAAAGCTACACACAGGAAGGGCACAAGGTTCCCTGTCATGATGAGCTTTCATCATTGTCACGATAATGTAAACTGCCATGGTCTGACAGATTTTTGCTCGTGTGACCATGGTCCTAGACAGTCGACCCCCCTTCTTTCTCCCCCCACTGCATTCGCTGGTATAGATAACCATGCAACTTGAGACTAGTGTGTGAGCAGGGTGTGGCTTTTAAACTGTAGACGACCAACCCTGTAGGGCCACTAATTCCCTCTTCCCTATATAATCTTCTATTTTAATCCTTATTTTATTTGTAGTTGCAATGTACATATGATCGTCTCCTGTATAATATCTTTTTAATATTTTTATAAATACTTGCCTACTCTTTTACGGAGTAAAATATATAATTTTACTAGCTTGTCCCTTCTGCTCTATACGAACTGTGTCCTCTGAGGTGAATTACACTACTGATTTGGGTTGGCTCCGGACCCGTTAACTTTTGGTGCAATTGGAGCAGGTGGAGGCATACCTTGTGCTGTGCAATCGGGCATCTCTGCAGCGACCGGCGGCATTGTTAATTATTGTTCCCGCCTGAGTGGGAGTAGTTATATCGCCCTCACTGCAGTGAACCCAATAGCCAGTTCATAGCAGGCAGCCTTTCTGGCGACTAATTACCCTAGATGCAGTACCTAATCTGACCTGAGGGTAAGGGGGCGCCAGAGAGCTGCAGGTTCCAAACCGGAACTGGGAAGTGGGAGATAGATAAATCCACTTCAGAAGGAACCGAGGGGCAATCAAACAACCCCGGTTCGTGACAAATTGGTGTGAGTAGTTGGGACGATAAAGATATCCTCCCCGGGATCCCTGACATACCGCTGAGATCCGTGACATAGTGTTGGCAGCACGGTGTGAACCGTGACAATCATGTTGACATGAAAGACTTTCTTCTTATGCCTCTTCCTGGTGTGGTCAATTTACATCATTGAGGCCCTGATGCACGAGGTACCTTCCCAGGCACCTGAAGCTTGTTCTGGGTCATTGGCACTAGGACCCACACCTTCTTACATACTGGGTCTGCACCATATTCTCTCTGCATCATTGCCTGCAGTTTTTCACAGAGCCGCATGTCATACTCTATGATGGACATTTCGGGGGTGCTCAGTTCCCCTTCCCAGGATTCTCTTACCAGACTCAGGGGCCCCCAGACTTGTCTGCCGAACAGGAGCTCAAAGAGGGAAAACCTCGTTGAGGCCTGTGGCACCTCTCTATAGACAAACAGCAGGTGTGGGAGGTACCACTCTCAGTCACGCCCCAGGGATTAAACCAGCATTTTAAAGATATGCTTAAGGGTAGTAAGGGTAGCATTAAATCATTTACACAAACCATTAGTCTGTGGGTGATACAGACTCGATTCCAAGTGCTGCACTCGCATTTTCTGACAGAGGGCTTCCATGGACCTAGACATGAACTGAGTCCCCTGGTTCGTAAGCAGCTCCTGGGAAATCCTTCTTACGAAAAAAGGGCCAAAAAGGCATCTGCCACCTTATCGGTTCTAATTGAGGACAGAGCTTCCTACTACCTCAGGGAACTGCGTAGCACAGTCTCCGACAGTAAGGATGAACTGTTTTCCAGAGCTGCTGGGGATGGCCAGCAGGCCAAAGATGTCCACAATAATCCTCTATCATCGGCAAAGGGATCAAGGGGAGCATTGGGCACAGGTCTGGACTTCCCTACTCTTTGACATCTGACACACGAGCCGCAGTAGTTGGCAACATCTGTCCCCATTTTGGATCAATAGATGTGGTGTGACAGCTGGACCTTGGTTTTACGGAGCTCCAAGTGTCCAGCTAGTGGAATCTCATTCACGACAAGCAACAACTCCTCATCCACTCCTGTTGAAGGTTACATGGAACCGTTTCCCAGTACAACCTCCCCTGGTCCGGAATATCCTTTACTTATCGGACTCGGAGATGGGCTTCTCTGTGAGGTCCCTTAATGTCTCTCGACTATGCAAATTGCCTCTTCAGAGACATGAACTCTATAGCACCATCTATTGGAAGTAGCGATACTACAAGTCACAATCAACCCTTTAACGCGTCTTGCAATATGACTTAAGATAAAAGAAAAATCAGTATCTCAATTCTAGACTGACATCTGAGCGCAGAGCCACCTTGGAACACCTGGCTAAAGAGAGCCAGAAACAAACTTTAAGGGAACCTGTCACCCCCAAATTTGACGGTGAGCTAAGCCCACCGTCATCAGGGGCTTATCTACAGCATTCCATTCTGTAATGTAGATAAGCCCCCGATGTATCCTAAAAGATGAGAAAAAGAGGTTATATTATACTCACCTGGGCGGGCGGTCTGATCCGATGGGCGTCGCGGTCCGGGGCCTCCCATCTTCATAGGATGCTGTCCTCTTCTGGTTTTCACGCTGCGGCTCCGGCGCAGGCGTACTTTGTCAGAGAAGCCCGGCGCCTGCGCACTGCAGTACTTTGCTCTGCCTTCAACAGGGCAGACAAGGCTGATGTGACCAATTCAATTGCATGTATAGCACCAGTGGGCATCAGATGCAGGCTGGGTGCAGAAAGAAGGCCCCTGAAGGCCGGCTGGCAGGGTCACTGGGGGTGGTTGTTGGCTTACCACCTTTTCAGCTAAAGACAGCTGACTTCTGCACTTCAGGTGTATGGTTGGCCTCATAGGTATCTGTGATCTACGCGGCCTTGGTGGGCTCCTGGTCCAGCACGAACTGATGCACCTCAACCAGGCAAAGATGAAAGAACTGAATTTTCACCTTCAGGTCCTTGAAGGTGGTGACTGACAGTCCTTGGATCCTCTGTTCAAAGTTAGTTCTGAGCCCGCTGAAGGGTCTGGAAATTTATGCGGTACACCTCTGGTGTTAGCTGGTACGTTTTTGTCAGGTCCACTTTAATGGCCTCATAGTCTCCATCTTGGTCTCAAGGGTGAGAAGCAAACACCTCCAGAGCTTTTGCTCTGAGCCCTGGGGTTAAATATCAGACCCACTGGTCCTCAGGCGGCAACTGGCATTGCCTGCAGGCTTTTTCAAACTCCCGCATAAAGATGCCCAAGTCCCCGTCCTTGTCCATTTCAGGAAAATGCTCATGACAGGGTTTAAAGAGGTTAGCATTGCTGGACTCACTGCTCGATGAGGAAGATCTCTGGATCTGGGCTATCTCTAGCTGGTACTGACCCTTGGCTTGGGCCTGTCGCTCTCACTCAGCTTGTTCCTGGAATGTCAGAATCATCTGCAGTCGTGCCTCGCGATCATCTGAGTTGAGTTTCTGAAAGGCCATCTGCAGGTGGTGGTCCACACTACCCTGGTTGCGGGTATGGCTGGCATTCACAAGCGTGACCTCTGCAGGAGCGTCACCTACAGCTTGGCTGGCCTGCCATTCATCAGGACTTAGGTGACTGACTGGTTCTGCATCACCTTGCAACAGTTCAGCCATCATTTGGTGCTTGGTTTTACCCTTGGGGGTCAATCTGTCTCATTGTACATATGGAAATATGAGTATCCTTGGTCTGCTGGTTATACCAGGGCAGAAGAGAGTTCTGGTTCTGGTAGCGTATGGCTTCAGGGTGTGGGTTACAGAACATATGGAACAGAACTATTAAATTTTTAAATCTGATTCCAACAAATGGAATATATGTATATACCACTGATACAAATACTGCAAACTCCACGATAGCCCAAGACCACTCGCTGCCACCACTACTCGTGTTTTATTACAGGCTGAATAGAGGCATGTTCTGGTAGCGTATGGCTTCAGGGTACAGAACATATGGAACAGAACTATTAAATTTATGTTTAATTCAAAACGATAGGCAGTGTTTATAAAAAAATATACAAATATTTTACAAAGGAGACAAAATAATACAGCATATACAATTACATAAAATAAAACAGGATTAACAAAATAACTTACTAGGAAGCCTACCCTGGTATGTATCTTTAGCATTGAACACAGATCATAATTTGTCTTAACCTGAGTTACACCCACACACCTCCCTGTTATGACCTCACATGGGCCTGGTTGTGGGATGTCATCGGACCTCCAGAATTTTATGAATTTCCCAACTTATGCCATATCTTCACTGCTGATGATCGCAAAAGTCCGACATCACCGCCACATTTTTTAATGAGATTTTACCTTCCGCAGAGACCAAATATGACATGGCTGTTGTCAGTGATCTGCCCACTATTGATTTGTGGCTTATAGGCAAGAGTCAGTTATGACAAAATATGCATCTTCTTCCCTGATTCGTCCTGAAGCTGAAAATGTATGTCCGATCACTATCGGATCTATACAATCACCAATATTCATAATTCTCTTTCAGAGACCCCGCGTCTGGGCAGGCTATTGTGGATATAATATAATATATAATATTTCCCCTGAGTGTCAAAGCTTCGCAGGATGTACTTTTTGGAAAGACACTAAATATCCTGCCTTAATTACCTGTCCAATCATCATTGTCACTGCTCTGGCACAGTCTGTTACTTCAAAAAGGAGGTGACTGCATTTTAATTAAGATTGTCTATATTCAACTATACCCAATTTCCTACTTTTTTATGTCCACTGTACCAGCCTATTTCTAAGTGACTCAAACTGTCAGCTATTTTTTTTCCTTACTGGAAATCTATGCGAGGGGAGGAGGGCAAAATGGTCAATGGGTCACAAGTGGCTTCAGAGATCTTAATATTTTCTATGATATCATATGGGATGAAGGCCACTCCTATATATTACACGGAATGGAGGCATCTTCTAGATTACACACAATGGAGGCCTATTGTACATTACAATGGATGGAGGCCTCTACTATATTACACATGATGGCGGACTCTCCTATATTACATCGGATTGAGGTCTCTCCTATACTAGACTGGATGGAGGCCTGTCCTTTATTACACAGGATTGAGGCTTCTCTAATTTCACTCATGATGGAATCCTCTCATATATTACACGGGATGGAGGCCTCTCCTATATTACATGGGATGGAGGCCTCTCCTATATTACATGGGATGGAGGCCTCTCCTATATTACACAGGATGGAGGCCTCTCCTATATTACATGGGATGGAGGCCTCTCCTATATGATACAGGATGGAGGCCTCTCCTATATTACACAGGATGGGGTCTCTGCTACATTACATGGGTTGGAGGCCTTTCCTACATTACACGGGGTAGAGTCCACCATTGAGGGGATGGATGCCTCTCCTGTATTAGACGGGATGGAGGCCTCTCCTATATTACACAGAATGGAGGCCTCTCACATTTTACTTATGATGGCGGCCTCTCCTTTCCTACATTACATGGGGTGTAGGCCTCTCCTATATTACAGGGGATAGAGGACTCTTTTATGTTACATGGGGTTGGAGGCCTTCCCTACACTATACAGGATGGATGTAGCCCTCGCGTATATTTCGTGGGATGGAGGTCTGTCTATATCACAAGCAGAATATTAAGCTGTTCTATTGTATCTAATACTTATTTCATGTAATAAAATGCAATTTAATTATGTAAAAAATCATACAATGTGATTTTCTGGATTTTATGTTTAGATTCTGTCTCTCACAGGTGAATTATATCTATGATAAAAATTACAGATCTCTTCATTCTCTGTAGGTGGGAAAACTTGCAAAATCGGCAGTGTATCAAATACTTTTTTCCCCATTGTATGTAACTCTGGTACTATAATCAGACAAAAAATGAAAAGCAGCAGTTGGTGAATCAGAAGCCATGGACACATTACCTGTCATAGGCAGAGTATCCGTTCTGCTGGAGAAAGTCATCCTTTATCAATTTGGCAACTTCCAATGTAATTTTATCGGCTTCTGCCAGAGAACCCTATGGGTTGGAATGAGGACAGAGGACATCAGTAACTTATCACATTGTACAGCCTTCACAATTATGGGAGAGGGTTAGGGTGAGCTGCTGGGTTTCTGCCATTTGTGGTAGTGTCAGCTTCTTAATCTTATCATGTGTCATAGTCATGTTTTACTCCAGATCATAGGTGATTCTTAAGATAGAGCACCCTGTAATCAAGACATTGGGCCTCATCCTAAAACTGCTGAGATTCAACAACAGAAAAATCTGGATTCAGATGAATGCAAAACAATTAAAGCACAGAAAGAGTCCAATATGTAGAAGTATCAGCCTTGAGCAACAACCTGCAAGACGCATACTGTTAGTATCAAGATTTTGCCATATTCAAGTTCATTATCAGGCCAGTCTGAACTTGAACACAATGTATGCCTTAAGATAATGTCTATACCGCCTCCATATGTCCCTCATGAAAGGGTCATACAGCAATCACATGATGGCATACCCCCTTTACACAATAGCTAAATAATCTATGTAGAACTTGGGCTCCATCCATAACTAACCCACCACAATCCTGTGGTCTGCTCACCTTTCCCATTAGTGGTTTGTAGACCTCAATTGGGCATCAGCCGTCACTAAGACACCATGAATCAGTGGTCTGCTCACTTTTTCCACCAGTGGTGTGTAGATCTCACCTGGGCTCCATCCATCACTAACCCACCACGAATCTGTGTTCTGCTCACCTTTCCCACCAGTAGTGTATAGCCATCGCCTAAGATCCATCCATAACTAACCTGGTACAAAAAAGCGGTCTGCTCACCTTTCCCATCAGTGGTATATAGACTTCACCTGGGCTCCATCCATCACTAACCCATTACAAACTAGCAGTCTGCTCAATTTTCCCACCAGTGTTGTGTAGACCTCACCTGGGCTCCAGCCATCACTAATGTAAAACGAGCAGTTATCTGCTTACCTTTCCCATTAGAAGTGTGTAGACCTCACCTGGACTTCATCCATCACTTACCTTTCCCACCAGCTGGACAATCTCTGCCAGGTCCTCTTCTTCTTGAAGAATTTCCTTGGCCTTTGTCCTGAGAGGTACAACTTCAGGAAAGTTCCGCTCGTAGTATTCGTCCAGTGCCCTCATGTATTTGCTGTAACTGATAAGCCAGTTCACCGAGGGAAAATGCTTCCGCTGTGCCAGCTTTTTGTCTAAACCCCAGAAAACCTATGAGGAGGCACAAAATCAGATGAGACTGCTATTACCTGTATTCTCCTGTGCCTGCCATGCCATCTTCCTAAGAAGTTTACAATAAATCATATTCATCACAGTGACCAGTGAATACCCCAAGAGACATGATGGCCTCATGTTGTGCTTCTGAAAGAGATATTAATAGGTCAGGTCTTTGGACACACAGGAGATGACAGTTGTCTGATCCCCACTGGTTATCATTCTGATGTAACACCGCTGTCTAGGGATTCTGATGAAGCCATTGGGTTTGTCTGGTGAACTTCCATTACCCTTAATAATAAAAAAAAATTCTGGAGTACTTTGAGTTGATAAGGGACTTCTGAAGAAGATGGTCATAATTTGGTAGAATTTGGATTTCTGTGCCGCCTAGGAGAGGCGAGCTTCCAAGAGTGGACCCTCTGGGTCGCGGCACTGAAGCTCCCCTAGGTGAGAGAATCAGGTAAAACCGACCCCTATACAGGGATCTTTAGGAGCAGGAGTCAGATACTGTGACAGCTAGTACCAAAAGGGGCGGCTCATAGAGAAGCAGAGGGTAAAAAGAGGTAGGAGCTAGCGGGAGAGCCGTAGGCAGGATAGCAAGGAGACAGGAACCAAGATAGCTGAGTGGGTACAGGGAGTTCAGAAAGAAGTACCCAAGACACCGGGGTATGGGATTGAGAGAGGGAAAAGGTCCACAGAGCAGGGGGCCAGGAGGCGGAGCACGGCCAGGACAGAGCAGGATCAGTGATTACAGAGGCAGGAAAAACCAGGGACTGCTGGGAAAACAAGCTGAGATAGGGTAAATCAGAGTTAGTGGACAGATACCAAAGCACACACAATTATCAGGTGTCTCTACTAAGGGAGGGCGGCCTGATATACCCAGTGGCAGCATCTGATAGGAACAGCCCTTGTTCTGGGTCAGATTCTGCAAGCTAAAGAGTCGGCAGAGCACGCGCCTACGGCCTAATGCGCATGCGGCCGAGAGACTGACAGCGCGGGAAAGAGACACCGGGACCCATGACCAGCTGGAAGCCGAGGCGCGGAACAGAGCGGTAAGTATTGGGAGGCAGGGCGAGTGCAGCCGAGGAAGCAGTGGCAGGAGCAGTGGCGGGTGCAAGCATGACAATTTATATGAACTTGGATTACACAAATACAATTTGTGAGGTTTGTTTGCAGGATTAACTCATGATTTGGAGGTGAAGTGATGACTGTAAAACAGGAGACAGGACCATGTAGAAGTTTTGAGGAACACACCACATGTAGAATGAAGTTTAGCTGGTGGTTCCTGTAAAAGGACAGGGTTCCCTACTACAAATTACTAAACTTATAGTATCAAAGGAGGATTTCTCCCTACACCTTTAATGAGGTCCGATATCAACTATTAAAGCCAAAATTGACTACTAATAAATAATTAATATTCACTTAATACCACAACGTTATCGTTACCTTATACTATACACTAACTGTTATCTATTCCTTATACTATATACTAACTGAGACAAAACCGTGTATCAATAAAGGGTATTTATTATACACACACAAGTCTGCAGTCTATAACATACATATATATTTATACCCAAGCTGGCGACTATAAATATATATATATATATATATATATATACACACACAATATACGGATATTACAACTCTATTACAGTAATATCACTACAGTATACAGTGATATCCCAACAATATCACCCACAATAACTAGTAATATCACAACAATCAATTAACTGCCCGATAACCCAAATCACACATACAATATCAGCCCTACCACCTATGGCTAGCTAACCCTAGTGAACAGTACTGGGCCTATTAAGAAAAGGGGATACAGAGTATATTTAAGCCATGTGGGTCCATCATCATTCCAGCATGCAAGCACAGCAAAAGAGCCAGGACCACCTGTGACTTGTGCCTTTTATGTCCAGCTAGAAGAGGTGTGTCCAGCCCCAGGTGTGTGGGGATGAGGTCACAAATCTATTGTCCACTGGCCTAAGTCCTAAATGAAACCTGATATACCAGCTTGGGGAGGGGGCTACTGAGCATATGTGGGGGAATTATATATCACTAAACACATCTCTATGTAAAGATGTACATTTTGAAGCACTTCCCTTCTACAGTTCCCATCAGATACCTTTAACCCCTTTCTGCCATTAGACGTACTATTCCGTCCATGTGGGGTGGGCCCTACTTCCCAAGGACGGAATAGTACGTCCAGAGCGATCGGCCACGCTCACGGGGGCAGCTGACTTCCGGCACTATGTGCCAGGAGTGGTCACGGACCGCCCCCGGCACATTAACCTCCGGCAAATCAAACATGATCGCAGTGTTCCGGCGGTATAGGGAAGCATCGCGCAGGGAGGGGGCTCACTGCGTGCTTCCCTGAGACCCTCGGAGCAAAGCGATGTGATCGCGTTGCTGCGAGGGTCTCTTACCTCCTCCTCCTGCCTGCTCAGAGCAGGCGCCTTGAAGCCTCCCTGCTGTGCATGTCAGATCGCTGATCTGACACAGTGCACTGCAAAGTGTCAGATCAGCGATCTGTCACTTTACTGTGATGTTCCCCCTGGGGCAAAGTAAAAAAGTAAAATAAAAAAAAAAATTACGTGTGTGAAAAAAAAAAAAATCCTAAATAAATAATAATAATAAAAATATATTGTTCCAATAAATACATTCCTTTTTCTAAATATAAAAAAGAACAATAAAAGTACACATATTTAGCATCGCCGTGTCCGTAACGACCCGACCTATAAAACTGTCCCACTAGTTAACCCCTTCAGTGAACACCGTTAAAAAAAAAAAAAAACAAGGCAAAAAACAACGCTTTATTATCATACCGCTGAACAAAAAGTGGAATAACATGCGATCAAAAAGAAGGATATAAATAACCATGGTACCGCTGAAAACGTCATCTTGTCCCACAAAAAACGAGCCGCCATACAGCATCATCAGCGATAAAATAAAAAAGTTATAGTCCTCAGAATAAAGCGATGCAAAATAATAATTTTTTCTATAAAATAGTTTTTATCGTATGAAAGCGCCAAAACATAAAAACATTATATAAATGAGGTATCGCTGTAATCGTACTGACCCGAAGAATAAAACTGCTTTATCCATTTTACCAAACGTTGAACGGTATAAACGCCCCCCCCCCCCAAAAGAAATTCATGAATAGCTGGTTTTTGGTCATTCTGCCTCACAAAAATCGGAATAAAAAGCGATAAAAAAATGTCACGTGCCCGAAAATGTTACCAATAAAAACGTCAACTTGTCCCGCAAAAAACAAGACCTCACATGACTCTGTGGACCAAAATATGGAAAAATTATAGCTCTCAAAATGTGGTAATGCAAAAATGTTTTTTGCAATAAAAAGCATCTTTTAGTGTGTGACGGCTGCCAATCATAAAAATCCGCTAAAAAACCCGCTATAAAAGTAAATCAAACCCCCCTTCATCACCCCCTTAGTTAGGGAAAAATTAAAAAATTAAAAAAATGTATTTATTTCCATTTTCCCAATAGGGTTAGGGCTAGGGCTAGGGTTAGAGTTAGGGCTAGGGTTAGGGTTAGGGTTTTGGCAAGGGTTAGGGCTACAGTTAGGGTTTGGGCTAAAGTTAGGGTTAGGGTTGGGGCTAAAGTTAGGGTTAGGGTTGGGGCTAAAGTTAGGGATAGGGTTTGGATTACATTTACGGTTGGAATAGGGTTGGGATTAGGGTTAGGGGTGTGTCAGGGTTAGGGGTGTTGTTAGGGTTACCGTTGAGATTAGCGTTAGGGGTATGTTTGGATTAGGGTTTCAGTTATAATTGGGGAATTTCCACTGTTTAGGCACATCAGGGGCTCTCCAAACGTGACATGGCATCCGATCTCAATTCCAGCCAATTCTGCGTTGAAAAAGTAAAACAGTGCTCCTTCCCTTCCGAGCTCTCCCGTGTGCCCAAACAGGGGTTTCCCCAACATATGGGGTATCAGCGTACTCAGGACACATTGGACAACAACTTTTTATCTCCTGTTACCCTTGGGAAAATACAAAACTGGGGGCTAAAAAATAATATTTGTGGAAAAAAAAGATTTTTTATTTTCACGGCTCTGCATTATAAACTGTAGTGAAACACTTGGAGGTTCAAAGTTCTCACAACACATCTAGATAAGTTCTTGGTGGGTCTAGTTTCCAATATGGGGTCACTTATGGGGGGTTTCTACTGTTTAGGTACATTAGGGGCTCTGTAAACGCAATGTGATGCCTGCAGACAATTCCATCTAAGTCTGCATTTTGAAATGGCGCTCCTTCCCTTCCGAGCTCTCCCATGCGCCCAAACGGTGGTTCCCCCCACATATGGGGTATCAGCGTACTCAGGACAAATTGTACAACAACTTTTGAGGTCCAATTTCTCCTGTTACCCTTGGGAAAATACAAAACTGGGGGCGAAAAGATCATTTTTGTGAAAAAATATGATTTTTTATTTTTACGGCTCTGCATTATAAACTTCTGTGAATCACTTAATGGGTCAAAGTGCTCACCACACATCTAGATAAGTTCCTTAGGGTGTCTACTTTCCAAAAGGGTGTCACTTGTGGGGGGTTTTAATGTTTAGGCACATCAGTAGCTCTCCAAATGCAACATGGCGTCCCATCTCAATTCCTGTCAATTTTGCATTGAAAAGTCAAATGGCACTCCTTCGCTTCCGAGCCCTGCCATGCGCCCAAACAGTGGTTTACCCCCACATATGGGGTATTCAGGACAAATTGTACAACAACTTTTGGGGTCCATTTTCTCCTGTTACCCTTGGTAAAATAAAACAAATTGGAGCTGAAGTAAATTTTTTGTGAAAAAAAGTTAAATGTTCATTTTTATTTAAACATTCCAAAAATTCCTGTGAAACACCTGAAGGGTTAATAAACTTCTTGAATGTGGTTTTGAGCACATTGAGGGGTGCAGTTTTTAGAATGGTGTCACACTTGGTTATTTTCTATCATATAGACCCCTAAAAATGACTTCAAATGAGATGTGGTCCCTAAAAAAAAAATGGTGTTGTAAAATGAGAAATTGACTTTTAACCCTTATAACTCCCTAACAAAAAAAAATTTGGTTCCAAAATTGTGCTGATGTAAAGTAGACATGTGGGAAATGTTACTTATAAAGTATTTTCTGTGACATATCTCTGTAATTTAATTGTATAAAAATTCAAAATTGGAAAATTGCAAAATTTTCAAAATTTTCGCCAAATTTCCATTTTTTTCACAAATAACGCAGGTAATATCAAAGAAATTTTACCACTGTCATGAAGTACAATATGTCTCGAGAAAACAGTGTCAGAATCACCGGGATCCATTGAAGCGTTCCAGAGTTATAACCTCATAAAGGGACAGTGGTCAGAATTGTAAAAATTGGCCGGTCATTAATGTGCAAACGACCCTTGGGGGTAAAGGGGTTAATGTAGTCATCTCTAGGTCACTTTCATTGGTTCACTAAGACTCCTTATTATGACCTCGGATCACTATGAGGTTTTTGCCTGCCACCCAATTTGTTGACTTTTTTTGGACAATTTATTCCATTGTCAGATCTTGGTCCTATCTGTTTCGGCAGTCCTGTGACATGATGGTAACTGTCAACTTTTACACCAGAGACTTGTGTGCACCATACCTAAACCTGCTCTCATTGACTAAGGGTCTCGCTCTTAGCTGCAAAATACAGCTACAATGACTGACAGAGTGATGCCCGATCCTCACCTGTACTATGCCCAGAGTAGCCGATGTGACCGGGTCGGAGAAGTCACCTCCAGGTGGAGATACTCTGAAACAACAGAGATAAGAGTAAAGCACTGACCACTGTAATAAAAAAAATCCTAATTTCTGATAAATGAAAAGTGTGGACAAACATGAGACCCAGGCAGAAGAGACTCTTATGATGCTCAATATGGAGCTCCTTCTGTTGCTTTATAGTTGAATTTTGTAGCTTGTAGGTTAGTTTAGTTTGTGCAGTGGAAAATTAACCCTGTTACTTCAGTAGTCTGTGCTATACATTGGTGTATGACCCACTGGTCCAAATCTTCATAGGTGGAGGCAGTGAGGTGTGAAGCATGTAGGGATTTTGTGCTGTATATCGGTATATGCCCCACTAGTCCAGATCTCCACAGGTGGCCATAGGTGGAGGCAGTGAGGTGTGAGGCATGTAGGGGGTCTGTATGTTACATCGGTGTATGACCCACTGGTCCAGATGTCCATAGGTGGAGGCAGTGAGGTGTGAGGCAAGTAGGGCGTCTGTGTTGTACATTGGTGTATGACTCACTAGTCCAGATTTTTATAGATGGAGGCAGTGATGTGTGGGAGCAATTAGGGGATCTGTGCTGCATATCAGTGTATCACACTTGTCCAGATCTCCATAGGTGGAGGAAGTGAGGTGTGTGGCATGAAGGGAGTTCGTGTTGTGCATCAGTGTATGACCCACTGGTCCAGATGCTAATAGATGGAGGCGCTGAGGTATGGGGCACGTTGGAGTCTCTGTTGTTCATCGGTGTATGACCCCCTGGTCCAGATGTCCATATGTGGTGGCATTGAGGTGTGGGGGCAATGTAGGGAGTCATTGTTGGACATCAGTGTGTGACCCACTGGTCTAGATTTCCATAGGTGAAGGCAGTGGGACATGTGGTGGTTAATATTGACATGACGTCTTCTGGATTATCAGGTTAAAATGAATAGAGATGGTGTTTGTGTATTGATAGCAACTGATTGGTGATGAAGACAATCAATATTTAGTCATAGAAAATATGTATTTGCTAAGAGCAGAACTCACGCTCCAACAATGCTGACACTTCCTTCTCTGCCAGGGCTCCCAAGACATCGTACTCTTCCAGCACGCTCATAGAAGGATGCCAGACGGGCACCAAGGTAGGCAGGATAGCCGCTGTCTGTAGAACATAAACAAGTCAGAATCATGCCCGCTGTAGGGGTTCAGCCTCTGCTAAGAGCTGAACTACACTGTGACTTTAAGAGACAATGCTCCCCTCTGATGTGTGTGCACTTGGTCTAGTTCTTTCTCCCATGCAGCTTGCTGTGTGTGGGTTTTGAGCAAGAACCAGGAAATGTCTTTCAGGAAGTGGAGAGGGAGCTTTGTGTCTGTGAGAGACAGGCAGGACTATAAATGTGCCCTAACAATGAGAGACTGGTAAGTGAACTAACTGCTCAAGGTTGATCAATAGGACCGTGTCAGAAGGAAAGAGTTGCATTGCACAGCCAAGTAGTTCTCCCTGAGCGCCTGCAATCTGAGAGAGGAAACAAAATACTGGTACCAGCAATCTCAACAGTGAAAGTGGGAACGAGACTTGCCAGGATCCAGAAGAAGATGGATCAGTTAACCTGAAGGAAGAGCTCAATTCAATCAACAAACTTGGCTCCACTACACCAGGACCAAGCAACAGCTAACAAACTTTCTCCTAAGCTCTACAAAACTGTGAGTGAGACACCGGTGTTCACCTATCTTGGGGTGAAGATTGCAGCTCAGTCTTTTAGACATGGACAATACAACAAGACTCGCTAGATTCACTATCGTCCATATAAGTCCATAATGAAATGCTCTATGGGGCCTTAGGAAGCAGCAATCATACATCAAAGGCCATCAGAGGTCATAGCTCTGCAGTTGCCATGTCCATTATCTTTGGCGCACTCGGTTCTGGGCTTCACAGCCTCATTAGAAAACAAATCATCCTATCAAAAAATTGGAGAACTCTATTAAAAATAATAATAGACAAATCTTTATTAAACACAATATTAATTCATTAAAACATGAGGGTTATAAGGTAGTACATGACTGGACAACACATGGTAGATTTTGGTAAGAAGTGGTATCATCTCATATAGTATCAAAAAGGATTTTATTACATAATTGTTCTCATAAAAGCCATCTTCAGTATATAGATGTGGAACTTCACATAGTATCTACCAACATAGATTCATTACAAAGATTGAAATAAAGGTCTGTTTATACCAAAATAGTTTTAATACAAGTGGAAAAAGACATTATATTTATATATCTCCATTGTTAATAAATTGCACAAAATTTGCTGAAAACTGCATTAGATGGTCATATACAGCTCTGGCAAAAGTTAAGAGACCATCTCATCAAATCCCTGCCATGGGCAGCCCAATCTCCAGACATGAACGCCATCGAAAACCTCTGGAATGGAATCAAGAGGATGATGGATAGTCACAAGCCATCAAACAAAGAAGAACTGCTTAAATGTATGCACCAGGAGCAATGTGAAAGACTGGTGGAAAGCATGCCAAGACGCATGAAAGCTGTGATTAAAAATCATAGTTATTCCACAGAATATTGATTTCTGAACTCTTCCTGAGTTAAAACATTAGTATTGTTGTTGCTAAATGATTATAAACTTGTGTTCTTTGCATTATTTGAGGTCTGAAAGCACTGGAGGTTTTTTTTTCATTTTGACCATTTTTCTTTGTCAGAAAAAACTATACTAAATACTAAATTTATTGCTCGGAAATTCAGAGACATGTTGTCAGTAGTTTATAAACTAAAAGAACAATTTACATTTTACTCAAAAATCTACCTATAAAGAGAAAAATCAGACAAACTGAACATTTTGCAGTGGTCTCTTAATTTTTGCCAGAGCTGTATGCTTATTGCACCGCCATCTAGTGGCAACAAACGAAATGGTATCCTATCAACACATCAGAGCAACTCCCACTTTTAAATCATGTAATCAAAATCCTTTTTGATGCTATATGAATTGATACCACTTCTTACCAAAATCTACCATGTGTTGTCCAGTCATGTACTACCTTATAACCCTCATGTTTTAATGAATAATGTGTTTAATAAAGATTTGTATATTATTATTTTTAATAGAGTTCTCCAATTTTTGCATAGGATAATTTAATTATTGGTTAGGAGATACAGTACTTTTTGCCCAATTAACAGATATTCATTGCAAAACAGTCTGATGGGTCGATCACAGCTGGAGTCATCTCTGGAATAGTAATCCACATTAATAGGAATTTAGTCACTGCTGGATGTCTGTAATGCTCAGGCACTTTGTACCGGTGGTTCTCTCCTGGGTTTGCTTATTGCAGACTATTGATTCTCGATTCTCGCCTGTGGTCACTTATAGCGGACTGTCAGTTCTCTTTTGCTGTCACTTATTGCGACTATCGGCTCTCGCCTGGGGTCATTTATTGGGGACTGTCAGCTTTCGCCAGCGGTCAGTTATTGCGGATTGTTGGTGCTCGCCTGCAGTCACTTATTGCAGAGCTTCAGCTCTCCCCTGTGGTCACTGTGGACTGTTGACTCTTACTTGCGGACACTTATTTTCATGATTCTAACCCAGCAGCTCTTGTGCATCAGGTGGCAGCTCTTCCCTCTGTGCAATTCAGCTCTCTGGACAGTCCCGTGCTAACCCAAATACCTGAACCTGTGTTCTTTCTGATTGTCTCCACCCTGAGTTCCTGTTTTTCTCCACCTTGAGTTCCTGATTGGCTCCACCCTGATTGAACACCCTACTTAAACCTGGCATTGCACTCCCTTCTTTACAAGATTATTGAGCTACCAGCCTCTAGTCAAGCTTCCTTTCACCTGCTGCTTATCCTCAATATTCTACTGCTGCTCCTTGTACCAACCCCTGCTCCTTAAAACTACAATGCTACTCCTGTGTATCGACTCCCTAGTTTTCCCTGACTATGCTACCTGCCGCTTCTGCTCCTAGTGGTTGCAATTCCACTATTCCAACCCAGGTCAGTCCATAACCCTTATTGTGGAGCTTCGGCTCTCGCCTGCGGTCACTTATTGCAGAGCTTTAACACTTGCCTGCTGTCACTTATTGCTGACTGTTGGCTCTCGCTAGCAGTCACTTATTGCGGGGCTTTGTTTCTCTCCTGCTGTCATTTATTGCGGACAGTCAGCTAATGAGGGTTATTACTACCTCTATTTTGCACAATATGGTGATAGATTAGTATTATACACAATATTCCAGAAGTACAGCAGCATGGTAATAGACTGTTACAGACATGGATGTCACGCAGTGTGGTGATGCTGTCACAAACACAGATATCAAAAGACTGACCATCACTTCTAAACAGAAAGACTAATGTTAATGTGAACAGGTGCAAGCTAAGATAGCCACTCTATATGTAACTAAGCAAATTGTCTCTTCAGAGAGGAAGAGGACTAGAACGCTAGAACCACCTATTTGAAATAGCAATCCTAACAGTCAATATCTACCCTCTAACGAGCCATGACTTAGGATAAAAGTCAAAACCAAAATCTTAATTTGCAGACAGCATATTTCTGGGTTCTGCCTCTAGTCAGTGTAAGATCTGGTTTGGCTGGGTGACAGAAGCCTGACAGGGAAACAAGAGGTACATTTTCTCCTTCCTTCAAAATTGAGATTTTGGTTCTGGCTTTTGTCATGTGGGAAGGCTCGTTAGATGGCCGATATTGACTTTTCAAATTGCTACTTCCAAGAGGTGGCACTAGAGTTTTACTCCTCTTTCTCTCTGAAGAGACAATTTGCAGATTTCCTTAAGGAGCATTGCAAGGCTTAAAAGTCTCCTCGCCTTGGCATGTCAGGCTTGATATGTCACTCACTGCAAGGAGAAACATTAGCCCTTGGATATACAGCAGAGGTGTACCTAGGGTTTCTGGCACCCGGGGCAAGAATTCAGATTGGCGCCCCCACAGGACATATGCGATTTGCACACTTAGTCATGTGCCCACAAGCTCCTCTCCCTAATGCTCTCAATATTCAGTGAAAAACAGAGAAGCAGAAGAGAAGCTCGTTGTCACAGGACCACAAGTATGAAAATCGCATATGAGTGAAGTGTCCATGTGATGACTACTGGAACCTGCAGAGCTGAATCCTGACATCGCAGGCTTCTGAATTCTCTCAACTCATGCACTGCACACTTTTAGGATTCTCCCTTGCAGGTGGACAGTCATGTCAGTGCAGCGCCCCAGAGTCCTGGTCGTTGCAGTACTGTGGCTCCGCCACTATGGGGAGCCATGGTGCGTCCGTTGGCACTGAAGGAGTTCATCTGATCAGGTATCACAGACACCAATACATTTCACAGCTGGGCCTCCGGGGGGAGCTAAGGGTTCTATTCATTAGGCCACTCCCCACCATAGTGGGTAAACTGGGGGTCAGGCAGGAAGTTGGAGGAGAAAGCTGACTGGATTGGACGAAGCAACACCTAGTGGCAGAGGGTGTTGTGGAGGAAGAGACAGTAGGGTCTCTGTCAGGGGTGGGATCCTGACAGAGGCTTGGCATTGAAAAGAACGTAACGGGTCCGCGCCAGCTCCAGGAAGCGGCGGGACCCAAGAAAGGACTAGAAGCGAGATAGATTGTGCTGAGTGAGAAACGAGATCAAGCGATAGGAGAATTCCAGTAGGGGTCGTGCTGTAAGACCGAAGCAACACCCTACTGAGGCGCACTACCGGTGGCCGGAACGCCGAGGGAGTATTATAACATTCAGCTTCAAGCAATACTCTAAACAGCGGCAGGACAGTCAGTCTCAGGCGGGCTGTCTCACCTAAATCACCTATGAAGTCTTGGGAGGCAATTGCGGGAGAGGGGCGTCTCTAGGGTCCCGGAAGAACTCCAGGCCTACCCGACAAACGGGTGCCGTTCTAGCTGTAACATCAGGAAGGGACGGAAGATTAGAAGAACATCATTTAATCGAGTTGTGAGGGAACTTAAGAAACAGACACAACGGTTGTGGGGTACTTTCCGTAAGCATAGCAGGGAAGGACTACAACACATAGCGCTAAGAAGGAAGGCACCGATTTCCACCTGTGAAGTGAACTCTGGAGGTGCCACTGGACCGGCCGGACTTGCGTAGCCTGGTGGACCTTACTCTGGACTGAGGACTCAGAGATCTCCAGTAAAGAGGTAAAGAGACTGCAACTTGGTGTCCTCGTTATTGACCACGACCTGCACCCCACAACTACACCTGTCATGATCTCCATGGCCAGAGAACTAGCATAAGCCTCAATAGGAACAAGCTCTTGGAAGATGTAACTATACTGACCATGAACTAAACCTACCGCATCATCTAGAAGTAGCCAGGTAGCATGTCCTACTTTTTATCCCTATATGCCCAGCGCCGGCCGGAGAACTAAATAATGCTAGCAGAGGGAAATATAAGACCTGACTCACCTCTAGAGAAATGCCCAAAAAGGAGACAGAAGCCCCCCACATATATTGGCGGTGATATGAGATGAAACAACAAACGCAGCAGGAAAATAGTTTTAGCAAATTTGAGGTCCGCTTTCTAGATAGCAGAAGACAGAAAGCATACTTTCATGGTCAGTAGAAAAACCTAACAAAACACATCCAGAAATTACTTTAGGACTCTGGCATTAACTCATAATACCAGAGTGGCAATTCCTGATCAACAAGAGCTTTCCAGACACAGTAACGAAACTGCAGCTGTGAACTGGAACCAAAATACAAAAACAAAACATGGACGAATGTCCAACTTATCTAGTAGATGTCTGGGAGCAGGAACAAGCACAGAGAGGCTTCTGATAACATTGTTGACCGGCAAGCATCTAACAGAGAAGCCAGGTTATATAGCGACACCCAGATCTAATCAGAACAGGTGAACAGGGAAGATGATGTCACAAGTTCAATTCCACCAGTAGCCACCGGGGGAGCCCAGAATCCAAATTCACAACAGTACCCCCCCCTCAAGGAGGGGGCACCGAACCCTCACCAGAACCACCAGGGCGATCAGGATGGGCCCTATGAAAGGCACGAACCAGATCAGAGGCATGAACATCAGATGCAGTGACCCAAGAATTATCCTCCTGGCCGTATCCCTTCCACTTGACCAGATACTGGAGTCTCCGTCTGGAAACACGGGAGTCTAGGATTTTTTCCACAACGTACTCCAACTCACCCTCAACCAACACCGGAGCAGGAGGCTCAACGGAAGGCACAACCGGTGCCTCATACCTGCGCAATAACGACCGATGAAAAACGTTATGAATAGAAAAGGATGCAGGGAGGTCCAAACGGAAGGAAACAGGGTTAAGAATCTCCAATATTTTATACGGACCGATGAACCGAGGCTTAAACTTAGGAGATGAGACCCTCATAGGGACAAAACGAGAAGACAACCACACCAAATCTCCAACACAAAGCCGAGGACCAACACGACGGTGACGGTTGGCAAAAAGCTGAGTCTTCTCCTGGGACAACTTTAAATTGTCCATCACCTGCCCCCAGATATGATGCAATCTCTCCACCACCGCATCCACTCCAGGACAATCCGAGGATTCCATCTGACCGGAGGAAAATCGAGGGTGGAACCCCGAATTACAGAAAAACGGGGACACCAAAGTGGCAGAGCTGGCCCGATTATTGAGGGCGAACTCCGCCAATGGCAAAAAAGCAACCCAATCATCCTGGTCAGCAGACACAAAACACCTCAGATATGTCTCCAGGGTCTGATTAGTCCGCTCGGTCTGGCCATTAGTCTGAGGGTGAAAAGCAGACGAAAAAGACAAATCTATGCCCATCCTAGCACAGAATGCCCGCCAAAATCTAGACACAAATTGGGTTCCTCTGTCAGAAACGATATTCTCAGGAATACCATGCAAACGAACAACATTTTGAAAAAACAGGGGCACCAACTCGGAAGAAGAAGGCAATTTGGGCAGGGGAACCAAATGGACCATCTTAGAAAAACGGTCACACACCACCCAGATGACAGACATCTTCTGAGAAACAGGCAGATCTGAAATAAAATCCATCGAGATGTGTGTCCAAGGCCTCTTAGGAATAGGCAAGGGCAACAATAATCCACTAGCCCGAGAACAACAAGGCTTGGCCCGAGCACAAACGTCACAAGACTGCACAAAGCCTCGCACATCTCGTGACAGGGAAGGCCACCAGAAGGATCTTGCCACCAAATCCCTGGTACCAAAAATTCCAGGATGACCTGCCAATGCAGAAGAATGTACCTCAGAGATGACTCTACTGGTCCAATCATCAGGAACAAACAACCTATCAGGCGGACAACGATCCGGTCTATCCGCCTGAAACTCCTGCAAGGCCCGCCGCAGGTCTGGAGAAACGGCTGACAAGATAACTCCCTCCTTAAGAATACCTGTGGGGTCAGAGTTGCCGGGTGAATCAGGCTCAAAACTCCTAGAAAGGGCATCCGCCTTAACATTCTTAGAACCCGGTAGGTACGATACCACAAAATTAAACCGAGAGAAAAATAATGACCAGCGCGCCTGTCTAGGATTCAGGCGCCTGGCGGTCTCAAGATAGATCAAATTTTTGTGGTCAGTCAATACCACCACCTGATGTCTGGCCCCCTCGAGCCAATGGCGCCACTCCTCAAACGCCCACTTCATGGCCAAAAGCTCCCGATTCCCAACATCATAATTCCGCTCAGCGGGCGAAAATTTACGGGAAAAGAAGGCACAAGGCCTCATCACGGCGCAGTCAGAACTTTTCTGCGACAACACTGCCCCAGCCCCGATCTCAGAAGCGTCGACCTCAACCTGAAAAGGAAGAGTCACATCAGGCTGACGCAACACAGGGGCAGAAGAAAAACGGCGCTTAAGCTCCTGAAAGGCCTCCACAGCATCAGGGGACCAATTAGCAACATCAGCACCCTGTCTAGTCAAATCGGTCAATGGCTTAACGACATCCGAAAAACCAGAAATAAATCGACGATAAAAGTTGGCAAAGCCCAAAAATTTCTGAAGACTTTTAAGAGAAGAGGGCTGCGTCCAATCACAAATAGCTTGAACCTTGACAGGATCCATCTCAATGGAAGAGGGAGAAAAAATATATCCCAAAAAGGAAATTCTCTGAACCCCAAAAACGCACTTAGAACCCTTGACACACAGAGAATTAGACCGCAAAACCTGAAAAACCCTCTTAACTTGCCGGACATGAGAGTCCCAATCATCCGAAAAAATCAGAATATCATCCAGATACACTATCATAAATTTATCCAAAAAATCGCGGAAAATATCATGCATAAAGGACTGGAAGACTGAAGGGGCATTAGAAAGACCAAAAGGCATCACCAAATACTCAAAGTGGCCCTCGGGCGTATTAAATGCGGTTTTCCACTCATCCCCCTGCCTGATCCGCACCAAATTATACGCCCCACGGAGATCAATCTTAGAGAACCACTTGGCCCCCTTTATGCGAGCAAACAAATCAGTCAGCAACGGCAATGGGTATTGATATTTAACCGTGATTTTATTCAAAAGCCGATAATCAATACATGGTCTCAAAGAGCCGTCTTTTTTTGACACAAAGAAAAAACCGGCTCCTAAGGGAGATGACGATGGACGAATATGTCCCTTTTCCAAGGACTCCTTTATATATTCTCGCATAGCAGTATGTTCAGGCACAGACAGATTAAATAAACGACCCTTTGGGTATTTACTACCCGGAATTAAATCTATAGCACAATCGCACTCACGGTGCGGAGGTAGTGAACCCAGCTTGGGTTCTTCAAAGACGTCACGATAATCAGACAGGAACTCAGGGATTTCAGAGGGAATAGATGATGAAATGGACACCAAAGGTACGTCCCCATGAGTCCCCTTACATCCCCAGCTCAACACAGACATAGCTCTCCAGTCAAGGACTGGGTTGTGAGACTGCAGCCATGGCAATCCCAGCACCAAATCATCATGTAGATTATACAGCACCAGAAAACGAATAGTCTCCTGGTGATCCGGATTAATACACATAGTCACTTGTGTCCAGTATTGTGGTTTATTATTAGCCAATGGGGTGGAGTCAATCCCCTTCAGAGGAATAAGAGTCTCCAAAGGCTCTAAATCATACCCACAACGATTGGCAAAGGACCAATCCATAAGACTCAAAGCGGCGCCAGAGTCGATATAGGCGTCCGTAGTAATAGATGACAAAGAGCAAATCAGGGTCACAGACAAAATAAACTTAGACTGTAAAGTGCCAATGGGAACGGATTTATCAAGCTTTTTAGTACGCTTAAAGCATGCTGATATAATATGAGTAGAATCCCCACAATAGAAACACAACCCATTTTTCCGTCTAAAATTCTGCCGCTCGCTTCTGGACAGAATTCTATCACACTGCATGTTTTCTGGCGTCTTCTCAGTGGACACCGCCAGATGGTGCACTGGTTTGCGCTCCCGCAGACGCCTATCGATCTGAATGGCCATTGTCATGGACTCATTCAGACCCGCAGGCACAGGGAACCCCACCATAACATCCTTAATGGCATCAGAGAGACCCTCTCTGAAAGTAGCCGCCAAGGCACACTCATTCCACTGAGTAAGCACAGACCATTTACGGAATTTTTGGCAGTAAATTTCAGCTTCATCTTGCCCCTGCGATAGGGACATCAAAGTTTTTTCTGCCTGAAGTTCCAAATGAGGTTCCTCATACAGCAAGCCCAAGGCCAGAAAAAACGCATCCACATTGAGCAACACAGGATCCCCTGGTGCCAATGCAAAAGCCCAATCTTGAGGGTCGCCGCGGAGCACGGAAATCACAATCCCAACCTGCTGTGCAGGGTCTCCAGCAGAACGAGATTTCAGGGACAAAAATAACTTACAATTATTTCTAAAATTCTGAAAGCTAGATCTATTCCCTGAGAAGAATTCCGGCAAAGGAATTCTCGGCTCTGATACCGGAGCATGAACAACAAAATCTTGCAAACTTTGTACTTTCGTGGCGAGATTATTCAAACCTGCAGTTACACTCTGTAGATCCATTATAGACAGGTGAACATAGAGCCATTCAAAGATTAGAAGGAGAGAGAAAAAAAAGAAAGACTGCAGCATAGACAGACTGGCAAGTGATCCAATTAAGAGCACACTAACTACTAGAGAAAAAAAAAAAAAAAAAATTTTCAGCAGACTTCTTATTTCTCTCCTTTCTCAGCCAAGGATTTTAACCCTTTAGTGGGCCGGTCAAACTGTCATGATCTCCATGGCCAGAGAACTAGCATAAGCCTCAATAGGAACAAGCTCTTGGAAGATGTAACTATACTGACCATGAACTAAACCTACCGCATCATCTAGAAGTAGCCAGGTAGCATGTCCTACTTTTTATCCCTATATGCCCAGCGCCGGCCGGAGAACTAAATAATGCTAGCAGAGGGAAATATAAGACCTGACTCACCTCTAGAGAAATGCCCAAAAAGGAGACAGAAGCCCCCCACATATATTGGCGGTGATATGAGATGAAACAACAAACGCAGCAGGAAAATAGTTTTAGCAAATTTGAGGTCCGCTTTCTAGATAGCAGAAGACAGAAAGCATACTTTCATGGTCAGTAGAAAAACCTAACAAAACACATCCAGAAATTACTTTAGGACTCTGGCATTAACTCATAATACCAGAGTGGCAATTCCTGATCAACAAGAGCTTTCCAGACACAGTAACGAAACTGCAGCTGTGAACTGGAACCAAAATACAAAAACAAAACATGGACGAATGTCCAACTTATCTAGTAGATGTCTGGGAGCAGGAACAAGCACAGAGAGGCTTCTGATAACATTGTTGACCGGCAAGCATCTAACAGAGAAGCCAGGTTATATAGCGACACCCAGATCTAATCAGAACAGGTGAACAGGGAAGATGATGTCACAAGTTCAATTCCACCAGTAGCCACCGGGGGAGCCCAGAATCCAAATTCACAACATACACCACCGACATCCACACCTATCATTCACTGTGCGCCCCACGGCAGGGTCACGGACCGGGGCCTAGCCGCCGTGACAACCCCAGAAGTAGAGACTTCGGAGGCCCGGTACCGGGTACCCCTCAGCCCTGCGGCAGTGGGGGCGCTACATCAGCACATGCATGTGATTTGTATACTTCTGACCACATTCCCCCTTTGCTCTTCATTTTGTGTCCTCAAATCTCCACCACACATTAAATCCCCCCATCTCCACTCCAATTCTCCCCACACACAAGAAATCCCCCATCCCCACTTGACAGCTTGGGGCCCCTGTGCAAGAACTGTGTCTGTGCCCCCCTCTTTTTATGGCGACAAAGCTATATATGAGCAGTGTCCTCAGATTTCTCCCCCATGCATTCTCCTCAGATTTCTCCCTTCCCATACTGTCCTCAGATTTCTACCCCATGCAGTGTCCTCAGATTTAATCCCCCCAGCCTGTCCTCAGATTTCTCCCCCAAGCAGTGTCCTCAAATTTAATCCCCCCATACTGTCCTCAGATTTAGTCCCCCCATACTGTCCTCAGATTTAATCCCCCCATACTGTCCTCAGATTTAATCCCCCCATACCACCATTCAGCTCCATTACCCCATCTGGAGCACTTACCACCAACCGCAGCGCTGTGCCCTGTGTTAACACCTCTGAAGAGTGAGTGACGTCAGCAGCGTGATCATGTGACCTGATCACGCTGCTGGCGTTTCACTGATCAGGAAGTGTCGGGGGCGGTCAGGGAAGTGTACTTGCATCTGAAGACGCTAGTACATATCCCTGGGAACCGATGTGCAGCACTTTCTCTGAGCCAGCTGTCAGTTTGACAGCCGGCTCAGAGAACAGCAGAATTTCAGTGTGGGGGCGGCAGAATGCTGCCGATGGGGAGCCTCCTTGGACTGTGCATCAGGCGGCCTGATGGCGCCCCCCTGTCGGCTGCGCCTGGGGCACATGCCCCGGCTGCCCCCCCCTAGATACGCCACTGATATACAGTATGTAACTAACAAATTAAAGCTGCCCACTGAAACGCTATAGTCTGCACGTATAGAATATATCGTATAGGAACTGTGTCACTGCTGGAGAAAATAAGTTAAAAAATGAAGGTGCTTGGTGCATAAATTGGCCAATTCATGTGAACAGAGCAGCCAGTGACAAGACGACCCTTTGTTGTTACATTGCCCTATCAAGGCATACACGACTATTGGGACCCTAACCTAACAAGGTGCACCCCTCTGTTGGGACCCTGACCTGACAAAGCAACAACTTTGCTGGGACCCTAACCTAACAAGGCGACCCCTCTGTTGGGACCTTGCCCTAACAAGGTGACCCCTCTGTTGGAACCCTTACCTAACATGGTAACCCCTCTGTTGGGATCTACCCATACCAATGGAACAACTCCTAAATCTCCCGCTTAAAGCTCTGGGTCACAATGCGACCAACGACTCCTGGATTCAGGCTGCTTGGGACTGGGTATTTGATTCCAGACTGCCACTGGATCCTTAATTTGGCTGGCAGTTCAATTCCTCTTGGTCAAACTCATCATCCTCCACAATGTTCTGGGCATCCCAAAAAAACAATTCCTGAATCCAATCCGACCGAGTGTCGATGGCCCAGTAATCGTTCCGTGGAAGCACAACTCCTGTAGTTGCCATTTCCTGTCCAGTCTTCTCAAGGCCGAGCTGGTGGGGTTGGGCATGGTAGCATCCAAAACTGCTGTGTAACCCTCACTTATGGTCTGCTGGGTCTGTCTATATGCCTCCCTGGTTGTGGAGCCCTTGGACGGTGTCTCCGAACATCAGTCCCCTGCAGCTCCCCCAGATCTGCTGGGCTGAGTAGTATTCCACTGCTGCCACCAAGTATGAAGACACAAAGGTCAGTGGGTGCTCTTGTTCGCTGGCCTGGCTGTCTTTAGAAAGACAGCATAGACCAGGGCTCATCCCACTGAACGCCCACACTCCTTTCACATGGGCAGAATACTACTCAGACAACACAGGGTGAGGGTAACACTGTGTGTCAATACTTTATTGAACCATCAATAGACAATAACATATAGCACAGTCGCAGCAAGTACATAAGATGGTGCAAATGACAGTCTCACCCTTCCACTGGCTCGCCAGGAATTAGAACATCTGCAACTTCAGGGCTTCCAGGACCAACTACCCCAACCAGTGGCACCCCGATTTTGGTGGGCACCCATGGAGAGAAGGTAGCGGCAGGCTTAGGAAGCTGACAGTCCATTGAGGTATGTGCCCAGGTGTCCTGATTGTCCAAATCTGGGTTCTCTAAATGTGTCTGTAAGTACAGTGATGGGCAGAGGATCAAATCTGTATTCCTCTGATTGAAGCCATGGTGCTTTGGCTACTATCATGTGGAGTCTCCAGAAACAGAGGCAGATCCCCCTTTTATAGTCCACAGCTCTTATTTAGGCCATTACCCACAGGTTTGGGGGACGAGAGGTGGTGAGTTCTCCTTAAATGGAAGTCTTAAAACAGAGGCTGGACAGACATCTGTCTGGGATGATTTAGTGAATCCTGCTTTGAGCAGGGGGTTGGATCTGATGACCTAGGAGGTCCCTTCCAACTCTAACATTCTATGATTCTATGGTGGGAGGAGGTTATCTCTCATTGTTCGAGTATTCAAATAACATGCATATTTTGTCCTTCAATGTTTCAAGAACAACAAGTTGCATGGATTGATACAATAGGTAGTCAGCAGGCATTAACCAAATTGACAAACATCAATTGTTCAATTAACCTGCACCTTTGTCCCTCAAGGACAGCAGAAACAATAAGCTGCCAGGATGGATACAATAAGAAGTCAACAGGCATTCAAAAAATCAACAAACATCAAGAGTCAAGATTCAATCTCATATGATAAATGGCTTATGTATCTAGACCTACTGAAAAATATGTTTAGCATAATTAAGAATAAATGCTGTGTCTACACAGATGCCTCTCCTAGGCTGAAAGCCTACCTTTATATGGGCACAAACGCAGGTGCCAGAACATGGCGACAGACCATCATGGGCCACTAACTTTCTGTAAGTTCCTTGTTTTTACTGCTACTTTAATTGATACAAGTGTGTAAGACCATTTAGAGTCATAGAAGTGTCATCATCCTTGTGTGTAAATTCTGGATCTTCTGCAATGAAAGGATCTTACCAGCGGGCATTTCTGCCAGGCGACCAGATATTTCCCTTAAAGCTTCAGCCCACCGAGATGTGGAGTCGGCCATCATACTGACATTGTACCCCATGTCTCGAAAGTACTCGGAAAGGGTGATACCTAAGGACAAAAAAAGTGTGGATTTTTAGCGGTTTTCATCTATTGACTTCAATTGAGTCAGTCAAATCCACAGTAAAAACACAGGTATAAAAATGTTTGCAGATTTGCTGAATTTTTGCTTGTGTTTTTCAAAACTTCCTATGATGTTTCCCATGCTCTCATCAGTGTGACAGCACGAGAAACACCGACGCAGTTTTTACCATTGGTCAGAGCTCTGTGTGGTCACACTGTCAGATGTCAGCGTGACCCCACAGACGTGACTGACCCATGGTAAAAAGTGTACCACAGGTCACCGGCATAGGCCGATGAGACACTACTATTCCCGTAGGCCTACGCCTGCTGTCACTGATAATAGTGATAGCAAGCGCCCCCGAAGGGAGAAGTAGTCTCTCTTGTCACTTGGCGCCTTTGTTCAAACGTAAAAAATAAATAAATACAAATAAAACATTTAAAATAATGACATACATATTCAAATAAAAATGCAAAAACACAAATCCCCGATGCTCTTGTCGCCTACAAAATAATCAAAATAAAAAAACAACATATATTCACCTTAATGCCCAATCCTGATATCCATGTCCCCTGTAAACAATCAAAAGGATTGTCAGCTCATGACAGCAAGCCCTAATCCCATTACTCTGATGCCACTGCATCAGAATGAAAAAGGAGGGGTTGAACGAGGAAATTCCATAACAAAACATTTTTTTTTCCAAATATTTTTATTTAGCTCAAAAATTACTTCATTGCTGTACAAAAACGCATGCAAAAACACGGGTTTCATGCAGAAATTCCTGCAAGCAAATACTCAATGTGCGCACATACCCTTACAGTGATTTTGCGATGGAGCAAGGTGCGTCCAATTGTTACCTTCATGAGTTTCTCGCTGGGGATCGGCTGCTAAGAGTGTTAAATTGTTTCTCATTTTGCTTTATTATTTTTCTCTATGACTAAGATGCATCTGTGATGCCTGATAGGTCCATAGGGGACTCGGAAACGGGTTGGACGATTCTTAAAGGGGTGGTCACGGCAGCAGTGACCCGGTCCATGGCCCTGGGCGTGCAATAAAAGTGACGAGGGAATGTTTGTAGGGGATTTCACGTGACGCCACCTGTGGTGTACGGCAATGGGTAGCCGATGCTGCTCAAGGGCACCACTGGGGCCGATGTTGTCACAGCTGAGATGGTTCTGCTCCCCACAGGTGGAGCAAGGCCCCAGGGCTACGAGTATGGTCTATCAGGGATCGTGGACATTGGGATGCAGGACTAAGGGTGCGGGAAAGGACAGAGGACACAAAGTCTGTAGTTTCTTTTACCTCTAATGGCAGATCCAGTCCAGGGCACCAGTGACAGGTGGTCTTGGAGAACCGGGCAGCCTGGAAGCATTTCAGGGTCCACCTAGCCAGGTGGATTTGGAGGCCTTCCCTCTGCACTGCTTCCTAGGTCCTTGGTGCTATAAGCTCCCCACAAGTACCTGTTACAGTCGGTCCATGAAGGGGAACATTTCCCCGCATGGCAGGCAGATTGAGCCTGTTCCAGGTGTCACTCCCTCGTGGTGACTCTCGTATGCTGCTGTGCCTCAGGCTGTCAGCTGGGGCCAGGACACCTGCAATTTCCTGCCCTCTTGTTTTAGTTGCTGGGCCTGCAGTCCCCACTCAACCACGAACCCCGGTGTCAGGTCTTTGGTGCTCAGTCCTGGGGTGAGCTCAATCGCAGCTCCAATCCTCCAGGTTCTCCTCACTTGCCTCTTCCTCCTTCACTGTCTGCTCCCCAGACTAACATTGACTCTCACACACTCTGACTCAGACTAACTAACCCAGCTTCCAGGCCAGAACTTATGGGGGAAGCTCCCCTGAAATCGGGTTTAGAGCTCCCCTTCTGGTCTGGAGTCAGGAAAGGTGTTGTATGCTGTGCTACCTGCTAAGGGGATCCCTCCTTGCTTCCAGGCATGACATCACCCCCTGTGAGGGAGGCAATGCCACTGTGGCAACCAGACTCCTGGGGTGCCACACATCTACACACCAGAAATGAGTCAGTCATTTCTATGGAATATGTGCAATAATACGACGTGCTGTTTTTTTTTTAAATCAAGATGGAATAAAGTTTGGATGTTCTTATACAAGAAATTTGGGATGTGGATTGTCCCTACCTTTTACAAGGATCACTTTTATCATGAAAGAAGCCAAAGTTGCACTTTGATGGATGGACAAAACAAAATGCTGCCTGACAGTAGACATGAGAACTCACCTGTGTAAATCGATGCCTCACGTGCGGCCACTGGCATGTTTGATGTATTAGCCACTAGGGTTGTCCTCTTCATAATTGACTCTGTTTTCCCATCTACCTCCATGGTAAGCTGAAGCAAAGATGCAGACAATAACTTCATCACTTCAGTGCAAACATTATTGGGAAGTCCTGTCTTCTGAGCTTTGTATCTCAATGATAATACACAACTGCCAAGCTGTGCATCTGATGTGTAATTGCCGAGCTCTGCGCCTCACCCCTGATATGTAACTGTCGAGCTCTGCATCTCAGCCCTGATGGGCAAATGCTGAGCTCTGCACCTCAGCCCAGATGGGTACCTGCTGAGCTCTGCGCCTCAGCCTTGATGCGCAACTGCAGAGCTCTTGGTCTCAGTATTTCTCTGCAACTGTTATGGTATGCATGACCAAAGTTGTGCACAATCACTTCATCTCTTCATTGCACACATTTTTTGGAAGTTATATCTTCCAAGCTCTGTGCATCAATGCTGATATCTAATCTATTAAGCTCTGTGCTTCAGAATAATCTGTTATTTCCTAGGTTTGACCTCAGTCCTGATGTGTAGCTGCTAAACTCTGAGCATTAGTTTTGATGTGTAACGTCCTAGAACTGGCCTCAGTTTTGAAATGTAACTACTAAGCCCTGTGTTTCAATTTTAAAGTGTAACTACTCGATGTCTCAGTTTTGATGTGTAACCTCCTAGATGTGGCCATAATTTTGAAGAGTAAATGATAAACTCTGTGCCGCAGTTTTAATGTGTAACCTCCTAGTTCCATTCTGAATCCCAATACATAACTGCTAAAATCAGTGCCTCACTTTTGATGTGCAACCTCCTTGTTCAGGCCTCAGTATTGATGCATAACTGCTAAGCTCTGTGCCTCAGTTTTGATGTGTAACCTCCTAGTTCAGGCCTCAGTACTGATGCTTAACTGCTAAGCTCTGTGCCTCAGTTTTGATGTGTAACCTTCGAGTTCAGGCTTCGTCTCTAATGTATGACTGCTAAGCTCTGTGCCTCAGTTTTGATGTGTAACCTCCTTGTTCAGGCCTCAGTATTAGGTGTAACTGCTAAGCTCTGTGCCTCAGTTTTGATATGCAACCTCCAATTTCAGGCCTTGTCCTTAATGTATGACTGCTAAGCTCTGTGCCTCAGTTTTGATGTGTAGCCTCCTAGTTCAGACCTAAGTACCGATGCATAACTGCTAAGCTCTGTGCCAAAGTTTTGATATGTAACTTCCTTGTTCCGGTCTGAGTCCCAATACATAACTGCTAAGGTCTGTGCCTCAGTTTTGATGTGTAGCCTCCTAGTTCGCGCTTCAGTACTGATTCACAACTGCTTAGTTCTGCTCCTAAGTTTTGATGTGTAACCTCCTAGTTCCGATCTAAGTCTCAATACATAACTGCAAAGCTCTGTGCCTAAGTTTTGATGTGTAACCTCCTAGATCTGGCACACTGAAATCCACGTGGAGAGGCGAATTGGGGTATATTGAAATCTCCAAAATAAATCTATTCTGATTTACAGACTCGAGTGGTCTTGTTAAATATTAATTAATTGAATGATTCTTAATCTCAATTCAGCACCGAGCACATTGCTTCTTGCTGACATTACAAAGAGCTATTTTTGTGTATGTATCTCAGAGTATAAGTCAACTCCATATAAAGGGCAACACGTGATCTGAGGACACATATATAAACACAGCTCTTAGGAGGGTTGAGGTCTTTTGTCACGTGGGACTGCCACCTCCTACTTCACCATCATTCTCCATGGACGTTTGACAAGGAAGGAACAGCTTTTAGCTGGTAGCCATCATGACCTTCAGACTTCACACCGACGTACGGCTTTTACCATTCAAACATTGGGAAAGATGAGTATCAAGTGCTGATATCTACACATGGACAATCTGTTTTATGTTTCACTGCAATGTGGTTATTCTGTGGACAATTCAATACACCACTACCTTTTTTATGAGAATATCATGACATTTTTTTTTAAGAGTAATGCACCTGGTGAATAGTCTATATTAAATAAATGTGCAAAATAAGCATATTTAACAGGTCTAGAGTGCGTTTTATTTCTGATGGACACCGGTGTATATTGGGTTAAGTTACGTTGAAAATGCTAGTGAAAGATCTACCCCATTTTGGTCGGTTGTCAGATTATACTCACCCAATACCAGTAGTTCATCAGGTTTCTGTTGTGTATCATTACTACATGTATCACCTAGGCTTGTTGTTAGACACTGATTAGTGTATATTTCCTCTGGTATATTGTCTCTTTGGAATTTCCTAATTTTCTTATTGAGGATATCCCTTTCTTTTTCCATGAGTCTGTGTAGAATATTGTCGGCCAATTCTTGCATATCCTTACTCAAGGTACAGGTATATAGCTGTTCAAATGTTTGTTCAATTAACTGGCTTGTTTTGTCGATATTAGACAACCGTTTGTCTATAACAAACCAAAGTATTTTGAGGGAAAAGGAGTGGAACATACTGTCCCACTCCTGTGATGTGGTGAGGTCCCCAAAATCACCCGCTAGTGTTTTATAAATCGTTAGGCCCTTCGGAACTATGTGGGCTTGGGCGTATTTTTCCAGCGAGGCCACCTCCCACATATCACGCATTTCAGAAAAGAGTAATTTCTCCAATGATTTAAGCAGGTCCCTGGCCCTAGTAGAGTCGGGTACTGCTGGGCCATTAAATGAGAATTTATCTTTGATAAGCGCCAAACGCTGGTCCCTGTCCACCCACAGTGCGTGAATGGCCATTGAGGAGCTGCTGGAGTGTATAGGCACCTAAAGCGTGAAAGTAGAATAAAATTTAACACTCGCACTACCTCATATTGAACAAAAAAGCTCCCTAAGCAGCAGGAAACAGGACAGGTAGGTGCCCCCACTGTCAATGGTAAAAGCCAATAAATCTAAATATAGCTGATTCCGCGCTAGAGGGATGCAGAATCGGAGAAATGAGAAATAAACTAGTGTGCCAGTGCAGGCCCAATCCACATCGGGACCCTAGGTGGACACTACAATGAAAAATGTGGTGAGGCTGTACAGACAGTATGCGTATTGGGTTGCTCAGCAGGACACAAGTTATGATGTGCCCCGTATGATCAGAGAAATAAAGGTGAGCACAAGACTGAAACAGACTATATAACCCCCAAAAAATGAACTATAATGCTATTGCAGGCATAGACCCAATCAAGAATGTGTGCAGGCACTATAGTGAGGAAATATAATGGGGCTGCAAAATATGAAATCGTATGCGTAATGGGCTGTCCTGCAGGACACAAATTATATTGTGCCCCGATTGGTAAGGGAAGTGGGGGCGAGCATGAACATATAAAAACAGTTATAATAATTAGTGCCCCAACGAGCCGAGACTCACCAAACTAGGATAACTGCTGAGATGAGTGAGATGGAGTCCGTCCTGGTTAAGATGGGAGGACAGCGTGGTGTGCCGAGAGGGAGTCCGTTCTGGTGGTGCGGTGAGAGATTCAGCGTGCAGAAGTGCAGTCAAAGGAACAGGCAGGCGAAAGCAGTCAACCGCCGCACAGCGACACAACAAAGTAGCTACGCAGAGGCAGGGAAAGCCCCGGCCAGTGGCGTCCCTGGATACGAGCAAAAGAGCAAGTTGCTGGTGCGAGGCACAGCGTGTGACGTCACACCTGCTACGGGACGGCACAGAGACCAGAAAGGAAACCGAGGCGTTTCGAAGGAGGTGCGTCCTTCTTCATCAGGGTTACCGGTCTCTAAATGCGCCCATACCTATATGCTCATGCATTTGTCAATCATATAAAAAGGGCACCGCCTAGACATTTAACTCCTTGCTGCAAAGACATATTTTCAGTTGTTTCACACTTTTTTGTTAAGTATATAATTCTACATGTGTTATTTCATAGTTTTTATGCCTTCAGTGTGAATTTATAATTTTCATAGTCATGAAAATACAGAAAAATCTTTAAATGAGAAGGTGTGTCCAAACTTTTGCTCTGTACTGTATATATGTCAGTGATACACACATATATGTATATCTTTATATTTTATAGACAGATAGATAGAAGAATAGCCGTTAATTCATTTGTCGGCTTCTTTAAAATCAATGCAGAAGCCGAAAGGATATACACATGGATTACACACAGTAAATCCATGCAGAATAGTTTAATAAAATAATCTTTTCGGGGAAAAAAATAGCGTGGGCTCCTGCGCAATTTTCCAAGCCAGAGAGGGAAAGCCAGCGACAGGGGACAGATATTCATAGCCTAGGAAGGGACTATGGCTATCCCCTTCCCTGGCTACAAACATCTGCCCCCAGCCACACCAGAAATGGCGCATCTCTAAGATGCGCCAATTCTGGGACTTAGCCTCTCTCTCCTCACTGCCCTGTAGCAGTGGCATAGGCATATGGGGTAATAGGGGGTTAATGTCACCTTAGTATTGTAAGGTGACATCAAGCCAGCTTAGTAATGGAGAGGTGTAAATAAAACACCTATCCATTACAAATCCTATAGTTGGTGTAAGATAGCGCTTACTGCATGTGTTGGGGGACATTCACTTAGCAACCGGATTCAGTCACACAGGCACAATTTCCTCTATTAAACAGTCCATGCGGTTTATTATGCAGTCATAAACCGGATCATGCACAGTTCATTATATACTTCATGGAACACAATAGGCACCAACAGATGACATTAAGTTGCAGCTTTAACTGAGATACTTCATATACGGTTTCAACTCACAGTTCAGACACTGCACCCGTCAGTCCTCCTTGACTAGTTAGGGGGGGGCATACGCCGTATCAATGTCTCTACTCATATAGCACACACGACATTAGTTCGCAATGTCTAAACACGCCAGACCTTACTTTTTGTCAGGACTCTGAACATTTTTTACCTTTTGTGCATTACTGCCCTTTTCCAACATGGCGTCTTTGGTCTCATGTGCACTTGTCTTCCTGCTATAAAACTCCACCCCAGCCTTCAGTCTGTGCTAGATTATTCTGCTTTGCATCCAGCTCCTGATTACTCCCTGGCCTTGCACCTGCACCTGCTCCTGTGAACCTGTGTTGGAGATCCTGCCACTCTGCTCTGAGTTCCTGCTGCATACACCAGTGTTCAGTAATCGTCCTTCATCTGCTGCTCGTGTTACTTCCATCTGCATTTGCTGGACATGTAAGCTGTTTCTGCTCTGCAAAACCTGAAACTATTAACCAGGCCTCCCTGGTTGAGCTAAGATATGATTTGAACTGCCTAATAGCATATCTATCTGTGTCTGGACTAAGTCAAGGATCTATTCGTGTCAAGTTTTCTCAAGAATAACTGTGCTTCATAGACTTTCTGTTTGTTTGCATCTACCTCTGAAGTTTCCTATAGACTGCTAAGCTGCATTTATTTTTTGCACCAAGTGTTGTGGACTTGAGTTTCTCTCTGCACCTGCTTGAATCACCATGTGATAATATAAACTTTACCACTTATAAAACTGTGTCCTGTTGTCTTGTTCCACGCAAAGAGTCTCCTGAATTATCCCCTATAGTTATTACAGGATAATCGAGCCATAAAAAAAAAAGGAGACTGCTGGAACAATGACTGCAGAGAGCAGATTAGAGCAGGTGTTTTCCATAATTAGATCACTGCAGAAAGATGTGGAAGGTCTGGAAAAGAAGTTTGGAAGTGTTTGGACAAACAACACAACAAGTGTTTGGACAAACTTTGCAGGACTTAAGCAATCGCATGGAAGCCCAGGAAAACAAACTTGCTGGCATAGAGTCCCAGTATGGACGGGCTTTTCAGGACATAAGCACGCAAATAGCTACACAAGTGACTTTACCCTCTGGGCAACCGCCACCAGCTAGCCCACCTAAGTTGCCCCCATTCAGATTTAATGGTGATCGCGACAAATTTCGTGGCTTTGTGAATCAATGTATGCTATATTTTGATGTGCATGCTGACCGTTTTCCTAATGATAGATCCAAAGTATTGTGTGTAATAATGCTACTGACCTCACGAGCGCTCGCCTGGGCGAATCCGACGATTGAGTCTCGTGACCCACGGTTAACTTGACTTGGATGATTTCTTGGCCGCTATGGCATTAATGTTTGATGACCCTAATCGCCGTGCAACCGCTGAATCTGCTTTGTTGTCTTTACGCCAGGCTAAACGTTCTGTTATTGAGTATGCCACTGAATTCAGGAGATTGGCGATAGATACCAATTGGGACAGTTATGCACAATTGCCTATTTTTAAAAGGGGTCTGTCTAGTATTATAAAAGATGAATTAGCTCGCTCAGAGTCACCACAAGAACTAGAGACATTTATACAGCATTGTGTGCGCATAGACATTCGCCTTACTGAGCGTAGGCAGGAGAAATTTGCTGCATATAACCGTATTTCTAACTTTTCCCTTCCTTCCAAAGAGCCTGCAGGTAAAACATCTCGGGAAGTGGAGGAGGTGTGTAGCGCCCCCACCGCCGCAGGGCCGAGGGGTGCCCGGTACCAGGCCTCTGAGTCTCTGCTCTGGGGTTGTCACGGTGGCTAGGCCCGGTCCGCGACCCTGCCGAGGGGCGTACAGTGATAGATATGATGGATGATGGTAGTGGTGGTGGTGCTGTAAATAACGAGGACACCAGGTTGCAGTCTCTTTACCTCTTTACTGAAGATCTCTGGGTCCTCAGTCCAGAATCTGGATAACCAGGCTGCGCAAGTCCAGCTGGTCCAATGGCACCTCCAGAGTTCTCTTAGCAGGTGGAAATCTGTGCCTTCCTTCTAGCGCTATGTGTTGCGGTCCTTCCCTGCTGTGCTTACGGAAAGTCCCCACAACTGCTGTGTCTGTTTCTTAAGTTCCCTCACAACTCGATTAGATGATGTTCTGCTAATCCTCCATCCCTCCCTGGTGTTATGGTTGGGACGGCACCCGTTTGACGGGTAGGCTCGGAGCTCTTCCGGGACCCTAGAGTCGCCCCTCTCCACAAGTTGCCCCCCAAGACTGCATAGGTGATTTGAGTTAGACAGCCCGCCTTAGACTGACTGTCCTGCCGCTGTTCAGAGTATTGCTTAAAGCTGGATGTTGTAATACTCCCTCGGCGTTCCGGCCACCGGTAGTGCGCCTCAGTAGGGTGTTGCCTCGGTCTTACGGCACGACCCCTACTGGTATTCTCCTTATTGCCTTGATCTCGTTTCTCACTCAGCACAATCTATCTCGCTTCTGATCCTTCCTTGGGCACCGCCGCTATCCTGAGCAGGCACGGTCCCGTTACGTTCGCTCAAGTTGCCAAGCCTCTGTCAGGATCCCACCCCTGACAGAGACCCTACTGTATCTTCCCCCACAACACCCTCTGCCACAAGGTGTTGCCTGGTTCCAACCCAGTCAGCTTTCTGTCTAACTTCCTGCCTGACCCCCAGTTTTACCCACAGTGGTGAGGAGTGGCCTAATAAATAGCACCCTTAGCTCCCCCTGGAGGCCCGACTGTGAAATGTATTGGTGTCTGTGATACCTGATCAGATGAACTCCTTCAGTGCCATCAAACGTACCATAGCTCCCCTTAGTGGCGGAGCCACAGTACTGCAACGACCAGGACTCTGGGGCGCTGCACTCCCCCCTGGTTAAACACAGTACTCCGGGACTGGGAAGAAAACAACAATACAGGTTAGCAAAAAGACATACAATTTTTGTGAGTGCAAGAACAGTAAGCATATTTAAACAGGCTTCCCTTTATGGGAGGTGAGGGCACTTGAACGTTACAAAACATGGTTAAATATTATAGCAACATGCTATAACTAACTTTCTTTTACCCAACCGGGTATTCTACTAAGTGCAAAATTGTTGAACAATAATTTAACATTGCCTTTAAGGATGTACACTCTAAATCCACTAAAGACCTTCTTATAACACATTATAAGGCAATTAACTTCATACTCCTTCTTTAAATCTGCAGGACCGCCTGTCCTAGATGCTCCAGACCTACTGCCTCTCCTTTCTTTACAGGACCGCCCCTTTCAGCCCGGGCCTACTGCCGTTTCAACTACTATACACAGTATAGAACATAACATTTACTTTCAGTTTGAAATCACTGAGCCATCCTTACATAGCTCCCAAGAGGACTCACTGACTAACCCCATATGGGTTCACTTTTCTGTCCTCATTCTTCTATCAACATTATCAAACATTTCTTACAATCAACTAGTTGAATACATATAACTTTTACATGTAAGCATCATCATCACTTTCCTTTTTGTCAAGACATTATTGCTATCTATCAGTCTTAAAGCAATACCATTCTTTAAGTGCAACAAGTGAACATCCCCTTTAAGAGGGGACCAAGTCTTTATGAGGTAGCACATCTTCTCAAGCTACCAGTCCATACTCAGCAAAGGCTCCGGTGCGGTATCTTCACAAAGAGTCCTTCTTTAAGTAAAACCAGTAGGGAGCACCTTTAAGAAGGTGCAACTATTTACAAGCAGTTTGTATCATGCACTGTTCATGATTGCGGCATTTCTTGGTAACGGAACAAAAGGTAGGAAAAACAAACCAAACAGCAGAAACAATAGGGATCCCGGGTCAACAAAGGGATCCCTTTAAGAATAACCCTAGTCGGGTTTAAATTAAAGCAGCAAAAAGCAGGGAAACAAACAGTTAACTATTTACATATTCAGGTTTCCGAGGTTTAGTTGGACGGCTTCCAGGGCTGCACCTGGCACTTAACCCTCCTTGGCCTGGGCAAAGTGAGGTCCAGGGTTACACCCAGTGCTGGACAAGCACCGTTAATCCGTCTTTCATGTATGGTTAAATCATGCGCAGCGATGGAGGTCTGCGCAGCTTGAGTATGGGCATTTGCTGCAGCAGAGGTAGCGGCTGCTGCAAGATCAGTCACGGGAATGGAGTCAGCAGTTGTGGCACTAGCAGTCACCGGAGTGGTGTCGGTCGTCAGGGCAGGGTCGTCCTTCATACCTGCTTCAGATGCGGTCTCTCCGGTGCCGGTCTGCTCTGCCTCCGCTGGGGTCTGGAACGTTGGTTGCGGGGCCTTGTGCTGCGGCGTTGTCATCTCTGCATGCAGCATACCGCTTTCCGGCAGGGCCTGGCTTTCCAGCTTCGGAGCACTGGAACTTCTTTCCTGCTCCGGACCAGACGAGGCTGCCGACAGGCGTCTGGCGAGGCTCCCGATGAAGATCTTCTTCCACCCGGCCTCAGTGCTCAGCTGCGTCCGCCGGGGTCGGTCGCTGAGCTCGTCCACTCCGGCCTGCAGGAATTCAGCATCAGCGGTGGAGGCCTGGTTGCGGTGCCACTCTGGGTGGCTGGGGGAGTCCTCTGCTCCGACCCCACGCTCCGGCTCCGGGCGGCTCGCCATGGCGTCCTCCATGTCGCTGACTTCTTCTTCCTGGTCCTTTTCCCGCTCTCTCATTCGTGGGCGGTTTCGCTTTCGTTGTCTCCGCCCCCCATTGAGGATCAGTAGGCGGATCTCGGCTGCCGACGGACACATCCTCAAGGGGCAGAAATATTTAGACTGGGCGGCCATTGTCTTTCGCGCTCTCCAGATTGTCTACGCCCACTCCACGCCCTTCTTCTTCTCCTGCGCTCTCCTTAGCGCTGTAATGGCGGCGGTTTTGGCGGGAACTTCTGGCGGCAATTGGCAACACACAATCTTTGCGATAAGTCACAGTCCAATCACAATAAATCACAATTCCAAGGCACACATGACCTGATTCTTCAGGCTTAAGTAGATCCTGTTCGGGGACGCCAAGTTGTAGCGCCCCCACCGCCGCAGGGCCGAGGGGTGCCCGGTACCAGGCCTCTGAGTCTCTGCTCTGGGGTTGTCACGGTGGCTAGGCCCGGTCCGCGACCCTGCCGAGGGGCGTACAGTGATAGATATGATGGATGATGGTAGTGGTGGTGGTGCTGTAAATAACGAGGACACCAGGTTGCAGTCTCTTTACCTCTTTACTGAAGATCTCTGGGTCCTCAGTCCAGAATCTGGATAACCAGGCTGCGCAAGTCCGGCCGGTCCAATGGCACCTCCAGAGTTCTCTTAGCAGGTGGAAATCTGTGCCTTCCTTCTAGTGCTATGTGTTGCGGTCCTTCCCTGCTGTGCTTATGGAAAGTCCCCACAACTGCTGTGTCTGTTTCTTAAGTTCCCTCACAACTCGATTAGATGATGTTCTGCTAATCCTCCGTCCCTCCCTGGTGTTATGGTTGGGACGGCACCCGTTTGACGGGTAGGCTCGGAGCTCTTCCGGGACCCTAGAGTCGCCCCTCTCCACAAGTTGCCCCCCAAGACTGCATAGGTGATTTGAGTTAGACAGCCCGCCTTAGACTGACTGTCCTGCCGCTGTTCAGAGTATTGCTTGAAGCTGGATGTTGTAATACTCCCTCGGCGTTCCGGCCACCGGTAGTGCACCTCAGTAGGGTGTTGCCTCGGTCTTACGGCACGACCCCTACTGGTATTCTCCTTATTGCCTTGATCTCGTTTCTCACTCAGCACAATCTATCTCGCTTCTGATCCTTCCTTGGGCACCGCCGCTATCCTGAGCAGGCACGGTCCCGTTACGTTCGCTCAAGTTGCCAAGCCTCTGTCAGGATCCCACCCCTGACAGAGACCCTACTGTATCTTCCCCCACAACACCCTCTGCCACAAGGTGTTGCCTGGTTCCAACCCAGTCAGCTTTCTGTCTAACTTCCTGCCTGACCCCCAGTTTTACCCACAGTGGTGAGGAGTGGCCTAATAAATAGCACCCTTAGCTCCCCCTGGAGGCCTGACTGTGAAATGTATTGGTGTCTGTGATACCTGATCAGATGAACTCCTTCAGTGCCATCAAACGTACCATAGCTCCCCTTAGTGGCGGAGCCACAGTACTGCAACGACCAGGACTCTGGGGCGCTGCAGGTGCCCATGCAAATTGATTCCGTTCAGAGACGCGAGATCAATGAGAGCCGGGAGCATCGCCTTCGTGAAAGTCTATGTTTCTACTGCTGCCAGTCTGACCACTTCTTGATCAATTGTCCTAAGTGTCCTAGACGGCCTAACAAGGTGCTAGCAGCAATAGGGGAGTATGATAACTGTGATGATGAATCTGACATCTCTGAATGTAGCCTGCCTTTAAACGCTGTATTCCATTCACTTTCTATGACTTCACCCCCCAAGGAGCTGAAGGAAAAGAACTCTCACTGTTCTCCCTATTAAGATCCTCTGTTCAGGAAAGTGGATTTCCAGTTCAGCTATGATTGACTCTGGTGCAGGTGGCAATTTCATGGATATCGCATTTGCCAAGGAACATGGTATTAAAATTCAGCAAAGAGCCTCTCCAATTACCATGGAAACAGTGGATGGGTCACCTTTAATCTCTGGGCCTGTGGATCAGGAGACCGTACCCCTTGAAATTTTGTTGGAGCCTAATCATCAGGAGCAACTTTCTTTCTTGCTAATTTCTTCTCCTCATTTTCCTGTGATTTTAGGCATTCCTTTGTTGCGTTCTCAGAACCCAATTATTAACTGGGAGACAAAGGAGATTATCTTTCCAACAAGGAGCAACTCAGCATTAACAGAAGCTGTCCCTGAGTCCACGGCTACGGAACCACATGTACAGGTATCTTCTTTACCTCCAGCATATAAAGAGTTCTCTGACCTCTGTGACAAGAAGAATGCAGATCAACTTCCTCCACACAGGCATTATGACTGTTCTATTGAGTTGCTTCCTGGGGCAGATATTCCTTTTGGTCACATATACCCTTTGGCGGCACCTGAGCTTCAAGCCTTAAAGGAGTATATTGATGAAAATCTGGCCAAAGGCTTCATACGTCCTTCTTCCTTACCAGCAGGGGCACCCATTTTTTTTGTAAAGAAGAAGGATGGGACCCTGAGACCCTGTGTTGACTATCGGGAACTCAATAAGGTAACCGTACAAAACCGTTACCCTTTGCCTCTGATTCCCGAATTACTGGAAAGAGTCCGCCATGCTAAGGTGTTCTCTAAGCTGGATCTTCGTGGGGCTTATAATTCGGTGCGTATTCGTCCAGGGGATGAGTGGAAGACAGCATTCAGATGCCGGTATGGACACTTTGAATTTCTTGTGATGCCCTTCGGGCTTTGTAACGCCCCTGCAGCATTTCAACACCTTGTTAATGACATCTTCAGACATTTGTTGGACCAGTTTGTGGTGATCTATTTGGACGATATACTAATCTTTTCTGACTCTCTACAGGAACATGAAGAACATGTCAAAACTGTTTTAAGACGTCTGAAAGAGAACCAACTGTATATCAAGCCAGAGAAATGCGAGTTCCATCGTTCTGAGATACAGCTCTTGGGTTATATCATCTCTCCCCAGGAGCTGAACATGGAATCTGGTAAAATTCAGGCTATCCTTGACTGGCCGGCACCCAAGAACGTTAAGGAGGTCCAACGTTTTATTGGTTTTGCAAATTTTTACAGACGCTTCATTCGAAATTTTTCTGATATTGTCCGTCCCATTACTTCCTTGACAAAGAAGGAAAAGCCCTTTAAGTGGTCATCACAGGCTCAAGAAGCTTTTAATCGGCTGAAGATCTGTTTCACATCAGCACCGCTGTTGATACACCCAGATCCAACACATCCTTTCATTGTGGAGGTGGACGCTTCTGATAATGCTTTGGGGGCTATTCTCTCCCAAAGAACTGGAGAGAAGGGTCTGCTACATCCTTGTGCTTTCTTTTCCCGTAGACTAACTTCAGCAGAGAAGAATTACGACGTGGGAGACAAGGAATTGCTGGCTATTATTGCGGCTTTCAAAGAATGGAGGCTTCATCTGCAAGGAGCTGCACAACAGATCATAGTGCTAACTGACCATCGCAATCTAGAGTTCCTTAAATCCGCTAGATGTCTTTCTCCTCGTCAGGCTCGTTGGAACTTATTCTTAAATCAATTTAACTTTGTTATCTCGTACCGTCCAGGTTCTCGTAATGGGAAGGCTGATGCTTTATCCCGAATCCATGCTGCGGATTCCGTACCTGGAGCCCCGTCCAAGACCATTCTATCTGATGCCAATTTCATCGGAGTTATCCACGATCAGGACTTGTGGAAGGAGTGCAGGGAGGCCTATGAAGGTGAGGTATTTCTGGCCAACCCACATGTGGATATTAATCTTGTCTTTAAGGGTGGCATGTGGTTCAGAGATCGACGTATCTACGTCCCAGAGGTCATCCGTCTGCAGATCCTCAAGTTGGTACATGACTCCAAGTTGGCTGGTCACAGGGGGGTACAGAAGACACAAGAGTTCCTGAGCCGATTCTTCTGGTGGCCAACTTGCCTGAAGGATACCAAGGACTATGTTCTCTCTTGCGAGGTATGTGCCTGTTACAAGACTCCTCATGTGGCACCTACGGGTCTTCTACAACCATTACCTGTTCCATCCAGCCCTTGGGGGTCTATATCAATGGACTTTATTGTGGAGCTGCCTACATCGGGGGGGGGGCATGAATACAATCATGGTGGTAGTTGATCGCCTGACTAAAGCTGCTCATTTTGTTCCGTGCACCGGCCTCCCCTCTGCTAAAGATACAGTGAACTTGGTTATACAGAATGTCTTTTGGTTGCACGGGGTTCTGGATGAGATCATCTCTGACCGTGGAGTACAGTTCACTTCAAGATTCTGGAAGGGATTTTGCTCTGCACTCAATATTAATGTCTGTCTCTCTTCTGCTTACCATCCCCAGACAAATGGTCAGACTGAGCGTACCAACCAGACGCTGGAACAATATCTAAGATGCTATGTCAGCCATCTCCAGGATGATTGGTTGGAGTTGTTGCCATTAGCCGAATTTTCATATAATAATTCTCAGAGCGCCTCCACTAAATGTACACATTTCTTTGCCAATCTGGGTTATCATCCGTGTATTTTACCTAGGTCTCCAATTAATTCTCCGGTTCCAGCAGTGGAGGAAAGGCTGACTGCGATGAGACAAAATCTGGAGGTTCTGAAGGAATCCCTGACCACGGCTCAAGAACGTTATAAGAGATCGGCTGATAGATTCCGTAAACCTGCACCCATGTTCAAGGTAAGAGATTCCGTGTGGTTAGCAACTAAGAATCTGAAGTTAAATGTTCCTTCACAAAAACTTAGACAGAAATTCATTGACCCTTTCAAGATCAACGGTATTGTGAGCTCTGTGGCCTGTCGGCTGAAGCTACCTAGGACAATGAAGGTACACCCAGTTTTTCATGTATCTTTACTAAAGCCTGTATTTCCTAATACCTTCCAGGGACGTGTTGTGCCACCTCCGCAGCCTGTGGTGATTGATGGGCAAGAACAATTCGTGGTGGAGGAAATTATTGATTCCAGGATTCGCAGGAATCGGCTCCAATATCTGATAAGATGGCAGGGATATCCCCCTGAGGAAGACTCTTGGGAACCTGTGGAAAACATCAATGCCCAACAGAACATTTCTCATTTTCATCAGAGATTCCCTGAGAAACCAGGTCCAGGATCATCCTGAGGCCGCTTCTAAGGAGGGAGTAATGTCAGCAATGACATTTTTTACCTTTTGTGCATTACTGCCCTTTTTCAACATGGCGTCTTTGGTCTCATGTGCACTTGTCTTCCTGCTATAAAACTCCACCCCAGCCTTCAGTCTGTGCTAGATTATTCTGCTTTGCATCCAGCTCCTGATTACTCCCTGGCCTTGCACCTGCACCTGCTCCTGTGAACCTGTGTTGGAGATCCTGCCACTCTGCTCTGAGTTCCAGCTGCATACACCAGTGTTCAGTAATCCTCCTTCATGTGCTGCTCGTGTTACTTCCATCTGCATTTGCTGGACATGTAAGCTGTTTCTGCTCTGCAAAACCTGAGACTATTAACCAGGCCTCTCTGGTTGAGCTAAGATATGATTTGAACTGCCTAATAGCATATCTATCTGTGTCTGGATTAAGTCAAGGATCTATTCGTGTCAAGTTTCCTCAAGAATAACTGTGCTTCATAGACTTTCTGTTTGTTTGCATCTACCTCTGAAGTTTCCTATTGACTGCTAAGCTGCGTTTATTATGTGCACCAAGTGTTGTGGACTTGAGTTTCTCTCTGCACCTGCTTGAATCACCGTGTGATAATATAAAATTTACCACTTATAAACTGTGTCCTGTTGTCTTGTTCCACGCAAAGAGTCTCCTGAATTATCCCCTATAATTATTACACTTTTGCCAGTTACCATGGGAGACCACACAGTTCATTAACTGATCCCCCTGTCAGTGCACACAGTTCCCCATACTCTGGGTTACGTTCCAGGAGCTCCTGCTCCACACGCTGACTCCCATCAGTACTCTCTCTCCCAGGGAAGCTGCCGAACTGGGATCACCATCCCAGGTGCCTTGCTCACCAAGCCACCTGACAGTCCAGATCCTTAGATGGGCTGTAGCTCCCCCAATGCAGTGCCATTGCAGACTCTGCATACATGGCCACTCCATGCGCTATTTAGGAAGTCCTACTCCCAGGATCTTCCAACACAGGATGTGCTATTCAGGAAGTCCTACTACCAGGAACTTCCAACACAGGCCTTCAGATCCAAGGCCTCACTATGTGCTCTTCAGGGATCCGATCTTACTCCCAGGATCTCCCAGGAACACATAGACCTTCCAGGATCTTACACACAGACCATTCAGGTCCATACACTCTCTACTACAGAGACCATGTGACCACACCATGGTCACATTATGTACCTGTATCCACTCCCATAGGTGGGAGGTGTGTGTGGTTAGCCAGACCTGCCCAGCACTCTGACTAACCCTACAAGCCTTCCTTTAAAACTACACAAATACTTGTGGGACTACATGTTCCAGAAAGACCTTTCTTCAGGCTTACAGCGCAGACTCCCTCTGCGATACATACTGGCCATTTACAATCCTGCTGGTCACTGTTTCATCATGATAATCACAGATATGCCTCCAATGGTATCCCAAAGAGCACCTACAGCGCCCCCTAGCTGTAACAGGGGTCACTGCATCACATTGGTAAAGGGTTAAATAAACACACAGCCTGAATAAAGTATTGTAATGAAATCAAACACAACACAGTTTCCCATTTTTATTGTTCTGCTAATCCATGTGATGCCATCGATCTCCTGTAATAAATAAAAAAATAACAAACCAACAATATACCATACCTGTCCGGTGTTCAGTCCCACGCCGTAATCCATATCTAGTGGATATACAGTTTACAACCGAAAGCGATGCTAATGCGACCGCCCTGGCTGTAAACTACTGGGGAATGAGTGAGATGCTGCTGGCGCTTGCTTCATAGACAAGCGCTGACATCACTGAGTCTGTGCTCCCTCACAGCTTTAACTCAGATGAACTCTTGAGCGTGGGAAAATGCCAGCTGATTTTCCCACTCTCAAGAGTTCAGTTCGGGTCAGGCTGTGAGGGAGCATCTCATTCACTCCCCAGTGGTTTACAGCCGGGGCGGTCGCATTAGCACCGCACCCGGTGTAAACTGTATATCCCCTAGATATGGATTACGGTATGGGACACAACGACGGACAGGTATGGGTATATTGCTGGTTTATTATTTTATGTTTATTACAGGAGATCGAGGGCTTTGGGGAATTAGCAGATGTAAGTATAGTTTAATTAAGAACAATAAAGGAGTCTGTGTGTTTATTTCAAATAAAGGATTTTTTAATAGGTGTCTTTGTTATATTTACTATTTCACTATATGGGGTAAGTAATGGGGGCGTCTTATTGACGCATCTTCATTACTAACCTCGGGGCTTGATGTCACAAAGGTGACATCAGCACCCCAACTATTACCCCATATGCTACCGCTACAGGGCAGTGGGAAGAGCAAGGCTATGTGCCAGAATTGGTTTTGTAGCTGGGAGGGCCACTATCCATGTCCCCTTCCTAGGCTACAAATATTAGCTCTCAGCTGTCTGCATAGTTATTGCTGGCTATAAATTATAGGGGGGCGCCACGCCATTTTTTCCCCATAAAATATCTTTTAATAATTACATACATGTCCAGTAATTTGCATACATACTATACAAATTGACAGCGTCATTTTACCAGATAAGAGCTGTGCGTGGATCGCGATTCCACTCGCGGTTGTTAGAGGCACATGTCAGCTGTTCAAAACAGCTGACATGTGCCGGGAAAGATGTGGGTTCAGCGCTGGAGCCCACATCAAAGGAAGAGAGTCTGACGTGGGCATATTATTACGCCCAATGTCGGAAAGGAGTTAAGGACAGAAATGCCCAGGAAGGATGGGAAATTTACAAAAATGAGATGCTCAAAGCACAATCGTTAACAATCCATAAAAGAGTTAAACTTTGGAAGCATTTAAGGAAATCAGGATGGATGAACACAGGACTCAATCACTTGTTAAAAAGGAAAAAAAGAAATGTATATTAAATGGAAAGAGGGGAGCATACCTAAACAAGAATATAATGGTGTCTGCAGGTAATGCAGGGTAAGAGTTAGAAGAGCTAAAGTCAGTAATGATTTGAGGCGTGCAAGGGAGACCAAAAAGATTAAAAAAGATTTTGGGGGTATGTCAAAAGCAAAAGAAATGTCAAAGATGCTATAGGATTTTTACTTATTGAAAGGGTGAAGTGGTCAAAAAAAATGTTGAGAAGGCCCAACATTTGTTTTCTTGCAAAAAGTAAATGTAACATCAACTGATTTTTATGGTGCTATCGAAGGAATAAAATAATCCACACTATCCATAAACAGAGAGATGATCAGGGAACACTTAGCTAACATAAGTGAATTCAAGTCTCCAGGTCCAGATGAATTACATCCTAGGGTACTTAAAGAGTTAGTAAAGGAAATTGCAGAACCACCCTCTTCAGGAGAAGTCCCAGAAGACTGGAGAAGGGAGAATGCTGTTCCTATATTCAAAAAAGGAAAGAAGACGGAGCTAGGAAATTACAGGCTAGTGAGCCTTACCTCTATACCAGAAAAGATCTTTTAACAAATTATTGAACAACATTTATGCAAGTACCTGGACGAGAATTAAGAGATTAACCAGAGCCAACATGAGTTTGTTACTAATAAGTCATGTCAGGCTAACTTAATTTCCTTCTATGACAGAATCATTGACTGGGTAGATCAGGGCAACGCGGTAGATATAGAATATCTTGACTTCAGCAAAGCATTTGACAGGGTATCTCATACTATCCTTATTGAAAAAATGAACATTTATGGAAAGGACAAAGCAACTGTTAGGTGGATTCATAACTGGCTTAGTGATCAGACTCAAAGACTGGTAATAAATGGCTGCACATTCAGTTGGAAGAATGTCTCAAGTGGGGTACCATAGGGCTCTCTCTTGGCCCCAGTGTTGTTCAACATCTTTATCAATGATTTAGATGAATGAATTGATGGTAAACTGATTCAATTTGCTGATAACACAAAGCTAGGAGGGATAGCTAATACTAGAGAAGAGATAGTGAGGAAAAGATCTACACAAACTTATATTGTGGGCAGTAACTAACAGAATGGATTTTAAAAGGGAAAAATGCAAAGTCCTACATCTGAGCAAGAAAAATGAAAAAAGCATATACAAAATGGGAGTAATAGAACTAGGCAAGAGCACGTGTGAAAAAGACTTGGCTATACTAATAGATCACAGGCAGCACGAGTCATCAGTGTGATGCAGCAGCAAAAAGGCAAACACAGTCCTGGGACATATTAAGAGAAGCACAGAGTCTAGTTCATGTGAAGCAATTATTCCCCTCTACTTCTCCTTGGTCAGACTGAATCTGGAATATTGTGTTCAGTTCTGGGCATCATATCTTACACAAGACATGAACAAACGGGAGCAAGTTCAGAGAAGAACGACCAGAACAGTGACGAGTCTGCACCAATGCCTATGAGAAATGATTAGGGGATTTAGGAATGTTTAGCTTGCAAAAAAAAAGTCTAAAGGTACCGTCACATTAAGCGACGCTGCAGCGATATCGACAACGATGCCGATCGCTGCAGCATCGCTGTGTGGTCGCTGGAGAGCTGTCACACAGACAGCTCTCCAGCGACCAACGATGCCGAAGTCCCCGGGTAACCAGGGTAAACATCGGGTTACTAAGCGCAGGGCCGCGCTTAGTAACCCGATGTTTACCCTGGTTACCAGTGTAAATGTAAAAAAAACCAAACACTACATACTTACATTGCCGTGTCTGTCGCGTCCCTCGCCTTCAGCTTCCCTGCACTGTGTAAGCGCCGGCCCTAAAGCACAGCGGTGACGTCACCGCTGTGCTCTGCTTTACGGCCGGCACTGACACATTCAGTGCAGGAAGCTCTGAGCAGCAGCGCGGACGCCGGGGGACGTGACAGACATCAGAGGGTGAGTATGTAGTGTTTTTCTTTTACTTTTACAATGGTAACCAGGTTAAATATCGGGTTACTAAGCGCGGCCCTGCGCTTAGTAACCCGATATTTACCCTGGTTACCATTGTAAAACATTGCTGGCATCGTTGCTTTTGCTGTCAAACTTGACGATACACGCCGATCTGACGACCAAATAACGTTCTGGACTTTCAGCAACGACCAGCGATATCACAGCAGGATCCAGATCGCTGCTGCGTGTCAAACACAACGATATCGCTATCCAGGAGGCTGCAACGTCACGGATCGTTGTCGTTCTCGTTGCAAAGTCGTTTAGTGTGAAGGTACCTTAAGAGCAGACTTAATACCTGTCTACAAATATCTGAAGGGATGTCACAGAGTAGAGGGATAATTTGCATTCTCTGCACAAGGAAAGACTAGAACAATGGAATGAATCTGAATTGGATGAGACACAGATTAGATATTAGAAAAAACTTTTTGATAGTAAGGGAGATCAATGAGTGGAACACACTGGAACAAGAGGTGGTGAGTTCTCTTTCAATGGAAGTCTTCAAACAGAGGCGGAACAGACATCTGGGATGATTTAGTGAATCCTACATTGAGCTTGGTCCATTTCAGCTCTAACATTCTATGCTTCTAAGCTCTGTGCCTCTGTTTTGATATTCAGCCTCCTTGTTCCAGTCTCAGTCATAATGCATAAATGATAAACTCCATGCATCAGTTTTGATGTGTAACCTCCTAGATCTGGCCTCTGTTCTAATGCATAGCTACTAAGCTCTGTGCCTCAGTTTTGAAGTTTAATCTGCTAATCTTGCTAATACATGACTGCTAAGCTCCGTGCCTCAGTTTTGATGTGTAACCTCATAACTCAGGTCTCAGTACTGATGCGTAACTGCTAAGCTTTGTGACAGTTTTGATGTATAACCTTCTTGCTCCGGTCTCAGTCCTAATGCATAACTGATAAGCTTTGTGCCTCAGTTTTGATGTGTAACATCCTAGTTTGGTCCTCGGTACTGATGTGCAACTGCTAAGCTCTGTGACTCAGTTGTGATGTGTTAGCCCATAGTTCAGGCCTCAGAACTCATGCGTAACTACTAAGCTCTGTGCCTCATTTTTGATGTGTAACCTCCTAGCTCGGGACTCAGTACTAATGTGCAACTGCTAAGCTCTGTGCTTCAGTTTTAATGTGTAACCTCCTTGTTCCAGTCTCAGTCCTATTGCATAACTGATAAACTCTGTGCTTCAGTTTTGATATGTAACATCCAAATTTATGACTCATTCCTAATGCATAACTGTTAAGCTCTGTGCATCAGTTTTGATGTGTAACCTTCTAGCTCAGGTCTCATTCCTAATGCATAACTGCTAATCTCGGTGACTCAGTTTTGATGTGTAACCTTCTAGCTCAGTTCTAACTACTGATGCGTAACTGCTAAGCTTTATGCCTCAATTTTGATGTGTAACCTCCTTGTTCTAGTCTCAGTACTAATACATAACTGATAAGCTCTGTGCCTCAGTTTTGATGTGTAACCTCCTAGTTCGGTCCTCAGTACTGATGTGTAACAGCTAAGCGCTATAACTCAGTTGTGATGTGTTAGCTCCTAGTTCAGGCCTCAGAACTCATGTGTAACTACTAAGCTCTGTGCCTCAGTTTTGATGTGTAACCTCCTAGATCTGTCTTCTGTCCTAATGCATAGCTACTAAGATCTGTTAAGTGTAATCTCCTAGATCAGGCCTCAGTACTGATGCACAACTGCTAAGCTTTGTGCATCAGTTTTGATATGTAACCTCTGAGTTGAGGCCTTATTTCTAATGCATAACTGTGAAGCTCTGTGTCTCAGTTTTGAGATTTAACCTCTGAATTCAGGCCTCATTCCTAATGCGTAACTGCTAAGCTCTGTTCCTCAGTTTTGATGTGTAATCTCCTAGTTCAGCGTAACTGCTAAGATCTGTGCCTCAGTTATGATGTGTAACCTCCTGGTTCAGGCCTCAGTACTGATGCATAACTACTAAGCTCTGTGCCTCAGTTTTGATGTGTAAGCTCCTTGTTCAGGCTTCATTCCTAATGAGTAACTGCTAAACTCTGTGCCTCAGTTTTGATGTGTAACCTCCTAGTTCTGGCCTCAATAGTAATGTGTAACCGCTAAGCTCTGTGTTGTGACCCCAATGGCAGAGGGTCTCAAAAGTGAATACCAAGTCTGCAAACACAAAAAACCAGCTCATAGGGCAGTGGTAACTGGGCTGACCGTATACTGTTATGACCCCAATGGCAGAGGGTCTCAAAAGTGAATATCAAGTCTGCAAACACAAAAAACCAGCTCATAGGGCAGTGGTAACTGGGCTGACCGTATATCTAATCCTAGCACCACAAATAGCAGCAGCCGGGGAACGTGCCTACGTTGGTTCTAGACGTCTCGCGCCAGCCGGAGAACTAACTAACCCTAGAAGGGAAAAGATAGACCTTTCTTGCCTCCAGAGAAAAGACCCCAAAAGTTGGATACAAGCCCCCAACAAATAATAACGGTGAGGTAAGAAGAAAAGACAAACGTAAGAATGAACTAGATATTTAGCAAAGAGAGGCCCACTGACTAATAGCAGAATATAGTAAGATGACTTATACGGTCAGCAAAAACCCTATCAAAATTTCCACTCTGGATATTCAAGAACCCCCGAACCGTCTAACGGCCCGGGGGGAGAATACCAGCCCCCTAGAGCTTCCAGCAAAAATCAGGAATCACATTTAGTACAAGCTGGACAAAAAATTAGAGCAATGCAAATAACCAAAAAACCAAGAAGCAGGACTTAGCTTAATTTTGCAAGATCCAGGACCAGCAGACAGGAGCAAACAGAAAGGAACTGATTACAACGATGCCAGGCACCAGACTGAGAATTCAGGAAGTTTATATAGCAACACCCCTGGACTAACGACCCAGGTGGGTGCCAAACTGAGGAAAGACAATCCCAGAGTCATATCACTAGTGACCACAAGAGGGAGCCAAAAAAGTCTAATTCACAACAGTACCCCCCCCTTTAAGGAGGGGTTACCGAACCCTCACCAAGACCACCAGGGCGATCAGGATGAGCAGCGTGAAAGGCACGAACTAAATCGGCCGCATGCACATCAGAGGCAACCACCCAGGAATTATCCTCCTGACCATAGCCCTTCCACTTGACCAGATACTGAAGCCTCCGCCTGGAGAGACGAGAATCCAAGATCTTCTCCACCACATACTCCAACTCGCCCTCAACCAACACCGGAGCAGGAGGCTCAACAGAAGGAACCACAGGCACAACGTACCGCCGCAACAAAGACCTATGGAACACGTTGTGAATGGCAAACGACACCGGAAGATCCAAGCGAAAGGACACAGGATTAAGGATTTCCAATATCTTGTAAGGACCGATGAAGCGAGGCTTAAATTTAGGAGAGGAGACCTTCATAGGAACAAATCGAGAAGACAGCCATACCAAATCCCCAACACGAAGTCGGGGACCCACACCGCGGCGGCGGTTGGCAAAACGCTGAGCCTTCTCCTGTGACAACTTTAAGTTGTCCACCACATGATTCCAAATCTGCTGCAACCTATCCACCACGGAATCTACCCCAGGACAGTCAGAAGGCTCCACATGTCCCGAGGAAAAACGAGGATGGAAACCAGAGTTGCAGAAAAATGGCGAAACCAAAGTAGCGGAACTAGCCCGATTATTAAGGGCAAACTCAGCCAACGGCAAGAAGGTCACCCAATCATCCTGATCAGCAGAAACAAAACACCTCAAATAAGCCTCCAGAGTCTGATTAGTTCGCTCCGTCTGTCCATTAGTCTGAGGATGAAAGGCAGACGAAAACGACAAATCAATGCCCATCTTAGCACAAAAGGATTGCCAGAACCTGGAAACAAACTGGGATCCTCTGTCAGACACAATATTTTCAGGAATGCCGTGTAAACGAACCACATTCTGAAAGAACAAAGGAACCAGATCGGAAGAGGAAGGCAGCTTAGGCAAAGATACCAAATGGACCATCTTGGAAAAGCGATCACATACCACCCAGATGACAGACATGCCCTGAGACACCGGAAGATCTGAAATGAAATCCATGGAAATGTGTGTCCAAGGCCTCTTCGGGACAGGCAAGGGCAAGAGCAACCCGCTGGCACGAGAACAGCAAGGCTTAGCTCGAGCACAAGTCCCACAGGACTGCACAAAAGACCGCACATCCCGCGACAAGGAAGGCCACCAAAAGGACCTAGCCACCAAATCTCTGGTGCCAAAAATTCCCGGATGCCCTGCCAACACCGAGGAATGAACCTCGGAAATGACTCTGCTGGTCCACTTATCAGGAACAAACAGTCTGTCAGGTGGACAAGAGTCAGGTCTACCAGCCTGAAATCTCTGCAACACACGTCGCAAATCCGGAGAAATGGCTGACAAAATAACTCCCTCTTTAAGAATACCAACTGGTTCTGCGACTCCAGGAGAGTCAGGCACAAAGCTCCTTGAAAGAGCATCAGCCTTCACATTCTTTGAACCTGGTAAATACGAAACCACAAAGTCAAAACGGGAGAAAAACAATGACCAACGGGCCTGTCTAGGATTCAGGCGTTTAGCAGACTCGAGATACATCAGATTTTTGTGATCAGTCAAGACCACCACACGATGCTTAGCACCCTCGAGCCAATGACGCCACTCCTCAAATGCCCACTTCATGGCCAACAACTCCCGATTGCCAACATCATAATTCCGCTCAGCAGGCGAAAACTTCCTAGAGAAAAAAGCACATGGTCTCATTACAGAGCAACCAAGGCCTCTCTGCGACAAAACAGCCCCTGCCCCAATCTCAGAAGCATCCACTTCAACCTGAAAGGGAAGTGAGACATCAGGCTGGCACAAGACAGGCGCCGAAGTAAACCGGCGCTTCAACTCTTGAAAGGCTTCCACGGCTGCAGGAGCCCAGTTAGAAACATCTGAACCTTTCTTGGTCATATCCGTCAAAGGTTTAACAACGCTAGAAAAGTTAGCGATAAAACGACGGTAGAAGTTAGCAAAACCCAAGAACTTCTGAAGACTCTTAACTGACGTAGGTTGAGTCCAATCATGAATAGCTCGGACCTTGACTGGGTCCATCTCCACCGCAGAAGGGGAAAAAATAAAACCCAAAAAGGGAACCTTCTGTACTCCAAAGAGACACTTTGAGCCCTTAACAAACAAAGCATTCTCACGCAAAACCTGAAACACCATCCTGACCTGCTCTACATGCGAGTCCCAATCATCAGAAAAAACCAGAATATCATCCAGATAAACAATCATAAATTTATCCAGATACTTCCGGAAAATATCATGCATAAAGGACTGAAACACTGAAGGAGCATTAGAGAGCCCAAAAGGCATCACCAAGTACTCAAAATGACCTTCGGGCGTATTAAATGCAGTTTTCCATTCATCTCCTTGCTTAATGCGCACAAGGTTGTACGCACCACGAAGATCTATCTTGGTGAACCACTTGGCACCTTTAATCCGGGCAAACAAGTCCGACAACAGAGGCAAAGGATACTGAAATTTAACAGTGATTTTATTCAGAAGCCGATAGTCAATACAAGGTCTCAAAGATCCGTCCTTCTTGGCCACAAAAAAGAATCCCGCACCAAGAGGGGAAGAGGATGGACGGATATGCCCCTTCTCCAGAGATTCCTTGATATACGAACGCATTGCGGTATGCTCAGGTACAGACAGATTAAATAATCTTCCCTTAGGAAATTTACTACCTGGAATCAAATCTATAGCGCAGTCACAGTCCCTATGAGGAGGCAGAGCACTGGACCTGGACTCGCTGAATACATCCTGATAATCAGACAAATACTCAGGAACTTCCGAAGGAGTAGAGGAAGCAATAGACACCGGCGGGGAATCACCATGAATTCCATGACAGCCCCAACTTGACACAGACATTGCCTTCCAATCCAAGACTGGATTATGGGTCTGTAACCATGGCAGACCCAAAACGACCAAATCATGCATTTTATGCAGAACAAGAAAACGAATCACCTCCCGATGTTCAGGAGTCATGCACATGGTTACCTGTGTCCAAAACTGCGGTTTATTTTCCGCCAATGGCGTAGCATCAATACCCCTAAGAGGGATAGGATCTACCAACGGCTCAAGAACAAAACCACAGCGCTTGGCAAACGACAGATCCATAAGACTCAGGGCAGCACCTGAATCCACAAACGCCATAACAGGGTAGGAGGACAATGAGCAAATTAAAGTCACAGACAAAATAAATTTAGGTTGCAAATTACCAATGGCGACAGGACTAACAACCCTTATTAGGCGTTTAGAGCATGCTGATATAACATGTGTAGAATCACCACAGTAAAAACACAACCCATTCTGACGTCTATGATTTTTCCGTTCATTTCTAGTCTGAATTCTACCACATTGCATTAAATCAGGTGTTTGTTCAGACAACACCACCAGAGGATTAGCGGCTTTGCGCTCCCGCAAACGCCGGTCAATTTGAATAGCCAGCGCCATGGAATCATTCAGACTTGTAGGAATGGGGAAACCCACCATCACATTCTTAATGGCTTCAGAAAGGCCATTTCTGAAATTTGCGGCCAGAGCACACTCATTCCACTGAGTAAGCACGGACCATTTCCGAAATTTTTGGCAATACACTTCAGCTTCATCCTGGCCCTGAGAAATAGCCAGCAAGGCTTTTTCTGCCTGAATTTCAAGATTGGGTTCCTCGTAAAGCAATCCGAGCGCCAGAAAAAACGCATCAATATTTGCCAATGCCGGATCTCCTGGCGCTAGCGAGAAAGCCCAATCCTGAGGGTCGCCCTGTAAGAAAGAGATAACAATTTTAACTTGCTGAGCTGAGTCTCTAGATGAACGGGGTCTCAGAGATAGAAACAATTTACAATTATTCCTGAAATTCCTAAACTTAAATCGGTCTCCAGAGAACAGTTCAGGAATAGGTATTTTAGGTTCAGACATTGGACTACTGGTAACAAAATCTTGTATGCCCTGCACACGAGCAGCAAGCTGATCTACACTTGTAATCAAGGTCTGGACATTCATGTCTGCAGCAAGCTCAAGCCACTCAGAGGTAAAGGGGAGGAAGAAAGAGAGGAAAAAAAAAAAAAAACTCAGAATTTCCTTTCTTATAATCCCACTTCTGCAATGCATTAAACATTCAACTTTGGCCTGGCATACTGTTGTGACCCCAATGGCAGAGGGTCTCAAAAGTGAATACCAAGTCTGCAAACACAAAAACCAGCTCATAGGGCAGTGGTAACTGGGCTGACCGTATACTGTTATGACCCCAATGGCAGAGGGTCTCAAAAGTGAATACCAAGTCTGCAAACACAAAAAACCAGCTCATAGGGCAGTGGTAACTGGGCTGACCGTATATCTAATCCTAGCACCACAAATAGCAGCAGCTGGGGAACGTGCCTACGTTGGTTCTAGACGTCTCGCGCCAGCCGGAGAACTAACTAACCCTAGAAGGGAAAAGATAGACCTTTCTTGCCTCCAGAGAAAAGACCCCAAAAGTTGGATACAAGCCCCCAACAAATAATAACAGTTAGGTAAGAAGAAAAGACAAACGTAAGAATGAACTAGATATTTAGCAAAGAGAGGCCCACTGACTAATAGCAGAATATAGTAAGATGACTTATACGGTCAGCAAAAACCCTATCAAAATTTCCACGCTGGATATTCAAGAACACCCGAACCGTCTAACGGCCCGGGGGGAGAATACCAGCCCCCTAGAGCTTCCAGCAAAAATCAGGAATCACATTTAGTACAAGCTGGACAAAAAATTAGAGCAATGCAAATAACCAAAAAACCAAGAAGCAGGACTTAGCTTAATTTTGCAAGATCCAGGACCAGCAGACAGGAGCAAACTGAAAGGAACTGATTACAACGATGCCAGGCACCAGACTGAGAATTCAGGAAGTTTATATAGCAACACCCCTGGACTAACGACCCAGGTGGGTGCCAAACTGAGGAAAGACAATCCCAGAGTCATATCACTAGTGACCACAAGAGGGAGCCAAAAAAGTCTAATTCACAACAGCTCTGTGCCTTAGTTTTGATGTGTAACCTTTTACTCCAGAACTCATTCCTAATGCAAAACTGCTATGCTCTGAGCCTCAGTTTTGATGTGTAACCTACTACTTTAGGCCTCATTCCTAATGCATGACTGTTAAGCTCTGTGCCCCAGTTTTGATGTGTAACCTCTGAATTTAGGTCTCTTTCCTAATGCATAACTGCTAAGCTCTGAGCCTCAGTTTTGATGTGTAACCTCCTAGTTCAGGTCTAAATACTGATGTGTAACTGCTAAGCTCTGTACCTGTCAGGACTCCGATTCTCTGTTCACCTGTGGTGCTTTATTGCCCTTTTTCAAGATGGCATCCGCTGCCTCGCTTCTGCTCATGTGATCCGCCTTCCCTGTCTTTGTAACCCTAGTTTTCCTTCCAGTCCATGCTTGTGTGTTCTGCTTGAATCCCTGGCTCTGTGCTGTAAGAGACTGCTCCTCTCCAAAAGATCTGGTCTAGCCCTTCCAGCAAACCTCTCCAGTTCGCAGTAGCAAGCTGTGTGTCTGTGTGTGTGTGTGTGTGTGTGTTGCTACGCACCTGCATATCTCTCCACCTGCCTGCTTTTGACACGTAAGCTCGGCCTGCTTCAGCCAACCTAGTTGGTGTGCAGTGGCAGTATTTGTGACTGTTCTGGACTTCCTAAGAGACTCACAGCCCTTCACTGTTTTCTGGGGTGACCAGAAAAATGCCCACAGGAAAAATGCCCACACGGAAAATTGCCCACAGGAAAAATGCCCACACGGAAAATTGCCCACACGGAAAATTGCCCACATGGAAAAAATGCCCACACGGAAAATTGCCCACATGGAAAATTGCCCACACGGAAAATTGCCCACACAGAAAATTGCCAATTGCAGCATCACAAAGTTTCAGATCCATGATATTTGAGGTGCAAGGTGAAGAATGTCCACAGAAAATTGCCCACAGGTTTAATTATAGGTTAAATGCTCTGTAGGACAGGGAGATAGTATATGCATGTATACATGAGATGCTCTGCAGAGCAGAAGAATAATATATAATTATAGGTGAGATGCTCTGCAGGACAGAGAATAGCAAAGACCTATAGGTTAAATGCTCTGCAGGACAGGGGAAGATTATGCAGGTATACGTGAGATGCTCTGCAGGGCAGAAGAATAATATAATATTGTAGGTGAGATGCTCCGCAGCACAGAGAATAGCAAAGATATATAGGATAAATGCTCTGCAGGACAGGGGAAGAGTATGCAGGTATACGTAAGATGCTCTGCAGGGCAGAAGAATAATATAGAATTATAGGTGAGATGCTCTGCAGGACAGAGAATAGCAAAGACCTATAGGTTAAATGCTCTGCAGGACAGGGGAAGAGTATGCAGGTATACGTGAGATGCTCTGCAGGGCAGAAGAATAATATAATATTGTAGGTGAGATGCTCCGCAGCACAGAGAATAGCAAAGATATATAGGTTAAATGCTCTGCAGGACAGGGGAAGAGTATGCAGGTATACGTAAGATGCTCTGCAGGGCAGAAGAATAATATAGAATTATAGGTGAGATGCTCTGCAGGACAGAGAACAGCAAAGAACTATAGGTTAAATGCTCTGCAGAACAGGGGAAGAGTATGCAGGTATACGTGAGACGCTCTGCAGAGCAGAAGAATAATATAGAATTATACGTGAGATGCTCTGCAGGATAGAGCATAGCAAAGAGATATAGGTTAAATGCTCTGCAGGACAGGGGGATAGTATATGCATGTATACATGAGATGCTCTGCAGGGCAGAAAAATAATATAATATTGTAGGTGAGATGCTCTGCAGGACAGAGAATAGAAAAGATATATAGGTTAAATGCTCTGCAGGACAGGGGGATATTATGCAGGTATACGTGAAATGCTCTGCAGGGCAGAAGAATAATATAGAATTATAGGTGAGATGCTATGCAGGGCAGGAGAATAATATAGAATTATAGGTGAGATGCTCTGCAGGACAGAGAATAGCAAAGAGATATAGGTTAAATGCTCTGCAGGTCAGGGGGATATTATGCAGGTATACGTGAGATGCTCTGCAGGGCAGAAGAATAATAAAGAATTATAGGTGAGTTGCTCTGCAGGACAGAGAATAGCAAAGATCATAGGTTAAATGCTCTGCAGGACAGGAGGATGGTATGCAGGTATACGTGAGATGCTCTACAAGAACAGAGAATAGTATAGAATTATAGGTGAGATGCTCTGCAGCACAGAAGAATGTCGGCAAAAATTGCCCACATAAAAAACTACCAACAAGTTTATTAAGAACAGTTTATTAAGGAGTTCTAATAACAACAATAACTTACGTTTATTAAACAATCATTGCACACCTGCAAATAATTAGCTGTTGGGTGATTGTGCTTGACTTCTATGGGCTCCATTGAAATACAATACAGCACAACACAGGCAGCAAAGAAAATGCAGAATGGATTTCAACAAAGGTCTCTGGGCCCAGTTTACTTCTCCAGGTTCTACAGGTTTGGATCACTCATCCCTAGTCCCAGAGTACGGATTCTGTTCTTGTCATTCCACTGTGCTAACAATAATTCTACTCTCATTGTGCTGTGTCTGGGCCTAGAGACCCTTAGGCTATGTTCACACGCTGCGGATTTTGCTGCGGATCCGAAGCGTTTCCGCAGCTGCGGGTCCGCAGCGGTTTCTCATGCGTTTACAGTACAATGCACATGCTGCGGAAAAAACGTGTGGAAACGCAGCGGTTTACATTCCGCAATTCTTTGTGCGGAATCCGCAGCGGTTTTACACCTGCTCCATAATAGAAAACCGCAGGTGTAAAACCGCGGTAAATCCGCAGTAAAGTAGCCATAAGTGGACAGGGAAGGACGTGCAGGCGCCAGATTCACTGCCACTGAAGTCAATGGGAGAGCGGCGCTGCTATGGCACTTCTGCTCCTCTGACAGATTCTGACAGAATCTCACCTTTCTGCGGTGCCTTCTGGGCTTCCAGGACCATCTATCTCAGCCAGCAGCACCTGCTTTTGGTGGGCACCCACTGCGATGATAATGTATTAGATCTGACCTGCAGTCCCATGTAACTCTACAGATAATACAGTGATTCTTTTGTGAGTCCTGATAGCAGCGATGGCTCCTCTGGATCACACTGCTGCTGGTTCTGCATGTGCTGCTGTTCTGTGCAGGTGGGAGGAGTAAGGCAGAATCAGTGAGAGAAGAGAGCAGACTAGATCTATCTATTGCTGAGAATGACAGACTGCTACAAACCACAGATCTTCAGCATGTTTGCAGTTTTGTACTAGCTCAGCTGTAAATCACGAGTTGATCACATATCATGTGAACATCCTCACCTTTCACCTCAAATATCATACATCTGAAACTTTGTGATGCTGCATTTGGCAATTTTCCATGTGGGCAATTTTCCGTGTGGGCAAATTTCCGTGTGGGCAATTTTCCATGTTGGCAATTTTCCATGTGGGCAATTTTCCGTGTGGGGAATTTTCCATGTGGGGAATTTTCCATGTGGGGAATTTTCCGTGTAGGCAATTTTCCATGTGGGGAATTTTCCGTGTGGGCAATTTTCCTGTGGGCAATTTTCTGTGTGGGCAATTTTCCTGTGGGCATTTTTCATGTGGGCATTTTTCATGTGGGCAATTTTCCTGTGGGCAATAATCCTGTGGGCATTTTTCAGGGAACCGTTTTCTGGACTTTTATTCAGAGACTGCCAGCCCTGTTGTGAACTGTGTCTTCTGAACAGCTTCCCCTAGTGTGTGCCTAGCCTAAGAGACTTTGCCTGCAGAACTGCTGCATATGAACTACTTCAGTATCTCCGTTTGCTGTGTTTTCTTGAACTGTTGCTCACTTGCTGCACCTGCGTTAATTTGTGTAAATACAGACTTGTTACCGTACTCCTGTTCAGTTTACTCATTGTTTCAAGCCAAGAGGTTCCTCAGTGTTCCACTATATGGCCGGAGACACGCTAGCGTATAATACGGACAAGTGCTATGCGAGAAAAAATGGCATAGCACTCAGACCACTGTTAATCTATGGGGCACCTCCAATCACCATTTTTTTTCTTGGCCGTTTTATACATGTGAGTGAAATTGCAGCATGCTGCGATTTGCAGCGTATATCGGCCGAGACTCGCCAATACAAATCTATGGGTGCGAGAAAAAAATCGCACACCACACGGACCATCAGTGTCATTTGAAAAGCTGGCAATTCATGTGCGGTGTACAGTAAAATCACACTGACAGGTTACAATAGAATAGATATATACAAATAGAATAGGTGTGTGTATATATATATACTGTATATATATATATATATATATATCTATATATATAAGAGGCATCATGATTACTCGCTAATCCCGCCCCCTGCACCGTAGCTCCACCCCCCACCACATCACCACACACAATCCCACCCCCCCACCACATTACCACACACAAATCCCGCCCCCCACCACATTACCACAGACAATCCCGCCCCCCCACCACATTACCACACAATCCCGACCCCCACCACTTTACCACACACAATCCCGCCCCCACCACATTACCACACATAATCCCACCCCCCACCACATTACCACACACAATCCCGCCCCCCCACCACATTACCTCACACAATCCCGCCCCCCACCACATTATCACACACAATCCCGCCCCCACCACATTACCAGTTATAATCCCGCCCCCCCACATTACCACACACAATCCCGCCCCCCCACCACATTACCACACACAATCCCGCCCCCCACCACATTACCACACACAATCCCACCCTCCACCACATTACCACACACAATCCCGCCCCCCACATTACCACTCATAACCCCACCCCCACCACATTACCACACACAATCCCGCCCCCCCACCACATTACCACACACAATCCCGCCCCCCCACCACATTACCACACAATCCCCCCCACCACATTGCCACACATAATCCCGCCCCCCACCACATTAGCACACACATAATCCCACCCCCCACCATATTACCACACATAATACCGCCCCAAACCACATTACCACACATAATCCCGCCCCCCCACCACATTACCACACATATTCCTGCCCCCCACCACCTTACCACACATAATCCCTCCCCCCACCACCTTACCACACATAATCCCGCTCCCCCACCACATTACCACACATAATCCCGCCCCCCACCACATTACCACACATAATCCCGCCCCCCACCACCTTACCATACATAATCCCGCCCCCCACCACCTTACCACACATAATCCCGCCCCCACCACATTACCACACATAATCCCGCCCCCCACCACCTTACCACACATAATCCCGCCCCCCACCACCTTACAACACATAATCCCGCTCCCCCACCACATTACCACACATAATCCCGCCCCCCCACCACATTACCACACATAATCCCGCCCCCCACCACATTACCACACATAATCCCGCCCCCCACCACATTACCACACATAATCCCGCCCCCCACCACCTTACCACACATAATCCCGCCCCCCACCACCTTACCACACATAATCGCGCCCCCCACCACCTTACCACACATAATCCCGCTCCACCACCACATTACCACACATAATCCCGCCCCCCACCACATTACCACACATAATCCCGCCCCCACCACATTACCACACATAATCCCGCCCCCCACCACATTGCCACACATAATTCTGCCCCCCACCACATTACCACACATAATCCCGCCCCCCCACCACATTACCACACATAATCCCGCCCCCCCACCACATTACCACAGATAATCCCGCCCCCCCACATTACCACACATAATCCCGCCCCCTCACCACATTACCACACATAATCCTGCCCCCCACCACATTACCACAGATAATCCTGCCCCCTGCACAGTAGCTACGCCCCCACCCATCACCACACGTAATCCATCCCCTTACCACATTACAACACTAAATCTTGCCACCTACCACATGACCACACATAATCCCGCCCCCCAACCACATTACCACACAATCCCGCCCCTAACCACATAACCACACATAATCCCGCCCCCACCACATTACCACACATAATCCCGCCCCCACATTACCACACATAATCCCGCCCCCACCACATTACCACACATAATCCCATCCCCCCACATTACCACACACAATCCCGCCCCCCACCACATTACCACACATAATCCTGCCCCCATCACATTATCACACATAATCCCACCCCCACCATATTACCACACACAATCCCGCCCCCCCACCACATTACCACACACAATTCCGCCCCACCACATTACCACACACAATCCCGCCCCTCCACCACATTACCACACACAATCCCGCCCCCCACCACATTACCACACACAATCCCGCCCCCACCACATTACCACTCATAATCCCGCCCCCCCCACCACATTACCACACACAATCCCACCCCCCACCACATTACCACACACCTTCCTGCCCCCCACCACATTACCACACACAATCCCACCCCCCACCACACTACCACACACAATCCCACCCCCCACCACATTACCACACACAATCCCGCCCCCCCACCACATTACCACACATAATCCCGCCCCCCCACCACATTACCACACATAATCCCGCCCCCCCACCACATTACCACACATAATCCCGCCCCCCACCACCTTACCAACATAATCCCGCCCCCCCACCACCTTACCACACATAATCCCGCTCCCCCACCACACTAACCTACATAATCCCGCCCCCCACATTACCACACATAATCCCGCCCCCCCACCCCATCACCACACATAATCCCGCCCCCACAACATTACCACAAATAATCCCACCCCCCCACCATATTACCACACATAATCCCGCCCCCCCACATTACCACACGAGGCTCCGTCCCCACACATTACCACACGAGGCTCTGTCCCCACACATTACCACATGAGGCTCTGTCCCCACACATTACCACATGAGGCTCTGTCCCCACACATTACCATACGAGGCTCCGTCCTCACACATTACCACACGAGGCTCCGTCCCCACACATTACCACACAAGGCTCTGTCCCCACACATTACCACACGAATCCAGTTTGCTTTTGATTTTACACTGTGAATAAAATGTATTAGTATTATTCTGATTTTTAATTATTATTGTTATTAACTTCATTTTAAGTTAATTTACCACCTGCGTAAGCGCTATTGAATGTAGTCATTATTTACTTTAGTTTAATCACTAGCAGCGTTACTTAGGCTACTTTCACACTAGCGTCGTACGGCGCACGACGAATTACGTCGTTGCGATGTACCGATGCAAGCAGTGAAAGCGTCGCACAACGGGGGCAGCGGATGCTGTTTTTCAATGCATCCACTGCCCCATTGTGAGGTGCGGGGGGGCGGAGTTCCGGCCGCGCATGCGCGGTCGGAAAAGACGGTTTCGACTCACCAAAAAACGTTACATGCAACTTTTTTGGTGGCGACGGACCGACGCAACACGACACAACCATCGCACGATGGTTGCGACGTGTGACAATGCGTCGCATTGCGTCGCTAATGCAAGTCTATGGAGAAAAAACGCATCCTGCAAGCACTTTTGCAGGATGCGTTTTTTCTACAAAACGACGCATAGCGACGTGCAGTGCACGATGCAAGTGTGAAAGTAGCCTTAGATAGCAATGAGCATGCCGAGCGTTAGCTGGCTGGAAATAGCTAGTATATATTTATATATATATATATATATATATATATATATATATATATATATATATATATACATACATACTGTACATGCATACAGTGGGTACGGAAAGTATTCAGACCCCTTTAAATATTTCACTCTTTGTTTCATTGCAGCCATTTGGTAAATTTAAAAAAGTTCATTTTTTTCTCATTAATGTACACCAGTGTTACCCAAACTCCAGTCCTCATGGACCCCAACAGGTCATGTTTTCAGGATTTCCTTAGTATTGCACAGGTGATGAAAGTATCAGGAGTTCTCTCACTTGTGCAGCACTATGGAAATCCTGAAAACATTGAAAACATGACCTGTTGGGGTCCGTGAGGGCTGGAGTTTGGGAAATACTGATGTACACTCTACATCCCATCTTGAATGAAAAACAACAGAAATGTAGAAATTTTTGCAAATTTAAAAAAAAAAGAAAAACTGAAATATCACATGGTCATAAGTATTCAGACCCTTTGCTCAGACACTCATATTTAAGTCACATGCTGTCCATTTCCTTGTGATCCTCCTTGAGATGGTTCTACTCCTTCATTGGAGTCCTGCTGTGTTTAATTAAACTGATAGGACTTGATTTATAAAGGCACACACCTGTCTATATAAGACCTCACAGGTCACAGTGCATGTCAGACCAAATGAGAATCATGAGGTCAAAGGAACTGGCCAAGGAGCTCAGAGACAGAATTGTGGCAAGGCACACATCTGGCCAAGGTTACAAAAGAATTTCTGCAGTACTGAAAGTTCCTAAGAGCATAGTGGCCTCCATTATTCTTAAATGGAAGAAGTTTGGGACCACCAGAAGTCTTCCTAGACCTGGTTGTCCGGCCAAACTGAGCAATCATGAGAGAAAGGTAAAAATGAACCCCAAGATCACTGTGGCTGAGCTCAAGAGATGCAGTAGGGAGATGGGAGAAAGTTCCACAAAGTCAACTATCACGTAGCCCTCCACCAGTTGGGACTTTATGGTAGAGTGGCTCGACGGAAGCCTCTTCTCAGTGCCAGACATGTGAAAACCTGCATAGAGTTTGCGAAAAAACACATGAAGGACTCCCAGACTATGAGAAATAAGATTCTCTGGTCTAATGAGACGAAGATAGAACCTTTTGGTGATAATTCTAAGTGGTATGTGTGGAGAAAACCAGGTACTGCTCATCACCTGCCCAATACAATCCCAACAGGGAAACATAGTGGTGGCAGCATCACGCTATGGGGGTGTTTTTCAGTTGCAGGGACAGAACGACTGGTTGCAATTGAAGGGAACATGAATGCGGCTAAGTACAGAGATATCCTGGATGACAACCTTTTCCACAGTGCTCTGGACCTTAGGGTACCGTTACACTAAACGATTTACCAACGATCACGACCAGCGATACGACCTGGCCGTGATCGTTGGTAAGTCGTTGTGTGGTCGCTGGAGAGCTGTCACACAGACAGCTCTCCAGCGACCAAGATGCCGAAGTCCCTGGGTAACCAGGGTAAACATCGGGTTACTAAGCGCAGGGTCGCGCTTAGTAACCCGATGTTTACCCTGGTTACCATTGTAAATGTAAAAAAAAAAAAAACACTACATACTCACATTCCGGAGTCTGTCACGTCCCTCGCCATCAGCTTCCCGCACTGACTGTGTCAGTGCCGGCCGGCCGTAAAGCACAGCACAGCGGTGACGTCACCGCTGTGCTCTGCTTTTACTTTACGGCTCACAGTGTCAGTCAGTGTGGGAAGCCGCCGGCGGGGGACGTGACAGACATCAGAAGGTGAGTATGTGGTGTTTTTTTTTTTTTTTACATTTACAATGGTAACCAGGGTAAACATCGGGTTACTAAGCGCGGCCCTGCGCTTAGTAACCCGATGTTTACCCTGGTTACAAGCGAACACATCGCTGGATCGGTGTCACACACACCGATCCAGCGATGACAGCGGATGATCCAGCGACGAAAGAAAGTTTCAAACGATCTGCTACGACGTACGATTCTCAGCGGGGTCCCTGATCGCAGTAGCGTGTCAGACACAGCGAGATCGTATGGATATCGCTGGAACGTCACGGATCGTGCCGTCGTAGCGATCAAAGTGTCACTGTGAGATGGTACCCTTAGATTTGGCCGAAAGTTCACATTCCAACAAGACAATGACCCTAAGCACACAGCTAAAATAACAAAGGAGTGGCTTCAGAACAACTCTGTGACCATTCTTGACTGTCCCAGCAAGGGCCCTGACCTAAACCCAATTGAGCATCTCTGGAGAGACCTGAAAATGGCTGTCCACTGATGTTCACCAACCAACCTGATGGAACTGGAAAGGATCTGCAAGAAAGAATGGCAGAGGATCCCCAAATCCAGGTGTAAAAACTTGTTGCATCATTCCAAAGAAGACTCATAGCTGCACTAGCTCAAAAGGGCGCTTCTACTCAACACTGAGCAAAGGGTCTGAATACTTATGACCATGTGATATTTCAGTTTTTCCTTTTTAATACATTTTCCAAAATTTCTACATTTCTGTTTTTTTTCAGTCAAGATGGGGTGCAGAGTGTACATTAATGAAAAAAAATGAACTTTTTTGAATTTACCAAATGGCTGCAACGAAACAAAGAGTGCAAAATGTAAAGGGGTCTGAATACTTTCCGTGCCCACGGTATATATATTATATATATATATATATATATATATATATATATATATATATATATATATATATATATATATATATATTGAGATGCAGTGACCCCTGTAACAGGTAGGGGGCGTTGCATGGTCTCCTCAGTATGCGCACGGAGGTGTATAGAGGCCGTGAGAGAGCATGACAGTTGTAGGCAGGGCCGGACTGGCCATAGGGCACTTCTGGCAAATGCCAGAAGGGCCGGTGCCAGTGGTGGGCCGCTCAATCCGCCGCCCCCGCCGTCGCATTCAACTATACCGGCGTATAGACGCCGGTACAGTTGAATGCAATGATGGAGGAGAGAGCGTCTACAGACGCTCCTCTCCCATCATTCCCCGCTCTGCCTCTGACACTGCGGGTGCGCGATGATGTCATATCATCGCGCACCTGCTGTGTCCCGGGCAGACTGCAGCTGCTGAGACAGGAGCAGGAACCAGGAAGCAACGCTGGGCACGAGGAGAGGTGAGGAGAGTTTTTTTTTTTTCTGGACTGTGGGGCCATTCTCGGAGGAGGTGAGGGGAGGAAGAGAAGAGATGTGGGCTGTATATAGTTCTCTGTGGGCTGTGCTCTGTGCTGTATACTGCTGTGGGCTGTATATAGTTCTCTGTGGGCTGTGCTCTGTGCTGTATACTGCTGTGGGCTGTATATAGTTCTCTGTGGGCTGTGCTCTGCTGTATACTACTGTGGGCTGTATATAGTTCTCTGTGGGCTGTGCTCTGTGCTGTATACTACTGTGGGCTGTATATAGTTCTCTGTGGGCTGTGCTCTGTGCTGTATACTACTGTGGGCTGTATATAGTTCTCTGTGGGCTGTGCTCTGTGCTGTATACTGCTGTGGGCTGTATATAGTTATCTGTGGGCTGTGCTCTGTGCTGTATACTGCTGTGGGCTGTATATAGTTCTCTGTGGGCTGTGCTCTGTGCTGTATACTACTGTGGGCTGTATATAGTTCTCTGTGGGCTGTGCTCTGTGCTGTATACTATTGTGGGCTGTATATAGTTCTCTGTGGGCTGTGCTCTGTGCTGTATACTACTGTGGGCTGTATATAGTTCTCTGTGGGCTGTGCTCTGTGCTGTATACTGCTGTGGGCTGTATATAGCTCTCTGTGGGCTGTGCTCTGTGCTGTATACTACTGTGGGCTGTATATAGTTCTCTGTGGGCTGTGCTCTGTGCTGTATACTACTGTGGGCTGTATATAGTTCTCTGTGGGCTGTGCTCTGTGCTGTATACTGCTGTGGGCTGTATATAGCTCTCTGTGGGCTGTGCTCTGTGCTGTATACTACTGTGTGCTCTGTGCTATATATAGTTCTCTGTGGGCTGTGCTCTGTGCTGTATACTGCTGTGGGCTGTATATAGTTCTCTGTGGGCTGTGCTCTGTGCTGTATACTGCTGTGGGCTGTATATAGTTCTCTGTGGGCTGTGCTCTGTGCTGTATACTGCTGTGGGCTGTATATAGTTCTCTGTGGGCTGTGCTGTATACTGCTGTGGGCTGTATATAGTTCTCTGTGGGCTGTGCTCTGTGCTGTATACTACTGTGGGCTGTATATAGTTCTCTGTGGGCTGTGCTCTGTGCTGTATACTGCTGTGGGCTGTATATAGCTCTCTGTGGGCTGTGCTCTGTGCTGTATACTACTGTGTGCTCTGTGCTATATATAGTTCTCTGTGGGCTGTGCTCTGTGCTGTATACTGCTGTGGGCTGTATATAGTTCTCTGTGGGCTGTGCTCTGTGCTGTATACTGCTGTGGGCTGTATATAGTTCTCTGTGGGCTGTGCTCTGTGCTGTATACTACTGTGGGCTGTATATAGCTCTCTGTGGGCTGTGCTCTGTGCTGTATACTACTGTGGGCTGTATATAGTTCTCTGTGGGCTGTGCTCTGTGCTGTATACTGCTGTGGGCTGTATATAGCTCTCTGTGGGCTGTGCTCTGTGCTGTATACTACTGTGTGCTCTGTGCTATATATAGTTCTCTGTGGGCTGTGCTCTGTGCTGTATACTGCTGTGGGCTGTATATAGCTCTCTGTGGGCTGTGCTCTGTGCTGTATACTACTGTGTGCTCTGTGCTATATATAGTTCTCTGTGGGCTGTGCTCTGTGCTGTATACTGCTGTGGGCTGTATATAGTTCTCTGTGGGCTGTGCTGTATACTGCTGTGGGCTGTATATAGCTCTCTGTGGGCTGTGCTCTGTGCTGTATACTACTGTGGGCTGTATATAGTTATCTGTGGGCTGTGCTCTGTGCTGTATGCTACTGTGGGCTGTATATAGTTCTCTGTGGGCTGTGCTCTGTGCTGTATATAGTTCTCTGTGGGCTGTGCTCTGTGCTGTATACTACTGTGGGCTGTATATAGTTATCTGTGGGCTGTGCTCTGTGCTGTACACTACTGTGGGCTGTATATAGCTCTCTGTGGGCTGTGCTCTGTGCTGTATACTACTGTGGGCTGTATATAGTTCTCTGTGGGCTGTGCTCTGTGCTGTATACTGCTGTGGGCTGTATATAGTTCTCTGTGGGCTGTGCTCTGTGCTGTATACTGCTGTGGGCTGTATATAGTTCTCTGTGGGCTGTGCTCTGTGCTGTATACTACTGTGGGCTGTATATAGTTCTCTGTGGGCTGTGCTCTGTGCTGTATACTGCTGTGGGCTGTATATAGCTCTCTGTGGGCTGTGCTCTGTGCTGTATACTACTGTGTGCTCTGTGCTATATATAGTTCTCTGTGGGCTGTGCTCTGTGCTGTATACTGCTGTGGGCTGTATATAGTTCTCTGTGGGCTGTGCTCTGTGCTGTATACTGCTGTGGGCTGTATATAGCTCTCTGTGGGCTGTGCTCTGTGCTGTATACTACTGTGTGCTCTGTGCTATATATAGTTCTCTGTAGGCTGTGCTCTGTGCTGTATACTGCTGTGGGCTGTATATAGTTCTCTGTGGGCTGTGCTCTGTGCTGTATACTGCTGTGGGCTGTATATAGTTCTCTGTGGGCTGTGCTCTGTGCTGTATACTACTGTGGGCTGTATATAGCTCTCTGTGGGCTGTGCTCTGTGCTGTATACTACTGTGGGCTGTATATAGTTATCTGTGGGCTGTGCTCTGTGCTGTATGCTACTGTGGGCTGTATATAGTTCTCTGTGGGCTGTGCTCTGTGCTGTATATAGTTCTCTGTGGGCTGTGCTCTGTGCTGTATACTACTGTGGGCTGTATATAGTTATCTGTGGGCTGTGCTCTGTGCTGTATGCTACTGTGGGCTGTATATAGTTCTCTGTGGGCTGTGCTCTGTGCTGTATATAGTTCTCTGTGGGCTGTGCTCTGTGCTGTATACTACTGTGGGCTGTATATAGTTCTCTGTGGGCTGTGCTCTGTGCTGTATACTACTGTGTGCTGTATATAGTTCTCTGTGGGCTGTGCTGTATATAGTACTCTGTGGGCTGTGCTGTATATAGTACTCTGTGGGCTGTGCTGTATATAGTACTCTGTGGGCTGTGCTGTATATAGTACTCTGTGGGCTGTGCTGTGTATAGTACTCTGTGGGCTGTGCTGTATATAGTACTCTGTGGGCTGTGCTGTATATAGTACTCTGTGGGCTGTGCTGTATATAGTACTCTCTGGGCTGTGCTGTATATAGTACTCTCTGGGCTGTGCTGTATATAGTACTCTCTGGGCTGTGCTTTATATAGTTCTCTGTGGGCTGTGCTGTATATATTACTTTGTGGGCTGTGCTGTATATATTACTTTGTGGGCTGTGCTGTATATATTACTCTGTGGGCTGTGCTGTATACTACTGTGTGGACTGTGCTGTATACTTCTACGTGGGCTGTGCTGTATACTACTGTGTGGTCTGTGCTGTATACTACTATGTGGTCTGTGCTGAATACTGCTGTGTGGGCTGTGTTATCTACTACGCGAGCTGTGTTATAGTATGCAGGCTGTGCTGTATACTATGCGGTTTGTGCTATATAATATGCGGGCTTTGCTATATACTATGGGGAGTATATTATATTCTATGGGGGAGGCCATGTTATGTACTATGTGGCTGTGTTATATACTATTGTGGGGGTATATTATATTCTATGGGGGAGGCTGCGTTATATACTATGGGGGGCTGCATTATATTCTATGGGGGGCTACATTATATATTATGGGGAGGTGGGCTGTATTATATTCTATGGGGGTTACATACTCTGGGGTGGCTGCATTATACTCTGTGGGGTGGCTGCATTATACTCTGGGGTGGCTGCATTATACTCTGGGGTGGCTGCATTATACTCTGGGGTGGCTGCATTATACTCTGGGGTGGCTGCATTATACTATATGTGGGCTGCATTATACTGTATCGAGGACTATGGGGAATACGTTATACTATATGAAGAACTATGGGGTGCATTATACTATGGGAAGTGAATTGTACTACATGGATGACTGTGGCGGTGCATTATACTATATGGAGGACTATGAGGATTGTATTATGCTATATGGAGGACTATGAGGAGTGTATTATACTATGTGGAGGACTGAGCAGTGTATTTTAATATATGGAGGACTATAGGGAGTGTATTATACTATATGGAGGACTATGGAGCACATTATAATATATGGAGGACTATGGGGTGTATTTTACTAAACAAGTAAAATGCTGCATATTCAGATTGTTTTTGCTGGAACAAAAAGCCTTGTTGTCAGCAGCACATTGCCAGTGTAAACTGTAGATGTGCTGCTGAAAACATGATACTGTATGGTGATCTATTAGTGATCGTTCTGTCTCATCATTATTCCTCAGCTGGTGGAAAGAGGCCGGGAAACAAGCGTTGAACAACTTCAGTATTGTCGATCAAACTCGTTTAGCGGCCTGAACTCAGCGCACGTAAATACAACAGAAAGGCTTCTGTGTGATGTGCAATATGTTAGCATTTGGGGACCCATTTTAAACTTTGCCTAGGGCCCCACTTTGCCTAAAACCGGCCCTGCCTACAAGTGTACAAAGATATTATACAGTCACCATGTGACAAGTGGGCCTGTGTAACTTCAAATGCCAGGGCTGAATTTTAGTCCCAGTCCGGCCCTGGTTGTAGGCATGGACGTGATAGTGAGACAGTGTCCGGCATTGTGGTTAATGGGAGGTATGTGTCACAGGGATGGATGCTCCCTGCGATGCAACCCGGAGTATCTTGTCTTTAGAGCACGTAAGCACTGAAGATGCTGTTTAGTGAATCTGGGTCCGGGTTGCGGGTAGCTATGAGAGATGGGAGGGTCTAGCTTCCCACATACCTCCCCTCTGAGTGGGGGCACTCACTGTACCTTTTTCCCTGCAGGAGTATGAGGACCTGCAGTGATGTCATGATCACGTGACCAGCCCATGGGATCCATACCTCACCTATGGGGTGTGGTTACAAGGTACATAATGTGACCAGGGTGTGGGTCACATGGTCCCTGTGTATGTTCCTGTTTGGTTCCTGTAGGTCTGTGTGTAGACCTGAATGGTACAGGTGCAAGGTCCTGAGAGAAACCTCGGTGTTGGGTGTGCTAGCCCTGAAGAGCACGTGGTGGGACTTTGCTACTGTTGGCCTGGGTATTGGATGGTCCCAGCTGGGGATGGACGTCCTGAATAGTACCCGGACAGGCCATCTGTGTGATCCTGAGTAACCTGGGTGTTGGGAGGTCCTGGGAGGAGGACTGGATCCCTGAACAGCACGAGGTGAGGACAGGGATCTGCAGAGCCAGAAACAGGTCCTGTGTGTTACTGCCAGTGGAAAGCCTGCAGCACGGACAAGCTACCAGACTGTGTGTTTGGCTCCAGAGCGAGCCTGAATATTGGACTTGACCAAGAGTGTATGGTCACAGTCCTGATAGAACAGAGTCACGCTGTGAACATTGTTACTTTGTTTTGCCGTGATATGAAGATTGTTGTTTTGTGTTTTCTGCCACTGGGGTTTATGGAGCAATAAACCCAGTTGAACTTTTGGAAGAAAATACGGTCTTGTGTGTTAATACGCCGCCAAGCGAATATTTCCCAAACCCGTAAGTAAGTGCAATCTTACTAATATATATATATATATATATATATATATATATATATATATATATATATATATATATATATATATATATATATATATATATATATATATATATATATATATATATACATATATATGTGCCTTGCAAAAGTAATCGGCTCCCTGGAACTTTTCAACCTTTTCCCACATATCATGCCTAATGATGATAATAAATATAATCCACCTGTGTGTAATCAAGTCTCCGTATAAATGCACCTGCTCTGTGATGAAGATCAAGGAACACAACAGGCAGGTCCGTGATACAGTGTGAAGAATTTTAAAGCCGGATTTGGATACAAAATAATTTCCAGAGACTTTATTCTCTCTGTCTTTATTTATCCCTTTACCAACTCTAGGATTAGTAATGAATAGGTGTCTTATTGACACCTTTCCATTACTAAGCCGGCTTGATGTCATCTTACAATACAAAGATGACATTAACCCCCTATTACCCCATATGCAACCACTACAGGGCAGTGGGAAGAGAGAGGCTAAGTGCCAGAATTGGCGCATGTTAGAGATGTGCCATTTCTGGGGTGGCTGTGAGCTGGTGTTTTTAGCCAGGGGGGGCAATAACCATGGTCCCTTCCTAGGCTATGAATTTGAACCCACAGCTGTCTGCATAGCCTTTTCTGGCTAATAACTATAGGGGGACCCCACATATTTCTTTTTTTTTTGGGGGGGGGGGCTATTTTAATAGCCATTAAAGGCTAAATATACAGCTGCGGGCTAATGTTCATAACCTGGGAAGATCCATGAGTATTACCCCCTTCCTAAGCTATAAACATCGGCCCCCAGTCGCTGGCTTTCCCTCTCTGGAGCTGAAAATTGCACGGGAGCCCACACCATTTTTTTCCCCCGAAAATAATCTTTTATTAAATATATACATGTCCCCTAATTTGCACACACACTATTCTAATTGTATTGATCACATACATCTATATATTAAACTATTCTGCATGGATTTACTGTATGTAAACCATGTCTCCTATCCTGTCGGCTCCTGCATTGATTTTACAGAAGCTGACAAATGAATTAACGGCTATTCTTCTATGTATCTCTCTATGCAACATAAAGATATATATATATATATATATATATATATATATATATATACATTTTATAAAACATTTTTACATTTTTTAACTTTCCTTATACTATATGCGGTCTTGATTCAGTACTCATTTGGACCTGGAGGAAGACACGTGGTATCGAAACCTGTCATCCATAAGGGATTGAATGTATGCAATACTGTTATTGAAGAAATCTGGAACTTTTAATGGATAAATAAAAGGTATATTTTACTCTACCATTGGACTGATCGCTGCAGAAACAAAAAGTTTTTTCTTTACATGTGTGGATTTATCCCAATCCGTTTTCCATGCGAACTGTAACCACAGGTTGAATGTATTCCTGTTTCTTCAAAGAGGTGAGCCTCAGGTTTGATGTGTAACCTCTGAATTTAGGCCTCATTCCTAATGCATAACTTCTAAGCTTTGTGCTTGAGTTTTGGTGTATATCATACTACTTCAGGCCTCATTCCTAAGGTATAGCTGATAACTGCTAAGCTTTGTGCCTCAGTTTTGATATGTAACCTTCTAGCTTAGGTCTGATTCCTAATACCTGACTGCTCAGCTCTGTGCCTCAGTTTTGATGTGTAACCTCTTACTTCAGGCCTCATTCCTAATGCATGACTGCTAAGCTCTGTGCCTCAGTTTTGATGTGTAACCTCCTAGTTCAGGCATCAGTACTGATGTGTAACTGCTAAGCTCTGTGCCTCAGTTTTGATGTGTAACCTTCTAGCTTAGGTCTGATTCCTAATACCTGACTTCTAAGCTCTGTGCCTCAGTTTTGATGTGTAACCTCTTACTTCAGGCCTCATTCCTAATGCATGACTGCTAAGCTCTGTGCCTCAGTTTTGATGTGTAACCTCCTAGTTCAGGCATCAGTACTGATGTGTAACTGCTAAGCTCTGTGCCTCAGTTTTGATGTGTAACCTCCGAGTTTAGGTCTTATTCCTAATGCATAACTGCCAAGCTCTGTGCCTCAGTTTTGATGTGTAACATCTTACTTCAGGCCTCATTCCTAATGCATGACTGCTAAGCTCTGTGCCTCAGTTTTGATGTGTAACCTCCTAGTTCAGGCATCAGTACTGATGTGTAACTGCTAAGCTCCGTGCCTCAGTTTTGATGTGTAACCTTCTAGCTTAGGTCTGATTCCTAATACCTGACTGCTAAGCTCTGTGCCTCAGTTTTGATGTGTAACCTCTTACTTCAGGCCTCATTCCTAATGCATGACTGCTAAGCTCTGTGCCTCAGTTTTGATGTGTAACCTCCTAGTTCAGGCATCAGTACTGATGTGTAACTGCTAAGCCCTGTGCCTCAGTTTTGATGTGTAACCTCCGAGTTTAGGTCTTATTCCTAATGCATAACTGCCAAGCTCTGTGCCTCAGTTTTGATGTGTAACATCTTACTTCAGGCCTCATTCCTAATGCATGACTGCTAAGCTCTGTGCCTCAGTTTTGATGTGTAACCTCCTAGTTCAGGCATCAGTACTGATGTGTAACTGCTAAGCTCTGTGCCTCAGTTTTGATGTGTAACCTTCTAGCTTAGGTCTGATTCCTAATACCTGACTGCTAAACTCTGTGCCTCAGTTTTGATGTGTAACCTCTTACTTCAGGCCTCATTCCTAATGCATGACTGCTAAGCTCTGTGCCTCAGTTTTGATGTGTAACCTCCTAGTTCAGGCATCAGTACTGATGTGTAACTGCTAAGCCGTGTGCCTCAGTTTTGATGTGTAACCTCCGAGTTTAGGTCTTATTCCTAATGCATAACTGCCAAGCTCTGTGCCTCAGTTTTGATGTGTAACATCTTACTTCAGGCCTCATTCCTAATGCATGACTGCTAAGCTCTGTGCCTCAGTTTTGATGTGTAACCTCCTAGTTCAGGCATCTGTACTGATGTGTAACTGCTAAGCTCTGTGCCTCAGTTTTGTTGTGTAACCTTCTAGCTTAGGTCTGATTCCTAATACCTGACTGCTAAGCTCTGTGCCTCAGTTTTGATGTGTAACCTCTTACTTCAGGCCTCATTCCTAATGCATGACTGCTAAGCTCTGTGCCTCAGTTTTGATGTGTAACCTCCTAGTTCAGGCACCAGTACTGATGTGTAACTGCTAAGCTCTGTGCCTCAGTTTTGATGTGTAACCTCCGAGTTTAGGTCTTATTCCTAATGCATAACTGCCAAGCTCTGGGCCTCAGTTTTGATGTGTAACATCTTACTTCAGGCCTCATTCCTAATGCATGACTGCTAAGCTCTGTGCCTCAGTTTTGATGTGTAACCTCCTAGTTCAGGCATCAGTACTGATGTGTAACTGCTAAGCCCTGTGCCTCAGTTTTGATGTGTAACCTCCGAGTTTAGGTCTTATTCCTAATGCATAACTGCCAAGCTCTGTGCCTCAGTTTTGATGTGTAACATCTTACTTCAGGCCTCATTCCTAATGCATGACTGCTAAGCTCTGTGCCTCAGTTTTGATGTGTAACCTCCTAGTTCAGGCATCAGTACTGATGTGTAACTGCTAAGCTCTGTGCCTCAGTTTTGTTGTGTAACCTTCTAGCTTAGGTCTGATTCCTAATACCTGACTGCTAAGCTCTGTGCCTCAGTTTTGATGTGTAACCTCTTACTTCAGGCCTCATTCCTAATGCATGACTGCTAAGCTCTGTGCCTCAGTTTTGATGTGTAACCTCCTAGTTCAGGCATCAGTACTGATGTGTAACTGCTAAGCTCTGTGCCTCAGTTTTGATGTGTAACCTCCGAGTTTAGGTCTTATTCCTAATGCATAACTGCCAAGCTCTGGGCCTCAGTTTTGATGTGTAACATCTTACTTCAGGCCTCATTCCTAATGCATGACTGCTAAGCTCTGTGCCTCAGTTTTGATGTGTAACCTCCTAGTTCAGGCATCAGTACTGATGTGTAACTGCTAAGCTCTGTGCCTCAGTTTTGATGTGTAACCTCCGAGTTTAGGTCTTATTCCTAATGCATAACTGCCAAGCTCTGTGCCTCAGTTTTGATGTGTAACATCTTACTTCAGGCCTCATTCCTAATGCATGACTGCTACGCTCTGTGCCTCAGTTTTGATGTGTAACATCTTACTTCAGGCCTCATTCCTAATGCATGACTGCTAAGCTCTGTGCCTCAGTTTTGATGTGTAACCTCCTAGTTCAGGCATCAGTACTGATGTGTAACTGCTAAGCTCTGTGCCTCAGTTTTGTTGTGTAACCTTCTAGCTTAGGTCTGATTCCTAATACCTGACTGCTAAGCTCTGTGCCTCAGTTTTGATGTGTAACCTCTTACTTCAGGCCTCATTCCTAATGCATGACTGCTAAGCTCTGTGCCTCAGTTTTGATGTGTAACCTCCTAGTTCAGGCATCAGTACTGATGTGTAACTGCTAAGCTCTGTGCCTCAGTTTTGATGTGTAACCTCCGAGTTTAGGTCTTATTCTTAATGCATAACTGCCAAGCTATGGGCCTCAGTTTTGATGTGTAACATCTTACTTCAGGCCTCATTCCTAATGCATGACTGCTAAGCTCTGTGCCTCAGTTTTGATGTGTAACCTCCTAGTTCAGGCATCAGTACTGATGTGTAACTGCTAAGCTCTGTGCCTCAGTTTTGATGTGTAACCTCCGAGTTTAGGTCTTATTCCTAATGCATAACTGCCAAGCTCTGTGCCTCAGTTTTGATGTGTAACATCTTACTTCAGGCCTCATTCCTAATGCATGACTGCTACGCTCTGTGCCTCAGTTTTGATGTGTAACCTCCTAGTTCAGGCATCAGTACTGATGTGTTACTGCTAAGCTATGTGCCTCAATTTTGATATGTAACCTTCTAGCTCAGGTCTCATTCCTAATGCATAACTGCTAAGCTCTGTGCCTCAGTTTTGATATGTAACCTCCTAGCTCAGGTCTCAGTACTGATGTTTAACTGCTAAGCTCTGTGACTCAGTTGTGATATGTTAGCTCCTAGTTCAGGACTCAGAACTCATGTGTACTTGCTAAGCTCTGTGCCTCTGTTTTGAAGTGTAACCTTCTATTTCTGGCCTAAGTACTGATGCATAACTGCTAAGCTTTGTGCATCAGTTTTGATATGTAACCTCTGAGTTCAGGCCTCATTCCTAATGCATAACTGCTAATCTCTGTGCCTCCGTTTTGAGGTGTAACTTCCGAGTTTAGGTCTCAGTACTGATGTGTAACTGCTAAGCTCTGTACCTCAGTTTTGGTGTGTAACCTTCTAGCTCAGGTCTCATTGCTAATTCATAACTGCTAAGCTCTGTGCCTCAGTGTTGATGTGTAACCTCCTAGTTCAGGTATCATTCCTAATGCATAACTGCTAAACTCTGTGCCTCAGTTTTGATGCGTAACCTCCTAGCTCATATCTGAGTACTGATGCGTAACTGCTAAACTCTGTGCCTCAGTTTTGATGTGTAACCTCCTTGTTCAGGCCTCAGTACTGATGCGTAACTGCTAGGCTCTGTGCCCCAGTTTTGATATGTAACCTCCTACTTCAGGCCTTATTCTTAATGCATGACTTCTAAGCTCTGTGCCTCAGTTTTGATGTGTAACCTCCTTGCTCAGTCATCAGTACTGATGCATGACTGCTAAGCTCCGTGAAAGACTGCAACTGATACATACCACATTAAGTAAAAGCTGTTTGTGGCCAGGTGCCGTACACAAGTGACCCTCTTACAGATTGATGGCAGCCATTTCTGGTCTTTCAGTAAATTCTGGTAGGACATTTATGGCCTTACCTCAGGGAAATCTCTCAGCACCTCAGACATTTCATTGCCACGCTCTCCACAGCCCACATAGACAATCACATCACTATTAGAGTATTTGGAGAGGGCTTGAGAGATGACTGTTTTCCCACAACCGAAAGCTCCAGGAATTGCTGTGGTTCCACCTAAGACACATCTAGAAAATACAAATATGATCTGTCTTATATACTGAAAAGGGCCATACATGCCTCAATTTTTTTCACAAAATGCTCTGGAATAAATCTGCTTATACTTGCAGATCTATAGATTAAAGGAGCAGATACTGCAGCCCAGCTTAAAATATGGTTCTCCTCTGGAGCCATAACTCTAGCAAGCAGTTCCCTATGGAACACTACTCCCAAAGACTAAAGAAAGGATTCAGGGTCAATGAGATGGCACATGAGGTGCCCATGGTCACATCTATAGCTCTAGGAAAGACTAGATCAATATGTTAAAGGAAGTCTGTCAGCAGAAACTGGCTGGTCAAACCAAACACAGGACCTTGTAGGGGAATTAAGCCTAATAAAACCGTAATGACTAAATCGTTGCTGCCAGAATTTTTTCTTTTCATTCAGTTGTGCTAATTAAATGCTCGATGCACCTTTGGTGAGGGCAGACAGTTTGTGCACCTTCCCGGTTCTTGTTTTGCATGCTTGATGGTTCTAGATCCACATGAGACGTAGAAGGGTGGAGAAAGATGGAAAACCAATAGCTGGAAAGTTGTGCTGAAAAGCTTGGCCAAACCAAGGTTGTACCCAGCACCTTTCTCAATAAAGAAGAACATCTGGCAAATGGATCAGTGGCTGGACATGAATGCACAATTTATTGTCAGACCATGTTCTTCATACAAAGCGCTGTGCTTGATTTAAACAGTGATTTTGTTTTGCTGACTGACCCTGAAATACAAATAGAGCATGAAAGACTTACGGAAAGAGGGCGTCCAGGACTCTCTGCCCAGTCAGCAGGGGGTTGTTTGCTGGGAGTTTTTCTGTGGTTGGACGAATCTGACGGACTGGCCATACTTGGACCATGGTCAGCTTCTCCTTGATGCCTTCAAAATCTAATTCCATGACCACATCCTGACAAGAGAATAACAGGGATTGATTGGCCATTGTGTATATGTCTGCGCATCACGCTACTGAATGGTTGGGTACCATACCGACACATCATAGTTCCCCGGGGGTGCAATGTATGTGACTGTGCCGCAGCTGCGTGGAGGAACCATTATTTTCTGTTTGATGAGCGAGTTTTCGTTGACTATTCCATAAATATCTCCTCCAGTGACGTGACTCCCGGCCTGCGAGAAAAGACAAACTGTAGGGTTAGGGCTTCTACCTGGAAAGTCTTGCTCTAAGTTACTAAAATTCAATCGAGGGTCAGTAATAAATCTTTCCCCTTTAGGAATTCCTATAAAGCATGAAGTAATATGTGGTCATGACTAGCTGAAGTCATCACCACATATTAGAATTTGTTTGTTTTTCTGCAGTTGGATATACGGTTGTGTGAAAAAGTGTTTGCCCCTTCCTGATTTCCAGTCCTTTTGCATGTTTGTCACATTTAAATGTTTCAGATCACCAAACAAATGTAAATTTTAGACAAAGATAACATAAGTAATCACAAAATGCAGTTTATAAATGAAGGTCTTTATTATTAAGAGGAAAAGAAATCCAAACCTATAGGGCCCTGTGTGAAAATATGACTGTCCCCTTAGCCTAATAACTGGTTGGGCCGCCCTTAGAAAGAACAACTGCAATCAAGCGTTTACGATAACTGGCAGTGAGTCTTGACAACGCTCTGGAGGAATTTTGGCCCACTCATCTATGCAGAATTGTTATAATTCAGCCACATTGGAAGTTTCAGAGAATGAACCATATTTTTAAGGTCATACCATAGCATTTCAATTAGATTAAGGTCAGGACTTTGACTAGACCACTTCGAAGTCATATTTTTTTAAGTCATTCATAGGTGGACTTACTGGTGTGTTTTGGATTATTGTCCTGCTGCATAAACCAAGTGTGCTTCAGCTTGAAGTCACAAACAGATGACCGGACATTCTCTTTCAGGATTTTTGGTAGACAGCAAGTCTTTCAGTTCCTGAAACAGCAAAATAGCCACAGACCATCACACTACCACCACCATATTTTACTGTTGGTATGATGTTTCTTTTCTGAAATTCTGTGTTACTTCTGCTCCAGATGTAATGGGACATACACCTTTCAAAAAGTTCAAGTTTTGTCTTGTCAGTCCACAGAGTATTCTCCCAAATGTCTTGGGGATCATCAAGATGTTTTCTGGCAAAACTGAGATGAGCTTTTATGTTCTTATTCTCAGCAGTGGTTTTCATCTTGGAACTCTGCCATGCAGGCCATTTTTGCCCAGTCTCTTTCTTGAGGTGGAGTCATGAACACTGACCTTAACTGACTGATTTGTGATACATTATGTGTCACTCCAGCCTAATAAAGACCTTCATTTATAAACTGCATTTTGTGATTACTTGTGTTATCTTTGTCTAAGATTAAAATTTGATTGGTGAACGAAACATTGAAGTGTGACAAACATTCAAAATAGTAGAAAATCAGGAAGGAGGCAAACACTTTTTCACACAACTGTAATATATAAAGAGAGTAAAAAATGAAATAATCACCATGTCTCTGCTGGTGGATATTACCACAGGAGTAATCATTCTTTTGAAGATGTGTGTAAATTTATGCTCATTGCCTATTATGCGGTTACTCACCCTGATGTTCTTATCTGGAATAAATTCCCATTTAATATCGCGTGATAAAGCATTCACATTGATTCCGCGAGGGATGTAGATGCTTTTCGTCAGTTCTGCAATATCTTTCAAAGGTCGTTGGATCCCATCAAAGATGTTCCCCATAATTCCAGGGCCGAGCTCTACGGACAGAGGCTTTCCAGTCCTCAGGACTGGGTCACCAACAGACACTCCAGCTGAAGGTCTCAGATTAAGGAAAGATTTTCATATGCCCCCTGAGAACCCCCTGAGAACCACGTGTTTGTTGTGCTTTCATGCACATGGGTGGCTGCGGACTGCTATTTTTAAGGCGCAATATCCATGGCCCACTCACTGCCAAAGAATACCAGCCCCCAGCTGTCTGCTATAGCTTGGCTGTTTGTCAAAAATGGGGTTGACTGTTTTTTTTAAATTATTTATTTAAATAATGTAAAAAATCGGCATGGGGACCCCTCTATTCTTGATAACCAGCCTTGTTGAAGCTGAGAGTTGCAGCCTGCAGCTGTGGGTTTTGCCTGGCTGGTTATCAAAAATACAGGGAACCCATGCCATTTTTTTTTTTTTATTATTTACAGTGCGGGAGCCGGGTGATGAATACTCCCATCGGCTGCTTCTGGTCGCACTGTTATTAGCGGCAGTATATGTCAGCTGATGGGAACACTAGTCCCATCCCCTGATCCAGTGACCGGATGTAAACTTTATACCTTCGATCACAGCTGTGTGCTCACACTATCTTTTGACAGCGTTGGAACTGTGGTTGTCTGACCGGCGGTGATTTTACCGCCGATTAGAAGCGGTGTTTGCCAATCTATCATGCATATGACAGTGTGACAAAAACTGATTTTTGGGCCCCTCATTCAAGTGAATGGGGTCCAGGTTCGGGTCCGGGTACAGTTCTTGTACCTGAATCCGAACTTTTTGTAACTGTTAGGCCGAACCCGCTGGACCCAAACATACATCCAGGTGTCTGCCCATCTCTACCATTGAGAATTCAGGAAATCCATGGATCCTCATTTAATACTAGAAGATTTTTATTATCTTCAAAAATCTCCATAGAATAACACAATGTCCCCATAAATTGCTCTTTTCTCTGTCAGCCCTGGAAGCTTTCTTGTCTGCAGTGCGGAAGGGCAGGCTTCTTCATTGACTTGAGTGGGGAGAACAGTACCACCCTAAAGACTGCATTCTGGAAAGGATACAGGTCTCCTCGTACACCTGAATAGTAGCCAAGTCGCCTTCTAGACGGATGATCTCACCCACCAGCTCAGAGTGACCCACACGTACCAGCTCGTACATGGCTGCCCCTGCCATCTGCGCTGCAGTCACCACTGTGGGAGATGGAACACAAGGTGTGAGATAAACCAGGGACATTGCACAATAAATACCTCTCTGGAAAAAATGGCAGCCAAAGGAAGGTGTCAAAATAGTCAGGCAGACGGTGTAGTCAGGAGGAAAAGCTGAGGGGTCTGGAGGGGACAGAGGGCTATAGGTATGTGCAGACGATCAGTAAACGCTGTGGGTTGGACCCTGCGTACTTGTGCAGCATCCAACATGCAGTGTCCAGATGTTACAGTATAGTGGATGGGATTTCAAGAAAAACAGAAGCTTGTGACTCACACACGGAGACGGACTTGCGGCGCAGCTCTCCAGAACACAGCATGTCTATTTATCTTGCGGAGACACGAGTCTGTGCTACAATAATTACATCCATACAATGTATTGGACGCGGTGAATCCGCATGGTTTAGTGATTACAGAGGAGTCACCTGCGTTCAGTAGATGGCAGCAAACATGTGCTGTGTCCAAAGCGATGCTAAGTCCGGATCGTGGGCACCGGCCTACAGAAAGGTAAGAACATTCTGAAGGTGATCGTGAAGTGTGGAGGTGACAAAGAGTATGGGCTACAGTTGTCTGGAGGGACCAGACTTAAGATGAAGATAAGGGCACGGAGAAAGCAAAGTACTGGAGGAGACAGACGTCTGTCTGTTGTGAAGATTTCTGGAGGGATCAGAAGTTTATACAGTAGATGTATCAAAAATGGCAGGAGTGGTGTAGAAGGTGACCAATGTTTCTTAAGAGGACAGAGTTCTGCAGTAATGGGTTTGAAGGGAACAATGTGTTGCATGGTACCCTTTGAAGGAAGCAAAAAGGTCTGGAGTAGGGATGAGCAAATCCAAACTGGAAACAGAGCATGGACAATTTACTGCCAAGTTTCCTGTTCGGGTTGGCCAGTCTAATAAAGCTTGTTGAAAGCTGCAGTGCAGCCAATAAACATGCTTTCAGACTGTGGGAACATCCGGCGCCATCACATCGGGCGCCATCACATCCTTGACAAGTATTGGTCAGGACAGCATGTGACCGGCCTCCATTATACTCCCATTAGTGTAGGGATAGGATGCAGCTGGAGTGAATTTTGATTGCTCACTCTGGAAAAGAAATGCTGTGTGTGCTCTGCAACCCCTATATGTGGTAGAATTGTGGTAGTGCAGAGCTAAAAGCCACAGTATGTACTCTGCACCCCCGTCTGTGGGAGTACTCTCCTTTAACCCCTTCACACCGTAGGCCTTTTTCATTTTTGCGTGTCTGTTATTCGCTTTCCTTTTTTTCCCAAAGCCATAACTTTTTTATTTTTCAGTCAAAATGGCCATATGAAGGCTTGTTTTTTGCAGGACGAGTTGTACTTTTGAACAACACCATTGGTTTTAACATGTTGTGTACTAGAAAACGGGAAAACATTCCAAGTGTGGTGAAATTGCAAAAAAAAGTGCAATTCCACAAGTGTTTTTTGGTATTTTTTTACGATGTTCACTAAATGCTAAAACTGACAAGCCATTATGATTCTCCAGGTCATTATGAGTTCATAGACATCAAACATGTGTAGGTTATTTTCTATTTATGTGGTGAAAAAAACATCCAAATTTTGTTAAAAAAAACAAAATTGTGCAATTTTCTGACACCCGTAGCGTCTCCGTTTTTCGTGATCTCAGTTTGGTTGAGGGCTTATTTTTTGCGTGCCAAGCTGATATCAGACGTACTATTCCATCCATGTGACCCGAGCCAATGGACGGAAGAGTACGTCTAAGCGATTGGCCGCGATCACGGGGGAAGCGTGGCTGATTGCCGCCGCGTGTCACCTGATTCTGACAGACTGTCCCGGCACTTTAACCCCTGAAATACTGCACTCGAAAACGATTGCAGCATTCCGGAAGCCCCTCTGCCTTTGCATCGGAGACCCTGCGGTGTGATGCGGGGTCCCCATCGTTGCCATGGTGACCCAATGTCGTCATGACGACATCCGGGTCACCAGAGATAGGAAACTTGGTGATCATGCGCAGTGCATGCTCACCAAGTCTCCCTGTCAGTGCATGCTGACAGCTTATATGGCTAGCAGATGCTGCTTCATCTGCATGCTATAGAAACAATCAGACTGCAAAAAATGATAATCCCATAGTGGGGCAAAGTAAAAAAAAAGTTAGAAAAAAGTAAAAAAAAATGTTTTAAATAATTGTAAAAATATTTAAAAAATCAAAAATAATAATAAAAAAACAATATTTATTCTATCTCTAAATAAATAATTTAATGGAAAAAAAATCGAAACAATAAAAGTGCAGATATTTGGTATCACTGCGTCCGCAAGGACCCAACCTATAAAACTATACCATTAGTTAACCCCTTTAGTAAACACCATAAAAAGAACAAGGCAAAAAACAATGCTTTATCATCATGCCGCCGAACAAAAAGTGGAAAAACACGCGATCAAAAAGATGGATATAAATAAACAGGGTACATGTGAAAACCTCATCTTATCCAGCAAAAAACAAGCCCCCATACAGCTCCATCAGTGGAAAAGTTAAAAAGTTATAGCTCTTAGAATAAAGGGATGCAAACATAATTATTTTTTTCTATAAAATAGTTTTTATTGTATAAAAGCACCAAAACATAAACAAAAGATATAAATGAGGTATCGCTGACATCGTATTGACCCGAAGAATAAAACTGCCTTATCAATTTTACCACACGTGGAGCGGTATAAATGCCCCCCCTAAAGAAATTCCTGAATTGCTGGATTTTGTTCATTCTGATTCCCGAAAATCGGAATAGAAAGCGATCAAAATATGGCATGTGCCCGAAAATGGTACCAATAAAAACGTCAACTCGACCCGCAAAAAAATGAGACCTCACATAACTGTCGGCCGAAATATGAAAAAATTATATCTCTCAAAATGTGGTGATGCAAAAACTATTTTTTGCAATAAAAAATGTCTTTTAGGCTGGTTTCACATTCGCGTTTTTTGCCGCTGCGTTTTACCGCGTTTGACAACGCATGCGTTTTTCCATGCTTGCGTTTTGTTGCGGAAATGCAACATGTAGTAATTTCTAGAGGCGTTTTTTTGCGGCAAAAAAAATATTGCTGTCTATGTAAACGCATGCGTTTTTAAGCACATGCGTTTGTTTGCGTTAAAAACGCATGCGTTTTTATAGAAAAAAACAAGAATACACACTGATAAGCCACCCCCCACCATCAAGGTGATAAAGGGATCCAAACCCTACCCCTAAAGCCGGTAAATCAATTGCCGGCTTTTCATTTCTCCTGCCTAAACCCGACATGATATGAGACATGGTTTACATACAGTAAACCATGTCATATCCCCTTTTTTTTGCATATTCCACACTACTAATGTTAGTAGTGTGTATGTGCAAAATTTCGGCACTGTAGCTATTAATTTTAAGGGTTAAATCGCGGAAAAAATTGGCGTGGGCTCCCGTGCAATTTTCTCCGCCAGAGTGGTAAAGCCAGTGACTGAGGGCAGATATTAATAGCCTGGAGAGGGTCCACGGTTATTGGCGCCCCCCTGGCTAAAAACATCTGCCCCCAGCCACCCCAGAAAAGGCACATCTGTAAAATGCGCCTATTCTGGCACTTGGCCACTCTCTTCCCATTCCCCTGTAGCGGTGGGATATGGGGTAATGAAGGGTTAATGTCACCTTGCTATTGTAAGATGACATTAAGCCAGATTAATAATGGAGAGGCGTCAATTATGACACCTATCCATTATTAATCCAATTGTATGAAATGGTTAAAAAAAACACACACACAATATTGCAAAGTATTTTAATGAAATAAACACACAGGTTGTTGTAATATTTTATTGCTCTCTCAATCCACCTGAAGACCCTCGCTCTGTAACAAATTAAAAATAATAAACCAACAATATACATACCTTCCGTAGATCTGTAACGTCCCACGATGTAAATCCATCTGAAGGGGTTAAAATATTTTACAGGCAGGAGCTCTGCTATAATGCAGCTGTGCTCCTGCCTGTAAACCCCAGGGAATGAAGGTAATGTAGGTCAATGACCTGTAGTTACCTTCAGTTGCGGTGATGCGCCCTCTGCTGGATGTCCTCATATGACCTCGAGCCTGGGAACTTTTTCCCACGCTCAACGTCAAAAAGGGGGATATGACATGGTTTACTTTATGTAAACCATGTCTCATATCATGTCGGGTTTAGGCAGGAGAAATGAAAAGCCAGCAATCGGCTTTTCTGCTATATCGCGCTGAAGTAAATATAAATATAAATATATATATATATATATATATATATATATATATATATGTGTGTCTCAAATATATATATATATATATATATATATATATATATATATATACAGTGGGGCTAAAAAGTATTTAGTCAGTCAGCAATAGTGCAAGTTCCACCACTTAAAAAGATGAGAGGCGTCTGTAATTTACATCATATGTAGACCTCAACTATGGCAGACAAACTGAGAAAAAAAAATCCAGAAAATCACATTGTCTGTTTTTTTATCATTTTATTTGCATATTATGGTGGAAAATAAGTATTTGGTCAGAAACAAACAATCAAGATTTCTGGCTCTCACAGACCTGTAACTTCTTCTTTAAGAGTCTCCTCTTTCCTCCACTCATTACCTGTAGTAATGGCACCTGTTTAAACTTGTTATCAGTATAAAAAGACACCTGTGCACACCCTCAAACAGTCTGACTCCAAACTCCACTATGGTGAAGACCAAAGAGCTGTCAAAGGACAGAGAAACAAAATTGTAGCCCTGCACCAGGCTGGGAAGACTGAATCTGCAATAGCCAACCAGCTTGGAGTGAAGAAATCAACAGTGGGAGCAATAATTAGAAAATGGAAGACATTCAAGACCACTGATAATCTCCCTCGATCTGGGGCTCCACGCAAAATCCCACCCCGTGGGGTCAGAATGATCACAAGAACGGTGAGCAAAAATCCCAGAACCACGCGGGGGGACCTAGTGAATGAACTGCAGAGAGCTGGGACCAATGTAACAAGGCCTACCATAAGTAACACACTACGCCACCATGGACTCAGATCCGGCAGTGACAGACGTGTCCCACTGCTTAAGCCAGTACATGTCCGGGCCCGTCTGAAGTTTGCTAGAGAGCATTTGGATGATCCAGAGGAGTTTTGGGAGAATGTCCTATGGTCTGATGAAACCAAACTGGAACTGTTTGGTAGAAACACAACTTGTCGTGTTTGGAGGAAAAAGAATACTGAGTTGCATCCATCAAACACCATACCTACTGTAAAGCATGGTGGTGGAAACATCATGCTTTGGGGCTGTTTCTCTGCAAAGGGGCCAGGACGACTGATCCGGGTACATGAAAGAATGAATGGGGCCATGTATTGTGAGATTTTGAGTGCAAGCCTCCTTCCATCAGCAAGGGCATTGAAGATGAAACGTGGCTGGGTCTTTCAACATGACAATGATCCAAAGCACACCGCCAGGGCAACGAAGGAGTGGCTTCGTAAGAAGCATTTCAAGGTCCTGGAGTGGCCTAGCCAGTCTCCAGATCTCAACCCTATAGAAAACCTTTGGAGGGAGTTGCAAGTCTGTGTTGCCAAGCGAAAAGCCAAAAACATCACTGCTCTAGAGGAGATCTGCATGGAGGAATGGGCCAACATACCAACAACAGTGTGTGGCAACCTTGTGAAGACTTACAGAAAACGTTTGACCTCTGTCATTGCCAACAAAGGATATATTACAAAGTATTGAGATGAAATTTTGTTTCTGACCAAATACTTATTTTCCACCAGAATATGCAAATAAAATGATAAAAAAACAGACAATGTGATTTTCTGGATTTTTTTTTCTCAGTTTGTCTCCCATAGTTGAGGTCTACCTATGATGTAAATTACAGACGCCTCTCATCTTTTTAAGTGGTGGAACTTGCACTATTGCTGACTGACCAAATACTTTTTTGCCCCACTGTATATATATATATGTATATATATATATATATATATATATATACACTCACCGGACACTTTATTAGGTACACCATGCTAGTAACGGGTTGGACCCCCTTTTGCCTTCAGAACTGCCTCAATTCTTCGTGGCATAGATTCAACAAGGTGCTGGAAGCATTCCTCAGAGATTTTGGTCCATATTGACATGATGGCATCACACAGTTGCCGCAGATTTGTCGGCTGCACATCCCAAAGATGCTCCATACAAGGCAGGATGGATCCATGCTTTCATGTTGTTTACGCCAAATTCTGACCCTACCATCCGAATGTCGCAGCAGAAATCGAGACTCATCAGACCAAGCAACGTTTTTCCAATCTTCTACTGTCCAATTTCGATGAGCTTGTACAAATTGTAGCCTCAGTTTCCTGTTCTTAGCTGAAAGGAGTGGTACCCGGTGTGGTCTTCTGCTGCTGTAGCCCATCTGCCTCAAAGTTCGAAGCACTGTGCGTTCAGAGATGCTCTTAGGCCTACCTTGGTTGTAACGGGTGGCGATTTGAGTCACTGTTGCCTTTCTATCAGCTCGAACCAGTCTGCCCATTCTCCTCTGACCTCTGGCATCAACAAGGCATTTCCGCCCACAGAACTGCCGCTCACTGGATTTTTTTTCTTTTTCGGACCATTCTCTGTAAACCCTAGAGATGGTTGTGCGTGAAAATCCCAGTAGATCAGCAGTTTCTGAAATACTCAGACCAGCCCTTCTGGCACCAACAACCATGCCACGTTCAAAGGCACTCAAATCACCTTTCTTCCCCATACTGATGCTCGGTTTGAACTGCAGGAGATTGTCTTGACCATGTCTACATGCCTAAATGCACTGAGTTGCCGCCATGTGATTATCTGATTAGAAATTAAGTGTTAACAAGAAGTTGGACAGGTGTACCTAATAAAGTGGCCGGTGAGTGTATACACCGTATATACTCGAGTATAAGCCGAGATTTTCAGCCCAAATTTTTGGGCTGAAAGTGCCCCTCTCGGCTTATACTCGAGTCACGGTCTGTGGCAGGGTCGGCGGGTGAGGGGGAGAGGGAGCTGAGGCATACTTACCTAGTCCCGGCGATCCTGGCGCTCCCCCTGCCCGTCATACTGTCTTCGGGTGCCGCAGCTCTTCCCCTGTACAGTGGTCACGTGGGACCGCTCATTAGAGAAATGAATATGGACTCCACTCCCATAGGGGTGGAGCCGCCTATTCATCTCTCTAATCAGCGGTGCCGGTGACCGCTGATAGAGGAAGAGGCTGCGGCACCCGGAGACCAGCTGTCCGGGGGAAGGAGTGGGATGCCGGGAGCAGGTAAGTATCGCATATTTACCTGTCCACGATCCACACGGCGGGCGCCGCTCCGTCTTCCCGGCGTCTCTCCGCTCCGACTGTTCAGGTCAGAGGGCGCGATGATGCATATAGTGTGCGCGCCGCCCTCTGCCTGATCAGTCAGTGCGGAGAGACGCCGGGACCGGACGCTGAGGAGCTGCAAGCAAGAGAGGTGAGTATGTGTTTTGTTTTTTTTTATTGCAGCAGCAGCAGCAGCATTATATATGGCACAGATTTATGTGGAGCATCTATGGGGCCAAACTGAACGCTGCAGAGCATTCCATATGGGGCAGCTTTATAATGAGCTTCTATAGGGCCAAACTGAACGCTGCAGAGCATTCCATATAGGGCACAGCTTTATAATGAGCATCTATGGGGCCAAACTGAACGCTGCAGAGCATTCCATATAGGGCACAGCTTTATAATGAGCATCTATGGGGCCAAACTGAACGCTGCAGAGCATTCCATATATGGCAAAGCTTTATAATGAGCATCTATGGGGCCAAACTGAACGCTGCAGAGCATTCCATATGGGGCAGCTTTATAATGAGCTTCTATAGGGCCAAACTGAACGCTGCAGAGCATTCCATATAGGGCACAGCTTTATAATGAGCATCTATGGGGCCAAACTGAACGCTGCAGAGCATTCCATATAGGGCACAGCTTTATAATGAGCATCTAAGGGGCCAAACTGAACGCTGCAGAGCATTCCATATATGGCACAGCTTTATAATGAGCATCTATGGGGCCAAACTGAACGCTGCAGAGCATTCCATATGGGGCAGCTTTATAATGAGCATCTATGGGGCCAAACTGAACGCTGCAGAGCATTCCATATGGGGCAGCTTTATAATGAGCATCTATGGGGCCAAACTGAACGCTGCATAGCATTCCATATGGGGCAGCTTTATAATGAGCATCTATGGGGCCAAACTGAACGCTGCAGAGCATTCCATATGGGGCAGCTTTATAATGAGCATCTATGGGCCAAACTGAACAGTGCAGAGCATATAGGGCACAGCTTTATAATGAGCATCTATGGGGCCAAACTGAACGGTGCAGAGCATATATGGCACAGCTTTATAAGGAGCATCTATGGGGCCAAACTGAACGGTGCAGAGCATATAGGGCACCGCTTTATAATGAGCATCTATGGGGCCAAACTGAACGGTGCAGAGCATATATGGCACAGCTTTATATGGAGCATCTATAGGGCCATAATGAACGGTGCAGAGAATTGTATATGGGGCACAGCTTTATGTGGAGCATCTATGGGGCCATAATGAACGGTGCAGAGCATTCTATATGGCACAGCTATATATAGATAATATATGGAGCAATAATCAATGGTATGGAGCATTATATATGGCACAGCTTTATATGGAGCATCTATGGGGCAATAATGAATGGTATGGAGCATCTATTTTTATTTTTGAAATTCACCGGTAGCTGCTGCATTTTCCACCCTAGGCTTATACTCGAGTCAATAAGTTTTCCCAGTTTTTTGTGGCAAAATTAGGGGGGTCGGCTTATACTCGGGTCGGCTTATACTCGAGTATATACGGTATATACCGTATTTTATGGTGTATAAGACGACTGGGCGTATAAGACGACCCCCAACTTTTCCATATAAAATATGGAATTTGGGATATGCCCGCTGTATAAGACGGGGGTCATCTTATACGCCCAGTCATCTTATATGGCGTGTGGTTCCCAGGGTCTGAAGGAGAGGAGACTCTCCTTCAGGCCCTGGGATCCATATTCATGTTAAAAATAAAGAATAAAAATAAAAAATATGTATATACTCACCCCTCCGAGAAGCCTGGCTGTCACTGCTGCAAGCGTCTGCCTCCGTTCCTAAGAATTGCAGAGCATGAAGGACCATCGATGACAGTCCTGTGATTGGTCCGTGACCGCTCATGTGACCGGTCACCTGACCGTGACGTCATCGAAGGTCCTTCACGCTCTGCAATTCTTAGGAACGGAGGCAGACGCTTGCAGCGGTGACAGCCAGGCTTCTCGGAGGGGTGAGTATATACATATTTTTTATTTTTATTCTTTATTTTTTACATGAATATGGATCCCAGGGCCTGAAGGAGAGTTTCCTCTCCTTCAGACCCTGGGAACATCCAGGATCGCTCCCTGCACATGCCGTACCTGGCGTATAAGACGACCCCCGACTTTTGGGACAATTTTTAGGGGTTAAAAAGTCGTCTTATACGCCGGAAAATACGGTATATATATATATAAAACGAAACCCGACTCGGCGACTTTTGAAATTGGCCGATCTGTTTCGCTCAACCCTAATTTTGATGATTGGCAGCTGTCACACACTTCTCAGCATGCGTTTCAAAAACGCAAACGCAGGAAAAAACGCATGTAAACGCGGCAAAACGCCGCTTTTTTACCGCATGCAAAAACGCATGCGTCTAAAAAACGCGTTTGCACGCGTTTACATGCGTTTTTTCACCACCTGCTTTTGTGTTAAAAACGCTGCGTTTTTAAACGCAAAAGTGAAACTAGCCTTAGTGTGTGACAGCAGCCAAATAGAAAAACCTGCTATAAGGTCTCTTTCACACGCCCTGATATTTCCGATACCGGAGATGTCAGTGTCCGTGTGTGTAATACTTGCGGCACACGTGTGGCATCTGTGTGCCGCATCAGTACCACAAGGACGGGCACCAGGGAAGAAGCGTTACAGCAAGCGCTGTTCCCGTCACCGGGTGCTGAACACGATCTGGCGATCCGCACGAGCAGGGGAGAATGATGAGAGTTACATTTAAGTGATAAAAGAGACAACAAGCGGCGGCTTATGGGACTATTACTCCCATCAGCCTACCCCTGCTGCTGCTAATAACAGTGACAGAAGGAGCGGCGGATGGGAGTATTCATCTGCCGCTCCTGCACTGTAAATAATTACGGTAATTTAAAAAAAATGGCGTGGGTTCCCCCCCATTATTGACAACCAGCCCTGCTAAAGCTCACAGCTTGGGTCTGGTATTCTCAGGTTGGTAAAGCGCCATGGATATTGACCCCCCCCAGCCTAAAAATAGCAGGCTGCAGCTGCCCCAAAAAGGCACATCTATTAGATGCGCCAAATCTGGCGCTTTTCCTGGCTCTTCCCACTTGCCCTGTAGCGGTGGCAAGTGGGGTAATATTTGTGGGGTTGATGTCACTGGTGACCTCAAGCCCACGGCTTAGTAATGGAGAAGCTTCTATAAGACACCTATCCATTACCTATTCATGACATCCATGTGTGTTATGCGTATGCACGTGTGCGGGACGTTTTATGGCCCGTGCTGACATTAAAAAATGGACATGTCAGCGTGTTTTGCCCACAGGCACGTGGTCCGTGAAAATACACTGACGTGCACAGACCCATTCACTTGGGTAGGCAGATAGCGCCCTGATCCTCCTGAGTCTCTCCACATGGCTAAGTAGCTCTGTACAGCCACATATGGGGTATTGCCACGTTCAGTAGAAATTGTGGGACAAATTTTATTGCCGTTTTTACCTACTTCTTGTGTGAAAATATAAAATCTTTGGCTAAAACAAAATTTTGGCTGTAAAAATGTAGTTATTTTGTCCTCACTGCCCAATGGTATAAAATTATGTGACACACTGATGGTGTCAATATGATCACTGCACCCCTAGATGAATTCATTGAGAGGTGTATTTTGTAAAATGGGGTCACTTACGGACTCTCCCAGGAGGTCGTGGCACCTGCAAGTGCAGCACCCCAGAGTCCTGGTTGTTGCAGTACTGTGGCTCCGCCACTATGGGGAGCTATGGTACGTCTGATTGCACTAAAGGAGTTTCTCTGACCAGGTAACACCTCACTACACTTCACACTCCGGCCACCAGGGGGGGTGGTCCTATCTAGTAGGCCACTCCTCACACTATGGTAAAACTGGGGGTTGGACAGGAAGACAGGGAGAAGTAGCTGGGAAGAGCTAGTGAGAGGACCTGTCAGGGATGGGATCCTGGCAGACTCCTCAGAACAGAACTAACCAGTGCACAACGGGAATACAGTAAAGAAGTATTGGGACCAGAAGGAGTCGTGCTGTTAGACCGAGGCAACATCCTTCTGAGGCGCAAACAGTCGGTGGCCGGAACGCCGAGCAAGTAAGAGACTTTAAGTACACTGCAAACCACGGCCGGACAGCTAATTATAGGTTGGCTGTCTCACTTAACACCTAAGCAGACAACGGAGGCAGCTGTGGGAGAGGGGCGACTCTAGGGTCCCGGAAGAACTCCAGGCCTACCCCGTCATACGGGTGCGTCCTACCATATCATCTGGGGGACGGAGAGAACGAACATCAGAGACAGACAGAAACAGTTGTGAGGACTATCCCGGGAGCTCAGCAGGGAAGAACTACAACATCCAGCGCTAGAAGGTAGACACTGATTCCCACCTGTAAAGAGAACTCCTGATGTGCCTTTGGACCGGCCGGTCTCTGACAACCCAGTTAACAGCGCTCTGGACTGAGGTCTCCAAAACCTTCAGTAAAGAGGTAAAGAGACTGCAACCTGGTGTCTTCGTTATTTACCGCGACTTGCACCCCACAACTGCACCATCATCATCACTTATTGCACCGGACGTCCCCCACTGACAGACAGGGCCACGGACCGGGTCTAGCCACCGTGACAACCCCAGGACTGAGACCCAGAGGCCCGGCTCCGGGTACCCCTCGGCCCTGCGGCGGTGTGGGGGCGCTCCAACTTGGCGTCACGAACAGGATCTACTTAAGCCTGAAGAATCAGGTCATGTGTGCCTTGGAACTGTGATTTATTGTGCTTGGACTGTACTTTATTGAAAAGACTGTGTGCTGTGCCATTTACCGCCAAAAATTCGCCATTGCCGCGCACGGAGGGAGGAGCCCTAGCTACGTGGGAGGAACCAGCCAAAAGAAGCGCGGAACGGAAAGCGCGGTAAGGCGCCAATCCCGGAAGAGGAACCCCGACCTCCAGCAGGTTAGTGGGAGGAAGGGACAGCCATGTCTGAGTCGGGAGGAGAGGAGGTGGCGGTCGCAGCCGCGGACGTAGGGGCAGCTCCGGTCCACGCAGCGGGCGAAGCCGCGGCCCTAATACCACCACCGGTTGCCGCAGAACCCGCTGTTCCCCTCAGCCAGCCAGACACTGCCGCTAACACAAAAGCCATAATGCCCTTTTCTATGCCGTACCTGCCTGGAGCGGCCTGGCTCCCACGATACTCTGGGGAGTCGCATACATTCACTGACTTTAAGGAAGGGCTCTGCAGCCTGCTCGAGTTCTATCCCCTGACAGAGCCCCAGAAGGTTCATATGATAACCAGCCAACTCTTTGGGGCGGCTCTGAGAGAATTGAAATCCTGGCCCGCTGAGGATAAAGGAACTGCACAACAGATTTTTGCCAAGCTTAAAGCCACCTTTGATACTCGCACTGCTACAGAAATTAAACTGACTTTTTATGGATGCAAACAGAGGCCACAGGATAGCTTACGGGACTATGCCCTTAATCTCCAGGAGGCTATGCGGGCCATTAAGCAGAGTGACCCCGGCAGCATGCAGGATGAGGATAAACTTCTGAAGGAGCGGTTCATTGAAGGGCTCCTGTGCAGTCACCAGCGGGGCCAATTGCACTTCCTGGCCATGCAAAATCCAGACTTGACTTTTGCGCAGTTCAAAGATAAAGCTATCCATGCATTGCAGGAGCGACAGCCCAGCTGCGCAATACCACCCAGGCGCCCCGCTCTCACATACCACCAGGAGGTGGCATCGGATACCCCAGTTGCCGCGGAGGCCGACGCCCAGAGCTTCGAGGACGACTCCCCTGCAGGACTCCGTCTTCAGATGCAGGAGCTGACCAAGAACGTTGCTGCCCTAGCCCGGACGGTGCAGTCCCTACAGGAGGCCCCCAAGAAAAAGATCCAGCTAGCCTCCGGACCAGAGGATGTTCCCTGGACGCGACAGAAGAGGACCCCACCGACCAGAGGCCGGGACAGCGATCGTTTCCATCAGGACGGACGACCCATCTGCCGCCGATGTCACCAGGTGGGCCATCTTGCAAGGTACTGTCCTTTAAACGAGCAACCCCTGGGGCAAAGGGCCAACCCCCAGGAGTAGGACGGTCAGGCCCGCAGCATTGGAGAACCAAGTATATTGGAGGACGACCAGTTCTCCCTGTAGTGATTGATGGAATCCCCTTGAATGCTTTGCTGGACACCGGTTCTAAGGTGACGACTATACCTTACGTGCTCTACAAACGGTATTGGGAGGACGCTGATATTACTCGTGGCCCTGACGATGATTTCACCATAATCGCCAGTAATGGTCAGCCGTTGCCACAAGTGGGGTATAAGGAGGTCACCATCAAAGTGGGGCGGGTGGAATTGAAAGCCCAAGGGATTGTGATTGTTGATATTGATCGTCGAGAATGTAATCCCATGATGACTCTTGGTACTAATGTTATAGAAAATTGTCTTGCAGAAGTGATTGTTTTGTTGCAACAGGTGGCAGAAACCGCTGGCCACAGTGAGCAACGTGCCCTGCAGAAGGAAATCAGAGCTCTGATGCAGAGACAGCAGGTAGAGCTGACTGGTGGTGAGATTGGTCGTGTCACTGTGAGTGATTCAAACCCCATCGCGATACCCCCCAAGAGTGAAATGTTAATATGGTGTCGAGCAGCCATAGGCCTCAGGGGTAAGGACTACCAGGCCTTGGTAGAACCCGTATATTCAGACAATAGGCCTACTGTTCTGACAGCCCGGGGGGTGGTCGACGTCCATCAGGGGAGAGTGCCCGTACGTGTCCTCAATTGTGGGGAGGAAGAGGTTCACCTCACCAAGTATACCACGCTCGCCAAATTGTTCACTGTCAATAATAATGTGATACAGACACCTGAACCCTTGGTCCCGTCAAACTTGGCGGAGAACAAAGGTTCTGCAGAGCCCTCGAAGGACTGGTGTCGGGAATTGCATGTGGGCACTGACTCTACCCCATCCCATCAAAAACAGGGGGCCTACAGGGTGGTACACGAGTACGAGCAGATATTCAGCAAACACCCCTCAGATTTTGGGCAGGTGAAAGGGATCCAACATCACATCCCCACGGGAGATCACTGACCCATAAAAGAAAGATATCGCCCTGTACCCCCAGCTCATTACCAGTGTGCCAAGGACATGTTGCGGGAAATGAAGGAGGCTGGGGTGGTGAGAGACAGCTGTAGCCCCTGGGCAGATCCGTTAGTCCTTGTTAAAAAGAAAGATGGTACAATGAGGATGTGTGTTGATTACAGGCAGTTGAATCGCATTACACATAAGGACGCATACCCACTGCCTAGGATAGAGGAGTCTCTGGCTGCCTTAAAATCTGCTAACTACTTCTCTACCTTAGATCTCACAAGTGGGTACTGGCAGGTTCCTGTAGCGGAGGCGGACAAAGAGAAGACGGCCTTCACGACGCCAATGGGTCTCTGTGAGTTCAACTACATGCCCTTCGGATTGTGCAATGCTCCCGGAACGTTCCAGAGGATGATGGAGTGCTGCCTGGGACACCTGAACTTTGAAACCGTGCTGCTATATTTGGATGATGTCATTGTCTTCTCTAAGACCTACGAAGACCACCTGAAGCACCTGGCCGAGGTGTTTGAAGCCCTATCCAACTTTGGCTTAAAGGTGAAACCGTCCAAGTGTCATCTGCTGAAACCTAAAGTGCAGTACCTGGGCCATGTGGTGAGCGCTGAAGGAGTGGCCCCAGACCCCGACAAGGTCACAGTGATTAAGGACTGGCCAAAGCCCAGTGACCTCCACGAAGTCCGGCAGTTCCTCGGGCTGGTAGGCTATTACCGGAGGTTCATTAAGGACTTCACCAAGAAGGCCGCACCCTTGCAAAACCTGTTGGTGGGCCAACCAAAGAAGACCAAGGGGAGGAACACCCCCTTTGATTGGAATGAAGAGCTGGAGGAATCCTTCACCTGTTTGAAGTCGGCACTGACGGGAGAAGAGGTACTGGCTTACCCCGAATACAACCAACCGTTTGTGCTGTACACAGATGCCAGTAATGTGGGACTAGGAGCCGTGCTGTCTCAAGTCCAGAAAGGCAAGGAAAGAGTGATCGCTTACGCCAGCAGGAAACTCCGTCCCACGGAAAGGAACCCTGACAACTACAGTTCCTTCAAACTGGAATTCCTTGCCCTTGTCTGGGCAGTGACAGAGAGGTTTAAGCACTACCTGGCCTCCGCGAAATTCACCGTCTTTACGGACAACAATCCGCTAACGCATCTGGGTACTGCCAAACTCGGGGCTTTGGAACAGCGGTGGATGGCCCGGCTGTCCAACTATGATTTCACCATCAAATATTGGGCAGGACACCAGAATGCCAATGCCGATGCTCTGTCCCGAATGCCCAATTTACCAGAAGTGGGGGAAGACCCGGAGGCACTTGAAGAGGTGGAGCTGCCTGCATTCCATCACCCCAAAGCCACCCAAAACTCTCATCAGGTGAAGAATAGGCACAAGAACCAACCGGATGCCACGCTCAATCCCCTGCCCCACCACGGATGGGCAGAAACCCAGGATAGTGACCCCGCGGTCCGTCAGGTGAAGGAGCTCTTGACGCAGGCTGGGTTGCACCCTGGCCCAGATGATCCACAAGAAACCCAACAGCTGTGGAAGGGGAGAAGCAAACTGTTTATCCATGATGGCAAGTTGTGCAGGAGGAGCATCGACCCACGTACTCATGAATTGGTGTGGCAGATAGTGGTGTCAAGGCGAGATGCGCCCATGGTTCTGGGAGCCTACCATGATGGAGCCGGACACTTCGGATGGAGGAAGCTAGAGAAGCTGCTCCGAGGGAGGTTCTATTGGATTGGCATGAAGAGAACCATTGAGAAGTGGTGTCGGGAGTGTGGTCCATGTAGTCTGCGCAGGAAGGACCGTGACAGTCAACGGGCTCCCCTGCGGCCTATCATCACCAAACGGCCGCTCGAATTGGTCGCGCTGGATCATGTGAAGCTGACACCTAGCCGGTCGGGCTATGTCTACGCCCTTACCATCGTGGACCACTACTCCAGGTTTTTGGTGGTTGTGCCTGTCAAGGATCTAACGGCTAGGACTGCCGCCAGGGCCTTCCAGCAGCACTTTTGTAGGCCCCATGGCTACCCAGAGAAAGTACTGACCGATCAGGGGCCTGCATTCGAAGCGGAAGTGTTCCAAGAATTCTGCCAGCTGTACGGGTGTAAGAAGATCAGAACCACCCCGTACCACCCTCAAACCAACGGGATGTGCGAGAAGATGAACTAGGTAGTAATCGATTTATTGAAGACCTTGCCTGTGGAGGAACGGAACCTGTGGCCGACAAAATTGCCTGACCTGGTGGATATGTACAACCACATCCCAGTAAGTTCCACCAACTGTACTCCAGCGTACCTGATGCGAGGAAGGTCTAGTCGGTTACCCGTTGATCTGGACATGGGGGTCCTAGTACCCGAAGATACCTCGCCGGAGGCAGATTGGGATACAGAAAGGCAGCGAAGATACTGCAAAGTACAGGAGTGTGTAGAGAGAAGTCTCGCCCAGGCTAGGCAGAAACAAGAAAGGGACTACAATCAACACGCTCCTGCGATTCCCCTGTCACCTGGTGAGCAAGTGCTTAAACGAAAGAGGAGGTTACACAAGCTCGATGACCAATGGGAAGCGGAACCGTATACCATCTTGCCATCCGACTTCGACAACACTAAGGTCTGTCTCATCAGCAAGGACAGAGGGGAGACCTCGACAGCGGTATCCAGGGATCACCTTAAGGTCTGCCCTGATAAGTTGAAAGAGAGGGGCACGGCCCCAGAAATCTCCCCGCCGGTGGAAAAGGAGAAAATGTTCCATACTGTCCTTGGTGACTTTCCCCAGTCCTGGACTCAGATAAACCAAGCCGTTGTGGTACCTGTCGTAATGTTTCAACAGCCGGACCCGCCAGAAACAATGGTGGTACCAGATCATCTGGCTCCACTACCTCAACAAGCCTTACCTGATGAAGCCCTGCCAACCGTTGAACCGGCAAGTCCTCCCTCTGCTATCAGTGAATCTGCTGTACCCACTGTTGATAACTGCAGCTCTGAGAGCCCCAACCTGCCAGTGCTACCCAGACTCACTAGAAGTGTAGTTAGAAGACAGCGCACTACACCAGCGGTAGCAAGCATAGCGGGCCCTGTTAGGCCAATAGCAACCCCTGCGCTGCGAAGGTCCACACGCAGCACTCAAAATCAAACCCCCCTCCGCTACAAAACTTGGAGGTATTAATAAGGGCTGCTATTTAATTGTAAATGGTTGTATATATATCTTTTTGTTACAGTTTTTTAAATGGACACTAGAGTAATGGACGGTGAATTGCTCAAAAACTTTCATAAGGGGGACCCCTTTGTTTACCCGGGGTCCCCGCTGTTTCAACCACTGAACTGAGAGTCATAAACTGTGCATGACCTAACCTTTGCAACGTTCAAGAATCCTCACCTCCCATAAAGGGAAGCATTGTTATGTTCAATTGTTATGCTATTTCAAAAATTTGTGTGTTTTCTGTTAACGTGTATTATTGTTCTTGTTTTCCCAGTCCCGGAGTACTGGATTTAACCGGGGGGGAGTGCAGCACCCCAGAGTCCTGGTTGTTGCAGTACTGTGGCTCCGCCACTATGGGGAGCTATGGTACGTCTGATTGCACTAAAGGAGTTTCTCTGACCAGGTAACACCTCACTACACTTCACACTCCGGCCACCAGGGGGGGTGGTCCTATCTAGTAGGCCACTCCTCACACTATGGTAAAACTGGGGGTTGGACAGGAAGACAGGGAGAAGTAGCTGGGAAGAGCTAGTGAGAGGACCTGTCAGGGATGGGATCCTGGCAGACTCCTCAGAACAGAACTAACCAGTGCACAACGGGAATACAGTAAAGAAGTATTGGGACCAGAAGGAGTCGTGCTGTTAGACCGAGGCACCATCCTTCTGAGGCGCAAACAGTCGGTGGCCGGAACGCCGAGCAAGTAAGAGACTTTAAGTACACTGCAAACCACGGCCGGACAGCTAATTATAGGTTGGCTGTCTCACTTAACACCTAAGCAGACAACGGAGGCAGTTGTGGGAGAGGGGCGACTCTAGGGTCCCGGAAGAACTCCAGGCCTACCCCGTCATACGGGTGCGTCCTACCATATCATCTGGGGGACGGAGAGAACGAACATCAGAGACAGACAGAAACAGTTGTGAGGACTATCCCGGGAGCTCAGCAGGGAAGAACTACAACATCCAGCGCTAGAAGGTAGACACTGATTCCCACCTGTAAAGAGAACTCCTGATGTGCCTTTGGACCGGCCGGTCTCTGACAACCCAGTTAACAGCGCTCTGGACTGAGGTCTCCAAAACCTTCAGTAAAGAGGTAAAGAGACTGCAACCTGGTGTCTTCGTTATTTACCACGACTTGCACCCCACAACTGCACCATCATCATCACTTATTGCACCGGACGTCCCCCACTGACAGACAGGGCCACGGACCGGGTCTAGCCACCGTGACAACCCCAGGACTGAGACCCAGAGGCCCGGCTCCGGGTACCCCTCGGCCCTGCGGCGGTGTGGGGGCGCTCCACAAACCATAAGCGTAAAATCTGGCGCTTCTTCCCTTCTGAACTCTGCCATTCACCCAAAGAGTGGTTTACCCCACATATGGGATATCAGCGTACTGAGGACAAATTGCACAATAACTTTTGGGTTCCAATTTCTTCTGTTACCTTTAGGAAAATAAAAAATTTGGGCGGAAAGATAATTTTTGTGAAAAAAAATATGATTTTTTATTTTTACGGCTCTATGTTATAAACGGCTGTGAAGCACTTAGGGGTTCAAAGTGCTCACCACACATCTAGATAAGTTCCTTAGGGGGTCTACTTTCCAAAATGGTGTCACTTGTGGCGGGTTTCCACTGTTTAGGCACATCAGGGGCTCTTCAAACGCGATATGGCGTCTGATCTCAATTCCAGCCAATTTTGCATTGAAAAGTCAAACGGCGCTCCTTCCCTTCTGAGCTCTGCCATGCGCCCAAACAGGGGTTTACCTGCACATGTTGGGTATCAGCGTACTCAGGATAAATTGCACAACAACTTTTGGGGTCCAATTTCTCCTGTTACTATTGGTAAAATAAAAAAAATGTTGTGAAAAAAGTTAAATGTTCATTTTTTTTTTTTTAAACATTCCAAAAATTCCTGTGAAGCACCTGAAGGGTTAATAAACATCTTGAATGTGGTTTTGAACAACTTGAGGGGTGCAGTTTTTAGAATGTTGTCACTTTTGGGTATTTTATATCATATAGACCCCTCAAAGTGACTTCAAATGTGAGGTGGTCCCTAAAAAATAATAGTGTAGTAAAAATGAGAAATCGCTGTTTAACCCCTTTCTGACCTTGGACGGGATAGTATGTCCGAGGTCAGAAGCCCCGCTTTGATGCGGGCTCCGGCGGTGAGCCCGCATCAAAGCCGGGACATGTCAGCTGTTTTAAACAGCTGACATGTGCCCGTAATAGGCACGGGCGATCTGCCCGCGCCTATTAACTAGTTAAATGCCGCTGTCAAACGCAGACAGCGGCATTTAACTACCGCTTCCGGCCGGGCGACCGGAAATGATCGCATCGCCGACCCCCGTCACATGATCGGAGGTCGGCGATGCTTCAGAATAGTAACCATAGAGGTCCTTGAGACCTCTATTGTTACTGATCCCCGGCAGCTGTGAGCGCCACCCTGTGGTCGGCGCTCACAGCACACCTGCAATTCTGCTACATCTGATGTTCGCTGCTATGTAGCAGAGCCGATCACGTTGTGCCAACTTCTAGCCTCCTATGGAGGCTATTGAAGCATGGCAAAAGTTAAAAATAAAAGTAAAAAAAATGTGAAAAAAATAAAAAAAATATAAAAGTTTAAATCACCCCCCTTTCGCCCCAATCAAAATAAATCAATAAAAAAAAATCAAACCTACACATATTTGGTATAGACGTGTTCAGAATCGCCCGATCTATCAATAAAAAAAAGCATTAACCTGATCGCTAAACGGCGTAGCAGGAAAAAAATTCGCAACACCAGAATTATGTTTTTTTGGCCGCCGCGACATTGCATTAAAATACAATAACGGGCGATCAAAAGAACGTATCTGCACCAATATGCTATCATTAAAAATGCCAGCTCGGCACGCAAATAATAAGCCCTCAACCGACCCCAGATCATGAAAAATGGAGACGCTACGAGTATCGGAAAATGGCACAATTTTTTATTATTTTTTTTTTAGCAAAGTTTGGAATTTTTTTTCACCACTTAAATAAAAAATAACCTAGACATGTTAGGTGTCTATGAACTCGTACTGACCTGAAGAATCATAATGGCTGGTCAGTTTTAGCATTTAGTGAACCTAGCAAAAAAAGCCAAGCAAAAAACAAGTGTGGGATTGCACTTTTTTTGCAATTTCACCGCACTTGGATTTTTTTTCCTGTTTTCTAGTACACGACATGGTAAAACCAATGATGTCGTTCAAAAGTACAACTCGTCCCGCAAAAAATAAGCCCTCACATGGCCAAATTGACAGAAAAATAAAAAAGTTATGGCTCTGGGAAGGAGGGGAGCGAAAAACGAATACGGAAAAACTGAAAATCCCAAGGTCATGAAGGGGTTAAATTTAACCCTTATAACTTCCTAACAAAAAAACATTTTTGTTGCAAAATAGTGCTGATGTAAAGTAGACGTGTAGGAAATGTTACTTATTTATTATGTATTTTGTGTGACATATCTCTGTGATTTAAAGGGAACCTGTCACCACGTTTTTGGAAGATGGGATAAAAATAGCGTTAAATAGGGGCAGAGGTGGGCGTTACATTAGTGTGTTTGTTATGCGTTTATTACCCACCTAAGTTGCCGAAATACCTTTGCAAAGTCTCCGTTTTCGCCTGTCAATCAGGCTGGTCTGGTCAAAAGGGCGTGTTGTCTTCTCCCAGATTTTACGTAGTTTTCCGTTGGTGGCGTAGTGGTGTGCGCATGCCCAAGGTCCCGAATCCTCTGCCAGGGGATTTAAAAGAGCGCGCTGTTCGTTATTTCATTGGTGATCGGTGGGCGCGGCCATCTTCCTTTGGCCGCGCGTGCGCAGAAGCGGCGCTCTGCTGGCCGCGGCTTCAGGAAAATGGCCGCGGGATGCCGCGCGTGCGCAGATGGAGATCGCGGCGGCCATTTTCCTGAAGCCGCGGCCAGCAGAGCGCCGCTTCTGCGCACGCGCGGCCAAAGGAAGATGGCCGCGCCCACCGATCACCAATGAAATAACGAACAGCGCGCTCTTTTAAATCCCCTGGCAGAGGATTCGGGACCTTGGGCATGCGCACACCACTACGCCACCAACGGAAAACTACGCAAAATCTGGGGGAAGACAACACGCCCTTTTGACCAGACCAGCCTGATTGACAGGCGAAAACGGAGACTTTGCAAAGGTATTTCGGCAACTTAGGTGGGTAATAAACGCATAACAAACACACTAATGTAACGCCCACCTCTGCCCCTATTTAACGCTATTTTTATCCCATCTTCCAAAAACGTGGTGACAGGTTCCCTTTAAGGGCATGAAAAATCAAAGTTTGGAAATTGCGAAATTTTCAAAATTTTTGCCAAATTTTTGCTTTTTTTCACAAATAATCGCAAGTCACATCAAAGAAATGTTACCACTATCATGAAGTACAATATGTCACGAAAAAAGAATCACAGGGATCCATGGAAGCGTTCCAGAGTTATAACCCTATAAAGGGAAAGTGGTCACAATTGTAGTAAAAATTGGCTTGGTCATTAACATGAAAAACACCCTCGGGGGGTAAAAGGGTTAAGGTAATGTTGCGGTGACGAAAAAAAAACATAATTCTGGCATTTTTACTTTTTTTCGCTACACTGTTTACCAATTGGATTAATTCGTTTTATAGCTTGATAGATTGGGCAATTCTGAATGTGGTGATACCAAATATGTGTATGTTTGATTTTTTTTTATTGTTTTATTTTTAATGGGGCGAAAGGGGGGTGATTTGAACTTAAATATTTTTTTTAAAATTTTTTAAGAAACTTTTTTTTTACTTTTGGCATGCTTCAATAGTCTCCATGGGATACTAGAAGCTGAAGTTTTCCGATCGCCTCTGCTACACAGGCAATGATCAGATCGCCTGTGTGTAGCAGAAATGCTCACTTATTATGAGTACTGACCACCGGGGGTGCTCATAGCAATCTGGCTAAGACAACCATAGAGGTCTGCTGGAGACCACTGGTTGTCATGCCAACCCATCGGTGACCCACAATCACGTGATGAGGTCGGGATTTCCGGTGCACGTCTGGTAAGTGCAAGATAAATGCCGCTGTCAATCTGTCAATTTTAACAGGTTAACAGCCGTGGGTGGATCGCGAGTCCACCGGCGGCTGTTATAGGCACATATCAGCTGTTTAAAAGGGGAAATATGTGGGCTAAGTGCTGGATCCCACATCAAAGGGAGAGACACAACATGTACATGTACATGTACGGCGCATATCGTGAAGGGGTCAAGATTCTATGTGTACTCTGCACCTCCCGTCTGTGAGAGAACTGTCCTTGAAGCCACTGTGTGTTTTCCAATAGTAGTGGACCACGAGGTGTTGCCCAACTCTTCCACACCCTCTGAAGAAGCATGGCGAAAAGCACTTGATGCGGAATCTCTCCTGCATGCTCTGAAACAGCGGCTGCATTGAATTGAGGTATATCACTCTCATATATGGGTATCTATCTTTACAATGTGACGGACATTTCTTTGGCTATAGTAGGTCACCTAAGGCTACTTTCACACTAGCGTTTTTTGCAATACGTCGCAATGCATCGTTTTGGCGAAAAAACGCATCCTGCAAAGTTGTCTGCAGGATGTGTTTTTTCCCCATTGACTAACATTAGTGCAGCGCCCCAGAGTCCTGGTCGTTGCAGTACTGTGGCTCCGCCACTAAGGGGAGCTATGGTACGTCCGATGGCACTGAAGGAGTTCATCTGACCAGGTATCACAGACACCAATACATTTCACAGCCGGGCCACCAGGGGGAGCTAAGGGTTCTATTCATTAGGCCACTCCCCACCATTGTGGGTAAACTGGGGGTCAGGCAGGAAGTTAGACAGAAAGCTGACTGGGTTGGAACCAGGCAACACCTTGTGGCAGAGGGTGTTGTGGGAGAAGATTCGGTGGGGTCCCTGTCAGGGGTGGGATCCTGACAGAGGCTTGGCAACTTGAGCGAACGTAACGGGACCGTGCCTGCTCAGCATAGCGGCGGTACCCAAGGAGGGATTGGAAGCTAGATAGATTGTGCTGAGTGAGAAACGAGATCAAAGCAACAAGGAGAATACCAGTAGGAGTCGTGCTGTAAGACCGAGGCAACATCCTACTGAGGCGCACAACCGGCGGCCGGAACGCCGAGGGAGTATTACAATATTCAGCTTCAAGCAATACTCTAAACCAACGGCAGGACAGTCAGTCTAAGGCGGGCTCTCTCACCTAAATCACCTATGCAGTCTTGGGGGGCAACTTGTGGAGAGGGGCGACTCTAGGGTCCCGGAAGAGCTCCGAGCCTACCCGTCATACGGGTGCCATCCTAACCGTAACATCAGGGAGGGACGGAGGATTAGCAGAACATCATCTAATCGAGTTGTGAGGGAACTTGAGAAACGGACACAACAGTTGTGGGGACTTTCCGTAAGTACGGCAGGGAAGGACCACAACACATAGCGCTAGCAGGAAGGCGCAGATTTCCACCTGTTAAGAGAACTCTGGAGGTGCCATTGGACCGGCCGGACTTGCGCAGCCTGGTTATCTGGATTCCGGACTGAGGACCCAGAGATCTTCAGTAAAGAGGTAAAGAGACTGCAACCTGGTGTCCTCGTTATTTACTGCACCGCACCACTACAGCATCACACCACCATCATCTACCCACATCTATTACTGTACGCCCCTCAGCAGGGTCACGGACCGGGTCTAGCCACCGTGACAACCCCAGAGCAGAGACTCGGAGGCCCGGTACCGGGTACCCCTCGGCCCTGCGGCAGTGGGGGCGCTACAACTTGGCGTCACGAACAGGATTTACTTAAGCCTGAAGAATCAGGTCATGTGTGCCTTGGAACTGTGATTTATTGTGCTTAGGACTGTACTTTATTGCAAAGACTGTGCTGTGCCACTTGCCGCCAAAATCCGCCGCCATTACAGAGCTGAGGAGAGCACAGGAGAAGAAGAGGGGCGTGGAGTGGGCGTAGGCAAGCTGGAGAGCGCGAAAGACAATGGCCTCCCAGTCTAAATATTTCTGCACTGTGAGGACGTGTCCGTCAGCAGCGGAGATCCGCCTCCTGATCCTCAATGGAGGGCAGAGATCGAGAAAACGACACCGCCCACGAAGGAGAGAGCGGGAAAAAGACCAGGAAGTGACCCACGTGGAGGACGCCATGGCCAGCAGCTCCGAACCTGACAGTGGGGTTGAAGTGGAAGTTTCCCCCAACTACCCGGATGAGCACAGCAGCCCGTTCTCCGTGGACAGCACCGAACTCCTGCGAGTCGAGATGGAGAGCTTGCTCGACCAGCTCCTTCAGCTGAACATGAAGGCCCAGGCTCCGCACTAGGCAGTGCCGGAAGAAGGTCCTCAGGCATCGGATCCTGCACCGTTACTGGAGCGACCGCTGAGATCCTCGCTGACACCGCCGGAGGAACCCGCCGCAGAGGAGGAACCTGCATCGGCTGGTGAGTCCGCCGACCCCGTCCCGCTGGCCGAGGGTTTGCTGGTGGGTCCAGTAGCAGCACCACCTCTCCCGGGAACCCATAAACTCCAACGCCTGCTACCATGGGAGGAAGCCACGGGCATGGAACACCGTATGCGAGCCCCAATCGCCCCCACTCCCCTGCTGTGTGAGGTCCACGCGGAGCGCACCGTGTGCCGCTGGGTGAACCCCGAATCCAATCTTATGGGGTTCCCCGGGGTGGAGACCCAGGAGGGAGAGATGGTGCAGGCCCTAAGCTGGGAAGAATATCAGGTCCAGCTAGAGCAGCAGTGGAAGGAAAAGGAAAAAAAGTACCAGGCCGGGCTGGAGGCCTACCATCGGAAAGACTTGGCGGTCAAGGACCGGGCCCGCAAAGACCCCACTGCTCACCAGGCCCTGCGCAGGCAGGGCATCATCACCACCTTCAAGCTCCGTGGAGGCTGGGGCTTTATCAAAGAGCCGGGTCTGTATGCGGAGGTGTTTGTGAACCGGAGGGATGTTGAGTCGCACCTCAGGGAGGGCCACCCAGGCCGGGATCTCTATCCGGGGGATGAAGTCTCATACACCAGGCACTTTGGGGAAAAAGGGTGGTTTGCCCTGAATGTCCGCAAGGAGCCAAACCCTGCGATGCCTCCGATTAGGGTGCCAGTGAAGCTAACCCCTGTAGCAAAGGTGTCCCCTTGCGGTCAGCCCGTGGTCGTTGCCAGGACCACCGAAGACACCCCCACGTGCACTATGGTCAAGACCACGACATGCAGCATTGTCACCTCCACCACCCTCGTGGCCAAGGAGGCACCTCTCTCGGTGGGTGGTGCCCGTGCTGCTGCGGAGCTGAAGACTGTGGGTACACAGACCCTCAGATGGGACGACAGACCCCCTTATGCAGTACCAGACGGCTCGCAATACCCAAAGGGGTTGCCTCCGCCGGTGCTGCCTCCTGGGTGGTTTGAGTAAATGTCTCAGTATTCTGCACATGTAAATAGTTCCTTAACTGTTTGTTCGTTTCCTGATTTTTGCTGCTAAACCCGTCCAGGGTTAACTCTTAAAGGGATCCCCTTGTTGACCCAGGATCCCTATTGTTTTGTTTGCTTTTTCCAAGTTTTGCACAAGTTTCCAGAACTGCCGCAATCATGAACAGTGCATGATACAAACTTTTTGTAAATAGTTTGCACCTTCTTAAAGGTGCTCCCTACTGGTTTTACTTAACAAGAGACTCTTTGCGAAGATACCGCACCGGAGCCTTTGCTGAGTACGGACTGGTAGCTTGAGAAGATATGCTACCTCATGGAGACTTGGTCACCTTTTAAAGAGGACGTTCACCTGTTGCACTTAAAGGGTGATATTGCTTTAAGACAAATAGTAATAATGTCTTAACAGAAGGAAATGATGATGATGTTTATATGAAGAAGTTATGTGTATTTAACAAGTTAATTGTGAGAAATGTTTAATAATGATGATAGAAACCTGGGGACAGACAGTGAACCCGTACGGGGTTAGTTAGTGAGTCCTCTTAGGAGCCATATAGAGATGGCTCATGGATCTAAAACTGAAAGTAATGTTATGTTCTATACTGTGTATAGTAGTTGAAAAGGCAGTAGGCCCGGGCTGAACGGGGCGGTCCTGTAACAGAAAGGAGAGGCAGAAGGTCTGGTGCCGTTAGGACAGGCGGTCCTGCAGATTTAAAGAAGGAGAATGAAAAGTTAAAATTGCCTTATAATGTGATTATAAGAAGGTCTTTAGTGGATTCAGAGTGTACGTCCTTAAAGGCAAAGTTAAACTATTGTTTGAACCTTTGTACTAAGTAGAATACCCGGTTGGGTAAGAAAAGTTACTTATAGCATGTTGCTATGATATTTAACCATATTTGTAACGTTCAAGTGTCCTCACCTCCCATAAAGGGAAGCTCTGTTCAAGTAGGCTTATTGTTATTGCACTCAACAAAATTGTATGTCTTTTTGCTAACCTGTATTGTTGTTTTCTTCCCAGTCCAGGAGTACTGGATTTAACCGGGGGGGAGTGCAGCGCCCCAGAGTCCTGGTCGTTGCAGTACTGTGGCTCCGCCACTAAGGGGAGCTATGGTACGTCCGATGGCACTGAAGGAGTTCATCTGACCAGGTATCACAGACACCAATACATTTCACAGCCGGGCCACCAGGGGGAGCTAAGGGTTCTATTCATTAGGCCACTCCCCACCATTGTGGGTAAACTGGGGGTCAGGCAGGAAGTTAGACAGAAAGCTGACTGGGTTGGAACCAGGCAACACCTTGTGGCAGAGGGTGTTGTGGGAGAAGATTCGGTGGGGTCCCTGTCAGGGGTGGGATCCTGACAGAGGCTTGGCAACTTGAGCGAACGTAACGGGACCGTGCCTGCTCAGCATAGCGGCGGTACCCAAGGAGGGATTGGAAGCGAGATAGATTGTGCTGAGTGAGAAACGAGATCAAAGCAACAAGGAGAATACCAGTAGGAGTCGTGCTGTAAGACCGAGGCAACATCCTACTGAGGCGCACAACCGGCGGCCGGAACGCCGAGGGAGTATTACAATATTCAGCTTCAAGCAATACTCTAAACCAACGGCAGGACAGTCAGTCTAAGGTGGGCTGTCTCACCTAAATCACCTATGCAGTCTTGGGGGGCAACTTGTGGAGAGGGGCGACTCTAGGGTCCCGGAAGAGCTCCGAGCCTACCCGTCATACGGGTGCCGTCCTAACCGTAACATCAGGGAGGGACGGAGGATTAGCAGAACATCATCTAATCGAGTTGTGAGGGAACTTGAGAAACGGACACAACAGTTGTGGGGACTTTCCGTAAGCACGGCAGGGAAGGACCACAACACATAGCGCTAGCAGGAAGGCGCAGATTTCCACCTGTTAAGAGAACTCTGGAGGTGCCATTGGACCGGCCGGACTTGAGGCAGCCTGGTTATCCGGATTCCGGACTGAGGACCCAGAGATCTTCAGTAAAGAGGTAAAGAGACTGCAACCTGGTGTCCTCGTTATTTACTGCACCGCACCACTACAGCATCACACCACCATCATCTACCCACATCTATTACTGTACGCCCCTCAGCAGGGTCACGGACCGGGTCTAGCCACCGTGACAACCCCAGAGCAGAGACTCGGAGGCCCGGTACCGGGTACCCCTCGGCCCTGCGGCAGTGGGGGCGCTACATTAGCAACGCATTGCGACTCATTGACACACGTCGCAACCGTCGTGCGGCGGTTGCATCGTGTTGTGGCGGACCGTCGGCAGCAAAAAAAGTTGCTTGCAACGTTTTTTGCTGCGTCGAGAACGTCTTTTCCGACCACCCATGCGCGGCCGGAACTCCGTCCCCTCCTCCCCGCACCTCACAATGGGGCAGCGGATGCGCTGAAAATCAGCATCCGCTGCACCCGTTGTGCAGCGCAAACAACGCTAGCGTCGGTACGTCGGCCCGACGCATTGCGACGGGCCGAGTACGACGCTAGTGTGAAAGTAGCCTAACCTCAACACACATATTAACAATTGGGATAGCGTTCTTTCCTCTTCTAAGCAAGAGCACTTTAATTATGTTAGCTGCACACCACATTGTGGTCCACTATGAATACTACACCTGAATAATTTAAAAATTGCTTTTCTCTTTAGTTGCTTTCTGAGCTGGGGATTTCTTTTTTCACTGTTCAGGCACCACAGGCTTTATTTATTCATATATATATTGGTAAGATTTCATTGTTATACCTGATTCTCGTTGCCAACAGTGATAAATGATCTTTGATATAAATGGTGATATATAGTTGAAGCACTTTAGAATCTCTCAATAAAGTGTTATTTAATGGTTTAATATAAATTGATATCCTCACTGCTACTCATATATACATTGAGAGTTTTTCCAGCCTCCCCTTTTGTCTAGCACCTATTCCTGTTTTTACTTATGTCATTATTTTAGTCATGTATAAATATAAGGTAATAACTTTTATTCAAGCTTATTTGTCACTTCTAATTTTTACACATATGTACCTAGAAGTTCGGGTCCCCATGGCAAATACCTTTGTTTATGTATCTTAGACCACATAGAAGTGCCACTCATCGGTATGAGTTTTTGTTGATTAGGGACAACTAATTTATATCTAGTGATTATTATTCTGTAGCAAACTGTGAAGCAATATGTTGTAAAGCAAGGCCCGGAACTGCGACCCAAAGGGTCTTAAAGGGAGGGACCCATGTTTGGGGATGAATGCCAGAGCACTCAGTTTAGTGGGTCAGTTTATGTCAGGAGGAACAAGTTTCCAAGATGATGTTGTCTTGTGTTATAGGGGCACGAATGGATTTAAAATAGGAGTTGGGCCACACATGGAGGAGATGTACTTCAGGGGTCACTGTTTCCTGGGTATATAGGACTATATAGGCGGTCCTAGGCCAGTCTGTTTTGCCATAATGCAACGTTTCGACCTATTGTCTTGAAAAAGACCTACAATTGGTCAAAATGTTACATTATGGCAAAATAAAGAGGTATTTTTGCTTTTTCACCCAGATTGAATGCTGTTCTTCTAGATTTTCTGTTGGAATATCAGTGTATGTATAGGGTCAGTGTAGCATCTTCTGATTTTCTTGCTATGGAAGCCCCTATGGAGAACGTCAGGGCTTTAGATCAGGAAAAAGGTCTGACCTAGCTGCAGGAGCAGCTGCGGACATCAGTGCTGGGGTTGGGGTGGTGGCTGTGGCACCAGCGCCTTCAAAACGCTCTAGGAGGCCCCGGCTTCCTGAAAGGATGAGTCCAGAGGTGATTGCAGTGGAATCAGAAGAACCCCACCTGGGACCCTTTAGCAGCTGAGGACCGCACACACCAGCCAGCTTCTCGGTGGGCTGGGAAGAATCAACACCAGTGCGCTGCACCGTTGGTGAGTAGACGCGGGGCAGCACTCACCTCTCTGCACCCTGAGCCATGACATCACTAGGTCGGGACACATCTGTGGCAACCCAGGAGTTCGGGTACCACAGTAGTGCTGTCTTCCTCACGGGGAGGATAGTGCTATGTCTGGAGACAAGTGGGATTTCCTTTGGTAGGTTTACACACACACAACACCTTCGAATTCCAGGCCAGGAGCGGGAGCTCCAAGCCCCGTTTTAGAGCAGCTTCCCTGAATAAAGATCTTGGTTTGGAGGCGGAGAGAGCTCAAGTTTGTAGCAGGAGTCTGAGTGCGAGGACAGACAGGAGTGGAGCACAGAGGAAAGAGAGAGCTCCAGGAGGACATGAGCAGGCCTCTGAAGAGTATCAGCGCAAGAATCCAGGTACCGGGAGCCCGAGGCTTTTTTGGATTATAAAACACAGAGCAGAACTGGAGGGTATTGTTCTACAAGGACTTTGCCCATAATTACCTGTGGCACAGCAGCACCTAGGAGCCTGGAGTCACTGAGAACAGACCCCAGTTCACACGGCCTGAGCTGCCTGCCATACAGGTACCTGTCCTAGGACAGCAGAACGATTAAAGACCTTGTTTAGACACTTAGTGGCAGCAGGGACTTAGAGACAGAAAGCGCAGAGTGGTAGGCTCCCACCTGACTTACCCAAGGGAACTTGCTTATCTCTGGACTGCCCGGACTTCTCTGCCTGCCCTGTGATCTGGTGCCCTGGACTGTGGATGCTGAAGTCTTCAGTAAAGGTAAAGAGACTGCAACCTTGTGTCCTCATTCTTCTCTGCACCTCTCACTATATCACTATCTACACACCGGGAGCCCTGGGGATATATTTCACTTGTAGGAAGATATACTATCTAGCTGCCCTAACATCCCCCAGTGGACCCCTAAAGCAGCGTCGGTCATCCTGACCAAATACCACAGGTGGCGTCACGAACATAAACTCTATCCCTTTAAAGACCTTTCCCTTTTACATGGGTGCCCTAGGCCACGGACCGGGTCACAGCCACCGTGACATCCCCCTGTGAATCGCAGGGCCCGGTACCGAGTGACCCCTAGCCTCGGGGCAACTTACATCTACATCACCACCGCGTGCAGCCAGGTCTTTCAGCCGCATCTCAGCACAGGAAATTCAAAAGTTTATGGACATCGATAACGTCCTAGATGGGCATAGCAGCGATGGTGGCGGAGGGAGCAGGCATACTACAGCTCCCATGGCACCTGCACCAGTAGCGGGTGGTAGGCAGGGAACTGGCACATGGGCCCCTGCACCTGTCACAGGTGGCAGGCAGGGAACCAGCACCAGGGTGCCGGCACCAGTTGCAGGTGGCAGGCAGAGAACCAGCAGGAGAACAGCAGCTGGACCAGGGCAAACCAGGGTAGGGGAAGAGCATGGCCGCAAAGGATTTGCTGGATGCAGTTGTGCAGCTGAAGAAACATGCACATCCACAGGGCATCTTAGTGACAGCACAACAGCAGCTGGAGGGTTCCAGGCTGCTGGTGACAGAGATGACAGCGAGGAAGAAGAGGGAGAGGCAACTTCTGATGAAGAGACAGGCGGAGATCATCAGGGGATGCGCATAACTGCTGTACCGAGTGGACCTCGCAGTCAGCCTGGTAAGAAACATGGTCACTGTATGGCTGGGTGTTATAGGGAGAATGTGGATGTGAGACGTCAGGTTGCAGCTGATGGTTTGGCAGTGAGGCATCAGGCTGAAGATGATGGAAATGAAGGTCGGGTGGTAGAGAGTGCCATGTCGCGGGTTACGAGGGAACTGATTGTTCCAGTTGCGATAAGCCCAGCGTCTGTATGGCAGGGCAGTGGGCCTGGGCACGCTACAGAGCCAGTACCGGATGTGGTAATGGGCTCCAGTGCTGCCCAGGCTGCGGTGGTGCCAGCAGAGAGTACTCCTGCAGCGTCGCCCTCTACAAATGTGGATATTGCATGTAAGGACAATAGAGGCAAGGAAAGGTGAATATTTGGTTTAATAATAATAATCTTTATTTTAATATAGCGCTAACATATTCCACAGCACTTTACATACACTATCACCACTGTCCCCGAAGGGGCTCACAATGTAAATTCCCTATCAGTATGTCTTTGTGGTTTGATGGGCATTGAAGGCCCATTTGAAGCAGGAGACAAAAGAAAAGATCTGGAAGGATGAGTATGAAGAGATTTTTTCATTACTGCATCTGGAGAAGTTTAATTTAGAGTAAGAAGTATGAGGAGGAATGGCAGAGGTTTTGTTTGATCCCTTAGACGTTCACCAATTGGTTGCAGGCCTTCACCCTCCTGGCCAGTGTAATTGAGGAGAAGGCCAGAGAATTGATCGGGCCTTTCTGTTACCTGGATGGGATTGGTGAAGCTTATGTCATATACGGAGGCTTAGGTTGGTTACGATATGATGAGCAATTTAGACAGAGAAAGGCGGTAAGGCCTTCTCTGTGATGGAAGCATAAGGAAATCAGTTCATGAATGCGGTTGTTTATGGTGCCGAGAGCTGGGTTATAGTCCTTTCTCGTGGTTGCTGGAGATGCCGCTAACATAGGGGGATCTTTGGCAAATACCCGAAAGGGGATATGTTGGTGTTTTAATGAAGAGAGTGTAGTGTTAGAACGTCATGCCGGTTTAAGCACAAGTGTTCCCAATGTGGGTGATCCCATAGTCATGCCAAATTTCTTCAAAAGAGGAAATGGAAAGTTTGAATAAACTGCAAGTAAGAGGGATGCCGCCGGTGAAAGTACAGGGGATGGAACCATATTTAAATAGGTATTTTGATAAGGAAGTTGCAGTTTTCTTGGGGGACGGTTTTCGTTATGGTTTCAAGATTCCCTCGGTTGTTCAGCATGTTTCTACCCTGCCCATAATTTAAAATTCGCATTAGTTCGTCCGGCTGTGATTAAGGAGAAGTGTGCATAGAAAGTGGAGTTAGGAAGGGTGGCAAGGCCATTCACAGGGTGCCCAATGCACAATTTGAGGATTTCCCCGTTAGGTCTGGTGCCAAAAAGGGAGCTCAATAAGTTCCACAAAATCCATCATTTGTCATACTAGAGAGGGTCGTCGGTGAATGACAGGATTAACCCCAATTTGGTTTCGGTGTCCTATGTTTCCTTTGACAAGGCGATTGAATAGGTCAGGTGGTTTTTCAAAGGGACCTTGTTAGCAAAGACAGATATCAAAGCAGAGTTTCATTTGTTACCAGTTCACATGGAGAGTTTTATCTTGTTAGGCTGTTGTTGGGAAGGGAAATTTCTAGCTGACTGTTGTTTGCCTATGGAATGTTCTATCTCATGCGCGCACTTTGGAAAATTTAGTTAGCTCATGGAATGGGTTGTGAAATAGGAGTCAGGCGTGGAATCGGTCATGTATTATTTGGATTACTTTCTATGTATCAGTCTGTAAGGAGGAAGACCAGGCTGCAAGTACCTGTATTGAGCCCAGTCCAGAACTGTTGAGGCTGCATCCCCTGTTTTCTGCGGGAAGGAAAAGGGGACCGGACAGGCTCCATGACCCAGGAAGAGGGGGCGTTTAGAGAGGGAACCCAGCTGGAAGCTGGGAGAGAAAGCAGGTGAAGCTATAGAGAAGCCCCCACCGTCAGCGTGCTAGCAGCAGGGCAGGCAGCACGCTCCACACCTGAACTGCTGGTACTGTGACGGACTGCAGCAGACAGACCCAGTGGTCTAGAGAGAGATCAGGTGCAGGACAGCCATCTGTGCCCCGATTTACCAGGGTATATCGGCCGGACCATGTCGGGCTCAGACATTGCCGGAGCCCACCGCAGTAATAAGGAAAGAACCGAGAGCCCTGTTCAGCTAAGCGCCGCACGCCAGCCTAAGAGCCAGGGCAGAGTTCAGGACTGTTCGCTGCTGCCCTCGTCATCGGACCGTGGTCTGCAGTATCCTGCTGGAGAAGCAGCATGCCAGTGGTTGTTGGCGCTTCAGTCTTGGCAGGAACAGGCAGCATGCAGCATAGAGAGAAAAGTGCAGCACACTGTTATGGACCTGGTGGTTAGGAGCACCCGGAATGACCTGATGAGTAAACTCAAAATCGGAACTAGCTCTGAGGAAGTGGGAACTCTGCTGACCGCAAACCCTACTCCTATCACACACACTAGAAATAGCCGTGGAGCGTACCTAACTCTCCCTAGACGCCTCTTCACAGCCTAAGAGCTAACTACACCTAAAGATAGAAATAGAAGCCTTACCTTGCCTCAGAGAAATTCCCCAAAGGTAAAGGCAGACCCCCACATATATTGACTGTGAGATAAGATGAAAGTCACAAACACAGGAATGAAACAGGTTTTAGAAAAGGAGGCCAGATTTCACTAAATAGTCAGAGGATAGAAAAGGGAACTATGCGGTCAGCACAAAAGACTACAAAAAACCACACAGAGTAAGCAAAAAGACTCCCCACACCGACTCATGGTGTGGAGGTGCCACTCTGCACCCCCAGAACTTCCAGCTAGCAAGGGAATATCAGATAGCAAGCTGGACTAGAAATTAGCAGTACTAAGAAATATATTCAGGAAGCAGTAACAACAAATGAACTAGCAAAGACTTAGCTTCTGCTGGAGTAGACAGGTCCTCAGAGAAGTCCAAGAGAGATCTGAACCAATACTGAAACATTGACAGCTGGCATGAAGTAACGATCTGAGTGGAGTTAAATAGGGAAGCCAGCATAGCAATAACGAGAGCAGCTGATAAAGCCAACCTCAGTGACCAGCAGTTCCGCTCGAAGCCACCAGAGGGAGTCCAAGAGCAGAACTAACCAAAGTACCATTCATGACCACAGGAGGGAGTCCGAGAACGGAATTCACAACAGTACCCCCCCCTTGAGGAGGGGTCACCGAACCCTCACCAGGGCCCCCAGGCCGATCAGGACGAGCCAAATGAAAGGCACGAACTAAATCAGCAGCATGGACATCGGAGGCAACAACCCAGGAATTATCCTCCTGACCATAGCCCTTCCACTTAACCAGGTACTGAAGCTTCCGTCTCGAAATACGAGAATCCAAAATTTTTTCCACCACATACTCCAACTCCCCCTCAACCAACACCGGAGCAGGAGGATTAACGGAGGGAACCATAGGCGCCACGTACCTCCGCAACAACGACCTATGGAACACATTATGGATGGCAAAAGAAGCTGGAAGGACCAAACGAAATGACACAGGGTTGAGAATTTCAGAAATCTTATAAGGACCAATGAAACGAGGCTTAAACTTAGGAGAAGAAACCTTCATAGGAACATAACGAGAAGACAACCAAACCAAATCCCCAACACGAAGTCGGGGACCAACACAACGACGGCGGTTAGCGAAACGTTGAGCCTTCTCCTGGGACAACGTCAGATTGTCCACTACGTGAGTCCAAATTTGCTGCAACCTGTCCACCACAGAATCCACACCAGGACAGTCAGAAGGCTCAACTTGCCCCGAAGAAAAACGAGGATGAAAACCAGAATTGCAAAAAAAAGGCAAAACCAAAGTAGCCGAACTAGCCCGATTATTAAGGGCGAACTCAGCCGATGGCAAGAAGGTCACCCAATCATCCTGATCAGCAGAAACAAAGCATCTCAGATAGGTTTCCAAAGTCTGGTTGGTTCGTTCGGTTTGGCCATTTGTTTGAGGATGGAAAGCCGAAGAAAAAGACAAATCAATGCCCATCTTAGCACAAAAGGACCGCCAAAGCCTAGAGACAAACTGGGAACCTTTGTCCGACACAATGTTCTCCGGAATGCCATGCAAATGAACCACATGTTGAAAAAATAATGGCACCAAATCAGAGGAGGAAGGTAATTTAGGCAAGGGTACCAAATGGACCATCTTAGAAAAGCGATCACAAACCACCCAGATGACAGACATCCTTTGAGAGACAGGAAGATCTGAAATAAAATCCATGGAAACATGCGTCCAAGGCCTTTTCGGGACTGGCAAGGGCAAAAGCAACCCACTGGCACGAGAACAGCAGGGCTTAGCCCGAGCACAAGTCCCACAGGACTGCACAAAAGAACGCACATCCCGTGACAAGGAAGGCCACCAAAAGGACCTAGCCACCAAATCTCTGGTACCAAAAATCCCAGGATGACCAGCCAACACCGAGCAATGAACCTCAGAAATAACTCTGCTAGTCCATCTATCAGGGACAAACAGTTTCTCCGCTGGACTACGGTCAGGTCTATCAGCCTGAAAATCCTGCAGCACCCGCCGCAAATCAGGGGAGATGGCAGACAGAATTACCCCCTCTTTGAGAATACCACCCGGCTCAGGGACTCCCGGAGAATCAGGCACAAAACTCCTAGAAAGGGCGTCCGCCTTCACATTCTTAGAACCTGGAAGGTATGAGACCACAAAATCGAAACGGGAGAAAAACAGCGACCATCGAGCCTGTCTAGAATTCAACCGCTTGGCAGACTCGAGATAAGTCAAATTTTTGTGATCCGTCAAGACCACCACGCGGTGCTTGGCTCCCTCAAGCCAATGTCGCCACTCCTCGAATGCCCACTTCATAGCTAGCAGCTCCCGATTGCCAACATCATAATTACGCTCAGCAGGTGAAACCTTTCTAGAAAAGAAGGCACATGGCTTCATCACAGAGCCATCAGAACTTCTTTGAGACAAAACAGCCCCTGCTCCAATCTCAGAAGCATCCACCTCGACCTGAAAAGGGAGTGAAACATCTGGCTGACGCAACACAGGGGCCGAAGAAAAACGACGTTTCAGCTCCTGAAAAGCCTCAACGGCCGCAGAGGACCAATTCACCACATCAGCACCTTTCTTTGTCAAATCAGTCAAAGGTTTAACCACACTAGAAAAATTAGCGATGAAGCGACGGTAAAAATTAGCAAAGCCCAGGAATTTCTGGAGGCTCTTCACAGATATAGGTTGAGTCCAATCATAAATGGCCTGAACTTTAACAGGATCCATCTCGATAGTAGAAGGGGAAAAAATGAAGCCCAAAAAGGAAACCTTCTGAACTCCGAAGAGACATTTAGACCCCTTCACAAACAAGGAATTAGCACTAAGGACCTGGAATACCATTCTGACCTGTTTCACATGAGACTCCCAATCATCCGAAAAGACCAAAATATCATCCAAATATACAAACATGAATCTATCCAGATACTTTCGGAAGATGTCATGCATAAAGGACTGAAACACAGATGGAGCATTTGAAAGCCCGAATGGCATTACCAGGTACTCAAAATGGCCCTCGGGCGTATTAAATGCTGTTTTCCATTCATCGCCCTGTTTAATACGCACAAGGTTATACGCCCCTCGAAGATCTATCTTTGTGAACCAACTAGCCCCCTTAATCCGAGCAAACAAATCAGACAGCAGAGGCAAAGGGTACTGAAATTTGACCGTGATTTTATTGAGAAGGCGGTAATCTATACAGGGTCTCGGAGAACCATCCTTCTTGGCCACAAAAAAGAACCCTGCTCCCAACGGTGATGAAGACGGGCGAATATGCCCTTTCTCCAAGGACTCCTTTATATAACTCCGCATAGCAGCGTACTCTGGCACAGATAAATTGAAAAGTCGGCCCTTAGGAAACTTACTACCAGGAATCAAATTTATAGCACAATCACAATCCCTATGAGGGGGTAGGACACTGGATTTGGGCTCATCAAATACATCCTGGTAATCCGACAGAAACTCAGGGACTTCAGAAGGAGTGGAAGCAGAAATTGACACCAACTGAACATCACCATGTACCCCTTGACAACCCCAACTAGACACAGACATTGATTTCCAATCCAATACTGGATTATGAACCTGTAGCCATGGCAAACCCAACACGACCACATCATGCAAATTATGCAACACCAAAAAGCGAATATCTTCCTGATGTGCAGGAGCCATGCACATGGTCAACTGAGTCCAGTACTGAGGTTTATTCTTGGCCAACGGCGTGGCATCAATTCCCCTTAATGGAATAGGATACTGCAAAGGCTCCAAGAAAAAACCACAGCGCCTGGCAAACTCCAAGTCCATCAAATTCAGGGCAGCGCCTGAATCCACAAATGCCATAACCGAGTAGGATGACCAAGAGCAAATCAGAGTAACAGACAAAAGAAATTTAGGCTGTACAGTACCAATGGTGACAGACCTAGCGAACCGCTTAGTGCGCTTAGGACAATCAGAGATAGCATGAGTGGGGTCACCACAGTAAAAACACAGCCCATTCTGACGTCTGTGTTCTTGCCGTTCAGTTCTGGTCAAAGTTCTATCACATTGCATAAGTTCAGGCCTCTGCTCAGAGGACACCGCCAAACGGTGCACAATTTTGCGCTCGCGCAAACGCCGATCAATTTGGATGGCCAAGGACATTGATTCATTCAGACCAGCAGGCGTGGGGAATCCCACCATAACATCCTTAAGGGCTTCAGAAAGACCCTTTCTAAAAATTGTTGCCAGGGCACACTCATTCCATTGAGTAAGCACAGACCATTTTCTAAACTTCTGACAATATATCTCCGCTTCATCCTGACCCTGACACAAAGCTAGCAAGATTTTCTCTGCCTGATCCACTGAATTCGGTTCGTCATAAAGCAATCCAAGCGCCAGAAAAAACGCATCTACATTAAGCAATGCAGGATCTCCTGGCGCAAGGGAGAATGCCCAGTCTTGAGGGTCGCCACGCAACAAAGAAATAATAATTTTTACTTGCTGAATGGGGTCACCAGAGGAGCGGGGTTTCAAAGCAAGAAACAGTTTACAATTATTTTTGAAATTCAGAAACTTAGATCTATCCCCAGAAAACAAATCAGGAATTGGAATTCTAGGCTCTAACATCGGATTCTGAACTACATAATCTTGAATACTTTGTACTCTAGCAGTGAGATGATCCACACAAGAGGACAGACCTTGAATATCCATATCTACACCTGAGTCCTGAACCACCCAGAGGTTAAGGGGAAAAGAGAGACAAAAGACACTGCAAAGAAAAAAAAATGGGTTCAGAACTTCTCTTATCCCTCTTTTGAGATGCATTAACACTTTAGGGCCAGCTGTACTGTTATGGACCTGGTGGTTAGGAGCACTCGGAATGACCTGATGAGTAAACTCAAAATCGGAACTAGCTCTGGGGAAGTGGGAACTCTGCTGACCACAAACCCTACTCCTATCACACACACTAGAAATAGCCGTGGAGCGTACCTAACTCTCCCTAGACGCCTCTTCACAGCCTAAGAGCTAACTACACCTAAAGATAGAAATAGAAGCCTTACCTTGCCTCAGAGAAATTCCCCAAAGGTAAAGGCAGACCCCCACATATATTGACTGTGAGTTAAGATGAAAGTCACAAACACAGGAATGAAACAGGTTTTAGCAAAGGCGGCCAGATTTCACTAAATAGTCAGAGGATAGAAAAGGGAACTATGCGGTCAGCACAAAAGACTACAAAAAACCACGCAGAGTAAGCAAAAAGAATCCCCACACCGACTCACGGTGTGGAGGTGCCACTCTGCACCCCCAGAACTTCCAGCTAGCAAGGGAATATCAGATAGCAAGCTGGACTAGAAATTAGCAGTACTAAGAAATATATTCAGGAAGCAGTAACAACAAATGAACTAGCAAAGACTTAGCTTCTGCTGGAGTAGACAGGTCCTCAGAGAAGTCCAAGAGAGATCTGAACCAATACTGAAACATTGACAGCTGGCATGAAGTAACGATCTGAGTGGAGTTAAATAGGGAAGCCAGCATAGCAATAACGAGAGCAGCTGATAAAGCCAACCTCAGTGACCAGCAGTTCCGCTCGAAGCCACCAGAGGGAGTCCAAGAGCAGAACTAACCAAAGTACCATTCATGACCACAGGAGGGAGTCCGAGAACGGAATTCACAACAGCACGCCCAGTAGCTGTCAGAGATCGAAGTGCCGTGTGCTTCGTGACCGTGAGTACAGCGCATGTGCTGCAAAGAGAGAACCGAGTACTGGATAGACTTTTGTAACCCACCTTACCAGCATATACTTTCCCGCCCATGGGAGACCCTGATTGTGCTGTTGCTTTGTTTGCTCCGGCCGCATATGTTCATGGACTAGGGGCTCAGTGGAAGGTACCAGACACCGACCACTGCCGCCAGAAGATGGACCATTGTTTGCAGGACCCCAATTGAACAGCACCGCGCCAAGCGTTGTTGGCGTCATCGCCTGCTTCGTAAATGCCGGCCTGGAAGATGACTGACAGGCTAAGTTGATCTAACAAGAACTGCCACTATCTTTATCCCTTGTTTTCATTCACTCTGCACACCTTTTTGCATCTGAACTGTTTTTGTTCTCCCTTTAACTGTTTGCCTCCCAGCATGGAGTATTCCCCTGTTAAGTAAACTTGTTAACCCTTGCTCTGCCTCCTGTCCGTCACTGCATCCTGAACACCTGCTTACAGGTTCACCGCAGTCTCCACTTTGTGCTGTACTGCTGCAAACAGTGGAGCAGGTCACCAGGAATTTCCGCATTCCTCCGGCTTTGGAAAAAACAGTTGGCCCAAAATCTGTTTTAATTTTTTTAGGAATTGAGTTGGACTCATGCTGATGGAGTCCCGTCTTCCAAGGGATAAGCTGGATGATTTGCCGAGTTGTATTCTGCAGGCTATTAGGTCTAAGAAAATCTGCCTGCATCAGTTACAATCATTGTTAGGCAAATTGAACTTTGCATGTAGGGTTTTACCGATGGGATGGATTTTTTCTAGAAGATTGGCATGGGCGACTGCTTCAGTTACCCGCCCAATGCATTTTATCCACTTAAATGTGTGCCAAAAAGTTGATTTGCGCTTGTGAGAGCAATTTTTGGTAAATTACAATGGTCGTTTGGTGTGGTTGGACAAGGTGATCTCCAACGTTGACTTGGAATTGGTAACAGATGCGGCAGGTTCACGTTGTTTTGGAGCATATTTTGGAGGAAAATGATGCACGGGAGAATAGCCTGAGGCTTGGAGACTGAATGGGTTATCTAGAAATGTGACCGTGTTGGAATTGTTTCCTGTAGGGGTAGCAGTCAAGATTTGGGGACAATGTCTGAGAAATAAGAAGGTGAGGTTTCTATGTGATAACATGGCGATTATTAACAATCTGTCATCTCAATTGACCCCCATGGTGAGCCTGATTCAGCATTTGGGATTGTGCTGTCTGGAGCTGATTGTGTGGTTGCTTGCGGTTCATGTGCCTGAGATCACTAATTCCATTGCGGACGCACTCTCTTTTTTAAGTGGGAGTAGTTCTGAGAGCTGGCACCTGGCGTGATTCAGCACGGAGCCTCCTGGCCTTGGGAACTATTGGATCTGGTCTTGGATCAGCAGTGAGATTAGTCACCGAGTTGGTGTCTCCTGACACATGGGCTAAGTATTCAGTAGTGTAGGAATTTTGGCAGCGTTTGGAGGTGGAGAATGGTTTATGTCAGTCAGATGAAGAGAGAGTGGGTTTGTTGTTGCATATGATATGTCAGGCGCGCGAGGACAGGATATCGTTGTCGGTGTTGAATGGTCGCATGTCTGCCTTAGCATTTTTGTTTAAATTGACCATGAAGAAGGATGCTACTAAGGATTTTATAGTCAGGCAGGGACTTAAGGGTTAAGGAAAAGGCCGAGTGGTCTGGGACTGGAGGAAGCCGATCTCTTTTGAGTTATTAAGGAAACTTATCGCCATCCTGGTGGGGGCTTGTTCTTCGCAATACAAAGTTGTATTGTTTTGTTTAGCTTTTACATTAGCTTTTTGGGGGGGCTTTCAGACTTAGTGAGTTAGTAAGTAACAGCGGGCATAGTCAGGGCAGACTACAATATGGAGATGTTTTTGCAGAGGAGGGGGCACTTTGTGGTTTATTGAGAAAATCCAAGACAGATTGCAGCAGGGTAGAGGCCGGGTAATTCAATTGAGTGCGGTAGAAGGCCTTAATGAATGCCCAGTGAAGTGCATGAGGGAATTTTTGTGAATGAGAGAGACTAATCCGAGGTCTTTATTGGTACACGAGAACGGCTTAGCATTTTTGTGATTCCAGTTTATGGCTATTTTCAAGAGCTGTCTGACGTATAATGGGGTAGACGTGTCGCATTATGGGTCACATTCATTCAGAATACAGGTGGCCACTGAGACATCTAGATGGGGTTTACCTCTGGACATGGTAAAGAGAATTGGACGATGGGAGTCAGAGCGATTCCATTTGTATGTGCATCCAATTATGTTATAAAAAAAATATGCAGAGTTTATTTTGGGATGGTACTGTTGGCAGCAATTTGTATTCATCCTTCTTCTTTTCCAGATTGCCCACTGCTGGCTTGGATTCTTGGCCTCTCTTTTGTGCTTTGAGGAGCACTAATGGCTGATGTCAGGCTTGATGACCATCAGCTCCGACTCCATGGAGAAGAAGCGATGGTTCGGTGGATTGGTGTCAGTGGGATGCTAAGGACTAGACTTATGCCCGAGTTTTACTTTCATGCCAGTTTGGACATTGGGAACAACTTGGACGTTCGGACCTCTAGAGATTTGATCCAGGACATCACATTTGACTGCGTACACATGATGTCTTCCCACCCGCATCTAGTGTTAGTTTTGTCGGACATTGTCGCCCAACTGACATAGAAACATGGCCGCTCCACTGAGCGTTTGAATAAAGCTTGGGCAAAGGTCAATAAAGAGATATCCCATTTTCTTACTAGCAATGGGGCCATTGTATTTAAGGCATCAGGATTTAGAGGTTCCTTCCAGGGACATTTGCGTCGGAATGGGGTACATAGGTATCGATATATAGGCTCTAGATTTAAGAGTGGGCCTGGAAAAGGCTGTTCGGGTGTGGAGGGTCATGCACTCATGAGGTGGTCACTCATGCATGTTGTGGCAGGATCGGGTCTTTGGAAAGCTAAGGTGGTATGGTAAAGGGGAGGGGGAGATGCTATTTTGGGAGGGTCAGCTCCCTCCTTTGCCTGATGTTAAGCAATATTCAGGACCCCTACTGGGCAAAGATCTCAAAGGGAAATGGATAGGGCACCATTCGGCAGGAGAGCCCCCGAATTGGCGTGTTTGCGGTTGGGGGCAATAGAGGAGTACCTGGTGGTGACTGCTTTTCAATGTAGTTGCTGCCAAAGACCCTTTCTTAGATTCATAATTTATATGTTAATTTATATGTTAATTTAGTATGTTAAGGTTGTTTAATAAAGGCAGCTTTGGCCATTTTATCCAAGTCACCATGTCTATCTTTATTGTGAGAAAAATGGGTAAGTGGAGTTAACTGGAAAGGGATGTGGAGGGTATAGGGGTGGGGTATTCGGGCAAAGGCCAGACATTCTGCAGTCATGATAATTTACACTCAGGATGACCATTTTCCTGCCAATTAGTGCCATTAGTGGCAAAAGTGCCATTGTTTCATGTCCCACCAAATAAACCACACTGAATCTGGCCAAGTTAATGTATCCCCTTACAGCGCTTAACTTTCCCACTGTAAACTCCACTGCAAGACTGCTAGAATGAGCCTCATTACCTGGTCCAGAGACGCCATGGACAAATCCCAGCATGCTCTCCTGCTCCAAGTCACTGATCCGCGGCAGCTTGGAAAAGTCCATTGTTGTGGAGCTGTAATAGAAATATCAGTTAACTTCGCAAAGCGCCCATATCCATATGACAAGAGCTCAGTATTTTGATACATCTACATAGTGCACAGCACTTATATGTCTACCCAGTGCACAGTACTGATACCTATACACATTGCACAGTTTCGATAGCTCTACCCAGTGCACAGTACTGATATCCCTACAGAGTGCACAGTACCATACCTCCCAACTTAGCCAAGAAGGCGAAGAGGGACAAAGGTAGCAGCGTGCTCAGCGCACCGCGGCAAATTTTAGTCCGCGCCCCTGACCACACCCATTTCACAACTAGTTACACCCATATCCACGCCCCAACCAAACGCATTTAGCATTGCTGATCACACTTTCATAAAAAATAATTATAAACAGAAAAAAATATGGCCACACAGTGCTCCATACTGTATAATGGCCACACATGATGCTCAATACTGTATAATGGCCACAGATGATGCTCAATACTGTATCATGGCCACAGAGTGCTCCATACTGTATAATGGTCACATAGTGCTCCATACTGTATAATGTCCCCACATGATGCTCCATACTGTATAATGACCACACAGTGCTCCATACTGCATAATGGCCACACATGATGCTCCATACTGTATAATGGCCAAACATGATGCACCATACGGTATAATGGCCACACATGCTTCATACTGTATAATGGTCACACATGATTCTCCATACTGTATAATGGCCTCACATGATGTTCAATACTGTATAATGGCCACACATGATGCTCCATACTGTATACTGTCCCCACATGATGCTCCATACTGTATACTGTCCCCACATGATGCTCCATACTGTATAATGGCCCCACATGATGCTTAATACTGTATAATGGCCACACATGATGCTCAATACTATACAATGGCCACACAGTGCTCCATACTGTATAATGGCTACACATGGTGCTCAATACTGTGTAATAGCCACACAGTGCTCCATACTCTATAATGGCCCCACATGATGATGCATACAGTATAATAGCCCCACATGATGCTCCATACTGTATAATGGCCACACATGATGCTTCATACTGTATAATGGCCCCACATGATTCTCCATACTGTATAATGGTGTTGAATACTGTATAATGACCACACATGATGCTCCATACTGTATACTGGCCCCACATGATGCTCCATACTGTATAATGGCCCCACATGATGCTTAATACTGTATAATAGCCACACATGATGCTCAATACTGTACAATGGCCACACAGTGCTCCATACCGTATAATGGCTACACATGGTGCTCAATACTGTGTAATAGCCATACAGTGCTCCATACTCTATAATGGCCCCACATGATGCTGCATACAGTATAATATCCCCACATGATGATCCATACTGTATAATGGCCACACATGATGCTCCATATTGTATAATGGCCACACATGATGCTCCATACTGTATAATGGCCACACAGTGCTCCACATACTGTATAATGGCCACACATGATTCTCAATACTGTAGAATGGCCACACATGATGCTACATACTGTATAATAGCCACACAGTGCTCCATACCGTATAATAGCCACACAGTGCTCCATACTGTATAATGGCCCCATATGATGCTCAATACTGTATAATTGCCACACATGACGCTCAATACTGTATAATAGCCACACAGTGCTCCATACTGTATAATGGCCCCACATGATGCTCAATGCTGTATAATGGCCACACATGATGCTCAATACTGTAGAATGGCCACACATGATGCTCCATGCTGTATAATGGACACACAGTGCTCCATACTGTATAATGGCCCCACATGATGCTCCATACTGTATAATGTCCCCACATGATGCTCCATACTGTATAATGGCCACAGTGCTCCATACTGTATAATGGCCACACATGATGTTCCGTACTGTATAATGAACTCACAGTGCTCCATACTGTATAATGGCCTCATATGATGTTTAATACTGTAGAATGGCCACACATGATGGTCCATACTGTATAATGGACACACAGTGCTCCATACTGTATAATGGCCCCACATGATGCTCCATACTGTAAAATGGCCCCACATGATGCTGCGTACAATATAATGGCCCCACGTGATGCTCCATACTTTATAATGGCCACCCATGATGCTCCATACTGTATAATGGCCCCACATGATGCTCAATACTATATAATGGCCACACAGTTCTCCATACTGTATAATGGCCCCACATGATGCTCCATACTGTATAATAGCCACACAGTTCTCCATACTGTATAATGACCACACATGACGATGCTAGTGTACAGTCGGGGCTGTAGATGTGTCCCAGCAGCTCTGCTTACAATGCAGGCAAAGATTTCACCACCTCACAGATCCTGCACATTGCAATGTAGCCAAGCTCTGCGAACTCTGCATGCACTCGGACAACACCACTATCTACTGGCTCCACTCCATAACTGCTGTAGTATATAAAAGATACATATATATATATACGTGCCTATGACTAACAGGCTGCAGTGGATTGCTCTGGCTAACAGGCTACAGTGGATTCCTCTGGCTAACAGGCTGCAGTGGATTGCTCTGGCTAACAGGCTGCATAGGATTGCTCTGGCTAACAGGCTGCATCGGATTGCTCTGGCTAACAAGCTGCAGTGGATTGCTCTGGCTAACAGGCTGCAGCGGATTGCTCTGGCTAACAGGCTGCACTGGATTGCTCTGGCTAACAGGCTACAGCGGATTGCTCTGGCTAACAGGCTGCACTAGATTGCTTTGGCTAATAGGCTGCAGCGGATTGCTCTAACACCACACAGTAACCATGACAGACACACACACCTCAGAATGTCCTCTCTCTCCCTCTCTGAACCACCAGGGAAGATTCGGAGTGGCATGGCCTAATCAAGAGGGGCTTGTCGGCTGCTTCTCCTGCTGGCTGTGCGGGAGAAGCAGAGTCTGTGCGGAACTGCGGGGCACAGCCTCAAAATCGGGACAGTCCCGCAGTATGAGGGATGGTGGGGAGCTGTGCAGTACTGATACCTCTACACAATACTGATACATCTACACAGTGCACAGTACTGATATCATTAGACAGTGTACAGTTATGATATCTCTACACAGTGCACAGTACTGATACCCCTACATAGTGCACAATACTGATACCTCTACACAGTTCACAGTATTAATATCTCTACACAGTGCACAGTACTGATATCATTAGACAGTGTACAATTATGATACCTCTACACAGTGCACAGTACTGATACCTCTACACCATGCACAGTATTGATATCTCTATATAGTGCTCAGTACTGATACCTCTACACAGTGCACAGTTCTGATATCTGTACACAGTGCACATCACTAATACCTCTACACAGTGCAGAGTACTGATACCTCTACACCAGGGTTGGGGAACCTCAGGCCCCAGGGCCATTTATGGCCCTTGATGACCTTTTATCAGGCCCCCGAGCAGATTCTCAGGGACCACATTTTTGTGCAGGGAGTAGTGATGAGCGAGTATGCTCGTTACTCGGGTTTCCCCGAGCATGCTCAGGTGGTCTCCGAGTACTTTGGTATGCTCCGAGATTTGGTTTTCATTGCCGCAGCTGCATGATTTGCGGCTGCTAGACAGGCTGAATACATGTGGGAATTCACTTACAAACAGGCAACCCCCACGTGTTCAGGCTCTCTAGCAGTCAGAAATCATGCAGCTGCGGCGACGAAAGCTAAATCTCCGAGCACGCCAAAATGCTCGGAGACAGGTACGGACTGGGGCCAAAATTCAGCCCTGGCATTTAAAGTCACACAGGCCTGTGCTGTCCCCAAGCACCAGATGGGATATATTACTAATAATATTACCCTGGATGGAGAAAAGCAAGGTTTACTACAAGACCAATATTTCTAATGATACCCGTGGCCTAAGTGATGGAGTCAGCGAATTTGTACTCTGTCACAACTCTTAACAGTATGGATGTCTTGAGAACACCAATTCTGTTAACAACGTAACAAACAAGGTAGCCCATGACCAGACAGGTCCTTCTGGCATTTGCCAGAATTGCCAGATGGCCAGTCCGGCCCTGCTCGGAGACCATCCGAGCGTGCTCGGGGAAAACCGAGTAATGAGTCTACTTGCTCATCACTAGCAGGGAGGTGTATTTTGATTACAACCAGCTCATTAATTTTTTCTTGCTCTGTTAGCACACACACGCAGTGTTCACTACAGAACACTGAAGGGCCTGCAATGAAAGATCACGTCCTGAAACCAGTGCCAGAGTCAGGATGTACTTTGTGGGCAGAGTTTGTACGGCCCCCGAAGGATGGTATAAATATCCAAATGGCCCTTGGCAGAAAAAAAGATTCCCCTCCCCTGCTCTACAGTGTGCACAATACTGATACCTCTACACAGTACGCAGTACTGATATCTCTAAACAGTGCACAGTACTGATACCTCTACACAATGCACAATACTGATATCTCTGCACAGTGCACAGCACTGATATCTCTACACAGTGCACAGCACTAATACCTCTACACAGTGCACAGTACTGATACCTCTACACAATGCAGAGCACTGGTATCGCTACACAGTGCACAGCACTGATACCTCTACACAATGCACAGTACTGATACCTCTACACAGTGCACAGCACTGATACCTCTACACAATGCACAGCACTAATACCTCTACACAGTGCACAGTACTGATACCTCTACACAATGCAGAGCACTGGTATCTCTACACAGTGCACAGCACTGATACCTCTACACAATGCACAGTACTGATACCTCTACACAGTGCACAGCACTGATACCTCTACACAGTGCACAGCACTGATACCTCTACACAGTGCACAGTACTGATACCTCTACACAGTGCACAGCACTGATATCTGTACACAGTGCACAGTACTAATACCTCTTCACAATGCACAGTACTGATAACTCTACACAATGCACAGTACTGATAACTCTACACAATGCACAGTACTGATACTTCTACACAGTGCACAGCACTGATACCTCTACATAATGCACAGTACTGATACCTCTTCACAATGCACAGTACTGATACCTCTACACAATGCACAGTACTGATACCTCTACACAATGCACAGTACTGATACCTCTACACAATGCACAGTACTGATACTTCTACACAGTGCACAGTACTGATACCTCTACATAATGCACAGTACTGATATCTGTACACAGTGCACAGCACTGATGCCTCTACACAGTGCACAGTACTGATACCTCTACACAGTGCACAGTACTGATACCTCTACACAGTGCATAGCACTGATACCTCTACACAATGCACAGTACTGATACCTCTACACAATGCACAGCACTGATACCTCTACACAGTGCACAGTACTGATACCTCTACCCAGTGCACAGTACTGATACCTCTACACAATGCACAGCACTGATACCTCTACACAGTGCACAGCACTGATACCTCTTCACAGTGCACAGTACTGATACCTCTACACAGTGCACAATACTGATACCTCTACACAGTGCACAGCACTGATACCTCTACACAATGCATAGTGCTGATACCTCTACACAATGCACAGTACTGATATCTGTACACAGTGTACAGTACTGATACCTCTACACAGTACACAGCACTGATACCTCTACACAATGCACAGTACTGATATCTGTACACAGAGCACAGCACTGATACCTCTACACAGTGCACAGCACCGATACCTCTACACAATACCTCTACACAAAGGGGAGGGAATTATGAATAGTTCTTAATTTCAGATAAATTTGCAACAAACACTTTAGGCCTCTGCTAAGAAGCAAAAGATCAAGAGAAATTTCACATTTCAGCAGACAACAATAAGTGACCTTCAAGTCACCAGAATAATGTCTTCTCCAGTAGATGGCCGTTATGTGTCTGCTGAGCTCGAACCTGAACCCAAGGGGCAATCTGTAGTTACAGGTGTCGACCTGCTGCAAGGAGGAGCCAGAAAAGATTGCCAATTAGATGTGCCACACTGTGAGACTCCGACCTAAAACACTGAACACTGCCAGAAATTCACAGGGAGCTGGACTAAAGTATTTGTGGAGGGTGTGAATATTTATGCAACCACATTATGTTACTACTTTGAAATCTTTTCTGGTGGAAAAAGAAACTTTTTTTCTCATTAATGTACACTCTGCACCCCATCTTGTCTGAAAAAAACAAATGTAGTAATTTTCGCAAATGCAATAAAAAAGAAAACCTGAAATATCACATGGTCATAAGTATTCAGACCCTTTGCTCAGTATTGAGTAGAAGCACCCTTTTGAGCTAGTACAGCCATGAGTCTTGTTGGGAATGATGCAACAAGTTTTTCACACCTGGATTCGGGGATCCTCTGCCATTCTTCCTTGCAGATCCTCTCCAGTTCCATCAGGTTGGATGGTGAACGTTGGTGGACAGACATTTTCAGGTCTCTCCAGAGATGCTCCATTGGGTTTAGGTCAGAGTTCTGGTTGGGCCAGTCAAGAATGGTCACAGAGTTGTTCTAGATCCACTCCTTTGTGATTTTAACTGTGTGTTTAGAGTCATTGTCTTGTTGGTAGGTGAACCTTCGGCCAAGTCTGAGGTCCAGAGTAGTGATGAGCGAGTATACTCGTTGCTCTGGTTTTCCCGAGCAACCTCGGGTGATCTCCGAATATTTGTTAGTGCTCGGAGATTTAGTTTTCATTGCCTCAGCTGCATGATTTACAGCTGATAGACAGCTTGAATACATATAGGGATTCCCTAGCAACCAGGAAACCCCATATGTACTCAGGCTGGCTAGCAGCCATAAATCATGCAGTTGCGTCAACAAAAACTAAATCTCCAATCAGTTACAAATACTCGGAGACCACCAGAGCGTGCTCGGGAAAACCCGAGCAACGAGTACACTCGCTCATCACTAGTCCAGAGCACTCTGGAAGAGGTTTTCATCCAGGATATCTCTGTATTTGGCCGCATTCATGTTTCCTTCAATGACAAACAGTCGTCCTGTCCCTGCTGCTGAAAACCACCCCCATAGCATGATGCTGCCACCACCATGTTTCACTGCTGGGATTGTATTGGGCAGGTGATGAGCAGTGCCTGGTTTTCTCCACACATACCACTTAGAATTATCACGAAAAAAGTCTATCTTCGTCTCAACAGGCCAGAGAATTTTGTTTCTCATAGTCTGGGAGTCCTTCATGTCTTTTCTAGCAAACTCTATGAGGGCTTTCATATGCCTTGCACTGAGGAGAGGCTTCCATCCGGCCACTCTGCCATAAAGGCCCAATGGTGGAGGGCTGCAATGATAGTTGACTTTGTGGAACTTTCTCCCATCTCCCTACTGCATCTCTGTAGCTCAGCCACAGTGATCTTGGGATTCTTCTTTACCTCTCTCTCCAAGGCTCCTCTCCCACAATTGCTTAGTTTGGCTGGATTGCCAGGTCTAGAAAGACTTCTGGTGGTCCCAAACTTCTTCCATTTAAGGATTATGGAGGCCTCTGTACTCTTAGGAACCTTGAGTACTGCAGAAATTCTGTTGTAACCTTAGCCAGATCTGTATCTTTCAACAATTCTGTCTCTGAGCTCCTTGCCCAGTTCCTTTGACCTCATGATTCTCATTTGGTTTGACATGCACTGTGAGCTTTGAGGTCTTATATAGACAGGTGTGTGCCTTTCTAAATCAAGTCCTATCAGTTTAATTAAACACAGCTGGACTCCAATGAAGGAGTAAAACCATCTCAAGGAGGGTCACAAGGAAATGGACAGCATGTGACGTAAATATGAGTGTCTGAGCAAAGAGTCTGAATACTTATGACCATGTGATATTTCAGTTTTTCTTTTTTATTAAATTTGAAAAAAATGTACATTTGTTTTTTTCAGTCAAGATGGGGTGCAGAGTGTACATTAATGAGAAAAAAAAGAACTTTTTTGAATTTACTAAATAGCTGCAATGAAACAAAGAGTGAAAAGTTTAAAGGAGTCTGAATGATTCCGCACCCACTGTACATACAGTATATATATATATATATATATATATATATATATATAATGTGCTTCTCACAAAATTAGAATATCATCAAAAAGTTAATTTATTTAATTTCTTCAATGCAAAAAGTGAATCTCACATATTACATAGAGTCATTACAAACAGTGATCTATTTCTGTTAATGTTGATGATTATTAGTGATGAGCGAGTATGCTTGTTACTTGAGCTTCTCAGAGCATGCTCGGGTGTTCTCCGAGTATTTCAGCGTGCTCGGACATTTAGTTTATGTCAACGCAGCTGCATGATTTGTGGCTGCTAGACAGCTTGAATACATGTGGGGATTGCCTATTTGAGGATGCAGCTGCTTCGACACAAACTAAATCTCCGAGCACGCCGAAATACTCAGAGACCACCCAAGCATGCTCGGAGAAACTCGAGTAATTAGCATACTCGCTTATCACTAATGATTATGGCTTACAGCCATTGACAACCCAAAAGTCATTATCTCAGTAAATTAGAATATTTCCTAACACCAGCTTGAAAAATTATTTTAAAATCTGAAATGTTGACCTACTGAAATGTATGTTCAGTAAATGCACTCAATACTTGGTCGGGCTCCTTTTCCATCAATTACTGCATCAATGCGGCGTGGCATGGAGGCACTCAGCCTGTGGCACTGCTGAGGTTTTGTGGAACCCCATGAATTCTCTATGGGGTTAAGATCAGGCGGTTTTGCTGGCCTATCAAGCACAGTGATACTGTTGTTTGTAAACCAGGTATTGGTACTTTTGGGAGTCTGGACAGGTGCCAAGTCCTGCTGGAGAATTACATTTCCATCTCCAAAAAGCTTGTCGGCAGAGGGAAGCATTAAGTGCTCTAAAATGTCCTGATAGACAGCTGCACTGACTTAGGTCTTGAAGAAACACAGTGGACCTACATCAGCAGATGACATGGCTCCCCAAACCATCACTGATTGTAGAAACTTCACACTAGATCTCATGCAGCTTGGATTGTGTGCACCTCCAGTCTTCCTTCAGATTCTAGGACCTTGATTTACAAATGAAATGCAAAATTTGCTTTCATCTGAAAACAACACCTTCGACCACTGAGCAACAGTCCAGTTCTTTTTCTCCTTGGCCCAGGTAAGACACTTCTGGCATTGTCTATTGGTCATGGGTGGTTTGACACACGGAATGTAGCCCATATCCTGGATACCTCTGTGTGTGGTGGCTCTTGAAGCAGTGACTCCAGCAGCAGTCCATTCCGTCTGAATCTCCCCTAAATTTTTGAATATCCTTTTCCTATCAATCCTTTCAAGGCTGTGGTTATCCTGGTTCATTGTGCACCTTTTTCTACCACACTTTTTCCTTCCACTCAACTTTCCATTAATATGCTTGGATACAGCACTCTGTGAACAGCCATCTTCTTAAGCAATTACCTTTTGTGGCTTACTCTCCTTGTGGAGTGTGTCAATGACTGCCTTCTGGACATCTACCAAGTCAGCAGACTTCCCCATGATTGTGGAGCCTACTGAAACAGACTAAGGAACCTTCTTAAACGCTTAGGAAGCCTTTTTTCAGGTTTTATTTGAGAATTGTTCTAATTTTCTAAGATAATTACTTTTGGGTTTTCATTGTCTATGAGCCATAATCATCAACATTAACAGAAATAAACACTTGAATTAGATCACTCTGTTTGTAATGACTCTATATACTGTATGAGATTCACTTTTTTGTATTGAAGAACTGAAAGAAATTAACTTTTTGATGATATTCTAATTTTTTGAGGAATATATATATATATAAATAAATAGATACAGTGGGGCAAAAAAGTATTTAGTCAGTCAGCAATAGTGCAAGTTCCACCACTTAAAAAGATGACAGGCGTCTGTAATTTACATCATAGGTAGACCTCAACTATGGGAGACAAACTGAGAAAAAAAAATCCAGAGAATAACATTGTCTGTTTTTTTATCATTTTATTTGCATTTTATGGTGGAAAATAAGTATTTGGTCAGAAACAAACAATCAAGATTTCTGGCTCTCACAGACCTGTAACTTCTTCTTTAAGAGTCTCCTCTTTCCTCCACTCATTACCTGTAGTAATGGCACCTGTTTAAACTTGTTATCAGTATAAAAAGACACCTGTGCACACCCTCAAACAGTCTGACTCCAAACTCCACTATGGTGAAGACCAAAGAGCTGTCAAAGGACACCAGAAACAAAATTGTAGCCCTGCACCAGGCTGGGAAGACTGAATCTGCAATAGCCAACCAGCTTGGAGTGAAGAAATCAACAGTGGGAGCACAAATTAGAAAATGGAAGACATACAAAACCACTGATAATCTCCCTCGATCTGGGGCTCCACGCAAAATCCCACCCCGTGGGGTCAGAATGATCACAAGAACGGTGAGCAAAAATCCCAGAACCACACCGGGGGACCTAGTGAATGAACTGCAGAGAGCTGGGACCAATGTAACAAGGCCTACCATAAGTAACACACTACGCCACCATGGACTCAGATCCTGCAGTGCCAGACGTGTCCCACTGCTTAAGCCAGTACATTTCCGGGCTCGTCTGAAGTTTGCTAGAGAGCATTTGGATGATCCAGAGGAGTTTTGGGAGAATGTCCTATGGTCTGATGAAACCAAACTGGAACTGTTTGGTAGAAACACAACTTGTCGTGTTTGGAGGAAAAAGAATACTGAGTTGCATCCATCAAACACCATACCTACTGTAAAGCATGGTGGTGGAAACATCATGCTTTGGGGCTGTTTCTCAGCAAAGGGGCCAGGACGACTGATCCGGGTACATGAAAGAATGAATGGGGCCATGTATCGTGAGATTTTGAGTGCAAACCTCCTTCCATCAGCAAGGGCATTGAAGATGAAACGTGGCTGGGTCTTTCAACATGACAGTGATCCAAAGAACACTGCCAGGGCAACGAAGGAGTAGCTTCGTAAGAAGCATTTCAAGGTCCTGGAGTGGCCTAGCCAGTCTCCAGATCTCAACCCTATAGAAAACCTTTGGAGGGAGTTGAAAGTCAGTGTTGCCAAGCGAAAACCAAAAACATCACTGCTCTAGAGGAGATCTGCATGGAGGAAAGGGCCAACATACCAACAACAGTGTGTGGCAACCTTGTGAAGACTTACAGAAAACGTTTGACCTCTGTCATTGCCAACAGAGGATATATTACAAAGTATTGAGATGAAATTTTGTTTCTGACCAAATACTTATTTTCCACCATAAAATGCAAATAAAATGATAAAAAAACAGACAATGTGATTTTCTGGATTTTTTTTTCTCAGTTTGTCTCCCATAGTTGAGGTCTACCTATGATGTAAATTACAGACGCCTCTCATCTTTTTAAGTGGTGGAACTTGCACTATTGCTGACTGACTAAATACTTTTTTGCCCCACTGTAGATAGATAGATAGATAGATAGATAGATAGATAGATAGATAATCTCCATGTGTGCAATATACAGGTCCTTCTCAAAAAATTAGCATATAGTGTTAAATTTCATTATTTACCATAATGTAATGATTACAATTAAACTTTCATATATTATAGATTCATTATCCACCAACTGAAATTTGTCAGGTCTTTTATTGTTTTAATACTGATGATTTTGGCCTACAACTCCTGATAACCCAAAAAACCTGTCTCAATAAATTAGCATATCAAGAAAAGGTTCTCTAAATGACCTATTACCCTAATCTTCTGAATCAACTAATTAACTCTAAACACATGCAAAAGATACCTGAGGCTTTTAAAAACTCCCTGCCTGGTTCATTACTCAAAACCCCCATCATGGGTAAGACTAGCGACCTGACAGATGTCAAGAAGGCCATCATTGACACCCTCAAGCAAGAGGGTAAGACCCAGAAAGAAATTTCTCAACAAATAGGCTGTTCCCAGAGTGCTGTATCAAGGCACCTCAATGGTAAGTCTGTTGGAAGGAAACAATGTGGCAGAAAACGCTGTACAACGAGAAGAGGTGACCGGACCCTGAGGAAGATTGTGGAGAAGGACTGATTCCAGACCTTGGGGAACCTGAGGAAGCAGTGGACTGAGTCTGGTGTGGAAACATCCAGAGCCACCGTGCACAGGCGTGTGCAGGAAATGGGCTACAGCTGCCGCATTCCCCAGGTAAAGCCACTTTTGAACCATAAACAGCGGCAGAAGCGCCTGACCTGGGCTACAGAGAAGCAGCACTGGACTGTTGCTAAGTGGTCCCAAGTACTTTTTTCTGATGAAAGCAAATTTTGCATGTCATTCGGAAATCAAGGTGCCAGAGTCTGGAGGAAGACTGGGGAGAAGGAAATGCCAAAATGCCTGAAGTCCAGTGTCAAGTACCCAGTCAGTGATGGTGTGGGGTGCCATGTCAGCTGCTGGTGTTGGTCCACTGTGTTTCATCAAGGGCAGGGTCAATGCAGCTAGCTATCAGGAGATTTTGGAGCACTTCATGCTTCCATCGGCTGAAATGCTTTATGGAGATGAAGATTTCATTTTTCAGCACGACCTGGCACCTGCTCACAGTGCCAAAACCACTAGTAAATGGTTTACTGACCATGGTATTACTGTGCTCAATTGGCCTGCCAACTCTCCTGACCTGAACCCCATAGAGAATCTGTGGGATATTGTGAAGAGAAAGTTGAGAGACGCAAGACCCAACACTCTGGATGAGCTTAAGGCCGCTATTGAAGCATCCTGGGCCTCCATAACATCTCAGCAGTGTCACAGGCTGATTGCCTCCATGCCACACCGCATTGAAGCAGTCATTTCTGCCAAAGGATTCCCGACCAAGTATTGAGTGCATAACTGAACATTATTATTTGATGGTTTTTTTGTTTGTTATTAAAAAACACTTTTATTTGATTGGACGGGTGAAATATGCTAATTTATTGAGACAGGTTTTTTGGGTTATCAGGAGTTGTAGGCCAAAATCATCAGTATTAAAACAATAAAAGACCTGACAAATTTCAGTTGGTGGATAATGAATCTATAATATATGAAAGTTTAATTGTAATCATTACATTATGGTAAATAATGAAATTTAACACTATATGCTAATTTTTTGAGAAGGACCTGTACATCCTTTGGTCAGACACTGGTTTTGTTTTATCTAGGCTGAGTGTATCCTGGTCACATGACCTCAGAGTGACACTGCAGGAAGCACAACCACAGCACTGCTGACTGTAAACATGGAGGTGGCTCAGCTGTGTGTTTGTTTTGGGTGCAAACACATTAGACTTGTTCTAGCTGCCTGTGACTCACTTCATGTGGACCAGGTTCACAGGTTAATAGCAGCAGATACCGACAGCTACAATACTGTATCCAGGACAGGGAAGGGGGTACTGCGTAGTGTATGCGTAGTGTATATATACAGAGGAGATGTGGTACTGTGCAGTGTATATATGCACAGGAGGAGTAGTATTGTGCAGTGTATATACACAAGAGGAGTGGTACTGTGCAGTGTATATATACAGGAGTGGTAATGTGCAGTGTATATATATATAGGAGGGGTGGGACTGTGCAGTATATATATATATATATATATATATATATATATATATATGTATATATATATATATACAGGACAGGAGAGGTGGTACTGTGCAGTGTATATATACAGGACATGAGTGGTACTGTGCAGTGTAAATATACAGGACAGGAGAGGTGGTACTGTGCAGTGTATATATACAGGGGAGAGGTACTGTGCAGTGTATATATACTGGACAGGAGGAGTGGTACTATGCAGTGTATATATACAGGACAGGAGGAGTGGTACTGTGCAGTGTATATATACAGGACATGAGGAGTGGTACTGTGCAGTGTATATATACAGGACAGGAGGAGTGGTACTGTGCAGTGTATATATACAGGACAGGAGAGGTGGTACTGTGCAGTGTATATATACAGGACAGGAGAGGTGGTACTGTGCAGTGTATATATACAGGACGGGAGGAGTGGTACTGTGCAGTGTAAATATACAGGACAGGAGAGGTGGTACTGTGCAGTGTATATATACAGTACAGGAGGAGCGGTACTGTGCAGTGTATATATACAGGACAGGAGGAGTGGTAATGTGCAGTGTATATATACAGGACAGGAGAAGTGGTACTGTGCAGTGTATATATACAGGACAGGAGGAGTGGTACTGTGCAGTGTATATATACAGGACAGGAGGAGTGGTACTGTGCAGTGTATATATACAGGACAGGAGGAGCGGTACTGTGCAGTGTATATATACAGGACAGGAGGAGCGGTACTGTGCAGTGTCTATATACAGGACAGGAGGAGTGGTACTGTGCAGTGTATATATACAGGACAGGAGGAATGGTACTGTGCAGTGTAAATATACAGGACAGGAGGAGAGGTACTGTGCAGTGTAAATATACAGGACAGGAGAGGTGGTACTGTGCAGTGTATATATACAGGACAGGAGAGGTGGTACTGTGCAGTGTATATATACAGGACAGGAGAGGTGGTACTGTGCAGTGTATATATACAGGACAGGAGAGGTGGTACTGTGCAGTGTAAATATACAGGACAGGAGAGGTGGTACTGTGCAGTGTATATATACAGGACAGGAGGAGAGGTACTGTGCAGTGTATATATACAGGACAGGAGGAATGGTACTGTGCAGTGTAAATATACAGGACAGGAGGAGTGGTACTGTGCAGTGTATATATACAGGATAGGAGGGGTGGTACTGTGCAGTGTATATATACAGGATAGGAGGAGTGGTACTGTGCAGTGTATATATACAGGATAGGAGGAGTGGTACTGTGCAGTGTATATACACAGGACATGAGAAGTGGTACTGTGCAGTGTATATATACAGGACAGGAGGAGTGGTACTGTGCAGTGTATATATACAGGATAGGAGGAGTGGTACTGTGCAGTGTATATATACAGGACAGGAGGAGTGGTACTGTGCAGTGTATATATACAGGATAGGAGGAGTGGTACTGTGCAGTGTATATATACAGGATAGGAGGAGTGGTACTGTGCAGTGTATATATACAGGATAGGAGGAGTGGTACTGTGCAGTGTATATATACAGGACAGGAGGAATGGTGCTGTGCAGTGTATACAGGATAGGAGGAGTGGTTCTGTGCAGTGTATATATACAGGACAGGAGGAGTGGTATTGGGCAGTGTATATATACAGGACAGGAGGAGAGGTACTGTGCAGTGTATATATACAGGACAGGAGGAATGGTACTGTGCAGTGTATATATACAGGACAGGAGGAGTGGTACTGTGCAGTGTATATATACAGGAGGAGTGGTACTGTGCAGTGTATATATAGGACAGGAGGAGTGGTACTGTGCAGTGTATATATACAGGACAGGAGAAGTGGTACTGTGCAGTGTATATATACAGGACAGGAGAAGTGGTACTGTGCAGTGTATATATACAGGACAGGAGGAGAGGTATTGTACGGTGTATATATATAAATATACCGGTCAGAAGAAGTGGTATTGTACAGTATTTATTCAGGACAGGAGTAGTGGTAAAGTACAGTGTGTATATATACAGAAAAGGAAAAGTGGTACTGTGCAGTGTATATATACAGAACAGGAAGAGTGGTACTGTGCAGTGTATATATACGGAACAGAAAAAGTGGTACTGTGCAGTGTATATATACAGGACAGGAGGAGTGGTACTGTGCAGTGTATATATACACTCACTGGCCATTTTATTAGGTACACCTGTCCAACTTCTTGTTAACACTTAATTTCTAATCAGCCAATCACATGGCGGCAACTCAGTGCATTTAGGCATGTAGACATGGTCAAGACAATCTCCTGCAGTTCAAACCGAGCATCAGTATGGGGAAGAAAGGTGATTTGAGTGCCTTTGAACGTGGCATGGTTGTTGGTGCCAGAAGGGCTGGTCTGAGTATTTCAGAAACTGCTGATCTACTGGGATTTTCACGCACAACCATCTCTAGGGTTTACAGAGAATGGTCCGAAAAAGAAAAAAAATCCAGTGAGCGGCAGTTCTGTGGGCGGAAATGCCTTGTTGATGCCAGAGGTCAGAGGAGAATGGGCAGACTGGTTCGAGCTGATAGAAAGGCAACAGTGACTCAAATCGCCACCCGTTACAACCAAGGTAGGCCTAAGAGCATCTCTGAACGCACAGTGCGTCGAACTTTGAGGCAGATGGGCTACAGCAGCAGAAGACCACACCGGGTACCACTCCTTTCAGCTAAGAACAGGAAACTGAGGCTACAATTTGTACAAGCTCATCGAAATTGGACAGTAAAAGATTGGAAAAACGTTGCTTGGTCTGATGAGTCTCGATTTCTGCTGCGACATTCGGATGGTAGGGTCAGAATTTGGCGTAAACAACATGAAAGCATGGATCCATCCTGCCTTGTATGGAACATCTTTGGGATGTGCAGCCGACAAATCTGCGGCAACTGTGTGATGCCATCATGTCAATATGGACCAAAATCTCTGAGGAATGCTTCCAGCACCTTGTTGAATCTATGCCACGAAGAATTGAGGCAGTTCTGAAGGCAAAAGGGGGTCCAACCCGTTACTAGCATGGTGTACCTAATAAAGTGGCCGGTGAGTGTACAGGACAGGGGAAGTGGTACTGTGCAGTGTATATATACAGGACAGGGGAAGTGGTACTGTGCAGTGTATATATACTGGACAGGAGGAGTGGTACTGTGCAGTGTATATATACAGGACAGGAGAAGTGGTACTGTGCAGTGTATATACAGGACAGGAGGAGAGGTGTTGTACAGTATATATATAAATATACCGGACAGAAGGAGTGGTATTGTGCAGTATTTATACAGGACAGGAGGAGTGGTACTGTTCAGTGTATATATACAGAACAGGAAAAGTGGTACTGTGCAGTGTATATATACAGGACAGGAGGAGTGGTACTGTGCAGTGTATATATACAGGTTTGAAGTGGTACTGTGCAGTGTGTATATACAGGACAGGAGAAGTGGTACTGCGCAGTGTATATATAAGAGGACAGGAGGAGTGGTACTGTGCAGTGTATATATACAGGTTTGAAGTGGTACTGTGCAGTGTATATATACAGGACAGAAGAAGTGGTACTGTGCAGTGTATATACAGGACAGGAGGAGAGGTATTGTACAGTATATATATAAATATACCGGACAGAAGAAGTGGTATTGTACAGTATTTATACAGGACAGGAGGAGTGGTAAAGTACAGTGTGTATATACACAGAAAAGGAAAAGTGGTACTGTGCAGTGTATATATACGGAACAGGAAAAGTGGTACTGTGCAGTGTGTACATACAGGACAGGAGGAGTGGTACTGTGCAGTGTATATATACAGGCTAGAAGTGGTACTGTGCAGTGTGTATATACAGGACAGGAGAAGTGGTACTGTACAGTGTATACTGTATATACAGAACAGGAAAAGTGACACTGTGCAGTGTATATATACGGAACAGGAAAAGTGATACTGTGCAGTGTATATATACAGGACAGGGGAAGTGGTACTGTGCAGTGTGTATATATACAGGACAGGAGGAGTGGTACTGTGCAGTGTATATACAGGACAGGAGGAGTGGTACTGTACAGTGTATATATACAGGACAGGAGGAGTGGTACTGTGCAGTGTATATATACAGGACAGGAGAAGTGGTACTGTACAGTGTATATACAGGACAGGAGGAGAGGTATTGTACAGTATATATATATATAAATATACCAGACAGAAGGAGTGGTATTGTGCAGTATTTATACAGGACAGGAGGAGTGGTACTGTGCAGTGTATACATACAGGTTAGAAGTGGTACTGTGCAGTGTGTACTGTATATACAGGACAGGAGAAGTGGTACTGTGCAGTGTATATATACAGGACAGGAGGAGTGGTACTGTGCAGTGTATATATACAGGACAGAAGAAGTGGTACTGTGCAGTGTATATACAGGACAGTAGGAGAGGTATTGTACAGTATATATATAGAAATATACCGGACAGAAGAAGTGGTATTATACAGTATTTATACAGGACAGGAAAAGTGGTACTGTGCAGTGCATATATACAGGACAGGAGGAGTGGTACTGTGCAGTGTATATACAGGACAGGAGAAGTGGTACTGTACAGTGTATATATGCAGAACAGCAAAAGTGGTACTGTGCAGTGTATATATACAGGACAGGAGGAGTGGTTCTGTGCAGTGTATATATACGGGTTAGAAGTGGTACTGTGCAGTGTATATATACTGGACAGGACATGTGGTACTGTGCAGTGTATATGTACAGGACATGAGAAGTGGTACTGTGCAGTATATATATACTATATACAGGACAGGAGCAGTGGTACTGTGCAGTGTGTATATACAGGACAGAAGTGGTAGTGTGAGGACTTACCTTTGTGTTCCTCAGTTGTCACTGTGCAGGGTTTGGCTTCATGTTGGCCTTTTTATGTGATATGTGGAGGCAGTGATGGCACAGACTAGTCATATCTGACAACTTTTGCTCCCTGCTGAATGTGAACATAACAACGTGGTGTTGACTGTAAACAGGTTTATTTTTGTTCTGGGAGTCTCAGTAAATTTGGTGCATCTGGCTGTAGACAGTATGTGTCCTGACTCCTGGCTTTTCTTATTATTTGTCTTTGTTTAGCCAGGCCACATGCAGCAGATGTCATCTGTATATACCTTATGGCCACCAATAATCTCATTTGTATGGTATTGGCCAATATTACGCCAAACGTCACTCATTAGAAGAATGACAGGTTTGCCTTGTCCTGACATACCTGACAGACCCTTAACTCCTTTTGATCTGTACTTGGCCGAATGTACATATTGATATGGGGCATTCATGTTTGGCCACCATTGCACGTAAAAGACTTAGAAGTAGTAATGGACGAGCGTGCATGGCATTGCGGTAGTTGATTGAGGATCCCTAGTGCTCATGTACATGCTCGAGTACCCTGATTTTCAGCCAATAAACATGCTGGGATTGCTTGCCAATTATGGTATTGCCATAGCCATGTTGGCTATTGGAATTGCTATGATTGGCTGGCCACATCACGTCATTGGGTCTATATAAAACCCTAGCTGTACTGCTTAGGGTAGGGATAGCTGCAGGAGAAGGGCTAGTAGTGTATTACAGGCCTTGTTGCAGAAGCCAAAAACCAAAACTCCTTGTCAGGCTTATATGTATGGTATTCAATATAAATATTGCTGTTAGCTGTACTCATTGTAGGCATAGCTACTGGAGAAGGGCTAGTAGTGCATTGCAGGCTTATAGGCAGGGTTTATAGCCTTACAGTCCTTGCTGCTGCAACCTAAAACCAAAGCTCCTTATCAGGCCTATATGTATGGTCTCAAAAAATTTGAATATCATCAAAAAGGTAAGTAATTTCAGTTCTTCAATACAAAAAGTGAAACTCATTGTCATGGGGTTATCGCGTCAGTGTGGAGTCAGAAGACCACAGCGTTTGATTGCTCCTACTCCGGTGCTGAGAAGAAGCATTTCTCTGGCAAAACAGGGGTTAATCGGCCATGTTGGAAATCCCTGTGTTCACAGCTGTGCTCGGTTAGCCACTCCCTCTTTATAATCTGGGCTCTGTTACAAATCCCTGTCAGAGCTAGCATTTGCCGCATACCTAATGGTGGGAGAAGAGTACATATGAGAAGTAGAGTTGAATGAGTTATTAGTGGCTGTTGCTTGTTTTGTATGCATGGTAAAACCTTATCCTTCGGTTTTGGTTTATTCCCCTACCTTTACATCCCAATGCATTCCTCTGTTACATGGGAGTGATTATTTTGTATGCCTAGAGTTTTCTGTTTGTGTTGCCTTGTTTGTCGGGTTGGTGTACTACCGTGCACAGTAGCACCCCCTCTTCCCTGGGTGGGGGAAGAGGGTGGAGGCCCGGTATCTTTTCCATCTGAAGTATCTCGGGGAGCCGGGCGAACTAGGTTGCCCCTAGTGTTAGAGACAGGGAAGGAGCCACTGGTCCCAGGTCACCCGGCAGCTGTGTTATGACACTCATATTATATAGAGTCATTACAAACAGAGTGATTTATTTCAAGTGTTTATTTCTTGGTCTAGGCTTCTTTTGCATCAATAAGTACATCAATGAGGCGTGGCATGGAGGTGATCAGCCTGTGGCACTGCTGAGGTGTTATGGAAGCCCAGGTTGCTTTGATAGCAGCCTTCAGCTCGTCTGCATTGTTGGGTCTGGTGTCTCTCATCATAGATTCTCTATGGAGTTAGGGTCAGACAAGTTTGCTGGCCAATCAAGCACAGTGACACTGTTGTTTGTAAACCAGGTATTGGTACTTTTGGCAGTGTGGACAGGTGCCAATTCCTCCTGGAGTATGAAATTTCCATCTCCAAAAAGCTTGTCGGCAGAGGGAAACATGAAGTGCTCTAAAATATCCTGGTAGATGGCTGCGCTAACTTTAGTCTTGATAAAACACAGTGGACATATACCAGCAGATGACATGGCTCCCCAACCATCACTGATTGTGGAAACTTCACACTAGACCTCAAGCAGCTTGGATTGTGTGCCTCTCCACTCTTCTGTCAGACTCTGGGACCTTGATTTCCAAATTAAATGCTAAATTTACTTTCATCTGAAAACGACACATTGGACCACTGAGCAACAGTCCAGTTCTTTTTCTCCTTGGCCCAGGTAAGAGGCTTCTGGCGTTGTCTATTGGTCATGAGTGGCTTGACACAAGGTATGCGACACTTGAAGCCCATGTCCTAGATACATCTGTCTGTGGTGGCTCTTGAAGCTAATTTACTGAGATAATGACTTTTGGGTTTTCATTGGCTGTAAGCCATAATCATCAAAATTAACAGAAATAAAGATTTGAAATAGATCTCTCTGTATGTAATGACTCTATATAATATATGAGTTTCACTTTTTCTATTGAAGAACTGAAATAAATTAACTTTTTGATGATATTCTAATTTTGTGAGAAGCACCTGTAAGTACTTATGGTAGCTGTATTTAGTGTGGGGATTGCTGCTGGAGAAGGTATAATAGTGCAATAATGGCTTACAGTCAGAGTTTATTATAGCCTTAGGGTATGTGCACACGTAGATGAAACCTCTGCGAATTTTTCCGCACCTGTTTTGAGAAATCCGCAGGTAAAAAGTGCTGCGTTTTACCTGCGGATTTACTGCGGATTTACCATGGATTTTATTCGGTTTTTGTGTGGATTCCACCTGCGGTTTAACACCTGCGGATTCCTATTATCGAGCAGGTGTAAATTGCTGCGGAATCCGCACAAAGAATGAACATGCTGCAGAATAAACAACACAGCGTTTCCGCGTGTTTCTTTCCACAGCATGTGCACTGCGGATTTTGTTTTCCATAGGTTTACATGGTACTGTAAACTCATGTTAGCCCCCCCGCGTAAACCTGAAAGAAATATAGCGGGGGTCTCATGGCCTCATGGACCCTGTCATTTAATATGGCTTTCTGTCAGAAGAAAGGTCAAATAAAGGTCAGGTCAGTCATCTCTGAAAGTGTGAAACTGGTTTTATCCAGTTTTTTCTGGTATGTTTGGTGCCTATTGTAACGGTTTTCTATTGGCTGTAAGCAGCTTTGCCGCTCTTTTTTTGAATATATAAACACCTGTTTTGTGGTATCTGGTCATTCTGTCAGCGGAAGAAGATAAAGAAGACACATACCCCAGGATGGAGAATCTCCTGCAACAGCTCCTGACTAGAGCCGACGGCGAGGATGGAGCGGACTGGCTGAGGCAGTGCCTGGCTATGAAACCTATCTTAGCGCCTGCCGATGCTGTCCCTCATCATCCAGAAGATACCCTTCGGTCGCCGTGTCAAGCCTCTCCGGTCCTGCCAACACCCACCGCTTCAGGGAGGCGCAGGAGGCAAAGGACCCCATACTCTCCGAAGTCGCTGTCTGCTTCCAGCCGCAGTGTCCAAGAAGGAAAAAGAAAGTCACGGCGCCGCCCTCCTCATAAGTCTCGCAGCCCAGCGCGAGACTTCCACCGCCAGCGTCATGACAGAGCGCCGACCGCCTCATCTGAAGTGGCCGGGATGTCTTCAACACACCGCAGCCGTAAAAGCGCTGCGGTGTCATTGGATTATACAACAGCGGTGGCTTCTGCAGCTGCAGTCCAGACCACCGGGAGGACCCCCTGTCGTCACACTCAGAAGAGGATGAAGAAACGCCGCTTACAGCAGCTTCCCATATGAGCTTGCCCAACATGGAGGGCTTGAGCTCCAGCTGCTGTATGGAGCAGAGAAACGACCAGCATTCATCGAGGGGTGAGACTTTCAATGTTCCTTTGTCTGTCCAACACTCACATTTAAAAGACATCATAAAGAAAGTGTTAGCTGAAACGTTAAAAGAAGCTATTCCCCCCCCTTGCTGTCACATCAGCTGTACACATCAGCTGTACACATCAGCTGTACACAGTGCTGCAATTTCTGACATTTCATCAGCTAGCACTGCCCCTGTTAACCCTTTTAAAGAAGCTCTGACATGCGAGCTGTCTCCCTTAGCATTCCATTTAAGCCCTTCTGTTAAAGAGCTTATTTGGAATAATCATTATGTTGATATTTTTTCTTTACTGCCTAGAAAGGACCAGCTTTTCAAAATTCGAAAAGAAGGATGAGAAAGCTGATTCAGATGAATTTAAATGCACCAACTTTAAATCTTTCAACAACTGGGTGCAAGCTTTTTCTATTTTTGCTGCAGTTTTGGGTGAAAAATCTCCCCATCTCTGCAACAAGTTATTTCAGCCCCCTTCTAGTTCAAGTAAACGCGGTGTTTGTTTCGCTTTCAACGATTCCTTTTGTAAGTGGAACAACAACTGTAGATTCCGCCATGAATGCTCGTTCTGTGGTAACTCACACCCTATGTCTAAATGTTTTAAGTAACAAGCAGGTCAACAGTCCTCAGGTAAGGAGCCTAATTCAAAAAGCACAGACGCCAGTGATTCTGGCAAACATGTCAGTACGGCTAAGCAAATATCCCGACCAGGGGACTAGTGAGCTGCTTTTTAATGGTTTTTCTGAATGATTTTTTATCCCACAATTTAAAGGGGACGGTTGTTCTGTTGTTCCTAATTTACCCTCTTTAAAGGCTCACCCTGAGGCAGCTAGGGATAAAATTATTAATGAAATTCAATTAGGCAGAGTTTCAGGCCCTTTTTTAACCCCGCCGTTTGTTAATTTCCGTGTATCACCATTGGGTATTGTGCCAAAAAAAAAAAAAAAAAAAAAAAAAAAAAGATGAGGGCTCTTTCCGGCTAATTCACCACTTATCATATCCTCTGGGTTCATCCATGAACGATGAAGTGGACAAGGCTTTATGCTCCGTGTCCTATTCATCTTTTGATTCTGCATTAGAAATCCTCAAGAAATTTGGTTTTAATGCTTTATTGTCCAAGTCAGATATTAAGTCTGCTTTTATACTCCTTCCTGTTCACCCGTGCGGTTTTAATTCTTTAGGTTTTTATTTTGATGACTGCTTCTTTTTTTTTTTTTTTTTTTTTTTTTTTTTTTTTTTTTTTTGATAAGTGCCTGCCAATGGGCTTTTCTTTGTCATGTTCGTATTTTGAAAGTTTTTCTTCCTTTCTTCATTGGGTTTTATAAACTTATTGTAAGGATGCAGGTATCCTCCATTACTTAGATGATTTTTTGTTTATCGGTCCTTATGGTTCCTCAATATGCGAAGATCCCCTCAATAAATTTATCCAAATGTGTGAGCACTTCGGTGTTCCTATTGCTCATAGAAAAACAGTTGGTCCGTCTAGATCCCTCGAGTTTCTGGGAATCACTCTTGATTATCAAAAAATGGAATCTGACTTCCTGATGAGGAACTTTTTAAACTGCGCATTGCGTTATCAAATTTTTTAGCCAAGAACAAGGTCACTCTTAAGGAAATTCAATCATTGTTAGGTCTATTGAATTTTGCGGTTTGTGTCATTCCTATAGGTCGGGCTTTTTGCACAAGTTTATAGGATGCCACTTAAGGTGTATCTTCACCTCATTCGCATGTTAGTATCCGTTCTGATCTAAAGGAAGACGCTAGAATTTGGCTCTCCTTTTTGTCAGAGCATAACGGCAGATCTTTGTGGCAGTCATTTTTTGTCTCTGGCGATTCTTTTCCCTTTCTTTTCGCAGCGGATACCCAGTGTGGCTAAAGTATTTTATTTGACTCCCATTGGATGTCCATCCTGTGGCCAAAAAGTTGGGTGTCTAAGAAAGTAACTTCAAACGTAATGATGTTGGAACTTTTTTTCTATTTTTGCAGGAATATTAATTTGGGGATCACTAATGCAGAATTCCAGGATTTTACTCCTTTCCACTAACCAGGCAGTAGTTGTTTTTTTTTGTTTTTTTTTTTTCTATCAACACGTTATCTTCTAAAAATACTTTTGCTGACAGAATTTTGAGACAATTGGTCTTACAATGCCTGAAAGCAAAGTTGGGAAAGAGCAAATTTTTTTTCCATAACTGACTCTTTACAAAATCGTCAGTGGTCGAATTTTTTCCTGCAGGTTCCCAACGTGGGTTCGGAAGGACCCTCTTTCAATTTGGGACATGATTGCACTCTGATACAGTATTTTATAAAAAAAATGGTTATCTAATAGATCATGGGCTGACTATTCCGCTGCATTGCTGAATTGGAACAATTTTTGCAACCTACATTATTTTGACCCAACAGTTTCTAATCCGGTAGCAGCACTAAAGTTTGCTGAATCTATAGTACAAAACGGTTTGTCTTACTATGCAATAGCGAAATGCCAAGCAGGAGTTTAATTTTTCCTTAAACTTTCTGGCAGTATTGCTTTAACTAATCTTTTTCCAGTAAAGCAGTTTTTAAAAAGCTTTAGGAAAACCAATTTTATACCTGACTCGAGACGACCTATTTCCCTGTCTTTATTGAAAGAATTGTGCTCCTGTCTCATCCACGTTTGTGTAAATTTTAAGGAAGCTTTATTATTTAGCTCTATTTTTTCCCTGTCCTTTTTTGGAGCACTTCGCGTTGGTGAGGTGGTTTCTGTTAAGAAATCGGAGCCTTCGGGACTCATGATTTCGGATGTCCAGATTCATGAGTAGTTTTTTTTTTAATTTTATTTATAAGAAAATGAAAGACAGATTAATTAGGCAGGGGATCTAGGTTGAAAATTAACGCGATCCATGTCTCTATCATTTGCCCTGTTGATAACATGGCAAATTGGATTAAGGTCAGACCTATGGGACAGGGCTCATTATTCATTCATAGGGATTTTTCTCCGGTTACTGTCTTCCAATTTAATTTTGTCCTAAAGAAATGTTTAAGCTTTTTGGGTAAAAAACACCTTAAAATCACATCTCATTCGTTTAGAATCGGAGCAGCTACGGAGGCCTCTAGGGCCAGGCTTTACAATTCAGGGATAAAGGACATGATCTGTATGACTATTAATTATTGGTTTTCTTTCAGGTCCGCTAGTCATTTGGATAGTCGGACATTCTTTTATCTTCTGGGCCAGGAAGAGGGCCAGCCAACGATCTTATACTGAAAATTTATCCTTTAATCCTTCTGATATTCAGGTCTGGTGGCATGGAGTTCGCGGCTTGAAATGGCATTGCCTGGTTGCTGAAGTGAAGAAATGGCTAATTAAATTTCCTTCCCCTGATTTAATTATATTTCATGTAGCTGGGAATGATCTGGGAATGATCTCGGGAAAATCAGGACTCTTGACTTATTATCGGCCATTCGATCCGATATTATTTATCTTAAGCAAATTCTGCCTGATTCAAACTTCGTTTTTTCAAGATTATTCCCAGACTTTTGTGGCACGACAATCAATTTTCTTTTTTAGATAATATCCGGAGAAGGGTCAATAAATCCATGGAAAAAAATTTTTTTCTTTTAATTTCAGGGTTTTCATTCCGGCATTTGGATTTGGAGGGTTTTTTACCGGGCCTTTATAGGCTTGATTTGGATCATTTATCTGATATTGGCCTTGATATTTTTAATTTGGACTTACAAACTATCATTAAAAAAATGGCTGTGTGGTTTGGGGGGGGCCATGTCTCGCTGAGTCATGGCCTTGTGGGAAAATCACCCATGTCTGGGTGGATTGGTTTATTGGAAAAGTTTGGTACTTTGGTTTTATAATTTATGGAGTTTATTTATTGGTGATTAATTAATTTATGTAACCCTAAATAAACTACACGGCCATTTTTATCCACAATTAAAGCGTTTTGTGTTTTTATTGTATGAATGGGTTCTATGAGGCCATGTTAGCCCCCCCGCGTAAACCTGAAAGAAATATAGCGGGGGTCTCATGGCCTCATGGACCCTGTCATTTAATATGGCTTTCTGTCAGAAGAAAGGTCAAATAAAGGTCAGGTCAGTCATCTCTGAAAGTGTGAAACTGGTTTTATCCAGTTTTTTCTGGTATGTTTGGTGCCTATTGTAACGGTTTTCTATTGGCTGTAAGCAGCTTTGCCGCTCTTTTTTTTAATATATAAACACCTGTTTTGTGGTATCTGGTCATTCTGTCAGCGGAAGAAGATAAAGAAGACCCCACCCTCCCTCCCCTGAATTCTTGTAATTTTACTGTCGTGTAGTTTACTTGTGGGAAAATCACCCATGTCTGGGTGGATTGGTTTATTGGAAAAGTTTGGTACTTTGGTTTTATAATTTATGGAGTTTATTTATTGGTGATTAATTAATTTATGTAACCCTAAATAAACTACACGGCCATTTTTATCCACAATTAAAGCGTTTTGTGTTTTTATTGTATGAATGGGTTCTATGAGGCCATGGAAAACAGCTGCGAATCCGCAGCAAAATCCACAACGTGTGCACATACCCTTACAGTCCTTGCTGCTGAAACCTGGAAACCAAAACTCCTCAGGGCAACACATATTCTATTCTAGTACCTATTAATACTGCTCTTAACTGCATAACTAATTTAAAGGGAACCTGTCACCCCCAAAATCGATGGTGAGGTAAGCTCACCGTTATCAGGGGCTTATCTACAGCATTCTGTAATGCTGTAGATAAACCCCCGATGTTACCTGAAAGAGGAGAAAAAGAGGTTATAATATACTCACCTGGGCAGTCCCGTTGTGGTCCGTGGTCAAATGGGCGTCTCACGTCCGCTCCCTCTTCATTCCATGACGTCCTCTTCTGGTCTCCACGCCGTGGCTTCGGCGCAGGCGTACTTTGTCTGCCCTGTTGAGCAAAGTACTGCAGTGCTCAGGCGCCGAGCCTCTCTGACCTTACCGGCGCCTGCGCACTGCAGTACTTTACTCTGCCCTCAACAGGGCAGACAAAGTACGCCTGCGCCGAAGCAGCGGCGTGAAGAACAGAAGAGAACGTCATGGAATGAAGATGGGAGGCGCTGTACCGGACCTGAGACGCCCATCGGAGCGGGACCGCCCCTGGGTGAGTATAATCTAACGTCTTTTTTTCCCTCTTTCAGGTAACATCGGCGGCTTATCTACAGCATTACAGAATGCTGTAGATAAGCCCCTGACGACGGTGAGCTTACCTCACCATCAATTTTGGGGGTGACAGGTTCGCTTTAATATGTGCAAAGCGTGCTTGAAGGCACAAGAAATTGGATGTGCTGATGATGATGCAATCCGAGGCGGTGGGCCAGTTGATACTGTGCCTGATGCGGGAGCACAACAAACATGCACGAGACCTAGCTTTCTGTCCCACTTTGCAGGCGGGAGTGGGACACCACTCTTGAAGCCAGAACAGTGCAAACAGGTGGTCATTTAAATAACAGATAATGCTTTCAGTATGGTTCCCTTCACCACCCTGTCTTATACATGGTCCAGTCTCACTGTAATGCTATTGCCCACACCCCTGCATGGTTCCATTTTCCCCTCCATGCAGGTACGCAGGCATATGTAGCGCCCTCTAGGACCGTGGGGTACACGGGCTGGGTCGGACAGGTCTTCAGGGGGATTGTCACGGCAGCAGCGACCCAGTCCGTGGCCTTGGGCGTCCAATAACATTAATGAAATGGAGGGGAAATAAAGTATATAGGGGGTTAGTTCGTGACGCCACCTGTGGTGTTCGGCAATGGATGGCCAATGTTGCTTAAGGGGACTGCTGGGGCCGCTGGTGACAGAGCTGGGATGTACTGGCCCCAGTACAGTTGGTAAGGATTGTAGATGATGGGGTGCAGGACTGAGGGTGTGGGAGATGACTGGAGGACTCAAGGATTGCAGTTTTCTTTACCTTTACTTGGTGTCATGAACCAGGGGTGTTTGGTTGCCCCAGTTCTCTCTTCAGGGATATATTTAAATCCAACTTCCCAATTCTGGTTTGGAACTTGCAGCTCTCTGGCGCCCCCTTTCCCTCAGGTCAGTCAGGAAACTGCACCTAGGATAATTAGTCGCCAGAAAGGCTGCCTGCTATGTACTGGCTATTGGGCACACACTGCAGTGAGGGCAATATAATTATTCCCAGCCACAGCCGAGCAATACACTTATAAACCCCAATCCGTCACTGCCAGCGTTACCCAACAAGCTCAGTATGATCTGCTGCCACTGTAGCGCCCCCACTGCCGCAGGGCCGAGGGGTACCCGGTACCGGGCCTCTGAGTCTCTGCTTCTGGGGTTGTCACGGCGGCTAGGCCCCGGTCCATGACCCTGCCGTGGGGCGCACAGTGAATGATCGGTGTGGATGTCGGTGCAGTTGTGGGGTGCAGGTCGCGGTAAATAACGAGGACACCAGGTTGCAGTCTCTTTACCTCTTTACTGGAGATCTCTGAGTCCTCAGTCCAGAATACGGTTCACCAGGCTGCGCAAGTCCGGCCGGTCCAATGGCACTTCCAGAGTTCTCTTCACAGGTGGAAATCGGTGCCTTCCTTCTTAGCGCTATGTGTTGTAGTCCTCCCCTGCTGTGCTTACGGAAAGTACCCCACAACTGTTGTGTCTGTTTCTTAAGTTCCCTCACAACTCGATTAAATGATGTTCTTCTAATCGTCCGTCCCTCCCTGATGTTACGGTTAGAACGGCACCCGTTTGTCGGGTAGGCCTGGAGTTCTTCCGGGACCCTAGAGACGCCCCTCTCCCGCAATTGCCTCCCAAGACTTCATAGGTGATATGTGTTAGACAGCCCGCCTTAAACTGACTGTCCTGCCGCTGTTTGGAGTATTGCTTGAAGCTGAATGTTATTCTACTCCCTCGGCGTTCCGGCCACCGGTAGTGCGCCTCAGTAGGGTGTTGCTTCGGTCTTACAGCACGACCCCTACTGGAATTCTCCTATTGCTTGATCTCGTTTCTCACTCAGCACAATCTATCTCGCTTCTAGTCCTTTCTTAGGGCACCGCCGCTATTCTGAGCAGGCACGGTCCCGTTACGTTCTTTCCAATGCCAAGCCTCTGCCAGGATCCCACCCCTGGCAGAGACCCTACTGTCTCTTCCTCCACAACACCCTCTGCCACAAGGTGTTGCTTCGTTCAATCCAGTCAGCTTTCTGATCTAACTTCCTGCCTGACCCCCGGTTTACCCACTATGGTGGGGAGTGGCCTAATGAATAGCACCCTTAGCTCCCCCCGGAGGCCCTGCGGTGAAATGTATTGGTGTCTGTGATACCTGATCAGATGAACTCCTTCAGTGCCATCGAACGCACCATGGCTCCCCATAGTGGCGGAGCCACAGTACTGCAACGACCAGGACTCTGGGGCGCTGCACTCCCCCCTGGTTAAACACAGTACTCCGGGACTGGGAAGAAAACAACAATACAAGTTAGCAAAAAGACATACAATTTTGTTGAGTGCAAAACAATAAGTATACTTGAACAGGCTTCCCTTTATGGGAGGTGAGGACACTTTAACGTTACAAACATAATTAAATATCATAGCAACATGCTATAATTAGCTTTTCTTACCCAACCGGGTATTCTACTAAGTGCAAACATTATTGACCAATAATTTAACTTTGCCTTTAAGGATATACACTCTTAATCCACTAAAGACCTTCTTATAATCACATTATAAGGTATTTTAACTTTTACATTCTCCTACTTTGAATCTGCAGGACCGCCTGTCCCTATGGCACCAGACCTACTGCCTCTCCTTTCTTTTACAGGACCGCCCCGTTCAGCCAGGGCCTACTGCCTTTCTCTACTATACATGGTATAGACATAACATTCCTTTCAATTAGAGAACATGGAGCCGGCTCTACTTGGCTCCTATTAGGACTCACTCACTAACCCCTACGGGTCCACTTTCTGTCCTTAGTAACACATTTCTAACTTTCTATGGGGACTCAGGGTTTACCTTCTATCCTCACCTTCATTATTACTTTCTTACTTTCACTTAAGCAGAACTCTAAATCTACCCCTACGGGCTTTCTGCATCTTTCCTTTTAAAGAACATTATCTAGGTTTCACATCTTAAACAAATTGAACACACATAACTTTCCTATATGCAAAGCAGTTACATTTCTTCCAGAGCATCATCATCAGCATTTCTTCACATTTAACTAGTTAAAACACATACAACTTTTCTCATTCCAACATTACCATGGCATTACTGTTCTTAAAACAGTATCTCTCGTAAGTACGCTGTTGGACATCCCCTTTAAAAGAGGATCAAGTCTTTCTGAGGTAGCTCGTCTTCTCAGCCTACCAGTCTTTGTTCAGCAAAGGTTCCAGAACGGTATCTTCGCAAAGAGTCTTTAAATAAAACCAGTAGGAAGCGCCTTTAATAAGGTGCAAACTATTTACAAGAAAGTTTGGATCATGCACTGTTCATGATTTCTCAGTTTGTAAAACTTGTAGAAAAACAAACAATAAGGATCCCGGGTCAACTAAGGGATCCATAAAAAGTTAACCCTGGACGGGTTTAGCAACAACAATCAGGAACAGTAACTATTTACACTTTCAGAAGCATTAAAATCTCAGAATCCCCCACGAGGCGCCACCTGGCGGGGGAACCCCTGCAATACAGGCAGTTCAGGTCCCAGGTTCACTCCCGCGGCCAGGTACACCCCATGGGTGCGGGTCTGTTGCACAACCAGATCGTGTGCGGTGATGAGGGTCTGCGTTCCTACTTCCTTCTGCGCTGGTACATCAGGAGCATCAGTTACTTGAAAAGACACTTCTTTGGCCGCTGCGGTGGTTGCGGGGGTCATGTGGCAGATCGCAGGTTCCGTGATCAGACAGGTGGGGGTGACCAGGGTGGTTGCAGATCGGTCACACGGGGGCACTTTGGCTACAGGGGCTGGTTTCTCTTTCTTGTAGACGTTCAGAGCGAACCACCCCTTTTCCCCAAAATGCCGGGTGTAAGTAACGCTGTCCCCCGGGTAGAGGTCTCGATCGGGGTGGCCCTCTCTGAGGTGCGACTCGACATCCCGTCGGTTAACAAAGACCTCCGCGTACAGCCCCGGTTCTTTAATAAAGCCCCAGCCTCCTCGGAGTTTAAAGGTGGTGACGATGCCCTGCCTGCGCGGGGCCTGGTGAGTGGTGGGGTCCTTACGGGCCCGGTCCTTAACCGCCAAATCCTTTTGATGGTGGGCCTCCCGCCCAGCCTGATGTATTTTCTCTTCCTCTCGCCACCGTTGTTCTAGCTGGACCCGGTATTCTTCCCAGCTTAGGGCCTGTACCATCTCCCCCTTCTGGGTCTCCACCCCGGGGAACCCCATAAGATTGGATCCGGGGTTCACCCAGCGGCACACCGTGCGCTCCGCATGGACCTCACACAGCAAGGGAGTAGGGGTGATTGGGGCTCGCATACGGTGTTCCATGCCCGTGGCTTCCTCCCATGGTAGTAGGCGCTGGAGTCTATGGGTTCCCAGGAGAGGTGGTGCCGCTACGGGACCCACTAACACACCCTCGGCTGGCGGGGCAGGATCGGCGGACTCACCAACTGGTACAAGTTCACTTTCTGCAGCAGGTCCTGCTGGTTCTTCCGGTGAGAACTCCGATGTCCGGGAACCCTCTGCCGGCACCACCGGGTGCGGAGCCTGGACTCTCACATTCAGTTGGAGGAGCTGGTTATATAAGTCCTCCATCTCGGCTCTCAGGAATCTGGTGTTATCCACGGAGGACGGGTTGCTGGGCTCATCCAGGTAGTCGGGGGAGACTTCCACTTCAACCCCACTGTCGGGTTCGGAGCTGCTGGCCATAGCGTCCTCCACGTGGGTCACTTCCTGGTCTTTTTCCCGCTCTCTCCTTCGGGAGCGGTTTCGTTTTCTCTGCCTCCGCCCCCCATTAAGGATTAGGAGGCGGATCTCTGCTGCTGACGGACACGTCCTCACCGTGCAGAAATATTTAGACTGGGCGGCCATTGCTGTTCGCGCTCTCCAGCTTGCCTACGCCCCCTTCACGCCCCTCTTCTCTTCCTGCGCTCTCCTCAGCGCTACAATGGCGGCGGATTTTGGCGGCAAATGGCACAACACACAGTCCTCTTAATAAAGTACAGTCCAAGCACAACAAATCACAGTCTCCAGGCACACATGACCTGATTCTTCAGGCTTAAGTAGATCCTGTTCGTGACGCCAAGTTTGTAGCGCCCCCACTGCCGCAGGGCCGAGGGGTACCCGGTACCGGGCCTCTGAGTCTCTGCTTCTGGGGTTGTCACGGCGGCTAGGCCCTGGTCCGTGACCCTGCCGTGGGGCGCACAGTGAATGATCGGTGTGGATGTCGGTGCAGTTGTGGGGTGCAGGTCGCGGTAAATAACGAGGACACCAGGTTGCAGTCTCTTTACCTCTTTACTGGAGATCTCTGAGTCCTCAGTCCAGAATACGGTTCACCAGGCTGCGCAAGTCCGGCCGGTCCAATGGCACTTCCAGAGTTCTCTTCACAGGTGGAAATCGGTGCCTTCCTTCTTAGCGCTATGTGTTGTAGTCCTCCCCTGCTGTGCTTACGGAAAGTACCCCACAACTGTTGTGTCTGTTTCTTAAGTTCCCTCACAACTCGATTAAATGATGTTCTTCTAATCGTCCGTCCCTCCCTGATGTTACGATTAGAACGGCACCCGTTTGTCGGGTAGGCCTGGAGTTCTTCCGGGACCCTAGAGACGCCCCTCTCCCGCAATTGCCTCCCAAGACTTCATAGGTGATATGTGTTAGACAGCCCGCCTTAAACTGACTGTCCTGCCGCTGTTTGGAGTATTGCTTGAAGCTGAATGTTATTCTACTCCCTCGGCGTTCCGGCCACCGGTAGTGCGCCTCAGTAGGGTGTTGCTTCGGTCTTACAGCACGACCCCTACTGGAATTCTCCTATTGCTTGATCTCGTTTCTCACTCAGCACAATCTATCTCGCTTCTAGTCCTTTCTTAGGGCACCGCCGCTATTCTGAGCAGGCACGGTCCCGTTACGTTCTTTCCAATGCCAAGCCTCTGCCAGGATCCCACCCCTGGCAGAGACCCTACTGTCTCTTCCTCCACAACACCCTCTGCCACAAGGTGTTGCTTCGTTCAATCCAGTCAGCTTTCTGATCTAACTTCCTGCCTGACCCCCGGTTTACCCACTATGGTGGGGAGTGGCCTAATGAATAGCACCCTTAGCTCCCCCCGGAGGCCCTGCGGTGAAATGTATTGGTGTCTGTGATACCTGATCAGATGAACTCCTTCAGTGCCATCGAACGCACCATGGCTCCCCATAGTGGCGGAGCCACAGTACTGCAACGACCAGGACTCTGGGGCGCTGCACTACCAGCTCCTGTTCCTATGACTAATAGTGGGTCAGGAGCTGACCCAATCAGTAGCGTAACTTACTTCAGAGGACATTGGAGGTACATTTGGAGCAAGGAGGATGAGACTAGTAAATATTATAGCTTTTTCTCCAAATAGATTAGGCAGTGTTTACAAAAGGTATAAAAACGATATTACAAGATGAGACAATTATAGTATGTACAGACAATTACAAAATAAAAGGGATTAAAGGTGAAAAAACACTTACAGTCATCTCAGATAGTGATACGCCGTGTGGTTGTGTGGGGGAGAGGACCTTCCCAAATTATCCGGTCAGAATGCACAGCCTGTTGTAGCTGAATCCCCCGGCAAAAGACAATTCCTAAAATGAGGTTGAACCTCTTTTACCCTCTGCTAGTGACATCACTGAGGGGCTGGATTCTCCCCCTTTGGAAAGGTATGGAAAGCCTTCTATGTAACATGTCTTGGGGTATGAACCTTGTAGAAGGACGACGAACATATTATATGACTTCTCACAAAATTAGCTTACAGATAAGTCTAAACATGGCTTGGCTATGGACTCGGGTAAGCAGTAATGCGTTTCTCAGATCCTGCCAGGCTCTGAGCTTAGAAAAGCCACTGTGTGATGGCACTATTAATGCACATTCCAAATATGTAACTTTCACACCTATGTCACTACTTGGGGCTGAGTTATTTCATCTTGAATAACTATATCCTACAACAAAGAAAGCACATGGCTAGTAGAACTGCTTTCAGCCAGTTTTACAGCTGCACAGGAGGGAGGGGGAATGAGTGGTTTAGAATTACAGAGGCAGACTGAAGGGCTGTGCAGCTGTGCTTTTGGACAAGCAAACCTAAGAGATGTAGCAGAGCTCTGTATGAGTCATGGCACAATGAGGATTACGTCATATTTCATGACACCTCCCCTTTTAGACTGCTTTACGGAGGCAGGACCTCTCAGTACTCCTCCATGCACACCTCGGCAGGCTCGCCCCACCCGCTGGAAAGTGGCAGGGGCATTCTTCATTCTGAATGGCATGACGTGCACTCATACAGTCCGAAGGGGGTGATAAAGGCAGACTACTCTTGCACCTCGGGGCTCAGGGGAATCTGCCAATATTCCCAACTCAAATCCATTATGGATTAATATTTCGCGACAGCTAACTGCTCAAGCAGCTCCTCGATGCGCGGTATTGGGTGCGCGTCTGAGGCTGTGATGGCGTTGAGCCCCCTGTAGGCCACACAGAACCGGGTGGTCCGATCCTTCTTTGGCACAAGTACTATAGGTGAGGCCCACATGTTTTTGGACCATTGAATCACCCCCAGCTATAACATCTCTTCGATCTCCTGGCGCATAACCTGCTGCACCTTGTCAGAGATCTGAAAGGGTGTTCGCCGTAGTGGGGCATGGTTCCCGGTGTCCACCTCGTGGAGTGCTAACTCAGTCCTTCCAGGTCTGTTGGTGAACATGGCCCGGAAGAGTTCCAGCCTGGTTCGCAGCTGTGACTGCTGGGGTTCGGTTAGCAAGGTGCTCACCTCCACATCCTCAATGGACCCACCGGCCATGGCTTGGGCCAGCATGTCCAGGAGGGGGTCTTCCTCCCCTACTTTGGGCAGGTTGCAGACCAGTAGGATGCGGGCTTCACATTTGTGATGAGCCTTCATCATAATGATGTGAAAGGCCTTTCGCCTACCACGAGCGTGGTCAAGCATGACCACATAGGTGACTGGGTTGAGCTGTTGGTGGATGCTGTACGGGCCTTCCCAGGCTGCCTGAAGCTTATCCTTCAGTATGGGGACCAGCATCCACACCTGAACCACCTGGTAGGTCCACTGCCGGGCGTTCTGGTCGTACAAGTGCTTCTGATCAGCCTGGGCCTGGGCCATGTTGTCAAGCACCAACTGCGTCAAGGTCTGCATTTTATTGCAAGATGAGACAATTATAGTATGTACAGACAATTACAAAATAAAAGGGATTAAAGGTGAAAAAACACAGTCATCTCAGATAGTGATACGCCAAGTGGTTGTGTGGGGGAGGGGACCTACCCAAATTATCTGGTCAGATTGCACAGCCTGTCGTAGCTGAATCCCCGGCAAAAGACAATTCCTAAAATGAGGTTGAACCTCTTACACCCTCTACTAGTGACATCACTGAGGGGCTGGATACTCCCCATTTGGAAAGGTATGGAAACCATCTATTAAAAATATCTTGGGGTATGAACCTCGTAGAAGGACTACGGACGTATTATATGACTTCTCACAAAATAAGCTTACATATAAGTCTAAACATGGCTTGGCTATGTGACTCGGGTAAGCAGTAATGCGTTTCTTAGATCCTGCCAGGCGCTGAGCTTAGAAAAGCCACTGTGTGATGGCACTATTAATGCACATTCCAAATATGTAACTTTCACACCTATGACACTACTTGGGGCCGAGACGTTTCATCTTGAATAAATATATCCTACAACAAAGAAAGCACATGGCTAGTAGAACTGCTTTCAGCCAGTTTCACAGCTGCACAGGAGGGAGGAGAAATGAGTGGTTTAGAATTACAGAGGCAGACTAAGGGGTCAATGCAGCTGTGCATTTGGACCAGCAAACCTAAAAGAGCAGAGCTGTATGAGTTATGGCACAACGAGGCTTATGTCATATTTCATGACACTTGGTGGTAGAAAGTGCAGTCTGGGGCACGGGTAACAGGTGATGATAGGGGTCCGGGCAGCCTGTAAGCAATTTAGGATCCACCTAGCCAGGTGGGTTCAGAGGCCTTCCTTCTGCTCTGTTTTCTCAGGTACTGGCTGCCTGAAGCTCTGAACAAGTTCCTCTCACTGTCTGTTGCTCCTAACCTGTATGGCAGACAGCGTGAGCCTATTATGAGCACTGCCTGTTCACTGGCAGCCCCAGGATCTTGGCCTGCTGTGGTGCCTCCAGGTGTTTGTTGTGGCCAGGGAGCTTGCAGCTCCCTGTCCTCCAGATTCGGCTCTTGGGGCATATAGCACTCACACAGCCAAGGACTCTGGCATCCTCTTTGTCAGCGGTCTGTCCTGGGGTGAGCTTGACTACAGCTCCACTCCCCAGTTTCTCCTCGACTTCTTTCCTCTCAGACTTATAGGGAAGCTCCCCTGAAACTGGGTGTTAGAGCTCCTCCATCTGGTCTGGAGTAGGAAAAGTGTTGGATGCTGGTGTTACCTGGTAAGGGGACACCTCCTTGCTTCTAGGCGTGACATCACCCTCTGCGAGGAAGGCAATGACACTGTGGCAACCGGACTCCTGGGATGCCACATTCCTTCCTAGTGCAATTCAGTACTCCCAGACTGAGGAAACATAAAACATTTATAAATGTACAATTAATAACAACAATTAATGAAATTTTGCAAAGTCATGAAAAATATTACAAAAACCCAAAACGAAAAACAATGATACAGTTACTGTAGTGAATAGTCCTTACGCTGCCATCCAGGAATTGTCTGTACCTGGAGTTTGGTTGGTGGGAACCGCCTTAACCCACTTTGTGTCATCCCTGGGCATGGCAACAGGGTAATCTGTTGGTGGACTTGGTTTTCGGTCACGCCGGTGGATTATTTTCAAAGCCAAATCGGGGGAATTATGTACAAGTAAGGTCCTGGCCACACATAGTCCTGTGGTCCAATTGTCCCTCAACAGGTTATTATGCATATTTTTAAAAGTTCATACAGCAAGCCTCTGTAGGCTCTCATGCTTAACGGTTACAATTTTACACACTATTAACTTATTTACAGTATCAACACATTTATATTTTAGTCCCTATTCCTGGCTGGGACTTGACCTCTGGTGCTATGGGTGGATCTACGCTGTACTAGTACTGGTAGTGACCTGACCAGATTCACTGTGCTTGCTACCACTGGTGTAGTGCACTCTTTATTGGTTACGATATGGGTGACTCTACGTAGCACAGGTATTTCTAGGACCACTCCTGCTTACTGTGGGCATGACAGATTCAGATGGATACTCTTGCTCCACTGCTGGTGTGGCATCTGCTGCTTGAGCCCGCTGGTCTTCAGGCTGGTCTTGAGTCACATCTCTTTCTGGCACTACTAGCTGGGGAAAGGTCAAAACAGGTGCGACTATGGCCTGGTTCACTCTTGTCCAATTTGGAGGGAACTCGCCGAGTACTCTGCTGATCTTTTCCTCCACTTCTTCTATTGGCTGAGAGATGTCTTGATCTTCAATTCTCTCCTTCAGTTGGTCAGGGCATGGTTTTAGATGATCTCTCGACACTGCCGCTGAGGTTTCTCCTCCATCTTTACTGATGAGGCATACCTTGGTGTTATCAAAGTTCGAAGGCATTACGGTGTATGGTCCAACCTCCCACTGATCATCTAGTTTGTGAACTCATCTCTTCGTTTTGAGTACCTATTCTCTGAGTGACAAGGTAACTGCAGGGGCATGCTAATTTTAGTTTCTTTCCTGCCTCTGTCTTGCTTGGGACAATCTCTTCTCTACGCATTCTTGCACTGTGCGGTATTGCTGCTCTGTATCCCAGTCTGCATCTGGTGATGTCATCTCAGGTGTTAAGACGCCCATGTCGAAGTCAACGGGTAACTTGCCAGGTCTCGCTCTCATCAGGTAGGCCGGAGTGCAGTTGGTGGAGTTTACCGGGATATGGTTGTATAGATTTACCAGGTCCGGCAACTTCTCTGGCCACCAGTTTCGCTCTTCCAGGGGCAAGGTCTTCAACAGGTCAATTATCACCTGGTTCATTTTCTCGCACATGCCATTTGTCTGCGGATGGTAAGGCATCTTCCTGATTTTCTTTTAGCCGTACAAGTTACAGAACTCCTGGAACACTTCTGTCTCAAAGGCTGGGCCTTGGTCGGTGAGCACTTGTTCAGGGTAACCATGCAATTGACAAAAATGTTCTTGAAACGCTTTGGCTGCCGTCTTCGCTGTTTGGTCTTTAACAGGCACGACTACCAGGAACCTTGAGTAATGGTCCACTCTGGAGTCCCACTCGGAGTCAACTTCACGTGATCCAAAGCTACCAGTTCAAGCGGCTGTTTCGTGATGATCAGCTGTATTGGGGCTCGTTGGCTGTTACGGTCTTTCCTGCACAGGTTGCATGGGCCACACTCTCGGCACCACCTCTCAATGGCTTTCCTCATGCCAATCCAGTAGAATGTCTCACGAAGTAAGACCTCCAGCTTCTTCCACCCGAAGTGTCCAGCTCCATCGTGGTATGCCTCCAAGACCATTGGCACATCCCGCTTCAGGACTACCACCTGCCAGACCAGTTCATGTGTGCACAACTTGATATTCCTCCCACACAGCTTACCCTCATAGATGAACAGCTTGCCCTTCTCCTTCCACAACTGTTGCGTTCCTGTGGAGCATCTGGGCCAGGGTGTGCGTCAGCTTGTGTCAACAACTCCTTTACTGGGCAGACTGCTGGGTCGCTAACCTGCGTCTCTGCTCATCCATGGTGGGGCAACGGGTTAAACGTGGCCTCTTGCACGACATAGCGCTTGTTCCTCACGCAGTGGAAGCACTGGGCTGCCTCATGATGGTGGAAGGCTGGTAACTCAATTTCTTCTAGCGCTTCCGGGTTTTCTCCCATGTCTGGTAAATTGGGCATCCTGGACAGAGCATCAGCATTAGCGTTCTTATGCCCCGCTTGGTATTTGATGGTAAACTCGTAGTTGGACAGCCAGGCCATCCATCGCTGTTCCAATGCACCTAGCTTTGCGGTTTCCAAGTGAGTCAGCGGATTATTGTCCTTGAAGACGGTAAACTTTGCTGAAGCAGGTAGTGTTTGAATCGCTTGGTCACAGCCCAGACTATGGCAAGAAACTCCAACTTGAGGGAACTATAGTTGTCGGGGTTCCTTTCAGGGGGACGAAGCTTCCTGCTGGCGTAGGCAATCACTCTCTCTGCCTTTCTGCACTTGTGACAGCATTGCTCCCAATCCCACATTGCTGACATCAGTGTAAAGTATAAATTGTTAGTCGTAGTCAGGTTAGGCCAGGACTTCATCTCCAGTGAGAACCAATTTCAAGGGGGTGAAGAATTCTTCTAGCCTGCTTTTTCACTCGAACGGAGTACCCTTGTTCTTGGCCTTCTTGGGTTGGCCCATTAGAAGGTCTTGCAGGGGTGCGGCTATCTTGGTGAAGCCCTTGATGAATCTCCGGTAGTAGCCTACCAACCTGAGAAACTGCCATACTTCATGAATGGTGTTGGGTTTTGGCCAGTCCCTGATAACGGTGATTTTGTCAGGGTCTGGTGCCACACCTTTGGCGCTTACCACGTGACCTAGGTACTGCACCTTGGGCTTTAATAGGTGGCACTTGGATAGCTTCACTTTCAGGCCAAAGTTGGACAGGGCTTCAAACACCTTGGCCAGGTGCTTCAAGTGGTCTTCGTAAGTTTTGGATTAGACGATGATGTCATCCAGGTACAACACAACGGTTTCACATTTTTTATGTCCTAGGCAACATTCCATTAACCGCTGGAACGTTCATGGCGCTTTGCAGAGCACGAATGACATGCAGTTGAACTCGCAGAGGCCCATTGGTGTTGTAAACTCTGTCTTCTCTCTATCCGCCTCTGCCACAGGAACCTGCCAATACCCACTGGTGAGATCTAAGGTGGAGAAATAGTTAGCGGATTTCAGTGCAGCTAATGATTCCTCAATTCTGGGTAACAGGTAGGCGTCCTTTTGTGTAATGCGGTTAATCTGCCTGTAGTCAACAAACATCCTCATTGTACCATCTTTAACTGAGCTGCCCAGGGGCTACAACTCTCTCTGATCACTCCAGCCTCCTTCATCTCCTGTAACATACCCTTGGAACATTTATAGTGAGCTGGAGGTACAGGCTGGTACCTCTCTTTAATGGGTGGATTATTTCCGGTGCAGATATGGTGTTGGACCCCTTTTACCTGCCCAAAGTCTAGAGATTGTTTGCTAAAGACCCGTTCATATTCTTGGACCACCCGGTAAGCCCCATGCTTTTGGTGCAAAGGGGTGGTGTCAATGTCTATGTGCAGCTTCTGACACCAATCCTCCAGCTGTTCTGCACAGCCATTGTTCTCCACCTGGTCGGACGGGACCAAGGGTTCTACTGCCTGTATTGCGTTGTTACTGACGATGAACAGCTTAGCAAGTGTGGTGTATCTGCCTAAATGGACCTCTTTTTTCCCACAATTTAAGATTCGTATCAGTACCTTCCTCTTGCAGACATCTACTACCCCTTTGGCTGTCAGGATAGTGGGCCTACTATCAGAGTACACGGGTTCTATCAAGGCCTGGTAGTCTTGACCCCTGAGGCCTATTGCTGCTCGACACCAGATTAACATTTCACTCCTAGGGGGTATTGCAGTGGGGATTGGATCACTCACTCTGACACTGCCAACTCCTCAACAAGACAGCTCTACCTGTTGTCTCTGTATCAGGGCTTTGATCTCTTTTTGCAGGACATCGGAACTGGCAGTTTCGCCTACCTGCTGCAATAAAGCAATAACCTCGCCAAGACAATTTTCTATCACATTGGTACCTAGGGTCATCATTGGGTTACATTCTCGCCGGTCAATATCTACAATTATCAGACCTTGGGCTTTCAACGCTACTCACCCAACCTTAATGGTCACCTCCTTATATGCCACTTGTGGCAAGGACTGACCATTGCTAGCAACTATTGTCAGATCATTATCTGGTCCGCAGGTAATATCAGAGTGAGCCTAGTACCATTTGTAAAGAATATATGGCAAAGTGGTCACCTGGGAGCCGGTGTCCAGTAAAGTGTTCATCAGGATGCCATCAATCACGATGGGCAGGACCGGCTGTCCTCCCATGTACTTGTCTTGTCAGTTATGTGGGCCTGGTCATCTTACTCCTGTGGGTTGGCCCTCTCCACCATGGGTTGCTCGTTTAAATTGCAGAATCTTGCGATGTGCCCCACCTTGTTGCAGCAGCGACAGATGGGTCGTCTGTCCTCATCGTAGCGATCGCTGTCTCTCCGTCTGGTCAGTGGATTCTCTTCTGCCATCACCACGGGACGTCATCTGGACTGGAGGCCAGCTGGATCTTCTCCTTTGGGGACACTTGCATGGACCGCACGGTTTTGGCTAGTGCAGCCACACTTTTGGTCAACACCTGGAGATGTAGTTCTGCAGAAGGGTCATTATCTAGGGTCTGGGTGTCAGCTTCCACGAGGGTCTGGGGAAAGGATGCTGCTTCCTGGTGGTATGTAATTGCTGGGCGCCTAGGTGGCGCGATGCCACTGGAATTTGATTCACGCAGCACCCGGATGGCCCTCTCTTTAAAATGTACAAAGTCCGGGTCAGGGTTTTGTAGGGCCATGATGTGCAGCTGTGTCCTGTGGGTGTTGGACAGGAGTCCCTCAATAAACTGCTCCTTAAGCAATCTATCCTCATCTTGCACGCTGTCGGGGTCAAACTGCTTAATGGCCTACAGCGCCTCCTGAAGATTAAGGGTATAGTCCTGTATGCTGTCCTGCACCCTTTGTTTACACCCAAAGAATCTCATTTTTATCTCTGCTGCAGTGCGGGTGTCAAAGGTGTCCTTCAGCTTGGCCAAGATTTGTTTAAGGCTATGTGCACACATCAGGATTTCTAGCAGAAATTTTCCTGACAAAAACCGGACATTTCTGCCAGAAATCCGCATGCGTTTTTTCATGCATTTTTGATGCATGTTTGACGCGTTTTTTGTGCGTTTTTTTGTGCGTTTTTTCCAAATGCATAGAATTGCGGGAAAAACGCAGAAAATCCACAAAATTAATGAACTTGCTGCTTTTTTTACCGCAATGCGTTTTTTTCGCGGAAAAAAATGCACCATGTGCACAAAACATGCAGAATGCATTCTAAATGATAGGATGCATAATGTATGCATTTTTAATGAGTTTTTATAGCGTTTTTATAGCGAAAAAACCTGAACGTGTGCACATACCCTTACAGTTCTTTTATCATTGTCCTGCCAGGATTTTACCTCCCTCTGGGCCGCACCAGTTAACTGGCCAGTAGGAATGCTGACTTTTTGACTCTCAGACAGGGGCTACACTTCAAAGAAACTGGATAGTCTCTTCTTGACATCGCTCAGGGTGTGCGACTCCCCTGAGTTTTGCCGTAACCAGGCCACTCCCAGTATGTACAGCATTGGTAGTGGCATTATGGGGACTGTGGCTGCAGCCGCCGCTGGACCTCCAACCGGGTTGGACATTTTCCTCCCCCCTAGTGGACCTTAGCCAGGTTTTGGGTATCATTACCATAGTAAGCGGCTGCTCCACAGGTGGAATGGATTGAGCTCCTGAGGGTGTCCAAGTTGGCGCCTCATGCTTCCCATCGGCTCATGTCTGAGCGCCTGGCTGGTCCTCTCTTCGCGACCTTTCTCGGGCTCCGCCCATGACAACATGTCCCTTCTGCTTCTCGCACGCCGTGTGGTGTGATAATGGCGGCTGCCACACAGTTCAATAAAGTCTATGGCATACAGGACCCGGTGGCACCGGGTTTACGAAATCCTGTTCGTGATGCCAAAATGGAGCACCTGCCAGGACCGTGGGGTACTCCGGCCGGGTCAGACAAGTTTTCAGGAGGATTGTCACTGCAGCAGTGACCCGGTCCGTGGCGCTGGGTGTCCAATAAAATTAATGAGTGGTGAAGTGGTGAAAAAAAATTCCAAACTTTGCTAAAAAAAAATGCGGGCTTATGTTTTGCATGCCGAGCTGACGTTTTTAATGATACCACTTTTGTGCAGATACGTTTTTTTGTTCGCCCGTTATTGCATTTCAATGCAATGTCACATCGACCAAAAAAGCATAATTCTGGTGTTTTGAATTTTTTTTCTCACTACGCCGTTTAGCGATCAGGTTAATCCTTTGTTTTAATTGATAGATTGGGCGATTCTGAATGCAGCAATACCAAATATGTGTATTTTTTATTTACTTTATTGTTTTTTTTTGAATGGGGCGAAAGGGGGGTGATTTAAACTTTTATATTTTTTTATTTTTTCCATATTTTTTAAAACATTTTTTTAGCTTTTGCCATGCTTCAATAGCCTCCATGGGAGGCTAGAAGCTGGCACAACTGGATCGGCTCAGCTACATAGGAGCGATCATCAGATCGCACGTATGCAGCTGAATTACAGGGTGGTGCTCACAGCAAGCCGGCATCAACAACCATAGAGGTCTCAAGGAGACCTCTGGTTGTTATGCCGATGCATCGCTGACCCCCGATCACATGAAGGGGGTCGGCGATGCGTGCGTTTCTGGCCCGATGGCCGGAAGCGGTAGTTAAATACCGCTGTCAGCGTTTGAGAGTGGCATATAACTAGTTAATAGCGGCGGGTGCCCACATCAAAGGGGGAGACACGACATGCACCGTACTAGTACGGCGCATGTCGTGAAGGGGTTAAGAGGTCCGCTGGTCCCAATGGTGACGCAGCTGGGATGGTTCTGCTCCCCACAGGTGGAGCGGGGCCCCAGGGCTACCGGTTGAATTGGTATGGTATTGTAGACGATGGGGTGCAGGACTGAGAGTGTGGGAAATGAGTGGAGGACACAAGAATTGCAGTTTTCTTTACCTTTACTTAGTGGTAGAAAGTGCAGTCCGGGGCATGGGTAACAGGTGATGATGGGTACAGGCAGCCAGGAAGCAATTTAGGATCCACCTAGCCAGGTGGGTTCGAAGGCCTTCCTTCTGCGCTGTTTTCTCAGGTATTTGCTGCCTGAAGCTCTGCACAAGTTCCTCTCACTGTCTGTTGCTACTAACCTGTATGGCAGACAGCGTGAGCCTATTATGAGAACTGCCTGTTCACTGGCAGCCCCAGGCTCTTTGCCTGCTGTGGTGCCTCCAGGTGTTCGGGGTGGAAAGGGAGCTTGCAGTTCCCTGTCCTCCAGAGTCGACTGTTGGGGCGTACAGCAGCCACACAGCCAAGGACTCTGGCATCCTCTTTGTCAGCGCTCTGTCCTGGGCTAAGCTTGGCTACAACTCCACTCCCCAGGCTCTCCTTGACTTCTCTCCTCTCCTCTCAGACTACTCACTAGACTAACTAACTCCGCCTCCAGGCCAGAACTTATAGGGAAGCTCCCCTGAAACCGGGTGTTAGAGCTCCCCCTTCTGGTCTGGAGTAGGAAAAGTGTTGGATGCTGGTGTTACCTGTATAGGGGACCACTCCTTGCTCCCAGGTGTGACATCACCCCCTGTGAGGGAGGCAATGCAACTGTGGCAACTGGACTCCTGGGGTGCCACAAATACTCACTGAGCCAGCCATGAAGTGTGGTCCCCAGAATGCTCCCTGCTTCCTTCCTAGTTCATACTGCGGTGGCGCGCTCCCCTGCTCTTAAAGGGGCCACACATACACATAGTAAAATTCTCCAACCAATGGCTGGGAGGCTGTTGTGAATTCTGCTCTTGGGCTCCCTCCGGTGGTTGTTAGTGGTAGTGCAGTGGTCTCTGGATTATAGGCCAGGGCAGGTGTTTCTGCTTATTGCAGCTCTATTAGGTATTTAGGTTTGTAGGATCCATCAATCCCTGCCAGTTGTCCATTGTATCTTGGAGGGATTGCATCTCTGTCTGGCTCCACTGCCCTGCTGTCATTTCAGCTAAGATAAGTGCCTTGTTTTGGTTCTCTTTAGCACGCATGCAGTGTGCTTTTATGTGCAATGCAATCTATTGTGTTTTTGTCCAGCTTGACTTGTTTTGGATTTTTCTGTCATGCTGGTTTCTCTGGAGATGCAGATATACATCCTATGTCTTTAGTTAGATGTAGTATATAGTATTTTCTGCTGTGGAATTTTCTAGTGTTTTAATACTGACCGCTTAGAACTCTGTCCTATCCTTTCTATCTAGCTAGAAGGGCCTCTTTTGCTAAACTCTGTTTTTTCTGTCTGTGTACGTATTTCCTCTTAGTCTCACAGTCAATATTTGTGGGGGGCTGCCTATCCTTTGGGGCTCTGCTCTGAGGCAAGATAGGATTTCCCATTTCCATCTTTAGGGGTATTTAGTACTCCGGCTGTGTCGAGGTGTGTCGAGGTGTCTAGGCCTGGTTAGGTACATCCCACGGCTACTTCTAGTTGCGGTGTCAGTATTAGGATTGCGGTCAGTACAGGTACCACCTACTCCAGAGATAGTCTCATGCGGCTCCAGGGTCACCGGATCATAACAGTACAACTGGACTACAATGAGTTAAATGAATCTCAGAAGAAGGGAAGAAAAGTCCTGAGCCATTTTTTTTTCTGCAGTCTGTTTTGTCTTTCCTTCCCTCTTTTCCTCTGGGTGACTGAGGAGCTGTGTGCTAGCATGGATGTTCAGGGATTAGCTTCTCGTGTAGACCAACTATCTGCTAGGGTACAGGGTATTTCCGATTATATTGTTCAGACTCCGGTTTTAGAGCCTAAGATTCCTACTCCTGAGTTATTTTTTGGGGACAGGTCTAAATTTTTGAGTTTTAAAAATAACTGTAAACTGTTTTTTGCTCTGAAACCTCGTTCTTCTGGTGATCCCATTCAGCAGGTTAAAATAGTCATCTCCCTGCTGCGTGGCGATTCTCAGGATTGGGCATTTTCCCTGGAATCTGGGAATCCTGCCTTGCTTAATGTAGAAGCCTTCTTTCAGGCTCTAGGGTTATTATATGATGAACCAAATTCTGTGGATCATGCTGAGAAGACCTTGTTGACCCTGTTTCAGGGTCAAGAAGCGGCAGAATTGTATTGTCAGAAATTTAGAAAATGGTCTGTGCTGACTAAGTGGAATGAGGATGCTTTGGCAGCAATTTTCAGAAAGGGTCTTTCTGAATCTGTTAAAGATGTTATGGTGGGGTTTCCCACGCCTATTGGTCTGAGCGATTCTATGTCTCTGGCCATTCAGATTGATCGGCGCCTGCGTGAGCGCAGAGTTGTGCGCGCTGTGGCGTTGTCCTCAGAGCAGATACCTGAGCCTATGCAGTGCGATAGGATTCTGTCTGGAGCTGAACGACGGGGATTCAGATGTCAGAATGGGTTGTGTTTTTACTGTGGAGATGCTTCTCATGTCATTTCGGTTTGCCCTAAGCGTATTAAGAGAATCGCTAGTTCAGTTACCATTGGTACCGTACAACCTAAATTTCTGTTATCTGTGACATTGATCTGCTCATTGTCGTCATTTTCTGTCATGGCGTTTGTAGATTCTGGCGCCGCTTTGAATTTAATGGACTTTGAATTCGCTAGACGTTGTGGTTTCCCCTTGCTGTCTTTGGAGAACCCTATTCCTTTAAGGGGCATTGATGCTACACCTTTGGCTAAAAATAAACCCCAGTTTTGGACACAGGTGACCATGTGCATGGTGCCAACCCATCGGGAGGATTGTCGCTTTTTGGTGTTGCATAATTTGCATGATGCTATTGTGCTGGGTTTTCCATGGTTGCAGGTACATAATCCAGTGTTGGATTGGAAATCTATGTCTGTGACTAGTTGGGGTTATCAGGGAGTTCATGGTGACGTTCCTTTGATGTCAATCTCTTCTTCCCCCCCTTCTGAAATTCCAGAGTTCTTGTCTGATTTTCAGGATGTGTTCAATGAGCCCAAGTCCAGTTCCCTTCCACCGCATAGGGACTGTGATTGTGCTATTGACTTGATTCCAGGTTGTAAGTTTCCTAAGGGCCGACTTTTCAACCTGTCGGTGCCTGAACATACCGCTATGCGGAGTTATATTAAGGAGTCTTTGGAGAAAGGGCATATTCGGCCATCTTCTTCACCATTGGGAGCGGGATTTTTTCTTGTTGCCAAGAAGGATGGCTCCTTGAGACCTTGTATTGATTATCGCCTCTTGAATAAGATCACGGTCAAATTTCAATACCCTTTGCCTTTGCTTTCTGATTTGTTTGCTAGGATTAAGGGGGCTAGTTGGTTTACTAAGATTGACCTTCGAGGGGCATATAATCTTATTCGTATTAAGCAGGGTGACGAATGGAAAACTGCGTTTAATACGCCCGAGGGCCATTTTGAATACCTTGTGATGCCCTTCGGGCTCTCTAATGCTCCATCTGTTTTTCAGTCCTTCATGCATGATATCTTCCGGAATTATCTTGATAAATTCATGATTGTATATTTGGATGACATTTTGATTTTTTCCGATGATTGGGAGTCTCATGTGAAACAGGTCAGGATGGTTTTTCAGATCCTTCGTGACAATGCTTTGTTTGTGAAGGGGTCTAAGTGTCTTTTTGGAGTGCAGAAGGTTTCTTGTTTGGGCTTTATTTTTTCTCCCTCATCTATAGAGATGGATCCGGTTAAGGTTCAGACCATTCATGATTGGATTCAGCCCACGTCCGTGAAGAGTCTTCAGAAATTTTTGGGCTTTGCTAATTATCGCCGTTTCATTGCTAACTTCTCCAGTGTGGTTAAACCCCTGACCGCTTTGACGAAAAAGGGCGCTGATGTGACGAATTGGTCCTCTGCGGCTGTCTCTGCCTTTCAGGAGCTTAAACGCCGATTTACTTCTGCTCCGGTGTTGCGTCAGCCAGATGTTTCTCTTCCATTTCAGGTTGAGGTTGACGCTTCTGAGATTGGGGCAGGGGCCGTTTTGTCTCAGAGGAATTCTGATGGTTCCTTGATGAAACCATGTGCCTTCTTTTCCCGAAAGTTTTCGCCTGCTGAACGTAATTATGATGTCGGCAATCGGGAGTTGTTGGCTATGAAGTGGGCGTTCGAGGAATGGCGACATTGGCTTGAGGGAGCCAAGCATCGCATTGTGGTTTTGACCGATCATAAAAATCTGATTTACCTCGAGTCTGTTTAATTATAAATAGCTAAAATGCCACCAACCTGTGGCTGCACCAAAAAGAAAAACCAAAACACACAGTGAAAAAAATAGTGTTGGGGGACGAGAATACCCCTATACCAATGGCTGCACTGATGGCTACCTGTCAGTGGGGGTTGGCGCCCTAGGGGAAACGTTGCGGCGCCCCCACTCCTCGTAGGCTTGCCCTATAATCCTGTTAGGCCCTGACGGTGGCCCTGGGTCCCCTACCCACACAGTATAGATATCTAAAGGTGCCCCTGTACAGCTAGACAGAGATAATCCTACAAATAGGGAATCCTAGACCCCAACACTGTGCAATATAAAAACAATGGAGTACATGTAGTGGACTTATGATGGCTAAATGTACAGTAATTTCCCAAAGAGGCTATTTTTTGCCTGGGAGAATGTGTACAGCACCTATTTATGTATACACAGCCTGCAGTATGTATATAGGACCATTGATATCCGTCCTATGTGGGGTCAACTGCCCGAAGAACATGCAGTGAAAAAAGAGCACAATAGTGCTGTAACAAGAGAGCAATCAGTTAATACAGCACACACTAATATACAACGTTGTTATGACTGTATTAGAGAAATGAAAGTGCCATAGTGCATTTATAGCTATAGTCCAATAAGCACATATGGAATGCCGATTTTCCCACCAAGACCTGTGTTTGCCTGGGGTGATACTGGCAGCACTTATCTCTATATTTGCAGCCCACAGGGTATCAATGCCACATTGTTATAGTTGAAACTGATCATTTTAAAGTGACATTGTGCGTGTTATTGCTGTGTCTCGATGCTCAAAACCGGAGTACAGTGTGTGTACAGATCTGTATAGCTCAGTGATTTTCAACCTTTTTTGAGCCGCGGCACACTTTTTATACTTAAAACATCCCGAGGCACACCACCAACCAAAATGGCACAAAATGGTGCGTCCAGGTTTGAGATGAATGTCTGCAGTCATTCTATGTGACTGCAGGCTTCTGAATTCTCACAGCGCAAGCACTGCACACTTTCAGGATTCTCCCTTGCCGGTGGCCAGAGTGGATACTTCTGGTCACATTCTAACTAGACGTGTCCGGCCTCAGTCAATTCATTTTCATTGAATGAGGCCACACATGTCTAGTCAGCACGTGACCGCATGTATGTAAATCACCAACATCAGAGAATTATGATAGCAGTGTGCACTGTGAGAATTCAGAAGTCTGCAGTCACATAGTATGACTGCAGACTCATCACAACCTTGGACATCCCCTTTAATGTTCCTAACAAATAAAAATGAGAATTAGTATCACAAAAAAAACACATTTACATCCATGTACCTGATAGATGACGTTGTTTGTGGAGTCGCCTCTTTCTTTTCATCTTCACCTTGTCCAGATGCCATGATGACTCTTCTCATCCACCGGCAGAGCTCGTTTCTGCAGACTTCCATCTTCTCCTGTCTTCTGCAGCACATCCCGACACAACACCCTTAAAGATAGCAGTGTTATTATAATGCTCCAGATTAAAAATATCTGCCCTAGGCTGAGCCCCTGAGTAAATAATTGCCCCTCACTTTATTCCCAGCACATAATATGACCCTCACTGTCCCTCTTATGGTACATGCCATCCACACTACCCTCTCTCTCTTTTCCATACTTCACACTGCCTTCTCATACGGTGTCCCTCATAGAGAGCCCAGTCTCTCTACTGTGCCCCTTCATTACACTCCTCCTACTTGGCATACTGTCTCCTCCTGGCTGTTACCCTCACACTACTCAGTATCTATTATGTGTCCACTCACACTTTCATCCCCCCATACTGTCTGCACACATTTCTAATAGCCTCCTCCTGTACATCCCCCCCCCCTGCTAACATACCCCTTTGCTCTCTCCATATTTCCTCCTCACACATTCCCCCCTCACACATTCCCCCGACTCCACATACTGTCCTCACACATCCCATCACCGTTGCTCCCAGTACTGTCAGCACACATTTTTCCCCTCGCTACTGTATCCACCCCCATCTCCCCACTCACCCCCACAGAATATATCCACTGCCCTTCCGATAGAATAAATCCATCCCCTTCCACAGAATAAATGCACCCTGCCCCACACATGCTAAATAAATTCCAGCCCCCCCCCCACGTACACACTGAATAAATCCCCCACACACACTGAATAAATCCCCCCACACACTGAATAAATCCCCCCACACACTGAATAAATCCCCCCCCCACACTGAATAAATCCCCCCCACACTGAATAAATCCCCCCCCCACACTGAATAAATCCCCCCACACTTAATAAATCCCCCCACATACTCCCCATAAACCCACCCCACGCTGAATCTTCGGTGTCTTCAGCTCCACAGCACAGGAGCACTTACCACCAAGTCTCTTCTTTCTCCTGCGCGCCGGATAGTGACGTCAGCAGCGTGATCACATGACTTGATCACGCTGCTGGCGTCGCTCTGACCCGGCAGTCAGAGCCTCAATTGTACTCGCAGCTGGTAGATGTCTGCGAGTACAATTGATCTCCGGGAGCCGGCGCGCTGCAGCTTCTCTGTGCCGGCTGTCAGCTTGACAGTCGGCACAGAGAACAGCTGACTCCCGTTCCCCGCGGCACACCCGACCATGTGTCGCGGCACACTAGTGTGCCGCGGCACACTGGTTGAAAAACACTGGTATAGCTGATACTCATCGTGTTCTAGGTGCCACGCCGTCTGCCACCTAACATAAATCGCCTCGACGCGTTTCGCCCCTCTGGCTCATCAGGAGGCCCGATTCTGGTGTCATGTATCTCGATAATATAGGATAAAGGTGAGTTCAGATGTATATTACCTCAATTTATCTAGTGGAACGCCAGAAACCTTCCGCGTGCCGGTACTTCCGGTTTGCAAAACCCGGAAGTAATCAGACGATCCCGAGCACATGAAATATTTCTACACCGCATGCGCGGTTTGGAACGCACGTCAGGCTCTGCACACTGCGTGTCAACTATGCTAGTTCTGACAACGCAGTAGCTGCGCCTGCGTGAATCGTGCCCCCGGGATGCACTGGTTACACGCACTCAGGATGAAGTGTAAGATGCAATAGTGCCACTAATAAAATACTTATGTGGCACTTATAGCTTTTAGTCCGTATATCTCGTAGAGAGTCATAACCTCTTAACAGTGGCTTATTTTTATAGCATATTGAAGCACTGCCCCCAGGGGGCGCTAGTTCAGTAAAATTATTGATCCCAGCCTGTGCCCGTTATAAGGCAAGGCTCTAGGCAATGCTAGGACATGGATGAATATACATATACAATGTCAAAAGTCAATTACATGGCAAATGGGTACATAATTATAACTGAGTTCAGATTAAGTAACCAGCGTTTTAGAATTGAGGAGTATTTGATAATTAAAAAATGAGGGGCACAACTATCTGTGCACAGTTCCCCACCACCGGGGAGATGACTGAAAAAGAGGAACATCGACCCTGTTTAATTCATTTGGTCACAGAAATCTATGCTATTATTAATATTTCGTCCAATCTAGTTTCTAAAGCCAGGTATGACAGCCAGGCTTATTCACGCTAGGGATGCTATCACATAGAGATTCACAGGAAGCACATATATGATTGTTGCTCATTAATGCCCTTAGGGGTCACTGAGTCCATTCTGAAAATCCATTCACACTCCCTTTGGAGCACAGTTCTATCGAAATTCCCTCCTCTGGGATTCGGTTTTACTACTTCAATCACCGTGAAGGTTACATCAGTTGAATTGTCCGGATGTTGTAATCTCATGTGCCTGGCCAGGGGGGTATCTCTATTGTGTCTTATATCCCCTAAATGCTCGCTGACTCTTCTGCGGAGCTCTCTGACCGTCTTTCCTATATAATCTTTAGGACATGAGCAAGAGGCCACATATACAACTCCCGTTGATTTACAATTCGAGAAATCACGCTGAAATAACACTTTACCCGTTGAGGAGCTCGTGAAGGATTTATTCGGTCTCATGTACCTACATAGTTGACATCCTCCACATCTAAAAAAACCACACGTTTTCCTATCCAGCCAGGTGTGGCTCCCCTTGGGTCGCATGTAGTGGCTATGGACCAATGAGTCCCTAAGGGACCTCCCTCGCCTGAAAGTAATGTCGGGATATGACCCCAAGAGGTCCGTAAGGTCTGGGTCCATCTTGAGTATATCCCAATGTTTATTGATCACTTCTCTGACCTTATTATGTTGGGAATCAAACGTGCCTATAATCCTGATCTTATTCTCCGCTGTTTTGGGCTCGTTATTATGCAACAGCTGTTGTCTATCTGAATTAGTAGCATTATTATACGCTGACTTGAGGATGTGGGAAGGATAATTTTTCTCTCTGAATCTGTTACACATATCGGTCGCCTGACTATGGAACATTTTAATATCAGAGCAATTTCTTCTCAGTCTTAAGAATGGGCCCTTCGGGATTCCTTTTTTAAGTGGGACCGGGTGATGACTATGCCAGTTAAGTAGGCCATTTGTGCTTGTAGGTTTACGATAAATTCTTGTTGTGAGGCCCCCCCCTGGAGTCTTACTTATCATGACATCTAGAAAGGCCAGTTCTTCTTTCTGAATTTCTGAGGTGAATCTTAGACTAAGGTTATTGACATTCAGCTCCGCAATGAATCTTTTAAACTGATCCTCAGTGCCCAGCCAGATGACGAAAACGTCATCGATGAACCTGAGCCAGATGGCTAAGAACTCATTCCACCAATTGGTATCCTGCCCAAACACTGTTGTTTCTTCCCACCAGCCCAGGAACAGATTTGCATACGATGGGGCACATGGACACCCCATCGCAGTGCCCCTGAGCTGGTGGTAGTGCTTGCCGTTAAACTTAAACGAATTATGGGTGAGTATGAAGTCTGGCAACGATATTACAAAAGAGTTATGTTCCCTGCATGCTATTGACCTTTGTTGGAGGTAATGATGTACTCCCCTTATGCCCGCCTCGTGTGGTATGCTGCTATAAAGGGCCTCCACATCAATTGATGCCAAAAAAGAATCCTTCTCCAACTGTATGCCTTCTATTTTCTGCAATAAATCTGTGGTATCTCTAAGATATGACGGGATGGACATCACAAAAGGCCTGAGGATCTCCTCGACATATAAGCCACAATTTTGTGTAAGGGAATCGACCCCTGACACAATGGGTCTCCCCTTCAATGGGTGCAGACCCTTGTGTATCTTGGGTAGTGTATAGAAGGTAGCCTGTAGTGGAAAGGTGGGAAGCATAAACTCATTCAGATTTAGATATAAGCCCCCTTAGTAGTGCTTCCTCCAGTATTCCTCTAAGTTGAGTCTTATATGCCTCAGAGGGATCCAGGCCGAGGGTTTCATACATACTCCGATCCAGCAGTATGTCATTGCACATGTCACAATAAACCTTATGGTCCATTAAGACCAGGTTACCACCCTTATCGGATGCCTTAATGACCAATTGGTCATTCTTTTTAAGCATATCCAAGGCCACCCTTTCTTTATCACTAAGATTGTAAACAGTATCCGCATCCATATACTTGATCTTTTTAAGGTCTCTCTCTACAAGTTGAAGAAAAATATCAATATTTTTTGTATCGCCTTGAGGTGGCATTTTGGTGCTCCTATTTCTAAGGTTGGTAAATGGGCCCCTCTCAGGACTAACGTGCCGTTCATTTTCATCCAATAAACCCACTAGAGCTTCAAAGCTCTCCAAGTCTTCCTCTTGTAGCCCCTGTTGCAGGCAATCCTCCCTATTGTTATTCAAATAGAACTTTTTCCACTTTAATTTCCTGCAAAACCGGTTCAAATCCTTTATCCAGTTAAAACAATTAAAACCATCAGTAGGTACGAAGTTCAGTCCCCTTTGCAGGACTTGATATTCATCAATGGACAGTGTATGAGTCGACAGGTTGATAATTTGCCCTCTATCTAACTGTTTTTTGGTCTGAGGAAATATCCCGTTCTCATCCCTTGTTCTAAAAAAGAAGAGGATGATGGTACAGAGGAGGAGGCCTGTGCCTGCAAATCTCTTGTATTCAGTGGAGGGGTGTTGGACATTCCTTCTCCGGCCCTGTGGCCCCCCCTTCCCCTCCTCCCATGTCTGGCCCTTTGGTACTGCCATTTTTTATATCTAAATGGCTGTTCCCTATTGTTAAAGCCTCCTCTCCCAGAAACCTCAGTTCTTTCTGTGTCTGAAGTATCGATGTCTGACGATGATACTTCACCTGCTCTGCCTGTTTGGAAATTAAAGGCTTGGTTATCAGCGAAATTTCTGAGGTCCTTTTGGAACTGTACCTGCTTTCTTTCCTTCAATAGAGCCTGACATTTCTCAACAGAGGTCTGTAGTAGACCCTCCCGTCTATTGAAATCTGGATCTGATTTGAATTTAAGCACTTTTTCTATCAAGCAATTCAGATCACTTGTCGATTTCTCTAATAATTTCTTCTCCTCAATTAGCAGGAGTTGCATAAAGCGTATTGATGAATCGATTGATTCTTTGAGCCACAGATCTAAAAGTGCCGGGGAGGATGTACGAGGGGAAGGAGAAATATTGATCCTAAGGCCTCGAGGAATGATTCTATTTTTTATATAATTTTCTAGAGTTCGGATCTCCCACCAAGATTTAAGGAAGGCTTTGTATCCGATATATACTTCATTAAAGGTATTTTTGAGTGTTATAACCTCAGTGTTCTTATCCTGTGACCCGTCTATGTTGAAGGCCTGAATAGCATCCTCTAACCAGAAATCTAAATTGACCGGACCTGACAAAAAACTGGCCATGCTCCGTCTATCTTTGGCTAAATTTGAACGTATAAGAAAAATTGGGATAACTAAATGCAGTAATCATATAAAACCCAAACTGTTTAATTATAAATAGCTAAAATGCCACCAACCTGTGGCTGCACCAAAAAGAAAAACCAAAACACACAGTGAAAAAAATGCTACTAATTCAGATAGACAACAGCTGTTGCATAATAACGAGCCCAAAACAGCGGAGAATAAGATCAGGATTATAGGCACGTTTGATTCCCAACATAATAAGGTCAGAGAAGTGATCAATAAACATTGGGATATACTCAAGATGGACCCAGATCTTACGGACCTCTTGGGGTCATATCCCGACATTACTTTCAGGCGAGGGAGGTCCCTTAGGGACTCATTGGTCCATAGCCACTACATGCGACCCAAGGGGAGCCACACCTGGCTGGATAGGAAAACGTGTGGTTTTTTAGATGTGGCGGATGTCAACTATGTAGGTACATGAGACCGAATAAATCCTTCACGAGCTCCTCAACGGGTAAAGTGTTCTTTCAGCGTGATTTCTCGAATTGTAAATCAACGGGAGTTGTATATGTGGCCTCTTGCTCATGTCCTAAAGATTATATAGGAAAGAAGGTCAGAGAGCTCCGCAGAAGAGTCGGCGAGCATTTAGGGGATATAAGACACAATAGAGATACCCCCCTGGCCAGGCACATGAGATTACAACATCCGGACAATACAACTGATGTAACCTTCACGGTGATTGAAGTAGTAAAACCGAATCCCAGAGGAGGGAATTTCTATAGAACTGTGCTCCAAAGGGAGTGTGAATGGATTTTCAGAATGGACTCAGTGACCCCTAAGGGCATTAATGAGCAACAATCATATATGTGCTTCCTGTGAATCTCTATGTGATAGCATCCCTAGCGTGAATAAGCCTGGCTGTCATACCTGGCTTTAGAAACTAGATTGGACGAAATATTAATAATAGCATAGATTTCTGTGACCAAATGAATTAAACAGGGTCGATGTTCCTCTTTTTCAGTCATCTCCCCGGTGGTGGGGAACTGTGCACAGATAGTTGTGCCCCTCATTTTTTAATTATCAAATACTCCTCAATTCTAAAACGCTGGTTACTTAATCTGAACTCAGTTATAATTATGTACCCATTTGCCATGTAATTGACTTTTGACATTGTATATGTATATTCATCCATGTCCTAGCATTGCCTAGAGCCTTGCCTTATAACGGGCACAGGCTGGGATCAATAATTTTACTGAACTAGCGCCCCCTGGGGGCAGTGCTTCAATATGCTATAAAAATAAGCCACTGTTAAGAGGTTATGACTCTCTACGAGATATACGGACTAAAAGCTATAAGTGCCACATAAGTATTTTATTAGTGGCACTATTGCATCTTACACTTCATCCTGAGTGCGTGTAACCAGTGCATCCCGGGGGCACGATTCACGCAGGCGCAGCTACTGCGTTGTCAGAACTAGCATAGTTGACACGCAGTGTGCAGAGCCTGACGTGCGTTCCAAACCGCGCATGCGGTGTAGAAATATTTCATGTGCTCGGGATCGTCTGATTACTTCCGGGTTTTGCAAACCGGAAGTACCGGCACGCGGAAGGTTTCTGGCGTTCCACTAGATAAATTGAGGTAATATACATCTGAACTCACCTTTATCCTATATTATCGAGATACATGACACCAGAATCGGGCCTCCTGATGAGCCAGAGGGGCGAAACGCGTCGAGGCGATTTATGTTAGGTGGCAGACGGCGCGGCACCTAGAACACGATGAGTATCAGCTATACAGATCTGTACACACACTGTACTCCGGTTTTGAGCATTGAGACACAGCAATAACACGCACAATGTCACTTTAAAATGATCAGTTTCAACTATAACAATGTGGCATTGATACCCTGTGGGCTGCAAATATAGAGATAAGTGCTGCCAGTATCACCCCAGGCAAACACAGGTCTTGGTGGGAAAATCGGCATTCCATATGTGCTTATTGGACTATAGCTATAAATGCACTATGGCACTTTAATTTCTCTAATACAGTCATAACAACGTTGTATATTAGTGTGTGCTGTATTAACTGATTGCTCTCTTGTTACAGCACTGTTGTGCTCTTTTTTCACTGCATGTTCTTCGGGCAGTTGGCCCCACATAGGACGGATATCAATGGTCCTATATACATACTGCAGGCTGTGTATACATAAATAGGTGCTGTACACATTCTCCCAGGCAAAAAATAGCCTCTTTGGGAAATTACTGTACATTTAGCCATCATAAGTCCACTACATGTACTCCATTGTTTTTATATTGCACAGTGTTGGGGTCTAGGATTCCCTATTTGTAGGATTATCTCTGTCTAGCTGTACAGGGGCACCTTTAGATATCTATACTGTGTGGGTAGGGGACCCAGGGCCACCGTCAGGGCCTAACAGGATTATAGGGCAAGCCTACGAGGAGTGGGGGCGCCGCAACGTTTCCCCTAGGGCGCCAACCCCCACTGACAGGTAGCTGTTGTGATTTTGCTTTTTGCTCCCTCTAGTGGTCATTAGTGATTTGACTCTGGAGCGTCTGTCTTTTCCTATATCCTCACCTGGGCCGTTAGTTCAGGGGCGTTGCTATATAAGCTCCCTGGACCTTCAGTTCAATGCCTGGCATCGTTGAAATCAGAGCTAATCTGTTGTGCTCTTGTCCTATGATCCTGGTTCCTGTATTTCAAGCTAAGTCTGCTTCCTTGCTTTTTGCTTTTGTTTTGTTTGGTATTTTTGTCCAGCTTGTTCCAATCTGTATCCTGACCTTTGCTGGAAGCTCTAGGGGGCTGGTGTTCTCCCCCCGGACCGTAAGACGGTTCGGGGGTTCTTGGATCTCCAGCGTGGATTTTTATAGGGTTTTTGTTGACCAGATAAGTTATCTTGCTATATTCTGCTATTAGTAAGCTGGCCTCTCTTTGCTGAACCTGGTTCATTTCTGTGTTTGTCATTTCCTCTTACCTCACCGTTATTATTTGTGGGGGGCTTGTATCTTGCTTTGGGGTCCCTTTCTCTGGAGGCAAGAGAGGTCTTCGTTTTCTTCTCCTAGGGGTAGTTAGATTCTCCGGCTGGCGCGAGTCATCTAGCGATCACCGTAGGCATGATCCCCGGCTACTTCTAGTGTTGGCGTTAGGAGTAGCTATTTGGTCAACCCAGTTACCACAGCCCTATGAGCTGGATTTTTGTATCTCGCAGACTTACACGTTCCTCTGAGACCCTGTCCACTGGGGTCATAACAGTATGCCAGGCCAGTATTAAATGTTTAATGCATTGCAGAAGTGGGATTATAAGAAAGAAAATTTTGAGTTTTTTTTTTTCCTCTCTCATTTTTTTTTTTTTCTTTTCCCCTTTACCTCAGAGTGGCTTAAGCTTGCTGCAGACATGAATGTCCAGACCTTGATTACAAGTGTGGACCAGCTTGCCGCTCGTGTGCAGGGTATACAAGATTATGTTATCAGAAATCCTAGGTCTGAACCCAAGATTCCGATTCCTGAACTGTTTTCAGGAGACCGATTTAAGTTTAGGAATTTCAGGAATAATTGTAAATTGTTTTTGTCCCTGAAACCTTGTTCGTCTGGAGACTCTGCTCAACAAGTAAGAATTGTTATTTCATTCTTACGGGGTGACCCTCAAGATTGGGCTTTTTCGTTGGCGCCAGGAGATCCGGCATTGGCTGATATTGATGCGTTTTTTCTGGCGCTCGGTTTACTTTATGAGGAACCCAATCTTGAGATTCAGGCAGAGAAAGCCTTGCTGGCTATGTCTCAGGGCCAGGACGAGGCTGAGGTGTATTGCCAAAAATTTCGGAAATGGTCCGTGCTGACACATTGGAACGAGTGTGCACTGGCCGCTAATTGTAGAAATGGCCTTTCTGAGGCCATTAAGAATGTTATGGTGGGTTTTCCCATTCCCACAGGTCTGAATGATACCATGTCCCTGGCTATTCAAATTGACCGGCGGTTGCGGGAGCGCAAAACCGCAAATTCCCTCATGGTGTTGTCTGAACGGACACCTGATTTGATGCAATGTGATAGAATCCTGACTAGAAATGAGAGGAAAATTTATAGACGCCGGAATGGCTTGTGCTACTACTGTGGTGATTCTACACATGTTATCTCAGCATGCTCTAAACGTATATCTAAGGTTGTTAGTCCTGTCACCGTTGGTAATTTGCATCCTAAGTTTATTCTGTCTGTAACTTTGATTTGCTCACTGTCATCTTATCCTGTCATGGCGTTTGTAGATTCAGGTGCTGCCCTGAGTCTTATGGATCTCTCATTTGCTAAGCGCTGTGGTTTTATTCTTGAACCATTAGAAAATCCTATCCCTCTTAGGGGTATTGATGCTACGCCATTGGCAGAAAATAAGCCGCAGTATTGGACACAGGTTACCATGTGCATGACTCCTGAACACCGCGAGGTGATACGTTTTCTCGTTCTACATAAAATGCATGATTTGGTTGTTTTGGGGCTGCCATGGTTACAGACCCATAATCCAGTCCTTGACTGGAAGGCTATGTCAGTGTCTAGTTGGGGCTGTCGTGGTATTCATGAGGATTCCCTTCCTGTGTCTATTGCTTCTTCTACGCCTTCGGAAGTTCCGGAGTATTTGTCTGATTATCAGGATGTCTTTAGCGAGTCCAGGTCCAGTGCATTGCCTCCTCATAGGCAATGTGACTGTGCAATAGATTTGATTCCAGGCAGTAAATTTCCTAAGGGAAGACTGTTTAATCTGTCGATACCTGAACATACCGCTATGCGTTCATATATCAAGGAGTCTCTGGAGAAAGGACACATCCGTCCGTCTTCTTCCCCTCTTGGTGCGGGATTCTTTTTTGTGGCTAAAAAGGACGGATCTTTGAGGCCTTGTATTGACTATCGGCTTTTAAATAAGATCACTGTCAAATTTCAGTATCCTTTGCCGCTGTTGTCTGACTTGTTTGCCCGGATTAAAGGTGCCAAGTGGTTTACCAAGATAGACCTTCGTGGTGCGTACAACCTTGTGCGCATTAAGCAAGGGGATGAATGGAAAACCGCATTCAATACGCCCGAAGGTCATTTTGAGTACTTGGTGATGCCTTTTGGGCTCTCTAATGCCCCTTCAGTTTTTCAGTCCTTTATGCATGACATTTTCCGGAACTATCTGGATAAATTTTTGATCGTTTATCTGGATGATATTCTGGTTTTTTCTGATAATTGGGACTCGCATGTGGAGCAGGTCAGGATGGTCTTTAAAATTTTGCGTGAAAATTCTTTGTTTGTCAAGGGCTCAAAGTGTCTTTTTGGTGTACAGAAGGTTCCCTTTTTGGGGTTCATTTTTTCCCCTTCTGCTGTGGAGATGGACCCAGTCAAGGTCCGAGCTATTCTTGATTGGACTCAGCCCTCGTCAGTTAAGAGTCTTCAGAAGTTCTTGGGTTTCGCTAACTTCTACCGTCGTTTTATCGCTAACTTTTCTAGCATTGTGAAACCTTTGACGGATATGACCAAGAAGGGCTCCGATGTGGATAATTGGGCTCCTGCTGCCGTGGAGGCTTTCCAGGAGTTGAAACGTCGGTTTACTTCGGCGCCTGTTTTGTGCCAGCCTGATGTCTCGCTTCCCTTTCAAGTTGAGGTGGATGCTTCAGAGATTGGAGCAGGGGCCGTTTTGTCGCAGAGAGGCCCTGGTTGCTCTGTTATGAGACCTTGCGCCTTTTTCTCTAGGAAGTTTTCGCCTGCGGAGCGAAATTATGATGTGGGCAATCGGGAGTTGTTGGCCATGAAATGGGCATTTGAGGAGTGGCGTCATTGGCTCGAGGGTGCTAAGCATCGTGTGGTGGTCTTGACTGATCACAAAAATCTGATGTATCTCGAGTCTGCTAAACGCCTGAATCCTAGACAGGCCCGCTGGTCATTGTTTTTCTCCCGTTTTGACTTTGTTGTCTCGTATTTACCAGGTTCAAAGAATGTGAAGGCCGATGCTCTTTCCAGGAGCTTTGTGCCTGATGCTCCTGGAGTCGTTGAACCTGTTGGTATTCTTAAGGATGGAATTATCTTGTCAGCTATTTCTCCAGATCTGCGACGTGTGTTGCAGAGATTTCAGGCTGATAGGCCTGATTCTTGTCCACCTGACAGACTGTTTGTGCCTGATAAGTGGACCAGCAGAGTCATTTCCGAGGTTCATTCCTCGGTGTTGGCAGGTCACCCAGGAATTTTTGGCACCAGAGATCTGGTGGCCAGATCCTTTTGGTGGCCTTCCTTGTCTAGGGATGTGCGGTCATTTGTACAGTCCTGTGGGACTTGTGCTCGAGCTAAGCCTTGCTGTTCTCGTGCCAGCGGGTTGCTCTTGCCCTTGCCTGTCCCTAAGAGACCTTGGACACATATCTCCATGGATTTCATTTCTGATCTTCCGGTGTCTCAAGGCATGTCTGTTATCTGGGTGATATGTGATCGCTTCTCCAAGATGGTCCATTTGGTTCCTTTGCCTAAGCTGCCTTCCTCTTCCGATCTGGTTCCTGTGTTTTTCCAGAACATGGTTCGTTTGCACGGCATCCCTGAGAATATTGTGTCAGACAGAGGATCCCAGTTAGTTTCCAGATTCTGGCGATCCTTTTGTAGTAGGATGGGCATTGACTTGTCGTTTTCGTCTGCTTTCCATCCTCAGACTAATGGACAGACGGAGCGAACTAATCAGACTTTGGAGGCTTATTTGAGGTGTTTTGTCTCTGCTGATCAGGACGATTGGGTGACCTTCTTGCCGTTAGCTGAGTTTGCCCTTAATAATCGGGCTAGTTCCGCCACCTTGGTTTCGCCATTTTTCTGCAACTCTGGTTTCCACCCTCGTTTTTCTTCGGGTCATGTGGAACCTTCTGACTGCCCTGGGGTGGATTCTGTGGTGGATAGGTTGCAGCGGATCTGGAATCTTGTGGTGGACAACTTGAAGTTGTCACAGGAGAGGGCTCAGCGCTTTGCCAACCGCCGCCGCGGTGTGGGTCCCTGACTACGTGTTGGGGATTTGGTGTGGCTTTCTTCCCGCTTTGTTCCTATGAAGGTTTCCTCTCCCAAATTTAAACCTCGTTTTATTGGTCCTTACAAGATATTGGAAATTCTTAATCCTGTATCCTTTCGCCTGGATCTTCCTGTGTCGTTTGCTATCCACAACGTGTTTCATAGGTCCTTGTTGCGGCGGTACGTTGTGCCTGTGGTTCCTTCTGCTGAGCCTCCTGCTCCGGTGTTGGTTGAGGGCGAGTTGGAGTACGTGGTGGAGAAGATCTTGGATTCTCGTCTCTCCAGGCGGAGGCTTCAGTACCTGGTCAAGTGGAAGGGCTATGGTCAGGAAGATAATTCCTGGGTGGTCGCCTCTGATGTTCATGCAGCCGATTTAGTTCGTGCCTTTCACGCCGCTCATCCTGATCGCCCTGGTGGTCGTGGTGAGGGTTCGGTGACCCCTCACTAAGGGGGGGGGGTACTGTTGTGATTTTGCTTTTTGCTCCCTCTAGTGGTCATTAGTGATTTGACTCTGGAGCGTCTGTCTTTTCCTATATCCTCACCTGGGCCGTTAGTTCAGGGGCGTTGCTATATAAGCTCCCTGGACCTTCAGTTCAATGCCTGGCATCGTTGAAATCAGAGCTAATCTGTTGTGCTCTTGTCCTATGATCCTGGTTCCTGTATTTCAAGCTAAGTCTGCTTCCTTGCTTTTTGCTTTTGTTTTGTTTGGTATTTTTGTCCAGCTTGTTCCAATCTGTATCCTGACCTTTGCTGGAAGCTCTAGGGGGCTGGTGTTCTCCCCCCGGACCGTTAGACGGTTCGGGGGTTCTTGAATCTCCAGCGTGGATTTTTATAGGGTTTCTGTTGACCAGATAAGTTATCTTGCTATATTCTGCTATTAGTAAGCTGGCCTCTCTTTGCTGAACCTGGTTCATTTCTGTGTTTGTCATTTCCTCTTACCTCACCGTTATTATTTGTGGGGGGCTTGTATCTTGCTTTGGGGTCCCTTTCTCTGGAGGCAAGAGAGGTCTTCGTTTTCTTCTCCTAGGGGTAGTTAGATTCTCCGGCTGGCGCGAGTCATCTAGCGATCACCGTAGGCATGATCCCCGGCTACTTCTAGTGTTGGCGTTAGGAGTAGCTATTTGGTCAACCCAGTTACCACAGCCCTATGAGCTGGATTTTTGTATCTCGCAGACTTACACGTTCCTCTGAGACCCTGTCCACTGGGGTCATAACAGGTAGCCATCAGTGCAGCCATTGGTATAGGGGTATTCTCGTCCCCCAACACTAGTTTTTTCACTGTGTGTTTTGGTTTTTCTTTTTGGTGCAGCCACAGGTTGGTGGCATTTTAGCTATTTATAATTAAACAGTTTGGGTTTTATATGATTACTGCATTTAGTTATCCCAATTTTTCTTATACGTTCAAATTTACCTCGAGTCTGCCAAGCGGCTGAATCCTAGACAGGCTCGATGGTCTTTGTTTTTCTCCCGTTTTGATTTCGTGGTCTCGTATCTTCCGGGTTCTAAGAATATTAAAGCTGATGCCCTCTCTAGGAGCTTTTTGCCTGATTCTCCGGAGGTCCTTGAACCGGTCGGCATTCTAAAGGAAGGGGTGGTTCTTTCTGCCATCTCCCCTGATCTACGACGGGTCCTTCAGGAATTTCAGGCTGACAAACCTGACCGCTGTCCAGTGGGGAAACTGTTCGTTCCTGATAAATGGACTAGTAGAGTGATTTCGGAGGTTCATTGTTCTGTGTTGGCTGGTCATCCTGGTATTTTTGGTACCAGAGATTTGGTTGGTAGGTCTTTTTGGTGGCCTTCTTTGTCGCGGGATGTGCGTTCTTTTGTGCAGTCCTGTGGCACTTGTGCATGGGCTAAGCCTTGTTGTTCCCACACTAGTGGGTTGCTTTTGCCTTTGCCGGTCCCTAAGAGGCCTTGGACGCATATTTCTATGGATTTTATTTCAGACCTTCCGGTTTCCCAGAGGATGTCAGTTATCTGGGTGGTTTGTGACCGGTTTTCTAAGATGGTTCATTTGGTGCCTTTGCCTAAGTTGCCTTCCTCTTCTGATTTGGTTCCATTGTCTTTTCAGCATGTGGTTCGTTTGCACGGTATTCCGGAGAATATTGTGTCCGACAGAGGTTCCCAGTTTGTTTCTAGGTTTTGGCGGGCCTTTTGTGCTAGGCTGGGCATTGATTTGTCTTTTTCTTCCGCATTTCATCAACAGACAAATGGCCAAACCGAGCGAACCAACCAGACTTTGGAAACTTATTTGAGATGCTTCGTGGCTGCTGATCAGGATGATTGGGTGGCTTTCTTGCCATTGACCGAGTTTGCCCTTAATAATCGGGCTAGTTCGGCTACCTTGGTTTCGCCTTTTTTTGTAATTTTGGTTTTCATCCTCTTTTTTCTTCAGGGGAGGTTGAGCCTTCTGATTGTCCTGGTGTGGATTCTGTGGTGGACAGGTTGCAGCAAATTTGGGCTCATGTGGTGGACAATTTGGTGTTGTCTCAGGAGGAGGCGCAACGTTTTGCTAATCGTCGTCGATGTGTTGGTTCCCGGCTTCGGGTTGGGGATTTGGTCTGGTTGTCTTCCCGTCATGTTCCTATGAAGGTTTCTTCCCCTAAGTTTAAGCCTCGGTTTATTGGTCCTTATAGGATTTCTGAGATTATCAATCCGGTGTCTTTTCGTTTGGCCCTTCCGGCATCTTTTGCTATCCATAATGTTTTCCATAGATCTTTATTGCGGAAATATGTGGTGCCCGTTCTTCCCTCTGTTGATCCTCCGGCTCCTGTGTTGGTTGATGGGGAGTTGGAGTATGTGGTTGAGAAGATTTTGGATTCTCGTTTTTCGAGACGGAAGCTTCAGTACCTTGTCAAATGGAAAGGTTACAGCCAGGAGGATAATTCTTGGGTTTTTGCCTCTGATGTCCATGCTGCTGATTTGGTTCGGGCCTTTCATCTGGCTCGTCCTGATCGGCCTGGGGGCTCTGGTGAGGGTTCGGTGACCCCTCTTTACCATAATAGTGATTCCGTGGGATTCAAGGTGATTGGCATTGATACGATTAAATCTGGTGAACGTGGTGGACCAATCACTATACCATTGGCAAAAATGGAAACAAAATGGATATGGGTTTTAAATACTGTTTCACCAAGGGGTTTGAACGAAAATATAAGTTTTGCCCCTTTCTTATAATTTTGGGTCTTATGTAAACCTTTTTATATATATTTTTTATAATTTTAATTATATTTTAACTGTTTTATAAAATTCTTGTATGGTCGGTTTTTAAAAAAATTGTTTTATTTATTTTAGTTTCACACTTACCTGATATCCGGGGTGGATGTGGGTGCTCTGATGAAATGGATACATCTGGATCAGTATTGGAACCTTGGCAGTGAGATAGGCCTGTGTAAAGAACGTCAGACTCTGGAAAGAAATAAATGAAAATGATGAAGGATCAGAGTATTCCAATACTGTTATTCATATATATTAGGGTTTTAGACACCGATTGGTTTTACATTGTTTACTGTATAATCTAAATGTTACTTCAATGTGTGCCTTCTGTAAAAATTCTTGAACAAGTATGTTATGCTTGTTAGAATGCAGGAATATTAGTATAAAATGTTTGTTATATATGACTTTTTGTAGAGCTATGATGTTGAAGGTGGATAGATATAATTATAAAGCGTGTATAGCATATTGTAATGATTTTTTGCTATTATGGTATCTTTGATTACAAAATGTATGGCCCTGTAGTTTTTTAGATTCATAATAGACATAGGGGAGACACATAGATGTGGGATATAGAGGTCGGTGTTTATTAGTATTGAGCATTCACCTGATATATGCAAGTAGGTTGCACCATTGAGGGATTGCTAGTGTGGAATCCGCCTATACTTCCTCCTGGTGGTGCGCATGCGCAGTCTGTGGTCCGGGGCCCGTGATTCGGCGTCCCAGTGGCCTTGGCAACGTCGGGACTTTGTCCTGTGCGTCCGGTCACGTGGGGCGGGATCGCGGACTTCCGGGTTCTCCTGACTGCGCATACGCCGGTGTAGCCAGGGGGGATAGTGAAAGGTTGGAGGTTATTATAAAAAGAATCTTTTTGGACCATTTACTTGACCCCCTGACGAAGGAAACAGTCCAAAACGCGCGTTGGGGTGCGGCAACACAGGACGCGGCCACTTCAAGGTATATACCTGCATATTATTTATAGTCCCTTCCAGTTTTGCACATAGTGTGTTTTAAGTACGGAGTAGGCTGGTCTGTACAGCCTCAGCACATTGCACTTTTTGGTACATATATCTTTTGAGCACTACTGCACTTTCAGCAATTGTGGCTGAGTGCGGTCCTAGCACATTGCACGGTGCCTTATTATTTTCTTGTGATATAGAATATTGTTTAGCACTTTTTGCACTTTATATAGAAAATCTACATTTTTCTAAAAAAAAGTTTTTTTTACACAAATTTTTTTATATGAGCAGTGAGGGTAATATAGCCTATTCCTGGAAGGGTTCTATTATGCAATAGTGGGGTGGCCGGCATAATATATTATATTTATTAATCGTCCTGTGTCGGGTACAGTTATTGATTTTAATATGATATAATTTTAAAGACATAAAGTACTGTATATTGTCGTTGCTGTATATATTGAATAAAGTATATCTTCGATACAATTCCTTGTTATGGTACTCTTTGGTGATCTATAGGAAGGTGATTGGGTTTCTGTCTCCACTAGGTGGCGGTTGTCACCAATTTACACAGCATACCAAAAATTGGTGAATTTTAGTATCGGGAAGAATATAGATATATTACCATATTCTCTATAATTGTGGTATTGCTGTGTTCTAATTTTATATATTAATTGCTGTGTTTCGCACAGGTTTTTTTCCCTCTCACCTGTAATATGGATTTCAAGACCAGGGAGCTTTCCTGGCAAGGACAGATTAATGAGGTTTTTTCAAACAGTGATGTGGCAACTACAATAATTGGTGGTTTACAATATGATGAATTTTTCAAAAATATTAAAAACCTAACATATAAGAGAACCCGTTCGTGGTGGAACAGGGCATTCTTAGAAAACTATGTCCAGCATCATCTGATTCCGAGGGGTTTAAGAATACATGTGACCCCTGCATTCCCTGTGAATGATGAAGAATTCATTAAAAGTTGGGAAGGAGTATGTAACATAGCATCAAAACAACTCATGGAATTATTAATTAAATACCATTCCAAGAACCTATTAGAGGTTGATAAGCTATTAGATGAAATATTCATTAAAGCTAAGTCCTGTTTACCAGATGATCAGTTTTCCTCTATAAATGGTCAGCTTGAGAAGGAAATGGACCAATGGATAAAGGAGATCCGAGTAAATCAAACAAACAAATTGGTAAGAGATCAGAAAGACTTTTCCCACAGAAGAATTTACAGATGGCGGAAGGATAATGTGAATGGTGATGTTCGGAATCGGAATTTTTCTGCCTCCTCTAGTACAGCTGTGGGTGATGTATCTGGTGCCTCCTCTTCCGCCTCTGGGCTTACAGCAATGGCTTCAACCCCAAAGCACAAACGTGAGCCGCGCTATGCACCAGCAAAGTGGAATTATGGACAATCTCCGGAGAAATTTGGGAATAACCTTAAGGTGATTAATCTTAGTACTCATGTATTATCTAAAAATGAAATTGACGTGCTTCAGAGAGGTTTAATGTTTTGTCCAATGGCTAAATTTAATAAATTTGAGGCGATAAAGGACTTGCATTTATTTGCAAGAAAGCTTATGTTTAAAAAACATTTCCATAATGAAGATACATTGCGGTTATTCCCTACAGAGGCGGAACAGGAGGCACTAGCAACCCTGAATGAGTTGGCCCAGGAACATGATGAACCCATAGGAGGTAAGATTCCGACATCAATTCGTCCAAAATCACGGAGATTCCCACCTTTGTCAGCTTGCTCCATAATTGATGTATTTGTCAAAACGGTGAGCAAGGCATTTGATGGTATTCCAAGATTCCCTCAACATGACAATCTAAATATGGGGGAAAAAAATGCCTTGAAAAAATTACAAAACCTTAAGGATGTGATATTTAAGCCGGCTGACAAGGGTGGGAATGTGGTTGTGTGGCCCAAAAATCTATATGAAAGTGAAGCCCTTCGCCAATTAAGAGATAAAGTATGTTATAAGAAAATGACGTTCACCCCGTTGACAAAATTTCAGGGTGAACTTTCATGCATACTTCGGGAGGCCCTTGAAGGAGAAGTGATCTCTAAGGATCTATATGTGGCTCTTCAGGTAGTGGAACCCACAATACCAACCCTGTATCTATTACCAAAGGTACATAAAGATCAGACCAACCCGCCAGGGAGACCAATAATCTCAGGGTGTGGTAATTATTTAGAAAAAATTAATAAATTTGTGGATGCTAAATTAAAACCATTGGTTGAAGAACTACCATCGTTTATAAAGGACACTAATGAGTTTTTAAAAAAAGTGGATGGTTTATATATTGGTGATGATACTTTATTAGTGTCTTGTGATGTGGAAAGCCTATATACAAATGTAATGGAGTTTTTGGATGTGAGTATACACAGGAATGAGGAGAATTGCTTACATACTAAGGTCTTTAGGAAGACCACAGCGGTAAATTCGCTGTTGCATGCAACGTCATCACATCCCCCTACAATGATTAACTCCATCCCCACAGGCCAATTTTTGCGGTTGCGGAGAATCTGCTCAGAGGATACTGAATTTGAAAGACAGGCCTCTGAGCTAAAGGAGAGATTCTTTGAGAGGGAATATAGTCATAGATCAGTAAAAAAAGGCTGTAATCAGGCAAAGAATATTTCTAGGCATCAAGCACTTTATGGAAATAAACCATGTAAAACAAACCAAGTTGTTAGATATATAACACGATACCATGGGCAAAGTGAGATGGTGAGATCCCAACTTAATAAGTTTTGGGGAATCTTAAGAGCAGATCCTATCCTGTCTAACTATGTAGGTGAAAAACCTAGTATGACATATAGGAGGTCAAGAAATCTCAGGGATCACCTAGTGAAAAGTCACTATACGCATGATTTGGCTCTTCCGTCGTTTTTGGACAAATGTAAACGTACCTTGGGCTGTAGACTTTGTGGGAAATGTGTGGCATGCCCAAATATAGCAAGGGAGCATACATTCTGTGATTCAAATGGCACTAATACCTTCCAAATTAGGCATAACATAACGTGTACAACTAAGGCAGTGATTTATTACGCCATATGCCCTTGCTCCCTGATATATGTGGGCATGACAACAAGACAGCTCAAGGTAAGGGTCCGAGAACATGTGCTTGGGATAGAAGCTGCGAAAGAAGTGCAAGACATCTCAGCTTTGAAAACAATTCCCAAGCACTTCAGGCTTTACCATAATAGTGATTCTGTGGGATTCAAGGTGATTGGCATTGATACTGTTAAATCTGGTGAACGTGGTGGACCAATCACTATACCATTGGCAAAAATGGAAACAAAATGGATATGGGTTTTAAATACTGTTTCACCAAGGGGTTTGAACGAAAATATAAGTTTTGCCCCTTTCTTATAATTTTGGGTCTTATGTAAACCTTTTTATATATATTTTTTACATTTTTAATTATATTTTAACTGTTTTATAAAATTCTTGTATGGTCGGTTTTTTAAAAAATTGTTTTATTTATTTTAGTTTCACACTTACCTGATATCCGGGGTGGATGTGGGTGCTCTGATGAAATGGATACATCTGGATCAGTATTGGAACCTTGGCAGTGAGATAGGCCTGTGTAAAGAACGTCAGACTCTGGAAAGAAATAAATGAAAATGATGAAGGATCAGAGTATTCCAATACTGTTATCCATATATATTAGGGTTTTAGACACCGATTGGTTTTACATTGTTTACTGTATAATCTAAATGTTACTTCAATGTGTGCCTTCTGTAAAAATTCTTGAACAAGTATGTTATGCTTGTTAGAATGCAGGAATATTAGTATAAAATGTTTGTTATATATGACTTTTTGTAGAGCTATGATGTTGAAGGTGGATAGATATAATTATAAAGCGTGTATAGCATATTGTAATGATTTTTTGCTATTATGGTATCTTTGATTACAAAATGTATGGCCCTGTAGTTTTTTAGATTCATAATAGACATAGGGGAGACACATAGATGTGGGATATAGAGGTCGGTGTTTATTAGTATTGAGCATTCACCTGATATATGCAAGTAGGTTGCACCATTGAGGGATTGCTAGTGTGGAATCCGCCTATACTTCCTCCTGGTGGTGCGCATGCGCAGTCTGTGGTCCGGGGCCTGTGATTCGGCGTCCCAGTGGCCTTGGCAACGTCGGGACTTTGTCCTGTGCGTCCGGTCACGTTGGGCGGGATCGCGGACTTCCGGGTCCTCCTGACTGCGCATGCGCCGGCGTAGCAAGGGGCGATAGTGATAGGTTGGCGGTTATTATAAAAAGAATCTTTCTGGACCATTTAGTTGACCCCCTGACGAAGGAAACAGTCCGAAACGCGCGTTGGGGTGCGGCAACACAGGACGCGGCCACTTCAAGGTATATACCTGCATATTATTTATAGTCCCTTCCAGCTTTGCACATAGTGTGTTTTAAGTACGGAGTAGGCTGGTCTGTACAGCCTCAGCACATTGCACTTTTTGGCACATATATCTTTTGAGCACTACTGCACTTTCAGCAATTGTGGCTGAGTGCGGTCCTAGCACATTGCACGGTGCCTTATTATTTTCTTGTGATATAGAATATTGTTTAGCACTTTTTGCACTTTATATAGAAAATCTACATTTTTCTAAAAAAAAGTTTTTTTTACACAAATTTTTTTATATGAGCAGTGAGGGTAATATAGCCTATTCCTGGAAGGGTTCTATTATGCAATAGTGGGGTGGCCGGCATAATATATTATATTTATTAATCGTCCTGTGTCGGGTACAGTTATTGATTTTAATATTATATAATTTTAAAGACATAAAGTACTGTATATTGTCGTTGCTGTATATATTGAATAAAGTATATCTTCAATACAATTCCTTGTTATGGTACTCTTTGGTGATCTATAGGAAGGTGATTAGGTTTCTGTCTCCAAAGGGGGGGGGGGGGGTACTGTTGTGAATTCTGCTCTTGGGCTCCCTCCGGTGGTTGTTAGTGGTAGTGCAGTGGTCTCTGGATTATAGGCCAGGGCAGGTGTTTCTGCTTATTGCAGCTCTATTAGGTATTTAGGTTTGTAGGATCCATCAATCCCTGCCAGTTGTCCATTCTATCTTGGAGGGATTGCATCTCTGTCTGGCTCCACTGCCCTGCTGTCATTTCAGCTAAGATAAGTGCCTTGTTTTGGTTCTCTGTAGCACGCATGCAGTGTGCTTTTATGTGCAGTGCAATCTATTGTGTTTTTGTCCAGCTTGACTTGTTTTGGATTTTTCTGTCATGCTGGTTTCTCTGGAGATGCAGATATACATCCTATGTCTTTAGTTAGATGTAGTATATAGTATTTTCTGCTGTGGAATTTTCTAGTGTTTTAATACTGACCGCTTAGAACTCTGTCCTATCCTTTCTATCTAGCTAGAAGGGCCTCTTTTGCTAAACTCTGTTTTTTTCTGCCTGTGTACGTATTTCCTCTTAAACTCACAGTCAATATTTGTGGGGGCTGCCTATCCTTTGGGGCTCTGCTCTGAGGCAAGATAGGATTTCCCATTTCCATCTTTAGGGGTATTTAGTCCTCCGGCTGTGTCGAGGTGTCTAAGCCTGGTTAGGTACATCCCACGGCTACTTCTAGTTGCGGTGTCAGTATTAGGATTGCGGTCAGTACAGGTACCACCTACTCCAGAGATAGTCTCATGCGGCTCCAGGGTCACCGGATTATAACAGGAGGCATTTAGTATAAGAGTGTACCTGCAAGATGGCTCTCAGCCAATAGCTGAGAGGCAACTTGTTTAAAAGGCACCCTCCGAAATAGGGAGGTGACAAGCAACAAAGTTTCCTTAGCTAGTGTGTACCCTACTACTGAGTTGTGAGGACCCCTGATCCTGGTGTGGCCAGTCTCCTGAACCTGAAATCCTTGGTCCTTGTGTGGCCAGTCCTGAATCCAAAGACCCTGGTTCTGGTGCAGCCAGTCCTGAACTCTGAGGCCGCTCTGGTGGTAACTGAACCAGTATCCGAGACTTGCGTGTCTGAATGTGTGCCCATTAGTGATGAGCGAGTATATTCGTTACTCGGGTTTCCCCAAGCATGCTCGGGTGGTCTCCGAGTATTTTGGCGTGCTCAGAGATTTCGTTTTTGTCATCGCAACTGCATGATTTGTGGCTGCTAGACAGCCTGAATACATGTGGGGGTTGCCTGTTTGTTAGGGAATTCCCACATGTATTCAGCCTGTCTAGCAAATCATGCAGCTGCGGTGACGAAAACTAAATGTCTGAGCACTCCAAAATACTCTGAGAACACCCGAGCATGCTCAGGGAAACCCGAGTAATGAGTATACTCGCTCTTCCTGATCCTCCTTCCTCTCACTATGGCGACTCCCAGGAGACAAGTGATCCCACACTCGGACACTCCGAGGAGCTCTTTACATGTTCATTTATTGATCCTGGCCTCTTGCCCTGAACGTTTTAAGAGGAACATGAGGAGCTTGTGTATAGTGATGCCCACGTATTTGAGCACCCACGGTCAGTAGATGCAGTGGCGGACACTGACAGCTTTGGGCCCCTGTGCAAGAAATGTGTCTGGGCCCCCCTCCCTGCCCAGCATCATACCTCCCAACTTTTGAAGATGGGAAAGAGGGATAAAGTTTGCGGCGCACAACGCGCGCCGCGGCAAATTTTAGGCCACGCCTCTGGCCACACCCATTCATAACTAGTCACACCCATATCCACGTCCCAACCACACCCATTTAGCACTGCTGATCACACTGTTTCATAAAGAATAATTATAAACAAAAAAATATGGCCACACAGTGCTCCATACTGTATAATGGCCCCATATGATGCTCAATACTGTATAATAGCCACACAGTGCTCCATACTGTATAATGGCCCCACATGATGCTCCATACTGTATAATAACTGCACATGATGCTCCATACTGTATAATGACCGCACATGATGCTCCATACTGTATAATAACTGCACATGATGCTCCATACTGTATAGTGACCGCACATGATGCTCCATACTGTATAATAACTGCACATGATGCTCCATACTGTATAATGACCGCACATGATGCTCCATACTGTATAATGACCGCACATGATGCTCCATACTGTATAATGACTGCACATGATGCTTCATACTGTATATTCGCCGCACATGATGCTCCATACTGTATAATGACCGCACATGATGCTCCATACTGTATATTGGCCGCACATGATGCTCCATACTGTATAATGACTGCACATGATGCTCCATACTGTATATTGGCCACACATGATGCTCCATACTGTATAATGACTGCACATGATGCTCCATACTGTATAATGACTGCACATGATGCTCCATACTGTATAATAACTGCACGTGATGCTCCATGCTGTATAATGACCGCACATGATGCTCCATACTGTATATTGGCTGCACATGATGCTCCATTCTGTATAATGACCGCACATGATGCTCCATACTGTATAATGACCGCACATGATGCTCCATACTGTATATTGGCACCACTGTACTATGTGCACATATATAGTGTTACATGCACTGAGCACTAACGAGGCTGCAGGACCTCACATTATAATATATATCTGATATATAATGTGGGATGTCCTGAAGTCGGGCTCAGGGTCACACAGTGCAGGGTGAGGATCACTGTGACTTATTGCTGCAGCTTCAGCTTACATGCAGATCGGGTGACGCTGGAGCCGGGACCTTATCTGTCTGTAAGTTTAAGCTGGTGCAATAAATCTCACAGTACAGCGAGATCTACAGAAAGCAGATAAGAAAGCAGGAATGAGATGAAGCCCATCACATGCCTCCTGCCCGGGACCCCATGGCTTTCTACTAACTTCATCTCTCCTCTCTGGCAGAGTGAAACAGGTGCACAGGTGACGTCAGATCAGCAGACACAGCCTGCTGTCTGCAATAGGGGGATGCCGGCCGGCACTTGTAAACTGCTAATACAGTGCGGGGGCGGCTGCAACGATCTATAGCAGCAGCAGAAAGCCGGTGCCCTGTATGCCCTTGCCTGCAAGGGCCCCCCTCCACCTCCGGGCCCCGATGCGGCTGCACCGGTTGAACTGGCGGTAGGTCCGTCCCTGAGTAGATGATGATGGTTGGGAACGGCAATTATTGTCTCGAGTAGAGATGAGGGAACTTGTTCGGAAAACATTCGCCAATCTCAAATTTGGCACGAACGTAGCACATTCAGATTCGTGTTCAGTTTCCTGACCATTTTTCCTCAAAGTAAAATTCAGTCACAGTTCGGTAAATGATTGCGTTTCCACTAACACCTATGTTAGGACTTTGGCTAGGATAGTGGTTCTGTATGGTGAGTGGGGGAGATGTTTTATGAGGTGAGGGGGTGTGTATAGGTAAACGGAGCGGAGGAGTGTATATACAGTACAGCCCAAAAGTTTGGACACACCTTCTCATTTAAAGATTTTTCTATATTTTCATGACTATAAAAACTGTAAATTCACACTGAAGGCATCAAAACTATGAATTAACACATGTGGAATTATATACTTTACAAAAAAAAGTGTGAAACAACGGAAAATATGTCTTATATTCTAGGTTCTTCAAAGTAGCCAACTTTTGCTTTGATGACTGCTTTGCACACTCTTGGCATTCTCTTGATGAGCTTCAAGAGGTAGTCACCGGAAATGGTTTTCACTTCACAGGTGTGCCCTGTCAGGTTTAATAATTGGGATTTCTTGCCTTATAAATGGGGTTGGGACCATCAGTTGTGTTGAGCAGAAGTCTGGTGGATACACAGCTGATAGTCCTACTGAATAGACTGTTAGCTGCTTTTTTCTTGCCATAATACAAATTCTAAGTAAAGAAAAATGAGTGGCCATCATTACTTTAAGAAATGAAGGTCAGTCAGTCCAAAAAATTAGGAAAACTTTGAAAGTGTCCCCAAGTGCAGTTGCAAAACCATCAAGCACTACAAAGAAACTGGCTCACATGAGGACCGTCCCAGGAAAGGAAGACCAAGAGTCACCTCTGCTTCTGAGGATAAGTTTATCCGAGTCACCAGCCTCAGAAATCGCAGGTTAACAGCAGCTCAGATTAGAGACCAGGTCAATGCCACACAGAGTTCTAGCAGCAGACACATCTCTACAACAACTGTTAAGAGGAGACTTTGTGCAGCAGGCCTTCATGGTAAAATAGCTGCTAGGAAACCACTGCTAAGGACAGACAACAAGCAGAAGAGACTTGTTTGGGCTAAAGAACACAAGGAATGGACATTAGACCAGTAGAAATCTGTGCTTTGGTCTGATGAGTCCAAATTTGAGATCTTTGGTTCCAACCACTGTGTCTTTATGCGACGCAGAAAAGGTGAACGGATGGACTCTACATGCCTGGTTCCCACTGTGAAGCATGGAGGAGGAGGTGTGCTGTGTGGGGTGCTTTGCTGGTGACACTGTTGGGGATTTATTAAAAATTGAAGGCATACTGAACCAGCATGGCTACCACAGGATCTTGCAGTGGCTTGTTATTCCATCCGGTTTGAGTTTAGTTGGACCATCATTTATTTTTCAACAGGACAATGACTCCAAACACACCTCCAGGCTGTGTAAGGGCTATTTGACCAAGAAGGAGAGTGATGGCGTGCTTCACCAGACCTGAACCCAATCGAGATGGTTTGGGGTGAGCTGGATCGCAGAGTGAAGGCAAAAGGGCCAACAACTGCTAAGCATCTCTGGGAACTCCTTCAAGATTGTTGGAAGATCATTTCCGGCGACTACCTCTTGAAGCTCATCAAGAGAATGTCAAGAGTGTGCAAAGCAGTCATCAAAGCAAAAGGTGGCTACTTTGAAGAACCTAGAATATAAGACATAATTTCAGTTGTTTCACACTTTTTTGTTAGGTTTATTATACCACATGTGTTAATTTATAGTTTTGATGCCTTCAGTGTGAATTTACAATTTTCATAGTAATAAAAATACAGAAAAATCTTTAAATGAGAAGGTGTGTCCAAACTTTTGGTCTGTACTGTATATGTTTTTAACCCCTTTACCCCCAAGGGTGGTTTGCACGTTAATGACTGGGCCAATTTTTACAATTCTGATCACTGTCCCTTTATGAGGTTATAACTTTGGAATGCTTCAACGGATCCCGGTGATTATGACATTGTTTTCTCGTGACATATTGTACTTCATGATAGTGATAAAATTTCTTTGATATTACCTGCGTTTATTTGTGAAAAAAACGGAAATTTGGTGAAAATTTTGAAAATTTCGCAATTTTCCAACTTTGAATTTTTATGCAATGAAATCACAGAGATATGTCACACAAAATACTTAATAAGTAACATTTCCCACATGTCTACTTTACATCAGCACAATTTTGGAACCAAAATTTTTTTTTGTTAGGGAGTTATAAGGGTTAAAAGTTGACCAGCAATTTCTCATTTTTACAACACCATTTTTTTTAGGGACCACATCTCATTTGAAGTCATTTTGGGGGGTCTATATGATAGAAAATAACCAAGTGTGACACCATTCTAAAAACTGCACCCCTCAAGGTGCTCAAAACCACATACAAGAAGTTTATTAACCCTTCAGGTGTTTCACAGGAATTTTTGGAATGTTTAAATAAAAATGAACATTTAACTTTTTTTCACAAAAAATTTACTTCAGCTCCAATTTGTTTTATTTTACCAAGGGTAACAGGAGAAAATGGACACCAAAAGTTGTTGTACAATTTGTCCTGAGTACGGCGATACCCCATATGTGGGATTAAACCACTGTTTGGGCGCATGGTAGAGCTCGGAAGCGAAGGAGCACCATTTGACTTTTCAATGCAAAATTGACTGGAATTGAGATGGGACGCCATGTTGCGTTTGGAGAGCCCCTGATGTGCCTAAACATTGAAACCCCCCACAAGTGACACCATTTTGCAAAGTAGACCCCCTAAGGAACTTATCTAGATGTGTGGTGAGCACTTTGACCCATTAAGTGATTCACAGAAGTTTATAATGCAGAGCCGAAAAAATAAAAAATCATATTTTTTCACAAAAATGATATTTTCGCCCCCAATTTTTTATTTTCCCAAGGGTAAGAGAAGAAATTGGACCCCAAAAGTTGTACAATTTGTCCTGAGTACGCTGATACCCCATATGTGGGGGTAAACCACTGTTTGGGCGCATGGGAGAGCTCAGAAGGGAAGGAGCGCCGTTTGACTTTTCAATGCAAAATTGACAGGAATTGAGATGGGACGCCATGTTGCGTTTGGAGAGCCACTGATGTGCCTAAACATTGAAACCCCCCACAAGTGACACCATTTTGGAAAGTAGACCCCCTAAGGATCTCATCTAGATGTGTTGTGAGAGCTTTGACCCCCAAGTGTTTCACTACAGTTCATAACGCAGAGCCATGAAAATAAATAAAAAAAAAATTTCCACAAAAATTATTTTTAGCCCCCCGTTTTGTATTTTTCCAAGGGTAACAGTTGAAATTAGAGGCCAAAAGTTGTTGTACAAATTGTCCTGAGTATGCTGATACCCCATATGTGGGGGGGGAACCACCGTTTGAGCGCTTGGCAGAGCTCGGAAGGGAAGGAGCATCATTTGGAATGCAGACTTAGATGGATTGGTCTGCAGGTGTCACATTGCGTTTGCAGAGCACCTAATGTACCTAAACAGTAGAAACCCCCCACAAGTGACCCCATATTGGAAACTAGATCCCCCAAGGAACTTATCTAGATGTGTGGTGAGAACTTTGAACCCCCAAGTGTTTCACTACAGTTTATAACGCAGAGCCGTGAAAATAAAAAATCTTTTTTTTCCACAAGAATTATTTTTTAGCCCCCACTTTTGTATTTTTCCAAGGGTAACAGGAGAAATTGGACCCCAAAAGTTGTTGTCCAATGTGTCCTGAGTACGCTGATACTCCATATGTTGGAGAGCCCCTGATGTGCCTAAACAGTGAAAACCCCCCAATTATAACGGAAACCCTAATCCAAACACATCCCTAACCCTAATCCCAACGGTAACCCTAACCACACCCCTAACCCTGACACACCCCTAACCCTAATCCCAACCCTATTCCCAACCGTAAATGTAATCCAAACTCTAACCCTAACTTTAGCCCCAACCCTAACCCTAACTTTAGCCCCAACCCTAACTGTAGCCTGAACCCTAGCCCCAACCCCAACCCTAACCCTAACCCTAGCCCTAACCCTAGCCCTAACCCTAGCCCTAGCCCTAACCCTAGCCCTAACCCTATCCCTAGCCCTATCCCTAGCTCTATCCCTAGCCCTATCCCTAGCCCTAACCCTAACCCTAGCCCTAACCCTAGCCCTAATGGGAAAATGGAAATAAATACTTTTTTAAATTTTTTTATTTTTCGCTAACTAAGGGGGTGATGAACGGGGGTTTGATTTACTTTTATAGCTGGTTTTTTAGCAGATTTTTATGATTGGCAGCCGTCACACACTGAAAGACGCTTTTTATTGCAAAAAATATTTTTTGCCTTACCACATTTTGAGAGCTATAATTTTTCCATATTTTGGTCCACAGAGTCATGTGAGGTCTTGTTTTTTGCGGGACGAGTTGACATTTTTATTAGTAACATTTTCAGGCACGTGTCATTTTTTGATCGCTTTTTATTCCGATTTTTGTGAGGCAGAATGACCAAAAACCAGCTATTCATGAACTTCTTTTGGGGGAGGCGTTTATACCGTTCCGCGTTTGGTAAAATGGATAAAGCAGTTTTATTCTTCGGGTCAGTACGATTACAGCGATGCCTCATTTATATCATTTTTTTATGTTTTGGCGCTTTTATACTATAAAAACTATTTTATAGAAAAAATAATTATTTTTGCATCGCTTTATTCTGAGGACTATAACTTTTTTTAATTTTTTCTTTGACGCTGTATAGCATCTCGTTTTTTGCGGGACAAGATGATGGTACCATGGATATTTATATCGTTCTTTTTGATCGCGTGTTATTCCACTTTTGATTTGGTGGTATGATAATAAAGTGTTGTTTTTTGCCTCGTTTTTTTTTTTTTAACGGTGTTAACTGAAGGGGTTAACTAGTGGAACTGTTTTATAGGTCGGGTCGCTACGGACGCGGCGATACTAAATATGTGTACTTTTATTGTTTGTTTGTTTTTTTATTTAGATAAAGAAATGTATTTATAGGAACAATATATATATATTTTTTTTTTGCATTTTTTTTTTTTGCCATTTTTTTTTTTTTACACATTTTTTTTTTACAGTATAACATTGCCCCGGGGGGGGGCATGATGTTATAGTGTAAGATCGCCGATCTGACACTTTGCTGTGCACTGTGTCAGATCAGCGATCTGAAATGCACAGATCCTGCAGGCTTCCCGGTGCCTGCTTTAAGCAGGCGCAGTGAAGCCACCTCCCTGCAGGACCCGGATGCCGCGGCCATCTTGGATCCGGGTCTGCCACAGGGAGGAAGAGGTAAGAGACCCTCGGAGCAACACGATCCCATCGCGTTGCTTTGGGTGTCTCAGGGAAGCACGCAGGGAGCCCCCTCCCTGCGCTATGCTTCCCTATAGTGCCGACACACTGCGATCATGTTTGATCGTAGTGTGCCAGGGGTTAATGTGCCAGGGGTGGTCCGTGACCGCTCCTGGCACATAGTGCCAGATGTCAGCTGCGATAGTCAGCTGATACCCGGCCGCGATCAGCCGCGCTCCCCCCGTGAGCGCGGCCGATCGTGCTGGACATACTATCCCGTCGGTGGTCATACGGGCCCACCCCACCTCGACGGGATAGTACGTCCAATGTCAGAAAGGGGTTAATAACCTAATGTGTGTATATTCCAGCAGCCAATCAGGGCGTATAAACTATCCACAACATAATTATACAAGGGCTTCTGTCATTGGCTGCCGAAGTCACATGTCCCTCTCTGTATAAAAAGCAGACATGTTGTTTTGCTGGCGCCATTTTGTCAGTGTAACAGCACTGAGAGGCCATTCTGCTGTAAGTTGTCATATAGTTAGACAGAATCCTGTCCTGTGTGAAATCGACCTTCCAGCATCTATCCAGATTGTGTTAATAGTGTTAAGGCCCCATCACACATAGCGACGCTGCAGCGATACAGACAACGATGCCGCTCGCTGCAGCGTCGCTGTTTAGTCGCTGTGTGGTCGCTGGAGAGCTGTCACACAGACCGCTCTCCAGCGACCAACGATGCCGAGGTCCCCGGGTAACCAGGGTAAACATCGGGTTGCTAAGCGCAGGGCCGCGCTTAGTAACCCGATGTTTACCCTGGTTACCAGTGTAAAATGTAAAATAACAAACAGTACATACTCACCTTCGCGTCCCCCGGCGTCCGCTTCCTGCACTGACTGAGCGCCGGCCCTAACAGCAGTGACGTCACCGCTGTGCTGTACTTTCACTTTACGGCCAGCAGTCAGTCAGTGTGGGAAGCGGACGGCAAGGGACCTGACGGACACCGGAATGTGAGTATGTACTGTTTTTTTTTTTTTACATTTACGATGGTAACCAGGGTAAACATCGGGTTACTAAGCGCGGCCCTGCGCTTATGTAATAGAGTGCAGGGTTGCGTATGTCACCACGGAACAGACAGACCAACTGTTGAAGGGGATTTATTAACAGGGGTAAAATTCTCCTCGCAGGGAGTAAACGGGGTTAATAGTCAAGTAAAACAGTAAACAGTTAAGCGGAATCAAAGGGTTAACGAGTGTTCTTGTAACTTATCAGCCCAGGGAGGTCCTGACTGGAGGGTCCTTTTCCCAATGTGGATACAGTCACCAGCAGGGCTTGGGATCCTGAAGTCTCTTCTGTGTCTCCTGGAAGGTCCGGGATTAAGTCTCTCTGCAATCTGTTCTTCGCAAAGTGAAAGTGAAACCAGGAAATAGCACAGTCTCGTTGCTTCTGCAAGAGCCTCTATGCACCAGGCTGACAGTCTCCCTGTATTAACGCTGTCACACACACTCTGGGTAGTTACTTATCACACTCAGGGATTCTTTGCTTGTCACTGCGGTCACCAGGGATTCTTTGCTTGTCACTGCGGTCACCAGGGCTGCACAGTCACTGTCTCTGATTCTGGAGGCTTCCAAATCTACACCCTCACATCCAGCCGTCACTCTGGTGGGTATCTCAGCCTCAATGCCCTCACGGGGAGCACTCTGTCATGGGGAGCGCGGCGCTGCAGCCTGCTTTCTCTCTGGCACGCTGTCCCCTCTCTGGCGCGCTCTCTCTCCCGCACTTTTCTGACCACTCCCCTCTCTTTTCCCAGCAGTCAACCTGTCCCCTCTGTCCAGGGCAGAAAGTCTTCCCCCCAACAACCCAGCTGTCTGGCTAAGTGGTTCCAGGCAAGGAGCAGGGAAAGCAACCTCCTTACATTCCCCCTCTCTTAAAGCTCGCCATTCCACGGGCGAGGACTCTTCGTGCTTCTCTTTGTTCTTCGGAGGGGAGTCAGATACCTGCGATTCTCGCATCTCCTTCTGCCTTTCTTCTTGTAGATACTCCAAGACTAAATGGTTTAGGAGCTGCTCATCAGTCAGGTTGAGATATGCTTTCTCTGCGTCATCAACAACTGCTGTCTTCTTCTTTTTCTTCTTCTTCTTCTTAGCTTTGCCGCTAGCAGATGTCTGCGTAGATGATTCATCCTCCTCCTTGTCGTTATCGGAAACTTTAGGGACTTCTTGTTCAGGCTCCTCAGTTTGGGGGCTTAGTACACGCAATTCTTCATAGCTCCCCCTCTCTTTGACAGGAGCATTCTTGTCAAACCTTGAGTCAGATGAATTAAGACCATGCAGGCCGGACTCTTTGTCATCTGCGCCGGGCTCTGCGGGCATCACTTCCCAGGTATTCTCAGCCACACGCCCTGTCTCACACAGCTGCTCCATTTCCCTTGTCCGATCAGGAACTGGTGAGCTGACAGCCAGCACATTCTTCACCTCAGGGGACGACATCAGTGGTTCCTCCTCCTCATCGGCTCGGACATTGAAAACGAGTGTCGCAGGAACACTTGGCACTTTCTCTCCCTCTTCAGGAACTCGTGCTGGACAGGGTAATAAAGCACTTTGGTGGTTTTCTCGAGAGAACGTCACTTTCTTCCTGCCGGTCTGAGTCTCACCAGAGATGCTTGACACCTTCTCCACCTCTCCTTGGCGTCCGACATTGTGGTACTGTCTTGTCCTAGGTGGAACTCTTCTCTTCCTGCCGTACCATTCCCTCCAGGGGCGACATTCTCTCCAGTTAGCAGGACCCTCAGAGGGGTGAGCGGATCTCTGCCACCGCTCTTCTCGGGTAGGGCAATTTCTGGACATGTGTCCCACCTTTCTGCACGTCCAGCACTCACGTCTGCGTCTGTCTGGAGGGCGCTTCAGTTTGGATCGTCGACCTCGGCAGGGGACATCTCTCATCTGTGGTTGCTCTTCATCCCAGGATACGGAGTTACACTCTGGGGCCGCCACCGAAGCCTTCTTTATGTGGCGCACCTCTCCTATATCTCTTTCTGGCGGCTTCCGCACGTTACCTCGGGATATGCCGCTGGTCCCCAAAACAGCAGTAAGGGCTTTCCCCAGACTCTCAATCTTCTCCCAGATTCTTCTTATCTTCAGCTGGGAATCCCGGGTCCACATTGCCTCCTCTTCATTTTGACTGGATGCTCCGCAGTTGTAGCATCTAAACAGTCTTCTTCGCCGAACGGCACTAGTCTCACTTTGGAGGGCGGTTTCTGCAGCAGGGATCTTCTTATATTCAGCCACCTCCTCACGGACTCGCTTAAGCTCCTTCTTCAAGTCTTCTACCCATTGAGGGGCTGTTACCTCCCTGCTCCATACCTTTCCCACTGGCACTACCACCCCTTGCTCTTGCTCGCGTGTGCGTGCCTCACTCCCGACCTCAGAGAAAGTCATATCTAGCTTTACACGCATGCGCTCTCGCAGGGCCTGTTTCATCAATACATCTTGCAAGCCTGTCACCAGTTGGTCTCGCAGTACAACGTCAATTGACCCCACACCTATGCCGTCCTTCCGTATAATGGCAGTATGAAGCTCCTGCAGTGCGTTCATATATTGCGTCACGGTCTCCCCCTCTCTTTGTACCCGGCGGAACAGTCGCATGCGCAGCTCCCCTACGTCAGTGGGGTCCCCATGCGTCTCCTCAAGTATACGTAATACTTTGTCCAGGGTATCTCTCGCCTGGGGGGGTCTTAGCATAACAGAGTCCCGTGCATCCCCCTCTAGGGCCATCACAGCTATTTCCGCCTGCAGTGCCGGTGTCATAGGATGTATCCGCATCATCCCTCGGATGCGCTCCGTCCAACCCCACAACATGACATTACTCCCTGAAAATTTTGGTAGGTTAGCTAACATGGCTCCCAGGGAGATATTAGACCTGGGGCCTCCCTCAACTGCTTGGTCTGCCCCTTCCGTGCTACCGTGTGACATCCTGCCGACTACGCCAAGTGTAATAGAGTGCAGGGTTGCGTATGTCACCACGGAACAGACAGACCAACTGTTGAAGGGGATTTATTAACAGGGGTAAAATTCTCCTCACAGGGAGTAAACGGGGTTAATAGTCAAGTAAAACAGTAAACAGTTAAGCGGAATCAAAGGGTTAACGAGTGTTCTTGTAACTTATCAGCCCAGGGAGGTCCTGACTGGAGGGTCCTTTTCCCAATGTGGATACAGTCACCAGCAGGGCTTGGGATCCTGAAGTCTCTTCTGTGTCTCCTGGAAGGTCCGGGGTTAAGTCTCTCTGCAATCTGTTCTTCGCAAAGTGAAAGTGAAACCAGGAAATAGCACAGTCTTCTGCAAGAGCCTCTATGCACCAGGCTGACAGTCTCCCTGTATTAACGCTGTCACACACACTCTGGGTAGTTACTTATCACACTCAGGGATTCTTTGCTTGTCACTGCGGTCACCAGGGATTCTTTGCTTGTCACTGCGGTCACCAGGGCTGCACAGTCACTGTCTCTGATTCTGGAGGCTTCCAAATCTACACCCTCACATCCAGCCGTCACTCTGGTGGGTATCTCAGCCTCAATGCCCTCACGGGGAGCACTCTGTCATGGGGAGCGCGGCGCTGCAGCCTGCTTTCTCTCTGGCACGCTGTCCCCTCTCTGGCGCGCTCTCTCTCCCGCACTTTTCTGACCACTCCCCTCTCTTTTCCCAGCAGTCAACCTGTCCCCTCTGTCCAGGGCAGAAAGTCTTCCCCCCAACAACCCAGCTGTCTGGCTAAGTGGTTCCAGGCAAGGAGCAGGGAAAGCAACCTCCTTACATTCCCCCTCTCTTAAAGCTCGCCATTCCACGGGCGAGGACTCTTCGTGCTTCTCTTTGTTCTTCGGAGGGGAGTCAGATACCTGCGATTCTCGCATCTCCTTCTGCCTTTCTTCTTGTAGATACTCCAAGACTAAATGGTTTAGGAGCTGCTCATCAGTCAGGTTGAGATATGCTTTCTCTGCGTCATCAACAACTGCTGTCTTCTTCTTTTTCTTCTTCTTCTTCTTAGCTTTGCCGCTAGCAGATGTCTGCGTAGATGATTCATCCTCCTCCTTGTCGTTATCGGAAACTTTAGGGACTTCTTGTTCAGGCTCCTCAGTTTGGGGGCTTAGTACACGCAATTCTTCATAGCTCCCCCTCTCTTTGACAGGAGCATTCTTGTCAAACCTTGAGTCAGATGAATTAAGACCATGCAGGCCGGACTCTTTGTCATCTGCGCCGGGCTCTGCGGGCATCACTTCCCAGGTATTCTCAGCCACACGCCCTGTCTCACACAGCTGCTCCATTTCCCTTGTCCGATCAGGAACTGGTGAGCTGACAGCCAGCACATTCTTCACCTCAGGGGACGACATCAGTGGTTCCTCCTCCTCATCGGCTCGGACATTGAAAACGAGTGTCGCAGGAACACTTGGCACTTTCTCTCCCTCTTCAGGAACTCGTGCTGGACAGGGTAATAAAGCACTTTGGTGGTTTTCTCGAGAGAACGTCACTTTCTTCCTGCCGGTCTGAGTCTCACCAGAGATGCTTGACACCTTCTCCACCTCTCCTTGGCGTCCGACATTGTGGTACTGTCTTGTCCTAGGTGGAACTCTTCTCTTCCTGCCGTACCATTCCCTCCAGGGGCGACATTCTCTCCAGTTAGCAGGACCCTCAGAGGGGTGAGCGGATCTCTGCCACCGCTCTTCTCGGGTAGGGCAATTTCTGGACATGTGTCCCACCTTTCTGCACGTCCAGCACTCACGTCTGCGTCTGTCTGGAGGGCGCTTCAGTTTGGATCGTCGACCTCGGCAGGGGACATCTCTCATCTGCGGTTGCTCTTCATCCCAGGATACGGAGTTACACTCTGGGGCCGCCACCGAAGCCTTCTTTATGTGGCGCACCTCTCCTATATCTCTTTCTGGCGGCTTCCGCACGTTACCTCGGGATATGCCGCTGGTCCCCAAAACAGCAGTAAGGGCTTTCCCCAGACTCTCAATCTTCTCCCAGATTCTTCTTATCTTCAGCTGGGAATCCCGGGTCCACATTGCCTCCTCTTCATTTTGACTGGATGCTCCGCAGTTGTAGCATCTAAACAGTCTTCTTCGCCGAACGGCACTAGTCTCACTTTGGAGGGCGGTTTCTGCAGCAGGGATCTTCTTATATTCAGCCACCTCCTCACGGACTCGCTTAAGCTCCTTCTTCAAGTCTTCTACCCATTGAGGGGCTGTTACCTCCCTGCTCCATACCTTTCCCACTGGCACTACCACCCCTTGCTCTTGCTCGCGTGTGCGTGCCTCACTCCCGACCTCAGAGAAAGTCATATCTAGCTTTACATGCATGCGCTCTCGCAGGGCCTGTTTCATCAATACATCTTGCAAGCCTGTCACCAGTTGGTCTCGCAGTACAACGTCAATTGACCCCACACCTATGCCGTCCTTCCGTATAATGGCAGTATGAAGCTCCTGCAGTGCGTTCATATATTGCGTCACGGTCTCCCCCTCTCTTTGTACCCGGCGGAACAGTCGCATGCGCAGCTCCCCTACGTCAGTGGGGTCCCCATGCGTCTCCTCAAGTATACGTAATACTTTGTCCAGGGTATCTCTCGCCTGGGGGGGTCTTAGCATAACAGAGTCCCGTGCATCCCCCTCTAGGGCCATCACAGCTATTTCCGCCTGCAGTGCCGGTGTCATAGGATGTATCCGCATCATCCCTCGGATGCGCTCCGTCCAACCCCACAACATGACATTACTCCCTGAAAATTTTGGTAGGTTAGCTAACATGGCTCCCAGGGAGATATTAGACCTGGGGCCTCCCTCAACTGCTTGGTCTGCCCCTTCCGTGCTACCGTGTGACATCCTGCCGACTACGCCAAGTGTAATAGAGTGCAGGGTTGCGTATGTCACCACGGAACAGACAGACCAACTGTTGAAGGGGATTTATTAACAGGGGTAAAATTCTCCTCACAGGGAGTAAACGGGGTTAATAGTCAAGTAAAACAGTAAACAGTTAAGCGGAATCAAAGGGTTAACGAGTGTTCTTGTAACTTATCAGCCCAGGGAGGTCCTGACTGGAGGGTCCTTTTCCCAATGTGGATACAGTCACCAGCAGGGCTTGGGATCCTGAAGTCTCTTCTGTGTCTCCTGGAAGGTCCGGGGTTAAGTCTCTCTGCAATCTGTTCTTCGCAAAGTGAAAGTGAAACCAGGAAATAGCACAGTCTTCTGCAAGAGCCTCTATGCACCAGGCTGACAGTCTCCCTGTATTAACGCTGTCACACACACTCTGGGTAGTTACTTATCACACTCAGGGATTCTTTGCTTGTCACTGCGGTCACCAGGGATTCTTTGCTTGTCACTGCGGTCACCAGGGCTGCACAGTCACTGTCTCTGATTCTGGAGGCTTCCAAATCTACACCCTCACATCCAGCCGTCACTCTGGTGGGTATCTCAGCCTCAGTGCCCTCACGGGGAGCACTCTGTCATGGGGAGCGCGGCGCTGCAGCCTGCTTTCTCTCTGGCACGCTGTCCCCTCTCTGGCGCGCTCTCTCTCCCGCACTTTTCTGACCACTCCCCTCTCTTTTCCCAGCAGTCAACCTGTCCCCTCTGTCAAGGGCAGAAAGTCTTCCCCCCAACAACCCAGCTGTCTGGCTAAGTGGTTCCAGGCAAGGAGCAGGGAAAGCAACCTCCTTACACTTAGTAACCCGATGTTTACCCTGGTTACCAGTGAAGACATCGCTGAATCCGTGTCACTCACACCGATTCAGCGATGTCAGCGGGTCCTCAACGACCAAAAAAAGGTCCAGGCCATTCCGACACGACCAGCGATCTCACAGCAGGGGCCGGGTCGCTGGTACGTGTCAAACATAGCGAGATCGCTACTGAGGTCGCTGTTGCGTCACAAAACTTGTGACTCAGCAGCGATCTCGCTAGCGATCTAGCTATGTGAGACGGGGCCTTTATGCAGGCAGGAGTCCACATTCCCTACTAAAAATAATTTTGGCTAATACTTTATTGTAGTCAGGACTCAGGAGGCCCCATTTGCTTATCAAAATCGTTAAGGCTAGGTGATGGCACAGCATTGTATCTTAATTAACCAGGTGTGTATTTTCAGCAAGCCAAGAAGAATAGACTGTTATCTATATGTTCAGGAAAAATTAGAGCAGCGTCCAATCCAGGTGTAGAAATGATAAAGAATCTTTATTCTGCCATATGAAGCACATAACGTTTAAATCTCCTGTAGGTCTTTATCAAGTGTACAATACATTTCAAGTGGCAGGCTTAAGTAGTGTGGAAGCACAATCTGATCCAATCACAATTCAAGCCCAGCCTACAAACACATTAAAAAAATAACATAAATTATACACAAACATCACAAATAATACGAAAAAAACCCCTCCATAATCCACAATGTGTATATACCCTATGTCTTCACTGTAATATCCTGTCATAGATGTTTTTTGATGCAAAATATAAACGGAATTCACCAGCAAAGAAAAAACCCCATTAGCATAGGAGCAGAGAACCAATAAGAACAAAGTAAGGGGAAGAAGAGGAGGGAATCACACATACTGTTACGGTTGGCTGATTGAGCTAAATAAAAATAAATAATAAAGTGCAATTGCAACCCGGGGTCCACCATGCAGAGATGGATAACTGCTAGTGAACAATGGCGGGACTAAACAGCGAGCGATCACTGTAAACGCACTGTGTTAACGCCACATAGTGTGAACCGAACTCAGAGCACCCAGCACAGTTACTGCACAGGAAGGTACTGCTGAAAGTAATCTAGATGCTAAACCCTGTTAAACGTTACAGGGGAAATAGCACGTGGGTAGTGCTCGCTCTGCAAGTAAACTGTGCTAACTGCACAATTGTAATAAAGCAGATACCGAGTCAAAGGAAAGATGCTAGGTGCAATGCCCTGACGTTTTCCCTGAGAGGTGTAGCCTGAGGGTTGGACTTGCTCTGTATCTCAACTGTGCTAACCGCACACATGAAGGAAACAGATGCTAAGCCAAGGGGTAGTTACCCAGTCCTAACCCTATCTGCCAACGTAAGAACTCTCACTGTATAGAGCGACACGTGCAAACAGAGTGGTAGAGTATCCACTCACAAACACCATACATAAGTGATACTAGTGCACCACTGGGGGCCTTTTATACACAAGGCTCCATCCCAAACACTCACGTCCATTTGCCTAGACATCGCTCACGGACCAATCCGGAGCTGCCACCCTGACCAGAGCAGAAAACATCTGACCACCAATGAGCAGATGCCGCATCACGGACAAGCTCAGTTGGGTGAACTTAGACTCCCAAGCGTCAGGCTGCACCTGCTTCTCTCAGACTACATAAGACTTGGCTGGAGAGCCAGCAGTAACCACACAAATATCACGAGCCTGAGCAAAACGCTGGGACCGATGTCTGTGCTGAGCAGCACTCGCAGGAGCTGGGCCAGAATGGGAGACCACAGCACCAGGCAATGCCTGGGATCTATTGCGCACAGCGGGAGAAGCCCGACCTCTAACACATACGTTCCAATATTATTATCACAATCCAATCAGAAACGTCCATCAAAAAAGCGCCTAAATGATAATGAATCATATATAAGCCTATCACAAGCATCTAAACAATATTATTCTGGTCATTCCATACCCCAGGACCAACCAGATGCTGTGTCTCATCCCAATGCCATCCTGATGCTGCGTGCATTTACACCCCACCTCACCGGGGGGAGGGTAGAACAGAGGGCGGTCGCATAAAAAGTATGCTAACAAATGCGTTTTCTATTCACGATGTCATACTGGTGCCGCGCGCATCCTCGTCTGACACCACTGGAGACAGGTCACATGACAAAACATGTGACGAAGCTCATCATGACCCATGAACCCAGAGTGCACGCGCAGTTAGCGCGCTGGGATTACAAACAACTAGAAGCGTCCAAAAGCCATATCCATGGCAACTATGAACGCCCATGTTAAAGATGAATCATTCAAAGTGGCGCACTGATCCGATCGTCTGAAAAGCTACCTTTATGCATAAGCTCCATATATAGGATGTCCTACTGCAGCAGGGAATAACATTTAGGGCATATCAATAGTATTGAAAACCACTCCATAACTAAATAAAGTATCCCAAAGCTAGTCACAAATACAAGTAACTGTTACCTCATGACATATGATATATGACCATACAGTATGTATAAAGCTATCCTACTCCTAAAAACAGGGGGAGAGTCCGGAAGGCGCCGGGACTCTCACTCAGGCCAGGGTAGGCCAGCGGCACAACGGCGGAGGGCGCATGAGGTGTCGGCGGCAACGGAGTTGACGGGTTCGGAGGATTCGCATGCAGCAGGTACCTTTGGCGACGTGCCAGTCAGGGTGCCTGCCAGAAAGAGCGCCAGACAGCAAGTTTCAACGGGCAGGCAGCGGCAATGGGAAGACTTGCTGCCTGGCCCCGGTGGTCATCAAGGGGAAGGAGGAGCGGTCTGGCAGCAGTGTCAGGCTGTCTGGCAGTCCTCGGGAGTGCGATGCAGACCGGGCTGGCGGGTCCGGGTCTGGCGATCCAGCTTGGTCCCGATCGACGATGAGGTCGGTGGTATGGCGATCTTCACATGTTCGGGTTTCCCCTGGTGACAAGGAGGCCAGGGGCGGGGGCCTGGGGCAGCAGAGTGGAGCAGAGAAATCGGAATCCGGCAGCGAGCATCATGGAGAAAGGGAGCAACAGGAAGGTCCGGCTGGCGGGGACACAGCACCCACGCAACTGAGTGAGTATAACTCCATGTCTTGTTTGTCACCCGCAGGGGCCGTGTTGCCACAGGCTGGGGGAAGCCAGGCGGTAAGGTGTGAGGAACGAAGGTTGGGAGGGCTTAGTGGGGTAGAGGTTCTGGGCCTTCGGAATATTTTGCACAGTATGTCGTAAATTTTGAGGAGATTGGAGGTTGGGGCAACGAGTGGAGTCGGTACATCAAAGGTGGGAGCATGGCTGCAGGGGCAGGGGTTCGGGTCCCAGTCTGGGAGTGAGTTGTTGAGACCCGTTGGGGGTGTTGAGGTGGTATCTTCGGGTGTCTCAGTGTCGGTTCAGACGGAAAAGGAAAAAGGGGATGCGGTAAAACTGGATGATAGGGCGAAGGGGGAAGTTTACGTGTGCTTTGAGGGGCCTTTGGGGGCGCATTTGAAAAAAGAGGTGAAAGAGAAGATTTGGCGGGATGAGTATGTGGAGATATTTTCCCTAATCCCCTTGGAAAAGTTTACTTTGGATGAGGGGAAGAAGGACGATAGTAAAAAGGAGGAGGAGGAGGAGGACAAGCGGTGGTGGCGGTTGATTCCGCAGACATTTGTTAACTGGTTGCAGGCATTTGAGGTATTGGCAAGCATCATAGGGGAAAAGTTTCCTGAGAATTGCTCGGGATTGTTTTGCTATCTAGATGCAATAGGGGAAGCGCACCGTACCTATGGGGGTCAGACATGGCTGCGTTATGATGAGCAGTTTAGGCAGAGGAAGGCAGTGTGGGCAGAGATTAAGTGGGACCAGAAGGACATTGGGCTTTGGCTGAAGGTCATGGCTCCAGCCAGGTATGGGCAGTACTTAGACACGAGCGGAGGTGGCGTCAACCGGCAGGCTGGACACGGAAGCGGTATTCTGGGGACACAGGGAGCAAAGGAAAAATCTGGAATGTGCTGGCAGTTTAACGACGGCCAGTGCAAATGCGGGAACAGCTGTAAGTTTAAGCACGTATGTTCCCATTGTAACGGAAGCTCACATGGAGCTTCAAAATGTTTAAAAAAGGGAAGGGAAAGCCCTCTGTGGGTGCCGGACAAGGGGGGGAAACCGGTGGTAGGTCCGTTTTTGAGTTTGCCGACTGAAGGGGTGATTATTTCCCCTTTGGGGGTGGTGCCGAAAAAAGAGCCGAATAAATTTCGGTTGATTGAGCATTTATAATACCCAAAAGGGCTGTTAGTTAATGACAGCATCGCCCAGGAATTGTGTTCTTTGGAATATACATCGTTTGATGTGGCGGTACAGTGGGTGCGGAGGTACGGATCAGGGGCTTTGTTAGCTAAAACTGACATTGAATCTGCCTTCAGATTGCTACCGGTTCACCCGGACAGTATTCCTTTGTTGGGTTGTTTTTGGAACAGAGGTTATTATCTGGATAGATGTTTGCCAATGGGTTGCGCAATTTCTTGTTCATTGTTGGAGACGTTGCCGGCGTTCAGTCCGTCATTCATTACTTGGACAACTTTTTGTTTATTGGTCCTCCGGATTCATTGTCGTGTAGGAATGCATTAGCGGCCATGGTGTGGGTTGCAGAGCGTTTTGGTGTGCCGTTGGCAAAAGAAAAAACTGAAGGTACTAGTACTGTTTTAAGTTACCTGAGTATACTAATTGATTCGGAGAGGATGGAGGGTCGGTTACCTGAGGACAAATTGTCATTACTGAGGCAAGAAGTGAATAGAACTAGGAAGCTGCGGAAGGTGACATTGAAGGAGTTGCAGTCATTGTTGGGCAGGTTGAATTTTGTGTGCAGGATTATGCCCATGGGCAGAATTTTTTGTTGCAGGTTGTCTGGCGTGACAGCAGGGGCGAAGGTGGCACACCATTTAATTTGTTTGAATAAGGAGCACAGGGATGATTTGATGGTGTGGCAGCATTTTTTGGAGAATTACAATGGTCGTCATTAATACAGCAGGAGATATTGAACAATTTTTTTAAATAAATTCTTTATTTAAAGTAAAGATTAGAAACGTTACAAGCATTTTATATTAGAGTAAGTAAACCATTACCGTTTCAATGACATTGAGCAAAACCAGAATAACATCATTAGAGAATGGTAGGAGAGGAAGGGGTGAAAAGGGTTGGAAAGGGGGGGGGGGGGAGGAAAGACAAGAGAAAGGGAGGGTGGTCTGAGGAATAAAATCAAGGGGGGGAAAGATTAGGAGAAAAAGGGGGGGGACAATGAACATAACAGTTCAAGTACACGTGAATATATCACTCAAAAACAAACAGTACGGTAGCAGAAATTCTCAAAATAATAACGACATGAAAGTAACAATATCAAGACGCATTGGATTGAAACGTTCTCCAGGGGAGCCAATCCAATATAAAACGTTCATGGACATGCGCTTCCCAGCTTGAGAGTTCCTCTAGTCTATAGATATGGTCAATTTTGTTGAACCACTCACCTAAGTTTGGAGGAGACTCGCTTCTCCAATGAATGGCTATCAAGTGCTTTGCCGCACTAAGCATCAAGGGGAGAAGACCATGTCTGAAGGGTTTGAAGTTGTTTGTTGGGCACGAGAGAACGGCCTCAACGGCCAACAAGTTGGTTTTGATTAGTTTTAGCTTTTTAAACATTGAGTTCACTCCCTCCCAGAAATTTCTGATCATAGAACATTCCCAGAAAATGTGTGCATGGCTCCCCTGGGCGACCCGGCACCGCCAACACAAGTCAGAATCCGACAATCCAAGATGATGAAGCTTGACCGGTGTCATATGCCATCTAGTTAGTATCTTATATGAGTTTTCCTGCAGCAGGATACATCGGGAGAAACCCAGGGCAAACCTCAACATCTTTGAGATCTGATCATCTGAAAAAGTTAAATTAAATTCAGATTCCCAAGAGTAAATAAAGGAGGGCTTAGAGAGTTGAGAGGGGGTAATGAGTCGTGAGTACATGCGGGATATAGTTTTATATCTAGCTGTACCCATTTTAAGCATAAGATCTAGCCATTACCAATTGGACCTATGTGGGAACCGCTCTCTGAATTGCGTTAGAAGAATGCGTTTAGTATGGTGTTCTTGTAAAAAATTTCTTGCGGACGTCAAGGCATTACTGGGCCAGATAATGTTTTTAAGAGTTTACCATCATAAAGATTAGAAAGAGAATCCATGGGGAGCTTCGACCATAAATTATATGAGTCCTCGAAGTTAGGGTTGACTAAGTAAGGAATGGCTGCGATAGGAGTTAGGGATGATGGGAATGATTCTGGTGGTAGTTCGTTCAAAACAGAACGTCTAGTATGTAGGGTGGCTAAAGTTATTTCATCTAGTCCCAACGAAGCCGGTGGTTTTGAACGCGACCATAAGAATGGAATTCCCCCACTGTCCAACAGAGCCACATCTATCATTTCCAATAAACCTCTCTCGAGGCCAATTGTAATTCTCAACCATCTACTTAAATGTATAGCTTTATAATAGGTATAAGGGTCAGGTACTCCAAACCACCACACGAGGTGGGGTATGTCAACAATTTGAAAGGTAGCCTAGCTGGTTTATTTTTCCATATAAATTTAGAAATTAAAGGACCTTATATTTTTGAAAAAAGTGAGGGGAAGACGAATAGGTACCATACTCATACAGTACAATAATATAGGCATGAGGTAAGCTTTAAATACGTTGATACGTCCTATCCACGATAAAGTGGGTAAATTATATGATTTCATTAACATATCTAGTTTCTTTAGTAAGGGTGAAAAATTAGAACCGAATAAGTCCATGGGGTCCCTAGTAATCCAGACGCCGAAATATTTTATAGAGGATGTGGACCAAGAGAACGGGGTTAGTTTACGCAAACTAGATAGTTGAAAGTCCGATAAGGTAATATTGAGGGCTTCCGATTTAGAATTATTGATTTTAAAATGTGATAATTTACCGAAATGATTAAGTATATTGAGGATAATGGGAAATGCTTTAAAAGGATTAGAAATAAAGGCCCCATCACACATAGCGACGCTGCAGCGATACAGACAACGATGCCGATCGCTGCAGCGTCGCTGTTTAGTCGCTGTGTGGTCGCTGGAGAGCTGTCACACAGACCGCTCTCCAGCGACCAACGATGCCGAGGTCCCCAGGTAACCAGGGTAAACATCGGGTTGCTAAGCGCAGGGCCGCGCTTAGTAACCTGATGTTTACCCTGGTTACCAGTGTAAAATGTAAAATAACAAACAGTACATACTCACCTTCGCGTCCCCCGGTGTCCGCTTCCTGCACTGACTGAGCGCCGGCCCTAACAGCAGAGCGGTGACGTCACCGCTGTGCTGTACTTTCACTTTACGGCCGGCAGTCAGTCAGTGCGGGAAGCGGACGGCAAGGGACCTGACGGACACCGGAATGTGAGTATGTACTGTTTGGTTTTTTTTACATTTACGATGGTAACCAGGGTAAACATCGGGTTACTAAGCGCGGCCCTGCGCTTAGTAACCCGATGTTTACCCTGGTTACCAGTGAAGACATCGCTGAATCCGTGTCACACACACCGATTCAGCGATGTCAGCGGGACCTCAACGACCAAAAAAAGGTCCAGGCCATTCCGACACGACCAGCGATCTCACAGCAGGGGCCGGGTCGCTGGTACGTGTCAAACATAGCGAGATCGCTACTGAGGTCGCTGTTGCGTCACAAAACTTGTGACTCAGCAGCGATCTCGCTAGCGATCTCGCTATGTGAGACGGGGCCTTAAGGAAAAGCAGGTCATCTGCAAATGCCAATGTTTTTATTACTAATCTACCTATCTGTAAACCTTGAACTTGGTCCTCCTGTCTAATTCTTTGTATTAGCGTTTCGATAACCAGTATAAACAAAGAAGGGGATAAGGGGCATCCCTGCCTGGTACTGTTACTAATATTAAAAACATCAGACAAAACACCATTCACCCGGACTCTGGCAGTGGGAAAGGAGTACAAGGAAAAGACCGCTGTAATGAACTGAGAAGGAAAACCAAACCTATACAAGGTTCTCTCCATGTATCTCCAGCTCACTCTCTCAAACGCCTTCTCGGCATCAGTAGATAGGAGAGTCAACGGTAAATTCCGCTTTCTAGCATACATTATAGATTGAAGAACTTTAGTTGAATTATCCTTGCCCTCTCTTCCTCGCACGAAACCCGCCTGGTCCAAGTGAATCAGTCTGGGGAGTATGTTGCTTAGTCTAGTCGCCAAGAGTTTTGCCCACAGCTTCGTATCTGTGTTGAGGAGAGATATAGGCCTATAGCTAGAGCAAAGATTGGGATCTTTACCCTCTTTTGGCAGCACTGTGATAAAGGCTTCTAAGGCTTGTTTCGGGAGGGGTTCCCCTGCCAGAAAAGAATTAAATAATGTTACTATATGGGGTAGAAGGGATTTTATTAATTTTTTATAATAAATGATGGGGAGGCCATCAGGACCCGGGGCTTTCCCGTTGGGAATACTAGATAAAATTTCCAATACCTCTTCAGGAGCAATTGGGGCCGTTAATGATGAAATGTCATCAGAAGACAATGAGGGAAGTCTCAAAGAGGAGAGGAAGGCATCTATTGTTTCCAAGGCTGTCCCAGGCTCTACCATGTCCTCCGGTACATCTAGATTGTAAAGAGTCTCATAAAAATGTTTGAACTCTTTAGCAATGTCCTTCGTCTCAGAAACCATTGGACCATCTGCACCCTTCAATTGCGTGATGAAAGTACGCCCACTACGCTTTGTCAGGAGAGAAGTCATGAGTTTGCTCCCTCTATTGCCATGAAGGTAAATCTGCTGTTGGCTTCTCATATAAATCTTAGCTGAATGTATGTGTAGCGCCCCCACTGCCGCAGGGCCGAGGGGTACCCGGTACCGGGCCTCTGAGTCTCTGCTCTGGGGTTTTCACGGTGGCTAGACCCGGTCCGTGACCCTGCTGAGGGGCGCCCAATGAAAGGTGTGGATGGTGGTGGTAGTGCCGGTCGCGGTCAATAACGAGGACACCAGGTTGCAGTCTCTTTACCTCTTTACTGAAGGCTTCAGGATCCTCAATCCGGAATACGGTTAACCAGGCTGCGCAAGTCCGGCCGGTCCGATGGCACCTCCAGAGTTCCCTTTGCAGGTGGAAATCTGTGCCTACCTTCTAGCGCTTGTGTGTTGTGGTCCTCCCCTGCTGTGCTTACGGGATAGTCCCCACAACTGTTGTGTCTGTTTCTCGTGTTCCCTCACAACTGGATTCTGATGTTCTTCTTCTTCGTCCCCCAGATGATATGGCTAGGACGCACCCGTATGACGGGTAGGCTCGGAGCTCTTCCTGGACCCTAGTGTCGCCCTTCTCCTAGTGTGCCCCCCATGTCTTCATAGGTGATTGGTGTGAGACAGCCCGCCTATAGCTGACTGTCCTGCCGTAGGTTTGAAGTATTGCTTGGAGCCTAATACCTCCTCGGCGTTCCGGCCACCGGCTACGCGCCTCAGTAGAATGTTGCCTCGATCTTACAGCACGACTCCTACTGGTATTTCTCCTTGTTGCATTGATCTCGTTTCTCACTCAGCACAATATACCTCGCTTCTTGTCCTTTCTTAGGGCACCGCCGCGATCAAGTGCAGGCGCGGTCCCGTAACGTTCTCTCTGGTTGCTAGGCCTCTGTCAGGATCCCACCCCTGACAGGGACCCCTCTGAATCTTCCCCTACAACACCCTCTGCCACAAGGTGTTGCCTGGTTCCAACCCAGTCAGCTTTCTGATCTCACTTCCTATCCAACTCCCAGTTTTACCAGACTGTGAGGAGTGGCCTAATGCATAGTGCCCTTAGCTCCCCCTGGAGGCCAGACTGTGAAATGTATTGGTGTCTGTGATACCTGGTCAGATGAGCTCCTTCAGTGCCATCAGACGTACCATAGCCCCCCTTAGCGGCGGAGCAACAGTACTGCAACGACCAGGACTCTGGGGCGCTGCATATGTTTAGAAGATCTTTCAGGGATCTTCTAAGTGAAATGAGCTCTGTCTGAGCTTTATCTGTCTGAGAGCGTTTGTGCATCTTTTCCACACAATTAATCTGGTGCAAAATAGCCATTATTTCCTTGGACCTTTCTTTTTTCAAATATGAGCCCAAGGCTATAAATTCTCCTCTCAGGACAGCTTTATGTGTCTCCCAAACCAAAGGCATGGGAGTGCCTGGAAGACAATTCTTAGTCACTAAGAAAACTTAGTCACATAGGAACTAGATCCTAGCAGAGTTTTGTTTAACGTCCAAGTATATGGAGTAAGGGGGAGTGATTTAATGTTCATCTCTAAGAAAATCGGGGCGTGGTCTGAAAGGGATTATAACATCTATTTTTGCAGATTTCACCAGATGGATATGACAAGTTTGAGTTAAGAAGTAGTCTAGTCTATGATAATTATTATGAGGTGGAGAAAAGAAAGTGAAGTCCTTAGTCGTCGGGTATAGCGATCTCCATGGGTCAATTAATTTTAAAGATTGTAGGGTGATATGTAATTTCCTTAGTGCTTTTTGTGAAATATAAGATTTCCCTGAGGAGGAATCTATCGCTGGATTGAAAGTAACATTGAAATCCCCTCCTAGTATTATGATCCCTTCTTTGAATAGTCTAAGGGTATTCAATACTTGGCATAACCAACTGATTTGATTATGATTTGGGGCGTAAATGTTACAAAGGGTAACTTTTGTATTGGCTAAAAGCCCTTTTATCATTATATATCTCCCATCAGCATCTGACAAGGTATCTTTCAAGGTAAAAGGAACATTTCTTTTGAATGCTATACTGACTCCTCTTGAGGCAGTGGTACCGGTATTATGATACCATATAGGGAATTGCGTTCTTGACATATCAGGGGTCCTATCTTTCTTAAAATGGGTTTCCTGAAAAAATGCAATACTAGAATTTTTAGATTGTAGAAATCTCATCAGTTGCCCTCTCTTCCGTGGCGAGCGCATGCCCTTCACATTATATGAAGCCACCACTAAGGTGGCTGATTTTGGAATACTACGGGTCATGAGTTATAAAAGAAAGCAAGAGGACATCTGCACACGTGTACTGAACGAACAAAATAGTCATAACTGTAATAAAAACATTCTGGGGAAAAAGGTGTAACATATAAACATCAAAAATCCCGTCCATGGCGGAGGCTAGGGCCAAGAACATCCTCCTAGAACAGACAGGACAGTCCATTGCAGGCGCACAAGTGGTTAACAGGATATCAACATTTACTACAAATATAATCTAAAATAAAGACAATGAAAAAGAAAAAATTTCCATTGACCGATCGAATCTTCATCTATACCCGATCTGGTCACAGCAGAGAGATCGGGTCTATCCGTCGATCGAAGATAAGGGGCAAAGGTGGAACATAAGCATCTCAAGGTGGCGGTTTCTTTTTATTTCCAGCCTTGTTTCGGAGACGGAAGTCTCTTGGCTGGAGACCATTCGCCATGATCCAACAAAGGGCGGAGATTGGAGGGAACATTTAGCGTCATGTCCAGAGGCAACCAGGAAGGAACATCCACTGCTTCAATGTTGAATGTAGACCAGACATTGGTGAGGTCATCTGGGTGGCAGATTACGACTTGCTTTCCTCCGCCATGTATAGCCAGGCCAAAGGGGAATAGCCATTTGTATAATATCTTGTTCGTACGTAGTGTGTCAAGAAGAGGTTTCAGAACCCTTCGTTTAGCAAGAGTCGATGGTGCCAGGTCCTGATATAGCTGGATGGGTGATCCTTCGTAGGATAAATTTTTATTGTCTCTGGAAGCATTTAGGATTGCCGAGGTATCCAGGTAGTTCAGAAGACCACATATCACATCCCTTGAGGTGTCTGTGGGTTTAGGCTTAGGCCTGAGCGAGCGATGAATCCTTTCAATGACCATTTGATCACATCGTTCCTGAGGCAGTAGAGAAGTAAAAATTTCCTTAGCTGATTTTTCAAGTATCTCGTTAAAGACACTTTCAGGTATCCCTTTAATTCTGATATTTTTTCTGCGACTCCGGTTTTCTTGGTCCTCTATAGATAGGGACACTATGTTTAATTGAGATTTGTGGAAGTCCAGATGGTCTTTAATTTTGTTAGAATGACTTATAAGAGAAGACTGAGTGGCTTCTAGGGATTCAACTCTATTGCCAATTTGTTGAATATCTTCTCGTAGGCCTGAGACTTCAACAATCAGTGGTTTCATTGCTTGAATTAATGCCTTTTTAAGGAAAGATTTTGAAATTCCTCCAGATTCCATCTGTGTGGTGTCACTGCCTGAAGCCTCATCACTTGAATCTAAGTCGTCGACAGGGTCATCCATTTTGGTATTGGAGTGGGAGATCCTATGAGCAGACCGGGTCAGCGAAGGTTTATGTTTCAAGAATTTCTCCATAGCACTTTGTTTGTCTTGTTTAGTAGCAGAAAGAGAAGATTTGCGGCGCTCCTTATGAATTCTAACCATTCTATCTAAATATAGCGCTCGCTTTGAAGATCACCACCTGTGCGCCAGAATCACGTTTAGGTCATTATATCTGAAATTGTAGTTGAATAAAGCTGAACATTGTCGCAGTTTGAATAAAGAAAAAGATTGACACTAGGTCGTCTATAGTGACCAGTTAGGACAGGGGTCGGGAACCTATGGCTCGCGAGCCAGATATGGCTCTTTTGATGGCCGTATCTGGCTCGCAGACAGGGCTCCTACCTGTCTATGGGAAGGATCAGTGGCGTAGGAAGGGGGGTGCGGGGGGGGGGCGGTCCGCCCCGGGCGGCACAATGCGGGGGGCGGCACAATGCGGCGGTGAGTCAGTGGCGTATCTAGGGGGGCGCAGCCGGCAGGGGGGCGCAGCCGGGCCGCCTAAAGCGGCGGTCCGCAGTGTCTCCCCAGGCGGCTGCATTCTGTCACCCCCCGCACTGGGAGTCAGCTGTTCTCTGTGCCGACTGTCAAGCTGACAGCCGGCACAGAGAAGCTGCGGCGCGCCGGCTCCCAGTGTTCAATTGTACTCGTATCTGTGATGCGAGTACAATTGAAGCTCTGACTGCCGGGTCAGAGCGACGCCAGCAGCGTGATCAGGTCATGTGATCACGCTGCTGACGTCACTCACCTGCGCGGCAGAGCAGGAGCTGCAGATCGACCAGGAGACACAGAGCGGTGGAAAGTGCTCCAGTGGAGCTGAAGACACCGAAGGTGCAGGGGGGGATTTACTGTGAGTGGGGATGGGGGGCATATAATATTGTGGGGGGATTTACTGTGAGTGGGGATGGGGGGCATATAATATTGTGGGGGGATTTACTGTGAGTGGGGATGGGGGCATATATTGTGGGGGGGGGATGGGGGCATATATTGTGGGGGGGATTTCATGTGAGTGGGGATAGTGGGATATATTATTGGATTGGGGATATTTAATATGAGTGGAGATGGGGGGATTTATTGTGGGGGGAAATTTAATGTGAGTGGAGATGGGGTATTTATTGTGTGTGGGGGGAGATTTGTCATGGGGATGGGGGGATTTAATGTGTGGGGGAGATCTGAGGACACAAAATGAAGAGCAAAGGGGGAGATGGGGGGGCATATATGAGGAAACAGTATGGGGGATGGGTGCAGACAGCTTGGGGTCAAACGGGGGAATGTATGCGGACACAGTATGAGTAGCGATGTGAAAAACGTATGTGGACAGAGTACGGGGAGTGAGGGTGTTGGGATGTGTGCATGCGTAGCATGGGGGACAGTGTAAGGGCACAGCCAGGAGGGGACAGTATACAAAGGAGGGGGAGTGTGATGAGAGAGTACAGTATAAATACTGGGCCCTATAGGGGGGACACAGTGTGAGAGGTCAGTGTGAAGAGGGGTCCGGTATAGAAAGGGGAGGTCAGTGTGAAGAGCATGTACCATAAGACAGACAGTGTGGGGGTCATATTTTATGCAGACAATATAGTGAGGGGAAATTTTTTATTCAGGAGCATTATAATGACACTTGTATCTTTAAGGGCGTCATGTGGAGATTTTCTGCAAAAGAGCGGAGAAGATGGAAGTCTGCAGAGACAGCTGTGGATGAGAAAACTCAACATGGGGAGAACGGCTCCAGAGGAGACGTCATCTATCAGGTACCTGGATGTAAATGTTATTTGTGATACTAACTCTCATGTTTTTATTTATGTTAGGAGCATTAAAGGGGATGTCCAGGTTTGTGATGAGTCTGCAGTCATTCTTTGTGACTGCAGACTTCTGACTTCTCACAGTGCGCCCTGCACACTGTCAGGATTCTCTGGTGCTGGCGATTTACATACATGCGGTCACGTGCTGACTAGACATGTGTGGCCTCACTCTATGAAAATGAACTGAGTGAGGCCGGGCACGTCTAGTCGGAATGTGGTCAGAAGTATACAAATCACATGCTTGTGCTGACATGACTGTCCACCGGCAAGGGAGAATCCTAAAAGTGTGCAGTGCATGCGTTGTGAGAATTCAGAAGCGTGCGATGTCAGGATTCAGCTCCGCAGGTTCCAGTCGTCGACACATGGAAACTTCACTCATATGCGATTTTCATACTCATGGTCCTGTGACAACGAGCTTCTCTTCTGCTTCTCTCAGTTTTTCACTGAACATTGGGAGCTTAAGGGAGAGGAGCTCGTCGGTACATGACTAAGTGTGAAAATCGCATACGTTCTGGGGGGGGCGCCAAACTCGGGAACAGCCCCGGGCGGCAAAAGGTCTAGCTACGCCCCTGGGAAGGATGCATGCACCGCGCTCCATCAGGCCGCGGTGCACGCTGATATTGGTAGTTCTTTGATGGCCTGATAAGCATTGGCGGCAGTGGTGAGCGGCAGGGAGCATGGACTACATTTCCCATAACTCCCTGCATAGCCGCGCCGTCTGCAAGCACGTACGGCTCTCACGGAATTATATTTCAAAATATGTGGCGTTTACGGCTCTCTTAGCCAAAAAGGTTCCTGACCCCTGAGTTAGGAGGAAGATTAGATTGTAGATCCTTTATGCCACCATTAGATGGCAGAGTAGAACCAAAAATTAGTTTCTTTGTTATTGGCTACTATGAGCTGTATTCATGGAGGAGGCTTTCATCCCCACCCATGTGTGAAGTGATATATAGTAGTTCAAGCAGTAGGTGTCGCTCTTGCTCTAGATTAAGTCTATATTGTGCATCCAATAAAAAAGAAATAAAAGAAGGAAAAAAGAAAAGAGAAAAACTAAAAAAAAAAGAAAAAAAAAATTGTGAAAGATGACTTCAGCGCAGGGGTCCAAAGCAAAGGACAGTAAGTCTCAGTAGATTTAGATGTGACTGATTCAGTTGTTCAATGATGGACAGTTCAGTCAAACGTGGCTGGGCTTATTGCAGAGAAAAGTTCTTAATTTAATTTATGGGACACCTGTGTGTGGAGGGAGGAAACGCTCTCCAAGGTGCCCCCCTCTTCCCTACAAGATGATATTGTTGTTGTTGTTATTATTATTAAGGGGGTCCGACTTGTTGAGTCCCCTCCTGGCTATTGCGCAGCAGCCCAGTGTTCCAGCAGCTGCAGGAGGGGAGGGGAAGATAGCGCCGACCCCACAGAAGGACCGAGGAGATGACCGGAATGTGGAGAGAGCCGCGCCGATCCCCAAGTATCAGCAGGAGGGGAGGCCCAATAGAGAGCGGTGGATGGAAGCGGTATTAGTCAGTCTAATAGGGACCTCTCTCTGCGCCCTGTGAGGGATCCAAGATGGCGCCGCACTCAGCGGGAATTCCCCAGTACCGTCTCCTCCCCCTCCAAGATGCGCCGCCACACCGAGACAATTGCTGGGCCAAGAGGGGCTCAGAGCGCCGCTATGGATGGTGAGCCCACTCAGCGGTTTTGTTAGCAGGCGCTTCTGGTCTCTTTGGCAGGCGCCCCTGGCAGGGAGCAGTGGACGGGCCGCAGCAGCGACGGGTCCGCACACCGCAGCGGGCCGCAGGCAGCGCCGGACCCCAGGGGACTCCAATGTAGGTAGGTGGTGAGTTGTATAGGTGGTAGGCTGGAGTGAGGGAGTGTGTCCGGGGAAGGGGCAGCTCGTACCTCCCCGAAGCCACTGTGTCCCGGGTCTGCAAGCCGTCCAAGATGGCGGTTTCTCTATCCCCTCTCTCCCTCACCTCCGAGGCCCTCGGGTCCCACGCTGAGATGGGGTGCACCACTTGTTGCCAATTCCTTCTGGGGTCAGTCGCGGTGTTATCCTCCGTCTGTGAAGCTATTAGAGACTCTGTGGGGCCAATAAATTCGGTGAGAATCTAGAGCCAGGCAGGAGCTCCTAAGAAGTGCGACTGTTCCCTCTTGCAGCTAGGCCATGCCCCCATATTGAACAATTTTGATTGCAAGATTTATACGAATGCAGCAGGCGGGGCTGGTTATGGGACCCATTGTAAGGGAAGGTGGAGTGTTGGAAGATGGCTGGAGCTGTGGCAAAAGATGGCCCTTACAAAAAACCTTGCTTTGCTAGAATTGTTCCCAATTGTTGTGGCGGTTTCAGTTTGGGGAGGAATGTTTGCGAACAAGAGAGTTCCTTTTCATTGCGACAATATGAGCGTGGTGTCAGTGATTAACAGCTTGTCAGCTTCATCCCCCCAGTGATTAAGTTGGTTAGAGAACTGGTTCTCTGGTGTCTCGAACTGAAAGCTTGGATTTCTGCTGTACATGTGCCAGGTGTGCAAAATTCAATAGCAGATGCATTGTCTCGTTTCCAGTGGGAGCGTTTTTGGGAGTTGGCGCCAGATGCGGAGGTCTCGGGAGTGGAATGCCCTTTGCATTTGTGGCACGTGATTGTGGACAAGCAGGAACGTTGATTTGGGAGTCGGTTACGAGCCAGACCTGGTCGTCATATGAATCATCATGGCGGGTATGGCAAAGCTGGGTGTCGCGTTGGGCTGTGTTGGAGTCTGAGGAAGACAAGACATTGGCAGTGTTATTTTTAGTTGGTAAGGTGGCGGAAATAGGTTGGTCAATTTCTAAAGTGTTGTTGCAGCGCCCCAGAGTCCTGGTCGTTGCAGTACCATTGTTCTGCCACTAAGGGGGGCTATGGTACGTCTGATGGCACTGAAGGAGTTCACCTGACCAGGTATCACAGACACCAATACACTTCATAGTCTGGCCTCTAGGGGGAGCAAAGGGCACTATGCATTAGGCCACTCCTCACAATCTGGTAAAACTGGGTTAGATAGAAAGTTAGACAGAAAGCTGACTGGGTTGGAACCAGGCAACATCCTGTGGCAGAGGGTGTTGCAGGGGAAGATTCAGGGGGGTCCCTGTCAGGGGTGGGATCCTGACAGAGGCCTAGCGAACAGGAAGAATGTTACGGGACCGCGTCTGCACTTCATCGCGGCGGTACCCCAAGAAAGGACAAGAAGCGAGGTTTATTGTGAAGAGTGAGAAACGAGATCAACGCAACAAGGAGAAAACACCAGTAGGAGTCGTGCTGTAAGATCGAGGCAACATCCTACTGAGGCGTGTAGCCGGTGGCCAGAAACGCCGAGGAAGTACTGGCTCCAAGCCTTACTTCAAACCAACGGCAGGACAGTCAGTCATAGGCGGGCTGTCTCACCTAAATCACCTAAGCAGACATAGGGGGGCAACAGTGGGAGAGGGACGACTCTAGGGTCCCGGAAGAACTCCACGCCTACCCGTCATACGGGTGCGTCCTAGCCATATCATCTGGGGGACAGTTGTGTATAGGAATATTCAACGGGCATTACTATATGTTTTTTCAGCGTAATCAGTACGTTGTTTTTTTAGAACTATACGTGCATATCCATATTACCATTCTTTTGACTGCAATCTTACCAATTGTGATGCGGACGTGGCACCATGACGTCACTATACCCTGTCTTTTTTTGTATTTACCTGTTTTTATGATTAAAGTATTGTCAGAATTTCAAATAAAACTTTCTTTCGTTTAATGTTGACTGTTTTGTGGATGAGCTTATAATTTATAGCCCTTATTTTTGGAAATATATTATATACAGCACTATTTAGCATTTGAAAAAATACAGGCCACATATTGGGTAATGTGGTATTTCCATGACAGGCCTCATTTATCTGCGTGCTCCAAGTTTGGACATTTTAGGCCGGTTTTCCACTGTTTTTTCTGTCTGTTACTCTACTTATATATATATATATATATATATATATATATATATATATACACTCACCGGCCACTTTATTAGGTACACCATGCTAGTAATGGGTTGGACCCCCTTTTGCCTTCCGAACTGCCTCAATTCTTCGTGGCATAGATTCAACAAGGTGCTGGAAGCATTCCTCAGAGATTTTGGTCCATTTTGACATGATGGCATCACACAGTTGCCGCAGATTTGTCGGCTGCACATCCCAAAGATGCTCCATACAAGGCAGGATGGATCCATGCTTTCATGTTGTTTACGCCAAATTCTGACCCTACCATCCGAATGTCGCAGCAGAAATCGAGACTCATCAGACCAAGCAACGTTTTTCCAATCTTCTACTGTCCAATTTCGATGAGCTTGTACAAATTGTAGCCTCAGTTTCCTGTTCTTAGCTGAAAGGAGTGGTACCCGGTGTGGTCTTCTGCTGCTGTAGCCCATCTGCCTCAAAGTTCGACGCACTGTGCGTTCAGAGATGCTCTTAGGCCTACCTTGGTTGTAACGGGTGGCGATTTGAGTCACTGTTGCCTTTCTATCAGCTCGAACCAGTCTGCCCATTCTCCTCTGACCTCTGGCATCAACAAGGCATTTCCGCCCACAGAACTGCCGCTCACTGGATTTTTTTTCTTTTTCGGACCATTCTCTGTAAACCCTAGAGATGGTTGTGCGTGAAAATCCCAGTAGATCAGCAGTTTCTGAAATACTCAGACCAGCCCTTCTGGCACCAACAACCATGCCACGTTCAAAGGCGCTCAAATCACCTTTCTTCCCCATACTGATGCTCGGTTTGAACTGCAGGAGATTGTCTTGACCATGTCTACATGCCTAAATGCACTGAGTTGCCGCCATGTGATTGGCTGATTAGAAATTAAGTGTTAACAAGAAGTTGGACAGGTGTACCTAATAAAGTGGCCGGTGAGTGTATATATATATACAGCACTAGTTTGCATTTTAAAAAATTCAACAAAAGCCCCCCAAAAATGTAAGACAGTCTGTTATGTCAGACTGAGGCCTGTTGTATCTGTGGTGGAAAAATTGTAGCTTGACAGGCATAAGTTTCATAGATCTGTCTGCTAGCCTTGTTCTTTTTTTTAAATTATGCAAAACCCTAAACAAAAATACCGTCTGTTATGTCAGGCTGAGTTCTGCATCTGGTATGGAAAAATCATATTTCAGCAGGCATATGTAGCAAAGTTCTGTGTGCTAGCCTTGTGCCACTCTTTTTTTGGGGGGGTTTAAATTCACTAAAAAGCCATAATAAATGTAATACAGTCTGTTATGTCAGGCTGAGGCCTGGTGTTTGTGTATGAAAAATCGTAGCTTTGCAGGCATACTGATCAGATATCATTTAGCTCCAAATAAATACATTTGAGTTGAGCTTTTGAAATAGTGCAGTAGTCCAATTAAAATAGGCAAGGCAAGGGACGGGGAAGTGGACGTGATGCTGATGGTGCATGCAGAGGACGAGGCCGTGGCCAAGGTGATAGTGGGCCACAACAAAGAACCACATCTTCTCGCTTGATCTTCCTGTCCCAGTTTCTAGGGGATCGCAGCACACCACTGTTGAAGCCAGAGCAGTATGAAATGGTTGTTGGTTGGATAGTGGATAATGTTTCCAGTCACTTAGCCACCACCACCACCATGTCTTCCACACGGTCAAGTCTGAGTAGCCGTGAGTGTGGCCCAGATATTCCCCACCCTGTGTCACGATCCATGTTTGGATCTGTGGCAGATCTGGTTTCTTTCAGATTAAAACCTTTTTTCCTTTCAGGTCATTGGGGGTTAATGCAGTTTTTCCCCCGGTGGTCGCGGGTGTAATTGCATTGCAGCTTCTTCTGCTGATGTGGGTGGTGACCACTCCCACCTTCCTTTAAAAGGTCACCTGGTGCATCAGCTGACTGTTGGTTATACAGGTCCTTTGGATACCAACCTTGCTGGAATAGGAGCTTGCTGAGTGCTTTTGTTCTACAGCTGAATACTCTTTCCTGGTGCCTTAGGGTACTGTCACACAGTCACACTTTGGACGCTACGACGGCACGATCCGTGACGTCGCAGCGTCGTATGAGTATCGCTCCAGCGTCGTAGACTGCGGTCACACGTTGCAATCACGGCGCTGGAGCGATGCCGAAGTCCCCGGGTAACTAGGGTAAACATCGGGTTACTAAGCGCAGGGCCGCGCTTAGTAACCCGATGTTTACCCTGGTTACCAGCGTAAACGTAAAAAAAACAAACAGTACATACTTACATTCCGGTGTCTGTCCCCCGGCGTTCTGCTTCTCTCCACTGTGTAAGCAGCAGAGCCGGAAAGCACAGCGGTGACGTCACCGCGTCACCGCTGTGCTCGCTTTCCGGCTGGCAGGCGCTCACAGTGCAGAGAAGCTGAGACGCCGGGGGACAGACACCGGAATGTGAGTATGTACTGTTTTTTTTTTTTTACTTTTACGCTGGTAACCACGGTAAACATCGGGTTACTAAGCGCGGCCCTGCGCTTAGTTACCCGATGTTTACCCTGGTTACAAGGGAACACATCGCTGGATCGCTGTCACACACAACGATCCAGCGATGTCAGCGGGAGATCCAGCGACGAAAGAAAGTTCCATACGATCTGCTACGACGTACGATTCTCAGCAGGATCCCTGATCGCTGCTGCGTGTCAGACACAGCGATATCGTATGGATATCGCTGGAACGTCACGGATCGTACGGTCGTAGCGATCAAAGTGTGACTGTGTGACAGTACCCTTACTCTGCTGTTCTGTGCATTGCAGCAGAGAAAGCTAAGTGTGGTGTTATTGTTTCTTTGTCCCTTTGTTGTTTGTTACTTGGTAGTTTGTGCATTCTCCTTTTGGTATCGTGTTCCCCTCACTCTCATATTGTTTATTCCTGTTTATTTGCTTTGTGGTGCTGTTTACATAGTTCACCCCCTGGGGTGGGGGTTGGGGGTTTAGTTCAGGGTTTAACAGGAGACAGGGACAGGTCGGTGACTTGGGCCTCCCTACCTTCAAGGGTACCCCCAAGTTAAGGAAAGACAGGGCTCCCCCTAGCCTGAGGGGCAGTTCAGGGGCCCAGATTCCTCATCTCCTGTTTACCAATTTCTGCCCCGTGACACCCTGATCCTCCTTCCTCCCACCATGTCGAGTGCCCTGAGACAACTAATCCCACACTTGGACACTCTGAAGAGCTGTTCAGTTTTCCATTTCAAGATTCTGGACTCTCGGCCGGTCAACTTGAAGTGGGGACAGATGAGATCGCATGTAGAGCTGCCCAAAGTTTTGACCAGCCCCGGTCACATGAAGGTGATAGAGAGAAAGTGTCACAAGAGGTGAACGATGATGAGACACAATTGCCAGAAAGTCAGGAGGAGGAGCAGGGTGTAGATATGGAAGATGAGGTGATGGATGACTACAGTGGGGCAAAAAAGTATTTAGTCAGTCAGCAATAGTGCAAGTTCCACCACTTAAAAAGATGAGAGGCGTCTGTAATTTACATCATAGGTAGACCTCAACTATGGGAGACAAACTGAGAAAAAAAAATCCAGAAAATCACATTGTCTGTTTTTTTTATCATTTTATTTGCATATTATGGTGGAAAATAAGTATTTGGTCAGAAACAAAATTTCATCTCAATACTTTGTAATATATCCTTTGTTGGCAATGACAGAGGTCAAACGTTTTCTGTAAGTCTTCACAAGGTTGCCACACACTGTTGTTGGTATGTTGGCCCATTCCTCCATGCAGATCTCCTCTAGATCAGTGATGTTTTTGGCTTTTTGCTTGGCAACACGGACTTTCAAATCCCTCCAAAGGTTTTCTATAGGGTTGAGATCTGGAGACTGGCTAGGCCACTCCAGGACCTTGAAATGCTTCTTACAAAGCCACTCCTTCGTTGCCCTGGTGGTGTGCTTTGGATCATTGTCATGTTGAAAGACCCAGCCACGTTTCATCTTCAATGCCCTTGCTGATGGAAGGAGGTTTGCACTCAAAATCTCACGATACATGGCCCCATTCATTCTTTCATGTACCCGGATCAGTCGTCCTGGCTCCTTTGCAGAGAAACAGACCCAAAGCATGATGTTTCTACCACCATTCTTTACAGTAGGTATGGTGTTTGATGGATGCTAATCAGTATTCTTTTTCCTCCAAACACGACAAGTTGTGTTTCTACCAAACAGTTCCAGTTTGGTTTCATCAGACCATAGGACATTCTCCCAAAACTCCTCTGGATCATCCAAATGCTCTCTAGCAAACTTCAGACGGGCCCGGACATGTACTGGCTTAAGCAGTGGGACACGTCTGGCACTGCAGGATCTGAGTCCATGGTGGCGTAGTGTGTTACTTATGGTAGGCCTTGTTACATTGGTCCCAGCTCTCTGCAGTTCATTCACTAGGTCCCCCCACGTGGTTCTGGGATTTTTGCTCACCGTTCTTGTGATCATTCTGACCCCACGGGGTGGGATTTTGCGTGGAGCCCCAGATCGAGGGAGATTATCAGTGGTCTTGAATGTCTTCCATTTTCTAATTATTGCTCCCACTGTTGATTTCTTCACTCCAAGCTGGTTGGCTATTGCAGATTCAGTCTTCCCAGCCTGGTGCAGGGCTACAATTTTGTTTCTGGTGTCCTTTGACAGCTCTTTGGTCTTCACCATAGTGGAGTTTGGAGTCAGACTGTTTGAGGGTGTGCACAGGGGTCTTTTTATACTGATAACAAGTTTAAACAGGTGCCATTACTACAGGTAATGAGTGGAGGACAGAGGAGACTCTTAAAGAAGAAGTTACAGGTCTGTGAGAGCCAGAAATCTTGATTGTTTGTTTCTGACCAAATACTTATTTTCCACCATAATATGCAAATAAAATGATAAAAAAAACAGACAATGTGATTTTCTGAATTTTTTGTTCTCAGTTTGTCTCCCATAGTTGAGGTCTACCTATGATGTAAATTACAGACGCCTCTCATCTTTTTAAGTGGTGGAACTTGCACTATTGCTGACTGACTAAATACTTTTTTGCCCCACTGTATGTGACTGACCCAACCTGGCAGGAGGACATGCAGAGTGAGGACAGCAGCACACATGGGGAAGGAGGCATATCCCTCCAACAGGCAGGAAGAAGCAGTGTGTTGGCCACAGACAGAAGGCGTGCATTCATTCCCCATAACACTAACATGAGTGAAGTTGCCATTCCAACTGTTAGATCTTCCCGAGTTTGGTTATATTTTAAAGACTCTGCCGATAACCCCAAACAGGCCATTTGCAGCACCTGCCATGCCCGCATCAGCAGGGGTAGCAAAACAACCAGCCTGAACACCACCAGCATGATCAGGCACATGGCAGCAAAGCACCCGACATTGTGGGCTGAACTCCAGGCTTCAGGAACACTGTCTGCAGGTGACATCACTGCTTCTTCCACTGTTTTGTGTAGAATCCAATCCCTAGTCCACCGTGCATGTGAAGATGCCTCTAGCCCTGCACCTGCCTGTTGTTGCCCACAGTCAAGCAGCACCATCATCAAGGCCGTCCACGTCCTTGTCCCAGCACAGCCTTCAGTTGTCTATTCCCCAGTCTTTGAAATGCAAGCGGAAATACCCAGCCAACGCCCCACAGGCCACAGTCCTAAATTGTAACATTTCTCTTCTGCTTGCGCTCCAAATGTTGCCATTTAGGCTTGTTGAGATTGAAGCTTTCCGCAACCTGATGGTGATGGCCGTCCGAAGGTACTCAGTCCCCAGTCACCACTCTTTCTCCCAGTATGCTGTACCGGCATTACACCAGCATGTGTCCCACAACATTACCCGTGCCCTCACCAATGCTGTTACAGGGAAAGTCCACCTAACCACGGACACATGGCAAGTGCTTGTGGGCAGGCACAGCACATCTCACTAACGGCACACTGGGTTACATAGTGGAAGCCGGGACCCGGTCAGACCTTGGGATGGAACACATCCTCCCCACACTAAGGATTGCTGGCACTACGTCAATCAGGGTTGCCCCCACAGTCTACAGCTCCTGCACCTCCTCCTCTTCCTCTTCATTCTCCATCTCTGAAATCAACACATCAGTCAGAAGCTGGAAGAACTGCAGCACTGCCTCAGCCAAGCAGCAACAGGCTGTGCTGAAGCTAATCTGCATAGATGACAAACCGCACAATGCAGAAGAGTTGTGGACAGTGCTGAAAGAGCAGTCAGATATTTGGATGACACCGCTGAACCTACAGCCAGGCATGGTTGTGTGTCACAATGGCCGTAACCTGGAGGCTGCTCTGAGGCAAGGTGAGCTCACACACGTACCTTGCTTGGCCCATGTGCTTAATCTCGTGGTTCAACGTTTTCTGAAAAGCTACCCGGAGCTGCCGGATCTGCTAGTGAAAGTACGCTGTCTGTCTGCCCATTTTAGAAAGTCAGCTACAGCTTCAACCTCCCTTGCCGTGCTTCAGCAGCGTTTGCAGCTTCCAGCTCACCAACTGGTGTGTGATGTACCCACACGCTGGAACTCTACGCTGCATATGTTGGAAAGGATTTGTGAGCAGAAGAGGGCAGTTGTTGACTACCAACATCAACAAGGCCGTCGATATTCAGTTCAGACTCCACACATAAGACCTCAGGAGTGGACATGGATGTCAGACATATGTACCATCCACCAAAACTTTGAGGACTGCACCAAGATGGTGAGCCGCGATGATGCCATAATTAGCATCACCATCCCGCTTCTCAGCATTCTGAAAACCTCTCTGCTCACAATGAAAGAGAATGCATTGCAGGCAGAGCACGAGGACATGGAGCAAGGAACCATACAGGGGGATTACACTCAGCCCAGCCTCATGTCTTCTCAACGTGGATTGGTAGGCAATGAGGAGGAGGAAGAACAGGAGCTACTTTCATGCGTTCTAGATGGTACTGCAAGCACAGCTGTCATACCATCTGTTCAGCAGGGAAGGCCCGAGGACAGGGAGGAGGACAGTATGGTCAGCCATCCTGTTGGTTGAGGACACGGAAGTCTTGACTGTTAGCAGTCTAGCACACATGGCTGACTTTATATTGTGCTGCATTTCACGTGACCCTCATATTATAAACATTTTGGGTGACAATCATTACTGGTTGGTGACACTTCTAGACCCACGCTACCAGTGGCGTATCTAGGGAGGTAGCCGGGGCATGTGCCCCAGGGGCAGATGGCAGGGGGTGCAGTCAGGCCACCTAATGTGGCGGTCCGCAGTGTCTCGCCCAGCGGCTGCATTCTGCCGCCCCCAGTCTGGGAGTCAGCTGTTCTCTGTGCTGACTGTCAAGCTGACAGCTGGCACAGAGATGATGCAGAGCGCCGGCTCCCAACATGTGCGGAGATGGAGGGGGGCCCCTGCAGGGTGGCTGCAGCCGGCAGGGAGAAATCCCCGCAGCTCCGCTGCCTACAAGAGAAAATAGCAGTGGAGCTGCAGTGATCTGTCTTCCTGCTTCCTGCCCGCGCTTCCTCTCACACAGACGCGCCGCTGGATGACGTCATCATTCAGTGGCCAGCCGTGTCAGAGAAAGGCAATGGAGATGCTGCGTCAGAGCGCGAGGAGAGGTGAGAGGGGTGTGTGTGCGTGGGTGTGTGTGTGGCACTCTGCAGGGGAATGTGCAGAGAAGTAAATGGTGTGTGTATAGGGGAGGAGAGGGCAATGATGGGGCTGACAGGGAGAGGGCAATGATCAGGATGGCGGTGGAGGAGAGGGCAATGATGGGGCTGACGGGGAGAGGGAAATGATGGGGATGGTGGGGGAGGAGAGGGCTATGATGGGGCTGACGGGGAGAGGGCAATCATGGGGATGGTGGGGGAGGAGAGGGCAATGATGGGGCTGATGGGGAGAAGGCAATGATGGGGATGGTTGGGGAGGAGAGGGCAATGATGGGGCTGACGGGGAGAGGGCAATGATGGGGATGGTGGGGGAGGAGAGGGCAATGATGGGGCTGACGGGGAGAGGGCAATGATGGGGATGGTCGGGGAGGAGAAGGCAATGATGGGGCTGATGGGAAGAGGGCAATGATGGGCATGGTGGGAAATTTGAGGGCAATGATGGGGCTGATGGGGAGAGGGCAATGATGGGGATGGTGGTGGAGGAGGAAATGATGGAAGTGGTGGAATGGGCAAGGATGGGGATGGTGGGGGAGGAGGAAATGCTGGAGGTGGTGAAATGGGCAATGATGGGCGTGACGGAGAAGGCAATGATGGAGGTGGTGAAGAGAGCAATGACAGGGTGGGGTAGAGGACAATAATATATGTGTGGACAATTTGAGTGAGTATAGGGGGATTTATTATGTGTGGGGAGAATTTGGGGATGGGGAATTTATTATGTGTGGGGTGAGGTTTGTAGTGTGGATGGGGGATTTAATGTGTGGGGGAGATTTGAGGACACAAAATAAAGAGCAAAAGGGGAGATGGGGCATATATGAGGAAACAGTACAGGGGAATGGGGGCATGTATGAGGAAACAGTATGGGGGAATTAGGGGCATGTATGGGGAAACAGTATGGGGGAATTGGGGGCATGTTTGAGGAAATAGTATGGGGGAATTGGGACCATATATGAGGAAACAGTACGGGGAATGGGGGGCATGTATGAGGAAAAAGAATGGGGGAATGGGGGCATGCATGAGGAAACAGTATAGGGGAATTGGGGGCATGTTTGTGGAAACAGTATGGGGGAATTGGGGGCATGTATGAGGAAACAGTATGAGGGAATGGGGGGCATGTATGAGGAAACAATATGGGAGAATGAGGGCACAGTATGAGGAGCGATGTGAAAAATGTATGTGGAAAGAGTACAGAGAGTGAGGGTGATGGGATGTGTGCAGAAACAGTATGGGGAGTTAGGTGAGCAGGTAGTATAGAAAGTGAGGGGGTAAATATATGAGGAGACAGTATGGTGAACAAGGGGATGTAAGAGGAGACAGTATGAGGAGGGAGAGGAATAGTGTGAGGAGACAGTATGGGGGGGGGACAAAAGTGAGTGGGCACAGAATAGAAACTGAATAGTGGGGGTGTAGCATGGAGGGACAGTGCGAGGGCACAGCCAGGAGGGGACAGTATACCAAGGAGGGGGAGTGTGATGATAGAGTACAGTATAAATACTGGGCCATATAGGGGGGACACAGTATGAGAGGACAGTGTGAAGAGGGGGCCGGTATGGAAAGGAGAGGTCTTTGTGAAGAACATCTATATATATAATTGTCTAAGGGTCACTTCCGTCTGTCCTTCTGTCTGTCACCGTTATTCATTCGCTGATTGGTCTCGGCAGCTGCCTGTCATGGCTGCCGCGACCAATCAGCGACGCGCACAGTCCAGAAAAAAATGGCCGCTTACTCCCCGCACTCACTGCCGGCGCCCGCATACACCGCTCACACAGGGTTAAAGCCGGCGGTAACGGACCGCGTTATGCCGCGGGTAACGCACTCCGTTACCGCTGCTATTAACCCTGTGTGTCCCCAACTTTGTACTATTGACGCTGCCTATGCGGCATCAATAGTACAAAATGTAATGTTAAAAATAATAAATAAAAAAAAAAAACCTGCTATACTCACCCTCCGCCGCCTTTCTCGCTCCTCGCCACGCTCCCCGGACCGCTCCATTACAAGCGTCAGCTTGTGGTCCGGTCCCGTCCCAGGGCTGGTGTGCGGCAAGGACCTGCCGTGACGGGTCATGTGACCGCGACGTCTTCATAGGTCCTGCTCCCACCAGCCCTGGCACTTGCAATGGAACTCGGCTTCAGGAAAATGGCTGCCGCGATCTCGATCTGCGCACGCGCTGCATCCAGCGGCCATTTTCCTGAAGCCGAGCACTACCATCTGCACAGGATCCCAGGAAGAGAAGAGGCAGGACGCAGAGGAGCAGCGGCAAGAATGGTGAGTATGATACACTACAAGGGGCCCTCGGATCGTTAGGTGAGTATGTTTATTTTTTATTTTTTGGCCCTATACGTGCCTCGGTAATATACTACGTCACTGGGCAATATCCTACGTGGCTCTGCTGTATACTACAAGGCTGGGCAATATACTACGTGGCTGGGCAACATAATACGTGGCTGGGCAATATACTACAAGGCTGGGCAATATACTACAAGGCTGGGCAATATCCTACGTCGCTGTGCTGTATACTATGTAGCTGGGCAATATACTACGTAGCTGTGCTGTATACTATGTAGCTGGGCAATATACTATGTCGCTGGGCAATATACTACATGACTGGGCAATATACTACGTAAATGGGCAATATACTACATGGACATGCATACTCTAGAATACCCGATGCGTTAGAATCGGGCCACCATCTAGTGTACCATAACAGGGACAGTGTGGGGGTCATATTTTGTGCAGACAATATAGTGAGGGGCAATTTTTTATTCAGGAGCATTTTGATGACACTTGTTTCTTTAAGGGCATCATGTGGAGATTTTCTGCAAAAGAGCGGAGAAGATGGAAGTCTGCAGAGACGAGCTGTGGATGAGAAAACGCATCATGGGATCTGGACAAGATGAAGAAAAAGAAGGAGAATGACTCCAGAGACGACATCATCTATAGGGTACCTTGATGTAAATGTTATGTGTGATGCTAACTAACTCTCATGTTTTTATTTATGTTAGGAGCTTTAACCTCTTTCTGACCTTGGACGGGATAGTACGTGCGAGGTCAGATACCGCGCTTTGATGCAGGGCTCCGGCGGTGAGCCGGAGCCGGGACATGTCAGCTGTTTTGATTCATGAGCGCATCACTGACCCCCGACACATGATCAGGGGTCAGCGATGCTTCCGCATTGTAGCCATAGAGGTCCTTGAGACCTCTATGGTTACTGATGCCGGCCTGCTGTGAACGCCACCCTGTGGTCGGCGCTCACAGCACACCTGCATTTCAGCTGCATAGCATCGATCTGATGATCACTGCTATGTAGCAGAGCCGATCGTGCTGTGCCTGCTTCTAGCCTCCTATGGAGGCTATTGAAGCATGGCAAAAGTAAAAAAAAAATGTAAAAAAAAATGTGAAAAAAATAAAAAAAATATAAAAGTTTAAATCACCCCCCTTTCGCCCCATTCAAAATAAATCAATTAAAAAAATCAAACCTACTCATATTTGGTATCGCCGAGTTCAGAATCGCCCGATCTATCAATAAAAAAAAGCACTAACGCGATCGCTAAACGGCGTAGCGAGAAAAAAAATTTGAACCGCCAGAATTACGTTTTTTGGTCGCCGCAACATTGCATTAAAATGCAATAACGGGCGATCAAAAGAACGTATCTGCACCAAAATGCTATCATTAAAAACGCCAGCTCAGCACGCAAAACATAAGCCCTCACCCAACCCCAGATCATGAAAACTGGAGACGCTACAAGTATCGGAAAATGGCACAATTTTTTTTTTTTTTTTAGCAAAGTTTGGAATTTTTTTTCACCACTTAGCTAAAAAATAACCTAGTCATGTTAGGTGTCTATGAACTCATAATGACCTGGAGAATCATAGTGGCAGGTCAGTTTTAGCATTTAGTGAACCTATTAAAAGCCAATCAAAAAACAAGTGTGGGATTGCACTTTTTTTGCAATTTCACCGCACTTGGAATTTTTTTCCCATTTTCTAGGTACACGACAGGCTAAAACCAATGATGTCGTTCAAAAGTACAGCTTGTCCCGTAAAAAATAAGCCCTCACATGGCCATATTGATGGAAAAATAAAAAAGTTATGCCTCTGGGAAGGAGGGGAGCGAAAAACGAACACGGAAAAACGGAAAATCCCAAGGTCATGAAGGGGTTAAAGGGGATGTCCAGGTTTCTAATGAAAAGAAAGATTTTGGCGTGCACTCAGTCTACAAAAAGCGAGGTGCTGGTGTAATGGACCAATAGGTCCTAAACTAGTAATGAATATTGTAACTCACCCCACACTCTAATTGAATTTCGTACAATAGGTCATGCAAACTAAAGTATAAATTTATTTATAAATCTGGGAGCGTAACAGAATAAAGCAGCTCATGTGTTCTTACACAACGTTTCGGCTCCACCGGAGCCTTTTTTACGTAATCGCTGTAAATAAAAAACATATATACATCAAATAAATAAGACCTAAAGGGAAAAAACATATATACAAGGGAAAAACACATATAATGAAATGCATCATCCTGGTGCCAACATAATCTGATCACTTCTGCTAATACATCAGTGTCTCTGGGAGTTCAAATTGGAAATACAATATAGGAGGCACACGGACTGTCCCAAGGATCAATATGGGGAGCAAAATAATGCGTAAGCAAAAAGGTTCTCGAGGCAGGGGCCTTATCCAAAGTAGCATTAATGAAGAAAGTAGTGTGCACCAAGGGATACAACTCAAATGACAATAATGGATACACTCTCTATGTTCAATATAGAAAACATGTTTTCAAATTACTGGTATATTACCTTATTCCAATGTGAGAGAAACATGTGGAAGAGAGGGTAGAGAAAAGGGATCCCAGTGGTGACACATATACTGTAAGGAATAGTGAGACAAAATTAGCATACAGCTAATGAGTAATAGAAATGCCCATTTACACAGACCAAAAAAGTACCTAATTAGAATGCAACTGCCCGTATGTAGTTGGTAGAGGCCAGGCGTAGTAACTCTGTGAAATGAATGGTATATATGTACATCTGTGGTAATTATATGCGGTGGTAATCAGAGGGCAGTGCAGGACCCTTGGTGGTTACCTGTCAGTTTCGCTGTGCTGAGCAGCGCTCCCGCGCCCTGCTTGTGCTTGGCGTGTGCAGATCATGATAGGGGTTAAATGCAGTTCCGCACCGCCGCACCGGAAGTGCGTGGTGCGGACCGGATGTGACGTATCGCTACTGATACGTGTGTAGTGCGCATGCGCTAATGGTGTTATGGTAACCTGGTAAACATTGTGACTGACCGCCACTATTGCGTGTGTAGTGCGCAAGCGCTCACATCGCTGGGTTACTTATAAGCACTGTCTTGTCTGCAATGCTGTTCTGGGCAATAGGTGTAATATGGTATCTGACAAGGGGGCTATGAAGGTCAAGGATATGTTGTGCTGTAAAGTAGAGTGGCCTAAATAGAAAACCATTAGCGTAGCAGGGAAAGTATAAAGGGGGTTATAAGTGGAATAATGGATCTTATGGCCGGGAAGGGTTATATAAAGTACAAGTAGGGGGTTAGGGCAAACTCACCTAGTGCCATAACATACTAACGGGTCTGCAAGGTAAGAGAGAAGAAAATTATTAGTAAAATGCTCATTATAACCAATCAATCTCCCTGTTGAGCCCTTTAGGGGTAAGGGTGTCTAATTTGTGTATCCAAAAGCTCTCACGCGATTTTAGTAGTTTGATATGGTCCCCCCCTCTTCTGGGGCGCGGGGACATGCTCGATGACCTGGAACTTAAGTTGGGCCACTGTATGTCTGTATCTCGCAAAATGGTCTGGCAGGGGAAGCCATGTCTTGCCACACCTGATTGTGGACTTATGGCTGGCGATGCGGTCCTTAATATGCTGCGTGGTTTCTCCCACATAGAGGAGTCCACACGGGCATTTCACCAAATAAACAACAAAATTAGAGTTGCATGTATAGAAACCACGTATTGGGTAGGTCTTCCCAGTCCTGGGATGGGTTATGTTATCCGCTTTAATGATATTGGAACAGGCTGCGCAGTTTAAGCAAGGAAAGGTACCGTTGTGTCGGGTCGTAAGAAGCCTTTGCGCGTAGTGTTGGGACGTGCACTGCCGATGTCTGCTCTGACCAACTTGTCTTTAATATTGGAGGGTCTTTTTCTACACATTAAAGCTTGTTCACCAAAAGGGACAATTTTAGGATAGGCTTTTGCTAGAAGGGGCCAGTGTCTCTTAATAATAGAATACACTTTTGGCATGAGTGTCTGGAATGTATGCACAAAAGGGATCCTTTCTTTTAGACTTACTCGAGGAGAAGGAGATCAAGGTGCTAGAGTTCGTATTTTCTCCTGATTGAGGAGTCTAGGAGGATAGCATCTTGACCGGACTTTTTGTGCCATTGTGTCCAATCTGTCATTTAGGGTATTGAAGTCTGAGACAATGCGTGCCACTCTATTAAATTGAGACCGTGGCAAGCTATTTTTCAAGGTTCGTGAATGGCAGCTGGTGTAGTGTAGGAGACTATTGCAGTCTGAGGGTTTGCAATAGATGTCGGTAGAGAGGCGTCCCTCACTATCCTTCAGAACCATGGTATCCAAAAACGGTACGGATTCAGTGCTATGGTGGATGGTGAACTGGATTTCAGGAAAAATGGAATTAAGATGAGAATGAAAAGATCCAAGAGCGTCAGGGGTGCCTGTCCAAATCAAAAAGATATCATCAATATAACGATGATATCCTGGGACATATTGTAGGAACAAGTTGTTGTTAAGTACATAAGTGGTTTCAAAGTGATTCATGAAGGCATTAGCGTAGGCTGGCACGACATTCAAGCCCATCGCTGTGCCACACTTCTGAATGTAAAACGTGTCTTCACATAGGAAATAGTTCTCATAAAGTACCAGATGGAGCAGGTCAAGGCAAAATTGAATGGCTTCTCCTGATAAAGAAGATTGATGTAACAGATAACTTGTGGCCTCAATACCCTTTGTATGTTGGATTGAGGTGTAAAGGCTATTGACATCCATGGTGACAAGGGTACTGTCTGGTGGTACTGTGCCTAGTTGGTTTATTACTTTAAGGAAATGTCCAGTGTCAAGGAGGAAAGATCGGGTCAATCTAATCAATGGTGTCATAATTCTCTCCAGGAATACAGAAAGGGGAGACAGGATCGAGTCCGTAGAGGCGACTATAGGTCTACCCAGGTGATTTTGTAGTGATTTATGAATCTTTGGTAGAACGTAAAAAACCGGTGTGACCGGATGAGGATTTATCAAATAGGTTGCCGTTTTCTGATCAATGATGTGGCGTGTAAGATATATGTCAATCACTCTACGAATTTTGTTACTGATGGTGGCAACCGGGTCTCTGGGTATAATGCCGTAAGTGTCAATGTCAGACAGTTGGCGGGTTATTTCCTGCATGTATTGGGAACGGTTCATCACCACAATGGCTCCCCCTTTGTCTGCTGGTTTTAGAATGATAGATTTATTGGTGTGCAGAGAAGAAAGAGCTTGTTTCTCAGTGAGAGAAAGATTAGAATGTATAGGGAATAGACCAAGTTGTTGTTGGTGAGAGAGAGAATTTACCTCCTGGTCCACCAATGAGATGAAAGTTTCCGTGGCGTGGTACGTGCGAGGAGGACAAAAGTTGCTACGGTTGTGAAGGCCGAGAGTAGTGATAGATAATTCAGGTACAGGATCACTCCCCAGCGGGGGTGAGAGACTCTGAGTGGTGTTGGTATTTAGTCCAAAATGAGTCTTGAGTCTGACCGTCCGATAAAATCGCTCAAGATCCTTTTTCAGTTGGAAAGCGTCCCAGGTTGGTGTAGGGCAAAAGGATAGTCCCTACTGTAGGACCATGAATTCCGCTGGGGAGAGCAGATGGTCCGAGATATTGATCACTAGGTTCGAATTCTCACCTGTGATCGCGTGATCATTCTTTCGCCAGGATCGCCTTGTGGCTCTCCTTGATGATGTCCCCCTCTGCGGTTTCTGGATAAAAACGTTGACGACCGGACTGTGTTGAAGAGTCGCTTTCCAAACAGTAGGATCCATTTCTGCGTGGGTATCTTGGTCGGCGCCAGGTAGTGGTAGAGGAATCGGTCCATTTGTAAACCCGGTTGTTGATATAGTCGTCAGAGTCTCTCTGGAATTTCTGTCGCTTGCGTTCTTGTAGAACTTTCTGATGTTCCGCGAGGGCTTTGTCTGTCTTGGTTTTCAAGGTAGTCCACTTGGCCGAGGAGAGGGTAGTTGACAGTTGTGCCTCTATGGACTGAATATTCTGTTTGGTCTCAGTTATGGCCTTCTGGAAATATTCTATGGTAAGTATTATGATATCAAGGGAGCATTATGATATCAGTAACCTTTTGCCCTACACCAACCTGGGACTCTTTCCAACTGAAAAAGGATCTTGAGCGATTTTATCGGACGGTCAGACTCAAGACTCATTTTGGACTAAATACCAACACCACTCAGAGTCTCTCACCCCCGCTGGGGAGTGTGTTATGATCTGGTGGCCTAGGAGCAGCATGGACGAGCTCTGGAGTAGGTGGCCTCTATACTGACCGCAGACCCTGAACTTAACACCACAACTATAAGTAGCCGTGGGATGTTCCTGTCACTCCCTCGACACCTCGTCACAGCCGGAGGACTAATTACCCCTAAAGAAAGAAACAGGAAAACTATCTTGCCTCAGAGAAAATCCCCAAAGGAAAGACAGCCCCCCATAAATATTGACTGTGAGAGGAGAGGGAAATTACAAACGCAGACTGAAAACAGAATTTAGCAAAGGAGGCCACGCTACCTAGAAAGAAAAGACAGGACAGAGTACTGTGCGGTCAGTATTAAAATACTACAAAAATCCACCACAGAGAATACAAAAATCTCCACACCTAACTAAAGGCATGGAGGGTAACTCTGCGACTCCAGAGCTTCCAGCTTGGCTGAATAAATCCTTACACAGACAAAGCTGGACAAGAAAAAACATAGCAATTCACTGAACTATAAAGTCCACCGCATGTGGACTGCAAAAACAAAGCCAGGACTTATCTTTGAGGATTTGGACAATCCAGCAGGAGAAACCAAGCAGAGATGTGAATCCTCCAGAAAACAATGGACAACTGGCACTCACTAAAGGGTGAAGCCAGACTAAATAGCCCCGTCCAAAGTGGAAGCACCTGATGACTGCTGTGAAGGACAAACAGCAGCACTACCACTTATAACCACCGGAGGGAGCCCAAGAGCAGAACCCACAACAGAATTCACAACAGTACCCCCCCTTGAGGAGGGGTCACCGAACCCTCACCAGAGCCCCCAGGCCGATCCGGACGAGCCAAATGGAAGGCATGAACCAAATCGTCAGCATGAACATCGGAGGCAACAACCCAAGAATTATCCTCCAGGCCATAACCCTTCCACTTGACAAGATACTGAAGCCTCCGTCTTGAAAAACGAGAATCCAAGATCTTCTCCACAACATACTCCAACTCCCCATCAATCAACACCGGGGCAGGAGGATCAACAAAGGGAACCACGGGCACCACATATTTCCGCAACAAAGATCTATGAAAAACATTATGGATGGAAAAAGAGGCTGGAAGGGCCAAACGAAAAGACACTGGATTGATAATCTCAGAAATCCTATAAGGACCAATAAACCGAGGCTTGAACTTCGGGGAAGAAACCTTCATAGGAGCATGATGAGAAGACAACCAGACCAAATCCCCAACCCGAAGCCGGGAACCCACACGCCGACGACGGTTGGCAAAACGCTGAGCCTCCTCCTGAGACAACACCAAATTGTCCACAACATGAGCCCAAATCTGCTGCAACCTGTCAACCACAGAGTCCACCCAGGACAATCAGAAGACTCAACCTGCCCTGAAGAAAAACGAGGATGAAACCCAGAATTACAAAAGAATGGTGAAACCAAGGTAGCAGAACTAGCCCGATTATTAAGGGCAAACTCGGCCAATGGCAAGAAAGCCACCCAATCATCCTGATTGGCAGACACAAAGCATCTCAAATAAGTTTCCAAAGTCTGGTTAGTTCGCTCGGTTTGGCCGTTTGTCTGAGGATGAAATGCGGAAGAAAAAGACAAATCAATGCCCAGCTTAGCACAAAAGGACCGCCAAAACCTAGAAACAAACTGGGAACCTCTATCGGACACAATATTCTCCGGAATGCCAAGCAAACGAACCACATGCTGAAAAAACAACGGAACCAACTCAGAAGAGGAAGGCAATTTAGGCAAAGGTACCAAATGAACCATCTTAGAAAACCGGTCACAGACCACCCAGATAACAGACATCCTCTGGGAAACAGGAAGATCTGAAATAAAATCCATAGAAATATGCGTCCAAGGCCTCTCAGGGACCGGCAAAGGCAAAAGCAACCCACTGGCGCGGGAGCAGCAAGGTTTGGCCCCCGCACAAGTCCCACAGGACTGCACAAAAGAACGCACATCCTGTGACAAAGAAGGCCACCAAAAGGACCTACTAACTAAATCTCTGGTACTAAAAATCCCAGGATGGCCAGACAACACAGAACAGTGAACCTCAGAAATCACTTTACTAGTCCATCTGTCAGGAACAAACAGTTTCCCCGCTGGACAGCGATCAGGTTTATCAGCCTGAAACTCCTGAAGAACCCGTCGCAAATCAGGGGAGATGGCAGAAAGAATCACCCCCTCCTTCAGAATACTAACCGGCTCAAGAATCCCAGGGGAATCAGGCAAAAAACTCCTAGAGAGGGCATCAGCCTTAACATTCTTAGAACCCGGAAGATACGAGACAACAAAATCAAAACGGGAGAAAAACAGGGACCATCGGGCCTGTCTAGGATTCAGCCGTTTGGCAGACTCGAGGTAAATCAGATTCTTATGATCGTTCAAGACCACAATACGGTGCTTGGCCCCCTCAAGCCAATGTCGCCACTCCTCAAATGCCCACTTCATAGCCAACAACTCACGATTGCCGACATCATAATTGCGTTCCGCAGGCGAAAACTTTCGAGAAAAGAAGGCACACGGTTTCATCAAGGAACCATCAGAATTCCTCTGAGACAAAACGGCCCCTGCCCCAATCTCAGAAGCATCAACCTCAACCTGAAAAGGAAGAGAAACATCCGGCTGACGCAACACAGGGGCAGAAGTAAATCGGCGCTTAAGCTCCTGAAAGGCAGAAACAGCCTCAGAGGACCAATTCGCTACATCAGCGCCCTTCCTCGTCAAATCGGTCAGGGGTTTAACCACACTGGAGAAGTTGGCAATGAAACGGCGATAAAAATTAGCAAAGCCCAAAAATTTCTGAAGGCTCTTCACGGATGTGGGCTGGATCCAATCATGAATGGCCTGAACCTTAACCGGATCCATTTCTATAGATGATGTAGAAAAAATCAAGCCCAAAAAAGAAACCTTCTGTACTCCAAAGAGGCACTTAGACCCCTTCACAAACAAGGCATTATCATGAAGGACCTGAAATACCATCCTGACTTGTTTCACATGAGACTCCCAATCATCTGAAAAAATCAAAATATCATCCAAATATACAATCATGAATTTATCAAGATAATTCCGAAAAATATCATGCATGAAGGACTGAAACACAGATGGGGCATTAGAGAGTCCGAATGGCATCACAAGATATTCAAAATGGCCCTCGGGCGTATTAAACGCAGTTTTCCATTCGTCACCCTGCTTAATACGAACAAGATTATATGCCCCTCGAAGGTCAATCTTAGTAAACCAACTAGCCCCCTTAATCCTGGCAAACAAATCAGAAAGCAAAGGCAAAGGGTATTGGAATTTGACCGTGATCTTATTCAAGAGGCGATAATCAATACAGGGTCTCAAGGAGCCATCATTCTTGGCAACAAAAAAAAAACCTGCTCCCAATGGAGAAGAAGATGGCCGAATATGCCCCTTCTCCAAAGACTCCTTTACATAGCTCCGCATGGCGGCATGTTCAGGCACAGACAGGTTGAAAAGTCGGCCCTTAGGAAACTTACAGCCTGGAATCAAGTCAATAGCACAATCACAGTCCCTATGCGGTGGAAGGGAACTGGACTTGGGCTCATCGAAAACATCCTGGAAATCTGACAGAAACTCAGGAATTTCAGAACAGGGGGAGGAGGAAATTGACATCAGAGGAACGTCATCATGAACCCCCTGACAACCCCAACTAGTCACAGACATAGATTTCCAATCCAACACCGGATTATGTACCTGTAACCATGGAAACCCCAGCACAATAGCATCATGCAAATTATGCAACACCAGGAAACGACAATCTTCCTGATGGGTTGGCGCCATGCACATGGTTAACTGTGTCCAAAACTGAGGTTTATTTTTAGCCAATGGTGTAGCATCAATACCCCTCAAAGGGATAGGACTCCGCAAAGGCTGTAAGGGAAAACCACAACGTCTGGCAAAATCTAAGTCCATCAAATTTAAAGTGGCGCCTGAATCCACAAATGCCATGACAGACAATGACGATAATGAGCAGATCAGGGTCACAGATTACAGAAATTTAGGTTGTACAGTACTGATGGTAACGGAATTAGCGATTCTCTTGGCACGCTTAGGGCAATCAGAAATAACATGAGCAGAATCGCCGCAGTAAAAGCACAACCTATTCTGACATCTGAATCCTTGGCGTTCAGCTCTAGACACAATCCTAGCACACTGCATTGGCTCAGGACTCCGCTCGGAAGACAATGCCATAGTGTGCACAACTCTGCGCTCACGCAAGCGCCGATCAATTTGAATGGCCAGAGACATAGAATCACTCAGACCTGCAGGCGTGGGGAAGCCCACCATAACATCTTTAACAGATTCAGAAAGACCCTTTCTGAAAATTGCCGCCAAAGCTTCCTCATTCCACTTAGTAAGCACAGACTATTTCCTAAATTTCTGGCAATATGATTCTGCCGCTTCTTGACCCTGACATAGGGCCAACAAGGTTTTCTCAGCATGATCCACAGAATTAGGTTCATCATACAATAACCCAAGCGCCTGAAAAAAGGTGTCTACATTAAGCAAGGCCGGATTCCCAGATTCCAGGGAAAATGCCCAATCCTGCGGGTCGCCACGCAACAGAGAAATGACAATTTTTACCTGCTGGATGGGATCACCAGAGGAATGGGGCTTCAGAGCAAAAAACAGTTTACAGTTATTTTTAAAGCTTAAAAATTTGGACCTGTCCCCAAAAAACAGATCGGGGGTAGGAATTCTAGGCTCTAAAACAGAAGTCTGCACGATATAATCAGAAATACCCTGTACTCTAGCAGCAAGTTGATCCACCCGAGAAGCAAGTCCCTGAACATCCATGTCAGCGCCTAACTCCGGAGCCACCCAGAGGTGAAGAGGGGAAAAAAAACACAACAGAGTACAGAAAAAAAAATGGCTCAGCACTTTCTTTCCCTTCTTTTGAGATGCAGTTAACTCATTGTAGGCCAGTTGTACAGTTATGATCTGGTGGCCTAGGAGCAGCATGGACGAGCTCTGGAGTAGGTGGCCTCTATACTGACCGCAGACCCTGAACTTAACACCGCAACTATAAGTAGCCGTGGGATGTTCCTGTCACTCCCTCGACACCTCGTCACAGCCGGAGGACTAATTACCCCTAAAGAAAGAAACAGGAAAACTATCTTGCCTCAGAGAAAATCCCCAAAGGAAAGAGAGCCCCCCACAAATATTGACTGTGAGAGGAGAGGGAAATTACAAACGCAGACTGAAAACAGAATTTAGCAAAGGAGGCCACGCTACCTAGAAAGAAAAGATAGGACAGAGTACTGTGCGGTCAGTATTAAAATACTACAAAAATCCACCACAGAGAATACAAAAATCTCCACACCTAAATAAAGGCATGGAGGGTAACTCTGCGACTCCAGAGCTTCCAGCTTGGCTGAATAAATCCTTACACAGACAAAGCTGGACAAGAAAAAACATAGCAATTCACTGAACTATAAAGTCCACCGCATGTGGACTGCAAAAACAAAGCCAGGACTTATCTTTGATGATTTGGACAATCCAGCAGGAGAAACCAAGCAGAGATGTGAATCCTCCAGAAAACAATGGACAACTGGCACTCACTAAAGGGTGAAGCCAGACTAAATAGCCCCGTCCAAAGTGGAAGCACCTGATGACTGCTGTGAAGGACAAACAGCAGCACTACCACTTATAACCACCGGAGGGAGCCCAAGGGCAGAACCCACAACAGAATTCACAACAGGAGTGACCCTGTACCTGAATTATCTATCACTACTCTCCGCCTTCACAACCGTAGCAACTTTTGTCCTCCTTGCACGTACCACGCCATAGAAACTTTCATCTCTTTGGTGGACCAGGAGGTAAATTCTCTCTCACCAACAACAACTTGGTCTATTTCCTATACATTCTATTCTTTCTCTCACTGAGAAACAAGCTCTTTCTTCTCTGCACACCAATAAGTCTATCATTCTAAAACCAGCAGACAAACGGGGAGCCATTGTGGTGATGAACCGTTCCCAATACATGCAGGAAATAACCCGCCAACTGTCTGACATTGACACTTACGGCATTATACCCAGAGACCCGGTTGCCACCATCAGTAACAAAATTTGTAGAGTGATTGACATATATCTTACACGCCACATCATTGATCAGAAAACGGCAACCTATTTGATAAATCCTCATCCGGTCACACCGTTTTTTTCCGTTCTACCAAAGATTCATAAATCACTACAAAATCCCCTGGGTAGACCTATAGTCGCCTCTACGGACTCGATCCTGTCTCCCCTCTCTGTATTCCTGGAGAGAATTATGACACCATTGATTAGATTGACCCGATCTTTCCTCCTTGACACTGGACATTTCTTTAAATTAATAAACCAACTAGGCACAGTACCACCAGACAGTACCCTTGTCACCATGGATGTCAATAGCCTTTACACCTCAATCCAACATACAAAGGGTATTGAGGCCACAAGGTATCTGTTACATCAATCTTCTTTATCAGGAGAAGCCATTCAATTTTGCCTTGACCTGCTCCATCTGGTACTTTATGAGAACTATTTCCTATATGAAGACACGTTTTACATTCAGAAGTGTGGCACAGCGATGGGCTCGAATGTCGCGCCAGCCTACGCTAATGTCTTCATGAATCACTTTGAAACCACTTACGTATTTAACAACAACTTGTTCCTACAATATGTCTCAGGATATCATCGTTATATTGATGATATCTTTTTGATTTGGACAGGCACCCCTGACGCTCTTGGATCTTTTCATTCTCATCTTAATTCCATTTTTCCTGAACTCCAGTTCACCATCCAGCACTGAATCCATACCGTTTTTGGATACCATGGTTCTGAAGGATAGTGAGGGACGCCTCTCTTCCGACATCTATTGCAAACCCACAGACTGCAATTGTCTCCTACACTACACCAGCTGCCTTCCACGACCCTTGAAAAATAGCTTGTAACGGTCTCAATTTAATAGAGTGGCATGCATTGTCTCAGACTTCAATACCCTAAATGACAGATTGGACACAATGGCACAAAAATTCCAGTCAAGATGCTATCCTCCTAGACTCCTCAATCAGGAGAAAAGACACACTCTAGCACCTCCATCTCCTTCTCCTCGAGTAAGTCCAAAAGAAAGGATCCCTTTTGTGCATACATTCCAGACACTCATGCCAAAAGTGTATTCTATTATTAAGAGACACTGGCCCCTTCTAGCAAAAGCCTATCCTAAAATTGCCCCTTTTGATGAACCAGCTTTAATGTGTAGAAAAATACCCTCCAATATTAAAGACAAGTTGGTCAGAGCGGACATCGGCAGTGCACGTCCCAACACTACGCAAAGGCTTCTTACGACCCGACGCAACAGTACCTTTCCTTGTTTAAACTGCTCAGCCTGTTCCAATATCATTAAAGCGGATAACATAACCCATCCCAGGACTGGGAAGACCTACCCAATACGTGGTTGAAACCACGCAGCATATTAAGGACCGCATCGCCAGCCATAAGTCCACAATCAGGTGTGGCAAGACATGGCTTCCACTGCCAGATCATTTTGCGAGATACAGACATACAGTGGCCCAACTTAAGTTCCAGGTCATCGAGCATGTCCCCGCGCCCCAGAAGAGGGGGGGACCATATTAAACTACTAAAATCGCGTGAGAGCTTTTGGATACACAAATTAGACACCCTTACCCCTAAAGGGCTCAACAGGGAGATTGATTGGTTATAATGAGCATTTTACTAATAATTTTCTTCTCTCTTACCTTGCAGACCCGTTAGTATGTTATGGCACTAGGTGAGTTTGCCCTAACCCCCTACTTGTACTTTATATAACCCTTCCCGGCCATAAGATCCATTATTCCACTTATAACCCCCTTTATACTTTCCCTGCTACGCTAATGGTTTTCTATTTAGGCCACTCTACTTTACAGCACAACATATCCTTGACCTTCATAGCCCCCTTGTCAGATACCATATTACACCTATTGCCCAGAACAGCATTGCAGACAAGACAGTGCTTATAAGTAACCCAGCGATGTGAGCGCTTGCGCACTACACACGCAATAGTGGCGGTCAGTCACAATGTTTACCAGGTTACCATAACACCATTAGCGCATGCGCACTACACACGTATCAGTAGCGATACGTCACATCCGGTCCGCACCACGCACTTCCGGTGCGGCGGTGCGGAACTGCATTTAACCCCTATCATGATCTGCACACGCCAAGCACAAGCAGGGCGCGGGAGCGCTGCTCAGCACAGCGAAACTGACAGGTAACCACCAAGGGTCCTGCACTGCCCTCTGATTACCACCGCATATAATTACCACAGATGTACATATATACCATTCATTTCACAGAGTTACTACGCCTGGCCTCTACCAACTACATACGGGCAGTTGCATTCTAATTAGGTACTTTTTTGGTCTGTGTAAATGGGCATTTCTATTACTCATTAGCTGTATGCTAATTTTGTCTCACTATTCCTTACAGTATATGTGTCACCACTGGGATCCCTTTTCTCTACCCTCTCTTCCACATGTTTCTCTCACATTGGAATAAGGTAATATACCAGTAATTTGAAAACATGTTTTCTATATTGAACATAGAGAGTGTATCCATTATTGTCATTTGAGTTGTATCCCTTGGTGCACACTACTTTCTTCATTAATGCTACTTTGGATAAGGCCCCTGCCTCGAGAACCTTTTTGCTTACGCATTATTTTGCTCCCCATATTGATCCTTGGGACAGTCCGTGTGCCTCCTATATTGTATTTCCAATTTGAACTCCCAGAGACACTGATGTATTAGCAGAAGTGATCAGATTATGTTGGCACCAGGATGATGCATTTCATTATATGTGTTTTTCCCTTGTATATATGTTTTTTCCTTTAGGTTTTTTTTCCCTTTAGGTCTTATTTATTTGATGTATATATGTTTTTATTTACAGCGATTACGTGAAAAAGGCTCCGGTGGAGCCGAAACGTTGTGTAAGATCACCTGAGCTGCTTTATTCTGTTACGCTCCCAGATTTATAAATAAATTTATACTTTAGTTTGCATGACCTATTGTACGAAATTCAGTTAGAGTGTGCGGTGAATTACAATATTCATTGCAGGTTTGTAATGAGTCTGCAGTTATTCTTTGTGACTGCTGACTTCTGACTTCTCACAGTGCGCATTGCACGCTGTCAGGGTTCTCTCGTGCTGGTGATTTAGATACATGTGGTCACATGCTGACTAGACATGTGTGGCCTCACTCAATGAAAATGAACTGAGTGTGGCCGGGCACATCTAGTCGGATTGTGGCCAGAGGTATACAAATCACATGCTTGTGCTGACATGACTGTCCGACACAGGCAAGGGAGAATCCTAAAAGTGTGCAGTGCATTCGTTGTGGGAATTCAGAAGCCTGCGATGTCAGGATTCAGCTCTGCAGGTTCCAGTAGTCTTCACATGGACACTTCACTCATATGCGACTTTCATACTTGTGGTCCTGTGACAACGAGCTTTTCTTCCTGCTTCTCTCTGTTTTTCACTGATCATTGAGAGCATTAGGGAGAGAAGCTCGTCGGTACATGACTAAGTGTGAAAATCGCATATGTAGTTGGTGGGGGGCGCCAAAATGAATTCTTGCCTCAGGTGCCAGAAACCCTAGATACACTTCTGCATGCTACAAGGAGAACCTTCAATCTCTTCTGCCAGAGAGGTGTACTAAAATGTTGCAGTACCAGAGGGCCCTTGTGAGAACGCTGGCAGCAGACATCACAGTTTGTTGTATAACCAAGAAGTCCAAGCGAGAGAGTCAGAAGTGCAATCCAGCTCAGGCAGGGGAACAATGGCAAAATTCTGGGACAGTTTTCTCAGACTCTCCCATCATGATGGTACAGAGGCAAGGGGTGCTGTCACAAGAAGTGCAATGTTTGGGAAGATGGTGAGGGAGTACCTTGCAGATCGTACAAATGTCCTCCGTGATTCCTCTGTGCCTTTTAATTATTGGGCATCCAAGCTGGACACGTGGCAAGAACTGGCTCTCTACGCCTTGGAGGTCCTTGCCTGCCCTGCTGCTAACGTTCTGTCAGAGCGGGTTTTTAGTGCCACTGGTGGTGGTGGAATTATAACGGATAAGCGCATCCGCCTGTCAACTGAAAATTCTGACAGTCTGACTCATAAAAATGAACAAGGGCTGGATTGGGAAAGACTTCTGTACACCACCAAGTGAAAACAGCGAAACATAACCTAAAATACATTCTGTGTTTTGGGTAGGTGTATTCTCATGCACCTCTTCAAAACCACACATGGGTATACGCTTCCAGATTTGGTCTGTTTGTTCTTATCCTCCTCCTTATGCTCATCCTCATCTAGAACCAATAGATGACCAGGGTGAACGTGCTCTGTACTGTTATAGGCTCGTGAATTTTGGGCAAGGGGGCCGTGATGGCACTATTTTATTTATTAAAAAAAGGACCCCCCATTGGGGAATTGTTTTTCAGCTCATGCCCTCCATTACAAGTCTCAAAGACCCACACCACTACATTGGGCCTACTTCTTAACGTTATCTCCTGCAATGTCTCTTCTTTAACTGCCACTAGATGACCAGGGTGAATATGCTCTGTACTGTTATAGGCCGGTGAATTTTGGGCAAGGAGGCTGTGATGGCACTATTCTATTTTTTTTTAAAAAGGACCCCCATTGGGGAAATGTTTTTCAGCTCATGCCCTCCATTACAAGTCTCAGAGACCCACACCCCTATATTGGACCTACTTATTAACTACTCTGTCTCCTGCAATGTCTCTTCTTTAACTGCCACTAGATGACCAGGGTGAACATGCTCTGTACTGTTATAGGCCAGTGAATTTTGGGCAAGGGGGAGGTGATGGCACTATTTTATTTATTAGAAAAAGGACCCCCCATTGGGGAATTGTTGTTCAGCTCATGCCCTCCATTACAAGTCTCAGACCCACACCTCTACATTGGACCAACTTCTTAACTCGGTTTCCTGCAATGTATCACTATATAAGACCAGAGACACATTACTAAGACAGATGCCAAAACTGGGGTACCTGTACATGTACAGTGTGCTCATACCCACATAATTGGAGACGCCCATGCAGTGTAGGTAATCTCCCAGGGGTTCTCTGTCATGGTGTTGCTTCTCAGATATTCCAGATGGATGATGTTTAACCCCTTAACGACCGCCGATACGCCTTTTAACGGCGGCCGCTAAGGGTACTTAATCCACAGCGCCGTTAATTAACGGCGCTGTGGTAAAAGTGAATAGCGCCCCCCAGAGTCGGATTTTCTCTGGGGTCTCGGTTGCCGAGGGTAGCCGAGACCCCAGAGAACATGATTCGGGGGGTTTTTACCGACCCCCGAGTTGCGATCGCCGGTAATTAACCGTTTACCGGCGGTCGCAACAAAAAACAAACAAACCGCGATTTGCCGTTTAATTTCTCTGTCCTCCGATGTGATCGCACATCGGAGGACAGAGAAATGTGGTCCCCGATGGCCCCCAATAGCCCCCCAATACTTACCTACCTCCCCCGGTGCTCCTCGTGTCTCCCCATGGGCGCCGCCATCTTTCTTCCGGGAAAAAATGGCGGGCGCACGCGCAGTGCACCCGCCGCCCGGCACCCGGATGTTCTTTGGGGTCTCGGCTGCCGGGGGTAGCCGAGACCCCAAAGAACATGATCGGGGTCGGTTTGCACCGACCCCTGCTTTGCGATCGCCGGTAATTAACAGTTTACCGGCGACCGCAAAAAAAAAAAAAAAAAAAAAAAGCGATCAGTTATTTCTCTGTCCTCTGATGTGATCGCACATCAGAGGACAGAGAAATAGGGGGATTCGGGGACCCTATCATACTCACCCGGGCTCCCTGGGTCCTCTTCTGTCTTCTCCTGCCAGCCGGCTTTTTCATCATGGCGGGCGCATGCGCAGTGCGCCCGCCATCTGCTGCCATCTGCCGGCCGGCAGGAGAAGACAAGTTGGGGCTAAAATTAGGGTTAGGGTTAGGGTTAGGGTTAGGGTTAGAGTTAGGGTTAGAGTTAGGGTTAGGGTTGGGGCTAAATTTAGGGTTAGGGTTAGGGCTAGGGTTAGGGTTAGGCTACTTTCACACTAGCGTTTTTTGGCTTCCGTCGCAATGCGTCGTTGGAGAAAAAACGCATCCTGCAAAAGTGCTTGCAGGATGCGTTTTTTCTCCATTGGCTTGCATTAGCGACGCATTGCGACGGATTGCCACATGTCGCATCCGTCGTGCGACGGATGCGTCGTGCTTCGGCGGACCGTCGACACAAAAAAACTACATGTAACTTTTTTGTGCGACGTGTCCGCCATTTCCGACCGCGCATGCGTGGCCGGAACTCCGCCCCCGCCTCCCCGCACCTCACAATGGGGCAGCGGATGCGTTGAAAAAACAGCATCCGCTGCACCCGTTGTGCGGCGCTTACAACGCTAGCGTCGGTACGTCGGCCCGACACACTGCGATGGGCCGAGTACGACGCTAGTGTGAAAGTAGCCTTAGGCTTCTTTCACACTTGCGTCGGTACGGGGCGGTCGCAATGCGTCGGCCCGATGTACCGACGCACGTTGTGAAAATTGTGCACAACGTGGGCAGCGGATGCAGTTTTTCAACGCATCCGCTGCCCAGTCTATGTCCTGGGGAGGAGGGGGCAGAGTTACGGCCACGTATCCGCGGAAATGGCGGACGCGACGTACAAAAAAAAGGTTACATTGAACTTTTTTTGTGACGACGGGGGCTAAAGTTATGGTTAGGGTTGGGGCTAAAGTTAGGGTTGGGGCTAAAGTTAGGGTTAGAGTTGGGATTAGGGTTAGGGTTTGGATTAGGGTTGGGATTAGTGTTACGTTTGGGATTAGGGTTGGGATTAGGGTTAGGGTTGGGATTAGGGTTAGGGGTGTGTTGGATTTAGGGTTTTGATTAGGGTTATGGTTAGGGTTGAGATTAGGGCTGTTTTGGGGTTAGGGTTGTGATTATCGTTAGGGTTGTGATTAGGATTATGGATCGGGTTGAGATTAGGGTTAGGGCTGTGTTGGGGTTAGGGTTGGAGTTAGAATTGGGGGGTTTCCACTGTTTAGGTACATCAGGGGGTCTCCAAACACGACAGCCAATTTTGCGCTAAAAAAGTCAAATGGTACTCCCTCCCTTCTGAGCTCTGCCGTGCGCCCAAACAGTGGTTTACCCCCACATATGGGGCATCAGCGTACTCGGGATAAATTGGACAACAACTTTTGGGGTCCAATTTCTCCTGTTACCCTTGTGAAAATAAAAACTTGGGGGCTAAAAATCTTTTTTGTTGGAAAAAAATATATTTTTTTTATTTTCACTACTCTGCATTATAAATTTCTGTGAAGCACTTGAGCTTTCAAAGTTCTCACCACATATCTAGATAAGTTCCTTAGGGGGTCTAGTTTCCAAAATGTGGTCACTTGTGGGGGTTTCTACTGTTTAGGTACATTAGGGGTCTGCAAACGCAACATAACGCCCGCAGACAATTCTATCAAAGTCTGCATTCCAAAATGGCGCTCCTTCCCTTCCGAGCTCTGCCGTGCGCCCAAACAGTGGTTTACCCCCACATATGGGGTACCAGCATACTCAGGACAAATTGGACAACAACTTTTGGGGTCCAATTTCTCTTGTTACCCTTGTGAAAATAAAAACTTGGGGGCTAAAAATCTTTTTTGTTGGAAAAAAATATATTTTTTTATTTTCACTACTCTGCATTATAAATTTCTGTGAAGCACTTGAGCTTTCAAAGTTCTCACCACATATCTAGATAAGTTCCTTAGGGGGTCTAGTTTCCAAAATTTGGTCACTTGTGGGGGTTTCTACTGTTTAGGTACATTAGGGGTCTGCAAACGCAACATAACGCCCGCAGACAATTCTATCAAAGTCTGCATTCCAAAATGGCACTCCTTCCCTTCCGAGCTCTGCCGTGCGCCCAAACAGTGGTTTACCCCCACATATGGGGTACCAGCATACTCAGGACAAATTGGACAACAACTTTTGGGGTCCAATTTCTCTTGTTACCCTTGTGAAAATAAAAACTTGGGGGCTAAAAAATCTTTATTGTTAAAAAATATATATTTTTTATTTTCACGACTCTGCACTATAAACTTCTGTGATGCACTTGGGCATTCAAAGTTCTCACTACACATCTAGATAAGTTCCATGGGGGGTCTAGTTTCCAAAATGGGGTCACTTTTGGGGGGTTTCTGCTGTTTAGGCACATCAGGGGCTCTCCAAACGCGACATGGCGTCCGATCTCAATTCCAGTCAATTTTGCATTGAAAAGTCAAATGGCGCTCCTTTGCTTCCGAGCTCAGCCATGCGCCCAAACAGTGGTTTACCCCCACATATGGGGTGTCGGCGTACTCAAGACAAATTGTACAACAGCTTCTGGGGTCCATTTTCTCCTGTTACCCTTGGTAAAATAAAAATTTGGAGGCAAAAAGATCATTTTTGTAGAAAAAATGCGATTTTTTTATTTTCACGGCTCTACGTTATAAACTTCTGTGAAGCACCTGGGGGTTTAAAGTGCTCACCACACATCTAGATAAGTTCCTTAAGGGGTCTAGTTTCCAAAATGGTGTCATATGTGGGGGGTCTCTACTGTTTAGGCACATCAGCGGCTCTCCAAACGTGACATGGCGTCCGATCTCAATTCCAGCCAATTCTACATTGAAAAAGTAAAACGACACTCCTTCTCTTCCAAGCTCTGCGGTGCGCCCAAACAGTGGTTTACCCCCATATATGGGGTATCGACGTACTCAGGAGAAATTGCACAACAACTTTTGTGGCCTAATTTCTCCTGTTACCCTTGTGAAAATAAAAATTTGGGGGCAAAAAGATCATTTTTGTAGAAAAAATGAGATTTTTTATTTTCACGGCTCTACGTTATAAACTTCTGTGAAGCACTTGGGGGTTCAAAGTGCTCACCACACATCTAGATAAGTTCCTTAAGGGGTCTAGTTTCCAAAATGGTATCACTTGTGGGGGGTTTCCACTGTTTAGGCACATCATGGACTCTCCAAACGCGACATGGCATCCGATCTCAATTCCAGCCAATTCTGCATTGAAAAAGTCAAACGGTGCTCCTTCACTTCCAAGCTCTGCGGTGCGCCCAAACAGTGGTTTACCTCCACATATGGGGTATCGACGTACTCAGGAGAAATTGCACAACAACTTTTGTGGTCTAATTTCTCCTGTTACCCTTGTGAAAATAAGAATTTGTGGGCGAAAAAATCATTTTTGTGAAAACAAATGCGATTTTTTATTTTCACGGCTCTACGTTATAAACTTCTGTGAAGCACTTGGGGGTTCAAAGTGCTCACCACACATCTAGATAAGTTCCTTGGGGGGTCTAGTTTCCAAAATGGTGTCACTTGTGGGGGGTTTCCACTGTTTAGGCACATTAGGGGCTCTCCAAACGTGACATGGCGTCCGATCTCAATTCCAGCCAATTCTGCATTGAAACAGTCAAACGGTGCTCCTTCACTTCCAAGCTCTGCGGTGCGCCCAAACAGTGGTTTACCTCCACATATGGGGTATCGGTGTACTCCGGAAAAATTGCACAACAAAATTTGTGGTTAAATTTCTGTTTTTACACTTGTGAAAATTAAAAAAAATGGTTCTGAAGTAAAATGTTTGCAAAAAAAAGTAAAATGTTCATTTTTTTCTTCCACATTGTTTTAGTTCCTGTGAAGTACGTAAAGGGTTAATAAACTTCTTGAATGTGGTTTTGAGCAGCTTGAGGGGTGCAGCTTTTAGAATGGTGTCACACTTGGTTATTTTCTATCATATAGACCCCTCAAAATCACTTCAAAGGTGATGTGGTCCCTAAAAAAAACATGGTGTTGTAAAAATGAGAAATTGCTGGTCAACTTTTAACCCTTATAACTCCCTAACAAAAAAAAAAATTGTTTCCAAAATTGTGCTGATGTAAAGTAGACATGTGAGAAATGTTATTTATTAACTATTTTTTGTGACATATCTCTCTGATTTAAGGGCATAAAAATACAAAGTTTGAAAATTGCAAAATTTTAAAAATTTTCGCCATACTTCCATTTTTTTCATAAATAATCGCAAGTAATATCGAAGAAATGTTACCACTAACTTGAAGTACAACATGTCACGAAAAAACAATCTCAGAATCAGCGGGATCCGATAAAGCGTTCCAGAGTTATAACCTCATAAAGTGACACTGGTCAGAATTGTAAAAATTGGCTCGGTCATTAAGTACCAAATTGGCTCTGTCACTAAGGGGTTAAAAGCCTCTTGTTGATAATGCAAGTATACTGTATGTAGTTAATCTTTATATATACGTAATCATTATATGTATTTAATCCTTATATGTACTTATTAACCTTTGTATGTTAAGTGTATATACAAAAGTGTACGCACTCATACTATTCCATCATACTATTCCTTGAATTTTGTACTTTGCAATAAAATTGCGTTGTATTGCAAGTAATAGCCTTCTTTAGAGCTGTATCTAAACCTTAGTGTTAAAAACATGGCAAATAAAATTGCCAAATTCTCCTGTGAATAATTGTGCAAAGAGGGAACCATCATACCATTAAAAAATACAAGTGGATTTTCATGGGCCCATCCAGTATGTGGGTTCAAAGGCTTATTGAGGTGCATATGAATTGGTAGCAGGGCTGGCCTTGAATTCAATGCAACACTTTTTCAGGAGTCCCTCCTGGACATCTTATGAAAAGGGTATTGTGGGGCTACGTAATTCTTGGCAGCCCATCCACTCACAGCATAGGCTACAACAGTTTAGGAGACCCACTGTTTAATAATGGCCCTTTAAGAAGATTAATCATACCTCCCAACTTTTGAAGACGGGAAAGAGGGACAAAGTTTGCGGCGCCTCTGACCACACCCATTCATAATTAGTCACACCCATATCCACGTCCCAACCACACCCATTTAGCACTGCCGATCACACTATTTCATATACAATAATTATAAACAAAAAAATATGGCCACACAGTGCTCCATACTGTATAATGACCACACATGATGCCCCATACTGTATAATGGCCTCATATGACGCTCCATACTGTATAATGAACACACATGACGCTCCATACTGTATAATGACCGCATGCATACTGTATAATGGCCGCACATGATGCTCCATACTGTATAATGACCGCACATGATGCTCCATACTGTATAATGACCGCACATGATGCTCCATACTGTATAATGACCGCACATGATGCTCCATACTGTATAATGGCCCCACATGATTCTCCATACTGTATAATGACCACACATGATTCTCCATACTGTCTAATGACCGCACATGATGCTCAATACTGTATAATGACCGCACATGATGCTCAATACTGTATAATGGCCCCACGATTCTCCATACTGTATAATGACCACACATGATGCTCCATACTGTATAATTACCGCACATGATGCTGCATACTGTATAATGACCGCACATGATGCTCAATACTGTATACTGGCTGCACATGATGCTCCATACTGTCTAATGACCGCACATGATTCTCCATACTGTCTAATGACCGCACATGATGCTCCATACTGTCTAATGACCGCACATGATGCTCAATACTGTATAATGACCGCACATGATGCTCAATACTGTATAATGGCCCCACGATTCTCCATACTGTATAATGACCACACATGATGCTCCATACTGTCTAATGACTGCACATGATGCTCCATACTGTATAATGACTGCACATGATGCTCCATACTGTATAATGACTGCACATGATGCTCCATACGTTATAATGACCGCACATGATGCTGCATACTGTATAATGACCGCACATGATGCTCCATACTGTATACTGGCTGCACATGATGCTCCATACTGTCTAATGACCGCACATGATGCTCCATACTGTATAATGACTGCACATGATGCTCCATACTGTATAATGACCGCACATGATGCTCCATTCTGTATAATGACCGCACATGGTGCTGCATACTGTATAATGACCGCACATGATGCTCCATACTGTATACTGGCTGCACATGATGCTCCATACTGTATAATGACTGCACATGATGCTCCATACTGTATAATGGCCACAGGTCTCCATACTGTATAATGACATACAGGCAAGCAGCTCACACACACGCTCACACACACGGCTCACACACACGGCTCACACGCACGCAGCTCACACACATGCAGCATCACACACACACGCAGTATCAAACATACACACGCAGCATCACAAACGCAGCTCACAAACACATGCAGCTTTGACACAAATGCATCACACACGCAGCCATCACACACACACACGCAGCCATCACACACACACATGCAGCCATCACACACACACGCAGCCATCACACACACACATGCAGCCATCACACACACACACACACACCCAGCCATCACACACACCCATCCATCACACACACACACCCAGCCATCACACACACACAGCCATCACACACACACACCCAGCCATCACACACACGCAGCCATCACACACACGCAGCCATCACACACACACACGCAGCCATCACACACACGCAGCCATCACACACACGCAGCCATCACACACACACGCAGCCATCACACACACACACCCAGCCATCACACACACGCCCAGCCATCACACACACACACACAGCCATCACACACACACACCCAGCCATCACACACACACCCAGCCATCACACACACACACCCAGCCATCACACACACACACAGCCATCACACACACACACGCAGCCATCACACACACGCAGCCATCACACACATGCAGCCATCACACACATGCAGCCATCACACACACGCAGCCATCACACACACGCAGCCATCACATACACACCAGATACCTCATACACACATGACACACACAGACATGCAGCATCTCACACACACAGACATGCAGCATCACACACACACACACACACATGCAGCATCACACACACACACACACACATGCAGCATCACACACACATGCAGCATCAGACACACACACACACACATGCAGCATCTCACACACACACACATGCAGCATCACACACATCACACACACACACACACATGCAGCATCACACACACACAATCTCCTCTGTGGTGCAGGGGAGGCTGATGTCCACGTGCAGCTCTTCAGTTACTCCGGCTGCTCACAGCTCTGCACTGTCCCGGCACCTCTCCCGTCTCGCCTTCTCTGCCGGGATACCAGATAAGAGCAGGAGAAGCCGGAGCTCCGTGCACACACAGGAGGTAGTGAGTCGCTGACCTTTCATCTTGATCGCTGCTGGCTCTCTCCCTCAGTGTGGCAGGCAGCGCAGCGCCGCACAGGGGGCGGGGTCGGTGGGGAGGTGACCCAGCTTTTATAAAAAAAAAAAAAACAGCCACAAACCTAAGTTAATCAGGTGCCGCCCCCTGCATTGTCCCCGCCCTAGGCACGTAGTGCGGGACAAGTAATGTTCCACCCGGGATCCCGGGGCTGACTGTCAAAATCAGGACAGTCCCGCGGGATGCTTGACGGTTTGGAGGTATGGATTAAAGCCGCCTGATGCACCAGTAAAAATAGGCTCTGTGACTATAAGAGTCCCTCCTTCATAAATGAAACAAGATGGGTCTGCTTATGTGTCACACACCACATGGCCACCTAAGGTTGTTAAATGTTACAATGACATTTCCCAGTGAATGCATTTGTAATGGTTGAAAGCAATGTTAAAGTTGAAAAACACTTCAAAAACGCTGCGTCTGAACTAAGGGGTTAATTATTTGGCCTTACAGGCAAGTCATTAACCTGCAAAGGATGTGCCTTAACATATTTCCCAGCAAAATCCGTTTTGGTTTCATTTTAGTGTGTTTTTTGTGGCATCGGGGAAAATGGCATGAATCTCAGAATAAATTGATTAAAGCTGTGAAAATAGGAGTCAGGAGTGCTTCCAGGGGCGATCCCCATGATGTCCCTGTGTAATATGAGCAGTGTTTCCATCATTTTCAGACATTTTTAGATTTTAAAAGGACTCCCGGGGGTGGTTGCGGTAAAAATAGTCGGGTCTCCCATAGACTTACATTGGGCTCGTTGCTCGGGTCGAGTATTCCAATGTGCTCAACCCAAGCAACGAGCACCCGATTATTTTAGTGCTCGCTCATCACTACTTCTGACCAATAGCATGTTAGTGATTACTATTTCTAGTCCCTCCACCATAGGGAGGGCAACAAGTATCTTCTGTTGCTAGCTTCCGGTTTCCGCTAGTGTGTGCTTAGGCTACTGAAGTGTTCTGTCAGTGTTCCGCTTACACTGTTTGTCTCTGCAGACTGTCAGCTACCTGCTCTTCTGTCTATGCCAGTTCTGTCACGACCCGCCATTCAGCCATCCGTACCTCTGGACAGCACCAATACCACCTGTGCTAGCTCCAACCTGTACACCCGTAACCTACCGGTCAGCTCCATAACATCTGATCTCTGTTGTGAATTCCGCTCTTTGGCTCCCTCCGGTGGTTGTAAGTGGCACTTTTGTGAGTTCTGCTCTTGGGCTCCCTCCGGTGGATTTAAGTGGAACTGCTGCTCCTTGGATTTAGCAGTCAGCAGCTGCTTCCACTGATCGTTTATTCTGGCTCAGCTATTTATCCTGGCTCTATCCTTCAGCCAGTGCCAGTTGTCAATGGTTCCTGGTTGGATTCACATCTCTGCTTGGATTTCCCTGATATTCTGACCAGTTCAGCAAAGATAAGTCCTTGCTTTGTTCTTTTGCAGTCCACTTGTTGTGGACTTAATCTTTCTGCACTTTCTATGTTTTTTCTAGTCCAGCTTGTCACTATGGATTTATTCAGTTAAGCTGGAAGCTCTGGGAAGCAGATTTACCCTCCACACCTTTAGTCAGGTGTGGAGATTTTTGTAATCTCTGTGGTGGATTTTTTCTAGTTTTTAATACTGACCGCACAGTGTTCTGTCCTGTTCTATCTATCTAGCTAGACTGGCCTCCTTTGCTACATCCTGGTTTCATTCTGCGTATGTCATTTCCCTCTCCACTCACAGTCAATATTTGTGGGGGCTGTCCTATCCTTTGGGGATTTTCTCTGAGGCAAGATAGCTTTCCTGTTTCTATCTTTAGGGGCAGTTAGTCCTCCGGCTGTGACGAGATGTCTAGGGAGTGACAGGAACATCCCACGGCTACTTCTAGTGTTGTGTTAAGCTCAGGAACTGCGGTCAGTACAGGTACCACCTCCTCCAGAGCACGTCCCATGTTGCTCCTAAACCACCAGTTCATAACAGATCTCCATGCTTGTCCATCTGTCCCGCTGAGACAGCTGCCACGAGTCTAACTGGAGGTAGCACCCGTGTCCCCCAGGCATTTCATTCTGACCCTGTTCAAGGGAACTTACCATGGGTGCCTGGGGCTCATGTAGTCACACCCCCTTCGGAGCCCCCCGGACCATGGTCATGAGGTTTCATAGAAATATCAATAAAAAACAAATGTGAACTTCTCCACCTGTGTCTCCACTTCCAATCGTTACACTGACTGTACCAACGTCTTCCATGATTCCTCTGTGCCTTATAATTATTGGGTATCCAAACTGAACATGTGGCATGAACTGGCTCTCTATGCCTTGGAGGTCCTGGCCTTCCCTGCCACTAGTGTTTTGTCAGAGCGGGTTTTAAGTGCCGCTGGTGGACTTATAACTGATAAGCGCATCCGCCTGTCAACTGAAAATGCTGACAGGCTGACTCTTATAAAAATGAACAAGGGCTGGATTGGGCCAGATTTCTCAACATCACCGAACGATAGCAGTAACATAAACTCAAATCCAGTGTCTTTTTTTGGGAGGTCTATTTCCATGCACCTTTTCACACCCACACAGGGATATACACTTCCTGATTTGGGGAATTTGCTGTTGTCCTCCTCCTTCTCCTCATCCTCCATCACCAAATCACCAGTGTGATCGTGGTCCATGATGCAACACCCACATACTTTTTTTAAAGGGAAATAGGAATAATTTCTTATTGTTCCAATTACACTTCCGGAACTTTCCACTGCATTCACTGGCACACACAAAAAGCCCTTTGCAGGCACATGCCTGCGTTTAATTCTGTCTCCCTGTCAGGAAATAGGAAAGTTCTGTTTACTTCACTTACATATATAGAGTTCTCAGCTGCAGTTTCCTCTGCCTACCAACACAAGGCTGGAATTCTAAACCCAACGAGTACAAGGAGCGGGTTTCTCCATAAGCGGGTCATGTGTCATGTAACTACACCATGTTTACACTTAAAAGAATCCCCCTGATATGGTGCCCATCCTCATCATTGTGTATTTCATAGAAGAGGTTCATAGGGTAAGCTAGGTATAAAAATGGTTGCCATAACTCTAAGAAAAGGGGAGGATTCAGCCTCTAAGTGAGGTCACCACAGGAGAAGTGCCTTTGGTTTAGGCTGGAAAATAAGTGAGTGAAGCAGCAGTTGTTTTTTTTCCAGGGTCTAGCTGCTATACAGATGTCTGATATGCATCTAGATGTGAGCCCATCCCCCACAGCACACGGTCAGCCAGAATCTGAAATGATCTGAATGAAATGTAAGTGTTTTTTCAACTTTAATCCCATTTTGTTTGTAATTGTACTGTACATACGATACTTGTCTTCTTTATAATATATTTTTATACCTCTGTAAACACTGCCTACCTGTTTTGGAGTAAAATATAAAATTACTAGCTTTGTCTCTCCTTGCTCTATAATGTACAGAGGTTGTGCATATCTTCCCTGATGCATTGGGACGGCTATCCTCCCCCCAACCACATGGCTTACCATTGTCTGAGATAACTGTTAGTTAGTTAACATGCTATAATTGTCTCAGTTTGTAACATCTTTTTATACTTTTGTAAACACTGCCTATTTCTTTTTGTAGTAAAACCTATAATATTTTCTAGTTTCATTTTCCTTGCTCTAAAACGTACCCCTAAGTCCTCCAAATTAAGTCAACGCTACTGATTGGGTTGGCTCCTGACCTGCTATTAATCATAAGTAATAGGAGTTGGCGGCAGCGAAGTGTCCTGAGCTTTTGGGGAGATTGGCAGCGACGGACGGCGTTTGATAATTGTGTTTCTTGCCTGAGACTGTGAGTAATTTTGTCTCCCATACACACCAAGGCAGCCTTTCTGGTGTCTATTTATTCTAAGTGCAGTTTCCCAACTGACCTGAGGGTAAAGGTGGCGCCAGAGACCTGCAAGTTCCAAACCGGAACCTGAAAGTGGGATATAATAAATTCCTGACGAACTGGGGGCTACCAAACACCTCAGTTCATGACAGACTGTAAAAAAAAATTGTTATACAGTATATTCATATATACCCCCAGCAGTAAAAGTTTGTCAGCTCATACACTTAGTGCATGGACATTACAAGTATAGGAGACCAGCTCCTTTATAATGGGAAAAAAAGTTTATAAGGCCCTCCTTCACGTCTCTTCCAAGGGGCATTGGAGTGCCTCCAAATTTTTGGCAGCCCTTGCATTCACTGAATAGGCAAACACTATGGGAGACCCACTTCCTAATAATGGGAACATTGTTTTCAGGAGGCCCTACTGTACGTTTCTTCAAAGGGGTATTGGGGTGTGTCCAAATTCTGGGCAGCCCTGTCACTCACTGCCTACGCAATAACAGTATAGGAGACCCAGTGTTTAATAATGGGAACAACAAAGCATAGCTGGCTGATGGCTCTCCAAGAATAGTGAAGGCTGACTGCTGGGCCTTTAAGAATAGTAAAGGCCACCTGGTGGCCCTATAAAAATAGGCTTTGTGACTTTCAGAGTCCCTAGTTCATAAATGAAGCAGGATGTCTCTGATGATGTGTTACACAGCACATGGCCAGATAAGGTTGTAAAATGTTAAAATGAGATTTCCAAGTGAATGCATTTGTCTTGGTTGAAAGCAATGCTAAAGTAAAAAAAATGCATCAAAAAGCTACATGTGAACAAAGCCCAAAGTGTGGAGGAGCATTTTTATTTTTGGTTATTTAGTTTGCCTTATATACAAGCCATTACCCTGGAAAGGATGTTCCTTAACATATTTCCCAGTAAAATCCATTTTGCTTTCTTTTTTGCATGTTTTATTGTGAGTCTGTAAGTGGCAGATTAATAACATCAACCCTGAGTCCTGGGCTCTCTCTGCTGTTTGTGAAAATTATGCAGGAGCCCACTCCAATTTTTAAAATTAATTCTTTATTCTTGACGTAAGGGGTAGGGTTGAGCGAAACGGATCGTTCATTTTCATAAGTCGCCGACTTTTGGCAAAGTCGGCGTCTCATGAAACCGACCCGATCCCTGTGTGGGGTCGGCCATGCGGTACGCGACTTTCGCGCCAAAATCGCGTTTCAATGACGCTAAAAGCGCCATTTCTCAGCCAATGAAGGTGGACGCAGAGTGTGGGCAGCGTGATGACATAGATCTCAGTCCCCACCATCTTAGAAAAGGGCATTGCAGTGATTGGCTTGCTTTCTGCTGCGTCACAGGGGCTATAAAGGGGCGTTCCCGCCGATCACCATCTTACTGCTGCTGATCTGAGCGTAGGGAGAGGTTGCTGCCGCTTCTTCAGAAGCAGGGATAGTGATAGGCAGGGTACATAAAGCCACAAACCGCTTGTGCTGTAGCGATTTCCACTGTCCAACACCACCTTTTGTTTGCAGGGACAGTGGAAGCTACATTTTTTTTTCCTCAGCGCTGTAGCTCATTGGGCTGCCCTAGAAGGCTCCCTGATAGCTGCGTTGCTGTGTGTGTACGCCGCTGTGCAAACCAACTGCTTTTTTCAAAGCACAAATCCTGTTGTTCCTTCCTTTCTGCACAGCTATCTTGTGTGTTTATCCCCACTTTTGTGTGCAGCAGTCCTTTTTATAGCTGCCTGCCATACTTTCCTGAGATTACTGCAGGGAGATAAAGATTGGCAAGTCTGCCTCTGTGCCAGTCCTGTGTGTGGCATCTGTCTCTCATTGTGTGCCACCGAAAACCACTGTGTAATACTGGGCCTTTTTTTTTTTTTTTTTCTAAATTCTCCCTTTTAAAAAAAAAAATAATTAGTGGGAGATAAAGATTGGCAAGTCTGCCTCTGTGCCAGTCCTGTGTGTGGCATCTGTCTCTCATTGTGTGCCACCGAAAACCACTGTGTAATACTTGGCCATTTATTTTTTTGGGGTAAATTCTCCCTGTAAAAAAAAAAATAATTAGTGGGAGATAAAGATTGGCAAGTCTGCCTCTGTGCCAGTCCTGTGTGTGGCATCTGTCTCTCATTGTGTGCCACCGAAAACCACTGTGTAATACTTGGCCATTTATTTTTTGGGGTAAATTCTCCCTGTAAAAAAAAAAAATAATTAGTGGGAGATAAAGATTGGCAAGTCTGCCTCTGTGCCAGTCCTGTGTGTGGCATCTGTCTCTCATTGTGTGCCACCGAAAACCACTGTGTAATACTGGGCCTTTTTTTTTTTCTAAATTCTCCCTTTAAAAAAAAAAAATAATTAGTGGGAGATAAAGATTGGCAAGTCTGCCTCTGTGCCAGTCCTGTGTGTGGCATCTGTCTCTCATTGTGTGCCACCGAAAACCACTGTGTAATACTAGGCCTTTTTTTTTTTTTTTTTTTTCTAAATTCTCCCTTTAAAAAAAAAAATAATTAGTGGGAGATAAAGATTGGCAAGTCTGCCTCTGTGCCAGTCACGTGTGTGGCATCTGTCTCTCATTGTGTGCCACAGAAAACCTAGTGTGTAAGTGTTTTGTTTTTTTTCTAAATTCTCCCTTTAAAAAAAAAAATAATTAGTGGGAGATAAAGATTGGCAAGTCTGCCTCTGTGCCAGTCCTGTGTGTGGCATCTGTCTCTCATTGTGTGCCACCGAAAACCACTGTGTCATACTTGGCCATTTATTTTTTTTGGGTAAATTCTCCCTGTAAAAAAAAAAATAATTAGTGGGAGATAAAGATTGGCAAGTCTGCCTCTGTGCCAGTCCTGTGTGTGGCATCTGTCTCTCATTGTGTGCCACCGAAAACCACTGTGTAATACTTGGCCATTTATTTTTTGGGGTAAATTCTCCCTGTAAAAAAAAAATAATTAGTGGGAGATAAAGATTGGCAAGTCTGCCTCTGTGCCAGTCCTGTGTGTGGCATCTGTCTCTCATTGTGTGCCACCGAAAACCACTGTGTAATACTGGGCCTTTTTTTTTTTCTAAATTCTCCCTTTTAAAAAAAAAATAATTAGTGGGAGATAAAGATTGGCAAGTCTGCCTCTGTGCCAGTCCTGTGTGTGGCATCTGTCTCTCATTGTGTGCCACCGAAAACCACTGTGTAATACTAGGCATTTTTTTTTTTTTTTTTCTAAATTCTCCCTTTAAAAAAAAAAATAATTAGTGGGAGATAAAGATTGGCAAGTCTGCCTCTGTGCCAGTCACGTGTGTGGCATCTGTCTCTCATTGTGTGCCACAGAAAACCTAGTGTGTAAGTTTTTTGTTTTTTTTCTAAATTCTCCCAGAAAAAAAAAATAAAATAGTGGGAGATTAAGATTGGCATTTCTGCTTGAGTGCTGGTCCTGTGTGTGCCATCTGTCTCAAATTATTGGGGCACAGAAAACCTAGAGTGTAACATTGGGCCTGATTTTCCTTTCAGTGTCAGGCACCTATAAAGGTATCTCTTGGTCTCCTTCGCCTGTCCAGGACCTCTCCTGCGCATGCGCTGTGATGCCTGACGCTCTTGTTGCTATGCCGGGTTCTGCGGTACGCACTGCGCATGCGCCATTAGTGCCGCTACGCGATTGGCCTAAAAACACCATGTGACACGTTGTCATGGCTTTTTAAGGTCCTTTCCCACATACGCCTAAATATACCCCTTGAGGAAGTGTCCAGTTGCGGACACGAAACGCGCGTCGGGTCATCCACCGTCCTACACGGGTCTGCTGTGCACACTGCGGTAAGCTCTGCTATATTTGGTTTCTATCAGACATCACACGTGGGGTGCATTTGCAGCAGTATATGAGCCTATGCTGCATTTATTAGAGCCACTCCGGCTATCTGGTTTACCTTATATGCTACCTCTGTTTGTGCTGAATTACTTTATAGCACTGCTCACCTGCTATATAATTATAGAGGCGTACTACCTAAATGCCTCTTCTACCCAGTACTTTCATTTGTGTGCACATCACCCCATACTGTCTATCCTGAATATTATTGATGTTCTATTTTGTATGTTTTTAATTGTCTTTAAATAAAATTTGTACTTTGTTATTCTAAAATTCGAGTAAACTCTTTTTTCTCCTCATTTTGAAGTATCTATGGAGTTCGAATTAATATATATACGGTGGATTGCTACTTAGCATTTCCTCCGCATATTACTCATGATGTATTTGTTTTTTTTTGTTTGCATATTGATTTTTTCTGTATTTCTTACAGCGTTTCCCAATCTTTATATGGATTTCCGGGCACGCGATCGCACATGGCGTGCCTAACTTAATGATACCTTTCAGGATAGCAGCTCGATGAGTATTGATGGGCACAATAGTAATCTACAAGAGACTATATATAAATTTAAAGATCTTTTAAAAAAAAGAACCCGCATCTGGTGGAACCACGCATATTTAGAGAAATATCTGCAAAAGGATCTCATTCCTCGCGGTTTGCGAGTTCAGGTGTTCCCAGCCTTCCCTATACATGATGACGTCTTTAAAGATAAATGGGAAGAACTGGCTAACACCTGTTCAAAAGGGTTCCTAGAGCTTTTGAAAAATACTAACCAAAGCTCATTAGAATCCCTTGAAGCAGATATCGACGGTTTACAAACCACACTAAATAAGGAGATGACGGGTGATTCTTTAAAAAAATTAAATGAAGATATTGATGTGGAGCTTCAAAAATGGGTTAGTGATATCCAAATCACTAAAAACAAAAAATTCCAAAGAGACACGCAGGACAAACTTACGGGCAGAGTGTACAGGTGGCGTAATCCAAATGAGCATTCCCGCCAACAATTTAGAAATCAATCTCGATCTAGATCAAGATCCGCCTCAATAAAATCTAATAGATCATATGATGATGATATCCAGCCACAGACGTCCGTATCTGGTGGACAGCCCCCTTTGGAGCAATCTAGTATACGAGTGACCACAAGACAAACTACGAAAACAAGAAATAAAGATGTCGGAGCGAGATTCGCCTCTGGTGGAACCCGGGGTGGACTTCAGGTATTAAATCTTTCCACCCATATTCTTACTGATATACAGCTTCAGGTGCTTGAGAAGGGATTAACATTTTCCCCCACTAATTCCTTTGATTATTTTTCAGCACTAAAAGACCTCAATTTATTTTCCCGTAAGTTGTTACTGAGAAAACTACATAATAAGAATCAACTGGCGGAGCCGCTGGACGAAATCGAGAGGGAGGTACTTCATAACTTGGAGGATCTCCTTGACGAACAGGCCCCCTCTGATCGAGGTAGGTTTCCATCTACCATTCGCCCCAGATCACAGAAGTTCCCTCCCTTGTCTCTGAGTCCAGCGATAGAAATATTTACCAAACTAGTCAGCGAAGACTTCAAAAAACTGTCTTCCAGACGTAGATCGGTTAATCTGACTTCGGCACAACGCCGTGCTATCGCTGAACTACAATCACTCCCTGATGTGATTTTTAAAAGAGCAGACAAGGGAGGGAACAATGTGGTCTGGCCTACCACACTATATGAAAAAGAAGCCTTTTGCCAATTGAGAGATCCTTCAACTTATAGTAAACTATCACATAACCCCACTACCTCCTTCTCGCTTGAACTCCAGCGCATTTTACTTTCCGCCCTAGAAAAGGATATAATCACAAAGGACATTTTTGAGGGCCTTATGACAAAATATCCCAAAACACCCACCTTTTATCTTCTTCCCAAAGTCCACAAGGATGCCCTCAACCCACCTGGACGCCCCATAGTGTCAGGGATTGAAGGTCTATGTGACCCAATTTGTAAATTTATAGAGTTTTATTTAAAACCACTTGTAACATCGTTACCATCATTTGTCCGTGACACGACGGACGTCCTGGCACGGGTTGACGGTATCCTTGTGGACGAAAATACTATTCTAGTTACAGCAGACATAGAATCACTCTACACCTGTATCAATCACGACAACGGAATAGATGCGGTCCGTTACTTCCTGGGGACCTCCGACCTGGACGGCGCAATGGTGGAACTTATCCTCAAGTTGCTGCGTTTCGTCCTGACCCACAACTTCTTCGTCTTCAAAGATCATTTTTACCTTCAGAGCCGTGGCACGGCCATGGGCGCGGCCTGTGCGCCTTCGTATGCTAATCTCTTCCTAGGTCACTGGGAGAGATCTTTGTTTGGCGACGGGGGCGCGCAGGCCGCCTCCCATGTGCTGTGCTGGCTCCGTTATATCGACGATGTTATATTCTTGTGGGACGGGACGACGCAGGAACTCGAGGACTTCATGTTAATCTTGAATGACAATTTATTGAATATCAAACTTACCTACATTTATGATAATGCTGCTGTTGACTTTCTGGACATTTCACTTTCAATCGATACTAATAGATTGGTACAGACTGATGTGTACAGAAAGCCAACATCAGTTAATTCACTTATACATGCTAGTTCTTCCCATAATTCTTCCACCATTAGTGCCGTCCCGGTCGGACAGTTCCTCAGGATGAAAAGGATTTGTTCTACCAGTGACCGTTTTGAAAAACAAGCAGCGGACCTTAAAATCCGTTTTCAAAATCGTGGATACAGCAATAGGTGTATTAGGAAGGGATATAATAGAGCTAAAAGTACTCCACGCAGCGATTTGTTATACCCTCGAGCAGATATGACTAAAAAAGATACTCAAAAGATTCGCTTTATTACAACATTTAATCATGAATGGAAAAATATGCGTGATATTTTAGCAAAACACTGGGCTATTTTGGGTGCTGAACCCTCTTTGGGTCCATCTATTGGCGACTTTCCCTCCATGACATCAAGAAGATCAAAAAACCTTAACGATTTACTTGTTAACAGTCATTATGCTCCAAGGGTGGCTAATCCATTCAGTAATCGTGGACCGATTCTAGGTTGTTTTTCTTGCGGTCACTGTCTTGCCTGCGCAAATGTCCTGCGCTGCTCCACTTTTCAATCATCAGACGGTTTAAAACAATATACAATACGACAACGTATATCATGCGGTAGCACTAACGTGGTTTATTATGCCACGTGTGGCTGCCCCATGATATACGTTGGTCTTACATCTAGAGAACTACGCGTCAGAGTACGCGAGCATGTGCGGGACATTTGCGCGGCCAAGACAGTGATTGATCTATCCGAACTAAAGTCTATTCCTCGCCATTTTAAAATTCATCATAACTGTGACCCAACAACATTTAAGGTAAGAGGGATTGAAGCTATCCATCTTGGGATACGTGGCGGAAACTATAAAAAGATTCTAGCTCAAAAAGAATCCAGATGGATTGTGGTCCTCGACACTCTGACCCCTAAGGGGCTTAATGAATCTCTTAGCTTTGCCCCATTTTTGTAAAAAAATTCTTTTTTTTTTTTTTCTCATCATTATCTTACTTTCTTTTTGTGCCCCTATACTCTATCACAGAAGTTTCTAACGGTGTATTATGCGTTTTTTTTCTTTGTTTTTAACTTGTTTTTAATTTATTTCTTATTCAGTGACATTTCATGTGGCCAAGAACCTTATGCCGGACTTATCATCATCGCTTCGTTACGGAGTCCTTGTAATGTTTCAGCTGTATATTGTGTCACGTTATTTTCATCTACCTAATTATATAATGCTTTGTCCACACTATGTACATATTACTATTATATTACAGTCTCTGTTGCTTCATATTTATATAGGTATGGTTTATATACGTTGTACTTACAATACGGCTGCTACTTGGTATATTTTATGCATGAATACACATTACATTCTTTCTACCCCATGTGCGACCGTGCGCTTGCGTGGTGTTGCCCCCAGGCTCAGCATGGCAACGGGCGTCTCTTGGTCTCCTTCGCCTGTCCAGGACCTCTCCTGCGCATGCGCTGTGATGCCTGACGCTCTTGTTGCTATGCCGGGTTCTGCGGTACGCACTGCGCATGCGCCATTAGTGCCGCTACGCGATTGGCCTAAAAACACCATGTGACACGTTGTCATGGCTTTTTAAGGTCCTTTCCCACATACGCCTAAATATACCCCTTGAGGAAGTGTCCAGTTGCGGACACGAAACGCGCGTCGGGTCATCCACCGTCCTACACGGGTCTGCTGTGCACACTGCGGTAAGCTCTGCTATATTTGGTTTCTATCAGACATCACACGTGGGGTGCATTTGCAGCAGTATATGAGCCTATGCTGCATTTATTAGAGCCACTCCGGCTATCTGGTTTACCTTATATGCTACCTCTGTTTGTGCTGAATTACTTTATAGCACTGCTCACCTGCTATATAATTATAGAGGCGTACTACCTAAATGCCTCTTCTACCCAGTACTTTCATTTGTGTGCACATCACCCCATACTGTCTATCCTGAATATTATTGATGTTCTATTTTGTATGTTTTTAATTGTCTTTAAATAAAATTTGTACTTTGTTATTCTAAAATTCGAGTAAACTCTTTTTTCTCCTCATTTTGAAGTATCTATGGAGTTCGAATTAATATATATACGGTGGATTGCTACTTAGCATTTCCTCCGCATATTACTCATGATGTATTTGGGTTTTTTTGTTTGCACCTATAAAGGTATATATAAATCCTACAGAAGTTTGAGTTCACCTTATAAGTTGTTTTACAGTAACAAATACCGTTACTTTGGTTACGTTTTGCAAACAATGAGGAAGTCTAGTGGAAGAGGTCGTGGCCGTGGGCGGTCATTGTCAGCTGGTAATGATGGTAGTGGTGGTGGAGCATCAGGTGGTCGTGGTAAAAGCAGTACAGCACCTAAGTCTCGAGTTGTTGAGCCAGGTTCGTTGTCTGGCTACACAAGGCCTCGAACGCTCTCTTTTCTGGGAGTAGGAAAACCACTTTTGAAGCCGGAGCAGGAGGAACAAGTATTGGCTTTCATTGCTGACTCTGCCTCTAGCTCTTTCGCCTCCTCCTCGGAAAGTGCCAAATGTCAGAGCAGTGCATCGTCAGTGGATGCTCCCGGTCAGGAACAAGTCGCTTCCTTGTGTCCTTCACCCAGAACAACAGTGAAGGATGCGTCAGTCGACAGAACAGGTTACTCCATGGAGCTCTTTACACATACCGTTCCTGGGTTAGACAGTGAAACAGTTAACAGGCCATGCCCATTCGAAGTTGAATCGGACATGGAGTGTACAGATGCACAGCCACAGCCAGATTACTATGCTGTTCCTTTGACTCAGACCAGAACATTGCCCTCGCAGTGTACTGAGGCAGAATCAAACCCAGCGGAGACTATGGTGCCCCGTCACGAACGCAATACCACCGGCTTACACGGTGACACAGACGAAGTTGCACACGACATAGAAGAGGAGGTCATAGATGACCCAGTTGTTTGTTATGATCCTGGTGGCAAGGATCACAAACTGACCTGCTAAGTAACAGAAATCCTTAGGACAAGCTCTGGGGATGTGGGAGCTATACTGACCGCAACCCTGATTCTATCAATACACACTATAGGCAGCCGTGGAGCGTTACCTAAAATCCTAGACGCCTCGTCACAGCCTGAGAAACTAGCTACCCCTAGAGAGAAAGCAAAGCCTCACTTGCCTCAGAGAAATCACCCCAAAGTTTTAGACAGCCCCCCACAAATAATAACGGTGAGTTAAGGGGAAAACACAAACGTAGAAATGAAAACAGGTTTTTAGCAAATGAGGCCCGCTAACACTAAATAGTCAGAAGACAGCAAGGGATCTGTGCGGTCAGTATAAAATGCTATCAAAAATAATCCACGCAGAGATTACAAGAACCCCCACACCGACTCACGATGTGAGGGGCGCAACTCTGCACCCCAGAACTTCCAGCAAGCGAGAATATTACATATAAGCAAGCTGGACAGAACTCATCATATACAGAGAAACATTTTCAAGGAAATAATGAGCAAACATGAACTAGCAAGACTTAGCTTCTCAGGAGGAGACAGGTCACAAGGAAAGTCCAGAGCGATCAGAACCAGTACTGAATACAACGACAGCAGGCAAAAAGTGAAGGTCCAGGTGGAGTTAAATAGAGGCCAGACTAGCAGAAAACGAGGCAGCTGGATTCCAGCTACAGACCCGCAGTAAGCACTAAAGGCCACCAGAGGGAGCCCAAGAACAGAACTCACACAATACCACTCATGACCACAGGAGGGAGCCCGAGAACGGAATTCACAACAGTACCCCCCCTTTTGAGGAGGGGTCACCGAACACTCACCAGAGCCCCCAGGCTGATCCGCACGAGCCAGATGAAAGGCACGAACCAAATCAGCCGCATGGACATCAGAGGCGACAACTCAGGAATTATCCTCCTGACCACAGCCCTTCCACTTAACCAAGTACTGAAGCTTCCATCTTGAAATATGAGAATCCAAGATCTTCTCCACCACATACTCCAATTCTCCCTCAACCAACACCGGAGCAGGAGGATCAACAGAAGGAACCACAGGCACCACATACCTCCGCAATAATGACCTATGGAACACATTATGAATGGCAAACAATGATGGGAGGTCCAAACGAAATGACACAGGGTTAAGGATTTCTAAAATCTTATAAGGACCGATGAAACGAGGCTTGAACTTAGGAGAGGAAACCTTCATAGGAATGAAACGAGAAGACAGCCATACCAAATCCCCCACATGAAGTCGGGGACCCACACAGCGACGGCGGTTAGCAAAGCGCTGAGCCTTCTCTTGTGACAACGTCAAATTGTCCACTACGTGGTTCCAAATCTGTTGCAACCTATCCACCACAGAATCCACCCCAGGACTGTCCGAAGGCTCAACCTGACCTGAGGAAAAACGAGGATGAAAACCAGAATTGCAAAAAAAAAGGTGAAACCAAAGTAGCAGAACTAGCCCGATTATTGAGGGCGAACTCAGCCAATGGCAAAAAGGACACCCAATCATCCTGATCAGCCGAAACAAAACATCTCAGATAAGTTTCCAAGGTCTGATTAGTTCGTTCAGTTTGGCCATTCGTCTGAGGATGGAAGGCCGACGAAAACGACAAATCAATGCCCATCTTAGCACAAAAGGACCGCCAAAATCTGGACACAAACTGGGATCCTCTGTCAGACACAATGTTCTCCGGAATCCCATGCAAACGAACCACATTCTGAAAAAACAGCGGCACCAAATCGGAGGAGGAAGGCAGCTTAGGCAAGGGCACCAAATGGACCGTTTTAGAAAAACGATCACAAACCACCCAGATGACAGACATCCTCTGAGAGACTGGAAGATCCGAAATAAAATCCATGGAAATATGCGTCCAAGGCCTCTTTGGGACAGGCAAAGGCAAAAGCAAACCACTGGCACGAGAACAGCAAGGCTTGGCCCGAGCACAAATCCCACAGGACTGCACAAAGGAACGCACATCCCGCGACAAGGACGGCCACCAAAAGGACCTAGCCACCAAATCCCTGGTACCAAAAATTCCAGGGTGACCCGCCAACACCGAAGAATGAACCTCGGAAATAACTCTACTGGTCCATCTATCCAGGACAAACAGTCTCTCCGGTGGACAACGGTCAGGTTTATTGGCCTGAAATTCCTGCAGCACCCGCCGCAAATCAGGGGAGATGGCAGACAGAATCACCCCCTCTCTGAGGATACCAGCCGGTTCAGAAACTCCCGGAGAGTCAGGCACAAAACTCCTAGAAAGGGCATCAGCCTTCACGTTCTTTGAACCCGGAAGGTATGAAACCACGAAATTGAAACGGGAGAAAAGCAGCGACCATCGAGCCTGTCTAGGATTTAACCGTTTGGCAGACTCGAGATAAGTCAAATTCTTGTGATCCGTCAAGACCACCACACGATGTTTGGCTCCCTCAAGCCAATGTCGCCACTCCTCAAATGCCCACTTCATTGCCAACAACTCCCGATTACCAACATCATAATTCCGCTCGGCAGGCGAAAACTTTCTTGAAAAGAAAGCACATGGCCTCATCATAGAGCCATCAGAGTTTTTCTGCGACAAGACAGCCCCTGCTCCTATCTCAGAGGCATCAACCTCGACCTGGAAAGGGAGAGAGACATCCGGCTGACGCAAGACAGGAGCCGAAGAAAACTGACGTTTCAGCTCCTGAAAGGCCTCCACGGCCGCAGGAGACCAATTGGTCACATCAGAACCCTTCTTGGTCAAATCCGTCAAAGGCTTAACCACACTAGAGAAATTAGTGATGAAGCAACAGTAAAAATTAGCAAAGCCCAAGAACTTCTGAAGACTCTTCACTGATGTAGGTTGAGTCCAGTCATAAATAGCCTGGACCTTAACTGGATCCATCTCAATAGTGGAAGGAGAAAAAATAAAGCCCAAAAAGGAAACCTTCTGGACTCCGAAGAGACATTTAGAGCCCTTCACAAATAAGGCATTGGCACGCAGGACCTGAAATACCATCCTGACCTGCTTCACATGGGATTCCCAATCGTCAGAAAATACCAAAATATCATCCAGGTACACAATCATAAATCTATCCAGATACTCTCGGAAGATGTCGTGCATGAAGGACTGAAACACGGGAGGTGCATTAGAGAGCCCAAAAGGCATCACCAAGTACTCAAAATGGCCTTCGGGCGTATTAAATGCTGTTTTCCATTCATCGCCCTGTTTTATACGCACAAGATTATACGCTCCTCGAAGATCTATCTTGGTGAACCAACTAGCCCCCTTAATCCGAGCAAACAGATCAGACAGCAATGGCAAAGGATACTGAAATTTGACCGTGATGTTATTTAGAAGGCGATAATCTATACAAGGTCTCAAAGAACCATCCTTCTTGGCCACAAAAAAGAACCCCGCACCCAAAGGGGACGAGGACGGGCGAATATGCCCCTTCTCCAGAGACTCCTTTATATAACTCCGCATAGCGGTATGTTCTGGTACAGATAAATTGAAAAGTCGTCCCTTAGGGAACTTACTACCAGGAATCAAATTTATAGCACAATCACAATCCCTATGAGGAGGTAGGGCACTGGATTTGGGCTCATCAAATACATCCTGGTAGTCCGACAGAAACTCAGGGACTTCAGAAGGAGTAGAAGCAGCAATTGACACCAAAGGAGCATCGCCATGAATCCCCTGGCAACCCCAACTTGACACAGAGATTGCTTTCCAATCCAGGACTGGATTATGAGCCTGCAGCCATGGCAGACCCAACACGACAACGTCATGCAAATTATGTAACACAAGAAAACGAATCACCTCCTGATGTGCAGGAGTCATGCACATAGTCACTTGAGTCCAGTACTGAGGCTTATTCTTGGCCAATGGCGTAGCATCAATTCCCTTTAGTGGAATAGGAAATTGCAAAGGCTCCAAGATAAAACCACAGCGCCTGGCAAATGACAAATCCATCAAGTTCAGGGCAGCACCTGAATCCACAAAAGCCATAACTGAGTAGGATGACAGGGAGCAAATCAAAGTAACAGACAAAATGAATTTGGGCTGTACAGTACCAATGGTGACAGATTTAGTGAACCTATTTGTGCGCTTAGAACAATCAGAGATAACATGAGTAGAATCACCACAGTAAAAGCACAACCCATTCTGACGTCTGTGATTCTGACGTCTGTGATTCTGCCGTTCAGTTCTGGTCAGAATCCTGTCACATTGCATAGACTCAGGCTTCTGCTCAGAAAATACCGCCAGATGGTGCACAGGTTTGCGCTCCCACAAACGCCGATCAATCTGAATGGCCAACGACATAGACTCATTCAGACCCGCAGGCGTGGGGAACCCCACCATAACATCCTTAACGGCTTCAGAAAGACCTTTTCTGAAAATTGCTGCCAGGGCACACTCATTCCACTGAGTGAGCACAGACCATTTCCTAAACTTCTGACAGTAAACCTCTGCTTCATCCAGACCCTGAGAGAGAGCCAGCAAAACCTTTTCTGCCTGGTCTATTAGATTAGGTTCCTCATAAAGCAATCCAAGCGCCAGAAAAAACGCATCCACATTTAGTAATGCAGGATCTCCTGGCGGCAGAGAGAATGCCCAATCTTGAGGGTCACCACGTAACAAAGAAATAATAATTTTAACTTGCTGAACAGGGTCACCAGAGGAACGAGGTCTCAGAGAAAGGAATAATTTACAATTATTTTTGAAATTCAAAAACCTAGATCTATCTCCAGAGAATAACTCAGGAATTGGTATTTTAGGCTCTGACATAGGACTGTGAACTACATAATCCTGGATACCTTGTACCCTTGCAGTGAGATGATCCAGACTAGAGGACAGACTCTGAATGTCCATGTCTGCAGCTGAATTCTGAACCACCCAGAGATTAAGGGGAAGAGAGAGGCTAAACACACTGCAGAGGAAAAAAAAAAAAATGAACTCAGGATCTCTCTTATCCCTCTTTTGCGATGCATTAACTCTTTTATGGCCTGCTGTACTGTTATGATCCTGGTGGCAAGGATCGCAAACTGACCTGCTAAGTAACAGAAATCCTTAGGACAAGCTCTGGGGATGTGGGAGCTATACTGACCGCAACCCTGATTCTATCAATACACACTATAGGCAGCCGTGGAGCGTTACCTAAAATCCTAGACGCCTCGTCACAGCCTGAGAAACTAGCTACCCCTAGAGAGAAAGCAAAGCCTCACTTGCCTCAGAGAAATCACCCCAAAGTTTTAGACAGCCCCCCACAAATAATAACGGTGAGTTAAGGGGAAAACACAAACATAGAAATGAAAACAGGTTTTTAGCGAATGAGGCCCGCTAACACTAAATAGTCAGAAGACAGCAAGGGATCTGTGCGGTCAGTATAAAATGCTATCAAAAATAATCCATGCAGAGATTACAAGAACCCCCACACCGACTCACGATGTGAGGGGCGCAACTCTGCACCCCAGAACTACCAGCAAGCGAGAATATTACATATAAGCAAGCTGGACAGAACTCATCATATACAGAGAAACATTTTCAAGGAAATAATGAGCAAACATGAACTAGCAAGACTCAGCTTCTCAGGAGGAGACACGTCACAAGGAAAGTCCAGAGAGATCAGAACCAGTACTGAATACAACGACAGCAGGCAAAAAGTGAAGGTCCAGGTGGAGTTAAATAGAGGCCAGACTAGCAGAAAACGAGGCAGCTGGATTCCAGCTACAGACCTGCAGTAAGCACTAAAGGCCACCAGAGGGAGCCCAAGAACAGAACTCACACAATACCACTCATGACCACAGGAGGGAGCCCGAGAACGGAATTCACAACAGTTGTTGACCCCGATTGGCAGCCATTGGGGGAACAGGGTGCAGGCGGCAGTAGTTCTGAAGCGGAGGAGGAGGAGCCGCAGCAGGTATCAACATCACAACAGGTTCCATCTGCCAGGCCCGTGTCTGGCCAAAAACGCATGTCAAAACCAAAACCAGTTGGAGGACAGCGTGGCCATCCGGTTAAAGAAGCTCAGTCTGCAATGCCTGAAAAGGTATGCGATAGTAGAAAGAGTGCAGTCTGGCATTTTTTTAAACAACATCCAAATGATCAGCGCAAAGTCATCTGTCAAAAATGTTCAACTACCTTAAGCAGAGGTCAGAATCTTAAAAGTCTAAATACAAGTTGCATGCATAGACATTTATCCACCATGCATTTGCAAGCCTGGACTAACTACCAAACATCCCTAAAGGTTGCAGCACCCTCGGCCAATGAAGCTAGTCAGCAACGCTACATCCCTTTCCTCCCTGTAAGCCCACCATTTCCCGCGCCACCTGCAGTATCTGTGCAGCTTTCGTCGCCAGGCCAAAGCAGTCAGGGAATCACCAGGTTAGTAGTAGGAAACATTGCATGTAGGGCACCGGCAAGAATATCATCTCCAACCCTCTCTCAGTCACCCATGTCCACCGGCACCACCGCTAGTTCCACGATCTCCAGCTCTCCAGTCCAGCTCACCCTACATGAGACTCTTGTTAGGAAAAGGAAGTACTCATCCTCGCATCCGCGTACACAGGGTTTGAACGCCCACATTGCTAGACTAATCTCATTAGAGATGATGCCCTACCGGTTAGTTGAAAGCGAAGCTTTCAAAGCGCTGATGGACTACGCTGTACCACGCTACGAGCTACCCAGTCGGCACTTCTTTTCTAGAAACGCCATCCCAGCCCTCCAACAGCATGTTAAAGACCGCATCGTCCATGCACTCAGGCAGTCTGTGACTACAAAGGTGCACCTGACAACAGATGCATGGACCAGTAGGCATGGCCAGGGACGTTACGTGTCCATCACGGCACACTGGGTGAACGTGGTGGATGCAGGGTCCACAGGGGACAGCAATATTGGGACAGTTCTGCCTAGCCCACGGTCAAGGAAAGAGTTGGCTGTAGACGTTTGCCCCCCCTCCTCCTCTTCCTCCTCCTCCTGCAGAAGCGAGAGCTCGTCCACAGACCGCAGTCACACATCCACTCCATCCGCAGCTGCCACTGTTGCACACCAGGTGTGCCATTATTGGACAGCTAGTGGCAAGCGTCAGCAGGCTGTATTGGCAATGAAGTGTTTGGGCGACAACAGACACACCGCGGAAGTTCTGTCCGAGTTCTTGCAGAAAGAAACTCAGTCATGGCTGGGCACTGTACATCTTGAGGCAGGCAAGGTAGTGAGTGATAACGGAAGGAATTTCATGGCTGCCATAGCCCTTTCCCAACTGAAACACATTCCTTGCCTGGCTCACACCTTAAACCTGGTGCAGTGCTTCCTGAAAAGTTATCCGGGGTTACCCGACCTGCTCCTCAAAGTGCACAGACTTTGCTCGCATATCCGCCGTTTGCCCGTACACTCCAGCCGTATGCAGAACTATCAGCGTTCTTTGAACCTTCCTCAGCATCGCCTAATCATCGACGTTGCAACAAGGTGGAACTCCACACTGCACATGCTTCAGAGAGTGTGCGAACAGAGGCGTGCTGTTATGTATTTGTTGGAGGATACACGGGCAGGCAGTTGGATGGCAGACATGGAGTTGTCAGGTGTGCAGTGGTCGAAGCTACAAGACCTGTGTCAAGTCCTTCAGTGTTTTGAGGAATGCACACGGCTGGTTAGTGCAGACAGCGCCACAATAAGCATGAGCATCCCCCTAATGCGTCTGCTGATGCAAAGTTTGACGCACATAAAGGAGCAGGCGTCTGCAGCCGAGGAAGAGGAAAGCCTTGATGACAGTCAGCCATTGTCTGGTCAGGGTCGTGTAGAGGACGCGGTAGCGGGCGAAGAGGAGGAGGAGGACGAGGAGGATGATGGGGATGAGTACTTTTTTAATGAGGAAGCTTCTCCTGGGCCAACAGAAATTAGTGGCGTTGCAAGGCCGGGTTGTTTTTTTAAGGGAGACAAGTGACGTAGATTTGCCTGTAACTGCCCCTCAAACCAGCACAACCGCAGATTTGACAACTGGAACTTTGGCCCACATGGCGGATTATGCCTTACGTATCCTCAAAAGGGACCCACGCATTATTAAAATGATGAGCGATGACGATTACTGGTTGGCCTGCATCCTTGACCCTCGCTATAAAGGCAAATTGCAAAATATTATGCCACATGAGAACCTCGAACAAATATTAGCAACCAAACAAGCTACTCTTGTAGACCGTTTGATTCAGGCATTCCCAGCACACAGCGCCGGTGATGGTTCTCACACAAGCTGCAGGGGGCTACAGGGCAGAGGTGTTAGAGGTGCACAGATCAGAAGTGGCGTTGGACAGAGGGGTTTTCTGACCAGGTTGTGGAGTGATTTCGCAATGACCGCAGACAGGACAGGTACTGCAGCATCTATTCAAAGTGACAGGAGACAACATTTGTCCAGTATGGTTACTAACTATTTTTCATCCCTTATCGATGTTCTCCCTCAACCGTCATTCCCATTTGATTACTGGGCATCCAAATTAGACACCTGGTCTGAATTGGCAGAATATGCATTGCAGGAGCTTGCTTGCCCAGCAGCTAGTGTGCTATCAGAAAGAGTATTCAGTGCTGCTGGTTCAATATTAACAGAAAAAAGGACTCGTCTGGCTACCCAAAATGTGGATGATCTCACCTTCATTAAAATGAACCACTCCTGGATTTCAAATTATTTTGCCCCACCTTTCCCGGCTGACACCTAGCTTTCCTATAAAAAGGTCTTGCTTGTGGACTGGTCTTACTGAGTGTTCCAATCTCTTAATTTGCAGCAGCTGTTTGTCCAGCATACGACATGTTTACACCTCCCTCAATGGGAAAATTCCCCCCACGGGGCCGTGGTCTCGCCACTTGGCGCAAGCACCCGTTACAGTGCTGTTTGTCTGAAGAGGTGGGTGTGCCCGCTTTTGGTCGACGGCACTGCCACTGGGTCCCTCATAGTACAATGAAGTGTCTCTGGTGGTGGTGGTGCGCACCCAACGTCAGACACACCGTTGTAACATGAGGGGCCCTGGGACGGTACCGCCGGCCACAAGAGAGTCCCCCCCCCAGCTCAAACTGTGCTCTACCACGTGCAAAATTATCTCGCACAGCTCCACCAATGTTTAGTCTATGCGCTGACATCATTCAATGCCTGGCACTGACAATACCAATTTGTTGACATCTATGATGCTAGTTAAAGTAGTCTGGGTCAGTGTCCTATATTGACACCAGTAAATACTTACTGCCAAATTACTTTGTCAGAAACTCAGCAGATGAGCCCACCCCTGTACCTAAGTATGCCACACTTTTTTTTTTGTTGTTTTGCGAGACATTAACATCTATTTATTTTTTGTGAGTACTAACTGTGTCAGACACTCCTTGCAATCCTCCTCTGCTGACCACAATGCTGCCTGTGTATCCATGTAACCGATTTAAAACTGCCTTGAGCCTATTTTTATTTATTTTAAGCCTTCATTAGCCTGTCTGCGGTCCCTCCTTGCAATACTCCTCCACTGACCACAATGCTGCCTGTGTATCCATGTAACCGATTTAAAACTCCCTTGAGCCTATTTTTTGTTATTTTAGGCCTTCGTTAGCCTGTCTGCGGTCCCTCCTTGCAATACTCCTCCACTGACCACAATGCTGCCTGTGTATCCATGTAACCGATTTAAAACTGCCTTGAGCCTATTTTTATTTATTTTAGGCCTTCATTAGCCTGTCTGCGGTCCCTCCTTGCAATACTCCTCCACTGACCACAATGCTGCCTGTGTATCCATGTAACCGATTTAAAACTGCCTTGAGCCTATTTTTTGTTATTTTAGGCCTTCGTTAGCCTGTCTGCGGTCCCTCCTTGCAAAACTCCTCCACTGACCACAATGCTGCCTGTGTATCCATGTAACCGATTTAAAACTGCCTTGAGACTATTTTTATTTATTTTAGGCCTTCATTAGCCTGTCTGCGGTCCCTCCTTGCAATATTCCTCCACTGACCACAATGCTGCCTGTGTATCCATGTAACCGATTTAAAACTGCCTTGAGCCTATTTTTTATTATTTTAGGCCTTCGTTAGCCTGTCTGCGGTCCCCCTCCTTGCAATACTCCTCCACTGACCACAATGCTGCCTGTGTATCCATGTAACCGATTTAAAACTGCCTTGAGCCTATTTTTATTTATTTTAGGCCTTCATTAGCCTGTCTGCGGTCCCTCCTTGCAATACTCCTCCACTGACCACAATGCTGCCTGTGTATCCATGTAACCGATTTAAAACTGCCTTGAGCCTATTTTTTGTTATTTTAGGCCTTCGTTAGCCTGTCTGCGGTCCCTCCTTGCAATATTCCTCCACTGACCACAATGCTGCCTGTGTATCCATGTAACCGTAACCGATTTAAAACTGCCTTGAGCCTATTTTTTATTATTTTAGGCCTTCGTTAGCCTGTCTGCGGTCCCCCTCCTTGCAATACTCCTCCACTGACCACAATGCTGCCTGTGTATCCATGTAACCGATTTAAAACTGCCTTGAGCCTATTTTTATTTATTTTAGGCCTTCATTAGCCTGTCTGCGGTCCCTCCTTGCAATACTCCTCCACTGACCACAATGCTGCCTGTGTATCCATGTAACCGATTTAAAACTGCCTTGAGCCTATTTTTTGTTATTTTAGGCCTTCGTTAGCCTGTCTGTGGTCCCTCCTTGCAATACTCCTCCACTGACCACAATGCTGCCTGTGTATCCATGTAACCGATTTAAAACTGCCTTGAGCCTATTTTTTGTTATTTTAGGCCTTCGTTAGCCTGTCTGCGGTCCCTCCTTGCAATACTCCTCCACTGACCACAATGCTGCCTGTGTATCCATGTAACCGATTTAAAACTGCCATGAGCCTATTTTTTGTTATTTTAGGCCTTCGTTAGCCTGTCTGCGGTCCCTCCTTGCAATCCTCCTCCGCTGACCACACCAATGCTGCCCATGTACCCCTGGAACCTATTTAAAAGTTCATAGAGCCTATTTATATATTTTATTTAATATTAATAAAGCCATGATGGACTACGCTGTACCACGCTACAAGCTAACCAGTCGACACTTCTTTTGCGAGAAAAGCCATCCCAACCCTCCACCAGCATGTAAAAGACCGCATTGTCCATGCACTCTGGCAATCTGTGAGTACACCTGTGAGGTGCACCTGACAACAGACGCATGGACCTGTAGGCATGGCCATGGAAGGTTACGTGTCCATTACGGCGCAATGGGTTAATGTGGTGGATGCATGGTCCACAGGGGACAGCCTACTAAGTCTGTCTGCAGTCCCTAATTCAAATTGTCCTCCACTGTGTAAATCTGAGCTTCAACCTTCTGGCTCTCCTTAAGTGCTTTTTTAAAAAAAATTGGTGTTTGGGGCCTAATACCTCTGTTTGCCGCTCCCTGTTGTTTGTCCTCAACTGTATAAAGCTGAGCTTCAACCTTAAGGCTTTCGGCCTATAGTATCAGATATTAAACAGCATTTGGCCTTCAACTTTAGTTGCGGCCTACTAACGGTGTCTGCATTTGGCCTTCAACTTTGGTTACGGCCTACTAACGGTGTCTGCCGCTCCCTGGTGTTTGTCCTCAACTGTATAAAGCTGAGCTTCAACCTTCTGGCTCTCATTAAGTGCTGTTTTTTTAAAAATTGGTGGTTAGGGCCTACTAACGGTGTCTGCCGCTCCCTGATGTTTGTCCTCAACTGTATAAAGCTGAGCTTCAACCTTCTGGCTCTCATTAAGTGTTTTTTTTTTTTAAATTGGTGTTTGGGGCCTAATACCTCTGTTTGCCGCTCCCTGGTGTTCTCCTCAACTGAATAAATCTGAGCTTTAACCTTCTGGCTCTCATTAAGTGCTTTTTTTAAAAAAAATTGGTGTTTGGGGCCTAATACCTCTGTTTGCCGCTCACTGGTGTTCTCCTCAACTGAATAAATCTGAGCTTTAACCTTCTGGCTCTCATTAAGTGCTTTTTTTTAAAAAAATTGGTGTTTGGGGCCTAATACCTCTGTTTGCCGCTCACTGGTGTTCTCCTCAACTGAATAAATCTGAGCTTTAACCTTCTGGCTCTCATTAAGTGCTTTTTTTAAAAAAAATTGGTGTTTGGGGCCTAATACCTCTGTTTGCTGCTCACTGGTGTTCTCCTCAACTGAATAAATCTGAGCTTTAACCTTCTGGCTCTCATTAAGTGCTTTTTTTTAAAAAAAATTGGTGTTTGGGGCCTAATACCTCTGTTTGCCGCTCACTGGTGTTCTCCTCAACTGAATAAATCTGAGCTTTAACCTTCTGGCTCTCATTAAGTGCTTTTTTAAAAAAAAATTGGTGTTTGGGGCCTAATAACTCTGTTTGCCGCTCACTGGTGTTCTCCTCAACTGAATAAATCTGAGCTTTAACCTTCTGGCTCTCATTAAGTGCTTTTTTTTAAAAAAATTGGTGTTTGGGGCCTAATACCTCTGTTTGCCGCTCACTGGTGTTCTCCTCAACTGAATAAATCTGAGCTTTAACCTTCTGGCTCTCATTAAGTGCTTTTTTTAAAAAAAATTGGTGTTTGGGGCCTAATACCTCTGTTTGCCGCTCCCTGTTGTTTGTCCTCAACTGTATAAAGCTGAGCTTAAACCTTCTGGCTTTCGGCCTATAGTATCAGATATTAAACAGCATTTGGCCTTCAACTTTGGTTGCGGCCTACTAACGGTGTCTGCCGCTCCCTGGTGTTTGTCCTCAACTGTATAAAGCTGAGCTTCAACCTTCTGGCTCTCATTAAGTGCTGTTTTTAAAAAAATTGGTGGTTAGGGCCTACTAACGGTGTCTGCCGCTCCCTGGTGTTTGTCCTCAGCTGTATAAAGCTGAGCTTCAACCTTCTAGCTCTCATCAAGTGCTGTTTTTTAAAAAATTGGTGGTTAGGGCCTACTAACGGTGTCTGCCGCTCCCTGGTGTTGTCCTCCTCCTGAGTGTTCTCCTCCTCCTTGGTGTTCTCCTCCAGGTTAGCTTGTCTGAGCTTCAACCTTCTGGCTCTCATTAAGTGCTTTTTTAACAAAAAATTGGTGGTTAGGGCCTACTAACGGTGTCTGCCGCTCCATGGTGTTGTCCTCCACTGTATAAAGCTGAGCTTCAGTCTTTAGGCCTATAGTAGCAGATATTAAACTGCATTTGGCCTAATAGTATGGTTGGGCCTTTAAAACAGTGTCTGCTGCTCCTGGGTTTGCTACTCCACTGAACAAAGCAATGCCGCCTGTTTAGTCCTGTTACCAATTTTGAACTGCATTTAGCCTACTTTATTCTTTGGCCCTATATCTGTGTTTCCTCCTCATCCTGCCCATTGCCCAGCCACTGCTAGATGAGTCTGCTGGTACATTGACCTAGACCACTACATTCCCCTTGCACTCTACACAGCCAGAATCTGACCCTGCTGAAAGTAAGGTTCCCCTTCCCGCATGTTATACCACCTTACACAGGGACAAAAGAGGAAGGTGCAGATGAAAGTGCAGGTTCCTTCATCAGGTGGGGGGCATACTCGTTGGCGACGTCACTGGCACAGGGCCCCTCAGAGTACGCAAAAGTGTCGCTGCTGGTGGGAGGCGCCCCCGCCGTGCAAACACACCACTGTACTTTGAGGGGCCCTGTGCCAGTGCCAATGCCAACGAGTGGGCCCCCCCCTGCTTGCTTAGGATCACAGCACTTGCAAACTTGACATACTTACCTCTCACTGCTCCACCGCCATGATGTAGTCCACGTTTCCTGGGCCCACTAAAACCTTGAACCAGCCCTACCCCCCACAACTTTTGCCAAATGACCCCCAATTTCCAATGCCCAACTATTATTATAAAGTTAATAAAGATTGACAAGCTTCAGAAACAAGAATGGATGTTTTTGGCATTAAAATGGGCACTGTAGGTGTTTTCCTGGCCCCACTCACTGTCGACTATGCTTCCCCATTGACTTGCATTGGGTTTCGTGTTTCGGTCGATCCCCGACTTTTAGCGATAATCGGCCGACTGCACTCGACTCGACTCTGGACAAAGTCGGGTTTCGCAAAACCTGACTTGATCTTAAAAAAATGAAAGTCGCTCAACCCTAGTAAGGGGTACACGTGACTCATGACCGCCTTTACTGACTTAAATGCCTAACCTTAATTACTTACTGCATCGGATCTCTCTTGTAAACTGCCTTATCGTAAGATCCCCTCCTGAATAATGACATTACACCAGATTTGGATTAAATGGCCTCAGCGGCCTTTTATTAAACATAAATACAACATGTAAACAATATCCCCCCAGGGAGTGGTGGTCCTCGAAGCCTCAAAAATAACCTTGCAGAAATTCAAATTGTGTACCTTGGCCTCCAGGCTTAGTCTTGCCTCCAGCCGCTAAGCACCAGCTCGGAGGCAGATAATGACCAACCCGGCCAAACCAACCGATTACCAAATCCTTTAATCAGCCCCTCCACGGGCTGATCTACCACATCCACTCGCAATCCACTCCGGGGGAGTCCAGGACCACTAGAGGTCCCCCCCCCTTAGAATCCGCCATTCCCCTCTTTCCACCAACTTCGAGGACCTCCTTCCCCCGCCTAACTGCTATGACAAAAATTTCTCCTTTCGAGAAATCTGTTTTACATGTATTCAAATCTTGGTTATAACAGCATGTTATGCTACATTACATTGATTAATTAATGATCTACAAACGCGGTACCTTACCTATAAACAAAAACATAACCGTAAAATAAACGCGATTAAACAAAAACAAAACAAGAAAAAAAGGGAGGGTGGGTGGGGATTTCAGCCACCGCCGGACCAGCAGGTGAGCATGGCAGTTGCTAAGGTGAAATTGTCAGTTTCTTATCCAAATCACCCCCTCAGTAAGCTCCCCCTGCTTGCTCCTCTCTGACTCATCCAAACCCCACCCCCCCCTCTGTCCAAATTCAAAAGCACACAGCCCAAGCAAACTAATTAACCCCGACTTGCCCTTGCTCACCCTGAGGCTCTGCCATTCCCCGTGACCCCGTCATGCTGGCCTCCCTTGAGGGCCAGGGGCCCAGGACGGCCTTTCCTAGACATGATAAACACAACAAGTGCTGAATACAACTCCCATCAATGTTTCCTGGTCACGCTGATCGCAAGGAAACCAGGAGACAATGATGCCTTCAGCCAGCAGCACCTAGGAACAGCGCTCACATATTCAGTCTCTTTATACAATCTTTTTAAAATTCTAAGAAAATATATTCTGAGGCCTCCTTTACATGTCTTCCATGGTGTATTGCACTCACTCATTTATATTTCTGCTAGGCCTTGCACTTAGTGCATTGGTTTTATGAGTCTAGGAGACAAATACATTGTTACGGCTAGCGGAACGCACCGAATAAATAAAGATGTTTTTATTGATATTGGTGCGTTCGCAGCCTGGGGTCCACCGTGCAGGAGTACCTGCTGCTAGCAACGGCGGCACGATATGGCGGTATGGACTAACTCAGTTACTTCACCGAGTAGTCGTGAAAGAAAAGCACTGTGCCCTGTTAGGCTTCACAGAGGCACAGGCTAACTGCCCACACAGAGAGCAGTCAGTGGTCATGCATGCACACAAAACTCCTCGCCGGAGGTGCCAGCATTCTAGGGGCTTATTTCAGCCGGGTCCCTGAACACATTCAAACACAAACTCCTCGCCGGAGGTGCCAGCATTCTAGGGGCTTATTTCAGCTGGGTCCCTGAACACATACTCTCGTGACCACACTGGCACAAAGCACTTAACAAAGAACAATACTAGCGCATGGCCGTGCGGTCATGCGAACCTTAAATAGCTGCAGCACGTACAGGACCTTCCTAGAAGGACCAATGAGAAGCTACACAAGAGCGTGAGCACCTACAGGACCATCCTGAAGGAGCCAATGACCTTAGCTGCAGTATCAGATCATGTGACCCTCGATCTCCACTGAGAGATCTTACTCTGGGCATGCTCAGAACGAGCAAAGCAGGACTTAGACCCAGAAGCGTCTGCTCGCCGCTGCCCAGCACCGACTTCAATGGCAGAAGCAGGAAAGGCAGCAGTAACTCTTAGCACAGAGTCAGACTGAGCGAGACGCCGGGACTGATGTCTCTGCTGAGCAGGCTCCACTGCGGCAGGAGAATAATGGGAGACCGCAGCGGAGATGGACTGAGATTCCCCCTGTGCAGAGGAGGGAACTCGACCCCTAACATACATAAGAATGTGAACAGAATGTGTATGAGGCCTCCTTTATGTTTAATAAAGGGTGTGAAGAAACTGGAAGTAGCCTCACCTCAATACCCTGGTGTAAGGTTTCCTCACTTGTATCTACGTGATGTTCCTCACTCCATATGTACACGGAATATCAGCTTGTCACAGTTTTGCACAGACCCACCCCTGTCCACACAGGCCCAGGCAGGTACGGGGAGAGAGAGAAGGTGGCCCACGCAATCACGGATATGGCACCACCCTCGCTCACAATCCTGAGAGGCCCCTTTCACTAGCACCAGTGAAAGTAAGCCTTATCAACCCGATAGCACTGCCACCAGTTCCTAGTTCGATATAATGTACGTCTGGTCCGTTAACAGTGTTATAGCGGGCCAGAAACCAGGCCCAGTGGAGTGTGATTAGGCTGAGAAACGAACGTGTGGATTTGTGGATCGAGATAAAAGAGCATTTAAATTATTAATCGCCTTAAGGGCACACTAGACAATACACTATATATATACAATGGTTATACATATACTAGATGGTGGCCCGATTCTAACGCATCAGGTATTCTATGATATGTATGTAGTTTATGTATGAAGATTTAAGAATAATGCAATGAATACACAGGATTTTCCGGGTAAAATATATACATTATCATTAAATTTTATTGCTCATAGAACTTAATACAACTGAATGAAATTATTAAACAGATCATCAAAATATATAAACCATTACATGAATATCTACCTGTATTTAAATAAATCATCGGACGAAAGAAGTACATCGACACTATAATATATTTGTGCGTGGCACTGTGACTGACAGAACTTGTTCAGTAAACGTGAGTGAACTATGTGGCACTGTGACTGACAGAACTTGTTCAGTAAACATAACTGAACTACGTGGCACTGTGACTGACAGAACTTGTTCAGTAAACGTGAGTGAACTATGTGGCACTGTGACTGACAGAACTTGTTCAGTAAACGTAACTGAACTACGTGGCACTGTGACTGACAGAATTTATTCAGTAAACGTGAATGAACTATGTGGCACTGTGACTGACAGAACTTGTTCAGTAAACGTGACTGAACTACGTGGCACTGTGATTGACAGAACTTATTCAGTAAACGTGACTGAACTACATGGCACTGTGAGTGACAGAGCTTGTTCAGTAAACGTGACTGAACTACGTGGCACTGTGACTGACAGAACTGCCCCTGTCGCTGATTGGTTGCGGGTGGCTGGCGCGACCAATCAGCGACGCTGGATTTCTGTTACAGACAAACAGACAGAATTAGACGATTATATAGTAGATAATGGTCAGATATACAAAGGGTATAAGCAGAACATATAGTCAGTTACCAGTTAGATGAAAGGCCTGTCTTGTGGGAGAGGGGCTGCCACATGGGAGGCTTGTGTTCCCATCTGTGTGACTTCTCATTACACGATGTCCTCATAACATACCAGAGAAAAAGCAAGGGGAAATGCTGCACACAAGCATTTAACCCACTTGGTAACTCCCATCCTGCCCTCTGGGCTGAACCTAAATCTCCTCCCCTGGAGGTTTGGAGATGAATCTCCCAAAACCTATGAAAGATCACAACTCCTTTCTTGGCAGTCCTAGGACAGTGGTTCTGGCGCCACCAGATCTGACCAGGCCCCTGCTACTCATAGAAACTAAATACAATTTTGCTACCTAGCTGCTAGTGGCTGTTCTATGTGTTTCCCTACCCGTGCATGTTAGAATGACTCGAGACCCAGACAGGCATTTGCCCTGGTCTGGTGATCTCGGAAATATATACGATATACAGCTAGGATGTATAGTATTTCCATAACTCCTTTATTAAATCCTAGATGGCTGAGCAAAGGACTCAGGCCGCATGGCTTGGATCCTCAGGGGCTCTTCCTATAGAAGGTTGCATACCTTCTCTAGAAGGAGTGAGAATCCTTTTGTTTGAGCTGGCCAGGTGTCATGTTTCCACAGCATGTGCTGAAGGATTTTTTATAACTCCATATCCAATAGTATGCAGATGATTGACATGGAATTATGGCGTATCGAAGGGTGTATAGAAGTCCCTTATTTTTAGCAATTCTTGCATTGTCCTCATAGGCTTTGTAAGTCTAGGACACAATACATAACAATGAGAACAAAATGTGTATGAAGCCTCCTTTACGTCTAATACAGTGTGTATCGGAGTCCCTCTTCCTTCTAATGTTTGGCAGTCCTTGCATTGTCCACAGAAGCTTTGTGACTTTCAGTGTCCCTCCTTCATAAATTAACCCCTTCACCCCCAAGGGTGGTTTGCACGTTAATGACCGGGCCAATTTTTACAATTCTGACCACTGTCCCTTTATGAGGTTATAACTCTGGAACGCTTCAACGGATCTTGGCGATTCTGACATTGTTTTCTCGTGACATATTGTACTTCATGATAGTGGTAAAATTTCTACGATATAACTTGCGTTTATTTGTGAAAAAAACGAATATTTGGCGAAAATTTTGAAAATTTCGCAATTTTCCAACTTTGAATTTTTATGCCCTTAAATCACAGACATATGTCACACAAAATACTTAATAAGTAACATTTCCCACATGTCTACTTTACATCAGCACAATTTTGGAACCAAAATTTTTTTGTGTGACGGAGTTATAAGGGTTAAAAGTTGACCAGCAATTTCTCATTTTTACAACACCATTTTTTTTTAGGGACCACATCTCATTTGAAGTCATTTTGAGGGGTCTATATGATAGAAAATACCCAAGTGTGACACCATTCTAAAAACTGCACCCCTCAAGGTACTCAAAACCACTTTCAAGAAGTTTATTAACCCTTTAGGTGTTTCACAGGAATTTTTGGAATGTTTAAATAAAAATGAACATTTAACTTTTTTTCACAGAAAATTTATTTCAGCTCCAATTTGTTTTATTTTACCAAGGGTAACAGGAGAAAATAGACCCCAAAATTTGTTGTACAATTTGTCCTGAGTACGCTGGTACCCCACATGTGGGGGTAAACCACTGTTTGGGCGCATGGCAGAGCTCGGAAGGAAAGGAGCGCCATTTGACTTTTCAATGCAAAATTGACTGGAATTGAGATGGGACGCCATGTTGCATTTGGAGAGCCCCTGATGTGCCTAAACATTGAAATCCCCCACAAGTGACACCATTTTGGAAAATAGACCCCCTAAGGATCTTATCTAGATGTGTGGTGAGCACTTTGACCCAACAAGTGCTTCACAGAAGTTTATAATGCAGAGCCGTAAAAATAAAAAATCATATTTTTTCACAAAAACGATCTTTTCGCCCCCAATTTTTTATTTTCCCAAGGGTAAGAGAAGAAATTGGACCCCAAAAATTGTTGTGCAATTTGTCCTGAGTACGCTGATACCCCATATGTGGGTGTAAACCATTGTTTGGGTGCAGGGCAGAGCTCGGAAGGGAAGGAGCGCCATTTGACTTTTCAATGCAAAATTGACTGGAATTGAGATGGGACGCCATGTTGCATTTGGAGAGCTCCTGATGTGCCTAAACATTGAAACCCCCCACAAGTGACACCATTTTGGAAAGTAGACCCCTTAAGGAACTTATCTAGATGTGTGTTGAGCACTTTGACCCAACAAGTGCTTCACAGAAGTTTATAATGCAGAGCCGTAAAAGTAAAAAATCATATTTTTTCACAAAAATGATCTTTTCGCCCCCAATTTTTTATTTTCCCAAGGGTAAGAGAAGAAATTGGACCCCAAAAATTGTTGTGCAATTTGTCCTGAGTACGCTGATACCCCATATGTGGGTGTAAACCACTGTTTGGGCGCAGGGCAGAGCTCGGAAGGGAAGGAGCGCCATTTGACTTTTCAATGCAAAATTGACTGGAATTGAGATGGGACACCATGTTGCGTTTGGAGAGCCCCTGATGTGCCTAAACATTGAAACTCCCCACAAGTGACACCATTTTGGAAAGTAGACCCCTTAAGGAACTTATCTAGATGTGTGTTGAGCACTTTGACCAACAAGTGCTTCACAGAAGTTTATAATGCAGAGCCGTAAAAATAAAAAATCATATTTTTTCACAAAAATGATCTTTTCGCCCCCATTTTTTTATTTCCCCAAGGGTAAGAGAAGAAATTAGACCACAAAAGTTGTTGTGCAATTTGTCCTGAGTACGACGATACCCCATATGTGGGGGTAAACCACTGTTTGGGCGCATAGCAGAGCTCGGAAGGGAAGGAGCGCTATTTTACTTTTCAATGCAAAATTGACTGGAATTAAGATGGGATGCCATGTTGCGTTTGGAGAGCCCCTGATGTGCCTAAACATTAAAAACCCCCACAAGTGACACCATTTTGGAAAGTAGACCCCCTAAGGAACTTATCTAGATGTGTTTTGAGAGCTTTGAACCCCCAAGTGTTTCACTACAGTTTATAACGCAGAGCCGTGAAAATAAAAATTCTTTTTTTTTTTCACAAAAATGATTTTTTTAGCCCCCAGTTTTGTATTTTTACAAGGGTATCAGGATAAATTGGACCACAAACGTTGTTGTCCAATTTGTCCTGAGTACGCTGATACCCCATATGTGGGGGGGAACCACTGTTTGGGCGCATGACAGAGCTCGGAAGGGAAGGAGCGCCATTTGGAATGCAGACTTAAATGGATTGGTCTGCAGGCGTCACGTTGCATTTGCAGAGCCCCTGATGTACCCAAACAGTACAAACCCCCCACAAGTGACCCCATATTGGAAACTAGACCCCCCAAGGAACTTATCTAGATGTGTTGTGAGAGCTTTGAACCCCCAAAGTGTTTCACTACAGTTTATAACGCAGAGCCATGAAAATAAAAATTCTTTTTTTTTTCACAAAAATGATTTTTTAGCCCCCAGTTTTGTATTTTCACAAGGGTATCAGGATAAATTGGACTGCAAACGTTGTTGTCCAATTTGTCCTGAGTACGCTGATACCCCATATGTGGGGGGGAACCACTGTTTGGGCGCATGACAGAGCTCGGAAGGGAAGGAGCGCCATTTGGAATGCAGACTTAAATGGATTGGTCTGCAGGCGTCACGTTGCATTTGCAGAGCCGCTGATGTACCCAAACAGTACAAACCCCCCACAAGTGACCCCATATTGGAAACTAGATCCCCCAAGGAACTTATCTAGATGTGTTGAGAGCTTTGAACCCCCAAGTGTTTCACTACAGTTTATAACGCAGAGCCGTGAAAATAAAAATTCTTTTTTTTTCACAAAAATGATTTTTTAGCCCCCAGTTTTGTATTTTCACAAGGGTATCAGGATAAATTGGACCCCAAAAGTTGTTGTCCAATTTGTCCTGAGTACGCTGATACTCCATATGTGGGGGGGAACCACTGTTTGGGCGCATGACAGAGCTCGGAAGGGAAGGAGCGCCATTTGGAATGCAGACTTAAATGGATTGGTCTGCAGGCATCACGTTGCATTTGCAGAGCCCCTGATGTACCCAAACAGTACAAACCCCCCACAAGTGACCCCATATTGGAAACTAGACCCCCCAAGGAACTTATCTAGATGTGTTGTGAGAACATTGAACCCCCAAGTGTTTCACTACAGTTTATAACGCAGAGCCGTGAAAATAAAAATTCTTTTTTTTTTCACAAAAATGATTTTTTAGCCCCCAGTTTTGTATTTTCATAAGGGTATCAGGATAAATTGGACCCCAAAAGTTGTTGTCCAATTTGTCCTGAGTACGCTGATACCCCATATGTGGGGGGGAACCACTGTTTGGGCGCATGACAGAGCTCGGAAGGGAAGGAGCGCCATTTGGAATGCAGACTTAAATGGATTGGTCTGCAGGCGTCACGTTGCATTTGCAGAGCCCCTGATGTACCCAAACAGTACAAACCCCCCACAAGTGACCCCATATCGGAAACTAGACCCCCCAAGGAACTTACCTAGATGTGTTGTGAGAACTTTGAACCCCCAAGTGTTTCACTACAGTTTACAACGCAGAGCCGTGAAAATAAAAAATCCTTTTTTTCCCACAAAACTTATTTTTTGGCCCCCAGTTTTGTATTTTCCCAAGGGTAGCAGGAGAAATTGGATGCCAAAAGATGATGTACAATTTGTCCTGAGTACGCTGATACCCCATATGTTGGGGTAAACCCCTGTTTGGGCACACGGGAGAGCTCTGAAGGGAAGGAGCACTGTTTTCCTTTTTCAACGCAGAATTGGCTGGAATTCAGATCGGATGCCATGTCCCATTTGGAGAGCCCCTGATGTGCCTAAACAGTGGAAACCCCCCAATTATAACTGAAACCCTAATCCAAACACACCCCTTACCCTAATCCCAACAGTAACCCTAACCACTCCTCTAACCCAGACACACCCAACCCTATTCTCAACCGTAAATGTAATCCAAACCCTAACCCTATCTTTAGCCCCAACCCTAACTGTAGCCCCAACCCTAACCCTAGCCCTAACCCTAGCAATAACCCTAGCCCTATCACTAGCCCTAACACTAGCCGTAACACTAGCCCTAACCCTAGCCCTAACCCTAGCCCTAACCCTAGCCCCAACTCTAGCCCTAACCCTAACTCTAGCCCCAACCCTAGCCCTAACCCTAGCCCTAACCCTAGCCCTAACCCTAGCCCCAACTCTAGCCCTAACCCTAACCCTAGCCCCAACCCTAGCCCCAACCCTAGCCCTAACCCTAGCCCTAACCCTAATCCTAGTCCTAACCCTTGCCCTAACCGTAACCCTAACCCTAGCCCTAACTCTAGTCCTAACTCTAGCCCTAACCCTAACCCTAATGGGAAAATGGAAATAAATACATTTTTAAATTTTTTTATTTTTCCCAAACTAAGGGGGTGATGAAGGGGGGTTTGATTTACTTTTATAGCAGGTTTTTTAGCGGATTTTTATGATTGGCAGCTGTCACACACTGAAAGACGCTTTTCATTGCAAAAAATATATTTTGCGTTACCACATTTTGAGAGCTGTAATTTTTCCATATTTGAGTCCACAGAGTCATGTGAGATCTTGTTTTTTGCGGGACGAGTTGACGTTTTTATTGGTAACATTTTTGGACACGTGGCATTTTTTGATCGCTTTTTATTCCGATTTTTGTGAGGCAGAGTGATCAAAAACCAGCTATTCAAGAATTTCTTTTGGGGGAGGCGTTTATACCGTTCCGCGTTTGGTAAAATTGATAAAGCAGTTTTATTCGTCAAGTCAGTACGATTACAGCGATATCTCATTTATATCTTTTTTTTATGTTTTGGCGCTTTTATACGATAAAAACTATTTTATAGAAAAAATAATTATTTTGGTATCGCTTTATTCTCAGGACTATAACTTTTTTATTTTTTTGCTGATGATGCTGTATTGTGGCTCGTTTTTTGCGGGACAAGATGACGTTTTCAGCGGTACCATGGTTTTTTATATGCGTCTTTTTGATCGCGTGTTATTCCACTTTTTGTTCGGCGGTATGATAATAAAGCGTTGTTTTTTGCCTCGTTTTTTTTTTTTTTTTCTTACGGTGTTTACTGAAGGGGTTAACTAGTGGGGCAGTATTATAGGTTGGGTCGTTACGGACGCGGCGATACTAAATATGTGTACTTTTATTGTTTTTTTATTTTATTTAGCTAAAGAAATGTATTTATGGGAATAATATATATATTTATTTTCTTTATTTAGGATATTTTTTTTATTTTTTTTTTACACACATGTGGGGAATTTTTTTTTAACTTTTTTACTTTGTCCCAGGGGGGGACATTACAGATCATTGATCTGACAGTGTGCACAGCACTCTGTCAGATCGACGATCTGCTGTGCAGGGCTGCAGGCTTACCAAGTGTCTGCTCTGAGCAGGCACTCGGTAAGCCACCTCCCTCCCTGCAGGACCCGGATGCCGCGGCCATCTTGGATCCGGGACCTGCGGCGAGGAGGGAGGTAGGAGACCCTCGGAGCAACGCGATCAAATCGCGTTGCTCCGGGGGTCTCAGGGAAGCCTGCAGGGAGCCCCCTCCCTGCGCGATGCTTCCCTATACCGCCGGTACACCGCGATCATGTTTGATCGCGGTGTGCCGGGGCTTAATGTGCCGGGGGCGGTCCGTGACCGCTCCTGGCACATAGTGCCGGATGTCAGCTGAGATATGCAGAGAGATCGCGTATGACGTACTATCCCGTCGGTGGTCATACGGGCCCACCCCACCTCGACGGGATAGTACGTCTGATGTCAGGAAGGGGTTAAACAGGATGTTTCTGATCATGTCACACACCCTATATGCCCAGATAAAGTAGTAAAATGTTACAATTACATTTATAGTGCATGTTTTTTAAACCATTGAAATCAATGAGAAAGTGCACAAACGCTACGTTGTGAAGATTGCCTAAGAGGTGGTCGAGGTTTTTTTTTCTCTTTTTAATTTTCCCTTGTATACAAGTCATTATTAGAGATGGGTGGAACCCTGGATGTCCAGGTCCGGCAGGTTCTGCAGAACAGTTACAAAAAGTTTGTGTTTGGGACCCACAACAGTACCCGGACCGCATTCACTTGAATGACAGCACGGCAAACACTGCTTCTGATAAGCGGTAAAATCATTACCGCTGGTCAGACAGTCACGGGTCCACGCTGTCAAATGGCAGCGTGAACCCGCAGCTGTGATCAGAGGTAAAAAGTTTACCTCCAGTCACTGTTGTCGGATGATGGGACTACTTTTTACCTCGATAACAGCTGTCATTTGATTTTACCGCCGATCTGAAGCAGTGTTTGCCGGGTTATAGGATGTCTCGCCCCCAGCAGTTTGACCCCAGCAGTTTGCCCACAGCAGTTCACCCATGGGTACATTTCACCCCCGCACATTTCGTCCCCAGAATTTGGCCCCCAGGATGTTTCGCACCTGCACATTTCACCCCCGCACATTTTGCCCCCAGCAATTCGCCCCCAGCAGTTCGCCCCTGGGTACATTTCGCCCCCGCACATTTCGTCCCCAGCATTTGGCCCCCAGGACGGATCACCCACGCATATTTCACCCCCGCACATTTCGCCTCCAGCAGTTCGCCCCCAGCAGTTCGCCCCGGGGTACATTTCGCCCCCGCACATTTTGTCCGCAGCATTTGGCCCCCAGGATGTTTCACTCCTGCACATTTCACCCCACATGTTTTGCCCCCAGCAGTTCGCCCCCAGCAGTTCGACCCCAGCAGTTTGCCCCCAGCAGTTCACCCCTGGGTACATTTCGCCCCCGCACATTTTGTCCCTAGAATTTGGCCCCCAGGATGTTTCGCGCCGCACATTTCACCCCCGCACATTTCGATCCCAGCAGTTCACCCATTTTACCCCCGGCAGTTCGCCCCCAGATAGTTTGCACCCGGTACTTCGCCCCGGCAGTTCGCCCCTGGATGTTTGTACCCTTGTGGTTCATGAAGTCCCATCCGTCATCAATGTTTGGCCCCCAGCAGTTTGCCCCCAGCAGTTCGCCCACGGATGTTTGTACCCTTGTGGTTCATGAATTCCCGTCCGTCATCAATGTTTCGCCCCCCCCCCAGTTCACCCCCAGCAGTTTGCCCATTTCACCCCCGACAGTTCGCCCCCAGGTGTTTCGCACCCGGCAGTTCGCCCCCGGATGTTTGTACCCTTGTGGTTTATGAATTCCCTTCCATCATAAATGTTTGGCCCCCAGCATTTCACCCATGGATCTTTGCACCCTTGTGGTTCATGAGTTCCCGTCCGTCATCAATGTTTCGCCCCCAGCAGTTCACCACCAACAGTTTGCCCATTTCACCCCCGACAGTTCGCCCCCAGGTGTTTCGCACCCAGCAGTTCGCCCCCGGCAGTTCACCCCCGGATGTTTGTACCCTTGTGGTTCATGACTTCCCGTCCGTCATCAATGTTTCGCCCCCAGAAGTTCGCCCCCAGCAGTTCGCCCATGGATGTTTGTACCCTTGTGGTTCATGAATTCTCGTCCATCATCAATGTTTTGCCCCCAGCAGTTAGCCCCCAGCAGTTTGCCCATTTCACCCCCAGATGTTTTGCACCCGGCAGTTCACCCCTGGATGTTTATACCCTTGTGGTTCATGAATTCCCATCCGTCATCAATGTTTCGCCCCCAGCAGTTCGCCCATTTCACCTCTGGATGTTTCGCACCCGGCATTTCGCCTCTGGATGTTTGTACCCTTGTGGTTCATGACTTCCCGTCCGTCATCAATGTTTCGCCCCCAGAAGTTTGCCCCCAGCAGTTCGCCCATGGATGTTTGTACCCTTGTGGTTCATGAATTCTCGTCCATCATCAATGTTTTGCCCCCAGCAGTTCGCCCATTTCACCCCCAGATGTTTCGCACCCGGCAGTTCACCCCCGGATGTTTGTACCCTTGTGGTTCATGAATTCCCGTCCGTCATCAATAGTGTTGAGCGATACCGTCCGATACTTGAAAGTATCGGTATTGGAAAGTATCGGCCGATACCGGCAAAGTATCGGATCTAATCCGATACCGATACCCGATACCAATACAAGTCAATGGGACTCAAGTATCGGACGGTATCCCTGATGGTTCCCAGGGTCTGAAGGAGAGGAAACTCTCCTTCAGGCCCTGGGAACCATATTAATGTGTAAAATAAAGAATTAAAATAAAAAATATTGCTATACTCACCTCTCCGACGCAGCCTGGACCTCACCGAGGGAACCGGCAGCGTTCTTTGCTTAAAATGCGCGCTTTTCCTTCCTTCCTTGACGTCACGGCTTCTGATTGGTCGCGTGCCGCCCATGTGGCCGCGACGCGACCAATCACAGCAAGCCGTGACGTAATTTTCAGGTCCTTCTAGGCATTCAGTATTTTAAAATTACGTTCCGGCTTTGTGATTGGTCGCGTCGCGGTCACATGGGCGACGCGACCAATCACAAGCCGTGACGTCACGGGAGGCAGGAGACGCGCGCATTTTAAAATGCGCGCGTGTCCAGCCTCCCGTGACGTCACGGCTTGTGATTGGTCGCGTCGCCCATGTGGCCGCGACGCAACCAATCACAGCAAGCCGTGACGTAATTTCAGGTCCTTCAGGATTTTAAAATTACGTTCTGGCTTGTGATTGGTCGCGTCGCGGTCACATGGGCGACGCGACCAATCACAAGCCGTGACGTCACAGGAGGCTGGACACGCGCGCATTTTAAAATGCGCGCGTCTCCTGCCTCCCGTGACGTCACGGCTTGTGATTGGTCGCGTCGCCCATGTAACCGCGACGCGACCAATCACAAAGCCGGAACGTAATTTTAAAATACTGAATGCCTAGAAGGATCTGAAAATTACGTCACGGCTTGCTGTGATTGGTCGCACATGGGCGGCACGCGACCAATCAGAAGCCGTGACATCACGGAAGGAAGGAAAAGCGCGCATTTTAAGCAAAGAATGCTGCCGGTTCCCTTGGTGAGGTCCAGGCTGCGTCGGAGAGGTGAGTATAGCAATATTTTTTATTTTAATTCTTTCTTTTACACATTAATGTTGTTTCGATACCGATACCCGATACCACAAAAGTATCGGATCTCGGTATCGGAATTCCGATACAGCAAATATCGGCCGATACCCGATACTTGCGGTATCGGAATGCTCAACACTAGTCATCAATGTTTTGCCCCCAGCAGTTCGCCCATTTCAACCCCAGATGTTTCGCACCCGGCAGTTCGCCCCTGGATGTTTGTACCCTTGTGGTTCATGAATTCCCGTCCGTCATCAATGTTTCACCCCCAGCAGTTCGCACCCAGCAGTCCGCCCCGGCAGTTTATACATCTTAGACCCGGTCATTTCAGTTCGGGCAGTTCCGTCCCAAACACGCAAGAAAATCCGGGTTCGGATTCAGCAACCCCAAACTATCATCTCCATTAAACTCAATGGGTATGGAGACTCAGAGGAGTGGAGGATCTGTCCACCACATCCTCATCACTGACCAGATAGTAAAATAAAAATATATATATTGCTACTTACCCGTTTGCTCAGGTATCGGCAGACGCGAAGGGTCCTCTTCAGTCCTCTTCCATGCACTTCCACATTGTGTGAATATGTCATAGTACATGAGAGAATCCCTTTCAGGATTCCTAACTAGGGATTCCCTTGGTCAAGAAGACTCTCCGGCTGCAGCAGGGCGCGGCAGCGCCGCTAACCAAGACGCACTTCACAGGTCCCACACATATAGCAACAAATCACTATGGGCTTTACATTACCTCACCACCAACTAGCACTACCCATGTTTCTAAAAAACTAAAGATTTGCTTCATTTAGGCATTCTTATCTACATACCAAGCGATGGTATGATTAAGACTCGGGAGAGTCGAAACATCATATTCTGTTACTAGATTTGATCGCTTTTCCTTATGTTTGTAGAAATTGCCCACATGTGTTACATATAATGAGTTATGTTGAATAAACTCACACTATTTTGCATAATTAACCACTAGAGTGTGCAGTGTCTCTCAAATAATAAAAGAAGACTCTCCACACAGGTCGGGACCTCAGCAAAGGAGTGATTTTTATTTTCTGATGAGCAAACTCTGAACATTGCCTGTTTGGGGTCGGTGTGGTTGAACCCGATCAGGCAATGTTCGATACGAACCCTGAGCTTTCCAGATTTGGCTTGCTCATCACTAGATAAAGTATGATATGTAATGGATGACAAAAAGAAGCCATTAAGTGTATCACCACTAGTACATGACAGTAAAATGATGTATTCAAATTGCCTCTTCTGAGAAAAAGAGGACTTAAACTCTATAGCGCCACCTGTTGGAAGTAGCGATCCTACAAGTCATAATCAACCCTTTAACGAGTCGTGCAATATGACTTAGGATAAAAGCCAAATCAGTATCTTAATTCGCAGACACAGTGTTTCGGGCTGTTGGCCCTCGTCAGTGAGAAGCATGAGAACTGATTTGGCTAGGTGAGAGGATGGTCACTTGTCTTAGATCAGAGGTGTCAAACTCATATTCACCAAGGGCCACACCAATTTAATGGTTGTCCCCAAAGGGTCATTTGTTCCTGAAAGACCTGATGCACACAACCGAGTCCCGTCCAGAACATGCATTTCTCTGCACAGAGCAGTGCATGCCCCTGTATAAGGCATGTTACGGTGGATCAGCTCTTTACCAGGTGCTGTCACATCTTCCCTGGATCTCACTGAAATCATGGAGAGCTATGGCTGCAGCTTCCACTCACTTGTCATTGTCATCAGGGCCGTATTTAGAGTTTCTGCTGCCCTAGGCACTTTTAGTGCTGCCTGCCCCATTGGTGAGTATGACACTATCGGCAGTGACTTTGGCAAGAATCGCTGATTTGAAAATCGCCTTTTGCAGCAGATCCGGTAGTTTTTCTGCATCTGCCGTGTAACGGATCACTTACGGCAACACTGCATTCGGCCTTATTCATTCCCTATGGGATTTGCAGCACTTGCCATGATCTGGCAAATGCGGTACCATACCTCCCAACTTTTGAAGAAGGGAAAGAGGTATAAAGTTTGCAGCGCGCGTAGTGCGCCGCGGCAAATTTTAGGCCATGCCTCTGACCACACCCATTTCACAACTAGTCACACCCATATCCACGTCCCAACCACAGCCATTTAGCACTGCTGATCACACTGTTTTATATACAATAATTATAAACAAAAAAAAATATGGCCACACAGTGCTCCATACTGTATAATGGCCACACATGATGCTCAATACTGTATAACGGACACCACACATGATGCTCCATACTGTATAATGGCCACACACAGTTCTCCATACTGTATAATGGCCACACAGTGCTCCATACTGTATAATGGCCACACATGATGCTCAATACTGTATAATGGCCACACATGATGCTCCATAGTGTATAATGGCCACACATGATGCTCCATAATGTATAATGGCCACACAGTGCTCCATACTGTATAATGGCCACACAGTGCTCCATACTGTATAACGGCCACACACAGTTCCCATACTGTATAATGATCCCACATGATGCTCAATACTGTAGAATGGCCACACATGATGCTCCATACTGTATAATGACCACACATGATGCTCCATACTGTATAATGGCCATTGGCCACACACGATGCTCCATACTGTATAACGGCTACACATGATGCTCCATACCGTATAACGGCCACACATGATGCTCAATACTGTATAATGATCCCACATGATGCTCAATACTGTATAATGACCCCCCCTCCTGTATGCATGGCTCATCTCCCTCCCATCCCATATACATGGCTCATATCCCCCCTCCTGTTTGCATGGCTCATATTCCCCCTCCTGTATGCATGGCTCATATTCCCCCTCCTGTATGCATGGCACATATTCCCCCCCTGTATGCATGGCTCATATTCCCCCCCCCTGTATGCATGGCTCATTTCCCCCCTCCTGTATGCATGACTCATATTCCCCCTCCTGTATGCATGGTTCATATTCCCCCCCCTCCTGTATGCATGGCTCATATTCCCCCCTGAATGCATGGCTCATATTCCCCCCCTCCTGTATGCATGGCTCATATCCCCCCCCCTCCTGTATGCATGGCTCATATTCCCCCCTGAATGCATGGCTCATATTCCTCCCCCCCTGAATGCATGGCTCATATTCTCCCCTGAATGCATGGCTCATATTCCCCCCCTGAATGCATGGCTCATATTCCCCACCTGAATGCATGGCTCATATTCCCCCTCCTGAATGCATGGCTCATATTCCCCCCTGAATGCATGGCTCATATTCCCCTCCCCCTGAATGCATGGCTCATATTCCTGCCTGAATGCATGGCTCATATCCCCCCCCCCCGAATGCATGGCTCATATTCCCCTCCTGAATGCATGGCTCATATTTCCCCCCCTGAATGCATGGCTCATATTCCCCCCTGAATGCATGGCTCATATTCCACCCCTGAATGCATGGCTCATATTCCCCACCTGAATGCATGGCTCATATTCCCCCTCCTGAATGCATGGCTCATATTCCCCCCTGAAAGCATGGCTCATATTCCCCTCCCCCTGAATGCATGGCTCATATTCCTGCCTGAATGCATGGCTCATATCCCCCCCCCCCGAATGCATGGCTCATATTCCCCTCCTGAATGCATGGCTCATATTTCCCCCCCTGAATGCATGGCTCATATTCCCCCCTGAATGCATGGCTCATATTCCACCCCTGAATGCATGGCTCTTATTCCCCCCCCTGAATGCATGGCTCTTATTCCCCCCCCCTGAATGCATGGCTCATATTCCCTCCCTGAATGCATGGCTCATATTTCCCCCCCCTGTATGCATGGCTCTTATTCCCCCTCTGAATGCATGGCTCATATTCCCCCCCCCCTGAATGCATGGCTCATATTCTCCCCTGAATGCATGGCTCATATTCCCCCCCTGAATGCATGGCTCATATTCCCCACCTGAATGCATGGCTCATATTCCCCCTCCTGAATGCATGGCTCATATTCCCCCCCCGAATGCATGGCTCATATTCCCCTCCTGAATGCATGGCTCATATTTCCCCCCCTGAATGCATGGCTCATATTCCCCCCATGAATGCATGGCTCATATTCCACCCCTGAATGCATGGCTCTTATTCCCCCCCCCCCCTGAATGCATGGCTCTTACCCCCCCCCCCCCTGAATGCATGGCTCATATTCCTCCCCCCCTGAATGCATGGCTCATATTCTCCCCTGAATGCATGGCTCATATTCCCCCCCTGAATGCATGGCTCATATTCCCCACCTGAATGCATGGCTCATATTCCCCCTCCTGAATGCATGGCTCATATTCCCCCCTGAATGCATGGCTCATATTCCCCTCCCCCTGAATGCATGGCTCATATTCCTGCCTGAATGCATGGCTCATATCCCCCCCCCCCCCCCCCGAATGCATGGCTCATATTCCCCTCCTGAATGCATGGCTCATATTTCCCCCCCTGAATGCATGGCTCATATTCCCCCCTGAATGCATGGCTCATATTCCACCCCTGAATGCATGGCTCTTATTCCCCCCCCCCTGAATGCATGGCTCTTATTCCCCCCCCCCCCCCTGAATGCATGGCTCATATTCCCCCCCTGAATGCATGGCTAATATTCCCCCCCTGAATGCATGGCTCATATTCCCCCCCTGAATGCATGGCTCATATCCCCCCCCCCTGTATGCATGGCTCTTATTCCCCCTCTGAATGCATGGCTCATATTCCCCCCTCCCAGAATGCATGGCTCATATTCCCCTCCTGAATGCATGGCTCATATTTCCCCCCCTGAATGCATGACTCATATTCCCCCCTGAATGCATGGCTCATATTCCGCCCCTGAATGCATGGCTCTTATTCCCCCCCTGAATGCATGGCTCTTATTCCCCCCCTGAATGCATGGCTCATATTCCCCCCCTGAATGCATGGTTCATATTCCCCCCCTGAATGCATGGCTCATATTCCCTCCCTGAATGCATGGCTCATATTTCCCCCCCCTGTATGCATGGCTCTTATTCCCCCTCTGAATGCATGGCTCATATTCCCCCCCCCCGAATGCATGACTTATCTCTCCACCCCCCCCGCTCCCGCTCCTGCTCCCATCTTGCATGGCGCCCCAGCTTATGTCCTCCTTCATCCCCCCGTCCCCCCGTCCCTCATACTCACCTGTCCCACATCCCGCAGACGCGCCGACATCCCTCTCGCTCTGTCCCGACTCCTAGCACAGCACCTCCTTCCTGCGTGAGCGGTCATGTGATACCGCTCATTAAGGTCATGAATATGACCGCTCATTCAGGACGAGCTGTGTACGCCGAGACCAGGCATCGCTGGAGCAGGGTGAGTATCGTCTTCAAGGAAGGTGGGTGGGAGGTGGGCAGGCGGATCAGGGGGGGCGAGGGGGGGCGGTCTTTAGGTGACCCAGGACTTATAAAAAGAAAAAAAAAAAAAACCTTGCTCAGGTGCCGCCCCCTGCATTGTCCCCGCCGTAGACACGTGCCCTAAAGTGCCTAGTAGCAAATATGGCCCTGATTGTCATTGACAAGTTGCTGATAAACAGCTGGTTCAATGCAGAATACAACTGGACCCTATTCTTGGCCTAATCTGAGGAATGGGCATCAATAGAAAAAGGGATCCTGAAGTGAGAATATCACTTTTATCTGCTGCTCCATTCTTTGGTATACTGGCAGAGTATTCTGTGAGGGCTAATCCCAAAACCCCCCTTCTGAAGACCTGATAGAGGTTCTGTAGAAGCTGGTTAAACACCACCTTAGTTCAGCAAAGCCAATACCTCAGTTCTGCAGAGATGGTTGGTGGGATTAACCCTGTAGTCAGTCAACAATCCCCCTGCTTCCATACATAGCCTGCATTAAAGGGGTATTCTCATGCCAAACAGCAAAATAAGGCAGCATGCTTTCAGCAATCATGTTGCGGTAAGCATGCTGCCGATCTTCCCCTACTAGTACTTACCTAGAGGTCTTCTGCTCATCTTTGTCTGATCTTCTCCTGGCTGTGTAGGCTGGCGATCGCCATGCTGGATCCGCAGGCCACCACGAGTCCTCTCCTTCTTCCCAGCGTCCTCTTCTTCTGCCTGATCTCATTGTGGCACTGCGCATGCGCAGCAGTGCCTTGATGATAGGAGAGGCATCCTTCCCTCTGGATTGACTGATGAATGGGGCAGGAGTGACGTCATGTCAGTGAGCGGCCTGAGACATTCAGCCTCACTGCCACGGCATTCATCATGCTTCATGGATCAGTGATCCAGGCAAGATGAAAAGACAGCCAGAAGCAGCAGAAGGCATCACAAGGAACCGCTAGACTGCAGTCCATGACCCAAGGAGCTGCAGCTGCGACAGGTAAGTATGTCAGTTTTTTTTTGTTCTAGGGTGATAATACTCCTTTAAGGCCAGCTAGAAGAGACACCGAGTGAGCTGCTGAAAAGGCATCCATAGGAATCCCCAGCAATTGGGGTCCTGTATATTTTACCCCCAGGTATGTTCAGCCCTGGATGTTTTGTTCCCTGCATGTTGACCCCAAAATTTGAGGTTGAAACATCTGGGGTCAAAATGTTAGGGGCAAAACATCAGATGGAGACACATCCAGGGACCAAATGCTGTAGGAGAAACATTTGGGGGCAAACTGCTGGGGGCGAACTGCTGGGGGCAAAACATTGATGATGGACGGGAATTCATGAACCACAAGGGTACAAACATTCGGGGGCGAACTGTCAGGGGCGAACTGCCAGGGGTGAAATGGGCGAACTGCTGGGGCGAAATGTGCGGGGGTGAAATGTGTGGGGAACTGCCGGGAGCAAACTGCTGGGAGCGAAACATTGATGACGGACTGGAATTCATGAACCACAAGGGTACAAACATCCGGGGGTGAATTGCCCGGGGTGAAATGGGACGAACTGCTGGGAGCAAAATGTGTGGGGGTGAAATGTGCAGGGAACTGCCGGGGGTGAAATGTGCAGGGTTGAAATGTGCAGGGGCGAAACATCCTGGGGGCCAAATGTTGGGGATGAAATGTGCGGAGGTGAAACGTACCCAGGGGCGAACTGCTGGGGGTGAAATGTGCGGGGGCGAAATGTACCAAGGGGCAAACTGCTGGGGGCGAAATGTGCGGGAGTGAAATGTGCAGGGGTGAAATGTACCCAGGGGCTAACTGCTGGGGGCGAAATGTGCGGGGGCGAAATGTACCCAGGGGCGAACTGCTGGGGGTGAAATGTGCGGGGGCGAAATGTACCCAGGGGCGAACTGCTGGGGGCGAAATGTGCGGGGGCGAAATGAACCCAGGGGCGAACTGCCGGGGGCGAAATATGCGGGGGCAAAATGTACCCAGGGGCGAACTGCTGGGGGCGAACTGCTGGGGGGAAACATTCAAATCCCGTTTGCCATGATGTCATGCACATGACAACGAGACAAACACCCGGTGTTCGGGGACTAAACATAAAGAGTAACATGAACTTCCTGGTGAAGTTCATGTTCAGTATCCGTGCCCGAACAGCATGTGTTCGGTATGGACGTCAAACTTCACTGTTCAGGTTCTCCCATCTCTTGTCATTGTACAGGATAGAATGTTTCCTAACATTTTTTTCCTGTAAAATCCATTTCATCTTTGGTTTTGTATGGTTTATTATCAGTCCGTAAAAGTGGGGTAATACTCTGATAACATTGTTCCCAGCAGCGACCTGGAAGTCAGAGATGCTTCCAGGAGTTTCCCCATGCTGTTCCGATGCCTTTTCAGCACTGTTTATATCCATTTCAGCAATTTTCATGCCTCCCAGACATCCTGGGAGGGTCTGCGGGAAAAAAGCTTGAGTTTTCCGTTGACTTACATTATACTTGTTACTCAAGTCGAGCCCATCTGAGTGTCCTACCTGCTTGGTTCGAGTAACAAGCATTCAAGCATTTAAGTGCTCGCTTATCACTACACATAACTTTTTGCATTAATTTGAGACAATATGACTAAATTTTGGAATTTTATGCATTACATGGGGCTTTGTGTAAGCAGAAACGTTCTGAGGGAGCTGCTTACACGTTGGGGTCTCCTCAGAAAGTCCCTGGTGTCTGTACGAGGTATCCTAATTATATGGTAAGTCTCAGAGATCCCAGTTATCACACCCGGGATTTGGATGTTTCGCCCCCAGCAGATCACCCCCAGCAGTTCGCCCCCAGCAATTCGCCCCCAGCAGTTCACCCCCGGGTACATTTACTTCACCTGTGGGAAGTTATACCATCCAGCTGCCATACCATCACCCCAGAGGACCCCTTTAAGCAGCGTCGGTCCCTACTGACCGAATGCTACAGGTCGCATCACGAACACAAACTTTATTCACCAAACTCTTAAAAGACTTTTCCCTTTTATGTGAGTGCCCAGGGCCACGTACCGGGTCGCAGCCACCGTGACGTCCCCTTCAAGTACCGGCTCTGGTACCGAGTACCCCACTGCCCTGGCCGGCGACTCAACTTGGCGTCACGAACAGGATGTACCCGGGGTGAACTGCTGGGGGCGAACTGCTAGGAGCGAACTGTTGGGGGCGAACTGCTGGGGTGAAACATCCTATAACCATCACACCCAGGAGTGGACAAGTCCATAGAGAGAAAAAAGATGAAAGACTTGCGGTGTTCAAAAGCAGCAAACACATAAGTCTGTGCACAGATTTTATGTCACCAGGGACCAGAAAGACACATTTTTGACAATATATAATCTTTATTAATGTAGGTGATATAACCAGGCCTGAAACTGTGTAAGACTATGAAGCATCCCTCGCATAGAGGTAGACCTGGCTGTGCAGACATGCACTTGTTCGGACGTTGTATTATTATGACTATAAATGAATAATTTTTTCTCTGAACCTGAAGATCAGTGATGAGAAAATTCCTGAGATTTCGACATTATTCACCTGAAGTGACTGCAGTAGAAGAGTTTGAAGATGCAAGGGACTAAGTTCATGGACATGTTGGGGATATCCCTTGGGCAATCATGTTGGTAGCCGGTACAATGATAATCACAGGGATCAATGTTATTTTATGCTGAATATTTGCTCTAACAAGATCCTGAATTTCTTCTTCCACGGTTGTTTGCTGCAAATCATGTGGGCAACTTAACTAGCAGAAAAATACCCGTCCTCCATGACCTTTGCAAACTGCAATATAAATAAATGCAAATGAACTATAAATCATGAAAATACTTCCTAATATCTAGGAGATGGTTTCATCACCGTTAATGTCCAATTGCAAGTTCTTAGATCATGAGAATACTTCCTAAGATCTAATTGTTCTACTCACCCCTAATATCAGACTGCAAGTGCCCACAACATGATAATACTTCCCAACATCTAAGAGATGTTCTCCTCACCCCTAAAGTTAGACGGCAAGTGCTTAGACAATGAGAATTCTTCCTAACATTCAGGAAATGGTTCATCATCCCTAAAGTCTGATCACAAGTGCCCAGCCCATAATAATACCTCCTAAGATCTAGGAAATAATCCCCTCACCCCTAATATTTGACCAGAAGTGCTTAGATCATGAGAGTACTTCCCTCCTGATATTCTCCTCACCCCTGATGTTTGACCGCAAGTGTCCAGACCATGAGAATACTTTGTAACATCTAAGAGATGTTCTCCTCACCCCTAATGTTTGATCATGAGTGCCCAGACAATGAGAATTATTCCTAACATTTAGGAGAGTCTTTCTTCACCCTTAAAGGGAACCTGTCACCCCGTTTTTTCCGTATGAGATAAAAATACCGTTAAATAGGGCCTGAGCTGTGCATTACAATAGTGTATTTTGTGGACCCTGATTCCCCACCTATGCTGCCGAAATACGTTACCAAAGTCGCCGTTTTCGCCTGTCAATCAGGCTGGTCTGGTCAAATGGGCGTGGTGACATCGCTGTACCTTCCCCCAGATCTTGCTTATTTTTCCGTTGGTTGCGTAGTGGTTTGCGCATGCCCAAGGCCCGAATCCACTTCATAGGTGTGGAAAAAGAGCACAATCTGCGCTATTCCCCTGGTGATCGGTGGGGGCGACCATCTTCCTGTGGCCGCGCGTGCGCAGATGGAGCGCTCTGCTGCCCGGGGCTTCAGGAAAATGGCCGCGGGATGCCGCGCGTGCACAGATGGAGATCGCGGTGGCCATTTTCCTGAAGCAGAGTTCGCATCTCGGCTTCAGGAAAATGGCCGCCGCGATCTCCATCTGCGCACGCGCGGCATCCCGCGGCCATTTTCCTGAAGCCCCGGGCAGCAGAGCGCTCCATCTGCACACGCGCGGCCACAGGAAGATGGCCGCCCCCACCGATCACCAGGGGAATAGCGCAGATCGCGCTCTTTTTCCACACCTATGAAGTGGATTCGGGCCTTGGGCATGCGCAAACCACTACGCCACCAACGGAAAAATAAGCAAGATCTGGGGGAAGGAACAGCGATGTCACCACACCCATCCGACCAGACCAGCCTGATTGACAGGCGAAAACGGCGACTTTGGTAACGTATTTCGGCAGCATAGGTGGGGAATCAGGGTCCACAAAATACACTATTGTAATGCACAGCTCAGGCCCTATTTAACGGTATTTTTATCTCATACGGAAAAAACGGGGTGATAGGTTCCCTTTAATGTCTGATCACAAGTGCCCAGACCATGAGAATATATTTTAACATCTAGGAGATGTTCTCCTCACCCCTTATGTTTGACCACAAGGTCCCAGACCATGAAAATACTTCCTAACATCTGGAGGATGGTCTCATCACACTTTCATGTCCCCATTCAAGTGACCCAGGCACAACTGGGTTCTTTAGGACAAGAAATATAGTTTGAAGTTGAATAGAAGAAGCTCACCCAGGATGCTGCTCCAGAATGACACAAAGGTGGCAGCTCCAGTCACAGCTCCTGGTGCTGCTGGGTTTCGGCGACTTGTTCTAACAGTAAACACTTGACCTGTTGTCTCATTTGTTGCTCCTGTCACCTCAATGTCCACTATATGCCAGTCTGGGATGCTGGGAAGAAGAAAAATATGGCGAACGTTGGGATCATCTCATGGTTTAAGTGTCCTTGTTTGCGCTCAGCATTCTATGATATAGTTATAATTCCGGGTAAGTTATCAGGGTCATGCATACAACAGGTGAGGTGGTTTTCAGTAGTTTCGATCTTTTGCTTGTTTCATATATAATTTGTCAGCTCAGAAAGGGGCTATGATTTCCTCCTACCCTTAGGAATGCTGTGTCCCAAGCCAGAATGTAGAGCATGCTTTTATTAATCTCTCTGTGGAGAGCTTACCAGATTGAGGTTCACTGTCCTGAGTGACTGAGGATTCTGTAATGTAATTTATAGTAACTGTCACCCAGGAGTGGAATAGTGTATTATAGCTATATAATAGAATGCTGCGTGCAAACAAGGACACTTAAACCAAATATTGAGGAGTAATCACTTGTAAGGATGAGTAAACATGAGAGTGTAATCTTACCTGGGATCTGCTACTAATACCCCAATAACCTCATCGAAACCCAGTGTGTGGGCAGCTAGTGAGGCAGCTGCCATTGTGTTGACATTATTGGGAGCCATTGGGCACAGTTGTCGAATGGGTCCTTCATATAGTATGGTGCGATCTTGGATGGCTGACAGATCTTTTTCTGACAACTTGCCTTCCAGCTTAAAACTCTTTGGATGTTTGGTCATTGTGATTTTCAGGCCCTGAAAGAGAAGCAGAAGTCTGAGTTTTTCAAATGATTGATGCACCCTGACATGACGCTGAGGATGCAATCAGTTCTCATGGCGATAAAAAAGGACAGTCACCAGTGTCACATTGTATGCAACAGAATATGCAAGGCCACTGAGCAGCGTGAAAGTCCAGTCAGCACCTGTAACATGGATGTGCATGTCGTACAATTTTTTTTTTTTTTGCTCATTTTTTCTACAGCATTTCCCGAGTCATCCATTGGAGCCCCAATTCTGAAGAAAACAGCCTGCTGTTGTGCCAGATGTCAATGGCAGAGTTGATCTGGATCTACTAGGGTCTATGCATCTATGCTTTTTAGCAGAGACCTGGTGACCAACAAACCCCCGGACCGAAGACTAGATGGAGGACATGACTTGTGGATTAGCGGAACTTTAAGGCCACGTTCACACTTTGCGGCGTCCCCCTGCAGGTTCTCCCGCAGCGGAATTGATAAATCTGCAGGGCAAAACCGCTGCGGTTATCCCTGCAGATTTATCGCGGTTTGTTCCGCGGTTTCCGCTGCGGGATTACTCCTATACTATTGATGCTGCATATGCAGCAATATGCAGCATCAAAAGTAATGTTAAAAATAATAAAAATTGGTTATACTCACCCTCCGATGTCCGGATCTCCTCGGCGCTGCACGCGGCGCTCCGGTTCCAAAGATGCTGTGCCGAGAAGGACCTTCATGACATCATGTGACCCGGGCGTCATCACGGTCATGTGACCGCGACGTCACCGCAGGTCCTGTTCGCACAGCAACTGACCGGCTGGCCGCGTGCAGCGCTGAGAGGTGAGTATAACATGATTTTTTATTTTTATTCTTTTTTTACCCCAAATATGGTTCCCAGGGCCTGGAGGAGAGTCTCCTCTCCTCCACCCCGGGTACCACCCGCACATTAACCGCTTACTTCCCGCAACGTGGGCACAGCCCCATGCGGGAAGTAAGCGGTTCAATGCATTCCTATGGGTGCAGAATCGCAGCGATTCTGCACAAAGAAGTGACATGTTGCGGGTTTTAAACCGCTGCGTTTCTGCGCGGTTTTTCCCGCAGCATGTGCACAGCGGTTTGCGGTTTCCATAGGGTTTCCATGTAAATGGAAACGCTATGGAAACTGCTGCGGACCCGCAGCATCAAAATCGCCGCGGTTCCGCGGTAAAAACCGCAAAGTTTGAACATGGCCTAACTCCTGCAGCTTTGTTTGTATTGCTGTGTAGATTTTAAACAAGAGTGATTTTGCTTTAAGAGGAAGGAGTTTAGTATGTGCCTGGTGTATTACTGTGAGGAGGGTGGGGCCCTGTTTATAATCTCTGTCCTAAAATGTTTTAATTATTGCTTGCATAATGATGAATGTGTTGGCCTAATGCATATTGATCTGTATGTATTGCAACAACTATTGTTTGTTTAATATGATGTGATTTTTATGTCTGCATGCATATTGTTCACATGTCAACAAAGTTAAAAAAAAAAAAAGGAGTCCTCATTTACAGACAGGATGTTCCTCCTCCTTCTTCCCTGTGAGCACATTTTCTAGTGTGTGGAGCTGAAACTGAAAGTCACAGCAGATCTCTCTCAGAAACCAGATTGATCCTGTTCTCATGTTGTATGCTGAATGTTCTTAATTCTCAATAAATGAACATTCTCTGTTGCTCGTTGTGGACATCACGCTGATTAACCCGCTGCTAACAGGTTATCGGCCCAGGAGTCAAAGCAATCCCAAACCTGCAGAGCACAGAGATAGAAAGACAACAGCAAACTGAGAAGAAGTAAAATGGCCGCCAGCAGCAACTCAACAAAGTTTACAGTGCCAAGCCTGAATAACCAGAACTACCAATCCTGGAAATTCAAGGTGAAGATGCTGCTAATAAGAGAAGGTACGTGGAAATACACTCATGACCCTAAGCCTGACCCAGTACCACAGGAATGGCTAGAAATGGATCAGAAAGCACAGAGCACCATATCACTCAGTATAGAGGATGATCAGATTGTGCATGTGTGCAAGTGTGAATCTGCAAAGGAAATGTGGGAGCAGTTGCAGAAAGTACATGAGAGAATAAATTTAAGTAATAAACTCTATCTAATGAGAAAGCTGTATCAGTCTAAGCTGCACAATGACCAGGACATGCAGGACTACATTAGAAATACTCTAGAGACTGTAGAGCACCTGCGAGGCATTGGGGAAGATATGAAGGACTTCCATGTGGCAGCACTATTACTTAGTGGTCTCCCAGAAAGCTATGACATTCTTGTAACTGCACTGGATGCACGCCCTGATGATGAGCTTACATTGGAGTACGTCAGAGGAAAGCTTGTAGATGAATATAAGAGAAAGGCAGAAAATGTGAGCAGCAAGATATGTAACAAGGAAATTGCTTTACAAACACATGATGTGCCCACCAGCAGAATCCACCCTAAAGAGACACGTGAATGTTTTGTATGCAAGAAGCCAGGTCATTTAAAAGCTGAATGCAGAGTCTGGAAAGCTAAAATGAATCAGCTGAAAAGGCAAAACAGTCAACAGAGAGTTAAGAGTGCTGTATCTGGAAACAATGATTCGGCAAATACTGAAGCTGCATTCACATCAGTCAATGCATTTAAATCAAAGCATGCGTGGTGTATAGATTCTGGTGCAACCAGTCACATGACCAATGACAGAGACTTCTTTACTAAGCTTAATCAAAGTAAGTCAGAGAAAGTGATAATGGCGAACGGTCAGTGCATGAACTCAGAAGGCATAGGAGACGGTTATATTGATTGAAACATGTCTGCAACACAAAGTAGAAGGATCCATGTAAAAGATGAACTATATGTGCCTAGTCTTGAAAGTAATCTATTATCTGTGAAAAAGCTCACAAAACAAGGTAATGAAGTTACATTTAAGGAAGATAGCTGCATCATCTCAAAAGATGGTCACACATTAGCAAAAGGAAAAATCAGAGATGAACTGTATCAGTTGAAATGTAAAGAGTGTGTATGCACAGGTAAGCAAGAACTGCACAAGAACTGTATTCATGTATGGCACAGGCGGCTTGCGCATAGAGACCCAGAAGCAATAAGAAAGTTATTTCAAGAACAATTAGCTGACAATATTACAATTGATTCATGTAATCAGACAATGAGGTGTTCCAGCTGTATCAAAGGGAAAATGTCCAGAAAGGCCTTTTCTAAGAAAAGTACTACAAGAACAGAACAACCACTAGATTTAGTACACACGGATGTCTGTGGTCCAATGCGTACTCAGACCCCTGGAAAGAAGAGATATTTTCTTACATTTATTGATGACAATTCAAGATATACAGTTGTCTATTTACTTCACAGCAAAAATGAAGTTACAGAGAAACTTGGAATATATCTAGCTGAAGTACATAACAAGTTTGGAAGAATGCCAAAAACTTTACGTGCAGATAATGGAACTGAGTATACAAGTAATGAAACACAGAGCATTTTAAAGAAAAATGGAATCATATTTCAAACTACTGTACCATACAACCCTGAGCAAAATGGTATAGCAGAAAGAAGAAACCGGACACTCTGTGAAAGCGCAAGGAGTATGTTATTTGATGCAAATTTGCCTACAGTATATTGGGGCGAAGCTATTATGACGGCTTGTTATCTTCAGAACAGACTACCAAGTAAAGCGACAGAGAAAACTCCATTTGAGCAATGGAATGGTACAAAGCCAAAACTACAACACATAAGGATTTTCGGAAGTAAAGCATTTGCACATGTTCCCAAAGAAAAACGAACTAAGTGGGAATCTCATGCCAAGGAAGGCATCCTGGTAGGCTACAGTGAAACCCAGAAAGGTTATAGAATTCTACACCCAGAGACAAACAAGGTCACAATAAGTAAAGATGTAGTGTTTGATGAAAACTTCGTGTCACCCAAGTTTTATGACATTATGCCAGTAGTCCAGATGAAGCAACAACAACAATCTCAATCACAATTACAAGACAACGAAGAAAAGAATGTAGAAGTCTGGCTGGACTCTTCAACCACTGAAGGAACAACAAAAGGCCTAAGTGAACCTGAAATCAGACGGTCTTCAAGATCAAACAAAGGAATACCAGCTAAACGTTTATCCTACGTTGTGAAGACACTGCCTGAGTCAGAACCACAGTCATGGGATGAAATGCAGAAATTACCCACCCATGAAAGAACAAAGTGGATCAATGCCGCGAATGAAGAAATGAACTCGCTTCATCAACTTCAAACTTGGAAACTCACTGAGTTACCACAAGGTAAAAAGGCAATTAAGTGCAAATGGGTATTTAAAACCAAGTATGATTCTGAAGGTAAAGTCCACAGATTTAAAGCGAGGTTGGTCGCAAAAGGATATTCTCAAAAATATGGCGAAGACTATGATGCTTCTTTTTCCCCGGTCGCTAAGCAGAGAACATTTAGAGCATTGTTGGCGGTAGCTGCAGTACAAAGGATGTTTGTCAGACATTTGGATATCAAAACTGCATTTTTAAATGGTGACATTGAGGAGGACTTATACATGACTCAACCTGAAGGTTATTTAAAGGAAGGTGAACAGAATCTTGTTTGCAAACTACAAAAATCTCTTTATGGTCGGTCTTAAGCAATCGGCGAGAGCATGGAACACTAAAATGAACAAAGTCTTGTTAGAAGAAGGATTTAAAAGAGGTCAAGCGGATCCATGCCTGTACACGAGATATACAGATGGAAAATGGATGTATATTCTCTTATATGTGGACGATGTAATTGTAGTTCATCAAGAAGAAGCTGAAATTGGAAAAATTACTAAAATGTTGAACCAGCATTTTGAAACGAAAGACCTAGGAAATGTGACATATTATCTAGGAGTCCACATCCAGAGAGAGGAAGATGGAAGTTTTCTTTTAAATCAAAGTGCAAAGATTAATTCAATTTTGGATCAGTTCGGAATGACGGAGGCCAAAGGTGTATCAACGCCAATGGAATCATCCTACCTGAAACTGGAAGAAGATGACCTGTTGCCTAACAATGAGAAATATCGACAGGCAGTGGGGGCACTTCTATATATATCAACTATGACTTGACCGGATATTACAACAGCAGTTGGAATATTGTGCAGATATGTGGAGAAACCGCGCCAAAAGGACTGGAATGCCATTAAAAGAGTTCTCCAATATTTGAAAGGGACACAAGGTGTAAATTTAAAAATATCTGCAGCAGGAAATCTAAAACTCACTGGCTATGTTGACTTGGATTGGGCTGGTGATTCGCAAGATCGTAAATCCACAAGCGGATACGTATTTAAACTTGGAGAAACTTCAATCTCCTGGTCTAGTAGAAAACAAGTATCTCTTGCTTTGTCATCTACAGAAGCTGAGTATGTATCCACAGCCTATGCAAGTCAGGAGATCATTTGGCTAAGACAACTGATGGATGATCTTGGTAAACCGTTAACTCAGCCAACGGTGATATATGAGGACAACCAAGGATGAATTAAACTTGCATGCAGTGAAAAGATCAGTGCTAGAACAAAGCACATCGACGTCAGATGTCATCATCTACGTGATTTAATAGATCGTGGCGTAATTCAGTTTGTTTATTGTGAAACTGATAAAATGTTAGCTGATATTTTGACCAAGCCATTGCCACGACCTAGGTTCCAAGAATTGAGAACCACTATGGGACTCACAGAATAAGTAGTTGTTGAGTGGGGGTGTTGGCCTAATGCATATTGATCTGTATGTATTGCAACAACTATTGTTTGTTTAATATGATGTGATTTTTATGTCTGCATGCATATTGTTCACATGTCAACAAAGTTAAAAGAAAAAAAAAGGAGTCGTCATTTACAGACAGGATGTTCCTCCTCCTCCTTCCCTGTGAGCACATTTTCTAGTGTGTGGAGCTGAAACTGAAAGTCACAGCAGATCTCTCTCAGAAACCAGATTGATCCTGTTCTCATGTTGTATGCTGAATGTTCTTAATTCTCAATAAATGAACATTCTCTGTTGCTCATTGTGGACATCACGCTGATTAACCCGCTGCTAACAGAATGCTTTATTGTATTTTTGTATTTGCTATTGTATACCTTGTACCAGGTTCAATTTTATATTGGCTATAAAGAGTTATCATTTGCATTAACCTTCTAAGCTCAAGGGCAATCCTCCAGCCAAGGTTCTCTACTGGTTTCCTCCACAGGGTTTTTTTCCTCTCCTGAGCGCTGTAGGATGACTCTTTGTGAGTCAGAGGTTTGCCAAGTTTAGTCCCCTTAATTCTTTTGCAGGGACTTCTAGTTTGTAAGTTTACAAAAGTGATTTAATTTTAAAAAAAGTGTCAAATGTGACTTGGAATTTATAACCTGTCACGGCTTTAGGAGTCAGGTGGAAGTTGCGGAAAAGTAAAGGTGGACTCATTTTAACTAATAGAGGATGAAAAACCTCAAGGTAGTGAGCAGGCTTAGCTTTGGTGGCCAGCCTCTAGGACATTGTAATGGTAATGTTAATAAGGGGTCGGCACAGTGGTTAAGCCCAGGAGTGAGGATACCTACTGTATCCTCACCCATCCCTTGTAGATTGTGAGCCCTCGCGGGCAGGGTCCTCTCTCCTCCTGTACCAGTTGTGACTTGTATTGTTCAAGATTATTGTACCTGTTTTTATTATGTATACCCCTCCTCACATGTAAAGCGCCATGGAATAAATGGCGCTATAATAATAAATAATAATAATAATAGGGTGAATGGAAAAAAAGCTACATTTAAATCATAGTGGAGCCAGAGCTGCCAAGCATCCAAAAACAGAAATAGAAATAGATCATGACATTCTCATTTTGTGGTGGTGAAATTCAGCTGCAATGTAATATAGCAATGCAAGATCTGAGTTTGAAATTGAGTTTGAAATTGTTTAAAGCATATAGTCTATTGTATACAGGCCTCAATAACAGTAAAAAAAAATATTTTCTTCTGTTAGTAACATTATACAGCAGGCTAAATGTCAGTTTGAAATTTTTGGGTGCTGATATTGTTCTCCGTACAGGGTGTAAGGAGGCTATTGGCCGTGTAGTCAATGGGAGATATATGTCGCAGAGATGGCTGCTCCCTGCAATGCAACCCAGAGTATTTTGCTTTAGTGCACATGGACACTAAAATGTCGTTTAGTGCACCTGGGTCCCTGCTGCGGGTAGCTATGAGAGATGGGCGGGTCTAGCTACCCATATACCTGACCTCTGGGTGTGGTTAACCATAGCTCCCAACCGTCCCTCATTGTGCAGGACTGTCCCGGTTTTGATGCTTTTCCCCGCTGTCCTGCACGGGACACTCTGCTTCCCACAGACAACAGGAGAAGCAGCCGTCACATACCCCCTTGTGTTAGGCCACGCCCCTTCCCCTTCCGTATGTTTCTGAGTCTTCCAGTGTGCGTGTGCGGTACAGTTCAGAGAGGGAGAGAAAGGGGACACTTCTTTGAGGTACGTAACACAGTCACCACCTTACCAGGGCTTACCTGCCGAACACAGCCTGGGTGCCGCAATGTAAGCAGCAGACCAGTGGACTGGAGCTAATGCCTGGCTAGTAATCGTGCGTGGAATGAGTGGGGCTGAGCAGGGTGGGATGGACACTCACATTCTCCTCTGTTTGCCTCGGCTGCTCAGTGCTGTGTGATTGCAGAGCGACAGATGATCGCCAGTAGTCGATGTCACAGACGACTCCAGTGCATTGCGGAGGAGGAGCAGCTGCAGCTCCCTGGGAGAGGGCGATGACGCTAGGCTAATCAATTGTGGCTGATATTTTTCCCCACGCATAAAGGGCTAAGCCTGTGACACTGTATCACCATGTGCTTATAATGAGACAGCAAATCATGGCACAATTCAATTGCAAACAGCTCCGCTCGGTACACACACACGCGGCTCCGCTCGGTACACTTCATAAACACACGCGGCTCCGCTCGGTACACCTTGTACACACACATGCGCCGCTCTGCTCGGTACACCTCGTACACACACACACGCGGCTCTGCTCGGAGGTGTATGGAGCGGAGCCATGTGTGTATGAGGTGTATGGAGCGGAGCTGAATGTGTATGAGGTGTATGGAGTGGAGCCGTGTGTGTACAAGGTGTATGGAGCGGAGCTGAATGTGTACGAGGTGCACGGAGCGGAGCCGTGTGTGTATGAATTGTATGGAGCAGAGCCGTGTGTGTATGAGGTGTATAGAGCGGAGAGCGTGTGTACGGAGCAAAGCCGTGTGTGCAAAGTGTACGGAGCGCAGCCACGTGTGTAGGAATAGCTATGTGTGACCATTATACGGTACGAAGTATCATGTGTGGCCAATGTACAGTATGGAGCATCATGTGCGGTCCTTATACAGTATGGAGCATCATGTGCGGTCATTATACACTATGGAGCATCATGTGCAGGCAATATACAGTATGGAGCATCATGTGCGGTCATTATACAGTATGGAGCATCATGTGCAATCATTATACAGTATGGAGCATCATGTGCAGTCATTATACAGTATGGAGCATCATGTGCAGCCAATATACAGTATGGAGCATCATGTGCAGTCATTATACAGTATGGAGCATCATGTGCGGCCATTATACAGTATGGAGCATCATGTGTGGCCATTGTACAGTATGGAGCATCATGTGGGGCCATTATACAGTATGGAGCATCATGTGTGGTCATTATACAGTATGGAGCATCATGTGGGGCCATTATACCGTATGGAGCATTGTGGGGCCATTATACAGTATTGAGCATCATGTGTGGCCATTATACAGTATGGAGCACTGTGTGGCCATATTTTTTTGTTTATAATTATTCTTTATGAAACAGTGTGATCAGCAGTGCTAAATGGGTGTGGTTGGGACGTGGATATGGGTGTGACTAGTTATGAATGGGTGTGGTCAGAGGCGTGGTCTAAAATTTGCCCCTCTTTCCCATCTTCAAAAGTTGGGAGGTATGGTTAACAGCCTATATAATAGAGCTTGCTGTTTCGCACACGGCACGGTCTGTGTGCATGTGCAGGAAGGGAAAAGCCTTCCTGTATGTGTGGCTCCAGACCAAGCCTGCGTGCTGGACATTGCCACAGCCAGTGTGTCCACTGGCCCGAGGGAGCAGAACCCAGCTAAGGACATGTTGGTATTGTTTGCCTGCTCTGAAGGATGATTACCTTTTGCTTGTTGGGTTATGGAGTAAATAAATCCGCACAGACTTTGTCAAGAAGCACGCCTCCTGGTAGGCCTGGAGCTTATTTATAGGGACCCTAGAGACGCCCCTCTCCCACAATTTGCCTCCGTGTCTTCTTAGGTATTTAGGTTGGGCAGCTAACTTGGAAACAACTGTCCTGCCGGTCTCTGAAGTAATACGTAGAGTCAATTACTCCCTCGGTGTTCCGGCCACTGGCTACGCACCTCAGAAGGAGGCTGCCGATCTCGGGGCAGAACTCCTCCCGGTATTATCTCCTTGTGCTGTGACTTCGATGCTCACTCTCCACAATATACTTCGCTTCGTGTCCTTTCTTAGGATGCTGCCACAATGGAGTGCAGGCGCAGCTCCATAACGTTCTATCTCGTGCTTGACCTCTGTCTGCAGCTCAGATGTTCCTCCTCCTTCCCCTGTCTGCCTGACAGGTTCTCTCTGGGTCAAACCCAGGTAGCTTCTGCCTCGATGTTATCGGGTCGAAGCCCAGTCTGTTCCTCCCTGACTTCCTATCCAACCCACCAGTTTTACCCGTGTGTGAGGAGTGCCCTAAAAGATAGAAGCAATGCTCCCCCTGGTGGACTGGAGTCTGAAGTGTAGTGTGTGACTGTGATACCTGGCAAGGTGAACTCCTTTAGTACCATCAGACGTAATATCACTCCCCCTGGTGGAAGAGCGACATTACTACATTACAGGACTCTGGGGTGCTGCAGGGGTGGTGGCCAAAAAAAGGGCGGCGGCGAATGCGCTGAGAGACTGTTGGCAGGATCAGTGTTCAAACAGCTCATGCCTGTGATTATGTACTGACTTTCCATCTGACAAGATGTAGCAGAGCTGTACTGTGGAAAGTCAATGGAGAGTGCATGACTGAACTTCTAGACTTAGGGAGCCCGGTGACCCTGGTGAGGGCCACACTCCCTGTCTATCTGATTCCCAAAAGGAAGATGGATGTCCACTGCATCCACAGGGTCATTGAGACACCCACGATTCTTACCAGCCTTGACGTGCCTGTAGTCATGGACTTGCCGTACCCTATTGTAATCGGTCAGGACCTTCAATTGTTTTAAGACTTGTGGGAGGAAAGGGGAGTGTCTGATTGTTTAGAGGGGAGCTGGAATGACCTTAAGGGAGCCCCACCACAGCAGCAGTTCCGGTTAATGCGATGCATAAAGATGAGGAGGTAGCGCCCCTTAAGGTCGATAGTCCAGAGTTAGGAATGAACGGAAGAAAGTGTGGGTCTGACCAACGCTGGGACTTAGCAGAGGTGACCAACAGTGTGACCAATGTATAATAATAATAATAATCTTTATTTTTATATAGCGCTAACATATTCTGCAGCTTTTTAAAGACATTATCATCACTGTCCCCAATGGGGCTCACAATCTAAATTCCCTATCAGTATGTCTTTGGAATGTGGGAGGGAACCAGAGTGCCCGGAGGAAACCACCGCAAACACGGAGAGAACATACAAACCTTTTGCAGATGTTGTCCTTGGTGGGATTTGAACACAGGACTCCAACGCTGCAGAGCTAACCACTAAGCCACCGTGTTGCCAATTGAAAACGAGGTAGGGGTCCGACACCTGTTTAAGTGGGCACTTGTTGTGCCAGGGTGACAGGGTGAGTAGTGGTGACTCCCATTCAGACTGTAACTCTAACGCAAGGGATAGAGTATGAAAAGGAGGACCTGAGTAAAAATGGCAAGTCTTCCCCTCGCCACCAGGGACACGGTGGCCACAGAAAGGCAGGTCAGGCTAAACCATCTGAAGAAGAGATGGGGTCAGGTGCGAACAAACTTAATGTCCTTGATAAGGAGGTCTCATTGCTGCTGACAAACCCCAGCACAGAGGTAGTTGCTGATAAGTGGAAAATAAACCTGACATATTATGACGCTGAGGGTCCATCAGGAAAGATCGCGGTAGGAGGAGAAATCCCAAAGAGCAGGTAGAGGGAAAGCCCACAAAGGTCACAGAGAGCAGACTGGTGGTTCGTTTACCTCTGAGGTGGCGGAAGAGGACAACTGTGCCAAAACTCCAGAAGGAGAAGGGAACTATGTTGAGGTGTGTAACACCAGTACAGTAGGTGGTGAGAACTCCAGGGAACCCGAGGCTAGGGAGATGGAGTCGGGGAACAAGGACATTGAATCTTCAGAGAGCCCAGCAGAGGCCCTAGAGGGGGTCGAAGGTAATAGAGTGAAACTCTGAAGCAACAGAGAGTGGGTGGGCAAGCTGCCCCATCAGAAAATATAATTAAATAAGTTATGGTGCGACACGTACTAGCGAAAAGGGAACAGGATCACGAAATAGAGATGCTTAAAGAGAAAGTAAGAGACCACGTCGAGCGAGAAAAGGACCTGAGACAAGAAGCTGAGTACAGAGTGGATGAGCTGGAGAAGGAAGTCTCTGAGCTCAGAGGTCACCTGTCAACATGTCAATCCGTGAACAAAGCCGTATTGGAAAATATGGAGGTGCTCAGAGAAGCATTAAAAGGACTTCTACAGTAGAAGGAGATGGTGGTCACAGACTTACAATGGCTGTGCCAGAGTGGTAAAGAGGCGAGCTGCAAATACCCATCTTGGCAAGGGGTCTGGAAGAGTGTGAAGCTTAGGGAGAGCTTGCGATAAAAGCTGAACAAGACGATTGCCTTGTCGTGGCCGAGGACTTGATGGAAACGTCCAAGGCAAAGCAGGAGCCGTCCATTCATGAAGAGGATGAGACTTTGCCTGGTAGAGGTACCCGAGGACGTGCGAGAAGCATGTGCCAGTGAGGCTGTGCATGAGGCATTTAGAAAGGCGATGGAGGCGTGTAGTGTGAACTGGGCACCAGAGACTCAGCAGTTGGTTATACTGTCGACTAGGGAAGTCACACTGAAGCGGGTGGCTATCCTGAGAGACATGCACCTACACTGTCTCCGTATGAAACAGATGATCCTGTTGAGGAGTAAGGAAGCCACTCGAAGTCTGGAGCATACAAGGAAAGCTCAAAATCGGCTGGGGTTTGTGGAAGACATCATTCAAGTGCCCAGAAATCTGGTGAGGAAAGTCATTGGGAGACTTGGACAAGTGATGCAAGAAATTGTGAATAAGTCCAGTGTGGCAAGTAGCTCAGATAGCTGGTGAAGATGGGATTGTTCCATTCTTCGTTGTTGGGATATTCAAATACTCCTTGAATATCGGCTAGCATAGCAGCTGAGATGGGACAGACTGCAGATTAAGGTACAGCTACAGGAACTGGAAAGAAGGTGGCGACCACTTCCATTTCCAACCCAGGGTATAGAGAGATGAAGGGGTTCGCTAAAAACTAATAGTATGCAATCTGAAGCTAAAAGAATTAGAAGTAGTGACTCCTCTGTTAACTCAGTGCTGAGTAACAGGCACGAGACCCTGTAGCGGACATAGTGACAAAGGGTCAGACTCAGACCAGACAGTAAGCTCGACTGTAAGGGAGTCTCGCGGCAGCACAAACCAGTGGAGGTGGTCAGGGAGAGAATGGTCTGGAAAAGGAGCAACTCTACCAGAGGACGTGATTGAGTCAGATGATACATTGTTCCAAAAAGGTTCACTGACAGGGCCCGATTTTGACAGACGGGTGTACTATCAAAGGCGACCGAGAAGGGTCTCTGATCAGGTAATGAAAGGTGCCAAGCCCCATGACTTTAGGCAGAGGGGGGAGGTATGTAAGGAGGCTAATTGCCATGTAGTCAATGGGAGGTATGTCGCAGAGATGGCTGCTCCATGCAATGCAACACAGAGTATTTTGCTTTAGTGCACATGAGCACTAAAATGTAGTTTAGTGCACCTGGGTCTGGGTTGCGGGTAGCTATGAGAGATGGGTGGGTCTGGCTACACACATACTTCACCTGTGGGTGTGGTTACAGCCTACATAATGGAGGCTGTTGTTTGGCACATGGTCTGTGTGCAGGGAGGGAAAAGCCTTCCTGTATGTGTGACTCCAGACCGAGCCTGCATGCTGGATATTGCCACAGCCTGTGCGCCCACAGGCCTGAGGGAGCAGAACCCGGCTAAGGACATGTTGGTATTGTTTTGCCTGCTCTGAAGGACGATTACCTGTAACAACTCTGCTGGCATCACGACATGGCCTCTCATCTCTCACACTATCTTACCCACTGCTCCAGGTCATGTTGCGGTTTCTGTTTCTCACCAGCTCCATATTCTGTGTCTCTGCTCTCTGCATGCTTCCTTGCTGTGTGCATAGGGGGGTGGCGCCTGAACTCTGTTTCTTGTCTTGTTCCATTTCCTTGTCTGAACTTAGTCTTATCTCGGTCTCCTTGTCTGTGGCTTCCTTCCCTGCTGTGTCTTTCCTCGTGTTCTCAGTCTGCTTACACTCCGCACTCTTGCAGCTCTGCCTGCTCTGTACCTTTGTGGCTTTACCTCTGCTCCGCCCTCCTGCGGTTCTGCTCCTTTCTACTCTTCTTATCTTCTGCTGCTGCAGTAATCTCTTGCTGCAGCTCCTCTGCATTCCTTGCGGTTCTGCTCTGCTTTGCTGCTGCAGATACCTCTTGCTGCAGCTCCTCTCCACATTCCTTGTGGCTCCGCTCTGCTTAGCTTCTGCAGCTGCAGTAATCTCTTGCTGCAGCTCCTCTCCACATTCCTTGTGGCTCCGCTCTGCTTAGCTTTTATTGCTGCGCTATCTCTTGCTGCTCTACCGCTCCTATCCGCAGCCTTGCGGTTCTCTTCCAGTCTGAACAGGTCCCAACCTGTTCCTTCTTTCTCCTTTCCTTCTGGCTTGTTTCCGTACCTGCATCTCCTGTGTGAACAGGTCCCAACCTGTTGCTTCATACCTCATTCCTTACTGCTTGTTTCCTTTCCTGCACCTCCTGTGTGAACAGGTCCCTACCTGTTCCTCCATACTACATACCGTACCTGCACCTCCAATGTGAACAGGTCCCTACCTGTTCCTTCATACACCACATCAACCAGCCTGTGTTCTCTGCCGTGTCTCTGCCAGCCCTGTGTCTCAGCTGTGCCAGCCTACTCATCTGAGTTTCAGCCGTGCTCTTTTGCCAGTTCTGCCTGATGCCTGCACCAATCCTGGTGTTCCTGTCTCCCAAGTGGGATCCGCAGCCACAGCCAGACACCACCCTGGAGTAGCACCTCGCAGCAGCCTGCTGCACAAGCCTGACCTCACCATTAGAGGCTCCAGTGAAAACCCAGGCAGCTATCATAGTCATGCCCTTTCCAGGGTAGTCTGGTTTGTGGCACAGTGGGGCCACAAACCCCTCGAGCTCACGCCCACCAGTCAGGGTGTGAGCGTGACAGTTTTGCACAGGCCATGGCCTTCGCTGTATCCCATGTCCTACCGCTCGCAGAGCATGATGAACTTTTTTCCTGCCCGTATGTGCAACCTGAAAAATTTGTTCCACCAAGAGTGGTTCAGATTGAGGAGACTTCTGACCCAATCATAGTCTCAAATGCTCTCTTCAAGCAACTTCAGGCCTATGAGGAGGAGGAGCATGACCCAGCAGACCCGCCTATGTTCTATGGGTATCCAGAAGAATGCCACAGCTTCCTGGAACAGTGCTTGTGCTACATCCTGCAGAATGCAGCTTGTTTCCCCTCTGACTGGGTTAAGGTGGGTTACATTATGTGGGGATCCTATCGTCATGAACCTAGGGGCCTTCCTGGTGGCCTTCCATAGAGTCTTTGACATACCTCGTCCTGTTGCTCCTGTGAAGTCTTCCCCATCTAGATTCGAGAGGCGCTCCAGATGGGTGAAACCCGTGAAGAAACCTCCACGTCAAGCCATGATCGTCTGTGATCCTCCAGTTTCTCTACCCGTTAAAGCAGCTATTTAAATAGAACCCAAAAAGACTGTCAAGAGTGGACTGGCAAAGCACCAGTCTAAGACCAGTCGTAAGAAGGGCTTACTATGTTGCTGCTGTTGTGAGGAACACCTGGATAGCCTCGGTCCAGGGGATCTAAAGCTCCAAAACCTCGGGCCAGTAGGAGAGACTGCCCTTGGTGAGAATAACTCCCTTCCGCTAAAGTCTGTGTCTGTTCCGGTGCCTAGTGGGAGCTTCGGTCCCGCAGATGTGTTCAAGCTGCAAACCAGACGGAGTCTAAGTGTGGTTCCTGTTCCACTGCTCCAGAATCCTATGAAGGTGTTTGGTGATTGCCGAGTCCTACTTATGAACAGTCCAGTGACGAAGGGACAACTACAGCTCCAAATCGGAGCATTATATGTAAAGAAATTTGTTTTTCACTTGCTGACCAGTTTGCCCATCTGTCGTTCTGAGCCGGGTACTCTACTGTCCAGTCTGGTCTGAAGACCCAGCATGGTGCTGCATTTGAACTACCTAGTCTCCAGAGGTCTCTAGTTCCTATAATTCAAGGTCAGTCTACAGTGTTAACATCCTCTCCATCTGATCTGCTGGCTATTGAATCACGGTGTGCTGACCTCACTGAAGTAAAGGAAGCAGTGGGGTCCTCTCCGCACACCTCCAGTGTCAATACCAGTGACCAGTTCCCAGGAACATCCCTGTCACTTAAAAGTTTTTCTCTGAACTATGGGCAGACGATGCTTCCTGTAAAGATGCCTTCAGACTCCATGTGGCAGGTGGATGAAGAAGTTGAAGCAGAAGCTCTTGTATCTCTGTTCTTCACCAATCCGGAGGAAGAGATGGTCCAGTTTTTTCAGATTAACAGGCTGATGGGGCTTCCTGAATGTATGCCTTCTGCTTCCAAGTGGCTACTTGATACTAAGACAGAGACTTACTCATCCTCTAATCCAGAAGAGGAGGTCCAGTTTTTTCAGGGTTCCAGGCTGAAGATGTTTCCTGTATGTATGCCTCCAGCTTCCATCTGGCTATTGGGTGAAGATCCCAAGACAGAAGTGTTCTCATCTCTGCTTTTCACCAGTCTAAAGGAGGAGGTTCAATTTTCTTGTGATGATGGGCTTAAGTTGGATCCAGTGAAGGTGTCTTCAGTTTCCAAAGAATCAGATTATGTTGAGGTCAAATCAGAAGCTTCCAAGTCCCTGCTTTCAGTCAATCAGGTGAAAGACGTCCTGTCCCTTGTATCTTCTGTGTGGGAAGCTGATCTTATTGGACTCAGAGACTGGGCAACCTGAGATCTCCAATGTCTCATCTACCTCATTCTACCAGAGGAATGTTGTGATGGCTCTGACTATGTGTGCTCCTATCCTTCTTCTACAAGTTATACTGGCGGGCTTGAAGAAGAGGGGCCATAAAGGGGGGGTACTCTGCTGGCATCACGACATGGCCTCTCATCTCTCACACTATCTTACCCACTGTTCCAGGTCATGTTGCGGTTTCTGTTTCTCGCCAGCTCCATATTCTGTGTCTCTGCTCTCTGCATGCTTCCTGGCTGTGTGCATAGGGGGGCGGCGCCTGAACTCTCTGGTTCTTATAGAAATAAGGTGCATCTGTCTAATCTGTTCCTGACCAATTGCCAGGAGGCCTCCAGTATTTAGTGCAGCTCCACCCAATGGACGGGGCCTGTGCTATGTGTTAGCTCAGTTTGTGTTTTGCTTCTGAGTTTGCCAGGCCTTGCTCTGAGTTACTCCCTCTCTGGAGGCTTTTCTCTGTCTTATTGCCTTGATCTTGTTGTCCGCCCTCCAGGAGGCAGTAAATCCTGGTCCCTGTGTCTTTGTCCTTGTTTCTTATCTTGTTCCATTTCCTTGTCTGAACTTAGTCCTATCTCGGTCTCCTTGTCTGTGGCTTCCTTCCCTGCTGTGTTTCCTCGTGTTCTCAGTCTGCTTACACTCCGCACTCTTGCGGCTCTGCCTGCTCTGTACCTTTGTGGCTTTACCTCTACTCCGCACTCCTGCGGTTCTGCTCCTTCCTACTCTGCTTATCTTCTGCTGCTGCAGTAATCTCTTGCTGCAGCTCCTCTCCGCACTCCTGCGGTTCTGCTCCTTTCTACTCTGCTTATCTTCTGCTGCTGCAGTAATCTCTTGCTGCAGCTCCTCTGCATTCCTTGCGGTTCTGCTCTGCTTTGCTGCTGCAGATCCCTCTTGCTGCAGCTCCTCTCCACATTCCTTGTGGCTCTGCTCTGCTTAGCTTCTGCAGCTGCAGTAATCTCTTGCTGCAGCTCCTCTCCACATTCCTTGTTGCTCCGCTCTGCTTAGCTTTTATTGCTGCGCTATCTCTTGCTGCTCTACCGCTCCTATCCGCAGCCTTGCGGTTCTCTTCCAGTCTGAACAGGTCCCAACCTGTTCCTTCTTTCTCCTTTCCTTCTGGCTTGTTTCCGTACCTGCATCTCCTGTGTGAACAGGTCCCAACCTGTTGCTTCATACCTCATTCCTTACTGCTTGTTTCCTTTCCTGCACCTCCTGTGTGAACAGGTCCCTACCTGTTCCTCCATACTACATACCGTACCTGCACCTCCAATGTGAACAGGTCCCTACCTGTTCCTTCATACACCACATCAACCAGCCTGTGTTCTCTGCCGTGTCTCTGCCAGCCCTGTGTCTCAGCTGTGCCAGCCTACTCATCTGAGTTTCAGCCGTGCTCTTTTGCCAGTTCTGCCTGATGCCTGCACCAATCCTGGTGTTCCTGTCTCCCAAGTGGGATCCGCAGCCACAGCCAGACACCACCCTGGAGTAGCACCTCGCAGCAGCCTGCTGCACAAGCCTGACCTCACCATTAGAGGCTCCAGTGAAAACCCAGGCAGCTATCATAGTCATGCCCTTTCCAGGGTAGTCTGGTTTGTGGCACAGTGGGGCCACAAACCCCTCGAGCTCACGCCCACCAGTCAGGGTGTGAGCGTGACAGTTTTGCACAGGCCATGGCCTTCGCTGTATCCCATGTCCTACCGCTCGCAGAGCATGATGAACTTTTTTCCTGCCCGTATGTGCAACCTGAAAAATTTGTTCCACCAAGAGTGGTTCAGATTGAGGAGACTTCTGACCCAATCATAGTCTCAAATGCTCTCTTCAAGCAACTTCAGGCCTATGAGGAGGAGGAGCATGACCCAGCAGACCCGCCTATGTTCTATGGGTATCCAGAAGAATGCCACAGCTTCCTGGAACAGTGCTTGTGCTACATCCTGCAGAATGCAGCTTGTTTCCCCTCTGACTGGGTTAAGGTGGGTTACATTATGTGGGGATCCTATCGTCATGAACCTAGGGGCCTTCCTGGTGGCCTTCCATAGAGTCTTTGACATACCTCGTCCTGTTGCTCCTGTGAAGTCTTCCCCATCTAGATTCGAGAGGCGCTCCAGATGGGTGAAACCCGTGAAGAAACCTCCACGTCAAGCCATGATCGTCTGTGATCCTCCAGTTTCTCTACCCGTTAAAGCAGCTATTTAAATAGAACCCAAAAAGACTGTCAAGAGTGGACTGGCAAAGCACCAGTCTAAGACCAGTCGTAAGAAGGGCTTACTATGTTGCTGCTGTTGTGAGGAACACCTGGATAGCCTCGGTCCAGGGGATCTAAAGCTCCAAAACCTCGGGCCAGTAGGAGAGACTGCCCTTGGTGAGAATAACTCCCTTCCGCTAAAGTCTGTGTCTGTTCCGGTGCCTAGTGGGAGCTTCGGTCCCGCAGATGTGTTCAAGCTGCAAACCAGACGGAGTCTAAGTGTGGTTCCTGTTCCACTGCTCCAGAATCCTATGAAGGTGTTTGGTGATTGCCGAGTCCTACTTATGAACAGTCCAGTGACGAAGGGACAACTACAGCTCCAAATCGGAGCATTATATGTAAAGAAATTTGTTTTTCACTTGCTGACCAGTTTGCCCATCTGTCGTTCTGAGCCGGGTACTCTACTGTCCAGTCTGGTCTGAAGACCCAGCATGGTGCTGCATTTGAACTACCTAGTCTCCAGAGGTCTCTAGTTCCTATAATTCAAGGTCAGTCTACAGTGTTAACATCCTCTCCATCTGATCTGCTGGCTATTGAATCACGGTGTGCTGACCTCACTGAAGTAAAGGAAGCAGTGGGGTCCTCTCCGCACACCTCCAGTGTCAATACCAGTGACCAGTTCCCAGGAACATCCCTGTCACTTAAAAGTTTTTCTCTGAACTATGGGCAGACGATGCTTCCTGTAAAGATGCCTTCAGACTCCATGTGGCAGGTGGATGAAGAAGTTGAAGCAGAAGCTCTTGTATCTCTGTTCTTCACCAATCCGGAGGAAGAGATGGTCCAGTTTTTTCAGATTAACAGGCTGATGGGGCTTCCTGAATGTATGCCTTCTGCTTCCAAGTGGCTACTTGATACTAAGACAGAGACTTACTCATCCTCTAATCCAGAAGAGGAGGTCCAGTTTTTTCAGGGTTCCAGGCTGAAGATGTTTCCTGTATGTATGCCTCCAGCTTCCATCTGGCTATTGGGTGAAGATCCCAAGACAGAAGTGTTCTCATCTCTGCTTTTCACCAGTCTAAAGGAGGAGGTTCAATTTTCTTGTGATGATGGGCTTAAGTTGGATCCAGTGAAGGTGTCTTCAGTTTCCAAAGAATCAGATTATGTTGAGGTCAAATCAGAAGCTTCCAAGTCCCTGCTTTCAGTCAATCAGGTGAAAGACGTCCTGTCCCTTGTATCTTCTGTGTGGGAAGCTGATCTTATTGGACTCAGAGACTGGGCAACCTGAGATCTCCAATGTCTCATCTACCTCATTCTACCAGAGGAATGTTGTGATGGCTCTGACTATGTGTGCTCCTATCCTTCTTCTACAAGTTATACTGGCGGGCTTGAAGAAGAGGGGCCATAAAGGGGGGGTACTCTGCTGGCATCACGACATGGCCTCTCATCTCTCACACTATCTTACCCACTGTTCCAGGTCATGTTGCGGTTTCTGTTTCTCGCCAGCTCCATATTCTGTGTCTCTGCTCTCTGCATGCTTCCTGGCTGTGTGCATAGGGGGGCGGCGCCTGAACTCTCTGGTTCTTATAGAAATAAGGTGCATCTGTCTAATCTGTTCCTGACCAATTGCCAGGAGGCCTCCAGTATTTAGTGCAGCTCCACCCAATGGACGGGGCCTGTGCTATGTGTTAGCTCAGTTTGTGTTTTGCTTCTGAGTTTGCCAGGCCTTGCTCTGAGTTACTCCCTCTCTGGAGGCTTTTCTCTGTCTTATTGCCTTGATCTTGTTGTCCGCCCTCCAGGAGGCAGTAAATCCTGGTCCCTGTGTCTTTGTCCTTGTTTCTTATCTTGTTCCATTTCCTTGTCTGAACTTAGTCCTATCTCGGTCTCCTTGTCTGTGGCTTCCTTCCCTGCTGTGTTTCCTCGTGTTCTCAGTCTGCTTACACTCCGCACTCTTGCGGCTCTGCCTGCTCTGTACCTTTGTGGCTTTACCTCTACTCCGCACTCCTGCGGTTCTGCTCCTTCCTACTCTGCTTATCTTCTGCTGCTGCAGTAATCTCTTGCTGCAGCTCCTCTCCGCACTCCTGCGGTTCTGCTCCTTTCTACTCTGCTTATCTTCTGCTGCTGCAGTAATCTCTTGCTGCAGCTCCTCTGCATTCCTTGCGGTTCTGCTCTGCTTTGCTGCTGCAGATACCTCTTGCTGCAGCTCCTCTCCACATTCCTTGTGGCTCTGCTCTGCTTAGCTTCTGCAGCTGCAGTAATCTCTTGCTGCAGCTCCTCTCCACATTCCTTGTTGCTCCGCTCTGCTTAGCTTTTATTGCTGCGCTATCTCTTGCTGCTCTACCGCTCCTATCCGCAGCCTTGCGGTTCTCTTCCAGTCTGAACAGGTCCCAACCTGTTCCTTCTTTCTCCTTTCCTTCTGGCTTGTTTCCGTACCTGCATCTCCTGTGTGAACAGGTCCCAACCTGTTGCTTCATACCTCATTCCTTACTGCTTGTTTCCTTTCCTGCACCTCCTGTGTGAACAGGTCCCTACCTGTTCCTCCATACTACATACCGTACCTGCACCTCCAATGTGAACAGGTCCCTACCTGTTCCTTCATACACCACATCAACCAGCCTGTGTTCTCTGCCGTGTCTCTGCCAGCCCTGTGTCTCAGCTGTGCCAGCCTACTCATCTGAGTTTCAGCCGTGCTCTTTTGCCAGTTCTGCCTGATGCCTGCACCAATCCTGGTGTTCCTGTCTCCCAAGTGGGATCCGCAGCCACAGCCAGACACCACCCTGGAGTAGCACCTCGCAGCAGCCTGCTGCACAAGCCTGACCTCACCATTAGAGGCTCCAGTGAAAACCCAGGCAGCTATCATAGTCATGCCCTTTCCAGGGTAGTCTGGTTTGTGGCACAGTGGGGCCACAAACCCCTCGAGCTCACGCCCACCAGTCAGGGTGTGAGCGTGACAGTTTTGCACAGGCCATGGCCTTCGCTGTATCCCATGTCCTACCGCTCGCAGAGCATGATGAACTTTTTTCCTGCCCGTATGTGCAACCTGAAAAATTTGTTCCACCAAGAGTGGTTCAGATTGAGGAGACTTCTGACCCAATCATAGTCTCAAATGCTCTCTTCAAGCAACTTCAGGCCTATGAGGAGGAGGAGCATGACCCAGCAGACCCGCCTATGTTCTATGGGTATCCAGAAGAATGCCACAGCTTCCTGGAACAGTGCTTGTGCTACATCCTGCAGAATGCAGCTTGTTTCCCCTCTGACTGGGTTAAGGTGGGTTACATTATGTGGGGATCCTATCGTCATGAACCTAGGGGCCTTCCTGGTGGCCTTCCATAGAGTCTTTGACATACCTCGTCCTGTTGCTCCTGTGAAGTCTTCCCCATCTAGATTCGAGAGGCGCTCCAGATGGGTGAAACCCGTGAAGAAACCTCCACGTCAAGCCATGATCGTCTGTGATCCTCCAGTTTCTCTACCCGTTAAAGCAGCTATTTAAATAGAACCCAAAAAGACTGTCAAGAGTGGACTGGCAAAGCACCAGTCTAAGACCAGTCGTAAGAAGGGCTTACTATGTTGCTGCTGTTGTGAGGAACACCTGGATAGCCTCGGTCCAGGGGATCTAAAGCTCCAAAACCTCGGGCCAGTAGGAGAGACTGCCCTTGGTGAGAATAACTCCCTTCCGCTAAAGTCTGTGTCTGTTCCGGTGCCTAGTGGGAGCTTCGGTCCCGCAGATGTGTTCAAGCTGCAAACCAGACGGAGTCTAAGTGTGGTTCCTGTTCCACTGCTCCAGAATCCTATGAAGGTGTTTGGTGATTGCCGAGTCCTACTTATGAACAGTCCAGTGACGAAGGGACAACTACAGCTCCAAATCGGAGCATTATATGTAAAGAAATTTGTTTTTCACTTGCTGACCAGTTTGCCCATCTGTCGTTCTGAGCCGGGTACTCTACTGTCCAGTCTGGTCTGAAGACCCAGCATGGTGCTGCATTTGAACTACCTAGTCTCCAGAGGTCTCTAGTTCCTATAATTCAAGGTCAGTCTACAGTGTTAACATCCTCTCCATCTGATCTGCTGGCTATTGAATCACGGTGTGCTGACCTCACTGAAGTAAAGGAAGCAGTGGGGTCCTCTCCGCACACCTCCAGTGTCAATACCAGTGACCAGTTCCCAGGAACATCCCTGTCACTTAAAAGTTTTTCTCTGAACTATGGGCAGACGATGCTTCCTGTAAAGATGCCTTCAGACTCCATGTGGCAGGTGGATGAAGAAGTTGAAGCAGAAGCTCTTGTATCTCTGTTCTTCACCAATCCGGAGGAAGAGATGGTCCAGTTTTTTCAGATTAACAGGCTGATGGGGCTTCCTGAATGTATGCCTTCTGCTTCCAAGTGGCTACTTGATACTAAGACAGAGACTTACTCATCCTCTAATCCAGAAGAGGAGGTCCAGTTTTTTCAGGGTTCCAGGCTGAAGATGTTTCCTGTATGTATGCCTCCAGCTTCCATCTGGCTATTGGGTGAAGATCCCAAGACAGAAGTGTTCTCATCTCTGCTTTTCACCAGTCTAAAGGAGGAGGTTCAATTTTCTTGTGATGATGGGCTTAAGTTGGATCCAGTGAAGGTGTCTTCAGTTTCCAAAGAATCAGATTATGTTGAGGTCAAATCAGAAGCTTCCAAGTCCCTGCTTTCAGTCAATCAGGTGAAAGACGTCCTGTCCCTTGTATCTTCTGTGTGGGAAGCTGATCTTATTGGACTCAGAGACTGGGCAACCTGAGATCTCCAATATCTCATCTACCTCATTCTACCAGAGGAATGTTGTGATGGCTCTGACTATGTGTGCTCCTATCCTTCTTCTACAAGTTATACTGGCGGGCTTGAAGAAGAGGGGCCATAAAGGGGGGGTACTCTGCTGGCATCACGACATGGCCTCTCATCTCTCACACTATCTTACCCACTGTTCCAGGTCATGTTGCGGTTTCTGTTTCTCGCCAGCTCCATATTCTGTGTCTCTGCTCTCTGCATGCTTCCTGGCTGTGTGCATAGGGGGGCGGCGCCTGAACTCTCTGGTTCTTATAGAAATAAGGTGCATCTGTCTAATCTGTTCCTGACCAATTGCCAGGAGGCCTCCAGTATTTAGTGCAGCTCCACCCAATGGACGGGGCCTGTGCTATGTGTTAGCTCAGTTTGTGTTTTGCTTCTGAGTTTGCCAGGCCTTGCTCTGAGTTACTCCCTCTCTGGAGGCTTTTCTCTGTCTTATTGCCTTGATCTTGTTGTCCGCCCTCCAGGAGGCAGTAAATCCTGGTCCCTGTGTCTTTGTCCTTGTTTCTTATCTTGTTCCATTTCCTTGTCTGAACTTAGTCCTATCTCGGTCTCCTTGTCTGTGGCTTCCTTCCCTGCTGTGTCTTTCCTCGTGTTCTCAGTCTGCTTACACTCCGCACTCTTGCGGCTCTGCCTGCTCTGTACCTTTGTGGCTTTACCTCTACTCCGCACTCCTGCGGTTCTGCTCCTTCCTACTCTGCTTATCTTCTGCTGCTGCAGTAATCTCTTGCTGCAGCTCCTCTCCGCACTCCTGCGGTTCTGCTCCTTTCTACTCTGCTTATCTTCTGCTGCTGCAGTAATCTCTTGCTGCAGCTCCTCTCCGCATTCCTTGCGGTTCTGCTCTGCTTTGCTGCTGCAGATACCTCTTGCTGCAGCTCCTCTCCACATTCTTTGTGGCTCCGCTCTGCTTAGCTTCTGCAGCTGCAGTAATCTCATGCTGCAGCTCCTCTCCACATTCGTTGTCGCTCCGCTCTGCTTAGCTTTTATTGCTGCGCTATCTCTTGCTGCTCTACCGCTCCTATCTGCAGCCTTGTGGTACTCTTCCAGTCTGAACAGGTCCCAACCTGTTCCTTCTTTCTCCTTTCCTTCTGGCTTGTTTCCGTACCTGCATCTCCTGTGTGAACATGTCCCAACCTGTTCCTTCATACCTCATATCCGTTCCTGCACCTCCTGTGTGAACAGGTCCCTACCTGTTCCTCCATACTACATATCCGTACCTGCACCTCCAGTGTGAACAGGTCCCCACCTGTTCCTTCATACACCACATAAACCAGCCCTGTGTTCTCTGCCGTGCCTGCCAGCTCTGTGTTCTCTGCTGTGCCTGCCAGCTCTGTGTTCTCTGCCGTGTGTCTGCCAGCCCTGTGTCTCAGCCGTGTCAGCCTACTCATCTGAGTTTCAGCCGTGCTCTTCTGCCAGTTCTGCCTGATGCCCACACCAATCCTGGTGTTCCTGTTTCCCAAGTGGGATCAGCAGCCACAGCCAGACACCACCCTGGAGTAGCACCTGGCAGCTGCCTGCTGCACAAGCCTGACCTCACCATCAGAGGCTCCAGTGAAAACCCAGGCAGCTGTCATAGTCATGCCCCTTCCAGGGTAGTCTGGTTTGTGGCGCAGTGGGGCCACAAACCCCCCGAGCTCACGCCCACCAGTCAGGGCATGAGCGTGACATTACCTTTTGCTTGTTGGGTTATGGAGTAAATAAACCCGCACACACTTTGTCAAGAAGCATGCCTCCTGTTTTCCTCTAGCTCACCTGAGTGAGTACAAATCCTTACAAGGGGTACACATCAGAAAAAAACAAAATTGCTTTTCTTATTATCATGCTACCTAAAGCAGACTACATTTCATCTGTTCATTCTTTGGTGCAGATATTGTTCTCCATACAGGGGTACACATATTTAAATATAACCTTGCTCCTTGGTCACATCTGAGGTTGTCATTCTTTTATGTTCAGGTTCTGCTGAATCCAAGGCTTGTCCACAGTAACAAATCTAATATTTTCTGTTACTACCATGCTACATAAAGCACGCCACATTTTATCTTTTAATTACTGTATCTTGGGCTGGTATTGTGCTCCAGCTAGGAGTCCACATTTCACAATATAAATTCTTTGTGCTAATAGCCTGGTCCTTAACCAATGCCACTCTTAAGCATTGGACAGGGCTTATAGCAGTATTTCTTCCTTAACGTTTGATCAGTTACTGGTGGATGAGTGACAGGTGTAGGCCTTGTGCACAAATGAATGAGACCCAACTTGGAGACCAAACATTTTCAAAAATCATGGGCAGCTACTGTGGTGCCCCTGGGGGTCCAGTCGCCACAGAGGTACTGCACCTCATCCAGAGGTGTGGTATCCCAATGTCAGGTAAGGAGGGGGGCACTACCCAGGACTCTAACACTCACATCCAACACACACCAGTTCATTCGATGCACCTAGGTGTACCCTTAGGGAGGAAGTCCTCATCCCAGGCTGAATAGGACAGGGTGGTGGGAGTGGGTGGGGTAGTAGGAAAAAGGGGAGGAGTTTAGAAGGGAAAAAGAACAGTGCAGAGAAGAGTCTGTGAGGAGAAGTGGAGCTGAGCAGACGTGAGGGTCTGCAGCTCCTGACAGCCTGAAGAGAGAATTGAGAGGGAGAGACAGAAGGAAGCTCCTGGGAGGACAGAAGGGGTCCTAGGGGTACGGGAAGTGCAGAAGCCACCCATAGGGCTCATATCCATGTCGACCATAGTCAAGTGGAGGGACCAGGTCGCAGTTATGGGAACAGCCCCAAATTAGTGGAAATCTTCAAGTTCAGCTAAGAAACCGGAGGTTGTGGCTTTTGCAAGAGTCACAGCCACATCCACCCATACTTTGCCAAAAAGGCAGCCGTATAGAATCCAGGGGACTGAAAGGACATCGCCTGACCAAGTTCATGACTGCTGTCCTGGGACACTGTGGGTAAGGCGCTGGGCAGGAGAAGTGGAAGCCAGTGTAGTAGGACGGCCAGAGAAAGGCATATGAAAGGAGTCCTTGAAAGGTGCATCCCAATTTAGCTGGATCACTGACCCGGAGAACACAGCATCTGGCTGGCATTTGTGGACTGGAGAACTGTGAGTAAAAGTGGAAACTGCACCTTACTGTGTCCTTGCATCATTCCTACAACAACTGCCCGGCCTACCACAGCCACCATCATCTCATTACTTATACATACAGTTGCCCTGGGGTCTAGCTCTCCTGTGGAGAGCTGTACCAACTCTGCTGCATCACCAACAGCCCCAGCAGACTCTGAAACAGCATTGGCTAACACCTTTATTGCCGAGTACCACAGGTGGTGTCACAATCAAATCTCCCATAAACTTTATTTTTCCCTTTAATTACATTTTCTCTTTTATTGGACGCCCAGGGCCACGGACCAGGTCACTGCTGCCGTGACACATCCCCTTAAAGAACTTTACGACCCAGCCCGGGTATCCCACAGCCCTTGGGGGCGCTACAATACCACTAAATAGTGGCATCAATTTCAAATTATTTATTTTATTACTCACTTAATTAGCACCAATAATTCCACAGTGCTTTACAGACATTTGCAGACAATAGTGGCACTGTCCCCATTGGGACTCACAATCTAAATTTCCTATGAGTATGTCTTTGGAGTGTTGGAAGAAAAATGAGAACTGGGAGTAAGCCCTAGCAAACACGAGGAGAACATACAAACTCTTTGCAGACGCTGTTCTTGGTGGGGTTGGAATCCACGACTCCAGCGCTGCAAGGGTACTAATGTTTTTACATTGACGACTCAGCATTCCCGGGTTTGGAAGCCTATCACTATGATGCACACTGTGTCCCTCACTGCTGTCTTGGGAAACCCATTCTCAAGATTTTCTTCAAGCATGTTTTGATACTGCAGCATGGGCAGTATCAGTTTCCAGTGGGTGAAGCAACTGAAAAAATTTACTTTTATATCGTGGATCAAACCTCCTAGTTCTTCTCCCCACCCTTCTCAATTTATTCCTCCCAAGGCAACCGCATGTGAGACGACAGACCGGAACTTAGAGATATTCTTAACCCTTCCGCATCCTTCTCTGCTTCCTCCTCTTCCCCCAGGACCGCCACCACCTTCTCTTGCAGACTATTCAAAGTGTGCGTCATCATATAGATGACTGGAATAGTGATGCTGATGACAGCATTGTCAGCGCTAACTATCTTAGTAGCCATTTCAAAAACATGCAGAAGGGTGCAGAGGTCCTTCATCTGTGTCCACTCTGCAAGGGTGAATAGCACCATGTCTGTACTGCGTTGGGCCAGGCAATGCAAAATGTCGTACTGCACCAGGTCTTGGCACTGCTGCCACAGCCACTAGAACATGTGCAGAGTTGAATTTCACTGTGTCGTCACAACTTAAATGGAATGGTGGAAGTGAGCAGACAACGACAGTGGAGCTATGCAAGGCACATGTGTGAGGTTGCCCCAGTGTAGGGCTGTTACCAGGTTTGCTCCGTTATCGCACATGACCTTCCCTGGCTCCATGTTCAGTGGAGACAGCCAATGCTCAAACTTCACATGGCTAGCTGTCCACAACTCTTGATCTGTATGACTGAGATCTTCAAGGCATATTAATTTAAACACTGCCTGATTGTGGTGAGCTCTGGCTGTGCAGTACGGAGGTGGGGGAAGGATTCTCTCTGCAGTGTTGAAACACGTGTCTCATTAAGGCAGGGTTTGAGGACGCCGGTGGAGGCCCTAGAGGAGGTGGATGAGGCAGAAACACTGGAGGAAGTGTTAGAGGCCCTTCCCCCACTCGACTTTGCCCTCTCCAGTCCATCCTTGCAGTATGCAGGGTCATCTATCTGGCTAATTGTTACTCAGACGCCTCTGCTCTGTGCCAGTCTTTGCACTGGCTGCCCATACATTATAGGATCCAATTTAAACTGCATATTCTCACCCACAAAGATCTCCGCATTGCGGCACACCCCTACATCTCCTCCTTCATTTCTCTTTATCAACTTACCCACTCGTTTTGCTACGCAAGCGACTTTCGACTAACCTCCACACTAATCAATACCTCCCACTGCCAATTCCAAGACTTCTCAGGAGTTGCACCAATCCTCTGGAATGCTCTACCCCAAGAAATTAGGACTAACAACAACTTACACAGTTTTAGGCGCTTCCTAAAAACACATCTGTTTAGGGCGGCCTATTGCGTTCCCTAATCAAATTCCTTTTATATAGCGACAGTATTTTTCGAACTATATGACACACTTCTGTTCCCCCAAATTTTTGGGGAAAGTGGGGGTTGCGTCTTAGAATCCGAATCTGTGTGATGTGCTGTAGAGGAGGGGGTGGCTCTGGAGTGGTCTCACGGGCCTGGAGTGGGCTGGCTGCAGGCTGCAGAGACAGCGGGAGGTTACATGCTCCTCATGTAATATTCACTGCACCCGCTGTCCATCACCTTGGTGCTGAAGCTGCGCCGAGTTGGTTAACAAGGGAGTGGCGCATATTGCATATGCCTGCACTCTCCCCACCTCCCATCATGGATATGCCCCCCCAATCACTCTATATGCCCCTTGCTGTCACGCACATGAACCCCCAGTCACCATATGCCACCCTGCTGGCACGCACATGGCCCCCCTCTCTCTATATGTCCCCCCAGCTGGCACGCACATGGCCTCCCAGTCACTATATGCCCTCCCTGCTGGCACGCACATGATAAAATAACAAACACTTAACTCACCTGCTGATGATGACTCTGTGCTCCCAGTTTCCCCATGGCTCTTCCTGTGTCTGTGCCGACATCCGATCATGTGATCGGCACAGCACAGTGATGTCATCACTGTGTGCCCAGGTCACATGATCTGATGCCCAGGAAAAAGGAAGCGCAACCGAGGAGCTGGGAGCATGGAGCCGTCATCAGAAGGTGAGTTAAGTGTTTGTTATTTTATAATGTGCGTGCCAGCAGGGGGGCATATAGTGACTAGGGGGGCCATATCCAGGATGGGATGGAGGGGCAGTTTGCCAGCAGCACAGGGGGGAAATGCGCCAGTGGAGCGCCCCCACCGCCGCAGGGCCGAGGGGTACCCGGTACCGGGCCTCTGAGTCTCTGCTCTGGGGTTGTCACGGTGGCTAGGCCCGGTCCGTGGCCCTGCCTGTCAGGGGGGGACGTCCGGTGAAAGAGTGGTGAATGATGGTGGTGGTGAGGCTGTGGTGCGATGCAGTAAATAACGAGGACACCAGGTTGCAGTCTCTTTACCTCTTTACTGAAGATCTCTGGGTCCTCAGTCCGGAATCCGGATAACCAGGCTACGCAAGTCCGGCCGGTCCAATGGCACCTCCAGAGTTCTCTTAGCAGGTGGAAATCTGTGCCTTCCTTCTAGCGCTATGTGTTGCGGTCCTTCCCTGCTGTGCTTACAGAAAGTCCCCACAACTGTTGTGTCTGTTTCTTAAGTTCCCTCACAACTCGATTAGATGATGTTCTGCTAATCCTCCGTCCCTCCCTGGTGTTCTGGTTGGGACGGCACCCGTTTGACGGGTAGGCTCGGAGCTCTTCCGGGACCCTAGAGTCGCCCCTCTCCACAAGTTGCCCCCCAAGACTGCATAGGTGATTTAAGTTAGACAGCCCGCCTTAGACTGACTGCCCTGCCGCTGTTTAGAGTATTGCTTGAAGCTGGATGTTGAAATACCCTCTCGGCGTTCCGGCCACCGGTAGTGCGCCTCAGTAGGGTGTTGCTTCGGTCTTACAGCACGACCCCTACTGGTATTCTCCTATTGCTTGATCTCGTTTCTCACTCAGCACAATCTATCTCGCTTCTGGTCCTTCCTTGGGCACCGCCGCTATCCTGAGCAGGCACGGTCCCGTTACGTTCGTTCAAGTTGCCAAGCCTCTGTCAGGATCCCACCCCTGACAGAGACCCTACTGTATCTTCCCCCACAACACCCTCTGCCACAAGGTGTTGCCTGGTTCCAACCCAGTCAGCTTTCTGATCTAACTTCCTGCCTGACCCCCAGTTTACCCACTATGGTGGGGAGTGGCCTAGTGAATAGAACCCTTAGCTCCCCCCGGAGGCCCGACTGTGAAATGTATTGGTGTCTGTGATACCTGATCAGATGAACTCCTTCAGTGCCATCAGACGCACCATAGCTCCCCTTAGTGGCGGAGCCACAGTACTGCAACGACCAGGACTCTGGGGCGCTGCACCAGCACAAGGGGCAATGTATCAGTGTGCCAACAGCACAGTGGGGCAATGTAACCAGTGTGCCAGCACAAGGGTGCAATGTGCCAGTGTGCCAACACAAGGGGGCAATGTACCAGGATGGGGGTTATATAGATACCAGGATGAGGGACATATAAATGATTTGTAAGACGGACACTTGCATTATAAGACAGACCCAGATTTAACATAAAAATTATTTTTTCTATTTTTCGTTGGCCCCTATCGCCAGACAATGACATGATTGGGCGACAAATCATCCGAGGAGGCTGCAGGCTGTTCACCATAATTAGTTCTCAGAAAACTAATAGTGAGTGTACCGCATAAACACCTCCGGATAACAACGCATGGAATATGTGTCTATCCCGCCGTACGATCACTAGTAACTCCACGAAAACCCTACACTCCTCGCTGCCAACAACAATCCTGTTTAAAAAATAAAGAAATGCAGGCTGATTGGATGCCATTCTTCTTTTAAAGTTCACAATATCACAATGTTCCATCCCCTCTCCCTCAGTGTAGCGGTCATATACCGGCCCCCAGGCTCACCCACCCACTTCCTTGACCACAGTTCATGTCCTCAAAATTGACAACCCTTAGGCTGTGTTTCCACGATCAGGATTGCCTGTGCCTTGGACGCAGTGGAGCAAGCTAAATAGACATGCTGCGGTCTGGAAACATGTGCTGCATGTCAGGTTACGCAGGGCCGCCGGATGCGGCCCTGCACGCATAGTGGAGACGGGATTTCATAAAATACCCTCCACTATGCTATAACATCGGGACGCTGCGGATTGGGTGCTGCGGCTGTACGCAGCGTTCAATCTGCAACAAATATTGAAGGTTTCCTGAAAGTGGAAACATACCCTTATCCTGGGAGACTTCAACAGCTTCACCTCCCCAGCTGCATCCTAGTTTCTATCTCTAGCCAATTCTTGTGGCCTCTCTCAACTTTCAAACTCTGAGACACACAAATATGGTAACACCTCTGATCTGGACTTTGTCCAGGTCAGATCAATTGCCTACCTAGATGACTCACCTTTGTCCCCCATGAAATTAGGAGTATAACCACAACTTAGATATTTTTAGGTGCTCCCTAAAAACACATCTGTTTAGGGTGGCCTATCACGTTCGCTAGCTCCTTTTTACATATATAACTTATTCTCTATTTCTCTGAACATAATTTGTCATCAAACTCAACCGTACCCAAAAGGCTCATGCAGCCTTTATCTACCCCCCATTTCCTCAAGATGGTTGAACCATCATCTATATATATAATTGTCTAAGGGTTTTTCCGTCTGTCTGTCTGTCTGTCTGTCTTTCTGTCTGTCTGTCTGTCTTTCTGTCTGTCTGTCTGTCTGTCCTGGAAATCCCGTGTCTCTGATTGGTCGAGGCCGCCAGGCCTTGACCAATCAGCGACAGGCACAGTATCGACGTAGATAAGCACCTGTAATTTGTGTCACCTCCACCTCATTGTAGATTGTAAGCTCTGAAGAGCAGGGTCGTCGTTATTTTTGCTTTAATTGTTTCATTATTGTAAACTTTGTAACTTTTGACTGTTTTATATGAACTGCTGACTCGTAAAGCTATGCATAATATGTTTGCGATATATAAATAAAGGATATTATTATTAGTAGATTGAAGATGGTGAAGTTCAAGCTATTAGCTTTGCCATGTGTAGGAGCAGATTTTTTTTTTTATGTGAGCACAACTGCATAAACGAGGGCTTGCTGCTGTGCTGACAGAGGGTGGAGAAGGGTGGACACGACAAGCTGCTGATCTGTGAGTGAGGTGCAAGCGATGATGTTATGGTGGATCGAGAAAGATGGGGTGTGCTTGGTATGTAAGATCAGTCAAAAACAGCAGGCATGTCCACTCCTTTATCAGCTGACAGGCTCTCACTTACACCGACTGTAGAGGGTAAACAAGTGGAGGTTCTGCGGCTGGAGACCTGTGTGACAACACTTGCCAAGGTGAGGGAGGAGGAAGAATCAGAAGATGCAGTTGAAGAGGTGGATGGTGGTTAGCGATGCCCACTAGTCTGCAATTTAACACCGCGAGATTCCCAGTTAACACATGTTGATTGCGCATGTGCCAGTTCATGCAGGTAGTAGTCAATTTATTACATTTTTTAACCCCTTTCTGTCATTAGACGTACTATTCCATCCATGTGGGGTGGGCCCTACTTCCCAAGGACGGAATAGTACGTCATGCCCTTTAATGTGACACTGTGACTTAAGTCGCAGTGATCACATTAAAATTCCAATGCCATCTTACCTGGAGGAAGATGGTGTCAGCATCCTAGGGCCTGTCGCCGCCCCCCGGCCTCCCGATCGCTGTGATTGGCTGCTCAATTCTGAGCAGCCAATCGCAGCCTTTCTCATTGTTTCAGCCAATCAATTTGGCTGAAACAGTGAGGTCCCAGGCTAGGATCGAGTACCGATGTACTCGATCTTAGGCCAGTGCCTGGCAACGCCAGGCATCGGCCAAAACACCCCAGATTGGCGCGATTGACAAACACATCGATCGCGCCAATCGCAGGGCACAGCGGCGGTGTTACCGCGCTGTGCCCTGCCTGTAACTACGTGCTCCGCACCCCCCTCTGCCCTGCCTCCTGTGCCCTGCCTCCTGTGCCATGGCTCCGGATCCTGCAGGTCTGATTGGCGTGATCGATGTGATCGTCGATCGCGCCAATCACAGGGCACAGCAGCGGTCTGACCGCGCTGTGCCCTGATGGTGACCTGCCGGTGACCTGCCGGTGACCTGCTGGTGACCTGCCTATGATCAGAGCTGTGAGCTCCGATCATAGGCTGGTGCCTAGCAACACCGGCGTCACCAGGGCCTTCTCTGATTGGTGGGATCGATGTGATCATCGATCCCACCAATCACAGGTCACAGCAGCGGTGTGACCGCTCTGTGACCTGTCTCACCTGCCCCTGACCTGTCTAACTGCTCTGAAGGAATCCTCACACTTGGTGAGGATTCCTTCAGAGCGGTCACGCTGAGAGATCCCCTTCTGTGCTGACACTTGTGGTGCCACAGTAGCCTGTGACACCACAATTCTTGCTAAAGAAAAAAGAAAGAAGAGAGAAGAAAAAAGAGAGAAGAAAGAAGAGAGACTACAACCGTAAGTGTTGATACCCCTATCCCGGCCCAATCTCTCTTCATCCCTCCATCCCCCCCATCCCCACCTTGCGCCGTATCCGTGCCCAAATTTAGCAGCCGCCGAGCGTTGATTGGTGACGCAGTTCACCTATCAACACTCGTGCTCGCTTTTTTTCCCCATCCCCTTGCGCTCCCCCAGCCGCTGCGTCTAATCTGTGCCTTCCCTTTTCTTTTTTTTTTCCCCCATCCCCGTGCGCTCCCCCAGCCGCTGCATCTAATCCGTGCCTTTTCTTTTTTTTTCCCCCATCCCCGTGCGCTCCCTCAGCCGCCGCATCTAATCCGTGCCTTTTCTTTTTTTTTCCCCCATCCCCGTGCGCTCCCTCAGCCGCCGCGTCTAATCTGTGCCTTCCCTTTTCTTTTTTTTTCACATCCCTGTTTGCACACCCAGCAGCCGCCGAACTCTGATAAGTGACACGGTTCACTTATCAGAGCTCTCGTGCCTGCCGTTTTTTTCACATCCCCGTTCGCACACCCAGCAGGCGTCGAAATTTGATGAGTGACGCGGTTCACTTATCAGAGCTAGGGCCTGCTGTTTTAGACTTTTCCTTTCACAGGTATTTTTTTCTCCCCATTTGCTTTTTTTTTCCTTTAGCTTTTTTTTCAGAATAGTTTGCACCAAACACTATTCCCCCACACGTACACATAGTTACCAATACAGTACACAAAAGCACCATACTCACCAAAAAATGTCCCGCTCGTCCCGTTCGTCCCAACAGCGTTATTCAGCGGAGGAGGCATTTTCTTTCCTTGCCTCCGACACTGATAGCGAGGGAGAGGATCCCACTTTTCTTTATTTTTCTGATTCTTCCTCATCCTCTTCCTCATCCTCTTCCCCCTCCTCATCTTCCTCCTCCGGCCCTGCGGAACTGCCACACAGATGCCGCAGGACAGAAGCAGTGCCCATCATTCATGAAGATGAACATGAGGCAGGGCCCACTCCTGAAGATGAACCAGCGCGCCCCTCTTCGAACCCCGTATAGACCTCGCCCCCCGAAAATTACGAGCCACTGATTCCTGATTTTGTGGTAGAATCAGGAATCAGGTTTGACACCATCGGCTTCACAGAAATAGACTTTTTCAAAGTCTTTTTCTCTGAGGATTTTGTTAACCTCATGGTGGAGCAAACTAATTTGTACGCTCGTCAATTTTTGGAGCAAAACACCGGTTCATCATATTCTAACTGGTCTTCTGTAGATGCAGTTGAAATGATGCAGTTTGGGGGCCTGATGCTTCATATGGGGCTCCTGAAGAAGCCAGAAATTCGGCAATATTGGAGTGTTGATATTTTATACAACATTCCAGTGTTCCGAATGGTCATGGTCCGAACGCGTTTTGAGGCCATCCATAAGTTCCTGAATTATTCCGATAATGCACAGTGTCCCGCACGAGATGACCCCAACATTGACAATCTGTTCAAAGTTCGGCCTGTCATCGAACACTTCAACAAAAAGTTTGGTGAAGTGTACGTGCCCAAAAGGGACATCTGCGTGGATGAGTCCTTGGTTCACAAGGACACCATTTATCAATGCGACACCTGCCCCGAAAAACCTGGCCTGTGTATGAAGGATTGCTTCAAATTGTACCACACCTCCATGCACTACTAATTTACTTTACAGGAAACAGTAGATTAGTTCCAAAAAGGGGGCACATCTATGTAAGTTCATTGAGGGTCTAGTTTACAAAATGTCACTTGTTTTTTTTTTTTACTGTTTGGGCACATCAGGGGCTCTGCAAACGGAACATGACGCCTGCAGACCATTCCATCAAAGTCTGCTTTCCAAAACGTCACCACATCCCTTCCGAGCCCCGACGTGTGCCCAAACAGTATTTTTTCCCACATGTGGGGTATCAGCGTACTCAGGACAAATTGGACAACAACTTTTGGGGTCCAATTTCTCCTTACACTTGTGAAAATTAAAAATTGGGAACTAAATGATCATTTTTGTAGGAAAAAATAGGATATTTTATTTTCACGCCCGGGCGTTATAAATTTAAGTGAAACACTTGGGGGTTCAAAATTCTCACCACACACCTAGATAAGTTCCCAATTAGGTCTAGTTTCCAAAATGGGGTCACTTGTGGGGGATTTCTACTTTTCAGGCACATCAGGGGCTCTGCAAACGGAACATGATGTCCGCGTACCATTCCATCAAAGTCTGCTTTTCAAAATGTCACTACTTCCCTTTCTGAGCCCCGAAGTGTACCCAAACAGTAGTTTTCTCCCACATGTGGGGTATCAGCATACTCAGGACAAATTGGACAACAACTTTTGGGGTCCAATTTCTCTTGTTACCCTTGAGAAAAAAAAAATTGGGGACTAAACGATCATGTTTGTGGAAAAAGTAGGATTTTTTTTTCACGCCCGGGCATTATAAACTTTTCTGAAGCACTTGGGGGATAAAAATGCTCATGACACATCTAGATAAGTTCCTTATGGGGTCTAGTTTCCAAAATGGGGTTACTTGTGGGGGGTTTCCACTGTTTAGGCACATCAGGGGCTCGCCAAACGCGACATGGCGTCCGATCTCAATTCCAGCCAATTTTAGATTGAAAATGTCAAATGGTGCTCCTTTCCTTCTGAGCCCTGCCATGCGCCCAAACAGTGGTTTACCCCCACATATGTGGTATCAGCGTACTCAGGACAAATTGGACAACAACTTTTGGGGTCCAATTTCTCTTGTTACCCTTGAAAAAATAAAAAATTGGGGACTAAACGATCATGTTTGTGGAAAAAATTTGATTTTTTTTTCACGCCCGGGCGTTATAATCTTTTGTGAAGCACTTGGGGGATAAAAGTGCTCACGACACATCTAGATAAGTTCCTTTGGGGGTCTAGTTTCCAAAATGGGGTCACTTGTGGGGGGTTTCCACTGTTTAGGCAGATCAGGGGCTCACCAAATGCAACATGGCGTCCGATCTCAATTCCAGCCAATTTTAGCTTGAAAATGTCAAACGACGCTCCTTTCCTTCTGAACCCTGCCATGTGCCCAAAAAGTGGTTCCCCCTCACATATGGGTTATCAGCATACTCAGGACAAATTGGACAACAACTTTTGAGGTCCATTTTCTCTTTTTACCCTTGGGAAATTAAAAACATTATTGCTGAAAGATCATTTTTGTGACTAAAAAGTAAAATGATAATTTTTTCCTTCCATGTTGCTTCTGCGAAAAACCTGAAGGGTTAATAAACTTCTTGAATGTATGTGGTTTTGAGCACCTTGAGTGGTGCAGTTTTCAGAATGGTGTCACTTTTGGGTATTTTCTGCCATATAGACCCCTCAAAGTGACTTCAAATGTGAGGTGGTCCCTAAAAAAAATGGTTTTGTAAATTTTGTTGTAAAAATGAGAAATTGCTGGTCAAATTTATACCTTATAACTTCCTAGAAAAAAAAAATTTTGTTTCCAAAATTGTGCTGATGTAAAGTAGACATGTGGGAAATGTTATTTATTAACTATTTTGTGTCACATAACTCTCTGGTTTAACAGAATAAAAATTCAAAATTTGAAAATTGTGAAATTTTCAAAATTTTCGCCACATTTCCGTTTCGTTCACAAATAAACGCAAGTTATAGCAAAGAAATTATACCACTATCATGAAGTACAATATGTCTTGAGAAAACAGTGTCAGAATCGCCAAGATCCGCTGAAGCGTTTCGGAGTTATAACCTCATAAAGGGACAGTGGTCAGAAATGTAAAAATTGGCCCGGTCATTAACGTGCAAACCACCCTTGGGGGTAAAGGGGTTAAGCACTACTGTGTCATTTTTAACAAAGTTGGCAGGTAACGTAATTTGTGTAATTTTTGGCACTCTGAAAAAAAGACCATAGATAAGCAGCTGTAGATCTGTGAACACTGCTGGCCACTGATGGGGCTGAGGATGCAGTGCTTGTCATGATTGCATAACTCTGTGCCTGGGCAGGAAGCTGCAACGTTACCTCATTGTCTTCCTACTCTGCTGAGCTACTCAGCTGCATGCCTCTGGGTTTACACCAAGTGGGGTCTACTACCTCATCATCATCCTGTCTGTCCTCCCACTCCTCGCCCTGAGAGTCACCTTCCACCTCTTCCTGCTCTGACAGCACAGTACAGTCAGCATGCGGCTCATCAGGATTACCTCCACCCCCGGGGTTAATGTCTGTTGATGATGATTGGAGTTTGTATAGATCTGACATTGAAGGGACATACATCTTCCCCCAGGGATAATGCCTGTTGACGAGGGTTGGAGTTTGTATAGATCCGACATTGATAGGACATACATTTTCAACTTTAGAACCAATCGGGAAGGAATGTCATATTTTACCATAACTGTGACATCTGCCTATAAGCCCCAAATCAATAGTGGCCAGATCGCTGTTATCAACCATGCCATGTTTCCTATCTATGGAAAGTTAAAATCCCGATGTTACCACTATCCGTGCTCCAGTCTCCCGGCAGTCAGCTGGGGTCGGGGCGTGCTGCGCTGTCACTGCACTCCTGGTCCGGGTCCCCTGTTGTCTGCACATGCGCGCTTTCAGGCATCTGCCTCACGCTGCTCGGATGCACTAAGGTGGCCTCCTGATTCCTGACCCGGAAGTGATCTCACCAGGCGGCCAGCGTCAGGTATATCAAAAGGCTTTGGCCGTCCCTCAGTGCCTGATTATTGCTTCCTACACTTGTCAGTGTAGGTACTCTCCCAGGTTCCTGTACACTTCCAGTGTGTGCATGCTCTGCTCTGTGCCTGTATGCCTTTTAGTGAATACTCTGCTCTGTCCGGGATCTAGCATCCTGAGAACTTCGCCTGGTCCAGGACCCAGTGTCTCTCTGTGGTTACTCAGCTCCATCCCTCTCTTGGTGAGTCCACAATCTCTTCTTATAGCTTACGAGGCATCCTCCTAGCACTAGCTATTGCGGTTTACCTTCCTCCCGGGTCTGCCGCTAACGGTCCCTGTATAGGGGTCGGTTCCACCAGGTCAGCTGCCTGGGGTAGGTTGGCTCCGCGATCCAGTGGGTCCACTCTAGGTTTCATAACAGAATAATCAGGCCATGGACTCCTCTGGAGTTTCAGATGCTACTCAAAAGGAGTTAGTGTATTGGCGGGAGAATCAGACATGTATAATGTCTTTCAAGAGGTCCATGGAATCTTGGTTGTCTGCCTTACAGGCCTCAGCTCCTGGGAATGCTTCCCAGCTTGCCAGTCTCCAACAGGAGAGGAGAATCTATCCTCTTTCTCTAGCAGAGACACAAGCCATGTCAGTGTATATTCAGGAGAATCTGACTAAAGGCTTTATCCGCAAGTCCTCTTCACCCACAGGAGCTGGATTATTTTTTGTCGAAATGAAAGACGGTTTTCTCCATCATTGTATTGACTACAGAGGCCTCAATGAGATTACCGTCAAGAACAAGTACCCGCTGCCACTCATCCCTGAGCTCTTTGCAAGGAGCAAGAATCTTCACTAAGCTTGATCTTCGTGGGGCCTACATTCTGGTGTGGGTGTCATGTCGGACGCTGTTCAGACCAGGTCGTCCGACAGACAGCGGTAATTCCGCTTTTGACCACTATTTGCTCATTGGCGTCTGCTAGATTTTATCTAGCTGTTCCGGGGTTAAGTTACCTAATCCTCGGATTGGAAGCTGGGCCATTCCCATTGCCTTTAAATAGTTCTCCTGATCATTGGGCGTCGCCGATTATAGCTTCTGTCTTGTGCGTTGTTATCTCGGTCTGGAGAGGAGAGGTGGTGGTTGGAGTATCGTTGCTGGTGGTGTATTTTCCTTTTTCTTATTTACTCCTTCCTATATTTGTATTTATTTTGCCCTGCACATTTATAGTGTATTCCTGAGTGTCTGCGGCGTGGTGTGTATTTTCTTTTATCCTTGTCTGTGCTAACTGTGGGTATTGGAGTATTACCTCTTCACTGGGTGGTGGGCGGAGGTTTCAGCCTAGGGCTGAGCTCAGGAGACAGGGTGAGGTTCGAGGCCTGGACATGCACACCTTCAGTGTAAACTCCAGGTAGAGGGTCAGTCAGGATTTCCCTAGTCTGAGGGAAATTGCAGGGGCCCGGGTTATTAGCTCTCGTTCTCCTAGTCTCCCCGTGACAGTGGGTTCGCCCCGTGGGACGAGTGGAAGACCGCATTTAACACCAAGGATGGTCATTATGAGTATTTAGTTATGCCCTTCGGTCTCTGCAATGATTCCGCGTTTTTTCAAGAGTTGGTTAATGACATCTTCCGTGATCTGTTATAATCCTGCGTGGTGATGTACCTAGATGACATTCTGTTTTTTTCCCCAGACTTGCCCACCCACAGAAAGAATGTTCGCCAGGTATTGCTGCGACTACGAGAGAATCAGCTTTAAGCCAAGTTCGAAAAGTGCATTTTTGAACAGACTTCCTTACCATTTCTTGGTTATATTATCTCCGACTCTGGTCTCAAGATGGATCCCGAGAAGGTTTCTGCCATTTTCAACTGGCCACAACCTCTGGGAATTAAGGTCATTCAGCGCTTTCTTGGCTTTGTAAACTGTTATCAACAATTTATTCCTCATTTCTCGTCGCTGACTAAACCAATCTCTTCTCTCACCCGCAAGGGATCCAATCCCAAGGTCTGGTCCTCTGAGGCGGAGGAGGTTTTCCTAACCTTGAAGCAGAGGTTTGCTGAAGCTTCTATACTGCATCGTCCTGTGGCCAGCAAGCCTTTTATTCTCGAGGTGGATGCTTCGTTAGAGGGAGTCAGTGGTGTTCTCTCCCAGAAGTCTTCTTCGGGTAGATTTGTCACCTGAGGTTTCTTCTCCAAAGCATTCCCCACTCCTGAACACAATTATTCCATCGGAGACAGGGAGTTACCTCAAAGACATCCCCGGAGTTAGGGGAAGGAGAAGAGTGTCTGGATGTGGTATGGAAGCGATTGAAAACCACAGGTTTGAGGAGCGATACATGGAAGGAGTTGGGAATACGGAGCGAGGCAGGCAACCCCAGTTTGTAAGTAACATCATTGATTTGCTTCAAGACTTCAAAGAGGCCAATATAGCGGGGGCCCAATTTATAAGATGAAATCTTGAGCCACGCAGCGCGCCCCAACCGCAGCAGACCGCCGGGAGACCGGAGCGTGGACGGGGCTAACAGTACCCCTTCCCTTTTGCCCCTCCTTCTTACATCTGGAGAGGAACTCTTTAAGAATACAGGGGGCATGAATGTTCCCTTGGGGTTCCCAAGACCTCTCCTCAGGTCCGAAACCCTTCCAGTCAATCAAAAAGAAAGTTCTCCCTCGAATCCTTTTTGAGGTCAGTATATCATAGATTTCATAGAATGATAGAGTTGGAAGGGACCTCCTGGGTCATCTGGTTCAACCCCCTGCTCAAAGCAGGATTCATTCATATTACTTTTTATGAAGAGAATTATACTTCATCTTTACTTTGGTAAAAACTCACTTGTAGGTAATTTTTCATGGATTATAATTGTATATTCTGTGTATTTTTTTGTCCCCTTTGTAAAATCTTTTGTATATTTTTATCAACACTGCCTTTGCCATTGTTTTGGATTAAATATACAATGTAACAGTTCTGTTCGGTAAACAACACCCTTGTAGTGCTGGAGTCCTGGGTTCAAATCCCACCAAGGACAACATCTGCAAGAAGTTTGTATGTTCTCCCCGTGTTTGCGTTGGTTTCCTCCGGGTACTCTGGTTTCCTCCCACATTCCAAAGACATACTCATAGGGAATCTATGTTGTGAGCCCCATTGGGGACAGCGATGATAATGTGCACAAACTGTAAGGCGCTGTGTAGGGTTGAGCGAAACTGATCGGACAAATTCAAAAATCGCCGACTTTCGGCAAAGTCGGGTTTCATGAAACCCGACCCGATCCCAGTGTGGGATCGGCCATGAGGTCAGCGATCTGCGCTCAAAAGTCGCATTTCGTATGACGCTTTCAGCACCATTTTTCAGCCAATGAAGGAGGACGCAGAGTGTGGGCAGCGTGATTACATAGGTCTCGGTCCCCATCTTAGAGAAGGGCATGACAGTGATTGGCTTGCTTTCTGCGGTGTCACAGGGGCTATAAAGGGGCGTGCACGCCAACCGCCATCTTACTTCTGCTGATCTTAGCATAGGGAGAGGTTGCTGCAGCTTCATAGAAGAAGGGATATAATTAGGGACGGAAGATTAACCCCCAAACTGCTTGTGCTGTAGCGATTTCCACTGTCCAACACCACTTTTTTTTGCAGGGACAGTGGAGGCTATATTTTTGTGCATCAGCTCTGTAGCTTATTAGGCTGCCTTATAAGGCTCCCTGATAGCTGCATTGCTGTTTGCACGCTGCTGTGCAAACCAACTGCTTTTTTAAAAGCAAAAATCCTGTTGCTCCTTTCTGCACAGTTATCTTGTTTATTTGTCCACACTTTTGTGTGCAGCAGTCCTTTTTACTGCTGCCATACTTGTCCTGACATCATTGTAGGGAGATTGAAATTGTACTACAGTCCTTGTATTTTTTCATATATCTTCCAGCCACTTTCTGCCACTTACATTGTGTTGTTTTATACACTGAGCCTGAGTTTTGGTTCAGTCTCCCAAAAAAAAAGTGAGATTCAAATTCTCACAAAGTGGATATACTTCAGTCCTGTTAGTTTGTCGTATGTCAGCCAGCCACTTTCTGCCACTTAGATTGCGTTGTTATATACACTGGGCCTGAGTTTTGGTTCAGTCTCCCAAAAAAAAAGGGAGATTTAAATTCTCAACAAGTTTATATACACCTTCTACCTTGTTTTACAGTACCTTATAACGGTTGTTATTTTGGTTAGATTTTCCAAAAAATGAGGAAGTCTGGTGGAAGAGCCCGTGGGCGGTGGTTGCCAGCTGGTACTGATGGTGGTGGTGGTGCATCTGGTGGTAGTGGCAAAAGCACTATAGCACCTAAGGCTGGAGGTGTTGAGCCAGCGTCATCGTCTGGCTACACAAGGCCTCGAAGGCTCCCTTATCTGGGAGTAGGAAAACAGCTTTTAAAGCCGGAGCAGCAGGAAAAAGTTTTGGGTTTCTTTGCTGACTCAGCCTCTAGCTCTTTCGCCTCCTCTTCAGAAAGTTCCAAATATAAAAGCAGCGAGTCGTCAGTGGATGCTCCCGGTCAGGACGTTTTCTTGTGTCCTTCACCCAAGCCAAAAGTGAAGGATGCGTCAGGTGACACTACAGGTTACTCCATGGAGCTCTTTACACATACTGTGCCTGGGTTAGAAAGGGAAATTGTTAACTGCCCATTACAAGATGAATCGGACATGGAGTGCACTGATGCACAGCCACAGCTAGATTATTATGCTGTTCCATTGACTCAGATCACTACATTGCCCTCGCAGTGTACTGAGCCAGAATCTGACCCTGATGAGACTACGGTACCCCGTCCCGAACGCTATAGCACCTTCCCCTGCTGACACGTAGCTTGCCTGAAAAATGTCTTGCTTTTGGCCTCCTCTTACTGACTTCTCCAATTCCTCCATTTGCAGCTGCTGAATGTCCACCATAGGCCATTTTTATACCTCCCTAAATGGGCTGACTCCCCCCACAGGGCCGTGGTCACCACCTGGCGCACACACCCGTGCGAGTGCCGTTTGCCTGGACAGGTGGGTGGGCCCACTCTTGGGAGACGGCACTGGCACAGGGTCCCTCATAGTACAATGAAGTGTCTCTGACGGTGGTGGTGCACAACCAACGTCAGACACACCGTCGTAATATGAGGGGCCCTGTGCCAGTACCGCCGCCCACGAGAGAGTGTTCCCCCCAGCTCGAACAGTGCTCTACCACTTGCAATACTTACCTCTCCCTGCTCCACCACTGTGTAGTCTGTGCTGTTAAATCCTTCAATGGCACTGCCAATACAAATTTGTTGAAATGATAGATGATAGTTAAAACATACAGGGGCCCTGGCCTCCATTTAGACCAGTTAATACTTTGCGCCTACTACCACTGTCTTCTACTCAGCAGTGGAGCCCACCCCTGTACCTAGCTATGCCACCTGTTTATTTATGAACAATTTTTTGGCAGACATTTAGCCCCTCTTTATTATTTGGGCCTACTAACTGTGTCTGCCACTCTTTACAGTTTTCCTCCACTGAACAAAGCAATGCCGCCTGTTTAGTCCTGTTACCACATTTGAACTACATTTAGCCTACTTTATTTTTTGGGCCTACTAACTGTGTCTGCCACTCATTACAGTTTTCCTCCACTGACCAAAGCAATGCCGCCTGTTTAGTCCTGTTACCAATTTTGAACTGCATTTAGCCTACTTTATTATTTGGGCCTATATCTGTTTTTCCTTCTCATCCTGCCCATTGCCCAGCCACTGCTAGATGAGTCTGCTGGTACATTGATCCAGACCACTACATTCACCTTGCACTCTACACAGCCAGAATCTGACCCTGCTGAAAGTCAGGTTCCCCTTCCCACATACTATACCACCTTACACGGGGACAAAGAGGTAGGTGCAGATGAAAGTGCAGGTTCCTTCATGAGGTGGGGGGTATACTCGTTGGCGACGTCACTGGCACAGGGCCCCTCATAGTACGCAAAAGTGTCTCTGCCAGTGGGAGGCACCACCCGCCGTCAAACACACCGCTGTACTATAAGGGGCCCTGTGCCAGTGCCAACGAGTGGGCCCCCCTGCTTGCTCAGGATCACAGCACTTGCAAAGTTGAAATACTTACCTCTCCCTGCTCCACTGCCGTGACGTATTCCGCGTTTCCTGGACCCATGAAAATCTTGAGCCAGCCCTACCCCCCCCAAAATTTAGCCAAATGACCCCCAGTTTTCAATGCCTAACTATTATTATAAAGTAAATTAAGATTGACAAGCTTAAGTAATAAGAATTGATGTTTTTGTCATTAAAATGGGCACTGTAGGTGTTTTCCTGTCCTCCACTCACTGCCGACTTTGATTCCCCATTGATTTGCATTGGGTTTCGTGTTTCAGTCGGCCCCCGACTTTTCGCAATGATCGGCCGATTTCACCCGACCCGACTTTTGACAAAGTTGGGTTTCGCGAAACCTGACTCGATCCGAAAAAAGTAAAAGTCGCTCAACTCTAGCACTGTGCACTGTGGAATAAGATAGCGCTATATAAAAATAAAGATTATTATTATTATTATTACTCCTGAAAGACATACACTACCTGTCAGGTGTCCAATAGGCCTATAAACGGTTGGTGGTGGCAGTTAATAATCTTTCTTGGGTTATCGTGGAGTTATCAGTGACTGTACTGGGGTATGAATGTATTCCATGCGTTGGAATAGGAAGCGTATATAACATGCGCTCACTGTTAGTTCTCCAATAACCAGCCTATTACTGGTAACAGCTGCAGCCTCGTCTGTTAATCCTTGGCCATTTGCATAATTATCCTGACAATAGGGGTTGTTTGTGACAAAAAAGCAACAGCCAGGGTGGTTCAGCGCGACCCCATTGCCACAATATTTGACAGATAGGAAAGTCATATATTCGGAAATGTGATGAAAAAGCGAACACAAAGCATGGTTTTGCATTGCAGGACAATGGCCGGTGAACGCCAAATGGATATCAGCCAGACAGATGAAAATATCTATGCATGTCTCCTGTCAATGCATAGATAAAATCGTGATAAGCAAGATGACAGTGAGATCTACCACCAGGGACCTTCAGGGTATGTGCACACGTCCGGATTTCTTGCAGAAATTTCCTGAAGAAAACCGGAAATTTTCTGCAAGAAATCCGCATTTTTTTTTTCCGTTTTTTTTCAGTTTTTTTCGCGGGTTTTTTTAGCATTCTGCAAGCGTAATTAGCTTGCAGAATGCTAAAGTTTTCCAAGCGATCTGTAGCATCGCTTGGAAAACTGACTGACAAGTTGGTCACACTTGTCAAACATACTGTTTGACAAGTGTGACCAACTTTTTACTATAGATGCTGCTTATGCAGCATCTATAGTAAAAGATAGAAGGTTTAAAAATAATAAAAAAAATAAAAAAATGGTTATACTCACCCTCTGCAGACAGCCGATCTTAGCGGCGTCCGTTCCTATAGATGCCGGTGTGGTTCAGGCCCTTCGATGACGTCGCGGCTTGTGATTGGTCGCGTGAGTCACATGAGCGGTCACGCGACCAATCACAAGACAGCGACGTCATCACAGGTCCTGAACCACACCGGCATCTATAGGAACGGAAGAGAAAGCATGCACCGGAGAGGCTGGAACACTTCGGGGGTCATCAGAGGGTGAGTATATCACTATTTTTTATTTTAATTCTTTTTTTTTTTACCAATTATATGGTGCCCAGTCCGTGGAGGAGAGTCTCCTCTCCTCCACCCTGGGTACCAACCGCACATAATCTGCTTACTTCCCGCATGGTGGGCATAGCCCTGTGCGGGAAGTAAGCAGATCAATGCACTCCTAGGTGTGCGGAATCCCCGCAATTCCACATTTTTAATGAACATGTTGCTTTTTTTTCCGCGATGCGATTTTTTCGCGGAAAAAAATGCAACATTTGCACAAAAAATGCGGAATACCCTGTAAATAATAGGAGGCATATGTTAGCGTTTTTTTCGCGTTTTTATCACGTTTTTATAGCGAAAAAACGCGAAAAAAAACGCAAAAAAAATCCTGAACGTGTGCACATGGCCTTAGGGACAAAGATTTGTGAATCTCATAATTTTTAAGACAATTACACATCCTATAGTTCTCTGAAGTCCTTCCCTGTTATGAGTCACCAGAAGGGAGGTGTGTGGGTGTAAATTGTGCTAGTGAAAATCCAATGCCAGGAAGATACATAGTTATCTAGGATTAATTCACATGTGCGCGGGAGTTCCTCGTTTAATAAAACTGAGCCATTTCCATGACTGAGGTTTAGTACGGTTTATTTGCTCTTTCCCCGTACCCCGGCTGTGTATTCTTTGGCAGTCTTTTAGTTCAGTTACTGTGAAGTAAGATGAAAAACAATCCAATTTGGCAAAATCTTTCATGTTTTGTTGTCAATGGCACTCTGGCGGCATTCGTCTTGCAGTTGTTAGAAATGTGAAGATATCAAATATGTCATTTTTCCGGGATTATTTTTTGTTTTTTATTTCTACTTGGAAATACATTTTTAAAATGTTCATAATATTTATTAGTCCCAAAAGGACATAGGATGGAAAGTGCACTGCACTACATGAGTAATGCAGTGCATTATCAGTCAGTGAGAGACTGACCGCCTATTAGACCCCATCCCCAATTTGTTTAGACTGTGGATTTTAATTAAGGTTGCCATGGCAACAATTTGCCACAAGTGCAAGGGTACTGAATAATTGACAGATGTGGGATTGTTCGCCCTGTCAAATCTGTCACACTCAACAGTCGCTATAGACAGAAGCATCAGAATTAGTTGAGATGCTGGGATGGGAAGTGGGTACAGACTTGGTGCTAACAGCAAGAGCTCAGCCATACATTACAACAGGCTCCCCGTACTGGTGGCATGGGCACAACTCTTGTGCTTACCCCGTCCTGGGGACATAAATGTACATCCTCACCCGGTACCACCATATAAACACTTATATCTTATAGTATCCTAAGTTACATATTCTAGACACCCACTGATCAATAATAATGGATAGGTGATAACTTATTTTTACCAGAGAACACCTTTAATATTCATACTTTATAATAGTAAGAGTGATCTTTTTGTGGGAATCTGGCAGATCTTAATAGGGTTTCCATTGAGAGACTTTGCATAAGCCACTCTGTTTAGCAAATCACAGAGAGATCCTGACCTTCACCCTTTAACTTCCTATACAGGGATCCGAGCATACAAAAAAGGGTCCCCTAGGCTGCGTCCATGGAGTAGCTGCTGTCTGAAACAGTGGGATGGAAGAGGGAGAGAAAAGAAACCAGTTCAAAACTAGAGCTGATAGATACAGGACAAATGAGGTCGTATAGGTCAGTAAGGTAGCCAAAGACAGAATCAGGAGGGCAGACTCGGAAGCAGAATAGTCAGGAAGTCTGGAGGTAAAGATAGTCTGGAATCAGCAATGCAAATCAAGTAAGCTGAGTCACATTGCAGAGCAATTGCAGAAACCATCGGGGTTAATATAGAACTTATAACTGCCAATTCGCAGCAGTATGGGGGAATAAATAAGGTGTGGTGCTGCCGATTTATAATACACACGAGGTCAAAATTGTTGGTACCCCTCGTTTAATGACAGAAAAAGCCATAATGGTCCCAGAAATAACTTGAATCTGACACAAGTAATAATAAATAAAAAAATTATGAAAATGAACAAATGAAAGTCAGACATTGCTTTTCAACCATGCTTCCACAGAATTTAAAAAAAAAATGAAACTCATGAAATAGGCCTGGACAGAAATGATGGTACCTTTAACTTAATATTTTGTTGTACAACCTTTGGAGATAATCACTGCAATCAAACAATTCCTGTAACTGTCAATGAGACTTCTGCACCTCCGACAGGTATTTTGGCCCACTCCTCAAGAGCAAACTGCTCCAGTTGTCTCGTGTTTGAAGGTTGCCTTTTCCAGACGGCATGTTTCAGCTCTTTCCAAAGATGCTCAATAGGATTTAGGTCAGGGCTCATAGAAGGCCACTTCAGAATAGTCCAATGTTTTCCTCTTAGCCATTCTTGGGTGTTTTTAGCTGTGTGTTTTGGGTCATTATCCTGTTGCAAGATTCATGACCTGCGACTGACACCAGGCTTTCTGACACTGGGCAACACATTTCTCTGTAGAATCGCTTGATAGTCTTGAGATTTCATTGTACCCTACACAGATTCTAGACATCCTGTGCCCGATGCTGCAAAGCAGCCCCAGAACATAACAGAGCTTCCTCCATGTTTCACAGTAGGGACAGTGTTCTTTTCTTGATATGCTTCATTTTTCCATCTTTGAACATAGAACTGATGTGCCTTGGCAAAAATTTCCATTTTTGTCTATCTATCCATAGGACATTCTCCTAGAAGCTTTGTGGCTTGTCAACATTTAGTTTGTCTAATTCTAGTCTGGCCTTTTTTCTTATTTTTTGTTCAACAATGGTGTCCTACTTGGTCTTCTCCCATGAAGTCCACTTTGGCTCATACAATGATGAATAGTGAGATCTGACACTGATATTCCTTGAGCGTGAAGTTCACCTTTAATTTGTTTAGAAGTTTTTCTGGTGTCTTTTGTTATTATTTGTATTATCCGTCTCTTTGATTTGTCATCAATTTTCCTCCTGCAACCACGTCCAGGGAGGTTGGATACAGTCTCATGGATCTTAAATTTCTGAATAATATGTGCAACTGTAGTCACAGGAACATCAAGCTGCTTGGAGATGGTCTGATAACTTTTACCTTTAACATGTTTGCCTATAATTTTCTTTCTAATCTTCTGAGACAACTCTTTCCTTCGCTTCCACTGGTCCATGTTGAGTGTGATACACACTATGTCACCAAACAGCACAGTGGCACTGATTCCAAGATTGTAGACATCTGTGATGCTAGTTAGTGGACACACCTTGATTGTCCCTTTTGTCACATTATTTTCAAGGGTACCATCATTTCTGTCCAGGCCTATTTCCTATTTTTTTTCAATTCTGTGGAAGCATGGTTAAAAAACAATGTCTGACTTTCATTTGTTCATTTCCATAGATCTTTTATTTATTATTAATTTTGTCAGATTCAAGTTATTTCTGTGACCATTTTGGGTTTTTCTGTCATTAAACGAGGGGTACCAACAATTTTGACCAAGTGTGCAGCAGGTACTGGACAGCACAAACACATTCTGTTCGACACCACAGGTTCCAGAAACACCAGGATCACTGGTGCCTTTGCCACTCAGAGCGACTGCCCAAGATATCACTCCTCTCACTAGTGCTGCCTGCAGGAAAAATATACTTGTGCTTGTTGACAGAACTAAACATTGCTGGAGCAGAGGCTGAGAAGAAGCAGCCTCACTGGCCAGCCCTGCCAGCTGCTTTTGGGTCCCTATTAGTGATAAGCGAGTATACTCGTTAGTCAAGATTTCCCGAGCACACTCGGGTGACCTCCGAGTATTTATGACCTCGGAGATTTCGTTTTTCCTCACCTCAGCTGAATTATTTACAGCTATTAGCCAGCTTGATTACATGTGGGGATTCCCTAGCAACCAGGCAACCCCCACATATACTCAGCCTGGCTAATAGCTGTAAATCATTCAGCTGCCAGGATGAAAACTAAATCTCCGAGCAGTCATAAATACTCAGAGGTCACCCGAGCATGCTCAGGAAAACCCGAGCAACGAGTACACTCGCTCATCACTAGTCCCTATGTTTAGGCCCACTACTTATCACTAACCCCCCAAAAAATTACATAGGCTGATATAATCAAAATAGACATTTATATATACAGTATATGCAAATGACAATGTGAGTAACATAAGCGATTAACATTAACAGAAATAAACACTTGAAGTAGATCACTCCGTTTGTAATGACTCTATATAATATATGAGTTTTACTTTTTGTATTGAAGAATTGAAATAAATTATCTTTTTGATGCTATTCTAATTTTGTGAGAAGCACCTGTATATAGTGATAACTAGAACGTCTGTGGCATCAAGTGACTGAGGAGTGACATACTCGCAAATAGTACCTAGAAGTGGCCACCAGAGGGCAGCTGAATATCAGTGCTGGAGCAAAAAGGGCTAGACAGGGCAAATGGCATATTATTAAGATTCCTAGGCAGATTGTCATGCAAATTCATGCTCGGCCCATAGTCCTGAACAGTTTATCGGAATAAGATATCTGATCACATTTTATTTAGCTTCTTTTGATCTGTGTGCACATATAGAGGGCGATATTGAAATTCCCTTTAACTACTCCCTACCAGGCAGGATTTACTCGGTCCCTTAAATGGATGATCATACAGTCCTGGCCCATCTCTTTGTTTCCGTCTCATGGGCCCCTGGCATAACAGACTTTTACCCCCGTACAGAGCATTTTTTCAGCTCATAGGTGCTATGAAACTTCCATGTGCACCATTCATGTCTGTGCCAGGAGTGACCCAAGCAACCTGCAGGTTCTCTCTGCCTGAGTACAATCTTTCCACAGGAATGTTAACACAGTCTATACTTCTATCCAAAACTTACTGTGAGGACTCCTCTATCTGCCATCTTCATGATATCTTCTCCACCCCAAAGTGCCCCACTGGGAATATACAAGGTGTGACCAGAAATCTTGGCTTGTCCTCTTAGTCTTCTCTCAGTGCCTTCATCAGCTAGGGCTGTGGGGGATCCAACCTTGAAAGATGAGGGGACAACAATTTAATGGTTCAGTCCATATTTAGAAGAAAGATGAGGATCTGCTCACTTTTTGTTGATCAGCCATGGCTATCTGTATGGGTATGTTGTGCCTGCAGCTGGTTGGTGACTACTCTGCATTCTATAGAGACAGGTGTAAGACTCTGCTTAGTCTCCACTGACAGGAGGACCTACAAGAAGCAACAACTTCACCATTAGTGGGCATCCTGGGCGCATACTACATATTTATGGCTCAAGATCACCAGGCAACTCCACATTATTGGACATGAGAAAAGGATTAAATTTGGGTACATTTAGACTGCGCTTCCATTGGATGTTGGAGAAACATGTCAGAAGCAGGGTTTCCATCACTACCCTTACTAGTGTATGGGGCTCAGTGAGCAGAAGCAAAAAGGGGGGCCCCAGACTGAGTGAGACATGCCACATTGACACTATATACAGAACTCCTATGCATAATGTCACCATTGATCACTGTCTGTATTATGTTAAAGAAATGATTAATCTTCACTTTTAAATAACAGAAAAATAACAGAATTACAGAAAAACAAGTATTGTGCAAGATGTTATCATATTATCTGGGTCTCCTTGTGGACAATTTCCTGAACATTCCACATAGTAATGGTCAGAATTTCTCAGAATTGGTCAAGGACATGTAGTTTATTTGTAGACTAACGATATATGTCTGTTTTTGTCTTTATCCACCCCAAAATCCTGAATATTCAGCAAAAATCTCATAAAACACAGATATGTGCAAAGCACCCCCCACATTCTTCTCATGTGATCTATCTTGTATCACAGGAAATCTTGTATAATCTATATTCTTGCCAATTTATTATGTAACTCTATAGTTCCTTTTGATCTTTGGGCTTTAAAAGCCCAGCCCTAAAAATAAAGAACAGAGACTATTTGGACAAACAACGAGCGTGTGTCTCTCTGATTATTATTTCATCGCTTAGGTACCTAAGACAGACAACACCTGAGTAGGTTAGAATTCCCGTCTCTAACAACTTGGAGGCCCCAGCGAGATATTATTTCTCCTTCGACATTCATCTTAGACTGAACAATTGACTGCCTCCCTCCTGAACAGAAAACCAGATCCCGGGTGAGTAGATTTATTACTCACACAGTTTTCTCTCTGGGAAAGGAGGCTTTCTAAAGTCAGTCTTTGGGGATTTCTAACGGGAAAGCCCTCAGGTAAAAGAAAGTATCTGTTATTTGTTGTCTCTTGCTTTTCTGTTTTGTATGTTGTTTGTTTAAGTGCTGTTAACAATTGTTTTTGTTTCATTATGAAGTACGATGATTTTCCATAATTTGTTTTGTCTGTATCTATAATAAGGGTTCCTGTCTGTCTGTTTGTAACGATGTCAATGTTTGTTGATACTGTAAGTATTGTAGTTACATTGTCTTGATCCTGCTCTGCCATGCTCTGCTATACTTGTACTATGTTTGTTCTATTGTTTCTTTCCTTCTTTATCACTCTTATTCTGCTTTTGGTTAGCTAATTATATTAGTTGAGTTAATTGGTGCCTTGTCAGTTGTTAATTGATAAGTAGTACTGATAGAGCTGTGCTGAACTGTTCTGATTATACTGCGTTCCTGATATATTGCTGAATCTGTGTTGTGGGGTACGGAGCAGCGCTCATGATATGGTGTATGGAGACTAAATGATGTGTGCTCAATGTATAAATAGCCTTCTCATTAAAAGCAGCGAGTAAGAAAACTCTCTGGTTAGTTGCTACTTGAAAAAACTTACAGGAAGGTCCTAGGTGGGAGTTTGTAGTGAAATGGGAAAGGGCACATGAAGACAATCTATGTGAACATAAATGCTCATTTTTGTATGCAACCCCCACACTCAGATAGGAAATGAATTAGAAGATATAGTGAACCAAGTAAGAGATTCCACAGATAGATGTGATTTATGTTTTTGTCCATTGGCACTAGAAGGCAAGGAAGTACAGAAGTACTGTGTGTATAGATGTGATTGAAATATCAGACAAATGCTTCCCATGTGTGCACCACATGCTGTGTGAAAAGTGTCTATGTTCAGTTCACCAGTTTAGGCGCAGAGAGTACTCTTGTCACATAGCAACTCATCCTCATGGATTGATCTGAAGCTGGGTAGATATATTAGACTCTAGATGGTATATGCCAAGGTGGAAAGATAATGTCACACACGAATATTATCTTATTGAACCCGGAGTGGATTCAGGAATAGACCTTGCATATTCTGAGTCTAGTGAGGACTCAGATCCAGATGTGTGAGGAGTATATAGCGCTTGTGGTTGGAACTGTGTTGTTCATAGTGATCTACTTTTTCAGGACAGTGTGCATCAGCATCAGGACAGAACAGAGAGTTGTGGTTCAGCTTATTGCTTTGGAAGCAGGATTGCTGGCTATGATAGTAGACCAGTGGGATCCAGCTTGTACATAACAGGGCTGAAGATAGGGGTCGCTACCTTTGACAGCTGTTATGGGTGATAGATTAACCAGGTCAGGACAGATTATGGATCGGAGATATAAGATAAAGGACCTGGTGGGAAATAAAGCAGATAAGGATACCGCTAATACTAGAAAAGGCAGGATGCTGAGAGATGGAAGCATTTAAGTAAGAAGCATGCCGCATGGATTGATAAATATGACTATGGGATGCAAGTTTCAGTATGGATCAGAACCTCTGAACGACATGGTCCGTTTTAAAATACTGAGAATGAGGAACGTGATGAAGTTACAATGTGAGAATGTATGGGAGGCGATCTGCAGCATTCCCCCCGCAGGCACAAGCAGCCCCCCCTTACCGAGTCAGTCTGTGTCTTCGCAGCTCCCTCCGCCCCTGTAACAGGGGGATGAGATCAGCCCCCCTTCCAGCAGCAGCCCAGTAAAGAGTGAGGCTGCATGTGAAAAGGAAGGTTGATTCCAGCATTAGGAAGCCCTTATCTAAAGGCCCCATCTCACATAGCGAGATCGCTAGCGAGATCGCTGCTGAGTCACAAGTTTTGTGACGCAACAGCGACCTCCATAGCGATCTCGCTATGTGTGACACGTACCAGCGATCAGGCCCCTGCTGCGAGATCGCTGGTCGTGTCAGAATGGCCTGGACCTTTTTTTGGTCGTTGAGGCCCCGCTGACATCGCTGAATCGGTGTGTGTGACACCGATCCAGCGATGTCTTCACTGGTAACCAGGGTAAACATCGGGTTACTAAGCGCAGGGCCGCGCTTAGTAACCCGATGTTTACCCTGGTTACCAGCGTAAATGTAAAAAAAAACAAACAGTACATACTCGCCTTCTGATGTCCGTCAGGTCCCTTGCCGTCTGCTTCCTGCTCTCACTGACTCCCGGCCGTACAGTGAGAAGTGAGAGCACAGCAGTGACGTCACCGCTGCGCTCTGCTCTCACTGTACGGCGGCTCAGTCAGAGCAGGAAGCAGACGGCAAGGGACCTGGACACCGAAAGGCGAGTATGTAGTGTTTGTTTTTTTTGGTAACCAGGGTAAACATCGGGTTACTAAGCGCGGCCCTGCGCTTAGTAACCCGATGTTTACCCTGGTTACCCGGGTGCTGCAGGGGGACTTCGGCATCGTTGAAAACAGTTTCAACGATGCCGAAGTCGTTCCCCTGATCGTTGGTCGCTGGAGAGAGCGGTCTGTGTGACAGCTCCCCAGCGACCACACAGCGACTTACCAACGATCACGGCCAGGTCATATCGCTGGTCGTGATCGTTGGTAAATCGCTTAGTGAGACGGGGCCTTAAGGAAGTGAGGACAGTCACTTACAGACTACCCCTACACCTCCTCCGGGTGATCAAAAAAAAAGTTGGTCCTAAGCAGAGTAGACAGCGAATGGAGGTGTATAGGAGATGACCAGTCCAGTGAAGGGTTGGTGGGGGCTACAGAAAGTAGTCCCACACACTCACAACCCCCAGTGCATGCAGGCAATCAACAGGATAGGCAGAGGGATAAAAGAGCCATGGGATCCACTACCTGGACCAGTAATAAATATAACAAGCCACAAGATAAAGGAAAAACCCAATGTGACTTCTGTGCTATGACTGAGAGGGGTGACACTGCAATAGCCCTCCCTGTAATATCACAGATGACCAGCAGACCACAGGAGGTTGGAGAGGAAAACGCAAAGATAGATACCACTGATTAGTATAAACCATGGAGCCGATCTGAGCAACTTGCCATGGCAAATAGCTTCCCAGACCCATATAAAAATCCCCTTGGGTTTTATAAAGCCATGGAGGGTACTGGTACAGCTGACAACTATGATCCTGCGTGGAATGATTTGGAACTATTATGCCGCATCTCTGATGGGGTGCCGCTAGCTGAGAAAAGCAGTTCAGGTGAATGCCATAATACAGGAGATACCAACAGACACGAAAACTAGGGAGTCAGGACGGCAATTTCTAGCCAGGTTACTTGTGGTTGCCAAAAAGCAGACAGAGGACTTAGCTTCAGAATTACCAGAAGTATTTCAGGGTTCAGAGGAGCCTATTGACAGATTTTATGCTAGATGTACAGCAGTGTTCACAGATCATGATTATGACCTGAAAAATCGTAGGGAAGTTAGGTTCCTTAAAAATATGTTCCTGACAGGATTAAAAGAAGATTTAAGAACGTAAGTGGTGAGGGTACGGCCAGAATGTGTATACAATATTTCCCATGTTTAGGGGGATAGAAGACCAGATTAACAATAAGAGAGCAAAGAAGCAGCGAAACCAACTCATGTTATGGTGAATATACCTCCGGATGTATTTAATAATTCTGAGAAAACTGCGGTGCAGGTGGCAGGTATATATCACAGGGGAACAGGGGGAGAGAAGAAAAGGAAAGATGGGATAGTTCACCCAGAGAAGAGTAAACAAAAATAGTGGTCCCCCAGGATGGCTATAACTTTCACACAATTAAAACGCCTGATTGATACATGGGCGAGTCGTACTGATATAAGAAAATGGATATGCCACAACGATCCATGATAATCCATGATAGGGAAAACAGTCCAGGGTGTAGGTGATGGGGCAGTCCGTCCCTTGCATGAAACAGAACTCAAGAATGTGTGAATAGCACGTACCACAGACTTGTGTGCCCAATTGCTAGTCTCAGATCAATGTCCTAAGCTTGATAGGTGCTGATATCCTGAGTGCAATGAATGCAGTTATAAATTGTTTGGAAGAAAAGTATTACTGTTACAGGCCCATTGTCTGGAGCAACCCTCTCCACTATGATGTTGCTAATTTAGCTAGGTGACGAAAAACTGCAAATTGACAAAGATGAGGACATTCAGCAAATGATCGAGCAAATATCAGCTGCAGTATGGGTTAAGGATAAGAGAGATGTTGGTTTGTTAAGGATAACACAAGTATCCATCAAATTGAAGCCAGGTACTGTACCGGTGTGTATTAGACAATATCCCCCGAGCAGAGAGCAACCAGGTATGTCTAATCGAAACAGATTCTTTGCTAATCTTTTTGTACCGCGAAGGATGTAAGGTTTCAAGAGATAAACAGCGAAGTAAAAAAAAAAAAAAAAAAAGAGGAAAAAGTTGTTTTCTTCGGTCGCTGCATTTCACCTCAGCTGAAACACATAACACCAGAAAGGGTAAAAGGCCGTAAGCTAAGCAATTGTGCCCGCTTCCATAAGTACACTGAGAACATCCCTAGGGCTGATCGACTACTGTAGAGAATGGATTCCCTCTGCATCACAAATCATGCACCCTCTATTTGATGTGTTGTCAATGTGAAACAAGGGTCAGCCATACCAACTGACCACAGAAGCAAAAGAGGGGTTTAAGGACCGGAAGGAAGCCATTCCCTCAGCCCCAGCACTAGGAATCCCAAGTTATGACCTCCCTTTCCGTTTGTACTGTCATAAATCTGGGGGGACATGTTATGGGTGTACTGTTTTAACACAAATACTTGCCAATATGCAAGAGACACCAATCTCTAATGTAAATCTAGAGCTTTATGTAAATGAGTCACAGTTTTTACAAAGATAGATTTACATAGAGGTTGTGCAATAGTTGATCAACATGAGGTGGTAAAAAGTGAAGCTATACCTTCTAGGATGTCTGCTCGGGAAGCTGAATTGAAAGCACTCGCTGAGGCATGTATAATGGCAGAGCATTTACTGATAGTGCCACGCATTCAGCATTTTCCATGATTGTGGTCCCATATGGAAGAGCGGGAAGTTTATTGGTTCTTCTGGTAAACCTGTTAAAAATGTAGACTTGGTGGCTCAACTTCAAGTTGCTATAGTCAAGGTGCAAGCTCACACTAAAGAGTGCACTAGAGAAGCTGAAGGCATACCTCCCAACTTTGGAGGAAGGGAAAGAGGGATAAAGTTAGCGGCGCGCTCTGGCAAATTTTAGGCCACACCTCTGACCACACCCATTTCACAATTAGTCACGCCCCAACCACACCCATTTAGCACTTCTGATCACAATGTTTCGTAAACAATAATTATAAACAAAAAAATATATAGCCACACAGTGCTCTATACTGTATAATGGCCACACATGATGCTCCATACTGTATAATGGCCCCAAATGATGCTGCGTACAGTGTACTGGCCCCACGTGATGCTCCATACTGTATAATGGCCACACATGATGCTCCATACTGTATAATGGCCACACATGATGCTCCATACTGTAAAATGGCCACACATGATGCTCCATACTGTACAATGGCCCCAAATGATGCTGCGTACAGTGTACTGGCCCCACGTGATGCTCCATACAGTATAATGGGCCCACATGATGCTGCATACTGTATATTGGCCACACAGTGCTCCATACTGTATAATGGCCACACAGTGCTCCATACTGTATAATGGCCACACATGATGCTCTATACTGTATAATGGCCACACATGACGCTCCGTACTGTATAATGGCCACATGATGCTCCATACTGTATAATGGCTACACATGATGCTCTATACTGTATAATAGCCCCACATGATGCTGCGTACTGTATAATGGCCACATGATGCTGCATACTGTATAATGGCAACACATGATGCTCCGTACTGCATAATGGCCACACATGATGCTCCATACTGTATACTGGCCACACATGTTGCTTCATACTGTATATTGGCCACACAGCGCTCCATACTGTATAATGGCCACACATGATGCTCCATACTGTATAATGGCCACATGATGCTCCATACTTTATAATGGCCACACATGATGCTCCATACTGTATAATGGCCACATTATGCTCCATGCTGTATAATAACCCCACATGATGCTTCGTACTGTATAATGGCCCCACACGATGCTGGGTACAGTATAATGGCCACACATAATGCTGGGTACAGTATAATGGCCCCACATGATGCTCCATACAGTATAATGGCCCCACACAATGCTGGGTACAGTATAATGACCACACATGGTTACCCCACCCCCATCATTGCCTTCTCCATCACTACACACACACCTTTCACCCTGCACCCTCGCAGCAGCCGGCAGCTTCCATTTCCACAGTGCTGAATGGTGTCATCCAGCTGCGCCGCTGACTGCTCACGTCGCTGCAGCTGTGATACGCCACTGATAAAGACCTCTCCGAGTCTCCTGTGCCAGTCAGTGTCAGAGCGAGGAGCAATATCTGCTCCGATCCGACACAACCAGCTTCCGCTCCATACACCTCGTGCACACACGACTCCGCTCCATACAACTTGCACATGCGGCTCCGCTCCGTACACCTTGTACATACACGGCTCCACTCCGTACACCTCATACACACATGGCTCCTCCCCATACACCTCATACACACACGGCTCCGCTCCGTACACCTCGTACACACACGGCTCCACTCCGTACACCTCATACACACACGGCTCCGCTCCGTACACCTTGTACACACACGGCTCCGCTCCGCACACCTCATACACACGGCTCCTCTCCATACATCTCGTACACACACGGCTCCTCTCCGTACACCTCGTACACACACGGCTCTGCTCCATACACCTTGTACACACACGACTGTGCTCCATGCACCTTGCACATGCGGCTCCACTCCGTACACCTCGTACACACACGGCTCCATTCCATACACATTGCACACGCTGCTCCACTCCATATACCTTGCACACACACGGCTCCGCTCCGTACACTTCATACACATACGGCTCCTCTCCATACATCTCATGCACACACGGCACCACTCCGTGCACCTCGTACACACACGGCTTCGCTCCATACACATTGCACACGCTGCTCCGCTCCGTATACCTTGTACACACATGGCTCTGCTCCGCACACCTCGTACACACGTGGCTCTGCTCTGTACACCTCGTACACACACGGCTCCTCTCCGTACACCTCGTACACATGCGGCTCCGCTCCATACACCTTTCACACTCTGCTCCGATCCGCACACCTCTTACACACATGGCTCCGCTCCATACACCTTTCACACGCTGCTCCGCTCCGTACACCTCGAACACACGTGGCTGTGCTCCGTACACCTCATACACAGGGCTCCGTACACCTCTTACACACATGGCTCCGCTCCATACACCTTTCACACGCTGCTCCGCTCCGTACACCTCGAACACACGTGGCTGTGCTCCGTACACCTCATACACAGGGCTCCGTACACCTCTTACATACACGACTCCACTCCATACACCTTTCACACGCTGCTCCGATCCATACACCTCGTACACACATGGCTATGCTTCATCCACACTGTAAACACCTCCTGATCTCACACATACGCTTACCCTCGTCCAGGGTCATGACAACCAGCAGAGTCCTGTACACGGAGGTCCTCCCATCATGTGACCCCCTGACTCCTCCCATCCTGTGACTTCATCACAGGTCATGTGCACACAGAGCAGCCAATATGTGGTGTGCTGCTCTGCGGGTGCAGGGACTCAGGGAGCTGACCGGGTGATATTACACACCTCCAAACGAGTGCCAGACAACTAATGTCCCGCCCGGGATCGCGGGGCTGACTGTCAAAATCGGGACAGTCCCGCTGGATCCGGGATGGTTGGGAGGTATGGCTGAAGGTAATAACCGAGCTGACATTGCAGCAAAAGCTGCTGGTTTGCTTCCTCTCCCCACAGAGATATACACGGTGCAGGTGTCTGGGGGGATGGACCTACAACTACTCCAGAGCCCGCAAGATCAGGCCTCTGCGCCAAAAAAGAGGGATGGCAAAGGCACTAATGTGCGAAGGAAGAAGATGGACTGAGGAGAGCGGACAGTAAGTACTGCCTTCCTAGGGCTCTGTTCCCCATGATGTGCGCTCTCTCTCATGGACTATCCCATCAGTCCAAAGACGCAATGGTAAGTTAGGTAAAAGCAAATTGGGTGACCCCAGAATTCCACTGTGCTGCTGCTATATTCGTATAGGGATGCGTAGTCTGTGTATGCCTAAATGTGGGAAAAGTGCACCGCCTGATCATTGTACCTGCTCCAGCTACCTCAAGTTAATTTCATACAGCTTCTAGAGGTAGGCATCTATGAATATGTGTTGGTATGTATCGACTAGGTGACATTTTTGATAGTATAACTGATTATTTATTTGATGCTCTAAATGTTGAAGCAGCCTACATGAAACAGCTTATAGTTATTATTAATCATCATTCTATCTACTATATAATTGTCTAAGGGTCACTTCTGCCTTTCTGTCTGTCCTTCTGTCTGTCTGCCTGTCACAGATATTCATTGGTCGCGGCCTCTGTCTGTCATGGAAATCCAAGTCGCTGATTGGTCGCGGCAAAACGGCCACGACCAATCAGCGACGGGCACAGTCCAGCGGCAAAATGGCCACTCCTTACTCCCCGCAATCAGTGCCCGCTCCATACTCCCCCCCCAGTCAGCGCTAACACAGGGTTAATGGCAGCGGTAACGGACCGCATTATGCCGCGGTGTAACGCACTTCGTTACCGCTGCTATTAACCCTGTGTGACCAACTTTTTACTATTGATGCTGCCTATGCGGCATCATTAGTAAAAAGATCTAATGTTAAAAATAATTTAAAAAAAACCTAAAAAATAGTTATATACTCACCGTCCGTTGGATCCAGAACAGGCCTTTCCCACTCCTTGCGACGCTCCGGTGACCGCTCCATGCATTGCGGTCTCGCGAGATGATGACGTAGCGGTTTCGCGATTCCGCTACATCATCATCTCGCGAGACCGCAATGCACTCTTGGGACCGGAGCGCGCGAAGAGCATCAGTAAACGCTTCGCCTGGATCCGGGGCCAACGGAAGGTGAGTATATAACTATTTTTTATTTTAATTCTTTTTTTAACAGGGATATGATGCCCACATTGCTATATACTGCGTGGGCTGTGCAATATACTATGTGGGCTGTGCAATGTACTATGTGGGCTGTGCAATGTACTATGTGGGCTGTGCAATATACTGCGTGGGCTGTGCAATATACTGTGTGGGCTGTGCAATATACTACTTGGGCTGTACAATATACTACGTGGGCTGTGCAATGTACTACGTGGGCTGTGCAATATACTACGTGGCTGTGCAATATACTACGTGCCTGTGCTATTTACTATGTGGGCTGTTATATACTACGTGGCTGTACTATATACTACGTGGCCGGCCGCGAACAATTAGTGACAGGCGCAGTCTGTGTATCCTGTGTATCCTGTGTATTCAATGTATTATTCTAAAATCTTCATAAATAAACTACATACATATTCTAGAATACCCGATGCGTTAGAATCGGGCTACCATCTAGTAGTCCATAATTATCTCACAGCTTCTCAAGGAGGATTCTGTCAGGTGGTAGGACCTGCCTGTTGTCGCTATATAGATCCTTCCGGACTAATGAGAGTTACTCATGATATAGAATAACTTGAAATGATAAAGGGAAGGGGTGCGAAAAGCTAATTCACTGGATGATTTACCCCTCCCTGAATGGCTCTTATGGTTAAACCCCTTGAACCTGTTCAAAGAAATAGATGGATGGATATCAGGTGTAATTCATTTCCTAATTCAAGCAGCTTTAGTGATACTAATCATTGCAGTGATGATAAAGTTATTTGTTATGCAATAAAGAAAATTCTCAGTTCTAATTGTAAATGTTTTACAGGTAAACTAATTAAAGCTAAAATGGATACTGACTCTGAGATAAGGCAAACTCAAGTGATCACTACCTTGATAATAAAGCAAACCCAAGTGATGACTACCTCAATAACTGCACTCCAACCTGAATGCATATTCTGCAACAAGCAAACTTCAGTAGACTTGGCGGATTGTATTTCAGAAGACCAAAAGTCTTATAAAAGACAAAGAGCCCGCAGAGAACTTACAAAGACTCATTGACAATATGGACTCTATGAATTATATTAACAAACAAAAACTATATTCCATTTTCTAACACATATTTTAATATATTAATATAAATGTCTATATTTCTATGTCATAAAAATGTATCTATATCATCCCCTTATAATAATACCTTGATAGAAATAGGGTTAGAAGGAACAAAATGTCTGACCCACAAGTATAATTTGAATGGATACACAGCATGCCGGTATGCCATGATATACACTGGAAACCATAGTTACAGAAAAATGGAGAAGTGCCAGTGGACTGATTAACCCGATTATTAAATGCGAACTCAGCCACGGGCAATGAAGAACACCAATCATCCTGCTGAGACATGGCAAGACACCGCAAAATCTGTTCAAGTGACTGATTGGTCCTCTCCGTCTGACCATTGGTCTCAGCATGGTAGGCCGAGGAGAAAGTCAAGCTAATAACCGATCTCTTACAAAACGCCCTCCAAAATTTGGACACAAATTGCACCCCTCTGTCAGACAACAAATTTAGAGGCATGCCATGCAACCGCAAAACGTGCTCAATAAACAACTTAGATTATATTTCAGTGTTAGGTAGTCCTGCCTAAGGTATAAAATGCACCTGTTTCCGAAATCTGTCAACCACTACCCAGACCATAGTCTTGCCATTGGAAGGAGGGAAATCGTTGATAAAATCCATGGACAAATGAGACATAAAACATTTTTTCAATGTAGAAAAGGCTACAACTGCCGGGGGTAACTAGTTTTAAAGATCAGCCCCATTATGAGTGTGATCAGTGAGAGGCTTGACCACCTGAGAAAACCCCTTAATAAATTTGCAATAGTAATTGGCAAAACCCAAAAAACTCTGAAGACCCTTGAGGTCTCTGGGTTGCACCCAATCAACAATGGCCTGTACCTTTTCAGGGTCCATACGAAACCCCTTGGTTGAAAGGATGAACCCCAGAAAGGACAGCTCTTGGACACAAAATTAACACTTCTCAGGTTTAACGAATAGGGAGTTCTCCCGCAACCTCTGAAGAACTGCACATAAATGACCCATGTGAGATTCTTTTTCAGATGAAAATACAAGAATGTCATCTAGATATACCACCATAAAGCACCCAATGAAGCCAGAAAATATATAATTAATGAAATTTTGAAAAACCGTTGGTGCGTTCGTGAGACTAAAGGGCATGACCAAATTTTCTAACAAACCCACAGAGGTGAGAAATACCGTTTTCCACTCATCCACCTCCCGAATGCAGATAAGATTATACGCTCCTCTAAAGTCCAACTTGGAAAACCACTAAGCCCCAAATAATTGGTTGTAAAGATCAGAAATAAGCTGGAGGGGATAGGTATTTCTCACCGTAATTGTATTTAGCTCCCGAAAATCGAGGCAAGGATGTAAACCACCATGATTTTTTTTACAAAAAATAATCCAGCAGCCACCAGAGAGACAGAGGGATGGATGTGACCTTTACATAAACTTTCTGAGATATAATCTTTAATAGCGGTACATTCCCGGCTGGAAAGATTGTACAGATGGGCCTTGGGCAATTTAGCACCCAGAATGAGATCAATAGCAAAATCATAGGGGTGATGTGGTGGCTAGACCTCAGCTTCTTTATAGGAAAACACGTTCTTAAAATCTATCAGGTACTCCAGAATACCCTCTAGATTAATGGACGACACCAGAACAGCAGAAAGACAACCATTTGAACAATTAGGACCCCATTTCACAATATCCTGAACTTCCCAGTCAATAACTGGATTATGTAACTGTAACCAGGGAAACTCCAACACCAGTCTCGCTGGAAGATTATCCAGAACATAACATGAAATGCATTCCTGATGCAAGGAACCCACCTTGGGGAGAAACTCCTCCGAGACAAGCTTAATAATATTCTTAACCAGCGGTGTTTTATAAATGGCAATGATCTGAATTGGAGTTTCAAGCCTAACTGTCCCTATCTTACTCTTGGACACTGAGCTTGAGTCAATGAAGTTCATGGATGACCCACAGTCCACGAAAGCTGAAGTGGGTGTGTAACCATCCCCACAACAAAGTTCCACCTCCAACAAAATCTTTTGAAATGAGGAAAAGGTACCTGAGAGTCTGGGTGAGCTCCTCAGCAATCACCAAGACTTAGGTGTTTCACAAGAACTTGTTAGTCAGTGGGCAAGAGGGGCAGTCCTTTTTCCAATGTCCAGGACTTCCACGATAAAAACAATCTCCCTTCACGTCGTCGCTTCCTCTCCTTCTTCTTAAGGTTGGTGGTCCCTACCTTGGCACCATATCAGAATTAGCAGATGTAAAGGAACCTCTCACTGCATTACACCTCTCTCCCACAACCTCCGATCCATACAAATGGCCTGAGTCATGGCCTCCTCCAAGAAGCTAGGGGGGCGGATGGAGAGCCAGAGCATCCTTAAGATGATCTGACAGTCCTCTCCCGAACTGACATCTTAGTGCAGAGTCATTCCAGGACACTTTGGTGGACCACCATATAAATTCTGAACAATACCATTCAACAGTGAGTTTACGCTGGCAGAGATCCATGATCGTGTCCTCTGCCACTCTGGCCCTGTCTGGTTGGTCAAAAATCAGTCCTAAAGCCTCAAAGAACCTATCCACAGACACATGTTCAGGGGCAGTAGCAGGTAAATAAAAAGCCCAAGTTTGAGGACCCTCCTGGATTAAAGAAATGATTATCCCCACCCATTGACTCTCGTCACCTAACTGTCCCTCAATGTACGGAGCTTCTTTTTTTCTCTGGAGAAAGTATCTGGGAGACTGACCGTTGGTTCAGGAGAATGTAACAAGACATCCATGGGGTCTGAGTGCTTACAGGCTGATTGTGTAGTAGAACCCTGAAAAGACTTAACCGTCTCAGTAAGTTCCCTCTGCAGTTGATTATGGGAAGTGGCCAGGGCTCTATGCTCCACAGACAATTCCTGCATCATTTGAGTCAGATTAGACTTCTGATCTGCCAGGGTACGAAGCAAATCCATGAAGAGAGGAACAAAGGAAAAAATCTGTCTAAGGTTCAGTTATAATGTCATGCTGCAGCTCTGCAGGTAAACGCAAACTCCAATAGATGGCAGCAGAGTGGAGAGAGGGCTGAAATCCTGCTCAGAGCAGACCAGCAGAACTGCAGCAAGGCTAACACTAGATGGCAGCAGAATAGTCAACCAAGCCGGATCGATACCAGAGAGTAGCGTAGTACAAAGGGGAATACCGAACACAGAGTCAGAGGAGCGCCAAAAGGTCAGTACCGGTCCAAAGCAGAAGTACCAGAAGGAAGATACAGAATCAGGTTGGAGTCAAAGCAGAGTTGAGTACCGCTGAATCCAAACACAAAGGGAAAAACAGAGTCGGGCGGGAAGAGAGGAATAAACAGACACGGGAAAAGACAGCTAAACACAGCAGGACAAATCAGGGTATCACCAGAGTCAGCTACACATACCGTAGGCAGGAAATATAAATAACACTGCCTGCAGGATGCAGAGCAGAGAAACAGCAGACCTGACACCGGAACGAGGCAGAGAAAGTTAACCTCTGACATGACCAGACTGGGGAAAGGAGAGACAAGACCCAAAACCCGGTCTGGATCATGACAGCTCCTGTTGATCACTGTATTACCTGTACACTTACATAATATACAGAACTCTTGTGAATACTGTCACTGGTGATTACTGAATTACCTGTACCCAGACACTATATACAGAACTCCTGTGTATAATGTCACTGGAGATCACTGTATTACCTGTACGCTATACACTATACAGTATACAGAGCTCTGGAGTATAATGTCAGTGGTAATCACTGTATTATCTGTACGCCGACAGTATACACTGTATACTATGTGCAGAGCTCCTGTGTGTAATGTCACTTATAGTAGTATTAGTCTTGTGGGGTTTTTTTATTGTTGATCAGTATTGTAGTATTTGGTAACTATGTGATTGTAACATATAGTCTGGTCACAGCATAGTGGTATTTGTTCCTTGTATGTGCTATTTTTCAGTCACTATGTGGCGGTAGTATGTGTTCAAGTCACAGTGTGGCGGCATTTGTTCCTTGTATGTGATAGTATTCAGTCACTATGTGGTTGTAATATGTGGTCAGGCTATGGTGTGGCAATATTTGTCCCCGGTATATGGTATTCTTCAGCCACTATGTTGTGGTAATATGTGGTCTGGTCATGGGGTGGCAGTATTTGTTCCTTGTTTTGAACACCATAATCCATTGAAGCAATAAAGATTAGCTGTTAGATATGAAGAGATTCTAATTAAGTTTAAAATTAAGGGAATGTTATTAATTATTCATGAAAAATAAGTACATTTAAAAAAGACAGGGTAAAAAGTTGTCTCTTGTTTGTGGTATGATTTGGTCACTATGTGGTGGTGACATGCTGTCTGGTCACAGCATGGCAATATTTGTTCCTTGTACAGTATGTGGTAATATTCGGTCACTATTTGGTGGAAATATGTGGTATGGTCATGGTGTGGTGATATTTGTCCCTCTATGTGTTATTCTGTCACTAAATGGTGGTACTATGTGGTCCGGCTATGGTGTGGTGACATTTGCCCTCTGTATGTGGAATTATTAGGTCACTACGTGGTATCAATATGTGGTCTGGTCACAGTGTGGCAACTTTTTTCCCTCTCCATATTATAATTTGTCCTCTATGTGGTGGCAATATGTGGTCTGGTCATGGTGTGGCTGTATTTGTTTCTTGTATGTGGTATTTTTCGGTCACTATGTAGCGATAATATGTGGTCTGGTTATGGGGTGACAGTATTTGTCCCCTGTATGTGTTATTTTTCAGTCACTATATGGTAGTGGTATGTGATCTGGTCATGGTATGTCAATATTTGTACCTTTCCTTTTGCTATTATTTGGTCTTTATGTTGTGGTAAAATGTGATCTGGTCACAGTGTGATAGTATTTGTTCCTTATATAAGGTTTTATTAGAACACTATGTGGTGTAATATGTTGTCTGGTCATGTTGTGGCGGTATTTGTCCTTACTGTATGGTATTATTCTGTCACAATGTGGTGATAATTAAAAATTAGTGAATTTGTATGGAAAACGTTCACTAATCTCAAATTCAGCATGAACATAGCACATTCGGATTCTTGTTCGATTTCACGAACATTTTTACTCAGTCGATAAAATTCGGTCACAGTTCAGTAAATCATTACGTTTCCATTAATGCTTCCATTATTACTTTGGCTAGAATAGTGTTGCTGTATGATGAACAGGGGGACGTGTTTGATGAGGAGAGATGATGTGTCTAGGTAGACGAGTGGCGGAGTGTATTTTTTTCTTTTTCTTTCTTTAATTACTTAATGTGTGTACATTCTGGCAACCAATCAGGACGGAGAAACCATCCACATCATCATGACAAAAAGTCTTCTGTGATTGGTTGCCGAAGTCACATGTCCCTAACATATAAAAAGTGGACATCTTGTTTTGCTGGCGCCATTTTCTCAGTGTCACAGAGCAGAGAAACCGCTCCTGATAGTGCTGCAAGTGAACTTTTTTCAGTTTGCTAGATAGGATCCTGTTGTTTTGTGTGAAATCGATCTTCCAGCATCTAATTAGATTGTGCAAAAACTGTGGTGCAATCTCAGGAGGCCCCATTTGCTAATCCAAATGATTTGTGATAAAACTATGTTTCAGTGAGTAATCAGAATGCCCGATTTCCACTTAATAATCATTAGGCCTAATATTGGGGAGTAGCCAGAAGACCCAATTTGCTGATTCAAAATGTTTGTGATAAAACTGTGTTTCAGTGACAAATCAGAAGGGTTTATTTCCACTTAATAATTGTTAGGCCTAATATTTGGGTGCAGCCAGGAGGCCCAATTTGCTAATTCAAATAGTTTGACATAAAACTGTGCTGCAGTGAGAAATCAGAAGGCCACATTTCCTCTTAAAAATCGTAGGAAAATAAATAGTAATTTTTAATTTAGTGACAGGTGACTAACAACTGTGGGTCTAAGGTTGTGGAATAGCAGGTTACAAGAGGGAAAGGGTATATACAACATGAATGGGAAAAAGCAAATTTGCGGTGGAAGGGGGAAAAGGCTTGGGGCTCGACATTTACGTGGGTTAGGTGTTAATGTTAATGAAAGCTAATCTGCACAAACACTGTCTCACCCTAGTTAAAGATCGCTGACAACATCTATTACTGGACAGGCTTCTCCACTTAATTTCTTTGGCATTCGCACTGCAGTACGTCTTTGTAGATGAGGGTCAGAAAGAACATGTGTTCCAGTGGATGGCAAGCACTGCATCCTGCACTGCAGTGACCTCTTTTTCTCATCCTCCACTTTAACATAACTCACAGTACAATCCTTAGAGGTGGCACCCCAATCACCATTGTTTCTCAACCGCATCAAAAATTTCCAAATGCCCAACTGACTGTGGGAAACCACAGATGAGCCATCCTGTAGAGCTGTTCACGCATTCTATTTCATGTGCATCAGAGGTCTCTTCCAAAGATTAACATAATCCAGAGGAGGAAAGCATCTGCACCAATGCCCCAAATTTTTTCATGTTGGATCCCAGGGTCGGCAAAGTAGGGTCTGAGCAGAATTCAAACCCTTGTCACCAGATGTTAACCACTGGGGGTGGAGATAATCCTGATGAAACTCAGATACCAGAGGTGCACACAGACTCTACTATGGTGTCAGGGCAGGAAAAGGAGGAGAGTGACTCTCAGGGAGAGGAGTGTAAGAACAGAAGAACAGAGAGGATGATGATGAGGTTTTAGATCCCAGGGTGCATTTCACCACTGACATCTGGACGAGCAAACATGGGCATGGGCGTTATACCTCACTGGCCGGGCATTCGGTGACTTGGGTGGCTGTGGAGGCAGGCAATTCAAGTCTTTGAATCCCCAAGGCTTGGGGGACAAAGTTCTGTATCTAACAGTTCATCCACCTCCTCAACCTCACTCTTATTTAGACATGCATTCCAACGGTGCAGATAGAATCCCCCCACCTCTGTACTGTTCAGTCAAGGCTCACCGCAATCAGGCAGAGTTCAAATTAATATGCAGAGGAGATCGCAGTCACATGGCTGAATAGTTGTGAACAGCTTTCCAGGCTGAGCTTGAGCAATGGCTGTCTCCACTGAACCTGGAAGGCTGTGTACGATAATGGTGCAAACCTGGTGGCAGCCCTACACTGGGGCAACCTCACACACGTGCCTTGCATGGCTCACATCCTTAACCTTGTGGTACAGCAATTTCTCCAACACTATTCTGAACTGGATGTGCTACTGTGTGCACACTTCTGATGAATGCACCCCGCAGGTGTGCAATCATTACAGAGGTCTTTCGGCCTACCGGTTAACCGTTTGATTTGCGATGTTCCAACACGGTGAAATTCCACTCTGCACATAATGCAGCAACTGTGGCAACAGCGATGAGCCCTGGTGCAGTATGTCCTTTTGCATAACTTAGACCAACGCAGTACGGACATGGTGCAAATCACTCTTGCTGAGTGGGCACAAAAGAAGGGCTTCTGCACCTTTCTGTACCATTTTGAAAAGGTTAGTGCTGACGATGCTGTCATCACTATCACTATTCCGGTCATCTACAGGCTGTGCTGGAGCACACGTTGAAAAGTCTGCGTGATAAGGTGGTGGTCCCAGAGGAAGGAGTGGAAGCATGCCACCCCGGCCGAGCCGATGCAGTCATAGTAGGGGTGCACAGCGGTCTGAGTTCTGGTATGGCCCGACCGAGGGCGAGCGCCAGTCTTTGTTAATTGTAGGGGTTAATAATAAAATAATAAAAAGGTTTATGACGCCAGTTGGGATGTTCAGCCTGTTATGGCTGGGCACTGATGAGGGTCCCTGGGAGTTAGGTGGTGATGGACAGTGCCAGGTGATTAACCCCTTCCTAACTAGGGCTGGCTCCCAGGGGAGTTGGAACAGGAATGGTTCAGCAGAGAATAATCAGCCTTAAACAGGGTAAGGATCAGTTGGTACCTTTTATTGAAGTTCTGCAAATAGTTCCAGAAGCTTCCATACAATTCACATACAGAGTTTTGGTCAGGCCTGCATGGTGAGAGTTCGGTTTCTCTGACGTGAGGTTGTGTAGCCTCCCTGCTGCTAATTATACATCTGGTAAACGATTCCTTGGATACCCAGGGGTCAAGGTAAACAGTTACTGGATCCGTTATCCCTTCCAGAAAGCAGGTAGCTTGAATCCTATGGAAAACACGCTCTCTTGCAGCAGTGTCCCTGATTCAATGCGCAGCTGAACTCCTGGGCAATAACACACTACTGCTCGTTATATGAAATCTGAGCAGTCTTTCAGTTTAGCATGAACCCTGAAAATCTTTGAGCCCTAGGGACTGATACCCTGCCTCTTGCAGCTTGTCCTGGCACAGGGTGCATGCTCCTCTCCTCTGCCTGCGAACCTCCTTTTTGCTACATCTTCCTACATCTTCACTGCTCCGCACATGGCAACCTATCAGAAAGACCTCTTCTCCTCTCAGTGATGGTGCACATTTCCTGGTTCAAGCAAAAATACACAAGTTGACTCTAAGTTGGTTCGCCATCTGATGGGTTGCCCTGTAATGGAAGGTGTGTCAGAGGCCTATTATACTGTTTCGAATCTGTGGAAATTTATGCCACTTTAGTGGTGTGTACCAATAATATTTTGAAATGTGGAACTCCAAGTTTGGTCTCCATCTAGTGTGTTGCCTTTGTAAGTAGGGCTCTCAGACAGGCAGGCCTGCACCTACTTTCAGTCAACTACCTGTGTTACTTTACTTACATTTTTCTACCAATAGTACTATATGAAACTGATGTTAGTGTCATCTGAATGTGGCAGGAAAAAAAAATTGAAGGTGTTGCATGAAGTATCGGGGCTCCCAGCTAAGAAGGCTCACACTGCTCACTTAACCACCAGGTCCTCATTGAAACTTCAATTCAAAGCTGTAAATGATGGCCCAGAGCCTGAAACCTCATTCATGGCACATAGCTGCCTTCTGCTGATCCATTTGAAAATTTGTACTATGGGTCATTTGATGCCACTTTTCATGGTGTCTTGCCCTAATTTTAGCTGTTTGGGAAGCTTTTTGTTACCCCTCAAGGTATAGGTTTGGTTTGGCATCCCATTGAATTTAATGGGTTTCTGGTACGGTTGTCTAACTGTTCGGCGAACGTCTAAACGTTCATCAAATTGAACCAAACCAAACCTTGAAAGGTTCAGTTTGATTCACCAAATGTTTTGATGTTCGCTGAATTGAATGAATGTACCTGAACCCCATTAGATTCAATGGGATGCCAAACCAAACCTATACACAACAACTTAATGGGTGACAAAAAGCTTCACAACAGTTAAAATTAGGGACAGACATAATGAAAAGTGGCATCAATTGACACAGTAGAAATTTGCAAATGGCACAGCAGCAGTTAGCCATGGGTCATGCATTGGTATTGAAGCTTCAATGAGGACTTGGTGGTTAAGGGAGCAGTGTAAGCCTTCATGGCTGGAAGACCTGATACCTCATGCAACACCTCCTTTTTTTATTCCAGCCACACACAGATGGCAAACATTTGGTTCATACAGTACTATTGGTTGAAAACTGTAAGGAAAGTAACACAGGTAGTTGACTGAAAATGTGTCAAATGACTCACATTGCTTATGCCACTTACACTGCTGCTGCTGCTGCTAATGTTTTTGTGATGACGCCTTGACGTTCCTGGGGCTCTCATTCACGATTGTAGGAGGTAAACAAGTGGAGTTTTTGCAGCTGGAGACCTATATGAGAAGACTTACATGATGGGAAAGGAGGAAGAAGCAGCAGATGTGGTCTGTATTCTGCCTGGACCCTACTTCATCTGGCCCCAAGTCCAACATGAAAAAATGTTGTTCATCGGTGCAGATGCTTTCCTCCTCTGGATTCTGTGAATCTTCAGAGCAGACCTCTCAAGCCCATTGAATAGAATGTGTGAACAGCTCTGCAGGATGGCCCATCTGTGGTACCCCACAGTCAGTTGGGCATTTGGAAATTTGTGAGGCGGGGGAAACAAGGGTGATTGAGGTGCCACCTCTGAGGATTGTACTGTGTGTGATGTTAAGGTGGAGGAAAAGGAGAGGTCACTTGATGCAGCACTTGCCATCCAATGGAGCACATTGCCTGTCTGGCCCTCATCTAAAAGGCTGCTGTGCAGCTGCCAAAGAAAGGTAGAGGAGTAGCCCATCCAGTAACAGATGTTGTCAGTGGTCTTTGGATAGGACAAGACGGTGTTTGTTCAGTTGAGCTTTCAATAACATTAGCACATATTCCACGTACACGTTGAACATCAAGCCTATTCCCCCTTCCACCTCAACTTTGCTTTTTCCCACTCATGTTGTAATTAGCCTTCCCCTCTTGAACCTGCTGTTTCACAAACTTAGGCCCACAGCTGTCAGTCACCTGCCACTAAATGAACAATCACTATTTATTTTCTTAGATAGTGTGCCTGAAAAACACTGTTATACCTACTAATTTTTAAGTGGAAAACTGGCCTTCTGATTTCTCACTGAAACACAGTTTTTTCACAAACTATTTGGATTAGCTAATTGGGCCTCGTGGCTGCACCCCAATATTAGGCCTAATGATTTTTAAGTGGAAATGTCATCTTCTGATTTGTCTCTGAAACACGATTTTAGCACAAACGATTTGGATTAGCAAATGGGGCCTCTGGAGACTACCACACGGTTTTTGCACAATCTAGTTAGATGCTGGAAGACTAATTTCGCTCAGGACATGATCCTATCTAGCTAACTGACAAGTTCACTTGCGGCACTATCAGGAGCAGCTTCTCTGCACTGTGACACTAAGAAAATGGCACCAGCAAAACAAGATGTCCGCTTTTTATATGGCCAGTGACATGTGACTTCAGAAGCCAATCACAGAAGGGTGATGGGACTGTGGAAGGTTCGAGTGGTGGAGGCAGAGCTGGGGTGGTGCCTCGACAGAGTGTCAAGGGAGCCCAAAAATGTTGCCAGTATGGGGTCCTGACATTGCTTTTGGCAGCCCTGGTACTAAGTGACCAATGTAAACTTTCAATGAATGCCATGTTATAATGTTAGGCATATAGACACCATTGGCATTCATTGTCTAAGGGCTCCATCTTATATAATAGAAGTATAGATTTTTTTATTGGATTTGTACAGTAGAATAGTTGTCTGCTATAAAGCATCCTAGCAGAAGCTAAATGTCCCTTCTTATTGCCCCCACTGAATAAGTGGCCATAGATTTGAATCCCAGCATCTACGCAGGACTCCTAAAGAAGCATAAGAGGGATTTACCAGAAGATTTGCTGCAGATAAGAAGCGTTCTCCAAATCTTCTGGTTATAGATGGATGCGCCACCTCCACGATCAGATCAGCCGCTCTGCACAGACATACAATGGAGAAATTATGAAGGTATTTCCAACAATTTTTTTGTCTTCCAAAAGTGACAATTTGTCACAATACACTGTATATTTTCACCGAAAACATAAAAATCTTGTCTTAGGCTGGAGTCACACTTGGCGTAAGACAATACGCCACGTATTATACGTCCGTACTACGGCCGTAATACGGAGAAATGTTCCCAAAATAGTGATCCGTAGTCAGGGTGTGTCAGCGTATTTTGCGCATGGCATCCTCCGTATGTAATCCGTATGGCATCCGTACTGCGAGATTTTCTCGCAGGCTTGCAAAACCGACATCTAATGGATTTATGTGCTCAAATGTTCATTAAAACATATATACAGTATATATATATATATATATATATATATATATATGTCATTGAGACACATATATATATATTCTGTATTTAGATTTCATTCAGCGCGATATCTGTGAACAGCCGGTAATTCAATTGCCGGCTTTTCATTTCTCCTGCACAAACCCGACAGGATATGAGACATGGTTTTCATACAGTAAACCATCTCATATCCCCATTTTTTTTTGCATATTCCACACTACCAATGTTAGTAGTGTGTATGTGCAAAATTTCAGCGCTGTAGCTGTTGAAATAAAGGGTTAAATGGCGGAAAAAATTGGCGTGGGCTCCCGCGCAATTTTCTCCGCCAGAATGGTAAAGCCAGTGACTGAGGGCAGATATTAATAGCCAGGAGAGGGTCCATGGTTATTGGCCCCCCGTGGCTAAAAACATCTGCCCCCAGCCACCCCAGAAAAGGCACATCTGGAAGATGTGCCTATTCTGGCACTTGGCCACTCTCTTCCCACTCCCTGTAGCGGTGGGATATGGGGTAATGAAGGGTTAATGCCACCTTGCTATTGTAAGGTGACATTAAGCCAGATTAATAATGGAGAGGCGTCAATTATGACACCTATCCATTATTAATCCAATTGTTGGAAAGGGTTAAAAAACACACACACACATTATTAAAAAGGATTTTAATGAAATAAACACAGCGGTTGTTGTAATAATTTATTGTTCTCGCAATCCATTTCCAGGCCCTCGCTTGGCAAAAAAATAAACGCACAAGATACATACCTTCTGATGTCAGATCACGTCCCACGAAGTAATCCATCTGAAGGGGTTAACTAATATTACAGGCACGAGCTGCGATAAACCACTCGCTCGTGCCTGTAATCCCCGGGTGCTGAAAGGAAAGCAGTGATCTATACTTATATTGAGTCGCGGTGAGGCGCCCTCTGGTGGATGTCCTCATGAACTGCAGCCTGGGAACTTTTTCCCACGCTCCAGGTCATATGAGGACATCCACCAGGGGGCGCATCACCGCGACTGAAGGAAATGTAGGTCAATGACCTACATTTCATTCATTCGCCGGGGATTACAGACACGAGCACACCGCTGCATTTAGCAGGGCTCCTGCCTGTAATATTAGTTAACCCCTTCAGATGGATTACATCGTGGGACGTGATCTGACATCAGAAGGTATGTATATTGTGCGTTTATTATTTTGCCAAGTGAGGGTTTGCAAATGGATTGCGAGAACAATAAATTATTACAACAACCGCTGTGTTTATTTCATTAAAATCCTTTTTAATCATGTGTGTGTGTGTTTTTTAACCCTTTCCTACAATTGAATTAATAATGGATAGGTGTCATAATTGACGCCTCTCCATTATTAATCTGGCTTAATGTCACCTTACAATAGCAAGGTGGCATTAACCCTTCATTACCCCATATCCCACCGCTACAGGGAGTGGGAAGAGAGTGGCCAAGTGCCAGAATAGGCGCATCTTCCAGATGTGCCTTTTCTGGGGTGGCTGGGGGCAGATGTTTTTAGCCACGGGGGGGCCAATAACCATGGACCCTCTCCTGGCTATTAATATCTGCCCTCAGTCACTGGCTTTACCACTCTGGCGGAGAAAATTGCGCGGGAGCCCACGCCAATTTTTTCCGCCATTTAACCCTTTATTTTAGCAGCTACAGTGCACAAATTTTGCACATACACACTACTAACATTAGTAGTGTGGAATATGCAAAAAAAATGGGGATATGAGATGGTTTACTGTATGAAAACCATGTCTCATATCCTGTCGGGTTTGTGAAGGAGAAGGAAAAAGCCGGCAATTGAATTACCGACTTTTCACTAACACCGCTGCGTATTTCTCGCAAGTCACACTGCAGGTCCGTGTGGAATCCGTATTTTTCTCACCCCCATAGACTTTCATTGGCATATTATTTGCGCAATACGCTGACAAACGCAGCATGCTGCGATTTTGTACGGCCATAGAAAGCCGTATAATACTGAACCGTAATATACGGCTAATAGGAGCAGCCCCATTGAGAAGCATTGTGCCGTATGTAATGCGAGTTTTACGTACGTAGTTTTTGCGCTCTTACGTACGTAAAACACGCATGTGTGACCCCGGCCTTACAAAGGGAGTGGAGGAAGAAAACATCATAAATCTTATTCATTGCAGCTGGTCAGCTCATCTATGAGTTTTTCTCAGCTCGGATCGGACTAAGAAAAAAATCACAGCATGCAGTAATTCTCTGAGAGGATCGAATCTCACTTGCCAATGTAAGTCAATGGGTGGGAGTAAAAAAATCTCACGGCACACAGACCAAGCATATGCCTTACAATTTTTGCGCACATATTTCAAGGCAATCCCGACATTTCATCAGTCAAGTAAAGTAAATTCACATCTTCAACCATCAGAATAGAATAGATATATACAATAGATATTATAGATAGATAGAAATATGTCAGTGAGATATATAATTAGTGCTATGTTGTCTGAAGCTTACTGTAAATGTACTTAGTTAATAAATATAAAGATAAATGAAAAAATTGGGGTAAGGTCCCCCTTATTTTTAACCCCTTTACCCTAGAGGGTGGTTTGCATGTTAATGACAGGGCCAATTTTTACAATTCTGACCACTGTCCCTTTATGAGGTAATGACTCTGGAATGCTTCCATGGATCCCGGTGATTCTGACACTGTTTTCTCGTGACATATTGTACTTCATGATAGTGGTAAAATTTATTTTATATGACTTGCGTTTATTTGTGAAAAAAGGGAAATTTGGTGAAAATTTCGCAATTTTCCAACTTCCAATTTTCATGCCCTTAAATCACAAAGATATGTCACACAAAATACTTAATAATAATAATTATTATTATTATTTATTATTATAGCGCCATATATTCCATGGTGCTTTACATGTGAGGAGGGGTATACATAATAAAAACAGGCACAACAGTCTTGAACAATACAAGTCGCAACTGGTACAGGAGGAGAGAGGACCCTGCCCGCAAGGGCTCACAATCTACTAAGGGATGGGTGAGGATACAGTAGGTGAGGATAGAGCTGGTTGTGCAGTGGTTTGGTCGATCGGTGGTTACTGCAGGTTGTAGGCTTGCCGGAAGAGGTAGGTCTTCAGGTTCTTTTTGAAGGTTTCGATGGTAGGTGAGAGTCTAATATGTTGTGGTAGAGAGTTCCAGAGTAGGGGTGATGCGCGAGAGAAATCTTGTATACGATTGTGGGAAGAGGAGATAAGAGGGGAGTAGAGAAGGAGATCTTGTGAGGATCAGAGGTTGCGTGCAGGAAAGTACCGGGAGACGAGGTCACAGATGTATGGAGGAGACAGGTTGTGGATGGCTTTGTATGTCATGGTTAGGCTTTTGTACTGGAGTCTGTGGGTAATGGGGAGCCAGTGAAGGGATTGACAGAGGGGAGAGGCCGGGGAGTAGCGGGGGGACAGGTGGATTAGTCGGGCAGCAAAGTTTAGAATAGATTGGAGGGGTGTGAGAGTGTTAGAGGGGAGGCCACAGAGCAGGAGGTTACAGTAGTCGAGGCGGGAGATGATGAGGGCATGGACTAGGGTTTTTGCAGATTCTTGGTTTAGGAATTAGTAACATTTCCCACATGTCTACTTTACATCAGTAAAATTTTGGAACAAAATTTTTTTTTGTTACGAAGTTATAACGGTTAAAACACCATTTTTTAGGGACCACATCACATCTGAAGTCATTTTGAGGGGTCTATATGATAGAAAATACCCAAGTGTGACACCATTCTAAAAACTGCACATCTCAGGGTGCGCAAAACCACATTCAAGACGTTTAGTAACCTTTCAGGTGCTTCACAGGAATTTTTGGAATGTTTAAAAAAAATTGAACATTAACTTTTTTTTCACAAAAAATTTACTTCAGATCCAAGTTTTTTTATTTTACCAAGGGTAACAGGAGGAAATGTTGTTGAGCAATTTGTCCTGAGTACGCTGATACCCCATATGTGCAGGTAAACCACTGTTTTGGCGCATGGCAGAGCTCAGAAGGAAAGGAGCACCGTTTGACTTTTCAATTCAAAATTGGCTGGAATTGAGATTGGAAACCATGTCGCGTTTGGACAGCCCCTGATGTGCCTAAACAGTAGAAACCCCATACAAGTGACACCATTTTGGAAACTAGACGCCCCAAGGAACTTATCTAGATGTGTGGTGAGCACTTTGAATTCCCAAGTGCTTCACAGAAGTTTATAATGTAGAGCTGTAATAATAAAAAGTCATACTTTATCCACAAAAATGAACTTTTTGCCCCCATTCTTTATTTTACCAAGGGTAACAGGAGAAATTCAACAACAAAAGTTGTTGTGCAATTTTTTCCTGAGTACGCTGATACCCCATATGTGGGGGTAAACCACTGTTTGGGCGCATGGCAGAGCTCGGAAGGGAAGGAGTGCTGTTTGACTTTTTCAACCCTAAATTGGCTGGAAATGAAATCGGACACCATGTCACATTTGGAGAGCCCCTGATGTGCCTAAACAGTGGAAACCTCTTACAAGAGACACCATTTTGAATACTAGACCCCCCAGTCAACTTATCTATATATGTGGTGAGCACTTTGAACTCCCAAGTGCTTCACAGAAGAGCCGTAAAAATAAAAAATCATATTTTTTTCACAAAAATAATTTTTCGCCCCCAATTTTTTATTTTACCAAGGGTAACAGGAGAAATTGGACCCCAAACATTTTTGAGCAATTTTTCTTGAGTACGTTGATACCCCACAGTGCTAAGCTCAGAAGGGAAGATGCGCCATATTGGAGTTCAGATTTTGTTGCAATAGTTTGAGGGTGCCATGTGACATTGGCAGAGCCTCTGAGGTGCCATAAAAACAAAAACCTCATATATGAACTCATTTTACAAACTACACTCCCCAATGAACTCATCTAGTGGTGCAGTGATCATATTGACACCACATGTGCCTCACAGAGTTTTATATCACTGAGCGGTGAAGAAAGAATAAATTACATTTTTACCACTAAAATGTTGTTTTAGGCTACTTTCACACTTGCGCCATTTGCTGTCCGTCGCAATGCATCGTTTTGGGAAAAAAATGCATCCTGTAAATGACCGCAGGATGCGTTTTTTTTTTTCCATACACTTGTATTGCCGATGGATCGCAACGTATGGCCATACGTCGCGTCCGTCGTGCACTGGATGCGTCTTGTTTTGGCGGACCGTCGTCACGAAAAAACGTTCAAGGGAACGTTTTTTCGTACGTCGCGTCCACCATTTCCTACCGCGCATGCGCGGCCGGAACTCCGCCCCTTTTTCCCCAGGACTTTACAATTGGGCAGCGGATGCGTTGAAAAACTGCATCCACCGCCCACAATGTCCGTCGGTACGTCGCGCCGACGCTTAGCGACGGCCGCGTACCAGCGCAAGTGTGAAAGAAGCCTTATCCCCAAGTTTTTAATTTTTCCAAGGGCTAATAGGAAATTTTTTTACAACAAACTGAGGTTCATTTTTTCCTGAGTGTGACAATACCCTACATGTAATCAAGAAATATTTTTCAGGCACAGTGCAAAGCTCAGAAGGCAAGGAACACCAGATTTTACTGTTATGATTTGCGGGTGAGATGACCCACTGGGAGAGCCCATGAGGTTCCAGAACAGCAGAACCCCCATAAGTGACTGCATTTTGAGAACTACACCTCTCACCGCATTCATCTAGGGGTGCGGTGATCATATTGACACTATGGGTGTGTAAAGAGGTGGCGGGGATCCTCAATTACCTTCTCTCTCCTATACACCAAGCGCTTGTGTCATATGCGACACCCTGACTTTTCACTTGTGTGGTTTATAGTGTTGAGCATTCCGATGCTGCAAGTATCGGGTATCGGCCGATACTTGCTGTATCGGAATTCCGATACCGGGATTCCGATACTCTTGTGGTATCGGGTATCGGGTATCGGAACAACATTAATGTTAAAATGTGTAAAATAGAGAATTAAAATAAAAAATATCGCTATACTCACCTGTCCGACGCAGCCGGGACCTCAGCGCAGGAACCGGCAGCGTTGTTTGTTTAAAATTCCCGCTTTTACATGGTTACGCGAAGTCCCGGCTTGTGATTGGTCAGGGCGGCCATGTTGCCGGGCCGCGGACCAATCACAGCAAGCCGTGACGAAAATACGTCACGGCTTGCTGTGATTGGTCCGCGTCCCGGCAACATGGCCGCCATTAACCAATCACAAGCCGTGACGTCACGGGAGGCTGGAAACGCGCTCATTTTAAAAAGGGCGCGTGTCCAGCCTCCCGTGACGTCACGGCTTGTGATTGGTTGCGTCGCGGTCAACCAATCACAAGCCGGGAGGCTGGACACGCGCCCATTTCAAAATGAGCGCGTCCAGCCTCCCGGCTTGTGATTGGTTGATCGCGGCGCAACCAATCACAAGCCGTGACGTCACGGGAGGCTGGACACGCGCCCATTTCAAAATGAGCGCGTCCAGCCTCCCGGCTTGTGATTGGTTGATCGCGGCGCAACCAATCACAAGCCGTGACGTCACGGGAGGCTGGACACGCGCCCATTTTAAAATGAGCGCGTGTCCAGCCTCCCGTGACGTCCCGGCTTGTGATTGGTCAGGGCGGCCATATTGCCGGGACGCGGACCAATCACAGCAAGCCGTGACGTAATTTCGTCACGGCTTGCTGTGATTGGTCCGCGTCCCGGCAACATGGCCGACCTGACCAATCACAAGCCGGGAATTCACGTAACCAAGTAATAGCGCGATTTTTAAACAAACAACGCTGCCGGTTCCCTCGCTGAAGTCCCGGCTGCGTCGGAGAGGTGAGTATAGCGATATTTTTTATTTTAATTCTTTCTTTTACACATTTATATGGTTCCCAGGGCCTGAAGGAGAGTTTCCTCTCCTTCAGACCCTGGGAACCATCAGGGATACCGTCCGATACATGAGTCCCATTGACTTGTATTGGTATCGGGTATCGGTATCGGATTGGATTCCGATACTGTGACGGTATCGGCCGATACTTTCCGATACCGATACTTTCAAGTATCGGACGGTATCGCTCAACACTAGTGGTTTATGTTAATGTCATTGTCCTATGTTGTATCCTAAATGTGCAGTTTACTAATGTTCTTCTAACGTGTTGTATGTGTTCTCTTAATGTTTTGCGCTGTAATGTAAATCATTTGTGCATGTTTAGCTTAGGGATAGAGAGCTAAGTAACCCTTAGTTGGGAGGAGTTAAAAGTGGGATGGTGCAAAGCCTATGGACTTATTATGGAAGGCACTTCCTGCTCTTGACTCAGAGGCCCGGGCACTTTGCCCAGGGCAGGATATGCATCGTAGTGATGACAGAGGATTTCCTGGTCATGGGGATAAAAGCTGCCCTAGCTTGACGGGTAGTGTGGATGGACACTGGCTCAGCGGGACCGACCCTAGGAGAAATACGGGGTTCAAGACCAGGACAGGAGCTGCTTTCGTACAGTCTATTGAAACCGCAGGGAAAGACCAGGAAGCATTGTCTTGTTTGCACTGTGTTCAGTAAAGTTTTGCTGTTGGAACAGAACTTTGGACTGTGGTGTTTTCCTGAGATTTCGTCCCCTGCATCCTGAGTGACTGTGAGCTGAAAGTAACTGACTGTACCGCAGGACTGGGATTTCACCTGTCGTTTCATGTGCAAGGGGCCGGGGTGCTCACTGACTGTGACTTAGTAGACTCACCCACAACTTCCAACTTCCATCCTGGGCAACCTTGTTACAGGTATGTCACAGAATTTTATACCATTGGGCAGTGAAGACAAAATAACTACATTTTTACCACCAAAATTTAGTTTTAGCTAAAGATTTTACCCAATAAGTGGGTAAAAATGGCACCAAAATTTGTCCCACAATTTCTATTGAATGTGGCAATACCCAATATGTGGCAGTACAGTGCTACTTAGCCATGTGGAGAGACTCGGGAGGAACGGAGCGCTATTTGCCTATTCAAGTGAATGGGTCTGTGCACATGTCAGTGTATTTCCACTGACATACACTGACGTGTCCATTTTTTAATGTCAGTACGGGCCACAATACCCGCACACGTGCATACGCATAACACACATGGATGTCATCCATGTGACATGAATCGGCGCCAGGTGCTGAACATGGCTCTGCCAGCGATCGGTGTGAGCAGAGGAGAATGGTGAGAGTACTCACTTATACTTAAGTGATAAAAGAGACAGCAGGTGGCGGCTGATGGTACTATTACTCCCATCAGCCTACCCCTGCTGCTGTGTCATTTTTTTAAATGAAAAGACTTTATTCTGGCTGTATATTTATTTACCATGTAACTATAGGATTAGTAATGGATAGGTGTCTAATAGATGTTTCTCCATTACTAAGCCGTGGGCTTGATGTCACCTGACAATGCAAAGGTGACATCAACCCCACAAATATGAACCCCACTTGCCACCGCTACAGGACAAGTGGGAAGAGCCGGGCAAAGCGCCAGAATTGGCACATCTAATAGATATGCCTTTTCTGGGCAGCTGCAGGCTGCTATTTTTAGACTGGGGGGTTCAATATCCATGGCCCCTTACCAGCCTGAGAATACTAGCCCCCAGCTGTGAGCTTTAGCAAGGCTGGTTGTCAAAAATGGGGGACACCCCAAGCTGTTTTTTAAAATTATCTATCCTTGATAACCAGCCTTGCTGAAGATGACAGCTGAGGATTGCAGCGCCCAGCTGTGAGTTTTGCCTGGCTGGTTATAGAAAATACAGGGAACCCACGCTGTTTTTTTCATTTATTTATTTCTTTATAGCGAAGTTGGCAGCTGATGAATACCCCCATCAGCTTCTCCTGCTCTCACTGTTATTAGCAGCAGGGGTAGGCTGATGGGAGTAATAGTCCCATCAGCCACCACCTGTTGTCTCTTTTAGTAATTAAGTATAACTCTCATCATTCTCCCCTGCTCGCACTGATCGCCGGCAGAACAGGGGTGAATGATAAGAGCCGGGTTCAGCACCTGTCGCTGGGGAGCAGAGCTTACTGTAACGCTTCTTCCTTGGCGCCTGTCTGTGTGGTACTGGTGCGGCACACGGTTACCACACGTGTGTCACACGTATTACAAACATTGACATGGATTTCCTGTACCGGAAATATCAGGACATGTGAAAGATAACTTAAAGCGGGTTTTTATGGTTTTTAGTGTGTGACAACAGCCAGATGCTTTTTATTGCAAAAAGTAATTTTTGCATCACCACATTTTGAGAGCTATAAAATAATAATTTTTCCATATTTTGGCCCACAGAGTCATGTGATGACTTGTTTTTTGTGGGACAAGTTGACATTTTTATTGCTATAATTTTCGGGCACATAACATTTTTTAATCTTTCTATTCTGATTTTTGGGAGGCGGAACAAAAACGAGCAATTCATGAATTCCTTTTTTTTTTTTTGGGGGGGGGGGAGTTTATGCCATGTGTGGTAAAATTAATCAGGAAGCTTTATTCTTCGGGTCAGTACGATTACAGGGATACCTCATTTATATTGTTTTTTTATGTTTTGGCACTTTTATACAATAAAAACATAGTTGTTTTGGATTAGAAAAAATAATTATTTTTGCATCACTTTATTCTGAGAGCTATAACTTTTTTATTTTTCCACTGATATAGCTGTATAGCAGCTTGTTTTTTGCAGGATAAGACATTTTTAGCAGTATCATGTTTATTTATATCCATCTTTTTGATCGCGTGTTATTCCACTTTTTGTTCGGCAGTATGATGATAAAGCATTGGTTTTTTGCCTTGTTTTTTATATTTATGGTGTTCACTAAAGGGGTTAACTAGTGGGACAGTTTTATAGTTCGGGTCGTTGCGGACACAGCAATGCCAAATATGTGCACTTTTATTGTTTTTGGGTTTTTTTTCGTTAAAATATTTATTTAGCGATAGAACATATATTGATTTTTTATTATTTTTGATTTTTAAAAAAAATATTTTTACAATTATTTAAAAAAAATTTTACTTTTTGTTTTACTTTTTTTATTTTGTCCCACTATGGGACAATAATTTTTTGCAGTCTGATCATTTCTATAGCATGCAGATGAAGCAGCATCTGCATGCCATAGAAGCTGTCAGCGCTGCACTGACAGAGAGACTTGCTGATCATGCACTGCCCATGATCAAAAAGTTTCCTTGCTCTGGTGACCCGGATGTCGCCATGATGACATCGGCTCACTATGGCAACAATCGGGACCCAGCGTTACGCCGCGGGGTCTCCAATCCAAAGGCAGAGAGGCTGTCAGTCATGTGCCAGTTTCCGGAATGCTGCAATCGTGTTCGATCACAGTATTTCCTTGGTTAAAGTGCTGGGAGAGGTCTGTGACTGCTCCTGACAACTAGTGCCGGGTGTCAGCTGCCAGAATCAGCTGACACCCGGCATCGATCGCCTGCGCACCCCCCTTCCCCGTGAGCGGGGGCGATCGCAATGACGTAATATTCCGTCCATGGTCAAATAGGCCCAGGTCACCTGGACGGAATATTACGTCTTATGTCAGAAAGGGGTTAATAGCCAGCTGAAGGAAAACAGACAGCTGTGAGCCGTAGTTAATTTTCTGGGAAAGGGCCAATATCCATGGATATTCCCAGACTATTAATATCAGCTCACTACTGTCTGCGTAGCCTTTACTGGTTATTTAAAAGAGGGGACCCAAAAATGACATGGGGTTCCCATTATTTCCAACAACCAGCAAAGGCTAAGTAGACATCTACAGGCTGTTATTAATAGGTTAAAAAGGGAACATGGTTACTGACCCCTTCCCAGACTAATAACACCAGCCCTCAGCTGCCCAAAAAATGGTGCATCCATTAGATGTGCCAATTCTGGCTCGTAGCCTTGTACGGTAATGGTTTGTGGGTTGATGTCAGCTTTGTAATGTCCACTGACATAAAGCCCTGGGGTTAGTAATGGAGAGGCATCTGACAGCCACCGCCATTGCTAACCCCGCAGCCGAAAGAAACACACACACAGAAAAGTAATTTATTTGTAAGAAGCACTTCCCAACAATTACCCTCTTTTATTCATAAAAGAAGTAAACTAAGGGGTTCGCCGTAATCCATCATATGGATGTCCCAAACGATTCCTTAAGGTACCGTCACACTAAGCGACGCTGCAGCGATAGCGACAGCAATGCCGATCGCTGCAGCGTCGCTGTGTGGTCGCTGGAGAGCTGTCACACAGACCGCTCTCCAGCGACCAGCGATGCCGAGGTCCCCGGGTAACCAGGGTAAACATCGGGTTGCTAAGCGCAGGGCCGCGCTTAGTAACCCGATGTTTACCCTGGTTACCAGCGTAAAAGTTAAAAAAACAAACAGTACATGCTCACCTGCGCGTCCCCCAGCCTCTGCATCCTGACGCTGACTGAGCTCCGGCCCTAACAGCAGAGCGGTGACGTCACCGCTGTTGCTTTCACTTTCAGTTTAGGGCCGGCGCTTTAGTGTCAGGAAGCAGAGGCTGGGGGACGCGCAGGTGAGTATGTACTGTTTGTTTTTTTAACTTTTACGCTGGTAACCAGGGTAAACATCGGGTTACTAAGCGCGGCCCTGCGCTTAGTAACCCGATGTTTACCCTGGTTACCAGTGTAAAATATCGCTGGTATCGTCGCTTTTGCTGTCAAACACGGCGATACACGGCGACCTAGCGACCAAATAATGTGCAGACCTTCTAGCAGCGACCCGCAATTTCACAGCGGGATCCAGATCGCTGCTGCGTGTCAAATACAGCGATATCGCCATCCAGGTCGCTGCAACGTCACGGATTGCTGGCGATATCGCCTAGTGTGACGGTACCTTTACTCTGCTACATCCAGAGGCAGTGATGAGTGATAACATCAATAAAGTTACAGCTCACCATGGCTGCTAGAAGACAATGAGAGTAATGTGTGTATCTGTCTACTGTGATGAGCGCTGACATCAGATAAGTTACCGCAGGTCACAGCCGATGAACTGTAATAACCTTACTGACATCACCTCTCATCCCAGCAGCTGAGTTCTCACCCTATGCAGAGATCTTCAGAGAATGAAGCTCCATAGACAAGGAGAAGAAGACGACAACGGGGATCATTGTGAGACGTCATTATTTGGGTTAGTAATGGAGGAGTCTGACAGATGCTTCTCCATTTTTAACCCCTAGGTTTGATGTCAGCGGACATTACACAGCTGACATCGACCACAAAAACATAATCCCGATTGCCAACGCACCAGGGCAATTGGGAAAAGCCAAGGTTAAGCTCCAGAATTTGCACATCTAATGGATGCACCATTTGTAGGGTGACTAATGGCTGGTGTTTTTAGTCTGGGAACGGGCCAATATCCATGGCCCTTCCCAGCCTGTTAATATCAACTAGCAGATATCTGTTTAGTCTTTGATGGTTATTAAAAAAGGGGTGGCTGCAAATCATTTTTTTGGGGTCCCCCCATTTTAATAACCAGTAAAGGCTACACAAACAGCTGTGAGCTGATATTAATAGACTGCAAAGCTCCAGGATTTTTGGAACCTTCCCAGCCTAATAATATTAGCCCACTTCTGTCTGCTTTTACTTGGCTGGTTATTAAAAATTGGGTGGACTTCACGCAATGATTTCTAAATTGTTTATTTATTTAATATGTTTCATAAGGCTAAACATCCTTTAGTGCCATATGAAAGGTACTAAAGGTTGCTAGTTTATTATTGGGCTTGTGACATATCTATAGGACATTTGGCTATTCTATCTATCTATCTAGCAATCATCTATATATATAATTGTCTAAGGGTTTTTCTGTCTGTCTGTCTGTCTGTCCCGTTTATTCATTCGCTGATTGGTCGAGGCCGCCTGGGCCTCGACCAATCAGCGACGGGCACAGTATCGACGTAGATGTCATAATGGTTGCCATGGCGATGATGATGTCAATCAGCGACCGGCACAGTCGGAATCATCATTGTCCATATACTACGGGGACATGCATATTCTAGAATACCCGATGCGTTAGAATCGGGCCACAATCTAGTTCTATATATTTAGCTATCTATCTATTGTGACTATGTCACTGGTGGAGTAATGGAGGGGAGATATGTGTTATGTGAAACCAGAGTAGTTTCTTCTAGCACACTACGTGTTGGGAGGGTAAAATTAAACTTATATTATAGGCTGTTTTGTGTGAACATTCATAGAGAGGATTGGAGAATGTCCGCCTTATTTCCACCTACAGAGCCGAGCACTGCCATATGCTGACAGGACCTTGGTGATGTCACAAGAAGCCTCCTCCATTGCGGACGGATAGTAAGGGCTTCATCTGCCAGGGCTGCAGCTCTATCCACGGTACACGCCATGCGCTCCCGGACCCATTCCCATACCTCTGCGGGGAACTTGGCAAGAAATTGCTCTATAAGGAACACCTGTATAACATCTTCCACAGTAAAGGCGTTTTTTGCTTCCAGCCATCTCTGACATGCCTGGGACATCTTATGTGCATACATCCTAAATGATCCCCTGTAGTGCATGGGAGGTCTCAGAACTTGGCCATATATGAGTCTGAGGTGATAGCATGGTAATCAAGGATAGTCTGCTTTACAATGTTATAATCCCGATTCCGCTGTGAGTCAATGGTTCGGTAAGCCTCTGCCAGGCTACCATTCAGGAGTCCCACTAACAAACGCATCCAGCCAGAGTGGGGCACCTCCATCACAGCACACTGCTGCTCAAAGTCCTTGAAGAACCCCGCCACATCTCCGGAAGCTTTATCAAATGGCTTAAACTCTGTCCAGGTGATCTGTACAGGCTCCCGGATCATTGGGTTTACATTCCACATTGCATTACTCCCTCTTTCAAGCTTCATTGCTTCTTGTCTCTGCTGTGCCCGGCGGGCAGCCTCCTCCTTGTACTCCTGAGAGATGCCTGGGCCCAGAACCGCCATCTCTTTTTCATACCACACCACCCACTGGCTTTTTTGGGTGGGGATCCCTGTCTCCAGTTCTCGTCCTTCAGACATCTGGAAGGAGGTGGCCGGGTTCGCACCCACCAGTAGGTCAATTAAGGCTTCTTTAGTCAGTCCCTGATAGTTCAGGCCCAGGTCTCTGGCTTTCTCCTGTAAACTGGATACAGTCCAATTTCTGTGCTCACTCTTTGGGTGGTTCTCCATTGGGTTACACTCTGTTGATACCGCTGCTTGCCACCAGTTGTCACAGGGGTCCTTCTCCGATACCACACAATCAACAGAACAAGAGAAATATGAACAATCCCAAGACCTTTATTTAGGCAAAATACGAAAGGTCCATATACAATCCACCTCACAAAAGATAAAATAGTCCTGAACCTGAATGCAGTTCAGTAACAGGATAAAAGTCCAATAATCCAGCAGAGGATAGCATAGTCCATATACTCTTCCTTCTCTCTGATATGCTGTGTCCACATCATCACTCCACACAGGATTGATTTCTCAGCTCATGTCCTCCCCAGCCCCCTCCTTATGTCCAGGCATAGTCAGACAGGTTGGGGTGGTTTTTGGGCCTCCTAGACCTGACAAAGGTGCCTCGGGGAATAAGGCACTACAGGGGGTCATTGTTTCAACAAGCTAGTTCAATATGTTATTAGCATATTAGCAAACAACATTATTCACTGACCCTGTGGGGAGATAACAGTGCAGGACTGTGGGGGCTGATATCAGATGGCAAATAACAACTCATCCTACAGGAGAACACCATGATAATCAGTAAAATTTAAATATACACAAAATGATACCCACATAACATATCGCACCATCACAGGGTGTTTTTCAGCTGCAGGGACAGGATGTCTGGTTGTCATTGAGGGAAACATGAATGCGGCCAAGAACAGAGATATCCTGGATAAAAACCTCTTCCAGAGTGCTCTGGACCTTAGACTCGGCCGAAGGTCCACCTTCCAACAAGACAATGACCCTAAGCACACAGCTAAAATAACAAAGGAGTGGCTTCAGAACAACTCTGTGACCATTCTTGACTGGCCCAGCCAGAGTGCTGACCTAAATCCAATTGAGCATCTCTGGAGAGACCTGAAAATGGCTTTCCACCAACGTTCACCATCCAACCTGATGGAACTAGAGAGGATTTGCAAGGTAGAATGGCAGAGGATCCCCAAATCCAGGTGTGAAAAACTTGTTGCATCATTCCCAAGAAGACTCATGACAGTACTAGCTCAAAAGGGTGCTTCTACTCAATACTGAGCAAAGGGTCTGAATACTTATGACCATGTGATATTTCAGTTATTTTATAATTTGCAAAAATTTCTACATTTCTGTTTTTTTTCAGTCAAGACAGGGTGCAGAGTGTACATTAACCCCTTTCTGACATCTGACGTACTATCCCGTCGAGGTGGGGTGGGCCCGTATGATAGTACGTCATACGCGATTGGCCGTGCTCACGGGGGGAGCGCGGCCGATCGTGGCCGGGTGTCGGCTGCATATCGCAGCTGACATCCGGCACTATGTGCCAGGAGCGGTCACGGACCGCCCCCGGCACATTAACCCCCGGCACACCGCGATCAAACATGATCGCGGTGTACCGGCGGTATAGGGAAGCATCGCGCAGGGAGGGGGCTCCCTGCGGGCTTCCCTGAGACCCCCGGAGCAACGCGATGTGATCGCGTTGCTCCGAGGGTCTCCTACCTCCCTCCTCGCCGCAGGTCCCGGATCCAAGATGGCTGCGGCATCCGGGTCCTGCAGGGAGGGAGGTGGCTTACCGAGTGTTTGCTCAGAGCAGACACTTGGTAAGCCTGCAGCCCTGCACAGCAGATCGCAGATCTGGCAGAGTGCTGTGCACACTGCCAGATCAATGATCTGTGATGTCCCCCCCTGGGACAAAGTAAAAAAGTAAAAAAAAAAATCCCCACATGTGTGTAAAAAAAAAATAAAAAAAATATCCTAAATAAAGAAAAAAAAAATATTATTCCCATAAATACATTTCTTTAGCTAAATAAAATTAAAAAAACAATAAAAGTACACATATTTAGTATCACCGCGTCCGTAACGACCCAACCTATAAAACTGCCCCACTAGTTAACCCCTTCAGTAAACACCGTAAGAAAAAAAAAAAAAACGAGGCAAAAAACAACGCTTTATTATCATACCGCCGAACAAAAAGTGGAATAACACGCAATCAAAAAGACTGATATAAATAACCATGGTACCGCTGAAAACGTCATCTTGTCCCGCAAAAAACGAGCTGCCATACAGCATCATCAGCAAAAAAATAAAAAAATTATAGTCCTGAGAATAAAGCGATACCAAAATAATTATTTTTTCTATAAAATAGTTTTTATCGTATAAAAGCGCCAAAACATAAAAAAAATGATATAAATGAGATATCGCTGTAATCGTACTGACCCGACGAATAAAACTGCTTTATCAATTTTACCAAACGCGGAACGGTATAAACGCCTCCCCCAAAAGAAATTCATGAATAGCTGGTTTTTGATCACTCTGCCTCACAAAAATCGGAATAAAAAGCGATCAAAAAAGTCACGTGTCCGAAAATGTTACCAATAAAAACGTCAACTCGTCCCACAAAAAACAAGATCTCACATGACTCTGTGGACTCAAATATGGAAAAATTACAGCTCTCAAAATGTGGTAACGCAAAAAATATTTTTTGCAATGAAAAGCGTCTTTCAGTGTGTGACGGCTGCCAATCATAAAAATCCGCTAAAAAAACCGCTATAAAAGTAAATCAAACCCCCCTTCATCACCCCCTTAGTTAGGGAAAAATAAAAAAAATAAAAAATGTATTTATTTCCATTTTCCCATTAGGGTTAGGGTTAGGGTTAGGGCTAGAGTTAGGACTAGAGTTAGGGCTAGGGTTAGGGTTAGGGCAAGGGTTAGGGCTAGGGTTAGGGCTAGGGTTAGGGCTAGGGCTAGGGTTGGGGCTAGGGTTAGGGTTAGGGCTAGGGTTAGGGCTAGTGTTACGGCTAGTGTTAGGGCTAGTGATAGGGCTAGGGTTATTGCTAGGGTTAGGGCTAGGGTTAGGGCTAGGGTTGGGGCTACGGTTAGGGTTGGGGCTAAAGATAGGGTTAGGGTTTGGATTACATTTACGGTTGGGAATAGGGTTGGGTGTGTCTGAGTTAGAGGAGTGGTTAGGGTTACTGTTGGGATTAGGGTAAGGGGTGTGTTTGGATTAGGGTTTCAGTTATAATTGGGGGGTTTCCACTGTTTAGGCACATCAGGGGCTCTCCAAATGGGACATGGCATCCGATCTGAATTCCAGCCAATTCTGCGTTGAAAAAGGAAAACAGTGCTCCTTCCCTTCAGAGCTCTCCCGTGTGCCCAAACAGGAAAATACAAAACTGAGGGCTAAAAAATCATTTTTGTGAAAGAAAAAAGAATTTTTATTTTCATGGCTCTGCGTTATAAACTGTGTGTTTCACACACTTGGGCGTTCAAAGCTATCAAAACACATCTAGATAAGTTCCTTAGGGGGTCTACTTTCCAAAATGGTGTCACTTGTGGGGGTTTTTAATGTTTAGGCACATCAGGGGCTCTCCAAACGCAACATGGCATCCCATCTTAATTCCAGTCAATTTTGCATTGAAAAGTAAAATAGCGCTCCTTCCCTTCCGAGCTCTGCTATGCGCCCAAACAGTGGTTTACCCCCACATATGGGGTATCATCGTACTCAGGACAAATTGCACAACAACTTTTGTGGTCTAATTTCTTCTCTTACCCTTGGGGAAATAAAAAAATGGGGGCGAAAAGATCATTTTTGTGAAAAAATATGATTTTTTATTTTTACGGCTCTGCATTAAACTTCTGTGAAGCACTTGTTGGGTCAAAGTGCTCAACACACATCTAGATAAGTTCCTTAAGGGGTCTACTTTCTAAAATGGTGTCACTTGTGGGGGGTTTCAATGTTTAGGCACATCAGGGGCTCTCCAAACGCAACATGGCGTCCCATCTCAATTCCAGTCAATTTTGCATTGAAAAGTCAAATGGCGCTCCTTCCCTTCCGAGCTCTGCCCTGCGCCCAAACAATGGTTTACACCCACATATGGGGTATCAGCGTACTCAGGACAAATTGCACAACAATTTTTGGGGTCCAATTTCTTCTCTTACCCTTGGAAAAATAAAAAATTGGGGGCGAAAAGATCATTTTTGTGAAAAAAATATGATTTTTTTATTTTTACGGCTCTGCATTATAAACTTCTGTGAAGCACTTGTTGGGTCAAAGTGCTCACCACACATCTAGATAAGATCCTTAGGGGGTCTACTTTCCAAAATGGTGTCACTTGTGGGGGGTTTCAATGTTTAGGCACATCAGGGGCTCTCCAAATGCAACATGGCGTCCCATCTCAATTCCAGTCAATTTTGCATTGAAAAGTCAAATGGCGCTCCTTCCCTTCCGAGCTCTGCCCTGCGCCCAATCAATGGTTTACACCCACATATGGGGTATCAGCGTACTCAGGACAAATTGCACAACAATTTTTGGGGTCCAATTTCTTCTCTTACCCTTGGGAAAAAAAAATTTGGGGCGAAAAGATCATTTTTGTGAAAAAATATGATTTTTTATTTTTACGGCTCTGCATTATAAACTTCTGTGAAGCACTTGTTGGGTCAAAGTGCTCACCACACATCTAGATAAGATCCTTAGGGGGTCTACTTTCCAAAATGGTGTCACTTGTGGGGGGTTTTAATGTTTAGGCACATCAGGGGCTCTCCAAATGCAACATGGCGTCCCATCTCAATTCCAGTCAATTTTGCATTGAAAAGTCAAATGGCGCTCCTTCCCTTCCGAGCTCTGCCCTGCGCCCAAACAATGGTTTACACCCACATATGGGGTATCAGCGTACTCAGGACAAATTGCACAACAATTTTTGGGGTCCAATTTCTTCTCTTACCCTTGGGAAAATAAAAAATTGGGGGCGAAAAGATCATTTTTGTGAAAAAATATGATTTTTTATTTTTACGGCTCTGCATTATAAACTTCTGTGAAGCACTTGTTGGGTCAAAGTGCTCACCACACATCTAGATAAGATCCTTAGGGGGTCTACTTTCCAAAATGGTGTCACTTGTGGGGGGTTTCAATGTTTAGGCATATCAGGGGCTCTCCAAATGCAACATGGCGTCCCATCTCAATTCCAGTCAATTTTGCATTGAAAAGTCAAATGGCGCTCCTTTCCTTCCGAGCTCTGCCATGCGCCCAAACAGTGGTTTACCCCCACATATCGGGTATCAGCGTACTCAGGACAAATTGTACAACAAATTTTGGGGTCTATTTTCTCCTGTTACCCTTGTTAAAATAAAACAAATTGGAGCTGAAATAAATTTTGTGTGAAAAAAAGTTAAATGTTTATTTTTATTTAAACATTCCAAAAATTCCTGTGAAACACCTGAAGGGTTAATAAACTTCTTGAAAGTGGTTTTGAGTACCTTGAGGGGTGCAGTTTTTAGAATGGTGTCACACTTGGGTATTTTCTATCATATAGACCCCTCAAAATGACTTCAAATGAGATGTGGTCCCTAAAAAAAAATGGTGTTGTAAAAATGAGAAATTGCTGGTCAACTTTTAACCCTTATAACTCCGTCACAAAAAAAAATTTTGGTTCCAAAATTGTGCTGATGTAAAGTAGACATGTGGGAAATGTTACTTATTAAGTATTTTGTGTGACATATGTCTGTGATTTAAGGGCATAAAAATTCAAAGTTGGAAAATTGCAAAATTTTCAAAATTTTCGCCAAATATTCGTTTTTTTCACAAATAAACGCAAGTTATATCGAAGAAGTTTTACCACTATCATGAAGTACAATATGTCACGAGAAAACATTGTCAGAATCGCCAAGATCCGTTAAAGCGTTCCAGAGTTATAACCTCATAAAGGGACAGTGGTCAGAATTGTAAAAATTGGCCCGGTCATTAACGTGCAAACCACCCTTGGGGGTGAAGGGGTTAATGAGAAAAAATTAACTTTTTTGAAATTACCAAATGGCTGCAATAAAACAAAGAGTGAAAAATGTTAAGGGGTATGAATAATTTCCGTTTAAACTATAGGGTTAGTGTAGGATATGTGTGAGATTACAAATATAGGGTTAGTGTAGGATATGTGTGAGATTACAGATATAGGGTCAGTGTAGGATATGTAAAATTCATAGAATGGTGGAGTTGGAGGGGATCTCCTGGGTCATCTGGTCCAAAGCAGGATTCACTAAATCATCCCAGACAGATGTCTGTCCAATCTCTATTTGAAGACTTCAATTGAAGGAGAACTCACCACCTCTCATAGCAGCCTGCTCCACTCATTCATCACCCTCACTCTCAAAAAGTTTTTTCTAATATCTAATCTGTCTCCTCCCTTTTAGTTTCATCCCATTGCTTCTAGTCTTTCCTTGTGCAAATTAGAATAAAGATGATCCTTCTACAATGTGACAGCCTTTGAGATATTTGCAGACAGCTATTAAGTCTCCTCTCAGTCTTCTTTTTTGCAAGCTAAACATTCCCAGATCCTGTAACCATTACTCATAGGACATGGTTTGCAGACCGGTCACCATTCTGGATGTTCTTCTCTGAATTTGCTCCAGTATGTTGATGCCTTTTTTAATATGTGGTGCTCAAAACTGGATACAGTATTCCAGATGAGGTCTGACCAAAGAGGAGTAGAGGGCAACAGTGACTTCACGTGATCTAGACTGTATGTTTCTGTTAATACATCCCAGAATTGCATTTGCCATTTTTGCTGCTGCATCACACTGTTGACTCATGTTCAGTTTATGATTTATTAGTATACCCAAGTCTTTTTCACATTTGCTGTTGCTTAGCCCTATTCCTCCCATTCTGTAAATGCTTTTTTCATTTTTATTGCCCAGATGTAGTACTTTGCATTTTTCCTTGTTAAAAACCATTCTGCTAGTTGCTCCCCACTGCTCCAGTTTATTTATATATTTTTGAATCCTCTCTCTCTTTTCTAGTATTAGCTATCCCTCTTAGCTTTGTGTCATCAGCAAGTTTAATCAGTGTACCCTCAATTCCATCATCTAAATCATTGACAAAGATGTTGAACAATACAGGGCCCAGGACAGAACCCTGTGGTACCCCACGGGAGACATTTTTCCAACTGGATGTGCAGCCATTTACAACCACTCAACCACTCTTTGGGTCCGATCACTAAGCCAGTTATGAATCCACCTAACAGTTGCCTTGTCCATTCCATACTTAGTCGTTTTTTCAATAAGGATGGTGTGAGATACTTTGTCAAATGCTTTGCTGAAGTCAATATATACTATATCTACAGTGTTTTCCTGATCCACTCAGGCAGTAATTCTGTCATAGAAGGAAATTAAGTTAGTCTGACATGACTTATTAGTTACAAACTAAACCATGCTGAATCTGGTTAATCAATTCATTCTTATCCGGGTACTTACATACAGTACATGTTGTTTAATAATTTGTTGAAAGATCTTTCCTGGTATGGAAGACAGACTCACCGGCTTATAGTTCCCTGGTTCCACCTTCTTCCCCTTTATGAAGATAGGAACAACATTTGCTCTTCTCCAATCTTCTGGGACTTCTCCTGTTCTCCAAAAATTTGCAAAGATTATGGAGATTGGTTCAAAAATTTATTCTATCTCCTTCAGTACTCTGGGGTGTAATTCATCTGGACCTGGAGACTTGAATTAATTTATGTTAGCTAAGTGTTTCCTCACTATCTTTCTGTTAATAGATATCCTGGATTCTTCTATTCCTTTAAAAGGACAGTAAAGATCAGTTGATGTTATATTTCCTTTCTGAGAGAAAACAGATGCAAAATAGGAATTTAAAAGTTTGGCCTTCTCAACATCCTTTCTTACCATTTCATCATTTTCATCCTGCAAAAATCTTATAGCATCTTTGATTTTTCTTTTACTTTTGACATATCCCCCAAATCCTTTTTATAGCTTTTGTCGTCTCTTGCAAGCCTTACTTCATTGTCAGCTTTAGATAATCTGACTCGTGTCCTGCAGGTTCTGCAGACAGCATTATATTCTTCTTTAGATATGCCTCCCTCTTTCCATTTGATAAACATTTTTTCTTCCTTTTTAGCATGTGTTTAAGTTCTTTGTTCATCCATCCTGATTTCCTTAAATGCTTTGAATTCTTCCCTCTTTTTGGAATTGTTAACGATTGTGCTTTGAGAATATCATTTTTCAAGATTTCCCATTCTTCCTGGACATTTTTGTCCTTAAGGATATCCTGCCATTGGATCCTTCCAATTCTCTTTCTGAGTCCCTTAAAATCTGCCTTTCTGAAATCTAACTTTGTAGTATGAGTCTTCACAGGTCTTCCTCCTCTAATTACCCAAAATTCTAAAATAGCATGGTCGCTACCTCCTAGGGTCCCAGCCACTCTTACCTCCTCAACCATTTCCTCCCTTTTTTATAAGGATTAGATCCTAGGTAGCAGATCACCTTGTTTTCTCCCCTACCTTTTGGAAGATAAAGTTGTCAGCAAGAGAGGATAAGAATTTGCTTGACCTGTTAGTTTTGCATGAGAGAGATTCCCAACAAATGTCTGGGTAGTTGAAATCTCCCATGACCACTATGTCATATTTTTTTTGAGAACTTGGCCATTTGATGCTTAAAGAGTTCATCCATATCTTCAGCTTGCACAGGCGGCCTGTACTAAATGCCTAGAATGGTGACTTTTCCGTTGTTCTCTCCTTGTATTTTTAACCAAACAATTTCCACAGAACTCCCAGTCTCTGAAGCTTGGATCTCTGTGCAGATATTTACTTTTCTAATATACAATGCAACACCTCCTCATTTTTCAAGTCTGTTTCTTGCAAATAAGTTGTATCCTTCTAGCCTTGTATTCAAATCCTGTGTATCGTCCCACCAAGTTTCAGTGATTCCAATGACATCATATTTCTTCTCCTGTGTTAGTAGTTCCAATTCTCCTTGTTTGTTGCCCATGCTTTGTGCATTTATATAGAACCATTTTAGTTTGAGATTGGTTTCTCTTCCTCCAATACTTTTATTATTTAGATTTTTTTTGTCTTTGTTCTTCCCTTCCACTTCTAATAGCAGAGTTCTCAATAGTATTTGTCATGTGTATGGCTTTTTCTGGCATTTTGCTTCCCTTCCCACATTGTTCTAGTTTAAATTTCTCCTGATGAGTGTAGCAAGGCAACTTCCAAACACATGTTTTCCAGTCTTTGCAAGGTACACCCCATCTCTAGCAAGCACTCCATCGTATAGGTAATTCACTCCGTGATCCAGAAATCCAAATCCTAGCTGATGGCACTATCGACATAGCCAGTTGTTCACCTGCAGAATCTTATTCCACCTCCTTGTTCCATGGCCAGCCACTGGGAGGATGGAAGAGAAGAGCACCTGCACTCCCAGTTCTTTTACTTTCTTACCTAAGTTTTCAAAGTCACTGCAGATTGTTTCCAGGTCCTTTCTTGTGGTGACGTCTTTAATTTTTGCACCTGGAAAACAGCACATTTCTCTTGAGGTTATATCCGGTCTGCAGATAGCGAACTCTGTTCCTCGCAACAGGGAATCCCCCATGACTACAACTCTCCGTTTCTTCTTAACAACATTTTTCTTTCTCCATCCAGGAGGACTCTGAGGGCGTCCAAGGTTGCTCTTTGTGGGTAAAGTCTTATCTTCATGTATTTTTCCCTGCATGAGAGCCTTGTACTGGTTCCTGAGCAGTATGGGTGCTGACTGCCTCCCGATCCTCCTTCTTCTCTGTGTCACATGCTTCCATTTCTCTGTTTCTTCAGGTGCACTTCGAATTTATTCTCTTTCTGTAACATGAAGAGTAGTGTTGAGCGATACCTTCCGATATTTGAAAGTATCGGTATCGGATTGGATCGGCCGATATCCAAAAAATATCGGATATCGCCGATACCGATACCCGATACCAATACAAGTCAATGGGACACAAATATCGGAACGTAATAGGGAGCGATCCTGGATGGTTCCCAGGGTCTGAAGGAGAGGAAACTCTCCTTCAGGCCCTGGGATCCATATTCATGTAAAAAATAAAGAATAAAAATAAAAAATATGGATATACTCACCCTCGGACGGCCCCTGGCTGTCACCGCTGCAAGCGTCTGCCTCCGTTCCTAAGAATGCAGAGAGTGAAGGACCTTCAATGATGTCGCGGTCACATGAGCGGTCATGCGACCAATCACAAGACCGCGACGTCATCGCAGGTCCTACACTCACTGCATTCTTAGGAACGGAGGCTGCCGGTTGCACCGCTGAGAGCCAGGGGCCGTCGGTGGGTGAGTATATCCATATTTTTTATTTTTATTCTTTATTTTTTACATGAATATGGATCCCGATTCCGATTTCCGATAACGCAAAAATATCGGAACTCGGTATCGGAATTCAGATACAGCGAATATCGGCTGATACCCGATATTTGCAGTATCGGAATACTCAACACTAATGAAGAGATAATTCTGCTCTTTCTAAGAACTCTTAACCTTCCTTAATGGTTTTCAATGTAGCTAACCTCTCTTCTAGATTTTGCAACTTTTTCTCCAACAGGGACACAAGCTTGCATTTCTGGCATGTGAAGTTAGGCTTTTCCACTGGTAAGTCTGTGAACATATAGCAAGAAATGCAGCTCACCAAATGGTTCCTGGCCTCTTCCATGTTCTTACTGTTAAAGAGATATTAAAGCGGCAAAAAAGTGTCAAAAAAGTTTACCGATGTCCTCCTTTCAGCTGAAAAGGCCAAAATCCAGTGTTCTTTGAGCTCGCGGAGACTCTTCACTTATCCCAGAATGTACTGGGAATATGCAAATTCTCTCCTTAGGACTCCTACCCTGGTGTGGGATTACAGATATTGGGTTAGTGTAGGATATGTGTGAGATTACAGATGTAGGGTTAAGGTACCGTCACATTAAGCGACGCTGCAGCGATAGCGACAACGATGCCGATCGCTGCAGCGTCGCTGTTTGATCGCTGGAGAGCTGTCATACAGACCGCTCTCCAGCGACCAACGATGCCGAGGTCCCCGGGTAACCAGGGTAAACATCGGGTTGCTAAGCGCAGGGCCGCGCTTAGTAACCCGATGTTTACCCTGGTTGCCAGCGTAAAAGTAAAAAAAACAAACACTACATACTCACCCAGCGTCCCCCAGCTTCTGCTTCCTGACACTGACTGAGCTCCGGCCCTAACAGCACAGCGGCTTTCACTTTCACTTTAGGGCCGGCGCTCAGTGTCAGGAAGCAGACGCTGGGGGAGGTATGACGCTGGGTGAGTATGTACTGTTTGTTTTTTTTACTTTTACGCTGGTAACCAGGGTAAACATCGGGTTACTAAGCGCGGCCCTGCGCTTGGTAACCCGATGTTTACCCTGGTTACCAGTGTAAAACATCGCTGGTATCGTTGCTTTTGGTGTCAAACACAACGATACACGGCGATCGGACGACCAAATAAAGTTCTGGACTTTATTCAGCGACCAGCGATATCACAGCAGGATCCTGATCGCTGCTGCGTGTCAAACGAAACGATATCGCTAGCGAGGACGCTGCAACGTCACGGATCGCTAGCGATGTCGTTTAGTGTGACGGTACCTTTAGTGTAGGATATGTGTGAGATTACAGATGTAGGGTTAGTGTAGGATATGTGTGAGATTACAGATATTGGGTTAGTGTAGGATATGTGTGAGATTACAGATATTGGGTTAGTGTAGGATATGTGTGCGTTTACAGATATTAGGTCAGTGTAGGATACGTGTGCGATTACAGATATTGGGTTAGTGTAGGATATGTGTGAGATTACAGAGGTAGGGTTAGTGTAGGATATGTGTGAGATTACAGATGTAGGGTTAGTGTAGGATATGTGTGAGATTACAGAGGTAGGGTTAGGGTACTGTCACACTCTGCAACTTTCCAACGATCACGACCAGCGATACGACCTGGCCGTGATCGTTGGAAAGTCGTTGTGTGGTCGCTGTGGAGCTGTCACACAGACAGCTCTCCAGCGACCAACGATGCCGAAGGCCCCGGGTAATCAGGGTAAACATCGGGTTACTAAGCGCAGGGCCGCGCTTAGTAACCCGATGTTTACCCTGGTTACCAGCGTAAAAGTAAAAAACAAACAAACAGTACATACTCACATTCCGGTGTCCTTCAGGTCCCTTGCCGTCTGCTTCCCGCACTGACTGAGTGCCGCCGTAAAGTGAAAGCAGATCACAGCGGTGACGTCACCACTGTGCTCTGTACTGCCTTACGGCCGGCACTCAGTCAGAGCGGGAAGCAGACGGCAAGGGACCTGAAGGACACCGGAATGTGAGTATGTACGGTTTGTTTGTTTTTTACTTTTACGCTGGTAACCAGGGTAAACATCGGGTTACTAAGCGCGGCCCTGCGCTTAGTAACCCGATGTTTACCCTGGTTACAAGCGAACGCATCGCTGGATCGCTGTCACACACAACGATCCAGCGATGACAGCGAGAGATCCAGCGACGAAATAAAGTTCCAAACGATCTGCTACGACGTGCGATTCTCAGCAGGGTCCCTGATCGCTGCTGCGTGTCAGACACAGCGATATCGTATGGATATCGCTGGAACGTCACGGATCGTACCGTCGTAGCGATCAAAGTGCCACTGTGAGACAGTACCCTTAGTGTAGGATATGTGTGCGATTACAGAGGTAGGGTTAGTGTAGGATATGTGTGAGATTACAGAGGTAGGGTTAGTGTAGGATATGTGTGAGATTACAGATGTAGGGTTAAGGCCCCGTCTCACTAAGCGATTTACCAACGATCACGACCAGCGATACTACCTGGCCGTGATCGTTGGTAAGTCGCTGTGTGGTCGCTGGGGAGCTGTCACACAGACCGCTCTCCCCAGCGACCAACGATCAGGGGAACGACTTCGGCATCGTTGAAACTGTCATCAACGATGCCGAAGTCCCCCTGCAGCACCCGGTAACCAGGGTAAACATCGGGTTACTAAGCGCAGGGCCGCACTTAGTAACCCGATGTTTACCCTGGTTACCAAAAAAAACAAACACTACATACTCGCCTTTCGGTGTCCAGGTCCCTTGCCGTCTGCTTCCTGCTCTGGCTGAGATCCGGCCGTACAGTGAGAGCGCAGCGGTGACGTCACTGCTGTGCTCTCACTTCTCACTGTACGGCGGCTCAGTCAGAGCAGGAAGCAGACGCCAAGGGACCTGACGGACATCAGAAGGCGAGTATGTACTGTTTGTTTTTTTTTACATTTACGCTGGTAACCAGGGTAAACATCGGGTTACTAAGCGCGGCCCTGCGCTTAGTAACCCGATGTTTACCCTGGTTACCAGTGAAGACATCGCTGGATCGGTGTCACACACACCGATTCAGCAATGTCAGCGGGGCCTCAACGACCAAAAAAAGGTCCAGGCCATTCCGACACGACCAGCGATCTCACAGCAGGGGCCTGATCGCTGGTACGTGTCACACATAGCGAGATCGCTATGGAGGTCGCTGTTGCGTCACAAAACTTGTGACTCAGCAGCGATCTCGCTAGCGATCTCGCTATGTGAGACGGGGCCTTTAGTGTAGGATATGTGTGAGATTACAGATGTAGGGTTAGTGTAGGATATGTGTGCGATTACAGAGGTAGGGTTAGTGTAGGATATGTGTGAGATTACAGAGGTAGGGTTAGTGTAGGATATGTGTGAGATTACAGATGTAGGGTTAGTGTAGGATATGTGTGAGATTACAGATATTGGGTTAGTGTAGGATATGTGTGAGATTACAGATGTAGGGTAAGGGTACCGTCTCACAGTGGCACTTTGGTCGCTACGACGGCACGATCCGTGACGTTCCAGCGATATAGTTACGATCTCGCTGTGTCTGACACGCTACTGCGATCAGGGACCCCGCTGAGAATCGTACGTCATAGCAGATCGTTTGAAACTTTATTTCGTCGCTGGATCACCCGCTGACATCGCTGCATCGGCGTGTGTGACGCCGATGCAGCGATGTCTTCACTGGTAACCAGGGTAAATATCGGGTTACTAAGCGCAGGGCCGCGCTTAGTAACCCGATGTTTACCCTGGTTACCATTGTAAATGTAAAAAGAAAAAAACACTACATACTTACATTCCGGTGCCTGTCACGTCCCCGGGCGTTCGCTTCCCCGCACTCCTCCTGTATCCTGTGTCAGCGCCGGCCGGCCGTACATCAGAGCACAGCGGTGACGTCACCGCTCTGCTTTAAGGCCGCGCTTACACAGGATGCAGGAGGAGTGCAGGGAAGCGGACGCCGGGGGACGTGACAGGCACCGGAATGTGAGTATGTGTGGGTTTTTTTTACATTTACAATGGTAACCAGGGTAAACATCGGGTTACTAAGCGCGGCCTTGCGCTTAGTAACCCGATGTTTACCCTGGTTACCCGGGGACTTCGGCATCGTTGGTCGCTGGAGAGCTGTCTGTGTGACAGCTCTCCAGCGACCACACAAGGACTTTCCAACGATCACGGCCAGGTCGTATCGCTGGTCGTGATCGTTGGAAACTTGCTGAGTGTGACGGTACCCTTAGTGTAGGAAAAGTGTGCGATTACAGATATTGGGTTAGTGTAGGATATGTGTGAGATTACAGATGTAGGGTTAGTGTAGGATATGTGTGAGATTACAGACATAGGGTTAGTGTAGGATATGTGTGAGATTACAGATGTAGGGTTAGTGTGGGATATGTGTGCGATTACAGATATTGGGTTAGCGTAGGATATGTGTGAGATTACAGAGGTAGGGTTAGTGTAGGATATGTGTGAGATTACAGAGGTAGGGTTAGTGTAGGATATGTGTGAGATTACAGACATAGGGTTAGTGTAGGATATGTGTGAGATTACAGATGTAGAATTAGTGTGGGATACGTGTGAGATTACAGAGGTAGGGTTAGTGTAGGATATGTGTGAGATTACAGATGTAGGGTTAGTGTAGGATATGTGTGAGATTACAGATATTGGGTTAGTGTGGGATATGTGTGAGATTACAGATGTAGGGTTAGTGTAGGATGTGTGTGAGATTACAGATGTAGGGTTAGTGTAGGATATGTGTGAGATTACAGATGTAGGGTTAGTGTAGGATATGTGTGAGATTACAGATGTAGGGTTAGTGTAGGATATGTGTGAGATTACAGATGTAGGGTTAGTGTGGGATATGTGTGAGATTACAGATGTAGGGTTAGTGTAGGATTTGTGTAAGATTACAGAGGTAGGGTTAGTGTGGGATATGTGTGAGATTACAGATGTAGGGTTAGTGTAGGATACGTGTGCGATTACAGATATTGGGTTAGTGTAGGATATGTGTGAGATTACAGATGTAGGGTTAGGGTACCGTCTCACTATACGATTTACCAACGATCACGACCTGCGATACGACCTGGCCGTGATCGTTGGTAAGTCGTTGTGTGGTCGCTGGGGAGCTGTCACACAGACCGCTCTCCAGCGACCAACGATGCCGAGGTTCGCTGGTAACCAGGGTAAACCTCGGGTTACTAAGCGCAGGGCCGCGCTTAGTAACCCGATGTTTACGGTGGTTACCAGCGTAAAAGTAAAAAACAAACAAACCGTACATACTCACCATCTGATGTCCGTCAGGTCCCCCGCCGTCCGCTTCCCGCTCTGACTGAGTGCCGCCGTACAGTGAGAGCAGAGCGCAGCGGTGACGTCACCGCTGTGATCTGCTCTCACTTTCCGGCCGGCAGTCAGTCAGAGCGGGAAGCAGACGGCAAGGGACCTGACGGACACCGGAATGTGAGTATGTACGGTTTGTTTTTTTTTACTTTTACGCTGGTAACCACGGTAAACATCGGGTTACTAAGCGCGGCCCTGCGCTTAGTTACCCGATGTTTACCCTGGTTACCAGCGAACGCATCGCTGGATCGCTGTCACACACAACGATCCAGCGATGACAGCGGGAGATCCAGCGACGAAAGAAAGTTTCAAACGATCTGCTACGACGTACGATTCTCAGCAGGGTCCCTGATCGCAGTAGCGTGTCAGACACTGCGAGATCGTAACTATATCGCTAGAACGTCACGGATCGTGCCGTCGTAGCGATGAAAATGCCACTGTGTGACGGTACCCTTAGTGTAGGATATGTGTGCGATTACAGAGGTAGGGTTAGTGTAGGATATGTGTGAGATTACAGAGGTAGGGTTAGTGTAGGATATGTGTGAGATTACAGATGTAGGGTAAGGGTACCGTCTCACAGTGGCACTTTGGTCGCTACGACGGCACGATCCGTGACGTTCCAGCGATATAGTTACGATCTCGCTGTGTCTCACACGCTACTGCGATCAGGGACCCCGCTGAGAATCGTATGTCATAGCAGATCGTTTGAAACTTTATTTTGTCGCTGGATCACCCGCTGACATCGCTGCATCGGCGTGTGTGACGCCGATGCAGCGATGTCTTCACTGGTAACCAGGGTAAATATCGGGTTACTAAGCGCAGGGCCGCACTTAGTAACCCGATGTTTACCCTAGTTACCATTGTAAATGTAAAAAAAAAAAAAAAACACTACATACTTACATTCCGGTGCCTGTCACGTCCCCGGGCGTTCGCTTCCCTGCACTCCTCCTGTATCCTGTGTCAGCGCCGGCCGGCCGTACATCAGAGCACAGCGGTGACGTCACCGCTCTGCTTTACGGCCGCGCTTACACAGGATGCAGGAGGAGTGCAGGGAAGCGGACGCCGGGGGACGTGACAGGCACCAGAATGTGAGTATGTGTTTTTTTTTTTTACATTTACAATGGTAACCAGGGTAAACATCGGGTTACTAAGCGCGGCCTTGCGCTTAGTAACCCGATGTTTACCCTGGTTACCCGGGGACTTCGGCATCGTTGGTCGCTGGAGAGCTGTCTGTGTGACAGCTCTCCAGCGACCACACAAGGACTTTCCAACGATCACGGCAAGGTCGTATCGCTTGTCGTGATCGTTGGAAAGTTGCTGAGTGTGACGGTACCCTTAGTGTAGGATACGTGTGCGATTACAGATATTGGGTTAGTGTAGGATATGTGTGAGATTACAGAGGTAGGGTTAGTGTAGGATATGTGTGACATTACAGAGGTAGGGTTAGTGTAGGATATGTGTGAGATTACAGATGTAGGGTTAGTGTAGGATATGTGTGAGATTACAGACATAGGGTTAGTGTAGGATATGTGTGAGATTACAGATGTAGGGTTAGTGTAGGATATGTGTGAGATTACAGAGGTAGGGTTAGTGTAGGATATGTGTGAGATTACAGATGTAGGGTTAGTGTAGGATATGTGTGAGATTACAGATATTGGGTTAGTGTAGGATATGTGTGAGATTACAGATATTGGGTTAGTGTAGGATATGTGTGAGATTACAGATGTAGGGTTAGTGTAGGATATGTGTGAGATTACAGAGGTAGGGTTAGTGTAGGATATGTGTGAGATTACAGATGTAGGGTTAGTGTAAGATATGTGTGAGATTACAGAGGTAGGGTTAGTGTAGGATATGTGTGAGATTACAGATGTAGGGTTAGTGTAGGATATGTGTGAGATTACAGAGGTAGGGTTAGTGTAGGATATGTGTGAGATTACAGATATTGGGTTAGTGTAGGATATGTGTGAGATTACAGAGGTAGGGTTAGGGTACCGTCACACAGTGCAATTTTGATCGCTACGACGGTACGATTCGTGACGTTCTAGCGATATCGTTACGATATCGCAGTGTCTGACACGCAGCAGCGATCAGGGATCCTGCTGAGAATCGTACGTCGTAGCAGATCGTATGGAACTTTCTTTTGTCGCTTGATCACCCGCTGACATCGCTGGATCATTGTGTGTGACAGCGATCCAGCGATGCGTTCGCTGGTAACCAGGGTAAACATCGGGTAACTAAGCGCAGGGCCGCGCTTAGTAACCCGATGTTTACCCTGGTTACCAGCGTAAAAGTAAAAAAAAACAAACCGTACATGCTCACCATCTGATGTCCGTCCGGTCCCTTGCCGTCCGCTTCCCGCTCTCTGACTGTCTGCCGGCTGGAAAGTGAGAGCAGATCACAGCGGTGACGTCACCGCTGCACTCTGCTCTCACTGTACGGCCGGATCTGTCAGAGCAGGAAGCGGACGGCAAGGGACCGGACGGACATCAGATGGTGAGCATGTACGGTTTGTTTTTTTTTACTTTTACGCTGGTAACCACGGTAAACATCGGGTTACTAAGCGCGGCCCTGCGCTTAGTAACCCGATGTTTACCCTGGTTACCCGGGGACTTCGGCATCGCTCCAGCGCCGTGATTGCAACGTGTGACCGCAGTCTACGACGCTGGAGCGATAATCATACGATCGCTGCGACGTCACGGATCGTGCCGTCGTAGCGATCAAAATTGCACTGTGTGACGGTACCCTTAGTGTAGGATATGTGTGAGATTACAGAGGTAGGGTTAGTGTAGGATATGTGTGAGATTACAGATGTAGGGTTAGTGTAAGATATGTGTGAGATTACAGATGTAGGGTTAGTGTAGGATATGTGTGAGATTACAGATATTGGGTTAGTGTAGGATATGTGTGAGATTACAGAGGTAGGGTTAGTGTAGGATATGTGTGAGATTACAGATGTAGGGTTAGTGTGGGATATGTGTGAGATTACAGATGTAGGGTTAGTGTAGGATATGTGTGAGATTACAGATATTGGGTTAGTGTAGGATATGTGTGAGATTACAGATGTAGGGTTAGTGTAGGATATGTGTGAGATTACAGAGGTAGGGTTAGTGTAGGATATGTGTGAGATTACAGACGTAGGGTTAGTGTAAGATATGTGTGAGATTACAGATGTAGGGTTAGTGTAGGATATGTGTGAGATTACAGATGTAGGGTTAGTGTAGGATATGTGTGAGATTACAGAGGTAGGGTTAGTGTAGGATATGTGTGAGATTACAGATATTGGGTTAGTGTAGGATATGTGTGAGATTACAGAGGTAGGGTTAGTGTAGGATATGTGTGACATTACAGAGGTAGGGTTAGTGTAGGATATGTGTGAGATTACAGATGTAGGGTTAGTGTAAGATATGTGTGAGATTACAGATGTAGGGTTAGTGTAGGATATGTGTGAGATTACAGATATTGGGTTAGTGTAGGATATGTGTGAGATTACAGAGGTAGGGTTAGTGTAGGATATGTGTGAGATTACAGATATTGGGTTAGTGTAGGATATGTGTGAGATTACAGAGGTAGGGTTAGTGTAGGATATGTGTGAGATTACAGAGGTAGGGTTAGTGTAGGATATGTGTGAGATTACAGATGTAGGGTTAGTGTAAGATATGTGTGAGATTACAGATGTAGGGTTAGTGTAGGATATGTGTGAGATTACAGATATTGGGTTAGTGTAGGATATGTGTGAGATTACAGAGGTAGGGTTAGTGTAGGATATGTGTGAGATTACAGATGTAGGGTTAGGGTACTGTCACACTAAACGATTTACCAACGATCATGACCAGCGATACGACCTGGCCGTGATCGTTGGTAAGTGGTTGTGTGGTCGCTGGGGAGCTGTCACACAGTCAGCTCTCCAGCGACCAACGATGCCGAAGGCCCCGGGTAACCAGGGTAAACATCGGGTTACTAAGCGCAGGGCCGCGCTTAGTAACCCGATGTTTACCGTGGTTACCAGCGTAAAAGTAAAAAAAAACAAACAGTACATACTCACATTCCGGTGTCTGTCCCCCGGCGTTCTGCTTCTCTGCACTGTGTCTGCCAGCCGGAAAGCACAGCGGTGACGTCACCGCTGTGCTCGCTTTCCGGCCGGCCGGCGCTCACAGTGCAGAGAAGCAGAACGCCGGGGGACAGACACCGGAATGTAAGTATGTACTGTTTGTTTTTTTTACTTTTACGCTGGTAACCACGGTAAACATCGGGTTACTAAGCGCGGCCCTGCGCTTAGTAACCCGATGTTTACCCTGGTTACAAGCGAACGCATCACTGAATCGCTGTCACACACAACGATCCAGCGATGACAGCGGGAGATCCAGCGACGAAAGAAAGTTCCAAACGATCTGCTACGACGTACGATTCTCAGCAGGATCCCTGATCGCTGCTGCGTGTCAGACACAGCGATATCGTATGGATATCGCTGGAACGTCACGGATCGTACCGTCATAGCGATCAAAGTGCCAATGTGTGACAGTACCCTTAGTGTAGGATATGTGTGAGATTACAGATATTGGGTTAGTGTAGGATATGTGTGAGATTACAGAGGTAGGGTTAGTGTAGGATATGTGTGAGATTACAGATATTGGGTTAGTGTAGGATATGTGTGAGATTACAGATGTAGGGTTAGTGTAAGATATGTGTGAGATTACAGATATTGGGTTAGTGTAGGATATGTGTGAGATTACAGATATTGGGTTAGTGTAGGATATGTGTGAGATTACAGAGGTAGGGTTAGTGTAGGATATGTGTGAGATTACAGATATTGGGTTAGTGTAGGATATGTGTGAGATTACAGATGTAGGGTTAGTGTAGGATATGTGTGAGATTACAGATATAGCATTAGTGTAGGATATGTGTGAGATTACAGATACAAAGTTAGGGGAACAGAGGTCCTTCTGTTCCTCCTATGTCACCTTAGAGATACAATCATATATTTAGAAGTAACTTATAACTTACCGTTCCTTAAATTCATCCAGATTATGGAGCTGTAGATGTGGCTCGATGCTCGCCTCCATTTTTCCCATTGTCCTATTCCAAACAAATGCTAATTCCATGCCACATTTGTCCCCATCTCGTTGAATTTGTTTCACCAGGTAATTACCTACGGCCAAAAAACATACAGTTACTTGTAGAATACCCGCGGCTTCGTTCGCGGAAAATATGTTAAATTGTTGGTTACGGTAGCTAAAGTAAAATCTCCAGTGTCATCCTGAAATTGACATTTTCAGAGTGCTTCAGTAAATTTTGTCCACTTTAAATTTTTATTATTTGGGCATTTTATTAATTTGTCGTAACATTGATGTGAACAACAACTTTTTTTTAATTTCAACATTTTTATTGATTTTACATATTCAATACATATTATGAAGTATAAACTATTACAACTATTTTTTTAACTACACTGTGTTCCAAACTATTATGCAAATTGGATTTAAGTGTCATAAAGATTTAATCATTTTGTTTTTCAAATAAACTCATGGATGGTATTGTGTCTCAGGGCTCAATGGATCACTGAAATCAATCTTAAATACATGTGATAATTAGTTTTCCAGGTGATTCTAATTAAAGGAAAACAACTTAAAAATGATGTTCCACATTATTAAGCAGGCCACAGGTTTCAAGCAATATGGGAAATAAAAAGGATCTCTCTGCTGCTGAAAAGTGTTAAATAGTGCAATGCCTTGGACAAGGTTTGAAAACATTAGATATTTCATGAAAACAAAGGAGTGATCATCATACTATGAAGAGATTTATGACTGAAACAGAGTTCATGCAGATAAAGGCATATTGAGGAAGGTTTCTGCCAGACAAATTCATTGAATTAAGAGAGCAGCTGCCAAAATACCATTACAAAGCAGCAAAAAGTTATTTGAAGTTGCTGGTGCCTCTGGAGTCCCTCAAACCTCAAGGTGTAGGATCCTTCAAAGGCTTGCTTTGGTGCATAAACCTACTATTCGGCCACCCCTAAACAGTGATCACAAGCAAAAATGGTTGCAGTGGGCCCAGACATACATGAAGACTATTTTTCAAGCAGTCTTGTTTACTGATGAGTGTCGAGCAACCCTGGATGGTCCAGATGGAAGGAGTAGTGGATGGTTGGTGGATGGCCACCATGTCCCAACAAGGCTGCGACATCAGCAAAGAGGTTGAGGAGTCATGTTTTGGTCCAGAACAGCTGGTGGGGCCCTTTAAGGTTCCTGAAGGTGTGAAAATGACCTCTGCAAAGTGTATAGAGTTTCTGACTGACAACTTTCTTCCATGGTATAAAAAGCAGAAACATGCCTTCAGGAGCAGAAGCATCTTCATGCATGACAATGCACCATCTCATGCTGTCATGCTGCAAAGAATCCCTCTGAGTCATTGGCTGCTATGGGCATAAAAGGAGTTAAACTCATGGTGTGGCCACCATCTTCCCCTGACCTCAACCCTATAGAGAACCTTTGGAGTATCATCAAGCAAAAGATCTATGAGGGTGGGAGGCAGTTCACATCAAAACAGCAGCTCTGGGAGGCTATTCTGACTTTATGCAAAGAAATACAAGCAGAAACTCTCCAAAAACTCACAAGTTCAATGGATGTAAGAATTGTGAGGATGATATCAAAGAAGGGTCCTATGTTAACATGTAACTTGGCCTGTTGGGATGTTTTGGAGTTAAATAGCTTTTTTGCTCAGTGAATGTGACCTCCTAATGCTGCAAATTCCACAAATGAGCATTTTCAGTTCTTTAAAACATATCAAATGTTTAGAAATACTACTGTGCCTAATAATTTAGAACAGTGCATTTTGAGTTTTTATTCATTTTAGAGATTATACTGTTATTATTGGGAGGTTTCTTCAATAAAATTCGATGTATACTCTAAAGGGTGATGACTAGTGTTGAGCATTCCGATACTGCAAGTATCGGGTATCGTCCGATACTGCAAGTATCGGGTATCGGCCGATACTTGCTGTATCGGAATTCCGATACCGAGATCCGATATTTTTGTGATATCGGGTATCGGTATCGAAACAACATTAATGTAAAAATGTGTAAAAGAGAGAATTAAAATAAAAAATATTGCTATACTCACCTCTCCGACGCAGCCTGCACCTTACCGAGGGAAGCGGCAGCGTTCTTTGTTTAAAATTCGCGCTTTTCTTTCCTTTACGTGAGTCCCGGCTTGTGATTGGTTGCGTGCCGCCCATGTGACCGGGACGCAACCAATCACAGCAAGCCGTGACGTAATTTCAGGTCCTTCAGGATTTTAAAATTACGTTCCGGCGTTGTGATTGGTTGCGTCGCAGTCACATGGGCGACGCAACCAATCACAGCAAGCCGTGACGTAATTTCAGGTCCTTCAGGATTTTAAAATTACGTCCCGGCTTTGTGATTGGTTGCGTCGCAGTCACATGGGAGACGCAACCAATCACAAGCCGTGACGTCACGGGAGGCTGGACACGCGCGCATTTTAAAAAGCGCGCGTGTCCAGCCTCCCGTGACGTCACGGCTTGTGATTGGTTAATGGCGGCCATGTTGCCGGGACGCGGACCAATCACAGCAAGCCGTGACATAATTTCGTCACGGCTTGCTGTGATTGGTCCGCGTCCCGGCAACATGGCCGCCCTGACCAATCACAAGCCGGGACTTCACGTAACCAAGTAAAAGCGCGAATTTTAAACAAACAACGCTGCCGGTTCCCTCGCTGAGGTCCAGGCTGCGTCGGACAGGTGAGTATAGCAATATTTTTTATTTTAATTCTTTCTTTTACACATTAATATGGTTCCCAGGGCCTGAAGGAGAGTTTCCTCTCCTTCAGACCCTGGGAACCATCAGGAATACCGTCCGATACATGAGTCCCATTGACTTGTATTGGTATCGGGTATCGGTATCGGATTGGATCCGATACTTTGCCGGTATCGGCCGATACTTTCCGATACCGATACTTTCAAGTATCGGACGGTATCGCTCAACACTAGTGATGACTTTTATTAGACTGACTGTCATTTGCACCAACCATTTAGGAAAATCAGAGAAAAATGTCATTTGCATAATAATTTGGAACATAGTGTATTTTATCAAAAATGAAAATTTTGCACCTTACACAAACATATAAAACATTTACACCCAATTTACAACATCGTGCAACCCTTCCCCCCTCCCTCCAGAGTAATCTATAAGTAGTTCACGGACAATGAGTAAAATTGGTTAAACAACTATCTATTGTAGTGCTTTTTGGTAAACAATGTTTCTGGTTTTACCTTCAGGTGCATATATGAAAAGGTTTTTGGGGTTACCTACTCTAGAATAAGCAACGTACAACTGTCCATGTGAAAAACACGGGTTCTCCAAATTAACGCCGGCTACTTTAAGTGATTGACCTTGTGCTTTGTTTGTAGTCATAGCAAATGCAAGTCAGGTTGGGAACTGCAAACACTTAAGATTGAAGGGCATGTCGCTTGGTGGCAAAGGAATACGCGGAATGAAAACATTTGCTCCCTTGGAGTTTCCAAGAAGAATAGTGGCTTCAATAACATTGGGCATGAGACTCTCAATGCACAATCTTGTGCCGTTACACATATTTGGTGGGTCAAGGTTCCGAAGCAAAATTATTGTGGCTCCTATTTTTAAAGTGAGCTTATGCGATGGCATTCCAGGAGGCTCCAAAGAATTCAGGAACTATAATGGATACAGTACGGCTTCTTCACTCTCCATGACTGAATCACTGGACATGTATGGGGTCACTAGACCAGGCAGCCTTCCCTGAATTAGTAGATTTATGAAGATGACACTATCATTTTTAGGCCATAGGATTGCACGTAACCACTGATGGTTGTTAAAATTGTTGCAAATATCAGGGAAAACGTGGTCAATAAGTTCCATTACCGAAGATGTCATTTCACAAAAATCTTCCGGAAAAGAAATGAGACCAGTAGTGGAATCAGTAGGGAACCTGTCATTTCCAAGGCAGGAATCAGCTGGTGTGTAAATTTGTCCGCAGTTGTATTTCCCATCAAATGAACCGGCACATTAGTAGTAAGAGTTTGCTTCTGAACATGTATCCACAGATAAAAAGATTGCATAGGATAGTTATACATACTATATTATTGTTATACTGCCCTCTAGTGGGATGGAAAGAATTACACCTTATTGAAGAGTTAACACATATAGCCCACTGCAGTCTTCCCTACAGTTCCTTATATGTATTTTGCAGAGTATACCAAGCACCGATCAATATTTATGTATATCTCTCTTTATAAGGCAGCCATCACACTAGCAGTATTTGATCAGTATTTTACATCAGTATTTGTAAGCCAAGACCAGGAGTGGAACAAATAGAGGAAAAGTATAATAGAAACATATGCACCACTTCTGGATTTATCACCCACTTCTGGTTTTGGCTTACAAATACTGAGGTAAAATACCGACCAAATACTGCTAGTGTGACGGCAGCCTAAATCTGTATCATAGATACATAAGATGTAATTCTTTCCATCCCACTAGAGGGCAGTATAACAATAAAATAATATGTATAACTACCCCATGCATTCTTTTCCTTGATTTTGTATAAATTATTTATGGAAATTTGTAACTGTAGTCTTTTTTGATAATGAGATGATTATGATCTATGTGGATATATATTGAATATAGTTTCATAATCCCAGATAATGAGAATGGCTTTTGTCTGAGAACAATCATGTCTTTTTTTAAAAATTGTTTAATATTAATGCCACTTCGTACTTGAGTGTACCATGTATTGTCCAATCATGTGGTACCTTATAATTTATATGTTTTATTATTTATTGTGTTTAATAAAGATTTATTGATTTTAAGAAGAGTTCTCCAAGCTTTTTTGATAGGATAGTACAATGTTGTATTGGGTGGTCGAGCAGCTCTTTCCTCTGTTTTGTTAGGGTATGTGCACACACTGAGGATTTTGCTGTGGATCCGCAGCGGATTTGACCCTGCGGATCCGCAGCAGTTTTCCCTAAGTTTACAGTACCATGTAAACCTATGGGAAAAAAAAACGCTGTGCACATGCTGCAGAAAATTCCACGCGGAAACGCAGCGGATTATTTTCCGTAGCATGTCAATTCTTTCTGCGGATTCCGCAGCTGTTTTCAACAAGCACCAATAGGAAAGTGCAGTTGAAAACCCACAGAGGAATCCGCAAAAGAAACCGCGAGAAAATCAGCAGTGAAAAGCGCAGTGGTTTTGCACTGCGGATTTTCCAAATCCGCTGTGGAAAAATCGGCAGCAGAATCCGCAACGTGTGCAGATACCCTTAGGAGTAAAATAAACTCGGCCATTTTCAAGATGGACACTGAGATGAACTACAGTCGGACGTCTTTCATGGATGGGAAAATGTAGTAATCGCCACACGGCTTCATTACTACTTAGATACCTTCCCACCTGATACAGCATAATCTCATCAGATGTACATTTTAGATTCTCTAGCTGGAAAACTGCCATATCACTGCCCTTGTTAACATATTTGCAAATGTATTTCATTGACATAACAGTTACAATATTCTATGTTTCAAACATTTTTGAAAGCAGCGGAGAGTAAGGTACAACCCATCGATTATCTATTTCAATATCTGTGTTTTGTTTAACCCTTTTTAATCTGATTGCTGCAGTATATCCTCCCTGTTCAGGTTTTCGTCTTCTGTAAAGAGGATAACCATCATCTCCTGTTTGTGTTTCTACAATCAAGTTGTGAGGATACTTTTCAGTACATTTTCCTTCCTTCTTTCATACATGGCGGATCTTGGGTTAAGTGACCCACATGGGCCATGGATCATATTTTTAGAAATAGTTTCAAAAAGTACCAGATACTCTTCTGGATTTGGAAGCTCAGCAGAAGTAACACTGTCAATTTGATCAGGGCGTATCTTATCCTTTAGCCATATCAGTAAATGAGCATGTGGAAGACCTCTTTTTTGCCACTCAATTGAATACATCCAACACTGACTTTCCCAAAAAATGTAACACTTTAATTATGTCCATGAGCTTGATCAGTTATGTTTAAAAACCCTTGCTGTTAAATCATGTCGATCAGAGGGGCCCTGACCATTCAGAAGCTCTTCCCTTATCTCTGGCCAAGTTGGATTACAAGTAACTGTAATAAAGAAATCAGGGCGACCATGTATCCGAACATATGTCATGGCGTCCTGAGCATACTCATGCATATGTCTGGAACTTCCAGTAAATGTAGCTGGTAAAATAAACATACGCCCAATGTAAGCCATGTTGCCATCATTAGCAACCGAATCCCTTAAATGAACGTATTCATCCACTATACGTTTTTGTTGGTTCAATCGTATGTACAAAAGACTTTCACTTTCCACCTTGGCATACATATCAACTATAAATTGATGAAAAAGTTGCCTACATTGTAAAATGTGGTTAGAAGACCCATGTCTGATCATTATTTGGTAGGCATAAAAGTCCATAGCTGCCATTTTTTTATTGGTTGGCCTAGCAGTCTTGGGATCAGTCTGTGCTAGATTAAAGTGATCGCCATCTTGGCCATTCCAGTATATTATCGGATATTGCAGAGCTTCATATGATCTATGTGTTTCTACAATACGTTGAAGATTGTCGCTTCGTCACTGAATAATGATATCTCGGCGGAAAGTCCTGTCCAACTATTACAATAGCTACTTCGTTAACAGTGGGAGAATTAAATGGCCTTTCATGCTCGCCAACCGGTGTCTTGTCTGCTCTCATTCCAACATGCTATTCATCACTTGGTATTCTTTCTAAGGATATTTTGAAAAGGTTTACTAACTGATTGTGCTGATGGAAAAATCTTTGCAAATTCAACCCAATATCTTTTTTTGTCTCAAGTATAGCTTCATAACGTCTACCAGCTTGCATTTGTTCGTCTCCCAAAAAATACATTTGTAAAAAATTTGGATCTTCGTTTCCTACAGGAAGCATTGAAGCGATTTTGTGATATATTTGGCCCTGGACTTTAAAAGTTGGCATAAATCCTGCTTCCTGGAGTACAGCTGTCGTACCAAAGGATGTCATCTGAAAAGATTAATTGTATCTCCTAATATTTTGCAGAAAATGCTTGGACTCGGGAGTTGTTCCTGACATGAATGAAAGAAATATTTCAGGAGGTAGATCTAAATGTGGCAACTGACTGCCATTTGAGCAGCACATACCAGGCAATTCCAAGTTAAACTTCTTTGCTTGACAATGTTTGCATATTATGTCCATTTTTCCAATTATGACTTTCTGATGTGACCTATAGTCTTGAATTGGGCTGTAGTGAAATGCTTTCAAACTCAAATCAGCCTGCCTACATCTTTGCACACGTTGCATATGTCGTATGCGGTTATTTTCACAACGTTCATCCTTTTGTTCAGATGTTTCCATATTCCTTGCTTCAGCCTGCCTTATCAGATTCTTGAAGATGACATTCCCTTTCCTCTGATATCTCAGCTGCCTTACATTTAGCCTGTCGCATCCATTTAATTTCAAGCCACGAGTCACGTTGTTCACTTGTCTCAGCTCTTTGACACAATTTTGCTTTCTTAGCTTTTGGATGAACTTGCCCAATAGATGGTTGTTTTTTGGGCGGCATTTAAAAAAAAAAAACAGTCCTTAGGAAGGATTATGACCCTTTAGTATTCACCTGACACTGATAAGAGATGCAATAGGATGAACAGTAAATACAGAGCAGCCCTCACACAGTATTACTATGACCTGAAGGAGCTCACATCTTAGTAATGAAAACCGCTTCACAGGCAGACTTGCCTAGTTGCCCATAGCAACAAATCAGAGCCCAGCTTTCACTTTACCTCAGCAGCTTCAGTGATGAAAGCTCCCTGTACAGTAAGCAATAATGACAATCTTACTAAGGCCGGTTTCACACGTCCAGATAATTCCGGTACCGGAGAAAAATGTACCGGAGTTATCCGTGTCCGTGTGCTCACGTGGCACATCAGTGTGGCACACGTGCGGCAGCCGTGTGCCGCCCGTGTGCTGCCTGGGGACCACACGGACCGTGCAGGAGAGACAGCGCTACAGTAAGCGCTGTCCCCCCTGCGTGTGGTGCTGAAGGCTGCATTCATCTCTTCTCCCCTGCAGCGCTCGCAGGAGAGAAGGATTAAAAATCAAGTGGTTTTTTTTGTTAAAAATAAAGTTTGGGGTCACCTCCCGCCTCCCACCCCCCATGCGCATATTCATCACTGTAATGAGCGGTACCATGTGACCGCTCACACAGCACAAGCTGCCGGCACTGAGAGGAGGTATCGCGTGAGCTAGGTGAGTATTTCTCTGCAAGCGGGCGGGAGCGTGGGGGGTGGGAGGCAGGCTGGGACCCCAAACTTTATTTTTAACAAAAAAAACCACTTGATGTTTAATCCTTCTCTCCTGCGAGTGCTGCAGGGGATAAGAGATGAATGCAGCCTTCAGCACCACACGCAGGGGGGACAGCGCTTACTGTAGCGCTGTCTCTCCTGTGGGCATACGTTCACACAGAGGAGAGTGCACACTGTTCTCTGTGTGCACGTGTGTGGAACGTTTTGCGGACCGTGCTGCCGGAGATAAACGGACATGTCTACGTGTTTTCAACACGGACACATGGTCCATGAAAACATGCAGGCATGTGCATAGACCCATTCATTTGACGACGTGTGTCAGTGTCTCCGGTACGTGAGAAAACTGTCACTACACGTGCCGGAGACACTGACGTGTGAAAGAGGCCTAAGAGGCATTTTTCGCCTGACCAATATTGCTGCTCAGCAATATTTGTCCGTGTGCTTAGGGTGCATCCATCTGAGTGTGTTTGAATGCTTGTGTGGTCCTTGCGTGTGTGTGTAAGTGTGTGTGTGGTGTGCATGTGGTATTTATGGGGTGGTTTAATATTTGTGGGGGTGGTGTTGGGAGTTGTGTGTGTCTCGAGTGGTCTGGTGTTTGTGTGGTGTGTTGTGGCATTTGTGTCATGATTCTCAATGGCGAGAGAACATAGCCCAGCATATATGAGAACTAGCTCTTGGAAGATGGAAACTATACTGACCATGAACTAAACCTGCCGCACAACTAGAAGTGGCCGGGTAGCATGCCTACGTTTTTTAACCCTAGATGCCCAGCGCCAGCCGGAGAACTACCTAATCCTAGCAGAGGAAAAGACAGTCCTGGCTCACCTCTAGAGAAATTTTCCCAAAAGGCAGACAGAGGCCCCCACATATATTGGCGGTGATTTTAGATGAAATGACAAACGTAGTATGAAAATAGGTTTAGCAAAATCGAGGTCCGCTTTCTAGATAGCAGGAAGACAGAAAGGACACTTTCATGGTCAGCAGAAAACCCTAACAAAACACCATCCAGAAATTCCTTTAAGACTCTAGCATTAACTCATAACACCAGAGTGGCAATTTCCGATCACAAGAGCTTTCCAGACACAGTAACGAAACAGCAGCTGTGAACAGGAACAAAATGCAAAAACACACAAGGACAAAAGTCCAACTTAGCTGGGAGTTGTCTAGTAGCAGGAACAAGCACAGAAGGCTTCTGATTACATTGTTGACCGGCAAGAAACTGACAGAGGAGCAAGGTTATATAGCGACTCCCACATCCTGATAGGAGCAGGTGAACAGAGGGGATGATGCACACAAGTTCAATTCCACAAGTGGCCACCGGGGGAGCCCAGAATCCAATTTCACAACAGTACCCCCCCCTCAAGGAGGGGGCACCGAACCCTCACCAGAACCACCAGGGCGATCAGGATGAGCCCTATGAAAGGCACGGACAAGATCGGAGGCATGAACATCAGAGGCAGTGACCCAAGAATTATCCTCCTGACCGTATCCCTTCCATTTGACCAGATACTGGAGTCTCCGTCTGGAAACACGAGAGTCTAAGATCTTTTCCACAACGTACTCCAACTCACCCTCAACCAACACCGGAGCAGGAGGCTCAACGGAAGGCACAACCGGTACCTCATACCTGCGCAACAATGACCGATGAAAAACATTATGAATCGAAAAGGATGCAGGGAGGTCCAAACGGAAGGACACAGGGTTAAGAATCTCCAATATCTTGTACGGGCCGATGAACCGAGGCTTAAACTTAGGAGAAGAAACCCTCATAGGGACAAAACGAGAAGACAACCACACCAAGTCCCCAACACAAAGCCGAGGACCAACACGACGACGGCGGTTGGCAAAAAGCTGAGTCTTCTCCTGGGACAACTTCAAATTGTCCACCACCTGCCCCCAAATCTGATGCAACCTCTCCACCACAGCATCCACTCCAGGACAATCCGAAGATTCCACTTGACCGGAGGAAAATCGAGGATGAAACCCCAAATTACAGAAAAACGGGGACACCAAGGTGGCAGAGCTGGCCCGATTATTGAGGGCGAACTCCGCCAAAGGCAAAAAAGCAACCCAATCATCCTGATCCGCAGACACAAAACACCTCAAATATGTCTCCAAGGTCTGATTAGTCCGCTCGGTCTGGCCATTAGTCTGAGGATGGAAAGCAGACGAAAAAGACAAATCTATGCCCATCCTAGCACAGAATGCCCGCCAAAATCTAGACACGAATTGGGTCCCTCTGTCAGAAACGATATTCTCAGGAATACCATGCAAAAGAACAACATTTTGAAAAAACAGAGGAACCAACTCGGAAGAAGAAGGCAACTTAGGCAAGGGAACCAGATGGACCATCTTAGAGAAACGGTCACACACCACCCAGATGACAGACATCTTCTGAGAAACAGGCAGATCCGAAATAAAATCCATCGAGATGTGCGTCCAAGGCCTCTTCGGGATAGGCAAGGGCAACAACAATCCACTAGCCCGAGAACAACAAGGCTTGGCCCGAGCACAAACGTCACAAGACTGCACAAAGCCTCGCACATCTCGTGACAGGGAAGGCCACCAGAAGGACCTTGCCACCAAATCCCTGGTACCAAAGATTCCAGGATGACCTGCCAACGCAGAAGAATGAACCTCAGAGATGACTCTACTGGTCCAATCATCAGGAACAAACAGTCTTCCAGGTGGGCAACGATCAGGTCTATCCGCCTGAAACTCCTGCAAGGCCCGCCGCAGGTCTGGAGAAACGGCAGACAATATCACTCCATCTTTAAGGATACCTGTGGGCTCAGAATTACCAGGGGAGTCAGGCTCAAAACTCCTAGAAAGGGCATCCGCCTTAACATTCTTAGAACCCGGTAGGTACGACACCACAAAATTAAACCGAGAGAAAAACAACGACCAGCGCGCCTGTCTAGGATTCAGGCGCCTGGCAGACTCAAGGTAAATTAAATTTTTGTGGTCAGTCAATACCACCACCTGATGTCTGGCCCCCTCAAGCCAGTGACGCCACTCCTCAAAAGCCCACTTCATGGCCAAAAGCTCCCGATTCCCAATATCATAATTCCGCTCGGCGGGCGAAAATTTACGGGGAAAAAAAGCACAAGGTCTCATCACGGAGCAGTCGGAACTTCTCTGCGACAACACCGCCCCAGCTCCGATTTCAGAAGCGTCGACCTCAACCTGAAAAGGAAGAGCAACATCAGGCTGACGCAACACTGGGGCGGAAGAAAAGCGGCGCTTGAGCTCCCGAAAGGCCTCCACAGCATCAGGGGACCAATCAGCAACATCAGCACCCTTCTTAGTCAAATCAGTCAATGGTTTTACAACATCAGAAAAACCAGCAATAAATCGACGATAAAAGTTAGCAAAGCCCAAAAATTTCTGAAGACTCTTAAGAGAAGAGGGTTGCGTCCAATCACCAATAGCCTGAACCTTGACAGGATCCATCTCGATGGAAGAGGGGGAAAAAATGTATCCCAAGAAAGAAATCTTTTGAACCCCAAAAACACACTTAGAACCCTTCACACACAAGGAATTAGACCGCAAAACCTGAAAAACCCTCCTGACCTGCTGGACATGAGAGTCCCAGTCATCCGAAAAAATCAGAATATCATCCAGATACACAATCATAAATTTATCCAAATAATCGCGGAAAATGTCATGCATAAAGGACTGGAAGACTGAAGGGGCATTTGAAAGACCAAAAGGCATCACCAAATACACAAAATGGCCCTCGGGCGTATTAAATGCGGTTTTCCACTCATCCCCCTGCTTGATTCGCACCAAATTATACGCACCACGGAGATCAATCTTAGAGAACCACTTGGCCCCCTTTATACGAGCAAACAAATCAGTAAGCAGTGGTAACGGATATTGATATTTAACAGTGATTTTATTCAAAAGTCGATAATCAATACACGGCCTCAAAGAGCCGTCTTTCTTAGACACAAAGAAAAAACCGGCTCCTAAGGGAGATGACGAAGGACGAATATGTCCCTTTTCCAAGGACTCCTTTATATATTCTCGCATAGCAGCGTGTTCAGGCACAGACAGATTAAATAAACGACCCTTAGGGTATTTACTACCCGGAATCAAGTCTATGGCACAATCGCACTCCCGGTGCGGAGGTAGTGAACCAACCTTGGGTTCTTCAAAAACGTCACGAAAGTCAGACAAGAATTCAGGAATCTCAGAGGGAATAGATGATGAAATGGAAACCAAAGGTACGTCCCCATGAGTTCCTTTACATCCCCAGCTTAACACAGACATAGCTCTCCAGTCGAGGACTGGGTTATGAGATTGCAGCCATGGCAATCCCAGCACCAAAACATCATGTAGATTATACAGCACCAGAAAGCGAATAACCTCCTGGTGATCCGGATTAACACGCATAGTCACTTGTGTCCAGTATTGTGGTTTATTACTAGCCAATGGGGTGGAGTCAATCCCTTTCAGAGGTATCGGAGCCTCCAGTGGCTCCAAATCATACCCACAGTGTTTGGCAAAGGACCAATCCATAAGACTCAAAGCAGCGCCAGAGTCGACATAGGCGTCCGCGGTAATAGATGACAAAGAACAAATCAGGGTCACAGATAGAATAAACTTAGACTGTAAAGTGCTAATTGAAACAGACTTGTCAGGCTTCTTAGTACGCTTAAAGCATGCTGATATAACATGAGTTGAATCACCACAATAGAAGCACAACCCATTTTTTCGTCTAAAATTCTGCCGCTCGCTTCTGGACAGAATTCTATCACATTGCATATTTTCTGGCGTTTTCTCAGTAGACACCGCCAAATGGTGCACAGGTTTGCGCTCCCGCAGACGCCTATCGATCTGAATAGCCATCGTCATGGACTCATTCAGACTCGCAGGCACAGGGAACCCCACCATAACATCCTTAATGGCATCAGAGAGACCTTCTCTGAAAATCGCCGCCAGGGCGCACTCATTCCACTGAGTAAGCACAGACCATTTGCGGAATTTTTGGCAGTATATTTCAGCTTCATCTTGCCCCTGAGACAAGGACATCAAGGCCTTTTCCGCCTGAAGCTCTAAATGAGGTTCCTCATAAAGCAACCCCAAGGCCAGAAAAAACGCATCCACATTGAGCAACGCAGGATCCCCTGGTGCCAATGCAAAAGCCCAGTCTTGAGGGTCGCCCCGGAGCAAGGAAATTACAATCCTGACCTGCTGTGCAGGGTCTCCGGCAGAGCGAGACTTCAGGGACAAAAACAATTTGCAATTATTTTTAAAATTTTGAAAGTGAGATCTATTCCCCGAGAAGAATTCAGGCAAAGGAATTCTAGGCTCAGACATAGGTGCATGAACAACAAAATCTTGCAAATTTTGTACCTTTGTGGCGAGATTATTCAAACCTGTAGCTACACTCTGAAGATCCATTTGAAACAGGTGAACACAGAGCCATTCAAGGATTAGAAGGAGAGAAAGAGAGGAAGGCTGCAGTATAGGCAGACTAGCAAGTGATTCAATTAAGAGCACATTCAGAACTAGAGGAAAAAAAAAAAAAAATTGTAGCAGACTTCTTTTTTCTCTCCTTTCTCAGCCAGTAATTTAACCCTTTTTTTGTCCGGTCAAACTGTCATGATTCTCAATGGCGAGAGAACATAGCCCAGCATATATGAGAACTAGCTCTTGGAAGATGGAAACTATACTGACCATGAACTAAACCTGCCGCACAACTAGAAGTGGCCGGGTAGCATGCCTACGTTTTTTAACCCTAGATGCCCAGCGCCAGCCGGAGAACTACCTAATCCTAGCAGAGGAAAAGACAGTCCTGGCTCACCTCTAGAGAAATTTTCCCAAAAGGCAGACAGAGGCCCCCACATATATTGGCGGTGATTTTAGATGAAATGACAAACGTAGTATGAAAATAGGTTTAGCAAAATCGAGGTCCGCTTTCTAGATAGCAGGAAGACAGAAAGGACACTTTCATGGTCAGCAGAAAACCCTAACAAAACACCATCCAGAAATTCCTTTAAGACTCTAGCATTAACTCATAACACCAGAGTGGCAATTTCCGATCACAAGAGCTTTCCAGACACAGTAACGAAACAGCAGCTGTGAACAGGAACAAAATGCAAAAACACACAAGGACAAAAGTCCAACTTAGCTGGGAGTTGTCTAGTAGCAGGAACAAGCACAGAAGGCTTCTGATTACATTGTTGACCGGCAAGAAACTGACAGAGGAGCAAGGTTATATAGCGACTCCCACATCCTGATAGGAGCAGGTGAACAGAGGGGATGATGCACACAAGTTCAATTCCACAAGTGGCCACCGGGGGAGCCCAGAATCCAATTTCACAACACATTTGTGTGGTCTTGTGCTTGTTTGTTGGTGTGTGTGCTGTCTGTGTGATGTTTGTATGGTGTTTGTGAAATGTTTGTGTGTTGTGGTGCGGCCCCTTTAGCAGCGACTCTTTGGCACCGTCGCTATAATCCATCCCTGTCAGTCACAACTGCTGTTTTCCCCTCAGCACTTTTACTTTCATCTTCACATTTCTCCATTATATGTATAGAGCCTAACTTCGGGGATCCCAATCTCATGACGGGGGGACGCTAGCGAGATTTCACTTGCGCAGTATTCTGCTCCTGTGGGTGGAGAGGGGGCGTGCCAAATTTCACCCAATCCGGGCGAGAACTGTGGATTTGTATAGAGCGGGCTACTACAGATTTCACATTTCCCATTATATGTATAAGGCCTAAATTCGGGGGCCCCAATCTCATGATGGTAGGACACTAGCGAGATGTAAAGTGCGCAGTATTCTGCTCCTGTGGGTAGAGAGGGGGCGTGCCAAATTTCACCCGAATCGGGCAAGAACTGTGGATTTGTGTAGAGCGGACTAGTACACATTTTGAGTTTTATATATATAGATACTTGTACTCATTGCATACATGCCCTCGGTTGGGTTATGTTTCTTGTTATCAGGGACCATTATTATTATAGTGATTGAGGAAATAACGAGTCCAGCTATGTTTTACTGAAGTTTCATGGTTTTTAAGATAGAATGTAAACATAAGTGCATCAAGTTAAACCTATACCCTAATATTATGATCCAGAGAAAGGCAAAAACCCCATGAGGCAGATGCTAATTGCCCCATATTAGGGGAAGAATTCACTCTCGGCCCTCATCACTGTTAAATAATCAGCTTTTCTGTCAATGTACTTGTGGATTACCTGCAGTGAATTGCTTAAAAGCTTTAGGTCATTCTAGTCAAATGGAAACTACTTCTCTAGTTTGGCCAGGAACGTCTATCCGTTTCTTTGGAGCTGCTTATATAATATACATAACTATCCGAACCCCTCATCACTTCAACCACCAAGACTGGAAGTCATGCCACTGAGGCTACTGACTAACTGTAGGGTCAGGTGACTGAACAATTAACTTGGAGTCCTGCTAGTAAACCACCAGAGTAGCAGTGCTGAAGCTATAGAGGTTCAGAATGGAAAATAACAGTTCTTACGGATTACAAAGCTGTTTTCTCTCAGGTTAGATGGAGAAAAAATGTAGAGCATTGCCCCCTTTAAGAGATGACACTGTTTATGCAGCTGTAATAAGTAATACTGAAAGGTGCTGGTACCCTGGGAGAAAGTCAAAATGCCCCAAGGAGGCTTGGAGGAAGCTTCAAGGTGAGATGTGGACATGGGTTCTAGATGGTAGAGTTCACAAGTCTTAGGATTCAGTCTAGGATTGGCAAATGTATTAACGTACATATAGAAAAATATTTGTCATAGGTACCCAAACTTTTATGTACATATTCATAAAAAATTAGAAATGACAAATTAAATCAAATTAAAATTAATATATTAAAATTAATACATTTTATTTATACATGATTAAAATTATGACATACAGTTTTTACTAGGAAAAAGGGAAGGCTGGAAAAACTCTCAATATATACAGTGGGTACGGAAAGTATTCAGACCCCTTTAAATTTTTCACTCTTTGCTTCATTGCAGCCATTTAGTAAATTTAAAAAAAGTTCATTTTTTCTCATTAATGTACTCTCTGCACCCCATCTTGACTGAAAAAAACAGAAAAATAGAAATTCTTGCAAATTTATAAAAAAAACCCTGAAATATCACATGGTCATAAGTATTCAGACCCTTTACTCAGTATTGAGTAGAAGCACCTTTTCAGCTAGTACAGCCATGAGTCTTCTTGGGAATGATGCAACAAGTTTTTTATACCTGGATCTGGGGATCCTCTGCCATTCTTCCTTGCAGATCTTCTCCAGTTCCGTCAGGTTGGATGGTGAACATTGGTGGACAGCCATTTTCAGGTCTCTCCCGAGATGCTCAATCAGGTTTAGGTCAGGCTCTGGCTGGGCCATTCAAGAATGGTCACAGAGTTGTTCTGAAGCCACTCCTTTGTTATTTTAGCTGAGTGCTAAGGGTCATTGTCTTGTTGGAAGGTGAACCTTCGGCCAAGTCTGAGGTCCAGAGCTCTCTGGAAGAGGTTTTCATCCAGGATATCTCTGTACTTGGCCGCATTCATGTTTCTTTCAATGGAAAACAGTCGTCCTGTCCCTACTGCTGAAAAACACCCCCACAGAATGATGCTGCCACCACGTTTCACTGTTTGGATTGTATTTGGCAGGTGATGAGCAGTGCCTGGTTTTCTACACACATACCGCTTAGAATTATCACCAAAAAAGCCTATCTTTATTTCATCATACCAGAGAATCTTATTTCTCATAGTCTGGGAGTCTTTCATGTATTTTTTTTTAGCAAACTCTATGTGGGTTTTCTTATGTCTTGCACTGAGGAGAGGCTTCTGTCGGGCTACTCTGCCATAAAGGCCTGACTGGTGGAGGGCTGCAGTGATAGTTGACTTTGTGGAACTTTCTCCCATCTCCCTAGTGCATCTCTGGAGCTCAGCCACAGTGATGGGCCTCTCTCACCAAGGCTCTTCTCCCACCATTGCTCAGTTTGGCTGGACAGCCTGGTCTAGGAAGACTTCTGGTGGTCCCAAATTTCTTCCATTTAAGGATTATGGAGGCCACTGTGCTCTTAGTAAGCTTGAGTACTGCAAAAATTATTTTGTAACCTTTGCCAGACCTGTGCCTTGCCACAATTCTGTCTCTGAGCTCCTTGGCCAGTTCCTTTGACCTCATGATTCTCATTTGGTCTGACATGCACTGTGAGCTGTGAGGTCTTATACAGACAGGTGTGTGCCTTTCCAAGTCAAGTCCGATCAGTTTAATTAAACACAGCTGGCCTCACCATTAAGTATGGGATTGGAAGGCAGGACTCTTCAAGAAATGGGGATCACATTACCATACTATAACAAGGTGGCCCGGAAAGGTAGTCCCAGCCGAGCCAACCAAGCCACAGTCAGTATACACCCCGGGACCTTGTACAGAAATAGGCAGGATGGACACAGCTTCCCTCACAGATTACCTTTTCTTCCCAGTCACTGTAGTCCAGGCAATGAAAATCCAAGGTCACGGCTGTGATCCAATAGGGATAAACTTTAATAAAACAGTGATGAGAAAAAGGGATACAACACTGGCTTTCTGCTCTCTCCCTGGCACTGTTCACGGCCGTACCCACCACAGCCACCGTAGCCGAAATCAAGCAGTAGTCCACTCGGATCTGGATACTTTTAGTCCCTTTCAAAGTCCTGGGGCCGTGTTGCGGTTTATAAGTCTATAGTCCAGGGCAGCAGATTCTGTTCCCTTCTGAGATCTGGCAATGCGCAGCTGCTCCTATACATCTGGCCAGGGCAAACATGCGCGGGCAACTGACTGGAAGCAGGAGCTTCCTGCTCCCTAGAGGCTGCTAGTCCAGCCCATAAAGTTAACCTCTACCTTCCCTAACTCTAGCAGACATGTAATTAAAGGGGAACTTCCCATAATGCATAATATAGAGTAGTATAACATATATTACAAATTCAACAATACACATTAAGAGCACACACATTATTGTAATATACACATTTATCATAACAGGGGACACATAGATCCTGTGTGGGGATGGAGCAAACAAGGGTCGCCGGCACCTCTTTACACCCCTTCCTTCCTAAATGCAGTCATCCTTGACCGCTAGGGCCCAAAGCAACATAGTCTGTAAAACCTATGGTCCATAGAATAAAATGTTTTGCAGTCCATGAAATTCAAGTCTTTTACAGTGGCCCGATGGCCCTTTAACGCGAATGTGTCCCGTTCAGACCCGGCAGCTTCTTCCTCCCTGCTTTCAGTAGACCATGGGCCCTCAAACTGTGGTTATCTGCATTTCAACATGGGACTAGTCCAGGGATAAAAAATGGGGGCACAGTCCAGGGACAGCACAGTTCAGTTTTTATACCAGCAGCACCCAATGTCCACCAAAGTTAACCTCTGTGGGGTTTTGCGTCCCGTGATCGATCCAGTAATGGAAGCACCAACTGGTGCAAACAAAAGCTGGGAGGGGAAAACAAACAAGCATGACCGCCAACTGGTGGCCACGTCAGACGCCATAGTCCTGCAGTGCCGTTCTGGGCTCACTTGAAACCTACAGTAAAGAGATAAAGAAAAGAATGTGGTGTTTTCTTTGGGTGCAACCGGCACCAATTAAACATCGGTCCTTAAAGGGGCCGCATTAGTCTGCACACGGCCACTGATTTGCGCAGTGGGCCGCATTCGGAGCCTGCACTACCATATAAAAGTGAGATGAGGACCCACTGGAGGAGAAGTCTCCACTGTTCCTCTGGCTCTGCAGTCCCTCCAATGGTGGTCCCGCACTTCCTAGAGCCTCCGGCTCCGTTGACACATTGGCGGTCACCTCGCTGCTCTGAGGCGCCGCTCTCTCCTGTATTGTTGGGGCAACTGTGGCTGCGGCAACTGGCCATTCCACACACGGGGCCTCTGGTGGTTGGCTGGTCTCTTAGTCAGAGACCATTTTTATGGCCACTGTGTAGGGCCCCCGGGGTCCTTGATCATTAGTGAAGTCCACATAGTCCCCCTCTCGGAGAGGACCACGGAATATAAGGGACCCTGAATTGACATAGACCTTGGCTCCGGTCTCCAGCTCCTACAGAAATCCGTAGCCCCTTCTGTTGAGGTACCGGACCAATCCACGGGTCATCCGGCATGCCGCAGTTCCCCTGCCAGGGGGCTGCATTTCTTCAACGATGCGGCGCTCCCGGCGCGTTTTCTCTCGAATCACCTCATGCTCCTCTGTACGCTGTCTGCAGATGTCAGCTGGAACAGGTACAACCGATGGAAGTGCGGGCGACGTTGCTGCTAGTGCCGATGGTGGAGTCGGCAGCTGTGACGCCTCCGGAGGTGACAGCGGAGGCACGGGAGGCAAGGGGATAGAGGGCAAGGCAGCGGGGTGGCAAAGCAGGGGTTCTTTATTCACCACTGCGCCTGATGAATGTCCTCTAGCACGGACGCCGGTGCTGAAGACTGCCACTGTCATGATTCCCCACAGAACATCCCCCAGGGTCTTCTGGACTCCCGCAAGTTCCCACTGGGGCATCACTGGGTCCTCATAATCATCGCAGTCCTCAGCTTCCACCGACTCGGCTGCCGTAACGGGGGTTGCTCCTCTGACCACCAGGCCTCGAACCGCAGGCCTGCCTCCTCCCAAGCCTTGGATCATCCCCAATGCTGCCGTGGTATGACATACTGCGCCTCTCCATGTCAGCAGGTAATGGCATCTCATGCATTGTCAGATAGTCCATCTTTTTGGGTTCCACCCAGTCGTGGGTGAGGTCATTCCTTGCTGCTCCACCCCTTTCTCCTGATCAGGCTGTAAGGGCAGCAGCTCCTTTTTCACCAGCACCCACTTAGGGTGAGCACGCTTCGCAAAGAGTTGTGGCTTTCTTCCTTTTGGCACCAAACTGCTTCTTTGACGCCAACGATAGACAGCCTCATCCTTACTCATCCAACGGCCACCATTTTTTCGGCAGCAGTCACCACCATCTTGCAATCCCTGTCAGTCACCATCCGCAATTCTCTCACGACGTGCAACAAGACACTAGTCCCAGGTTCAAAATCACAGAGCTCAGGCACTTCTTCATCACAAGTCCCAAGTTCAAATTCACAAGTCTCAAGCATTTCTTCCATTACTCTCAAGGTTGCAGGGTTGCGGGGATCCATCCTGCCGTACTACGCCAAGTATAACAAGGTGGCCAGGGGCGATAGTCCCAGCCGAGCCAACTAAGCCACAGTCAGTATACACCCTGGGACCTTGTAAAGAAACAGACAGGATGGACACAGATTCCTTCACAGATTACCTTTTCTTCCCAGTCACTGTAGTCCAGGCAATTAAAATCTAAGGTCACGGCTGTGATCCAGCAGGGATAAACTTTAATAAAACAGTGATGAGAAAAAGGGATACAACACTGGCTTCCTGTTCTCTCCCTGACAATGTCTACGGCCGTACCCACCACAGCCACTGTACCCGAAATCAAGCATTAGTCCACTCGCTGGGATCTGGATGCTTTTAGTCCCTTTCAGCGGGGACCCTTCCAAAGTTCTGGGGCCATGTTGCGGTCTATAAGTTTTTAGTCCAGGGCAGCAGATTTTGTTCCCTCCTGGGATCTGGCAATACCGCGGCTGCTCCTATATTTCTGCCCAGTGCAAACGTGCCCGGGCTACTGACTAGAAGCAGGAGCTTCCTGCTCTCTAGAGGCTGCTAGTCCAGCCCACAAAGTTAACCTCCACTTTCCCTAACTCTAGCAGACATGGCAATTAAAAGGGAACTCCCCATAATACACAATATAGAGTAGTATAACATATATTACAAGTTCCACAATACACATTAAGAACATATACATTACTGTAAGTCAATATACACATCATAATAGGGGTCGCATATATCCCATTTGGGGAAGGGCAAACGAGGATCTCCACCACCTCCTTACAATACCGTAAATCTAATACATAAGATGTGTCAGAAAATCAAGAAGATTAGGGGAAGAATTCACTTCACTAGGTTTTCAACTACTTGGGATAACACCTATTTTCAGGAGTTCAGTAATATGAAGGGATTTGGTGAGTGGAAATAAATGGGTATTGGTCTGATCTATCAGTTGATTTACCAAGGGAAGCTTAAATCATATGAAATGTTGCAGGAAAAATTTTAATTCCCAAGGCTACATCTTTTTCAATATAGAAGGGTTCAGCACGCAATGTCATCCTTTTGGATTGCAGTGTTTAACCATATTGGAATGGTGTATGGGTGCATTGTCCCTACGGAACCACTGACATGTACAGTATATTAGGGTACGTGGAGGAAATAAAAAAAGACAACATGACCAAAATAGCGATTCCGAGGTTATTGTATATTGCCAGGAAATTGATTGCAAAATATTGGATTAGAGAGGAGCCCGCATCCAGTCGTGAATATATTGCCCAAACGAACTATGTAATTCAACTTGAAAGAAATATTTACACCAAGAGAAATAAACAGGAATACTTCTATAAATTATGGCAACCATGGTTGGATAGGATTATTTAGAGTAACTCCGGTATATACTATTGTAGCGTAATACTCATGGTAAACTGTATTGTGGAGTGGGGGGGGGGGGAATGGACGAAGTGTTGATTGCACTGGGAAAGGTCCCCATGGGGTGGGGGTTAAGGGAAAGGGGGTGGAAATGTACTGTAATATTGTAAAACGAGTATTGTCATGTAAAATCTGTTCTAAGTTTTGTTATGGTCAATAAAAACCTATCTGATTAAAAAAACACAGCTGGCCTCCAATGAAGGAGTAGAACCATCTCAAGGAGGATCATGAGGAAATGGACAGCATGTGAGTTAAACATGAGTGTCTGAGCAAAAGGTCTGAATACTTATGACCATGTGATATTTCAGTTTTTCTTTTTTATTAAATTTGCAAAAATTTCTACATTTCTGTTTTTGTTAAGATAGGGTGTAGACTGTACATTAATGAGAAAAAAAGTTAACTTTTTTGAATTTACCAAATGGCTGCAATGAAACAAAGAGTTACAAATTTAAATAGGTCTGAATACTTTCCATACCCACTGTATATATGTATATTCCATATGATGGAATCGTAGGTGTATATACCATACGCTGCCTGTAAGGGGCGTCCAGTTGGCCTGTATACACGATTGGTGGTGGCAGCTAGTTCCTTTTGTTATTGTGGAGCTGGCAGTGAATGTATCGGGAATATATATATACAGGTCCTTCTCAAAAAATTAGCATATAGTGTTAAATTTCATTATTTACCATAATGTAATGATTACAATTAAACTTTCATATATTATAGATTCATTATCCACCAACTGAAATTTGTCAGGTCTTTTATTGTTTTAATACTGATGATTTTGGCATACAACTCCTGATAACCCAAAAAACCTGTCTCAATAAATTAGCATATCAAGAAAAGGTTCTCTAAACGACCTATTACCCTAATCTTCTGAATCAACTAATTAACTCTAAACACATGCAAAAGATACCTGAGGCTTTTAAAAACTCCCTGCCTGGTTCATTACTCAAAACCCCCATCATGGGTAAGACTAGCGACCTGACAGATGTCAAGAAGGCCATCATTGACACCCTCAAGCAAGAGGGTAAGACCCAAAAAGAAATTTCTCAACAAATAGGCTGTTCCCAGAGTGCTGTATCAAGGCACCTCAATAGTAAGTCTGTTGGAAGGAAAAAATGTGGCAGAAAACGCTGTACAACGAGAAGAGGTGACCGGACCCTGAGGAAGATTGTGGAGAAGGACCGATTCCAGACCTTGGGGAACCTGAGGAAGCAGTGGACTGAGTCTGGTGTGGAAACATCCAGAGCCACCGTGCACAGGCGTGTGCAGGAAATGGGCTACAGAGAAGCAGCACTGGACTGTTGCTAAGTGGTCCCAAGTACTTTTTTCTGATGAAAGCAAATTTTGCATGTCATTCGGAAATCAAGGTGCCAGAGTCTGGAGGAAGACTGGGGAGAAGGAAATGCCAAAATGCCTGAAGTCCAGTGTCAAGTACCCACAGTCAGTGATGGTGTGGGGTGCCATGTCAGCTGCTGGTGTTGGTCCACTGTGTTTCATCAAGGGCAGGGTCAATGCAGCTAGCTATCAGGAGATTTTGGAGCACTTCATGCTTCCATCGGCTGAAATGTTTTATGGAGATGAAGATTTCATTTTTCAGCACGACCTGGCACCTGCTCACAGTGCCAAAACCACTGGTAAATGGTTTACTGACCATGGTATTACTGTGCTCAATTGGCCTGCCAACTCTCCTGACCTGAACCCCATAGAGAATCTGTGGGATATTGTGAAGAGAAAGTTGAGAGACGCAAGACCCAACACTCTGGATGAGCTTAAGGCCGCTATTGAAGCATCCTGGGCCTCCATAACATCTCAGCAGTGTCACAGGCTGATTGCCTCCATGCCACGCCGCATTGAAGCAGTCATTTCTGCCAAAGGATTCCCGACCAAGTATTGAGTGCATAACTGAACATTATTATTTGATTGTTTTTTTGTTTGTTAGTAAAAAACACTTTTATTTGATTGGACGGGTGAAATATGCTAATTTATTGAGACAGGTTTTTTGGGTTATCAGGAGTTGTATGCCAAAATCATCAGTATTAAAACAATAAAAGACCTGACAAATTTCAGTTGGTGGATAATGAATCTATAATATATGAAAGTTTAATTGTAATCATTACATTATGGTAAATAATGAAATTTAACACTATATGCTAATTTTTTGAGAAGGACCTGTATATGTATAATTTTGGCGTCGTTTGACGTGGTTTCCCTCTACACATCAATAGATCATGATTGTGGTATATGGGCAGTGGAAAAAAGTTGAATTCGGTGGAATTTTCTGTGGAGGGGAAGACGTTCATATTGTGACTGTTAGAAATAATTTTGAGGTGGTTTTACTTCCTGTTTGGGGATGTCTTTTATTCACAACAATGAGGTACAGCTATTGGGGCCAATATGGATCCCGCTTATGCAAATTTGGTCATGAGTGTCTTGGAGGAGGACCTTGTCTATGTGTCTTCCTCCTATGGACAGGCACTCAGGAGCAACTGGATGAATTTCACCAATTTTTGAATGAGGTTGACCAAACAATCAAGTTCACTTTGATATCGTCTAGGACAGACATACAATTTTTGGACGTTTTTGTTAAACAGAAAGATGGTGAGTTGACAACAACCTTGTTTGTTAAGAAAACAGATTGGTATATGATAGCCAGCATCCGCGCAACATGGAGAGATCAATTCCTCTTAGTCAAATATTGAGAGTGCGACAAATTGTGAAAGAGGCAGATGAGATAAAAGGTGTTATGGATTCTTTGGTTAAGAAATTTTACAGAGAAGATATCCAAAAGAATTATTGAATATACCTAAAAAAGAAGTCCTGGGATGGGAAAGGATGGATCTAGCAAGAAGGGACTGACTAGAATACCTTTTGTAACGACCTATACAGAAAAAAGTCGAGATATAGCAAGTACCATTGAAAAACATTGGGGGATGTTAATGAGTTATTTACGTGGAGTAAAGGAATTTAAAGAGTTACCACTTTTTTCTTACTGGAAGAATAGGAACATTGGTGCTCGTTTGGTTGAATCGGATATTGTCTCTTTAAAGAAAGTTTATCAAACCACACTAACTGGGGTGGGGAAAAAAAGTTGTTTCCCATGTCTGTTGTGTGTTAACTGTGTACTTATGATAAACGGTTAAATTTTTGAACACCCTGATACTCATAAGGTTTACACTTTTAAACACTATCTAACTTGTAATTCTGACCACGTTATATATCTCCTCCAATGTCCCTGTAACCTATGGTATGTTGGTGAGAAATTTGACTTGAAAATGTGAATGAATGATCACCGACATACCATTAGGAAAAAAAGATTGGATCTCCCAGTCTCCAAACATTTTGTTGAAACAGAAACATACAGAAAAAGATCTTAGGTTTAGAATAATAGATGCAATCCCGATTCAAAGAAGAGGGGGCGATAGAGTACGTCTTCTGAAAAAACGGGAACTTAAGTGGATATATGAGCTAGACACCCTTTAACCGAAGGGATTGAATGTGGATTTTAAGATTCACTCCATTAGTTAACTCTTCTTGTCCTTGTAGCCGTTCTCTCATGATTAGGATTGTATGAGCCCCGGAATCCTTTAGGATATAGTGCTTTTAGAAATATCTGTTAATATGTCCTAATTTTAGTATATAATTTTTATCTATTTTTCTAGATAATATGTTTATTGTCACAAGTCACTTGCCACCGTGTACTCACCTGGGATGAAGTATTGCCATATGGAAGACAAAATATTTTTTGTTATAATTATAATTTTTTTGCATCAATATTTTTGCATTTTTTTTCATATTTCTTCTCATTACAATGTGTAGGACGGTTGGCCAATAATAATATTTATTTGACCATAAAGGACATTTGTATTTTCTAGAACTCAACGTACATGAAGTTAGCCTATGGAATAAAACTGGACCCTCGGGAGTGAATATACTTACCCAAATAGATTCCGTGGTTGAGACGCTATGGTCTGGAAGGATCATTTGTCTCTCCAGGGTGCTATGAGGTGACTGGAGGTAACCCAGATAAGGTGCCGTCCGGTACACCAGGGTGAGTTGAAATACCATTAAGAACCTTAAAGCGTTCAGATTCCTATTGTATATATTGCTGGTAAATAGCAGCTCGAAAAAAATATATATATATATATCCACCAATCCAAAGTAATAAATGTAATAAATCAAAGCATGGTGTGACTATGAACTAAAATTTAACTTTTAATATATAATTCTAAAATGGTATGAATAACCAACATGAAAAACACACATAAAGGACTCACAGACAAATCACATTCAAAGGAATGTATAACCACAGAATCCCCGAGATTTTATAAGCCACAATACATTTTGGGAATCTCTTAGGGGAAAAAGAGATTCTCCTCACATGAGAATCACCTAGCAAAAGCAATCAGAGGTGTATCTAGGTTTTCTGGCACCCGGGGCAAGAATTCAGTTTGGCGCCCCCCCCCCCCCCCTCAGCACATACATGATTTGTACACTTAGGCACGCGCCAACGAGCTGCTCTCCCTAATTCTCTCAATGTTCAGTGAAAAACTGAGACAAGCAGGAAGAACACCTCATTGTCACATGACAGCAAATATGGAAATCACATATGAGTGAAGTGGCCATGTGATGACTGCTGGAACCTGAAAGCAGAGCTTAATCTTGACAGTTAGGATATTACAGGTTGTTAGGACTGGCTAGAGGGCTTCATTTTATAATTAAAGGGTGGTCCAGGTTTGAGATGAAAGTCTGCAGTCATTCTATGTGACTGCAGGCTTCTGAATTCTCACAGCGCAAGCACTGCACTTTTAGGATTCTCGGGTGGCCAGAGTTGACTGTCATGACAGCACAAGTATGTGATTTGGATACTTCCGGCCACATTCTAACTAGACGTGTCCGGCCTCAGTAAATTCATTTTCATTGAATGAGGCCACACATGTCTAGTCAGCAAGTGACCGCATGTATGTAAATCACCAACATCAGAGAATTATGATAGCAGTGTGCACTGTGAGAATTCAGAAGTCTGCAGTCACATAGTATGACTGCAGACTCATCACAACCTTGGACATCCCCTTTAATGTTCCTAACATAAATAAAAATATGAGAATTAGTATCACAAATAACATTTACATCCAGGTACCTGATAGATGACGTTTCTGGAGTCGCCTCTTTCTTTTCATCTTCATCTTGTCCAGATGCCATGATGACTCTTCTCATCCACCGGCAGAGCTCATTTCTGCAGACTTCCATCTTCTCCTGTCTTCTGCAGCACATCCCGACACAACACCCTTAAAGATAGCAGTGTTATTATAATGCTCCAGATTAAAAATATCTGCCCTAGGCTGAGCCCCTGAGTAAATAATTGCCCCTCACTTTATTCCCAGCACATAATATGACCCTCACTGTCCCTCTTATGGTACATGCCATCCACACTGCCCTCTCTCTTTTCCATACTTCACACTGCCTTCTCATACTGTGTCCCTCCTAGAGAGCCCAGTCTCTCTACTGTGCCCCTTCATTACACTCCTCCTACTTGGCATACTGTCTTCTCCTGGCTGTAACCCTCACACTACTCAGTATCTATTCTGTGCCCACTCACACTTTCCTCCCCCCATACTGTCTGCACACATTTCTAATAGCCTCCTCATGTACATCCCCCCCTGCTAACTATACTATCTCCTCACTTATTTACCCCTTTGCTCTCCATATTTCCTCCTCACACATTCCCCCGACTCCCATACTGTGTCCTCACACATCCCATCACCCTCGCTCCCAATACACATTTTTCCCTTCGCTACTGTGTCCACCCCCATCTCCCCACTCACCCCCACAGAATATATCCACTCCCCTTCCGACAGAATAAATCCATCCCCCTCCACACAGAATAAATGCACCCTGCCCCACACATGCTAAATAAATTCCCGCCCCCCCACATACACACTGAATAAATCCCCACACACAATCAATAAATCCCACCCACACACACTGACTAAATCCCCCCCACACACACACTGACTAAATCCCCCCACACACTGTATAAATCCCCCCCCACACACACACACACAGAATAAATCCCCCCCACACACAGAATAAATCCCCCCACACACTGAATAAATCCCCAGACACACTGAATAAATCCCCCCCACACACAGAATAAATCCCCCACACACACAGAACAAAACCCCCACACACAGAATAAATCCCACACACACACAGAATAAATCCCCCACACACACAGAATAAATCCCCCACACACACAAAATAAACCCCTCCCACACACACAGAATAAATCCCCCACACACACAGAATAAAACCCCACACACAGAATAAAACCCCACACACAGAATAAAACCCCACACACAGAATAAATCCCCACACACAGAATAAATCCCACACACACACAGAATAATTCCCCCACACACAGAATAAATCCCCCCACACAGAATAAATCCCCCCACACACAGAATAAATCCCACACACACAGAATAAATCCCCTCACACACACAGAATAAATCCCCCCCACACAGAGAATAAATCCCCTCACACAGAATAAATCCCCCACACACAGAATAAATCCCCCCACACACACAGAATAAATCCCCCCACACACACAGAATAAATCCCCCCCACACACAGAATAAATCCCCCCCACACACAGAATAAATCCCCCACACACACAGAATAAATCCCCCACACACAGAATAAATCCCCCACACACAGAGTAAATCCCCCACATACAGAATAAATCCCCCCACACACAGAATAAATCACCACACACACAGAATAAATCCCACACACACAGAATAAATCCCCCACACACAGAATAAATCCCCCCACACACAGAATAAATCCCACACACACAGAATAAATCCCCCCACACACACAGAATAAATCCCCCCACACACACAAAATAAATCCCCCCACACACAGAATAAATCCCCCCACACACAGAATAAATCCACCCCCACACACAGAATAAATCCCCCCCACACACACACAGAATAAATCCCCCCCCCACACAAAATAAATCCCCCCCACACACCGAATAAATCCCCCCCACACACAGAATAAATCCCCCACACACACACAGAATAAATCCCCCTACACAGAATAAATCCCCCCCACACACCAAATAAATCCCCCCACACACAGAATAAATCCCCCCCACACACACAGAATAAATCCCCCCACACACAGAATAAATCCCCCCCCACACACACAGAATAAATCCCCCCACACACAGAATAAATCCCCCACACACACCGAATAAATCCCCCCCCACACAGAATAAATCCCCCCCACACACAGAATAAATCCCCCCCCACAGAATAAATCCCCCACACACACAGAATAAATCCCCCCCACACAGAATAAATCCCCCACACACACAGAATAAATCCCCACACACACACAGAATAAATCCCACACAGAATAAATCCCCACACACACACAGAATAAATCCCCCCACACACAGAATAAATCCCCCCACACAGAATAAATCCCCCACACACACAGAATAAATCCCCCCACACACAGAATCCCCCCACACACACAGAATAAATCTCCCCACACACATAATAAATCCGCCACACACACAGAATAAATCCCCCCCCACACACACAGAATAAATCCCCCCCACAGAATAAATCCCCCCCACACAGAATAAATACCCCACACACACAGAATAAATCCCCCCCCACACACAGAATAAATCCCCCACACACACACACTGAATAAATCCCCCCCACACACACACTGAATAAATCCCCCCCACACACACACTGAATAAATCCCCCCCCACACACACACAGAATAAATCCCCCCCACACACACACAGAATAAATCCCCCACACACACACACTGAATAAATCCCCCACACACACACACAGAATAAATCCCCCCCACACACACACAGAATAAATCCCCCACACACAGAATAAATCCCCCCACACACACAGAATAAATCCCCCCACACACAGAATAAATCCCCCCACACACAGAATAAATCCCCCCCACACACACACACAGAATAAATCCCCCCACACACAGAATAAATCCCCCCCACAGAGAATAAATCCCCCCACACAGAATAAATCCCCCCCCACACACAGAATAAATCCCCCCACACACAGAATAAATCCCCCCACATACACAGAATAAATCCCCCCACACACACAGAATAAATCCCTAACCCCCCAACACACTGATTAACTCCTGACTCCCCAACACACACACTAAATAAATCTCCCCCCCAAACACTGAATAAATAAACACACACACACACTGAGTAAATATTCCCCATAAACCCACCCCACGCGGAATCTTCGGTGTCTTCAGCTCCACAACTACAGGAGCACTTACCACCGAGTCTGTTCTTTCTCCTGCGCGCCGGATAGTGACATCAGCAGTGTGATCACATGACTTGATCACGCTGCGGGCGTCGCTGTAACCCAGCGGTCAGAGCCTCAATTGTACTCGCAGCTGTTAGACGTGAGTACAATTGATCTCTGGGAGCCGGCACGCTGTAGCTTCTCTGTGCTGGCTGTCAGCTTGACAGTCGGCACAGAGAACAGCTGACTCCCAGTCCGGGGGGCGGCAGAATCCAGCTGCCAGGGGAGACACTGCGGACCGCCGCATTAGGCGGCCTGACTGCGCCCCCCTGCCGGCTGCGCCCGGGGCACATGCCCCGGCTGCCCCCCTTAGATACGCCACTGAAAGCAATCACAAACCATATGTCTCATATTCCGAATACCTCCTCATGGAATGAAAAAGAAATAGCAGTGATTGACATATATAATTGGAACGATCTCACCTCAAAGGTCTTTTACTTTGATATGGATAGGACCGCTCACTATTGGCGCTGCATCCGGGAGGGGGGGCACATTCTGGCCACACATCCATCCACCCACGCTGCCAAAAGGATATTTGCTCAACCCCAAAATAAAGAAACCATTTCCCTATGCGTTTCGTTATGTAAACTCATCAGGGGAAAATTGTAAACTGTCCCTCCAACTCCATGGTGGGCACTCCACGCTGGGGTAATAAGGCAATCATTGGAGAGCAGTATCCGCTGCTCTTAAATAGCCCGCCCGGTTCTCACCCAGGCACACAAGCTGATGTCATATCCTACGTGCCCAGACTGGAGCGCATCGTTGAACCGCACGCGTCACTTCCGGTGACGCGTGTGAGTATGTTTCCATAGCAACGCGCCGCCAGACCGTATCCTCAGGTTGGAGCGTCCCAGTTGCTACGTGACTTCTGGAGTCCAGGTACCACGCTGCCTTGGACATGTATATTAAGCTCTCAAGAGCCGCGCTAGAATAAGAGAAGTATATTAACCCCTACATCTTTATCATAGCTCTAATTAGAGCATGTTATGCTGTCTATTACTACGGGGGCACTTATTCAGTTAAACCATATAGATCCTACCAGACCTCCTAATAGGAAGGAGGATCATTACCGTAGGTATATGCCGGCTGTACCCCAATAAAGAGGAAAGAAACACTAAGTCGGAGGGCCGATGATCTAAAAAATCCAGTCATAGCCAAGGACATCTAGCCAAAAAGAACATGACAACGGGTATCCGTGACTCCTGTGAGCTTCTAGTATTAAAACCTTCACCTTACCTCATATTACCCCTGACAAAAACAGCCGCCACCCCCATTGTCTAATAAGAAACAGAAAACGCCATTAAACACAAACAATTGGGTTGGATTAATTGGCCACAGCAGCCGTTTATTAACATTTAAACATACAAAATCATGAAACAATAAACCCCGGAAGTGGGTGACCCTCGAAGCCCGAAACATATGTCCAACATTTTTCCGCCAAACGTCCCGCCTATTTTGGCCTTATATCCGCCTTACCCCCAGCCGCTATGCACCAGCTCAGGGGCAAACTCCACCCGCCAGGCCAAACCCGTACACCTGTTTTTGTTCCCCTACTAATCCCTTCCTGGGATTATCTGTCCCCCTTTGACCAATTTAAAATCACCCCGGGGAGTCCAGGACCTATTGAGATCCCCCCCCCCATCCATCCGCCATTTTCCACTTCCACCAACTTCGAGGATCACCACCCCATGCCACAAACATAAATGCCCTAAAACCTTAGACATTTATGTCCCGCCAAACCTTCAAAGCTGTTTCGATGCCCTCCTGGATCGCCAAACACCACATATCGGTACCAACCGCGTTCAGAGGCACCCCATCCAATCTCCAATAACCTCCCGTACCGGACTCCAAGTTGACGTGCCGCACCACTACTGCTCCGTTCCTTGCCATGAAACGCGAAACAGCTTTGTTCACCTTAATCCGTGCTTTGTTTATCCCCTCCAATGACCTAGCACCCCGCCAAACCTTCCTCGGGACGATGTCGGACCACACTACCAAAACCTTAGGAAACATTGCCCACAACCTTAACAAATCGAACTTAATGTCTTTTATAAGTTCTCTACAAGGCCTCTTCCCCAAGTCATTTCCTCCCAAATGAATAACCAAAATTTGCGGAAACTGATCCCAGCGCACAAAACGGTGAAACTCAGGTAAAAATTGGCTCCACGTCATTCCCCTTTTTCCAATCCATCGTAATGTTGCCACGTCCCGTGAAAAACCCAACTGCCGACCATCAGGACGAACCGCTGCCCTCTCTGCCGCCCAGAACACGAATGAATGTCCCATAATCCAAACTAGCCTTGTGCCGTGTTCTGTAAGAGAATAAAGGAGAACATCTATCAAACTCAATACAAAAAAGACCCCGAAACATTGGAACCATGCGGTTATATCAAACTCGGGCGAACATAAGATCGGAATCTCTCCGATTCCCACCGCCCGATTCGTTTAACCACCTCATCCCCCAAACCTCTCCTGGCCGCCTCCGTCGCAGCCCCAATACGAAATGAATGCCCGCTGTATTTCGCCGGTGAAATTCCCCCCAACTCCAAACACTTCCGAAATATTGAAACAAACTGGAAACGAGATAAGAAAGAACCATCCGCATGAACCAACAATGGGTCAGATAGAACCCCTTCTCTTCTCAGTAAGTTACTCACACAGATTACCGGGCACAACGGACAACTCGGAACTTCAAATAACACTATTTTACAACCTTTACCGGTAACGTCCGTTTTTGATGACCGAATAAACACAACCACCCTATCTGACGAAACATCCACGTCTTCTCTCCTCAAACCCCCTCCCCTGTATCTGGAAGGGCTAACCAACTCCCCCAAACGAAATGCTCCGAAAAAGGCTAACGAAAAAGCCGCATGGAACAACGATACTTCCCATTCTGAGAAACAAACAGAACTCAGGTGCCTACCAATTATTAACAACACTTCAAAGGAAACAGGTCGTCTGTCGTCCAACGACTTCTGCCCTTTCTTCCAACCTCTTACTAACTGCGCAACCAAAAAGGATTTCGTCTCATCCCGCAAACCTCTGGCCTTGAAGCCAAATGCTAGACCGGCTAGGAACTTACTCATCTTGGACACCGACCAACCCGACTCCCATACATGCCCTACCAACAACAACAGCTTATACTCATCGTCCATACCAGCCCCACATGACCCCTTCCAATTCTCCCAAGTGCTCCAAGCTTGATTGTATTGCAACCAAGACCTATCCGAAAGTGATCTAGCAAATAACTCCCCTACAGCCCGAAGGGCAGGTTCCACAGTTCCGCTGGACAATCCTGGCCCGCCGAATCCAAGCAAGGTCTCAGCCCTTGAGACTGATGCCACTGTGGATGGAAAAAGACATTATCAGCGTTAGTAGGCATGGTTGCCTTGCCATCTGCTACTATCCACAAATTAAACTTGAGGCCCAGGAACACCAGATGCTGCAGTACCCTGACCACTTCCGTAGATGCTGCCGATAGTGTATTGATGGCTTCCACAACGCCCACATGTTCGCAAGAAAAACGGATTTTTTTGTTCATCACCATTCTGCCCCAAACTGACAATGCCACTACTCGAGGAAACAATTGTAGCAAAACCCGATTTTGCAACAAGCCGTGCTCACGCCACCTAGGTGGCCACTCCGCTACTACGCTCTGACCGCAATATTGCACATTGAATCCACACATTTCACTCACGTTAATGCAAAAACCTAAATCCACCGCATTCTCAACTGTTTGAATCCAGATGGATCTGCCATTATAGTCCTCCAAGAACAGGGCCCATATCTTCAAGTCCTGCTTCAAATCTCTCGTCAATCTGATGAAGTGCAGAGGAGATTTCACTCCCACCGTAGCCAAAGACAAACGCCGACAAAATGGACGGCCCATCGGCATAATCCTGCAAGCAAAGTTCAGCTTGCCCAGCAAAGATTGTAAATCATGCAGCGTTATCTTACGCCGTGTACACGCTTTCTGAACTTCTTCCCGAAACGCAACTACCTTGTCCTCAGGCAATCTGCATTCCATCGCTATGGTGTCAATTTCTATGCCTAGAAAACTCAGCGTGGTCATTGGCCCAACAGTCTTTTCCGCCGCCAAAGGAACTCCGAATCCCCGAGCTACTCTCTCCATTGTGTGTAGTAAAATCGAGCAAATTGCAGACTGCGGTGGGCCCACAAACATGAAATCATCAAGGTAATGTAAGCAATAGCTCAAACCAGATACATCCTTAACGACCCATTCTAAGAATGTACTAAAAGCCTCAAAGTAAGCACATGATAGTGAACATCCCATGGGGAGACACCGATCAATGAAGAAACCTCCGTCCCAAAAACACCCCAACAAATGCATACTCTCCGGGTGTACTGGCAACAGGCGGAAAGCCGCTTCAATATCCGTCTTCGCCATCAGAGCCCCCCTACCGCATAGCCGCACCAAATTCATTGCTGCGTCGAACGACATGTAAGAAACCGCACACAGTTGAGGGTCAATCCCATCATTCACCAACAGACCTTTCGGGAATGACAAATGATGAATAAGCCTGAATTTGTTAGGTTCCTTTTTTGGAACCACTCCAAGCGGTGACACTCTCAGATTGCTGATCGGAGCCACTGAAAAAGGTCCTGCCATCCGTCCTAAATCAACCTCTTTTTTTAACTTCTCCGAAACTACATTAGGAAACTGCAATGCCGACTTTAAATTCTTTTTTGACAAACAAACAACTTGCTCAATAAACGGAATTTTGAAGCCGTAACCAAAACCCTCCCTCAACAGTGACGCTGCCGCTCTATCAGGGTATCTATTTAGATACGCCTCCATCGCGTCCAGTCGCACCGGCGTCTCCCCTTTTTTCAGCAACCTCCCCGCCTCTTGTTTTCCCACCTCTAAAACATCTGGTTGCCCCATGTGTGCCCCCACAAGTTGAACATTCGTGCTTGAACTTACACTTGCTCCCAAACCTACAGGTCCCCTCATTGAAGGAAAAACACAGTCCCTTCTGTATTGCGACCGAGTGTCCTGACTGCCCTGAACTCCCGGCGCCCCCATGAAATGGCTGATTTCCCTGGCTTGTTCTAGCCGGTGCCATAACCCTCATCCATAACGCAATGTCCTTATGGTCCCAACGTATGCTCGAGCGGACTGCTTTACGCTGCCTAAATTGCTCATCATATCGCAGCCAGCCTTGCCCTCCATACACCCTGTAAGCCTCACCAATTGCATCCATGTAGCAAAAGAGACCGGAACAATTTTCCGGTGCCTTTTCCCCTATGACGCTCGCCAATATAGCAAAAGCTTGTAACCAATTCGAAAAAGAACGAGGGATCAGACGATACCTCTTCTTTTCCTCGTCCTCTTTTTTTGAATCATCTCTCCGTAACCTATCAAGATTGAATCTCTCTAACGGTAGCAATGAAAAGATATCCACGTAGTCCCCTTTCCAAATCTTTTCTTTCACCTCCCCCTTTAAATGTGACCCCAGAGGCCCCTCAAAGCACACGTATACCTCGCTCCTTGCTGAATCGTCCAAACGCACTGCCTCCTCGTTTTCCTTCTCTTTGCTAGCCCCTGCGCTCTGAGCCCCGCTTCCCAAATCAGCTGACCCAGACCCCCTTTCCGCATCATTGCTGCCTCCCCCCGACGCAGCTGAGCCTGTCGTACCCCGGCCTCCACCCTGTGAAAGCGCTTCAGTGTCCAAAAGCAGACCCACACCCGTCGCCCTTTCTGCGCTCCCTAGCCAAGCCGCTGTAGGTGACCCCACCCCAATAGGACCCCCGTACCAAATTCTAGCCAAATCTCTAAGGCCATGTAAAATTAAATTCATCCCCCCACTAGCCCCCCCCATAAATGCCTCCCGGTCCCTAACCTCATTAGGAGCTAAGCAGGGGTTAAATAAAGAAAATTGCTGGCTCTCACCTGGCTGCCTGGGTGCTGTGAACCCAGCAGCCGCAGATCCTGGATCCTGATGAATGAGTGCTGGCTCCATGCTGGGTCTGGATACCGCTGGCTCCGCAGCTCCCGGGTCAACCTGCCTCACCAGCTGCCCACCGCCAGAAGCAGGCAAACCGGCGATAGTGGCAGGGCCCCTCGGAGCTGCCGCCGCTGTCCACAGGGCGCCGCCATCATGGGGAGGTCCTGAGTCCTGGATTATAGATGCAGAGCTCCAGGATGCGGCGCCATCTTGGTGAAGATCCTGGTCACGTGACGCCGAGCTCCCTGCTGCGGCGCCATCTTGCCTGAGACTCCGGCCGTGTAACGATGCTGGAGCACCGCTGACAGAGGCAGCCGGCTGCTGCCCGCCTCTCACCGGAGCCGCTGCCGCTGTGTCCGGTCCCTGGTGTCCGTCCTGCGCCACTCTCCTCTGCGCACCTGAAGACAAGCCGACCGATTGCCGGCCGCTGGATCTCCTCCGCATGGGGGCCCGTCCCCTGGCTCCTCGCGCTCCTCCACGCCGAGCAGAGCCAGCCGGGCTGCTCGCACCTGCCGCTCCCGGTCCTGAATCCCGACGCCTCTGTGCTGCGGGGGGGGAGGAACCCGGCCCCTGTTGTGGGTCCCGCCTGGAGGAAGGATTCCTCCCAGCCTGTGGGCGCGGGGCAGGGGGAGTGCGCCCGCCGGCCCTGGCTGGAGGGTCCCTGGAGGGGCTCCTAACGCGGCGCCGGACCCGGGGGGTAGCCTCAGGGCTTAAGCGCGCCGGAGGACGGGACCTCCGCGGCCGGCGTCCTGCTGGAGGAGCGATGGAGGCTCCGGCTACCGTCCCCTGGAGCAGGCTGGAAACCGAAGCCTGCAGCCAATCAGCGCCCTGAGTGCCCGCTGCGTCCCTCAACTGCTGCAGTAAGGCCTCCACATCCATCGTGGTGAGTACTCTGGAGCTTTCGTCTGTGGCCGGTGAGTACCCAAAATGGTTGCCCCACTCACGTGGCTGCCCCTTTTTATAAGGTCCCCCCCCCTGACCATAACCCCTCCTCCATTTTCAAATTCAAAAAACTCTTCCCCTCCCCTCAGATCCTTTAACCTTGTCACCCCCAGCAGTCCTAAGAAGCTCACTTACGTCGCACGTTCCCCTGTCATGGCGGCCTCCCCTAATTGCCAGGGGCCCAGTACGGCCTTTCTGGACTGCCAAAGTGGTCCATATTAGGACCCCAATATGAGGAAAAAATTTTGGAGAGATGGAGGGGGAAGATAATACAAGGTTTTAAATACAGAGATTGGTGCATGAAAAAATATAGCTGGAGGGATAGTCTCATGTGTAAACCCCCTTCTTTCCCTAAATGAGCTCCTGATGTTTGTCACCTACCTAACAATGGAGGTTGGCACCCTAGGACAGAAAAAACGCAAGATTGGCGCCCCCATTCCACGGCGGCTAACCCTATTGACCGCCCTGTTAGGCCCTAATGAAGGGAAGAGAAAGGGGGGAAGGAAGAATAGAGAAATGTTATGTTCTCCAGTTGCTTAACCTAGCTTTCAAGGAAGCAACTGTATGTCAGAATTTCATTTAGGCCTCTTGGTGCTTGTGTCTTGAGGCGGAAGATCCACTTAGCTTCACATTGTAATAACATCTGATCCCAATTACCTCCCCTCTTGGGTGCACCAATCCTGTCAATCCCCATAAATTTTAACTCCCGACTGTCACCATTATGTTCATTGTTTATATGTCTAGCCAGGGGTGTATCCCTTTTCAGGGCAATGTCTCTTAAGTGTTCGCCAACGCGCCTTCTGAATTCGCGTATCGTTTTGCCTATATACTCCAATCCACAAGGGCAAACAGCTCTATATATCACTCCTTTTGATCTACAATTTATGAAGTGGTAAATTTGGTATTCTCTCCCTGTCACTCCACTCAAAAATTTGGATCCCACTGCAATTACCGGGCATGCTACACAGCCACTACATTTATGGCACCCCTTCGGTAGATTTGAGAGCCATGTATCATTTACCGGTGGTGAGTAGTGGCTATGTACGAGTGTATCCCCCACCGATTTGCCTTTTTTGAAAGTGATTTTTGGGAAATCCCCCACCATCTCTCCAACATCCTCGTCCATGTTCAAAATGGGCCAATGCTTTTGCAATATTGTCCGTATTTTCTGAGCCCCATTGTTATAGGTAGTGATGTATCTGCAAATAGGCACTTCTTCCCTTCTTAGAGCTGGCACCAGTAAGCTGTTCCTATTTACCCCTTTCACCTCATTGTAAGCTTTCCTTAGAATACCCTCCGGGTATCCCCTGGCCAGGAATTGCTTCTGTAAGTCATCTGCTTGTACTTTATACTCCTCATCCGAGGAGCAATTGCGCCTTACTCGCAGATACTGACCTTTCGGTATTGCCCCTCCTCAGAGGTACCGGATGATGGCTATCCCATCTGAGGAGGGCATTCGTTGAGGTCGGTTTCCTGTAAGTCTTGGTATCCAGATGTCCATCTGGCCATTTTTTAATATATAGGTCCAAAAATGGTAATTGGTCCTTATGGTATTCAAAGGTAAAAGACAGTCCCAACTGATTGTTATTCAATTTCGATACAAAATTGGTCAAAGCCATTGCATCCCCATTCCAAATTAGTAGCACATCATCAATATAGCGGGACCAAAATACTATATTGACCTGTTCCTCCATGAATGAGTCCCCAAAAATTACGGTTTCCTCCCACCAGCCCAGGAGCAAATTTGCGTACGCGGGCGCACAAGAATTGCCCATAGCGGTGACCCTGAGCTGGTGGAAGATAGAGCAGTTAAACTGAAAAAAATTCTTGGTCAGACAGAACTCAAGTAGGTCCAAGATCAGTTTGTTGTGTCCCGCATACTGTTGGCCTCTGCTTCTAATGAAGTACTCTACTGCCCGCAGGCCGTCATTGTGTCTTATAGACGAGTAGAGTGCCTCTACATCAATACTGCAGAGCAGGGCCCCTGGTTCCAAAATTAGGCCATCTATTTTTCTCAGTAAATCCATTGAATCCCTTGTATATGAGTTCAACGATGTTACAAACGTTTTTAGAACTTCATCAAGGTAGATTCCAATGTGATGACAAAGACTATTGACCCCTGAGACTATAGGTCTCCCCCTAAGGGGGACCAGGCCTTTGTGGACCTTTGGGAGGCAATAGAAAGTTGCCACCACTGGGTGCTGTGGAAGCAGGTAATCGAATTCGTTTTTATCAATCAAGCAGTCAGTTAGACCTCTATCCAGAATCACTTTTAGTTGTTTTTTATAAAGTGAGGTAGGGTTTGAAGAGATTTTTTCATAATTTTCTGGGTCTTTGAGGATCTTTTCGCACATGTCAACATAATCCTCATGGCTCATGATCACTGTATTCCCCCCCTTATCTGAGGGCTTAATTACGATCTTGGGGTCCTTCTCTAGACCCTTTAAAGTCTCCATCTCCAATTTGGACAGATTGTACTTTCCTTCCATTGGTTTACTCTCCAATTTCTCCAAATCTCTGGTGACCAGCTCCTCGAAGATGTCTATTGCAGATCGATCACTTTGTATAGGGGGCATTTTATTGCTCTTATTTTTAAATTTGGTAAAGGGACCCTTACCCGTGTTTTCCGGGGTAGAATCTGCCAAATCGTACAAAAATCTAACATCTGCTAGCAAAGAATCTGGTATATCCATATCTCTGCACGTCCGTTTATCCTCTCTGATGAAAAACTTTCTCCACTTAAGTTTTCTCGTGAAAAGGTGTAGGTCTTTAATACTCTCAAAGGATTGAAAATTGGAGGTGGGTATAAAATTGAGACCCTTATTCAGAATCCCAATCTCTAGATCATTAAGACTTCTTTATGAGAGGTTGATCACTTGGGGGGCCAGGGGTTGTGCTAGTTCCCGTTGGGGTTGGACCTGTTCCTTAAGAAGTATTCTCGGTCTAAAAAATGAGCCCCTCCTGACCTGTCGTTAGAGTGCCCTCTTTGGTTCCCCCTTCCTCTCCGTTTTCCTCTAGTGTTTCTCGGACGTGTATCAGAGTCGGAGATATCAGTATCTGTAGATGAAATATCCGTTTCAAATATCCTATTGGGCATACCTCCCAACTTTTGAAGACAGGAAAGAGGGACGAAGGTTGCGGCGCGCTAAGCGCGCCGCGGCAAATTTTAGGCCACGCCTCTGACCACACCCATTCATAATTAGTCACACCCATATCCACGTCCCAACCACACCCATTTAGCACTGCTGATCACACTATTTCATATACAATAATTATAAACAAAAAAATATGGCCACACAGTGCTCCATACTGTATAATGACCACACATGATGCCCCATACTGTATAATGGCCACACATGACGCTCCATACTGTATAATGAACACACATGACGCTCCATACTGTATAATGACCGCATGCATACTGTATAATGGCCGCACATGATGCTCCATACTGTATAATGACCGCACATGATGCTCCATACTATATAATGACCGCACATGATGCTCCATACTATATAATGACCGCACATGATGCTCCATATACTGGCTGCACATGATGCTCCATACTGTATAATGGCCACACAGTGCTCCATACTGTATAATGACCACACATGATGCCCCATACTGTATAATGGCCACACATGATGCTCCATACTGTATAATGAACACACATGACGCTCCATACTGTATAATGACCGCATGCATACTGTATAATGGCCGCACATGATGCTCCATACTGTATAATCACCGCACATGATGCTCCATACTATATAATGACCGCACATGATGCTCCATACTATATAATGACCGCACATGATGCTCCATACTGTATAATGACTGCACATGATGCTCCATACTATATAATGACTGCACATGATGCTCCATACTGTATACTGGCTGCACATGATGCTCCATACTGTATAATGGCCACATAGTGCTCCATACTGTATAATGACCACACATGATGCCCCATACTGTATAATGGCCACACATGACGCTCCATACTGTATAATGAACACACATGACGCTCCATACTGTATAATGACCGCATGCATACTGTATAATGACCGCACATGATGCTCCATACTGTATAATGACCGCACATGATGCTCCATACTGTATACTGGCTGCACATGATGCTCCATACTGTATACTGGCTGCACATGATGCTCCATACTGTATAATGACTGCACATGATGCTCCATACTGTATAATGACCGCACATGATACTCCATACTGTATAATGACCACACATGATGCTCCATACTGTATAATGACCGCACATGATGCTCCATACTGTATACTGGCTGCACATGATGCTCCATACTGTATAATGACCGCACATGATGCTCCATACTGTATAATGACCACACATGATGCTGCATACTGTATAATGACCGCACATGATGCTGCATACTGTATACTGGCTGCACATGATGCTCCATACTGTATACTGGCTGCACATGATGCTCCATACTGTCTAATGACCGCACATGATGCTCCATACTGTATAATGACTGCACATGATGCTCCATACTGTATAATGACTGCACATGATGCTCCATACTGTATAATGACCGCACATGATGCTCCATACTGTATAATGACCGCACGTGATGCTGCATACTGTATAATGACCGCACATGATGCTGCATACTGTATACTGGCTGCACATGATGCTCCATACTGTATACTGGCTGCACATGATGCTCCATACTGTATAATGACTGCATATGATGCTCCATACTGTATAATGGCCACAGTTCTCCATACTGTATAATGACTTACAGGCACGCAGCTCACACACACGCTCACACACACAGCTCACACACACGGCTCACACGCACACAGCTCACACACATGCAGCATCACACACACACAGCAACACACACACACACGCAGTATCAAACATACACACGAAGCATCACAAACGCAGCTCACAAACACATGCAGCTTTGACACAAATGCATCACACATGCAGCCATCACACACACCCAGCCATCACACACACACACACAGCCATCACACACACACACACACACACAGCCATCACACACACACACACAGCCATCACACACACACACACAGCCATCACACACACACCCAGCCATCACACACGCAGCCATCACACACACACACCCAGCCATCACACACGCAGCCATCACACACACGCAGCCATCACACACGCAGCCATCACATACACACCAGATACCTCATACACACATGACACACACACACATGCAGCATCTCACACACACACATGCAGCATCACACGCGCACACACACATGCAGCATCACACACACACATGCAGCATCAGACACACACACAGACACATGCAGCATCAGACACACACACACACACATGCAGCATCAGACACACACACACACACACATGCAGCATCACACACACACACATGCAGCATCACACACACATGCAGCATCACACACACACACATGCAGCATCAGACACACACACACATGCAGCATCAGACACACACACACATGCAGCATCAGACACACACACACACATGCAGCATCACACACACACACACATGCAGCATCACACATACACACATGCAGCATCTCACACACACACAAATGCAGCATCACACACACACACATGCAGCATCTCACACACACACATGCAGCATCACACACACACACATGCAGCATCACACACATCACACACACACACACACAATCTCCTCTGTGTTGCAGGGGCGGCTGATCTGTCCATGTGCAGCTCTTCAGTTTCTCCGGCTGCTCACAGCTCTGCACTGTCCCGGCACCTCCCCCATCTCTTCTCTGCCGGGATAGCAGATAAGAGCAGGAGAAGCCGGAGCTCCTTGCACACACAGGAGGTAGTGAGTCGCTGACCTTTCATCTTGATCGCTGCTGGCTCTCTCCCTCAGCGTGGCAGGCAGCGCAGCGCCGCACAGGGGGTGGGGTCGGTGGGGAGGTGACCCAGCTTTTATAAAAAAAAAACAAAAAACAGCCACAAACCTAAGTTACTCAGGTGCCGCCCCCTGCATTGTCCCTGCCCTAGGCACGTAGTGCGGGACAATTAATGTCCCTCCCGGGATCCCGGGGCTGACTGTCAAAATCAGGACAGTCCCGCGGGATCCGGGACGGTTGGGAGGTATGCAGTATTGGGTTGTCTATTTTGTGGGAGTTGGTAAGCCTTGTTATCTTTAAATTCCTGTAAGTCCCTTATAAAATTACGGTGCTTTCTCTCTTTTAGATGGAACTGATATTTTTCCACAGAGTTCTGCAGAACCGTTTCCTTGGAAGAAAAGTCAGGTTCCGCAGAAAACTTCTTTGTTATTTCTATTTGTTCTCTGAGACTCTCATTCAGATTTGTCAGAGTTTTTTTTCTCTTCCTCCAAAAGAAGGTTCATAAACCTTAGGGAACTAAGGGTAGCCTCTTTTTCCCACTGTTCGTTTAGACTGGAATTTCTATATCTAAATCCCGGTTGTAATGTGATCCTTAAGTGGCGGGGAACTATGCCCGCCTTAATATAATTATCTAGGCTTTGCACCTCCCACCAGCTGCAGATCTGATTTTTGTAGACTTTAGTCAATTCTTTAAAGGCATTGTTATATGTTGGCATATATTTAGGCTGTACAAAATTCCGGTCCGAAAAGACCTCTTTTGCCTCAACCGCCCAAGACTCAGTGTCAATCCCCTTTGTTAGGAAGCCAGCCATACCCCTCAATGCAAAATTAGAAAAAAAAATTATATATCCACCAATCCAAAGTAATAAATCAAAGCAGGGTGTGACTATGAACTAAAATTTAACTTTTCTAATATATAATTGCCTAGAATACTACTTCCTGCAATTTGTGCCAACTTCCGTGGCTTTGTCCGGAGCTAATGTCCGGAGATAATGTCCGGAGATAATGTCCGGAGCTAATGTCCGGAGCTAATGTCCGGAGATAAGTGACGTCACCAGTGTCCTACACCCAGGCAGAGCACAGGGGCCCCAGGCAGCATATGGGGCCCCAGGCAGAGCACAGTGGCCCCAGGCAGAGCACAGGGGCCCCAGGCAGCTTATGGGGCCCCAGGCAGAGCACAGTGGTCCCAGGCAGAGCACAGGGGCCCCAGGCAGCCTATGGGGCCCCAGGCAGAACACAGTGGCCCCAGGCAGAGCACAGGGGCCCCAGGCAGCATATGGGGCCCCAGGCAGAGCACAGGGGCCCCAGGCAGCATATGGGGCCCCAGGCAGAGCACAGTGGCCCCAGGCAGAGCACAGGGGCCCCAGGCAGAACATGGGGCCCCAGGCAGAGCACAGGGGCCCCAGGCAGAGCACAGGGGCCCCAGGCAGCATATGGGGCCCCAGGCAGAGCACAGGGGCCCCAGGCAGCATATGGGGCCCCAGGCAGAGCACAGGGGCCCCAGGCAGCATATGGGGCCCCAGGCAGAGCACAGTGGCCCCAGGCAGAGCACAGGGGCCCCAGGCAGAACATGGGGCCCCAGGCAGAGCACAGGGGCCCCAGGCAGAGCACAGGGGCCCCAGGCAGCATATGGGGCCCCAGGCAGAGCACAGGGGCCCCAGGCAGCATATGGGGCCCCAGGCAGAGCACAGGGGCCCCAGGCAGCATATGGGGCCCCAGGCAAAACACAGGGGCCCCAGGCAGAGCACAGGGGCCCCAGGCAGAACACAGGGGCCCCAGGCAGCATATGGGGCCCCAGGCAGAGCACAGGGGCCCCAGGCAGCATATGGGGCCCCAGGCAGAGCACAGTGGCCCCAGGCAGAGCACAGTGGCCCCAGGCAGAGCACAGGGGCCCCAGGCAGCATATGGGGCCCCAGGCAGAGCACAGTGGTCCCAGGCAGAGCACAGGGGCCCCAGGCAGAACATGGGGCCCCAGGCAGAGCACAGGGGCCCCAGGCAGAGCACAGGGGCCCCAGGCAGAGCACAGGGGCCCCAGGCAGCATATGGGGCCCCAGGCAGAGCACAGGGGCCCCAGGCAGCATATGGGGCCCCAGGCAGAGCACAGTGGCCCCAGGCAGAGCACAGGGGCCCCAGGCAGAACATGGGGCCCCAGGCAGAGCACAGGGGCCCCAGGCAGAGCACAGGGGCCCCAGGCAGCATATGGGGCCCCAGGCAGAGCACAGGGGCCCCAGGCAGCATATGGGGCCCCAGGCAGAGCACAGGGGCCCCAGGCAGCATATGGGGCCCCAGGCAAAACACAGGGGCCCCAGGCAGAGCACAGGGGCCCCAGGCAGAACACAGGGGCCCCAGGCAGCATATGGGGCCCCAGGCAGAGCACAGGGGCCCCAGGCAGCATATGGGGCCCCAGGCAGAGCACAGTGGCCCCAGGCAGAGCACAGTGGCCCCAGGCAGAGCACAGGGGCCCCAGGCAGCATATGGGGCCCCAGGCAGAGCACAGTGGTCCCAGGCAGAGCACAGGGGCCCCAGGCAGAACATGGGGCCCCAGGCAGAGCACAGTGGACCCAGGCAGAGCACAGGGGCCCCAGGCAGAACATGGGGCCCCAGGCAGAGCACAGGGGCCCCAGGCAGAGCACAGGGGCCCCAGGCAGCATATGGGGCCCCAGACAGAGCACAGGGGCCCCAGGCAGCATATGGGGCCCCAGGCAGAGCACAGTGGCCCCAGGCAGAGCACAGGGGCCCCAGGCAGCATATGGGGCCCCAGGCAGAGCACAGTGGTCCCAGGCAGAGCACAGGGGCCCCAGGCAGCCTATGGGGCCCCAGGCAGAGCACAGTGGCCCCAGGCAGAACATGGGGCCCCAGGCAGAGCACAGGGGCCCCAGGCAGAGCACAGGGGCCCCAGGCAGCATATGGGGCCCCAGGCAGAGCACAGTGGTCCCAGGTAGAGCACAGGGGCCCCAGGCAGCCTATGGGGCCCCAGGCAGAGCACAGGGGCCCCAGGCAGCATATGGGGCCCCAGGCAGAGCACAGGGGCCCCAGGCAGCATATGGGGCCCCAGGCAGAGCACAGTGGCCCCAGGCAGAGCACAGGGGCCCCAGGCAGAACATGGGGCCCCAGGCAGAGCACAGGGGCCCCAGGCAGAGCACAGGGGCCCCAGGCAGCATATGGGGCCCCAGGCAGAGCACAGGGGCCCCAGGCAGCATATGGGGCCCCAGGCAGAGCACAGCGATATTTTGGACCACTGTGCGGTGTTTCAGACCCCCTGTGTGATGTCTGGGGCCCTGTTCTTAAGTATATTAAAGATTAAAGTAACGTATATTAAAGTATATTATAGATCAAATTTGACACGTTTATGAGCACCATTGAGTGATATACTCAAGAATGACATAATTTTTCAACATTTTATGGTTTCAAACTGTAAACACTCAGAGTTTTTTTTACTTCAACCAGAAAACCTTAACGGTTCATAAAAAACTTGACTGTTCAGGATATGATAAAAGTCATAGTATTCTGAATCTTTAACTTATAAAGATACCTTTACATGGGGTGATTATTGGTTCCAGAGAGGCTTTCGGCCGATAATCGTACACATGGCTGGTGACAGGACAATACAATATAAACGTTCAAAGGTAAACACTGATAACATTAAAATCTAATATATAATTGCCTAGAATACTACTTCCGGCAATTTGTGCCAACTTCCGTGGCTTTGTCCGGAGATAATGTCCGGAGATAAGTGACGTCACCAGCGTCCTACACCGGCTCAGGGTGGACAAAGATATATGCCTTCGTGGTGCGCGGCACTTTTCTGATTGGTTGCCGCCTGCCGCGAGCGACCAATCAGAAATGTGCCGTACTGTCAAGAATTGTCAAGAGCTGGTGAGTGCAGCCATTTTTTGTTCTTTCTTACTATTATTTATTAATTGTATTATTGTATAATTGTATTGTATAATTGTATTATTCTTACATTTGAATAAATAAAGTATATATGGATTCTAGACTCCCGATTCTTTAGAATCGGGCTGCCATCTAGTAATATATAATTCTAAAATGGTATGAATAACCAACATGAAAAACACACATAAAGGACTCACAGACAAATCACATTCAAAGGAATGTATAACCACAGAATCCCCGAGATTTTATAAGCCACAATACATTTTGGGAATCTCTTAGGGGAAAAAGAGATTCTCCTCACATGAGAATCACCTAGCAAAAGCAATCACAAACCATATGTCTCATATTCCGAATACCACCTCATGGAATGAAAAAGAAATAGCAGTGATTGACATATATAATTGGAACGATCTCACCTCAAAGGTCTTTTACTTTGATATGGATAGGACCGCTGACTACTGGCGCTGCATCCGGGAGGGGGGGCACATTCCGGCCACACATCCATCCACCCACGCTGCCAAAAGGATATTTGCTCAACCCCAAAATAAAGAAACCATTTCCCTACGCGTTTCGTTATGTAAACTCATCAGGGGAAAATTGTAAACTGTCCCTCCAACTCCGTGGTGGGCACTCCACGCGGGGGTAATAAGGCAATCATTGGAGAGCAGTATCCGCTGCTCTTAAATAGCCCGCCCGGTTCTCACCCAGGCACACAAGCTGATGTCATATCCTACGTGCCCAGACTGGAGCGCATCGTTGAACCGCACGCGTCACTTCCGGTGACGCGTGTGAGTATGTTTCCATAGCAACGCGCCGCCAGACCGTATCCTCTGGTTGGAGCGTCCCAGTTGCTACGTGACTTCTGGAGTCCAGGTACCACGCCGCCTTGGACATTTTTTTTTCTAATTTTGCATTGAGGGGTATGGATGGCTTCCTAACGAAGGGGATTGTGTTGTGAACTGTGTTTCTGGGCTCCCTCTGGTGATCACTAACGGTATTGTGTTAGGTATGTCTTGTTGCAGGCCTGAGCTCCAGCTGTGTCGTTAAGCAGTGGGTGTTTCCTATTTGAGTCTCCTCTGGACTCAGTCTCTTGCCTGGCATCGTTGTATCCAGACCTATTTGGTCTCCTCCGGATTCCTTTCAGTCTGCCTCATGCAAGAAAAGCTAAGTCTGTTTTGTACAATTTGGATCGTTTGCATTATTCAGTGTTTTTGTCCAGCTTGCTTTACATTTGATTTTTGACTCGCTGGAAGCTCTAGGGGGCTGATATTCTCCCTCCACACCGTCAGTCGGTGTGGGGGTTCTTGAATGTTCAGCGTGGATGTTTTGTAGGGTTTTCTGCTAACCGCATAGTCCACTATCTATTTTCTGCTATCTAGACTATTGGGCCTCACTTTGCTGAATCTAGTTCATCTCTACGTTTGTGTTTTCCTCTTGCCTCACCGTTATTATTTGTTGGGGGCTTTCTATATCTTTGGGGTTCAATTTCTCTGGAGGCAAGCGAGGTCTTATTTTTTCCCTCTAGGGGTAGTCAGTTCTCCGGCTGGCTCGAGACGTCTAGAACCAACGTAGGCACGTTCACCGGCTACTTTTAGTTGTTTGTGTCAGGATCAGGTATGCGGTTAGCCCAGTTTCCACCTCCCTAGAGCAGTATTTATATTTTTGCTATCTTGCCGGAATATCAGAGATCCTCTGCCATTGGGATCATAACAGAATGCCAGGCCCAAAGAAAATGTTTAATGCATCGCAGAAGCGGGATTAATTCTGAGTTTTTTTGTTGTTTTTTTTGCTGCAGTTTGCCTAGCTTCTTCCATCCCCTTTTTCTCTGAGTGGCTGAAACTCTGCTGCAGATATGAATGTCCAGACTCTGACTTCTAGTGTGGATCAGCTTGCTGCTAGGGTGCAAAGCATTCAGGATTTTGTTATCCATAGCCCTATGTCTGAACCAAAAATACCTATTCCTGAGCCGTTTTTTGGAGATAGATCTAAATTCCTGAATTTTAGGAATAATTGTAAATTGTTTCTGTCTCTGAAACCTCGTTCCTCTGGTGATTCCGCTCAGCAAGTTAAGATTGTTATTTCCTTCTTGCGCGGCGACCCTCAGGATTGGGCCTTCTCTCTGGCGCCAGGAGATCCTGCATTGGTGAATGTTGATGCGTTTTTTCTGGCACTTGGTTTGCTTTATGAGGAGCCTAATCTTGAAAATCAGGCTGAAAAAATGTTGCTGGTTATCTCTCAGGGTCAGGACGAAGCTGAGGTATATTGCCAAAAATTTCGGAAATGGTCCGTGCTTACTCAATGGAATGAGTGTGCACTGGCCGCAAATTTCAGAAATGGTCTTTCTGAAGCCATTAAAGATGTGATGGTGGGGTTTCCTATCCCTACAGGTCTAAATGATTCAATGGCTCTAGCCATTCAAATTGATCGACGTTTGCGGGAGCGCAAATCTGATAATCCTTTGGCGTTGCTGTCTGAACGGTCACCTGATTCTATGCAATGTGACAGAATTCTGACCAGAGCTGAGCAACAAAATCATAGACGTCAAAATGGGTTGTGTTTAGTGTTGAGCATTCCGATACCGCAAGTATCGGGTATCGGCCGATACTTGCGGTATCGGAATTCCGATACCGGGATTCCGATACTTGCCGCGTATCGGATACCGGAATCGGAAGTTCCAAGATTCAAAATGCAGAAATTCAGCCAATGAGAATGATTCCAAGTGTGGGCACATCCTGTTTAGCATGGAGGGCATGAAACTACTGGCAAGGCTGTGATTGGCTGCTGAAATGATGTCATGATGCAGTTTAAAAGTCGCTGGCGCCATTTTGCGATCACTCTGCTGTGAATTCAGTTAGTGACAGGACGCTGTTTGCTGACTGAGGGACAGTTTAGAGATAGCGATTTGCTTCTTTGTGCTTTCCAAAGGCTAATTTAGCAACCGCTGTGTTCACCTACTATTCGCCTTGCTTTTGCCTTGTAGCGCTGTTTTCACAGCGATCTGCAAGGTCTGTGTGTGTGTGTGTGTGAGTGCAGCCCACTCTCTAGTCTGAGTGCAGCCACATAGGCCATCCATAGCTGGTTGTATTCAGTTCAGGGAGGGTGGTTCATTGCCTCATACTGTTCTTTTTTTTTTTTTCAAGTAGTGTAGTCTGCTGCTAATTTATTCAAAAAAATCCTATTAGTGTCTTTCCACCCGTCTCCAGCTAATTTGTGGAAAAACACTACATAGGATAACGTAGAGGAGGGTTTTTGGGCCTTGCAGCGCCGTTTACGGCTGTCTGCACGGTCTCCGTGTGACTGCAGCTCGCCCTGTAGTCTGTGAGCAGCCGTAGCCTGGTTGTCTCCAGCTCAGGGTTGTTCACTGCGTCATACCGCCAAATCAATTTTCATTTTGTTTTAAGTAGTGCAGGCTGCTGCACATTTTTTCAAAAAATTCCTATTAGTGTCTTTCCACCCGTCTCCAGCTAATTTGTGGAAAAACACTACATAGGATAACGTAGAGGAGGGTTTTTGGGCCTTGCAGCGCCGTTTACGGCTGTCTGCACGGTCTCCGTGTGACTGCAGCTCGCCCTGTAGTCTGTGAGCAGCCGTAGCCTGGTTGTCTCCAGCTCAGGGTTGTTCACTGCGTCATACCGCCAAATCAATTTTCATTTTGTTTTAAGTAGTGCAGGCTGCTGCACATTTTTTCAAAAAATTCCTATTAGTGTCTTTCCACCCGTCTCCAGCTAATTTGTGGAAAAACACTACATAGGATAACGTAGAGGAGGGTTTTTGGGCCTTGCAGCGCCGTTTACGGCTGTCTGCACGGTCTCCGTGTGACTGCAGCTCGCCCTGTAGTCTGTGAGCAGCCGTAGCCTGGTTGTCTCCAGCTCAGGGTTGTTCACTGCGTCATACCGCCAAATCAATTTTCATTTTGTTTTAAGTAGTGCAGGCTGCTGCACATTTTTTCAAAAAATTCCTATTAGTGTCTTTCCACCCGTCTCCAGCTAACTTGTGGAAAAACACTACATAGGATAACGTAGAGGAGGGTTTTTGGGCCTTGCAGCGCCGTTTACGGCTGTCTGCACGGTCTCCGTGTGACTGCAGCTCTATCCGTTGTCAGTTCAGCCCCCAAAAAATAAATAAATAAATAATAAAGTTCACCAAACACACCAGTTACACCACTTTACATTTGTGTAGGCCACATTAGCTCATATTAAAGTCTAGTCCACACTTTAGAAAATTAGTGTTTCTTATACCTGTTAGGAGGAGTTGCTCAGGAATAAGCACACAAAGCCGTTAGTACTTTTCTGCTTATCTTTATCAGTCAACCAAGATGAAGAAGGCAGTGAGTAAGGCACGTGGGCGTGGGCGCGGAGCAGGGAGGGGACGTGGGGATTCTGTGCCTGCTGCGGGCACCGGTGACTCATCAGCACCCACATTCACCAGGCAACAGTCGTTCATGCGCAGCTTTGTGTCAGAGCGCCGTACACCGCTGCTGCGTGAAGAACAAATTGAAGCCGTTGTCGGATGGATGGCAGCTAATGCATCAACTTCAATTAGTGCCACATCCTCTCAGACACAGAGCACTGGAGAGCAGCCATCTGTCTCTTCACCACCTGCCAAATTGCCCAGGCAGACAGAGAGCCCAGGACAGGAGCCGTCTCTACTTCTGTTCTCTGAATCTCTTGGCTTGGAAACAGGGGGCCAGCCAAGCAGCATTGGAGAAATGGAAGAAGAGGCAGGGTGCAGTGATGCCCAACAGCTTTTTCTCTCTTCCTCTGAAGAGGCGGGTGGGCCAGTGGCTCCGGTCACCACATCGCAGGCCGCATCAGCTGATGATGACACTCAGGTGCCACTTACTGGTGCGTGCTCTGCTGCTGAGACTACCCAGGAGGAGCAGTTGGGGGCAGAGGGTAGTGTAGATGATGAGGTCCTTGACCCATCTTGGCGTGAGGGACAGGAAGGTGGTGGGAGCAGCTCTGAGGAAGAGATTCCCCGTACGGCCCAAAGAGGGAGAGGGAGGGGGAAGACTGCGGATCCTGCAGCCTCCGCTTTGGCACCCGTTAGGAGCATGTCTCTTCCAAAAGCCAAAAAGGGCGCTCCCAAGATTTGCAGTGCCTGGTCCTTTTTTGACACAGTTGCAGATGACATTTGCTATGTCAGATGCAAGGTGTGTCATCAAAAAGTCAAAAGGGAAAAATGTCAGCAACCTCAATACCTCCAACATGTGGAAACATGTGCGCAACAGGCACCCAGCGGAGTTAGAAAAACACACTGAAGAGCTAGGCCAACCAACAGCGGCAGCTACCACCTCTTCAGCTCGTGTTGCCTCTTCCTCTAGCTCACACGCAGCTGGTTCGGCTTCCTCCCAGGATCGCCGTGGAAGAACCTCTGGCCCTGTTGTCCAGAGACCCGCTGTAATTCCACCCGCAGCACCACTTTCCCAGTCATCCACACACTCCCAGCCCACTCTACAGCCATCGGTAGTACAGGCATGGGAGAAAAGGCGGCCTTTCTCGTCAAACCACCCACGAGCACAGGCTCTGACTGCAGGCATTGCCAAACTTCTTTCACTGGAAATGCTGTCATTCAGGCTGGTGGAGACTGACAGCTTCCGTGACTTGATGTCATTGGCAGTCCCACAGTACAATGTGCCCAGCCGCTTTTACTTCAGCAGGCAAGCCGTCCCTGCCCTGCACAAGCATGTGGAGGGACACATAAAACACGCGCTACTGAACGCCGTCAGTAGCAAGGTCCACCTCACCACCGATGCGTGGACCAGTCAACATGGACAGGGGCGATACCTTTCCCTCACTGCCCATTGGGTTAATGTCGTTGAGCCGGGTACAGACCGTGCGAGTGGCGCAGGACGTGTCCTGCCCACTCCAAGGATTGCAGGAATCCATTCTGTACGCATTGACTCCTCCTCTTACACCAGTTCCTCAGAATCATCGCTGCAGGAGCCGTCACAGTCCACCTCCACATGGACCCGTGATGAACGTGTACCTGTTACGACCGACATGAGCACAGCCGTGGCCAAACATCAACAGGCCGTGTTGAAATTAATTTTTTTGGGGAATCGTAGCCACACAGCGCAGGAGCTCTGGAATGCCATCAAGCAGGAGAGCGATGTGTGGTTTGTGCCAGCGAATCTCCAGCCAGGCATGGTAGTGTGTGATAATGGCCGAAATCTGGTGGCAGCTCTGGGCCTCGGCAACCTCACTCACATCCCATGTCTGGCACATGTGCTCAATTTGGTCGTGCAGAGCTTTTTGAGGGACTATCCGGATCTTGATGCACTGCTGCACAAGGTCCGCCTAGAGTGTGCTCACTTGCGGCGTTCCAGCACGGCAAAAGCGCGCATTGCGGCTCTGCAGCGCCGACACCGCCTGCCGGAACATCGCATCATATGTGACCTACCTACCAGGTGGAATTCCACGTTACATATGTTGGAGCGGTTGTGTGAGCAGCAGCAAGCTGTAATGGAGTACCATCTGCTTCAGGCGCAAAGAAGTCGCAGTCAGCGCCGTACAGACTTCACAACCACAGAGTGGGCCACTATGAATGACGTCTGCCAGGTTTTGCGTCCCTTTGATTATTCCACGCGGATGGCGAGTGCAGATGATGCACTAGTCAGCATGACTGTCCCCTTTATCTGCCTGCTTGAAAAATCACTGCAAGCGCTAAGGGATGATGTTGTGGAAGAGGTGGAGGATGAGGATTCACCATTTCCATCATCTTCTGGACAGTCAGCGCCACGTGGTTCCTCACAAACGCGTAGGCAGGGGACAGTTTGTGAGGAGGATGAGGAGGAGTCAATGGAGGAGGAAGACATCCGTCCAGAGGAGGGAGTTACCGAATTGTCCAGTACTCAGTGTGTACAGCGAGGGTGGGGTGATGACGAGCGGGCAGAGACCACGCCTCCAGCAGGGGACAGCGTTTCTTGGGCAGTTGGCAGTCTGCAGCACATGGTGGATTACATGCTGCAGTGCCTGAGAAACGACCGCCGCATCGCCCACATTCTCAACATGTCTGATTATTGGGTGTTCACCCTCCTCGATCCTCGCTACCGGGACAACGTAGAAAGCCTCATCACACCGTTGAACCGGGAGCGAAAAATGCGGGAGTACCAAGACACACTGGTCAATTCCATCATCTTCTCCATTCCAACTGAGAGAAGTGCTGCTAGTGCATTCCAAAGCAGCTCAGTGCGTCCAGGCAGTGGTGGAGGCTCTGCACAAAGAGGGAGCAGAAGCAGTGCCTCTGCCCAAGGCAAGACCAGTATGGCCCAACTGTGGCACAGTTTTCTGTGCCCCCCACAAAAGTCTACACCATCACAGACGGCTCCAGTCAGCAGGAGGCAACGGTTCCGTCAGATGGTGACAGACTACATGTCTTGCCCTCTTGCTGTACTCCCAGACGGCTCTTCCCCTTTCAAGTTTTGGGTCTCAAAGCTGGATACATGGCCAGAGCTAAGCCAGTATGCATTGGAGGTGCTGTCTTGCCCTGCGGCCAGTGTATTATCGGAACGTGTCTTTAGTGCTGCAGGTGGTGTACTAACTGACCGTCGCATGCGACTATCCTCCGATAACGTTGACCGGCTTACTTTCCTGAAAATGAACAAGGCCTGGATCTCGCAGGAATTTGCCACTCCTCCTCCTGATTAAATAATTAGGTCACTGTATACGTTATCCAGGTCTCCTGTTGTGTTCATCTTTCTACCACCTGAACTTAAATTCCTGGGCTCCAACACCGCCAGTTGAGGCTCAGAAGTGCCGTCTGCACAGTCAAAACATACGACCCAGTGTTATTGGGTTTCAGTAACGTCAGCTGATCCCCAGCTGTGTAGCCGGCAATGTGTCATGCGACCGCCACGCTGACACAACAACTGAAATGTAAGGGAATCTGTCCCCCCCCCCCAAGGCGTTTGTTACTGAAAGAGCCACCTTGTGCAGCAGTAATGCTGCACAAGGAAAAGGTAGCTATTTTGGTTTAGCTCCTTGCACACGCAGAACTTAACACTTATAAAATGTGTCCACTGATACCGTAAAACCGTCCCGGAGGTGGGACTTTCCTTCGTAATATGACGCAGCACAGCCGTCATTCCTACCCCCCCGGCGCTGCGCCCCGGCTTCTCAGCGTTGTTTGATTCCGTCCCGGAGCCTGCGCTGTTATGTTATCCCGTGGCCAGGCACACTTAGCGCTGCCCGTCTTCTGGCATCATTTGGTGTCAGGATGGCTGCGCCTGTGCGGCCGCGCTGGCCGAGAGCCCGCCTCGCAGTGTCTTCTGATTTAATCCCACTGGGGGCCTGGGATCCATGGACATGCGCATTGCATATCTGAACCTCCACCTCTCACTCATCTCCCTATGGCTTCTTCAGACTGTTCGGTGTCAGCTGGTCCCTAATAGCATGCCACGGTCGTGACACCGCACAGTCTTAAGAAGCCGTAGGGAGGGGAGTGAGAGGCGAGGATATGCACTGCACATGGCCATGGATCCCAGGCCCCCAGTGGGATAAAATCAGAAGACACTGCGAGGCGGGCTCTCGTCCAGCGCGGCCGCACAGGCGCAGCCAGCCTGACACCAAATGATGTCAGAAGATGGGCAGCGCTAAGTGTGCCTGGCCAAGGGATAACTTAACGGCGCCGGGGGGGTAGGAATGACGGCTGTGCTGCGTCATATTACGAAGGAAAGTCCCACCTCCGGGACGGTTTCACGGTTTCAGGGGACACATTTTATAAGTGTTTAGTTCTGTGTTTGCAAGGAGCGTGATGAAAAGAGCCACCTTTTCCTTTTGCATCTTTTGTGCTGCACAAGCTGGCTCTTTCAGCTACAAACGCCTTGGGGGGGGGTTAAAGGTTCCCTTTCGACTTTCTCAGGCTTCGGCCTACATTGTGTTCCTCTGCTTTTCCACCTGTCCCTGGGCTCCAACACCGCTAGTTGCCGTCCAGAAGTGCTGTCCGCACAGTCCCAACAGTCGCTCCTCTGTTATTGGGGTTCAGTAACGTCAGCTGTTCCCCTGCTGTGTGTGTGGCAATCCCTCCTACCTCCTCCTACCTCCTCCTCCTCCACCTGTCCCTGGGCTCCAACACCGCCAGTTGCCGTCCAGAAGTGCTGTACGCACAGTCAACAGTCCCTCCTCTGTTATTGGGGTTCAGTAACGTCAGCTGTTCCCCTGCTGTGTGTGTGGCAATCCCTCCTACCTCCTCCACCTCCTCCTCCTCCACCTGTCCCTGGGCTCCAACACCGCCAGTTGCCGTCCAGAAGTGCTGTACGCACAGTCAACAGTCCCTCCTCTGTTATTGGGGTTCAGTAACGTCAGCTGTTCCCCTGCTGTGTGTGTGGCAATCCCTCCTACCTCCTCCTACCTCCTCCTCCTCCACCTGTCCCTGGGCTCCAACACCGCCAGTTGCCGTCCAGAAGTGCTGTACGCACAGTCAACAGTCCCTCCTCTGTTATTGGGGTTCAGTAACGTCAGCTGTTCCCCTGCTGTGTGTGTGGCAATCCCTCCTACCTCCTCCTACCTCCTCCACCTCCACCTGTCCCTGGGCTCCAACACCGCCAGTTGCCATCCAGAAGTGCTGTACGCACAGTCAACAGTCCCTCCTCTGTTATTGGGGTTCAGTAACGTCAGCTGTTCCCCTGCTGTGTGTGTGGCAATCCCTCCTACCTCCTCCTACCTCCTCCTCCTCCACCTGTCCCTGGGCTCCAACACCGCCAGTTGCCGTCCAGAAGTGCTGTACGCACAGTCAACAGTCCCTCCTCTGTTATTGGGGTTCAGTAACGTCAGCTGTTCCCCTGCTGTGTGTGTGGCAATCCCTCCTACCTCCTCCACCTCCTCCTCCTCCACCTGACCCTGGGCTCCAACACCGCCAGTTGCCGTCCAGAAGTGCTGTACGCACAGTCAACAGTCCCTCCTCTGTTATTGGGGTTCAGTAACGTCAGCTGTTCCCCTGCTGTGTGTGTGGCAATCCCTCCTACCTCCTCCTACCTCCTCCTCCTCCACCTGTCCCTGGGCTCCAACACCGCCAGTTGCCGTCCAGAAGTGCTGTACGCACAGTCAACAGTCCCTCCTCTGTTATTGGGGTTCAGTAACGTCAGCTGTTCCCCTGCTGTGTGTGTGGCAATCCCTCCTACCTCCTCCACCTCCTCCTCCTCCACCTGACCCTGGGCTCCAACACCGCCAGTTGCCGTCCAGAAGTGCTGTACGCACAGTCAACAGTCCCTCCTCTGTTATTGGGGTTCAGTAACGTCAGCTGTTCCCCTGCTGTGTGTGTGGCAATCCCTCCTACCTCCTCCTACCTCCTCCTCCTCCACCTGTCCCTGGGCTCCAACACCGCCAGTTGCCGTCCAGAAGTGCTGTACGCACAGTCAACAGTCCCTCCTCTGTTATTGGGGTTCAGTAACGTCAGCTGTTCCCCTGCTGTGTGTGTGGCAATCCCTCCTACCTCCTCCACCTCCTCCTCCTCCACCTGACCCTGGGCTCCAACACCGCCAGTTGCCGTCCAGAAGTGCTGTACGCACAGTCAACAGTCCCTCCTCTGTTATTGGGGTTCAGTAACGTCAGCTGTTCCCCTGCTGTGTGTGTGGCAATCCCTCCTACCTCCTCCTACCTCCTCCTCCTCCACCTGTCCCTGGGCTCCAACACCGCCAGTTGCCGTCCAGAAGTGCTGTACGCACAGTCAACAGTCCCTCCTCTGTTATTGGGGTTCAGTAACGTCAGCTGTTCCCCTGCTGTGTGTGTGGCAATCCCTCCTACCTCCTCCACCTCCTCCTCCTCCACCTGACCCTGGGCTCCAACACCGCCAGTTGCCGTCCAGAAGTGCTGTACGCACAGTCAACAGTCCCTCCTCTGTTATTGGGGTTCAGTAACGTCAGCTGTTCCCCTGCTGTGTGTGTGGCAATCCCTCCTACCTCCTCCTACCTCCTCCACCTCCACCTGTCCCTGGGCTCCAACACCGCCAGTTGCCGTCCAGAAGTGCTGTACGCACAGTCAACAGTCCCTCCTCTGTTATTGGGGTTCAGTAACGTCAGCTGTTCCCCTGCTGTGTGTGTGGCAATCCCTCCTACCTCCTCCTACCTCCTCCTCCTCCACCTGTCCCTGGGCTCCAACACCGCCAGTTGCCGTCCAGAAGTGCTGTACGCACAGTCAACAGTCCCTCCTCTGTTATTGGGGTTCAGTAACGTCAGCTGTTCCCCTGCTGTGTGTGTGGCAATCCCTCCTACCTCCTCCACCTCCTCCTCCTCCACCTGACCCTGGGCTCCAACACCGCCAGTTGCCGTCCAGAAGTGCTGTACGCACAGTCAACAGTCCCTCCTCTGTTATTGGGGTTCAGTAACGTCAGCTGTTCCCCTGCTGTGTGTGTGGCAATCCCTCCTACCTCCTCCTACCTCCTCCTCCTCCACCTGTCCCTGGGCTCCAACACTGCCAGTTGCCGTCCAGAAGTGCTGTACGCACAGTCAACAGTCCCTCCTCTGTTATTGGGGTTCAGTAACGTCAGCTGTTCCCCTGCTGTGTGTGTGGCAATCCCTCCTACCTCCTCCACCTCCTCCTCCTCCACCTGACCCTGGGCTCCAACACCGCCAGTTGCCGTCCAGAAGTGCTGTACGCACAGTCAACAGTCCCTCCTCTGTTATTGGGGTTCAGTAACGTCAGCTGTTCCCCTGCTGTGTGTGTGGCAATCCCTCCTGCCTCCTCCTACCTCCTCCTCCTCCACCTGTCCCTGGGCTCCAACACCGCCAGTTGCCGTCCAGAAGTGCTGTACGCACAGTCAACAGTCCCTCCTCTGTTATTGGGGTTCAGTAACGTCAGCTGTTCCCCTGCTGTGTGTGTGGCAATCCCTCCTACCTCCTCCACCTCCTCCTCCTCCACCTGACCCTGGGCTCCAACACCGCCAGTTGCCGTCCAGAAGTGCTGTACGCACAGTCAACAGTCCCTCCTCTGTTATTGGGGTTCAGTAACGTCAGCTGTTCCCCTGCTGTGTGTGTGGCAATGCCTCCTACCTCCTCCTACCTCCTCCTCCTCCACCTGTCCCTGGGCTCCAACACCGCCAGTTGCCGTCCAGAAGTGCTGTACGCACAGTCAACAGTCCCTCCTCTGTTATTGGGGTTCAGTAACGTCAGCTGTTCCCCTGCTGTGTGTGTGGCAATCCCTCCTACCTCCTCCTACCTCCTCCTCCTCCACCTGTCCCTGGGCTCCAACACCGCCAGTTGCCGTCCAGAAGTGCTGTACGCACAGTCAACAGTCCCTCCTCTGTTATTGGGGTTCAGTAACGTCAGCTGTTCCCCTGCTGTGTGTGTGGCAATCCCTCCTACCTCCTCCTACCTCCTCCTCCTCCACCTGTCCCTGGGCTCCAACACCGCCAGTTGCCGTCCAGAAGTGCTGTCCGCACAGAGCCAAACACCTCGCCAATGTGTTAGTGGGGTTCAGCACCGCCAGCTGTTCCCCTGCTGTGCAGCCGGCAACGTGTATTGCGACCGCCACGCAGGCACAACAAGTTAAATTTAAGGGAACCTGTCCCCCCCCCCCAGGCGTTTGTTACTGAAGGAGCCACCTTGTGCAGCAGTAATGATGCAAAGGTAAAAAGTGCCTCTTTTCGTGGTGCTCCTTGCACATGCTGATCCTAACACTTATGAAAAGTGTCCCCTCCTACCGTGATACCGTCCGGTAGGTGGAACTTTCCTTTGTGATGTGACGCAGCACAGCCGTCATTCTTACCCCCTTGGCGCCGTGCGCCACCTCCTCAGCGTTGTTTGAATCAGTCCCGGAGCCTGCGCTGTTAGGTTAGCCCTTGGCCATGCACACATTTTGCGCTGCCCGTCTTCTGACATCATTTGGTGTCAGGCTGGCTGCGCCTGTGCGGCCGCGCTGGCCTAGAGCCCGCCTCGTACTGTCTTCTGATTTAATCCCACTGGGGGCCAGAGATCCATGGACATGCGCAGTGCATATCTGAACCTCCACCTCTCACTCATCTCCCTACGGCTTATTCAAACTGTGCGGTGTCAGCTGGTCCCTAATAGCATGCCACGGCCATGACACCGCACAGTCAGAAGAAGCCGTAGGGAGATGAGTGAGAGGTGGAGGTTCAGATATGCACTGCGCATGTCCATGGATCTCTGGCCCCCAGTGGGATTAAATCAGAAGACAGTACGAGGCGGGCTCTCGGCCAGCGCGGCCGCACAGGCGCAGCCAGCCTGACACCAAATGATGTCAGAAGACGGGCAGCGCAAAATGTGTGCATGGCCAAGGGCTAACCTAACAGCGCAGGCTCTGGGACTGATTCAAACAACGCTGAGGAGGCGGCGCACGGCGCCAAGGGGGTAAGAATGACGGCTGTGCTGCGTCACATCACAAAGGAAAGTTCCACCTACCGGACGGTATCACGGTAGGAGGGGACACTTTTTATAAGTGTTAGGTTCAGCATGTGCAAGGACCATAATTAAAAGAGCTAAGTTTACCTTTTCCAGCATTAGTGCTGTACACGATGGCTCTTTCAGCTACAAACGCCTGGGGGGGGGGGTTAAAGTTTCCCTTTCAACTTGCTCCAGTGCAGGCTTCGGCCTACACTCTGCTCCCTCTCCTCCTCCTGCTGACCCTGGGCTCTAACACCGCCAGTTGGGGCCCAGATGTGCTAGCTGCACAGAGCCAAACACCAGCCAATGTGTCAGTGGGGTTCAGCACCGCCAGCTGTTCCCCTGCTGTGTAGCCAGCAACGTGTCCTGCAACAGCCACGCAGACACAAGAACTGAAATTGAAGGAAACCTGTCCCCCCTCCCCCAGGCGTTTTTACGTTTTACAGCCACCTTGTACGACAGTAATGCTGCATGTGTGCAAGGTGGCTCAGAAACTTAATCTCCTTGCCCATGTTGAAGTGAACACGTCTAAAAATGAGTCCTCTGCGACCATTAAAAAGTCCCTCAGGTGTGATTTTCCTTTGTATTGACACGCAACAAGCTCCTTGGTAGCGCTGCCCGTCTTCTGGCATCATTGTTTGGCTGCCTGCGCCTCTGCGGCCGCCTTGCCCCACACAACGCCCCTCGTTGTCTTATTTATTTGGACTGCGAGGGTGTGATTGATGGGCATGAACGGTGCATTTCTTCGCCTGTCCCTCATCTCCTTCCGCCTTCCTCAGACTGTGCGGCTTCATGGCCGTGGCATGCGATAAGGGATCAGCTGACGCCGCACAGTCTGCAGCGGGTGTAAGGACCCGAGTGCGAGAGGCGAACATATGTGCTGCGCCAGGCCATGAATCACAGCCCCGCAGTGTTTTAACAATGTTAAGACACCGCGGGGCTGGGATTCATGGTCATCGCGAACCGCAGCGGCCGACATTAAATGAGGTCAGAAGATGGGCAGCGCTAACAGCGCTAGGCCAGGGGATAACACGACAGCGCAGACTCCTGTACAGCAAATAACAACGCTCAGGAGGCTGCACCCAGCACCAAGGTGGGATTCTTGACATCTGTGCTGCGTCTCATTACAAAGGGAACTCGCGCCTCCAACACAGTTTGACTGTATAAAGGGCTAAATGTTATACGTGTTTCATTCAGCGTGTGCAAGGAGCAAAATTAAAAGAGCAACCTTTGACTTGTGCAGCACTACTGCTGCATAAGCTGTGGCTCTTCTACTTTGTAACCCCTGAGGGGGGGTTAAAGGTTACCTTTGAAATTGGTTCAAGTAGGCTTCGGCCTACACTCTGCTCCCCCTGCAGAGCCCGGGCTCCAACACCGCCAGTTGGGGCCCGGTACTGCTAGCTGCACAGAGCCAAACACCAGCCAATGTGTCAGTGGGGTTCAGCACCGCCAGCTGTTCCCCTGCTGTGCAGCCGGCAACGTGTCCTGCAACAGCCACGCAGGCACAACAGACCCAAAGCTGCCGCCAGTGCAGGCTTCGGCCTACACTCTGCTCCATCTCCTCCTCCTGCTGACCCCGGGCTCTAACACCGCCAGTTGGGGCCCGGTACTGCTAGCTGCACAGAGAAAAACACCAGCCAATGTGTCAGTGGGGTTCAGCACCGCCAGCTGTTCCCCTGCTGTGCAGCCGGCATCGTGTCCTGCAAAAGCCACGCAGACACAAGAACTGAAATTGAAGGGAACCTGTCCCCCCTCCCCCAGGCGTTTGTACGTTTTTAAGGCCACCTTGTACAGCGGTAATGCTGCATGTGTGCAAGGTGGCTCATAAACGTATTCTCCTCGCACATGTGGAACTGAAAACACGTCTGAAATGTGTCCTCTGTGTGACCATTTAACCGTCCCGGGGGTGTGACTTTCCTTTGTAATGACACGCTGCAACCCCCTTGGTAGCGCTGCCCGTCTTCTGGCATCATTGTTTGGCTGCCTGCGCCTCTGTGGCCGCCCTGACCCACACAACGCCCCTCGGTGTCTTATTTCTTGGGACTGCGAGGGTGTGATTGATGGGCATGAGCAGTGCATCAGTTCGCCTGTCCCTCATCTCCTTCCGCCTTCTTCAGACTGTGCGGCTTCATGGCCGTGGCATGCGATAAGGGATCAGCTGACGCCGCACAGTCTGCAGCGGGTGTAAGGACCCGAGTGCGAGAGGCGAACATATGTGCTGCGCCAGGCCATGAATCACAGCCCCGCAGTGTTTTAACAATGTTAAGACACCGCGGGGCTGGGATTCACAGTCATCGCGAACCGCAGCGGCCAACATTAAATGAGGTCAGAAGATGGGCAGCGCTAACAGCGCTAGGCCAGGGGATAACACGACAGCGCAGACTCCTGTACAGCAAATAACAACGCTCAGGAGGCTGCACCCAGCACCAAGGTGGGATTCTTGACATCTGTGCTGCGTCTCATTACAAAGGGAACTCGCGCCTCCAACACAGTTTGACTGTATAAAGGGCTAAATGTTATACGTGTTTCATTCAGCATGTGCAAGGAGCAAAATTAAAAGAGCAACCTTTGACTTGTGCAGCACTACTGCTGCATAAGCTGTGGCTCTTCTACTTTGTAACCCCTGAGGGGGGGTTAAAGGTTACCTTTGAAATTGGTTCAAGTAGGCTTCGGCCTACACTCTGCTCCCCCTGCAGAGCCCGGGCTCCAACACCGCCAGTTGGGGCCCGGTACTGCTAGCTGCACAGAGCCAAACACCAGCCAATGTGTCAGTGGGGTTCAGCACCGCCAGCTGTTCCCCTGCTGTGCAGCCGGCAACGTGTCCTGCAACAGCCACGCAGGCACAACAGACCCAAAGCTGCCGCCAGTGCAGGCTTCGGCCTACACTCTGCTCCATCTCCTCCTCCTGCTGACCCCGGGCTCTAACACCGCCAGTTGGGGCCCGGTACTGCTAGCTGCACAGAGAAAAACACCAGCCAATGTGTCAGTGGGGTTCAGCACCGCCAGCTGTTCCCCTGCTGTGCAGCCGGCATCGTGTCCTGCAAAAGCCACGCAGACACAAGAACTGAAATTGAAGGGAACCTGTCCCCCCTCCCCCAGGCGTTTGTACGTTTTTAAGGCCACCTTGTACAGCGGTAATGCTGCATGTGTGCAAGGTGGCTCATAAACGTATTCTCCTCGCACATGTGGAACTGAAAACACGTCTGAAATGTGTCCTCTGTGTGACCATTTAACCGTCCCGGGGGTGTGACTTTCCTTTGTAATGACACGCTGCAACCCCCTTGGTAGCGCTGCCCGTCTTCTGGCATCATTGTTTGGCTGCCTGCGCCTCTGCGGCCGCCCTGACCCACACAACGCCCCTCGGTGTCTTATTTCTTGGGACTGCGAGGGTGTGATTGATGGGCATGAGCAGTGCATCAGTTCGCCTGTCCCTCATCTCCTTCCGCCTTCTTCAGACTGTGCGGCTTCATGGCCGTGGCATGCGATAAGGGATCAGCTGACGCCGCACAGTCTGCAGCGGGTGTAAGGACCCGAGTGCGAGAGGCGAACATATGTGCTGCGCCAGGCCATGAATCACAGCCCCGCAGTGTTTTAACAATGTTAAGACACCGCGGGGCTGGGATTCATGGTCATCGCGAACCGCAGCGGCCGACATTAAATGAGGTCAGAAGATGGGCAGCGCTAACAGCGCTAGGCCAGGGGATAACACGACAGCGCAGACTCCTGTACAGCAAATAACAACGCTCAGGAGGCTGCACCCAGCACCAAGGTGGGATTCTTGACATCTGTGCTGCGTCTCATTACAAAGGGAACTCGCGCCTCCAACACAGTTTGACTGTATAAAGGGCTAAATGTTATACGTGTTTCATTCAGCGTGTGCAAGGAGCAAAATTAAAAGAGCAACCTTTGACTTGTGCAGCACTACTGCTGCATAAGCTGTGGCTCTTCTACTTTGTAACCCCTGAGGGGGGGTTAAAGGTTACCTTTGAAATTGGTTCAAGTAGGCTTCGGCCTACACTCTGCTCCCCCTGCAGAGCCCGGGCTCCAACACCGCCAGTTGGGGCCCGGTACTGCTAGCTGCACAGAGCCAAACACCAGCCAATGTGTCAGTGGGGTTCAGCACCGCCAGCTGTTCCCCTGCTGTGCAGCCGGCAACGTGTCCTGCAACAGCCACGCAGGCACAACAGACCCAAAGCTGCCGCCAGTGCAGGCTTCGGCCTACACTCTGCTCCATCTCCTCCTCCTGCTGACCCCGGGCTCTAACACCGCCAGTTGGGGCCCGGTACTGCTAGCTGCACAGAGAAAAACACCAGCCAATGTGTCAGTGGGGTTCAGCACCGCCAGCTGTTCCCCTGCTGTGCAGCCGGCATCGTGTCCTGCAAAAGCCACGCAGACACAAGAACTGAAATTGAAGGGAACCTGTCCCCCCTCCCCCAGGCGTTTGTACGTTTTTAAGGCCACCTTGTACAGCGGTAATGCTGCATGTGTGCAAGGTGGCTCATAAACGTATTCTCCTCGCACATGTGGAACTGAAAACACGTCTGAAATGTGTCCTCTGTGTGACCATTTAACCGTCCCGGGGGTGTGACTTTCCTTTGTAATGACACGCTGCAACCCCCTTGGTAGCGCTGCCCGTCTTCTGGCATCATTGTTTGGCTGCCTGCGCCTCTGCGGCCGCCCTGACCCACACAACGCCCCTCGGTGTCTTATTTCTTGGGACTGCGAGGGTGTGATTGATGGGCATGAGCAGTGCATCAGTTCGCCTGTCCCTCATCTCCTTCCGCCTTCTTCAGACTGTGCGGCTTCATGGCCGTGGCATGCGATAAGGGATCAGCTGACGCCGCACAGTCTGCAGCGGGTGTAAGGACCCGAGTGCGAGAGGCGAACATATGTGCTGCGCCAGGCCATGAATCACAGCCCCGCAGTGTTTTAACAATGTTAAGACACCGCGGGGCTGGGATTCATGGTCATCGCGAACCGCAGCGGCCGACATTAAATGAGGTCAGAAGATGGGCAGCGCTAACAGCGCTAGGCCAGGGGATAACACGACAGCGCAGACTCCTGTACAGCAAATAACAACGCTCAGGAGGCTGCACCCAGCACCAAGGTGGGATTCTTGACATCTGTGCTGCGTCTCATTACAAAGGGAACTCGCGCCTCCAACACAGTTTGACTGTATAAAGGGCTAAATGTTATACGTGTTTCATTCAGCGTGTGCAAGGAGCAAAATTAAAAGAGCAACCTTTGACTTGTGCAGCACTACTGCTGCATAAGCTGTGGCTCTTCTACTTTGTAACCCCTGAGGGGGGGTTAAAGGTTACCTTTGAAATTGGTTCAAGTAGGCTTCGGCCTACACTCTGCTCCCCCTGCAGAGCCCGGGCTCCAACACCGCCAGTTGGGGCCCGGTACTGCTAGCTGCACAGAGCCAAACACCAGCCAATGTGTCAGTGGGGTTCAGCACCGCCAGCTGTTCCCCTGCTGTGCAGCCGGCAACGTGTCCTGCAACAGCCACGCAGGCACAACAGACCCAAAGCTGCCGCCAGTGCAGGCTTCGGCCTACACTCTGCTCCATCTCCTCCTCCTGCTGACCCCGGGCTCTAACACCGCCAGTTGGGGCCCGGTACTGCTAGCTGCACAGAGAAAAACACCAGCCAATGTGTCAGTGGGGTTCAGCACCGCCAGCTGTTCCCCTGCTGTGCAGCCGGCATCGTGTCCTGCAAAAGCCACGCAGACACTTGCTCTTGTACCTTCTGCTCCCCATCCTGGTTCCAGTACCGTCAGCTGGTTCCGGGCAGAGCCTTTGGCTTAGGTGCCTCCCTCTGGGTATCCGAGTTCCACCAACGTCAGGTGGTCCTTGGTAGTGCTTTCAGGCACGGGTACCTCCTGCTTAGTAACCGGGTTCCAGTAACGTCAGCTGGTCTTCGGTAGTTCCATTGGCTCTTGGACCTTCGGCTACCCATCCGGGTTCCAGCACCGTCAGCTGGTTCTCGGCAGTGTCTTTTGCTCTTGTACCTTCTGCTCCCCATCTTGGTTCCAGTACCGTCAGCTGGTTCCGGGCAGAGCCTTTGGCTTAGGTGCCTCCCTCTGGGTATCCGAGTTCCACCAACGTCAGGTGGTCCTTGGTAGTGCTTTCAGGCACGGGTACCTCCTGCTTAGTAACTGGGTTCCAGTAACGTCAGCTGGTCCTCGGTAGTTCCATTGGCTCTTGGACCTTCGGGTAGCCATCCGAGTTCCAGTTCCATCAGCTGGTTCTCGGCATTTTCTCAGCCTTCTTGTACCTTCTGCTACATTTCCAAGTTCAAGAGACTAAACACGATGACCCGGAAGACCACCCCTAAGATGACGACGACACCAGAGACGACAACCACCGTGATGACGACGACCCTGGAGACGATGACCCCGAAGACCACCCCGATGACGACGACCCCGGAGACGACGACCCTGAAGACCACCCCGATGACGACGACCCCGGAGACGACGACCCTGGAGACGACGACGACCTGGAAGACCGAGAAGCAGAAGAACAAGAGGCTGCAGAACAAAGAGCAGAAGAACATTACGCATAACACTAAATATCAGAGCAAAAAATATTATCTAAATTATAAGCAGAAGAAGACTAAGCAGTGTATGGGGGTGAGTCCGTTCCTCCTCGTGGTGCCCCTGGATAAAGCCTGATGCTGCAGGCCAAACTGAACGCGGACAAATGTAACTCTTTTGTGACAGGCAGAACGGAAGGTGTAATCTTCAAACTTTTATAGATAACAACTACGGGAATGCCTGTCACAAATAAGAATATGATGAAGAAGTAGAATATGATGAAGATAATAGTAAAATAAAAAGAATATGAACAATGTAAGAAAAAAAATAATAGGTAGAAGATGAAGAAGAAGATGAATAAGGTGAAGAAGTTGATGTCAAAGAAGCTGATGATGAGGATAATGAAGAAGAAAGTGTGGGAGAAGTAAAAAAGAAGGTGAAGGGCGTGGAAGTAGTGAAACATCAATATCTGACAAAATAAAAAAAAATTAACATAGTCAAAATCTTTCTACCGCCGAACGTCATAAAAAAAAAAAAAAACTGCTATTCTATTACATTGGGCTAAACCTCTGTGCCTTTAATGTCTCCGCCACGTCCCCCAATACATCCTACATTATTCTTAGTTGTTTTCCTTCATGTAGAATGAACCTACAAGGAAAGAAAGGGTTTATTTTAATTCCGATATTTTCGTCCCATTGACTTGCATTGGGATCGGGTATCGGTATCGGATTAGATCCGATATTTTGATGGTATCGGCCGATACTTTCTGATACCGATACTTTCCGATATCGGAAAGTATCGCTCAACACTAGTTGTGTTTCTACTGTGGTGATTCAACACATGTTATCTCAGCATGCTCTAAACGTTTAAAGAAAAAAGTTAATCCTGTCGCCATTGGTACTTTTCAGCCTAAGTTTATTTTGTCTGTGACTTTAATTTGTTCATTATCTTCTTACTCAGTTATGGCTTTTGTGGATTCTGGTGCTGCTTTAAGTCTGATGAATTTTTCGTTTGCCAAGCGCTGCGGTTTTGTCCTGGAGCCTTTGGAAAATCCTATTCCTCTTAGAGGAATTGATTCTACGCCATTGGCAGAGAATAAACCTCAGTATTGGACGCAGGTGACCATGTGCATGACTCCTGTACATCAGGAGGTGATTCATTTTCTGGTACTGCATAAAATGCATGATGTTGTCGTTTTGGGTCTGCCATGGTTACAGGCCCTTAATCCAGTTTTAGATTGGAAAGCTATGACTGTGTCTAGTTGGGGGTGTCAGGGGATTCATGGCGATTCTCCATTGGTGTCTATTGCTTCTTCTACTCCTTCTGAGATCCCTGAGTTTTTGTCTGACTTTCAGGATGTATTTAATGAGGCCAGGTGCAGTGCCCTTCCTCCTCATAGGGACTGTGATTGTGCTATAGATTTGATTCCTGGTAGTAAGTTTCCTAAGGGACGACTCTTTAATTTATCTGTGCCAGAGCATGCCGCGATGCGGAGTTATATAAAGGAGTCTTTGGAGAAGGGACATATTCGCCCATCCTCGTCCCCTCTTGGTGCAGGATTTTTTTTTGTGGGCAAGAAAGACGGGTCTCTGAGACCTTGTATTGATTATCGTCTTCTGAATAAGATCACTGTTAAATTTCAGTATCCTTTGCCATTGTTGTCTGATTTGTTTGCTCGGATTAAGGGATCCAGTTGGTTCACCAAGATAGATCTTCATGGTGCGTATAACCTTGTGCGCATAAAGCAGGGAGATGAATGGAAAACGGCATTTAATACGCCTGAGGGTCATTTTGAGTACCTGGTGATGCCTTTCGGATTATCTAATGCTCCTTCTGTGTTTCAGTCCTTCATGCATGACATCTTCCGGAAATATCTGGATAAATTTATGATTATTTATCTGGATGATATTTTGGTTTTTTCTGATGATTGGGAGTCCCATGTGAACCAGGTCAGGATGGTGTTTCAGGTTTTGCGGGAGAATGCTCTATTTGTGAAGGGCTCAAAATGTATCTTTGGGGTACAGAAGGTTTCTTTTTTGGGTTTTATTTTTTCCCCTTCTACTGTGGAGATGGACCCAGTTAAGGTCCGTGCCATGCATGACTGGACTCAGCCCACGTCTGTTAAGAGCCTGCAGAAGTTCTTGGGCTTTGCTAATTTTTACCGTCGTTTTATCGCTAATTTCTCCAGCGTGGTTAAACCTTTGACGGATATGACCAAGAAGGGTTCTGATGTTGCGAATTGGTCTCCTGCGGCCGTGGAGGCCTTTCGGGAGCTGAAGCGTCGGTTTACTTCAGCGCCAGTCTTGTGCCAGCCGGATGTCTCTCTTCCCTTCCAGGTTGAAGTTGATGCTTCTGAAATTGGTGCAGGGGCTGTTTTGTCGCAAAAAAGTTCTGATGGCTCCGTGATGAAGCCATGCGCCTTCTTTTCAAGGAAATTTTCGCCTGCTGAGCGGAACTACGATGTTGGTAATCGGGAGTTGTTGGCCATGAAGTGGGCATTTGAGGAGTGGCGACATTGGCTCGAGGGAGCTAGACATCGTGTGGTGGTCTTGACTGATCATAAAAATCTGATTTACCTCGAGTCTGCCAAGCGCCTGAATCCTAGACAGGCCCGTTGGTCGTTGTTTTTCTCCCGTTTTGACTTTGTGGTCTCGTACCTGCCTGGTTCGAAGAACGTGAAGGCTGATGCACTTTCTAGGAGTTTTGTGCCTGATTCTCCGGGAGTCTCTGAGCCGGCTGGTATTCTCAGAGAGGGAGTAATTTTGTCTGCCATTTCCCCAGATTTGCGACGAGGGCTGCAAAAATTTCAGGCTGATAGGCCTGATCGTTGTCCACCAGAGAGATTGTTTGTCCCTGATGGATGGACCAACAGAGTTATTTCTGAGGTTCATTCTTCGGTGTTGGCGGGACATCCTGGGATTTTTGGTACCAGAGATTTGATGGCCAGGTCCTTTTGGTGGCCTTCCTTGTTGCGGGATGTGCGTTCTTTTGTGCAGTCCTGTGGGATTTGTGCTCGGGCTAAGCCTTGCTGTTCTCGTGCCAGCGGGTTGCTTTTGCCCTTGCCTATCCCAAAGAGGCCTTGGACGCACATTTCCATGGATTTCATTTCGGATCTTCCGGTGTCTCGGAAGATGTCTGTCATCTGGGTGGTGTGCGATCGTTTTTCTAAAATGGTCCATTTGGTGCCCTTGCCTAAGTTGCCTTCCTCCTCTGATTTGGTTCCTTTGTTCTTTCAGAATGTGGTTCGTTTGCATGGCATCCCTGAGAATATTGTATCTGACAGAGGATCCCAGTTTGTGTCCAGATTCTGGCGATCCTTTTGTGCTAAGATGGGTATTGATTTGTCTTTTTCGTCGGCTTTTCATCCTCAGACTAATGGCCATACCGAGCGAACTAATCAGACGTTAGAGACTTATTTGAGATGTTTTGTTTCTGCTGATCAGGACGACTGGGTTACCTTTTTGCCACTGGCCGAGTTTGCCCTTAATAAGCGGGCTAGTTCTGCCACCTTGGTTTCACCCTTTTTCTGCAACTCTGGTTTTCATCCTCGTTTCTCCTCGGGTCAGGTTGAACCTTCTGACTGTCCTGGGGTTGATTCTGTGGTGGATAGGTTGCAGCGGATTTGGAACCATGTGGTGGACAATTTGAAATTGTCACAAGACAAGGCCCAGCGGTTTGCCAACCGCCGCCGAGGTGTGGGTCCCCGACTTCGTGTTGGGGATTTGGTTTGGTTGTCTTCTCGGCATGTTCCTTTGAAAGTCTCCTCTCCTAAGTTCAAGCCTCGCTTTATCGGTCCTTATAAGATTTTGGAAATCCTTAACCCGGTGTCTTTTCGCTTGGACCTTCCAGCGTCTTTTGCTATTCATAATGTGTTCCATAGGTCCTTGTTGCGGCGGTACGTGGTGCCTATGGTTCCTGCTGTTGAGCCTCCTGCCCCGGTTTTGGTTGAGGGCGAGTTGGAGTACGTGGTGGAGAAGATTCTGGATTCTCGTATCTCCAGACGGAAACTCCAGTATTTAGTTAAGTGGAAAGGCTATGGTCAGGAGGATAATTCCTGGGTTGTCGCCTCTGATGTTCATGTGGCTGATTTGGTTCATGCCTTTCACGCTGCTCATCCTGATCGCCCTGGGGGTCTTGGTGAGGGTTCGGTGACCCCTCCTCAAGGGGGGGGTACTGTTTTGAACTGTGTTTCTGGGCTCCCTCTGGTGGTCACTAACGGTATTGTGTTAGGTATGTCTTGTTGCAGGCCTGAGCTCCAGCTGTGTCGTTAAGCAGCGGGTGTTTCCTATTTGAGTCTCCTCTGGACTCAGTCTCTTGCCTGGCATCGTTGTATCCAGACCTATTTGGTCTCCTCCGGATTCCTTTCAGTCTGCCTCATGCAAGAAAAGCTAAGTCTGTTTTGTACAATTTGGATCGTTTGCATTATTCAGTGTTTTTGTCCAGCTTGCTTTACATTTGATTTTTGACTCGCTGGAAGCTCTAGGGGGCTGATATTCTCCCTCCACACCGTCAGTCGGTGTGGGGGTTCTTGAATGTTCAGTGTGGATGTTTTGTAGGGTTTTCTGCTAACCGCATAGTCCACTATCTATTTTCTGCTGTCTAGACTATTGGGCCTCACTTTGCTGAATCTAGTTCATCTCTACGTTTGTGTTTTCCTCTTGCCTCACCGTTATTATTTGTTGGGGGCTTTCTATATCTTTGGGGTTCAATTTCTCTGGAGGCAAGCGAGGTCTTATTTTTTCCCTCTAGGGGTAGTCAGTTCTCCGGCTGGCTCGAGACGTCTAGAACCAACGTAGGCACGTTCACCGGCTACTTTTAGTTGTTTGTGTCAGGATCAGGTATGCGGTTAGCCCAGTTTCCACCTCCCTAGAGCAGTATTTATATTTTTGCTATCTTGCCGGAATATCAGAGATCCTCTGCCATTGGGATCATAACAGGATTGACACTGAGTCTTGGGCAGTTGAGGCAAAAGAGGTCTTTTCGGACCGGAATTTTGTACAGCCTAAATATACGCCAACATATAACAATGCCTTTAAAGAATTGACTAAAGTCTACAAAAATCAGATCTGCAGCTGGTGGGAGGTGCAAAGCCTAAATAATTATATTATGGCGAGCATAGTTCCCCGCCACTTAAGGATCACATTACAACCGGGATTTAGATATAGAAATTCCAGTCTAAACGAACAGTGGGAAAAAGAGGCTACCCTTAGTTCCCTAAGGTTTATGAACCTTCTTTTGGAGGAAGAGAAAAAAAACTCTGACAAATCTGAATGAGAGTCTCAGAGAACAAATAGAAATAACAAAGAAGTTTTCTGCGGAACCTGACTTTTCTTCCAAGGAAACGGTTCTGCAGAACTCTGTGGAAAGATATCAGTTCCATCTAAAAGAGAGAAAGCACCGTAATTTTGTAAGGGACTTACAGGAATTTAAAGATAACAAGGCTTACCAACTCCCACAAAATAGACAACCCAATAGGATATTTGAAACGGATATTTCATCTACAGATACTGATATCTCCGACTCTGATACACGTCCGAGAAACACTAGAGGAAAACGGAGAGGAAGGGGGAACCAAAAAGGGCGCTCTAACGACAGGTCAGGAGGGGCTCGTTTTTTAGACCGAGAATATTTCTTAAGGAACAGGTCCAACCCCAACGGGAACTAGCACATCCTCTGGCCCCCCAAGTGATCAACCTCTCATCAAGAAGTCTTAATGATCTAGAGATTGGGATTCTGAATAAGGGTCTCAATTTTATACCCACCTCTAATTTTCAATCCTTTGAGAGTATTAAAGACCTACACCTTTTCACGATAAAACTTAAGTGGCAGGGCCGGCGTCAGCACCCGGCGCACCCGGGCAAGTGTCGGGGCCCTGACAAGACAGGGGGGCCCACTCACGCAGTCATACATCCATCTGGCCGCTTTAACCCTTTCTACCCTTTCAATTTGCCCTGCCTGGCACAAGCATCTTCTCAGTCAGTGCAGGGCCAGGCACATAGGGGTTAAGGACACAGCCAGCGTGACATTGTGGGCGGAGAGTTCTCCTGCTCTGCTCTCCTGGCTGTGTGCACTGTGCAGTGCTGAACTAATCAGGCACAGGCAGATTCCGGACTGGAGGAGCTGCTACCGGCACCTGAGTGAGTGCCATGCTATATCGCTGTATATTCTGACAGTCTGGGTGACCTGGGGCGGCCATGGGCTGGGCGGCTGCAGCTGACATATATATATATATATATATATATATATATATATATATATATATATATATATATACACTATAGCAGCCGCCCAGCCCAGGCCCCCAGCACAGCCTGTATAGATACAGTGTATATAATATATATACAGGACAGGTGCTGGGGGCCTGGGCTGGGCGGCTGTTGAAGTATATACACCGAACAGTACCTCTCCCCTGTATATATACACCGCACAGTACCTCTCCCCTGTATATATACACTGCACAGTACCTCTCCCCTGTATATATACACCGCACAGTACCTCTCTCCTGTATATATACACCGCACAGTACCTCTCCCCTGTATATATACACTGCACAGTACCACTCCTCCTGTCCTGTATATATACACCGCACAGTACCTCTCCCCTGTATATATACAGTGCACAGTACCATTCCTCCTGTCCTGTATATATACACTGCACAGTACCTCTCCCCTGTGTATATACACTGCACAGTACCTCTCCCCTGTATATATACTCCGCACAGTACCTCTCCCCTGTATATATACACCGCACAGTACCACTCCTCCTGTATATATACAGTGCACAGTACCACTCCTCCTGTCCTGTATATATACACCGCACAGTACCTCTCCCCTGTATATATACACTGCACAGTACCTCTCCCCTGTATATATACTCCGCACAGTACCTCTCCCCTGTATATATACACCGCACAGTACCACTCCTCCTGTATATATACAGTGCACAGTACCACTCCTCCTGTCCTGTATATATACACCGCACAGTACCTCTCCCCTGTATATATACACTGCACAGTACCTCTCCCCTGTATATATACACCGCACAGTACCTCTCCCCTGTATATATACACTGCACAGTACCTCTCCCCTGTATATATACTCCGCACAGTACCTCTCCCCTGTATATATACACCGCACAGTACCACTCCTCCTGTATATATACACTGCACAGTACCACTCCTCCTGTCCTGTATATATACACCGCACAGCACCACTCCTCCTCTCCTGTATATATACACTGCACAGTACCACTTCTCCTGTCCTGTATATATACACTGCACAGTACCACTCCTTCTGTCCTGTATATATACACTGCACAGTACCACTCCTCCTGTCCTGTATATATACACCGCACAGTACCTCTCCCCTGTATATATACACTGCACAGTACCTCTCCCCTGTATATATACACCGCACAGTACCTCTCCCCTGTATATATACACTGCACAGTACCACTCCCCTCTATATATACTCCGCACAGTACCTCTCCCCTGTATATATACACTGCACAGTACCTCTCCCCTGTATATATACACTGCACAGTACCACTCCCCTCTATATATACTCCGCACAGTACCTCTCCCCTGTATATATACACCGCACAGTACCACTCCTCCTGTCCTGTATATATACACTGCAGAATTTACAATAGCTATCACTCATATAAGAAGTGAAATCTGGCATTGTACTCTACCTATATTTCTCTGCTGTATCTGGGCACCATGAATCGTGGTACGTGTTAAAGGGGGGGCCCACTGAGACTCTTTCGCCCAGGGCCCTCAAAAACCTGGAGCCGGCCCCGTTTTGATGAATTGGTATATAAAATGGCGCTATGTGAATGATATTAGATCTTTTGTATATTTGAGGTAATATCATGTCAATGCACTTTAATATTTGCTTATGAATATTTAAATAATGATTAATTATGTGTATAAAAACAGCCACCCACTGCTTGAGAAAGTCTCAGTGTAAGCCGAAACGTCGCCAAGACATGTGGGTCTGAATAAACTTCACCACTTTTTTCACTTTGGATAACTATGGAGTGCTGCCTTCATGTTTTCCCTTGTGTCTGAATTGGGCAAGCGTTGGACTTTGTTGCCTGGGAGGCCTGGCACCCACTGGTGAGCATTGTGCTGTTCCAATTATATATATATATATATATATATATATATATATATATATATATATATATATATATATATATATATATATATATATATATATATATATATATATATATATATACAGGGCCGTATTTGCCACTAGGCACTTGAGGGAATGTGCCTAGGGTGGAACGATGCAGGGGGGGGCGGCACCTGTGCAAGTTTTTTGTTCTGTTTTTTTTTTCTTTTTAAATTAAAGTCTGGGGTCACCTCCCACGCTCCCGCGCCCACCGCCCGCTTGAAGACGTCATACTCACCCTACTCCAGCGATGCCTGGTCTCAGCGCCGGCAGCTCGTCCTGTGTGAGCGGTCACGTGGTACCGCTCATTAAGGTGATGAGTATGGACACATATTCATCACCTTAATGAGCGGTACTACGTGATCGCTCACGCAGGAAGAACCCGCAGCGCCGGGACAGAGATGGAGGGATGTTCGGCGCAGTGTGGGAAAGGTGAGTATGACAGCCAGTGAGGACAGGGGGGAGGATGAAGGAGGGTGGAGGTAGGACGGGAGGAGGATGGGGAGCCAAACACGCAAGATGGGAGTGGGGAGGGGAGGAATCGGAGCCATACATACAAGATGGGGGGGAAGCTGCGCCATACATGCAAGATGGGAGGGGGGGAAGCTGAGTCATACATACAAGAAGGGAGGGGTGGGAAGCTGAGCCAAACATACAAGATGGGAGGGGGGGAAGCTGAGCCATACATACAAAATGGGAGGGGGGGAAGCTGAGCCATACATACAAGATGGGAGGGGGAGAAGCTGAGCCATACATAAAAGATGGGAGGGGGGAAGCTGAGCCATTCATACAAGATGGGAGGGGGGGAAGCTGAGCCATTCATACAAGGATGGGGGAGCCATGTATACAACAGGGGGAGTCACACAGAGCAGGACAGGATGGGGGAACCACACATACCGAGATAGGAGTGAGGGGACAGTACATACCCAGCTTATACTCGAGTTGATAAGCTTACCCAGTTTTTTGGGGCAAAATTAGGTGCCTCGGCTTATACTCGGGTTGGCTTATACTCGAGTATATACGGTATGTAATATATACACATGCATGTGTGTGTGGCTATATATATAGCTTTGTTGCCATAAAAGGAGGGGGGTCCAGACACAGTTCTTGCACAGGGGCCCCAAGCTGTCAGTGTCCACCCCTGCCCAGGGATCAATTGTACTCGCATCTTACAGAAGTGAGTACAATTGAGGCTCTGACTGCTGGGCCAGAGCGACGTGAGCAGCGTGATCAGATCATGTGATCACACTGCTGACGTCGCTCACTCGCGCTGCAGAGGCGAACACTGGTGGTAAGTGCTCCAGTGGAGCTGAAGACACTGAAGATTAAGTGCACAGGGGAAGGACAATTTGGGGATGGGGGATTTATTATGTGTGTGGAGAATATGAGTGGGGATGAGAGGATTTAATATGTGTGGGGACAATTGGAGTGGGGATGGAGGGATTTATTGTGTGTGGGGACAATTTGAGTTAGGATAGGGGGATTTATTATGTGTGGGGACAATTGGAGTGGGGATTGAGGGATTTATTGTGTGTGTGGACAATTTGAGTGAGGATAGGGGGATTTATTATGTGTGGGGACAATTGGAGTGGGGATGGAGGGATTTATTGTGTGTGGGGAGAATTGGAGTGGGGATGGGGGATTTAATGTGCGGGGGGATATTTAAGGACACAAAATGAAGAGCAAATTAGGAGATGGGGAAACAGTACAGGGGAATGGGGGGCATGTATGAGGAAACAGTATGGGGGAATGGGGGGCATGTATAAGGAAACAGTATGGGCTATGTTGGCATGTATGAGGAAACAGTACTGGGGAATGGGGGGCATGTATGAGGAAACAGTACTGGGGAATGGGGGGCATGTATGAGGAAACAGTACTGGGGAATAGGGGGCATATATGAGGAAACAGTATGGAGGTGCAGACAGTATGGGGAGCGAATGGAGGAATGTATTCGGACACAGTACGAGTAACGATGTGAAAAATGGATGTGGACAGAGTACAGGGAGTGAGGGTGATGGGATATGTGCAGACACAGTATGGGGAGTCAGGTGAGCAGGCAGTATAGAAAGTGAGGGGGTAAATATATGAGGAGACAGTATGGTGAACAGGAGGGATGTGAGAGGAGACAGTATGAGGAGGGAGGGGAATAGTTTGATGAGACAGTATGGGGGAGAAAAGTGAGTGAGCAGTGTAAGGGCACAGCCAGGAGCGGACAGTATACCAAGGAGGAGGAGTGTGATGAGAGAGTATAGTATAAATACTGGGCCCTATAGAGGGACACAGTGTGAGAGGACAGTGTGAAGAGGGGGGCCGGTATGGAAAGGAGAGGTCAGTGTGAAGGGCATGTACCATAAGAGGGACAGTGTGGGGGTCACATTTTGTGCAGACAATATAGAGAGGGGCAATTTTTTATTCAGGAGCATTATAATGACACTTGTATCTTTAAGGGTGTCATGTGGAGATTTTCTGCAAAAGAGCGGAGAAGATGGAAGTCTGCAGAGATGGCTGTGCATGAGAAAACTCATCATGGGGTCTGGACAAGATGAAGAAAAGAAGAACGGCTCCAGAGGCAACGTCATCTATAAGGTACCTGGATGTAAATGTTATTTGAGATACTGACTAACTCTCATGTTTTTATTTATGTTAGGAGCATTAAAGGGGATGTCAAGGTTTGTAATGAGTCTGCAGTCATTCTATGTGACTGCAGACTTCTGAATTCTCATAGTATTACCAATTAGACACACAACGCACAGGAATATCAATCAATAAATCCTGTGCCCATTAGGGAAGATATAAAAACTAGTTCCGTGTGCAAAACACACATATATAACCTATAAAAAATTGCACATACTAGAACTTAGCGTACAAAAATTCCATAAATTTTATTGCTGTCAGGATTTTCTCGTGCTGGCGTTTTACATACATGAGGCAAGTGCTGACTAGACATGTGTGGCCTCACTCAATGAAAATGAACTGAGCGAGGCCGGGCACGTCTAGTCGGAATGTGGTCAGAAGTATACAAATCACATGCTTGTGCTGACATGACTGTCCACCTGCAAGGGAGAATCCTAAAAGTGTGCAGTGCATGAGTTGAGAGAATTCAGAAGCCTGCGATGTCAGGATTCAGCTCTGCAGGTTCCAGTAGTCATCACATGGACACTTCACTCACATGCAACTTTTATACTTGTGGTCCAGTGACAACGAGCTTCTCTTCCTGCGTCTCTCTGTTTTTCACTGATCATTGAGAGCATTAGGGAGAGTGTTGTGAATTCCGTTCTTGGGCTCCCTCCTGTGGTTATGAATGGTACTTTTGTGAGTTCTGCCCTTGGGCTCCCTCTGGTGGTTTCGAGTGGAACTGCTGCTCCTTGAGTTTCGCCGCAGCAGCTGCTTTCACTAATCGGCTCCCCTGGCCTTGCTATTTAACTTGGCTCTGGTCTGTAGTCCATGCCAGCTGTCAATGTTCTCTGGGTTGGATTCAGATCTCTCCTTGGATTTCTCTGATGGCCTGTCCATTTCAGCATAAGATAAGTTCTTGCTAGTTCTTTGGTTGTCCATTTGCTTTGGACTTACTGCTCAGTTTAAGTTATGTTCCTTTTGTCCAGCTTGTCATTATGAATTATTCAGGCTAGCTGGAAGCTCTGGGGAAGCAGATTTGCCCCTCCACACCGTGAGTCGGTGTGGAGATCATTTTTGTAAACTCTGCGTGGATTTTTAGTTTTTAATACTGACCGCACAGTATCCTTTTCTATTTCTGTCTATCTAGATTAGAAATTGGCCTCCTTTGCTAAAATCTGTTTTCATCTCTGTGTATGTCATTTCCCTCTCTACTCACAGTTAATATTTGTGGGGGGGCTATCTTTCCTTTTGGGAATTTCTCTGAGGCAAGATAGTTTTCTGTTTCCATCTTTAGGGGTAGTTAGTTCTTAGGCTGTGACGAGGTGTCTAGGGAGAGTCAGGAACACTCCACGGCTATTTCTAGTGTTTGTGTTAGGATTAGGAACTGCGGTCAGTAAAGCTACCACCTCCTCAGAGCTTGTCCATGATTCATTTTACCCACCAGGTCATATCAGTGCTTCTCCGTAACCACCAGGTTATAACAGTACAGCTGGCCCACAATGTGTTGAATGCATCTCAAAAGAGGGAAAAGAAAATTCTGAGCCATTTTTTTTTCCTTTGTAGCTTGTTTTGTCTTTTTTTTCCCCTTAATCTTTGGGTGGTTCAGGATTCTGGTGCTGATATGGAGGTTCAGGGTCTGTCCTCGCGTGTTGATCATCTCGCTGCAAGGGTACAGAGTATCCAAGATTATGTCGTTCAGACTCCTGTTTCTGAGCCTAGAATTCCTATTCCTGATTTGTTTTCTGGGGATAGATCTAAATTTCTGAACTTTAAAAATAATTGCAGATTGTATTTTGCTCTGAAACCCCGTTCCTCTGGTGACCCCATTCAGCAGGTGAAGATTGTCATTTCTCTGCTGTGTGGAGACCCGCAGGATTGGGCATTCTCCCTTGAGCCAGGGAATCCTGCATTGCTCAATGTGGACGCATTTTTTCAAGCACTCGGACTGCTGTATGACAAACCTAATTCTGTGGATCAGGCAGAAAAAATCTTGCTGGCTCTGTGTCAGGGTCAGGAAGCGTCAGAAGTATACTGCCAGAAATTTAGAAAGTGGTCTGTGCTCACAAAATGGAATGAGGATGCCCTAGCAGCTATTTTCAGAAAGGGTCTTTCTGAAGCCCTTAAGGATGTTATGGTGGGGTTCCCCACACCTGCTGGTTTGAACGAATCGATGTCTCTGGCCATTCAGATTGATCGGCGCCTGCGTGAGCGTAAGGTGGTGCACCATATGGCGGTGTCCTCTGGGCTGAGTCCTGAGCCTATGCAATGTGATAGGATTTTGACTAGAGCAGAACGGCAGGAATTCAGACGTCTGAATGGGCTGTGTTTTTACTGTGGTAACTCTACTCATGCTATTTCTGATTGCCCGAAGCGTGCTAAGAGGGTCGCTAGGCCTGTTACCATTAGTACTGTACAGCATAAATTTCTCTTGTCTGTTACCCTGATTTGCTCATTGTCGTCCTTTTCTGTAATGGCATTTGTGGATTCTGGCGCTGCCCTGAACTTAATGGACTTAGAATTTGCCAAACGCTGTGGTTTTTCCTTGGAGCCTTTGCAGAGCCCTATTCCCTTGAGGGGGATAGATGCTACGCCATTGGCCAAGAATAAACCTCAGTACTGGACACAGTTGACCATGTACATGGCCCCAGCACATCAGGAAAATATTCGCTTTTTGGTGTTGCATAATTTGCATGATGTTGTTGTGCTGGGTTTTCCATGGTTACAGCTACATAATCCGGTGCTGGATTGGAAATCCATGTCTGTGACTAGTTGGGGTTGCCAAGGGATACATTGTGATATTCCTTTGATGTCAATTTCCTCTTCCCCATCTTCTGAAGTTCCTGAGTTTTTGTCGGATTTCCAGGATATATTTGATGAGCCCAAGTCCAGTTCCCTACCTCCTCATAGGGACTGTGATTGTGCTATTAACTTGATTCCTGGCTGTAAGTTCCCTAAGGGTCGACTCTTCAATCTGTCTGTGCCAGAGCATGCCACTATGCGGAGTTATGTAAAGGAGTCCTTAGAGAAGGGGCATATTCGCCCATCTTCGTCACCGTTGGGAGCAGGGTTCTTTTTTGTTGCCAAGAAGGATGGCTCCTTGAGGCCCTGTATAGATTATCGCCTTCTCAATAAGATCACGGTCATATTCCAGTACCCTTTACCTTTGCTTTCTGATTTGTTTGCTCGGATTAAGGGGGCTAGCTGGTTTACCAAGATCGACCTTCGAGGGGCGTATAATCTTGTTCGTATTAAACAGGGTGATGAATGGAAAACAGCATTTAATACGCCCGAAGGCCATTTTGAATATCTTGTGATGCCTTTCGGGCTCTCTAATGCTCCATCTGTGTTTCAGTCCTTTATGCATGATATTTTCCGGGATTATCTGGATAAATTCATGATTGTATATTTGGATGATATTTTGATTTTTTCCGATGATTGGGAGTCTCATGTGAAGCAGGTCAGAATGGTATTTCAGATCCCTCGTGCTAATGCATTGTTTGTGAAGGGGTCTAAGTGCCTTTTTGGAGTTCAGAAGGTTTCTTTTTTGGGTTTCATTTTTTCTCCCTCGGCTATTGAAATGGACCCTGTTAAGGTCCAGGCCATTCATGATTGGACTCAACCCACATCTGTGAAGAGTCTTCAGAAATTTTTGGGCTTTGCTAATTTTTATCGCCGCTTCATTGCTAATTTTTCTAGTGTGGTTAAACCTCTGACCGATTTGACGAAGAAAGGCGCTGATGTGATGAATTGGTCCTCTGCGGCAGTTGAGGCCTTTCAAGAGCTTAAACGTCGTTTTACTTCTGCCCCTGTGCTGCATCAGCCAGATGTTTCTCTCCCTTTTCAGGTTGAGGTTGACACTTCTGAGATTGGGGCAGGGGCCGTTTTGTCTCAGAGAAGTTCTGATGGCTCTTTGATGAAACCGTGTGCTTTTTTCTCCAGAAAGTTTTCGCCTGCTGAGCGTAATTATGATGTCGGCAATCGGGAATTGTTGGCTATGAAGTGGGCATTTGAGGAGTGGCGAAATTGGCTTGAGGGAGCTAAGCATCGTGTTGTGGTCTTGACCGACCATAAGAATCTGATTTACCTCGAGTCTGCCAAGCGGTTAAATCCTAGACAAGCTCGATGGTCTCTGTTTTTCTCCCGTTTTGATTTTGTGGTCTCGTATCTTCCGGGATCTAAGAATGTGAAGGCTGATGCCCTTTCTAGGAGTTTTTTGCCTGATTCTCCGGGAGTCCTTGAGCCGGCTGGTATTCTCAAGGAGGGGGTGATTCTTTCTGCCATCTCCCCTGATTTGCGGCGGGTGCTTCAGGAGTTTCAGGCTGATAAACCTGACCGCTGTCCAGTGGGGAAACTGTTTGTTCCTGATAGATGGACTAATAAGGTAATTTCTGAGATTCATTGTTCTGTATTGGCTGGTCATCCTGGGATTTTTGGTACCAGAGATTTGGTTGCCAGGTCCTTTTGGTGGCCTTCCTTGTCGCGGGATGTGCGTTCTTTCGTGCAGTCCTGTGGGACCTGTGCCCGGGCCAAGCCCTGCTGTTCCCGTGCTAGTGGGTTGCTTTTGCCTTTGCCGGTCCCTGGGAGGCCCTGGACGCATATTTCCATGGATTTTATTTCTGATCTTCCTGTTTCTCAGAAGATGTCTGTCATCTGGGTGGTTTGTGACCGGTTTTCTAAGATGGTCCTTTTGGTACCTTTGCCTAAGTTGCCTTCCTCCTCTGATTTGGTTCCATTATTCTTTCAGCATCTGGTTCGTTTGCATGGCATTCCGGAGAATATTGTGTCTGACAGAGGTTCCCAGTTTGTTTCTAGGTTTTGGCGGTCCTTTTGTGCTAGAATGGGCATTGATTTGTCTTTTTCGTCAGCATTTCATCGTCAGACAAATGTCCAAATGGAGCGAACCAATCAGACCTTGGAAACCTATTTGAGATGCTTTGTGTCTGCTGATCAGGATGATTGGGTGACCTTCTTGCTGTTGGCCGAGTTTGCCCTTAATAATCGGGCTAGTTCGGCTACTTTGGTTTCGCCTTTCTTTTGTAACCGGTTTTCATCCTCGTTTTTCCTCGGGGCAGGTTGAGCCTTCGGACTGTCCTGATGTGGATTCTGTGGTGGACAGGTTGCAGCGGATTTGGACTCATGTGGTGGACAATTTAACATTGTCTCAGGAAAAGGCTCAACGTTTTGCTAACCGTCGTCGGTGCGTTGGTCCCCGACTTCGTGTTGGGGATTTGGTCTGGTTGTCTTCTCGTAATGTTCCTATGAAGGTTTCTTCCCCTAAGTTCAAGCCTCGCTTTATTGGTCCTTATAAGATTTCTGAAATTATCAATCCGGTGTCTTTTCGTTTGGCCCTTCCAGCTTCTTTTTCCATTCAGAATGTGTTCCATAGATCTTTGTTGCAGAGATATGTGGTGCCCATGGTCCCCTCCGTTGACCCTCCTGCTCTGGTGTTGGTTGAGGGGGAGTTGGAATATGTGGTGGAGAAGATTTTGGATTCTCATCTTTTGAGGCGGAAGCTTCAGTATCTGGTCAAGTGGAAGGGTTATGGCCAGGAGGATAATTCTTGGGTTTTTGCCTCCGATGTCCATGCTGCCAATTTGGTTCGTGCTTTTCATTTGGCTCGTCCTGATCGGCCTGGGGGCTCTGGTGAGGGTTCGGTGACCCCTCCTCAAGGGGGGGTACTGTTGTGAATTCCGTTCTTGGGCTCCCTCCTGTGGTTATGAATGGTACTTTTGTGAGTTCTGCCCTTGGGCTCCCTCTGGTGGTTTCGAGTGGAACTGCTGCTCCTTGAGTTTCATCGCAGCAGCTGCTTTCACTAATCGGCTCCCCTGGCCTTGCTATTTAACTTGGCTCTGGTCTGTAGTCCATGCCAGCTGTCAATGTTCTCTGGGTTGGATTCAGATCTCTCCTTGGATTTCTCTGATGGCCTGTCCATTTCAGCATAAGATAAGTTCTTGCTAGTTCTTTGGTTGTCCATTTGCTTTGGACTTACTGCTCAGTTTAAGTTATGTTCCTTTTGTCCAGCTTGTCATTATGAATTATTCAGGCTAGCTGGAAGCTCTGGGGAAGCAGATTTGCCCCTCCACACCGTGAGTCGGTGTGGAGATCATTTTTGTAAACTCTGCGTGGATTTTTAGTTTTTAATACTGACCGCACAGTATCCTTTTCTATTTCTGTCTATCTAGATTAGAAATTGGCCTCCTTTGCTAAAATCTGTTTTCATCTCTGTGTATGTCATTTCCCTCTCTACTCACAGTTAATATTTGTGGGGGGGCTATCTTTCCCTTTGGGAATTTCTCTGAGGCAAGATAGTTTTCTGTTTCCATCTTTAGGGGTAGTTAGTTCTTAGGCTGTGACGAGGTGTCTAGGGAGAGTCAGGAACACTCCACGGCTATTTCTAGTGTTTGTGTTAGGATTAGGAACTGCGGTCAGTAAAGCTACCACCTCCTCAGAGCTTGTCCATGATTCCTTTTACCCACCAGGTAATATCAGTGCTTCTCCGTAACCACCAGGTCATAACAGGAGAGCAGCTAGTCGGTACATGACTAAGTGTGCAAATCGCATATGTCCCGAGTGCCAGAAAACCTAGATACACCTCTGCCGGTATGCTACTGCGAGCGGTGATTACCGGGTCCAGTGGAGGGATGTCTGTGCACAGTGCAGCACAGGCAGTGAGGCAGGGACTGAGGGTGTGCACAGAGACACAATGGAGACCTGGAGATTGCCCCTCCTAGTCTACGCCGAAGCCTGGAGCCCTCATTATCATAGAAATATGTCAGTTAATACATTGTTTTTCTAAAGCTTTATAGTGTAGTTTTAGGTCAGGGAGGGATGGTTAGGGATGAGCTAGCAAGGTGCAGAGACAGGTAGTGATGGCTACTTGCGTATATGTGCTGCACTTGCGGTTTTGCACTTGCGGTGAGACAAAAAAAATCAGTGCTAGCAGTGTTTTTTTCCCATTGCTGCAAGTACCGCATTTACCGGATCGCATCAAAACCGCAAGTGCCGAACATGTCCGCAAGTCCCATAGGGAATGAATGAAGCCGAACGCAGTGTTGCCGTAAGTGATCCGTTATGCGGCAGATGCAGAAAAACTGCCGGATCTGCTGAAAAAGGCTACTTTCACATCACCGATTTTTGCCAAAGTCACTGCCGATAGTGTCATACTCACCAAAGGGGGAGGCAGCACTAAAAGTGCCTATGGCAGCAGGAACTCTAAATACGGCCCTGTGTGTATATATATATATATATATATATATATATATATATATATATATATATATATATATATATATATATATATACATATACATATATGTACACAGTACAGACCAAAAGTTTGGACATACCTTCTCATTTAAAGATTTTTCTGTATTTTCATGACTATGAAAATTGTACATTCACACTGAAGGCATCAAAACTATGAATTAACATATGTGGAATTATATGCTTAACAAAAAAGTGTGAAACAACTGAAATTATGTCTTATATTCTAGGTTCTTCAAAGTAGCCACCTTTTGCTTTGATGACTGCTTTGCATACTCTTGGCATTCTCTTGATGAGCTTCAAGAGGTAGTCACCGGGAATGGTTTTCACTTCACAGGTTTAATAAGTGGGATTTCTTGCCTTATAAATGGTGTTGGGACCATCAGTTGTGTTGTGCAGAAGTCTGGTGGATACACAGCTGATATTCCTACTGAATAGACTGTTTGTATTATGGCAAGAAAAAAGCAGCTAAGTAAAGAAAACCGAGTGGCCATCATTACTTTAAGAAATGAAGGCCAGTCAGTCCGAAAAATTGGGAAAACTTTGAAAGTGTCCCCAAGTGCAGTGGCAAAAAACATCAAGCGCTACAAAGAAACTGGCTCACATGAGGACCGCCCCAGGAAAGGAAGACCAAGAGTCACCTTTGCTTCTGAGGATATGTTTTGTCCGAGTCACCAGCCTCAGAAATCGCAGTCAGACATCTCTACAACAACTGTTAAGAGGAGACTTTGTGCAGCAGGCCTTCATGGTAAAATAGCTGCTAGGAAACCACTGCTATGGACAGGCAACAAGCAGAAGAGACTTGTTTGGGCTAAAGAACACAATGCATGGACATTAGACCAGTGGAAATCTGTGCTTTGGTCTGATGAGTCCAAATTTGAGATCTTTGGTTCAAACCACCGTGTCTTTGTGCGACGCAGAAAAGGTGAACGGATGGACTCTACATGCCTGGTTCCCACTGTGAATCATGGAGGAGGAGGTGTGGGGGTGCTTTGTGGAGCGCCCCAGTAGGGCTATGGGGTACTCGGTAAGGTCCTCACAACTGATGTTGATGTTCTAGATGTTATTTCTCTTTCTCTCTGTCCCCCTGATGGAATGGATAGGACAAACCCGTATGACTGGTGGCCTGAGGCTTTTTGCAGGGACTCTAGCACGCCCCGGCCCACACAAGTTGCCACCGTGCCTCCTGGATATGGGTCGGACAATTAATATGGAATTAGCTGTCCTGCTGGTCTCTGGAGCAAAGCTTGGAGACGATACTCCCTCGGTATTCCGGCTACCGGATCCTGCGCCTCAGAAAGGAGTCAGCCTTTTGCAGGGCAGAACTCCTTCTGGTTTCCTCTCCTCTTGCTATGACTTAGTTTCTCACCCTCTGCAATACAATTCTCTTCTAATGTCTATTTCTTAGGATGCTGCAGCACCTCGGGCTGGCGCAGCTCCGTGGCCTTCTGTCTAGGCCTCTGACAGGATCCCACCCCTGTCAGGGACCCAGTCTATCTGCAGCTCTTAGATGTTCCTCCTCCCTCTCTGTCTGCCTGACAGGTGCTGCCTGGGTGAAGCCCAGTCAGCTTCTGCCTAACTTCCTATCCAGACCACCAGTTTTACCTAATTGTGAGGAGTGCCCTAGTAAATAGGAGTGTAAAGCGTGTTGTGTGGTTTGTGATACCTGGTAAAGAGATCTCCTTTATTGCTGTCAGACGTAACATCACTCCCCCTGGTGGAAGAACGACATTACTGCAATGACCAGGACCCTGGGGTGCTGCACTCCTACCCTGATAAATCCAGTACTCCCGGACTGGGAAAAGAAAGCAACAATACATTAGCAACAAGACATGCACATTTTTAAAATGCTATAAAATTTAACTATGCTTCCCTTTATGGGTGGAGAGGACACTTGAACGTTGCAAAACATGAACATATTTACATTGTGCGTACGACTTTAAGTCAAGTAGAAAACAATAATTATCTAGCTATGGAACACAATTACCCTTACAGGTATACTACTAAGTGCATAAGCAAACATCTTATCTTTATTCAAGTGCTAAAGTTATTAACTAACCCCCACAGGCTTACTTCATTTAAATGCAGGACAATCTATTAACCCCCACGGGCCCACTGCATTTTATTCAAAAGTACATCATATACATTTTATTCTCAACTTTTACCAGGAGCTACAGACTCCCACATCTGCTCAGCTATTCTCCTTACGTACCAGCTCCGCCTAGCTGATGATCCTAGACAAGCCCCGTTTAGTACATTATCAACTAACTTTCCGGCTACATACTATTAACTATGTAAACATTATTAGCAATTCTCTTTATTGCATTAACTCACTACCCATTATATTAACTTTGTAATACATTAACTTTTTGGTACACTGCAACAAGTAAACCATCCCTTTAAGGGCGAACTCAAGTCTCTCAATGAGGTAGTGCAAAGTAATCACATCAAGATTCAAGTCAATTTAAAGGTGACGTGATGCGAGGGACCCGTGACGAACCCCCAACGTTGTTCTTCGGTGGGCTACAAGACGAGCATCCTGACCAGAATTCTGCCACACCAACGGGTTTTTCTTCAGGTCTGAAAAGCAAAGTTATTTTTACAGCAAGGTTAACAGCAGTTTCTGTTATGAGGTAGTATCTGCAAAAGCCTCCTTTGTAAAACCAGTAGGGAGCACCTTTAAGAAGGTGCCATCTATGTACAATGGACAGTTTGTGATCATGCACAGTTCATGATTCTGCAGTTCATGGAAACAATAAAATTTGTGCAAAACATGGGATCCTCCTTAAACTGAGGACCCCTTTAAGGAATAACCCTGGACGGGTTTAAAGGCAGGAAAAGGAAATGTTTTAAGAACTATTTACTATCTTTTCAGTGTTTGGTTACTGGAACAGTTCTGGCGGTAGCACTGGTGGAGGTAGTCCTCTTTGATACTGACAACTACCTGGTACTACGTAGAGTGCATCCGCACTCCTGATGGGGGTCTGCATACTTACAGTTCTCCACGCCACCATAGTTTGGGTGCACTTGGAACGCATGGTGACCGGTGCAGGGGTCACCTGTTCGGGTGGAGATCGTAGTGTTCCTTTTGGGGCTAGGTCGGGGCCGTGAGGTGGCGAGGCGGTGGTTTCAAGCTTGTACTTGTAGACATGGAAGGCGTACCATCCTTTGTCCCCCCAATGTCACGTGTATGTGACACGGGTCACCAGGGTACAGATCCCGGCCTGGGTGTCCCTCCATTAGGTACGCCTCCACATCAAACCGGTTCACAAAAACCTCAGGATAGAGACCTGGTTCTTTAATAAAACCCCAGCCTCCTTATAGGCGGAATGTCACGACAGTCCCATAACGCTGTGGGCCCAAGTCCTCCTGACTTATCTGTCTGGTCTGGGCTTTGACCTGTAGATCCTTTTCACGGTCGGCCTGGCATCTGAGTTGTTTCTTTCTTTCCCACTCCTCACGCTGCAGGGCCAGCTGTTGGTGATATTCCTGCTGGGAAAAGACCTCGATGCTCTCTCCCTCCTTTTGAGCCTCCCCAGGGAACCCGATCAGGTCGGTGGTGGTATGGGTCCATCTGAATGTCACCCACTCTCCCTGGACGTCCACAGTCTGCTAATTGGGCTGCAAGGGAACGTCGAAGGTCCTCAAGGTCTCCCAGGGCCTTTCACACTCAATGCGGCTACACGCCCGGCCTGGTGGTGGTGGTGGGGGCGAGTCTATGGCCACTAGCTGGGGTTCCTCGGCTACCGGGGCAAGGTTGACATCATTACCTGCCTCCGCGGTGTCCCCAGTGCCGGTCTCCTCCTCCTCGGGTTGTGGCTCAGACGGCTGGCTGGGTCGCTGCTCCTTGTTGCTGGCGGTCGCGCGATGCCACAAGCTCCAGAGCTGACAACACAGCTCCTCCACCTCTGCTCCAAGGGCCTCTTTGAACAGCCTGGCAGGGTCCTGCTTTGCTCCCATTGGTTGGGACAGCTGCGGGTTTTCTCCCCCTCTTCCGGGTAACCTCCACTCGCCATATTGCCAACCAGGTTCTGCCTAATGGCTTCCTGCTGTTCTTGCTCCTCCCCTCCTGGAGGGCGGCCCCTTCTTCTTCCTCCACCATCCCAGACCAGGAGGCGGACCTTCTTTGTTGATGGGCATATCTCCTGGACATAGTAGTATCTGTGAGGGGCTGGCTCCACTTTCGCGCCATTCTTCCAGGCTACGCCCACGATGACATGCCCCACTCCTCCTGCACGCCACATGGCGCTATAATGGCGGCAGTTTTGGCGGGAATTTTTGGCAGTCTTTTGCAACACACAGTCCTTCAGCACAAACAGTTCAAATACATTTCTGGCACAGTTCTTAGGTGCACATGACCCGATTTTCAGGCTTAAATAGATCCTGTTCGTGATGCCAAAATATTGGAGCGCCCCTAGTAGGGCTATGGGGTACTCGGTAAGGTCCTCACAACTGATGTTGGTGTTCTAGATGTTATGTATCTTTCTCTCTGTCCCCCTGATGGAATGGATAGGACTAACCCTTATGACTGGTGGCCTGAGGCTTTTTACAGGGACTCTAGCACGCCCTGGCCCTCACAAGTTGCCACCGTGCCTCCTTGGTATGGGTCGGGTAACTAATATGGAATTAGCTGTCCTGCCGGTCTCTGGAGCAAAGCTTGGAGACGATACTCCCTCGGTGTTCCGGCTACCGAATCCTGCACCTCAGAAAGGAGTCAGCCTTTTGCAGGGAAGAACTTCTGGTTTCCTCTCCTCTTGCTATGACTTCGTTTCTCACCCTTTGCAATACAATTCTCTTCTAATGTGTCTTTCTTAGGATGCTGCCGCACGTCGGGCATGCGCAGCTCCGTGGCCTTCGGTCTAGGCCTCTGACAGGATCCCACCCCTGTCAGGGACCCACTCTGTCTGCAGCTCTTAGATGTTCCTCCTCCCTCTCTGTCTGTCTGACAGGTGCTGCCTGGGTGAAGCCCAGTCAGCTTCTGCCTAACTTCCTATCCAGACCACCAGTTTTACCTAATTGTGAGGAGTGCCCTAGTAAATAGGAGCGTAGCTCCCCCTGGTGGGCTGGAGTGTGAAGTGTGTTGTGTGGTTTGTGATACCTGGTAAAGAGATCTCTTTTATTGCCGTCAGACGTAACATCACTCCCCCTGGTGGAAGAACGACATTACTGCAATGACCAGGACCCTGGGGCGCTGCATTTGCTGGTGACACTGTTGGGGATTTATTCAAAATTGAAGGCATACTGAACCAGCATGGCTACCACAGCATCCTGCAGCGGCATCATTTATTTTTCAACAGGACAATCACCCCAAACACACCTCCAGGCTGTATAAGGGCTATTTGACCAAGAAGGAGAGTGATGGGGTGCTACGCCAGATGACCTGGCCTCCACAGTCACCAGACCTGAACCCAATCGAGATGTTTTGGGGTGAGCTGGACCGCAGAGTGAAGGCAAAAGGGCCAACAAGTGCTAAGCATCTCTGGGAACTCCTTCAAGATTGTTGGAAGACCATTCCCAGTGACTACCTCTTGAAGCTCATCAAGAGAATGCCAACAGTGTGCAAAGCAGTCATCAAAGCAAAAGGTGACTACTTTGAAGAACCTAGAATATAAGACATAATTTTAGTTGTTTCACACTTTTTTTGTTAAGTATATAATTCTACATGTGTTAATTCATAGTTTTGATGCCTTCAGTGTGAATGTACAATTTTCATAGTCATGAAAATACAGAAACATCTTCAAATGAGAAGGTGTGTCCAAATTTTTGGTCTGTACTGTATATTCCATGTGTTGAAATCGGAGGTGTATGTACCATACGCTGCCTGTAAAGGGTGTCCAGTCAGCCTGTATACATGATTGGTGGTAGCAGCTAGTTCTTTTTGTTATTGTAGAGTTGGCAGTGACAGTACTGGGGATATACAAGTGCTTCTCAGAAAATTAGAATATCATCAAAAAGTTAATTTATTTCAGTTCTTCAATACAAAAAGTGAAACGAAACTAATATATTATATATAGTCATTACAGAGTGATCTATTTCAAGTGTTTATTTCTGTTAATGTTGATGATTATGGCTTATAGAAAATGAAAACCCAAAAGTCATTATCTCAGTAAATTAGAATAATTAACAAAAAACAACACCTGCAAAGGCTTCCTAAGCGTTTAAATAGGTCCCTTAGTCTGTTTCAGTAGGCTCCACAATAATGGAGAAGACTGCTGACATGACAGTTGTCCAGAAGGCAGCCATTGACACACTCCACAAGGAGGGTAAGCCAGAAAAAGTCATTGCTAAAGATGCTGGCTGTTCACAGAGTGCTGTATCCAAGCATATTACTGGAAAGTTGAGTGTAAGGAACAAGTGTGGTAGAAAAATGTGCACAAGCAGCTGGGATAACCGCAGCTGGGATAACCGCAGCCTTGAAAGGATTGTTAAGAAAAGGCCATTCAAAAATTTGGGGGGAAATTCACAAGGAGTGGACTGCTGCTGGAGTCAGTGCTTCAAGAGACAACCCACACAGACGTATACAGGACATGGGTTACAAGTATCGCATTCCTTGTGTCCAGCCACTCATGAGCAATAGACAATGCCAGAAACGTCTTACCTGGGCCAAGGAGAAAAAGAACTGGAGAACTGGACTGTTGCTCAGTGGTCCAAAATGTTGTTTTCAGATGAAAGTAAATTTTGCATTTCATTTGGAGATCAAGGTCCCAGAGTCTGGAGGAAGAGTGGAGAGGTGTCACGGAGTTACCACGACATAGCAAAACCAGAAGACAGTAGCATCTGATGGCTCTTGCTTCACCGCTGAGAAGAAGCACTTCTCCAGTATATTAAGGGTATGTGAACACTTGCGGAATGTTGTGCGGATTTTTCCACACTGATTTTGATAAATCTGCAGGTAAACCGCACTGCGGAATTACCGCTGATTTACCGCGGTTTTTCTGCGGATTCCACCTGCGGTTTTACACCTGCGGACTCCTATTGAGGAGTAGGTGGAAACCGCTGCGGAATCCGCACAAATAATTGACATGCTGCGGAATAAACTACGCAGCGTTTCCGCGTGTTTTTTTTTCTGCAGTATGTGCACTGCGGATTTTGTTTTCCATAGGTTTGCATGGTACTGTAAACGCATGGAAAACTGCTGCGAATCCGCAGGGGCCAATCCGCTGCGGATCCGCAGCAAAATTCACAGCATGTGCACAAAGCCTTTGTCTTTTGTTCCCCTGTCTATCGGGTTGGTGTACTGGTGTACTGCGGTACACGGTAGAGCCTCTCCTCTCTTCCCCGGGTGACAGACGCAGGGCTGAAGTTAGGAGACAGGGCAAGGGTGGAGGCCCAGGCATCCTCACCATCTGAGGTATCCCGGGGAACAGGGTGAGTTAGGGCGCCCCCTAATGCTAGGGCCTGGAAAGGTGCTCCTGGTCCCAGCTTACTCGCCAGTCCAATCGTGACATTATCTCAGACCAAAAGCCTTACTTGATCCATGATGGATCCTACCACAGCGCTGACAGGGCAGTTGCAGCAGCTCAGTTTGGAAGTGGCGGAATTACGCACGGTGGTTTCACAGCACTCTGTTACATCTGGTGTGGGGATCTCGCCCTCCAGGCAAACCATTGTGGAGCCCAAGGTCACGCTGCCAGACAAGTTCTCTGGCGGGCGGGACAGGTTTGTTGCGTGCCGTGTGGCCTGTAAACTTTCTTTCCGGCTGTGTCCGGTATCCTCTGGTACAGAGGAGCAACGGGTGGGGATTGTTAGCTCGCTCCTGCAGGGGGACCCACAAGCATGGGCATTTTCTCTCCCATCTGACTCACAGACACTCCAGACAGTAGGGGGCTTCTATCAGGCTTTGGGCCTGGTGCAGGGGCTGGCTGGGCCAGGTGGCAGGGAGGCAAATGCCCCCCGGGCCGCTACCCCAGCAGCTGTGCAGGGCCGGCTGCCTGATGGCTGCGCACAGCAAACTGCGGGTGGCCGTGTCTGCTGTGATGCCGGCAGCAGACACAGCCACGCGCATCAATCTGTCTCATAAGCTGCAGACAGGGGCTTGTGAGACCTTAGCATGCTCATGCAGGGGGTGCGATGACGTCATTGTCTCGCGCCGCTCTACAGGCCAGAAGAGAAGACGGAGGCTGCGGTGACAGGTATCAGGATGAGTATAAACATCATTATTTGTTATATTAAAGGGCTGTGGGGCCATCCTTCTATATATATGTGGGCTGGGGGCATCATACTGTATATATGGGGGCTGTGGCCATCATACTGTATATATGGGAGCTGGGGCCATCTCACTGTAATACTGTATAAATGGGGCTGGGGCCATCATACTTTATATATGGGAGGAACAGGGGTCATCATACTGTAATATTGTATATATGGGGGCTGGGGCCATCACACTTTATATGTGGAGGAACTGGGGCCATCACACTATCTATGGGGGGACTGTGGCCATCATACTTTATATATAAAGGAACTAGGGCCATCATACTATATATTTGGAGGAACTGGGGCCATCATACTATATATATGAAGGAACTGGGGCCATCATACTATCTATATATATAATTGTCTAAGGGTTTTTCCGTCTGTCTGTCTGTCTGTCTGTCCTGGAAATCCCGCGTCTCTGATTGGTCGAGGCCGCCAGGCGACGATGATGTCATAACGGTTGCCTGGACCAATCAGCGACGGGCACAGTCTGCCGTGAATTCTGGAATCATCATTGTCCATATACTACGGGGACATGCATATTCTAGAATACCCGATGCGTTAGAATCGGGCCACAATCTAGTATATATATATGGGGGAACTGGGGCCATCATATTATACATGGGGGAATTTGATGCGTGAGACTCGCGTGAGTTTCTCGTATCACACTCGCAAGGCCTAAGGCAGGGATCACACATGCGAGAAATACGGCCGAGTCTCGAATGTTAATACCCGGCATAGCCGCCGTTACTCAGGAGTGGAGCATGCGGCCGCATGTATTGCTGGGGCCATCTTAGTATATACATGGGGGAACTGGGGCAATCCTACTATATATATGAGGAACTGGGACCATCCTACTATATATGGGGGAACTGGGACCATCCTACTATATATATGGGGGAACTGGGGCCATCCTACTATATATATATGGGGGAACTGGGGCCATCCTAACATATATATGGGGGAACTGGGGCCATCTTACTATATATATGGGGGAACTGGGGCCATCCTACTATATATATGGGGGAACTGGGACCATCCTACTATATATATGGGGGAACTGGGACCATCCTAACATATATATGGGGGAACTGGGGCCATCTTACTATATATATGGGGGAACTGGGGCCATCCTACTATATATATGGGGGAACTGGGACCATCCTACTATATATATGGGGGAACTGGGACCATCCTACTATATATATGGGGGAACTGGGACCATCCTACTATATATATGGGGGAACTGGGGCCATCCTACTATATATATATGGGGGAACTGGGGCCATCCTAACATATATATGGGGGAACTGGGGCCATCTTACTATATATATGGGGGAACTGGGGCCATCCTACTATATATATAGGGGAACTGGGACCATCCTACTATATATATGGGGGAACTGGGACCATCTTACTATACACAGTATATGGGGGAACTGGGGCCATCCTACTACATATAAGGGGGAACTGGGGCCATCCTACTATATATATGGGGGAACTGGGGCCATCCTACTATATATATGGGAGGACTGGGAGAACTAGGGCCATCATACTATATATGTGGTGAAAACTGGGGCCATATAGAGGGCAGTGGGGACAATGATACTATATACAGGAGGCAGTGGGGCCCATCATACTATATAAAGAGGGCAGTGGGGACATCACATTGTATATAGGGGCTATGTAGCCATTTTACTATATGGGGAGCTATGAGGTCCTCAATGTATAATAAAGGGCTTTAGGGACCACCATATTGTGTATTGGGGGCTGTAAGACCATCATTCTGTATAGGCCGAGCTGTGTGGGCACTCAGGACATTATTTGTTATAAATGGGGACATTAATAGTTTTGATAGGGGCACTCAGGTGCCAGTATTTTTTTTTGGGTGGGGACATGGTTAACTTGAAATGGACACTCAAGGGAATTTGTTGCTGGAAGGGGGCACATGGGATATTATATCCTTCAAAGAAGCATACAGGCCTTTGCACAGTGGGGGTATTAATACTATCTATGAGACACTTTAATTTTTTGGGGAGGGAGTAATCATAGTAATGTCTTTTTTTTCTTTTTTTATTAAGTAACAGCTACATTTGTTTCAGTCATTATGTAGTAGAAGGTGTATGGTCGTGTCATTGGTCTCTGTATAGTGTTTTGGTATGTAGAGGTAATGGTCCTATTATATTATATTAAGTATTCTCTGTGTAGTGGTGATGGTGGTGGACATTGAGTAGTTTTATTGTTTTGGCCTTTTATAGTAGTAATTTTGATAATATTGGTCTTTGCATTGTATGTTTTTGGTTAGCAACAGTGGTATACTGTAATTATATATGTATAGATCCTCTTTTAAATGGCTATAGGGGGTTAGATGGGGAGACATGCAATTTGGGGCTTGGAGTCCTGATCTTTTAGAACCTTAGCAATGTCCCTGCCATACTGTGTGTTTACTTGTCAGTGTTTCTAGAGATATATGTATGTTTGTAAGTAATCTCAGTTATGGTACCATATCTTAGCAATAAGCTTGGTTCTGGTACTGTATCGATGTAGTAATCTAGATTCTGGTACCATATGCATATGCGTTCTGCTCCATTATCTCTGTAGTAAGCTCAGTTCTGCTCCCTTATCTCTGTAGTATTAAGCTCAGTTCCTCTCCATTATAACTGTAGTAAGCTCGGTTCTGCTCCCATGTCTCTGTAGTAAGCTCGGTTCTGCTCCCATGTCTCTGTAGTAAGCTCGGTTCTGCTCCCATAGCTCTGTAGTAAGCTCGGTTCTGCTCCCATAGCTCTGTAGTAAGTTGGTTCTGCTCCCATAGCTTTGTAGTAAGCTCGGTTCTGCTCCCATATCTCTGTAGTAAGCTTGGTTCTGCTTCTATATCTCTCTAGTAAGGTCGGTTCTGCTCCCTTATCTACATAGCAATCTATCCTCGTGTCTTTGTAGTCAGCTCGCTTCTCTTACAGTATCTATGTATGCAGTAAGCTTGCTTCTGCTCCCATATCTATGCAGCAAGCTCCATTCTATTTATATATCTATGTACAAGCCTGTTTTTAAAGCCTGTTATCTCTGTTGCTTTAATGCAGCAGCCAGTGATAAGTAGGGCAAAGGTGGGCGACTGCAACTCGAGGGCCACTGCCTTGTGATTGCCCCCCAGGCTGAAAAGTGTCAGCTAGCCCCTGGCTTGGTGTATGATGACCCTGATCGTGTCTCCTTGGCTGAGTCATCCCTGTGCCAGCTTCAGCAAGGAGACCATCTGGCGAAAGAATACTGCTCCGAGTTCCAGCAGTGGGCCACTGACACTAGGTGGAATGACCCGGCCCTCTGTAGTCAGTCCTGCGAGGGTCTCTCTGTGAGAGTAAGGGATGCGTTGGCTGTCTATGAGACTCCTGACTCCCTTGAGGCAGCCATGTCTCTGGCAATCAGGGTTGATCGCTGTCTTCGCCAGAGACATAGGGAGACACCTCGGGGGGCAGGAAGTCCAAGTTTGAGCATAACCAGTACTGTTTCCACTGTGGAACCCATGCAAGTGGGTGCGGCGTCCCAACCTAGTAAACTTGCATTTATCCGGCGTAAGGGGGGAGTGTGTTTCTGTTGTGGCAAGATGGGTCATTTTATGAGCACATGTCCTACCTGTCAATTGTTTAAACAACCACCGAAAAACTAGAGGGCCTGAGTTGCGGGGAAGTTGGCAACTCGAGTGTACCAATAACCTCTGTGGGAAAGACTTGTTTTTTCCTTACAGCTATTTTATGCGCGGGTGAAAATAAGGTGGATGTTTCCACCTTCTTGGACGGTGGGGTGGGGTTTAATTTGGTCGACGCTGGTTTCGTTCGGGACCAAGGCCTTGTCTCACATACCTTGTCCAGACCGATACCCATTATAGCAATCAATTCCAGCCCTCTAAAACAGGGGCATTTCACGCAGGTGGTCCGTGACTTATGGCTACAGGTGGGGGCCATACACTCTGAGGTGTTAAACTGCTATGTGCTTGAGGGCCTGCCCTCACCTGTGGTGCTGGGACTTCCTTGGCTCGCTCTGCACAATCTGGTGATTGATTGGCAGGCACAGGAAGTGGTAAAGTGGAGTACGTACTGTCAAGGACACTGTTTAGGTACCCAGTTGGCAAGGGTGGATACTCAGTCTGTGCCACATTACCTGTCAGACTTCGAGGATGTGTTTTCTTAGCAGAGGAGCCAAGGGCTTCCTCCTCATCGTCCTTATGATTGCGCCATCAATCTGGTTCCTGGTGCCAAGCTGCCCAAGAGCAGACTCTGTAACATCTCAGGTCCAGAAAGGCAGGCCATGAAGGACTATATTACGGAAAGTCTGGCTAAGGGTCACATCCGACCATCCTCTTCTCCCCTTGCTGCGGGGTTCTTTTTGTCAAGAAGAAGGATAGCGGGTTACATCTTTGCCCGGATTTCTGGGAACTAAATGCGATCACTGTCCGTGATCCGTATTTGTTACCTCTTATCCCTGACCTTTTTATCAAATTGTTGGGGAAAAATGGTTCTCTAAGATGGACCTCAGGGTGGCGTACAACCTCATCCGTATTAAGGAGGGGGAGGAGTGTAAGACTGCGTTCAATACTCCAGAAGGACATTACAAGAATCTGGTCATGCCTTTTTGGTTGACGAACACGCCCACCATCTTCCAGCACTTTATTAATTACATCTTTAGTCACCTTGTAGGCAGGTTTGTTGTTATCTACCTGGATGACATTCTTGTTTATTCAATGACCTTGAGTCACACCACTGACATTTCAGGCAAGTCCTACACATATTATGTGACAATGGATTATATGTCAAACCCAAGAAGTATATGTTTTCGGTTGAGGAGATCCCTTTCCTTGGATATGTATTATCTGCCATCAGTTTTCGCATGGATCCGGCAAAAGTCCGGGCGATATTTGGAGTGGGATCGTCCTGAGGATCTGAAGGCCTTACAAAGCTTTTTGGGTTTTGCCAATTACTACCGTAAATTTATAAAAAACTTTTTGGTAGTAGCCAAACCACTCACTGATTTGACTGAAAAGGGGATGGACTTTTCCAAGTGGTCCAGTCCTGCCAGGTAGGAATTTGACACGTTGAAAAGGTGTTTTGCTTCTGCGACGATTCTTATTCAGCCTGATGTCACTCAACCTTTCATTGTGGAGGTGGATGCATCTAAGGTGGGAGTGGGGGCTGTATTGTCGCAGGGTGCATCTCCTGGTAAATGGCAACCATGCGCATACTTTTCTAAAAACCTGTCGCCAGCTGAGAGAAACTATGATATTGGTAATAGGCAACTCTTAGCTATCAAATGGGCATTTGAGGAGTGGCGTCATTTTTTGGAGGGAGTGGTTCACCCAGTGATGGTGATCACTGACCATAAGAATCTGTTTACTTGGAGTCGGCAACATGTCTTACACCTCGTCAGGCAAGATGGGCATTATTCTTTACCAGGTTTAACTTTTGTGTTACTTTTAAGCCAGGGAGCAAAAATGTTAAGGCAGATGCTTTGTCCCATTGCTTTCCTGGGGGAGGCGATAAGTGTACCTATTTTACAAAAAGGGGTAGTGATGGCGTCTATATGCTCCAATCTTGAAAGAGAGGTTGCTGATGCTTAGGGGGACGCCCCTGCTACCACCCCACTTGGTAAACTGTTTGTACCGGTCAATCTCCGTCTTAGAATCCTCAGTGAACATCATGATACGGTGCTGGCTGGACAACCGGGGAATAAGGCCACCGCGGATCTACTTACTCGGCCTTTTTGGTGGCCAGGTGCTTATAAGGATGTTCAGGAGTATGTGGCCACCTGCAATATCTGTGCGCGTTCTAAGACCTCACATACTCGTCTGTCAGGGACTCTCCTACCATTGGAGATTCCCAGCAGACCTGGGACTCATTTGTCAATCGATTTTATTACGGATCTACCTGTGTCTACATTGAACACTGTAATCCTGGTGGTGGTGGACAGGTTCAGTAAAATGTCTCATTTTATTGCTTTGCCTAACGCCAAAACTCTGGAGCAAATCTTCATCAGGGAAATAATCAGAATGCATGGGATTCCTACGGATATTGTTTCAGATTGGGGGGTGCACTTTATCTCCAAATTCTTGAAGGCGTTTTGCTCTCGTCTGGGGATCCATTTGTCTTTTTCTTCAGCTTTTCACCCGCAGTCTAAAGGGCAGATTGAACGGGTTAATCGGAATTTAGAGACATATCTTAGATGTTTTGTGTCTGAAAATCAGGAGGACTGGGTGGCCTACTTACCACTGGCTGAATTTGCAGTTAATAATCGCTGTCAGGAATCAACTGGCAAGTCCCCATTTTTCGGGGCATATGGGTTCCATCCCCAGTTTAATTCGTTCAATGGTGATCGCCCTTTTGGTTTACCGGAGGAGGAACGGTTCTGTCCTTCTATTTCTACTGTATGGCAGGGGGCGATTAATAATTTGCAAAAGATGAGTTCCAAATATAAGAGTGTGGCTGATCGGAGACGTTTGGTGGGTCCGGACCTGTGTGTTGGTGACTTGGTGTGGTGTCCCAGGTTTATTGGTCCTTATAAGATCTTAGCCGAAGTCAATCCGGTAGCATTCCGCATTGCTCTGCCACCTACTTTTAAAATCCATAATGTTTTTCACCGTTCACTTTTCAAGAAGTACGTGGCATCTGCAGGACCGTCACCTCTGCCACCTTTTCCTGCTGTTGTCGATGGTAATCTGGAGTTTCAGATAGCAAAGGTCTTAGACTCTCGTCTTGTTTGTCGGACACTTCAATACATGGTACATTGGAAGGGGTACGGTCCTGAGGAGAGGATGTGGGTTCCAGCTTCTGACATCCATGCGACCAGACTGGTTCGTGCCTTTCATGTGGCCCACCCAGATAAACCAGGCCCTGAGGTTCCAGAGGTTCCTCGTAGAAGGGGGTAATGTCACGGAGTTACCGCGACAGAGCAATACCAGAAGACCACAGCATCTGATGTCTCCTGCTTCACCGCTGAGAAGAAGCAGCTCTCCAGTATATTAAATGTGTTTGTTTTCTTTCAGCAGGACAAGGGATAATTGCGGATTTCTTGCAGAAATTTCCTGAAGAAAACCGGAAATTTTCTGCAAGAAATCCGCATTTTTTTTTTGCGTTTTTTTTCCGTTTTTTTCGCGTTTTTTTAGCATTCTGCAAGCGTAATTAGCTTGCAGAATGCTAAAGTTTTCCAAGCGATCTGTAGCATCGCTTGGAAAACTGACTGACAGGTTGGTCACACTTGTCAAACATAGCGTTTGACAAGTGTGACCAACTTTTTACTATAGATGCAGCTTATGCAGCATCTATAGTAAAAGATAGAATGTTTAAAAATAATTAAAAAAAAAAAAAATGCTTATACTCACCCAGACATCTCCCCAGCGGCGTCCGTTCCTCTTCGTATAGCTGGTCTGTGCGCACAGGACCTTCCGTGACGTCACGGTCACGTGAGCGGTCACATGACCGCTCACGACCAATCACAGGACAGTGACGTCATCGGCAGGTCTTTCACCGCACACCAGCTACAGGAACCGAAGCGACAGCGTGCAGTGGAGGCGGGAAGACATCGAGGGTGAGTATAGGACTATTTTTTATTTTAATTCTTATTTTTTGACCACTTGTATGGTGCCCAGTGCGTGGAGGAGAGTCTCCTCTCCTCCACCCTGGGTACCAACTGCACATAATCTGCTTACTTCCCGCATCGTGGGCACAGCCCCGTGCGGGAAGTAAGCAGATCAATGGACCCCTAGGTGTGCGGAATCCCCTGCAATTCCGCATTTTAATGAACATGTTGCTTTTTTTTCTGCGATGCGATTTTTTCGCGGAAAAAAAGGCTACATTTGCACAAAAAATGCGGAATACACTTAAAATAATAGGAGGCATATGTAAGCGTTTTTTTCGCGTTTTTATCACGTTTTTATAGCGAAAAAACGCGAAAAAAACGCGAAAAATACTTAACGTGTGCACATGGCCTAAAAGCTAGACTTTCAGGCTAGATACCTGTCTGAGATAGCACCTGCTAGATAGACCTGAAGAGTGAAGAGCTGATGTCTGGAGAGCTGGAAGAGTTAATTGTGCGACCTTTGCTTGATTTGTACGCTTGGAAATTCTTCATCCTTACCCGCTTTATTTTCTTCCCCTGTCCTTCACACCCTGGTGAATACCTCTGTTATTTGTGAGAATATATTTGTGTGAGTGGAATTTTCTTTTACCCTTGTCTTTTGTTCCCCTGTCTGTCCGGTTGGTGTACTGCAGTACACGGAAGCGCCTGTCTTCCCCAGGTGGGGGAAGGGGACAGACACAGGGCTGAAGTTAGGAGACAGGGCAATGGCGGAGGCCCCGGCATCCTCACCATCTGAGGTCTCCCAGGGAACAGGGCGAGTTAGGGCGCCCCCTAGTGCTAGTGCAGCGCCCCAGAGTCCTGGTTGCTCCAGTACTGACGCTCCGCCGCTATGGGGAGCTATGGTACGTCTGATGGCACTGAAGGAGTTCTTCTGACCAGGTATCACAGACACCAATACACTTCACAGTCTGGCCTCCAGGGGGAGCTAAGGGTGCTATGTATTAGGCCACTCCTCACAGTCTGGTAAAACTGGGGGTTGGATAGGAAGTGAGAGAGAAGCTGACTGGGAATCGAACAGGCAACATCCTGTGGCAGAGGGTGTTGCGGGGAGAGACTCAGGGGGGTCCCTGTCAGGGGTGGGATCCTGACAGAGGCCTAGCGAACAGAGAGAACGTTACGGGACCGCGCCTGCACCTGATCGCGGCGGTACCCTAAGAAAGGATAAGAAGCGAGGTTTATTGTGCTGAGTGAGAAACGAGATCGACGCAACAAGGAGAAACACCATTAGGAGTCATGCTGTAAGACGAGGCAACATCCTACTGAGGCGCGCAGCCGGTGGCCGGAATGCCGAGGAAGTATAGAGCTCCAGGCCTAACTTCAAACCTACGGCAGGACAGTCAGCTATAGGCGGGCTGTCTCACACAAATCACCTATGAAGACACAGGGGGCAACAACAGGAGAAGGGTGACACTAGGGTCCAGGAAGAGCTCCGAGCCTACCCGTCATATGGGTGCGTCCTAGCCATATCATCTGGGGGACGAAGAAGAACATCAGAATCGAGTTGTGAGGGAACTTCAGAAACAGACACAACAGTTGTGGGGACTATCCCGTAAGCACAGCAGGGGAGGACCACAACACACAAGCGCTAGAAGGTAGGCACAGATTTCCACCTGCAAAGGGAACTCTGGAGGTGCCATCGGACCGGCCAGACTTGCGCAGCCCGGTTAACCGTATTCCGGACTGAGGATCCTGAAGCCTTCAGTAAAGAGGTAAAGAGACTGCAACCTGGTGTCCTCGTTATTTACTGCGACCTGCACCGCACCATAACATCACCCCCAAACCTCCACATTCATTGTACGCCCCTCAGCAGGGTCACGGGCCGGGTCTAGCCACCGTGACAACCCCAGAGCAGAGACTCAGAGGCCCGTTACCGGGTACCCCTTGGCGTCACGAACAGGATCTACTTAAGCCTGAAGAATCAGGTCATGTGTGCCTTGGAACTGTGATTTATTATACTTGGACTGTGACTTATTGCAAAGACTGTGCATTGCCACTTGCCGCCAAAAGTTCCCGCCAAAGCCGCCGCCATTACAGCGCTAAGGAGAGCCCAGGAGAAGAGGGGTGTGAAGTGGGCGTAAACAAGCTGAAGAGCGCGAAAGACAATGGCCGCCCAGTCTAAGTATTTCTGTACCTTGAGGACGTGTCCGTCAGCGGCCGAGATCCGCCTCCTGATTCTCAATGGCGGGCGGAGACAGAGAAAACGGAACCGCCCACAAAGGAGAGAGCGGGAAAAGGACGAGGAAGAAGAAGCAGAACACGTGGAGGACGCCATGGCGAGCTGCCCAGAACCGGAGCGTCTGGTCGGAGCAGAGGACTGCCCCAGCTACCCGGAGGGACACCGTGACCAGGCCTCCACCGCTGATACCGACTTCCTGCAGGCCGGAGTGGATGAGCTCAGCGACCAACTCCTGCGGACGCAGCTGAGCACTGAGGCCGGGTGGAAGAAGACCTTCATCGGGAGCCTCATCAGACGTCTGTTGGCAGCCTCGTCTGGTCCGGAGCAGGAAAGAAGTTCCAGCGCTCCGAAGCCAGAAAGCAAGGCCCTTCCGGAAAGCGAGATGCTGCAAACGGAGATGACAACGCCGCAGCGCAAGGCCCTGCAACTAGCATTCCAGACCCCAGCGGAGACGGAGCAGATCGGCACCGGAGGGACCGCATCTGAAGCAGGTATGAAGAACAACCCTGCCCCACCAGCAGAGGCCCTGCTGATAGGCCCCGTTGCGGCACCCCCTCTCCCTGGGACCTATAAACTCCAGCGCCTTACACCCTGGGATCAGGCCCCGGGTATGGAGCACTTCTTAAAGGCCCCGAGCTCGCCGATCACCTTGCCGGGCGAGGTCTATGCGGAGCTACGGCCGCCAGAGCGAGAGTAAACCTCAATGCCATGGATATGTAAATAGTTAGCTGTTTGTTTCCCTGCTCTTTGCTGCTTTAAACCCGACTAGGGTTATTCTTAAAGGGATCCCTTTGTTTACCCGGGATCCCTATTGCTTTTATTTTTGTTTTTGTTTTCCCTTTATGCTCCTTTTAACCCCCTATTTGGAAAAGACTGCTGGATCGTGAACACTGCATGATTACAAACTTATTGTAAATAGTTTGCACCTTCTTAAAGGTGCCCTCTACTGGTTTTATAAAAGAAAGGACTCTTTGCGAAGAAACTGTTCCTGGAAGCAGTACCGGAGTCCTTGCTGCACACGGACTTGCAGCTTGAGAAGTTGCACTACCTCATAGAGACTTGGTTCTCTCTTAAAGGGGACGTTCATCAATAGCACTTAGAGAATGATGATACTTTAACAGAAGAAGTAATAATGCTGACATGTAGCAGTTATCTGTAGTTAGCTAGTTAATTGTAAGGAATGCTTAATAACGTGTTAGAGAATGAGGACAGGAAGTGAACCCATACGGGGTTAGTCGGTGAGTCCTCCTAGGAGCCATACAGAGATGGCTCGGTGATCCTGAACTGAGAGATGGATGATATGTTCTATACTGTGTATAGTAGCAGAAAGGCAGAAGGCCCGGGAGGAAAGGGGCGGTCCTGCAACAGAACGAGAGGCAGTAGGCCTGGGGCAGATAGGCGGTCCTGCAAATGTAAAGAAGGAAAATGAAGAAAAAGTTGATTAGCCTTATAGTGTTTTATAAGAAGGTCTTTAGTGGATTCAGTGTGTACGTCCTTAAAGGCAATGTTAAATTATTGTTCAGAAATTGCACTAAGTAGAATACCTGGTTGGGTAAGAGAAGTTATTTATAGCCTGTTATTTAAAATATTTAACTATGTTTGTAACGTTCAAGTGTTCTCACCTCCCATAAAGGGAAGCTCTGTTCAAAATTTACTTGTTTTTGCATTTCAAAAATTGTATGTCTTTTTGCTGACATGTATTGTTGTTTTCTTCCCAGTCCAGGAGTACTGAGTTTAACCGGGGGGGAGTGCAGCGCCCCAGAGTCCTGGTTGCTGCAGTACTGATGCTCCGCCGCTATGGGGAGCTATGGTACGTCTGATGGCACTGAAGGAGTTCTTCTGACCAGGTATCACAGACACCAATACACTTCACAGTCTGGCCTCCAGGGGGAGCTAAGGGTGCTATGTATTAGGCCACTCCTCACAGTCTGGTAAAACTGGGGGTTGGATAGGAAGTGAGAGAGAAGCTGACTGGGAATCGAACAGGCAACATCCTGTAGCAGAGGGTGTTGTGGGGAGAGACTCAGGGGGGTCCCTGTCAGGGGTGGGATCCTGACAGAGGCCTAGCGAACAGAGAGAATGTTACGGGACCGCGCCTGCACCTGATCGCGGCGGTACCCTAAAAAAGGATAAGAAGCGAGGTTTATTGTGCTGAGTGAGAAACGCGATCGACGCAACAAGGAGAAACACCAGTAGGAGTCGTGCTGTAAGACGAGGCAACATCCTACTGAGGCTCGCAGCCGGTGGCCGGAACGCCGAGGAAGTATAGAGCTCCAGGCCTAACTTCAAACCTACGGCAGGACAGTCAGCTATAGGCGGGCTGTCTCACACAAATCACCTATGAAGACACAGGGGGCAACAACAGGAGAAGGGCGACACTAGGGTCCAGGAAGAGCTCCGAGCCTACCCGTCATACGGGTGCGTCCTAGCCATATCATCTGGGGGACGAAGAAGAACATCAGAATCGAGTTGTGAGGGAACTTCAGAAACAGACACAACAGTTGTGGGGACTATCCCGTAAGCACAGCAGGGGAGGACCACAACACACAAGCGCTAGAAGGTAGGCACAGATTTCCACCTGCAAAGGGAACTCTGGAGGTGCCATCGGACCGGCCGGACTTGCGCAGCCCGGTTAACCGTATTCCGGACTGAGGATCCTGAAGCCTTCAGTAAAGAGGTAAAGAGACTGCAACCTGGTGTCCTCGTTATTTACTGCGACCTGCACCGCACCATAACATCACCCCCAAACCTCCACATTCATTGTACGCCCCTCAGCAGGGTCACGGGCCGGGTCTAGCCACCGTGACAACCCCAGAGCAGAGACTCAGAGGCCCGGTACCGGGTACCCCTCGGCCCTGCGGCAGTGGGGGCGCTACACTAGGGCCTGGAAAGGAGCCCCTGGTCCCAGTTTACTCACCAGTACTATCATCGCAAGAGGCTCATAATCCAAGCTACTTAAGGTCTAGTGTGAAGTTTCCACAATCAATGATGGTTTGGGGAGCCATGTCATCTGCTGGTGTAGGTCCACTGTGTTGTATCAAGACCAAAGTCAGCGCAGCCGTCTACCAGGAAATGTTAGAGCACTTCATGCTTTCCTCTGCGGACAAGCTTTTTGGAGATGGAAATTTTATTCTCCAGCAGGACTTGGCACCTCTCCACACTGCCAAAAGTACCAATACCTGGTTTAAAAACAACAGTATCACTGTGCTTGATTGGCCAGCAAACTCGCCTGACCTTAACCCCATAGAGAATCTATGGGGTATTGTCAAGAGGAAGATGAGAGACACTAGATCCAACAATGCAGACAAGCTGAAGGCTGCTATCAAAGCAACCTGGGCTTTCATAACACCTCAGCAGTGCCACAGGCTGATCGCCTCCATGCCAGGCTGCATTCATGCAGTAATTGATGCAAAAGGAGCCCCGACCAAGTATTGAGTGAATTTACTGAACATACATTTCAGTAGGACAACATTTCAGATATTAAAATAATTTTTTAAGCTGTTTTTATGAAGTATTCTAATTTACTGAGATAATGACTTTTGGGTTTTCATTGGCTGTAAGCCATAATCATCAACATTAACAGAAATAAACACTTGAAATAGATCACTCTGTTTGTAATGACTCTATATAATATATGAGTTTCACATTTTGTATTGAAGAACTGAAATAAATTAACTTTTTGATGAAATTCTAATTTTGTGAGAAGCACCTGTATATTATCATCCACCTTTTTGGTCGTCATTGTTTGCCATCTCAACCCACTAGGTGGCGACACTGTGTTGTGTTTTGCTGTTAAATGAAGAGGAGGTATACAGATATCTTCTATGTATCTCCTCTGACTTCTTATTAATGTAAAGCACAGTTTCTTAATATCTTATTGATTTCCATGTATCTTATGTCACATCTAGTGAATGCTTCTGTAACGTTTCTCTTTTGGCTATATGATTCATTTACCTCCCGTATAACTTATAGGACCTTTTTAGGGTGGTAATATTTTCAGGGCAATTAGAAGCTTTTTATTATTATTTCAATCTTCAGTGAATTTGCACATCTTACATCACATACCAACATGACCGTAGCCCACAATACCGATCCGCCATCTCCTCTCTTCAGACATTTTCTATCATTGGCTCTGAAAAAAACAAACAAGTGTGAATTCAAGACAAATGTGAAAGACCCTGTAATTGTCGCTTCTCTCGTGGTGGGAAAAGACTTGGCAGAGAAGGGTGGAGATAGATGGAAAACGAGCAGGTGGGAAGGTGGGTATAAATGATTGGACCCGCCATGATGCACCGATCGAATGTGACTCCTATTATAGGATCGCACTGGTATCAGTGAGCTTTTCATTGTGTGCCATTCTGTCACATGTTAGTAAGGGCAGATGGCATGGTCGGGGGCCGTAAGTTATACACTGGGGTTGGGGAGGGGACAGCACGGTAGGGACGACTCACATGATTGTTATACATTAGGGCAAAGGGACTTTTCTCTATGTAGTTTGAATGTAAGGTAATACATTTATAGGTGTAGATGCCTACCCGAGCCACACAACTCAGCACTGGGAGCAAGCAGGGCTGTATTTGCCATTTGGCACCATGAGCCCGTTGTCTAGGGTTATGGTCATGGTGTAAGATTGCGAGGGGTTGATGCCAGCAAGACAGTATACAGGAGGGAAATTATGGGGGTACAGTGTACAGGGCAGTATACAGAGAGAGTCCACAGTGGGTTTCAGTATCCAGGCAGAGGGATAATATGAGGGCACAGTATGGGGGACAGTGTACACAAGGAGGGACAGTGCGAGGGCAGAGTATGGGGTCAGTGTAGATCAGGAGGGACAATGCGAGGGCAGAGTATGGGGGCATTGCACAGAAGGAGGGACAGTGCAAGGGCAGAGTATGGAGATCAGTTTACACAAGAGGGGACAGGGCGAGGGCAGAGTATGGGGGAAGTGTACAGAAGGAGGGACAGTGCGAGGGCAGAGTATGGGGATCAAGGAACAGAAGGAAGGACAGTGTAAGGGCAGAATATGGGGTCAGTGTGGAGCAGGAAGGACAGTGAAAGGGCAGAGTATGGGGGTCAGTGTACACAAGGAGGGGCAGTGCGAGGGCAGAGTATGGAGGTCAGTTTACACAAGAGGGAACAGTGCGAGGGCAGAGTATGGGGGAAGTGTACAGAAGGAGGGACAGTGCGAGGGCAGAGTATGGGGATCAGGGAACAGAAGGAAGGACAGTGCAAGGGCAGAATATGAGGTCAGTATAGAGCAGGAGGGACAGTGAAAGGGCAGAGTATGGTGGTCAGTGTACACAAGGAGGGACTGTGCGAAGGCAGAGTATGGGGATTAGTTTACACAAGAAGGGACAGTGCGAGGGCAGAGCATGGGGGAAGTGTACCGAAAGGACAGTGCGAGGGCAGAGTATCAGAGTATGGGGGTCAGTGTACAAAAGGAGGGACAGTGCAAGGGCAGAGTATGGGGGTCAGTGTATAGAAGGAGGGACAGTGCAAGGGCAGAATATGGGGGTCAGAGAACAGAAGGCGTGACAGTGCAAGGGCAGCATATGGGGGTCAGTGTAGAACAGGAGGGACAGTGCGATGGCAGAGTATACGAGTCAGTGTACAAAAGGAAGGACAGTGCGAGGGCACAGAATGGAGGTCAGTATAGAGAAGGAGGGACAGTGCGAGGGCAGAGTATGGAGGTCAGTGTACAGAAGGAGGTACAGTGCGAGGGCACAGTATGGAAGTCAGTGTAGAGCAGGAGGGACAGTGCGAGGGCACAGTATAGTGTGGTGGTATACAGAAAAAGTGAGTGCGAGGGCACAGTATAGTGTAGCAGTATACAGAAACAGTGACAGTGCAATGGCAAATTATGGTGGGACAGTATTCAGAAAGAGGGATAGCATGATAGCACAGTATGGAGTCAGTGTATTAAAGGAAAGACTATATGAAGGCAGAATATGGGGGTCAGCGAACAGAAGGAGGGACAGTGCAAGGGCAGCGTATGGGGGTTAGTGTAGAGCAGGAGGGACAGTGCGAGGGCACAGTATAGTGTGGTAGTATATAGAAAAAGTGAGTGCGAGGGCACAGTATAGTGTGGCAGTATACAGAAAAAGTGACAGAGCGAGGGCACAGTAGAGTGGGACATTATCCAGAAAGAGGGATAATATGATGGCACAATATGGGGTCAGTGTATTAAAGGAAAGACACTGTGAAGGCAGAATATTGGGATCAGCAAACAGAAGGAGGGACAGTGCAAGGGCAGCGTCTGGGGGGTCAGTGTAGAACAGAAGGGACAGTGCGAGGGCAGAGAATGCGGGTTAGTGTACAGAAGGAGGGACAGTGTGAGGACACAATATGGAGGTCAGTGTAAAGAAGGAGGGACAGTGCGAGGGCACAGTATAGTGTGGTAGTATACAGAAAAAGGGAGTGCGAGAGCACAGTATAGTGTGGCAGTATACAGAAAAAGTGACAGAATGAGGGCACAGTATAGTGTGGTAGTATACAGAAAAAGGGAGTGCGAGAGCACAGTATAGTGTGGCAGTATACAGAAAAAGTGACAGAACGAGGGCACAGTAGAGTGTGGTAGTATATAGAAAAAGTGAGTGCGAGGCCACAGCAAAGTGCGGTAGTAAACAGAAAAAGTGAGTGCGAGGGCACAGTATGGTGGGGCAGTATAAAGAAAAAGTGACAGTGTAAGGGCACAGTATGTTGGGGTGCAGCGCCCCAGAGTCCTGGTCGTTGCAGTACTGATGCTCCGCCGCTAAGGGGAGTGATGGTACGTCTGATGGCACTGAAGGAGTTCATCTGACCAGGTATCACAGACACCAATACACTTCATAGTCTGGCCTCCAGGGGGAGCAAAGGGCGCTATGTATTAGGCCACTCCTCACAATCTGGTAAAACTGGGGGTTAGATAGAAAGTTAGAAGAGAAGCTGACTGGGTTGGAACCAGGCAACATCCTGTGGCAGAGGGTGTTGCAGGGGAAGATTCAGGGGGGTCCCTGTCAGGGGTGGGATCCTGACAGAGGCCTAGCGAACAGGAAAGAACGTTAAGGAACCTGCACTACATCGCGGCGGTATCTCAAGAAAGGACAAGAAGCGAGGTTTATTGTGGAGAGTGAGAAACGAGATCAAAGCAAAAAGGAGATAACACCAGTAGGAGTCGTGCTGTAAGATCGAGGCAACATCCTACTGAGGCGCGTAGCCGGTGGCCGGAACGCCGAGGAAGTATTAAGTTCCAAGCATTACTTCAAACCAACGGCAGGACAGTTAATTATAGGTTGGCTGTCTCACCTAAATCACCTACGCAGACATAGGGGGCAACTGTGGGAGAGGGGCGTCACTAGGGTCCTGGAAGAACTCCAGGCCTACCCGTCATACGGGTGCGTCCTATCCATATCATCTGGGGGACGGAGAAGAACATCAGAATAGACATAAGTTGTGGGAAAGAACATCAGAAACAGACACAACAGTTGTGAGGACTATCCCGTGGTGCTCAGCAGGGAAGTACTACAACACACAGGCGCTAGAAGGTAGGCACAGATTTCCACCTGCAAAGGGAACTCTGGAGGTGCCATCGGACCGGCCGGTCTCAGACAGCCCTGTTAACCGTACTCTGGATTGAGGACCTTGAAGCCTTCAGTAAAGAGGTAAAGAGACTGCAACCCCGTGTCCTCGTTATTCATCGCGACCTGCACCACGCACCACCACTCGAGGTAAAGAGACTGCAACCCTGTGTCCGCGTTATTCATCGCGACCTGCACCACGCACCACCACTTACAACTTTCATTGGACAACCCCTTAGCAGGGTCACGGACTGGGTCTAGCCACCGTGACATCCCCAGCACCGAGACAGAGAGGCTCGGTACCGAGTACCCCGCGGCCCTGCGTCTGGGGGCGCTCCAGGGGCAGTATACAGAAAAGATGACAGTGCAAGGGCACAGTATGGTGGGGCAGTATCCAGAAAGAGGTATAGTAGGATGGCACAGTATGGGGTCAGTATACAGAAGGAGGGACAGTGCAATGGCACAGTATAAGGGGGTTCAGCACTCAACGTGAAAAGATTGGAAAGTTTAAGGCACAACCATTTGGTAATTAAAATGAAAATATTTATTGGAAAAGGTTTAAAAACCAAGTGGATCCATCAATAAAAACCTGAGGCGTTTCTGCCTTTAGTCATAGTGTGAAATAAAATAATCCTCCACATTCTCAGCATCATGGTTATTGACTGAGGGACGCACTGCACCCGAGTAGGAAACCTTTCTTGTTGGCATTATTAATAATGTGCTCAGCAATGCGTTTTTGTCATTTACGGGTTGCATGTCCTATGTAATGATTGTTGCAAACATCATGACGTCACCGCTGTGCTTTGCTTTCCGGTCGGCACTGACACATTCAGTGCAGGAAGCTCTGAGCAGCAGCGCGGACGCCGGGGGACGTGACAGACATCAGAGGGTGAGTATGTACTGGTTTTTTTTAACTTTTACAATGGTAACCAGGGTAAATATCGGGTTACTAAGCGCGGCCCTGCGCTTAGTAACCCGATATTTACCCTGGTTACCATTGTAAAACATCGCTGGCATCGTTGCTTTTGCTGTAAAACACAACGATACACGCCGATCTGACGACCAAATAAAGTTCTGAACTTTCAGCAACGACCAGCGATATCACAGCGGGATCCAGATCGCTGCTGCGTGTCAAACACAACGATATCGCTATCCAGGACGCTGCAACGTCACAGATCGCTATCGTTATCGTTACAAAGTCGTTTAGTGTGAAGGTACCTTTAGCTATACATAAGATCCAGCCTGCTGTTCTTCCTCTGCTTTCTGTCACTGAATGGAAACATTGATTCCTGAGGATGAATTGACGAGCAAGCAAATCACTAATAAAACACAACAATATCGATGCAACCGGTGCTCTGTGCTGGAAGAGTCTGCATCTCGTAAAGCTGTGGACCCCACTCTGCAGTCATTGGCCCAATAGTCTTTAATCTATGGCCAGCTCTTCACAGGAACATTATGGGGGGATCGGTATACAAGAGGCATAGAGGAAGGGCACAGTGTAGTGGATCAGTACAGAGAAGGTGGGCACAATATGAGGGGCAGTATACAGAAAGAGACAGTACAAGGGCACATTATGGTGTAGCAATAAACAGGAGGGGGACAGTGCAAGGGCACATTATGGGTGGATCGGTACACAAAAGGAACAGTGCACGGGCACAGTATGGTGAGATAGTAAAGATGAAAATGGATAGTGCAAAGGCTCAGTATGACTGGAAAGAAAGAAGGATAGTGTGATAGCATAGTATGGGGGGCAGTTTACAGAAGGAGGGTAAACTGACTTTACAATTGACTGCTGTACTAAGTTTGGTGCTGTATTACGTACTCATATACTGATGATGGTGTGGTTTTCATGTACTAATGAAGGTTTGAGTGATGAGTTTATGTATTAATGGTAGTTTTGTAGATGTACAGTGGTTCTGGTGACGTATTCATGTAATTATGGTGGTTCTGCTGACATGTTCAGGTTTTGATGGTGATTCTGAGATAATGTGTGTGTATATACATACCTCCCCAGGACACACTGTTCAGGTTGGCTGAATATGCGTGTATTCTTACCTTCCAGGACATACCACTCAGGTCGGCTGCAGGACTTTGAGCTCGCACTGCATTACGGGAGTGTTTAGTGTGGAGTCAGCAATTTTTTTGTGACCTGATGCTTCTGTGTCCTGTATGCTTTTGTTACCAGCATTGCGAGCGCTGCAGTTATACACCAAACTGACTGCTGCATTAAGATATAAAAATAATGCAACAAGAAAAATTCTGGTACCGCATACAGAGTCCAGAGAATATAGCACGAGATCAAACAATGCAATGTATGTAGTGAGGGTTACAATCACATCCAAGGTGAGGCACACACTGTGTTTTGCAATCTTTTAAAGTCTTCAATCTGAATCCCTTAAATATGGTTGATGTCCCTGACTGAGTCATTCACTAGAAAAACTGAGATTAAATTGCCTCTAATTTGTTTCTGTGTCTGTGTTATTCTTTTCAGATAACTTTGTTGTTGGGTCCTCTGTAAGGATGGCAGCACCAAAAGTAGCCAAACAAAGGCCATTTAAGCTACTCATGTTTCATTTCAGTAACCAGTAGTGGAGGAGTCACAAGTAGTGGAGTAATGGACAGCGAAGGAGTGTGAGGTGGCATTACAAGTAGTTGAATAATCAGTGGTGGAGTATGCGGTGGAGTTACAAGTAGTAAAGACTCAAAGGTTGATGGAGCGGCCCCCAGGCGCAGGGCAGCGAGGTACTCAGTACCGGGCCCCTCGGTCTCGGTTCTAGGGGTGTCACGGTGGCCCGACCCGGTCCGTGGCCCTGCTAAGGGGCGCCCAAATAAAGGTGTAGGTGAGAGTTTGTCAAGTGTTCGTGACGCCACCTGTGGTATTCGGTCAGGGTGACCGACGCTGCTAGGGGTCCGCCGGGTGATGGAATGGCAGCTAGATGTTGTACCTTCCCACAGGTGAAGTATGTCCCCAGGGCTTCCCTTGATGAGTTGATGGTAATGGTGTAGGTCACAGTAAATGACGAGGACACAGGGTTGCAGTCTCTTTACCTCTTTACTGAAGGCTTCGGCATCCGCAATCCAGAGCACTGCTAACAGGGCTGGCTGAGACCGGCCGGTCCGAAGGCACATCCAGAGTTACCTTTGCAGGTGGAAATCAGTAGCCTTCCTACTAGCACCTGTGTGTTGTAGTACCTCCCTGCTGAGCACCACGGGATAGTCCTCACAACTGTCGTGTATGTTTCTGTTCTTTCTCTCCGTCCCCCAGATGGTTTGGATAGGACGCACCCGTATGATGGGGTAGGCCTGGAGTTATTTTATAGGGACCCTAGAGACGCCCCTCTCCCACAATTGCCTCCGTTGTCTTAATTAGGTGTAAAGGTGAGACAGCCAACCTAGAGTTAACTGCCCTGCCGCAGTTCAAAGTAATGCGTAGAGTCTATTACTTCCTCGGCGTTCCGGACACCGGCTACGCGCCTTAGAAGGATGTTGCCGATCTTGGGGCACGACTCCTCCTGGTTCTATCCCCTTTGTGCTGTTATCTCGTTTCTCACTTCTCCACAATATACTTTGCTTCGTGTCCTTTCTTAGGATGCCGCTGCAATGAGGAGCAGGCACGGCTCCGTAACGATCTGTCTCGTGCTAGGCCACTGCCAGGATCCCACCCCTGACAGGGACCTCCCTGAATCTTCCCAAGCAACTCTCTCACTAGATGTTACCTGGGCAAAACCCAGTCAGCTTCTCCCTAACTTCCTATCCGAGTGGCCGGAGTGTGAAGTGTAGTGTGTGACTGTGATACCTGGTCAGGTGAACTCCTTTAGTGCCATCCCATCAGACGTACCATCACTCCCCCTTGTGGCAGGGCGACAAAACTGCAACGACCAGGACTCTGGGGCGCTGCACTCCCCCCTCCCCCCCCCCCCCCCCCGCTAAATCCAGTACTCCCGGACTGGGAAAAGAAGAACAACAATACATGTTAGCAGAAGACATACAACATTTTGGAATGCTGTAAACAAGTAAATTTAACAGTGCTTCCCTTTATGGGAGGTGAGGACCCTTGAACGTTACAAACAGAAACATATTTACATTGTGTTGAAGATTTTAAATAACACTTATTAAATAACTAGCTATAAATAACTACTATTCCCCAGCCGGGCATACTATCTACTATCTACTAAGTGCAAACTTTTCCTGAACAATAATTTAACTTTTCCTTTAAGGGCGTAAGGGCAGGTACCCACTAAAGGTACATTATAAGACTAAAAGTGCAAATCAACGTTTTTCTTTAGTTCTCTTCCTCATATGCAGGACTTTCTTGTCTACCCCCACGGGCCTACTGCATCTTTCCTTGGCTTTCTATCATCAGTTCTAGTAATCACTTTAACTTCAGTTTTATTCAAACAACATTATCAACATTTCTATTCCTTGTCACTATCTTTCTAACTAGATACTACTACTATGTAAAACATTATTACTGTCTAACTATTTAAGGCACATTATGATTTAAGCTAAGTGCAACAACTAGACATACCCTTTAAGAGGGAAACTAAGTCTCTTCTGAGGTAGTGCAAACTCTCAAGTTGCAAGTCTGTTTGATGCAAGAACTTCTGCACTGTAATCAGGAACAGTCTCTTCAAAAAGCTCTTCTTTTTGTAAAACCAGTAGGGGGCACCCTTAAGAAGGTGCAAACTATATACAGCAACAGTTTGTGAATCATTCACCGTCCATGATTCGGCAGTCTTTTAGAACAATGATGAACTTGTGCAAAAACATAAAACAATAGGGATCCCGGGTCAACAAAGGGATCCCTTTAAGAATTAACCCTGGTTGGGTTTAAAGCAGCAAAACAGCAGGAAGACAAACAGATAACTATATACATGGCTCAGGGTTCCAAGATTTATTCTTGTTCTGGCAATAGCAAAGGTCTTACCCTGCACACCATCCTCCCTGGCCGGGAAAGGGTGGAGTCCAAGTTCCGCGCAGGGGTCTGCACAGCTTGGTCAGGAACAGCGGTCGCTGCAGGCCCAGTCTCCTGGGCTTCCGGCGTCGCTAGGAGAGCGGCACACCGCTGAACATTCCGAGCCCAGCAGCTAGCCCCTTCTGATACCGATCATAGGTCACGGCATCTCCAGGGCGCAGATCGCGGTCAGCGTCATCCTGTCCGTAGCACGGTTCCACCTCGTCTCCATCGACGTGGACTCTCACGGGCAATCCAATCTCCTGCATCAATCCTTTTCCTTCCCGGGGATTGAAGGCCACAACGACTCCCTATTTCGGTGAGGGGTCGTCCAAGTCGCCCTTCAGATCAATCGTGGCCGCGGGTCGGGTCTCTACAACCACGCAGCCACCAGGCACCGCCGGTGTTCCATCCAGGGCAGAATCTTCAGATCCCGTTCCCGTGGCTCACGACCCGGCGGTGGGGTCCTTGGGTCCTCCGCGGTCGGAGCGGCTGAAGAGGGGAACGCTGGGGACAGGCGGATCTCCGCAGGGCGGCCAAGCCGGGAACCCACATGAGGGTGGGCTTCTCGACAGCGCGCCAGCTGTCGGGCTTCAGCCACAGCTACCCAGTCATCTGGCGACTGGCTGCTGGGCCTCTCCATGGGCAGCTCTGCGGCGGTCAATCCCCTCAGCCATGGTGGATCTGGGCTCGCTTCCGGTGATGAGGCCCTGCGCCGGGCCGGGATGTCTCCACGTGGCTGCCTGGAAGTCGCCATGTTTGTCCCCTCCTCTGGATCTTCTTCCCACGCTCTCTTTCGGGGGCGGCCCCGTCTCCAAGGTCTCCACCCTCCATAGAGGATTAGGAGGCGGATCTCAGCTGCTGACGGAGATGTCCTCAGGATACAGAAATATTTAGAATGGGTGGCCATTGTTCTTCGCGCTTCTCAGTTTGTTCACGCCCACAAATCCACGCCCTTCTTCTTCTCCTGCGCTCCTTGTGGCACTGTAATGGCGGCGGTTTTGGTGGGAATTTTTGGCGGCAAATAGCAATACACAGTCTTTGCAATAAATCACGATTCATGCACAATTCAGTCACAGTTCCAAGGCACACATGACCTGATTCTCAGGCTTAATTAGATCCTGTTCGTGACGCCAAGTTTGGAGCGGCCCCCAGGCACAGGGCAGCGGGATACTCGGTACCGGGTCCCTCGGTCTCGGTTCTAGGGGTGTCACGGTGGCCCGACCCGGTCCGTGGCCCAGCTAAGGGGCGCCCAAATAAAGGTGTAGGTGAGAGTTTGTCAAGTGTTCGTGACGCCACCTGTGGTATTTGGTCAGGGTGACCGACGCTGCTAGGGGTCCGCTAGGGTGATGGGATGGCAGCTAGATATTGTAACTTCCCACAGGTGAAGTATGTCCCCAGGGCTTCCCTTGATGAGTAGATGGTAATGGTGTAGGTCGCAGTAAATGACGAGGACACAGGGTTGCCTGTCTTTTTACCTCTTTACTGAAGGCTTCGGCATCCGCAATCCAGAGCACTGCTAACAGGGCTGGCTGAGACCGGCCGGTCCGAAGGCACATCCAGAGTTCCCTTTGCAGGTGGAAATCAGTAGCCTTCCTACTAGCGCCTGTGTGTTGTTGTACCTCCCTGCTGAGCACCACGGGATAGTCCTCACAACTGTCGTGTATGTTTCTGTTCTTTCTCTCCGTCCCCCAGATGGTTTGGATAGGACGCACCCGTATGATGGGGTAGGCCTGGGGTTATTTTATAGGGACCCTAGAGACGCCCCTCTCCCACAATTGCCTCCGTTGTCTTCATTAGGTGTAAAGGTGAGACAGCCAACCTAGAGTTAACTGCCCTGCCTGTTGTGTATTAGACTTTTTTGGCTCCCTCTTGTGGTCACTAGTGATATTACTCTGGGATTGTCTTTCCTCAGTTTGGCACCCACCTGGGTCGTTAGTCCAGGGGTGTAGCTATATAAACTTCCTGGTTTCTCAGTCCAGTGCCTGGCATCGTTGTAATCAGTTCCTTTCTGTTTGCTCCTGTCTGCTGGTCTTGGATCTTGCAAAATTAAGCTAAGTCCTGCTTCCTTGTTTTTTGGATATTTGCTTTGCTCATATTTTTTGTCCAGCTTGTACTAAATGTGATTCCTGATTTTGCTGGAAGCTCTAGGGGGCTGGTGTTCTCCCCCCGGGCCGTTAGACGGTTCGGGGGTTCTTGAATATCCAGCGTGGAAATTTTGATAGGGTTTTTGCTGACCATATAAGTCATCTTACTATATTCTGCTATTAGTCAGTGGGCCTCTCTTTGCTAAATATCTAGTTCATTCTTACGTTTGTCTTTTCTCCTTACCTCACCGTTATTATTTGTTGGGGGCTTGTATCCAACTTTTGGGGTCTTTTCTCTGGAGGCAAGAAAGGTCTATCTTTTCCCTTCTAGGGTTAGTTAGTTCTCCGGCTGGCGCAAGACGTCTAGAACCAACGTAGGCACGTTCCCCGGCTGCTGCTATTTGTGGTGCTAGGATTAGATATATGGTCAGCCCAGTTACCACTGCCCTATGAGCTGGTTTTTGTGTTTACAGACTTGGTATGTATTTTTGAGACCCTCTGCCATTGGGGTCATAACAGTATGCCAGGACCAGGTTGAATGTTTTTTTTTTTCTTTCCTCTCTTTTTTCCTCCCCTTTACCTCTGAGTGGCTTGTGCTTGCTGCAGACATGAATGTCCAGACTTTGATTACAAGTGTGGATCAACTTGCTGCTCGTGTGCAGGGCATACAAGATTTTGTTACCAGTAGTCCAATGTCTGAACCTAAAATACCTATTCCTGAACTGTTCTCTGGAGACCGATTTAAGTTTAGGAATTTCAGGAATAATTGTAAATTGTTTCTATCTCTGAGACCCCGTTCATCTGGAGACTCAGCTCAGCAAGTAAAAATTGTTATCTCTTTCTTACGGGGCGACCCTCAGGATTGGGCCTTCTCGCTAGGGCCAGGAGATCCGGCATTGGCAAATATTGATGCATTTTTTCTGGCGCTCGGATTGCTTTACGAGGAACCCAATCTTGAAATTCAGGCAGAAAAAGCCTTGCTGGCTATTTCTCAGGGTCAGGATGAAGCTGAAGTGTATTGCCAAAAATTTCGGAAATGGTCCGTGCTTACTCAGTGGAATGAGTGTGCTCTGGCCGCAAATTTCAGAAATGGCCTTTCTGAAGCCATTAAGAATGTGATGGTAGGTTTCTCCATTCCTACAGGTCTGAATGATTCCATGGCGCTGGCTATTCAAATTGACCGGCGTTTGCGGGAGCGCAAAGCCGCGAATCCTCTGGTGGTGTTGTCTGAACAAACACCTGATTTAATGCAATGTGGTAGAATTCAGACTAGAAATGAACGGAAAAATCATAGACGTCAGAATGGGTTGTGTTTTTACTGTGGTGATTCTACACGTTATATCAGCATGCTCTAAACGCCTAACTAGGGTTGTTAGTCCTGTCGCCATTGGTAATTTGCAACCAAAATTTATTTTGTCTGTGACTTTAATTTGCTCATTGTCCTCCTACCCTGTTATGGCGTTTGTGGATTCAGGTGCTGCCCTGAGTCTTATGGATCTGTCGTTTGCCAAGCGCTGTGGTTTTGTTCTTGAGCCGTTGGTAAATCCTATCCCTCTTAGAGGTATTGATGCTACGCCATTGGCGGAAAATAAACCGCAGTTTTGGACACAGGTAACCATGTGCATGACTCCTGAACATCGGGAGGTGATTCGTTTTCTTGTTCTGCATAAAATGCATGATTTGGTCGTTTTGGGTCTGCCATGGTTACAGACCCATAATCCAGTCTTGGATTGGAAGGCAATGTCTGTGTCAAGTTGGGGCTGTCAGGGAATTCATGGTGATTCCCCGCCGGTGTCTATTGCTTCCTCTACTCCTTCGGAAGTTCCTGAGTATTTGTCTGATTACCAGGATGTATTCAGCGAGTCCAGGTCCAGTGCTCTTCCTCCTCATAGGGACTGTGACTGCGCTATAGATTTGATTCCAGGTAGTAAATTTCCTAAGGGAAGATTATTTAATCTGTCTGTACCTGAGCATACCGCAATGCGTTCGTATATCAAGGAATCTCTGGAGAAGGGGCATATCCGTCCATCCTCTTCCCCTCTTGGTGCGGGATTCTTTTTTGTGGCCAAGAAGGACGGATCTTTGAGACCTTGTATTGACTATCGGCTTCTGAATAAAATCACTGTTAAATTTCAGTATCCTTTGCCTCTGTTGTCGGACTTGTTTGCCCGGATTAAAGGTGCCAAGTGGTTCACCAAGATGGATCTTCGTGGTGCGTACAACCTTGTGCGCATTAAGCAAGGAGATGAATGGAAAACTGCATTTAATACGCCCGAAGGTCATTTTGAGTACTTGGTGATGCCTTTCGGGCTCTCTAATGCTCCTTCAGTGTTTCAGTCCTTTATGCATGATATTTTCCGGAAGTATCTGGATAAATTTATGATTGTTTATCTGGATGATATTCTGTTTTTTTCTGATGATTGGGACTCGCATGTAGAGCAGGTCAGGATGGTGTTTCAGGTTTTGCGTGAGAATGCTTTGTTTGTTAAGGGTTCAAAGTGTCTCTTTGGAGTACAGAAGGTTCCCTTTTTGGGTTTTATTTTTTCCCCTTCTGCGGTGGAGATGGACCCAGTCAAGGTCCGAGCTATTCATGATTGGACTCAACCCACGTCAGTTAAGAGTCTTCAGAAGTTCTTGGGTTTTGCTAACTTCTACCGTCGTTTTATCGCTAATTTTTCTAGCGTTGTTAAACCTTTGACAGATATGACCAAGAAAGGTTCTGATGTTGCTAACTGGGCTCCTGCAGCCGTGGAAGCCTTTCAAGAGTTGAAGCGCCGGTTTACTTCGGCGCCTGTCTTGTGCCAGCCTGATGTCTCACTTCCCTTTCAGGTTGAAGTGGATGCTTCTGAGATTGGGGCAGGGGCTGTTTTGTCGCAGAGAGGCCTTGGTTGCTCTGTAATGAGACCATGTGCTTTTTTCTCTAGGAAGTTTTCGCCTGCTGAGCGGAATTATGATGTTGGCAATCGGGAGTTGTTAGCCATGAAGTGGGCATTTGAGGAGTGGCGTCATTGGCACGAGGGTGCTAAGCATCGTGTGGTGGTCTTGACTGATCACAAAAATCTGATGTATCTCGAGTCTGCTAAACGCCTGAATCCTAGACAGGCCCGCTGGTCATTGTTTTTCTCCCGTTTTGACTTTGTGGTCTCGTATTTACCAGGTTCAAAGAATGTGAAGGCTGATGCTCTTTCAAGGAGCTTTGTGCCTGACTCTCCTGGAGTCGCAGAACCAGTTGGTATTCTCAAAGAGGGAGTTATCCTGTCAGCCATTTCTCCGGATTTGCGACGTGTGTTGCAGAGATTTCAGGCTGTTAGACCTGACTCTTGTCCACCTGACAGACTGTTTGTTCCTGATAAGTGGACCAGCAGTCATTTCCGAGGTTCATTCCTCGGTGTTGGCAGGGCATCCGGGAATTTTTGGCACCAGAGATCTGGTGGCTAGGTCCTTTTGGTGACCTTCTTGCCGTTGGCGGAGTTTGCCCTTAATAATCGGGCTAGTTCCGCTACTTTGGTTTCGCCATTTTTTTGCAACTCTGGTTTCCATCCTCATTTTTCCTCGGGACATGTGGAGCCTTCTGACTGTCCTGGGGTAGATTCCGTGGTGGATAGGTTGCAGCGGATCTGGAATCATGTGGTGGACAACTTAAAGTTGTCACAGGAGAAGGCTCAGCGTTTTGCCAACCGCCGCCGCGGTGTGGGTCCCCGACTTCGTGTTGGGGATTTGGTATGGCTGTCTTCTCGATTTGATCCTATGAAGGTCTCCTCTCCTAAATTTAAGCCTCGCTTCATCGGTCCTTACAAGATATTGGAAATCCTTAATCCTGTGTCCTTTCGCTTGGATCTTCCGGTGTCGTTTGCCATTCACAACGTGTTCCATAGGTCTTTGTTGCGGCGGTACGTTGTACCTGTGGTTCCTTCTGTTGAGCCTCCTGCTCCGGTGTTGGTTGAGGGCGAGTTGGAGTACGTGGTGGAGAAGATCTTGGATTCTCGTCTCTCCAGGCGGAGGCTTCAGTATCTGGTCAAGTGGAAGGGCTATGGTCAGGAGGATAATTCCTGGGTGGTTGCCTCTGATGTGCATGCGGCCGATTTAGTTCGTGCCTTTCACGCTGCTCATCCTGATCGCCCTGGTGGTCTTGGTGAGGGTTCGGTGACCCCTCCTTAAAGGGGGGGTACTGTTGTGTACTCTGGGATTGTCTTTCCTCAGTTTGGCACCCACCTGGGTCGTTAGTCCAGGGGTGTAGCTATATAAACTTCCTGGTTTCTCAGTCCAGTGCCTGGCATCGTTGTAATCAGTTCCTTTCTGTTTGCTCCTGTCTGCTGGTCTTGGATCTTGCAAAATTAAGCTAAGTCCTGCTTCCTTGTTTTTTGGATATTTGCTTTGCTCATATTTTTTGTCCAGCTTGTACTAAATGTGATTCCTGATTTTGCTGGAAGCTCTAGGGGGCTGGTGTTCTCCCCCCGGGCCGTTAGACGGTTCGGGGGTTCTTGAATATCCAGCGTGGAAATTTTGATAGGGTTTTTGCTGACCATATAAGTCATCTTACTATATTCTGCTATTAGTCAGTGGGCCTCTCTTTGCTAAATATCTAGTTCATTCTTACGTTTGTCTTTTCTCCTTACCTCACCGTTATTATTTGTTGGGGGCTTGTATCCAACTTTTGGGGTCTTTTCTCTGGAGGCAAGAAAGGTCTATCTTTTCCCTTCTAGGGTTAGTTAGTTCTCCGGCTGGCGCAAGACGTCTAGAACCAACGTAGGCACGTTCCCCGGCTGCTGCTATTTGTGGTGCTAGGATTAGATATATGGTCAGCCCAGTTACCACTGCCCTATGAGCTGGTTTTTGTGTTTACAGACTTGGTATGTATTTTTGAGACCCTCTGCCATTGGGGTCATAACAGTATGCCAGGACCAGGTTGAATGTTTTTTTTTTTCTTTCCTCTCTTTTTTCCTCCCCTTTACCTCTGAGTGGCTTGTGCTTGCTGCAGACATGAATGTCCAGACTTTGATTACAAGTGTGGATCAACTTGCTGCTCGTGTGCAGGGCATACAAGATTTTGTTACCAGTAGTCCAATGTCTGAACCTAAAATACCTATTCCTGAACTGTTCTCTGGAGACCGATTTAAGTTTAGGAATTTCAGGAATAATTGTAAATTGTTTCTATCTCTGAGACCCCGTTCATCTGGAGACTCAGCTCAGCAAGTAAAAATTGTTATCTCTTTCTTACGGGGCGACCCTCAGGATTGGGCCTTCTCGCTAGGGCCAGGAGATCCGGCATTGGCAAATATTGATGCATTTTTTCTGGCGCTCGGATTGCTTTACGAGGAACCCAATCTTGAAATTCAGGCAGAAAAAGCCTTGCTGGCTATTTCTCAGGGTCAGGATGAAGCTGAAGTGTATTGCCAAAAATTTCGGAAATGGTCCGTGCTTACTCAGTGGAATGAGTGTGCTCTGGCCGCAAATTTCAGAAATGGCCTTTCTGAAGCCATTAAGAATGTGATGGTAGGTTTCTCCATTCCTACAGGTCTGAATGATTCCATGGCGCTGGCTATTCAAATTGACCGGCGTTTGCGGGAGCGCAAAGCCGCGAATCCTCTGGTGGTGTTGTCTGAACAAACACCTGATTTAATGCAATGTGGTAGAATTCAGACTAGAAATGAACGGAAAAATCATAGACGTCAGAATGGGTTGTGTTTTTACTGTGGTGATTCTACACGTTATATCAGCATGCTCTAAACGCCTAACTAGGGTTGTTAGTCCTGTCGCCATTGGTAATTTGCAACCAAAATTTATTTTGTCTGTGACTTTAATTTGCTCATTGTCCTCCTACCCTGTTATGGCGTTTGTGGATTCAGGTGCTGCCCTGAGTCTTATGGATCTGTCATTTGCCAAGCGCTGTGGTTTTGTTCTTGAGCCGTTGGTAAATCCTATCCCTCTTAGAGGTATTGATGCTACGCCATTGGCGGAAAATAAACCGCAGTTTTGGACACAGGTAACCATGTGCATGACTCCTGAACATCGGGAGGTGATTCGTTTTCTTGTTCTGCATAAAATGCATGATTTGGTCGTTTTGGGTCTGCCATGGTTACAGACCCATAATCCAGTCTTGGATTGGAAGGCAATGTCTGTGTCAAGTTGGGGCTGTCAGGGAATTCATGGTGATTCCCCGCCGGTGTCTATTGCTTCCTCTACTCCTTCGGAAGTTCCTGAGTATTTGTCTGATTACCAGGATGTATTCAGCGAGTCCAGGTCCAGTGCTCTTCCTCCTCATAGGGACTGTGACTGCGCTATAGATTTGATTCCAGGTAGTAAATTTCCTAAGGGAAGATTATTTAATCTGTCTGTACCTGAGCATACCGCAATGCGTTCGTATATCAAGGAATCTCTGGAGAAGGGGCATATCCGTCCATCCTCTTCCCCTCTTGGTGCGGGATTCTTTTTTGTGGCCAAGAAGGACGGATCTTTGAGACCTTGTATTGACTATCGGCTTCTGAATAAAATCACTGTTAAATTTCAGTATCCTTTGCCTCTGTTGTCGGACTTGTTTGCCCGGATTAAAGGTGCCAAGTGGTTCACCAAGATGGATCTTCGTGGTGCGTACAACCTTGTGCGCATTAAGCAAGGAGATGAATGGAAAACTGCATTTAATACGCCCGAAGGTCATTTTGAGTACTTGGTGATGCCTTTCGGGCTCTCTAATGCTCCTTCAGTGTTTCAGTCCTTTATGCATGATATTTTCCGGAAGTATCTGGATAAATTTATGATTGTTTATCTGGATGATATTCTGTTTTTTTCTGATGATTGGGACTCGCATGTAGAGCAGGTCAGGATGGTGTTTCAGGTTTTGCGTGAGAATGCTTTGTTTGTTAAGGGTTCAAAGTGTCTCTTTGGAGTACAGAAGGTTCCCTTTTTGGGTTTTATTTTTTCCCCTTCTGCGGTGGAGATGGACCCAGTCAAGGTCCGAGCTATTCATGATTGGACTCAACCCACGTCAGTTAAGAGTCTTCAGAAGTTCTTGGGTTTTGCTAACTTCTACCGTCGTTTTATCGCTAATTTTTCTAGCGTTGTTAAACCTTTGACAGATATGACCAAGAAAGGTTCTGATGTTGCTAACTGGGCTCCTGCAGCCGTGGAAGCCTTTCAAGAGTTGAAGCGCCGGTTTACTTCGGCGCCTGTCTTGTGCCAGCCTGATGTCTCACTTCCCTTTCAGGTTGAAGTGGATGCTTCTGAGATTGGGGCAGGGGCTGTTTTGTCGCAGAGAGGCCTTGGTTGCTCTGTAATGAGACCATGTGCTTTTTTCTCTAGGAAGTTTTCGCCTGCTGAGCGGAATTATGATGTTGGCAATCGGGAGTTGTTAGCCATGAAGTGGGCATTTGAGGAGTGGCGTCATTGGCACGAGGGTGCTAAGCATCGTGTGGTGGTCTTGACTGATCACAAAAATCTGATGTATCTCGAGTCTGCTAAACGCCTGAATCCTAGACAGGCCCGCTGGTCATTGTTTTTCTCCCGTTTTGACTTTGTGGTCTCGTATTTACCAGGTTCAAAGAATGTGAAGGCTGATGCTCTTTCAAGGAGCTTTGTGCCTGACTCTCCTGGAGTCGCAGAACCAGTTGGTATTCTCAAAGAGGGAGTTATCCTGTCAGCCATTTCTCCGGATTTGCGACGTGTGTTGCAGAGATTTCAGGCTGTTAGACCTGACTCTTGTCCACCTGACAGACTGTTTGTTCCTGATAAGTGGACCAGCAGTCATTTCCGAGGTTCATTCCTCGGTGTTGGCAGGGCATCCGGGAATTTTTGGCACCAGAGATCTGGTGGCTAGGTCCTTTTGGTGACCTTCTTGCCGTTGGCGGAGTTTGCCCTTAATAATCGGGCTAGTTCCGCTACTTTGGTTTCGCCATTTTTTTGCAACTCTGGTTTCCATCCTCATTTTTCCTCGGGACATGTGGAGCCTTCTGACTGTCCTGGGGTAGATTCCGTGGTGGATAGGTTGCAGCGGATCTGGAATCATGTGGTGGACAACTTAAAGTTGTCACAGGAGAAGGCTCAGCGTTTTGCCAACCGCCGCCGCGGTGTGGGTCCCCGACTTCGTGTTGGGGATTTGGTATGGCTGTCTTCTCGATTTGATCCTATGAAGGTCTCCTCTCCTAAATTTAAGCCTCGCTTCATCGGTCCTTACAAGATATTGGAAATCCTTAATCCTGTGTCCTTTCGCTTGGATCTTCCGGTGTCGTTTGCCATTCACAACGTGTTCCATAGGTCTTTGTTGCGGCGGTACGTTGTACCTGTGGTTCCTTCTGTTGAGCCTCCTGCTCCGGTGTTGGTTGAGGGCGAGTTGGAGTACGTGGTGGAGAAGATCTTGGATTCTCGTCTCTCCAGGCGGAGGCTTCAGTATCTGGTCAAGTGGAAGGGCTATGGTCAGGAGGATAATTCCTGGGTGGTTGCCTCTGATGTGCATGCGGCCGATTTAGTTCGTGCCTTTCACGCTGCTCATCCTGATCGCCCTGGTGGTCTTGGTGAGGGTTCGGTGACCCCTCCTTAAAGGGGGGGTACTGTTGTGTACTCTGGGATTGTCTTTCCTCAGTTTGGCACCCACCTGGGTCGTTAGTCCAGGGGTGTAGCTATATAAACTTCCTGGTTTCTCAGTCCAGTGCCTGGCATCGTTGTAATCAGTTCCTTTCTGTTTGCTCCTGTCTGCTGGTCTTGGATCTTGCAAAATTAAGCTAAGTCCTGCTTCCTTGTTTTTTGGATATTTGCTTTGCTCATATTTTTTGTCCAGCTTGTACTAAATGTGATTCCTGATTTTGCTGGAAGCTCTAGGGGGCTGGTGTTCTCCCCCCGGGCCGTTAGACGGTTCGGGGGTTCTTGAATATCCAGCGTGGAAATTTTGATAGGGTTTTTGCTGACCATATAAGTCATCTTACTATATTCTGCTATTAGTCAGTGGGCCTCTCTTTGCTAAATATCTAGTTCATTCTTACGTTTGTCTTTTCTCCTTACCTCACCGTTATTATTTGTTGGGGGCTTGTATCCAACTTTTGGGGTCTTTTCTCTGGAGGCAAGAAAGGTCTATCTTTTCCCTTCTAGGGTTAGTTAGTTCTCCGGCTGGCGCGAGACGTCTAGAACCAACGTAGGCACGTTCCCCGGCTGCTGCTATTTGTGGTGCTAGGATTAGATATATGGTCAGCCCAGTTACCACTGCCCTATGAGCTGGTTTTTGTGTTTGCAGACTTGGTATGTATTTTTGAGACCCTCTGCCATTGGGGTCATAACACCTGCCGTAGTTCAAAGTAATACGTAGAGTCTATTACTTCCTCGGCGTTCCGGCCGCCGGCTACGTGCCTCAGAAGGATGTTGCCGATCTTGGGGCACAACTCCTCCTGGTTCTATCTCCTTTGTGCTGTGATCTCGTTTCTCACTTCTCCACAATATACTTCGCTTCATGTCCTTTCTTAGGATGCTGCTGCAATGAGGTGCAGGCACGGCTCCGTAACGATCTGTCTCGTGCTAGGCCACTGCCAGGATCCCACCCCTGACAGGGACATCTCTGAATCTTCCCAAGCAACTCCCTCTCTCACTAGATGTTACCTGGGCAAAACCCAGTCAGCTTCTCCCTAACTTCCTATCCGACTCCCAGTTTTACCAGAGTGTGAGGAGTGGCCTAATACATAGAACCTTTTGCTCCCCCTGGTGGCTGGAGTGTGAAGTGTAGTGTGTGACTGTGATACCTGGTCAGGTGAACTCCTTTAGTGCCATCAGACGTACCATCACTCCCCCTTGTGGCAGAGCGACAATACTGCAATGACCAGGACTCTGGGGCGCTGCATTGACACCAGAGATACAACGCAAAACCCCATCGCTACCACCAATTGTCAAGGGATGACACCGCGGAAACTGTTAGAAGGGAGGGCAAAAAGCAGGAGCTTGCAGTAGTCGAGGCGGGAGATGATGAGTGCAAGTACTAGAGATTTTGTAAATTCTTGATTAAGGAATGTACGGATCCAGGAAATATATTTGAGTTGTAGTCGACAGGAAGTGGACAATGGCACGGATATGTGTGTTTGAAGGAGAGATCAGTGTCCAGGGTTACCCCAAGGCAAAGAGCTTGCAGGACACTTTCATCTACGCCTTGTAGATGAGGGCCAGAAAGAGCATGTGCTCTAGTGCTTGGCATGCGCTGCATGAAGTGGCCTCTGCTCCTCTTCACCTAAACATCACACACAGTACAGTCCTCAGAGGTGGCACCCAGGGCCATATTTGCCACTAGGCACTTGAGGGCATGTGCCTAGGGCGCCAGGATGCGGGGGGGGGGGGGGTGGCACCTGAGCATGGTTTTGATTCTTTTTTTCTTTTTTTAAGTCCGGGGTCGGCCGCCTTATTCCTTATCATAGGAATATTGTCAGTTAATAAATTGTTTTTCTAAAGCTTTATAGTGTAGTTTTAGGTCAGAGAAGGATGGCTAGGGATGAGTTAGCAAGGTGCAGGGACAGATAGTGCTGGCTACTTGTGAACATGTGCGGCACTTGTGGTTTTGCACTTGCGGTGAGACAAAAAAACACTACTAGCAGCGTTTTTTTTCCATTGCTGCAAGTACCGCATTTGCCGGATCTCGGCAAAATCGTAAGTGCCGCACATCAGGGGCTGGCTGGCAATTTTCAGCCTGGGGGGCAATCACAAGGCAGTGGCCCTCGAGTTGCGGTGGCCCTCCTTTTCCCTGCTTATATCTGGCCACTGCATTAAAGTAGTAGAGAAAACAGGCTTTAAAAACAGGCTGGTACAGAGATATGGGAACTGAACGGAGCTTGCTGCATAGATATGGGAGCAGAATCGAGCTTACTCCAGAGATATGGGAACAGAATGGAGCTTACTACAGAGATATGTGAGCAGAACAGAGCTTACTACAGAAATATGGGAGCAGAAAAGAGCTTATTATAGAGATATGGGAGCAGAACCGAACTTACTAGATTCAGAGATATGGGAGCCGAACCGAGCTTACTGCAAAGATATGGGAGCAGAACCAAGCTTACTACAGAGATATGGGAGCAGAACCGAGCTAACAGCAAGGATATGGGAGCAGAACCAAGCTTACTGCAGAGATATGGGAGCAGAACGGGGCTTACTACAGAGATATGTCAGCAGAAACGAGCTTACTACAGAGATAAGGGAGCAGAACTAAGCATACTACAGAGATAGGGGAACAGAACCGAGCTTACTACAGAGATATGGGAGCAGAAACGAGCTTACTACAGAGATAAGGAAGCAGAAACGAGCTTACTACAGAGATATGGGACAGGACCGAGCTTACTACAGAGATATGGACGCAGAACCAAGCTTACTGCAAAGATATGGGAGCAGAACCAAGCTTACTACAGAGATATGGGAGCAGAACCAAGCTTAGTGCTGAGAAATGGGAGCAGAACCGAGCTTACTGCAGAGATATGGGAACAGAATCGACCTTACTACAGAGATATGGGAGCAGAACCAAACTTACTACAGAGATATGGGAGCAGAACCTAGCATACTACAGAGATAAGGGAGGAGAACTGAGCTTACTAGAGAGATAAGGGAGCAGAACCGAGCTTACTACAGAGATATGGGACCAGAACCAAGCTTACTGCTTAGATATGGTGCCATAACGGAGCTTACTTACAAACATACACACAACAATACAGCTATACAGTGCCTAGTACTATCTCCACTACACAGAGAATACATAATATTATAATATCACCATTACCTCTGCATGAAACTACATTCTATACAAAGACCAATGATGCCACCATACACTCCCTGACAGAAGTTATGTCGCTTATCCGTGTTATGTAAATAAAAGCTTATAACCTGATGTTAAATTCATCCATTGGTTGCATAAGTTATTCTTTTGAAAGCTGGAACCCTCCAAAATGTGATTTAGGTTAAGAAAATAAATGATCAAAGCAGAAATATTGATCAGGTAATGGACACAGAATGGTCAGATTTTGGCAAGACAAAATTTTTGTTGCCCACAGACAAATAATTAACTTGAAATACAAATATATGTTGCATAACATTGGTGAATGAAGTTGTGGTGCTCATTTAGATTCTCTGGTTTTGTCTTCCAAGCTTCCTCTTTCATCCTTCCCCAAACATGCTCAATGATGTTCATGTCTGGTGACTGGGCTGGCCAGTCCTTGAGCACCTTGATCTTTTTTGCCTGCAGGAACTTTGTTGTAGAGATGGATGTATGAGATGGGGCACCATCCTGCTGCAGAATTTGACCTCTTTTATGATTTGGAATATAAGCGGTAGCTAATACTTCTTGATATTTTAGGCTATTGATATTGCCTTCCACCTTGCAAATGTTTCGCACACCCCCATACTGAATGTAACCCCAGACCATGATCTTTCAACCACCAAATTTAACTGTCTTCTGGGTGTATTTTGGATCCATACTGGCTCCAGTAAGTCTCCTGCAGTGTTTGTGGCAGCTGTGGTGTAATTCTACTGAAGAGAAATCCATCTTCTGCTACTTTTCCAGTGTCCATCTATTTAGCAGGCTGTGGGAGTTTGCAAATGCCACACGGTTTTTTATTTGCCTTTTGTTTAGTGCTGGCTTCTGGGCACTGATTCGACCATGGAGGCCATTTTGAGACAGAATCCTACAAACTGTTCTGGTTGACACAGGTAAAGGTTTTGTGTGCACTCAGCCTTATTCTGGACCAATGGCCCAGAATAACAGTAAAAGTTAAATTCACTGCACTCTCTCTAGGTTTCTTATGCAAAGTCTGGTATAAATTTATTATACATAAACTGGGAGCGTAACAGAATATTACAGCATCTGTGATTTTTTATATACAACGTTTCGGCTCAACCAGAGCCTTTGTCACGCAATCGCTTGTTCCAGCTAAGATAGTGATATACAGAGAAGGCGGAAAGTCCCAGCGGTGCAATATAAGCTCTATTGTAATCTAAATGTCCGCCTATGGAAGATCCTGTCCAGTAGTGTGGACCTGCAGTGTCTATTATGACAAGCGGCGCTCCCGCGCCTTGCTAACGATCGGCGTGTCATGTGCGGTGAATTTAACCTTTACTAGTTGACACAGGGACTTGAGGTGACCAGACCTGTTGGAGCTCTGCTGCTGTGGAAGAGGGGCTTGCTTTGGATTTTCTAACCAACAAACATTCCTCCTGAGCAGTTGTGTTGCGGGGTCTGCCGGATCTGGGCTTGACAAACACATCTCCAGTCTCTTAAAATCTTTTTTTTTAATTCTTTGTACTTGACGCTGAGACACATTAAAGGTGCCCGCCACCTCTGCAGTGGATCTGGTCTTCAGCCTCTTGATAATCCAGGCTTTGGTCGCAGGGTGGATTTTTGGCATGTTGTCAAGAGCTCAAGTTGCAGTTCAAGTGAAGGTCTGGGGTGCTAGGTTTCTTTTTATACACACACACTAAATAACCGATCATTTACTGAGCACAGGTAAGGATGTAAACTAGGATTGGGTGCATTATATGACCAGGCGACAAAACTTTTGTCTTGCTAAAATCTGACCATTCTCTGTCCATTAACTGATCAATATTTCTGCATTGATGTCAATTTATTTTCTTAACCTAAACCACATTTTGGAAGGTTTCAGCTTTCAAAAGAATAATTTATACAACCAATGGATGAATTTAACATCAGGTTATAAGCTTTTATTTACATAACATGGATAAGCGACATTACTTCTGTCAGGGAGTGTACAACTTTTACTACTAGTATACTACAATACTGATCATTAATTTTAAAAAAAGCACAACACTAAGTGCCATTGTATACAGGAACTCTGTATTTACGGTCAGTGTAAAGATACTACAGTGATCACTGGTGACCTTATACACAGGAGATCTGTATAAGGTGTCAGTGTACAGGTAATACAGTGATCACCACTGCCAGTGACATTATACACAGGAGCTTTGTGTATAGTATACAGTGTATAGTGTCAGTGTACAGGTAATACACTGACTCACTAGTGATGTCTCTAGCTGAAGTCCTTCATCTTTGCTTTTCATTTTCATCCAGCACAGACTGCCATCACTTCTTCCAGTCAGCACTCGTCTCTGCATAAAATAACACAGTTGCCTAGAGCACGGCTTCCAGACCACATTCCCCACTTTTTCCCTTTCTTCTACACCATGTTCCAAATTATTATGCAAATTATATTTTTCTCGGATTTTCCTAAATGGTCAGTGCAAATGACAGTCAGTCTAATAAAAGTCATCACCCGTTAGAGTATACATCAAATTTTATTGGAGAAACCTCCCAATGATAACAGTATAATCTCCAAAATGAATAAAAACTCAAAATGCACTGTTCCAAATTATTAGGCACAGTAGAATTTCTAAACATTTGATCTGTTTTAAAGAACTGAAAATGCTCATTTGTGGAATTTGCAGCATTAAGAGGTCACATTCACTGAACAAAAAAGCTATTTACCTCCAAAACATCCTAACAGGCCAAGTCACATGTTACCATAGGAACCCTTCTTTGTTATCACCTTCACAATTCTCGCCTCCATTGAACTTGTGAGTTTTTGGAGAGTTTCTGCTTGTATTTCTTTGCATGAAGTCAGAATAGCCTCCCAGAGCTGCTGTTTTGATGTGAACTGCCTCCCACCCTCATACATCTTTTGCTTGATGATACTCCAAAGGTTCTCTATAGGCTTGAGGTCAGGGGAAGATGCTGACCACACCATGAGTTTATCTCCTTTTATGCCCATAACAGCCAATGACTCAGAGATATTCTTTGCAGCATGAGATGGTGCATTGACATGCATGAAGATGATTTTGCTCCTGAAGGTACAATTCTGATTTTTATACCATGGAAGAAAGTTGTCAGTCAGAAACTCTATATACTTTGCCGAGGTCATTTTCACACCTTCAGGTACCTTAAAGGGCCCTTCCAGCTGTTTCCCCATGATTCCAGCCCAAAACATTACTCCTCCATCTCCTTGCTGACGTTACAGCCTTGTTGGGACATGGTGGCCATCCACCAACCATCCACTACTCCATCCATCTGGACCATCCAGGGTTGCTCGACACTCATCAGTAAACAAGACTGTTTGGAAATCAGTCTTCATGCATGTCTGGGCCCACTGCAACCGTTTCTGCTTGTGAACACTCTTTAGGGGTGGCCGAATAGTAGGTTTATGCACCACAGCAAGCCTTTGAAGGATCCTACACCTTGAGGTTCGAGGGACTCCAGAGGCACCAACAGCTTCAAATAACTGTTTGCTGCTTTGTAATGGTATTTTGGCAGCTGCTCTCTTTATCCAATGAATTTGTCTGGCAGAAATCTTCCTCATTATGCCTTTATCTGCATGAACTCAGTCTGTGCTCTGTTTCAGTCGCAAATCTAATCTCTTCACAGTATGATGATCACTCTTAAGTTTTCGTGAAATATCTAATGTTTTCATGCTTTTGACCAAGGCATTGCACTATTTAATGCTTTTCAGCAGCAGAGAGATCCTTTTTATTTCCCATGTTGCTTGAAACCTGTGGTCTGCTTTATAATGTGGAACATCATTTTTAAGTAGTTTTTCTTTAATTAGAATCACCTGGAAAACTAACGATCACATGTGTTTAAGATTGATTTCAGTGATCCATTGAGCCCTGAGACACAATACCATCCACGAGTTTATTTGAAAAACAAAACAATTAAATCTTTATGACACTTAAATCCAATTTGCATAATAATTTGGAACATGGTGTACACTAGACATCTGAATACAGAGGTGCACCCACAAACAATATATAATTGGTTATTATGCAACCTCATAGATTGTAAGCTTGCGAGCAGGGCCCTCATTCCTTTTGGTATCTGTTGATCTATGTGTTTATTGTTATGCTTAATGTCCATTGTCTGTACAAGTCCCCTCTAAAATGTAAAGTGTTGGCACTATAGAAATAAAATTATCATTATTATTATTAACCGACCATTCCAAATATAAATTATAACCCACCACTGTGCACCCACTAACTATAAATAGCCACTTTCCCCATTTAATATATAAATTAATTAGCACCTGTACTCTTTCCCCCAATTCATTGCCAGTCACTTCATCCTCAACGCCCCCCACTATGTACCTACCACTCTAACCCTAACCCCGATTCATTATAGTTACATGCCCCTCCCGCCCCAATTCATTGTCATGTCTTTCTCTCTCACCCTCTATTAATTATCAACTTCTCTACCCCACATTCAATACATCATTTACTCCCCCACCCTTAAAATTCATTATTTGTTCTTCCCCTAGATCATCATTTGCTCTCCCCACCCCCTCTTCAATTGATCATTTTCTCTCCCCACCCCCACCTTCAATTAAATTGCTGTCCCCTGTCCCTCACACTGAATTTATCATTTTGCAGTTCCCCCACTTTAATTTGAAGTCCCCTTACTTCATTCATTGCAGTCCCCTATCACCCCCTCACTTCATGTGCAGTGCCCCTTCATCATTTGCAGCCCCCTATCCGCCTTCCATTTAATCATGAGCAGTCCCCCATCAGACACACTTCATCATGTGCAGTCCCGCAGTCCCCTTCTCCCACTTCATCACGTGCAGTCCCCTTACCCCCTTCATCATGTGCTGTCCCCTTACCCCCCACTTCATCATGTTCAGTCACCCTTACCCCCCACTTCATGTGCAGTCCATCTTACACTCCACTTTATCATGTGCAGTCCCCATTACTCCCCACTTCATGTGCAGATCACCTTACCCCCCACTTCATCATGTGCAGTCCCCTTAAAACCCCAAATTCATCATGTGCAGTCCCCCTTACCCCCCACTTCATCATGTGCAGTCCCCCTTACCCCCACTTCATGTGCAGCCCCGCTCCCCCTTCATCATGCGCAATCCCCCTTACCCCCACATCATCATGTGCTGCCCCATTCCATCATGTACAGCCCCACTCTCCCCACTTCATCATGTGCAGTCTCCTTTATCCACTAAACTATCATGTGCAGCCCCACTTCCCCTTCATCGTGTGCAGTCCCACTCCATCATGTACAGCCCCACTCAACCTTCATCATGTGCAGCCCCACTTACCCCCTCACTCCATCATGTGCAGTCTCCTTTAACCCCCAAATTCCATCATGTGCAGCCTCCTTACACCCCCACTTCATAACTTGCAGTTACACACCATTAAATTTATTTTATAAAGAAAACAAAAAAGTTCTTCATACTTACCTCACCAGTCGCTCCCCTGCAGTGCCTCTGCTTCTAGCATCCGGGTCATGTCGGCGTGTGCGTGAGGACACCATCGCTCATGCCCAACACCTAACCTGGAAGTATAGAGAACATGAAGGGAGCAGTAGCTGCGCAGCCGTCAAGGTGACAGCCAAGCATAGCTCCTGGCCCCAGCACAGACGTGTGCGCTAACTGTGATGCGGCTGTGTCTGCTGCCAGCCGCATCACAGTACAGCAGACATGGCTGCGCACAATTTGCTGTGTGGCTGTAGCCACCACCAGGCAGCCGGCCCTGAACAGCTGCTGGGGGAGCGGCCCGGGGGGCATTTGCCTCTTTGCCACCTGGGTCAGTCAGCCCCTGCCGCACATGTCCGCAAGTCCCATAGGGAATGAATGAGGCTGAACGCAGTGTTGCCGTAAGTGATCCGTTAAGCGGCAGATGAAGAAAAACTGCCGGATCTGCTGCAAAAGGCTATTTTCACATCAGCGACTTCTGCCAAAGTCACTGCTGATAGTGTCATACTCACCAATGGGGGAGGCAGCACTAAAAGTGCCAAGGGCAGCAGAAACTCTAAATACGGCCCTGGTGGCACCCCAAACACCCTTGTTTCTCCCCAGGTAAAAACTCTCCAACCGCCCAACTGACTGTGGGGAGCCACAGATGGGCCATTCTGCAGAGCTCTTCATACATTCTATTTCATGGGCATCTAAGGCTTCTTTCACACTAGCGTCGGCCCGACGTGCCGACGCGCGTTGTGAAAGTGATGCCCGACGTGGGCAGCGGAAGCAGTCTTACGACGCTTCCGCTGCCCCATTGTAATGTCTGGGGAGGAGGGGGCGGAGTTTCGGCCGCGCATGCATGGTCGAAAATGGCGGACATGACGCGCCAAAAAAATGTTATATGTAACGTTTTTTGTGCCGACGGTCAGCCAAAACACGACGCATCCGTCGCATGACGGTTGTGACGTGTGGCCATACGTCACAATGCGTCGCTAATGTAAATCTATGGGGAAAAAACGCATCCTGCGGACAACTTTCCAGGATGCGTTTTTTCTACTAAACGACGCATTGCGACGTATGCAATACGACGCTAGTGTGAAAGTAGCCTAACACAGGTACACAGATGCAGTAACACAGATGCACAGAGCAAGGGTTAAACGATTTTTCACTTTATCTAAACAGGAATAACCTCCTCGAAGGGAGAAAGCAAGGGAATACAGTTAAAGGGCTGAGGGTTAAACAGGGTAACAGTTATTCAGAATAGCAGTCTATCAGTTTGACGTATCGTCTGTTTCTCTCTCAGAGTCCAAGGGATATTTGGCTGGCAGTTGAGGCTGGTGCTGAGTCCTCAGGCTTCCCACCTAACAAATAGTCCTTCTTCTGGCGGCAGTAGGCGGACATAGGTTTTGCCCGCTGAGCCCCTAGTCCATTAAACTGCAGAGCTGAAGTGTGAAGTGTGACACCCACTAGTGCTAGTACTTGGAATAGGGTCGTGTAGCGCCCCCACTGCCGCAGGGCCGAGGGGTACCCGGTACCGGGCCTCTGAGTCTCTGCTCTGGGGTTGTCACGGTGGCTAGACCCAGTCCGTGACCCTGCTGAGGGGCGCCCAATGAAAGGTGTGGATGGTGGTGGTAGTGCGCTGCAGTGCTGGTCACAGTAAATAACGAGGACACCAGGTTGCAGTCTCTTTACCTTTTTACTGAAGGTTTGGAGGTGCCCAATCCAGAGTACTGTCAACAGGGCTGGCTGAGACCGGCTGGTCCAATGGCACATCCGGAGTTCCCTTTGCAGGTGGGAATCAGTGTCTACCTTCTAGCGCCTGTGTGTTGTAGTCCTTCCCTGCTGAACACCCCAGGATAGTCCTCACAACTGATTCTGTCTGTCTCTGATGTTCGTTCTCTCCCTCCCCCAGATGATATGGTTAAGACGCACCCGTATGACTGGGTAGGCCTGGAGTTCTTCCAGGACTCTAGAGTCGCCCCTCTCCCACAGCTGCCTCCGTTGTCTGCTTAGGTGATTTTGGTGAGACAGCCAACCTATAATTGGCTGTCCTGCCGTGGTTTAAAGTGATGCTTAAAGTCTCTTACTTTCTCGGCGTTCCGGCCACCGACTGTTTGTGCCTCAGAAGGATGTTGCCTCGATCTTTCAGCACGACTCCTTCTGGTCCTATCGCCTCTTTGCTGTATTCCCGTTTTCTCACTCAGCACAATAAACCTCGCTTCTTGTCCTTTCTTAGGAATCTGTCAGGATCCCATCCCTGACAGGTCCTCTCTCTAGCTCTTCCCAGTTACTTCTCCCTGTCTTCCTGTCCAACCCCCAGTTTTACCAGAGTGTGAGGAGTGGCCTACTAGATAGAACCACCCCCCCTGGTGGCCAGAGTGTGAAGTGTAGTGTGAGTGTTACCTGGTCAGGTGAACTCCTTTAGTGCAATCAGACGTAACATCACTCCCCTAAGTGGCAGAGCGACATTACTGCAACGACCAGGACTCTGGGGCACTGCACTCCCCCCTGGTTAAATCCAGTACTCCCGGACTGGGAAAACAAGAACAACAATACATGTTAACAGAAAACACACAAAATTTTTGAAATATCATAAACAATAAAACATAACAGTGCTTCCCTTTATGGGAGGTGAGGATTAGGGTTGAGCGACTTTCATTTTTTTAAGATCGAGTAGGGTTTTGGGAAACCCGATTTTGTCCAGAGTCGAGTCGAGTGCAGTCGGCCGATTATCGCTAAAAGTCGGGGATCGACCGAAACACGAAACCCAATGCAAGTCAATGGGGAAGCATAGTCGGCAGTGAGTGGAGGCCAGGAAAACACCTACAGTGCCCATTTTAATGCCAAAAACATCCATTCTTGTTTCTGAAGCTTGCCAATCTTAATTAACTGTATAATAATAGTTGGGCATAGGGAATTGGGGGAAAGTTGTGGGGGGAGTAGGGCTGGCTCAAGTTTTTCGTGGGCCCAGGAAATGCGGACTACGTCACGGCGGTGTTGCAGGGAAAGGTAAGTATTTAAAAGTTGCAAGTGCTGTGATCCTGAGCAAGCAGGGGGGGGCCCACTCGTTCGCATTGCCACTGGCACAGGGCCCCTCAAAGTACGGCGGTGTGTTTGCATGGCGGGGGCGCCTCCCACCAGCAGCGACACTTTTGCGTACTCTGAGGGGCCCTGTGCCAGTGACGTCGCCAACGAGTATGCCCCCCCACCTGATGAAGGTACCTGCACTTTCATCTGCACCTTCCTCTTTGTCCCTGTGTAAGGTGGTATAACATGCGGGAAGGGGAACCTTACTTTCAGCAGGGACAGATTCTGGCTGTGTAGAGTACAAGGGGAATGTAGTGGTCTAGGTCAATGTACCAGCAGACTCATTTAGCAGTGGCTGGGCAATGGGCAGGATGAGGAGGAAACAGATATAGGGCCAAAGAATAAAGTAGGCTACATGCAGTTCAAAATTGGTAACAGGACTAAACAGGCGGCATTGCTTTGTTCAGTGGAGTAGCAAACCCAAGAGCAGCAGACACTGTTTCAAGGGCCTAACCACACTAGTAGGCCAAATGCAGTTTAATATCTGATAGTATAGGGCGAAAGCCAGAATGTGGAAGCTCAGCTTTGTTCAGTTGAGGACAACACCAGGGAGGGGCAGACACCTTTAGTAGGCCGGAAAAGCCTATTGCATTTTTTAAAATGGTAATTTGGAGCAGAAGGTTGAAGCTCAGCTTTATTTAGTTGAGGGCAACACCAGGGAGGGGCAGAAGCCGTTAGTAGGCCCTAACCACCATTTTTTTTTTTAAAACCACTTAATGAGAGCCGGAAGGTTGAAGCTCAGCTTTATTTAGTTGAGGACAACACCAGGGAGGGGCAGAAGCCGTTAGTAGGCCCTAACCACCATTTTTTTTTTTAAAACCACTTAATGAGAGCCGGAAGGTTGAAGCTCAGCTTTATTTAGTTGAGGACAACACCAGGCAGGGGCACACAGACAGACACCTTTAGTAGGCCGGAAAAGCCTATTGCATTTTTCAAAATGGTAATTTGGAGCAGAAGGTTGAAGCTCAGCTTTATTTAGTTGAGGGCAACACCAGGCAGGGGCACACAGACAGACACCTTTAGTAGGCCGGAAAAGCCTATTGCATTTTTCAAAATGGTAATTTGGAGCAGAAGGTTGAAGCTCAGCTTTATTTAGTTGAGGGCAACACCAGGGAGGGGCAGAAGCCGTTAGTAGGCCCTAACCACCATTTTTTTTTTTTAAAACCACTTAATGAGAGCCGGAAGGTTGAAGCTCAGCTTTATTTAGTTGAGGACAACACCAGGGAGGGGCAGAAGCCGTTAGTAGGCCCTAACCACCATTTTTTTTTTTAAAACCACTTAATGAGAGCCGGAAGGTTGAAGCTCAGCTTTATTTAGTTGAGGACAACACCAGGGAGGGGCAGAAGCCGTTAGTAGGCCCTAACCACCATTTTTTTTTTTAAAACCACTTAATGAGAGCCGGAAGGTTGAAGCTCAGCTTTATTTAGTTGAGGACAACACCAGGCAGGGGCACACAGACAGACACCTTTAGTAGGCCGGAAAAGCCTATTGCATTTTTCAAAATGGTAATTTGGAGCAGAAGGTTGAAGCTCAGCTTTATTTAGTTGAGGGCAACACCAGGCAGGGGCACACAGACAGACACCTTTAGTAGGCCGGAAAAGCCTATTGCATTTTTCAAAATGGTAATTTGGAGCAGAAGGTTGAAGCTCAGCTTTATTTAGTTGAGGGCAACACCAGGGAGGGGCAGAAGCCGTTAGTAGGCCCTAACCACCATTTTTTTTTTTTAAAACCACTTAATGAGAGCCGGAAGGTTGAAGCTCAGCTTTATTTAGTTGAGGACAACACCAGGGAGGGGCAGAAGCCGTTAGTAGGCCCTAACCACCATTTTTTTTTTAAAACCACTTAATGAGAGCCGGAAGGTTGAAGCTCAGCTTTATTTAGTTGAGGACAACACCAGGGAGGGGCAGAAGCCGTTAGTAGGCCCTAACCACCATTTTTTTTTTTAAAACCACTTAATGAGAGCCGGAAGGTTGAAGCTCAGCTTTATTTAGTTGAGGACAACACCAGGCAGGGGCACACAGACAGACACCTTTAGTAGGCCGGAAAAGCCTATTGCATTTTTCAAAATGGTAATTTGGAGCAGAAGGTTGAAGCTCAGCTTTATTTAGTTGAGGGCAACACCAGGCAGGGGCACACAGACAGACACCTTTAGTAGGCCGGAAAAGCCTATTGCATTTTTTAAAATGGTAATTTGGAGCAGAAGGTTGAAGCTCAGCTTTATTTAGTTGAGGACAACACCAGGCAGGGGCACACAGACAGACACCTTTAGTAGGCCGGAAAAGCCTATTGCATTTTTCAAAATGGTAATTTGGAGCAGAAGGTTGAAGCTCAGCTTTATTTAGTTGAGGGCAACACCAGGCAGGGGCACACAGACAGACACCTTTAGTAGGCCGGAAAAGCCTATTGCATTTTTTAAAATGGTAATTTGGAGCAGAAGGTTGAAGCTCAGCTTTATTTAGTTGAGGACAACACCAGGCAGGGGCACACAGACAGACACCTTTAGTAGGCCGGAAAAGCCTATTGCATTTTTCAAAATGGTAATTTGGAGCAGAAGGTTGAAGCTCAGCTTTATTTAGTTGAGGGCAACACCAGGGAGGGGCAGAAGCCGTTAGTAGGCCCTAACCACCATTTTTTTTTTTTAAAACCACTTAATGAGAGCCGGAAGGTTGAAGCTCAGCTTTATTTAGTTGAGGACAACACCAGGGAGGGGCAGAAGCCGTTAGTAGGCCCTAACCACCATTTTTTTTTTTAAAACCACTTAATGAGAGCCGGAAGGTTGAAGCTCAGCTTTATTTAGTTGAGGACAACACCAGGGAGGGGCAGAAGCCGTTAGTAGGCCCTAACCACCATTTTTTTTTTTAAAACCACTTAATGAGAGCCGGAAGGTTGAAGCTCAGCTTTATTTAGTTGAGGACAACACCAGGCAGGGGCACACAGACAGACACCTTTAGTAGGCCGGAAAAGCCTATTGCATTTTTTAAAATGGTAATTTGGAGCAGAAGGTTGAAGCTCAGCTTTATTTAGTTGAGGACAACACCAGGCAGGGGCACACAGACAGACACCTTTAGTAGGCCGGAAAAGCCTATTGCATTTTTTAAAATGGTAATTTGGAGCAGAAGGTTGAAGCTCAGCTTTATTTAGTTTAGGGCAACACCAGGGAGGGGCAGAAGCCGTTAGTAGGCCCTAACCACCCTTTTTTTTTTTTAAAACCACTTAATGAGAGCCGGAAGGTTGAAGCTCAGCTTTATTTAGTTGAGGGCAACACCAGGGAGGGGCAGAAGCCGTTAGTAGGCCCTAACCAAAGTTGAAGGCCAAATGCAGTTTAATTTCTGATACTATAGGCCGAAAGCCAGAAGGTGGAAGCTCCGATTTAGACAGTGGAGGACAATTTGAATTAGGGACTGCAGACAGACTTAGTAGGCTGTCCCCTGTGGACCATGCATCCACCACATTAACCCATTGCGCCGTAATGGACACGTAATCTTCCGTGGCCATGCCTACAGGTCCATGCGTCTGTTGTCAGGTGCACCTTTGTACTCACAGATTGCCAGAGTGCATGGACAATGCGGTCTTCTACATGCTGGTGGAGGGTTGGGATGGCTTTTCTCGCAAAAGAAGTGTCGACTGGTTAGCTTGTAGCGTGGTACAGCGTAGTCCATCATGGCCTTATTAATAGTAAATAAAATATATAACTAGGCTCTATGAACTTTTAAATAGGTTCCAGGGGTACACGGGCAGCATTGGTGTGGTCAGTGGAGGAGTATTGCAAGTAGGGGCTGCAGACAGGCTATCAAAGGCCTAAAATAACAAACAGTAGGCAGTCATGGCAGTTTTACATCGGTTACATGGATACACAGGCAGGCACTCCAGGCAGCATTGTGGTCAGTGGAGGAGTATTGCAAGTAGGGGCCGCAGACAGGCTATCAAAGGCCTAAAATAACAAACAATAGGCTCATTGCAGTTTTACAGCGGTTACATGGATAGACGGGCAGGCAGCTTGGTGGTGAGTGGAGGAGTATTTAAAGTAGGGACCGCAGACAGGCTGTCAAAGGCCTAACATAACAAACAATAGGCTCATGGCAGTTTTACAGCGGTTACATGGATACACGGGCAGGCAGCTTGGTGGTCAGTGGAGGAGTATTTAAAGTAGGGACCGCAGACAGGCTTCAAAGGCCTAACATAAGAAAATGGGCTGGCTGTAGGCACTTTATAATTGGTTCCAGAGGTACACGGGCAGCAGTGGTCTGGCCAGTGGAGGACTAGTGGAAGGAGGGACCGCAGACAGGCTTCAAAGGCCTAACATAAGAAAATGGGCTGGCTGTAGGCACTTTATAATTGGTTCCAGGGGTACACGGGCAGCAGTGGTCTGGTCAGTGGAGGACTAGTGGAAGGAGGGACCGCAGACAGGCTTCAAAGGCCTAACATTAAAAAATGGGCTGGCTGTAGGCACTTTATAATTGGTTCCAGGGGTACACGGGCAGCAGTGGTCTGGCCAGTGGAGGACTAGTGGAAGGAGGGACCGCAGACAGGCTTCAAAGGCCTAACATAAAAAAATGGGCTGGCTGTAGGCACTTTATAATTGGTTCCAGGGGTACACGGGCAGCAGTGGTCTGGTCAGTGGAGGACTAGTGGAAGGAGGGACCGCAGACAGGCTTCAAAGGCCTAAAATAACAAACAATAGGCTCATGGCAGTTTTACAGCGGTTACATGGATACACGGGCAGGCAGCTTGGTGGTCAGTGGAGGAGTATTTAAAGTAGGGACCGCAGACAGGCTTCAAAGGCCTAACATAAGAAAATGGGCTGGCTGTAGGCACTTTATAATTGGTTCCAGGGGTACACGGGCAGCAGTGGTCTGGTCAGTGGAGGACTAGTGGAAGGAGGGACCGCAGACAGGCTTCAAAGGCCTAACATAAAAAAATGGGCTGGCTGTAGGCACTTTATAATTGGTTCCAGGGGTACACGGGCAGCAGTGGTCTGGCCAGTGGAGGACTAGTGGAAGGAGGGACCGCAGACAGGCTTCAAAGGCCTAACATAAAAAAATGGGCTGGCTGTAGGCACTTTATAATTGGTTCCAGGGGTACACGGGCAGCAGTGGTCTGGCCAGTGGAGGACTAGTGGAAGGAGGGACCGCAGACAGGCTTCAAAGGCCTAAAATAACAAACAATAGGCTCATGGCAGTTTTACAGCGGTTACATGGATACACGGGCAGCTTGGTGGTGAGTGGAGGAGTAGTGCAAGGAGTGTCTGTCCCAGTACTCCCAAAATATAAATAGATGTTAATGTCTCGCAAAACAACCAAAACAAAAAAAAAGGTGGCATACTTAGGTACAGGGGTGGGCTCATCTGCTGAGTTTCTGACATAGTAATTTGGCAGTAACTATTTAATGGTGCCAATATAGGACACAGACACAGACTACTTTAAGTTGCATCGTAGATGTCTACAAATTAGTATTGTCAGTGCCAGACATTGAATGATGTCAGCGAATAGACTAAAGATTGGTGGAGCTGTGCGACATAATTTTGCATGTGGTAGAGCACATTTTGAGCTGGGGTAGGGGGGAACTCTCTAGAGGCCGGCGGGACCGCCCCAGGGCCCCTCATGTTACAACGGTGTGTCTGACGTTGGGTGTGCACCACCACCGCCAGAGACACTACATTGTACTATGAGGGACCCAGTAGCAATGCCGTCAACCAAAAGCGAGCACACCCACCTCTTCAGACAAACAGCAGTCTCACGGGTGCTTGCGCCAAGTCGCGATACCACGGCCCCGTGTGGGGAGTTTGGCCATTTAGGGAGGTGTAAACATGTCGTATGCTGTACAATCAGCTGCAGCAAATTAGACATTAGAAAAGTAATTCACAGGCAAGAGCCTTTCATAGGAAAGCTATGTGTCGGCCGGGCAAGGTGGGGCAAAAGATTTCGAAATCCAGTTGTGGTTCATTTTAATGAATGTTAGATCGTCAACATTTTGGGTAGCCAGACGAGTCCTTTTTTCGGTTAATATTGAACCTGCAGCACTGAATACTCTTTCTGATAGGACACTTGCTGCCGGGCAAGCAAGCTCCTGCAATGCATATTCTGCCAATTCTGGCCAGGTGTCTAATTTGGAGGCCCAGTAATCAAATGGGAATGACGGTTGAGGGAGAACATCGATAAGGGATGAAAAATAGTTAGTAACCATACTGGACAAATGTTGTCTCCTGTCACTTTCAATTGATGCAGCAGTACCTGTCCTGTCTGCGGTCATAGCAAAATCACTCCACAACCTGGTCAGAAAACCCCTCTGTCCAACGCCACTTCTGATGTGTGCACCCCTAACACTCCTAGTCTGCTGCCCCCTGGAGCTCGTGTGAGAACGATCACGTGCGCTGTGTGCTGGGAATGCCTGAAGCAAACGGTCAACAAGAGTTGATTGTTTGGTTGCTAATATTAGTTCCAAGTTCTCATGTGGCATAATATTTTGCAATTTGCCTTTATAGCGTGGATCAAGGAGGCAGGCCAACCAGTAATCGTCATCGTTCATCATTTTCGTAATGCGTGTGTCCCTTTTTAGGATACGTAAGGCATAATCCGCCATGTGGGCCAAAGTTCCAGTTGTCAAATCTCCGGTTGTGATTGGTTGAGGGGCAGTTGCAGGCAAATCTACGTCACTTGTGTCCCTCAAAAAACCAGAACCCGGCCGTGACACGCAACCAATTTCCTGTGCCCCGGGAAAGGTTCGGCATTAAAAATATACTCATCCCCATCATCCTCCTCGTCCTCCACCTCCTCTTCGCCCGCTACCTCGTCCTGTACACTGCCCTGACCAGACAATGGCTGACTGTCATCAAGGCTTTCCTCTTCCTCTGGTGCAGATGCCTGCTCCTTTATGTGCGTCAAACTTTGCATCAGCAGACGCATTAGGGGGATGCTCATGCTTATTACGGCGTTGTCTGCACTAACCAGCCGTGTGCATTCCTCAAAACACTGAAGGACTTGACACATGTCTTGTATCTTAGACCACTGCACACCTGACAACTCCATGTCTGCCATCCTACTGCCTGCCCGTGTATCCTCCCACAAATAAATAACAGCACGCCTCTGTTCGCACAGTCTCTGAAGCATGTGCAGTGTTGAGTTCCACCTTGTTGCAACGTCTATGATTAGGCGATGCTGGGGAAGGTTCAAAGACCGCTGATAGGTCTGCATACGGCTGGCGTGTACAGGCGAACGTCGGATATGTGAGCAAAGTGCACGCACTTTGAGGAGCAGGTCGGAGAACCCAGGATAAGTTTTCAATAAGCACTGCACCACCAGGTTTAAGGTGTGAGCCAGGCAAGGAATGTGTTTCAGTTGGGAAAGGGAGATGGCAGCCATGAAATTCCTTCCGTTATCACTCACTACCTTGCCTGCCTCAAGATCTACTGTGCCCAGCCACGACTGTGTTTCTTGTTGCAAGAACTCGGACAGAACTTCCGCGGTGTGTCTGTTGTCGCCCAAGCACTTCATAGCCAATACAGCCTGCTGACGCTTGGCAGTAGCTGGCCCATAATGGGACAACTGGTGTGCAACAGTGTCATCTGCCGATGGAGTGGTTGGCAGACTGCGTTCTGTGGAAGAGCTGTAGCTTCTGCAGGAGGACGAGGAGGAGGAGGGGGTGCGAACGCCTACAGCCAACTGTTTCCTAGACCGTGGGCTAGGCACAACTGTCCCTAAATTGATGTCGCCTGTGGACCCTGCATCCACCACATTCACCCAGTGTGCCGTGATGGACACATAACGTCCCTGGCCATGCCTACTGGTCCATGCATCTGTAGTCAGGTGCACCTTTGTACTCACAGATTGCCTGAGTGCATGGACGATGCGCTGTTTAACATGCTGGTGCAGGGCTGGGATGGCTTTTCTGGAAAAAAAGTGTTGACTGGGTAGCTCGTATCGTGGTTCAGCGTACTCCATCAGGGCTTTGAAAGCTTCGCTTTCAACTAACCGGTAGGGCATCATCTCTAACGAGATTAGTCTAGCTATGTGGGCGTTAAAACCCTGTGTACGCGGATGCGAGGATAAGTACTTCCTTTTTCTAACCAGAGTCTCATGTAGGGTGAGCTGGACTGGAGAGCTGGAGATCGTGGAACTTTCGGGTGTGCCGGTGTACATGGCAGACTGAGAGACGGTTGGAGACGGTATTGTTTCCGCCGGTGCCCTAGATGCAATATTTCCTCCTACAAAACTGGTGATTCCCTGACCCTGACTGCTTTTGGCTGGCAAAGAAACCTGCACAGATACTGCCGGTGGTGCAGAAAATGGTGGCCTTACAGTGACGGAAGGGATGTTGCGTTGCTGACTAGCTTCATTGGCCGAGGGTGCTACAACCTTGAGGGACGTTTGGTAGTTAGTCCAGGCTTGAAAATGCATGGTGGTTAAGTGTCTATGCATGCAACTAGTATTTAGACTTTTCAGATTCTGACCTCTGCTTAAGCTAGTTGAACATTTTTGACAGATGACTTTGCGCTGATCAGTTGGATGTTGTTTAAAAAAATGCCAGACTGCACTCTTCCTAGACTCGGATCCCTTTTCAGGGATTGCAGACTGAGCTTTAACCGGATGGCAACGCTGTGCTCCAACAGGTTTTGGCTTTGACACGCGTTTTGGGCCAGATACGGGCCCGGCAGATGGAACCTGTTGCGATGTTGATGCCTGCTGCGGCCCCTCCTCCACCTCCGCTTCTGAACTACTGCCGCCTGCACCCTGTTCCCCCAATGGCTGCCAATCGGGGTCAATAACTGGGTCATCTATTACCTCCTCTTCGAGCTCGTGTACAACTTCGTCTGTGTCACTGTGTCGGTCAGTGGTATAGCGTTCGTGGCGGGGCAACATAGTCTCATCAGGGTCTGATTGTGGATCTGTACCCTGAGAGGGCAATGTGGTGGTCTGAGTCAAAGGAGCAGCATAGTACTCTGGCTGTGGCTGTGCATCAGTGCACTCCATGTCAGAATATACTTGTAATGGGCATGGCCTGTTAAATGTTTCACTTTCTAAGCCAGGGACGGTATGTGTAAAGAGCTCCATGGAGTGACCCGTTGTGTCGCCTGCTGCATCCTTCTCTCTTGTTGTAGTTTTTGCTGAGGAGGACAAGGAAGCGACTTGTCCCTGACCGTGAACATCCACAAGCGACGCGCTGCTTTTACATTTACCAGTTTCGGAAGAGGAGGCAAAAGAGCTAGAGGCTGAGTCTGCAATGTAAGCCAAAACTTGCTGTTGCTGCTCCGCCTTTAAAAGCGGTTTTCCTACTCCCAGAAAAGAGAGCGTTCGAGGCCTTGTGTAGCCTGACGACGAAACTGGCTCCACAGCTCCAGACTTAGGTGGAATATTTTTATCCCCACGACCACCTGATGCTCCACTACCACTACCATCATTACCAGCTGACAATGAACGCCCACGACGACCTCTTGCACCAGACTTCCTCATTGTTTTAAAATCTTAACCAAAGTAACTTTATTTGTTGCTGTCAAACAACTTACACGGTGAGCTATAACTTCAGTATGATTTCAATATCCCTTAACAGGTTGGTGAGACCACAAGGAAAATCAGGCACAATGTTACACACTCTGTTTTCTGTGGCACAAAATCACAGAGATGACACACACGCAGGACTGTCACTCAAGCACTAATGTCAATATTAATCTCCCACCTAATTTATGTATTTTTTTTTTTCAGGGAGACTTTAGAAACCAAATAATAAGAAAAAAAATAAATAAATAAATAGGCTTTCTATAGCCCACTGAATGAGAGATAGCACACACAGCAGTGGCACACAAGCCCTGACTGAGGCCAATATTTTTCTCCCACTGATTGATGTAGTGTTTTTGTGTTGAGGTAGAATTTAGAACACAAATCACGGAAAAAATAAATAGGCTTTCTATGGCCCACTGAATGAAAGGGAGAGAGGTGGCACACCCAGGAGTCAAGACTGGCACACAAGCTGAAAGGGCAATATTACTCTCCCACTGTTTTTTGTATGTTTTTTGTTTTTTTTCAGGGAGACTTTAGAAACCAAATAATATTAAAAAAACCAAAAAAAAAATAGCCTTTCTATGGCCCACTGAATGAGAGAGAGAGGTGGCACACCCAGGAGTCAAGACTGGCACACAAGCTGAAAGGGCAATATTACTCTCCCACTGTTTTTTTATGTATTTTTTGTTTTTTAAGGGAGACTTTAGAAACCCAATAATATTTAAAAAAAAAAATAAATAGGCTTTCTATGGCCCACTGAATGAAAGGGAGAGAGGTGGCACACCCAGGAGTCAAGACTGGCACACAAGCTGAAAGGGCAATATTACTCTCCCACTGTTTTTTGTATGTTTTTTTTTTTTTTTTCAGGGAGACTTTAGAAACCAAATAATATTAAAAAAACCAAAACAAAAATAGCCTTTCTATGGCCCACTGAATGAGAGAGAGAGGTGGCACACCCAGGAGTCAAGACTGGCACACAAGCTGAAAGGGCAATATTACTCTCCCACTGTTTTTTTATGTATTTTTTTTTTTCAGGGAGACTTTAGAAACCAAATAATATTAAAAAAACCAAAAAAATAAATAGCCTTTCTATGGCCCACTGAATGAGAGAGAGAGGTGGCACACCCAGGAGTCAAGACTGGCACACAAGCTGAAAGGGCAATATTACTCTCCCACTGTTTTTTGTATGTTTTTTTTTTTTTTCAGGGAGACTTTAGAAACCAAATAATATTAAAAAAACCAAAAAAATAAATAGCCTTTCTATGGCCCACTGAATGAAAGGGAGAGAGGTGGCACACCCAGGAGTCAAGACTGGCACACAAGCTGAAAGGGCAATATTACTCTCCCACTGTTTTTTGTATGTTTTTTTTTTTTTTTTCAGGGAGACTTTAGAAACCAAATAATATTAAAAAAACCAAAACAAAAATAGCCTTTCTATGGCCCACTGAATGAGAGAGAGAGGTGGCACACCCAGGAGTCAAGACTGGCACACAAGCTGAAAGGGCAATATTACTCTCCCACTGTTTTTTTATGTATTTTTTTTTTTCAGGGAGACTTTAGAAACCAAATAATATTAAAAAAACCAAAAAAATAAATAGCCTTTCTATGGCCCACTGAATGAGAGAGAGAGGTGGCACACCCAGGAGTCAAGACTGGCACACAAGCTGAAAGGGCAATATTACTCTCCCACTGTTTTTTGTATGTTTTTTTTTTTTTTCAGGGAGACTTTAGAAACCAAATAATATTAAAAAAACCAAAAAAATAAATAGCCTTTCTATGGCCCACTGAATGAGAGAGAGAGGTGGCACACCCAGGAGTCAAGACTGGCACACAAGCTGAAAGGGCAATATTACTCTCCCACTGTTTTTTTATGTATTTTTTTTTTTTTCAGGGAGACTTTAGAAACCAAATAATATTAAAAAAACCAAAAAAATAAATAGCCTTTCTATGGCCCACTGAATGAGAGAGAGAGGTGGCACACCCAGGAGTCAAGACTGGCACACAAGCTGAAAGGGCAATATTACTCTCCCACTGTTTTTTTATGTATTTTTTGTTTTTTAAGGGAGACTTTAGAAACCCAATAATATTTAAAAAAATAAATAAATAGGCTTTCTATGGCCCACTGAATGAAAGGGAGAGAGGTGGCACACCCAGGAGTCAAGACTGGCACACAAGCTGAAAGGGCAATATTACTCTCCCACTGTTTTTTGTATGTTTTTTTTTTTTTTTTCAGGGAGACTTTAGAAACCAAATAATATTAAAAAAACCAAAACAAAAATAGCCTTTCTATGGCCCACTGAATGAGAGAGAGAGGTGGCACACCCAGGAGTCAAGACTGGCACACAAGCTGAAAGGGCAATATTACTCTCCCACTGTTTTTTTATGTATTTTTTTTTTTCAGGGAGACTTTAGAAACCAAATAATATTAAAAAACCCAAAAAAATAAATAGCCTTTCTATGGCCCACTGAATGAGAGAGAGAGGTGGCACACCCAGGAGTCAAGACTGGCACACAAGCTGAAAGGGCAATATTACTCTCCCACTGTTTTTTGTATGTTTTTTTTTTTTTTCAGGGAGACTTTAGAAACCAAATAATATTAAAAAAACCAAAAAAATAAATAGCCTTTCTATGGCCCACTGAATGAGAGAGAGAGGTGGCACACCCAGGAGTCAAGACTGGCACACAAGCTGAAAGGGCAATATTACTCTCCCACTGTTTTTTTATGTATTTTTTTTTTCAGGGAGACTTTAGAAACCAAATAATATTAAAAAAAACCAAAAAAATAAATAGCCTTTCTATGGCCCACTGAATGAGAGAGAGAGGTGGCACACCCAGGAGTCAAGACTGGCACACAAGCTGAAAGGGCAATATTACTCTCCCACTGTTTTTTTATGTATTTTTTGTTTTTTAAGGGAGACTTTAGAAACCCAATAATATTTAAAAAAAAAAATAAATAGGCTTTCTATGGCCCACTGAATGAAAGGGAGAGAGGTGGCACACCCAGGAGTCAAGACTGGCACACAAGCTGAAAGGGCAATATTACTCTCCCACTGTTTTTTGTATGTTTTTTTTTTTTTTTTCAGGGAGACTTTAGAAACCAAATAATATTAAAAAAACCAAAAAAATAAATAGCCTTTCTATGGCCCACTGAATGAGAGAGAGAGGTGGCACACCCAGGAGTCAAGACTGGCACACAAGCTGAAAGGGCAATATTACTCTCCCACTGTTTTTTTATGTATTTTTTGTTTTTTAAGGGAGACTTTAGAAACCCAATAATATTTAAAAAAAAAAATAAATAGGCTTTCTATGGCCCACTGAATGAAAGGGAGAGAGGTGGCACACCCAGGAGTCAAGACTGGCACACAAGCTGAAAGGGCAATATTACTCTCCCACTGTTTTTTTATGTATTTTTTGTTTTTTAAGGGAGACTTTAGAAACCCAATAATATTTAAAAAAATAAATAAATAGGCTTTCTATGGCCCACTGAATGAGAGGGAGAGAGGTGGCACACCCAGGAGTCAAGACTGGCACACAAGCTGAAAGGGCAATATTACTCTCCCACTGTTTTTTTAGGTTTTTTTTTTTTTTTCAGGGAGACTTTAGAAACCAAATAATATTAAAAAAAAAAAAAAAAAATAGGCTTGCTATAGCCCACTGAATGAGAGATAGCACACACAGCAGTGGCACACAAGCCCTGACTGAGGCCAATATTTTTCTCCCACTGATTGATGTAGTGTTTTTGTGTTGAGGTAGAATTTAGAACACAAATCACGGAAAAAATAAATAGGCTTTCTATGGCCCACTGAATGAAAGGGAGAGAGGTGGCACACCCAGGAGTCAAGACTGGCACACAAGCTGAAAGGGCAATATTACTCTCCCACTGTTTTTTTATGTATTTTTTGTTTTTTAAGGGAGACTTTAGAAACCCAATAATATTTAAAAAAATAAATAAATAGGCTTTCTATGGCCCACTGAATGAGAGGGAGAGAGGTGGCACACCCAGGAGTCAAGACTGGCACACAAGCTGAAAGGGCAATATTACTCTCCCACTGTTTTTTTAGGTTTTTTTTTTTTTTTCAGGGAGACTTTAGAAACCAAATAATATTAAAAAAAAAAAAAAAAAAAATAGGCTTGCTATAGCCCACTGAATGAGAGATAGCACACACAGCAGTGGCACACAAGCCCTGACTGAGGCCAATATTTTTCTCCCACTGATTGATGTAGTGTTTTTGTGTTGAGGTAGATTTTAGAACACAAATCACGGAAAAAATAAATAGGCTTTCTATGGCCCACTCAGTGAGAGATGGCACACACAGGGATGGCACTGTAGCAGAAATGCCAATCTTAATCTCCCACAAAAAAAACCAAAAAAAAAAAAAAAACTGTCCTACAATTACTATCTCCCTGCAGTAATGTAAGCCAGGTATGGCAGGCAGCAATAGGAGTGGACTGATGCACAAATTAAATAAAAAGTGTGGACAAACAAAAAAGATAGCTGTGCAGAAAGGAAGGAACAAGAGGATATGTGCTTTGAAAAAAGCAGTTGGTTTCCACAGTGGCGTACACACAGCAATACAGCTATCACGGAGCCTTCTAGGGCAGCCCAATGAGCTACAGCGCTGAGGGGAAAAAAAAAAAAAAATAGCTTCCACAGTCCCTGCACACCGAAGGTGGTGTTGGACAGTGGAAATCGCTGCAGCACAAGCGGTTTGGTGGTTAGTGGACCCTGCCTAACGCTCTCCCTGCTTCTGACGAAGCGGCAGCAACCTGTCCCTAAGCTCAGATCAGCAGCAGTGAGATGGCGGTCGGCGGGAACGCCCCTTTATAGCCCCTGTGACGCCGCAGACAGCAAGCCAATCACTGCAATGCCCTTCTCTAAGATGGTGGGGACCAGGATCTATGTCATCACGCTGCCCACACTCTGCGTTCACCTTCATTGGCTGGGAAATGGCGCTTTTCGCGTCATTGAAACGCGACTTTGGCGCGAAAGTCGCGTACCGCATGGCCGACAAGCACAGGGGTCGGATCGGGTTTCATGAGACGCCGACTTAGCCAAAAGTCGGCGACTTTTGAAAATGATCGACCCGTTTCGCTCAACCCTAGTGAGGATTCTTGAACGTTGCAAAGGTTAGGTCATGCACAGTTTATGACTCTCAGTTCGGTGGTTGAAACAGCAGGGACCCCGGGTAAACAAAGGGGTCCCCTTTTAGAAGTTTTTGGAGTAATTCACTGTCCATTACTCCGTTGTCCATTTTAAAACCTGCAACCAAAGATATGCACACAAACAATTGTTAACTAAATAGCAGCCCTCACTAATACCTCCAAGTTTTGTAGCGGAGGGGAGTTTGATTCTGAGTGCTGCGCGTAGACCTTCGCAGCGCAGGGGTTGCTACTGGCCTAACAGGGCCCACTATGCTTGCTACTGCTGGTGTAGTGCACTGCCTTCTAGCTACACTTCTAGTGAGTCTGGGTAGCACTGGCAGGCTGGGGTTCTCAGGGCTGCTGCTAGCAACAGTGGGTACGGCAGGCACGCTGATAGCGGAGGGAGGATTTGCCAGTTCAACGATCGGCACGGCATCTTCAGGTAGGGCTTGTTGAGGTTGCGGGGCCGGATGATCTGGTACCACCATTGGTTCTGGTGGGTTCGGCTGTGGGAACGTTAGAACAGGTACCACGATGGCCTGATTTATCTGAGTCCAGGACTGGGGAAAGTCACCAAGGACAGTGTGGATCATCTTCTCCTTTTCTACAGTTGGGGAGGTTCCTGGATCCATTTCCTTCACTCTCAGTTTATCAGGGCAGGCTTTAAGGTGGTCCCTGGATATCACCATCGAGGTCTCCCCTCCATCCTTGCTGATGAGGCAAACCTTCGTGTTGTCGAAATCGGATGGCAGGACAGTATACGGTTCCGTTTCCCATTGGTCGTCGAGTTTGTGTAGCCTCCTCTTTCGTTTGAGTACGTGCTCACCAGGTGGCAAGGGAATTGCAGGGGCATGCTGGTTGTAGTCCCTTTCCTGTTTTTGCCTGGCCTGAGCAAGGCTTCTTTCCACGCACTCCTGTACCTTGCGGTACCTTTGCCGCCTCTCGGCATCCCAATCGGCATCCGGCGAGGTATCTTCGGGGGTTAGGACCCCCATGTCCAGATCAACGGGTAACTTGCTAGACCTTCCTCGCATCAGGTACGCTGGAGTGCAGTTGGTGGAATTTACTGGGATGTGATTATATATGTCCACCAAGTCAGGCAACTTCGTTGGCCACAGGCTCCGTTCCTCTACGGGCAAGGTCTTTAGTAAGTCGATCACCACCTGGTTCATCTTTTCGCACATCCCATTGGTTTGGGGATGGTACGGTGTGGTTCTGATCTTCTTACACCCGTACAATTGGCAGAACTCCTGGAACACTTCCGCTTTGAAGGCTGGTCCCTGATCGGTCAGTACCTTCTCCGGGTAGCCATGGGGCCTACAAAAGTACTGCTGGAAAGCCTTGGCGGCCGTCCTGGCCGTTAGGTCCTTGACAGGCACAACCACCAAAAATCTGGAGTAGTGATCCACGATGGTAAGAGCGTAGACATAGCCTGACCGGCTAGGTGTCAGCTTCACATGATCCAGCGCGACCAGTTCGAGCGGCCGCTTGGTAATGATAGGCTGCAAGGGAGCCCGTTGGCTGCCACGGTCCCTCCTGCGTAGGCTACATGGACCGCACTCTCGACACTACTTCTCAATGGCTCTCTTCATGCCAATCCAATAGAACCTCCCTCGGAGTAGCCTCTCCAGCTTCTTCCATCCGAAGTGTCCGGCTCCATCGTGGTAGGCTCCCAGAACCATGGGCGCATCTCGCCTTGGCACTACTATCTGCCATACCAATTCGTGAGTACGTGGGTCGATGCTTCTCCGGCACAGCTTGCCATCATGGAGAAATAGTTTACTTCTCCCCTTCCACAGCTGTTGGGTCTCCTGTGGATCATCTGGGCCGGGATGCAACCCTGCCTGCGTCAAGAGCTCTTTCACCCGACGGACCGCGGGGTCACCATCCTGGGTCTCCGCCCATCCGTGGTGGGGCAGGGGATTCAGCATGGCATCCGGTTGGTTCTTGTGCCTGTTCTTCACATGATGGGAGTTCTGAGTGGCTTTGGGGCGATGGAATGCAGGCAGCTCCACCTCTTCAAGTGCCTCCGGGTCTTCTCCCGTTTCTGGTAAATTGGGCATTTGTGACAGGGCATCGGCATTTGCATTCTTGCGTCCTGCCCGGTAATTGATGGTGAAGTCGTAGTTGGACAGTCGGGCCATCCACCGCTGTTCCAAGGCCCCGAGTTTGGCGGTATCCAGATGCGTTAGCGGATTGTTATCCGTGAAGACGGTGAATTTCGCTGAGGCCAGATAGTGTTTGAACCTCTCTGTCACTGCCCAGATGATGGCAAGGAATTCCAGCTTAAAGGAACTGTAGTTGTCAGGGTTCCTTTCCGTGGGACGAAGCTTCCTGCTGGCGTAAGCGATTACCCTCTCCTGGCCTTTCTGGACCTGGGACAGCACGGCCCCCAATCCTACATTGCTGGCATCCGTGTACAGCACAAATGGTTGGTCATATTCAGGGTAGGCCAGTACCTCCTCTCCCGTCAGTGCCGACTTTAAACAAGTGAAGGATCCCTCCAGCCCCTCGTTCCAATCAAATGGGGTGTTCCTCCCCTTAGTCTTCTTCGATTGGCCCACCAACAGGTCTTGTAAGGGCGCGGCCTTCTTGGTGAAGTCCTTAATGAACATCCGGTAATAGCCTACCAGCCCGAGGAACTGCCGGACTTCGTGGAGGTTGCTGGGCTTTGGCCAGTCCTGGATCACCGTGACCTTGTCGGGATCTGGGGCCACTCCTTCGGCGCTCACCACATGGCCCAGGTACTGCACTTTAGGTTTCAGCAGATGACATTTGGACGGTTTCACCTTTAAGCCAAAGTTGGACAGGGCTTCAAACACCTCAGCCAGGTGCTTCAGATGGTCTTCGTAGGTCTTAGAGAAGACAATGACATCATCCAAATACAGCAGTACGGTTTCAAAGTTCTTGTGCCCCAGGCAGCACTCCATCATCCTCTGGAACGTCCCCGGGGCATTGCACAATCCGAAGGGCATGTAGTTAAATTCGCAGAGACCCATCGGTGTCGTGAAGGCCGTCTTCTCTTTGTCCGCCTCCGCCACGGGAACCTGCCAGTACCCACTGGTGAGATCTAAGGTAGATAAGTAGTTAGCAGATTTTAAGGTAGCCAGAGTCTCCTCTATCCTGGGCAGTGGGTATGCGTCCTTATGTGTAATGCGATTCAACTGCCTGTAATCAACACACATCCTCATTGTACCATCCTTCTTTTTAACAAGGACTAATGGAGCTGCCCAGGGGCTACAACTGTCTCTCACCACCCCAGCCTCCTTCATTTCTCGCAACATGTCCTTGGCACACTGGTAATGAGCTGGGGGTACAGGGCGATGTCTCTCTTTTCTGGGTCGGTGATCTCCCGTGGGGATGTGATGTTGGATCCCTTTCACCTGTCCAAAATCTAAGGGGTGTTTGCTGAATACCTGCTCGTACTCGTGAACCACCCTGTAGGCCCCCTGTTTCTGATGGGCTGGGGTGGAGTCAGTGCCCACATGCAATTCCTGACACCAATCTTTCGAGTGCCCTGCAGAACCGTTGTCCTCCGCCACGTTTGACGGGACCAAGGGTTCAGGTGTCTGTATCACACTATTATTGACAACGAACAGTTTGGCGAGCGTGGCATACTTGGTGAGGTGAACCTCTTCCTCCCCACAATTGAGGACACGTACGGGCACCCTCCCCTGGCGGACGTCGACCACCCCCCGGGCTGTCAGGATAGTAGGCCTATTGTCTGAATATACGGGTTCTACCAAGGCCTGGTAGTCCTTACCCCTGAGGCCTATGGCTGCCCGACACCATATTAACATCTCACTCCTGGGGGGTATCGCGATGGGGTTTGAATCACTCACAGTGACACGACCAATCTCACCACCAGTCAGCTCTACCTGCTGTCTCTGCATCAGAGCTCTGATTTCTTTTTGCAGGGCGCGTTGTTCACTGTGGCCAGCGGTTTCTGCGACCTGTTGTAATAGGACAATAACTTCTGCAAGACAATTTTCTATCACATTAGTACCGATAGTCATCATGGGATTATATTCTCGTCGATCAATATCAACAATCACCGTCCTACTCCTGGGGGTTGGCCCTTTGCCCCAGGGGTTGCTCGTTTAAAGGACAGTACCTTGCAAGGTGGCCCACCTGGTGACAGCGGCGGCAGATGGGTCGTCCGTCCTGATGGAAGCGATCGCTGTCCCGGCCTCTGGTCGGTGGAGTCCTCCTCTGTCGCATCCAGGGAACATCTTCTGGTCTGGAGGCCAGCTGGATCTTCTCCTTGGGGGCCTCCTGTAGGGACTGCACCATCCGGGCCAGGGCAGCAACGCTCTTGGTCAGCTCCTGCATCTGGAGGCGGAGTCCTGCAGGGGAGTCGTCCTCTAGGCTCTGGGCGTCGGCCTCGGCGGCAACTGGGGCATCCGACGCCACCTCCTGGGTGGTATTGTGCGGCTGGGTTGTCGCTCCTGCAGCGCCTGGATAGCTTTATCCTTGAATTGCGCAAAAGTCAAGTCTGGATTCTGCATGGCCAGGAAGTGTAATTGGCTCCTTTGGTGACTGCACAGGAGCCCCTCAATGAACCGCTTTTTCAGGAGTTTATCCTCATCTTGCATGCTGCCGGGGTCACTCTGCTTAATGGCCCGCAGCGCCTCCTGGATATTAAGGGCATAGTCCCGTAAGCTATCCTGCGGTCTCTGTTTGCATCCATAGAAAGTCAGTTTAATTTCTGTAGCAGTGCGGGTATCAAAGGTGGCTTTGAGCTTTGTAAAAACCTGCTGCGCAGTTCCCTTATCCGCGGCGGGCGAGGACTTCACTTCCCTCAAAGCCGCCCCGAAGAGATGGCCGATTATCATATGAACCTTCTGTGGCTCCGTCAGGGGATAGAACTCGAGCAGGCTGCAGATTCCCTCTTTAAAGTCAGTTAATGTGTGCGACTCCCCGGAGTATCGCGGGACCCAGGCCGCTCTGGGCAGGTATGGCATAGAGAAGGGCATTATGGCCTTTGTGGTAGCGGCAGTGTCCGACTGGTTGATGGGGGCAGCGGGCTCTGCGGCCACCGGTGGTGATATTAGGGCCGCGGCTACATCCGCTAAGGGGACCGGAGCTGCCTCTGCGTTCACGGCTGCGACCGCCGCCTCCGCTTCCCCTGACTCGGACATGGCTGTCCCTTCCTCCCACTAACCTGCTGGAGGTCGGAGTTCCTCTTCCGGGGCTGGCAATTTACCGCGCTTTCTCGTTCCGCGCTTCTTTTTGACCAGTTCCGCCCACGAAACTAAGGCTCCTCCCTCCGTGCGCAGCGATGGCGAATTGTGGCGGGAACTCTTGGCGGCAATAACAATGCACAGTCTGCAATAAGTCACAGTCCAAGCACAATAAATCACAGTTCCAAGGCACACATGACCTGATTCTTCAGGCTTAAGTAGATCCTGTTTGTGACGCCAAGTTGTAGCGCCCCCACTGCCGCAGGGCCGAGGGGTACCCGGTACCGGGCCTCAGTCTCTGCTCTGGGGCTGTTACGGTGGCTAGACCCGGTCCGTGACCCTGCTGAGGAGCGCCCAATGAAAGGTGTGGATGGTGGTGGTAGTGCGGTGCAGTGCTGGTCACAGTAAATAACGAGGACACCAGGTTGCAGTCTCTTTACCTTTTTACTGAAGGTTTGGAGGTGCCCAATCCAGAGTACTGTCAACAGGGCTGGCTGAGACCGGCCGGTCCAATGGCACATCCGGAGTTCCCTTTGCAGGTGGGAATCAGTGTCTACCTTCTAGCGCCTGTGTGTTGTAGTCCTTCCCTGCTGAACACCCCAGGATAGTCCTCACAACTGATTCTGTCTGTCTCTGATGTTCGTTCTCTCCCTCCCCCAGATGATATGGTTAAGACGCACCCGTATGACTGGGTAGGCCTGGAGTTCTTCCAGGACTCTAGAGTCGCCCCTCTCCCACAGCTGCCTCCGTTGTCTGCTTAGGTGATTTTGGTGAGACAGCCAACCTATAATTGGCTGTCCTGCCGTGGTTTAAAGTGATGCTTAAAGTCTCTTACTTTCTCGGCGTTCCGGCCACCGACTGTTTGCGCCTCAGAAGGATGTTGCCTCGATCTTTCAGCACAACTCCTTCTGGTCCTATCGCCTCTTTGCTGTATTCCCGTTTTCTCACTCAGCACAATAAACCTCGCTTCTTGTCCTTTCTTAGGAATCTGTCAGGATCCCATCCCTGACAGGTCCTCTCTCTAGCTCTTCCCAGTTACTTCTCCCTGTCTTCCTGTCCAACCCCCAGTTTTACCAGAGTGTGAGGAGTGGCCTACTAGATAGAACCACCCCCCCTGGTGGCCGGAGTTTGAAGTGTAGTGTGAGTGTTACCTGGTCAGGTGAACTCCTTTAGTGCAATCAGACGTAACATCACTTCCCTAAGTGGCAGAGCGACATTACTGCAACGACCAGGACTCTGGGGCGCTGCAGTCGCATGGCTCTTAAAGGGGTGGTCACAGCAGCGGTGACCCGGTCTGTGGCCATGGGCACGCAATAAAAATAAGAAAGGGTAAGTTCACAAGGGATTGTACGTGAAGCCACCTGTGGTGTTCAGCTATAAATGGCCAACGCTGCTTAAGGGGACTGCTGGGGCCAATGGTGATGCAGATGGAATGGTTCTGCTCCCCACAGGTGGAGCAGGGCCCCAGGGCTACCGGTACAGTCTTGTAAGGGACTTGTGGACTTTAGGGTGCAGGACTGAGGGTGCAAGAATAACTAGAGGACTCAAGGGCTGCAGTTTCCTTTATCTTTAATCCCAGGTTGCAGGTCCAGTCTGGGGCACAAGTCACAGCTGCTGATGGAGATCCGGGCAGCCTGGAAGCAATTCAGAGTCCACCTAGCCAGGTGGGATTGGTACTTTTTGTTCTCCTCAAGTCCCTCTCTCAGTCTGTCCACTAAGTGAAAACAGAATCCACATGGCAGGCAGTTTGAGCCTATTCCAGGTGTCACTCCATCGTGGTGACTCCGGTCTCTCGTATGCTGCTGTGCCTCCGGGCGTCCAAAGGGGCCAGGAGACCTGCAGTCTCCTATCCTCCGGATTTGGTTGCGGGTCCCAAAGTTCCCACACAACCATGGACTCCGGTGTCCTATCTTTGGTCCTCAGTCCTGGGGTGAGCTCATTCGCAGCTCCAATCCCTCAGGTTCTCCTCACTTCTTGTCTCTTCCTCCTTCTCTGTCTGCTCCCTCACACACACTGTCTCAGACTCAGACTAACTAACAGACCAGAACTTATAGGGAAGTTCACCTGAAACCCGGGTTAGAGCTCTCCCTTCTGGTTTGGAGTCAGGAAAGGTGTTGGATGCGGACATCAACTGGTAAGGGGACCCCTCTTTGCTTCCAGGCATGGCATCACCTCCCCTAAGGAAGGTATTGCCACTGTGGTAACCAGACTCCTGGGGTGCCACAGAAGCTCTGCACAAGTCTCTACTTGGCATGTGCTCCCCTGCGCACCTGCCGATAACTGAATGTACGCACCACAAGGTTTCACTTGGCGCTCATCCCTCGGTATCCCCGCTGGTACCTGGATACCCGCACTGCGCTGCTTCATTTCGCGCCCGTCTCTCTGTGCACCCACTGGTACTTGTGAGTCATTACTGCGCACGTCCTGGATCTGTGCTCTACGGCTGGGAGCCTTAAACTCCCGCTCAGCGTGCTCTGACCTGCATGCTCGGCAACGCTCCCCGTGTTCTTACTGCACTCGACCTTTACCACTGCCGCGCTGCCTAGCGCTGATCATGGTTCGGTGCAGGTCCTCTATCACTCAGACCTCCTTATACTCTCCTGACTCACCACACCCCCTCTCTGCAGGTCATGGGTCTCCTCCGTTCTCAATTTCTTTCCCCCCTGCAACAGGAGGTTCGGCTCTAGCAGTTCCAGACCCGGCGCTTCAGCAGCACTTGTAGCCTGGTTCTCTCCTCTACAGGTATCAGAGATTTGCTCCAAAAGTTTGCAGACTCAAGAGCAGGAAAGCTTCTTCACCGATGCCCACATTTTTTTCAGTTGGATCCTGACGCGTTTATGGCGCAAAAGTGCACTCTTAGTTGTAGGATATAGTGAGAACATACAGACAGATATAAATAAGGAACAAGCACCAATCAGAGCAAAGAGAAATAATTGATTAATGAAATGCAGCACCTGTAGCACAAACAAATGAGGACTGGACGTTAAATGGTTAACAGAATCAATAGATATAGAACAAATCGTTTTTATGATTCATTCCCTTGCGCTATTTCGTATCTACTGTAGGTGCAATATCCAATAAGCTTCCATCATCAATAAAAGGTTTATGCCGGTCCCCTCCTCGTCTGGGAAAACTGGCCTTTTCCATGGCAAAATATGTAAATTTAGTGAGGTCACCCTTATGGATAGAAACAAAATGTTTAGTTGCTCCAGAGTAGGAACAATTGTTGGCGTTGATATTAGCGATATGTTTGGCAATCCTCTTTGTGAATTTACGGATCGTGCAGCCGATGTATTTGGTATCACAATTAATAAAAGTGGATATCTGATTATTTATTGGGGTGGATATTGGAAATGTTTTTTCCAGAACCTGGCGAAAGTATTTGGAGTCAAATATAAAAAAATTGTGGCATAGCAAATACTGGGGAACCATAATGATAAATTCCTTTACATTAAAAGAATAGTTGCTGTACTTGTCCAAATGGTGTCTAATGGGTGAAATAGCCAGATTGTGGGGGATGGTAAAGGTTCACCACGACATTTGACTCTAAATACTTTCTCCAGGTTCTGGGCGCAATGTTGGGCTTGAGATTCTCTTCATATTTAGCTATACTTTATTTATCCTGGAGGGAAGAAACTTTCATATTTTCCACTAACAACTAGAGATGGGCGGACATCTGGATGTACGGGTCCTGCGGATTCGGCTGAACAATTACAAAAAGTTCGGGTTCGGGTACCAGAACAGTACTCAGACCCGAACACGAACCCCAAACACTTGATCGGGGAGCCCAAACATTCAGTGTTTGCTGCTCTGTAATGTGCAAGACAGTGCGGCAAACACCGCTTCTGATTGGTGGTGAGAGAGCTGCGGTTCCCATGCTGTCAGAAGACAGCGGAGAGCGCTCAGCTGTGATCGGAGGTATAAAGTTTACCTCCGGTCACTGGTGTCAACTGGTGGGACTACTGCTTCCATCATCCAACACCTGCTGCCACTAATAACAGCAAGAGCATGAGCAGCGGATGAGAGTATTCGTCAGCCGCTCCTGCGCTGTAAATAAATAATTAAAAAAACAAATGACATGAGTTCCCCTGTATTGTTTATAACCAGCCAGACAAAACTCACAGCTGGAGGCTACAACTCTTAGTTGTCAGCTTCAGCAAGGCTAGTTATCAAGAATAGAGGGGTCCCCACACCATATTTTTTAATTAAATAAATAGTTTAAAAAAACGGAGTGGGTTCTCAGCATTTTTGGCAACCAACCTTGCTAAAGCAGACAGCTAGGGGCTGGTATTCTCAAGCTGGTAAGGGGCCATGGATATTGGCCCCCCAGCCTAAAAATAGCAGCCCGCAGCTGCCCCGAAAAGGCTCAACTATTAGATACACCAATTCTGGTGCTTTGCCCGGTTCTTCCCACTTGCCCTGTAACGGTGGCAAGTGGGGTTCATGGAGTGCCCGCTAGAGCCGTGGGGCAATCGGGCCGGGTCGGACAGGTCTTCAGGGGGGTTGTCACAGCAGCAGTGACCCGGTCCGTGGCCCTGGGCATCCAATAAAATTAATGAAATGAAAGGGAAATAAAGTCTATAGGGAGTTAGTTCATGACGCCACCTGTGTTGTTCGGCAATGGATGGCCGGCGCTGCTTAAGGGGACCGCCGGGGCCGATGGTGACAAAGCTGGGATGGTTCTGCTCCCCACAGGTGGAGCGGGGCCCTAGGACTACTGGTACCATTGGTAAGGGATTGTAGATGATGGGGTGCAGGACTGATGGTGCGGGAAATGACTAGAGGACACAAGAATTGCAGTTTTCTTTACCTTTACTTGGTGGTAGAAAGTGCAGTCCAGGGCACAGGTAACAGCTGATGATGGGGGTTCCAGGCAGCCTGGAAGCAATTTAGGATATATCTAGCCAGGTGGGTTCAGAGGCCTTCCTTCTGCGCTGTTTTCTTAGGTCCTTGCTGCCTGAAGCTCTGCACAAGTTCCTCTCACTGTCTGTTGCTCCTAACCTGTATGGCAGACAGAGTGATCCTATCACGAGCACTGCTTGTTCACTGGCAGCCCCGAGCTCTTGGCCTGCTGTGGTGCCTCTGGGTGTTCGGTGTGGCCAGGGAGCTTGCAGTTCCCTGTCCTCCAGATTTGGCTGTTGGGGCATACAGCACCCACACAGCCAAGGACGCTGGCATTCTCTTTGTCAGCACTTGCTTTTGGGGTGAGCTTGGCTACAGATCCACTCTGTTAGGGCTGGCGGAACGCACCGAGTAAATATAGAGATAATATAGGTGCGTTCGCAGCCCAGGGACCACCGTGCAGGAGTGGAACTGCTGCTAGTAATGGCAGGACTATATGGCGGTATAACGCCTGAATAGACACGGGTTACCTCACTCGGTCTGTATAGGAGCGAACTCTGTTGCTTCACAGAGTCGCCAGGATTAGGATAACGCTGTGCCCTGTTAACTTCACAGAGGATCACAGCTCACTAACAGAGCAGATAGCATACAGTGGTCTTACAGTCAGCGTCAGCACACAAACAACTCCTCTCCGGAAGTGTCGGAATTCTAGTGGCTATACGCCAGCCCTAAATTCACATACATGAACTCCTCTCTGGAGGTGCCGGAATTCTAGTGGCTATACAGCCGATTCTGAGCACATGCAGACACAGACCACAAGGTAGCTAAGCTCATATGCATAAGTTGATACTAGCGTATGGCCGTGCGGCCATGCGAACCTTTCATAGAGAAAGCATTCCAGGACCTTCCTAGTGGTGCAATAGGAACTGCTTCAGGACCTAAGCATGTGACCAACGACCTCCAATGAGAGGTCGTCCCTTGGGCATGCTCAGTAGTGGAAAAGCAGGACTTAGTCCCAGGAGCATCTGCTCGCCGCAGAACAGTGCTGGTTACAATGGCTGAGCCTGGAAGATCAGCAGTAACCAAGCGCACAGAGTCTGCCTGAGCCAGACACTGGGACCGACATCTCTGCTGAGCAGGCTCCACTGCGGCTAAAGAAGAATGGGAGACTGCAGCGGAGGTGGTTCAAGATTCCCCCTGTGCAGCGGTGGGAACTTGACACCTAACATGGCCTCGCTCCGCTCAAAAGGCAGCAATGAGCTGCGGAGCCTGAATGTGCTCAGCAGGCTCCCAGGACCTGTCCTCTGGGCCATAGTCCTTCCAATCCACCGAATAAAATTTTTTACCACGTACCACCTTACACCCCAAGATAGCGTTCACTTCATAATCATCCATAGATGAACCCGATGTCCCGGCAGATGACTCAGAAAACCGGGACATGTGAACGGGCTTTAGAAGAGACACATAAAAGGTGCTGGTGATACCTATGCGTGGAGGAAGGGCCAGACGGAAGACAACAGGGTTAACCTGCTCCAGGACCTTGAAGGGACCCAAGTAGTGAGGTGCAAACTTAGTGGACTCAACTCGCAGCCTGATGTTACGGGCGGAGAGCCACACTAAGTCGCCAGGAGCAAAGGTCAGAGTGGGGTGCCGATAAGCATCAGCGGAGGACCTCATTCTCTCCTTGGAAGCCCGGATGACATCCTGAGTGCGGTCCCAAATGTCACGTGCCTCCACAGCCCAGTCTCCCACCCTGGAGTCGGTGGAAGACATGGGCATAGGCACAGGAACCCGCAGATGCTGGCCGTAATTAAGGAGGAATGGGGTCTGTCCAGTTCAGTCGGCTACGGTGTTGTTTAGCGCAAACTCCGCCCACGGTAGCAAGGATGCCCAGTCATCCTGTCTAGCAGAGACAAAATGTCGCAGATATGTGACCAAGGTCTGGTTGGCCCTCTCTACCAACCCATTCATCTCGGGATGGTATGTTGAAGAGAGATTCAACTCGATACTGAGTAGACGACAAAGCTCTCTCCAGAACCGAGACGCAAACTGGAGACCCCGGTCACTGACAATTTTGTCCAGCATACCGTGTAGATGGAAAATTTGTTTTTATTCCATTTTAGAAAAATGGTCGGTGATTACCCAAATGATGGTGCAGCCATGGGACTTGGATAAGCCCACCACAAAGTCCATCCCGACCATCTCCCAGGGCCTGTCTACAATCGGCAGGGGATAAAGTAACCCAGCTGGCCGTTGTCCAGGAGACTTATTCTTGACGCAGGAGACACACGCCCGAATATAGTCCCTGACGTCACGGGCCATATGCGGCCACCAGTACGTCCTCGCCAGAAGCTCAGATGTCCTTTTGGTCCCAAAGTGTCCACCCACCCTGGACGAGTGAGCCCAAGAGAGAACCTCCAGTCGCAAATTTGATGGCACAAAAGTCTTGCCCGGGGGCACAAATTCTAGCGAAACCGGAGCCACAGTCCTCAGGCTCTCAGAAGGGACAATAAGCCGAGGTTCCTCCTCCTTCGCTGATGACACTACAGAGCGGGAGAGAGCGTCAGCACGAATGTTCTTCTCCCCGGAGAGAAAATGAAGGGTGAAATGGAACCGGGAGAAAAACAGGGACCATCTGGCCTGGCAAGAATTTAGCTGCTGGGCCATCTGTATATAGACCAAATTCTTGTGGTCGGTGTAAACTTGGAAGGGAAAGCGAGCCCCCTCCAGGAGGAGTCTCTACTCCGAGAAAGCCAACTTCATGGCTAGCAACTCCCTGTCGCCGATAGAATAATTCCTCTCCGCTGGTGTGAAGGTCTTGGAGAAGAAGAAGCAAGGATGCTTCTGACCTTGAGCATCCTTCTGGAAGAGGACTGCTCCAGCACCGACGGAAGAGGCATCCACCTCCATAATAAAAGATTTATCAACATCGGGGTGATGTAAAATGGGAGCACTAGCGAAGTGTGACTTAATTGAGAGAAAGGCTCTGGAAACCTCCTCCAACCACAATTTGGGATTTGCTCCCTTTTTGGTGAGGGCAATCAAGGGAGCTACCAAAGTTGAAAAGTGGGGAATGAACTGGCGATAGTAATTAATTTACCCCATAAAGCGCTGCCCTGCTTTGAGAGAATGGGGTTCCTGTCAGTCCATCACAGCCTGTAGCTTGGCAGGATCCATAGCCAATCCCTGGGCGGAGATGATATAGCCAAGGAAAGGCAAGGAATCCTGCTCAAACACACACTTTTCCAATTTGGCGTAGAGGGAGTTTGCTCGTAGGAGGTCGAAGATTTTGCAAACATCTCTCAGGCAGGAGTCTATATCTGGAGACTAGATGAGAATATCATCCAGATAAACTATGACCGAGGTGGAGAGCATATCCCGGAAGATAACATTCACAAAGTCTTGGAAAACGGCAGGGGCATTACAGAGCCCGAAGGGCATCACCAGGTATTCATAGTGCTCGTTCCTGGTGCTAAATGCAGTCTTCCATTCGTCCCCCTCACGGATGCAAATCAGGTTGTAAGCACCTCGCAGATCTAGTTTAGTAAATACCCTCGCTCCCCACAACCTGTCGACTAGCTCTGAAATCAAAGGCAAAGGGTATTTATTCTTAACGGTGATGGCGTTAAGACCAGGGGCTGGCTGGCACTTTTCAGCCTGGGGGGCAATCACAAGGCAGTGGCCCTCGAGTTGCGGTGGCCCTCCTTTTCCCTGCTTACCTCTGACCATTGCATTAAAGCAGCAGACATAACAGGCTTTAAAAACAGGCTGGTACAGAGATATGGGAACAGAACTGAGCTTGCTGCATAGATATGGGAGCAGAACCGAGCTTACTACAGAGATATGGGAGCAGAACCGAGCTTACTACAGAGATATGGGAGCAGAACCGAGCTTACTACAGAGATATTGGAGCAGAACAGAGCTTCCTATAGAGATATAGGAGCAGAACAGAGCTTACTGCAGAGATATGGGAGCAGAACGGAGCTTACTACAGACATATGGGAGCAGAACGGAGCTTACTACAGACATATGGGCGCAGAACGGAGCTTACTACAGACATATGGGCGCAGAACGGAGCTTACTACAGAGCAGTATAATATAGTAAAATATATAGATGAATTAGAAATGGCGACACACGCAAACGTCATCTGCATTAGTAATACATGCACCATTACATAATTAGTTGTAGGCTGGGTTCACAAGAGTGAAGTTTACATTCTGTATACGCACCACAACCTCCAGCCTCGCGGAGGGTATCCCTCCTGTAAACCCAGCCTGACGGGGACAACCCCTTATAAATGGAAGTGTGCTCCTCTAAACCATGCAATCACTGCCAATCCTCCAACCGTAAGTGGTGAATTTCCAGAGCTGGGAAATGGAATTTCAATATTAGAACACGTCAACTTTGGTTCCCGTCCCTCCTCAAGGAAGTAAGGCAGACAGGTGTGATAAGACTATTAGAAAAACTACTGCCACACACACGGCAGTACATACTGGCAGAAGTGTGAGGGCATTAGTGCCTGTGTATGGACATGTCAGAGGCTAGAGAGAAGAAAGTTTGGTCCCTCTTAGCTTCTGGCAATGTTTTACCTCAGCTCACATTTGGGCCATACCATTGTAAAACAGGTAGACACATTTACCCACTGACCCTACTATTCATAAGGAACTGCTGTCTACCCCTTAGTTGCCCACTGTATATAGTCAGTGTGGGGATGTGGGCTACAGAACAACACAGGGCGATGACACTGCTACCTGAACCCTTCAGCTGCCCCACAATATGCAGGGAGTAAAACCAGTACAAAGTATGGCAGCCTCCCTGCAGAGCTGTCCAGGGCCGGACTGGGACAAAAAAGGAGCAATGCCACACAAACCCCACCAGCCCACAGACTATAAAGGTACCTTCACACTCAGCAACTTTACAACGATATCGCTAGCGATCTGTGACGTTGCAGCGTCCTGGATAGCGATCTCGTCGTGTTTGACACGCAGCAGCGATCTGGATCCTGCTGTGATATCGCTGGTCGGAGCTAGAAGTCCAGAACTTTATTTGGTCGTCAGGTCGGCGTGTATCGTCGTGTTTGACAGCAAAAGCAACGATGTCAGCAATGTTTTACATGGAGCTAACGACCTGTGAGAACGATAAATGAGTCGCCGTTAGGTCACAGGATCGCTCCTGCATCGTTCTGGAGCTGCTGTGTTTGACGTCTCTACAGCGACCTAAACAGCGACGCTGCAGCGATCGGCTCGTTGTCTATATCGCTGCAGCGTCGCTGAGTGTGACGGTACCTTAACACTCCCCCCACACCCGATCAGTGGATTTTCCTATACTGTGTTGTGCCCTTCAACGCTCCTCTTAAAGGCGTTATTTGAAGAGCTATGTGTGAATGTCGCCACAGTGCCCACGATTGATCGCTTCTTTAGAGCGCCGGTTCTCGAGATCATGGGGGTCCCAGCGGTCGGACCCCAGCAACTACAAAGTTCTCGGGAAAGGGGATTACTTGGTATAATCCATTTAAATGTGTTTTCCAATATATATATATTTTATTTTCCCATAGTATTCCTGAAAATAATAAACCAATATTAACCCTCCCAAAGACCAATGTCGCCTATCCGAGAACAGGACAGGAACAGGATTGGCAGGAGGAATGGTACTGTGCAGTGTATATATACAGGACAGGAGGAGTGGTACTGTGCAGTGTATATATACAGGACAGGAGGAGTGGTACTGTGCAGTGTATATATACAGGACAGGAGGAGTGGTACTGTGCAGTGTATATATACAGGACAGGAGGAGTGGTACTGTGCAGTGTATATATACAGGACAGGAGGAGTGGTACTGTGCAGTGTATATATACAGGACAGGTGGAGGGTACTGTGCAGTGTATATACAGGAGGAGTGGTACTGTGCAGTGTATATATACAGGAGGAGTGGTACTGTGCAGTGTATATATACAGGAGGAGTGGTACTGTGCAGTGTATATATACAGGACAGGAGGAATGGTACTGTGCAGTGTATATATACAGGACAGGAGGAGTGGTACTGTGCAGTGTATATATACAGGACAGGTGGAGGGTACTGTGCAGTGTATATACAGGAGGAGTGGTACTGTGCAGTGTATATATACAGGAGGAGTGGTACTGTGCAGTGTATATATACAGGAGGAGTGGTACTGTGCAGTGTATATATACAGGACAGGAGGAGTGGTACTGTGCAGTGTATATATACAGGACAGGTGGAGGGTACTGTGCAGTGTATATATACAGGACAGGAGGAGTGGTACTGTGCAGTGTATATATACAGGACAGGTGGAGGGTACTGTGCAGTGTATATACAGGAGGAGTGGTACTGTGCAGTGTATATATACAGGAGGAGTGGTACTGTGCAGTGTATATATACAGGAGGAGTGGTACTGTGCAGTGTATATATACAGGACAGGAGGAGTGGTACTGTGCAGTGTATATATACAGGACAGGTGGAGGGTACTGTGCAGTGTATATATACAGGACAGGTGGAGGGTACTGTGCAGTGTATATATACAGGAGGAGTGGTACTGTGCAGTGTATATATACAGGACAGGAGGAGTGGTACTGTGCAGTGTATATATACAGGACAGGTGGAGGGTACTGTGCAGTGTATATACAGGAGGAGTGGTACTGTGCAGTGTATATACACAGATACTTAGATTTACACCACGCAAGCAATATATATATATATATATATATAACTGAGCAGCACCAAATATTTAAGGGCTTGTCCACTACTAGGACAACCCCTAAATGTTCGGCCCCGATAAATTAATAAAGCCTATACTCACCTCCTGTGCTGCGCCATTCCCACAGTGGCTGTGATGTGATGTTATGACATGTGATGCCCGGAACCAATCAGTGCTGGTGTCACTGTCTCAATCTTTGCACAAACTGAACATGAAGAGGACGTCCGGGATCAAGCAGCTCATCCTGCACTTCCTCTTCATGTTCAGTTTGTCTGAAGGCGGGGACAGTGACACCAGCACTGATTGGTTCCAGGCAACATGTGGCATAACACCACATAACAGCCACTGTGGGAACGGCGCGGCACGGCAGGTGAGTATAGGCTTTATTAATGTATCGGGGCCGAACATTCAGTTTAAGACGAGGTTGTCCTAGTGGGAGACAATCCCTTTAAGCAATGGACTCATTAGCCCATATTCTTGGCCATATTCTCGGAGTCCACTGCACACACACAGGGAACCGTGGAATTTCCGGGGCTCTGGCCTGTCGCAAAATGGCAGCGCCGGACACCCACGCAGCACTGCTGGGCCCCGGAGACACCCGCAGCACCGGCCAGCAACCGCCAGGCACCCAGAGACACCCGGCAGCAGCATCGGACATGCACCAGCACAAGACCCCCCCACACCATCACGTCGCTCATCAGAGCCCCCCTCATCCTGGCCTGCAGCATCACCCCACTCCTGCCTCCTCCAGCAACGACCCTGAGACCCCGCTTCACTGCACCCACTACTCCCAGTAAGCAATAAGACGCATGGATTATAAGAAGCACCACCATTTTATTAATATATATACACACACACACACACATGTATATACAACATAGACACGCATAATTACACACACACACACACACACACACACATACACACATAGACAGACACACACATATATATATGTATATACACACAAACACATACATACATAGACACACACACACATATCGGAGGTGCGGAGGATGTGGAGCAGATGCAGGCCGGGGATTGGTGAGGAGAGCACTGTTCTCTGACGCTGGTTCTGACCAGGGTCAGACACATTGAGGCTCAGGCATCTCTGCGCGCGGTGGCGGCCTTTTCAAACCTTTGCACAGGCCCTGGTGCGTGCGCTCTCCTGTTTTCCCTCACTGACAAAGGCGGCAGCCATGTACGCAAGCAAGAACGAGGGCTGTGCTCATGTGGGCCGCCACGGCCTTGGACAGCGCGTTCACCAAGAGAGCACGCACCAGGGCCTGTGCAGAGGATTTAGAGGGCCGGCGGCCCATTTTGTAGCTCAGCGTGCTTAGGGGCCCCTTAGCACTCTGGGCCCCGCTGCAACCTCTGTAGTTACGCCCGATAGGGGTATACCATAGGCACAGGTACACAATGTTATATACACTGGACGGATCAATCCTGCACCTGGCCCAGGACATACATGCACTGTATATATACAGGGCCATGTATATAGCATGTGATGTCCAGTCACCAGGTTCAGGCGTGATCACTCCAGTGCTGGGTTCTGCAGACAGTCTCTGCTCACTATCAGTATAGGGAGATTTATTGCAGGAGACTGAACTTTCCTGCAGTCTGGTGACCCTGGAGCCGATGACCTGGCACTGACAGGGTGAAAGTTCAGACTCCTGCAATAAATCTGTGAGCATCAGCAGAGCGGCCACTGATACTATAGGGACCGGCCCCGGACTAATCGGGAGGTGAGCAGCCGCGTCCATCTCCTCTCCACACACAGAGCTGAAGGTACTCACTGATGTGTGAGCCGGCCACATGCAGATCTCCAGCAGTTACATGCAGCAGTGTTCCCTCTACCTCAGCAGCCGGCCGCACACAGGGGGCAGGGGCGTGTCTGCTCCACTGTGAGGCAGCTGCCAGGACACAGAGAACACAGCGCCGGCCACCAGCAGCCCGAATCAGCTGCTTGGTGACCGGCCCGGGGGGCACATGCCCCTTTGCAACCCGGCCCAGTCCGCGCCTGGTTAAGACCCCTGTAATCAATGCATGGACGTAGTTCTCCGTTCTTCTCCTGCACGAAGAAGAACCCTGCCCCTGCAGGTGACACTGACTTCCTAATGATTCTCCTGGATGTATTGGGACATTGCCTCCGTCTCCGGGAGAGACAGGGGGTAAACTCAACCCCGGGGAGGCTCTGCACCAGGCAAGAGGTCAATAGAACAGTCATAGTGGTGGTGGGGCAGAAGGGTCTCCGCAGCCCTCTTGGAGAATACATCCGCATAGGACCAGTAGTATTTGGGGAGAGAGGAAAGATCTGCGGGTACTTCAGTAGTAGCAACCTGAACATACTCGCTCAGACATCTGCCCTCACAAGATCCACTCCACCCCAAAATTATCCCTGAGGACCACTCTATATGAGGGGAGTGATAACGTAACCAAGGTATCCCTAGCAAGATCTTGTCTATTCCGTCGATGGAATGGAGATATAGACAATGTAAATGGGATGGTTTGGTGTGTTATTTGTGAGGGCAGTGTTGACCCATTCACCTCTCGCACAGTCACCGGCTTGGCGAGCATCACCAGGGGTATTGCATGGCGTTGGGCGAAGGCTGAGGACATAAAATTTCCCTCCAACCCAGAATCCACACAAAGCTCGACCGTAAGAGTGGTTGGGCCTAAAGTGATTGTCCCCTTGAATGACAGTTTGGAAGAAAACGTCGCCGTGTCTAGTGAACCACTGGCTCGAGGTGGGATAAGTTAGGAACAGAGGTGGCAGTGGACAAACTAGCTGCAGCCACGCTAGCAGCCTGAACAGCTACGGTGGTAACATCCACAGCTGAGGTTGTGCGCTCGAGAGCCGCCAACCTGCCCTCCAGCTGCTGGATGTACCGCTGCAGTCGCTTTTCGTCCGCCATTACTAGCCAGACCCTGGTGCTAGTATAATGTTAGGGCTGGTGGAACGCACCGAGTAAATGCAGCGCCCCAGAGTCCTGGTCATTGCAGTACTGTTGCTCCGCCGCTAAGGGGAGTGATGGTATGTCTGATGGCACTAAAGGAGTTCACCTGACCAGGTATCACAGACACACATTACTTCACACTCCGGCCACCAGCGGGAGTGGGTCTATCTAGTAGGCCACTCCTCACACTTTGGTAAAACTGGGGGTTGGACAGGAAGTTAGGGAGAAAGTAGCTGGGAAGAGCTCGAGAGAGGACCTGTCAGGGGTGGGATCCTGGCAGAGTCCTGGAAAGGGATAAATCGTTACGGAGTTGTGCCTGTGCATTACAGCGGCAGACTCCTAAGAAAGGACAAGAAGCGAGGTTTATTGTGAAGAGTGAGAAACGGGAATACAGCAGAAAAGAGATAAAACCAGAAGGGGTCGTGCCTCAATAATAGCAACATCCTTCTGAGGCGCGTAGCCAGTGGCCGGAACGCCGAGAAAGTAAGAGACTCCACGCATTACTTTAAACTACGGCCGGGCAGTTAACTATAGGTTGGCTGTCTCACCATTACACCTAACGAAGACAACGGAGGCAAACTGTGGGAGAGGGGCGTCACTAGGGTCCCTATAAAATAGCTCCAGGCCTACCCCGTCATACGGGTGCGTCCTAGCCATATCATCTGGGGGACGAAGAGAGAGAAAGAACAGAAACATACACGACAGTTGTGAGGACTATCCCGTGGTGCTCAGCAGGGAAGTACTACAACACACAGGCGCTAGAAGGTAGACACTGATTTCCACCTGCAAAGGGAACTCTGGATGTGCCTTCGGACCGGCCGGTCTCAGCCAGCCCTGTTAAGAGTGCTCTGGAGTGCGGATCCTGAATTCTTCAGTAAAAAGGTAAAAGAGACTGCAACCCTGTGTCCTCGTTATTCATCGTGACCTGCACCTCGCACCACCACCTACACCTTTCGTTGGACACCCCTTAGCAGGGTCACGGACCGGGTCTAGCCACCGTGACAACCCCAGAACTGAGACAGAGAAGCCCGGTGCCGAGTACCCCGCGGCCCTGCGTCTGGGGCGCTCCAAACTTGGCGTCACGAACAGGATCTACTTAAGCCTGAAGAATCAGGTCATGTGTGCCTTGGAACTGTGATTTATTGCAAAGACTGAGTGTTGCTATTTGCCGCCAAAATCCGCCATCGCCGCGCTCGAAGGGAGGAGCCATAGCTTCGTGGGCGGAGCCGGTCAAAAAGAGTGCGGAACCAGAAGACGCGGTAAAGCGACGATCCCGGAAGAGGAACACCACCTTCCAGCAGGTCAGCAGGGGGAAGGAGCGACCATGTCTGAGTCGGGGGGAGCAGAGGCGGCGGTCGCAGCCATAGACCCAGAGGCATCTCCAGCCCCCGCAGTAGATGCAGCCGTGGGCCTTGCACCACCGCCGGTTGCCGCGGAGCTCGCCGCCCCTATCCGTCAGCCGGAGGCTGCTGCGGCTACAACAGCCATAATGCCCTTCTCCATGCCGTACCTACCTGGAGCAGCCTGGCTCCCGCGATACTCTGGAGAGTCCCATACATTAACTGACTTTAGAGAGGGGATCTGCAGCCTGCTCGAGTTCTATCCCCTGACAGAGCCTCAGAAAGTTCATATGATAACGAACCAACTCTTTGGGGCGGCTCTGAGAGAAGTGAAGTCCTGGCCCGCCGCGGATAAGGGAACAGCACAGCAGGTCTTTGCAAAGCTTAACCCCTTCCCGACCTGTGACACAGCGTATGCGTCATGAAAGTCGGTGCCAATCCGACCTGTGACGCATATGCTGTGTCACAGAATGATCGCGTCCCTGCAGATCGGGTGAAGGGGTTAACTCCCATTTTACCCGATCTGCAGAGACAGGGGGAGTGGTACTTCAGCCCAGGGGGGGTGGCTTCACCCCCCCCCCCCCCGTGGCTACGATCGCTCTGATTGGCTGTTGAAAGTGAAACTGCCAATCAGAGCGATTTGTAATATTTCACCTATGAAAATGGTGAAATATTACAATCCAGCCATGGCCGATGCTGCAATAGCATCTGCCATGGCTGGAGACCCCGATCTGCCCCCACCCCACCCCACCGATCACCTCCCCAGTCGTCCTTTTTGCCCCGATCTCCGTTCCGCTCCCCTCCTCCCTCCTGTCGGCTCCCCCGGTCCTCCTGTCCGCTCCCCAGGTCCTCCGATCCCCCCCCCCCGTGTTCCAATCCCACCCCCCCATACTTACCTAACTCCGATGTCCCTCCCGGTGTCCGGCCGTCTTCTTCATGGGCGCCGCCATCTTGGAAAATGGCGGGCGCATGCGCAGTGCGCCCGCCGAATCTGCCAGCCGGCAGATTCGTTCCTGCACATTTTGATCGCTGTGATAAGTTCTATCACAGCGATCAAAATAAAAAAAATAGTAAATAAATCCCCCCCCTTTATCACCCCCATAATAAAATATAGAAAATATAATTATTTTTATTGTTTTTCCATTAGGGTTAGGGGTAGGGTTAGGGTTAGGGTTAGCGGTAGGGTTAGGGTTGCACTTAAGGTTGCACTTAGGGTTGCACTTAGGGTTGCACTTAGGGTTGCACTTAGGGCTAGGGTTGCACTTAGGGTTGCACTTAGGGTTGCACTTAGGGTTGCACTTAGGGCTAGGGTTGCACTTAGGGTTGCACTTAGGACTAGGGTTGCACTTAGGGTTGCACTTAGGGTTGCACTTAGGGCTAGGGTTGCACTTAGGGTTGCACTTAGGGTTGCACTTAGGGCTAGGGTTGCACTTAGGGCTAGGGTTGCACTTAGGGCTAGGGTTAGAATTAGGGTTAGAATTAGGGTTAGAATTAGGGTTAGAATTAGGGTTAGGGTTGGAATTAGGGTTAGAATTAGGCTATGTGCACAAGGTGCGGATTTGGCTGCGGATCTGCAGCGGATTGGTCGCTGCGGATTCGTATCAGTTTTCCATCACGTTTACAGTACCACGTAAACCTATGGAAAACCAATTCCGCTGTGCCCATGGTGCGGAAAATACAGCGCGGAAACGCTGCGTTGTATTTTCCGCAGCATGTCAATTCTTTGTGCAATTCCGCAGCGTTTTACACCTGCTCCATAATAGGAATCCGCAGGTGAAATCCACACAAAAAACACTGGAAATCCGCGGTAAATCAGCAGGTAAAGCGCAGTGCGTTTTACCTGCAGATTTTTCAAAAACTGCGGAAAAATCCACACAAATCCGCAACGTGAGCACATAGCCTTAGGGTTAGGGTTGGAATTAGGGGTAAGACTAGGGTTAGGGGTGTGTTGGGGTTAGGGTTGTGGTTAGGGTTGGGATTAGAGTTAGGGGTGTGTTGGGGTTAGTGTTGGAGTTAGAATTGAGGGATTTCCACTTTTTAGGCACATCAGGGGGTCTCCAAACGCGACACGGCGCCACCATTGATTCCAGCCAATCTTGCGTTGAAAAAGTAAAATGGTGCTCTCTCCCTTCCGAGCCCCGACGTGTGCCCAAACAGTGGTTTACCCCCACATATGGGGTACCAGCGTACTCAGGAGAAACTGATCAACAACTTTTGGGGTCCAATTTCTCCTGTAACCCTTGGGAAAATAAAAAATTGCGGGCTAAAAAATTATTTTTGAGGAAAGAAAAATGATTTTTTATTTTCACGGCTCTGCGTTATAAACTTCTGTGAAGCACTTGGGGGTTCAAAGTGCTCACCACACATCTAGATAAGTTCCCTTGTGGGTTTAGTTTCCAAAATGGGGTCACTTGTGGGGGGTTTCTACTGTTTAGGCACATCAGGGGCTCTGCAAACGCAACGTGACGCCCGCAGAGCATTCCATCAAAGTCTGCATTTCAAAACATCACTACTTCACTTCCGAACCCCGACGTGTGCCCAAACAGTGGTTTACCCCCACATATGGGGTATCAGCGTACTCAGGAGAAACTGGACAACAACTCTTGGGGTCAAATTTCTCCTGTTACCCTTGGGAAAATAAAAAAATCAGGACTAAAAAAAATTTTTTTGAGGAAAGAAAACGTATTTATTATTTTCACGGCTCTGCGTTATAAACTTCTGTGAAGCACTTAGTGGTTCAAAGTGCTCACCACACATCTAGATAAGTTTCTTTGGGGGTCTAGTTTCCAAAATGGGGTCACTTGTGGGGGGTTTCTACTGTTTAGGCACATCAGGGGCTCTGCAAATGCAACGTGACACCCGCAGAGCATTCCATCAAAGTCTGCATTTCAAAACGTCACTACTTCCCTTCCGAACCCCGACGTGTGCCCAAACAGTGATTTACCCCCACATATCGGGTATCAGCGTACTCAGGAGAAACTGGACAACAACTATTGTTGTCAATTTTCCCCTGTTACCCTTTGGAAAATAAAAAATTCAGGGCTAAAAAAATTTTTTTGAGAAAAGAAAATTTTTTTTTTATTTTCATGGCTCTGCGTTATAAACTTCTGTGAAGCACTTGGGGGTTCAAAGTGCTCACCACACATCTAGATTAGTTCCTTGGGAGGTCTAGTTTCCAAAATGGGGGCACTTATGGGGAAGCTCCAATGTTTAGGCACACAGGGGCTCTCCAAACGCGACATGGTGTCCGCTAATGATTGGAGCTAATTTTCCATTCAAAAAGCCAAATGGCATGCCTTCCCTTCCAAGCCCTGCCGTGCACCCAAACAGTGGTTTACCCCCACATATGGGGTATCATCGTACTCAGGACAAACTGGACAACAACATTTGGGGTCCAATTTCTCCTGTTACCCTTGGGAAAATAAAAAATTCTGGGCTAAAAATCATTTTTGAGGAAAGAAAAATTATTTTTTATTTTCACGGCTCTGCGTTATAAACTTCTGTGAAGCACTTGTTGGTTTAAAGTGCTCACTATGCATCTAGATAAGTTCCTTGGGGGGTCTAGTTTCCAAAATGGGGTCACTTGTGGGGGAGCTCCAATGTTTAGGCACACAGGGGCTCTCCAAACGCGACATGGTGTCCGCTAACGATTGGAGCTAATTTTCCATTCAAAAAGTCAAATGGCGCGCCTTCCCTTCCGAGCCTTGCCATGCGCCCAAACAGTGGTTTACCCCCACATATGAGGTATCGGCGTACTCAGGAGAAATTGCCCAACAAATTTTAGGATCCATTTTATCCTGTCGCCCATGTGAAAGTTAAAAAATTGAGGCTAAAAGAATTTTTTTGTGAAAAAAAAGTACTTTTTCATTTTTACGGATCAATTTGTGAAGCACCTGAGGGTTCAAAGTGCTCACTATGCATCTAGATAAGATCCTTGGGGGGTCTCCTTTCCAAAATGGGGTCACTTGTGGGGAAGCTCCAATGTTTAGGCACACAGGGGCTCTCCAAACGCGACATGGTGTCCGCTAACGATGGAGATAATTTTTCATTCAAAAAGTCAAATGGCGCTCCTTCCCTTCCGAGCCTTACCTTGTGCCCAAACAGTGGTTTACCCCCACATGTGAGGTATCAGTGTACTCAGGAGAAATTGCCCAACAAATTTTAGGATCCATTTTATCCTGTTGCCCATGTGAAAATTAAAAAATTGAGGCTAAAATAATTTTTTTGTGAAAAAAAAGTACTTTTTCATTTTTACGGATCAATTTGTGAAGCACCTGGGGGTTTAAAGTGCTCACTATGCATCTAGATAAGTTTCTTGGGGCGTCTAGTTTCCAAAATGGGGTCACTTGTGGGGGAGCTCCAATGTTTAGGCACACGGGGGCTCTCCAAACGCGACATGGTGTCCGCTAAAGATTGGAGCCAATTTTTCATTCAAAAAGTCAAATGGCGCTCCTTCCCTTCCGAGTTCTGCCGTGCGCCCAAACAGTGGTTTACCCCCACATATGAGGTATCAGCGTACTCAGAACAAATTGGACAACAACTTTCGTGGTCCAGTTTCTCCTTTTACCCTTGGGAAAATAAAAAAATTGTTGCTAAAAGATCATTTTTGTGACTAAAAAGTTAAATGTTCATTTTTTCCTTCCATGTTGCTTCTGCTGCTGTGAAACACCTGAAGGGTTAATAAACTTCTTGAATGTGGTTTTGAGCACCTTGAGGGGTGCAGTTTTTAGAATGGTGTCACTTTTGGGTATTTTCAGCCATATAGAACCCTCAAATTGACTTCAAATGTGAGGTGGTCCCTAAAAAAAATGGTTTTGTAAATTTTGTTGTAAAAATGAGAAATCACTGGTCAAATTTTAACCCTTATAACTTCCTAGCAAAAAAAAATGTTGTTTCCAAAATTGTGCTGATGTAAAGTAGACATGTGGGAAATGTTATTTATTAACTATTTTGTGTCACATAACTCTCTGGTTTAACAGAATAAAAATTCAAAATGTGAAAATTGCTAAATTTTCTAAATTTTCGCCAAATTTCCATTTTTTTCACAAATAAACGCAGAAATTATCGACCTAAATTTACCACTAACATGAAGCCCAATATGTCACGAAAAAACAATCTCAGAATCGCTAGGATCCGTTGAAGCGTTCCCGAGTTATTACATCATAAAGGGACACTGGTCAGAATTGCAAAAAACGGCAAGGTCATTAAGGCCAAAATAGGCTGGGTCATGAAGGGGTTAAAGCCACCTTTGACACCCGCACCGCTACAGAAATTAAGTTGACTTTCTATGGGTGTAAGCAGAGGCCGCAGGATAGCTTATGGGACTATGCCCTTAACCTCCAGGAGGCGCTGCGGGCCATCAAGCAGAATGACCCCGGCAGCATGCAAGATGAGGATAAACTCCTGAAGGAGCAGTTCATTGAGGGGCTCCTGTGCAGCCACCAAAGGGGTCAACTGCACTTCCTGGCCATGCAGAATCCAGACCTGACTTTTGCGCAATTCAAGGATAAAGCCATCCAGGCGCTACAAGAGCGACAGCCCAGCCGTGCAGTGCCTCCCAGGCTTCCCGCTCTCACATACCACCAGGAGGTGGCGTCGGATGGCCCAGTTGCCGCCGAGGCCTAGAGGACAACTCCCCCGCAGGACTCCGCCTCCAGATGCAGGAGCTGACCAAGAGCATTGCTGCCCTACAGGAGGCCCCCAAGGAGAAGATCCAGCTGGCCTCCAGACCAGAGGATGTCCCCTGGATGCGACAGAGGAGGACTCCGCCGACCAGAGGCCGGGACGATGATCGCTTCCATCGGGACGGACGACCTATCTGCTGCCGCTGCCACCAGGTGGGCCACCTTGCAAGGTACTGTCCTTTAAACAAGCAACCCCTGGGGCAAAGGGCCAACCCCCAGGAGTAGGACGATCAGGCCCGCAGCATTGGAGAGCCAAATACGTTGGAGGGCGACCAGTCCTTCCTGTTGTGATCGACGGTATCCCCATGAACGCTCTGCTGGACACCGGTTCTCAGGTGACGACTATGCCTTACGTGCTTTATAAACGTTATTGGGAGGACACCGATATTACTCGTGGCCCTGATGACGATTTCACCATAATAGCCAGTAATGGTCAGCCATTGCCACAAGTGGGGTATAAAGAGGTCACCTTCAAAGTGGGGCGGGTGGAATTGAAGGCCCAAGGGATTGTAATTGTTGATATTGACCGCCGTGATTGTAATCCCATGATGACTATTGGTACTAATGTTATAGAAAATTGTCTTGCAGAAGTTATTGTCCTATTACAACAGGTCGCAGAAACAGCTGGCTACAGTGAACAACGTGTCCTGCAAAAAGAAATCAGGGCCCTAATGCAAAGACAGCAGGTAGAGCTGACTGGTGGTGAAATTGGTCGTGTCACAGTGAGTGATTCAAACCCCATTGTGATACCCCCCAGGAGTGAAATGTTAATATGGTGTCAGGCAGCCATAGGCCTCAGGGGTAAAGACTATCAGGCCCTGGTAGAACCTGTATATTCAGATATAATAGGCCTACCCTCCTGACAGCCAGAGGGGTGGTTGACGTCCGCAAGGGGAGGGTGCCAGTACGTGTTCTCAATTGTGGGGAGGAAGAAGTCCAGCTAACCAAATATGCCACACTTGCCAAACTGTTTACTGTTAATAGTAGTGTGATACAGGCACCTGGGCCCTTGGTCCCGTCCAATCCGGCAGAGAACAACGGTTCTGCAGGGCAACCGAAAGATTGGTGTCGGGAATTACACGTGGGCACTGACTCTACCCCATCTCACCAGAAACAGGGGGCCTACAGGGTGGTTCATGAGTACGAACGGGTCTTTAGCAAACACCCCCTAGATTTTGGGCAAGGGAAAGGGATCCAACATCATATCCCCACAGGGGATCATCGACCCATAAAAGAGAGATACCGTCCTGTACCCCCAGCTCATTATCAGTGTGCCAAGGACATGTTGCAAGAGATGAAGGAGGCTGGGGTAGTGAGAGACAGTTGTAGCCCCTGGGCAGCTCCATTAGTCCTCGTTAAGAAGAAAGATGGCACAATGAGAATGTGTGTGGATTATAGGCTGTTAAATCGCATTACACATAAAGATGCATACCCACTGCCCAGGATAGAGGAGTCACTGGCTGCGTTTAAATCTGCTAACTACTTCTTTACCTTGGATCTCACCAGTGGGTACTGGCAGGTTCCCATAGCGGAGGCGGACAAGGAGAAGATGGCCTTCACGACGCCGATGGGTCTCTGTGAATTCAACTACATGCCCTTCGGACTGTGCAATGCCCCGGGGACGTTCCAGAGGATGATGGAGTGCTGTCTGGGGCACAAGAACTTTGAAACCATACTGCTGTATCTGGACGATGTTATTGTCTTCTCCAAGACCTATGAAGACATCTGAAGCACCTGGCTGAGGTGTTTGAAGCCCTGACCAACTTTGGCTTGAAGGTGAAACCATCCAAATGCCACCTGCTGAAACCCAAAGGGCAGTATCTCGGCCATGTGGTGAGTGCTGAAGGAGTGGCCCCAGACCCCGACAAGGTTACGGTGATTAGGGACTGGCCGAAACCCAGCAATCTCCATGAAGTCCGGCAGTTCCTCGGGTTGGTAGGCTATTACAGGAGGTTCATCAAGGACTTCACCAAGAAGGCCGCGCCATTGCAAGATCTGTTGGTGGGCCAATCCAAGAAGACCAAGGGGAAGAGCACCCCATTTGATTGGAATGAAGGACTGGAAGGGTCATTCACTTGCTTGAAGATGGTGCTGAAGGGAGACGAGGTACTGGCCTACCCTGAGTATGATGAACCGTTTGTACTGTATATGGATGCCAGCAACGTAGCACTGGGAGCTGTGTTGTCCCAGGTCCAGAAAGGCAAGGAGAGGGTAATCGCTTACTCCAGCAGGAAACTTCGTCCCACGGAAAGGAACCCTGACAACTACAGTTCCTTCAAGCTGGAATTCCTCGCCATTTTTTGGGCAGTGACGGAGAGGTTCAAGCACTACCTGGCCTCAGCGAAATTCACCGTCTTCATGGATAACAATCCACTAACGCACTTGGACACAGCAAAACTCGGGGCCTTGGAACAGCGGTGGATGGTCCGGCTGTCCAATTACGATTTCACCATCAAGTACCAGGCAGGACGCAAGAATGCGAATGCCGATGCCTTGTCCCGGATGCCCAATTTGCCAGAAACGGGGGAGGACCCCGAGGCACTTGAAGAAGTAGAACTGCCCGCTTTTCATCGCCCCAAAGCCACTAAATGCTCCCATCATGTGAAGAACAGGCACAAAAACAACCAGGATGCCACGCTGAATCCCCTGCCCCACCACGGGTGGGCAGAGACCCAGGATGGTGACCCTGCGGTCCGTCGGGTGAAAGAGCTCCTGACGCAGGCAGGTTTGCATACCAGCCCGGATGATCCACAAGAAACCCAACAGCTGTGGAAGGGGAGAAGCAAACTGTTTATTCACGATGGTAAGCTGTGCCAAAGGAGTATCAACCCCCGCACCCATGAATTGGTATGGCAGATAGTGGTTCCAAGGCAAGATGCGCCTATGGTTTAGGGAGCGTAACACGATGGGGCTGGACACTTCGGGTGGAGGAAGTTGGAGAGACTACTCTGAGGGAGGTTCTATTGGATTGGCATGAAAACAGCCATTGAGCAGTGGTGTCGGAAGTGTGGCCCGTGCAGCCTACGCCGGAAGGACCGTGACAGCCAACGGGCTCCCTTGCAGCCCATCATCACCAAATGGCTGCTAGAACTGGTCGCGCTAGACCACGTGAAGCTGACGCCTAGCCGGTCGGGCTATATCTATGCTTTCACCATAGTGGATCACTACTCCAGGTTCCTGGTGGTTGTACCTGTCAAGGATCTAACGGCCAGGACGGCCGCCAAAACCTTCCAGCAGTACTTCTGTAGGCCCCATGGGTATCCGGAGAAGGTACTGACCGATCAGGGACCAGCATTTGAGGCGGAGGTGTTCCAGGAGCTCTGCCATCTGTACGGGTGTAAGAAGATCAGAACCACACCGTACCATCCACAAACCAATGGGATGTGTGAAAAGATGAACCAAGTGGCGATCGACTTACTGAAGACCTTGCCTGTAGAAGAACGGAACTTGTGGCCAATGAAATTGCCCGACCTGGTAGACATGTACAACCACATCCCAGTGAACTCTACTAACTGCACTCCGGCTGTTGTGAATTCCGCTCTTGGGCTCCCTCCGGTGGTTGTAAGTAGCACTTTTGTGAATTCTGCTCTTGGGCTCCCTCCTGTGGTTTTGAGTGGTATAGCTGCTTCTTGGATTTAGCATCAGGAGCTGCTTCCACTGATCGTCTTTCTCGCTCGGCTATTTTAGTCTGGCCTTATCCCTCAATCAATGCCAGATGTCAATTGTTCCTGCTTGGAGCCACTGCTCTTTTGGATTTCCCTGACACTCTGTCCAGTTCAGCAAAGATAAGTCCTTGCTTGTCCTTTTGCAGTCCACTTGTTGTGGACTTTATTGTTCAGTACATTCTATGTTTTGCTCATTTGTCCAGCTTATCAGTATGGATCTATTCAGCTAAGCTGGAAGCTCTGGGCTGCAGATTTTGCCCTCCACACCTTTAGTCAGGTGTGGAGCTTTTTGCATATCTCTGCGGTGGACTTTTTCTAGTTTTTATTACTGACCGCGCAGTGTCCTTTCCTTACTATCTATATAGCAAGAAGTGGCCTCCTTGCTAAATCTTGTTTCATACTACGTATGTCATTTCCTTCTCCTCTCACAGTCAATATTTGTGGGGGGCTGTCCTATCCTTTGGGGATTTTCTCTGAGGCAAGATAGCTTTCCTGTTGTGAATTTACCTTTTGGCTCCCTCTAGTGGTTACTAGTGATTTGACTCTGGGTATGTCATTCATCCCTTGTATGCTCACCTGGGTCATTAGGTCAGGGGTGTTGCTATATAAGCTCCCTGGACCTTCAGTTCAATGCCTGGCAACGTTGTAATCAGAGCTAATCTGTTGTGCTCTTGTCTACTGATCCTGGTTCCTGCTAAATTAAGCTAAGTCTGCTTTCCTGCTTTTTGCTATTTGTTTTTGTTTGCATTTTTGTCCAGCTTGTACATAATCTGTATCCTAACCTTGCTGGAAGCTCTAGGGAGGCTGGAGTTCTCCCCCCGGGCCGTTAGATGGTTCGGGGGTTCTTGTATCTCCAGTGTGGAATTTTGTTAGGGTTTTTGTTGACCATATAAGTTATCTTACTACATTCTGCTATTAGTAAGTGGGCCTCTCTTTGCTAAACCTAGTTCATCTCTGTGTTTGTCATTTCCTCTTACCTCACCGTTATTATTTGTGGGGGGCTTGTATCCGACTTTTGGGGTCTATTCTCTGGAGGCAAGAGAGGTCTTTGTTTTCCTCTTCTAGGGGTAGTTAGTCCTCCGGCTGGCGCGAGACATCTAGCGACCAACGTAGGCATGTTCCCCGGCTACTTCTAGTGTTGGCGTTAGGAGTAGTTATATGGTCAACCCAGTTACCACTGCCCTATGAGCTGGATTTTTGTACGTCGCAGTCTTACTTGTTCCTCTGAGACCCTCGCCATTGGGGTCATAACAGTTTGCCAGGCCAGTATTAAATGTTAAATGCATTGCAGAAGTTGGATTATAAGAAAGAAAGTTCTGAGTTTTTTTTTCTCTCTCTCATTTTTTTTTCTTTTCCCCTTTACCTCTGAGTGGCTTGTGTTTGCTGCAGACATGAATGTCCAGACCTTGATTACAAGTGTGGACCAGCTTGCTGCTCGTGTGCAGGGCATACAAGAGTATGTTATCAGAAATCCTGTGTCAGAACCTAAGATACCGATTCCTGAACCGTTTTCCGGAGAGCGATTTAAATTTAGAAATTTCAGGAATAATTGTAAATTGTTTTTGTCCCTGAAACCCTGTTCATCTGGAGACTCCGCTCAGCAAGTAAAAATTGTTATTTCTTTTTTACGGGGCGACCCTCAGGATTGGGCTTTCTCGCTGGCGCCAGGAGATCCGGCATTGGCTGACATTGATGCGTTTTTTCTGGCGCTTGGTTTGCTTTATGAGGAACCCAATCTTGAGATTCAGGCAGAAAAAGCCTTGCTGGCGATGTCTCAGGGCCAGGACGAGGCTGAAGTGTATTGCCAAAAATTTCGGAAATGGTCCGTGCTGACCCAGTGGAACGAGTGTGCATTGGCTGCAAATTTTAGAAATGGCCTTTCTGAAGCCATTAAGAATGTGATGGTGGGTTTTCCCATTCCCACAGGTCTGAATGATTCTATGGCCCTGGCTATTCAAATCGACCGGCGGTTGCGGGAGCGCAAGACCGCAAATTCCCTCATGGTGTTGTCTGAACAGGCACCTGATTTAATGCAATGTGATAGAATCCTGACTAGAAATGAGCGGAAAATTCATAGACGCCAGAATGGCTTGTGTTACTACTGTGGTGATTCTACACATGTTATCTCAGCATGCTCTAAACGTCTTACTAAGGTTGTTAGTCCGGTCGCCATTGGTAATTTGCAACCTAAGTTTATTCTATCTGTAACTTTGATTTGCTCACTGTCATCGTATCCTGTCATGGCGTTTGTGGACTCAGGTGCTGCCCTGAGCCTTATGGATCTGTCATTTGCCAAGCGCTGCGGATTTGTTCTTGAGCCATTGGAAAATCCTATCCCTCTTAGGGGTATTGATTCTACGCCATTGGCAAAAAATAAACCGCAGTTTTGGACACAGGTTACCATGTGCATGACTCCCGAACATCGGGAGGTCATACGTTTTCTTGTTCTGCATAAAATGCATGATTTGGTTGTTTTGGGTTTGCCATGATTGCAGACCCATAATCCAGTCTTGGACTGGAAGGCTATGTCAGTGTCAAGTTGGGGCTGACTAAGTCTAAGCGAGTCTAAGTCCAGTGCACTGCCTCCTCATAGGGAATGTGACTGTGCAATAGATTTGATTCCTGGCAGTAAGTTTCCTAAGGGGAGACTGTTTAATCTGTCGGTACCTGAACATACCGCGATGCGTTCATATATCAAGGAGTCTCTTGAGAAGGGGCATATCCGTCCTTCTTCTTCCCCTCTTGGTGCGGGATTCTTTTTTGTGGCCAAAAAGGACGGATCTTTGAGGCCTTGTATTGACTATCGGCTTTTAAATAAGATCACTGTCAAATTTCAGTATCCTTTGCCGCTGTTGTCAGATTTGTTTGCCCGGATTAAAGGTGCCAAGTGGTTCACCAAGATAGACCTTCGTGGTGCGTACAACCTTGTGCGCATTAGGCAGGGCGATGAATGGAAAACCGCATTCAATACGCCCGAAGGTCATTTTGAGTACTTGGTGATGCCATTTGGGCTCTCTAATGCCCCTTCAGTTTTTCAGTCCTTCATGCATGACATTTTCCGGAAGTATCTGGATAAATTTTTGATTGTTTATCTGGATGATATTCTGTTTTTTTCTGATGATTGGGACTCGCATGTGGAGCAGGTCAGGATGGTTTTTGAGATTCTGCGTGAAAATTCTTTGTTTGTAAAAGGCTCAAAGTGTCTCTTTGGTGTACAGAAGGTGCCCTTTTTGGGGTTCATTTTTTCCCCTTCTGCTGTGGAGATGGATCCAGTCAAGGTCCGAGCTATTCATGATTGGACTCAACCCTCGTCAGTTAAGAGTCTTCAGAAGTTCTTGGGTTTTGCTAACTTCTACCGTCGTTTTATCGCAAATTTCTCTAGCGTTGTTAAACCGCTGACGGATATGACCAAGAAAGGCTCTGATGTAGCTAACTGGGCTCCTGCTGCCGTGGAGGCTTTCCAGGAGTTGAAACGCCGATTTACTTCGGCGCCTGTTTTGTGCCAGCCTGACGTCTCACTTCCCTTTCAGGTTGAGGTGGATGCTTCGGAGATTGGGGCAGGGGCCGTTTTGTCGCAGAGAGGCCCTGGTTGCTCTACTATGAGGCCTTGTGCCTTTTTCTCTAGGAAGTTTTCGCCGGCAGAGCGAAATTATGATGTGGGCAATCGGGAGTTGTTGGCCATGAAGTGGGCATTTGAGGAGTGGCGTCATTGGCTCGAGGGTGCTAAGCATCGTGTGGTGGTCTTGACTGATCACAAAAATCTGATGTATCTCGAGTCTGCTAAACGCCTGAATCCTAGACAGGCCCGCTGGTCATTGTTTTTCTCCCGTTTTGACTTTGTGGTCTCGTATTTACCAGGTTCTAAGAATGTGAAGGCCGATGCTCTGTCTAGGAGCTTTGTGCCTGATGCTCCTGGAGTCGCTGAACCTGTGGGTATTCTTAAGGAAGGAGTTATCGTGTCTGCTATTTCTCCAGATCTGCGACGTGTGTTGCAGAGATTTCAGGCTGGTAGGCCTGACTCTTGTCCACCTGACAGATTGTTTGTGCCTGCTAGATGGACCAGCAGAGTCATTTCCGAGGTTCATTCCTCGGTGTTGGCAGGGCACCCGGGAATTTTTGGCACCAGAGATCTGGTGGCCAGGTCCTTTTGGTGGCCTTCCTTGTCAAGGGATGTGCGGTCATTTGTGCAGTCCTGTGGTACTTGTGCCCGAGCTAAGCCTTGTTGCTCTCGTGCCAGCGGGTTGCTCTTGCCCTTGCCTGTCCCGAAGAGACCTTGGACACACATCTCTATGGATTTCATTTCGGATCTTCCGGTGTCTCAGGGCATGTCTGTCATCTGGGTGATATGTGATCGTTTCTCCAAGATGGTCCATCTGGTTCCTTTGCCTAAGCTGCCTTCCTCTTCTGATCTGGTTCCTGTGTTCTTCCAGAACGTGGTTCGTTTGCACGGCATTCCTGAGAATATTGTGTCGGACAGAGGATCCCAGTTTGTTTCCAGGTTCTGGCGATCCTTTTGTGGTAGGATGGGCATTGATTTGTCGTTTTCGTCCGCTTTCCATCCCCAGACTAACGGACAAACGGAGCGAACTAATCAGACTCTGGAGGCTTATTTGAGGTGTTTTGTCTCTTCTGATCAGGATGATTGGGTGACCTTCTTGCCGTTGGCTGAATTTGCCCTTAATAATCGGGCTAGTTCCGCCACCTTGGTTTCGCCATTTTTCTGCAACTCTGGTTTCCATCCTCGTTTTTCCTCGGGACATGTGGAGCCTTCTGACTGTCCTGGGGTGGATTCCGTGGTGGATAGGTTGCAGCGGATCTGGAGTCATGTGGTGGACAACTTGAAGTTGTCACAGGAGAAGGCTCAGCGTTTTGCCAACCGCCGCCGCGGTGTGGGTCCCCGACTTCGCGTTGGGGATTTGGTATGGCTGTCTTCTCGATTTGTTCCTATGAAGGTCTCCTCTCCCAAATTTAAGCCTCGCTTCATTGGTCCTTACAGGATATTGGAAATCATTAATCCTGTATCCTTTCGCCTGGATCTTCCGGTGTCGTTTGCCATTCACAACGTATTTCATAGGTCCTTGTTGCGGCGGTACGTTGTGCCTGTGGTTCCTTCTGCTGAGCCTCCTGCTCCGGTGTTGGTTGAGGGCGAGTTGGAGTACGTGGTGGAGAAGATCTTGGATTCTCGTCTCTCCAGGCGGAGGCTTCAGTACCTGGTCAAGTGGAAGGGCTATGGTCAGGAGGATAATTCCTGGGTGGTCGCCTCTGATGTGCATGCGGCCGATTTAGTTCGTGCCTTTCACGCCGCTCATCCTGATCGCCCTGGTGGTCTTGGTGAGGGTTCGGTGACCCCTCACTAAGGGGGGGGTACTGTTGTGAATTTACCTTTTGGCTCCCTCTAGTGGTTACTAGTGATTTGACTCTGGGTATGTCATTCATCCCTTGTATGCTCACCTGGGTCATTAGGTCAGGGGTGTTGCTATATAAGCTCCCTGGACCTTCAGTTCAATGCCTGGCAACGTTGTAATCAGAGCTAATCTGTTGTGCTCTTGTCTACTGATCCTGGTTCCTGCTAAATTAAGCTAAGTCTGCTTTCTTGCTTTTTGCTATTTGTTTTTGTTTGCATTTTTGTCCAGCTTGTACATAATCTGTATCCTAACCTTGCTGGAAGCTCTAGGGAGGCTGGAGTTCTCCCCCCGGGCCGTTAGACGGTTCGGGGGTTCTTGTATCTCCAGTGTGGAATTTTGTTAGGGTTTTTGTTGACCATATAAGTTATCTTACTACATTCTGCTATTAGTAAGTGGGCCTCTCTTTGCTAAACCTAGTTCATCTCTGTGTTTGTCATTTCCTCTTACCTCACCGTTATTATTTGTGGGGGGCTTGTATCCGACTTTTGGGGTCTATTCTCTGGAGGCAAGAGAGGTCTTTGTTTTCCTCTTCTAGGGGTAGTTAGTCCTCCGGCTGGCGCGAGACATCTAGCGACCAACGTAGGCATGTTCCCCGGCTACTTCTAGTGTTGGCGTTAGGAGTAGTTATATGGTCAATCCAGTTACCACTGCCCTATGAGCTGGATTTTTGTACGTCGCAGTCTTACTTGTTCCTCTGAGACCCTCGCCATTGGGGTCATAACACTTTCCTGTTTCTACCTTTAGGGGTAGCTAGTTCTCCGGCTGTGACGAGGTGTCCAGGGAGTGACAGGAACATCCCACGGCTACTGCTAGTGTTGTGTTAAGATCAGGAACTGCGGTCTGTATAGTTACCACCTGCTCAGAGCTAGTCGCATGTCGCTCCTAAATTACCAGTCCATAACATCCGGCGTACCTGATGCGAGGGAGGCCTAGCAAGTTGCCCGTTGATCTGGACATGGGGGTTCTAACCCCCGAAGATACCTCGCCGGATGCCGATTGGGATACAGAGAGGCAGCAAAGGTACCGCAAAGTACAGGAGTGCGTGGAAAGAAGTCTCGCTCAGGCCAGGCAAAAACAGGAAAGGGACTACAACCAGCATGCTCCTGCGATTCCCTTGCCACCTGGTGAGCAAGCACTCAAGCGGAAGAGAAGGCTACACAAGCTTGACGACCAATGGGAAGCGGAACCGTATACCATCCTGCCGTCCGATTTCAACAATACTAAAGTCTGTCTCATCAGCAAAGATGGGGGAAAACCTCAATGGCAATATCCAGAGACCACCTTAAGGTATGCCCTGACAAGTTGAGAGAGAAGGAAACAGATCCAAGAACTTATCCACCTGTAGAAGAGGAGAAGATGATACACACTGTACTTGGCGATTTCCCCCAGTCGTGGACTCAGATAAATCAGGCCATCGTGGTACCTGTATTAACATTTCATCAACCGAACCCGCCTGAACTAAACGTGTTGCCAGATCCCCCGGACCCACCATCACCACAGACCCCGCCAGACGATGCCATGCCCACCGTCGGGCCAGTGGAGCCTCCCTCTGCTATCGGCGAATCTGCCATACCCACTGTTGGTAGCAGCAGCTCTGAGAGATCCAGCATGCCAGTGCTACCCAGACTCACTAGAAGCGTAGCTAGAAGGCAGTGCACTACACCAGTGGTAGCAAGCATAGCGAGCCCTGCTAGGCCAATAGCAACCCCTGCACTACAGAGGTCTACACGTAGCACCAAGAATCAAACTCCCCTTCGCTACAAAACTTGGAGGTATTAACAAAAGTTGCTAATTGTGTTTGTGTAAATATCTTTGTTACAAGTTTAAAAATGGACAACGGGGCAATGGACAGTGAATTGCTCCAAAACTTTCAAAAGGGACCCCTTTGTTTACCCGGGGTCCCTGCTGTTTTAAAGTTACAACCACTGGACTGAGAGTCATAAACTGTGCATGACCAAACTTTCGCAACGTTCAAGAGTCCTCACCTCCCATAAAGGGAAGCACTGTTATTATTACTTGTTTATTGCATTTAAAAATTTGGTATGTTTGTTGTTAACATGTATTGTTGTTTTTCTTTTCCCAGTCCGGGAGTACTGGATTTAACCAGGGGGGAGTGCAGTGCCCCAGAGTCCTGGTCGTTGCAGTACTGTCGCTCCACCGCTAAGGGGAGTGATGGTATGTCTGATGGCAATAAAGGAGTTCACCTGACCAGGTATCACAGACACACATTACACTTCACACTCCGGCCACCAGGGGGAGTGGGTCTATCTAGTAGGCCACTCCTCACACTTTGGTAAAACTGGGGGTTGGACAGGAAGTTAGGGAGAAAGTAGCTGGGAAGAGCTCGAGAGAGGACCTGTCAGTGGTGGGATCCTGGCAGAGTCCTGGAAAGGGACAAATCGTTACGGAGTTGTGCCTGTGCATTACAGCAGCAGACTCCTAAGAAAGGACATGAAGTGAGGTTTATTGTGAAGAGTGAGAAACGGGAATACAGCATAAAGGAGATAAAACCAGAAGGGGTCATGCCTCAAGAATAGCAACATCCTTCTGAGGCGCGTAGCCGGTGTCCGGAACGCCGAGAAAGTAAGAGACTCCACGCATTACTTTAAACTACGGCCGGGCAGTTAACTATAGGTTGGCTGTCTCACCATTACACCTAACGAAGACAACGGAGGCAAACTGTGGGAGAGGGGTGTCCCTAGGGTCCCTATAAAATAGCTCCAGGCCTACCCCGTCATATGGGTGCATCCTAGCCATATCATCTGGGGGATGAAGAGAGAGAAAGAACAGAAACATACACGACAGTTGTGAGGACTATCCCGTGGTGCTCAGCAGGGAAGTACTACAACACACAGGCGCTAGAAGGTAGACACTGATTTCCACCTGCAAAGGGAACTCTGGATGTGCCTTCGGACCAGCCGGGTCTCAGCCAGCCCTGTTAACAGTGCTCTGGAGTGCGGATCCTGAAGCCTTCAGTAAAAAGGTAAAAGAGACTGCAACCCTGTGTCCTCGTTATTCATCGCGACCTGCACCTCGCACCACCACCTACACCTTTCATTGGACGCCCCTTAGCAGGGTCACGGACCAGGTCTAGCCACCGTGACAACCCCAGAACTGAGACAGAGAAGCCCGGTACCGAGTACCCCGCGGCCCTGCGTCTGGGGGCGCTCCATAAATATTGAGATAATATAGGTGCATTCACAGCCCGGGGTCCACTGTGCAGGAGTGGAATCTGCTGCTAGTAATGGCAGGACTATATGGCGGTATAATGTCTGAATAGACACAGTTACCTCACCCGGTCTGTATAGGAGCGAACTCTGTTGCTTCACAGAGTCGCTGGGATTAGGATAACGCTGTGCTCTGTTAACTTCACAGAGGATCACAGCTCACTAACAGAGCAGATAGCCTACAGTCGTCTTACAGTTAGCATCAGCACACAAACAACTCCTCTCCGGAGGTGCCGGAATTCTAGTGGCTATACGCCAGCCCTCAATTCACACACACAAACTCCTCTCTGGAGGTGCTGGAATTCTAGTGGCTATACAGCTGACCCTGAGCACACGCAGACACAGACCACAAGGTAGTTAAGCTCATAAACATAGGTTGATACTAGCGCATGGCCGTGTGGTTATGCGAAAATTTTATAGTGAAAGCACTCCTGGACCTTCCTAGTTGTCCAATAGGAACTTCTTCAGGACCTGAGCATGTGACCCCTGACCTCCAATGAGAGGTCGCCCCTTGGGCATGCTCAGAAGCGGAAAAGCAGGACTTAGTCCCAGGAGCATCTGCTCGCCGCAGAACAGTGCTGGTTACAATGGCTGAGGCTGGAAGATCAGCAGTAACCAAGCGCACAGTGTCTGCCTGAGCCACACGCTGGGACGACATCTCCGCTGAGCAGGCTCCACTGCGGCTGAAGAATGGGAGACCGCAGTGGAGGTGGTTCGAGATTCTCCCTGTGCAGTGGCAGGAACTCGACACCAAACACACTCCCCAGGCTCTCTTCCACTTCTCTCCTCTCAGACTCAGACTACTCACTAGACTATCTAACTCCGCCTCCAGGCCAGCTCTACTCCCCAGGTTCTCCTCAACTTCTCTCCTCTCCCTCACTCAGACTAGACTGACTCACTCCACCTCCAGGCCACAACTTATAAGGAAGCTCCACTGAAACTGGGTGTTAGAGCTCTCCCTTCTGGTCTGGAGTAGGAAAGTGTTGGATGCTGGTATTACCTGGTAAGGGGATCCCTCCTTGCTTCCAGGCATGACATCACCCCCTGTGAGGGAGGAAATGCCACTGTGACAACCGGACTCCAGGGGTGCCACATTTCCCCCTAGTGCAATTCAGTACTCCCGGACTGAGGAAACATAAACATTAATAAGTGAACAATTAATAACAACAATTAATGAAAATTTTACAAAGCCTTAAAAAAATGAAAAATATTACAAAAACCCCAAAAAGAAAAACAATGATGCTGTCCGCGCTGCTGTGGGTGAGGGCGGCGTTGACAATCCAAGCACAGAGGGAGCATCCTCCCGTGGATGAAAATCCCCTGCACGCTTGTGACTGGAGTAGTCAGCGGGCAGCCTCGGCTGATGGTGCCGCCGTGCAGTAGTGTAACGAGCGGGGGCATGGTTTAGCGGTGATGTCCTGTCTGTATTGACAGACACTCGCAGGGGCCAATCCCTACGTGTTTCGAGGGATCCGTCCCTCTTTCTCAAGGTATAGCGTGGACGGCATCATTGCAACATGAGCAACTTTATCAGTGTCTGGATACATCAGCTACAACATTAGAGGTATCTAACACTCATTTTTCAGCTCCATTCTTTTCAACCTATGATCTAGCGCTGCTTCCTAATTTTGACTATTTGTGACTATAATTTGGTTGGCAGGGTTGCACACGTTACCTGCCTAGGTGTCAGCAGCTTTTAGATCAGGTATATAGTTCAGCTCCAGTGTGCTTTTTGTATTTCAAAAACAATGATACTGTTACTACAGCGCCTAGTCCTTACGCTGCCATCCAGGAATTGTCTTTATCCGTGTACCTGGAGTTTGGTTGGTGGAAACCGCCTTAACCGACTTTATGTGTCGTCCCTGGGCGTAGCTACAGGGCACTCCATCAGTGGGCCTGGTTTTCGCCCACGCCGGCAGCTTATTTTCTAGGCCAAGTTGGGGTAATTATGTACAAATTAGGTCCTGGCCACACATAGTGTGCCCAATTGTCCTTTAACAGGTTATTATGAATATCTAATAGTTCATACAGTAAGTCTCTATAGGCTCTCATGCTTAACGGTTGCAGTTTTACACACTATTAACTTATTTACATTATCAACACATTCATATTTTAGTCCCTATCCCGGGATGGGACCTGACCTCTGGTGCTACAGGTGGATCTACGCTGTACTGGAACTGGTAGTGATCTGACCAGATTCACTGTGCTTGCTACCACTGGTGTAGTGCACTCTTTATTGGTTACGGGTGACTCTACATAGCACAGGTATACCTGGTTTTCTAGGACTACTCCTGCTCACCATGGGCATGACAGATTCACCGCTGGCAGGGGGTGGATTCTCTTGCTCCGCTGCTGGTGTGTCATCTGCCGATTGAGCCCACTGGTCTTCAGGCTGGTCTTGAGTCGCATCTCTTTCTGGCACTCGTAGCTGGGGAAAGGTCAAAATGGGCATGACTATGGCTTGGTTCACGCTTGTCCAATTTGGAGGGAACTCGCCGAGTACCATGCTGACCTTTTCCTCCACTTCTATTAGCTGAGGGATGTCTTGATCTTCAATCCTCTTCTTCAGTTGGTCAGGGCATGGTTTTAGATGATCCCTTGACACTGATTCTGAGGTTTCTCCTCCATCTCTACTGATGAGGCACACCTTGGTGTTATCAAAGTTTGATGGCATGACGGCGTATGGTCCAACCTCCCACTGATCATCTAGTTTGTGAACTCGCCTCTTCCTTTTGAGTACCTATTCTCTGGGTGACAAGGTAACTGCAGGGGCATGCTGATTATAGTTTCTTTCCTGCCTCTGTCTTGCTTGGGACAAACTTTCTCTACGCATTCTTGCACTTTGCGGTATTGCTGCTGCCGCTCTCTGTCCCAGTGTGCATCTGGTGATGTCTGTTATGACCCCAATGGCGAGGGTCTCAGAGGAACAAGTAAGTCTGCGAAGTACAAAAATCCAGCTCATAGGGCAGTGGTAACTGGGTTGACCATATATCTACTCCTAACGCCAACACTAGAAGTAGCCGGGGAACATGCCTACGTTGGTCGCTAGATGTCTCGCGCCAGCCGGAGGACTAACTACCCCTAGAAGAGGAAAACAAAGACCTCTCTTGCCTCCAGATAATAGACCCCAAAAGTTGGATACAAGCCCCCCACAAATAATAACGGTGAGGTAAGAGGAAATGACAAACACAGAGATGAACTAGGTTTAGCAAAGAGAGGCCCACTTACTAATAGCAGAATGTAGTAAGATAACTTATATGGTCAACAAAAACCCTATCAAAATTCCACACTGGAAATTCAAGAACCCCTGAACCGTCTAACGGCCCAGGGGGAGAACTCCAGCCTCCCTAGAGCTTCCAGCAAGGTTAGGATACAGATTATGTACAAGCTGGACAAAAATGCAAACAAAAACAAATAGCAAAAAGCAAGAAAGCAGACTTAGCTTAATCTAGCAGGAACCAGGATCAGTAGACAAGAGCACAACAGATTAGCTCTGATTTCAACGTTGCCAGGCATTGAACTGAAGGTCCAGGGAGCTTATATAGCAACACCCCTGAACTAACGGCCCAGGTGAGCATACAAGGGATGACTGACATACCCAGAGTCAAATCACTAGTAACCACTAGATGGAGCCAAAAAGCAAATTCACAACAGTACCCCCCCCCTTAGTGAGGGGTCACCGAACCCTCACCAAGACCACCAGGGCGATCAGGATGAGCGGCGTGAAAGGCACGAACCAAATCGGCCGCATGCACATCAGAGGCGACCACCCAGGAATTATCCTCCTGACCATAGCCCTTCCACTTGACCAGGTACTGAAGCCTCCGCCTGGAGAGACGAGAATCTAAGATCTTCTCCACCACGTACTCCAACTCGCCCTCAACCAACACCGGAGCAGGAGGCTCCGCAGAAGGGACCACAGGCACAACGTACCGCCGCAACAAGGACCTATGAAATACGTTGTGAATGGCAAACGACACCGGAAGATCCAGGCGAAAGGATACAGGATTAAGGATTTCCAATATCTTGTAAGGACCAATGAAGCGAGGCTTAAATTTGGGAGAGGAGACCTTCATAGGAACAAATCGAGAAGACAGCCATACCAAATCCCCAACGCGAAGTCGGGGACCCACACCGCGGCGGCGGTTGGCAAAACGCTGAGCCTTCTCCTGTGACAACTTCAAGTTGTCCACCACATGACTCCAGATCCGCTGCAACCTATCCACCACAGAATCCACCCCAGGACAGTCAGAAGGCTCCACATGTCCCGAGGAAAAACGAGGATGGAAACCAAAGTTGCAGAAAAATGGCGAAACCAAGGTGGCGGAACTAGCCCGATTATTAAGGGCAAATTCAGCCAACGGTAAGAAGGTCACCCAATCATCCTGATCAGAAGAGACAAAACACCTCAAATAAGCCTCCAGAGTCTGATTAGTTCGCTCCGTTTGTCCGTTAGTCTGGGGATGAAAAGCGGACGAAAACGACAAATCAATGCCCATCCTACCACAAAAGGATCGCCAGAACCTGGAAACAAACTGGGATCCTCTGTCCGACACAATATTCTCAGGAATGCCGTGCAAACGAACCACGTTCTGGAAGAACACAGGAACCAGATCAGAAGAGGAGGGCAGCTTAGGTAAAGGAACCAAATGGACCATCTTGGAGAAACGATCACATATCACCCAGATGACAGACATGCCCTGAGACACCGGAAGATCAGAAATGAAATCCATAGAGATGTGTGTCCAAGGTCTCTTCGGGACAGGCAAGGGCAAGAGCAACCCGCTGGCACGAGAACAGCAAGGCTTAGCTCGAGCACAAGTTCCACAGGACTGCACAAATGACCGCACATCCCTTGACAAGGAAGGCCACCAAAAGGACCTGGCCACCAGATCTCTGGTGCCAAAAATTCCCGGGTGCCCTGCCAACACTGAGGAATGAACCTCGGAAATGACTCTGCTGGTCCATTTAGCAGGCACAAACAATCTGTCAGATGGACAAGAGTCAGGCCTACCAGCCTGAAATCTCTGCAACACACGCCGCAGATCAGGAGAAATAGCTGACAAGATAACTCCTTCCTTAAGAATACCCACAGGTTCAGCGACTCCAGGAGCATCAGGCACAAAGCTCCTAGACAGAGCATCGGCCTTCACATTCTTAGAACCTGGTAAATACGAGACCACAAAGTCAAAAAGGGAGAAAAACAATGACCAGCGGGCCTGTCTAGGATTCAGGCGTTTAGCAGACTCGAGATACATCAGATTTTTGTGATCAGTCAAGACCACCACACGATGCTTAGCACCCTCGAGCCAATGACGCCACTCCTCAAATGCCCACTTCATGGCCAACAACTCCCGATTGCCCACATCATAATTTCGCTCTGCCGGCGAAAACTTCCTGGAGAAAAAGGCACAAGGTCTCATAGTAGAGCAACCAGGGCCTCTCTGCGACAAAACGGCCCCTGCCCCAATCTCCGAAGCATCCACCTCCACCTGAAAGGGAAGTGAGGTGTCAGGTTGGCACAAAACAGGCGCCGAAGTAAACCGGCGTTTCAACTCCTGGAAAGCCTCCACGGCAGCAGGAGCCCAGTTAGCTACATCAGAGCCTTTCTTGGTCATATCCGTCAATGGTTTAACAACGCTAGAAAAATTTGCGATAAAACAACGGTAGAAGTTAGCAAAACCCAAGAACTTCTGAAGACTCTTAACTGACGAGGGTTGAGTCCAATCATGAATAGCTCGGACCTTGACTGGGTCCATCTCCACAGCAGAAGGGGAAAAAATGAACCCCAAAAAGGGAACCCTCTGTACACCAAAGAGACACTTTGAGCCTTTAACAAACAAAGAATTTTCACGCAAAATCTTAAAAACCATCCTGACCTGCTCCACATGCGAGTCCCAATCATCAGAAAAAAACAGAATATCATCCAGATAAACAATCAAAAATCTATCCAGATACTTCCGGAAAATGTCATGCATGAAGGACTGAAAAACTGAAGGTGCATTAGAGAGCCCAAATGGCATCACCAAGTACTCAAAATGACCTTCGGGCGTATTGAATGCGGTTTTCCATTCATCGCCTTGCTTAATGCGCACAAGGTTGTACGCACCACGAAGGTCTATCTTGGTGAACCACTTGGCACCTTTAATCCGGGCAAACAAGTCTGACAACAGCGGCAAAGGATACTGAAATTTGACAGTGATCTTGTTTAAAAGCCGATAGTCAATACAAGGCCTCAAAGATCCGTCCTTTTTGGCCACAAAAAAGAATCCCGCACCAAGAGGGGAAGAAGAAGGACGGATATGCCCCTTCTCAAGAGACTCCTTGATATATGAACGCATCGCGGTATGTTCAGGTACCGACAAATTAAACAGTCTCCCCTTAGGAAACTTACTGCCAGGAATCAAATCTATTGCACAGTCACATTCCCTATGAGGAGGCAGTGCACTGGACTTAGACTCGCTGAAGACATCCTGATAATCAGACAAATACGCCGGAACTTCCGAAGGCGTTGAAGAAGCAATAGACAAGGGCAGGGAATCTCCATGAATTCCATGGCAGCCCCAACTTGACACCGACATTGCCTTCCAGTCCAAGACTGGATTATGGGTCTGTAACCATGGCAAACCCAAAACAACCAAATCATGCATCTTATGCAGAACAAGAAAACGTATCACCTCCCGATGTTCGGGAGTCATGCACATGGTAACCTGTGTCCAAAACTGCGGTTTATTTTTTGCCAAAGGCGTAGCATCAATACCCCTAAGAGGGATAGGATTTTCTAATGGCTCCAGAACAAAACCGCAGCGCTTGGCAAATGACAGATCCATCAGACTCAGGGCAGCACCTGAGTCTACAAACGCCATGACAGGATACGATGACAGTGAGCAAATCAAAGTTACAGATAGAATAAATTTAGGTTGCAAATTACCAATGGCGACAGGACTAACAACCCTAGTAAGACGTTTAGAGCATGCTGAGATAACATGTGTAGAATCACCACAGTAGTAACACAAGCCATTCTGGCGTCTATGAATTTTCCGCTCATTTCTAGTCAGGATTCTATCACATTGCATTAAATCAGGTGCCTGTTCAGACAACACCATGAGGGAATTTGCGGTTTTGCGCTCCCGCAACCGCCGGTCGATTTGAATTGCCAGGGCCATGGAATCATTCAGACCTGTGGGAATGGGAAAACCCACCATCACATTCTTAATGGCTTCAGAAAGGCCATTTCTGAAATTTGCAGCCAATGCACACTCATTCCACTGGGTCAGCACGGACCATTTCCGAAATTTTTGGCAATACACTTCAGCCTCGTCCTGGCCCTGAGACATAGCCAGCAAGGCTTTTTCTGCCTGAATCTCAAGATTGGGTTCCTCATAAAGCAAACCGAGCGCCAGAAAAAACGCATCAATATCAGCCAATGCCGGATCTCCTGGCGCCAGCGAGAAGGCCCAATCCTGAGGGTCGCCCCGTAAAAAAGAAATAACAATTTTCACTTGCTGAGCGGAGTCTCCAGATGAACAGGGTCTCAGGGACAAAAACAATTTACAATTATTCCTGAAATTTCTAAATTTAAATCGGTCTCCGGAAAACAGTTCAGGAATCGGTATCTTAGGTTCTGACATAGGATTTCTGATAACATAATCTTGTATGCCCTGCACACGAGCAGTAAGCTGGTCCACACCTGTAATCAAGGTCTGGACATTCATGTCTGCAGCAAACACAAGCCACTCAGAGGTAAAGGGGAAAAGAAAAAAAAAAATGAGAAAAAGAAAAAAAAACTCAGAATTTTCTTTCTTATAATCCCGCTTCTGCAATGCATTTAACATTTAATACTGGCCTGGCAAACTGTTATGACCCCAATGGCGAGGGTCTCAGAGGAACAAGTAAGTCTGCAAAGTACAAAAATCCAGCTCATAGGGCAGTGGTAACTGGGTTGACTGTTGTGAATTTGGATTCTGGGCTCCCCCGGTGGCTACTGGTGGAATTGAACTTGTGACATCATCTTCCCTGTTCACCTGTTCTGATTAGATCTGGGTGTCGCTATATAACCTGGCTTCTCTGTTAGATGCTTGCCGGTCAACAATGTTATCAGAAGCCTCTCTGTACTTGTTCCTGCTCCCAGACATCTACTAGATAAGTTGGACATTCGTCCATGTTTTGTTTTTGTATTTTGGTTCCAGTTCACAGCTGCAGTTTCGTTACTGTGTCTGGAAAGCTCTTGTTGATCAGGAATTGCCACTCTGGTATTATGAGTTAATGCCAGAGTCCTAAAGTAATTTCTGGATGTGTTTTGTTAGGGTTTTCTACTGACCATGAAAGTATGCTTTCTGTCTTCTGCTATCTAGAAAGCGGACCTCAAATTTGCTAAAACTATTTTCCTGCTGCGTTTGTTGTTTCATCTCATATCACCGCCAATATATGTGGGGGGCTTCTGTCTCCTTTTTTTTTGGGCATTTCTCTAGAGGTGAGTCAGGTCTTATATTTCCCTCTGCTAGCATTATTTAGTTCTCCGGCCGGCGCTGGGCATATAGGGATAAAAAGTAGGACATGCTACCTGGCTACTTCTAGATGATGCAGTAGGTTTAGTTCATGGTCAGTATAGTTACATCTTCCAAGAGCTTGTTCCTATAGAGGCTTATGCTAGTTCTCTGGCCATGGAGATCATGACAGTTTGACCGGCCCACTAAAGGGTTAAAATCCTTGGCTGAGAAAGGAGAGAAATAAGAAGTCTGCTGAGAGTTTTTTTTTTTTTTTTTTTCCTGTGCTCTTAATTGGATCACTTGCCAGTCTGTCTATGCTGCAGTCTTTCTTTTTTTTCTCTCTCCTTATAATCTTTGAATGGCTTTGTGTTCACCTGTTAATAATGGATCTTCAGAGTGTAACTGCAGGTTTGAATAATCTCACCACGAAAGTACAAAATTTGCAAGATTTTATTATTCATGCTCCGGTATCTGAGCCGAGAATTCCTTTGCCGGAATTCTTCTCAGGGAATAGATCTAGCTTTCAGAATTTTAGAAATAATTGTAAGCTATTTTTGTCCCTGAAATCTCGTTCTGCTGGAGACCCTGCACAGCAGGTTGGGATTGTGATTTCCTTGCTCCGCGGCGACCCTCAAGACTGGGCTTTTGCATTGGCACCAGGGGATCCTGCGTTGCGCAATGTGGATGCGTTTTTTTTGGCCTTGGGCTTGCTGTATGAGGAACCTCATTTGGAACTTCAGGCAGAAAAAACTTTGATGTCCCTATCGCAGGGGCAAGATGAAGCTGAAATTTACTGCCAAAGATTCCGTAAATGGTCTGTGCTTACTCAGTGGAATGAGTGTGCCTTGGCGGCTACTTTCAGAGAGGGTCTCTCTGATGCCATTAAGGATGTTATGGTGGGGTTCCCTGTGCCTGCGGGTCTGAATGAGTCCATGACAATGGCCATTCAGATCGATAGGCGTCTGCGGGAGCGCAAACCAGTGCACCATCTGGCGGTGTCCACTGAGAAGACGCCAGAAAGCATGCAGTGTGATAGAATTCTGTCCAGAAGCGAGCGGCAGAATTTTAGACGGAAAAATGGGTTGTGTTTCTATTGTGGGGATTCTACTCATGTTATATCAGCATGCTCTAAACGTACTAAAAAGCTTGATAAATCTGTTTCCATTGGCACTTTACAGTCTAAATTTATTTTGTCTGTGACCCTGATTTGCTCTTTGTCATCTATTACTACTGACGCCTATATCGACTCTGGCGCCGCTTTGAGTCTTATGGATTGGTCCTTTGCCAATCGTTGTGGGTATGATTTAGAGCCTTTGGAAACTCTTATTCCTCTGAAGGGGATTGACTCCACCCCATTGGCTAATAATAAACCACAATACTGGACACAAGTGACTATGTGTATTAATCCGGATCACCAGGAGACTATTCGTTTTCTAGTGCTGTATAATCTACATGAGGATTTGGTGCTGGGATTGCCATGGCTGCAGTCTCACAACCCAGTCCTTGACTGGAGAGCTATGTCTGTGTTGAGCTGGGGATGTAAGGGGACTCATGGGGACGTACCTTTGGTGTCCATTTCATCATCTATCCCCTCTGAAATCCCTGAGTTCCTGTCTGACTATCGTGACGTCTTTGAAGAACCCAAGCTTGGTTCACTACCTCCGCACCGTGAGTGCGATTGTGCTATAGATTTAATTCCGGGTAGTAAATACCCAAAGGGTCGTTTATTTAATCTGTCTGTGCCTGAACATACTGCTATGCGAGAATATATAAAGGAGTCCTTGGAAAAGGGACATATTCGTCCATCGTCATCTCCCTTAGGAGCCGGTTTTTTCTTTGTGTCAAAAAAAGACGGCTCTTTGAGACCATGTATTGATTATCGGCTTTTGAATAAAATCACGGTTAAATATCAATACCCATTGCCGTTGCTGACTGATTTGTTTGCTCGCATAAAGGGGGCCAAGTGGTTCTCTAAGATTGATCTCCGTGGGGCGTATAATTTGGTGCGGATCAGGCAGGGGGATGAGTGGAAAACCGCATTTAATACGCCCGAGGGCCACTTTGAGTATTTGGTGATGCCTTTTGGTCTTTCTAATGCCCCTTCAGTCTTCCAGTCCTTTATGCATGATATTTTCCGCGATTTTTTGGATAAATTTATGATAGTGTATCTGGATGATATTCTGATTTTTTCGGATGACTGGGACTCTCATGTCCGGCAAGTTAAGAGGGTTTTTCAGGTTTTGCGGTCTAATTCTCTGTGTGTCAAGGGTTCTAAGTGCGTTTTTGGGGTTCAGAGAATTTCCTTTTTGGGATATATTTTTTCTCCCTCTTCCATTGAGATGGATCCTGTCAAGGTTCAAGCTATTTGTGATTGGACGCAGCCCTCTTCTCTTAAAAGTCTTCAGAAATTTTTGGGCTTTGCCAACTTTTATCGTCGATTTATTTCTGGTTTTTCGGATGTCGTTAAGCCATTGACCGATTTGACTAGACAGGGTGCTGATGTTGCTAATTGGTCCCCTGATGCTGTGGAGGCCTTTCAGGAGCTTAAGCGCTGTTTTTCTTCTGCCCCTGTGTTGCGTCAGCCTGATGTGACTCTTCCTTTTCAGGTTGAGGTCGACGCTTCTGAGATCGGAGCTGGGGCAGTGTTGTCGCAGAAAAGTTCTGACTGCGCCGTGATGAGGCCTTGTGCCTTCTTTTCCCGTAAATTTTCGCCCGCTGAGCGGAATTATGATGTTGGGAATCGGGAGCTTTTGGCCATGAAGTGGGCTTTTGAGGAGTGGCGCCATTGGCTCGAGGGGGCCAGACATCAGGTGGTGGTATTGACTGACCACAAAAATTTGATTTATCTTGAGACCGCCAGGCGCCTGAATCCTAGACAGGCGCGCTGGTCATTATTTTTTTCTCGGTTTAATTTTGTGGTATCGTACCTACCAGGTTCTAAGAATGTTAAGGCGGATGCCCTTTCTAGGAGTTTTGAGCCTGATTCACCTGGCAACTCTGACCCCACAGGTATTCTTAAGGAGGGAGTTATCTTGTCAGCCGTTTCTCCAGACCTGCGGCGGGCCTTGCAGGAGTTTCAGGCGGATAGACCGGATCGTTGTCCGCCTGATAGGCTGTTTGTTCCTGATGATTGGACCAGTAAAGTCATCTCTGAGGTGCATTCTTCTGCGTTGGCAGGTCATCCTGGAATTTTTGGTACCAGGGATTTGGTGGCAAGATCCTTCTGGTGGCCTTCCCTGTCACGAGATGTGCGAGGCTTTGTGCAGTCTTGTGACGTTTGTGCTCGGGCCAAGCCTTGTTGTTCTCGGGCTAGTGGATTATTGTTGCCCTTGCCTATTCCTAAGAGGCCTTGGACACACATCTCGATGGATTTTATTTCAGATCTGCCTGTTTCTCAGAAGATGTCTGTCATCTGGGTGGTGTGTGACCGTTTTTCTAAGATGGTTCATTTGGTTCCCCTGCCCAAATTGCCTTCTTCTTCCGAGTTGGTGCCCCTGTTTTTTCAAAATGTTGTTCGTTTGCATGGTATTCCTGAGAATATCGTTTCTGACAGAGGAACCCAATTTGTGTCTAGATTTTGGCGGGCATTTTGTGCTAGGATGGGCATAGATTTGTCTTTTTCGTCTGCTTTTCACCCTCAGACTAATGGCCAGACCGAGCGGACTAATCAGACCCTGGAGACATATCTGAGGTGTTTTGTGTCTGCTGACCAGGATGATTGGGTTGCTTTTTTGCCATTGGCGGAGTTCGCCCTCAATAATCGGGCCAGCTCTGCCACCTTGGTTTCCCCGTTTTTCTGTAATTCGGGGTTCCATCCTCGATTTTCCTCCGGTCAGATGGAACCCTCGGATTGTCCTGGAGTGGATGCGGTGGTGGAGAGATTGCATCATATCTGGGGGCAGGTGATGGACAATTTAAAGTTGTCCCAGGAGAAGACTCAGCTTTTTGCCAACCGTCACCGTCGTGTTGGTCCTCGGCTTTGTGTTGGAGATTTGGTGTGGTTGTCTTCTCGTTTTGTCCGTATGAGGGTCTCATCTCCTAAGTTTAAGCCTCGGTTCATCGGTCCGTATAAAATATTGGAGATTCTTAACCCTGTTTCCTTCCGTTTGGACCTCCCTGCATCCTTTTCTATTCATAACGTTTTTCATCGGTCGTTATTGCGCAGGTATGAGGCACCGGTTGTGCCTTCCGTTGAGCCTCCTGCTCCGGTGTTGGTTGAGGGTGAGTTGGAGTACGTTGTGGAAAAAATCCTAGACTCCCGTGTTTCCAGACGGAGACTCCAGTATCTGGTCAAGTGGAAGGGATATGGCCAGGAGGATAATTCTTGGGTCACTGCATCTGATGTTCATGCCTCTGATCTGGTTCGTGCCTTTCATAGGGCCCATCCTGATCGCCCTGGTGGTTCTGGTGAGGGTTCGGTGCCCCCTCCTTGAGGGGGGGGTACTGTTGTGAATTTGGATTCTGGGCTCCCCCGGTGGCTACTGGTGGAATTGAACTTGTGACATCATCTTCCCTGTTCACCTGTTCTGATTAGATCTGGGTGTCGCTATATAACCTGGCTTCTCTGTTAGATGCTTGCCGGTCAACAATGTTATCAGAAGCCTCTCTGTACTTGTTCCTGCTCCCAGACATCTACTAGATAAGTTGGACATTCGTCCATGTTTTGTTTTTGTATTTTGGTTCCAGTTCACAGCTGCAGTTTCGTTACTGTGTCTGGAAAGCTCTTGTTGATCAGGAATTGCCACTCTGGTATTATGAGTTAATGCCAGAGTCCTAAAGTAATTTCTGGATGTGTTTTGTTAGGGTTTTCTACTGACCATGAAAGTATGCTTTCTGTCTTCTGCTATCTAGAAAGCGGACCTCAAATTTGCTAAAACTATTTTCCTGCTGCGTTTGTTGTTTCATCTCATATCACCGCCAATATATGTGGGGGGCTTCTGTCTCCTTTTTTTTTGGGCATTTCTCTAGAGGTGAGTCAGGTCTTATATTTCCCTCTGCTAGCATTATTTAGTTCTCCGGCCGGCGCTGGGCATATAGGGATAAAAAGTAGGACATGCTACCTGGCTACTTCTAGATGATGCAGTAGGTTTAGTTCATGGTCAGTATAGTTACATCTTCCAAGAGCTTGTTCCTATAGAGGCTTATGCTAGTTCTCTGGCCATGGAGATCATGACAGTTGACCATATATCTACTCCTAACGCCAACACTAGAAGTAGCCGGGGAACATGCCTACGTTGGTCGCTAGATGTCTCGCGCCAGCCGGAGGACTAACTACCCCTAGAAGAGGAAAACAAAGACCTCTCTTGCCTCCAGATAATAGACCCCAAAAGTTGGATACAAGCCCCCCACAAATAATAACGGTGAGGTAAGAGGAAATGACAAACACAGAGATGAACTAGGTTTAGCAAAGAGAGGCCCACTTACTAATAGCAGAATGTAGTAAGATAACTTATATGGTCAACAAAAACCCTATCAAAATTCCACACTGGAAATTCAAGAACCCCCGAACCGTCTAACGGCCCGGGGGGAGAACTCCAGCCTCCCTAGAGCTTCCAGCAAGGTTAAGATACAGATTATGTACAAGCTGGACAAAAATGCAAACAAAAACAAATAGCAAAAAGCAAGAAAGCAGACTTAGCTTAATCTAGCAGGAACCAGGATCAGTAGACAAGAGCACAACAGATTAGCTCTGATTACAACGTTGCCAGGCATTGAACTGAAGGTCCAGGGAGCTTATATAGCAACACCCCTGAACTAACGGCCCAGGTGAGCATACAAGGGATGACTGACATACCCAGAGTCAAATCACTAGTAACCACTAGATGGAGCCAAAAAGCAAATTCACAACAGATGTCATCTCAGGTGTTAAGACTTCCATGTCGAAATCAATGGGTAACTTGTCAGGTCTTGCTCTCATCAGGTAGGCTGGAGTGCAGTTGGTGGAGTTCACTGGGATATGATTGTATAGATCTACCAAATTCGGCAACTTCTCTGGCCTCTGGTTTTGCTCTTCCGGGGGCAACAGGTTAAGCGTGGCCTCTTGCATGACATAGCGCTTGTACCTCAAACAATGGGAGCACTGGGCCGCCTCAGGGCGGTGGAAGGCTGGTAACTCAATTTCTTCTAGGTCTTCTGGGTCTTCTCCCTTGTCTGGTAAATTGGGCATCCTGGACAACGCATCAGCATTAGCATTCTTGTGCCCCGCTCGGTACTTGATGGTAAACTCATAGTTGAAACTGTAGTTGTCGGGGTTCTTTTCTGTGGGACGAAGCTTCCTGCTGGTGTAGGCAGTCACTCTCTTTCAGCACTTGTGACAGCACTGCTCCCAATCCCACATTGCTGGTGTCAGTGTAAAGTATGAATGGTTGGTCATAGTCAGGATAGGCCAGGACTTAATCTCCCATGAGAGCCAACTTCATCCCGGTGAAGGATTCTTTTAGCCTGGTGTTCCACTTGAACGGAGGACTCTTGTTCTTGGCCTTCTTGGATTGGCCCACTAGAAGGTCTTGCAGGGGTGCAGCTATCTTGGTGAAGCCCTTGATGAATCTCCGGTAGTAACCTACCAACCCGAGGAACAGCCGTATTTCATGAATGATGTTGGGTTTTGGCCGGTCCCTGATAATGATGACTTTGTCAGGATCTGGTGCCATGCCTTCCATGCTTACTACATGGCCTAGGTACTGCACCTTGGGCTTCTACAGGTGGCACTTGGACGGGATGACCTGGAGATGACTGGGTGTGGCTTCAACAAGAAGACAGAGAACTCGCTCAGTTGAGACAATGGGTGGCCCTAAAACAACTTCCCAGCCAGATTGAGCGAGATGCCTTTTCTCCAGGAATGCTGCATATTCTTCGACAATAGGAGAGTCTCCAACTGGAAGACGGCTTGCTGTATCTTAAGGTGCAGTTGGTACGGGAATTGGGAGTCACCTGACAAGTAGTACTCCCTGCTACGTGATCAGTGAGGTGGCAATGGAAGCTAATGTAAGAGAGGCTCACTTTGGTCCTGGGAAGACATTTCAGTGGTTGCAGAAGCTGGTCTTTCATCCTCGTTTGAAGTCTGCAGTGGAAGAGGCCTGTCGACAGTGTCGGAGTTGCAAACTGGCTAATCCTCCAGAAAAGAGAGCTTCTAACACAGACTATTATGACCTCCCCTCCCTTGGAACTGCTAATGATCCACTACTTGACCGTGGGTCCTGCTCATCTCAGATATGAACTTTGTCTTGTAATGACCAATAATTTCACTAAGTTCGCTGTGGTGACTCCGACTCGGGATCAGACACCTGAGTCAGCTGCACAGGCCATTTGTCGAGATTTCATCCAGGTGTATCTGTGCCCAAAAAGGATCCATTCTGATTAAGGGCCTGCTTTCAAGGTTGAGTGATGCAGGAACTCCACCGCCTGTATCGAATTGAAAACCCCAGGATGACACCTTACCCTCCGCAGGGGTATGGAGCCTGTGAATGTTTTAACCAGATGCGGATTCAAATATTGAGAACATTGGAGGAAGACAGGAAAGTCCGTTGGTCCAAGTATAGAGGCTTAGTTAGTCTGGGTGTACAATAACCGAGTGCACAGTACAACCGGATACACGCCATGCACCCTGCTGTTCAGCTAAAAAGGACAAAAGATTACCGAGCTGGAGATGGATCCAGAGGAGGACTACCCACGGATGGGGGTGTTCACCTGGGTCCGTGAACATCGACATCATTTGCAGACTCTACATCGACTAGTACAGACCGAGTTTCGGGAACTTGAGCACCATGACACGATGCCCCTGCGAGGGATAGCTCTCAAGGTGGGGGACTGAGTATTGGTCCTAAACAAGCGACCTCGAGGCAAGCTAGAGCATCGATGGAAACAAACTCCGTATCGGATAAAACGCCGAATTGGGACTGATGGACCCATCCACGAAGTCCAGCCTGAGGGGGAAGAAGGGGGCCCCTACCCAAGTAGTCCAGTGAAGCATGCTACGTCTTTGCCTGTCACAAGATCCTGAAAAAGAAGGGAGAGCACCAAGTGTTCCCGAAGTGTCCACTCCAGCGACCTTTGATGGTGATGAAGAAGAAGAAGTTGCATGACCCTCTGATCTGCATGGTCCGCTACCCACTGGCCCAGGGGAAGTGCAAGAACCTGAAACTCCTGATTTTGCTGCTCCATTGGACCCGGACACGTCCCCGTCCTTAACTGCCCAACCTGACTCGACCATCCAACCTGACCGCACAGAATGAACAACAGCTGGAATACCTCAAACATTATGAACAAGACCAATTTATTTGGCAGCGGATCATTCAAGAGATGGAGGAGTGTCAACGCCTGCTGCAAGAACTCTCGCCCTAGGAATGGCGAGCTAAAAGAAAGAGGGGTAGTGTAAGTAGGATGACTGGGCTGCAGGTACTTGTACCGAGCCGGGTCCCGAACTGTTGAGGCTGCCTCCCTTATTGCCTGGGGGAAAGAATGAGGAGCTGGACCATCCTCATGACCCGGGTAGGAGGGGCAAGATAAAAGCAAAAGTGAGCGCAGCAGCCAGCAGTTTGGGGCGAACTAGCAGCAGCATGCAGCTGGGTGAGTAGCGTGCTTTGTCCCCTGAGTTTTGGAGCCGCAACCAGCTGTGTTGTTTGGGCCCTGCCATATCCAGTGGGACCGCTGAGGAGAGAGGTACCGTGCGCTCAGAGACTGAGAGTACCGCGCACGAGCAGAGGAGAGAGAGATGAGCACCGGACAGAATCATGCGGCCTTCCCTACCAGTGACTTTGCGCCCATTCCCATTTGGCACTGGAAGTGCCGCAGGCTTGTTTGCTTCGGCCACGTGTGTTTATGGACTAAGGGCTCAGCGGAAGGCACCAGAGACCAACCGCTGCCGCCAGAAGATGGACCATCATTTATAGGACCCCATCTGAGGACATCTTCCCGGATGCTCATGGTGCTACAACCCTACTGGCTTCACTTTCAGGCCAAAGGGCTTTGAACACCTCGGCCAGGAGCTTCAAGTGGTCTTCATAGGTTTTGGAGAAAATGATGGCATCATCCAGATACAACACAATGGTTTTGAAGTTTTAATGTCCTAGGCAGCATTCCATTAACAGCTGGAATATTCTCGGTGCATTGCAGAGCCCGAATGGCATGCAGTTGAACTCACAGAGGTTCATTGGTGTCGTAAACGCTGTCTTCTCTCTACCCGCCTCTGCCACGGGAACCTACCAATACCCACTGGTGAGATCTAAGGTGGAGAAATAGTTAGCAGATTTCAGTGCAGCTAATGATTCCTCAATTCTGGGTAACGGGTAGGCGTTAGTGATGAGCCAACGTGCTCCTCACTGCTCGTTACTCGCCCGAGTATCACTATGCTCGATGTACTCGGCGAGCACCGAGCATTTCCGGGATTATTCAGCAGTAACTGGTGTCTCCACCTAGCGTTTTTGGCGGACTTTAGAGACACCATCACAGTGCAGGGATTGTCTGCCAGGCCATGAAATGCCGCAGCCATCTTTGTTGTGGTCGTGCAGTGATTGGCTTGGCCGCACAGCATCATTCCGAGTATAAGAGACCTGTCTCGCCGCAATCTGTTCCTGATTCAGCGAGAGTAGGGAGAGCTGGTGCCGAGATAGGGTCAGAATCGTGGTTTTTAGAGTTAGTGTAGGTCAGCAACTCTTAAATCCACAGCTCCTCAGAAACAAAAAGTCCTTTTTAGGGCTAATTCATGGTAGGTAGAGCACAGCATATCCACATCAGTGCAAGACCTGCAGGCACTCTATGTGCATCCATTGCACCCACTGCATCCCTCCCAAAAGCTCCATAACTGTCTGCTGCTGCTGCAGCTTCTTTACTAAATACCTAGTTGCATTTTTTTTTCAAAAATTCACCCCAAAAAACAAAAATATACAGTCTGTTCTGTCAGTCTGAGGTCTGTTGAAAAATCATAGTTTGTCAGGCATACGTAGCATAGTTGTGTGTGCGACCCTTGTGCCACTTTTTTTTTTGTATTGTGTTTTAAATTCACAGAAAAAGGCCTCATATATCTGCGTGCTCCAAGTTTTTGCATTTTAGGCCGTTTTGCCACTGTTTTTGCTGTCTGTTACTCTAATTATATCAGTGGGGTATCTAGGGGGGAGGGGGGCAGCCGGCAGGGGGGCGCAGTCGGGCCGCCTAAAGCGGCGGTCCGCAGTGTCTCCCCCGGCAGCTGCATTCTGCCGCCCCCCGCACTGGGAGTCAGCTGTTCTCTGTGCCTACTGTCAAGCTGACAGCCGGCACAGAGAAGCTGTGGCGCGCCGACTTCCAGTGTTCCATTGTACTGCATCTGAGATGCGAGTACAATTGAAGCTTTGACTGCCGGATCAGAGCGACGCCAGCAGCGTGATCAGGTCATGTGATCACGCTACTGACGTCACTCACCTGCGCGGCAGAGCAGAGGCAGAACAGGAGATGCAGATCGGTGGTAAGTGCTCCTGTGGAGCTGAAGACACCGAAGGTGCAGGGGGGATTTAATGTGAGTGGGAATGGGGGGGATATATTGTGGGGGGATTTAATGTGAGTGGGGATGGGGGGGATATATTGTGGGGGGATATAATATGAGTGGGGATGGGGGTATATATTGTGGGGGGATTTAATGTGAGTGGGGGTGGGGGGGATCTAATGTGAGTGGGGATGGTGGGATATATTATTGGATGGGGGATATTTAATATGAGTGGAGATGGGGGGAGATTTAATGTGAGTGGGGATTTATTGTGGGGGGGAGATTTAATGTGAGTGGAGATGGGGGGTTTATTGGGGGGGAGATTTAATGTCAGTGGGGATTTATTGTGGGGGGGATTTAATGTGAGTAAAGATGGGGGGATTTATTGTTGGGGGGAGATTTAATGTGAGTAGGGAGGGGGGATTTATTGTGTGTGGGGAGAATTGGAGTGGAGATGGGGGATTGAATGTGTGTGGGGGGAGATTTGTCATGGGGATGGGGGGATTTAATGTGTGGGGGAGATCTGAGGACACAAAATGAAGAGCAAAGGGGGAGATGGGGGGCACGTATGAGAAAACAGTATGGGGGATGGGTGCAGACAGTTTGGGGAGCAAACGGGGGAATGTATGCAAACACAGTATGAGTAGCGATGTGAAAAACATATGTGGACAGAGTACGGGGAGCGAGGGTGATGGGATGTGTGCATGCGTAGCATGGACAGTGTAAGGGCACAGCCAGGAGGGGATAGTATACCAAGGAGGGGGAGTGTGATGAGAGAGTACATTATAAATACTGGGCCCTATAGAGGGGGACACAGTGTGAGAGGACAGTGTGAAAATGGGGGCCGGTATGGAAAGGGGAGGTCCGTGTAAAGAGCATGTACCATAAGAGGGACAGTGTGGGGTCATATTTTATGCAGACAATATAGTGAGGGGCAATTTTTTATTCAGGAGCATTTTATTGACACTTGTATCTTTAGGGCATCATGTGGAGATTTTCTGCAAAAGAGCGGAGAAGATGGAAGTCTGCAGAGACGGCTGTGGATGAGAAAACTCATCATGGGGCCTAGACAAGATGAAGAAATGAAGGAGAACGACTCCAGAGGCGACGTCATCTATAAGGTACCTCGATGTAAATGTTATTTGTGATACTGACTAACTCATGTTTTTATTTATGTTAGGAGCATTAAAGGGGATGTCCAGGTTTGTGATAAGTCTGCAGTCATTCTTTGTGACTGCAGACTTCTGAGTTCTCACAGTGCGCCCTGCACGCTGTCAGGATTCTCTCGTGCTGGTGATTTACATACATGCGGTCACATGCCGACTAGACAATGAAAATGAAAATTAACTGAGTGAGGCTGGGCACGTCTAGTCGGAATGTGGTCAGAAGTATACAAATCATATGCTTGTGCTGACATGACCGTCCACTGGCAAGGGAGAATCCTAAAAGTGTGCAGTGCATTAGTTGTGAGAATTCAGAAGCTGCGATGTCAGGATTCAGCTCTGCAGGTTCCAGTAGTCATCACATGGACACTTCACTCATATGCGACTTTCGCACTTGTGGTCCTGTGACAACGAGCTTCTCTTCTGCTTCTCTCAGTTTTTCAATGAACATTGAGAGCATTAGGGAGAGGAGCTTGTGGGCACATGACTAAGTGTGAAAATCGCATACGTTCTGGGGGGGGGGGGGGGGGGGGGGCGCCAAACTGAATCCTTGCCCCGGATGCCAGAAACCCTAGTTACACCTCTGAATTATATACAGCACTATTTGGCATTTTAAAAAGAACAGGCCACATATTTGCCAGTGTGGTATTTTCGTGACAGCCCTCATATATCTGCGTGGTCCAAGTTTGGTCATTGTAGGCCGGTGTACCCTTTTTTGCTGTCTGATAATCTACTTCTATACAGCACTATTTCACTTCAAAAGATATAAAAAGGCCACATATTTGCCAGTGTGGTATTTCCGTGACAGCCCTCATATATCTGCGTGGTCCAAGTTTGGTCATTCTAGGCCGGTGTACCCCTTTTTTTGGTGTCTGATACTCTAATTCTATACAGCACTATTTAGCTTCAAAAAATATAAAAAGGACACATATTTGCCAGTGTGATATTTTCGTGACAGCCCTCATTTATCTGCGTGTGCCAAGTGTGGTCATTGTAGGCCGGTGTACCCCTTTTTTTGCTGTGTGAGACTCTAATTCTATACAGCATTATTTTGCTTCAAAAAATATAAAAAGGCCACATATTTGCCAGTGTGGTATTTCCATGACAGCCCGCATATATCTGCGTGGTCCAAGTTTGGTCATTGTAGGCCGGTGTACCCCTTTTTTGGTGTCTGATACTCTAATTCTATACAGCACTATTTAGCTTCAAAAAATATAAAAAAGGCCACATATTTGCCAGTGTGTTATTTCCGTGACAGCCAGCATATATCTGCAATCTCCAAGTTTGGTAATTGTAGGCCGGAGGACCCCTTTTTTTGCTGTCTGATACTCTAATTCTATACAGCACTATTTTGCATAAATTTACTTCACAAAAAAGCTCCCAAAAATTGAATACAGTCTGTTATATCAGTCTGAGGCCTGCCTGGTGTTTGGGTTTTAAAAATCATAGATTTACAGGCATACTGATCAGATATTATTTCGCTACTAATAAATATATTTGTGTTGAGCATTTGAAATAGGGCAGTAGTCAATTTAAAATGGGCAAGGCAAGGGGCAGGGGATGGGGAATTGGACGTGATGATGATGGTGAATTCAGAGGACGGGGCCGTAGCCAAGGTGAAAGTGGGCAACAACAAAGACCCACATCTTCTCGCTCGACCTTCCTGTCTCAGTTTCTATGTGACCGTAACACACCACTATTGAAGCCAGAGCAGTGTGAAACAGTTGTTGGTTGGATAGCGGATAATACTTCCAGTCACTTAGCCACCACCAACACCACCACCACCATGTCTTCCACACAGTCAAGTCTGAGTAGCCGTGAGTGTGGCCTGAATATTCCTCACCCTGATCCTCCTTCCTCCCAATATGCCGAGTGCCCCGAGACAACTGATCTCACACTTTGACACTCTGAAGAGCTGTTCAGTTTTCCATTTCAAGATTCTGAACTCTCTGCCGGTCAACTTGATGTGGGGACAGATGAGATCGCATGTACAGATGCCCAAAGCTTTGACCAGCCCCGGTCACACGAAGGCGATGGTGGGAAAGTGTCAGAAGAGGTGGACGATGATGAGACACAATAACCAGAAAGGCAGGAGGAGGAGCAGGGTGCGGATGTGGAAGACGAGGTGGTGGATGACTATGTGACTGACCCAACCTGGCAGAAGGACATGCAGAGCACACATGAGGAAGGAGGCATATCACCACAACAGGCAGGAAGAAGCAGTGTGGTGGCCACAGACAAAAGGAGTGCATCCTTTCCACTTAACACCAACATGAGAGAAGTAGCCATTCCATCTGTTAGATCTTCCCGAGTCTTGTTATTTTTTAAAGACTCTGCCGATAACCCCACACAGGCCATTTGCAGCACCTGCCATGCGCGCATCAGCAGGGGTAGCAAAACAACCAGCCTGACCACCACCAGCATAATCAGGCACATGGCAGTAAAGCACCGGACTTTGTGGGCCGAACCCCAGGCTGCAGGACCACTGCCTGCAGGTCACACCACTGCCTCTTCTACTGTTTTGCGGAGAAGCCAATCCCCAGTACACAGTGCATGTGAAGATGCCTCTAGCCCTGCACCTGTTGTGGCCCATAGTCAAGCAGCACCATCATCAAGCCCATCCACGTCCTTGTCCCAGCACAGCCTTCAGTTGTCTATAACCCAGTCTTTGGAACATAAGTGGAAATACCCCGCAATGCCCCACAGGCCACAGTCCTAAATTCTAATATTTCTCTTCTGCTTGCACTAGAAATGCTGCCTTTTAGGCTCGTTGAGATGGAAGCTTTCCGCAACCTCAAGGCAGTGGCCGTCCCAAGGTACTCGGTCCCCAGTCGCCACTATTTCTTCCGCTGTGCCATACCGGCATTACACTAGCATGTGTCCCACAACATTACCTGGGCCCTCATCAATGCTGTTACAGGGAAAGTGCACCTAACCACGGACACGTGGACAAGTGCTTGTGGGCAGGGATGGTACACCTCAGTGACGACACACTGGGTTAACATAGTGGAAGCCGGGACCCAGTCGGGCCTTGGGATGGAACACATCCTCCCCACACCGAGGATTGCAGGCTCTACATCAATCAGGGTTGCCCCACAGTCTACAGCTCCTGCACCTCCTCCTCTTCATCCTCCATCTCTGAAATCAACACATCAGTCAGAAGCTGGAAGCACTGCAGCACTGCCACAGCCAAGCGGCAACAGGCTGTGCTGAAGCTAATCTGCATAGGTGACAAACCGCACAATGCAGAAGAGTTGTGGACAGCACTGAAAGAGCAGTCAGATGTTTGGATGACACTGCTGAACCTACAACCAGGCATGGTTGTGTGTGACAATGGCCGTAACCTGGTGGCGGCTCTGAGGCAAGGTGAGCTCACACACATACCTTGCTTGGCCCATGTGCTTAACCTCGTGGTTCAACGGTTTCTGAAAAGCTACCCGTAGCTGCCGGATCTGCTAGTGAAAGTACGCCGTCTGTCTGTCCATTTTAGAAAGACAGCTTCAGCCGCCCTTGCCGTGCTTCAGCAGAGATTGCAGATCCGTCTCATCGACTGGTGTGTGATGTCCCCACGACCTGGAACTCTACGCTGCTTATGTTGGAAAGGCTTTGTCAGCAGAAAAGGGCAATTGTTGACTACCAACATCAACAAGACCGTCCATATTCAGTTCAGACTCCACACATAAGACCTCAGGAGTGGACATGGATGTCCGACATATGTACCATCCTCCAAAACTTTGAGGACTGCACCAAGATGGTGAGCGGCGATGACGCCATAATTAGTGTCACCACCCCGCTTCTCAGCATTCTGAAAACCTCTCTGCTCACAATTAAAGAGGATGCATTGCAGGCAGAGTACGGGGACATGGAGCAAGGAACCATACAGGGGGATTACATTCAGCCCAGCCTCATGTTTTTTCATTGTGGATTGGTAGTCAATGAGGAGGAGGAGGAGAAGGAAGAACAGGAGCTACTTTCATGAGCTATAGACAGTAATACAAACACAGCTGTCATACCGTCTGTTCAGTGGGGATTGCCTTAGGACAGGGAGGAGGAGGAGGAGTAGGAGGACAGCATGGTCAGTCGTCCTGTTGGTGAGGACATGGAAGTCTTGCCTGTTAGCAGTCTGGCATGCATGGCTGACTTTATGTTGCACTGCGTTTCACGTGACCCTCGAATTATAAAAATTTTAGGTACACTCATTACTGGTTGGTGACACTTTTAGACCCACTGTACAAGGAGAACTTTCAATCTCTTCCACCAGAGGCAGAGAGATGTACTAAAATGTTGCAGTACCAGAGGGCCCTTGTAGCGGAATTACTTAGAAAATTCCCATGTGAGAACGCTGGCAGCAGACGTCAGAATTTGTTGGACAACCAAGGAGTCCAAGCGAGAGAGACAGAAGCGCAATCCAGCTCAGGCAGGGGAACAATGGCAAAGTTCTGGGACAGTTTTCTCAGACGCTCCCATCATGACAGCACAGAGGCAAGGGGTGCTGTCACAAGAAGTGCAACGTTTGTAATGATGGTGAGGGAGTACCTTGCAGATCGTACAAATGTCCTCCATGTTTCCTCTGTGCCTTTTAATTATTGGGTATCCAAGCTGGAAACGTGGCATGAACTGTCTCTCTATGCCTTGGAGGTCCTGGCCTGCCATGCTTCTAGCGTTCTGTCAGAGCGGGTTTATAGTGCCGCTGGTGGAATTATAACAGATAAGCGCATCCGCCTGTCAACTGAGAATGCTGACAGGCTGACTCTTATAAAAATGCACAAGGGCTGGATTGGGAAAGACTTCTGTACACCACCAAGTGAAAACAGCGAAACATAACCTCAAATACATTTTCTCTTTTGGGGAGGTGTATTCTCATGCACCTCTTCACAACCACACATGGGTATACGCTTCCACATTTAGTCTGTTTGTTGTTATCCTCCTCCTTATCCACATCCTCATCATCCAGAACCACTAGACGACCAGGGTGAACGTGATCTGTACTGTTATAGGCCAGTCAATTTTGGGCATGGGGGCTGTTAAAGCACTATTTTATTTATTAAAAACAGGACCCCACATTGGGGAATTGGGCATTACATTACATTGGGCCTACTTCTTAAGTCTGTCTCCTGCAATATGTCCTTTAACTGCCACTAGATGACCAGGGTGAACGTGCTCAGTACTGTTATAGGCTGGTGAATTTTGGGCAAGGGGCCTGCGATGGCACTAGTCTTTTTAAAAAAGGTACCCCCATTGGGGAATTGTTTGGCATCTCATGAACTCCATTTTAAGTCTCAGTGACCCACACCCCTACATTGGGCTTACTTCTTAACTCTGTCTCCTGCAATGTCTCTTGTTTACCTGCCACTAGATCACCAGGGTGAACGTGCTTTGTACTGTTATAGGCCGGTGAAGTTTGGGCAAGGGGCCTGCAATTGCACTAGTCTGTTTTTAAAAAAGGTACCCCCATTGGGGAATTGTTTTTCAGCTCATGCACTCCATTTTAAGTCTCAGTGACGCACACCACTACATTGGGCCTACTTCATAACTCTGTCTCCTGCATTGTGTCATTTACCTGCCAGTAGATCACCAGGGTGGACGTGCTCTGTACGGTGCATTTTGGGCAAGAGGGCTGTGATGGCACTATTTTAATGTGTAAAGAAAGGACCCCACATTGGGGAATTGGGCATTACATTACATTGGGCCTACTTCTTAAGTCTGTCTCCTGCAATGTGTCCTTTAACTGCCACTAGATGACAGGGTGAACATGCTCAGTACTGTTATAGGCCGGTGAATATTGGGCAAGGGGGCTGTAATGGCACTAGTCTATTTTTAAAAAAAGTACCTCCATTGGGAAATTGGCAGCTCATGCACTGCATTACAAGTCTCAGAGACACACACCACTACATTGGGCCTACTTCTTAACTCTGTCTCCTGCATTGTGTCCTTTACCTGCCACTAGATCACCAGGGTGAATGTGCTCTGTACGGTGCATTTTGGGCAAGGGGGCTGTGAAGGCACTAGTCTATTTTTTAAAAAAGGTACCCCCATTGGGGAATTGTTTGGCAGCTCATGCACTGAATTATAAGTTTCAGAGACACACACCACTACATTGGGCCTAATTCTTAACTCTGTCTCCTGCAATGTCTCTTGTTTATTTGCCACTAGAACACCAGGGTGAAAGTGCTTTGTACTGTTATAGGCCGGTGAAGTTTGGGCAAGGGAACTGCTATGGCACTAGTCTATTTTTAAAAAGGTACCCCCATTGGGGAATTATTTGGCAGCTCATGCACTGCATTACAAGTCTCAGTGACGCACACCACTACATTGGGCTTACTTATTATCTCTGTCTCCTGCAATGTCTCTTGTTTAACTGCCACTAGATCACCAGGGTGAATGTGCTTTGTACTGTTATAGGCCAGTGAATTTTGGGCAAGGGGCCTGCGATGGCACTAGTATATTTAAAAAAATTTTTTTAAAGACTTCATAACATTTGTGTACCTTAAAGAGCCCCCTTAAAAAGCTCCTTTTTGTGTTGCCTGGTTGCTCACATTGGACACAATACACTTCATATAAATTTGATAAAGCAATGCTGTTAGTTTGACTCAGTAGTTCATTAAAAATAGAGCTTTGTCACTATATTAGTTTCTCTCCTTGAGAGCCATAACTTTGGCTGCCTCAAATGTACAAATGGTGAATATACAAATGGCGATTTGTAACCAAGATTTAAATACTGTATATCCAATGCATTCAGACAATCACATAGCTGCATTAGTTGTAAAACATTTACAGATGTGACAGACAATGCTCATAGTGACACAATCTTGATAAATGTTTGTTTATTCACTTCACAAACAGTTCTATATGTTTGCTGTTTGTCATTGTAAAACATTAAGGTTTACTGAAACTATGCCGGTGGTGATTTGATCTAAATCCTTGTGGCTTTTATATTCTAGGGGTTAATGGCCCCTAGTCTGATGACTCCATGATATCTCAGTTTCATCCAACCTCGAAAAGTGGCCACTTGAAGGTCTGGGTGAAACTAGAGTTACTACATAGTGTAAATCACTATATAAGACAAGAGAAACATGACTAAGACAGATGCCAAAACTGGGGTACCTGTACATGTACCGTGTGCTGATACCTGCATAATTGGGGACACCCATGCAGTGTAGGTAATCTCCCAGGGGTTCTCTGCCTTGGTGTTGGCTCTCTGATATTCCAGACAGATGATGTTTAAAAGCCCCTTGGTGATGATCTAAATATACTGTATGTAGTTAATCTTCATATATACGTAATCACTATTTATTTAATCCTTATATGTACTTATTAACCTGTGTATGTTAACATATACAAAAGTGTACACACTCACACTATTCAGTCATACTATTCCTTGAATTTTGTAGTTTGCAATAAAACTGCGTTGTATTGCAAGCATTAGTCTTTTTTAAAGCCGTATCTGAACCTTAGTGTTAAAAACATGGCAAATAAAATTGCCAAATTCTCCTGTAAATAATTGTGCAAAGAGGGAACCATCATACCATTAAAAAATACGAGTGGATTTTCATGGGCCCATCCAGTATGTGGTTTCAAAGGCGTAATGGGGTGCATATGACAAATGACTGACTATGCAGCAAGGCTGGCCTTGCTGCCAATGTGTAAAACAAAGGAGTACAAAATGCATATTGTGAAGTAGATTCTCATGGGCCCATCCAGTATGTGGGTTCCAAGGCGTAATGGGGTGCATATGACTGACTATGCAGCAGGGCTGGCCTTGCTGCCAATGTGTAAAACAAAGGAGTACGGAAGTACAAAATGCATATTGTGAAGTGGATTTTCATGGGCCCATCCACTATGTGGGTTCCAAGGCCTAATGGGGTGCATATGACTGACTATGCAGCAGGGCTGGCCTTGCCGCCAATGTGTAAAATAAAGGAGTGAGGAGCACAAAATGCATATTTTGAAGTGGATTTTCATGGGCCCATCCAGTATGTGTGTTCAAAGGCTTATTGGGGTGCATATGAATTGGTAGGAAGGTAGGCCTTGCATTCAATGCAACACTTTTTCAGGAGTCCCCCCTGGACATCTTAAGAAAGGGATATTGTGGTGCGTCGCAATTCTTGGCAGCCCATCCACTCACAGCATAGGCTACAACAGCTTAGGAGACCCACTGTTTTATAATGGCCCTTTAAGAAGATTAATGCCGCCTGATGCATCAGTAAAAATAGGCTCTGTGACTTCAAGAGTCCCACCTTCATAAATGAAACAAGATGGGCCAGCCAGGGTTGTTAAATGTTACAATGACATTTCCCAGTGAATGCATTTGTAGTGGTTGGAAGCAATGTTAAAGTTGAAAAACGCTTCAAAAATGCTGCGTCTGAACTATGCCTAAGTGGGGGAGGAAATTTTCGGTCTGAGCTTAAATATTTGGCCTTACAGGCAAGTCATTAACCTGCAAAGGATGTACCTTGACATACTTCCAAGCAAAACCGGTTTTGTTTTCATTTTAGTGTGTTTTTTGTGGCACCAGGAAAAATGGCATGAATCTCGGAAAAAAATGATTAAAGCTGTGAACTAGGAGTCAGGAATGCTTCCAAGGGCGATCCCCATGATGTTCCCATGTCATTTGAGCAGTGTTTCCATCATTTTCAGTTGTTTTTAGACCTTAAAAGGACCCCCAGGGGGGATCGCGGTAAAAATACTCGGGTCTCCCATAGACTTACATTGGGCTCCTTGTTCTAGCCGAGTACCCGAGTATTCCAATCTGCTCGACCCGAGCAACGAGCACCCGAGCATTTTAGTGCTCGCTCATCACTATTGATACCATGATACCAGACAAATTATTTAGGAATCAATGGTATCAGGATCTGACTGCCATTAGCACTTCACTGTAGAGGTGAGAATGGCGGGGGCGCATTTTAAAACCAATGCTACATGTACCAAGAGATTTTGTCTTGTGTCATACATGATTGAGAGATTGCTGTCTGAGTGATCTGAAACCTGCATCTCTCTATAGTGGAGAAGAGGGAGATATTGCCCAAGGTTTGTGGTTTCCCAGCGTGTTCTCGGCTTCTCTCATTTTTACCTTTCAAGGCTGCTGTGTGGTGAAGAATTTGCAGTAACGACTCTGATGATTAATTTTGTGGTTGGCCATTAGCATATGCTGGTTGCTTCTTCTCTTAAAAGTCAGGAAGTCAAGTAAGTAGAGTTCTTATCAAACAGGAAGGTATCATCTGCAAACCATAATGTGACAGGTCCAACATGAAGTCAGCTCCATCTGTGACCTCAATAAGCTGTCAGTTTTCATGGGTCTGTCAGAGGTGCAGCATAGCATGGGGTTCAGCTCATACACACAAGGTCAAAATTGTTGTTACCCCTCGTTTAATGACAGAAAAAAACACAATGGTCACAGAAATAACTTGAATTTGACAAAAGTAATAATAAATAACAAATCTATGAAAATAAACAAATGAAAGTCAGACATTGCTTTTCAACCATGCTTCCACAGAATTTTAAAGAAAATAAGTCATGAAATAGGCCTGGACAGAAATGATGGTACTCCTGAAAATAATGTGACAAAAGGGACATGTTAAATCAAGGTGTGTCCACTAACTAGCTTTCAAACTTTTCATTTTTATGCACTTAAACAAGAGGTGTTTCACACAAAATAGTTTATAACATTTCCCACATGTCTACTTTACGTCAAAACAATTTTAGAAACATTTTTTTTTGGTTAGGAAGTTAGAATGGTTAAACATTTCTCATTTTTCCAGCAACATTTACAAAACCCCTTTTTTTAGGGACCACATCACATTTGAAGAAAGTTTGAGGGGCCTATATGATATAAGATACTCCAAATTGACACCATTATCATAACTGCACCCATCAAGGTGCTCAAAACCACATTCAAGAAATTTATTAGCCCTTCAGGTGCTTCACTTTACTGAAGTAATGTGAAAGAAAAAAAATTAACATTTAACTTTTTTCCACAAAAATGTTTTTTAGCCTAAATTTTTTCATTTTCACAAGGGTAACAGGAGAAACTGGATCCCACACATACAGGTGCTTCTCACAAAATTACAATACCATCAAAAAGTTAACTTATTTCAGTTCTTCAATACACAAAATGAAACTCATATATTATATCATTATCTCAGTAAATTAGAATACTTTATAAACACCAGCTTGAAAAATTATTTTAAAATCCAAAATGTTGGTCTAATGAAATGTATGTTCAGTAAATGCACTCAATACTTGGTCAGGGCTCCTTTTGCATCAATTACTGCATCAATCCGGCGTGGCATGGAGGCAATCAGCCTGTGGAACTGCTGAGTTGTTATGGAAGCCCAGGTTGCTTTGATAGCAGCCTTCAGCTAGTCTGCATTTTTGGGTCTGGTGTCTCTCATCTTCCTCTTGACAATAACCCATAGATTTTTTATGGGGTTAAGGTGAGGCGAGTTTGTTTGCCAATCAAGCACAGTGATACTGTTGTTTTAAAACCAAGTATTGGTACTTTTGGCAGTCTGGACAGGTGCCAAGTCCTGCTGGAGAATGAAATTTCCATCTGCAATAAGCTTGCCGGCAGAGGGAAGCATGAAGTGGACTAAAATTTCCTGGTAGACGGCTACGCTCACTTTGGTCTTGAAAAAACAGAGTGGTCCAACACTGTCAGATGACATGGCTCTCCAAACCATCACTGATTGTGGAAACTTCACACTAGACCTCACGCAGCTTGGATTGTGGCCTCTCCACTCTTCCTCCAGACTCTGGGACCTTGATTTCCAAATGAAATGCAAAATTTATTTTCCTTGTGGAGTGTGTCAATGACTGCCTTCTGGACATCTGTCAAGTCAGCAGTCTTCCCCAAGATTGTGGAGCCTACTGAAACAGACTAAGGAGCCTTTTTAAATGCTTAGGAAACCTTTGCAGGAGTTTTTTGTTAATTTTTCTAATTTATTGAGATAATGACTTTTGGGTTTTCATTGGCTGTAAGCCATAATCATCAACATTAACAGAAATAAACACTTGAAAGAGATCACTCTGTAATGACTATATAATATATGAGTTTCACTTTTTGTATTGAAGAACTGAAATAAATTAAGTTTTTGATGATATTCTAATTTTGTGAGAAGCACCTGTAGTTGTACAATTTCTTCTGGGTATGCCAATATCCCATATGTGGGGGAAAACTAAGGCAGGGCTTGGAAAGGAAGGAGCACCGTTTGACTGGAATCGAGAGCAGATGCCATGTCACATTTGGAGAGCCCCTGATGTGCCTAAACAGTGGAAACCCCCCACAAGTAACACCATTTTGGAAACTAGACCTCTCAAGGAAGGAACTTATCTAGATTTGTGGTGAGCACCTTGAACCCCCAGGTGCTTCAAAGAAGTTTGCAACATAGAACCGTGAAAATGAAAAAACAAAATAAAAAAAACACACCTTTTTTCCAAAACAATTATCTTTTAGCTTGAATTTTTTTTATTTTCACAAGGGTAACAGGAGAAAATAGACAATAAACGTTGTAGAGCAATTTCTCCTGAGCATGCTGATACCTTATATGTGGAGGAAAACCACTGAGTGAGCGCACGATAGGGCAGTTTGGAGCAGAGAGTTTGATGGAATGGTCTGCACATGCGCTGCGGCAAATTTTAGGCCACACCTCTGACCACACCCATTTTCACAACTAGTCACACCCATATCCACACCCCAACCACACCCATTTAGTACTGCTGATCACACTGTTTCATAAACAATAATTAGAAAAAAAATATGCCACACAGTGCTCCATACTGTATAATTGCCACAGTGCTCCATACCGTATAATTGCCACACAGTGCTCCATACTGTATAATGGCCACACATAGTGCTCCATACTGTATAATGGCCACACAGTGCTCCATACTGTATAATGGCCACACATAATGCTCCATAATGTATAATGGCCACACATGCTGCTCCATAATGTATAATGGCCACACATGATGCCCCATACTGTATAATGGCCACAGTGCTTTATACTGTCTAATGGCCACACATTATGCTCTATACTGTATAATGGCCACACATGATGCTCAATACTGTATAATGGCCACACATAATGCTCAATACTGTATAATGGCCACACATTATGCTCTATGCTGTATAATGGCCACACATGATGCTCAATACTGTATAATGGCCACACATTATGCTCTATGCTGTATAATGGCCACACATGATGCTCAATATTGTATAATGGCCACACATAGTGCTCCATACTGTATGATGGCCACCCATGATGCTCAATACTGTATAATGGCCACACAGTGCTCTATACTGTATAATGGCCACACATGATGCTCCATACTGTATAATCGCCACATATAGTGCTCCATATTGTATAATGACCACACATGATGCTCCATACTGTATAATGGCCACACATAGTTCTCCATACTGTATAATGGCCACACATGATACTCAATACTGTATAATGGCTACACAGTGCTCCATACTGTATAATGGCCCGACATGATGCTGCGTACAGTATAATGGCCCCACATGATGCTGTGTACGGTATACTGGCCCCACGTGATGCTCCATACAGTATAATGGGCCCACATGATGCTTTATACAGTATAAAAGCCCCACATGATGCTGCGTACAATATACTGGCCCCACATGATGCTGCATACTGTATAATGGCATCACATGATGCTTTGTACAGTATAATGGCCCCACATGATGCTGGGTACAGTATAATGGCCCAACATGATACTAGGTAAAGTATAATGGCCACACATGGTTACCCCACCCTCATCATTGCCTTCACACCCCAATCATTGCCTTCTACATCACTACACACACACACACACATGCACACACCTTTCAACGCACTCCCTCGCAGCAGCCGGCAGCTTCCACTCCCGCGGCGCTGAATGATGTCATCCAGCCAAGCCGCTGACTGCTCATGTCGCTGCAGCTCTGGTACGCCACTGATAAAGACCTCACTGTGTCTCCTATGCCAGTCAGTGTCAGAGCGAGGAGCAATATCTGCTGCGATCTGACACACCTAGCATCCGCTCCGTACACCTCATACACATGCGGATGCGCTCCGTACACCTTGTACGCACGTGGCTGCGCTCCGTACATCGGCTGCACCCCATACACCTTGTACACATTCGGATCCGCTCCATACACCTCTTACACACGTGGCTGCGGTCCGTACACACGCAGCTCTGCTCCGTACACCTCATACACACACACGATTCCGCTCCATACACCTTGCACACGCAGTTCTGCTCCATACACCTTGTACACACGCGGCTCCACTCCGTACACCTCATACACACGACTCCTCTTCGTCCACACACAGCTCTGCTCCGTACACCTCGTACACACACTGCTGTGCTACATCCACACTGTAAGCCCCTCCAGACCCCACACATAAACTTACCCTCATCCAGCACCATGACAACCAGCAGAGTCCTGCATGCATACACGGAGGCCCCGATAATGTGACCCCTGACTTCTCCACTCCTGTGACCTCATCACAGCTCCTGTGTGCACAGAGCAGCCATATATGTGGAGTGCTGCTCTGCAGGTGGAGAGATGAGCAGACCTCTTAACCATCCCGGATCCAGCGTGGCAGTCCCGATGAGGCTGAGGCCAACATTGCAGTGCAGGAAAACTAATGTCCCGCCCGTGACCGCAGGGGAGACTGTCAAAATCGGGACTGCCCGCTGGATCCGGGATGGTTGGGAGTTCTGTTTAATCGCTGAAAGGCGCACTAGAAATATACAGGTATATATATACAAAAGCAGATATATAGGTATATACAGCTCTGACAAAAATTAAGAGACCACTGCAAAATGTTCATTTTGTCTGATTTTTCTCTTTATTTGTATATTTTTTAGTAAAATGTAAATTGTTCATTTAGTTTATAAACTTCTGACAACATGTCTCCGAATTTCCAAGCAATAAATTTTGTATTTTTTTCTGACAAAGAAAAATGGTCAAAATAAAAAAAAACAGTGCTTTCAGACCTCAAATAATGCAAAGAAAACAAGTTCATATTCATTTAGAAACAACAATACTAATGTTTTAAGTAAGGAAGAGTTCAGAAATCAATATTTTGTGGAATATCCATGATTTTTAATCACAGCTTTCATGTGTCTTGGCATGCTTTCCACCTGTCTTTCACACGGCTTCTGATGCAAAAATTTAAGCAGTTCTTCTTTGTTGGATTGCTTGTGACTATCGATCATTCTCTTGATTACATTCCAGAGGTTTTCAATGGGGTTCAGGTCTGGAGATTGGGCTGCCCATGACAGGGTTTTGATGTGGTGGTCTCTTAATTTTTGCCAGAGATGTAGTTAGGAGGGTAGTACAAGGGAAGGGTACAGAAAGGTTACAATTACCGTGTTATGTAGCATGTGACCACAGGGAGGCGCTGATGGATCACAGGTCCAAATATTAGTTACATGATTCCCTGGCTGCGTCAGGTGACAGGCCTCCTGCCAGTAGAAGAACTCAGTCCAAAATGAAGAGCTGCCAATTATCTCCTAGGCTGCTCCCTCCCACACGCTGCACCCACCCCTGGTCTGGGCTGCTTTACTCCTCCCATATCTGAGAGTATGATTTTCCAGGCAGAACCATGGATGGCCCATAACTTTCCGCCCGAAGGTCAAAATGGAACAGCGGCAGTGCCAATGGGTTCTGCTAGATTTTATCTGTGCAGGGAGACCAAATACGGCTACTGTATTTAATTCCTGGTAGATATGCTCAGTAACTGAATAACACAGTGTGCTAGGGGTGGCTGTCTGGTATGGGCTCGTGGGGAAAAGAATGCAGATTCTAATTATGTGCTCAGCTAGGCTTGGAAATATTGTACTTTGTTATTATAGGTAGTGTTGAGCATTCCGATACCACAAGTATCGGGTATCGGCCGATACTTGCGGGTATCGGAATTCCGATACCGAGATCCGATACTTTTGTGGTATCGGGAATCGGTATCGGGATTAATATCAATGTGTAAAAGAAAGAAATAAAATAAAAAATAGGGATATACTCACCTCTCCGACGCAGCCTGGACTTTACCGCCGTAACCGGGAGCCGTTGTACCTAAAAATGCGCGCTTGAAGGGCCTTAGATGACGTCACGGCGCTCTGATTGGTCCGTAGCGGTCGCATGACCGCTACGCGACCAATCACAAAGCAGTGACGTCACCTAAGGTCTTTCAAGCACTTGAAAGACCTTAGGTGACGTCACTGCTTTGTGATTGGTCGCGTAGCGGTCACGCGACCGCTACGCGACCAATCAGAAGCTGCGGACGTCTTCTAAGGTATTTCAAGCGCTTGAAAGACCTTAGGTGACGTCACTGCTTTGTGATTGGTCGCGTAGCGGTCACGCGACCACTACGGACCAATCAGAGCGCCGTGACGTCATCTAAGGCCCTTCAAGCGCACATTCTTAGGTACAACGGCTCCCGGTTACGGCGGTAAAGTCCCTATTTTTTATTTTAATTCTTTCTTTTACACATTGATATGGATCCCAGGGCATGAAGGAGAGTTTCCTCTCCTTCAGACCCTGGGAACCATACAGGATACCGTCCGATACTTGGTGTCCCATTGACTTGTATTGGTATCAGGTATCGGTATCGGATTAGATCCGATACTTTGCCGGTATCGGCCGATACTTTCCGATACCGATACTTTCAAGTATCGGACGGTATCGCTCAACACTAATTATAGGTAATTTTCCAGATTCAATATCTCAGAGCCTTGCTGGGATCTGTGGTGCCGCAAAGTCAGCATGTGGTTGAGACAGACAAGGGAATCCAGTTTGGCTGGTCCAGCACATGAATTCACACCCCAGTAATAATTGCTGGGGACACATGGTCTATGCTTCTCGGCCCCTTGGAGAGAGCTTCAAAGGCCTTGTTGCTTGGTTTAATTAAAGAAAAACATTGATTGGCTCTCTCCAAGGAAGTGCCTTTGCTGGATAATGAGTTCCCATTGACTGAGGTGTATTTGACTTCCCTTTATGGCCTGGGGAATGCAAGGGTGGGGGGCTAGGTTTGGAGTAAGTATTTTGGGCCAAACTGAATCTAACATTTTCCCATATCTCACACTTCCCCCTTTTAGAGGGTGCTAGAGGGCATCACATTCTTGTGTTACTCCAAGCGCACTCTCGCAATCTCTCCTTGCTGGGATAGCCCATCAGCATTGCCATGGTCACAGCCCCTTTTGTGGCGAATGGAGAAGTGGTACTGCTGGAGCGCCAGGCTCCAACCCAGCAGCTTCCCATTCATCCTAGAGACCGTGTGCAACAGCTGAGGGGGTTGTGGTCCATCTCTTCGATAATGGGATGCCTGTACAAGTATGGCTGCAGACGCTGCAGGGCCCACATGATTGCCAGGCACTCCTTTTCCATCGTGGAATAGGCCACCTCTCTCGGCAATAGCTTCCTGCTCAGGTACAGGATGGGACCAGGCTGAGCACAGCACCGAGGCCAAAGTCACCGGCATCAGTCTGTACTACAAACGGCCGTGCAAAGTCAGCAGCTTCTAGTACTGAGGAGCTGGAGAGAGCGGTCTTTAGCGCCTGAAAAGCAGTCTCAGATGACTGGCCAGTCTACCGCAAGCGGCAGCTTTTTCTTGGTGAGGTCCTTCAGGGGCTTGGCCAGGGTACTATAGCATGGAAAAAAAACCTACAGTACTCAGCAGTCCCCAGGAAGGGCATCACCTGTTTCTTGGTCCTAGGGGTGGGCCAGAATGTGATGGCATCCACTTTCCCGGATTCTGGCTTCAGAACCCCCCGCCTACCCGATGACTCAGGTAGAGGACCTTACCCATGCCCATCTGGCAGTTTTTCAACTCGATGGTCAGACCTGCCCAATGGATTCTCCTACACACCTGCGTCAGATGCTCTAGGTGATCCTCCCATGTGGGACTGAAGATGGCAATATCATCCAGGTACGCAGCCACATACCCTCCAAGCCCTGGAGCAGCATGTTGACCATCCGCTGAAAAGTGGCAGGTGCATTCTTCATGCTGAATGGCATCACAGTGGACTCGTACAGTCCAAACGGGGTGATAAAGGAAGAGCACTCTCAGACCTCATGAGTCAGAGGGATCTACCAATATCCCTGGCTCAGATCCATGATGGTCAGGTATTTAGCCCCAGCCAACTGATCGAGCAGGTCAACAATGTGTGGCATAGGGAATGCATCGGTGACAGTGACAGCGTTGAGCCCCCGGTAGATCACGCAGAATCGGGTTTTTCGGTCCTTTTTGGGGATGAGAACTACGGGTGACACCCTCGCATTGTTGGATGCCTGGATCACCCCCAGCTTCAGCATCTCGTCAATCTCCTGGCGCATCTGCTGCTGCACCGCGAGAGAGACCCGATATGCTGACTGCCGGATTGGGGGTGATCCCCAAGTGTCCACGTGATGGATAGCCAACTCGGTCCTTCTGGGAAGGCTGCTGAACAGCTACTGGAAGGGGCGTAGAGTAGCCACCAGCTGGAACCGTTGGTCCTTGGAGAGCTGGTGACCAACCTTTACGTCCTCAATGGATCCATCTGCCTTGGCTTGGGTGAGTAGATCCAGGAGGGTTTCTGCCTCTCCTTCCTCGGGAAGGTTGCACACAGGGAGGGCGCAGGCCTCCCGCTCATGATGGGCCTTCATCATATTCATGTGAAAGGCCTTCCTCCTTCCATGGGCGTGGTCTAGGGTGACTAGGTACATAACGTCATTGAGCTGCTGGTGCAAAAGGTATGGCCCATCTTAGGCTTCCTGAAGCTTGTCCTGTGGTACAGGGACCAGTACCCACACTTTCTGACCCACCTTGTAGGTCCTTTCACAAGCATTCGGTCATACCAGCACTTCTGGTCAGCCTGGGCTTGGGTCATATTGTTCTTCAACAGCTGCGACAAGGCTGTCATTTTGTCCCAGAAGCATACAACGTACTCAATGACCGACACTCCAGGGGTGGCCAGGTCTCCTTCCCATGCCTCTTTCACCAGAGCAAGGAGCCCTCGTACACAGGAGCTCGAAGGGGGTGAACCAAGTTGAGACCTGTGGAGCCTCCCAGTAGGAAAATAGTAGGTGTGGGAGGTACCACTCCCAGTCACTCCCGTGGGAGTCAAACAACATCTTAAGCATCTGCTTGAGGGTGCCATTGAACTTCTCACACAAACCATTAGTCTGCAGATGGTACGGGCTGGCCACCAGATTTTGCACTTGTATTTGCTTACAAAGGGACTTCAACAGCTGCAACATGAACTGGGTCTCTCGGTTGGTGAGCATTTCCTGGGGAAATCCCACTTGGAAGAAAATCTCCAGCAAAGCGGTGGCCACCTTGTCGGCCTGAATGGATGACAAGGCTACCGCTTCCGGGTATCGGGTGGCATAGTCTACTACCGTTAGTATGAAGCATTTCCCGGAACAGCTGGGAATGGACAGCGATCGAATGAGATCCACAGCCACCCTCCAGAAAGGCTCTTCAATGATGGGCAATGGCACCAGTGGGGCTTTGTGGTGCCGCCCCGCCTTCCCCACTCTCTGACAGGTGTCAGACAAACGGCAGTAGGCAGTCACATCGGCCCCCATTTTAGGCCAGTAGAAATGCTGGGCTAGCCTGGACTTTGTCTTAGCGATCCCTATGTGTCTGGCCACAGAAACCTCATATGTGATCCGCAATAACTCTACCCGGAACGGATAGGGTACCACTGTCGGTCCCTAAGCCACACCTCTAGTGACTCTTGCTGGACCGACACCTGGTACAGCCGTCCCTGGTCCCAGACCACCTTCTCAAGGTCTGAGTCCATGAAAGGCTGTGCCGCCTGCTCCTTAAGAGCTTTCAGACTGTCGTCGGCTTCCAATGCTGCCTGAAACCCCTGACTAGACATGGCCAGAATAGATGGAACTGCCATGTCTTCTGTCACTTCCCCGGAGTCCGTCTCCTGGTCTTCTTTTGGCTCAGCAGCCATTTGGTCGTAAGGGGGAAGGCTGTCGGACCTCAGTGAGGCTCCTTGGGCTCCACCACTCCCACTCCTGGTGACAGGATGACCGCTGTGACGCTGGGTAGCGCCTGCCTCCCCACGGCTTCCACACAAGTCACTGAGTCAGGTGGACCAACCTGGTCTCCTGGCATCCCAGGTGTGGGAACATCCTGCACTGGGACCTTACCTGGAAGCTCTACCTCTCCTGTGTCAGCCCCAACACCATTGGCATATTCCCCTTCCTGCAGCTGCGCAGCACCCAGCAGTCTGAACTCATCTACATGCCTTACAATCCCTGCGACAGCCCCTCCCACCAATTCTGGTTCTGGCCTTGCAGCTCCCTTCCCCCCACCTCTCCCTCCAGAGCACACTGTCTCATCACACCTTGGGGCATTCTCATACCTTCCTGTGTCCTCTGGCTTTGTCTCATCTGCACGCGCTGCATGTATCCTGTCAGCACAGGAGTGACTCTCAGATCCCACCTTCCCCTTAACGCAGGAGGCACAGGCAAGACATTTACAACATTACTAGCAGTAGACAAATCAGGACACAGTGGAGGACACTAGCCGCCCAAAATCTGCCCCAATTAAAACATTTGCAGGAATATTCGTCAACACTCCCACCTCCCTCATTCCCCTCCCGGCGCCCCAGTCCAAACAAACCTTGGCGACGGGCAGCGCCGGTTAGGCACCACCAATCCTGGAGACGGCTAGGGCTTTTCTGGATATTAAGTCCTGGGGGGACACCATCTCAGGCTGCACAAGGGTTATCTCAGCACCAATGTCCCGCAGTCCCATAGCAGTGTAGTAGTTTACGGTGACGGTCTGGAACCTGTCATGGGACCTCACACTACCCCCACCCACACACATGACAGGGGATGGTTTTGGGGATGAGGCTAGTGCCTTGTGGCGCTGGGGATACATGGCCCTGAAGTGTCCAGGTTGGTTGCAGAGGTGACAGTTCCTGGGTTCTACCCGTTGTCAGAAGAGGGGAGCAGAGGGGGGCACCCCTTGCATTCTAGGGGCAGGGGAAACAGTGGCAGGATGAGTCTTATCCCCTCTCCAGGTGTTGTTGGCGGCCCGCTAGACTTCAGGAGCCCGCTTATTGTCATAGTCATCTGCCAGGGAGACTGTAGTAGCGGTCCCCTTTGGTTTCCGGTCACAGAGGCACTGCTGGAGGTCCTGTGGGCAGTTCCACAAGCATTGCTCCATGACAAACGCCTCCTGGATCTCCTGGCCAGTGGTGAGCTCTAGACCCTTGGTCCAGTGCTCTGCAAAGGCCTCTCATGTGATTGGCCCAAGTGTCTTTGGGGTCTTTTTGCAGGCCCCGGAACTTCCTGCGGTAAGACTCCCGAGTAAGGTTGAACTGCTGTATCAGGGCCTGTTTGATGCTCTCATAGTCCTGCTCCTCCCCAGCAGATAAGTGCCCTAAAATTTCCAGGGACTTGCCCCTCAAACAGGGGGTCAGGTACTTGGCCCACTGATCCGAAGCCAGAAGGTGTTGGCGGCAGGTCCGCTCAAAGGCCCGCGGAAAGTAGTCCAGGTCTATGTCCTTCTTCAGCAAGGGGAAGTCCTTGGCTCAGACCTTGGCTGTCTTGGGCTCCAGAGGTGCTGTGGTGGGCGGAAGTAGACCCTGCCGAGCCAACTCCAGCTCATGTTGACCGAAGGACATAACCAAATTTTCAAACAACCCCTCGGTTGTCAGAAACGTTGTTTTCCATTCATCCCGCTCTCAGATCCTTATAAGGTTATAAGCCTCTCGTAAGTCAAACTTAGAAAACCATTTGGCCCCAGTGAGTTGATTACATAAATCAAGAATCAGAGGAAGAGGATATGTGTTCTTCACAGTAATCTTATTCAGTTTTCCCTAAAGTCGAGGCATGGTCGCAAACCACCGTCTTTTTTCTTCACAAAGAAAAACTCACAGAGACAGAGTGCCGAATATGCCCCTTGCAGAGACTCTCTGTGATGCACTCTTTCATGGCTTGGCGCTCAGGCCCAGACAAATTGTACAGACAAGCCTTAGGTAATTTGGCTCCTGGGACTAAATCAATAGCACAATCAAGGGGTCAATGTGGTGGAAGCGCCTCAGCCTCGCTTTCAGAAAACACTTCTTCAAAGTCTTTCAGGTGCTCCGAAATACCCTCCAGACCGACAGACGACACAGATACAGACTTTACCGGGTTAACAAAAGGTCCTAGGTTACAACACGGACCATTACTCTTACATCCTCATTGAGTGACCTTCCCTGTCACCCAATCAATGATAGGATTGTGGCATTGCAGCCAGGGCAATCCCAGTACCAGTCCTGCATGTAGGTTATTCATAACAAAACAACTTAATTTTTGCACGTGAATGGAACCCACTTTCAGAGAAAAGACAACAGTCCTGAAACAAATTCCATCCCGGGTAAGAGGGGATGAATCAACAGCCACAATCTTTACAGGGTCTTTCAGCCTGACTGTCCCTATCTTATTACGAGTCAAAACTTGGGCATCAGTCAAATTAATGGAAGAACCACAGTCAACAAAGGCTGTGGTCACCACAGGACCGCCAGCAAGTTCCAATTCCACCTGGAGCACAATTTTTGCAAGCGAGAAGAAATGTACCTGGGAGTCTGGACAACATCCTCGATTGTCGCCCAGACTCAGTCGTTTCTCTGACAGTTTCACAGAAGAAGGGCAGGAGGGAATGTTCCTTTTCCAATGTCCAGAGGCTCCACAGTAAAAGCATAGTTGGTGGTCTCTACGGTACCTTCTCTCTTTCTCCATAACCGAGACTGACCCACTCTCCATAGGCTCAGATACAGGTGCAGAGTCACACAATTTGGAGTACAAAGAAAGTCTCTTGTTGCACCACTCCTCTAGCACGGAGTGTCCGGTCCATTCGGACCACCTGTGTCATGGCATCCTCCAGGATATCAGGAGGAGGATGAAGTGCTAGAGCGTCCTTCAGATGGTCAGACAGACCCTTGCGGAACAAGCCCCTCAGGGCTGCATCTTTCCAAGAAACTTCGGCAGCCCAACGCCTAAACTCTGAGCAGAACCATTCAGCTGAGTGCCTCCCCTGTGTCACAGTCATCACCATATCCTCTGCCAGCTGCACTCTATCAGGTTCATCATAAATGTGCCCCACAGCCTCAAAGAACAGGTTCACAGACATGCATTCAGGAGCAGAGGGAGAGAGAGAGAAAGCCCATGCCTGTGGAGCCCCCCTTAACAAGGACATTTCTACCCCCACCCTCTGCCTTTCATTTCCAGAGGCCCGGGGATGCAACTCAAAGAATAACTTGCATCCCTCCTTAAAGACCCTAAACAATTTTTTATCTCTGGAAAAACTGTCGGGTAACTTTACTGGTGGTTCAGGGTCCACTAGAGATACAACAATGGGGCCCCGCTCTCAGAACCCCAATGAAGCAGACCCCTGTAGAGCACCTGCCACATCTCTCTGCACCTGTTTTTGTCAGTGGACCAGGGCTTGCTGCTGCATGGACAGCTTCAGCATAAGCTGGGAGAGTTCATTACTCTGCCCCGTGAGAGCCTGTACCAGATCTATGGCATACCAACACCCCCCCACCAGGGAAAAGACTGTAAGGTCCGCTATAATGTCACGACTCCCGGGTAATACTGCAGTGGGAAACGCTGCACACCGCAGCAAGGGAGCTTAACAAAATGCTAAGTTACTAACCTGGTTGCAAACAGGACCTGAAACATATGACAGAGTGGGAGGTGGTCAGGGGCGGAGCCAGACACTGGGGTGCACAGAAAGGATAAGCACAAGAGAGTTGTCAAACAAAGATCGGAGCCAGGAGATCACAAAGTACCAAAGGGGAGAGACAGGGGATTGTCAGAAGTGAAGCCAGTGGTCTGTAATCCAGAAGAACAAACAGAGTAACGCGCGGAGAGCAAGGGAAACACTATGCAAACCGAGCACACATTCCAGGGGTCAGGCACACAGACTAAAGTCAGTATAAAAACTCCTCCCATATTGAAAGAGAGGCCAACAACACTAACCCTGAGAGAACACGACATTAACCATGTCCTAACCATGACATCAGAAAGCTTGGCCTCAGTCGCAGGTCATGGGTCTTGCAACAGGATAATGACCCAAAACAAACAGCTAAAAACACCCAAGAATGGCTAAGAGGAAAACATTGGACTATTCTGAAGTGGCCTTCTGTGAGCCCTGACCTAAATCCTATTGAGCATATTTGGAAAGAGCTGAAACATGCCATTTGGAAAAGGCAACCTTCGAACACAAGACAACTGGAGCAGTTTGCTCTTGAGGAGTAGGACAAAATATCTGTTGAGAGGTGCAGAAGTCTCATTGACAGTTACAGGAATCATTTGATTGCAGCGATAGCCTCAAAGGGTTGTGCAACAAAATATTATGTTAAAGGTACCATCATTTCTGTCCTGGCCTATTTCATGAGTTTTCTTTTTTTTTTATTCTGTGGAAGCATGGTTGAAAAGCAATGTCTGACTTTCATTTGTTCATTTTCATAGATTATTTATTTATTATTACCTTTGTCAGATTCAAGTTATTTCTGTGAATATTGTGGGGGTTTTTTTGTCATTAAACGAGGGGTACCAACAATTTTGACCATGTGTGTAATGATGGAAATAAATAGTGAACAGAATCTGTTACCGAATAATGAACAATACAGAAAGGCAATGGGAAAATTATTATATCTTGCGACTGTTACAAGGCCAGACATTACAGCAGTGTGAATTTTGAGCAAGAAGGTGTCAAAGTCAAACTAAATGGTTAGGAATGCAGTGAAGAGAGTAATACGTTATTTGAAAGGGATTAGCAGCGTTAAACTTAAACTACCTGCAAGTGAGAAATGCATTTTAACTGGATACGTTGATGTAGACTGGGCTGGAGATCCAAATGACAGGAAGTCTACCAGTGGTTATCTTTTCTTGCTTTCAGGCGGACCAACTAGTTGGACTAGTAAGAAAGAATCTATAGTAACACTGTTGTCAAGAGAAGCAGAATATGTCACCGCAGCACATGCCAGTCAAGAAGTTCTATGACAACTGCTAACAGACTTAGGACAACAACAATTGGGACCAACAAAGATGTATGAGGAAAATCAAGAATGTCTAGTTCTTGCTTAGATGGAAAGAGTTAATCCAAGAACAAAACACATTGATGTGAAGTTTCACTTCTTGAGAGATCACCTGGAACAAGGAATCCTAAACTTAGAGTACTGCCCAACTGAAGATATGACAGCAGATATTTTCACAAAGGCATTGAATGCTGAAAGACATCAGAGACTGATGAAGAAATTAGGCTTAACTGAATAAGTTCTTACTGTTGAGAAAGGATGTTGGCAAATATGCAACAGATACAGACTTATTTGGGTGCAGGAGGACTTTACACTTTTCTGACAGTAGATGGCGATGTTGTTATTGTTATATGCTTAGTTGAATGCAAAGCATATCCTTGTTGTACTTTGGTTTCACTTTCTCTCTGTTATGCTGTATTAAGAAGCGGAATCATGTACCTCATGTTCTGTGTAGATAAAAGTTGAATTACCCTATATAATCTACTCCCACAAGTTTCTTCTGTGACCAAACTATGCAACAATCCCTCCCACACGCTGCGCCGCACCTCTGGGCTGGCCATCTTCCTTCTCCCATATCTGAGAATATGATTTTCCAGGCAGAACTGTGGATGACCCATAACTTTGTACCCGAAAGTCAAAATGGAACGGTGGCAGCGCCAATGGGTTCTGCTGGATTTTATCTGTTCAAGGAGACCAAATACTGCTAGTGTATTTAATTCCTGGTAGCTATGCTCTGTAACTCAATAACACAGAGTGCTAGGGGTGGCTGCCTGGTATGGGCTCGTGGTGAAAAGAATACAGATTCCAATTATGTGCTCGGCTAGGCTCAAAGATATTGCATTCTGTTATTTTAGGTCATTTTCCAGATTCAATATCTCAGAGCTGGAATCTGTGGTCCTGCAAACGCTGCATGTGGCTTGAGTCAGACAAAGGAATCCAGCTTGGCTGGTCCGACACATGAATTCACACACAAGTGATAATTGATGGGGACACAGGGTCTTTGCTTCTCGGCCTCCCCTGGAGAGGGCTTCAAAGGTCTTAATGCTTGGGTTAATTAAAGAAAAACATTGATCGGCTCTCTCCAAGGAAGTGCCTTTGCTGGATAATGATGTTTCATTGACTGAGGTGTTTTTGACTTCCCTGGGGGAATGCAAGGATGGGGGCTGAGTTTGGAGTAATTATTTTGGACTAAACTGAATCTACCAGGAGATTCGATTAGATAGGAAAATATCAAGTAGATATCATTTTTCCATATCTCACACATCCTCAGTGCTGACAGGAGCAGGAGTAGTACCAGGATCCTTGAAGAAAGAACTGAGGGTAACAAGTTTAAGGCGAGACACATGGAAGGAATTGGGGATTTGCAAAGAGACCGGTAGTTTGAGTTTGTAGGCTACTGGATTAATTTGTTTCAACACATCGAAGGGACCAATGAAACAAGGACCCAATTTTTAAGACAGTATCTTGAGACCGACGTAATTAGATGATAGGCAAACCTTATTTCCTGGATGTGCATTTATGTTTTATCCGCTATGAGGATTTCATTACGGATGCCATGGTGTCTTCTCAGATTTCTGAAAAGTTCCTGACGAGGGAATCGGCAGCAGGAATATTGGAGGTGATAGCCACAAGAAATGGGACAATTGGGTGTTGACCGTAGACCAGAATAAATGGAAATTTGTCAGAAGATTTGCGCACGTGGTTATTGTATGAAAATTTGGCCCAAAGCAGTTGTTAAGCCCAGTAATTGTGGTAGGCATAGACAAGGTGCCGGAGGAATATTAGTCAAGATTTGATTGACTCGTTTCACTTATCCATTGGACTGAGGATGGTAGTATGAAGAGAAATCCAAGGTAACATTCAGTAGTTTACAGGTTGCCCTCCAGAAACGAGTGGTAAACTGAACCTCTATTGGAGCCTGTGTGAAGCGGTTGGCCATGGAGGAGAAAAATTTAAAGAATAAATTCTTTTGCCAGTACTGGCGCACGGGATAGCGGAGTGAAGTGGGCCATCTTGGACATGCGATCCACAAGCATCCTGAAGACAGTACTCCTGGAGTATACAGGCAGATGGGTAATAAAATCCATGGAAATATGCTGCCATGGAACAGATGGTATGGGCAAGGAAAGCAACCGACCGGTCAGAAGCTGTTTGGGAGTCTTGTTTTGGGCACACGAAGGACATGCAGAGACAAAATTTACAATATTTTGCACAGTCAGCCACCAATAGTGTTGATAAATGAGGAGAGCTGTCTTCCTCTGTCCGGCATGGCCTGCTACCTTAGACGTATGTGCCCCAGAGAAAAACCCGCTTCCTATCAGGTTCAACCACGTAAGTCTTACCGGAGGGAAGATGACACAAGTCCAATGGAGCAAACGTGAGTATTTTCGAGTGCTCGATTATGTGTTTAAGCTCCTCCACCTCCTGGTCAGAGGCCTGGTAGGACCTAGAGAGAGAGCATCTGCCTTGACGTTTTTCTCAGCTGGCCAAATATGGAGAGTAAAGTTGAAGCGAGCGAAGAACAAAGACCATCTGGCTTGTCAAGGGTTAAGCTGTTGTGCAGATTGCAGATAGGCAAGATCATTGTGGTCTGTGTACATAACCACAGGGTGCAACGCTTCTTCCAGCAAGTATCGCCAGTCCTCCAGAGCCAGCGTGATCGCGAGCACTAGTTATGAGTGAGCACTAAAAAGCTTGGGTGCTCATTGCTTGGGTTCAGCAAATTGGAATACTCGGTTACTCGGACAGAACAACGAGCCCAATGTAAGTCTATGGGAGACCCGGGCATTTTTACCGCAATCCCCTGGGGGTCATTTTAAGGTCTAAAAATGTCTGAAAATGATGGAAACACTGCTCAAATGACACAGGAACATCATGGGGATCGCCCCTGGAAGCATTTCTGACTCCTAGGTCACAGCTGTAAACAATGTTGTCAGAGTTTCATGCCATTTTTACAGGTGTACCAAAAAACATACAAAAACGAAACCAAAATAGATTTTGCTGGGAAATATGTTAATGTACTGTATATCCTTTCCAGGGTAATGACTTGTATATAAGGCAAAATAATTAACCCCAGACCAAAATGTTCCTCCAGCACTTGGGCTATGTTCACACGCAGCATTTTTGATGCGTTTTTCAAGTTTAACATTGCTTTCAACCAATACAAATGCATTCACTGAGAAATGTCATTGTAACATTTAACAACCCTAGCTGGCCATGTGGTGTGTGACACATAAGCAGACACATCTTGTTTCATTTATGAAGGAGGGACTCTTAAAGTCACAAAGCCTATTTTTAGAGGGGTATCAGGAATTAATATTCTTAAAGGGCCATTATTAAACAGAGGGTCTCCTATGCTGTTATTGCCTATGCAGTGAGTGGCTGGGCTGCCAAGAATTAGGACGCACCCCAATACCCCTTTCATGAGAGGTACAGGAGGGCTTCCTGAAAAAATGTTGCATTGAATGCAAGGCCTGCCCGGCATTCAAGTCATATGCACCCTAAGAAGCCTTTGAACCCAGGTACTGGATGGCCACAGGAAAGCCCTCTTCACATTATTAATTTTGTACTCCCATACTGTTTTCTTATGCATTGACTGCAAGGCCTGCCCTGCTACCAAGTCATATGCACCCCAATAAGCCTTTGAACCCAGGTACTGGATGGACACAGGAAAATCCACTTCACATTATTAATTTTGTACTCCCATACTGTTTTCTTATGCTTTGACTGCAAGGCCTGCCCTGCTACCAAGTCATATGCACCCCAAGAAGCCTTTGAACCAAGGAACCGCATGGCCACAGGAAAACCCAGTTCACATTCTTCAGTTTGTCTTACCATACTGTTTCCTTATTAATTGAATGCAAGGGCCGCCATGACCCAAATTTGCATGCACCCCAATACCCCCTTGGAAGAAACATGGAGGAGGGCCTCATAAAAAAAACTGTCCCATTACAAAGGAGCGGGTCTCCTAGACTCATAATGATCATACACTAAGTATATGGGCTGACAAACATTTTCTCCTGGGGGTACACATCAACATACTGTGTAAAATTTTTTATTACGGGCATCATAAACACCCTTGCAAAAAACTTGGGTGGCTGTAGCAGCACGGAACACACGCAGTGGATGATGAGACATGGACGAAGGCCTCATTAAAAAATAGGCCCAATTTAAAGGAGCGGGTCTCCTAGACTTGGAATGCCCATACACTAAGTGCATGGGCTGACAAACATTCCCCATGGGGGGTACATTTTTTAAAAATATTTTACGGGAATCATAGTCACCCTTGCCAAAAAATTGACTGGCTGTACCAGCATAGAACCCGTTCACCCTGGTGTTCTTGTGGTGGTGGATGATGAGGATGAGGACAAGGAGGAGGAGTACACCAAACAGCCAAAATCAGGAAGCATATACCCATGTATGGGTGTGAAAAGGTGCATGGGAATACACCTCCCAAAAAGACACTGTATTGGAGGTTATGTTTCACTGTCATTTGGTGGTGTAGAGAAGTCTGGCCCAATCCATCCCTTATTTATTTTTATAAGAGTCAGCCTGTCTGCATTTTCTATTGACAGGCGAATGCGCTTATCTGTGATAATTCCACCAGCGGCACTAAAAAACCGTTCTGATAAAACGCTAGTGGCAGGGCAGGCCAAGACATCCAAGGCATAGAGAGACAGTTCATGCCACATGTCCAGCTTGGATACCCAATAATTAAAAAGCACAGAGGAATCACGGAGGACGTTGGTAAGTTCAGCAAGTTACTTCCTCGGCATTTTAGAAACCATTCCATTCCTTGTGACATTACCCTGCGCCACAGGGCCAGGGCGATGGAAGCATCTGAGAAAACTGTCCCAGAACTTTGCCAGTGTTCCACTGCCTCTGCTGGATTGGAGTTGTGTCTCTCTCACCTGTACTCCTTGGTTATCCAATGAACTGTTATGTCTGCCACCAGCGTTTTGAGATGGGAATTTTTTTTACTAATTCTGCTACAATGGCCCTCTGGTAATGCAGCATTTTAGTATACCTATCTGCCTCTGGAAGAAGAGATTGAAAGTTCTCTTTGTAGCGTGGGTCTAAAAGTGTCACTACCAAGTAATGACTGTCACCCAAAAATTTTACAATACGAGAGTCACGGGAAAGGCAGCACAACATAAAGTCAGCCATGCATGCCAGACTGATAACAGGCAAGCCTTCTGTGTCCCCATCAACAGGACGACTGACCAAGGTGTCCTCCTCCTCCTCCTCTACCTCCCTGTCCTCAGGCCATCCACGCTGAACAGATGGTATGACAGTTGTGCTTGTAATACCGTCTACAGTGCATGAAAGGAGCTCCTGTTCTTACTCCTCCTCCTCTTCCTCATTGTCAAACAATCCACGTTGGGATGACATGAGGCTGGGCTGTGTGTAATCACCCTGTATGGTTCCTTGCTCCATGTCCTCCTGCTCCGCCTGCAATGCATCCTCTTTCATTGTGAGCAGAAAGCTTTTCAGAATGCAGAGAAGTGGGATGGTGATGCTAATTATGGCATCATTGCTGCTCACCATCTTGGTGGACTCCTCAAAGTTTTGGAGGATGTTACATATGTCTGACATCCATGTCCACTCCTGAGGTCTTATGTGTGGATTCTGACCTGAATAACGACAGCCTTGTTGATGCAGGTATTCAACAACTGCCCTCTTCTACTCACAAATCCTTTCCAGCATCTGCAGTGTAGAGTTCCAACTCATGGGGACATCACACACAAGTCGGTGAGACGGATCTGCAATCGCTTCTGAAGCATGGCAAGGGTGGCTGAAGCTGTAGCTGACTTTCTAAAATGGGCACCCAGGTGGCGTACTTTCACAGGTAGCTTTTTAGAAACCGTTGAACAACGAGGTTAAGCACATGGGCCAGGCATGGTACGTGTGTCAGTTCGCCTCGCCTCAGAGCCGCCACCAGGTTCCTGCCATTGTCACACACAACCATGCCAGGCTGGAGGTTCAGCGGTGTCAGCCACAGATCTGCCTGCTCTTTCAGAGCTGTCCACAACACTTCAGCATTGTGCTGTTTGTCACCTAAGCAGATAAGCTTAAGCCCAATCTGTTGCCGCTTGGATTTGGCAGTGCTGCAGTGCTTCCAGCTTGGGACTGAGAGGAGAGGAGGAGGAGGTGCAGGAGCTGTAGACTGTGGTGGCAGACCTGATTGATGTAGGGCCTGCAATCCTTGGCATTGGTTCCATCCCAAAGTCTGACTGGGTCCCGACTTCCACTATGTTAACTCAGTGTGCTGTCAGCGAGATGTACTGTCCCTGCCCACAAGCACTTGTCCTCGAGTCCATTGGTTAGGTGTAGAGTTGAGCGACTTTTACTTTTTTAGGATCGAGTCGCGAAACCCGACTTTGTGAAAAGTCGGGTCGGGTGAAATCGGCCGATTATTGCGAAAATTCGGGGGCCGACTGAAACACAAAACCCAATGCAAGTCAATGGGGAATCAAAGTCGGCAGTGAGTGGAGGACAGGAAAACACCTACAGTGCCCATTTTAATGCCAAAAACATCAATTCTTATTACTGAAGCTTGTCAATCTTAATTTACTTTATAATAATAGTTAGGCATTGAAAACTGGGGGTCATTTGGCTAAAGTTGTCGGGGGGGTAGGTCTGGCTCAAGATTTTCGTGGGCCCAGGAAAACGCAGAATACGTCACGGCGGTGGAGCAGGGAGAGGTAAGTATTTCAACTTTGGAAGTGCTGTGATCCTGAGCAAGCAGTGGGGGCTCACTCATTGGCATTGGCACTGGCACAGGGCCCCTCAAAGTACAGCGGTGTGTTTGACGGCGGGGGCGTCTCCCACCGGCAGAGACACTTTTGCGTACTATGAGGGGCCCTGTGCCAGTGACGTCGCCAATGAGTGTGCCCCCCCACCTGATGAAGGAACCTGCACTTTCATCTGCACCTTCCTCTTTGTCCCCGTGTAAGGTGGTATAGTATGCGGGAAGGGGAACCTGACTTTCAGCAGGGTCAGATTCTGGCTGTGTAGAGTGCAAGGGGAATGTAGTGGTCTGGGTCAATGTACCAGCAGACTCATCTAGCAGTGGCTGGGCAATGGGCAGGATGGGAAGGAAACACAGTTAGTAGGCCCAAATAATAAAGTAGGCTAAATGCAGTTCAAATGTGGTAACAGGACTAAACAGGCGGCATTGCTTTGTTCAGTGGAGGACAATTGTAATGAGTGGCAGACACAGTTAGTAGGCCCAAGTAATAAAGTGGGCCAAATGCAGTTCAAAATTGGTAACATGAGTAAACAGGCAGCACTGCTTTGTTCAGTGGAGGAGAACAACAAGCAGCCGCAGACACCGTTAGTAGGCCCAACAAACAAGTAGACCAAATTCAGTTTAATATCCGAAACAGGATGAAAATTGAGGCTCAGCTTTGTTCAGTGGAGGAGAAAAGCAAGGAGCGGCAGACACCGTTAGTAGGCCCAACCAAACAAGTAGGCCAAATTCAGTTTAATATCCGAAACAGGATGAAAATTGAGGCTCAGCTTTGTTCAGTGGAGGAGAAAAGCAAGGAACGGCAGACACCGATAGTAGTCCCAACCAAACAAGTAGGCCAAATGCAGTTTAATATTTGATATAGGTTGAAAATTGAAGCTCAGCCTTGTTCAGTGGAAAACAACAAGCAGCGGCAGACACCGTTAGTAGGCCCAACCAAACAAGTAGGCCAAATGCAGTTTAATATTTGATATAGGCTGAAAATTGAAGCTCAGCTTTGTTCAGTGGAGGAGAAAAGCAAGGAGCGGCAGACATCTTTAGTAGGCCCAACCAAATAAGTAGGCCAAATGCAGTTTAATATTTGATATAGGCTGAAAATTAAAGCTCAGCTTTGTTCAGTGGAGGGGAACAACAAGCAGCGGCAGACACCGTTAGTAGGCGCAACCAAACAAGTAGGCCAAATGCAGTTTAATATTTGATATAGGCTGAAAATTGAAGCTCAGCCTTGTTCAGTGGAAAACAACAAGCAGCGGCAGACACCGTTAGTAGGCCCAACCAAACAAGTAGGCCAAATGCAGTTTAATATTCGAAACAGGAGTAAACAGGCGGCATAGCTTTGTGCAGTGGAGGACAACTGTAATGGGAGGCTGACACAGTTAGTAGGCCCCAAAAAGTAAGTAGGCTAAATGCAGTTCAAAATTGGTAACAGGAGTAAACAGGCGGCATAGCTTTGTGCAGTGGAGGACAGCTGAAATGAGTGGCGCAGACACAGTTTGTAGGCCGACATTAAAAAGTTGGCTCCAAGCAGTTAAAAAATGGAAACAGGAGTAAACTGGCGTCATAGGTTTGTTCAGCGGAGGACGATTGTAATGAGTGGCGCAGACAGACTTAGTAGGCCTAAAATAAAAAAGTAGGCTCAATGCAGTTTAAAATTGGTTACAGGGGTACACAGGCGGCATAGTGTTGTTCAGCGGAGGACGATTCTAATGAGTGGCGCAGACAGACTTAGTAGGCCTAAAATAAAAAAGTAGGCTCAATGCAGTTTAAAATTGGTTACCGGGGTACACAGGCAGCATAGCATTGTTCAGTGGAGGACAACTGTAAGGAGTGGCTGATACAGTTGGTAGGCCAAAATAATAAAGTGAGGTAAATGTCTGCCAAAAAAATTTTCATTAACAAACAGGTGGCATAGCTAGGTACAGGGGTGGGCTCCTCTGCTGAGTAGCAGACAGTGGTAGTTGGCGCAAAGTATTAACTGGTCTAAATGGAGGCCAGGGCCCCTTATATTACGACGGTGTGTCTGACGTTGGTTGTGCACCACCACCATCAGAGACACTTCATTGTACTATGAGGGACCCTGTGCCAGTGCTGTCGCCCAAAAGTGGGCACACCCTCCTGTCCAGGCAAACGGCACTACCTCGGGTGCTTGCGCTAGATGGTTGTTATGGACCTGGTGGTTAGGTGCACCTGGAATGACCTGATGGTTAAACTAAAAGACAGGACAAGCTCTGGGAAATGGGAACTCTGCTGACCGCAATCCTAATCCTATAACACACACACTAGAAATAGCTGTGGAGCGTACCTAACTCTCCCTAGACGCCTCTTCACAGCCTAAGAGCTAACTACCCCTAAAGATAGGAAAATAAGCCTTTCCTTGCCTCAGAGAAATTCCCCAAAGGTAAAGGCAGCCCCCCCACATATATTAACTGTGAGTTAAGAGGAAAGTCACAAACACAGGGATGAAACAGGTTTCAGCAAAGGAGGCCAGACTTACTAAATAGACTGAGGATAGGAAAGGGATCTATGCGGTCAGCACAAAAATCTACAAAAAGCCACGCAGAGTGTGCAAAAAGACCCCCGCACCGACTCACGGTGCGGAGGTGCCACTCTGCAACCCAGAGCTTCCAGCTAGCAAGGCAATATCATGTTAGCAAGCTGGACTAGAACTTAGCAAGTACTAAGAAATATATTCAGTACACAATGAACAACAAATGAACTAGCAGGGACTTAGCTTCTGCTGGAGTAGACAGGTCATCAGAAAGATCCGAGAGAGATCTGAACCAGTACAGATACATTGACAGCTGGCATGGAGTAACGATCTGAGTGGAGTTAAATAGAGAAACCAGCCTAGCCGCAAACGAGGGCAGCTGAGGAAGCAACCTCAGAACCAGCAGTTCCACTCACAGCCACCCGAGGGAGTCCACGGACAGAACTCGTCGAAGTACCATTCATGACCACAGGAGGGAGTTCGAGAATGGAATTCACAACAGGTGGTGACCATGGCCCTGTGGGGGGAGTCAGCCCATTTAGGGAGGTAAAAAAATGGCCTATGGTGGACATTCAGCAGCTGCAAATGGTGGAATTGGAGCAGTCAGTAACAGGAGGCCAAAAGCAAGACATTTTTCAGGCAAGCTACGTGTCAGCAGGGGAAGGTGGGGCAAAATAATTTAAAATCCATGATTGGTTCATTTTAATGAAGGTTAGATCATCAACATTTTGGGTAGCCAGACGAGTCCTTTTTTCGGTCAGTATTGAACCAGCAGCACTGAAGACTTTTTCTGATAGCACACTAGCAGCAGGGCAAGCGAGCTCCTGTAATGCATATTCTGCCAATTCAGGCCAGGTGTCTATTTTAGATGCCCAGTAATCAAAGGGGAATGACGTGTGAGGGAGAACATCGATAAGGGAGGAAAAATAGTACGTAGCCATACTGGACAAATGCTGTCTTCTGTCACTTTGAATCGATGCAGTAGTACCTTTCGTGTCTGCGGTCATTGCGAAATCACTCCACAACATGGTCATAAAACCCCTCTGTCCAACGCCACTTCTGATTTGTGCACCTCTAACACCTCTGCCATGTTGCCCCCTACAGCTCGTGTGAGAACCATCACCGCCGCTGTGTGCTGGGAATGCCTGAACTAAATGGTCTACAAGAGTTGCTTGTTTGGTAGCCAATATTTGCTCAAGGTTCTCATGTGGCATGATATTTTGTAATTTCCCTTTATATCATGGATCCAGGAGGCAGGCCAACCAGTAATCGTCATTGGTCATCATTTTTATAATGCAGGGGTCCCTTTTTAGGATACGCAAGGCAAAATCAGCCATGTGGGCCAATGTTCCAGGTGTCAATTCACTGCTTGTGCTGGGTTGAGGAGCACTTTTTTGCAAATCAACATCACTTGTCTCCCGCAAAAACCCTGTACCTGACCTTGCAACGCCACCAGTTTCTATTGCCCCCTGAGAAGCATCCTCCTCCCATAAATATTCATCCCCATCATCCTCCTCCTCCCCCTCCTCTTCGTCCGCCACCTCATCCAGGAGAGTTCTCAGAGCAGACAATGGCTGACTGTCATCAAGGCTTCCCTCATCCTCGGCTGCAGATGCCTGCTCCTTAATGTGCGTCAAACTTTGCATCAGCAGACGCATTAGTGGGATGCTCATGCTTATGATGGCGTCGTCTGCACCTACCAGCCGTGTGCATTCCTCAAAACACTGAAGGACTTGACAGAGGTCTTGTAGCTTCGACCACTGCACAACTGACAACTCCATGTCTGCCATCCAACTGCATGCCCGTGTATGTGTATCCTCCCACAAATACATTACAGCACGCCTCTGTTCGCACAGCCTCTGAAGCATGTGCAGTGTGGAGTTCCACCTTGCTGCAACATCGATTATTAGGCCCTGCTGGGGAAGCTTCAGCGATCGCTGATGGTTCTGCATACGGCTGGAGTGTACGGGCGACCGGCGGATGTGCGCGCAAAGTCTTCGCACCTTCAGGAGCAGGGCTGGTAACCCCGGAAAACTTTTCAGGAAGCAGTGCACCACCAGGTTCAAGGTGTGAGCCAGGCAAGGTATGTGTTTCAGTTCTGAAAGGGCTATGGCAGCCATAAAATTTCTTCCGTTATCACTGACTACCTTGCCTGCCTCAAGATGTACACTGCCCAGCCATGACTGAGTTTCTTGCTGCAAGTACTTGGCCAGTACTTCCGCGGTATGTCTGTTGTCACCCAAACACTTAATTTCCAACACAGCCTGCTGACGCTTACCACTAGCTGTTCCATAATGTGACACCTCGTGTGCAACACTGGCAGCTGCGGATGGAGTAGTAGGGCGGCTGCGCTCTGTGGATGAGCTTTCGCTTCTGGAGGAGGAGGAGGGGTGTCGAATGCCTACTGCCAACTGTTTCTTAGACCGTGGGCTAGGCAGAACTGTCCCACTATGGCTGTCCCCTGTGGACCCTGCATCCACCACATTAACCCAGTGCACCGTGATGGACACGTAACGTCCCTGGCCATGCCTACTGGCCCATGCATCTGTTGTGAGATGCACCTTTCTACTGACTGATTGCCTAAGTGCATGGACAATGCGGTCTTTGACATGCTGGTGGAGGGCTGGGATGGCTTTTCTCGCAAAGAAGTGTCGCCTGGGTAGGTCATAGCGTAGTACTGCGTAGGCCATCAGGGCTTTGAAAGCTTTGCTTTCAACCAACCGGTAGGGCATCATCTCTCACGAGATTAGTCTAGCAATGTGGGCGTTCAAACCCTGTGTACGCGGATGAGAGGATGAGTACTTCCTTTTCCTAACGAGAGTCTCTTGTAGGGTGAGCTGGACTGGAGAGCTGCATATGGTGGAACTAGCGGTGGTGGCGGTGGTGGACATGGCGGATTGAGAGAGGGTTGGTGATGGTATTCTCGATGTTGGCCTACATACAGTGTTTACTACCAATAACCTTGTGATTCCCTGACTGCTTTGGCCTTGCGACGATACCTCCACATTTGCTGCTGGTGGTGTCCTAACTGGTGGGCTTACAGTGAGGGAAGCAATGTAGCGTTGCTGACTACCTTCATTCTGAGCGGGTGCACCAACGGTACGGGACGTTTGGTAGTTAGTCCAGGCTTGCAAGTACATGCTGGTTAAATATCTACGCATGCACGTTGTATTTAAATTTTGGACATTCTTCCCTCTGCTAAAGGTCTTAGAGCATTTCTTACAGATAACTTTGCACTGATCATTCGGATCTTGGTTAAAAAACTCACACACTGCACTCTTCCTACTATTGAATACCTTTTCAGGCATTGCACGCTGTGCTACTTTAACCGGATGGCCACGCTGTCCTAAAAGTGTTTTTGGTTTTGTCAAACGTTTTTGGCCAGATACGGGCCTGCCAGATGAAAGTTGTTGCGATGTAGATGCCTGCTGCGGATCATCCTCCTCCGCTTCAGAGCTACTGCCAGCGGCACTCTGTTCCCCCAATGGCTGCCAATCTGGGTCAACAACTGGGTCATCTATCACCTCCTCTTCAATGTCATGTGCACCTTCCTCTGTGTCACCTTGTAAGGTACTATAGCCTTCGGGACGGGGCACCATAGTCTCATCAGGGTCACATTCTGGTTCAGTACACTGCGAGGGCAATGTAGTGATCTGAGTCAGTGGAACAGCATAATAATCTAGCTGTGGCTGTGCATCTGTGCACTCCATGTCCGATTCATCTTGTAATGGACTGTTAACTATTTCCCTTTCTAACCCTGGCACGGTATGTGTAAAGAGCTCCATGGAGTAAACTGTAGTGTCGCCTGCCGCATCCTTCACTTTTGCTTTGGGTGAAGAACACAAGGAAGCGACTTGTTCCTGACCGGGAACATCCACTGACGACTCGCTGCTTTTAAATTTGGAACTTTCGGAAGAGGAGGCGAAAGACCTAGAGGCTGAGTCAGCAAGGAAAGCCAAAACTTTTTCCTGCTGCTCCGGCTTTAAAAGCGGTTTTCCAACTCCCAGATAAGGGAGCCTTTGAGGCCTTGTGTAGCCAGAAGATGACGCTGGCTAAACAACTCGAGCCTTAGGTGCTATTTTGCTTTTCCCATTACCACCAGATGCTCCACCTCCACCACCACCATCATTACCAGCTGGCAACGACCGCCCACGGCCTCTTCCACCAGACTTCCTCATTTTTGGGAAAATGTAACCAAACTAACAACCGTTATATGGTACTGTAAAACAAGGTATAAGGTGTATATAAAGTTGTTGGCAATGTAAATCTCCCTTTTATTGGGGGGGAGACTGGAGCAAAAAACAGGCCCTGTGTATTACACTACACAATGTAAGTGGCAGAACGTGACTGGAAGATATACGACAAACAGAACTGACGTATATAAACTTGTTGGCAATTAAAATCTCCCTTTTTGGGGAGGGGGAGACTGGAGCAAAAAACAGGCCCTGTGTATTACACTAAACAATGTAAGTGGCAGAACGTGACTGGAAGATATACGACAAACAGAACTGACGTATATAAACTTGTTGGCAATTTAAATCTCCCTTTTTTTTTGGGGGGGAGACTGGAGCAAAAAACTGGCCCTGTGTATTACACTATATGATGTAAATGGCAGAACGTGGCTGGAAGATTTACGACAAACAGAACTGACGTATATGAACTTGTTTGCAATTTAAATCTCCCTTTTTTGGGGGGGGAGACTGGAGCAAAAAACAGGCCCTGTGTATTACACTATACAATGTAAGTGGCAGAACGTGGCTGGAAGATATACGACAAACAGAACTGACGTATATGAACTTGTTGGCAATTTAAATGTCCCTTTTTTTTTGGGGGGGGGGAGACTGGAGCAAAAAACAGGCCCTGTGTATTACACTACACAATGTAAGTGGCAGAACGTGACTGGAAGATATACGACAAACAGAACTGACGTATATAAACTTGTTGGCAATTTAAATCTCCCTTTTTTTGGGGGGGGGAGACTGGAGCAAAAAACTGGCCCTGTGTATTACACTATATGATGTAAATGGCAGAACGTGGCTGGAAGATTTACGACAAACAGAACTGACGTATATGAACTTGTTGCAATTTAAATCTCCCTTTTTTTGGGGGGGAGACTGGAGCAAAAAACAGGCCCTGTGTATTACACTATACAATGTAAGTGGCAGAACGTGGCTGGAAGATATACGACAAACAGAACTGACGTATATGAACTTGTTGGCAATTTAAATGTCCCTTTTTTTTTTGGGGGGGGGAGACTGGAGCAAAAAACAGGCCCTGTGTATTACACTACACAATGTAAAAGGCAGAACATGGCTGGCAGATATATGACAAACAGAACTGACGTATATAAGCTTGTTGGCAATTTAAATCTCCCTTTTTTTGGGGGGGAGACTGGAGCAAAAAACAGGCCCTGTGTATTACACTATACAATGTAAGTGGCAGAACGTGGCTGGCAGATATACGACAAACAGAACTGACGTATATGAATTTGTTGGCAATATAAATCTCCCTTTTTTGGGGGGGAGACTGGAGCAAAAAACAGGCCCTGTGTATTACACTATACAATGTAAGTGGCAGAACGTGGCTGGCAGATATACGACAAACAGAACTGACGTATATAAACTTGTTGGCAATTAAAATATCCCTTTTTTTGGGGGGGAGACTGGAGCAAAAAAGAGGCCCTGTGTATTACACTACACAATGTAAGTGGCAGAACGTGACTGGAAGATATACGACAAACAGAACTGACGTATATAAACTTGTTGGCAATTTAAATCTCCCTTTTTTTTGGGGGGGGAGACTGGAGCAAAAAACTGGCCCTGTGTATTACACTATATGATGTAAATGGCAGAACGTGGCTGGAAGATTTACGACAAACAGAACTGACGTATATGAACTTGTTTGCAATTTAAATCTCCCTTTTTTTGGGGGGGAGACTGGAGCAAAAAACAGGCCCTGTGTATTACACTATACAATGTAAGTGGCAGAACGTGGCTGGAAGATATACGACAAACAGAACTGACGTATATGAACTTGTTGGCAATTTAAATGTCCCTTTTTTTTGGGGGGGGGGGGAGACTGGAGCAAAAAACAGGCCCTGTGTATTACACTACACAATGTAAAAGGCAGAACATGGCTGGCAGATATATGACAAACAGAACTGACGTATATAAGCTTGTTGGCAATTTAAATCTCCCTTTTTTTGGGGGGGAGACTGGAGCAAAAAACAGGCCCTGTGTATTACACTATACAATGTAAGTGGCAGAACGTGGCTGGCAGATATACGACAAACAGAACTGACGTATATGAATTTGTTGGCAATATAAATCTCCCTTTTTTGGGGGGGAGACTGGAGCAAAAAACAGGCCCTGTGTATTACACTATACAATGTAAGTGGCAGAACGTGGCTGGCAGATATACGACAAACAGAACTGACGTATATAAACTTGTTGGCAATTAAAATATCCCTTTTTTTGGGGGGGAGACTGGAGCAAAAAAGAGGCCCTGTGTATTACACTATACAATGTAAGTGGCAGAACGTGGCTGGAAGATATACGACAAACAGAACTGACGTATATGAACTTATTGGCAATTTAAATCTCCCTTTTTTGGGGGGGAGACTGGAGCAAAAAACAGGCCCTGTGTATTACACTATACAATATAAGTGGCAGAACGTGGCTGGCAGATATACGACAAACAGAACTGACGTATATGAACTTGTTGGCAATTTAAATCTCCCTTTTTTGGGGGGCAGACTGGAGCAAAAAACAGGCCCTGTGTATTACACTATACAATGTAAGTGGCAGAACGTGGCTGGCAGATATACGACAAACAGAACTGACGCATATAAACTTGTTGGCAATTTAAATCTCCCTTTTTTGGGGGGGAGACTGGAGCAAAAAACAGGCCCTGTGTATTACACTATACAATATAAGTGGCAGAACGTGGCTGGCAGATATACGACAAACAGAACTGACGTATATGAACTTGTTGGCAATTTAAATCTCCCTTTTTTGGGGGGCAGACTGGAGCAAAAAACAGGCCCTGTGTATTACACTATACAATGTAAGTGGCAGAACGTGGCTGGCAGATATACGACAAACAGAACTGACGCATATAAACTTGTTGGCAATTTAAATCTCCCTTTTTTGGGGGGGAGACTGGAGCAAAAAACAGGCCCTGTGTATTACACTATACAATATAAGTGGCAGAACGTGGCTGGCAGATATAGATATACAACAAACAGAACTGACGTATATGAACTTGTTGGCAATTTAAATCTCCCTTTTTTGGGGGGCAGACTGGAGCAAAAAACAGGCCCTGTGTATTACACTATACAATGTAAGTGGCAGAACGTGGCTGGAAGATATACGACAAACAGAACTGACGTATATGAACTTGTTGGCAATTTAAATCTCCCTTTTTTGGGGGGCAGACTGGAGCAAAAAACAGGCCCTGTGTATTACACTATACAATGTAAGTGGCAGAACGTGGCTGGAAGATATACGACAAACAGAACTGACGTACATAAACTTGTTGGCAATTTAAATCTCCCTTTTTTTTGGGGGGGGGGGAGACTGGAGCAAAAAACAGGCCCTGTGTATTACACTATACAATGTAAGTAGCAGAACGTGGCTGGCAGATATACGACAAACAGAACTGACGTATATAAACTTGTTGGCAATTAAAATCTCCCTTTTTTTGGGGGGGGGGACTGGAGCAAAAAACAGGCCCTGTGTATTACACTATACAATGTAAGTGGCAGAACGTGGCTGGCAGATATACGACAAACAGAACTGACGCATATAAACTTGTTGGCAATTTAAATCTCCCTTTTTTGGGGGGGAGACTGGAGCAAAAAACAGGCCCTGTGTATTACACTATACAATATAAGTGGCAGAACGTGGCTGGCAGATATACGACAAACAGAACTGACGTATATGAACTTGTTGGCAATTTAAATCTCCCTTTTTTGGGGGGCAGACTGGAGCAAAAAACAGGCCCTGTGTATTACACTATACAATGTAAGTGGCAGAACGTGGCTGGCAGATATACGACAAACAGAACTGACGCATATAAACTTGTTGGCAATTTAAATCTCCCTTTATTGGGGGGGAGACTGGAGCAAAAAACAGGCCCTGTGTATTACACTATACAATATAAGTGGCAGAACGTGGCTGGCAGATATAGATATACGACAAACAGAACTGACGTATATGAACTTGTTGGCAATTTAAATCTCCCTTTTTTGGGGGGCAGACTGGAGCAAAAAACAGGCCCTGTGTATTACACTATACAATGTAAGTGGCAGAACGTGGCTGGCAGATATACGACAAACAGAACTGACGTATATGAACTTGTTGGCAATTTAAATCTCCCTTTTTTGGGGGGGAGACTGGAGCAAAAAACAGGCCCTGTATATTACACTACACAATGTAAGTGGCAGAACGTGGCTGGAAGATATATATATAAAAAAAAAGGACTGTACTACAATTTCAATCTCCCTACAATGATCTCTGGACAAGTATGGCAGCCAGCAGTAAAAAGGACTGCTGCACACAAAAGTGTGGACAAATAAACAATAGAACTGTGCAGAAAGGAGCAACAGGATTTTTGCTTTTAAAAAAGCAGTTGGTTTGCACAGCGACGTACAAACAGCAATGCAGCTATCATGGAGCCTTACAAGGCAGCCTAATAAGCTACAGAGCTGATGCACAAAAATCTAGCCTCCACTGTCCCTGCGAAGTAAAGGTGGTGTTAGACAGTGGAAAACGCTACAGCACAAGCAGTTTGGGGGTTAATCTTCCCTCCCTAAGTTTATCCCTGCTTCTGACGAAGCTGCAGCAGCCTCTCCCTATGCTCAGATCGGCAGAAGTAAGATGGCGGTCGGCGTGCACGCCCCTTTATAGCCTCTGTGACGCCGCAGAAAGCAAGCCAATCACTGTCATGCCCTTCTCTAAGATGGTGGGGACGGAGACCTATGTCATCACACTGCCCACACTCTGCGTCCTCCTTCATTGGCTGAGAAATGGCGCTGAACGCGTCATATGAACTTTGGCGCAAAGATCGCCGACCTCATGGCCGATCCCACACTAGGATCGGGTCGGGTTTCATGAAACCCGACTTTGCCGAAAGTCGGCGATTTTTTAATTTGTCCGATCCGTTTCGCTCAACCCTAGTTAGGTGTACTTTCCCAATAACTGCATTGTTGAGGGCACGGGTAATGTTGTGGGACATGTCTTTGTGTAATGTCGGGATGGCACAGCGGGAGAAATAGTGGCGGCTGGGGACCAAGTACCTTGTGACGGCCGCCGCCATCAGGATGCGGAAACATTCCGTCTCCACAAGCCTGAAAGGCAACATTTCCAGTGCAAATAGATGAGAAATGTGTGAATTTAGTACTATGGCCTGTGGAGTGTTGGCTGCATATTTCCGCTTGCGTTCCAATGACTGGGGTATGGACAACTGAAGGCTTGGCTGGGAAAAGGATGTGGATGTGCTTGACGATGGTGCTATTTGAGTGTGGGCAATGGCAAGTGCAGGTAGGAGGCATCTTCGCATGCACCGTGGACAGGGGATTGGCTTGCATGCACAATAGTGGAAGAAGCAGTGGTGTCACCCGCAGACATTTTTCCTGGAGCTTGGGGTTGGGCCCACAAAGTCGGATGTTTGGCTGCCATGTGCCTGATCATGTCGGTGGTGGTAAGGCTGATAGTTTTGCTATCCCTGCGGATACTGGCATGACAGGTGTTGCAAATGGCCTGTTTGGGGTTATCGGCAGAGTCTTTAAAAAATAACTAGACTCGGGAAGACCTAACAGTTGGACTGGCAACTTCTGTCATGTTGGTGTTACATGGAACGGCTGTCCACCTTCTATCTGCAGCCACCACACTGCTTCATCCTGCCTGAAGGGGTGCTATGCCTCCCTCCCCTTGTGTGCTGCTGTGCTCGCTCTGCATGTCCTCCTGCCAGGTTAGGTTAGTTACTATATCATCCACCACCTCATCTTCCACTTCCGCACCTTGGTCCTCCTCCTGACTTTCTGGCAATTGTGTCTCATCATCGTCCACCTCTTGTGACCATGGCTGCTCAAATATTTGGTCATTACTACATGGAATCTCATATTGCCCCGCTTCAAGTGGACCGGGGCGAGACGGCCGAATCTAGAAATGGAAAAGTGAATAGCTCTTCCGAGTGTCTGAGTGTGGGATCAGTTGTCTCAGGGCACTCAGCATGGTGGGAGGAAGGAGGATCAGGGTGAGCAATATGCAGTCCAGATTCACGGCTACTCTGACTTGACTGTGTGGAAGTCAGGGTGCTGGTGGTGGTAGCCAAGTAACTGGAAGTATTACCTGCTATCCAACAAAAAACCTTTTCACACTGTCTGGTGTTGTGAACTCTGTTTTCAGGCTCCCTCTTGTGGTCACAGGTGGTATTGTGTGACTTTTGTTTTGGGCTCCCCCTGGTGGCTTTGTTTGTTATCCTGCGGGTCTGTGGCTGATCAGCTGCCTCGTTATTCACTTGGGAGTTTCCTATTTAGCTCTGTTTCACTTCCACTTGTTGCCGGCTGTCAATGTACTCAGTGCTATTCTGATTACTCCTGATTATCTTCGGTTTCAGTCTCTTCAGGAGAAGCTAAGTTCTGTTTAATTATTTTTTGCTCATCAGTCTGCAATATGATTTCTGTGTATGATGAGTTTAGTCCAGCTTGCTAATATGTGATTTCTTCTGCTGGTTTGCTCTGGGGTACAGAGTTGCTTCCCCCGCACCGTTAGTTGGTGCGGGGGCTCGAGCGATCTCTGCGTGGATATTTTGAATAATTTGAATAGGGTTTTTAATTGACCGCACATTTCCCTTTCTATTTTCTGCTTTCAAGTGTTAGCGGGCCTCATTTGCTAAATCTAATTTCATCTCTGCGTTTGTGCTTTCCCCTTAACTCACCGTTAATATTTGTGGGGGGCTATTCTATATCTTTGGGGTCATTTCACTGAGGCAAGTGAGGACTTTCGTTCCCTCTAGGAATAGTCAGTTTCTCAGGCCGTGAAGAGACGTCTAGGATTTTCAGGTAACGTTCCACGGCTGCCTATAGTTGTTTGCGGATAGGATCAGGTTGCGGTCAATTCAGTTACCACTTCCCCAGAGTTTGTAGTCGGTTTAGTTACTTAGCTAGTCCTACTTGCGATCCTTGCCACTAGGATCATAACAGTACAGCCGGCCGGTAAAGTGTTAATTGCATGGCAGAAGCAGGAGAAAAGAAGCCTTGAGAATTTTTTTTTTTTTGCCGTGTGTCTAGCTGCTGTGTGTCTAGCTTCTCTCCTCTTAATCTTGGTGTGGCTCTGAACTCAGCTGCTGATATGGATATTCAGAGTTTGGCCTCCAGTGTAGATCATCTTGCTGCAAGGGTACAAAGTATTCAGGATTTTGTTGTTCACAGTCCTATGTCAGAGCCTAGAATACCTATTCCGGAGTTGTTTTCTGGAGATAGATCTAGGTTCCTGAATTTTAAGAACAATTGTAAATTGTTTCTTTCTTTGAAACCTCGTTCCTCTGGTGATTCCGTTCAGCAAGTTAAAATTATAATTTCTTTCTTGCGTGGTGACCCTCAAGATTGGGCCTTCGCATTGGCGCCAGGGGATCCGTCATTGCTCAGTGTTGATGCGTTTTTTCTGGCCCTTGGATTGCTCTATGAGGAACCTAATCTTGAGAACCAGGCTGAAAAAGCGTTGTTGGCCCTCTCCCAGGGGCAAGATGAAGCAGAGGTGTACTGCCAGAAATTTCGGAAATGGTCGGTGCTTACTCAGTGGAATGAGTGTGCCCTGGCTGCAAATTTCAGAAAAGGTCTTTCTGAGGCCATTAAGAATGTCATGGTGGGGTTCCCTACGCCTGCAGGTCTGAATGAGTCAATGACTCTGGCCATTCAGATTGATCGGCGTTTGCGGGAGCGCAAACCTGCGCACTATTTGGCGGTGTCTTCTGAACAGACACCTGAGTCTATGCAATGTGATAGAATTCTGACCAGAAGTGAACGGCAAAATTATAGACGGCAAAATGGGTTGTGCTTTTACTGTGGTGACTCAGCTCATGTTATCTCAGCATGCTCTAAGCGCAAAAAAAAAGGTTGATAAATCTGTCACCATTGGTACTTTACAGCCTAAGTTCATTTTGTCTGTTACCCTGATTTGTTCCTTGTCATCTTACCCGGTTATGGCTTTTGTAGATTCAGGTGCTGCCCTGAGTCTGATGGACTTGTCATTTGCCAGGCGCTGTGGTTTTGTTTTGGAGCCTTTAAAATTCCCTATTCCACTAAGGGGAATTGATGCTACGCCATTGGCTACGAATAAACCTCAGTACTGGACACAAGTGACCATGTGCATGACTCCTGTTCATCAGGAGGTGATTCGCTTTCTTGTGCTGCATAATTAGCATGATGTTGTCGTGTTGGGTCTGCCATGGTTGCAGACTCATAATCCAGTCCTGGATTGGAAAGCAATGTCTGTGTCAAGTTGGGGTTGTCAGGGAATTCATGGCGACGCTCCTGTGGTGTCAATTGCTTCATCCACTCCTTCTGAAGTCCCTGCGTTTTTGTCAGACTACCAGGATGTATTTGATGAGCCCAAACTCAGTTCTCTACCTCCTCATAGGGATTGTGATTGTGCTATAAATTTGATTCCTGGTAGTAAGTTTCCTAAGGGACGACTTTTCAATTTGTCAGTGCCGGAGCATGCTGCCATGCGGAGTTATATAAAGGAGTCTTTGGAGAAAGGACTTATTCGCCCCTCCTCCTCCCCTCTTGGTGCGGGGTTCTTTTTTGTGGCTAAGAAGGATGGTTCTCTGAGACCTTGTATTGATTATCGCCTTCTAAATAAAATCACGGTCAAATTTCAGTATCCTTTGCCATTGTTATCTGATCTGTTTGCTCGCATTAAGGGGTCTAGTTGGTTCACCAAGATAGATCTTCGTGGTGCGTATAACCTTGTGCGTATTAAGCAGGGTGATGAATGGAAAACTGCATTTAATACGCCCGAAGGCCATTTTGAGTACTTGGTGATGCCTTTTGGACTTTCTAAGGCTCCTTCTGTCTTTCAGTCTTTTATGCACGACATCTTCCGCGAATATCTGGATAAATTTATGATTGTGTATCTGGATGATATTCTGTTTTTTTTCTGATGATTGGGAGTCCCATGTTAAGCAGGTCAGGATGGTGTTTCAGGTCCTGCGTGCCAATGCTTTATTTGTGAAGGGCTCAAAATGTCTTTTTGGAGTCCAGAAGGTTTCTTTTTTGGGTTTCATTTTTTCTCCTTCTACTATTGAGATGGACCCAGTCAAGGTTCAGGCTATTCATGACTGGACGCAGCCTACATCTGTTAAGAGTCTTCAGAAGTTCTTGGGTTTTGCTAATTTTTACCGTCGCTTCATCGCTAATTTTTCTGGTGTTGTTAAGCCTTTGACGGATTTGACCAAGAAAGGTTCTGATGTTACTAACTGGTCTCCTGCGGCTGTGGAGGCCTTTCGGGAGCTGAAGCGCCGGTTTTCTTCGGCTCCGGTCTTATGTCAGCCAGATGTCTCTCTTCCTTTCCAGGTCGAGGTTGATGCTTCCAAGATTGGAGCGGGGGCTGTTTTGTCGCAGAGAAGCGCCGATGGCTCTGTGATGAAGCCATGTGCTTTCTTTTCAAGAAAGTTTTCGCCTGCCGAGCGGAATTATGATGTCGGTAATCGGGAGTTGTTGGCTATGAAGTGAGCATTTGAGGAGTGGCGACATTGGCTCGAGGGAGCTAAGCATCGTGTGGTGGTCTTGACTGATCACAAGAATCTGATTTATCTCGAGTCGGCCAAGCGGCTGAATCCTAGACAGGCTCGTTGGTCGTTGTTTTTCTCTCGTTTTGATTTTGTGGTCTCGTACCTGCCTGGTTCGAAGAATGTAAAGGCTGATGCTCTTTCTAGGACTTTTGTGCCTGACTCTCCTGGAGATTCAGAGCCGGCTGGTATTCTCAGAGAAGGGGTGATTTTGTCTGCCATCTCCCCAGATTTGCGACGAGTGCTGCAGGAGTTTCAGGCAGATAGACCTGACCGTTGTCCACCGGAGAGACTGTTTGTCCCGGATAGATGGACCAGCAGAGTTATTTCCGAGGTTCATTCTTCGGTGTTGGCGGGCCATCCTGGAATATTTGGTACCAGAGATTTGGTGGCCAGGTCTTTTGGTGGCCTTCCTTGTCGCGGGATGTGCATTCCTTTGTGCAGTCTTGTGGAATTTGTGCTCGGGCTAAGCCTTGCTGTTCTCGTGCCAGTGGATTGCTGTTACCTTTGCCTGTCCCGAAGAGGCCTTGGACGCACATTTCCATGGATTTTATTTCGGATCTCCCTGTCTCTCAGAGAATGTCTGTCATCTGGGTGGTGTGTGCAGAACTGGGCCGACTTCTCAGTTGGCTACAGGCTCTACGCTAGGGACGGGCTGCACCTCAATGGGGAAGGTGCAGCTGTGCTGGGGGAGAAAATGGTTAGAAGGTTGGAGGAGTGTTTAAACTAGGGATTGGGGGGGAGGGTATTCATTTTATAGGAGGGGAAGATAGTGCAGATAGAGACCTGGGCACAAATAAGGAAGTTGGGGGTGGCGGTGGCATGGGGGGTGGGGTTAGAACAGTTAGTAATTTAAGAAAGAATAGAGGTACAGAGAGTAACATCAAGTGCATGTATACTAATGCCAGAAGCCTCGCCAACAAAATGGATGAATTAGAACTAATGTTGTTGGAGCATAATTATGACATGGTGGGGATATCTGAGACGTGGCTGGATGAGAGCCATGACTGGGCTGTTAACTTGCAGGGCTATAGCCTTTTCAGAAATGACCGTACAGATAAGCGAGGGAGTGGGGTGTGTCTGTATGTAAAATCGACCTTAAAACCCATCCTGCGTGATAATATAGGTGAATCTAATGAAAATGTAGAGTCTCTGTGGGTGGAGATAAGGGGAGGGGGAAGAAATAATAAATTACTGATAGGGGTTTGTTATAAATCTCCAAAACTAATGGAAGCAATGGAGAATATCCTCGTAAAGCAAATAGATGAAGCTGCGACTCAAGGAGAAGTCATTATTATGGGGGACTTCAACTACCCTGAAATAGATTGGGGAACAGAAACCTGCAGTTCCAGCAAAGGTAATCGGTTTTTGACAACTATGAGAGACAATTACCTTTCACAACTGGTTCAGGACCCAACAAGAAGGGGGGCACTGCTAGACCTAATATTAACCAACAGGCCAGACCGCATATCAAATATAAGTGTTGGGGGTCACTTGGGGAATAGTGATCACAAAATAATAAGTTTTCATGTAACCTTTAATAAGATGGGTAGTAGGGGGGTGACAAGGACACTAAACTTCAGGAGGGCAAATTTCCAACGGATGAGAGAGGATCTTGGTGCAATTAACTGGGACGATATCCTGAGACACAAAAATACACAAAGAAAATGGGAGACATTTATTAGCATCCTGGATAGGACCTGTGCACAGTATATACCGTATGGGAATAAACATACTAGAAATAGGAGGAAACCAATATGGCTAAATAGAGCTGTAAGGGGCGCAATAAGGGACAAAAAGAAAGCATTTAGAGAATTAAAGGAAGTAGGTAGTGAGGAGGCATTAAATAAATACAGAAAATTAAATACATTCTGTAAAAAGCAAATCAAGGCAGCAAAGATTGAGACAGAGAGACTCATTGCCAGAGAGAGTAAAAATAATCCCAAAATATTCTTTAACTATATAAATAGTAAGAAACTAAAAAATGACAGTGTTGGCCCCCTTAAAAATAGTCTGGGTGAAATGGTGGATGAGGATGAGGAAAAAGCCAATATGCTAAATGACTTTTTTTCATCAGTATTTACAAAAGAAAATCCCATGGCAGACAAAATGACTAGTGATAAAAATTCCCCATTAAATGTCACCTGCTTAACCCAGCAGGAAGTACAGCGGCGTCTAAAAATAACTAAAATTGACAAATCTCCGGGCCCGGATGGGATACACCCCCGAGTACTGCAGGAACTAAGTACAGTCATTGATAGACCATTATTTTTAATCTTTAAAGACTCCATAATAACAGGGTCTGTACCACAGGACTGGCGTATAGCAAATGTGGTGCCAATATTCAAAAAAGGGGCAAAAACTGAACTCGGTAATTATAGGCCAGTAAGTTTAACCTCTACTGTGGGTAAAATCCTGGAGGGCATTCTAAGGGATGCTATGCTGGAGTATCTGAAGAGGAATAACCTCATGACCCAGTATCAGCACGGGTTTACTAGGGACCGTTCATGTCAGACTAATTTGATCAGCTTCTATGAAGAGGTAAGTTCAGGACTGGACCAAGGGAACCCAGTGGACGTAGTATATATGGACTTTTCCAAAGCTTTTGATACGGTGCCACACAAAAGGTTGTTACATAAAATGAGAGTAATGGGGATAGGGGAAAATATGTGTAAGTGGGTTGAGAGCTGGCTCAGGGATAGGAAACAAAGGGTGGTTATTAATGGAGCACACTCGGACTGGGTCGCGGTTAGCAGTGGGGTACCACAGGGGTCAGTATTGGGCCCTCTTCTTTTTAACATATTTATTAATGACCTTGTAGGGGGCATTCAGAGTAGAATTTCAATATTTGCAGATGACACTAAACTCTGCAGGGTAATCAATACAGGGGAGGACAATTTTATATTACAGGATGATTTATGTAAACTAGAAGCTTGGGCTGATAAATGGCAAATGAGCTTTAATGGGGATAAATGTAAGGTCATGCACTTGGGTAGAAGTAATAAGATGTATAACTATGTGCTTAATTCTAAAACTCTGGGCAAAACCGTCAATGAAAAAGACCTGGGTGTATGGGTGGATGACAAACTCATATTCAGTGGCCAGTGTCAGGCAGCTGCTACAAAGGCAAATAAAATAATGGGATGTATTAAAAGAGGCATAGATGCTCATGAGGAGAACATAATTTTACCTCTATACAAGTCACTAGTTCGACCACACTTAGAATACTGTGCACAGTTCTGGTCTCCGGTGTATAAGAAAGACATAGCTGAACTAGAGCGGGTGCAGAGAAGAGCGACCAAGGTTATTAGAGGACTGAGGGGTCTGCAATACCAAGATAGGTTATTACACTTGGGGCTATTTAGTTTGGAAAAACGAAGACTAAGGGGTGATCTTATGTTAATGTATAAATATATGAGGGGACAGTACAAAGACCTTTCTGATGATCTTTTTAATCATAGACCTGAGACAGGGACAAGGGGGCATCCTCTACGTCTGGAGGAAAGAAGGTTTAAGCATAATAACAGACGCGGATTCTTTACTGTAAGAGCAGTGAGACTATGGAACTCTCTGCCGTATGATGTTGTAATGAGTGATTCATTAATTAAATTTAAGAGGGGACTGGATACCTTTCTGGAAAAGTATAATGTTACAGGGTATATACACTAGATTCCTTGATAAGGCGTTGATCCAGGGAACTAGTCTGATTGCCGTATGTGGAGTCGGGAAGGAATTTTTTTCCCCATGGTGGAGTTACTCTTTGCCACATGGGGTTTTTTTGCCTTCCCCTGGATCAACATGTTAGGGCATGTTAGGTTAGGCTATGGGTTGAACTAGATGGACTTACAGTCTTCTTTCAACCTTAATAACTATGTAACTATGTAACTATGTGTGATCGTTTTTCTAAGATGGTCCATTTGGTGCCCTTGCCTAAGTTGCTTTCCTCCTCCGAGTTGGTTCCGCTGTTTTTTCAAAATGTGGTTCGTTTGCATGGGATCCCTGAAAATATTGTTTCCGACAGAGGATCCCAGTTTGTGTCTAGATTTTGGCGGACCTTTTGCGCTAAGATGGGCATTGATTTGTCTTTTTCGTCGGCCTTCCATCCTCAGACGAATGGCCAAACCGAACGAACTAATCAGACCTTGGAAACCTATTTGAGATGTTTTGTTTCTGCTGATCAGGACGACTGGGTGACTTTTTTGCCATTGGCCGAGTTTGCCCTTAATAATCGGGCTAGTTCTGCTACTTTGGTTTCTCCTATTTTTTGTAATTCGGGGTTTCATCCTCGTTTTTCCTCGGGTCAGGTGGAGCCTTCTGACTGTCCTGGAGTGGATGTTGTGGTGGATAAGTTGCATCAGATTTGGAATCATGTTGTGGACAATTTGAAGCTGTCACAAGAGAAGGCTCAGCGCTTTGCCAACCGCCGTCGCTGTGTGGGTCCCCGACTTCGCGTTGGGGACTTGGTGTGGTTGTCTTCTCGCTTTGTTCCTATGAAGGTCTCCTCTCCTAAGTTCAAGCCTCGGTTTATCGGTCCTTCTAAGATTTTGGAAGTCCTTAACCCTGTGTCATTTCGTTTGGACCTCCCAGCATCGTTTGCTATTCATAATGTGTTTCATCGGTCGTTGTTGCGGAGGTATGTGGTGCCTGTGGGTCCTCCGGTTGAGCCTCCTGCCCCTGTGCTGGTTGAGGGAGAATTGGAATACGTGGTGGAGAAGATCTTGGATTCTCGTATTTCTAGACGGAGGCTTCAGTATTTGGTTAAATGGAAGGGCTATGGTCAGGAGGATAATTCCTGGGTTGTCGCCTCTGATGTTCATGCGGCCGATTTGGTTCGTGCCTTCCATATGGCTCACCCTGATCGCCCTGGGGGTTTAGAGGAGGGTTCGGTGACCCCTCCTCAAGGGGGGGTACTGTTGTGAACTCTGTTTTCAGGCTCCCTATTGTGGTCACAGGTGGTATTGTGTGACTTTTGTTTTGGGCTCCCCCTGGTGGCTTTGTTTGTTATCCTGCGGGTCTGTGGCTGATCAGCTGCCTCGTTATTCACTTGGGAGTTTCCTATTTAGCTCTGTTTCACTTCCACTTGTTGCCGGCTGTCAATGTACTCAGTGCTATTCTGATTACTCCTGATTATCTTTGGTTTCTGTCTCTTCAGGAGAAGCTAAGTTCTGTTTAATTATTTTTTGCTCATCAGTCTGCAATATGATTTCTGTGTATGATGAGTTTAGTCCAGCTTGCTAATATGTGATTTCTTCTGCTGGTTTGCTCTGGGGTACAGAGTTGCTTCCCCCGCACCGTTAGTTGGTGCGGTGGCTCGAGCGATCTCTGCGTGGATATTTTGAATAGGGTTTTTAATTGACCGCACAGTTCCCTTTCTATTTTCTGCTTTCTAGTGTTAGCGGGCCTCATTTGCTAAATCTAATTTAATCTCTGCGTTTGTGCTTTCCCCTTAACTCACCGTTAATATTTGTGGGGGGCTATTCTATATCTTTGGGGTCATTTCACTGAGGCAAGTGAGGACTTTCGGTCCCTCTAGGAATAGTCAGTTTCTCAGGCCGTGAAGAGACGTCTAGGATTTTCAGGTAACGTTCCACGGCTGCCTATAGTTGTTTGCGGATAGGATCAGGTTGCGGTCAATTCAGTTACCACTTCCCCAGAGTTTGTAGTCGGTTTAGTTACTTAGCTAGTCCTACTTGCGATACTTGCCACTAGGATCATAACAGTCTGGCTTCAATAGTGCTGTCTTGCTGCGGTCCCCTAGAACTTCGGACACTAAGGTCCAGCGAGAAGATGTGGGTGTTTTTTGTGGGCCAATTTCAACTTGCCCTCGGCCTCGGTATGCACCATCACATCACGTCCACTTCCCCACCCCTTGCCACGCGCCGTGCCCGTTGTAAATGGACTAGAATATTTTACACATTCACTACAAATGGCTGAATTGGGAGCGAACTTGCATGTGATATGTGTGTGGGAAAACCACACTTTAAACTATCTGGACTTTAGTTAAAAATGTTCTTTTGGTTATCAAATTGGTGTCAATAATTAGGGTAACAGACAGCAAAAACACTAGACTATGTAGGCCTAAAATGGCCAAATTTTTAGCACAGATAGATGAAGCCTGTCATGGAGATACCACACTGTCAAATATGTAGCCTGTATTTTTTTGGAGGTTTTGCTAAATAGTGTTGTATATAAGTAGAGTAACAGACAGGAAAAACACTGGAATACCGGCCTAAAATGCCCAAACTTGGAGCACGCAGATATATGAGGCCTGTCACGGAAATACCTCACTGCCAAATATGTGGCCTGTATTTTTAATTTTTTTAAATGCAAAATAGTGCTGTATATAAGTGGAGTAACACATAGGAAAAACACTGTAATACCGGCCTAAAATGCCCAAACTTGGAGCACGCAGATATATGAGGCCTGTCACGGAAATACCACACTGCCAAATATGTGGCCTGTATTTTTGGGGGGGTCTGCAAAATAGTGCTGTATATAACTAGAGTAACAGACAGCAAAAAAATGGAGTTTAGGCCTAAAATGCCCAAATTTTTAGCACACGGATATATGAGGCGTGTCACAGATATACCACACTGTAAAATATGAAATATGTGGCCTGTATGTATTTTTGGGGGGGTTCAGCAACATGGTGTCAAGAAATTGTGTAAGGCTAGTTTCACACTAGCATTTTGCTGAGCTGCGAAGGGCTGCGGACTTCCTCCGTGAAGTCCCGTCCATGGCCGCACCTCCGCCGCTCAGCTCTGCCTATATCTGCATGCAGCCTGCGTACCTGTCTTTAATATTAGGTACGCAGGTCGTGCGAATGTACTGTATGCGGATGCCTCCGCATGCGTCGTTTTGACGATGCAGAGAAAAAAAGTAATTCCAACCAGCTGCGTTCGACGCGGGTCGCCGCTTCACGGAGGAAGTCCACAGCCCTCCGCAGCTCAGCAAAATGCTAGTGTGAAACTAGCCTAAGACACTCAAAAAAATTCTACTCTACCATACCACAAAAAAATGAAAGATTTTTCTTCGCACTCAAAAGTGATTTTTGTGACCACTTTAAAATTGCTGGATTTTCACGCTGGGCTAGGAAAAGGATTTGGCTGTATTGTGCAGTGTCAAAAAGCAAATGGAGAAAAAAAAAGGGCTCTGGATTGCTTTGCAATAAAAAAACTCTATTAACCTCGCAAACCTGGCTGACGTAGAGACGAGCACTGGCAAGTGTAGTGGGACCAGCTGATGTGGAGATGAGCTCTGGCAGGTGGAGTGTGACTGGCTGACGTAGAGATGAGTCGTGGTAGGTGCAAAGGGAACATGTGATGTAGAGATGACCACTGGCAATTGCAGCAAAACCAGCTGACATACAAATGAGTTCTGGCAGGTGCAACAGGACCGGCTAACGTAGAGATGAGCTCCAGCAGGTGCAGCTTATGGGGATACGAGAACTGGGACCTGAGAACTAACAAGAGTGTTTAGGAAACAAAATTGCAACATTGCAGTGCTTTCAATATTAAATGTCCTCCAGCTATTGGCTGGGGACACTTTTAGGGAATGTGCACGGCCCCTTTAAGAAAGCAGCAGTGTGCGCACGCATGCCCTAAGCACAGTGCCTGGGCGCCTGCATGCGGTGCACGCACCTCCGGGAGCTGCAGACCCAGAAAAGGAGATGAAGCAGGATTGGGGTCGGGCGGTGAGTACGCTGGCATTTCTGCAAGACAAAAGATCCGCATGCAGAGATGCCGGTGCTACAGATGACTACCTCCTGAAATTGAAGGAACATCCCCGTATTGCCTGCAGATCAAAACAATACAAAAGCATTGCACAATGTGCACAACCAATTTTTTGTACCATAATTTAGCTTTTCACATGGCACTGTATGGCTTGAGGCCTGGAACTGAGAGATCTACACCCCCCATGTACTTATAATAATCCAAGAAACAATATGACCATTGGACTTGCGTTGTGGTACCTTGGACAGTGACAAAGGAGCTGTTGTCATGGTGTGTGGTGGTCAAGATAAGGAAATCCCTTTTGTCCTTATACTTCACCATCAGCATATAGTTGCTGCATTGGGCTCTACTTTCACCCATTCTCAGGAGTTACCCTATTAGCTTCTCTGATTTTTTTTTTGCTTTGTGCAAATGTACCTCCAACAGAGAGGATCTTGAAGAGTGGGATGCTAGTGTAAAAGTTGTCTATGTAGAGGTGATGCAGCAATTCCCACATAATTATCCCACTCACCCCCAGGACGGGGAAGGGGGGGCCTTCAGAGGGGTCAATATTGGTGTCCTTCCCTTCATATACCCTAAAGTTTCATCCAGGAGCAGCTGAGTGCGGCCCCTCGGTCCCTCCACAAGTGGTGACGATGTCTCCTGCCCTCGCATCATGCACCCGGTGGTCTCGGCCACCGAAGTGCTATACACCACAGAGAACGAGGTACCGAGCAAAACCCTAAGAGCCCCTTCGGGGACCCTCCAGGACTGGGGGAGCAAAACAGTTGTTTTGCTCCTCTTCCAGTTCTCAGGAGGAATTTTCTGCAAAGACGCAGCATGCCGGAAGTGGGTGAAGCCAAGATGAGGCCTACTTAAGGTTTGCGACTTTACAAAGTTTGGAGTTGTGCTGGTGTGTCTCCGGGTGGAGGGTCTGCCGGGGGTTGATCGTGGCTTTGTGGAGGAAAGGAATTGCTCTCCTGCAGTTCGGGTGGATGAGTTCTGTGCTAGATGTGGGAGAGATGTCTTCAAAGGCAGCAGTCCAAGGCTTAGCCTGTAGAACTCCCCCTGCTGGTGGTTCCTCCATACAGACCACAGAAAAAAGACATGTAGAGGCTGGGATACAGGACGCGGTGACCAGGGAGGTCAACCATTGGTGACATCAGTCCGTTCCTTTTGCGGTAGACCCGGACCTGTCAGCAATAGAAAGAGCCCAGTATACAGCAGAGAAGATGTGAGCTGTCTCCAGGAGCATTCGGCAGATGAGGAACATTGAGCAAGCATCATAGCAGCTGATTTGAGGACTCCTCTGAGGCAGCCTGGTGATCATGATATAAATGTCATTATTTTGCTTGCTGTGGGTAATATATCTAGCAGTACTGGAGTTAGTAATGTGGAAGGGTTCAGGCTCACCAGATTTGTGGGATCAACTGTTTCGTGTGTTGCAGGGTTTATTAGCAGAGCGGTGAAGGTCTGGTAACATGCAGTCTCCAGTGGGTGCTTGGGTACCTCTGGTGCAGATGGGAGTGGAATCAGAGCAGGCCACATTTGTGACTCAGGAGGTTCCCAGTGTGGAACAGGAAGGGGGTACGTCAGGGACAATGACGAATACTTCAAACCTCGTTTCTATCACAATCATCTAACCACAGTACCTCATCCTCCTTATCCTTCTCCTTAGTACTCTTGTTCGTCATTGTGGACTCTCATTCACTGTTATGACCCCAATGGCGAGGGTCTCAGAGGAACAAGTAAGTCTGCGAAGTACAAAAATCCAGCTCATAGGGCAGTGGTAACTGGGTTGACCATATATCTACTCCTAACGCCAACACTAGAAGTAGCCGGGGAACATGCCTATGTTGGTCGCTAGATGTCTCGCGCCAGCCGGAGGACTAACTACCCCTAGAAGAGGAAAACAAAGACCTCTCTTGCCTCCAGAGAATAGACCCCAAAAGTTGGATACAAGCCCCCCACAAATAATAACGGTGAGGTAAGAGGAAATGACAAACACAGAGATGAACTAGGTTTAGCAAAGAGAGGCCCACTTACTAATAGCAGAATGAGTAAGATAACTTATATGGTCAACAAAAACCCTATCAAAAATCCACACTGGAAATTCAAGAACCCCCGAACCGTCTAACGGCCCGGGGGGAGAACTCCAGCCTCCCTAGAGCTTCCAGCAAGGTAAGGATACAGATTATGTACAAGCTGGACAAAAATGCAAACAAAAACAAATAGCAAAAAGCAAGAAAGCAGACTTAGCTTAATCTAGCAGGAACCAGGATCAGTAGACAAGAGCACAACAGATTAGCTCTGATTACAACGTTGCCAGGTATTGAACTGAAGGTCCAGGGAGCTTATATAGCAACACCCCTGACCTAACGACCCAGGTGAGCATACAAGGGATGGCAGACATTCCCAGAGTCAAATCACTAGTAACCACTAGAGGGAGCCAAAAAGGTAAATTCACAACATTCACAATCCTTTCCACTTCGAACTCACTCTGGCCATCCACCGAGACAGGTGGCGGAGGAGATGGAAACTCCTCTGAGGAAGACCCCAACGGTTTCAAAAGAGCTTCAACGAACACGTTAGGGATCCGTAGAGATGGAGGAAGGCGCAAACGGAAGGCCACAGGATTGACCATTTGCATAATCTCATAGGGGTCCAATGAACTTGGGCCCCAACTTAGCAGAAGGAACTTTAAGCTTAATATTTTTGGTGGACAACCAAACCTTATCTCCCACCCGGAATACTGGCCCCACGGATCGTGTTTTATCAGCAAAGAATTTATACCTACCCTGAGCCTTTCCATTGTTCCTCTGAACCTCCTGCCCCACCTCCCCCAATAGCCAAGCCATTAAATCAGCTCCAGGACACCCCGAATCTAGTCGGGAAAATTCCCCAAAATGAGGGTGGAACCAATAATTGCAAAAAAAGGGGAGGTGCCTGTGGATTGATTAATGTGATTATTAAAAGGAAATTGTGCCAAGGAAAACACCAATCGTCCTTTGAAGCAGTGGCCATACATTGCAAAATCCATTCTAGAGACTGATTGGTCCTCTCCGTCTGACCATTGGTCTCAGGAAGATCTGCAGAAGAAAAGGTCAGAAGGATACCCAACCTTTTGCAAAAAGCTCTCCAGAACTTGGGCACAAACTGCACCCCCCTGTCAGAAACCACACACAAAGGCACACCATGCAGCCGCATCACATGTTCAACAAACAATTTAGCTAGCGTCTCTGCATTAGACAGACCCGTCAGTGGAACAAAATGTGCCTGCTTACTAAATCTGGCCACCACCACCAAAATGAATGTTTTCCTATTAGAAGGAGGGAGATCGGTGATAAAATCCATGGACAAATGCATCCATGGTCTATTATGATTATTATTATTATTTATTGTTATAGCGCCATTTATTCCATGGCGCTTTAGATGCAAGGAGTATACATAATAAAAACAAGTCCAATAATCTTAAACAGTACAAGTCATAACTGGTACAGGAGGAGAGAGGACCCTTCCCGCGAAGGCTCACAATCTACAAGGGATGGGTGAGAATACAATAGGCGAGGATAGAGCTGGTAATGCAGCGGTTTGGTCAGGAATTGGTAATGGCACCAATTCCCCCGCTGGCCGATTATGAGAGTGCAGCACCCCAGAGTCCTGGTCGTTGCAGTACTGTGGCTCCGCCGCTAAGGGGGGCTATGGTACGTCTGATGGCACTGAAGGAGTTCATCTGACCAGGTATCACAGACACCAATACATTTCACAGTCTGGCCTCCAGGGGGAGCTAAGGGTTCTATTTATTAGGCCACTCCTCACAATCTGGTAAAACTGGGGGTTAGGCAGGAAGTTAGAAAAGAAAGCTGACTGGGTTGGAACCAGGCAACACCTTGTGGCAGAGGGTGTTGTAGGGGAAGATTCGGAGGGGTCCCTGTCAGGGGTGGGATCCTGACAGAGGCCTAGCAAACAGAGAGAACGTAACGGGACCGCGCCTGCACGATATAGCGGCGGTACCCCAAGAAAGGACAAGAAGCGAGGTTTATTGTGCTGAGTGAGAAACGAGATCAACGCAACAAGGAGAATACCAGTAGGAGTCGTGCTCTAAGACGAGGCAACATCCTTTTGAGGCGCATAACCGGTGGCCGGAACGCCGAGGAAGTATAGAGCTCCAAGCCAAACTTCAAACCTATGGCAGGACAGTCAGTTACAGGCGGGCTGTCTCACCCAGACCCAGGAAGACACAGGGGGGTAACAACAGGAGTAGGGCGACGCTGGAGTCCCGGAAGAGCTCCGAGCCTCCCCGTCATACGGGTGCGTTCTAACCGTAAGATCAGGGGGACGTAGAGGGAGAACATCAGAATCGAGTTGTGAGGGAACACGAGAAACAGACACAACAGTTGTGGGTACTATCCCGTAAGCACAGCAGGGGAGGACCACAACACACAAGCGCAGGAAGGTAGGCACAGATTTCCACCTGCAAAGGGAACTCTGGAGGTGCCATCGGACCGGCCGGACTTGCGCAGCCCGGTTAACCGTATTCCGGATTGAGGACTCAGAAGCCTTCAGTAAAGAGGTAAAGAGACTGCAACCTGGTGTCCTCGTTATTTACCGCGACCGGCACTTCACCGCACCATAACATCATCATCTTACCACCACCTTTCATTGTGCGCCCCTCAGCAGGGTCACGGACCGGGTCTAGCCACCGTGACAACCCCAGAGCAGAGACTCAGAGGCCCGGTACCGGGTACCCCTCGGCCCTGCGGCAGTGGGGGCGCTGCATTTTTGGCTTCACGAACAGGATCTACTTAAGCTTGAAGAATCAGGTCATGTGTGCCTTGGAACTGTGATCTATTATACTTGGAACTGTGACTTATTGCAAAGACTGTGCCGCGCCATTCGCCGCCAAAATCCGCCATTACAGCGCTGAGGAGAGCGCAGGAGAAGAAGAGGGGCGTGGAGTGGGCGTAAACAGGCTGGAGAGCGCGAAAGACAATGGCCGCCCAGTCTAAATATTTCTGCACCGTGAGGACGTGTCCGTCAGCAGCCGAGATCCGCCTCCTGATTCTCAATGGTGGGCGGAGACAGAGAAAACGAAACCGCCCACGAAGGAGAGAGCGGGAAAAGGATTAGGAAGCGACCCACGTGGAGGACGCCATGGCCAGCAGCTCGGAACCCGAACGTGGGGTGGAAGCAGAAGACTCCCCCAATTACCCGGACGAGCACCGCAGCCAATTCTCCACGGACAGCGCTGATCTCTTGCAGGCTGAGATGGGAGACTTGATCCACCAGCTCCTTCAGCTGAATGTGAAGACCCAGGCTCCGCACCAGGTAGCGCCGGAAAGAAGTTCTCTGGCATCGGATCTTGCACCACTAACGGAGTTGCTGCTGAGACCCTCGCCGACACCGCCAGCGGAACCCGTCGCGGAGGAGGAGCCTGCCCTGGCCGGTGAGTCCGCCGATCCCGACCCGCTGGCAGAGGGTTTGCTAGTAGGCCCCGTTGCAGCACCCCCTCTCCCTGGGACCCATAGACTCCAACGCCTGTTACCATGGGAGTAGGCCACAGGCATGGAACACCTCCTGAAAGCCCCGATCACACCAACTACCCTGCTGTGTGAGACCCATGCGGAACGCACGGTCTGCCGCTGGGTGAACCCAGGATCTAACCTCATGGGGTTCCCCGGGGTGAAGACACGGGAAGGGGAGATGGTGCAGGCCCTGAGCTGGGAGGAATACCAGACCCAGCTGGAACAGCAGTGGGAGGAAAAGGAAAAGGCGTACCAGGCCGGGCTGGAGGCTCACCATCAAAAAGACCTGGCGGTCAAGGACCGGGCCCGCAAGGACCCCGCCGCTCACCAGGCCCCGCGCAGGCAGGGCACCATCACCACCTTCAAGCTCCGCGGAGGCTGGGGCTTCATTAAAGAGCCAGGCCTGTATGCGGAGGTGTTTGTCAACAGAAGGGATGTGGAGTCTCATCTCAGAGAGGGCCACCCAGACCGGGATCTCTACCCGGGGGACGAAGTCAGTTACACCAGGCACTTTGGGGAAAAGGGGTGGTTTGCCCTGAATGTCCACAAGAGGCAGAACCCTGTGACACCCCCGATTAGGGTGCCCGTGAAGCTGACCCCTGTAGCGAAGGTGCCCCCTTGTGGTCAGCCCATGATCGTGACCAGGACCACCGAGGTCACTCCAACGTGCACTATGGTCAAGACCACGACATGCAGCATTGTCACCTCAACCACCCTCGTGGCCAAGGAGGCACCTCTTCCGGTGGGTGGTGCTCGTGCTGCTCCAGAACTGAAGACAGTGGGTACGCAGACTCCCAGATGGGACAACACCTCCCCTTATGCAGTACCAGGCGGTGCGCAATACCCTAAGGGGTTGCCTCCGCCGGTGCTGCCTCCTGAATGGTTCAAGTAACTATTCTAACACACTACAAGAAGACTGAGTAAGCAGGAGTGCTTTATAGAATGTACATAGTTAATTGTTTTCACTGTTTTGCTGCTAAAACCCGTCCAGGGTTAACTCTTAAAGGGATCCCTTTGTTGACCCGGGATCCCTATTGTTTCTCGTTTGTTTCCTACTTTTGCACAGTTATCAAAGGACTGCCGAATCATGGACGGTGAATGATTCAAAAACTGATTTTGTAAATAGTTTGCACCTTCTTAAAGGTGCTCTCTACTGGTTTTACATAAAGAAAGGACACTTTGCGAAGATACTGTTTTTTTGAAAACATTACTGGAGTCCTTATTGCGAACGGACTTGCAGCTTGAGAAGTTGCACTACCTCATAGAGACTTGGTCCCCTCTTAAAGGGGATGTTCATTGATAGTACTTAGGGAATGATGATGCTCTAAAAGAGAAAGTACTAATGCTGATATGTGAAAGTTGAATGTAACTAACTAGTTGATTGTAAGAAATGTTTAATAATGTTGATAGAAGAACGAGGACAGGAAGTGAACCCGTACGGGGTTAGTTAGTGAGTCCTCCTAGGAACCATACAGAGATGGCTCAGTGATCTCGAACTGAAAGAAAAAATGATATGTTCTATACTGTGTATAGTTGTGGAAGGACAGTAGGCCCGGGCGGAAAGGGGCGGTCCTGTACAGAAAGGAGAGGCAGTAGGTCTGGAGCAGTTAGGACAGGCGGTCCTGCAGACGTAAAGTAGGAGAATGCATAAAAGTTAATTAGCCTTATATGTGATATAAGAAGGTCTTTGGTGGATTTAGCGAGTACGTCCTTAAAGGCAATGTTAAATTATTGTTCAAAGATTTTGCACTTAGTAGAATACCCGGTTGGGTAAAAGAAGTTATTTATAGTCTGTTATTGAAAGTATTTAACTATGTTTGTAACGTTCAAGTGTCCTCACCTCCCATAAAGGGAAGCTCTGTTAAAAAGTTTACTTGTACTTGCATCTTCAAAATTGTATGTCTTTTTGCTGACATGTATTGTTGTTTTCTTCCCAGTCCAGGAGTACTGGATTTAACCGGGGGGGAGTGCAGCGCCCCAGAGTCCTGGTCGTTGCAGTACTGTGGCTCCGCCGCTAAGGGGGGCTATGGTACGTCTGATGGCACTGAAGGAGTTCATCTGACCAGGTATCACAGACACCAATACATTTCACAGTCTGGCCTCCAGGGGGAGCTAAGGGTTCTATTTATTAGGCCACTTCTCACAATCTGGTAAAACTGGGGGTTAGGCAGGAAGTTAGAAAAGAAAGCTGACTGGGTTGGAACCAGGCAACACCTTGTGGCAGAGGGTGTTGTAGGGGAAGATTCGGAGGGGTCCCTGTCAGGGGTGGGATCCTGACAGAGGCCTAGTGAACAGAGAGAACGTAACGGGACCGCGCCTGCACGATATAGCGGCGGTACCCCAAGAAAGGACAAGAAGCGAGGTTTATTGTGCTGAGTGAGAAACGAGATCAACGCAACAAGGAGAATACCAGTAGGAGTCGTGCTGTAAGACGAGGCAACATCCTATTGAGGCGCATAACCGGTGGCCCGAACGCCGAGGAAGTATAGAGCTCCAAGCCAAACTTCAAACCTACGGCAGGACAGTCAGTTACAGGCGGGCTTTCTCACCCAGACCCAGGAAGACACAGAGGGGTAACAACAGGAGTGGGGCGACGCTGGAGTCCCGGAAGAGCTCCGAGCCTCCCCGTCATACGGGTGCGTCCTAACCGTAAGATCAAGGGGATTTAGAGGGAGAACATCAGAATCGAGTTGTGAGGGAACACGAGAAACAGACACAACAGTTGTGGGTACTATCCCGTAAGCACAGCAGGGGAGGACCACAACACACAAGCGCAGGAAGGTAGGCACAGATTTCCACCTGCAAAGGGAACTCTGGAGGTGCCATCGGACCGGCCGGACTTGCGCAGCCCGGTTAACCGTATTCCGGATTGAGGACTCAGAAGCCTTCAGTAAAGAGGTAAAGAGACTGCAACCTGGTGTCCTCGTTATTTACCGCGACCGGCACTTCACCGCACCATAACATCATCATCTTACCACCACCTTTCATTGTGCGCCTTTCAGCAGGGTCACGGACCGGGTCTAGCCACCGTGACAACCCCAGAGCAGAGACTCAGAGGCCTGGTACCGGGTACCCCTCGGCCCTGCGGCAGTGGGGGCGCTGCAAGAGTTTTTAGCATGAGCATGTACCTCACAGGACACGAACTTCACCACATCCGAGGCCAATGAAGACCACCAAAACAACCTAGAGATAGCTCTACGTGTAGCCGAGATCCCAGGATGCCCACTCAGGGCTGGGTCAATACTCTCAGAGTATTCTGAGACGCAAATGAATAGCCATAAAAAGTTTATTAACAGACAAAGACGGAGGCGCCAGGGACTGAGCCTCACGCACCTTTCCGCTCCAATACTGAAGAAAGCCCAGCCACTACCACACCGTGCTGAAGAATGGAGGAAGGAGGTTTGGGAGGAGATATTGAGTCCAGACTACGAGACAAGGCATTGGCCTTGACATTTTTAGAACCGGCCCGAAAAGTAATAGAGAACTGAAACGTGAGAAAAAAAGCAACCATCTCGCCTGTCTCGGTGTCAACTTTTTAGAAGACTCGATGATGTACAATAACAAATTGTATTGTGGTACCATGTTAGCCAGAAAAATCGATGTGAATACTTTTCTGCCCAATGATGACAAAAGTATTCTAGGAGTGATACCTTTATTGGCTAACCAGTATTTTCTGGTTAGCCAATAAAGGTGTCAATCCTAGAATACTTTTGTCATCATTTGGCAGAAAAGTATTCACATAGAAGACTCGATGTAAGCCAGATTTTTGTGTTCTGTAACCACAGTGATATGATGGACTGCCCCCCCCAAAAAAATGCCTCCATTCTTCAAACACTAATTTAATGGCTAGTAACTCCCTGTTACCCACATCATAGTTCTTTAGCCTAAGAGAACTTTTTTGAAAAGAAAGCACAAGGTCTTAAATTGGTTAAAGTGACCGATTCCTGAGACAATACTGCCCCCATCCCCACCTCCGAAGCATCAACCTCCACAATAAATGGTTCAGACAGGTCAGGTTGAATTAATACGGGGAGGACATGAAACATATTTTCAACGTACAAAATGCTGCTATGGCTAAAGCTGGCCAATTCTTGGTATCCGACCCCTTTCGAGACGTCAGTGAGAGGTATAACAATCTGAGAAAACCCCCTTATAAATTTCCTAGGGCTGAAGACCCTTAAGATCTTTAGGTTGTACACAGTCCACAATGGCCTGAACTTTTCTGGGGTCCATGCGAAACCCTTCAGCCGACAAGATAAACCCCTGAAAGGACAATTCCTGAACCAAAAACAAACATTTCTCCATTTCTCTGGTTTAGCAATGAGACAGTTCTCCCGGAGTCTCTGGAGAACCGCACGGAGATTACCTATGTGGGCCTGCTTCTCCAAAGAGTACACCAGAATATCATCAAGATACACAACCATGAAGCGCCCAGTAAAGTCAGAAAAGACATGATTGATAAAATTTTGGAAAACAGCCGGCGCAAGAGTCAGACCGAAAAGCATAACCAAATTTTTGAAAAGCCCCCTCAGAGGTGAGGAACGCAGTGTTCTACTCATCCCCCTCGCATTTACGGATAAGGTTGTATGCCCCTCGCAGATGCAATTTAGAAAATCACTTAGCTCCAATTGGTTATTTAAATCAGGCAAAAGTGGGGTACGTATTTCTCACAGGGATCTTATTAAGTTCTTGGAAATCGAGACATGGGCGCAAAGCACCATCTTTTTTTTTACAAAAAATAACCCAGCCACCACAGGGGAAACAGAGGGGCGAATTTGCCCTTTACAAAGACTCTCAGAGATCTATTCTTTCATGGCAGTTCACTCAGGGCCGGATAAATTGTATAACTGGGCCTTAGGCAATTTAGCATCAGGAACAAGATCAATAGTACAATCAAATAAACAGTGTAGTGGTAAAACCTCAGCCTCTTTCTAGGAGAACACATCCGCAAAGTCCTTCAGGTACTCTGGAATACCCTCCAAACTAATGGATGATAGAGACATAGTAGCAAAACAACCCTCAGAACAATTAGATCCCCACTTCACAATGTCTCGGCACCCCCAGTCAATAACCAGGTTATGAAGCTGTAACCAAGGAAACCCTAACACCAGGCCAGCAGGGAAACTATCCAAGAGAAAACATGAAATACTCTCCTGGTGTAGAGCCCTCACCTTGAGGTTGAACTCTTCAGAGATGAAATTAACACCACCCATGGTGAGAGGTGTAGAGTCAATGGCCACGATTTTAATGGGAGTCCCCAACCTAACTGTCCTTAACTTACAGCTGGCCACCAGCTTAGAGTCATATAGGTTTATATGTGACCCACAGTCCACAAAGGCCAAACTGGGGGTGAAGCAGTTTGCAATACCAAGTTCCACTTTTAACAGTACTTTAAGTAATGAGGAAAAAGGTACCTGTGAGTCTGGGCAACCTCCTCGGTAGTTACTCAGATTTAGTGTTTCCCGACACCTTGGGAGTGGGAGGACAGGAGGGACAGTCCTCCTTCCAATGTCCTGGAGCACCACAGTAAAAGCAAAGTTTGCCTTCCCGTTGATGTCTCCTCTCCTTTTCCTTAAAGGTGATGGCTGGCCCCAACTTCCATTGACTCAGCAGCTTGTGAGGATTCCAGCTTAATCAGAAGGAAAAGAGTCTCCCGTTGCATGACTCCTCTCTCCTGTAACCTCTGATCCATGCGGATGGCCTGAGTCATGGCCTCTTCCAGAGAGCTGGGCGGAGAATGAAGAGCCAGAGCATCCTTCAAATGATCAGACAGTCCCCACCAGAACTGACACCTGATTGCCGAGTTGTTCAAGGACACTTCTGGGGACCATCGCCGAAATTCCAAACAGTACCATTTGGCAGAGAGCTTTCCTTGAGATAGATCCATAATAGTGTCCTCTGATAATCTGACTCGGTCTGGTTCGTCATAGATGGGGCCCAGAGCCTCAAAGAAATTATCCATGGACATTCTTTCAGGAGCAGCCGGGGGTAAGGAAAAAGCCCAAGACAGCTTACACTCCCTCAGTAAAGATATAATTATCCCCACCCACTGACTCTCATCCTCTGAAGATCGGGGTCTAAGGGAAAACATAGTCTGCAACCCTCCCTGAGCTGCAAAACTTATCCTTCTGGCCAGAGAAAGTGTCAGGGAGTTTCACTGAAGGCTCAGGAGAGTGCAGAGACATGTCAGTCACCTCACCAGCCTTACTGACAGAAAGAGTCCCCTGGGCTATTTTAACTGTCTCAGCCAGCTCCCTCTGCATCTGCTTCTGAGACCTAGCCAAAACCCTGTGATCTACAGATAATTCCTGCATCATATGAATAAGGTTTTTCACTTGGTCTTCCAGAGTACAGAGGGGATCCATACCACAACTGTTATGACCCCAATGGCGAGGGTCTCAGAGGAACAAGTAAGTCTGCGAAGTACAAAAATCCAGCTCATAGGGCAGTGGTAACTGGGTTGACCATATATCTACTCCTAACGCCAACACTAGAAGTAGCCGGGGAACATGCCTATGTTGGTCGCTAGATGTCTCGCGCCAGCCGGAGGACTAACTACCCCTAGAAGAGGAAAACAAAGACCTCTCTTGCCTCCAGATAATAGACCCCAAAAGTTGGATACAAGTCCCCAACAAATAATAACGGTGAGGTAAGAGGAAATGACAAACACAGAGATGAACTAGGTTTAGCAAAGAGAGGCCCACTTACTAATAGCAGAAAGTAGTAAGATAACTTATATGGTCAACAAAAACCCTATCAAAATTCCACACTGGAAATTCAAGAACCCCCGAACCGTCTAACGGCCCGGGTGGAGAACTCCAGCCTCCCTAGAGCTTCCAGCAAGGTTAGGATACAGATTATGTACAAGCTGGACAAAAATGCAAACAAAAACAAATAGCAAAAAGCAAGAAAGCAGACTTAGCTTAATCTAGCAGGAACCAGGATCAGTAGACAAGAGCACAACAGATTAGCTCTGATTACAACGTTGCCAGGCATTGAACTGAAGGTCCAGGGAGCTTATATAGCAACACCCCTGAACTAACGGCCCAGGTGAGCATACAAGAGATGACTGACATACCCAGAGTCAAATCACTAGTAACCACTAGAGGGAGCCAAAAAGCAAATTCACAACACACAACACAGTGAAGGGAAGAAGAAGGGATCTCCCAAAATTAGAAAGGTCAGCGATAATGTTGTGTTGCCTAAGGTACAGTACCATCGGATCACTAGAGAATAACAGGTCAGCTGCTCAAGCCGAGGACCAGAACTATCGCTGACAAAGGCTGCCAGCAACAACACCAATAAATAGCAACCCAAAAATCAAAGAGAGGCACGAAAAGTTAACCCCACCATGACCAGACCAGAGAAGGGAAGGCAGAAAGTAATCCCGGCCTGGATCATGACACTAAGAAATTAAATAGTGATTGTTCATTTAGTGACAGGTGACTGACAGCTGTGGACCTACAGTTGTGAAACAGCAGGTTACAAAAGGGAAAGGGTACATGCAACATGAATGGGAAAAAGCATGGTTGTGGTCAAAGAGGGAATAGGCTTGGTGTTTGACTTGAACATAGGTTAGGTGTTACAGTTAACGAAAGTTCAACTGAACAAACACCATCTCGCCCTATCCAAAGACCAGTGACAACATCTGTTACTGGACGGCCTACTTCATGCCTGTCAAGATCCGTTCCAGGGTTTAATCCTATCTGCCCTTTTTCCAGGCGGATCATGTTAAGGGTTAACTTTGCTCTGCCTCATTCTGGGTTCATGTTTGCTATTTAGTTCCGATGCATCCTGCTGGCGGTGTCAGCTATAGTTCTGCCTTCGGCGTGTGAACCTGACTCTGGTAGCTCTTGATCTGTCCTGCTGTGATCCCTGACTTGCCCCTTGTCTGTTGACTCCCTCTGTATGCCCTTTTCCCAGTGTTTCTGTGTTTGTTGGTTTGATTCTCTGGTTTTTGACTTGGCATGTATTTGGACTCGCTTCTGCTTCTGTCTTTGTCTTATCAATTTCTCACCGTTGCTGAACCTCCTGGCTTGTTCCTGACCACGTGTACTTCTGATCCCTTTGGTACTTCTGCTTCTAACAGTTTGTTTAACTCGGCTTGTCTGACCACTCTCTCGCCACTTGGTGGCATCTGCGCTGCTGCTCTGTGTGTGCAGTCTCACTTGCCTCTCAAGCTCCCCCTGGTGGAGGCTGTGCTATACTGCACTGTAGCAGCATGACAATGCCCTTTCTTTGGCAGCCACACAGCCGTATACCATGTTCCAAATTTTATGCAAATGATATTTTTCTCGGATTTTCTTAAATGGTCGGTGCAAATGACAGTCAGTCTAATAAAAGTCATCACCCGTTAGAGTATACATCGAATTTTATTTAAGAAACCTCCCAATGATATCAGTATAATCTCCAAAATGAATAAAACCTCAAAATGCACTGTTCCAACTTATTAGGCACAGTAGAATTTCTAAACATTTGATATGTTTTAAAGAACTGAAAATGCTCATTTGTTGAATTTGCAGCATTAGGAGGTCACATTCACTGAACAAAAAAGCTTTTTAACTCCAAAACATCCTAACAGGCCAAGTTATATGATAACATAGAAACCCTTCTTTGATATAACCTTCATAATTCTTGCATCCATTGAACTTTGAGTTTTTGGAGAGTTTCTGCTTGTATTTCTTTGCATGAAGTCAGAATAGCCTTCCAGAGCTGCTGTTTTGATGTGAACTGCCTCCCACCCTCATAGATCTTTTGCTTGATGATACTCCAAAGGTTCTCTATAGGGTTGAGGTCAGGGGAAGATGGTGGCCACACCATGAGCTTATCTCCTTTTATGCCCATAGCAGCCAATGACTCAGAGGTATTCTTTGCAGCATGAGATGGTGCATTGTCATGCATGAAGATGATTTTGCTCCTGAAGGCACATTTCTGCTTTTTATACCATGGAAGAAAGTTGTCAGTCAGAAACTCTATATACTTTGCAGAGGTCATTTTCACACCTTCAAGAACCTTAAAGGACCCTACCAGCTGTTTCCCCATGATTTTGGCTCAAAACATGACTCCTCCGCCTCCTTACTGACGTTGCAGCCTTGTTGGGACATAGTGGCCATCCACCAACCATCCACTACTCCATCCACCTGGACCATCCAGGGTTGCTCAACACTCATCAGTAAACAAGACTGTTTGAAAATTAGTCTTCATGTATCTCTGGGCCCACTGCAACCGTTCCTCATTATGAACACTGTTTAGGGTTGGCCAAATAGTAGGTTTATGAACCAAAGCAAGCCTTTGAAGTAACCTACACCTTGAGGTTCGAGGAACTCCAGAGGCACCAGCAGATTCAAATATCTGTTTGCTGGTGTGTAATGGCTTTTTAGCAGCTGCTCTCTTAATCCGATGAACTTGCCTGGCAGAAACCTTCCTCATTATGCCTTTAACAGCATGAACACGTCTGTGCTCAGACTCAGCCACAAATCTCTTAACAGTATGATGATCACGCTTAAGTTTTCAGGAAATATCTAATGTTTTCATCCCTTGACCAAGCAATTGCAGTGTTTGATGCTTTTTGGCAGCAGAGAGATCCTTTTTCTTTCCCATGTTACTTGAAAACTGTTGCCTGCTTAATAATGTGGAACATCATTTTTTCCTTTAATTAGAATGACCTGAACAACTAATTATCACGTGTTTAAGATTGATTTCAGTGATCCATTGAGCCCTGAGACACAAAACCATCCATGAGTTTATTTGAAAAACAAAACAATTAAATCTTTATGACACATAAATCCAATTAAAAATAAAGGTAAACTGACTGAACAGCAATCTAGTCTGAACTGGTGCATAACCAAAAAAGACTTACATAGCAAATAGATCAATGGCTGCACTCAACTGTACTAAAGCAAGGAAATGTGCGATACATGAAATGTGAATAGCATAATGGCTTGTGAAATCTTTGAAAAAACACATGAGATGCTTAGCACAAGATTTGGCCAAAAAATGTGAGCCCATCCACCAAAAGTCAAGGTAATCTCAGATCGGATGGGTCCCTGACCTGACTGCCTAGTGTAAACACTTACCTATGGCTAATAACATGGTAAAGCCTGCATTTATAGGAAGGTCGGAACCAACTGTGTTTGGATGTAATTAAAATCACAGCATGGTGAAGGGCGGGGCGTTCAAGTCAGAAAAAATAGTACATAGTAAATATAGGTAAACTGACTGAACAGCAATCTAGTCTGAACTGGTGCATAACCAAAAAAGCATACATAGCAAATAGATCAATGGCTGCACTCAACTGTACTAAAGCAAGTAAATGTGCGATACAGTCAGTCAGGTCAGGCAGGTCAGGGACCCATCCGATCTGAGATTACCTTGACGTTTGGTGGATGGGCTCACAATTTTCGGCCCATTCTTGTGCTAAGCATCTCATGTGTTTTTTCATAGATTTCACAAGCCATTATGCTATTCACATTCCATGTATCGCACATTTCCTTGCTTTAGTACAGTTGAGTGCAGCCATTGATCTATTTGCTATGTAAGTCTTTTTTGGCTATGCACCAGTCTAGACTAGATTGCTGTTCAGTCAGTTTACCTATATTTACTATGTGTTACGGAACCCCCCAGCACCCAGAATATGTTGTGCAGTTATATGTATGTATAATAGGTTCCATGTGAGATGCATGTCCCTAATGCATCAGCCCACAGGCTGTGCCCCTGGGCAGAGGGGACAAGATATCCCCCTTCTGACCTACCCCACCTTTGTAATTTCCACAGTAAATATTGGCAGGCTCCGGCCACCTGCGGCTATTTTAATATATGTCTGGCCTGCCGCTTTTCAATTGGCCTGCCCTCTGTATCTGTGTGATATATTCTGTGTCCTGTGAGTAAAGTGTTGTCACACTGGAAATACGTGGAGAAGCAGTGATCTTTTATATGCGCCAATGTAACCAAGCAATTCGAGCCAGCGTCCTTCATTCAGACTCCAGCCAAAGCAGAGTGGACCTCCTGAAACACGGGGTGGTACTGAAAGAGGTACTCCAGCATGGTAGAACTCGTTACACTATGTACTATTTTTTCTGACTTGAACGCCCTGCCCTTCACCATGCTGTAATTTTAATTACATCCAAACACAGTTGGTTCCGACCTTCCTATAAATGCAGGCTTTACCATGTTATTAGCCATAGGTAAGTGTTCACACTAGGCAGTCAGGTCAGGGACCCATCCGATCTGAGATTACCTTGACGTTTGGTGGATGGGCTCACATTTTTTGGCCAAATCTTGTGCTAAGCATCTCATGTGTTTTTTCATAGATTTCACAAGCCATTATGCTATTCACATTTCATGTATCGCACATTTCCTTGCTTTAGTACGGTTGAGTGCAGCCATTGATCTATTTGCTATGTAAGTCTTTTTTGGTTATGCACCAGTTCAGACTAGATTGCTGTTCAGTCAGTTTACCTATATTTACTATGCACTATTTTTTCTGACTTGAACGCCCCGCCCTTCACCATGCTATCATTTTAACCCCTTCACCCCCAAGGGTGGTTTGCACGTTAATGACCAGGCCAATTTTTACAATTTTGACCACTGTCAAAGGTTATAACTCTGGAACGCTTCAACGGATCCTGGTGATGCTGACACTGTTTTCTCCTGACATATTGTACTTCATGATAGTGGTAACAATTCTTTGATATTACCTGCGTTTCTTTGTGAAAAAAATGGAAATTTGGCGAAAATTTTGAAAAGTTTGCAATTTTCCAACTTTGAATTTTTATGCAATTAAATCACAGTGATATGTCACACAAAATACTTAATAAGTAACATTTCCCACATGTCTACTTTACATCAGCACAATTTTGGAACCAAAATTTTTTTTTTGTTAGGGAGTTATAAGAGTTAAAAGTTGACCAGCAATTTCTCATTTTTACAACACCATTTTTTTTTAGGGACCACATCTCATTTGAAGTCATTTTGAGAGGTCTATATGATAGAAAATACCCAAGTGTGACACCATTCTAAGAACTGCACCCCTCAAGGTGCTCAAAACCACATTCAAGAAGTTTATTAACCCTTCAGGTGTTTCACAGGAATTTTTGGAATGTTTAAATAAAAATGAACATTTAACTTTTTTTCACACAAAATTTACTTCAGCTCCAATTTGTTTTATTTTACCAAGGGTAACAGGAGAAAATGGACCCCAAAAGATGTTGTACAATTTGTCTTGAGTATGCTGATACCCCATATGTGGGGGTAAACCACTGTTTGGGCGCATGACAGAGCTCGGAATCAAAGGAGCGCCATTTGACTTTTCAATGCAAAATTGACTGGAATTGAGATGGGACACCATGTTGCATTTGGAGAGCCCCTGATGTGCCTAAACATTGAAACCCCCCACAAGTAACACTATTTTGGAAAGTAGACCCCCTAAGGAACTTATCTAGAGGTGTAGTGAGCACTTTGACCCACCAAGTGCTTCACAGAAGTTTATAATGCAGAACCGTAAAAATAAAAAATCATATTTTTTCACAAAAATTATCTTTTCGTCCCCAATTTTTTATTTTCCCAAGGGTAAAAGAAGAAACTGGACCCCAAAAGTTGTTGTACAATTTGTCCTGAGTACGCTGATACCCCATATGTGGGGGTAAACCACTGTTTGGGCGCATGGGAGAGCTCGGAAAGGAAGGAGCGCCGTTTGACTTTTCACTGCAAAATTGACAGGAATTGAGATGGGATGCCATTTTGCGTTTGGAGAGCCACTGATGTGCCTAAACATTGAAACCTCCCCACAAGTGACACCATTTTGGAAAGCAGACCCCCTAAGGAACTTATCTAGAGGTGTGGTGAGCACTTTGACCCACCAAGTGCTTCACAGAAGTTTATAATGCAGAACCGTAAAAATAAACAATCATATTTTTTCACAAAAATTATCTTTTCGCCCCCAATTTTTTATTTTCCAAGGGTAAGAGAAGAAATTGGACTGCAAAAGTTGTTGTACAATTTGTCCTGAGTATGCTGATACCCCATATGTGGGGGTAAACCACTGTTTGGGCGCATAGGAGAGCTCGGAAAGGAAGGAGCGCCGTTTGACTTTTCACTGCAAAATTTACAGGAATTGAGATGGGACGCCATGTTGCGTTTGGAGAGCCACTGATGTGCCTAAACATTGAAACCCCCCCACAAGTGACACCATTTTGGAAAGTTGACCCCCTAAGGAACTTATCTAGAGGTGTGGTGAGCACTTTGACTCACCAAGTGCTTCACAGAAGTTTATAATGCAGAGCCGTAAAAATAAAACAAAAATTTTTTCCCACAAAAATTATTTTTTAGCCCCCAGTTTTGTTTTTTCCTGAGGGTAACAGGAGAAATTGGACCCCAAAAGTTGTTGTCCAATTTGTCCTGAGTATGCTTATACCCCATATGTGGGGGGGAACCAATGTTTGGGCGCATGGGAGGGCTCGGAAGGGATGGAGCGCCATTTGGAATGCAGACTTAGATGGAATTGTCTGCAGGCGTCACATTGCGTTTGCAGAGCCCCTAATGTACCTAAACAGTAAAAAAACCCCACAAGTGACACCATTTTGGAAAGTAGACCCCCTAAGGAACTCATCTAGATGTGTTGTGAGAGCTTTGAACCCTCAAGTGTTTCACTACAGTTTATAACGCAGAGCCGTGAAAATAAAATAAAAAATTTTTCCCAAAAAAAATATTTTTTAGCCCCCAGTTTTGTATTTTCCCAAGGGTAACAGGAGAAATTGGACCCCAAAAGTTGTTCTCCAATGTGTTCCGAGTACGCTGATACCCCATATGTTGGGGTAAACCACTGTTTGGGCGCACGGGAGAGCTCGGAAGGGAAGGAGCACTGTTTTACTTTTTCAAAGCAGAATTGGCTGAAATTGAGATCGGACGCCATGTCGCGTTTGGAGAGCCCCTGATGTGCCTAAACAGTGGAAATGCCCCAATTATAACTGAAACCCTAATCCAAACACACCCCTAACCCTAATCCCAATGGTAACCCTAACCACACCTCTAACCCAGACACACCCTTAACCCTAATCCCAACCCTATTCCCAACTGTAAATGTAATCCAAACCCTAACCCTAACTTTAGCCCCAACCCTAACCCTAACTTTAGCCCCAACCCTAACTGTAGCCTTAACCCTAGCCCCAACCCTAGCCCCAACCCTAACACTAGCCCTAACCCTAGCCCTAACCCTAGCCCTAACACTAGCCCTAATGGGAAAATGGAAATAAATACATTTTTTAAATTTTTTAATTTTTCCCTAATTAAGCAGGTGATGAAGGGGGGTTTACTTTTATAGCGGGTTTTTTAGCGGATTTGTATGATTGGCAGCTGTCACACACTGAAAGACGCTTTTTATTGCAAAAAATATTTTTTGCGTTACCACATTTTGAGAGCTATAATTTTTCCATATTTGAGTCCACAGAGTCATGTGATGTCTTGTTTTTTGCGGGACGAGTTGACGTTTTTATTGGTAACATGTTCGGGCACGGGAGATTTTTTGATCGCTTTTTATTCCGATTTTTGTGAGGCAGAATGACCAAAAACCAGCTATTCATGAATTTCTTTTGGGGGAGGCGTTTATACCGTTCCGCGTTTGGTAAAATTGATAAAGCAGTTTTATTCTTCGGGTCAGTACGATTACAGCGATACCTCATTTATATCTTTTTTTATGTTTTGGCGCTTTTATACGATAAAAACTATTTTATAGAAAAAATAATTATTTTGGCATCGCTTTATTCTGAGGACTGTAACTTTTTTATTTTTTCGCTTATGATGCTGTATGGCGGCTCGTTTTTTGTGGGACAAGATGTTGTTTGCAGCGGTACCATGGTTATTTATATCCGCCTTTAAAGCGTTTTTTGCCTCATTTTTTTTTTTTTATACGGTGTTCACTGAAGGGGTTAACTAGTGATATAGTTTTATAGGTGGGGTCGTTACGGATGCGGCGATACTAAATATGTGTACTTTTATTGTTTGATTTTTTTTATTTAGATATAGAAATGTATTTATGGGAATAATATATATATATTTTTCTTTATTTAGGAATTTTTTTGTTCTTTTTTTTTTTTACACATGTGGGAATTTTTTTTTTCACTTTTTTACTTTGTCCCAGGGGGAACATCACAGATCGCTGATCTGACAGTTTGCACAGCACTCTGTCAGATCACCGATCTGAGTTCCAGTGCTGCAGGCTTACCAGAGCCTGGTCTGCACCCGGAAGTAATCCCTGCAGGACCCGGATGCAGCCCCGCGGTCATTTTGGATTCGGGGCCTGCAGGGATAGGAGGTAAGAGACCCTCGCAGCAACGCGATCACATCTCGTTGCTCCGTGGGTCTCAGGGAAGCCCGCAGGGAGCCCCCTCCCTGCGTGATTCTTCCCTGTACCGCTGGCACACTGCGATCATGTTTGATCACGGTGTGCCGGGGCTTAATGTGCCGGGGGCGGTCCGTGACCGCTCCTGGCACATAGTTCCGGATGTCAGCTGCGATAGGCAGCTGAAACCCAGCCGCGATCGGCCGCGCTCCCCCCGTGAGCGCAGCCGATCGTGCTGGACATACTATTCCGTCCTTGGGAATTAGGGCCCACCCCATATGGACGGAATAGTACGTCCAATGGCAGAAAGGGGTTAATTATATTCAAATACAGTTGGTTCTGTGTTATGATCTGGTGGCCTAGGAGCAGCATGAGACGTACTCTGGAGAAGGTGGTACCTGTACTGACCGCAGACCCTGAACTTCACACCACAACTAGAAGTAGCCGTGGAATGTACCTAACACTCCCTAGACATCTCGACACAGCCGGAGGACTAATTATTCCTAAAGATAGAAAAGGGAAAACTATCTTGCCTCAGAGAAAATCCCCAAAGGATAGACAGCCCCCCACAAATATTGACTGTGAGAGGAGAGGGAAATAACATACGCAGACTGAAAATAGAATTTAGCAAAGGAGGCCACTCTAGCTAAATAGAAAGGATAGGACAGAGTACTATGCGGTCAGTATTAAAACACTAGAAAATATCCACCACAGAAAATACAAAAATCTCCACATCTAACTAAAGACATGGCAGGTATATCTACATCTCCAGAGATACCAGCTTGGCTGAGCAAATCCTTATACAGACCAAGCTGGACAAGACAAAACATGGAAAAGCACTGAACGATCAGGCCCACAGCATGTGGACTGCAAAAAACAAAGCCAGAACTTATCTTTGATGAACTGAACAGCAAAGCAAGAGAGACCAGGCAGGGAAGTGAATCCTCCAGGAAACAATGGACAACTGGCACTGACTAAAGGGAAAAGCAAGACTAAATAGCCCAGTCAGAATTGCACTAAGTGGACACACCTGATGAATGCTGCGATCCAAAGACAGCAGCGCTACCACTTATAACCACCGGAGGGAGCCCAAGAGCAGAATTCACAACAGTACCCCCCCCCTTGAGGAGGGGTCACCGAACCCTCACCAGAGCCCCCAGGCCAATCAGGAAGAGCCAAATGAAAGGCACGAACCAAATCGTCAGCATGAACATCGGACGCAACAGCCCAAGAATTATCCTCCTGGCCATAACCCTTCCATTTGACAAGATACTGAAGCTTCCGCCTCGAAAAACGAGAATCCAAAATCTTCTCAACCACATACTCCAACTCCCCCTCAACCAACACCGGGGCAGGAGGATCAACAGAGGGAACAACAGGCACCACATATTTCTGCAACAAAGATCTATGAAAAACATTATGTATGGAAAAAGAGGCCGGAAGTGCCAAACGAAAAGACACCGGATTGATAATCTCAGGAATCCTATAAGGACCAATAAACCGAGGCTTGAACTTAGGGGAAGAAACCTTCATAGGAACATGACGGGAAGACAACCAGACCAAATCCCCGACCCGAAGCCGGGAACCAACACACCGACGACGGTTAGAAAAGCGCTGAGCCTCCTCCTGAGACAACACCAAATTGTCCACAACATGAGCCCAAATCTGCTGCAACCTGTCAACCACAGAGTCCACCCCAGGACAATCAGAAGGCTCAACCTGCCCTGAAGAAAAACGAGGATGAAAACCAGAATTACAAAAGAAGGGTGAAACCAAGGTAGCAGAACTAGCCCGGTTATTAAGGGCAAACTCAGCCAATGGCAAGAAAGCCACCCAATCATCCTGATCAGCAGACACAAAGCATCTCAAATAAGTTTCCAAAGTCTGATTAGTTCGCTCGATTTGGCCATTTGTCTGAGGATGAAATGCGGAAGAAAAAGACAAATCAATGCCCAGCCTAGCGCAAAAGGCTCGCCAAAACCTAGAAACGAACTGAGAACCTCTGTCGGACACAATATTCTCCGGAATGCCATGCAAACGAACCACATGCTGAAAAAACAACAGAACCAAATCAGAAGAGGAAGGCAATTTAGGCAAAGGTACCAAATGAACCATCTTAGAAAACCGGTCACAAACCACCCAGATAACTGACATTCTCTGGGAAACCGGAAGATCTGAAATAAAATCCATAAAAATATGCGTCCAAGGCCTCTCAGGGACCGGCAAAGGCAAAAGCAACCCACTAGCACGGGAACAGCAAGGTTTGGCCCGCGCACAAGTCCCACAGGACTGCACAAAAGAACGCACATCCCGCGACAAAGAAGGCCACCAAAAGGACCTACCAACCAAATCTCTGGTACCAAAAATCCCAGGATGGCCAGCCAACACAGAACAATGAACCTCAGAAATCACTTAACTAGTCCATCTGTCAGGAACAAACAGTTTCCCCACTGGACAGCGGTCAGGTTTATCAGCCTGAAACTCCTGAAGAGCCCGTCGTAAATCAGGGGAGATGGCAGAAAGAATCACCCCTTCCTTCAGAATGCCGACCGGCTCAAGGACCCCAGGAGAATCAGGCAAAAAGCTCCTAGGGAGGGCATCCGCCTTAACATTCTTAGAACCCGGGAGGTACGAGACCACAAAATCAAAACGGGAGAAAAACAGGGACCATCGGGCCTGTCTAGGATTCAGCCGTTTAGCAGACTCGAGGTAAATCAGATTCTTATGATCAGTCAAAACCACAATACGGTGCTTGGCCCCCTCAAGCCAATGTCGCCACTCCTCAAATGCCCACTTCATAGCCAACAGCTCACGATTGCTGACATCATAATTGCGTTCCGCAGGCGAAAACTTTCGAGAAAAGAAGGCACACGGTTTCATCAAGGAACCATCAGAATTCCTCTGAGACAAGACGGCCCCTGCCCCAATCTCAGAAGCGTCAACCTCAACCTGAAATGGAAGAGAAACATCCGGCTGACGCAACACAGGGGCAGAAGTAAATCGGCGTTTAAGCTCCTGAAAGGCAGAAACAGCCGCAGAGGACCAACTCGTACCATCAGCGCCCTTCTTCGTCAAATCGGTCAGGGGTTTAACCACACTGGAGAAGTTGGCAATGAAACGGCGATAAAAATTAGCAAAGCCCAAAAATTTCTGAAGGCTCTTCACAGAAGTGGGCTGGATCCAATCATGAATGGCCTGAACCTTAACCGGATCCATTTCTATAGATGAGGGAGAAAAAATGAAGCCCAAAAAAGAAACCTTCTGTACTCCAAAGAGGCACTTAGACCCCTTCAAAAACAAAGCATTATCACGAAGGATCTGAAATACCATCCTGACCTGTTTCACGTGAGACTCCCAATCATCTGAAAAAATCAAAATATCATCCAAATATACAATCATGAATTTATCAAGATAATTCCGAAATATATCATGCATGAAGGACTGAAACACAGATGGAGCATTAGAGAGACCGAATGGCATCACAAGGTATTCAAAATGGCCTTCGGGCGTATTAAACGCAGTTTTCCATTCGTCACCCTGCTTAATACGAACAAGATTATATGCCCCTCGAAAGTTAATCTTAGTAAACCAACTAGCCCCCTTAATCCTAGCAAACAAATCAGAAAGCAAAGGCAAAGGGTATTGGAATTTGACCGTGATCTAATTCAAGAGGCGATAATCAATACATGGTCTCAAAGAGCCATCCTTCTTGGCAACAAAAAAAAAACCTGCTCTCAATGGTGAAGAAGATGGCCGAATATGCCCCTTCTCCAAAGACTCCTTAACATAACTCCGTATGGCAGCATGTTCAGGCACAGACAGGTTAAAAAGTCGGCCCTTAGGGAACTTACAACCTGGAATCAAGTCGATAGCACAGTCACTGTCCCTATGCGGTGGAAGGGAACTGGACTTGGGCTCATCAAATACATCCTGGAAATCTGACAAAAACTCAGGAATTTCAGAAGAGGGGGAGGAGGAAATTGACATCAAAGGAACGTCACCATGAACCCCCTGACAACCCCAACAAGTCACAGACATAGATTTCCAATCTAATACCGGATTGTGCACCTGTAACCATGGAAAACCCAGCACAATAGCATCATGCAAATTATGTAACACCAGAAAATGACAATTTTCCTGATGAGCTGGCGCCATACACATGGTCAGCTGTGTCCAAAACTGAGGTTTATTTTTTGCCAGCGGTGTAGCATCAATGCCCCTCAAAGGAATATGACTCTGCAAAGGCTGCAAGGGGAACCCACAACGTCTGGCAAATTCTAAGTCCATTAAGTTTAAAACGGCGCCTGAATCCACAAATGCCATGACAGAAAATGACGATAACGAGCAGATCAGGGTCACAGATAACAGAAATTTAGGTTGTACAGTACTGATGGTAACAGAACTAGCGATTCTCTTAGTACGCTTAGGGCAATCAGAAATAACATGAGCAGAATCGCCGCAGTAAAAACACAACCTATTCTGACGTCTGAATCCTTGTCGTTCAGCTCTAGAAACAATCCTATCACACTGCATGGGCTCAGGACTCCGCTCGGAAGACAACGCCACAGTGTGCACAACTCTGCGCTCGCGCAAGCGCCGATCAATCTGAATGGCCAGAGACATAGAATCACTCAGACCAGCAGGCGTGGGGAACCCCACCATAACATCTTTAACGGATTCCGAAAGACCCTTTCTGAAAATTGCAGCCAAGGCATCCTCATTCCATTTAGTCAGCACAGACCATTTTCTAAATTTCTGGCAATACAATTCTGCCGCTTCTTGACCCTGAGACAGGGCCAACAAGGTCTTCTCAGCATGATCCACTGAATTAGGTTCATCATACAATAACCCTAGCGCTTGAAAAAATGTGTCTACATTAAGCAAAGCAGGATTTCCAGCTTCCAGGGAGAACGCCCAATCCTGAGGGTCACCGCGCAGCAGAGAGATGACTATTTTAACCTGCTGGATGGGATCACCAGAGGAACGTTGTTTCAGAGCAAAAAACAGTTTACAGTTATTTTTAAAGCTCAAAAATTTGGACCTGTCCCCAAAAAACAAATCAGGAGTTGGAATTCTAGGCTCTAAAACCGGAGTCTGAACGATATAATCGGAAATACCCTGTACTCTAGCAGCAAGCTGATCCATACGAGAAGCCAATCCCTGAATATCCATGCCAGCGCCGAACTCCTGAGCCACCCAGAGGCAAAGAGGGAAGAAAAGGCACAACAGACTACAGAAAAAAAAATAGCTCAGCACTTTCCTTCCCTTCTTCTGAGATGCAATTAACTCAACTGGCATGACTAAAAGGAAAAGCAAGACTAAATAGCCCAGTCAGAATTGCACTAAGTGGACACACCTGATGAATGATGCATCCAAAGACAGCAGCGCTACCACTTATAACCACCGGAGGGAGCCCAAGAGCAGAATTCACAACAGTTCTGACCTTCCTATAAATGCAGGCTTTACCATGTTATTAGCCATAGGTAAGTGTTTACACTAGGCAGTCAGGTCAGAGACCCATCCGATCTGAGATTACCTTGACGTTTGGTGGATGGGCTCACATTTTTTGGCCAAATCTTGTGCTAAGCATCTCATGTGTTTTTTCATAGATTTCACAAGCTATTATGATATTCACATTTCATGTATCGCACATTTCCTTGCTTTAGTACAGTTGAGTGCAGCCATTGATCTATTTGCTATGTAAGTCTTTTTTGGTTATGCACCAGTTCAGACTAGATTGCTGTTCAGTCAGTTTACCTATATTTACTATGTACTATTTTTTCTGACTTGAACGCCCTGCCCTTCACCATGCTGTGATTTTAACTACATCCAAACACAGTTGGTTCCGACCTTCCTATAAATGCAGGCTTTACCATGTTATTAGCCATAGGTAAGTGTTTACACTAGGCAGTCAGGTCAGAGACCCATCCGATCTGAGATTACCTTGACGTTGGTGGATGAGCTCATATTTTTTGGCCAAATCTTGTGCTAAGCATCTCATGTGTGTTTTCATAGATTTCACAAGCCATTATGCTATTCACATTTCATGTATCGCACATTTCCTTGCTTTAGTACAGTTGAGTGCAGCCATTGATCTATTTGCTATGTAAGTCTTTTTTGGTTATGCACCAGTTCAGACTAGATTGCTGTTCAGTCAGATTACCTATATTTACTATGTACTATTTTTTCTGACTTGAACGCCCTGCCCTTCACCATGCTGTGATTTTAATTACATCTAAACACAGTTGGTTCCAACCTTCCTATAAATGCAGGCTTTACCATGTTATTAGCCGTAGATAAGTGTTCACACTAGGCAGTCAGGTCAGGGACCCATCCGATCAGAGATTACCTTGACGTTTGGTGGATGGGCTCACATTTTTTGGCCAAATCTTGTGCTAAGCATCTCATGTGTTTTTTCATAGATTTCACAAGCCATTATGCTATTCACATTTCATGTATCGCACATTTCCTTGCTTTAGTACAGTTGAGTGCAGCCATTGATCTATTTGCTACTTAAATCCAATTTGCATAATAATTAGGAACATGGTGTAGATGAGGTTCATAAAGAGCATATGCTACATTGGATGGCAAGCGCTTCATCAAAAGGTCTCTCCTCCTCTTCCTCCACCTTAACATCACACGTAATACATTCCTCAGAGGTAGTACCCCAATCACTCTTGTTTCCCCTCTGCGTCATAAATTACCAAATGCCCAACTGACTGTGGGGATCCACAGATGGGCCATTTTGCAAAGCTATTTACCCATTCTATTCCATGAGCATCAGATGTCTGCTCCAAAGATTCACAGAATCCAGAGAAGGAAAGCATCTTCACCAATGCCCAAAATTTTTTGATATTGGATCTGGGGCCGGATGAAGTAGAGTCCGAGCAGAATCCAGACCCTAGCCATCAGACGTTAACCACCGAGGGTGGAGGTGATCCTGATGAGACTCCGATACCAGAGGCGCACAAGGACTGTACTGTGGTGTCAGGACAAGAAACGGAGGAGTGTGAGAACAGAGAGGATGATGATGAGGTTTTAGATCCCTCTTGGTGTGAACCCAGATGTATGTAGCTGATTAGCTCAGCAGAGGAGGTGGAGGAGAAGGAAGACGAGGTGTCACAACTCAGCTGTCAGGTGAACAAGAACCAGGAGCTCCTTCGCTGACCCTAACACTAGGGGGCGCCCTAGCTCGCACTATTCACTGGGATACTTCTGAAGGTGAAAATGTCAAGGCTTCCACCCTTGCCTTATCTCCTGAATCAGCCTTTCCTCTATCTGTTCTCTTCCCCCACCCAGGGAAGAGGGGAGCTGTCCTGAACAGAAGTACACCAACACAATGAACAAGGCAATACGAACAAGGGTAAATTAAAATACCAGGCATACAAATAGTCACTCACATATAACAGAGGAATGATGGGGAAAAAACAAAGTAAGAGGAGGGAAGGGAATTATCACACTTACAAACCCACACAAGAGTCACAGATAACTCCTCCAAACTCGTTCTCATAACCACCAAAACACCTCTCCTTCAAGCCATGCAGCATAAGCAAGCTCTAAAGGTACCGTCACACTAAACGATATCGCTAGCGATCCGTGACGTTGCAGCGTCCTCGCTAGCGATATCGTTTAGTTTGACACGCAGCAGCGATCAGGATCCTGCTGTGATGTCGCTGGTCGCTGAATAAAGTCCAGAACTTTATTTGGTCGTCCGATCGCCGTGTATCGTTGTGTTTGACACCAAAAGCAACGATACCAGCGATGTTTTACACTGGTAACCAGGGTAAACATCGGGTTACTAAGCGCAGGGCCGCGCTTAGTAACCCGATGTTTACCCTGGTTACCAGCGTAAAAGGAAAAAAAACAAACAGTACATACTCACCTGCGCGTCCCCCAGCGTCTGCTTCCTGACACTGACTGAGATCCGGCCCTAAAGTGAAAGTGAAAGCACAGCGGTGACGTCACCGCTCTGCTGTTAGGGCCGGAGCTCAGTCAGTGTCAGGAAGCAGAGGCTGGGGGACGCGCAGGTGAGTATGTACTGTTTGTTTTTTTTACTTTTACGCTGGTAACCAGGGTAAACATCGGGTTACTAAGCGCGGCCCTGCGCTTAGCAACCCGATGTTTACCCTGGTTACCCGGGGACCTCGGCATCGTTGGTCGCTGGAGAGCGGTCTGTGTGACAGCTCTCCAGCGATCAAACAGCGACGCTGCAGCGATCGGCATCGTTGTCGCTATCGCTGCAGCGTCGCTTAATGTGACGGTACCTTAACAGTGTGTTTCAGGACCCAGATTATTAAGGCGCTAAGAGTGGCTAACTGAGCTCATATGAGAGCTCAGATTCCCAGAGCTCCCAACATTGCCAATTAACCCCTTTTCTGCCAAAAGAAATTAACACCATTTAAAAAGAAGGTGAGTGCTTCTTTTCAGTGCAGGAGAAGGAGCAAACAGATGCTGTGGTCTTCTGGCTCCTCTCTGTTTTGGTAACCCCGTGACAGTGCCCCCACTTCTACGAGAGACCTCCGGAACCTCAGGACCAGGTTTATCAGGGTGTGCCACGTGAAAAGACCAGATCAGTCTGGTCACATGGATGTCAGATGCTGGTACCCACATCCTACCTACCCGGTGCCCCAGGTGGTGGACTTCTCTCATGCCCATCTGGCACTTTCCCGGCTGGATGGTCAGGCCTGCTCTGTGAATTTGCCGGAGCACCTCCTCGAGATGCTGCAGGTGTTCCTCTCAGGAGAGACTGAAGATGGCAATGTCATCCAGGTATGCCATGACGTACTTCTCCAGTCCCTGAAGCAGTTGGTTAACCATCCGCTGAAAAGAGGCAGGGGCATTCATATAATAATAATAATAATCTTTATTTTTATATAGCGCTAATATATTCCGCAGCGCTTTACAGACATTATCATCCATCATGCCGAATGGCATGACCGTGGACTTGTACAGCCTGAAAGGGGTGATAAAGGTGGACTTCTCCTGCGTCTCGGGGCTCAGGGGAATCTGCCAGTATCCCCAACTCAAATCCATTAAGGACAAATATTTTGCGCCAGCTAACCGCTCAAGCAGCTCCTCAATGCGCGGCATTGGGTGCGCGTCCGAGGCTGTGATGGCTTGAACCCGCTGTAGTCCACGCAGAACCGGGTGATCTGATCCTTCTTTGGCACGAGGACTACAGGTGAGGCCCACGCACTTTTGGACCGTTGAATCACCCCCAGCTGTAACATCTCATCGATTTCCTGGTGCATAACCTGCTGCACCTCGTCGGAGATCCGATAGGGTGTTCGCCGTAGTGGGGCATGATTCCCAGTGTCCACCTCCTAAACCGCTAACTCAGGCTTTCCAGGTCTGTTGGTGAACACGGCCCGGAAGGGTTCCAGACTGGTTCGCAGCTGCGACCGCTGGGGTTCGGTTAGCAGGGCGTTTACCTCCACGTCCTCGATGGGCCCACCAACCTTGGCTTGGGCCAGCATGTCCAGGAGGGCGTCTTCCTTGCCGTCTTCCGGCAGGTTGCAGACCGATAGGACGCAGGCTTCACGTTCGTAATGAGCCTTCATCATATTGATGTGAAAGGCCTTTCGTCTACACCGAGCGTGGTCAAGAGTGACCACGTTGGTGACTGGGTTGAGCTGTTGGTGGATGACGTTCGGGCCTTCCCAGGCTGCCTGAAGCTTATCCTTTGGTACGGGGACCAGCATGTGTACATGTATTCCCTTAAAAACAATTTTTATTAATATCAATATATATATAAAACCCAACCCATTAACGAAAAAAGACAAAAAGATAAATAAGTCACCAAATATCCTAATGACCTATTGAGATCCTAGGTACAGCTACCACTGACATCTGCCTTGCTGCGGGGGTTGGCACCCTAAGAGGCGATTTTTTGGCGCCCCCGCTCAACGTAGGCTATCCCTTGCTCCCCTACACTTTCCCTTTAGATAAAACGTGGGAAAACAATATAGGTGGGGAGTAGTGGTGAAACATTTATAGAAAAAACCTAGAACCCCAAAAACATCTCCATATATACATATAAATAATCCCAGCACATCGCATATATTGCATATGTCAGTATCCCCCTGGGCTCAAAACTAAGCCTTAATGACCAGTGTTAGAATAGTCCCATATCTATAGAGCATCCCTCATCTCAAAATAAGAGGGGGTATATATACTTTGCAAATAGATAATTCCTTATCATAGGATAACTTAGCGTGTGCCGGTTTCATTTGTCTTTCCAACCCACCGCATATATTGCATATGTCAACAAAGGGGTATAAGGCATGCTAATAGATGATTTCTTATCAGAAGGGTGACTGTCACCCTTCTGATAAGAAATCATCTATTAGCATGCCTTATACCCCTTTGTTGACAGGGGGGAGACAGTGTTAAATACGGGATTATTATAATATCATCTTTAAAGTCATATTGCTTTTGATCAAGAGTATATAGTATAAACTACATGCAATATATGCGGTGGGTTGGAAAGACAAATGAAACCGGCACAAGCTAAGTTATCCTATGATAAGGAATTATCTATTTGATAAGCGGGGGCGCCAAAAAATCGCCTCTTAGGGTGCCAACCCCCGCAGCAAGGCAGATGTCAGTGGTAGCTGTACCTAGGATCTCAATAGGTCATTAGGATATTTGGTGACTTATTTATCATTTTGTCTTTTTTCGTTAATGGGTTGGGTTTTATATATATATTGATATTAATAAAAATTGTTTTTAAGGGAATACATGTACACACGTTAATTATTATTCCTCTACATAATTGGTTTTTGAACATTTGGTACGGGGACCAGCACCCACACCTTCTGACCCACCTAGTTGGTCCGCTCCTGGCCTTTCTGGTCATATCAGTGCTTCTGATCAGCCTGGGTCTGCGCCATGTTGTCATACACCAACTGCGCCAAGGTCTGCATTTTGTCATGGAAGCGCATGACATACTCAACTATGGACACTTCAGAAGTGTTCGGCTCTTCTTCCCAGGATTTCCTTACAAACCCAAGGGGTCCCGACTCACCTGCCATACAGGAGCTCGAAGGGGGAGAATCCTGTCGAGGCTTGCGGAACCTCTCGGTAAGGGAATAGCAGGTGTGGGAGGTACCGCTCACAGTCGTGTCCTTGGGTCTCAACCATCATGCGTAGCATCTGTTTGAGGGTACCTTTGAAGCGCTCACACAAACCATTGGTCTGAGGGTGATACACGCTCAATACCAGACGCTTCATCTGTATTTTCTTACAGAGAGCCTCCATTAGGCGAGACATGAATTGGGTCCCTTGGTCGGTAAGCATCTCCTTGGGAAATCCTACCCGTGAAAAGATGGCCAACAGTGCATCCGTCACCTTATCTGCCCTAGTTGAGGACAGAGCCACTGCCTCTGGATACCGGGTAGCGTAGTCTACCACAGTGAGGACGTATTGCTTTCCAGAGCTGCTGGAGACAGCCAGCGGGCCTACAATGACCATCACGATCCCCTGGAAAGGCTCCTCTATCACTGGAAAAGGGATTAGGGGAGCCTTAAGACCAGGCCCCACCTTCCCCGTTCTTTGGCAGGTGATACAGGAGCGGCAGTAGTTTGTCACATCTGTCCCCATCTTGGGCCAAAAGGAGTGTTGAGACACCGGGCCTTAGTTTTGCTAATCCCCAAGTGTCCAGCGAGTGGGCTCTCATGGGTAATCCGCAGCAACTCACCCCTAAATTGGTACAGGATGACCAGCTGTCTTTCCCTCAACCACTACTTTTGGGATTGACCGGGAACTGTCTCCCGGTATAACCTTCCTCATTCCCAGAACAACCTCTCCTTATCAGTCACAGAGGTGCGTGCCTCAGCGAGGTGTCTCAAGTTCTCTAGGCTCGCATCTGAGTGCAGAGCAGCCTGGAACTCCTGGCAGCCAAAAGTGATGTCAGGGACCCTTCCCCACAGGGACCCTCTGGAACCTGCTCTGGGTCCATCTCTGGTTCAGTCACCCCTGTGACTGAGGAGGGTCCAGAAGGCAGAACGTTATCTGTGTTCCGGGCACTCTGACTGTGGGTGACAGCAGCTATGTAGGCTGTTTCCCTGGGGATTTCCACAGACCCATCAGCCAGCGCTGCTGTGGGTTCTACAGGTTCTATGGGTTCTACCTCCCCATCCAACCCCATCACCTCAGGAGCAGTGCTATATATAGGGCAGTTACCTTCCTCTGTGGCACTGGTCAGTTATTCGGCATCACCTTCCTCACGGTTCCCATGCATCTTCTCATTTCCCTCAGCACCATCACTTGCTCCTGTGAAGGGTTTCTCATCCATTTCACACCGCAGAGTGACGTGGCTGAGCACTCCTGCATCAGTAGACACATCATTAGTAGAAGATAAATGGTTAGCAGGTAGTGTTGAGCAATACCTTCCGATATTTGAAAGTATCGGTATCGGATGGTATCGGCCGATATCCGAAAAATATCGGATATCGCCGATACCGATACCCGATACCAATACAAGTCAATGGGACACAAGTATCGGATGGTATCCTGGATGGTTCCCAGGGTCTGAATGAGAGGAAACTCTCCTTCAGGCCCTGGGATCCATATTAATGTGTAAAATAAAGAATAAAAATAAAAAATAGGGATATACTCACCCTCTGACGCGCCCTGGTAGTTACCGCTGTAACCGGCAGCCTCCGTTTCTAAGAATGAGCGAGTGAAAGACCTGCGATGACGTCGCGGCTTGTGATTGGTCGCGTGACCGCTCATGTGACCGCTCACGCGACCAATCACAAGCCGCGACGTCATCGCAGGTCCTAAACTCCTCATTCTTAGGAACGGAGGCTCCCGGTTACATCGGTAAGGTCCAGGGGCCGTCGGAGAGGTGAGTATATCCAGATTTTTTATTTGAATTCTTTATTTTTTACATGAATATGGATCCCAGGGCCTGAAGGAGAGTCTCCTCTCCTCCAGACCCTGGGAACCATACACTGGGAACTTCCGATTCCGATTTCCGATATCACAAAAATATCGGAACTTCTGATACCGCAAGTATCAGACGATACCCGATACTTGCGGTATCGGAATGCTCAACACTATTAGCAGGTAAAACATGCACATTTTCATCATCATCATCATCATCCTTAACATCACCCTTGGCATTTTCAGAAAAATGGTTATCAGGTACATCATTAATCGGTAAAGCATTGTGAGGTAACACATTCAATTTTCCATCATTATCGTCAGCATTAGATTGGGGCAGCACGGTGGTGCAGTGGATAGCACAGCAGCCTTGCAGTGCTGGAGTCCTGGGTTCAAACCCAACCAAGGACTTCTGCAAAGAGTTTGTATTTTCTCTCCATGCTTGCATGGGTTTCCTCCGGGTACTCTGGTTTCCTCCCACATTCCAAGACATACTGATAGGGAATTTAGATTGTGAGCCCCACCGGGGACAGTGATGATAATGTGTGCAACCTGTAAAGCGCTGCACTAAATAAATATTATTATTATTATAATTGGGGAATGGGAGGTCAGGGACATAATATGCAACCATTCTCCCCAAATTAGTCCCCAATAAAACGTCGGTGGGCAAGTTTTCAGTCAACCCTGCTCCCGAATGCCGCCAATCCCAGTGACAGGGTTTTCCCTGGAATAATCTCTTCAGGGGCCACCAGTTCGGGTCGGATGAGGGTTTGTTCAGCCCCGGTGTCCTTGAAGCCTCTAGCAACATGCCCCCCTGGTGACGTGCTTCACGTTGTCATAGAACCGCCCCACCCATCAAAAGAACTGTTGCATTAGGCCCTTGAGCCTTGGCTCGAGGGGTTCTTCTGCTTCTCCGGACAATTGGCGCTGATATGACCAGGCTTATTGCAGGCAAAATATTTGCAAAGATCGGTGGTAGGTCTGGTGCTGGCAATGGGGACAGGGCCTCAGGTGATTCGGCTGGCAGCGGCACTGGGGTTGGTTGCAGGCTTACCCCCTCTCCAGCTGGCGGTGACTGGCTTCCGCACTTCCGGTTTACGGTTGGCCTCATAGGCGTCGGCAATCTGAGCTGCTTTATCCTCATCTTTGGGCTCTCGGTCCATCACGAACTGTCGCACCTCAGCTGGGCAGAGATGTAGAAACTGGTCTTTGATCATCAGGTCTCGCAGCTATGCGAAGATGGTCACTGACAGTTCTTGGGTCCACTGGTTAAAGTGGGTCCCAAGTCCATGCGCTACATCGCTGTAACTGTCGTATGGGCCACGTTGGAGGTTCCGGAACTTTCTATGGTAAACCTCAGGTATAAGTTGGTACTTCATTATCAGGGCCTGCTTGATGGCCTCATAGTCACATCCATCTTGCTCTGACAGGAGAGAAGCAAACGCCCCTAGAGCTTTGTCTTTGAGCCTTGGGGTCAAATATCGGGCCCATTGGTCCTCAGGCAGCCGGTACTGTCTGCAGGCTTTCTCAAATGCTCGCAGAAAGGTGTTCAAATCCCCATCATTTTTCATCACAGGAAAGTGCTCTGGCCGGGGTTTAGAGGACTGAGCGCTGCTGGGCTCACTGCTCCGGGTGGTGGATAGTACTGCTCCAAGTTGGCCCATCTGCACTTCATGGTCCCTCCGAGCTTGGGCCTTCCGCTCAGCTCTCTCCACCTCCCGCTCAGCTCTCTCAGCCTCTTGGAATTGCAGGATAAGCTGCAGATGTCTGTCCTGATCGTCTGAGGAGCAGTGTTGCAGAGCCAACTCCATGCGGCGATCCACGCTACCCTGGTTGCAAGTAGGGCCGGCATTCAGCGGTTGGACCTCAGTCGCAGCATCACCTGCGCTGGTGCTGGCTTCTGTGTCCTTTGGGCTCTGAGGACGGGCTTGGTCCACTTGAAATCGCTCCAGTTCTGTGACCATTTGGGCCTTGGTTTTGTATTGGGGGTCCAGGCCATGGTACGTGCATATTCCAACAAGAGTGTTCTTATTCTGCTGGGTGTACCAGTGCTCTCCTTTTGCAGCCATAATTGCCAAATAAAAGATAGGATAGAAAAACAAAGAGAAAGGGAGGGGTAACCGCCTATACACTCTAATTGTCTCAGGACTATTAAACACTGAGTTTGTTCTCCAAAACGTTTTACTGAGAGGAATGACTGCTCAAACTAGATCACTAATGCTCTATTATCCCACCGCTGCCACCAATATGTCATGAACCGGGGGTGCTTGGTTGCCCCCAGTTCGTTCTGCAGGGACTTATTTATCCCACTTCCCAGTTCCAGTTTGGAACTTGCATCTCTCTGGTGCCCCCCTTACCCTCAGGTCAGTCAAGGAACTGCACCTAGGATAATTAGTTGCCAGAAAGGCTGCCCAGTCATGCACTGGCTATTGGGCACACTGCCGTGAGGGTGATATAATTATTCCCAGCCACAGCCGAGCAATACACTTATAAATCCGTTCCATCACTGCCAGCGTTACCCACCAGCGCAGGACACTTCGCTGCCTCCAGTTCCTAATACTTAAGATTAATAACGGATCAGGAGCCAATCCACTTAGTAGCGTAATTTACTTCAGAGGACTTAGGGAACGTTTTAGACCAAGGAGGTCGAGACTAGTAAATATTATAGCTTTTACTCCAAAAAGATTAGGCAGTGTTTACAAAAGTATATAAAAAGATATTACTAAAATGAGACAATTATGATATGTACAGACAATTACGTAATAAAAGGGATTAAAGGTGAAAATAAACTTACATTTGTCTTATATCATGGCTGACGATGCGGCTTGAGGGAGGGGTGACATCAAAATGCATCACAGAGTCTCTTTAGTTGGCTCCCTGGGCAAGAACTAGTGCAAAATGAGCTCCCACTATCTTATACCCCCCGGTTCGTGACATCACTGAGTGGGCTGAGTTATGAAAGCACTCCTCTTTTCTAAGCACCAAAAACTTCCTTAATTTCATAACTCAGTGGGGCAATCTCGTGGCATGATGACACGACCACCATTGATCTTGGTTCGAGAGTAGCATTCTATTAAGTCTAAACATGACTTGCCTATGTATCTCGGGTAAGCAGTAATGTGTTTCTCAGTTTCTGCTGGTACAGGACATTAGAAAAACACTGTGCGTGTCGCTCTGCCCTGGCACATTCCAAATATGTAACTTTCACACCTATCTCCCTACCTGAGGTCGCATTATTCCATCTTGGATAACTCTCTGATACACAAAGAAGCACATGGTTTCAGACAAAGAGCTGCGTGCTGCTCACTCGCATTCTTGAGGGAGGGGGGATGGAGTATAGGATTACACAAGCAGGCAGAGTGAGCAGAAGAGCTTTCTAGGCAGTGAGAAGAAGGAGGGGCGGGAACCACAGCTGCAGCCTATCTCACACAGACCTAATGGAAGTAGCAGAGCTCAGTGTGCGTGATAATATAGAATCAACTACATCATATTCCTGACAAAGATCTACTGGGAATCTCTAATGATTTGAGAGCCCTCGAAAGTGCACAGACACTGGAGGCAGCTATATACTTCAGGACATCCTGATGAACCCCTAGGTACTAAAAACACAGAGTAAGAAGGTCAGTGGTGGCTTTATTACCTGGATGTTCGGCCAAGACCGAATCGTGATTTTCACTAAGGACTCTTAGCAGAGGCGTAGCTAGGGTTTTGGTTCAGGGGGGGCGAAGCGTCTGAGTGGGCCCCTAACCAGGTAACCTTGATTACAACTCGGTGACGCGCCCTAATAGTGGAGAACCTCAGCAGATGACAGCGATGTTGCTGAAAATAATCTCTATATAACGACCAACGTGGATATTACCGCCATATGGTCAGTGGTAGATACCAGCCCTACAGAACATATAACAGATCACTGCATAGTTACAGATAATGTCTTACCGCTGACATTCTTTATGATGGAGTCATCACTTTTCCCGTCTTTTCCATCTGGCCCAGACCGACATGACAACTTCTTCCAGCCAGAACTCGTCTGCAGAGAATACAACAGACACATTTCACTTCTCTTACTCCAGCCCCATCACCATCTATTCCCGACCTGCACAAACTCCTCATCCTACTGATACCCCAATACTGAGCCGCTGCTGCCTTATGTGTCTCTATTACTGCACCTGATACCCCAATACTGACCTGCTGCTGCCGTATGTGTCCCTATTACTGCACCTGATACCCCAATACTGAGCCACTGCTGCCATATGTGTCCCTATTACTGCCACCGATACCCCAATACTGAGCCGCTGCTGCCGGATGTGTCCCTATTACTGCACCTGATACCCCATTACTGAGCCGCTGCTGCGGTATGTGTCCCTATTACTGCTCCTGATACCCCAATACTGAGCCGCTGCTGCCGTATGTGTCCCTATTACTGCACCTGATACCCCAATACTGAGCTGCTGCTACCATATGTGTCCCTATTACTCCACCTGATATCCCAATACTGAGCCGCTGCTGCGGTATGTGTCCCTATTACTGCTCCTGATACCCCAATACTGAGCCGCTGCTGCCGTATGTGTCCCTATTACTGCACCCGATACCCCAATACTGAGCTGCTGCTGCTGTGTGTGTCCCTATTACTGCCCCTGCTGTGTGGTTCTGTGTGCCCTCTAAATTCTAAAGCACCCCTCTATAATATAGCAATGCCAAGTGCAAGTGCCCTAGAAAACAGTGCCCATATTTTGCCCCTAGAAAGTAATATTGCCCTGTGTGCCCCTTTGATAGTCACAGTAACCTGAGTTCCCCTATAACAGTAAGTGCCCACTTTACATTTAATAATGTCCTGAGTCTGCCCCCTGTACAGCTCCCCTATACACATTATGATGCTCCCTTATACACAGTATACTGACTCCTTAGTAGCCTCCAAACTGTTTGATGGCTCCAACACTGTAATCCCCACACTGTACGATGCCCCTATAGATAGCCTCCATATAGTATAATGCACCAGATCATCCTCAATATAATATAATGCACCAAATAGTCCTCTATATATTATAATGCACTCCCCATAGGCCTACTCTATATTGTATAATGCACCCCCCATAGGCAGACTCTATAGCAAAAAGCAGCACCCATAGTCAGACTCTGTAGTATAAGGTAGCACCCCGCAGGCAGACCCTGTAGTATAAAGCAGCACCCCTATAGGCAGACCCTGTAGTATATGGTAGCACCCCTATAGACAGACCCTGTACTATAAGGCAGCACCCCCATAGGCAGACCCTGTACTATAAGGCAGCACCCCCTATAGGCAGACCAGACCTGTACTATAAGGCAGCACCCCTATAGGCAGACCATGCAGTATAAGACAGTACCCCCATAGGCAGACACTGTAGTATAAGGCAGCACCCCCATAGGCAGACCTGTACTACAAGGCAGTACCCCCATAGGCAGACCCTGTACTATAAGGCAGCACCCCTATAGGCAGACCCTGCAGTATAAGACAATACCCCCATAGGCAGATCCTGTAGTATAAGACAGCACCCCCCATAGGCAGACCCTGTAGTATAAGGCAGACCCCCCATAGGCAGAACCCCCATAGGCAGACCCTGTAATATAAGGCAGACCCCCCCACAGGCAGACCCTGTAGTATTAGGCAGACCCCCCTATAGGCAGACCCTGTAGTATTAGGAAGACCCCCCATAGGCAGACCCTGTAGTATTAGGCAGACCCCCCATAGACAGACCCTGTAGTATTAGGCAGACCCCCCATAGGCAGATTCTGTAGTATAAGGCAGCACCCCTTAAAAAAATAAACAAATACTCACTTCTCTTCTTCCTGGTTCCTGAGCTGCTCTGATCTCCCGCTCATCTCCTGACAGCGGGTGCTGGGCAGTGACTCATCGTGCCCACTGTCAGCGTAGCCCACGTCAGACGCTGACAGGGGGATGATGGGGGAAGGAGAGCAGCGCTCCTTCCCTCATCATTGTGGTCAGCTGTATCAGATAAATGACGGCACAGCTGACCCTACGATGACAGGCGGGGGTCCACTGCTGGCACCGGGCACCTCCCGCCTGCTCAGGGACCCCACAGCGGCCGGCGGCAGAGCAGGGAGATCAATTCTGATCAATTTTCTGCCGCAGAAGGTAACTGTATCAGCATGCTGTGCGCGCCGATACAGTTACAGTAGCGTAGCTCTGGGTGGGCCCCCTCTGAGCAGCGGGCCCAGGGCGCCCGCACCCTCTCCCCCCTGGTAGCTATGCTACTGACTCTTAGACAAAGATTAACAGGAACAAACAGTTTACCTAATGGACAGGCAACAGGAGCGTCCCCCTGAGCATCAACAACCTCTCTTTCAAGATTGGAGCATATAAACGCTATAACCAACCCTTTTTGTAGAATATGTACCGGATCACAATTATTTCCTACTCCAGGAAAACAACGAGATAAGGCATCTGCTTTAATGTTTTTGTTTCACGGCCTATATGTGACAAAAAGTCAAACCTGGTAAAGTACAATGCCCATCTTGCCTGTCGAGGAATTAGACTTTTCACCGATTCCAAATATACAAGATCCGTGATCAACATAACCAGATGAACTGCTGCCTCCAAAAAATGATGCCACTCTTCAAAAGCCCACTTGATTGACAAGAGTTCCCTGATACCAAAGTCATAATTTTTCTCTGCAGACAAGTTTTTTCAAAACATATGCACATGGACGCCATTTACAAAGAGACGCACCCTGCGACAATACAGTCCTCACTCCCACCTCAGACGCGTCAACTTCGACGATAAAAGGCTGACAGATGTCGGGCTGTATGAGGATCGGTGCAGATGAAAAACACCTCTTCAAAGTATCAATTGCCTCCCTGGCCGGACTGGACGACTTGGAAAAGTCCATCCCCTTCCTAGTCATATCCGTCAGATTTGGCTATTACCGAAAAGTTTTTGATGAACTTACGGTGGTAGTTGACGACACTTAAAAACCTTTGTAATTCCATCAAATCCTCAGGATGATCCAAATCTGGTACCGGCTGAATTTTCACAGGATCTATGCGAAAACCGGTGGATGACAACTCATTTCCTAGGAAAGGGATCTTCTCAACCAAGAACATACATTTATTTGATTTGACAAATAATTTATTGTCTGAGTATATGTAAGACCTGCCTGACATGTACCTGATGTGACTCAAGGTCAGGTGATTAAACTAATGTCATCCAGATAGATAACCACAATCATTTACAAAGTGCTGAAAGATGGCGGGCGTGTTCCTCAGCCCAAATGACATCACCAGGTTCTCATAGTGTCCCTCGGGTATATTGAATGCTGTTTTCCACTCATCCCCCTCTTTAATGGTCTGGGATGAGAGGGAGGGTTGATATGAATTCTGGACCGTAATCATATTGAGTTAGTGGAAATCAAGGCATGGTTATAACCCCTATCTATTTTCTTTGCAAAAAATAGCCTTCCCGGCAATGGGAAATGAGGATGATCTAATATGACTCTTTGCAAAACTTTCCGCAATATAGTCCTTCATGGTTTGCCTCTCTGGACCGGAGATATTACACAGTCTGCTCTTAGGCAGCTTGGCACCAGGAACAAGATTAACAGTGCAGTCATAAAGATGATGGGGAGGAAGTTCTTGGCACTCCTGATCTGAGAACACATCCCCAAAGTCAGTCAGGTATTTTGGCACAGACTAGGTATCCACTCTAGCAAGCCGGGTACCCAAGCAATGTCCTTGACAATTCTCACTACACTTTACCACTTCCTGAGTCTGCCAATCTACCACAGGATTATGCAGAGTGAGACAAGGAAGTCCAAGAACCACAGGTGAGGGCAGACCCTCTGGCACATAACAGTCCATTACCTCAGAGTGCATGGCCCCTACCTGAAGATGAAAACATCAGACAAATAGAGTAAAATACCCCTGTCTCAAAGGGGTGCAGTCGATGGCGATTATGGGTCTGGACAGAGTATGTGGATTGAGGCCTCGGACCTGGACGAACCTAGTGTCGATCAAGTTTAACTTTGTCCCACTGTCCAGAAATGCACACACATCAACCTTAATTTCACCCAGGTGAATTTTAGCTGGCAGAAAAAAATTGTGTCCTACCCACAGAGGTGATGAGTACACCTGGAGCGGCCCTCAGACGCAGGACAACGGGGTACTCGGTACCGGGTCTCTCGGTTCTGAGGATGTCACGGTGGCCCGACCCAGTCCGTGGTCCTGCTAAGGGGCGCCCAATAAAAGGTGTAGGTGGTGGTGCAGGTCGCAGTTAATAATGAGGACACAGGGTTGCAGTCTCTTTACCTCTTTACTGAAGGCTTCAGCATCCGCAATCCAGAGCACTGCTAACAGGGCTGGCTGAGACCGGCCGGTCCAAAGGCACATCCAGAGTTCCCTTTACAGGTGGAAATCAGTATCCTTCCTACCAGTGCCTGTGTGTTGTAGTACCTCCCTGCTGAGCACCACGGGATAGTCCTCACAATTGTCGTGTATGTTTCTGTTCTTTCCCTCCATCCCCCAGATGATATGGATAGGACGCACCCGTATGACGGGGTAGGCCTGGAGTTATTTTATAGGGACCCTAGTGATGCCCCTCTCCCACAATTGCCTCCGTTGTCTTCATTAGGTGATTTAGGTGAGACAGCCAACCTAAAGTTAACTGCCCGGCCGTAGTTCAAAGTAATGCGTAGAGTCTCTTACTTCCTCGGCGTTCCGGCCGCCAGCTACGCGCCTCAGAAGGATGTTGCTGATCTTGAGGCACGACTCCTTCTGGTTCTATCTCCTTTGTGCTGTGATTCCGTTTCTCACTTCTCCACAATATGCTTCGCTTTGTGTCCTTTCTTAAGAGTCTGCCGCTATAAGGCACAGGCACGGCTCCGTAACGATCTGTCCTTTCCTAGGCCTCTGTCAGGATCCCACCCCTGACAGGTCCTCTCTCGAGCTCTTCCCAGCTACTTTCTCCCTAACTTCCTATCCAACCCCCAGTTTTACCCAACTGTGAGGAGTGACCTAGTAGATAGGACCTTTTGCTCCCCCTGGTGGCCGGAGTGTGACGTGTACTGCGTGTCTGTGATACCTGCAAGATGAGCTCTTTCAGTGCCATCAGACGTACCATCACTCCCCCTGGCGGAAGAGCGACGTTACTGCAATGACCAGACTTTGGGGCGCTGCACACCCAGGTTGCTAACCTCCTAACAACCAGGGCCTCTTAGTGTTTCAGCAGCTGTTTACTGTGAGGTTGGGAAGGACACATGCCCACAAAATGGCCCTTTTTACCTCAGTAAAAACACACTCCCCTTTTTGCTGAACAACAGACAATTTTCCAGAGTGAGTTGCCGCACCCACCTGCATGGGTTCCTCGGATGACTCAGTCCCAGTCTCCCATGGTCCTATACCTCCCACATACAGGGGTTTCTCCCTATATCTCTGGCAAAGATGGCGATCAACCCAGTTTTCCAGAGACATGGCCACCTCAAGGGAGACTGGAGTCTCATACAGGGCTAAGGCATCCTTCATCCTTACCGTATACCCCTCACAGAAGTGGCTACGGAGTGCGGGGTCTTTTCACTTAGTGTCCGTGGCCCACCTCCAAAATTCACAGCAGTACTCCTCCGCCAGCCAGTCTCCTTGCTGAAGTTGGAACAGTGTGGACTCAGCCAAGGAGATGCGGTCAGGGTCATCGTACATGAGGCCTACCTCCAGAAAAAATTCTTCCACCTTCTGAAGCAACTGGGAGTCAGACGGGAGGGAAAACGCAAATGCCTCGGGTCCCCTTGAAGGACCAAGATTATTATCCCCACACTTTGCTCCTCTGTACCTGAGGAAACAGGACATAACCTAAAGTACAGTTTACATGCCTCTCTGAAAACAACAAACTTGTCATGGCCCCCCAGAGAATCTGTCAGGCAAAGCAATCTTGGACTCCGCTACGGTTTGCCTGAGAAACATCATTCCTACACCAGTCTCCCTTGGCCCCATACCTTCCGCATGCAGGGGTGTCTCCCTTTGTCTCTGGCAAAGATGGCGATCAACCCAGTTTTCCAGAGACATCGCCACCTCAAGGGAGACTGGAGTCTCATACAGGGCTAAGGCATCCTTCATCCTTACTGTAAGCCCCTCACAGAAGTGGTTACGGAGTGCGGGGTCATTTCACTTAGTGTCCGTGGCCCACCTCCAAAACTCAGAGCAGTACTCCTCGCCAGCCAGTCTCCTTGCTGAAGTTGGAACAGAAAAAATTATTCCACCTTCTGAAGCGACGGGATGGAAAACGCCCATGCTTGGGGGTCTCCTTGAAGGACCAAGATTATTATTCCCACACTCTGTCAGGGAAAGCGATCTTGGACTCCGCTACGGTTTGCCTGAGAAGCATGATTCCTACACCAGATGTATTAGGGTGCTGCAAAACAACCATGCGTAGATCTGCCACCTCCAGACTGAGCTGCTGCAGCTGCACTGTCAGAGCAGTAGTAGGATCCATAATAGATCAAATGGTTATGGTCAGAGCTAATGTTACGACTCAGCTGTCGGGTGAACCAGGGGCTCCTTCCCTGTCCCTAACACTAGGGGGCACCCTAGTTCGCCCTATTCCCCGGGATACTTCTGAAGGTGAAGATGTCGGGGCTTTCACCCTTGCCTTATCTCCTGAATCAGCTCTCCGTCTGTTCTCTTCCCCCAACCAGGAAAGACGGGTGCTGCCGTGCACCAAAGTACACCAACCCAATGAACAAGGCAACACGAACAAGGGTAACTGAAAATACCAGGCATACAAATATTCACTCACATAAAACAGGAATGCAGGATGAGGAAAAACCAAAGTTAAAGGAGGGAAAGGAATTATCACACTTACAAACCACGTAACAGTCACAGATAACTCCTCCAAACTCCTTCTCATACTACCACCAACACACCATTTAAGAAGAAGGTAAAGTGCTTCTTTTCAGGGCAGGAGTAGGAGCAATCAGACGCTGCGGTCTTCTGGCTCCTCTCTATTGTGGTAACCCCGTGACATGAGGATGTTACATTATAGCTTCCCACACAAACACGAAGTGATGCAACCACGACAAGCACTGCATCCATAGCCCCAACTCTGCTGTGGCCAGCACCGTTTGTGAGTGTGCAGTTTGCAGAGGCGGCAAGGCTTACCTAGCCTAGGCCTTTTTTGAGAGAGCAAAGGATGATCCAACACGTTATCTGTGAAATTTGCAAAAAAAAAATCAATAGAGTCAAAAATTGCAATAATTTGACAACTACATGCATGAACCGGCACGTGCGCGATCAACATGCCTAAGTGTCGGAATTTCACTGCGCTAAAATACAAACTAGAAGGCATCGTCAACCACCAGACATTCCATCCACCACATCTGCTTCTTCTTCCTCCTCCATCACCATGCCAAGTCTTCTCACACAGGTCTTTGACAGCAGAAACTCCACTTGTTTACCACCTACATTCGAGGTGAGTGAGAGCCTGTCAGCTGTTACAAAAGTGGACATGACTGCTGCTTTTTTGCTACCTAGCACAACACATCTCTCTCAATCCACCATAACATCTCCGCCTGCACCTCACTCACAGTCCAGCAGTTTTTCCTGTTCTCCATACTCCTCCCTCTGTCAGCACAGGAGCCAGCCTCGGTCCTGCAGTTGTGGTCACGTAAAAGAATGTTTCCTCCTACACATACCAAATCTAAGAGCTTGAACTCCACCATCTCCAATCTGTTGGCCACAGAAATGCTGCCTCTCCGCCCAGTGGATACAGACGGTTTCAGAAAGTTGATGGCCGTCACAGTCCCCCAGTACCAGTTGCCTAGTCGCCATTACTTCTCTAAGACAGCTGTGCAGGGTTACACCAGCATGTTGCCTATATCATCACCCATTCCCTGCTAAAATCTATGTCTGACAGGATACATTTCACCACTGACACCTGGACGAGGAAACATGGGCAGAAGCATTACATTTCACTGACTGGGCACTGGGTGACTCTGGTGGCTGTGGGGGGCAGGCGGCCAAGAAGCTGCTCCACAAGTCTTTGAATTCCCAAAGCTTGCAGGACAAACCTCTTTATCTAACACTTCCTTCACTGCTTCTAGCTCCTCCACCTCCTCTAGGGCCTCCACTAGTGTTGAGCATTCCGATACCGCAAGTATCGGGTATCGGCCGATATTTGCGGTATCGGAATTCCGATACCGAGTTCCGATATTTACCGCATATCGGATACCGGAATCGGAAGTTCCCAGAATTCAAACTGCACAAATTCAGCCAATGAGGAATGATTACCAGTGTGGGCACATCCTGTTCTGCATGGTGGGCATGTAACTACTGGCAAGGCTGTGATTGGCTGCTGAAATGATGTCATGATGCACTATAAAAATCACTGCCACCATTTCGGGCTCACTCTGCTGTGAATTCAGTTAGGGACAGGACGCTGTGTTCTGACTGAGGGCCAGTTGAGATAGTGATTTGCTTCATTGTGCTTTACCCAGGCTAATTTAGCAACTGCTGTGTGAGAACCTTGCTTTTGCCTTGCAGCGCTGTTTTCACAGCTGTCTGCAAGGTCTCTCTGTGTGTGTGTGTGTGTGTGTGAGTGCAGCTCACTCTGTAGTCTGTGTGCAGCCACAGCCGGTTGTATTCAGCTCAGGGTGCTTCACTGCCTTATACTGTTCTATCCATTGTCCTTTTTTGCTATTAGTGCAGCCTGCTGCACTGTTTTTTCAAATATTTCCTATTAGAGGCTTTCTACCTGTATCCATCTAAATTGTGGAAAAACACTACATAGGATAACATAGAGGAGGTTTTTTGGGCCTTGCAGCGCCGTTTACGGCTGTCTGCACGGTCTCCGTGTGAGTGCAGCTTGCTCTGTAGTCTGTGTGCAGCCACAGCCGGTTGTATTCAGCTCAGGGTGCATCACTGCCTCATACCATAAAGTACATTGTCCTTTTTTGCTAATAGTGCAGCCTGCTGCACATTTTTTCAAATATTTCCTATTAGTGGCTTTCCACCCGTATCCAGCTAAATTGTGGAAAAACACTACATAGGATAACATAGAGGATTTTTTTGGGGCCTTGCAGCGCCGTTTACGGTAGTCTGCACGGTCTCCGTGTGAGTGCAGCTTGCTCTGTAGTCTGTGTGCAGCCACAGCCGGTTGTATTCAGCTCAGGGTGCGTCACTGCCTCATACCGTAAAATACGTTGTCCTTTTTTGCTAATAGTGCAGCCTGCTGCACATTTTTTCAAATATTTCCTATTAGTGGCTTTCCACCCGTATCCAGCTAAATTGTGGAAAAACACTACATAGGATAACATAGAGGAGGTTTTTTGGGCCTTGCAGCGCCGTTTACGGCTGTCTGCACGGTCTCCGTGTAAGTGCAGCTCGCTCTGTAGTCAGTTCTGCCCAAAAAAAATAAAATAAATAAAGTTCAACAAACACACCACTTTACAGTTGTGTAGGCCACATTAGCTCATATTAAAGTCTAGTCATCACTTTAGAAAATTAGTGTTTCTTATACCTGTTAGGAGCTGCTCAGGAATAAGCACACTAAGCCCTTAGTACTTTTCTGCTTATCTTTATCAGTCAACCAAGATGAAGAGGGCAGGGAGTAAGGCACGTGGGCGTGGGCGCGGAGCAGGGAGAGGATGTGGGGATTCAATGCCTGCTGCGGGCACCGGTGACTCATCATCACCCAGTTTCAGCAGGGAACAGTCCTTCATGCGCAGCTTTGTAGGAGAGCGCTGTACACCTCTGCTGCGTGAAGACCAAATTGAAGCCGTTGTCGGATGGATGGCAGATAACGCATCAACTTCAATTAGCGCCACTTCCTCTCAGGCACAGAGCACTGGAGAGCACCCATCTGTCTCTTCACCACCTGTCAAATTGCCCAGGCACTCAGAGAGCCCAGGACAGGAGCCATCTCTACTTCTGTTCTCTGAATCTCTTGGCTTGGAAACAGGGGGCCAACCAAGCAGCATTGGAGAAATGGAAGAAGAGGCAGTGTGCAGTGATGCCCAACAGCTTTGTCTCTCTGACTCTGAAGAGGCGGGTGGGCCAGTGGCTCCGTTCACCACACCGCAGTACGCATCTGATGATGACACTCAGGTGCCACTTTCTGGTGCGTGCTGTGCTGCCGAGACTACCCAGGAGGAGCAGTTGGTGGCAGAGGGTAGTGTAGATGATGAGGTCCTTGACCCATCGTGGCGTGAGGAACAGGAAGGTGGTGGGAGCAGCTCTGAGGAAGAGATTCCCTGAACAGGCCAAAGAGGGAGAGGGAGGGGGAAGACTGCAGAGCCTGTAGCCTCCACTTCGGCACCCGTTAGGAGCATGCCTCTTCCAAAAGCCAAAAAGGGCGCTCCCAAGACTTGCAGTGCCTGGTCCTTTTTTGACACAGTTGCGGATGACATTTGCTTTGTCAAATGCAAGGTGTGTCATCAGAAAGTCAAAAGAGGGAGAAATGTCAGCAACCTCAATACCTCAAATATGTGGAAACATGTGCGGACCAGGCAGGTGGAGTTACAAAAACACACTGAAGACCTAGGCCAACCAACAGCGGCAGCTACCACCTCTTCAGCTCGTGTTGCCTCTTCCTCCAGCTCACACACAGCTGGTTCGGCTTCCTCACAGGATCGCCATGGAAGAACCTCTGGCACTGTTGTCCAGAGACCCACTGTAATTCCACCCACAGCACCACGTTCCCAGTCATCCTCACACTCCCAGCCCAGTCTACAGCCATCGGTAGTACAGGCATGGGAGAATAGGCGGCCATTCTCGGCAAACCACCCCCGAGCACAGGCTCTGAATGCTGGCATTGCAAAATTACAGTCCCTTGAAATGCTCTCATTCAGGCTGGTGCAGACTGACAGCTTCCGTGACTTGATGGCATTGGCAGTCCCACAGTACAATGTGCCCAGCCGCTTTTATTTCAGCAGGCAAGCCGTCCCTGCCCTGCACAAGCATGTGGAGGGACACATAAAACACGCGCTACTGAACACCATCAGTAGCAAGGTCCACCTCACCACCGATGCGTGGACCAGTCACCATGGACAGAGGCGATACCTTTCCTTCACTGCCCATTGGGTTAATGTTGTTGAGCCGGGTACAGATCATGCGAGTGGCGCAGGACGTGTCCTGCCCACTCCAAGGATTGCAGGAATCAAGTCTGTACGCATTGACTCCTCCTCATACACAAGTGCCTCAGAATCATCGCTGCAGGAGCCGTCACAGTCCACCTCCACATAGACCCGTGAACGTTTATCTGTTACAACCGACATGAGCACAGCCGTGGCCAAACGTCAACAGGCCGTCTTGAAATTAATTTCTTTGGGGAATCGAAGCCACACAGCGCAGGAGCTCTGGAATGCCATCAAGCAGGAGAGCGATGTGTGGTTTGTGCCAGCGAATCTCCAGCCAGGCATGGTAGTGTGTGACTATGGCCGAAATCTGGTGGCAGCTCTGGGCCTCGGCAACCTCACTCACATCCCATGTCTGGCACATGTGCTCAACTTGGTCGTGCAGAGTTTTTTGAGGGACTATCCGGATCTTGATGCACTGCTACACAAGGTCTGCCTAGAGTGTGCTCACTTGCAGCGTTCCAGCACGGCAAGATCGCGCATTGCAGCTTTGCAGCGCCGATTCCGCCTTCTGGAACATCGCATCATATGTGACCTACCAACCAGGTGGAATTCCACGTTACATATGTTGGAGCGGTTGTGTGAGCAGCAGCAAGCAGTAATGGAGTACCAGCTGCATCAGGCGCAAAGAAGTCGCACTCCGCGCCATTCAGACTTCACAACTACAGAGTGGGCCACTATGAAGGACGTCTGCCAGGTTTTGCGTCCCCTCGATTATTCCACGCGGATGGCGAGTGCAGATGTTGCACTAGTCAGCATGACTGTCCCCCTTATCTGCCTGCTTCAACAAACACTGCAAGCGCTAAGGGATGATGTTGTGGAAGAGTTGGAGGATGAGGTGTCACCATTTCCATCAGCTTCTGGACAGTCTGCACTACGTGGTTCCTCACAAAGGCATAGGCAGGGAACACTTTGTGAGGAGGATGAGAAGGAGTCAATGGAGGAGGAAGACATCCGTCAAGAGGAGGGAGTTACACAATTGTCCAGTAGTCAGTGTGTACAGCGAGGGTGGGGTGATGAAGAGCAAGCAGAGATCACGCCTCAAGCAGGGGACAGCGTTTCTTGGCCAGTTGGCAGTCTGCAGCACATGGTTGATTACATGCTGCAGTGCCTGACAAACGACCGCTGCAGTGCCTGAGAAACGACCGCCGCATCGCCCACATTCTCAACATGGCTGATTATTGGGTTTACACCCTCCTAGATCCTCGCTACCGGGACAACTTACAAAGCCTCATCACACCATTGAAGCGGGAGCGTAAAATGCGGGAGTACCAAGACACACTGGTGAATTCCATCATCTTCTCCAGTCCAAGTGAGAGCAGTGCTGCTAGTGCTTTACAAAGCAGCTCAGTGCGTCGAGGCAGTGGAGGAGGCTCTGCACAAAGAGGGAGCAGAAGCAGTGCCTCTGCCCAAGGCAAGACCAGTATGGCCCAACTGTGGCACAGTTTTGTGTGCCCGCCACAAATGTCTACACCATCACAGGCGGCTCCAGTCAGCAGGAGGCAACGGTTCCGTCAGATGGTGACAGACTACATGTCTTGCCCTCTTACTGTACTCCCAGACGGCTCTTCCCCTTTCAAGTTTTGGGTCTCTAAGCTGGATACATGGCCAGAGCTAAGCCACTATGCATTGGACGTGCTGGCTTGCCCTGCTGCTAGTGTATTATCGGAACGCGTCTTTAGTGCTGCAGGTGGTGTACTAACAGACCGTCGCATGCGACTATCCTCCGATAACGTTGACCGGCTTACTTTTCTGAAAATGAACCAGGCCTGGATCTCGCAGGAATTTGCCACTCCTCTTCCTGATTAAATAATTGGGTGTCTACAGTATCCAGGTCTCCTGTTGTGTTCATCTTTCTACCACCTGAACTGTAATTCCTGGGCTCCAGCACCGCCAGTTGAGGCTCAGAAGTGCAGTCTGCACAGTCAAAACATACGACCCAGTGTTATTGGGTTTCAGTAACGTCAGCTGATCCCCAGCTGTGTAGCCGGCAATGTGTCCTGCGACCGCCACGCTGACACAACTGAAATTTAAGGGAACCTGTCCCCCCCCAGGCATTTGTTACTGAAAGAGCCACCTTGTGCAGCTGCACAAGGAAGAGGTAGCTCTTTTAGTTTAGCTCCTTGCACATGCAGAACTTAACACTTATAAAATGTGTCCACTGATTGTTATGTTTGGCTGGTGGTTAGGAGCACTAGAAATGACCAGATGAGCAAACTAGCAATACAGGACGAGCTCTGGGAAGTGGGAGCTCTGCTGACCGCAAGCCCTAATCCTATCACAACAACTAGAAATAGCCGTGGAGCGTTCCTGACTCTGCCTAGACGCCTCTTCACAGCCTAAGAGCTAACTACCCCTAAAGATACCTTGCCTACCTTGCCTCAGAGAAATTCCCCAAAGAAATAGGCAGCCCCCACATATATTGACTGTGAGTTAAGATGGAAGTCACAAACACATGAATGAAATAGGTTTCAGCATAGGAGGCCAGACTAACTAAACAGACAGAGGATAGAAAAGGTATCTTTGCGGTCAGCATAAAAAACTAACAAAAAACCACGCAGAGTGTGCAAAAGAAACCACCGCACCGACTCACGGCACGGTGGTGCCACTCTGCATCCCAGAGCTTCCAGCTAACAAGATTAAGTCATAATAGCAAGCTGGACAAAAACACAGTGGTAACAAATAAACTAGCAGGAACTTAGCTTTTCCTGAAATAGACAGGTCATCTGAAAGATCCAAGAGAACTGAACCAGTACTAGGACATTGACAGCTGGCATCAAGTAAAGATCTGAGTGGAGTTAAATAGAGCAGCCATCCAAGGCCTGAACGAGATCAGCTGGAGAAGGAATCTCAGAACCAGCAGCTCCACTCACAGCCACCAGAGGGAGTCCATGAACAGAACTCACAGAAGTACCATTCATAACCACAGGAGGGAGCTCGAGAACAGAATTCACAACAGTACCCCCCCCTTGAGGAGGGGTCACCAAACCCTCACCAGAGCCTCCAGGCCGCTCCGGACGAGCCAAATGAAAGGCACGAACAAGATCGGCAGCATGAACATCAGAGGCAACTACCCAGGAATTATCCTCCTGACCATAACCTTTCCACTTGACTAGGTACTGAAGTTTCCGTCTCGAAATACGAGAATCCAAAATCTTCTCCACCACATACTCCAACTCCCCCTCAACCAACACCGGGGCAGGAGGATCAACGGAGGGAACCATAGGAGCCACATATCTCCGCAACAACGACCTATGGAACACATTATGGATGGCGAAAGAAGCTGGAAGGTCCAAACGAAACGACACAGGATTAATAATTTCAGAAATCCTATAAGGACCAATGAAACGAGACTTAAACTTAGGAGACGAAACCTTCATAGGAACAAAACGAGACGACAACCAAACCAAATCCCCAACACGAAGTCGGGGACCAACACAGCGACGGCGGTTAGCAAAACGTTGAGCCTTCTCCTGGGACAATGTCAAATTGTCCACTACGTGAGTCCAAATTTGCTGCAACCTGTCCACCACGGAATCCACACCAGGACAGTCCGAAGGCTCAACCTGCCCTGAAGAAAAACGACGCTTCAGCTCCTGAAAAGCCTCAACGGCCGCAGAGGACCAATTGACCACAGCAGCACCTTTCTTGGTCAAATCAGTCAATGGTTTAACAACACTAGAAAAATTAGCGATGAAGCGACGGTAAAAATTAGCAAAGCCCAGAAATTTCTGAAGGCTCTTCACAGAAGTAGGCTGAGTCCAATCATAAATGGCCTGAACTTTAACAGGGTCCATCTCAATAGTAGAAGGGGAAAAAATGAAGCCCAAAAATGAAACCTTCTGAACACCAAAGAGACATTTAGACCCCTTCACAAACAAGGAATGAGCACGAAGGACCTGGAACACCATTCTGACCTGCTTCACATGAGACCCCCAATCGTCCGAAAAGACCAAAATATCATCCAAATATACAATCATGAATCTATCCAGGTACTTTCGGAAGATGTCATGCATAAAGGACTGAAACACAGATGCAGCATTAGAAAGCCCGAATGGCATCACCAGGTACTCAAAATGGCCCTCGGGTGTATTAAATGCTGTTTTCCATTCATCGCCCTGTTTAATACGCACAAGGTTATACGCCCCTCGAAGATCTATCTTGGTGAACCAGCTAGCCCCCTTAATCCGAGCAAACAAATCAGACAGTAGCAGCAAAGGGTACTGAAATTTGACGGTGATTTTATTAAGAAGGCGGTAATCTATACAAGGTCTCAGAGAACCATCCTTCTTGGCCACAAAAAAGAACCCTGCTCCCAACGGTGACGACGACGGGCGAATATGCCCTTTCTCCAAGGACTCCTTTATATAACTCCGCATTGCAGCGTGTTCTGGCACAGATAAATTGAACAGTCGGCCCTACGGAAACTTATTACCAGGAATCAAATTAATAGCACAATCGCAATCCCTATGAGGAGGTAGGACACTGGATTTGGGCTCATCAAATACATCCCGGTAATCTGACAAGAACTCAGGGACTTCAGAAGGATGGGAAGACGAAATAGACAACAATGGGACATCCCCATGTACCCCTTGACAACCCCAACTGGATACAGACATTGATTTCCAATCCAATACAGGATTATGGACCTGTAGCCATGGCAAGCCCAAAACGACCACATCATGCAGATTATGCAACACCAAAAAGCGAATATCCTCCTGATGTGCAGGAGCCATGCACATGGTCAATTGAGTCCAGTACTGAGGCTTATTCTTGGCCAAAGGTGTAGCATCAATTCCTCTCAATGGAATAGGATACTGCAAGGGCTCCAAGAAAAAACCACAGCGCCTGGCAAACTCCAAGTCCATCAAATTCAGGGCAGTGCCTGAATCCACAAATGCCATAACAGAATAGGACGACAAAGAGCAAATCAGAGTAACGGACAAAAGAAATTTTGGCTGTACAGTACCAATGGTGGCAGACCAAGCGAACCGTTTAGTACGCTTAGGACAATCAGGGATAGCATGAGTGGAGTCACCACAGTAAAAACAAAGCCCATTCTGACGTCTGTATTCTTGCCGTTCAGCTCTGGTCAAGGTCCTATCACATTGCATAGGCTCAAGCTTCTGCTCAGAAAACACCGCCCAATGGTGCACATTTTTGCGCTCACGTAAGCGTCGATCGATCTGAATGGCCAAGGACATAGACTCATTCAGACCAGCAGGCGTGGGGAATCCCACCATAACATCCTTAAGGGCTTCAGAAAGACCCTTTCTGAAAATTGCCGCCAGGGCACACTCATTCCACTGAGTAAGCACAGACCACTTTCTGAACTTCTGACAATACACCTCCGCTTCATCCTGACCCTGACACAAAGCCAGCAAAATTTTCTCTGCCTGATCCACTGAATCTGGTTCATCATAAAGCAATCCAAGCGCCAGAAAAAACGCATCTACATTACGCAATGCAGGATCTCCTGGCGCAAGGGAAAATGCCCAGTCTTGAGGGTCGCCATGTAGCAAAGAAATAATGATTTTTACTTGCTGAATGGGGTCACCAGAGGAGCGGGGTTTCAAAGCAAAAAACAGTCTACAATTATTTTTGAAATTCAGGAACTTAGATCTATCCCCAGAAAACAAATCAGGAATTGGAATTCTGGGTTCTAACATCGGGTTCTGAACTACATAATCTTGAATGCTTTGTACCCTTGCAGTGAGTTGATCCACACAAGAGGACAGACCTTGAATGTCCATATCTACACCTGTGTCCTGAACCACCCAGAGGTTAAGGGGAAAAGAAATACAAAACACACTGCAGAGAAAAAAAAATGGTCTCAGAACTTCTCTTATCCCTCTATTGAGATGCATTAACACTTTGTCGGCCAGCTGTACTGTTATGTTTGGCTGGTGGTTAGGAGCACTAGAAATGACCAGATGAGCAAACTAGCAATACAGGACGAGCTCTGGGAAGTGGGAGCTCTGCTGACCGCAAGCCCTAATCCTATCACAACAACTAGAAATAGCCGTGGAGCGTTCCTGACTCTGCTTGGACGCCTCTTCACAGCCTAAGAGCTAACTACCCCTAAAGATAGAAAATACAGCCTACCTTGCCTCAGAGAAATTCCCCAAAGAAATAGGCAGCCCCCACATATATTGACTGTGAGTTAAGATGGAAGTCACAAACACAGGAATGAAATAGGTTTCAGCATAGGAGGCCAGACTAACTAAACAGACAGAGGATAGAAAAGGTATCTTTGCGGTCAGCATAAAAAACTAACAAAAAACCACGCAGAGTGTGCAAAAGAAACCGCACCGACTCACGGCGCAGTGGTGCCACTCTGCATCCCAGAGCTTCCAGCTAACAAGATTAAATCATAATAGCAAGCTGGACAAAAACACAGTGGTAACAAATAAACTAGCAGGAACTTAGCTTTTGCTGAAATAGACATGTCATCTGAAAGATCCAAGAGAACTGAACCAGTACTAGGACATTGACAGCTGGCATCAAGTAAAGATCTGAGTGGAGTTAAATAGAGCAGCCAGCCAAGGGCTGAACGAGATCAGCTGGAGAAGGAATCTCAGAACCAGCAGCTCCCCTCACAGCCACCAGAGGGAGTCCATGAACAGAACTCACAGAAGTACCATTCATAACCACAGGAGGGAGCTCGAGAACAGAATTCACAACACTGATACCGTAAAACCGTCCTGGAGGTGGGACTTTCCTTCATAATGGGACGTAGCACAGCCGTCATTCCTACCCCCTTGGTGCCATGCGCCGCCTCCTCAGCGTTGTTTTAATCTGTCCCAGAGCCTGCGCTGTTATATTATCCCTTGGCCATGCACACTTAGCGCTGCCCGTCTTCTGACATCATTTGGTGTTAGGCTGGCTGCGCCTGTGCGGCCGCGCTGGCCGAGATCCCGCCTCGCAGTGTCTTCTGATTTAGTCACACTACGTGCCTGGGATCCATGGGCATGCGCAGTGCATATCTTCACCTCAGGCTCTCACTCATCTCCCTCCGCCTTCTTCAGACTGTGCGCTGTCAGCTGATCCCTAATAGCATGCCACGGCCGTGACGCCGCACAGTCTGAAAAAGCTGGAAGGAGGGGAGTGAGAGGCAAGGATATGCACTGCGCATGCCCAAGGATCCAAGGCCCGCAGTGGGATTACATTAGATGACACTGCGAGGTGGGATCTCGGGCAGCGTGGCCGCACAGGCGCTGCCAGCCTGACGCCTAAATTATGTCAGAAGACGGGCAGCGCTAAGTGTGCATGGCCAAGGGATAACATAACAGCGCAGGCTCCGGGACAGATTCAAACAACGCTGAGGAGGCGGCGCACAGCACCAAGGGGGTAGGAATGACGGCTGTGCTGCGTCCCATTACGAAGGAAAGTCCCACCTCCAGGACGGTCTCACGGTATCAGGGGACACATTTTATAAGTGTTTAGTTCTGTGTTTGCAAGGAGCATAATTAAAAGAGCCACCTTTTCCTTTTGCATCCTTAGTGCTGCACAAGATGGCTCTTTCATCTGCAAACGCCTTGGGGGGGGTTAAAGGTTCCCTTTCAACTTGCTCCAATCAGGTTTCGGCCTACACTCTGCTCCTCCTGCTGTCCCTGGGCTCTAACACCGCCAGTTGGTGCCCGGAAGTGCTGGCTGCACAGAGAAAAACACCCGTCAATGTGTCAGTGGGGTTCAGTAACGCCAGCTGTTCCCCTGCTGTGTAGCCGGCAACGTGTCCTGCAAACGCCACGCAGACACAAAGCTGCCTCCAGTGCAGGCTTCGGCCTACACTCTGCTCCTCTGCTCCTCCTGCTGACCCTGGGCTCTAACACTGCCAGTTGGTGCTCGGAAGTGCTGGCTGCACAGAGAAAAACACCCGTCAATGTGTCAGTGGGGTTCAGTAACGCCAGCTGTTCCCCTGCTGTGTAGCCGGCATTGTGTCCTGCAAACGCCACGCAGACACAACAGACCTCCAAATGCCTCCAGTACAGGCTTCGGCCTACACTCTGCTCCCCCTGCTGACCCTTTGCTCCAACACCGCTAGTTGGGGCTTTAGGAAGACAATCTTGAATAGGTCCCCATCCTGGTTCCAGTACCGTCAGCTGGTTCCGGGTAGAGCCTTTGGCTTAGGTGCCTCCTTCTGGGTATCCGAGTTCCACCAACGTCAGGTGGTCCTTGGTAGTGCTTTCAGGCACGGGTACCTCCTGCTTAGTAACCGGGTTCCAGTAATGTCAGCTGGTCCTTTGTAGTTCCATTGGCTCTTGGACCTTCGGCTACCCATCCGGGTTCCTGTACCGTCAGCTGGTTCTTGGCAGTGTCTTTTGCTCTTGTACCTTCTGCTCCCCATCCTGGTTCCAGTACCATCAGCTGGTTCTGGGCAGAGCCTTTGGCTTAGGTGCCTCCTTCTGGGTATCCGAGTTCCACCAACGTCAGGTGGTGCTTGTAGTGCTTTCTGGCACGGGTACCTCCTGCTTAGTAACCGGGTTCCAGTAACGTCAGCTGGTCCTCGGTAGTTCCATTGGCTCTTGGACCTTCGGGTAGCCATCCGAGTTCCATTTCCATCAGCTGGTTCTCGGCATTTTCTCAGCCTTCTTGTACCTTCTGCTACATTTCCAAGTTCAAGACCCTAAAGACGACGACCCGGAAGACCACCCCTAAGATGACAACGACACCAGAGACGACAACCACTGAGATGACGACCCTGGAGACAATGACCCTGAAGACCACCCCGATGACGACGACGACGACCCCGGAGACGACGACCCTGGAGACGACGACATGGAAGACCGAGAAGCAGAAGAACAAGAGGCTGCAGAACAAAGAGCAGAAGAACATTAAGCATAAGACTAAACATCAGAGCAAAAGATATTATCTAAATTATAAGCAGAAGAAGACTAAGCAGTGTATGGGGGTGAGTCCGTTCCTCCGCGTGGTGCCCCTGGATAAAGCCTGCTGCTGCAGGCCAACCTGAACGCGGACAAATCCTGTTGTAACTCTTTTGTGACAGGCAGAACGGAAGGTGTAATCTTCAAACTTTTATAGATAACAACTACAGAAATGCCTGTCACAAATAAGAATATGATGAAGAAGTAGAATATGAAGAAGAATAATAGTTGAATAAAAAGAATATGAAGAATGTAACAAAAAAAATAATAGGTAGAAGATGAAGAAGAAGATGAATAAGGTGAAGAAAAAGTTGATGTCAAAGATGCTGCTGCTGAGGATGATGAAGAAGAAAGTGTGGGAGAAGTAAAAAAGAAGGTGAAGGGCGTGGAAGTAGTCAAACATCAATATCTGACAAAATTAAAAAATCTTAACATAGTCAATATCTTTGTAACTCCGAACGTCTTAAAAAAATAAAATAAAATTCCTGCTATTCTATTTGATTGGGCTAAACCTCTATGCCTTTAATGTCTCCGCCACCTCCCCCAATACATCCTACATTATTCTTAGTTGTTTTCCTTCATGTAGAAGGAAAGGAAAGAAAGGGTTTATTTTAATTCCGATATTTTCGTCCCATTGACTTGCATTGGTATCGGGTATCGGTATCGGCAATATCCGATATTTTTTGAATATCGGCCGATCCAATCCGATACCGATACTTTCCGATATCGGAAGGTATTGCTCAACACTAGCCTCCACCTGTGCCCTCATCCTCTCCCTTGATCTGACACACATTCCAGCAGTGCAAATAGAATCCCATCACCTCTGACTGCGCAGCCATGGCTCACCGCAATCAGGCAGTGTTCAAATTAATATGCCTTGGGGATCGCAGTCACACAGCTCAGGATTTGTGGGCAATTATCCAGGCCAAGTTAGAGCAATGGCTGTCTCCACTGAACCTGGAGCCAGGGAAGGCTGTGTGCGATAAGGGTACGTGTCCACGTTCAGGATGGCCGGCGGTTTGGACAGAGCGGCAAACCCGCTCTGCCCTAAGCCCCGCACCCTTCTGTGACGCGATGATGCCGCATGTGTTCATTTCACACATCCAACATCATCGCACCACACACATAGGGCCCTGTGATATACCTTGCGGCGACGCAAGGTACACGGACATGCTGCGATCTAAAAAGACGTGCAGCATGTCCGGAATCGCAGGGCCGACGGGTGCGTGTTACCACGCATAGTGGAGACGGGATTTCATAAAATCCCCTCCACTATGCTGTAACATCTGTACGCTACGTGTTTATCGCTGCGGCTCTGTGCAGCGTCAAACACGCAGCGTTTCCTGCACGTGGACACATATCCTAATGGTGCAAAACTGGTGGTCGCCCTACGCTGGGGCAACCTCAGACATGTGCCTTGAATGGCTCACATCCTCAACCTGGAAGTACAGAAATTTCTCCGCCACCATACTGGCCTTGATACACTGCTGCAGAAAGCATGGGCGCTGTGTGCTCACTTCCAAAGATTTCACTCCACCGGTCATCAACTTGCATCACTACAGAGGTCTTTCAGCTTACCGGTAACCGTTTCATTTGCAATGTTCCGACATGGTGGTATTCCATTCTGCACATGTTGCAGCAACTGTGACAGCAGCAATGAACCCTGGTACAGTATGTTCTTTTGCATAGCCTGGGCCAACGCACTACATGGTGCAAATTATGCTTAAGGAGTGGGCACAGATGACGGATCCTCTGCACTCTTCTGCGCAGTTTTGAAATGGCTACTAAGATGGTTAATATTGACGATGTTGTCATCAGCATTATTATTCCAGTCATCTACATGCTGGAGCACACTTTGAATAGTCTTCATGAGAAAGTAGTGGTCCCAGAGGAAGAGGAGGAAGCAAAGGAGGAAGTGCATTGAACAGCAGGGTGGATTGCTACTGAGGGGGAAAAAACAAAACAAAAACCTTTAAATCTTCTGCTTAGCAAGTGTGAACGAGCTGAGTGTGACCCGAGCGTAAGTGCGAACGGCGGTAAGTGTGTGACTTGTGATTCAGTGAAGAGGTATTTGGAAAACCCTTAACAAATTTCTGTGTGAATTGGTGTGAGTTGATGAATTGTTTATTGCTGAGTGCTTTTCTTCCTGTTAAATTTTTTGGGGGGCTTTCTTAGGCCGGTTTCACACTGGCGTTTGGAGCAGCTGCGGAGGGCTGCGGACTTCCTCCGTGAAGCCCCGCCCTCCGCCGCTAGCTCCGCCTACTTCTGCATGCGGCTGGCATGCGGCCTGTGTACCTATATTTAACATTAGGTACGCAGGTCGTGCGGCTGTATGCGGAGGCTGCCGCGTGCGTCGTTTTGACGCTGCAGATAAAAAGAAAAAATGCTACAGGCTGCATCCTATGCTGGTCGCCGCAGCGTCAAAACGACGCATGCGGCAGCCTCCGCATACAGCCGCATGACCTGCGTACCTAATGTTAAATATAGGTACACAGGCCGCATGCCGGCCGCATGCAGAAGTAGGCGGAGCTAGCGGCGGAGGGCAGGGATTCACGGAGGAAGTCCGCAGTCCTCCGCAGCTGCTCCAAACGCCAGTGTGAAACCGGCCATAACCTATTTTTTCTCTCTACAGGATTAATCTTTTATTTTAAATCTTGAGATGTAGCTATATTCACAAGGGGTTAATTTAGGGTGGGGGCTCATAATTAAGGGTTTATAAGGGGCAGCTTGTTGGGGCTCAAGTCCTTTTGGAAGTGCATTGAACATCAGGGCGGATTGCTGCTGAGGGAAAAAAAAAGAAAAAAAATCTCTTTAAATCTTCTGCTTAGCGAGCGTGAACGAGCTGAGTGTGACCGGAGCATAAGTGTGAACGGCGGTAAGTGTGTGACTTGTGATTCAGAGACTTTGGATTCAGGGAGTTTCCAAGAGAGGAATTACTGAATTGCTATCTGTATTTTATTAATACTTTGCATTTATTTTTATTGAACATTTCTGTCTGGTGCAATCCCATTAGAAAATGTGCTCCACTATTGATAATGCCATCCAGTGTACATATGTACATCTTGCCACATATATGCAATCCTTGAGCAGCCGGTCGAGGTTGCATACTGCTGTGCGAGATATGAGCACGTTGTGCATTTGGAAGCCCAGATACTGGACCTAAATGTGTAGCTGGCAACACTGAGATCCATTGACAATATGGAAAGGAGTCTTCTGCTCACTGAGCAGACGCTCAATGGGATAGATGAGGGGGGATGGTAGGATGGAGCTGCAGGACAGTGAAGCAGCAAGCTGGGTAACAGAAAGCAGGCTAGAGGGAAGAGTGCCAGGGAGGCTAGTTTGCTAAGTTGGCAGATGAGGGGGGTGCCAGTAAGGGTAGCAGTTCTGCAGCAAGGCATGTCCTCTGAAAGCTGGGGGGGTGTCTGCTCCAGTAAGGGGCGAAATAGGAGAGTAGGGCAGGCCAGACAGGTGCTGATAGTGGGGGATTCAATTATTAGGGGAACAGATAGGGCAATCTGTCACAAAGGCAGGGATCGTCGAATGGTGTGCTGCCTACCTGGCGCTCGAGTCCAACACATCGCTGATCCAGTTGACAGATTACTGGGAGGGACTGGAGAGGACCCAGGGGTCATGGTGCACATTGGCACAAATGACAAAGTTAGAGGTAGGTGGGAGGTTCTTAACCCCTTAAGCCCCGAGGGTGGTTTGCACGTTAATGACTGGGCCAATTTTTACAATTCTGACCAGTCCCTTTATGAGGTTATATCTCGGGAACGCTTCTACGGATCTTGGCGATTCTGACAATGTTTTCTCATGAGATAATGTACTTCATGATAGTCATAAAATTTATTTGATATTACCTGCGTTTATTTGTGAAAAAAATGGAAATTTGGCGAAAATTTTGAAAATTTCGCAATTTTCCAAGTTTGAATTTTTATGTCCTTAAATCACAGAGATATGTCACACAAAATACTTAATAAGTAACATTTCCCACATGTCTACTTTTCATCAGCACAATTTTGGAACCAAAATTTTTTTTTGTTAGGGAGTTATAAGGGTTAAAAGTTGACCAGCAATTTCTCATTTTTACAACACCATTTTTTTTTAGGGACCACATCTCATTTGAAGTCATTTTGAGGGGTCTATATGATAGAAAATACCCAAGTGTGACACCATTCTAAAAACTGCACACCTCAAGGTGCTCAAAACCACATTCAAGAAGTTTATTAACCCTTCAGGTGTTTCACAAGAATTTTTGGAATGTTTAAATAAAAATGAACATTTAACTTTTTTTCACACAAAATTTATTTCAGCTCCAATTTGTTTTATTTTACCAAGGGTAACAGGAGAAAATGGACCCCAAAAGTTGTTGTACAATTTGTCCTTAGTACGCTGATACCCCATATGTGGGGGTAAACCACTGTTTGGGCACATGGCAGAGCTCGGAACGGAAGGAGCGCCATTTGACTTTTCAATGCAAAATTGACTGGAATTGAGATGGGATGCCATGTTGCTTTTGGAGAGCCCCTGATGTGCCTAAACATTGAAACCCCCCAACAAGTGACACCATTTTGGAAAGTAGACCCCTTAAGGAACTTATCTAGATGTGTGGTGAGCACTTTGACCCAACAAGTGCTTCAAAGAAGTTTATAATGCAGAGCCGTAAAAATAAAAAATCCTTTTTTTTAACAAAAATTATCTTTTCACCCCCAATTTTTTATTTTCCCAAGGGTAAGAGAAGAAATTGGACCCCAAAAGTTGTTGTGCAATTTGTCCTGAGTACGCCGATACCCCACATGTGGAGGTAAACCATTGTTTGGGCACATGGTAGAGCTCGGAAGAGAAAGCGCCATTTGACTTTTCAATGCAAAATTGACTGGAATTGAGATGGGACGCCATGTTGAGTTTGGAGAACCCGCGATGTGCCTAAACAATGAAACCGCCCACAAGTGACACCATTTTGGAAAGTAGACCCCATAAGAACCTTATCTAGATGTGTGGTGAGCACTTTGACCCACCAAGTGCTTCACAGAAGTCTATAATGCAGAGCCGTAAAAATAAAAAATCATATTTTTTCACAAAAATGCTCTTTTTCGCCCCCAATTTTTTATTTTCCCAAGGGTAAGAGAAGAAATTGGACCACAAAAATTGTTGTGCAATTTGTCCTGAGTACGCAGATACCCCACATGTGGGGGTAAACCACTGTTTGGGCGCATGGCAGAGCTCGGAAGGGAAGGAGCGCCATTTGACTTTTCAATGCAAAATTGACTGGAATTAAAATGGGACAACATGTTGCATTTGGAGAGCCCCTGATGTGCCTAAACATTGAAACCCCCCACAAGTGACAACATTTTGGAAAGTAGGCCCCATAAGGAACTTATCTAGATGTGTGGTGAGCACTTTGACCCACCAAGTGCTTCATAGAACTTTATAATGCAGAGCCGTAAAAATAAAAAATCATATTTTTTCACAAAAATGATTTTTCGCCCCCAATTTTTCATTTTCCCAAGGGTAAGAGAAGAAATTGGACCACAAAAGTTGTTGTGCAATTTGTCCTGAGTACGCTGATAACTGATATGTGAAGGTAAATGACTGTTTGGGCGCATGGCAGAGCTCGGAAGGGAAGGAGCGCCGTTTGACTTTTCAATGCAAAATTGACTGGAATTGAGATGGGACACCATGTCGTATTTGGAGACCCCTGATGTGCCTAAACATTAAAAACCCCCACAAGTGACACCATTTTGGAAAGTAGACCCCCTAAGGAACTTATCTAGATGTGTTTTGAGAGCTTTGTACCCCCAAGTGTTTCACTACAGTTTATAACGCAGAGCCGTGAAAATAAAAATTCCTTTTTTTTCATAAAAATGATTATTTAGCCCCCAGTTTTGTATTTTCACAAGGGTAACAAGATAAATTGGACCCCAAAAGTTGTTGTACATTTTGTCCTGAGTACGCTGATACCTGATATGTGGGGGGGAACCACCGTTTGGGCGCATGACAGAGGTTGGAAGGGAAGGAGCGCCATTTGGAATGCAGACTTAGATAGATTGGTCTGCAGGCGTCACGTTGCATTTGCGGAGCCCCTGATGTACCCAAACAGTAGAAACCCCCAACAGGTGACCCCATATTAGAAACTAGACCTCCCAAGGAACTTATCTAGATGTGTTGTGATAACTTTGAACCCCCAAGTGTTTCACTACAGTTTATAACGCAGAGCCGTGAAAAACAAAATTTCCACAAAAATTATTTTTTAGCCCCCAGTTTTGTATTTTTACAAGGGTAACAGGAGAAAATGGACCACAAAAGTTATTGTCCAATTTGTCCTGAGTACGCTGATACCCAATATGTGGGGGGAACCACCGTTTGGGCGCATGACAGAGCTCGGAAGGGAAGGAGCGCCATTTGGAATGCAGACTTAGATTGATTGGTCTGCAGGTGTCACGTTGCATTTGCAGAGCCCCTGATGTACCCAAACAGTAGAAACCCCCATAAGTGACCCCATATTGGAAACTAGACCTCTCAAGGAACTTATCTAGATGTGTTGTGAGAACTTTGAACCCCCAAGTGTTTCACTACAGTTTACAACGCAGAGCTGTGAAAATAAAAAATCTTCTTTTTCCCACAAAAATGATTTTTAGCACCCCAAATTTTTAATTTCCCAAAGGTAACAAGAGAACTTGGAACCCAAAAGTTGTTGTCCAATTTGTCCCGAGTACGCTGATACCCCATATGTTGGTGTAAACCCCTGTTTGGGCGCACGGGAGAGCTTGGAAAAGAAGGAGCACTGTTTTACTTTTTTAACGCAGAATTGGCTGGAATTGAGATCGCATTTGGAGAGCCCCTGATGTGCCTAAACAGTGGAAACTCCCCAATTCTAACTGAAACCCTAATCCAAACATGCCCCTAATCCTAATCCCAACGGTAACCCTGACACACCCCTAACTCTAATCCCAACCCTAATCCCAACCGTAAATGTAATCCAAACCCTAACCCTATCTTTAGCCCTAACCCTAACTTTAGCCCTAACCTTAACTTTAGCCCCAACCCTAACTTTAGCCCCAACCTAACCCTAACTCTAGCCCCAACCCTAGCCCTAACCCTAACCCTAGCTCTAACCCTAACCCTATCCCTAACCCTAGCCCTAACCTTAACCCTAACCCTAGCTCTAACCCTAGCCCTAACCCTAGCCCTAACCCTAGCCCTAACCCTAACGGGAAAATGGAAATAAATACATTTCTTTAATTTTATTATTTTTCCCTAACTAAGGGGGTGATGAAGGGGGGTTTGATTTACTTTTATGGCGTTTTTATAGCGGACTTTTATGATTGGCAGCTGTCACACACTAAAAGACGCTTTTTATAGCAAAAAAGTTTTCGCGTCTCCACATTTTGAGACCTATAATTTTTCCATATGTTGGTTCACAGAGTCAAATGAGGTCTTGTTTTTTGCGGGACGAGTTGATGTTTTTATTGGTAACATTTTCGGGCACGTGACATTTTTTGATCGCTTTTTATTCCGATTTTTGTGAGGCAGAATGACTAAAAACCAGCTATTCATGAATTTCTTTGGGGGGGGTGTTTATACTGTTCCACGTTTGGTAAAATTGATAAAGCAGTTTTATTCTTTGGGTCAGTACGATTACAGCGATACCTCATTTATATAATTTTTTTATGTTTTGGCGCTTCTTTACGATAAAAACTATTTTATAGAAAAAATAATTATTTTGGCATCGCTTTATTCTGAGGACTATAACTTTTTATTTTTTCACTGATAATGCTGTATGGCAGCTCGTTTTTTACGGGACAAGATGACATTTTCAGCGGTACCATGGTTATTTATATCCATCTTTTTGATTGCGTGTTATTCCACTTTTTGTTCGGCAGTATGATAATAAAGCGTTGTTTTTTGCCTCGTTTTTTTTTTTTTTTACGGTGTTCACTGAAGGGGTTAACTAGGGGTGGAACAGTTTTATAGGTCGGATCATTATGGACGCGGCAATACTAAATATGTGTACTTTTATTGTTTTTTTAATTTTATTTAGATAAAGAAATTTATTTATGGGAATAATATATTTTTTTTTTCTTTATTTAGGATTTTTTTTTTTTTTTTTTTTTACACATGTGGAATTTTTTTTTTACTTTTTTACTTTGTCCCGGGGGGACATCTCAGATCGCTGATCTGACAGTTTGCACAGCACTCTGTCAGATCACCGATCTGACTTCCAGCGCTGCAGGCTTACCAGCATCTGCTCTGAGCAGGCGCTTGGTAAGCTACCTCCTTGCAGGAACCGGATGCAGCCCCGTTGCCATTTGGGATCCGGGGCCTGCAGGGAGAGGAGGTAAGAGCCCCTTCCCTGCGCGATGCTTCCCTATACCGCCGGAACACTGCGATCATGTTTGATCGCAGTGTGCCGGGGGTTAATGTGCCGGGGGCGGTCTGTGACCGCTCCTGGCACATAGTGTCGGATGTCAGCTGCTATAGTCAGCTGACACCCGGCCGCGATCGGCTGCGCTCCCCCCGTGAGCGCGGCCGATCGCATATGATGTGCTATCCCGTCACTGGGAATTAAGTTCCAGGTCACCATGACGGGATAGTATGTCATATGGGATTAAGGGGTTAAAGATGATTTCAGGGAATTAGGCTGCAAGCTTAAAGCAAGGACCTCCAAGGTGGTATTTTCTGAAATACTGCCTGTACCATGTGCCATGCCAGAGAGGCAACGGGAGATTAGGAAGGTTAATAAGTGGCTCATGAATTGGTGTAGGAAGGAGGATTTTGGGTACCTGGAAAACTGGGCCGACTTCTCAGTTGGCTACAGGTTCTACGCTAGGGATGGGCTGCACCTCAATGGGGAAGGTGCAGCTGTGCTGGAGGAGAAAATGGCTAGAAGGTTGGAGGAGTGTTTAAACTAGGGATTGGGGGGAGGATATTCATTTTATAGGAGAGGAAGATAGTGCAGATAGAGAGCTGGGCACAAATAAGGAAGTTGGGGGTGGGTGTGGCATGGGGGGTGGGGTTAGAACAGTTAATAATTTATGAAAGAATAGAGGTACAGAGAGATACATAAAGTGCATGTATACTAATGCCAGAAGCCTCGCCAACAAAATGGAACAATTAGAATTAATCTTCTTGGAGCATAATTATGATATGTTGGGGATATCTGAGACATGGCTGGATGAGAACCATGACTGGGCTGTTAACTTGCAAGGCTACAGTTTGTTCAGAAATGACCGGACAGATAAGCGAGGGGGAGGGGTGTGTTTATATGTAAAATCATCCTTAAAACCCATCCTGCGTGATAATATAGGTGAATCTAATGAAAATGTAGAGTCCCTGTGGGTGGAGATAAGGGGAGGGGGAAAAAATAATAAATTACTGATAGGGGTTTGTTATAAGTCTCCAAAAATAATGGAAGCAATGGAGAATATCCTCGTAAAGCAAATAGATGAAGCTGCGACTCAAGGAGAAGTCATTATTATGGGGGACTTCAACTACCCTGAAATAGATTGGGGAACAGAAACCTGCAGTTCCAGCAAAGGTAATCGGTTTTTGACAACTATGAGAGACAATTACCTTTCACAACTGGTTCAGGACCCAACAAGAAGGGGGGCACTGCTAGACCTAATATTAACCAACAGGCCAGACCGCACATCAAATATAAGGGTTGGGGGTCACTTGGGGAATAGTGATCACAAAATAATACATTTTCATGTATCCTTTAAGGAGTTACAAGGACACTAAACTTCAGGAGGGCAAATTTCCAACAGTTGAGAGATGATTTTGATGCAATTAACTGGGACGATATCCTGAGACATAAAAATACACAAAGAAAATGGGAGACATTTATTAGCATCCTGGATAGGACCTGTGCACAGTATATACCGTATGGGAATAAACATACTAGAAATAGGAGGAAACAATATGGCTAAATAGAGATGTAAGGGGCGCAAAGTGACAAAAAGAAAGCATTTAGAGAATTAAAGCAAGTAGGTAGTGAGGAGGCATTAAATAAATATAGAAAATTAAATACATTCTGTAAAAAGCAAATCAAGGCAGCAAAGATTGAGACAGAGAGACTCATTGCCAGAGAGAGTAAAAATAACCCCAAAATATTCTTAAACTACATAAATAGTGAGAAACTAAAAAATGAGAGTGTTGGCCCCCTTAAAAATAGTCTGGGTGAAATGGTGGATGAGGATGAGGAAAAAGCCAATATGCTAAATGACTGTTTTCAACAGCATTTACATAAGAAAATCCCATGGCAGACAATATGATCAGTGATAACAAAAATTCCCCATTAAATATCACCTGCTTAACCCAGCAGGAAGTACGGCGTCGTCGAAAAATCACTAAAATTGACAAATCTCCGGGCTCAGATGGGATACATCCCCGAGTACTGCAGGAATTAAGTACAGTCATTGATAGACCATTATTTTAAATCTTTAAAGATTCCATAATAACAGCGTCTGTACCACAGGACTGGCGTATAGCAAATGTGGTGCCAATATTCAAAAAGGGGACAAAAACTGAACTCGGAAATTATAAGCCAGTAAGCTTAACCTCTACTGTGGGTAAAATCCTGGAGGGCATTCTAAGAGATGCTATACTGGAGTATCTGAAGAGGAATAACCTCATGACCCAGTATCAGCATGGGTTTACTAGGGACCGATCATGTCAGACTAATTTGATCAGTTTCTATGAAGAGGTAAGTTCTGGACTGGACCAAGGGAACTCAGTGGACGTAGTGTATATGGACTTTTCAAAAGCTTTTGATATGGTGCCACACAAAAGGTTGATACATAAAATGAGAACAATGGGGATAGGGGAAAATGTGTGTAAGGGGGTTAAGATCTGGCTCAGAAATAGGAAACAAAGGGTGGTAATTAATGGAGCATACTCGGACTGGGTCACAGTTAGCAGTGGGATACCACAGGGGTCAGTATTGGGCCCGCTTCTTTTTAACATATTTATTAATGACCTTGCATACAGAGCATAATTTAAATATTTGCAGATGACACTAAACTCTGCAGGGTAATCAATACAGAGGAGGACAATTGTATATTACTGTCATGTCGGACGCTGTTCAGACCAGGTCGTTCGACGGACAGCGGTAATTCCGCTTTTGACCACTATTTGCTCATTGGTGTCGGCTAGATTCTATATAGCTGTTCCGGGGTTAATTTACCTGATCCTCGGATTGGAAGCTGGGCCATGTCCATTGCCTTTCAATAGCTCTCCTGATCATTGGGCGTCGCCGATTATAGCTTCTGTCTTGTGCGTTGTTATCTCGGTCTGGAGTGGAGAGCTGGTTGCTGGAGAGTCGTTGCTGGTGGTGTATTTTCCTTTGTATTATTTACTCCTTCCTATATTTGTATTTATTTTGCCCTGCACATTTATAGTGTATTCCTGAGTGTCTGCGGCGTGGTGTATATTTTCCTTTATCCTTGTCTGTGCTAACTGTGGGTATTGGTGAATTACATCTTCACTGGGTGGTGGGCGAAGGTTTTCAGCCTAGGGTTGAAACAGGAGACAGGGCGAGGGTCGAGGCCTGGACATGCACACCATCATTGTAAACTCCAGGTAGAGGGTCAGTCAGGATTTCCCTAGTCTGAGGGAAATTGCAGGGGCCCGGGTTATTAGCTCTCGCTCACCTAGTCTCCCCGTGACATTATAATCGGCCCAACAAAAAAAAAAAAGGGGTTTCTTTTTTTTGTGTTTGTCATGGATCCCATGACTTCCATAACCCGCCAGTTGGAGGCGCTGTCCCTACAGGTCACTGAGTTGAGGGGGGCAGTACAGCAACAGGGACTAGCAGTATCTAATGTGCAAGCTGGAGCGACAGGAAGAGTTGCTGAGCCTAAATTTCCTTTGCCTGAAAAATTTGCTGGGGAACGCAGTAAATTTGTTTCTTTTCGTGAAGCTTGCAAACTATATTTCCGTATGTGCCCGATCTCCTCGGGTAATGAGGCTCAGCGTGTGGGCCTGGTGTTGTCATTGTTAAGCGGGGATCCCCAAGCATGGGTGTTTTCTTTGCCATCTGATTCTGCTGCATTTGACTCTGTGGAGAGTTTCTTTTCCTCTCTTGGAAAAATCTTCGATGAACCTGACAGAATGGCTCTAGCAGAGTCTAAGATACGCTCTATTCGCCAGGGGGAGAGAGTTGCAGAGGATTACTGTTCTGAATTTCGTCGCTGGGCGATCGATACACAATGGAATGATCCAGCATTGCGGAGTCAGTTTATACATGGGATTTCTGGAAGGGTTAAAATAGCCCTTCTGATGTACGAGACTCCTACTTCTCTAGATTCCGCTATGAGTCTGGTTGTCCGCATTGATCGCCGTTTGCGTCAGGGGGAGCTTGAGACACCGCCTATGGGAGAGGGTTTAGGTTCACGTGAGGTTGCTGCAGGTGAGCCCACGGAGCCTATGCAAATCGCAGGGGTGTCACATGTGAAGCGTCCAGTCCCTGAGCTCAGGAAGCAGGGAGCCTGTTTTTACTGTGGTAAAACTGGTCATTTTATTAACATCTGTCCTCTGCTGTCTAAGAAAAACGCAACGGCGGAAAACTTCTAAGCTCAGAGGGTGTGGAGGAAACCAATCTGAGCTTATGTATATCCTCCATGGTGGTTTCTCAATGCATGCTCCCTGCTAAGGTTTTTATCGCTGGCAGTGAGCTGCCAATTACTGTTTTTGTGGATAGTGGTTCAGCCACAAATCTCATTGATGAGGAGTTTGCGCGCACAGCAGGTTTTAGGATTGAAAAACTGTCTCATCCTATCCGCGTGGTCACCATCAATGCTGCTCCTCTCTCTCAGGGGGAGATTACTGAATTTGTGGCTGAGGTGAAACTCCACATTGGAGTTCTACATTCCGAGCGGGTTACATGTAAGGTGCTCAGGAATCTTCCTGCTTAGGTGGTTTTGGGTTTTCCTTGGTTGTCTATGCACAACCCGGTAATTGACTGGAAAACTCAGGACATAATTCAGTGGAGCAAGTTTTGCCAAGAGAATTGCCTGGCCACATGTGTTGCTGCGGTGACTTCAAGCGTTCTGGAGTCACTTCTGGATTTTGTGGATGTGTTCTCTGAGAAGGGTTGTTCAGAGTTGCCGCCACATCGTCCCTATGACTGTTCTATCAGGTTTAAACCAGGGGCCAAATTGCCTAAAGCAAGGATGTTTAACATCTCCAGTCTGGAGAGACAAGCGTTAAAAGATTACATTGCTGAAAGCTTGAGCAAAGGGCACATCAGGCCGTCATCCTCGCCGGTGGCAGCAGGGTTCTTCTTCGTGAAGAAGAAAGATGGCGGATTACGCCCGTGTTTGGATTTCAGGGAGTTGAACCAGATTACGGTTCGTGATCCATACCCTATGCCTCTGATACCAGATTTGTTCAACCAGGTGGCAGGTGCTAAGTGGTTTACCAAGCTTGACCTCAGGGGGGCGTACAACCTCATAAGAGTCCGTCAAGGTGATGAGTGGAAGACGGCTTTTAATACCCCTGAGGGTCATTTTGAAAATTTGGTGATGCCATTTGGGTTGACTAACGCACCTGCAGTGTTCCAACATTTCATCAATGATGTATTCTCGCATGTTTTGGGGAAATTCGTTATCGTGTACCTAGATGACATTCTCATATATTCTTGCGACCGTGATGCTCATTTAGAACATGTCAGGCAGGTGTTAAAGCTTCTCAGAGAGAATAAGCTGTATGCTAAACTTGAGAAATTTATATTTTCTGTTCAAGAGTTGCCTTTCTTGGGTTATATTGTGTCTGCTTCTGGTTTTAAAATGGACACCGCTAAGGTGCAAGCGGTGCTGCATTGGGAACGTCCTGATAACCTGAAAGCACTTCAGCGGTTCCTTGGGTTTTCTAACTACTATAGGAAATTTATCAAGGATTTTTCCATCATTGCTAAACCGCTAACTGACATGACTAAAAAGGGTACCAATTTCTCCATTTGGTCTGAGGCTGCTGTGCGTGCATTTGAATTTCTTAAGAACAGTTTTGTTTCAGCCCCCATTCTTGTGCAGCCAGACGTATCAAAACCATTTGTTGTGGAAGTCGATGCGTCTGAGGTTGGTGTGGGGGCGGTACTATCTCAAGGCTCATCTTTGAGTGGTTGCGTCCGTGCGCCTATTTCTCCAAGAATCCAAGAAACTGTCGTCCGCTGAACGTAACTACGATATCAGCAACAGGGAGTTGTCGGCAATTAAGTTGGCCTTTGAGGAATGGCGACACTTCTTGGAGGGGTCGGTACATCATGTAACTGTTATTACCGATCATAAGAATCTGCTGTATTTGGAGTCAGCCAAGCTTCTGTCCCCCAGGCAGACTCGCTGGGCATTGTTTTTCACGCGGTTCAATTTTGTTGTCACTTATAGACCGGGGTCTAAAAACACTAAGGCGGATGCTCTGTCCAGGTGTTTTCCGGGGGGAGAACCTTGGGAGGATCCAGTACCCATCCTCCAAAAGGGTATTGTGGTTTCGGCTCTCACTACCGAGGTTGAGGCTGAGATTGCCGAGGCTCAGGAGGAGGTACCATCTGAGCTTCCCATCAACAAATCTTTTGTACCGCTTCATCTCCGCTTAAAGGTTTTGGCGGAGCATCATGATGCTGTCCTGGCTGGCCACCCAGGGGTTAGAGGTACCTTGGAGTTGGTGTCACGTCGGTTTTGGTGGCCCAAGATCCGACAGGACGTGGTCTCATACGTGTCAGCTTGTACCACGTGCGCTAGGGCTAAGACGCCCCTCTCCCGTCCTGTTGGCACACTACTTCCTCTTGAGGTACCTAGTAAGCCGTGGACGGAAATCTCCATGGATTTCATCACTGATTTGCCCTCATCAGCTGGGAACACAGTCATCTTGGTGATTGTTGATCGGTTTTCTAAAATGTCGCACTTTGTGTCTTTGCCTTCGTTGCCTAACGCTAAGACTCTGGCTCAGGTATTTGTGCAGGAGCTGGTCAGACTTCATGGGGTTCCATCTGACATCGTGTCTGATAGGGGGTCTCAGTTTGTGGCAAAATTTTGGAAGGCATTTTGCTCATGGCTGGGGATCAAGTTGTCTCATTCTTCGGCGTTTCATCCTCAGTCAAATGGTCAGACGGAGCGTATGAACCAAAATTTGGAACAGTACTTACGCTGCTTTGTCTCTGATAACCAGGAGGAGTGGTCTACCTTTCTTCCTTTGGCTGAGTTTGCCATCAATAATCACCACCAGGAGTCGTCTGGGGAGTCTCTGTTTTTTTGTGTTTACGGGCTACATCCTCAATTTTGTACTTTGAGTCAGAGGGGCTCTTCCGGCGTTCCGGAGGAGGACCAGTTAGGAGCACAATTTTCATCAGTCTGGAGGAGTTAAACAGCGCCTGTTGAGTGTGGGTGCTAGGTACAAACTTGTGGCTGACAGTAGGCGTGTGCCAGGTCCGGACCTGAGTGTGGATGACTGGGTGTGGTTATCCACAAAAAACATAAGACTCAAAATACCGTCCCTTAACCCCTTCATGACCGTGGGATTTTCCGTTTTTCCGTATTCGTTTTTCACTCCCCTCCTTCCCAGAGCCATAACTTTTTTATTTTTCCGTCAATTTGGCAATGTGAGGGCTTTTTTTTGCGGGACGAGTTGTACTTTTGAACGACATCATTGGTTTTACCATGTCGTGTACTAGAAAATGGGAAAAAAATTCCAAGTGCGGTAAAATTGCAAAAAAAGTGCAATCCCACACTTGTTTTTTGCTTGGCTTTTTTGCTAGGTTCACTAAATGCTAAAACTGACCATTATGATTCTCCAAGTCATTACGAGTTCATAGACACCTAACATCACTAGGTTATTTTTTACCTAAGTGGTGAAAAAAAATTCCAAACTTTGCTAAAAAAAAAAAAAAATGGCGCCATTTTCAGATACTCGTAGCGTCTCCATTTTTCATGATCTGGGGTCGGTTGAGGGCTTATTTTTTGCGTGCCGAGCTGCCGTTTTTAATGTTACCATTTCGGTGCAGATACGTTCTTTTGATCGCCCGTTATTGCATTTTAATGCAATGTCACGGCGACCAAAAAAACGTAATTCTGGCGTTTCGGATTTTTTTCTCATTACGCCGTTTAGCGATCAGGTTAATGCTTTTTTTTATTGATAGATCGGGCGATTCTGAACGCGGTGATACCAAATATGTGTAGGTTTGATTTTTTTTCTATTGATTTATTTTGATTGGGGCGAAAGGGGGGTGATTTAAACTTTTATTTTTTTTTTATTTTTTTCACATTTTTTTTTACTTTTTTTTTTTACTTTTGCCATGCTTCAATAGCCTCCATGGGAGGCTAGAAGCAGGCACAACTCGATCGCCTCTGCTACATAACAGCAATCATTAGATTGCTGCTATGCAGCAGAAAATCAGGTGTGCTGTGAGCGCCGACCACAGGGTGGCGCTCACAGCTACCGGCGCTCAGTAACCATAGAGGTCTCAAGGACCTCTATGGTTACAATACTGAAGCATCGCCGACCCCCGATCATGTGACGGGGGTCGGCGATGATGTCATTTCCGGCCTCCCGGCCGGATACGGTAGTTAAATGCCGCTGTCTGTATTTGACAGCGGCATTTAACTAGTTAATAGCGGCGGGTGAATCGCGATTTCACCCGCCGCTATTGCGGGCACATGTCAGCTGTTCAAAACAGCTGACATGTCCCGGCTTTGATGCGGGCACACCGCGGAGCCCTGCATCAAAGCAGAGGACCTGACGTCGGACGTACTATCCCGTCCGACGTCAGGAAGGGGTTAAATTGGGTCCACGGTTTATTGGTCCATTTAGGGTCACCGCCGTCATTAACCCAGTAGCGTACCGATTGGAGCTCCCTACGGTGTATAAGATACACAACGTGTTCCACAGGTCTCTTCTAAAGAAGGTGGTGGGTTCTGTGGACGTGGCGCCTATGCCACCTCCTGTCTTAGTGGATGGTAATTTGGAGTTTGAAGTCTCCAAGGTGGTTGACTCTCATGTAGTGCGCCGCACTTTACAGTACTTGGTACACTGGCGTGGTTATGGGCCTGAGGAGAGGTCCTGGGTACCAGCCTCGGTCATTCATGCGGCTCGGCTGGTCAGGTTTTTTCATCGTCGCCATCCAGACAAGCCGGGTCCTATAAGCCGTGAGGGCCCTGGGGTCCCTCGTAGAAGGCGGGGTACTGTTGTGAATTCTGTTCTCGAGCTCCCTCCTGTGGTTATGAATGGTACTTCGGTGAGTTCTGCTCATGGACTCCCTCTGGTGGCTGTGAGTGGAGCTGCTGGTTCTGAGATTCCTTCTCCAGCTGATCTCGTTCAGGCCTTGGCTGGCTGCTCTATTTAACTCCACTCAGATCTTTACTTGATGCCAGCTGTCAATGTCCTAGTACTGGTTCAGTTCTCTTGGATCTTTCAGATGACCTGTCTATTTCAGCAAAAGCTAAGTTCCTGCTAGTTTATTTGTTACCACTGTGTTTTTGTCCAGCTTGCTATTATGATTTAATCTTGTTAGCTGGAAGCTCTGGGATGCAGAGTGGCACCACCGCGCCGTGAGTCGGTGCGGTGGTTTCTTTTGCACACTCTGCGTGGTTTTTTGTTAGTTTTTTATGCTGACCGCAAAGATACCTTTTCTATCCTCTGTCTGTTTAGTTAGTCTGGCCTCCTATGCTGAAACCTACTTCATTCCTGTGTTTGTGACTTCCATCTTAACTCACAGTTAATATATGTGGGGGCTGCCTATTTCTTTGGGGAATTTCTCTGAGGCAAGGTAGGCTGTATTTTCTATCTTTAGGGGTAGTTAGCTCTTAGGCTGTGAAGAGGCGTCTAGGCAGAGTCAGGAACGCTCCACGGCTATTTCTAGTTGTTGTGATAGGATTAGGGGTTGCGGTCAGCAGAGCTCCCACTTCCCAGAGCTCGTCCTGTATTGCTAGTTTGCTCATCTGGTCATTTCTAGTGCTCCTAACCACCATCCAAACATAACAGTACAGCTGGCCAGCAAAGTGTTAATGCATCTCAATAGAGGGATAAGAGAAGTTCTGAGACCATTTTTTTTTCTCTGCAGTGTGTTTTGTATTTCTTTTCCCCTTAACCTCTGGGTGGTTCACGACACAGGTGTAGATATGGACATTCAAGGTCTGTCCTCTTGTGTGGATCAACTCACTGCAAGGGTACAAAGCATTCAAGATTATGTAGTTCAGAACCCGATGTTAGAACCCAGAATTCCAATTCCTGATTTGTTTTCTGGGGATAGATCTAAGTTCCTGAATTTCAAAAATAATTGTAGACTGTTTTTTGCTTTGAAACCCCGCTCCTCTGGTGACCCCATTCAGCAAGTAAAAATCATTATTTCTTTGCTACGTGGTGACCCTCAAGACTGGGCATTTTCCCTTGCGCCAGGAGATCCTGCATTGCGTAATGTAGATGCGTTTTTTCTGGCGCTTGGATTGCTTTATGATAAACCAGATTCAGTGGATCAGGCAGAAAAAAATTTGCTGGCTTTGTGTCAGGGTCAGGATGAAGCGGAGGTATATTGTCAGAAGTTCAGAAAGTGGTCTGTGCTTACTCGGTGGAATGAGTGTGCCCTGGCGGCAATTTTCAGAAAGGGTCTTTCTGAAGCCCTTAAGGATGTTATGGTGGGATTCCCCACGCCTGCTGGTCTGAATGAGTCTATGTCCTTGGCCATTCAGATCGATCGACGCTTACGTGAGCGCAAAAATGTGCACCATTGGGCGGTGTTTTCTGAGCAGAAGCCTGAGCCTATGCAATGTGATAGGACCTTGACCAGAGCTGAACGGCAAAAATACAGACGTCAGAATAGGCTGTGTTTTTACTGTGGTGACTTCACTCATGCTATCTCTGATTGTCCTAAGCGCACTAAACGGTTCGCTAGGTCTGCCACCATTGCTAATGTACAGCCAAAATTTCTTTTGTCCATTACTCTGATTTGCTCTTTGTCATCCTATTCTGTTATGGCATTTGTGGATTCAGGCGCTGCCCTGAATTTGATGGACTTGGAGTTTGCCAGGCGCTGTGGTTTTTTCTTGGAGCCCTTGCAGTATCCTATTCCATTGAGAGGAATTGATGCTACACCTTTGGCCAAGAATAAGCCTCAGTACTGGACTCAATTGACCATGTGCATGGCTCCTGCACATCAGGAGGATATTCGCTTTTTGGTGTTGCATAATCTGCATGATGTGGTCGTTTTGGGTTTGCCATGGCTACAGGTCCATAATCCAGTATTGGATTGGAAATCAATGTCTGTATCCAGTTGGGGTTGTCAAGGGGTACATGGGGATGTCCCATTGTTGTCTATTTCGTCTTCCCATCCTTCTGAAGTCCCTGAGTTCTTGTCAGATTACCGGGATGTATTTGATGAGCCCAAATCCAGTGCCCTACCTCCTCATAGGGATTGCGATTGTGCTATTAATTTGATTCCTGGTAGTAAGTTTCCGAAGGGCCGACTGTTCAATTTATCTGTGCCAGAGCACGCTGCAATGCGGAGTTATATAAAGGAGTCCTTGGAGAAAGGGCATATTTGCCCGTCGTCATCACCGTTGGGAGCAGAGTTCTTTTTTTGTGGCCAAGAAGGATGGTTCTCTGAGACCTTGTATAGATTACCGCCTTCTTAATAAAATCACCGTCAAATTTCAGTACCCTTTGCCGCTACTGTCTGATTTGTTTGCTCGGATTAAGGGGGCTAGCTGGTTCACCAAGATAGATCTTCGAGGGGCGTATAACCTTGTGCGTATTAAACAGGGTGATGAATGGAAAACAGCATTTAATACGCCCGAGGGCCATTTTGAGTACTTGGTGATGCCATTCGGGCTTTCTAATGCTCCATCTGTGTTTCAGTCCTTTATGCATGACATCTTCCGAAAGTACCTGGATAGATTCATGATTGTATATTTGGATGATATTTTGGTCTTTTCGGACGATTGGGAGTCTCATGTGAAGCAGGTCAGAATGGTGTTCCAGGTCCTTCGTGCTCATTCCTTGTTTGTGAAGGGGTCTAAATGTCTCTTGGGAGTTCAGAAGGTTTCATTTTTGGGCTTCATTTTTTCCCCTTCTACTATCAAGATGGACCCTGTTAAAGTTCAGGCCATTTATGATTGGACTCAGCCTACTTCTGTGAAAAGCCTTCAGAAATTTCTGGGCTTTGCTAATTTTTACCGTCGCTTCATCGCTAATTTTTCTAGTGTTGTTAAACCATTGACTGATTTGACCAAGAAAGGTGCTGATGTGGTCAATTGGTCCTCTGCAGCCGTTGAGGCTTTTCAGGAGCTGAAGCGTCGTTTTTCTTCTGCCCCTGTGTTGTGTCAGCCAGATGTTTCGCTCCCATTTCAGGTCGAGGTGGATGCTTCTGAGATTGGAGCAGGGGCTGTTTTGTCTCAAAGAGGTTCTGATGGCTCTGTGATGAAACCATGTGCTTTCTTTTCTAGAAAGTTTTCGCCTGCTGAGCGCAATTATGATGTGGGTAATCGAGAGTTGTTGGCTATGAAGTGGGCGTTTGAGGAGTGGCGACATTGGCTTGAAGGAGCCAAACATCACGTGGTGGTCTTGACGGATCACAAGAATCTGACTTATCTCGAGTCTGCCAAGCGGTTGAATCCTAGACAGGCTCGATGGTCGCTGTTTTTCTCCCGCTTCAATTTTGTGGTTTCGTACCTTCCGGGTTCTAAGAATGTGAAGGCTGATGCCCTTTCAAGGAGTTTTGTGCCTGATTCTCCGGGAGTTCCTGAGCCGGCTGGTATTCTCAAAGAGGGGGTAATTTTGTCAGCCATCTCCCCTGATTTGCGGCGGGTGCTGCAGGAGTTTCAGGCTGATAGACCTGACCGTTGCCCAGCGGAGAAGCTGTTTGTCCCTGATAGATGGACTAGGAGAGTTATCTCTGAGGTTCATTGTTCGGTGTTGGCTGGTCATCCTGGAATCTTTGGTACCAGAGATTTGGTGGCTAGATCCTTTTGGTGGCCTTCCTTGTCACGAGATGTGCGTTCTTTTGTGCAGTCCTGTGGGACTTGTGCTCGGGCTAAGCCCTGCTGTTCTCGTGCCAGTGGGTTGCTTTTGCCCTTGCCGGTCCCGAAAAGGCCCTGGACGCATATTTCCATGGATTTTATTTCGGATCTCCCTGTCTCTCAGAGGATGTCAGTTATCTGGGTGGTTTGTGATCGCTTCTCTAAGATGGTCCATTTGGTACCTTTGCCTAAATTGCCTTCCTCCTCTGATTTGGTTCCATTGTTTTTCCAGTATGTGGTTCGTTTACATGGCATTCCGGAGAACATCGTGTCGGACAGAGGTTCCCAGTTTGTTTCAAGATTTTGGCGGTCCTTTTGTGCTAAGATGGGCATTGATTTGGCTTTTTCTTCAGCGTTCCATCCTCAGACAAATGGCCAAACCGAACGAACCAATCATACTTTGGAAACATATCTGAGATGCTTTGTTTCTGCTGATCAGGACGATTGGGTGTCCTTCTTGCCTTTGGCTGAGTTCGCCCTTAATAATCGGGCCAGCTCGGCCACTTTGGTTTCGCCTTTTTTCTGCAATTCTGGTTTCCACCCTCGTTTTTCTTCAGGGCAGGTTGAGCCTTCGGACTGTCCTGGTGTGGATTCCGTGGTGGACAGGTTGCAGCAAATTTGGACTCACGTAGTGGACAATTTGACATTGTCCCAGGAGAAGGCTCAACGTTTTGCTAACCGCCGTCGCTGTGTTGGTCCCCGACTTCGTGTTGGGGATTTGGTTTGGTTGTCGTCTCGTTTTGTTCCTATGAAGGTTTCGTCTCCTGAGTTTAAGCCTCGTTTCATTGGTCCTTATAAGATTTCTGAAATTATTAATCCTGTGTCATTTCGTTTGGACCTTCCAGCTTCTTTCGCCATCCATAATGTGTTCCATAGGCCGTTGTTGCGGAGATATGTGGCTCCTATGGTTCCCTCCGTTGATCCTCCTGCCCCGGTGTTGGTTGAGGGGGAGTTGGAGTATGTGGTGGAGAAGCTTTTGGATTCTCATATTTCGAGACGGAAACTTCAGTACCTAGTCAAGTGGAAAGGTTATGGTCAGGAGGATAATTCCTGGGTAGTTGCCTCTGATGTTCATGCTGCCGATCTTGTTCGTGCCTTTCATTTGGCTCATCCGGAGCGGCCTGGAAGCTCTGGTGAGGGTTCGGTGACCCCTCCTCAAGGGGGGGGTACTGTTGTGAATTCTGTTCTCGAGCTCCCTCCTGTGGTTATGAATGGTACTTTGGTGAGTTCTGCTCATGGACTCCCTCTGGTGGCTGTGAGTGGAGCTGCTGGTTCTGAGATTCCTTTTCCAGCTGATCTCGTTCAGGCCTTGGCTGGCTGCTCTATTTAACTCCACTCAGATCTTTACTTGATGCCAGCTGTCAATGTCCTAGTACTGGTTCAGTTCTCTTGGATCTTTCAGATGACCTGTCTATTTCAGCAAAAGCTAAGTCCCTGCTAGCTTATTTGTTACCACTGTGTTTTTGTCCAGCTTGCTATTATGATTTAATCTTGTTAGCTGGAAGCTCTGGGATGCAGAGTGGCACCACCGCGCCGTGAGTCGGTGCGGTGGTTTCTTTTGCACACTCTGCGTGGTTTTTTGTTAGTTTTTTATGCTGACCACAAAGATACCTTTTCTATCCTCTGTCTGTTTAGTTAGTCTGGCCTCCTATGCTGAAACCTATTTCATTCCTGTGTTTGTGACTTCCATCTTAACTCACAGTTAATATATGTGGGGGCTGCCTATTTCTTTGGGGAATTTCTCTGAGGCAAGGTAGGCTGTATTTTCTATCTTTAGGGGTAGTTAGCTCTTAGGCTGTGAAGAGGCGTCTAGGCAGAGTCAGGAACGCTCCACGGCTATTTCTAGTTGTTGTGATAGGATTAGGGGTTGCGGTAAGCAGAGCTCCCACTTCCCAGAGCTCGTCCTGTATTGCTAGTTTGCTCATCTGGTCATTTCTAGTGCTCCTAACCACCAGCCAAACATAACAGGGTACTGTCATGTCAGACGCTGTTCAGACCAGGTCGTTCGACAGACAGCGGTAATTCCGCTTTTGACCACTATTTGCTCATTGGCGTCGGCTAGATTCTATCTAGCTGTTCCGGGGTTAATTTACCTGATCCTCGGATTGGAAGCTGGGCCATGCCCATTGCCTTTAAATAGCTCTCCTGATCATTGGGCGTCGCCGATTATAGCTTCTGTCTTGTGTGTTGTTATCTCGGTCTGGAGTGGAGAGCTGGTTGCTGGAGAGTCGTTGCTGGTGGTGTATTTTCCTTTGTCTTATTTACTCCTTCCTATATTTGTATTTATTTTGCCCTGCACATTTATAGTGTATTCCTGAGTGTCTGCGGCGTGGTGTATATTTTCCTTTATCCTTGTCTGTGCTAACTGTGGGTATTGGTGAATTACATCTTCACTGGGTGGTGGGCGGAGGTTTTCAGCCTAGGGTTGAAACAGGAGACAGGGCGAGGGTCGAGGCCTGGACATGCACACCATCAGGGTAAACTCCAGGTAGAGGGTCAGTCAGGATTTCCCTAGTCTGAGGGAAATTGCAGGGGCCCGGGTTATTAGCTCTCGCTCACCTAGTCTCCTCGTGACAATTACAGGAGGATTTATGTAAACTAGAAGCTTGGGCTGATAAATGGCAATGAGCTTTAATGGGGATAAATGTAAGGTCATGCACTTGGGTAGAAGTAATAAGATGTATAACTATGTACTTAATTTTAAAACTCTGGGCAAAACCGTCAATGAAAAAGGCCTGAGAGTATGGGTGGATGACAAACTCACATTTAGTGGCCAGTGCCAGGCAGCTTCTACAAAAGCAAATAAAATAATGGGATGCGTTAAAAGAGGCATAGACGCTCATGAGGAGAACATAATTTTACCTCTATACATGTCACTTGTGCGACCACACTTAGAATACTGAGTACAGTTCTGGTCTACAGTGTACAAGAAAGACATACAGTTAGGTCCATATATATTTGGACAGAGACAACATTTTTCTAATTTTGGTTATAGACATTACCAAAATGAATTTTAAACAAAACAATTCAGATGCAGTTGAAGTTCAGACTTTCAGCTTTTATTTGAGGGTATCCACATTAAAATTGGATGAAGGGTTTAGGAGTTTCAGCTCCTTAACATGTGCCACCCTGTTTTTAAAGGAACCAAAAGTAATTGGACAGATTCAATAATTTTAAATAAAATGTTCATTTTTAGTACTTGGTTGAAAACCCTTTGTTGACAATGACTGCCTGAAGTCTTGAACTCATGGACATCACCAGACGCTGTGTTTCCTCCTTTTTGATGCTCTGCCAGGCCTTCACTGCAGTGGTTTTCAGTTGCTGTTTGTTTGTGGGCCTTTCTGTCTGAAGTTTAGTCTTTAACAAGTGAAATGCATGCTCAATTGGGTTGAGATCAGGTGACTGACTTGGCCATTCAAGAATATTCCACTTCTTTGCTTCAATAAACTCCTGGGTTGCTTTGGCTTTATGTTTTGGGTCATTGTCTATCTGTAGTATGAAACGACGACCAATCAGTTTTGTTGCTTTTGGCTGGATCTGAGCGCACAGGATGGCTCTGAATACCTCAGAATTCATTCGGCTGCTTCTGTCTTGTGTCACATCATCAATAAACACTAGTGACCCAGTGCCACTGGCAGCCATGCATGCCCAAGCCATCACATTGCCTCTGCAGTGTTTTACAGATGATGTGGTATGCTTTGGATCATGAGCTGTACCACGCCTTCACCATACTTTTCTCTTTCCATCATTCTGGTAGAGGTTGATCTTGGTTTCATCTGTCCAAAGAATGTTCTTCCAGAACTGTGCTGCCTTTTTTAGATGTTTTTTAGCAAAGTCCAGTCTAGCCTTTTTATTCTTGATGCTTATTTACTTTCATGCACTCTTTATCGTAGATTTGGATATTGATATGCCGACCTCCTGGAGAGTGTTGTTCACTTGGTTGGCAGTTGTGAAGGGGTTTCTCTTCACCATGGGGATTATTCTGCGATCATCCACCACTGTTGTCTTCTGTGGGCGCCCAGGTCTTTCTGCATTGATGAGTTCACCAGTGCTTTTTTTCTTTCTCAGGATGTACCAAACTGTAGATTTTGCCACTCCTAATATTGTAGCAATTTCTCAGATGGGTTTTTTCTGTTTTCGCAGCTTAAGGATGGCTTGTTTCACCTGCATGAAGAGCTCCTTTGACCGCATGTTTACTTCACAGCAAAACCTTCCAAATGCAAGCACCACACCTCAAATCAACTCCTGGCCTTTAATCTGCTTAATTGAGAATGACATAACGAAGGGATTGCCCACACCTGTCCATGAAATAGCCTTGGAGTCAATTACTTTTGGTCCCTTTAAAAACAGGGTGGCACAGGTTAAGGAGCTGAAACTCCTAAACCCTTCATCCAATTTTAATGTGGATACCCTCAAATGAAAGCTGAAAGTCTGAACTTCATTGTGGTAATCAACCAAAATAAGAAAAATGTTGTCTTTGTCCAAATATATATGGACCTAACTGTAGGTGAACTAGAGCGGGTGCACAGAAGAGTGACCAAGGTTATTAGAGGACTGCGGGTATGCAATACCAAGACAGGTCATTACACTTGGGGTTATTTAGTTTGGAAAAACAAAAGCTAAGTTGTGATCTTATTTTAAAGTATAAATATAAGAGGGGACAGTACAAAGTCCTTTCTGATGATCTTTTTACTCGTAGACCTGAGAGGGGGCAAAGGGAGCATCATGTACGTCTGGAGGAAAGAAGGTTTAAGCATAATCACAAACGCGGATTCTTTACTGTAAGAGCAGCGAGACTTTGGAACTCTCTGCCATATGATGTTTTAATGAGTGATTCATTACTAAAATTTAAGAGGGGACTGGATGCCTTTCTTGAAAAGCATAATGTTACAGGGTATATACACTAGTATCCCTGATAGGGCGTTGATCCAGGGAACTAGTCTGATTGCCGTATGTGGAGTCGGGAAGGATTTTTTTTCTCCAATGTGGAGCTTACTGTTTGCCACAAGGGTTTTTTTTTGCCTTCCTCTGGATCAACATGTTAGGGCAGGGGTCCCCAAACTTTTTACACAGGGGGCCAGTTCACTGTCCCTCAGACCGTTGGAGGGCCGGACTATAAAAAAACTGTGAAAATCACTATGTACACTACACATATCTCATTTTAAAGTAAAAAAACATACAGGGAACAAATACAATATTCAAAATAAAGAACTAGTAAATTTAAATCAACAAACTCGCCATTATACACAGTATGATGGGCCCGCAGCTCCCTTATACACAGCATGATGGACTCACAGCTCCCTTATACACAGCATGATGGACTCACAGCTCCCGTATACACAGTATGATGGGCCCGCAGCTCCCGTATACACAGTATGATGGGCCCGCAGCTCCCGTATACTCAGTATGATGGGCCCGCAGCTCCCGTATACACAGTATGATGGGCCCGCAGCTCCCTAAAGGCCCCGTCACACACAGCGACGCTGCAGCGATACAGACAACGATGCTGATCGCTGCAGCGTCGCTGTTTTGTCGCTGTGTGGTCGCTGGGGAGCTGTCACACAGACAGCTCTCTCCAGCGACCAACGATCAGGGGAACGACTTCGGCATCGTTGAAACTGTCTTCAACGATGCCGAAGTCCCCCTGCAGCACCCGGGTAACCAGGGTAAACATCGGGTTACTAAGCGCAGGGCCGCGCTTAGTAACCCGATGTTTACCCTGGTTACCAGCGTAAATGTAAAAAAAACCAAACAGTACATACTCACCATCTGATGTCCGTCAGGTCCCTTGCCGTCTGCTTCCTGCTCTGACTGAGTGCCGCCGTACAGTGAGAGCAGAGCGCAGCGGTGACGTCACCGCTGTGCTGTACTCTCACTTTCACTTTGTGGCGCTCAGTCAGAGCAGGAAGCAGACGGCAAGGGACCTGACGGACATCAGATGGTGAGTATGTACTGTTTGTTTTTTTTTACATTTACGATGGTAACCAGGGTAAACATCGGGTTACTAAGCGCGGCCCTGCGCTTAGTAACCCGATGTTTACCCTGGTTACCAGTGAAGACATCGCTGGATCGGTGTCACACACACCGATTCAGCGATGTCAGCGGGACCTCAACGATCAAAAAACGGCCCAGGCCATTCCGACACGACCAGCGATCTCACGTGAATTCCCGGCTTGTGATTGGTCGCGCGCCGCCCATGTGGCCGCGACGCGACCAATCACAGCAAGCCGTGACGTAATTTCAGGTCCTTCAGGATTTTAAAATTACGTTCCGGCTTTGTGATTGGTCGCGTCGCGGTCACATGGGCGACGCGACCAATCACAAGCCGTGACGTCACGGGAGGCTGGACACGCGCGCATTTTAAAATGCGCGCGTGTCCAGCCTCCCGTGACGTCACGGCTTGTGATTGGTCGCGTCGCCCATGTGACCGCGACGCGACCAATCACAAAGCCGGAACGTAATTTTAAAATCCTGAAGGACCTGAAATTACGTCACGGCTTGCTGTGATTGGTCGCGTCGCGGCCACATGGGCGGCGCGCGACCAATCACAAGCCGGGACTTCACGTAAGGAAGTTAAAGCGCGAATTTTAAGCAAACAACGCTGCCGGTTCCCTCGGTGAGGTCCAGGCTGCGTCGGAGAGGTGAGTATAGCAATATTTTTTATTTTAATTCTTTATTTTACACATTAATGTTGTTTCGATACCGATACCCGATACCACAAAAGTATCGGATCTCGGTATCGGAATTCCGATACAGCAAATATCGTCCGATACCCGATACTTGCGGTATCGGAATGCTCAACACTAACAGTGACACGTAGAGCCCGGGGTGTGCTAGAATCCCTGTAAAAAGGCTCGATTTACCTGTCATACAGGTATTGTCCTATCCTATATGGGGGACAGAGAGAAGAACTGTGAGGACCTTATCTGAAGCCATAGACAGTAAGGGATTACAACACCACCGTGCTAGAGGAAGGTTTTTAACTCCACCTGGTAAAGGAGACTCTGGATTCGATTCCAAGATGGCCGGACCCTGCCTGTACCTGTGATCTGATACCCTGGACTGTGGCTGCCTGAAGTCTTCAGTAAACCAGGTAAAGAGACTGCTAACCTGTGTCCTCGTTCTTTACTGCACCGGGGATATACTTCACCTGTGGGAAGTTATACCATCTTGCTGCCATAACATCACCCCAGAGGACCCCTTAAAGCAGCGTCGGTCCCCACTGACCGAATACCACAGGTGGCGTCACAAACATAAACTCTATTCACCAAATCCCTTTAAAGACTTTCCCCTATTACATGGGTGCCCAGGGCCACGGACCAGGTCGCCACCGTGACATCCCCCTGTGAACACCAGACCCAGTAGCGGGTACCCCACGGCCCTGGCGAGCGACTCATCTTGGCGTTACGAACAGGATGGACTGACCCAGCAAATCGGATCATGTGCGCCTAAGAGACTGTGCCTAACCGTGATTTATTGAGAAACTGTGTTTTGTGAATTGCCACCAAAACTGCTGCCATTGCCGCACCGCGTGGAGCACGAGGAGGAGAAGACATACCTTTGTGTGCAGAGCCAGCCGGAAAGAGCGCGAAGAAGTAAACGGGTGCCGCGCTGCCTGGAACACCAGAAGTGAAGACGCCGTTCAGCGGAGCCAGAAGCGAGGACACTGCAAAGTGCCGAGCGACACACCGGAAGAACCACTACAAACTCCGGAGGAGAGACGCCGGCCCCTATAAGGTTAGCAAGGGGGAGAAGCTATGTCAGACCAGGGGGAAGTAATGGCGGTGGACGCAGCCGCAGCCCCGGTGATACCCCAAGACCCTGTGGGGGATGCAGCCGCCGAACTCCTGGCACCCCCGGGCCCCACCGCAGATGCACTTGCAGGCCCCATATTGCCACCAGGCCCCGCAGCTTCTACCAGCAGGCCGGGCTGCAGCTACAGTGCCCATTATGCCGCTGTCCATGCCCTATATTCCTGGAGCGGCCGGGCTTCCACAATATTCCAGGGAGTCCCATACATTAAGTGAATTTAAGGAAAGACTCTGCAGCCTATTTAAAGGGCACCTGTCACCCCGTTTTTTCAGTATGAGATAAAAAAATACTGTTAAATAGGGCCTGAGCTGTGCATTACAACAGTGTATTTTGTGGACCCCGATTCCCCACCTATGCTGCCAAAATACGTTACCAAAGTAGCCGTTTTCGCCTGTCAATCAGGCTGGTCTGGTCAAAAGGGCATGGTGTCTTCCCCCAGATCTTGCTTAGTTTTCCGTTGGTGGCGTAGTGGTTTGCGCATGCCCAAGGTCCCGAATCCACTGCACAGGGGAGTTAAAAGAGCGCGATGTGCACTATTTCATTGGTGATCGGTGGGGGCGGCCATCTTCCTTTGGCCACGCGTGCGCAGAAGCGGCGCTCTGCTGGCCGCGGCTTCAGGAAAATGGCCGCGGGATGCCGCGCGTGCGCAGATGGAGATCGCGGCGGCCATTTTCCTGAAGCAGAGTTCGCATCTCGGCTTCAGGAAAATGGCCGCCGCGATCTCCATCTGCGCACGTGCGGCATCCCGCGGCCATTTTCCTGAAGCCGCGGCCAGCAGAGCGCCGCTTCTGCACACGCGCGGCCAAAGGAAGATGGCCGCCCCCACCGATCACCAATGAAATAGTGCACATCGCGCTCTTTTAACTCCCCTGTGCAGTGGATTCGGGACCTTGGGCATGCGCAAACCACTACGCCACCAACGGAAAACTAAGCAAGATCTGGGGGAAGACACCACGCCCTTTTGACCAGACCAGCCTGATTGACAGGCGAAAACGACTACTTTGGTAACGTATTTTGGCAGCATAGGTGGGGAATCGGGGTCCACAAAATACACTGTTGCAATGCACAGCTCAGGCCCTATTTAACAGTATTTTTATCTCATACTGAAAAAACGGGGTGACAGGTTCCCTTTAAGGTATATCCCCTGACCGAGCATCAAAAGGTCAGCATCTTAATTGGACAATTGATAGGCGCAGCCCTAAGAGAAGGGAAATCCTGGCCAAATATGGAATAAGGAACTGTGCGGCAGATATTTGCTAAACTTAAAACCACCTTTGACACCCGCACCACTACAGAAATCAAAATGAAGTTCCTTGGGTGCAGACAGAGAGCACAGGTTAGCATACGGGACTATGCCCTTAATCTCCAGGAGGCACTGCGGGCTGTCAGACAGGTTGACCCTAAAAGCATGCAGGATGGAGACAAGCTCTTAAAGGAACAGTTCATTGAAGGTCTCCTGTCCAGTAACGACAGGACACAGCTGCGCATCCTGGCCTTGCAAAACCCTGACCTGGACTTTGCGCAATTTAAGGGCAGGGCCATCTGGGTGCTACATGAACCTCAGCTCAGCCGCACAGTGCCCCATAGGCATCCAGCTCTCACGTACCACCAGGTGGTGGCATCATATCATCAGGTCCCAGTTGAGGCTGACGCACAGATCCTGGATGATGATTCTTCCACAGGACTACGCCTCCAGGTCCAGGAACTGACTAAAAGCGTAGCTGCACTAGCTAAAACCGTACAGTCCCTGCAAGAATCGCCGAAAGAAAAGATAAAGCTGGCTTCCAGACCGGAGGACGCTCCCTGGCGACGACAGAAGAGGATCCCGCTGACCACAGGGAGAGACGACGATCGCTATCATCAGGACGGACGACCCATCTGCCGCCGCTGCGACCAGGCAGGACACATCGCAAGGTACTGGAATATTATATATTTAGCACACTCCAATAGATGTGATGGAAAGGGGATATTTAATATAATACATACAGTAGTCACATACATTAGTCACAAACATTTTGGTCTGCAAGGACCTTCATCAGTGTGCTAATGATAGCAAGATTGGTGCATATGGTAAAACCCCTAGAAAGACTGTTTGCATCAGTATTAAAGATAAAGTAAGAATGATGGTAATATTATGAATGGCCGTGAAAATGGCCAATCAAGCCGCAACAGGGCTGCGGGAGAGAGAGGAAAATGCGGTATCAGCCGCAAGTCAAAAGATGCAGTCTTTCTAAGGGTTTTACCATATTTACCAATCTTGCTATCATTAGCACACTGATGAAGGTCCTTGCAGACCGAAACGTTTGTGACTACTGTATGTATTATATTAACCCCTTCACCCCGAAGCCTGTTTTCACCTAAGTGACAGGGCCAATTTTTACAATTCTGACCACTGTCAATTTATGAGGTCATAACTCTGAAACGCTTCAACGGATCCTGGTGATTCTGACATAGTTTTCTCGTGACATATTGTACTTCATGATAGTGGTAAAACTTCTTCGATATGACTTGCATTTATTTGTGAAAAAAACAGAAATTTGTCGAAAATTATGAAAATGTAGCAATTTTTAAATTTTTCGTTTTTATGCCCTTAAATTAGAGAGTTATATCTCATAATATAGTTAATAAACAACATTTCCCACATGTCTGCTTTACATCAGCACAATTTTGGAAACATATTTTTTTTTTGTTAGGGAGTTATAAGGGTTAAAAGTTGACCAGCGATTTCTCATTTTTGCAACAAAATTTGAAAAACCATTTTTTTTACAGACCACCTCACACTTGAAGTGACTTTAAGGGGTCTATATGACAGAAAATACCCAAAAGTGACACCATTCTGAAAACTGCACCCCTCAAGGTACTCAAAACCACATTCAAAAATTTTATTAACCCTTCAGGTGCTTCACAGGAATTTTTGGAATGTTTAAAAAAAATTGAACATTTAACTTTTTTTTAACAAAATTTTTACTTCAGATCCAATTTGTTTTATCTTACCAAGGGTAACAGGAGAAATTGGACCACAAAAGTCATTGTACAATTTGTCCTGAGTACGCTGATACCCCAAATATTGGGGTAAACCAATGTTTGGGCACCTGGCAGAGCTCGGAAGGGAAGGATTTGACTTTTCAATGCAAGATTTGCTGGAATTGAGATCGGAACCCATGTCCCGATTAGAGAGCCCCTGACGTGCCTAAACAGTGGAAACCCCCACAAGTGACACCATTTTGGAAAGTAGACCCCCTAAGGAACTTATCTAGATGTGTGGTGAGCACTTTGAACCTCCAAGTGCTTCACAGAAGTTTACAATGTAGAGCCGTAAAAAAAATTTCATATTAATTTTCACAAAAAATGATCTTTTCGCCCCAATTTTTTTATTTTCCCAAGGGTAACAGGATAAATTGGACCCCAAAAGTTGTTGTGCAATTTGTCCTGAGTAAGCTGATACTTCATATATGGGGATAAACCACTGTTTGAGCGCATGGCAGAGCTCGGAAGGGAAGGAGCGCCGTTTGACTTTTCAATGCAAGATTGGCTGGAATTGAGATCGGAACCCATGTCGCGTTTGGAGAGCCCCTGACGTGCCTAAACAGTAGAAACCCCCCACAAGTGATGCCATTTTGGAAAGAAGACCCCCTAAGGAACTTATCTAGATGCGTGGTGAGCACTTTTAACCCCCAATTGTTTCACTAAAGTTTAGAATGTAGCGCCGTGAAAATTAAAAAATAATTTTTTCTTTCCACAAAATGAAGTTTTAGCCCGCAATTTTTTTTTCCCAAGGGTAACAGGAGAAATTGGACCACAAAAGTTATTGTCCAATTTGTCCTGAGTACGCTGATACCCCACACATGGGGGGAAACCACTGTTTGGGCGCACGGCAGAGCTCAGAAGGGAAGGAGCGCCGTTTGAAATGCAGACTTAGATGGATTGGTCTGCAGGCGTCATGTTGCATTTGCAGAGTCCCTGATGTACCTAAACAGTAGAAACCCCCCAAAAGTGACCCCATATTGGAAACTAGACCCCCCAAGGAACTTATCTAGATGTGTTGTGAGAACTTTGAACCAACAAGTGTTTCACTACAGTTTATAACGCAGAGCCGTGAAAATAAAAAATATTTTTTTTTCCACGAAAATGATATTTTAGCCTCCACATTTTTTTTCAAGGGTAACAGGAGAAATTGGACCACAAAAGTTGTTGTCCAATTTGTGCTGCGTACGCTGATACCCCACACATGGGGGGAAACCACTGTTTGGGCGCACGGCAGAGCTCGGAAGGGAAGGAGCGCCGTTTGAAATGCAGACTTAGATGGATTGGTCTGCAGGCGTCATTTTGCATTTGCAGAGTCCCTGATGTACCTAAACAGTAGAAACCCCCCACAAGTGACCCCATATTGGAAACTAGACCCCCCAAGGAACTTATCTAGATGTGTTGTGAGAACTTTGAACCAACAAGTGTTTCACTACAGTTTATAACGCAGAGCCGTGAAAATAAAAAATATTTTTTTTTTCACGAAAATGATATTTTAGCCCCCACATTTTTTTTCCCAAGGGTAACAGGAGAAATTGGACCACAAAAGTTGTTGTCCAATTTGTGCTGAGTACGCTGATACCCCGTATATGGGGGGGAACCACTGTTTGGCGCATGGCAGAGCTCGGAAGGGAAGGAGCACTGTTTTACTTGTTCAAAGCAGAATTGGCTGGAATTGAGATCGGACGCCATGTCACGTTTGGAGAGCCGTACCCCTTGAAAAAGGCAGGAGCCGAAACGCGCGTCGGGGGGGGACAGGGGTGAGGTGCCGGTCCACAATTGTCATATTTACAACTAATTGGTATGTATGTACTTTTATCACTGTGTCAGGCTTTTCTAGGTACCTTTTTGTATTGTTCTCTATGATGTGTAGCTACATTACATAGTCTGCCACAATCTGTGACTAGCATGGGCCCCCTGCCCATATTTGGTGCATGCTGAGGGTGGCACGGGGATTGTTTCCTTTTGTCATGTTTCTATCTGGTTTTATTATCAATAAAGTTTTTTGTATATTTATATATTTGGACTATTTGCTGCTTTATTTCTCTAGTTACGTTTGGAGAGCCCCTGATGTGCCTAAACAGTGGAAACCCCCCAATTCTAACTGAAACCCCAACCCTAACCCCAGCCCTAACCCTAGCCCTAACCCCAACTCTAACCCTAACCCCAACCCTAACCCTAGCCCTAACCCTAGCCCTAACCCTAATGAGAAAATGGAAATAAATACATTTTTTAAAATTTTATTATTTTTCCCTAACTAAGGAGGTGATGAAGGGGGGTTTGATTTACTTTTATAGCGATTTTTTTGCCGGATTTTTATGATTGGCAGCCGTCACACACTAAAAGATGCTTTTTATTGGAAAAAATAGTTTTTGCATCACCACATTTTGAGAGCTATAATTTTTCCATATTTTGGTCCACAGAGTCATGTGAGATCTTCTTTTTTGCGGGACGAGTTGTCACTTTTATTGGTAACATTTTCGGGCACATGACATTTTTTGATCGCTTTTTATTCCAATTTTTGGGAGGCGGAATGAACAAAAACCAGCAATTCCTGAAATTCTTTTAGGGGGGGGCGTTTATAGCGTTCCACGTGTGGTAGAATTGATAAAGCAGCTTTATTCTTCAGGTCAGTATGATTACAGCGACACCTCATTTATATAATTTTTTTATGTTTTTTTACACAATAAAAACTATTTTATACAAAAAAATAATTGTTTTTGCATCGCTTTATTCTGAAAGCTATAACCTTTTTATATTTCTGCTGATTATGCTGTATGGCGGCTTTTTTTTTGCGGGACAAGATGATGTTTTCAGCGGTACCATGGTTATTTATATGCGTCTTTTCGATCGCGTGTTATTCCACTTTTTGTTCGCCTGTATGATAATAGTTCATAATAATAATTCAGGAGGCTTTCCGGCGCCTGCTCTCAGCAGCTCTTGCAGGCGTCGGCAAGCCAGGTCATTTTATGACCCGGAAGGAGTCCCGCGGCCATCTTGGATCCGGGGACTCCTTCTGGATCACCGGAGCAATGCGATCTCATCGCGTTGCTCCGGTGGGAGAGCGCAGGGAGCCCCCGTCCCTGCGCGATCCCCCTCTATGCCGCTGTCACTACTGACAGCGGCATCAGAGGGGTTAAATGCCCGCGATCAGCGCTAGCGCCGATCGTGGGCATTGCTGCGGGGTGTCAGCTGTCATATACAGCTGACACCCGCACCTGATCACCGCGGCGCTCAGCGTGAGACCGCGGTGATCGGTGCGCCGTACTAGTACTGCTGCTGGCACAAATGCAGTGCCGGCAGCGCAGTACTAGTACGGCGCGTGGCGCGAAGGGGTTAAATATCCCCTTTGCATCACATCTATTGGAGTGTGCTAAATATATAATATTCCACTTATTAAGGTTTGGGAACCTATTTTTAAGCACCTCCCATTCAGGCTGTGCTGAACATTTTCTTTACTACATCGCAAGGTACTGTCATTTAAACGAGCGACCCCTGGGGCAGAGGGCCAACCCCCAGGAATAGGATGACCAGGCCCACAAAATTGGCGAGCCAAGTACGTCGGAGGACAACCTGTCCTCCCCATTGTGATTGACGGCATCCCAATGAACGCTTTATTGGACACCGATTTTCAGGTGACAACTATGCCTTACATTCTTTTTAAGCGTTATTGGGTTAACAGACATTAATCATGGCCCAGATGATGATTTGACAATAGTAGCCATTAACAGGCAGCCATTGCCACAGGTGGGATACAAAGAGGTCACCATTAAGGTGGGGCGGGTAGGATTGAAGACCCAAGGAATGGTGATTGTTTATATTGACCGACGTGAACGTAACCCCATGATGACCATTGGTACTAATGTCATAGAAAATTGGCTTGCAGAGGTTATTGTCTTATTACAACAGGTGGCCGAAACTGCTGTTTCCAGTGAACAACGTGTCCTGCAGAAAGAAATCAGAGTTCTGGTGCAGAGACAGCAGGTAGAACTCTCTGATGGAGAAATTGGCCATGCCACAGTGAGTGATTCGATCCCCATCGCAATACCTCCCAGGAGTGAAATGTTAATATGGTGTCGGGCAGCAATAGGCCTCAGAGGTAAAGACTACCAAGCCCTGGTAGAACCTGTGTATTCAGATAGTAGGCCCACAATCCTGACAGCCAGAGGGGTGGTTGAAGTCCGCAAGGGGAGGGTACCAGTACATGTCCTTAACTGTGGAGAGAAAGAGATCCACCTAACCAGATATGCCACACTTGCCAAACTGTTTACTGTTGATAATAATGTAATACAGGCTACAGGACCCTTTGTTCCCGTCCAACCAGGCGGAGGACAATGGCTCTGCAGGACAAATGGAGGATTGGTGTCAGAAATTACACGTGGGCACTGACTCTACACCATCACACCAAAAACAAGGGGCTTACCGAGTGGTCCATGAGTATGAGCGAGTATTCAGCAAACACCCACTAGATTTAAGGCAGGTAAAAGGGATTCAACATCATATCCCCATGGGAAATCATCCACCCATTAAGGAGAGATGCCGGCCAGTACCTCCAGCTCATTATCAGTGTGCCAAAGACATGTTACGAGAGATGAGAGGCTGGGGTAATCAGAGATAGTTGTAGCCCCTGGGCAGCTCTATTAGTCCTCGTCAGGAAAAAGGACGGCACCATGAGAATGTATGTAGATTATAGGCAGATAAACCGCATTACACACAAGGATGCATACCAATTGCCTAGGACAGAAGAGTCATTAGCTGCTTTAAAATCTGCTAACTACTTCTCTACCTTGGATCTCACCAGTGTGTACTGGCAGGTTCCCATGGCAGAGGCAGATGCGGAAAAGACGGCCTTCACCACACCGATGGGTCTCTGTGAATTCAAATACATGCCGTTTGGACTGTGCAACACCCCAGGAACATTTCAGAGAATGATGGAGTGCTGTCTCGGGCACAAGAACATCGAGACCGTCTTGTTGTACCTGGACGATGTCATCGTCTTCTCCAAGACTTATGATGACCACCTGAAGCACCTAGCCGAGGTGTTCGAAGCTCTGTCCAACTTTGGCTTAAAGGTAAAACCATCTAAATGTCACCTGTTGAAACCCAAAGTGCAGTACCTGGGCCATGTGGTGAGGAGTGGCACCAGACCCTGACAAGATCACCGTGATTAGAGACTGGCCAAAGCTCAGCAACCTCCATGAAGTCCGGCAGTTCCTCAGGTTGGTAGGCTACTACAGAAGGTTTGTCAAAGACTTCACCAAGATAGTTGCACCACTACAAGACCTGTTAGTGGGCCAATCCAAGAAAACCAAGGGTAAGAATACCCCATTTAACAGGGACGATGGGCTGGAGAGATCCTTCACTCAATTGAACTTGGCTCTGATGGGAGATGAGGTACTGGCTTACCCCGAATATGACTGCAGCGCCCCAGAGTCCTGGTCGTTGCAGTACTGACGCTCCGCCACTAAGGGGAGTGATGGTACGTCTGATGGCACTAAAGGAGCTCACCTGACCAGGTATCACAGTCACACATTACACTTCACACTCTGGCCACCAGGGGGAGCAAAGGGTTCTATGTGTTAGGCCACTCCTCACAATCTGGTAAAACTGGGGGCTGGATAGGAAGTTAGCCAGAAGCTGACTGGGTTGGATCCAGGCAACATCCTGTGGCAGAGGGTGTTGCGGGAGAAGATTCAGGGGGGTCCCTGTCAGGGGTGGGATCCTGGCAGTGACCTAGCGAACAGGACAGAACGTTACGGAGCCGCGCCTGCACTCGAATGTGGCGGCATCTTAAGAAAGGAAACAAAGCGAGGTTAATTGTGGAGAAGTGAGAAACTAGATCGCAGCAAAAAGGAGATAAACCCGTAGGAGTCGTGCCTTAAGATCGTGGCAACATCCTACTGAGGCACGTAGCCAGTGGCCAGAACGCCGAGGAAGTATTGGGCTCCAAGCAGTACTTCAAACAGCGGCAGGGCAGTTGACTTTAGGTTGGCTGTCTCACCTAAATCACCCAAGCAGACATAGGAGGCAATTGTGGGAGAGGGGCGACGCTAGGGTCCCGGAAGAACTCCAGGCCTACCCGTCATACGGGTGCATCCTAGCCATATCATCTGGGGGACGGAGAAGAACATCAGAACAGATACAAGTTGTGAGAAAGAACATCAGAAACAGACACAACAGTTGCGAGGACTATCCCGTGGTGCTCAGCAGGGAGGTACTACAACACACAGGCGCTAGAAGGTAGGCACTGATTTCCACCTGCAAAGGGAACTCTGGATGTGGAGCGCCCCCACTACCGCAGGGCCGAGGGGCACCCGGTACCGGGCCTCTGTGTCTCGGTTCTGGGGTTGTCACGGTGGCTGGGCCCGGTCCGTGACCCTGGTGAGGGGCGTCCAGTGAAAGTTGAGAATGTGATGAGGTTGTGGTGCGGTGCAGGTCGCAGTAAATAACGAGGACACCAGATTGCAGTCTCTTTACCTCTTTACTGAAGGCTTCAGGATCCTCAGTCCGGAATACGGTTAACCGGGCTGCGTGAGTCCGGCCGGTCCGATGGCACCTCCAGAGTTCCCTTTGCAGGTGGAAATCTGTGCCTACCTTCTAGCGCTTGTGTGTTGTGGTCCTCCCCTGCTGTGCTTACGGGATAGTCCCCACAACTGTTGTGTCTGTTTCTGAAGTTCCCTCACAACTCGATTTTGATGTTCTTCTTCGTCCCCCCAGATGATATGGCTAGGACACACCCGTATGACGGGTAGGCTCGGAGCTCTTCCGGGACCCTAGTGTCGCCCCTCTCCTACTGACTGTCCTGCCGTAGGTTTGAAGTAAGGCCTGGAGCTTAATACTTCCTCGGCATTTCCGGCCACCGGCTACGCGCCTCAGTAGGATGTTGCCTCGCCTTACAGCACGACTCCTACTGGTGTTTCTCCTTGTTGCGTTGATCTCGTTTCTCACTCAGCACAATAAACCTCGCTTCTTGTCCTTTCTTGGGGTACCGCCGCGATGAAGTGCAGGCGCGGTCCCGTAACGTTCTTTCCTGTTCGCTAGGCCTCTGTCAGGATCCCACCCCTGACAGGGCCCCCCCTGAATCTTCCCCTGCAACACTGTTGTGAACTCTGTTTTCGGGCTCCCTCTTGTGGTCACACGTGGTATTGTGTGAGTTTTGTTTTTGGGCTCCCCCTGGTGGCTTTGTTTGTTATCCTGCGGATCTGTGGCTGAATCAGCTGCCTCGTTATGCACTAGGGAGTTTCCTATTTAGCTCTGCTTCACCTCCACTTGTTGCCGGCTGTCGATGTATTCAGTGCTATTCTGATCTCCCCTGATTATCTTCGTTTTCGGTCTCTTCTGGAGAAGCTAAGTTTCTGTTTGATTATTTTTTCCTCATCAGTCTGCAATATGATTTCAGTGTATGATGAGTTTAGTCCAGCTTGCTAATATGTGAGTTCTTGCGGCTGGTAAGCTCTGGGGTACGGAGTTGCTTCCCCCGCACCGTTAGTTGGTGCGGGGGCTCGAGCAATCTCTGCGTGGATATTTTGCTTAGGGTTTTCTATTGACCGCACAGCTCCCTTCCTATTTTCTGCTATCTAGTGTTAGCGGGCCTCATTTGCTAAATCTATTTCATCTCTGCGTTTGTGCTTTCCCCTTAACTCACCGTTAATATTTGGGGGGGGCTTTTCTATATCTTTGGGGTCATTTCTCTGAGGCAAGTAAGGACTTTACTTTCCCTCTAGGAATAGGTAGTTTCTCAGGCCGTGAAGAGACGTCTAGGATTTTCAGGTAACGTTCCACGGCTGCCTATAGTTGTTTGCGGATAGGATCAGGTTGCGGTCAATCCAGATACCACTTCCCAGAGCTGGTCGTCGGTTTAGTTACTTAGCTAGTCAAACTTGCGATCCTTGCCACTAGGATCATAACAGTACAGCCGGCCTATAAAGTGTTAATTGCATGGCAGAAGCAGGAGAAGAGAAGCCTTGAGGATTTTTTTTTTTTTTTTTTTTTGCTGCCGTGTGTCTAACTGCTGTGTGTCTAGCTTCTCTCCTCCTCTTAATCTTGGTGTGGCTCTGAGTTCAGCTGCTGACATGGATATCCAGAGTTTGGCCTCCAGTGTAGATCATCTTGCTGCAAGGGTACAAAGTATTCAGGATTTTGTTGTTCACAGTCCTATTTCAGAGCCTAGAATACCTATTCCGGAGTTGTTTTCTGGAGATAGATCTAGGTTCCTGAATTTTAAGAACAATTGTAAATTGTTTCTTTCTTTGAAACCTCGTTCCTCTGGTGATTCCGTTCAGCAAGTTAAGATTATTATTTCTTTCTTGCGCGGCGACCCTCAAGATTGGGCCTTCGCATTGGCGCCAGGGGATCCTGCATTGCTCAGTGTGGATGCGTTTTTTCTGGCCCTTGGATTGCTCTATGAGGAACCTAATCTTGAGAACCAGGCTGAAAAAGCTTTGTTGGCCCTCTCTCAGGGGCAAGATGAAGCAGAGGTGTATTGCCAGAAATTTCGGAAATGGTCGGTGCTTACTCAGTGGAATGAGTGTGCCCTGGCTGCAAATTTCAGAAAGGGTCTTTCTGAAGCCATTAAGAATGTCATGGTGGGGTTCCCTATGCCTGCAGGTCTGAATGAGTCAATGACTCTGGCCATTCAGATTGATCGGCGTTTGCAGGAGCGCAAACCTGCGCACCATTTGGCGGTGTCTTCTGAACAGACACCTAAGTCTATGCGATGTGATAGAATTCTGACCAGAAGTGAACGGCAAAATTATAGACGGCAAAATGGGTTGTGCTTTTATTGTGGTGACTCAGCTCATGTTATCTCAGCATGCTCTAAGCGCACAAAAAAGATTGATAAATCTGTCACCATCGGTACTTTACAGTCTAAGTTCATTTTGTCTGTTACCCTGATTTGTTCCCTGTCATCTTACCCGGTTATGGCTTTTGTAGATTCAGGTGCTGCCCTGAGCCTGATGGATTTGTCATTTGCCCGGCGCTGTGGTTTTGTTTTGGAGCCTTTAAAATTCCCTATTCCACTAAGGGGTATTGATGCTACACCATTGGCTATGAATAAACCTCAGTACTGGACGCAAGTGACCATGTGCATGACTCCTGTTCATCAGGAGGTGATTCGCTTTCTCGTTCTGCATAATTTGCATGATGTTGTCGTGTTGGGTCTGCCATGGTTGCAGACTCATAATCCAGTCCTGGATTGGAAAGCAATGTCTGTGTCAAGTTGGGGTTGCCAGGGAATTCATGGTGACGCTCCTGTGGTGTCAATTGCTTCATCCACTCCTTCTGAAGTCCCTGCGTTTTTGTCGGACTACCAGGATGTATTTGATGAGCCCAAACTCAGTTCTCTACCTCCTCATAGGGATTGTGATTGTGCTAGCACAGCTCCCTTCCTATTTTCTGCTATCTAGTGTTAGCGGGCCTCATTTGCTAAATCTATTTCATCTCTGCGTTTGTGCTTTCCCCTTAACTCACCGTTAATATTTGTGGGGGGCTTTTCTATATCTTTGGGGCCATTTCTCTGAGGCAAGTAAGGACTTTACTTTCCCTCTAGGAATAGGTAGTTTCTCAGGCCGTGAAGAGACGTCTAGGATTTTCAGGTAACGTTCCACGGCTGCCTATAGTTGTTTGCGGATAGGATCAGGTTGCGGTCAATCCAGATACCACTTCCCAGAGCTGGTCGTCGGTTTAGTTACTTAGCTAGTCAAACTTGCGATCCTTGCCACTAGGATCATAACACAACACCCTCTGCCACAGGATGTTGCCTGGTTCCAACCCAGTCAGCTTCTGACTAACTTCCTACCTAACCCCTAGTTTTACCAGATTGTGAGGAGTGGCCTAATACATAGCACCCTTAGCTCCCCCTGGAGGCCAGACTGTGAAGTGTATTGGTGTCTGTGATACCTGGTCAGGTGAACTCCTTCAGTGCCATCAGACGTACCATAGCCCCCCTTAGCGGCGGAGCATCAGTACTGCAACGACCAGGACTCTGGGGCTCTGCACTCCCCCCCGGTTAAATCCAGTACTCCTGGACTGGGAAGAAAACAACAATACATGTCAGCAAAAAGACATACAATTTTGAAATGCAATAACAATAAGCAAATTTGAACAGAGCTTCCCTTTATGGGAGGTGAGGACACTTGAACGTTACAAACATGGTTAAATACTTTAAATAACATACTATAAATAACTTTTCTTACCCAACCGGGTATTCTACTAAGTGCAAATTTTTGAACAATAATTTAACGTTGCCTTTAAGGACGTACACACTGAATCCACTAAAGACCTTCTTATAAAACACTATAAGGCTAATCAACTTTTTCTTCATTTTCCATCCTTACATCTGCAGGACCGCCTGTCTATCTGCCCCAGGCCTACTGCCTCTCATTTTGTTGCAGGACTGCCCCTTTCCGCCCAGGCCTACTGCCTTTCTGCTACTATACACAGTATAGAACTTATCAACCTTCTCTCAGTTCAAGATCACTGAGCCATCTCTGTATGGCTCCTAGGAGGACTCACCGACTAACCCCGTACGGGTTCACTTCCTGTCTTCATTTTCGAACACATTATTAAACATTTCTTACAATTAACTAGCTAACTACATATAACTTTTACATGTAAGCATTATTCGACTTTAAGTGCTACCGTTGAATGTCCCCTTTAAGAAGGGACCAAGTCTCTCGGAGGTAGTGCAACTTCTCAAGCTGCAAGTTCGTGTACAGCAAGGACTCCGATACTGCTTCCAGGAACAGTTTCTTCGCAAAGAGTCCTTTTCTTTATAAAACCAGTAGAGGGCACCTTTAAGAAGGTGCAAACTATTTACAATAAGTTTGTAATCATGCAGTGTTCATGATCCAGCAGTTCTTTTCAACAGTGACGAACGAGAAACAAAAGCAAAAAGGCAAAAATAGGGACCCCGGGTAAACTAAGGGATCCCTTTAAGAATAACCCTAGTCGGGTATTAGCAGCAAAAAGCAGGGAAACAAGCAGTTAACTATTTACATATCCATGGCATCGAGGTTTACTCTCGCTCTGGCGGCCTTAGCTCCGCATAGACCTCGCCCGGCAAGGTGATCGGCGATCTCGGGGCCTTTAAGAAGTGCTCCATACCCGGGGCCTGATCCCAGGGTGTAAGGCGCTGGAGTTTATAGGTCACAGGGAGAGGGGGTGCCGCGACAGGGCCTATCAGCAGGGCCTCTGCTGGCGGGGCAGGGTCGTTCTTCATACCTGCTTAAGATGCGGTCCCTCCGGTGCCGATCTGCTCCGTCTCAGCTGGAGTCTGGAACGCTAGTTGCAGGGCCTTGCGCTGCGGCGTTGTCATCTCCGTTTGCAGCATCTCGCTTTCCGGCAGGGCCTTGCTTTCTGGCTTCGGAGTGTGGAACTTCTTTCTTGCACCGGACCAGAGGAGGCTGCCGACAGACGTCTGATGAGGCTCCCGATGAATGTCTTCTTCCACCCGGCCTCAGTGCTCAGCTGCGTCCGCAGGAGTTGGTCGCTGAGCTCGTCCACTCCGGCATGCAGGAAGTCAGAGCCAACAGGTGATGCCTAGCCGCGGTATCTCTCCGGGTAGCTGGGGGAGTCCTCTACTCCGACCCCACGCTCCGGCTCCGGGCGGCTGGCCATGGCGTCTCCCACGCGGCTCACTTCTTCTTCCTCGTCCTTTTCCCGCTCTCTCCTTCGTGGGCGGTTTCGCTTTCTTTGTCTCTGCCCACCATTGAGGATCAGGAGGTGGATCTCGGCTGCTGACGGACACGTCCTCAAGGGGCCGAAATATTTAGACTGGGCAGCCATTGTCTTTCGTGCTCTTCAGCTTGTTCACACCCACTTCCATGCCCTTCTTCTTCTCCTGCGCTCTGCTTAGCGCTGTAATGGCGGCGGTTTTGGCGGGAACTTTTGGCGGCTAGTGGCAATCCACAGTCTTTGCAATAAGTCACAGTCCAAGCACAATAAATCACAGTTCCAAGGCACACATGACCTGATTCTTCAGTCTTAAGTAGATCCTGTTCGTGACGCCAAGTTGGAGCGCCCCCGCTGCCGCAGGGCCGAGGGGCACCCGGTACCGGGCCTCTGTGTCTCGGTTCTGGGGTTGTCACAGTGGCTGGGCCCGGTCCGTGACCCTGCTGAGGGGCGTCCAGTGAAAGTTGAGAATATGATGAGGTTGTGGTGCGGTGCAGGTTGCAGTAAATAACGAGGACACCAGGTGGCAGTCTCTTTACCTCTTTACTGAAGGCTTCAGGATCCTCAGTCCGGAATACGGTTAACCGGGCTGCATGAGTCCGGCCGGTCCGATGGCACCTCCAGAGTTCCCTTTGCAGGTGGAAATCTGTGCCTACCTTCTAGCGCTTGTGTGTTGTGGTCCTCCCCTGCTGTGCTTACGAGATAGTCCCCACAACTGTTGTGTCTGTTTCTGAAGTTCCCTCACAACTCGATTTTGATGTTCTTCTTCGTCCCCCCAGATGATATGGCTAGGATGCACCCGTATGACGGGTAGGCTCGGAGCTCTTCCGGGACCCTAGTGTCGCCCCTCTCCAACTGTTGCCCCCTATGTCTTCTTAGGTGATTTGAGTGAGACAGCCCGCCTATAACTGACTGTACTGCCGTAGGCTTGAAGTAAGGCCTGGAGCTCAATACTTCCTCGGCGTTTCCGGCCACCGGCTACGCGCCTCAGTAGGATGTTGCCTCGTCTTACAGCACGACTCCTACTGGTGTTTCTCCTTGTTGTGTTGATCTCGTTTCTCACTCAGCACAATAAACCTCGCTTCTTGTCCTTTCTTGGGGTACCGCCGCGATGAAGTGCAGGCGCGGTCCCGTAACGTTCTTTCCTGTTCGCTAGGCCTCTGTCAGGATCCCACCCCTGACAGGGACCCCCCTGAATCTTCCCCTGCAACACCCTCTGCCACAGGATGTTGCCTGGTTCCAACCCAGTCAGCTTCTGTCTAACTTCCTACCTAACCCCCAGTTTTACCAGATTGTGAGGAGTGGCCTAATACATAGCACCCTTAGCTCCCCCTGGAGGCCAGACTGTGAAGTGTATTGGTGTCTGTGATACCTGGTCAGGTGAACTCCTTCAGTGCCATCAGACGTACCATAGCCCCCCTTAGCGGCGGAGCATCTGTACTGCAACGACCAGGACTCTGGGGCGCTGCACAAACCTCCTTCCATCAGCAAGGGCATTGAAGATGAAACGTGGATGGGTCTTTCAGCATGATAACGATCCCAAGCACGCCACCAGGGCAACGAAGGAGTGGCTTTGTAAGAAGCATATGAAGGTCCTGGAGTGGCCTAGCCAGTCTCCAGATCTCAACGCCATAGAAAACCTTTGGAGGGAGTTGAAAGTCTGTGTTGCCCAGCGACAGGCTCAAAACATCACTGCTCTAGATTAAATCTGCATGGAGGTATGGGCCAACATACCACCAACAGTGTGTGCCAACCTTGTGAAGACTTACAGAAAACATTTGATCTCTGTCATTGCCAACAAAAGATGTATAACAAAATATTGAGATTAACTTTTGTTAATGACCAAATACTTATTTTCCACCATAATTTACAAAATAAATCTTGCCAAATCAGATGAGGTGAATTTCTGGATTTGTTTTCTCATTTTGACTTTCATAGTTGTGGTCTACCTATGATGTCAGTTACAGGCCTCTCTCATCTTTTTAAGTGGGAGAACTTGCACAATTGGTGGATGACTAAATACTTTTTTCCCCACTGTATACTCCACTGCACCTCATGCTTGGAATTCAGATGACTCATCATGCAGGTGATGCTCGGCTTCAAAACATTTACGCCTAGCCTGAGGGTCTGATTGCAGATATTGCAAACCACCTGTCACTTGTTGGCAGAATATTCCTTGAAGAAATGCCATGCCAGGGAACTCTTTTGAGCTGTCTTGTTTTGATTTCAGTGTTGCAGTGGACAGTAGAAGCCGCCGTACCAACTAAGGGCCGCCCTCTGTGCCTTTGCACCCTGCTCCTTCTTTTGCTTTCCTGCTGTGGCAGCATGGTCCCCTCCTCTTGCTCTGAACTGCACTATGCCCTAGGAAAATGTCCAATATCTGTGGGGTCTAGGACCTCATCATACCCTGCATCATTTTCCACCTACTCTTCAATCATGCCCTCTTTGCCGGTCTACAAACTGCAGAAAGACGATGAAGTTGGCAACTGATTTTCATCATTATCTGGCATGTCCTGTTATAGTCCACTGACTGTGTACTCTAGCCTTCCCACATATTAATTCTCTAACATAACATGTGGTTTGGCATCAGTGCACTCAGTCTCTTCCACTTCCTGGACAGGGCTAGGTCAATGGGCCAAAGAACTAGAGCCAGCGGAGTCATCAAAAAGCAGAGACTGCTGCATGACTTGGGGATCAGAATGTTTTGCCGATTTGCAAGGGGATGAGGCGGAAGACAGATGACCTTGGTCATCAGGTGCCAAGGTGTTTCATTTGGGCATGTAGCAGGCACAGAATGACTATGTCCTCTCCTTGCATCAGCTACATCGCCACCACCATCAGCAGCTACACCAGCACCACCGTGGCCACGTCCATGTCCCCTATTGGATGGTCTCCTCATTGTTTAAAGTGTTTTTTCTAAATGCTACTCACAAACAGATGTCGGAAGACTAGATTTATTTGCAGCAGTCCTAGAAAACACATTGCTGTCCTGATAAATTATTTGTTTGGCTTACAAATAGCAACTAGAAGGCTGATGTCAATTATTTATTTCAAAGACTACTAAAAACACACTCCTGTCTTGAAAAAATATTTATTTGGCCTAGAAATGGCAACTACATGGCTGATGCCAATAATTTATTTTCCAGAGTATAAAAAAACACACACTAGCCCAGAAAAAATATTTTTCGAAACTAGAAATGGGAAAGAGATGGCTGATGTGATATATTCATTTGCAAAACTACTAAAAAACATACAGCAATCCTGAAAAATTATTTCTGTGGCCTAGAAATAGAACTAGACCGCTGATGCAAAATTTTTTATTTCTCCGACTACTGGAAAGTACAGGAAAAAAGGAGAAGATCCAGCTCAACGATATAGTGAAAAGTCCATAGTTTTATTTCACCTCGAAAATAGCATGGTGTAAGGACAAAACATCAGCATACAAAAGGGTTAAAAACCAAGATCAACGCGTTTCCGGTGACTAAGCACCCTTAATCATGATCAGGGGTGCTTAGTCACCGGAAACGCGTTGATCTTGGTTTTTAACCCTTTTGTATGCTGATGTTTTGTCCTTACACCATGCTATTTTCGAGGTGAAATAAAACTATGGACTTTTCACTATATCGTTGAGCTGGATCTTCTCCTTTTTTCCTGTTTGTTCACGCCCTGACACAGCGGTTCCGTGCTCCGAGACCTGGGGAATGTCGGTATGGTGAGCTGGACTTTGTTCCTTTACTGGAAAGTACACAGAGGCTTAAAAGGACAGTACTCCCACAGGCAGGAGGGGGTCAACAAGGCCTCTACAGAGGCATGTAAAAGTGTCAAAATTAGTGTTATTGTAAACAGTTAAGCAAGTTGAACATTAAATAATCTCTAAAAGGCCTAAAGTTAGGGATGACACATTTCCTTTGTATTTTAGGCAAAAGTAAAATGTGTTGTCATTTTTTACATTTTGAAAATTACAAAAAGGAAAATGGGCAAATGCAAAAGTTTGAGCACCTTCATGGTTAGCAACTAGTAGTACCCCCTTTTGAAAGTTTCCCAGCTTGTTAATACTTTTTGGAGCCAGACAAAAGTCTTTCCATTTTTTTTTAGGGATTTTCATCCATTCTTCCTTGGAAAATTCTTCCAGTTCTGTGAGATTCATGGGTCGTCTTGCATGCACTGCTTTTCTGAGGTTTAGCCACAGATTTTCAATGATGTTCAGATCAGGGGACTGTGAGGGCCATTGTAAAACCTTCAGTTTGCACCTTTTGAGGTAGTCTATTGTGGGTTTTGACGGATGTTTAGGATCATTATTATTATAGAAGCATCCTCTTTTCAACTTCAGGTTTTTTTTTACAGATGGTGTTATGTTTGCATGAATAATTTGTTGAAATTTCACTGAATCGATTCTTTCCTTATCCTGTGAAATGTTCCTCATGCCACTGGCTGCAACAAAACCCCAACCACACCTAACTTTAATCATTGTGGCCAAAGAGTTCTATTTCAACCTCATAAGTGCACAGGAATTGTTTCCAAAATGCATCAGGCTTGTTTAGATGTTCTTTTGCATACTTATGATGCTGAATTTATGGTGAGGATGCAGGAGAGGCTTTCTTCTGATCATTCTTTCATGAAGACGATATTTCTGCAGGTGTCTCTGTACATTAAAACAATGTACCGCAACTCTGCTAAATCTTTCTAAAGGTCCTTTGCAGTCAAGCAGGGGTAATGATTTGCCTCTATAGCAATCCTAAGGGCAGCTCTCACTTAAATTTTTTTTGGTCTTCCAGACCTTATCTTGACCTCGACTATTCCTGCTAACTGACATTTCTTAATTACATTTTGAACTGAGGAAAGGGCAACTTGAAAATGCTTTGATATCTTCTAATAGCCTTCTCTGCTTTGTTGGCCTCTACAATTTTCATTTTCAGGGTGCTAGGCAGCTGAGAAGATCCCCTAGTTGCTGTTTTTTGGCACGAGGTTAAAGGAGGCTGGATTTTTATAAAGCTGGGAAATTATAAAGCCATAAACCCTAGCAGGTTAAATAAGGTCTGAAACCTTGGTCAATGTTATCTGAGCCCACAAATCTCCAAAGGTGCTCAAACTTTTGCATTGGCCTATTTTCCTTTTTGTAGTTTTTAAAATGTTAAAGATGAATATATATATATATATATATATATATATATATATATATATATGTAGCCTAAAATACAAAGGAAATGTGTCATCTTAACTTTACCTTTAGGCCTTTTAGAGATTACCGTATTTTTCGCTTTGTAAGAAGCTCCGGAATAGAAGATGCACCCCAAATTTTGAGGAGAAAAATAGGAAAAAAGCTTTTTTTTAATAAAATGGTGCTCTTCTTATAATCCATGCGTCTTATTGTTTACCGGGGGCCGTGGCTGCAGTGAAGCGGGGTCCCAGGGTCGCTGCTGGAGGAGGAAGGAGTGGAGCGTTGCTGCAGGCAGCAGGCTGGGATGAGGGGGTGTGCAGCTGTCCTGTGCTGCGGGGTCTCCTGTGCTGCAGTGTGCTCCTGTGCTGCGGGGTGGCTCTTGTGCTGCGGGGGGGCTCCTTTGCTGCTGGGGTGTCTCCAGTGATGCTGGCATCTCTGCTGCTGTGAGGGGGGGCTCTGCTGACATTTTGTGAAAGGGCAGAGCTCCCTGGCAGTTCGTCCATGCTTGTGCTGTGGACTTCGGGAAAATGGCCGCCGGGAGGCGGCGCATGCGCAGATGGAGCTCTCGGCACCAAGATCTTGGGAGATCGCTGAGCGCTGAGATCTCATCTCTCGAGATCTTGGTCCCGAGATCTCCATCTGCGTATGCGCTGTCTCCCGGTGGCCATTTTCCTGAAGTCCACTGCACAGGAAAGCATGGACGAACTGCTGGGGGGCTCTGGCCTTTCACAAAATGTAGGCAGAGCCCCCCACAGCAGCGGATACCCTGGGCAGCGGTGGACACTCTGGGCAGCGGCAGCGGCAGCGGACACCCCCTCATCCTAGCCTGCAACGGTACAGGTAAGCGGTATATCCGCATTTTAAGACACACCCCCTTCCCACCCCAGATTTTGGGGAAAAAAGTGCGTCTTACAAAGTGAAAAATATGTTATTTAATCTTCAATTGCTTAACTGTTCACAATAACAGTAATTTTGACCAGGTGTTACAGGTATGTCAGAAGCTGCAGACAGTAGCACTACATCTAGCTGCAGAAGGTCTCTGTGTTTGGCTTTGCAGACACCTTCTTAATCCTTCTGACTCTTTGACTCAGTGGCAACCTTTCTCCAGCTCTAATTGACACACCTTGACCTGGGTGTTTATAGACTCTCAGCCTGCTGCTGGAAGTTGCTGGTGATATTTCCATTTCCCCTGTTGAGACTTGTAGCTATAGCAGTCGGCTATCTTTCTCTTTGGTGCTGTTTGAGGAAGTCTGCGTTATCTCTCTGAGTCTACTCAAGATAAGTGTCCCCCTTGTTTGTCTATCACATTTGTCTTTAGTTGTAGTGGTAATTGACTAGTGCCATTCCCATCTTTCTCTAAGCAGGGCTTATTTCCAGGGTCAGGCAGGGATTGGGTTCCTGCTCGGTGATAGGTGCAGAACCTATATAGGGATGTTTAGGGCAGACAGAGTGACTTTAGATCTGCCTTGTGGTCCCCATTCCCCTTCTCCCAAGTGTTGGGCTCTCTTCCCCTCATCCCTTCATGTTGCACACCAGGGGTGCACACACTTTTACATGCCATTGTAAGTCATCTCCTTCAGTCATTTTCTGCAGGGCTCGCCTTTTCGCCTTCTGCATGGAAAAATCATCAGCTAACCCTGGAGTCAGAGCTGCCACTGTGCCATTAACCACCTCTGTGAATAAGTTAAACTGCTGCTGCTGTTGATGGTGCTGCTGCTGGGTCTATTCCATAAGCATCTTATTCGTCTCCTGATGTGCCAGCTGTTGTTGTTAGTGTTGCGGCAGTTGTTACTGGTGCTGCTGGTGGGCTTGCATCAGGTGTTTATCCAGGTTCTCCATACTGAATAACGTTGCTTGCTGACTTATGGCCGCCTTCACCAATGACATACAGTACCTCTGTAACAGTCACACGTGGTCCCTGGGAACACTGCCCGCACTTCTAACACCAATTGCGGGAATGCTACTAACATGGATGCATGGTGAGTTAACACATAAACCATATGCATTTAAATGTAAAGACTGGTTTACTGGTGCTTCATAAACAATGCCACAAGCAAAGGAAAATAAACCACCTTTCAGTGCAGACAAAACAAATTAAACAGTTCCAACAAAAGTCACCTTAGAGCCAGTTCAAAGTACAATGCCTGGATAGAATCCAGCACACTGGGTCAGTCTGGAGACACCACACAGATGGTTTTCGTACCTCCACATCCACAAGCCATGAGTCAAACAAACAGACTCCTTTTTATCATGTGAGCCACACTCAGAGGTGGGGTTTGTGAGCTACCAGACCCGCCCATCTGTTAGGCTGCCCGTAAACCTGGCCCATATGCACAAAACAAGCCTCTTAGAACTATGTGCACAAGAGCATTACTCAAGGTTTACATCACAGAGGATAACCTCCTCTGTGATACATACCTCCCATCAATTATGTGCCCGTTAGCCAACCTACAGGAGGTATTATTTAGGTGCTTAGTTGGAGAAATTATTTAGGTGTCCAGTATGGTGGCACTATTTTGGTTCCAGTATGTACTATTGAGGCATTATTTTGGTGTCCAGTATTTATGCATTATTTAGGCTTCCATTATGGAAGCATTGTTTAGGTGCCCAGTGTGGAGGCATTATTTAGGTGCCCAGTGTGGAGGCATTATTTAGCTGTCCAGTATGGAAGCATTATTTAGGTGCCCAGTATGGAGGCATTATTTAGGTGCCCAGTGTGGAGGAATTATTTAGGTGTCCAGTATGGAGGCATTATTTTGGTGTCCAGTATGGAGGCATTATGTAGCTGTCCAGTATGGAGGCATTATTTAGGTGTTCAGTATGGAAGCATTATTTAGGTGCCCAGTATGGATGCATTATATAGGTGTCCAGTATGGAGGCATTATTTAGCTGCCCAGTATGGAGGCATTATTTAGGTGCCCAGTATGGATACAATCTTGAGGTGCACAGTGTAGCAGCACTATTTGTGTTCAGTATGGAGGTATTATTTAAGTGTCCAGTATGGAGGCATTATTTAGCTGTCCAGTATGGAAGCATTATTTAGGTGCCCAGTATGGGGGCATTATTTAGGTGTCCAGTAAGGAAACAATATTTATGTGCCCAATATAGAGGCATTATTTAGGTGCCTAGTATGGATGCAATGTTGAGGTGCACAGTATAGCAGCACTATTTGTGTTCAGTATGAAAGCATTATTCAGGTGCCCAGTATGGAGGCATCTTTTAGGTGTCCATTATGGAGGCATTATTTAGGTGCCCAGTATGGAGGCAATATTTAGGTGCCCAGTATAGATGCAGTGCTGAGGTGCATAGTATAGCAGCACTATTTGTGTTCAGTATGTAAGCATTATTTAGGTGCCCTGTCACGATCAATTTTTGGATTTGTGGCAGTTCTGGTTCCACTCAGTTTAAAACTTTTTTCCTTTTGGACCATCGGGGGTTAATGTCAGTTTCTTTTCCCTGCTGGCAATCTGATCTTACTGCAGTGCTGCTGGGTCAGCTAATGCAGGTGGTGACCACTCCCACCATCCTTTAAAAGGTCACCTCATGCATCAGCTGACTGTTGGTGATACAGTTTCTTTCTGGAGACCAGCCTAGCAGGAGCAGCTATCTGGTGTCAGCCACGACTGGTGATTGGACTCCAGATGCTGTTGTTATCTGCGGTGTGGAGCTTAGTATCGGTGTTCATAAGCTAAGTGTGGTGGTTTTTTACCTTGTCCCTTTGGTGTTTGTCACTTCCCCCGTGTGTATTATCTGCAGAGGTGAGGCTAGTGCTCCTTGCCAGCCAGTGCACTAGCCTGGGCAGTAATTGGTGACTACTAGGGACGAGGTATCCTGACAGCGGTGGGGAAAGACCCGCATAGGGCATTAGGGGAGTGCTGGGACAGGCTCAGATTTAAGCTCAGGTGGTGACCATCCCACATTCCCTACACGTAGGGCCTTCCGCTCACTTTTTCCATCCTGTTGTTTGCGAATTGTGCCATCCGTTGACTGACCACCCGTTCGGTCGAGTGACACGTGACATGCCCAGAATGGAGGCATTATTTAGGTGCTCATTATGGAGGCATTAGTTAGGTGTCCAGTATGGAGGCATTAGTTAGGTGTCCAGTATGGATGCATTATTTAGGTGTCCAGTAGGAAGGCATTATTTAGTTGCCCAGAATGGAGGCATTGTTTAGGTGCCCAGAATGGAGGCATTATTTACAGCTACAGAACTCTAGAACACATCGTGTTTTTTGTCCTATGACTTTTTTTTGCTAGTGGTGCTTTTCTAGGTGCAGGAAGTTGCTCATCATGGGTTCACGTAAATAGGTGCTGAGAAGTGTAAAACACATCTAGACTTCAGATAAGCAGAAATACAGCTGAAGCGTCTGACTCGGCTCAAAAACAAAGCAGCGGTAAGTGGCAAATCATGATCCTTACATATTTCCTTCACCCCTAGGTGCTAATTCCCAATTGAACCTATCATGCATCATTACTCTAAGCTTTCTAGCCTGAAGTCTGTATCACAACTAATCTACATGGATGGGCTACTGCTGAACAGGTGTACATATGCATCTTGTGAGTGACACTGCTCGCTATAGTCTGTGTACCTAGATATTTCCCTAGATGGCTCTTAAATAGTGATGAGTGAGTATACTTGTTGCTCTGGTGGTCTCCGAGTATTTGTTAGTGCTCGGAGATTTAGTTTTCGTCCCCTCAGCAGCATGATTTACGGCTGCTAGACTAAACTAAATGTCTGAGCACTAACAAATACTCGGAGATCACCCGAGCGTGCTCGGGAGACACGAGCAACAATGCTATTCGCTCATCACTACTCTTTAAATCTAAGCTCTAGCCAATCATTTTACTACTGGAGATGACTTCAATAGCCAAGGACCTGGATGCAGAAATGTAGCAAACCAAAAGGCAAAGTGACACTAGTGATAATGAGCCAATCAGTGTACACAATCTGTTTTATCTATTCATGTCTCAAAAGGCGAGTAGATGAATAAGTGGAGTCATGGATCTGGCTGTAATTTAGCTATTGCCTGAGAGGAACCACCAAGACTCACATAATTTGGTGCAATATCAAAATGTATCCAAATGAAAATGCAAAGTTATCCAAATTATTATGAAAATGTATCTGTCTATCATTAGTTTGTTTCTTCTAATTTTTAAACATAAATACGTATAAGCATTTCAATTTTAATCTACATGTAGTGATGGGCGAGCACTAAAATGCTTGGATGCTTGTTGCTCCGGTAGAGCAAATTGTATTGCTCGCGTGCTTGACCTGAGCAATCAGTCCAATGTAAGTCTATAGGAAACCTGAGCATTTTGCCGCTTCCCCAGGGGTCTTTTTAGGGTCTAAAAATGTCTGAAATGGATGGGAACAGTGCTCAAATGTCATGGAAACATCATGGGGATCGCCCCTGGAAGCATTTCTGACTCCCAGGTCAGAACAAGGTTGTCAGAGTTTTACGCCATTTTTCCGAGCGCACAATAAAACATAACAAAAACGAAACCAAACTTGATTTTTCTGGGAAATATGTTAAGGAGCATCCTTTCTAGGGTAATGACTTGTATATAAGGCAAAATAAATAACCCAAAACAAAAATGCTCCTCCACACCTTGGGCTATGTTCACATGTAGCGTTTTTGATGCGTTTTTCAACTTTAAGGCTAAGTTCACACGTTGCAGAATTGCCGCGGAAATTTCCGTGGCAATTCTGCGCCTCCTGCCGCGGGTGTATCGCATGCAGAATTAGCATGCATATACCCGCAGAAAACTAGCGTTTTGCAAGCATAATTAGCTTGCAGAATGCTAGAGTTTTCCAAGCGATCTGTAGCATCGCTTGGAAAACTGACTGACAGGTTGGTCACACTTGTCAAACATAGTGTTTGACAAGTGTGACCAACTTTTTACTATAGATGCAGCTTATGCCGCATCTATAGTAAAAGATAGAATGTTTAAAAATAATGAAAAAATGGTTATACTCACCTGCAGACCTCAGCGGCGTCCGTTCCTATAGCTGTTGTGCGGTGAAGGGCCTGAGATGACGTCATTGGTCGCGTGAGCGGTCATATGCGGTCTCGCGACCAATCACAAGACACTGACGTCATCACAGGTCCTTCACCGCCCAGCAGCTATAGGAACCGAAGCGGCAGCGTGCAGCGGAGAGGCCGGAAGACTGCGGGGGACATCGAGGGTGAGTATATCGCTATTTTTTATTTTAATTCTTTTTTTTTGACCAATTATATGGTGCCCAGTCCGTGGAGGAGAGTCTCCTCTCCTCCACCCTGGGTACCAACCGCACATGATCTGCTTGCTTCCCGCATGGTGTGCACAGCCCCGTGCAGGAAGTAAGCAGATCAATGCACTCCTATGGGTGCAGAATTGCCGCGATTCCGCAATTTTAATGAACATGCTGCGTTTTTTTCTGGAATGCGATTCCGCTCAGGAAAAAAATGCAGCATGTGCACAAAAAATGCGGAATGCATTCTATTACATAGGATGCTTAATATTAGTGTTTTTTTCGCGGTTTTATAGCGTTTTTATAGCGAAAAACCGCAAAAAAACGCGAAAAATATGCTACGTGTGCACACAGCCTAACATTGCTTTCAACCAAGACAAATGCATTCACTGGGAAATGTCATTGTAACATTTTACAACCTTATCTGGCCATGTGGTGTGTGACACATCACCAGACACATCCTGTTTCATTTATGAAGGAGGGACTGTTAAAGGAGGAGGGCCATCAGGCAGACTTTAATATTCTTAAAGTGACAGCAGTTGGACCTCACTATTCTTAGAGAGCCATCAGCCGGCTATGCTTGGTTGTTCCCATTATTAAACACTGTGTCTCCTATAATGTTATTGCCTATGCATTGAATGAAAGGACTGCCCCAAATTTGGACACACCCCAATAACCCATTGAACAGACGTCCTGGATGGCCACATGACACCAAAGTTCGCATTCTTATTTATTTGGTAGTGCCATACTGTTAGCCTATGCATTGAATGCAAGGCCTGACCTGTCCCAAAGTTACACAGACCCAAATAACCGTTTAAACCAAAGTACTGGATGGCCTCATGAAACCAAAGTTCCCATTATTATGAATTTTTTTTACTCCCAGAAAGTTTGCCCATGAAGTGAATGCAAGGTCCGCTCAAAATTTGGATGCACCCCAATGTCCCTTGGAAGAGACGTGGAGGAGGGACTCCTAAAAATCTTTTCTCAATTTAAAGGAGCGGGTCTCCTATACTTGTAATGACCATACACTAAGTGCAGGGCTGGCTCCAGGTTTTTGTGGGCCCCGAGCAAAAGAGTCTCAGTGGGCCCACATACCACGATTCATGGTGCACAGATACGGTGGAGAAAAAAAGATATACTACACAGGGCCTAGCCTTCCCCCTCATCTTTCACATAGGCAGATATGCACACACACAATATGCAGACATACTCACACATCTACAGTACGCAGACATACTCACACATCTACAGTACGCAGACATACTCACACATCTACAGTACATGCAGTCATGCACACACATGCAGTACGCAGACATGCACACGCATACAATACGCTGACATGCGCACACACACAATACGCAGACATGCACACACTTCTAAAGTACACAGACATGCGCACACACACATACAGTACGCAGACATGCACACGCATACAATACGCAGACATGCGCACACACACAATACGCAGACATACACACACATCTACAGTACGCAGACATGCACACACATCTACAGTACGCCGACATGCACGTGCACACACACATACAGTACGCAGACATGCACAAGCGCACAATACGCAGACATGCACACACATACAATATGCAGACATGCACACACATACAATATGCAGACATGCACACACATACAATATGCAGACATGCACACACATACAATATGCAGACATGCACACACATGCAGTGCGCAGACATGCACAAGCATACAATACGCAGACATGCACACACATACAATATGCAGTCATGCACACACATACAATATGCAGACATGCACACACATGCAGTACGCAGACATGCACACGCACACAATACGCAGACATGCACACACATACAATATGCAGACATGCCCATGCAGCGCCCCAGAGTCCTGGTCGTTGCAGTACTGTGGCTCCGCCACTAAGGGGAGCTATGGTACGTCTGATGGCACTGAAGGAGTTCATCTGATCAGGTATCACAGACACCAATACATTTCACAGTCGGGCCTCCGGTGGGAGCTAAGGGTTCTATTCACTAGGCCACTCCCCACCATAGTGGGTAAACTGGGGGTCAGGCAGGAAGTTAGATCAGAAAGCTGACTGGGTTGGAACCAGGCAACACCTTGTGGCAGAGGGTGTTGTAGGGGAAGATACAGTAGGGTCTCTGTCAGGGGTGGGATCCTGACAGAGGCTTGGCAACTTGAACGAACGTAACGGGACCGCGCCTGCTCCGGGTAGCGGCGGTGCCCAAGGAAGGATTAGAAGCGAGATAGATTGTGCTGAGTGAGAAACGAGATCACGCAAAGGAGAAATACCAGTAGGAGTCATGCTGTAAGACCGAAGCAACATCCTACTGAGGCGCACTACCGGTGGCCGGAACGCCGAGGGAGTATCATAACATTCAGCTTCAAGCAATACTCCAAACAGCGGCAGGACAGTCAGTTTAAGGCGGGCTGTCTAACCTAAATCACCTATGCAGTCTTGGGGGGCAACTTGTGGAGAGGGGCGACTCTAGGGTCCCGGAAGAGCTCCGAGCCTACCCGTCAAACGGGTGCCGTCCCAACCAGAACATCAGGGAGGGACGGAGGATTAGCAGAACATCATCTAATCGAGTTATGAGGGAACTTAAGAAACAGACACAACAGTTGTGGGGGACTTTCCGTAAGCACAGCAGGGAAGGACCACAACACATAGCGCTAGAAGGAAGGCACCGATTTCCACCTGTGAAGAGAACTCTGGAGGTGTCATTGGACCGGCCGGACTTGCGCAGCCTGGTGAACCGTGTTCCGGACTGAGGACCCAGAGATCTTCAGTAAAGAGGTAAAGAGACTGCAACCTGGTGTCCTCGTTATTTACTGCACAGCATCACTACCACCACCATTATCCATCATATCTTTCACTGTGCGCCCCACGGCAGGGTCACGGACCGGGGCCTAGCCGCCGTGACAACCCCAGATCAGAGACTCACAGGCCCGGTACCGGGTACCCCTCGGCCCTGCGGCAGTGGGGGCGCTACACCCACACATACAATATGCAGACATGCACACACATGCAGTATGCAGACATGCACACGCATACAATACGCAGACATGCGCACACACAATACGCAGACATGCACACGCATACAATATGCAGACATGCACACACATACATTATGCAGCCATGCACACGCACACAATATGCAGACATGCACACACACATGCAATATGCAGACATGCACACACATACAATATGCAGACATGCACACACATACAATATGCAGTCATGCACACATGCAGTACGCAGACATGCACAAGCATACAATACGCAGACATGCACACACATACAATATGCAGTCATGCACACACATACTATATGCAGTCATGCACACACATGCAGTACGCAGACATGCACACGCATACAATATGCAGACATGCGCACACATACAATATGCAGACATGCGCACACATACAATATGCAGACATGCACACACATACAATATGCAGACATGCGCACACATACAATATGCAGACATGCACACACATACAATATGCAGACATGCACACACCTACAATACGCAGACATGCACACACATACAATGCGCAGACATGCACGCATACAATACGCAGATATTTACATGCATATATTTGAAGACAAATTCCCAAAAATATATAAATATATACAGTCATACACACTGATATACACAGATATGCACATCATACATGCATACACAGACATACAGACATAAGCCTCACTCACGTCCCCCTGGCTTGTCGCCCATCAGGCTCCTCTGGCATGTGGCTATGGAGGGCACGCTGCTTGATGGCTGTCACTTAAACAGACACGGCAGCGCACAGTGCACTCTGCAGCTGTGTCTGCTACTAATGATGCGGTCAGGCCGGCACTGTGCCTTTAACTTTGCTTGTGTGTCGGCCCGGCCGCTTCATTACTAGCAGACATCGCTGCACAGTTCACTGTCCGCGACCATGTTTGTTTACGTGACGGCTGAGCTCAAGTAGCGCCGAAGCTGCTGGGGTAGCGGCCCGGGCCCCCTGGTGTCCCGGCCACGAGTGGGCCCCCATTTGTTCAGGGCCCCGGCACTTGCCCGGGTACGCCGGGTGCTGACGCCGGCCCTGACTAAGTATGGGCTGAGAAACATTTCCCCCTAGGTGGTACACCTCAACGTACTGTGTAAACTTTTTTTACGGGCATCATAAACACCCTTGAAAACAATAACATGGCTGTTGCATCATGGAACACATTCACCCTGGTGATCTAGTGGTGGTGTCTGAAGAGACGTGGAGGATGGCCTCCTAAAAATGTTTTCCCAATTTAAAGGAGCAGATCTCCTATACTTGTAATGCCCATACACTAAGTGTATGGGCTGACAAGCATTTCCCCCTGGGGGGTACACATCAACGAACTGTGCAAACTTTTTTTTAACTTCCGTCAAAAACACCCTTTAACACAATAACGTGGCTGTTGCATCATGGACGATGGTCACCATGGTGATCTAGTGATGGTGGATGATGAGGATGAGGAGAATGCGGAGGATAACAGCAAACAGCCAAAATCAGAAAGCGTATACCTATGTGTGGGTGTGAAGAGGTGCATGGGAATAGACCTCCCAAAAAAAGACACTGGATTTGAGTTTATGTTACGCTGCTATCATTCGGTGGTGTTGAGAAGTCTGGCCCAATCCAGCCCTTGTTCATTTTATAAGAGTCAACCTGTCAGCATTTTCAGTTGACAGGCAGATGCGCTTATCAGTTATAATTCTACCAGCAGCACTAAAAACCCGCTCTGACAAAATGCTAGAGGCAGGGCAGGCCAGGACCTCCAATGCGTAGAGAGCCAGTTCATGCCATATGTCCAGCTTGGATACCCAATAATTATAAGGCACAGAGGAATCACGGAGGATGTTGGTTTGGTCAGCAAGGTACTCCCTCAGCATCTTCCAAAACTTTGCACTCCTTGAGACAGTACTCTACGCCTCAGGGCCACTGCGATGGGAGGGTCTGTCAAAACTCTCCCAGAACTTTGCCAGTGTTCCCCTGACTATGCTGGATTGGAGTTATGTCTCTCGCCTGTACTCATTGGTTGCCCAAGTAACTGTGACCTCTGCCGCCAGCGTTTTCAGATGGGAATTTTTTTAATAATTCCGCAACAAGGGCCTTCTGGTACTCCACCATTTTAGTACACCTGTCTGCCCCTGGAAGAAGAGATGGAAAGTTCTCCTTGTAGCGTGGGTCTAGAAGTGTCATCAAGCAGTAATGACTGTCAGCCAAAATTTTGAGAATACGAGGGTCACGGGATAGGCAGTGCAACATAAAGTCAGTCATGCATGCCAGACTGCTAACAGGCAAGACTTCCATGTCCTCACCAAGAGGACGACTGACCATGCTCTCATAGAATCATAGAATGGTAGCGTTGCATGGGACCTCCTGGGTCATCTGGTCTAACCCCCTGCTCAAAGCAGGATTCACTAAATCATTCCAGTCAGATGTCTGTCTAGCCTCTGTTTGAAAACTTCCATGGAAGTAGAAGTTGGAGCGGCCCCCAGACGCAGGACAGCGGGGTACTCGGATCCGGGTCTCTCGGTTCTGAGGATGTCACGGTGGCCTGACCCGGTCCGTGGTCCTGCTAAGGGGTGCCCAAAAAAGGTGTAGGTGGTGGTGTAGGTCGCAGTAAATAATGAGGACACAGGGTTGCAGTCTCTTTACCTCTTTACTGAAGGCTTCGGCATCGGCAATCCAGAGCACTGTTAACAGAGCTGGCTGAGACCGGCCGGTCCTAAGGCACATCCAGAGTTCCCTTTGCAGGTGGAAATCAGTGCCTACTTACTAGCGCCTGGGTGTTGTAGTACTTCCCTGCTGAGCAACACGGGATAGTCCTCACAACTGTCGTGTATGTTTCTGTTCTTTCTCTCCGTCCCCCAGATGATATGGATAGGACGCACACGTATGACGGGGTAGGCCTGGAGTTATTTTATAGGGACCCTAGAGACGCCCCCCTCCCACAATTGCCTCTGTTGTCTTCATTAGGTGATGTAGGTGAGGCAGCCAACCTAATATTAACTGCCCTGCCGTTGGTTTGAAGTAATGCGTAGAGCCCAATACTTCCTCGGCGTTCCGGCCACCGGCTACGCGCCTCAGTAGGATGTTGCCGATCTCGGGGCACGACTCCTACTGGTTCTATCGCCTTTGTGCTGTGATCTCGTTTCTCACTTCTCCACAATATACTTCGCTTCGTGTCCTTTCTTAAGATGCTGCCGCAATGAAGTGCAGGCGCGGCTCCGTAATGATCTGTCCTTTTCGCTAGGCCTCTGCCAGGATCCCACCCCTGACAGGGACCTCCCTGGATCTTCCCAAGCAACGCTCTTCTCTCACTAGATGTTACCTGGGCAAAACCCAGTCAGCTTCTCCCTAACTTCCTATCCAGCCCCCAGTTTTACCAAAGTGTGAGGAGTGGCCTAATACATAGAACCCTTTGCTCCCCCTGGTGGCCGGAGTGTGAAGTGTAATGTGTGACTGTGATACCTGGTCAGGTGAACTCCTTTAGTGCCATCAGACGTACCATCACTCCCCTAAGTGGCGGAGCGTCAGTACTTCAACGACCAGGACTCTGGGGCACTGCAAACTCACCACCTCTTGTGGCACCCTGTTCCACTCCTTGATCACCATAACTGTCAGAAAGTTTTTTCTAATATCTAATCTGTGTCTCCTCCCATCCCATTGCTTCTAGTCTTTCCTTGTGCAGATGAGAATAAAGATGATCCCTCTATAGAATCCCTCCCTATGATCCCTCCCTGTCCTCAGGCCATCCACTCTGAACAGACAGTATGACAGTTGTGCTTGTAGTACCATCTTTACTGCATGAAAGCAGCTCCTGTTCTTCCTCCTCCTCCTCTTCCTCATTGTCAACCAATCCACATTGGGATGACATGAGGCTGGGCTGTGTGTAGTCAGCCTGTATGGTTCCTTGCTCCTTCTCACCATGCTCCACCTGCAATGCATCCTCTTTGATTGTGGATTCCTCAAAGTTTTGTATAGGATGGTACATATGTCTGACATCCATGTCCACTCCTGAGGTCTTATGTGTGGAGTCTGAACTGAATACCGATTGCCTTGTTGATGCTGGTAGTCAACAACTGCCCTCTTCTGCTCACAAATCCTTTCCAACATATGCAGTGTCCAACACGTGGGGATATCACACACCAGTCGGTGAGATGGAAGCTGCAAACACTGCTGAAGCACGGCAAGGGCGGCGGAAGCTGTAGCTGACTTTCTAAAATGGGCACATAGGTGGCATAATTTCACAAGCAGATCCCGCAGCCCCGGGTGGCTTTTGAGAAACTGTTGAATAACGAGGTTAAGCACATGGACCAGGCATGGTACTTGTGTGAGCTCACCTCGCCTCAGATCTGCCACCAGGTTCCAGCCATTGTCACACACGACCATGCCTGGCTGTAAGTTCAGCGGTGTCAGCCACAGATCTGCCTGCTCTTTCAGAGCTGTCCACAACTCTTCAGCATTGTGCAGTTTGTCACCTTAGCATATTAGCTTCAGCTCAGCCTGTTGCCGCTTGGCTGAGGCAGTGCTGCATTGCTTCCAGCTTGTGACTGATGTGCTCATTTCGGAGATGTAAACTGAAGAGGAGGAGGAGGTGCAGGAGCTGTAGACTGGGGGCAACCCTGATTGGCGTAGGACGCACAACCCTCGGCATCGGGAGGACGTGTTCTATCCCAAGGCCCGACTGGGTCCCGGTTTCCACTATGTTAACCCAGTGTGCCGTCAGCAAAATGTACCATCCCTGCCCTCAAGCACTTATCCATGTGTCTGTGGTTCGGTGGACTTTCCCATTGACAGCATTGTTGAGGGCACGGCTAATGTTGTGGGAAACATGCTTGTGTAATGCGGTCCGGGAGAAATAGTGGTGGCTGAAGACCGAGTAACTTGGGACGGCCACCACCATCATGTTGCAGAAAGCTTCTGTCTCCACAAGCCTAAAAGGCAACATTTTGAGCGCAAGCAGATGATAAATGGGTGAATTTAGTAGGGTGGCCTGTGGGGCGTTGGCAGCGTTTTTACTGCTTGCGTTCCAAGGACTGGGCTATGGACAACTGAATGCTGCACTGGGACAAGGACGTGGACGTGCTTGCTGATGGCGCTAGTTGAGTGTGTGCAATGGTAGGTGCAAGGCAGGAGGCATCTTCGCCAACACCATGGACAGGGGATTGGCTTCCATGCACAACAACGGAAGAAGCAGTGGTGTCACCTGCAGACAGTGTTCCTGGACCCTGGGGTTCGGCCCACAAAGTCCGGTGCTTTGCTGCCATGTGCCTTATCATGCTGGTGGTCAGGCTGGTAGTTTTGCTACCCCTGCTGATGCAGGCATGGCAGATGGTGCAAATGCCCTTTTCGGGGTTATCGGCACAGTCTTTAAAAAACAACCAGAATCGGGAAGAGCTAACACTTGTACTGGCAGCTTCCATCGTCTTGGTGTTACGGCAAACAGTTGCCCGTCTTCTGTCAGCGGCCACCACACTGCTTCTTCCTGCCAGTTGGGGTGGTACGCCTCCCTCCCCCTGTGTGCTGCTGTCCTCGCTCTGCATGTCCTCCTGCAAGCTCGGGGCAGTTACTATATCATCCACCACCTCCTCTTCCACTTCCGCACCCTGGTCCTCCTCCTCCCACTACATGCGATCTCCTCTTGCCCGGTTTCAAGTGCACTGGGAGAGAGGCCTGAATCTCTAAATGGAAAAGTGAACAGCTCTTCGGAGTGTCCAAGTGTGGGATCAGTTGTCTCCAGGTGATCTGCATGGTGAGAGGAAGGAGGATCAGTGTGAGGAATATGTGGTCCAGACTCACGGCTACTGAGACTTGACTGTGTGGAAGACAGTCTGAAGACACCCTGAAGAAGACACCCTGGTGGAAGTGGTGGCGGCAAAGTGACTGGAAGCATTATCCGCTATCCAACTAATAACCTTTTGACACTGCTCTGGGTTCAATGGTGGTGTGCTGCTGCTGTCCCCTAGTAATTGTGACAGGAAGGTTGAGCAAGAAGATGTGTGTGTTTGTTGTTGCCCAATTTCAGCTTGCCCATGTCCTCGACCTTGCCCTCTGCATGCACCATCACCATCACGTCCACTTCCCCGCCCCTTGGCACGCACCTTGCCCATTTTAAATGGACTACAATATTTTGCACGTTCACTAAAAATGACTGACTTTGGAGCAAACTTATATGTGATCCATGTGCGGGAAAACCACAGTTTAAAATATCTGGCCTGTAGGTGACACCTTTTTTTTGTAAGCAAAAGTTTTATCCCACAGATAGGTGAGGCTTGTGACAGAGATCCCACACTTTTAATTATCTGGCCTGGATTTTTTTTAACAGCAAAATTGTGTCAATAACTAGTCTAATACACAGCAACAACAGTTCAATTGAGCCCCAAAAATGCCCCAGTTTTTAGCCCACAGATAGGTGAGGCCTGTGACGGAGATCCCCCACTTTTAATTATCTGGCCTGGATTTTCTTTTTAACAGCAAAATTGTGTCAATAATGTAAGGTACTAGCAGGAACGCAGGATTCAGTGACGAGCAGGAGGCAGAGCAAGAGTTAACAGACTTTATATAGGAATATGTCTCAACAGTAAATACTCCACGCAGGGAGTAAGGGGGTGTAAGCATACAGGCCCTCAATGTGGATATAGCAATTAGGTAACGATAACGAATGAAATAACAGATTGACTTATCAGTCTCTGGTTCCTGGATGATGGTGGCTGGAAAATCCCACAATGCGCCGTAGGTGGCGCGTGACGTCTCTGAGCCGGTCCTGCAGAAAGGTGAAGCACTGTCTGTCTCTGTAGAGCGGCGAAGTATCCTGATCTTTTTACACTTGGTCTTTTAATCCTGGAATGAGGTGCAGAACAGGGAAAGGTCTGCTGCACAGCCAAAGAAGAACAAAATCCCGGAGTCTCAAAGCTGGAAACCCGGTTGACACCTGATCAGCGTTACGAAGAGTCGGCAGGTGTACGATGCACCGACCGGGTAGTGCTGTTAGGGTCGGGGATTAATGTGGAGTTAGTCTCTGGAACTGCACAGTCTGTATGCGTGAGGGATGAAATGCTGCAAAGCGGGCCTGTCAGTTGGTGTCAGTCTGCGGAGAGGGAGTCAACCTCATGTTGCTCACGCTGGGCCCCTGCCAAAAGCCCTGTTTCCGCCCACGCAGTCCCTTTTATATCACACCCGCCCACAGCAGTCCAGTGCAAAGGTCTATTCTGGTCAGCAAGTGCTTCCCCCAGCAACAATGGTGACAGTCCCGACTGTTCCGGCCCAGACACGCAAGAGAGACTACTATTCTGGTCTATCTTCCTACATAACCCCACTCCTTTAGCTCTCTATTCCAAGGGTGAGGGTTCTTGCTAAACACATTGCCATCTTCTTTTCTTTGATACATTTTGATGCTAAATACAATGTTCCTGATCAAAACGATTGGGGGGTTTGCCTGCCGTTGTTCTTTCGGAGCGTCGTAAATTGGAAGGAGTAGTGGAGTCCCCTTGAGTGGTAATATCAGGTTGTACAGAAGAGGGCACTGGTACATCTGTATTCCCAGGACCAGATTCTTCCTGAGCCCCAAGTCTTGGCCACTCAATTTCTTCATCTTCTTCTTCCTCTACCATCACGGGAACTGGCTCAGGAGTCTCTGGGGATTCCTCTGCCCTTGCTGGGTCTTTTGACAGACAAGGCTGAAGCATGTTCCAATGAACTATCTGAATGGAAGAGCTCTGTTCTCCTTCAGGCTGAATATCGTACACAAGTCCCTCAGAACTGACTCGCTGCTTCAAGTGGTACGGGTCATTTTCCCACCGATTTTCTAGATTGTCTCGAGGGCAACTTTCTTGCACACTGTGTCCGACCTGAAGATCTGTGGCCCACGATGGGGTCCTCTCAGCATGTTCTGACTCCCAAAGCCTGGTCTATACCAACCAATGCAAAGTCTACAGGCGATGACGATGTTCTTGAACCCAGGAGGACACCCCTGTCCGTTGGTAGTCCTCTTTTGGATCCAATTCTAACTCGGTAATTCCCTTTCCTGCCCTACTGAACAGGAGAGAATAGGGGGTGTGGCCCGTGGTTCGGTGCACTTGATTATTGTATATCCACACCAAGTCTGATACGTACTCAGGCCACCGGGCTTTCTGATCTTCTTTCAGGGTTCTCAACATTTGAATTAACGTTCGATTGAATTGCTCACAGGCTGAGGGTGATACGGTGTGGTGCGGGACTTCTGAATCCGGTACATACAATGTAATTCTTCCATTACTTTTCCTAAGAAACAGGCACTCTTGCCAGAATGGATCCTTGATGGACATCCGTAGAGTTTAATGAAATTTTTAAAAATTGCATGTGCAGCTGATTTCGCAGTTTGGTCCCTGGTTGGAGTCACAACAGCAAATTTCGTGAAATGATCCACCATTACTAGGCAATGTTCATACCCCTGGTGGACCGGCCCGATGGTTAGATAGTCTATCATTAACAGCTCCAGGGGGGCGGATGTCACAATGGACTGTATGGGAGCTCTCTATTCCAGTGGCTTATCCAATTCACATGTCCGTCATGCCCTACAAGCCTCTGCCACGACGGTCTTTAACCGAGGATGAAAAATGAACCATTGTAACAACTGAAAAGTCTTCTCCTGACCGAAGTGCGCCCCTTTTTCATGTGCTTCGGTGGCTATCTCAGACAACAATGTTTCTGGAACCAAGACTTGCCAGGTGGCATCCAGCTCTGCCTGAAGTTGCACTTTCCGATATAGTAAACCATTCTTCATCTGTAGGCGTTCCCACTGTCGAAGAATCCGCAGAGTCCTGTGGGACAGGGTACTTCTCTCCAATGAACTGGGAAGTCTATTTGAGGTCACACACTGTCTAAGGCTGGTTTCACATTTGCGGTTGTGTCCACAGCGTTTCTGATGCATACATCCTCATGCGTCTTGATTTCCTATCTTTAACATTGTAAACGCAGGTGCATGCGTTTGCATGCGTTCGCCAGCGTTTGCTTACGCATGCGTTTTTTTACGGTGTGCGGCGGTGCACGGCTAATGCACCACATTGCAATTTATGAGACTCGGAATTTCCATCAAATATGCTCAGGCATGCGCATGTGGATGACTGCATTTAAAAAAATGCATTACTGTTTATGGGAACACATGCGTACGCATGTCTTTGCGTACGCATGCGTTCAATGCGCTTGCATACTTTGGACTATGCATGTCCAGGAACTGATTTAGACACGCCCATTGAAACATGCCCTCCTGGAAATATCAAACGCATGCGCATAAAAAGCGCAAACGCATGTAAAAACGCATGCAAATGCTGCTTTTTTTTGCCATCATGCATAAGCTGATGCGGAAAAAACTCTGCGTTATCATGCGTTTGCGGTTGCAGACGATACACTGCGGACTCAACCACAAATGTGAACCTAGCCTAAGCAAAGCAAGCTCACTATCTTCTTGTTGTAACCGGACCCACTCATCCTGAGATTGGCCCAAGACGCCCCCCTGAATAGGGATTTATACCAGGTCCATCGATGTCACCACCATCCTGGTGTAAGGGGTGGCAGAAACTGGTGTACTCCCCACCCCTTGATGATAGGGGCCAAGGATAGGGGAGCAGTGTGGCCAAGTACGGTCATACGGACTTTTTTTTGTGTGTATGTTTTGACCTAGAGGACTGCAAGCCTGGTGTTTTATATTTGGAGCCTATGGACTCTTTTTGTTTTGTTGCGCTCATTACGCCCCTTCCTTCTTTGAAAGCTTGTTTGGGTACTGTAGTACCATATTCAAAGGAAGGGGGCCGACTTCATTTAGAGACTTATGGACTTGGCTCACATTAAGTCCAGTGCTTCTACCTCTGTTTTATCGTATTCCTCCCTGAATGGAGTATTGCTCGTATATATTAAAAATTCCATGGTTGGGGACAACCATTTTAAAAGGAAGGGGGAATGTAAGGGGTGGCAAAAACTGGTGTACTTCCCACCCCTTTAAATATTTTCTGGGTAACTGTTTGTATATTGTTGTGTGTACTGTGCCATTGCAAGTGGTTCTGTGTGTGTATATATATATATACAGTTATGTCCATATATATTTGGACAGAGACAACATTTTTCTAATTTTGGTTATAGACATTACCACAATGAATTTTAAACAAAACAATTCAGATGCAGTTGAAGTTCAGACTTTCAGCTTTCATTTGAGGGTATCCACATTAAAATTGGATGAAGGGTTTAGGAGTTTCAGCTCCTTAACATGTGCCACCCTGTTTTTAAAGGGACCAAAAGTAGTTGGACAATTGACTCCAATGCTATTTCATGGACAAGTGTGGGCAATCCCTTCGTTATGTCATTCTCAATTAAGCAGATAAAAGGCCTGGAGTTGATTTGAGGTGTGTTGCTTGCATTTGGAAGGTTTTGCTGTGAAGTAAACATGCGGTCAAAGGAGCTCTCCATGCAGGTCAATCACATGGCAGTGACATCATCGCAGGTCCTACAGCTATTTGCTGTGCAGCAGATCCATCCTGGTGTTCTGTGGATGTCTTTTGTTCTCTGGTATCAGCCATTACATCAGACGGCCAGAGCTTACTGCGTCTGCGCAGGACACCAGTACACAGCGCAGGCGCTGGATTTGAAACGATAACAGCGCTGAGGGGGCGGCGCCGAAAGCGCAAGAAGATGTGAGTGACGGCAGACGCCTACGTGGCTAGAGACAGGAATTGTGGCTAAGTATAAAAACGTTTTATTTGGGGTATGCTTGAACCTAAAACTAAAAGAGCCACCTTGTTAGAATGCAGCATTACTGCTGCACAAGGTGGCTCTTTTAGTTTAGAACGGCTAGAGGGGGGTGACAGTGGCCCTTTAAGCTGCGAAAAGAGAAAAAACCCATCCGAGAAATTGCTACAATATTAGGAGTGGCAAAATCTACAGTTTGGTACAATCCTAAGAAAGAAAGAAAGCACTGGTGAATTCATCAATGCAAAAAGACTTGGGCGCCCACGGAAGACAACAGTGGTGGATGACCGCAGAATAATCTCCATGGTGAAGAGAAACCTCTTCACAACAGCCAACCAAGTGAACAGCACTCTCCAGGAGGTAGGGGTATCAATATCCAAATCTACCATAAAGAGAAGACTGCATGAAAGTAAATACAGAGGGTTCACTGCACGGTGCAAACCACTCATAAGCATCAAGAATAAAAAGGCTAGACTGGACTTCTAAAACATCTAAGGCTACTTTCACACTAGCGTTAACTGCAATACGTCGCAAATGCGTCGTTTTGCCGAAAATACGCATCCAGCAAAAGTTCTTGCTGGATACGTTTTTTCGTCATAGACTAACATTAGCGACGCATTTGCGACGCATTGCCAAACGTCGCGTCCGTTTTGCGACGCTTCGGCGTGTGGTAGCGGACCGTCGGGAGAAAAAAACGTTACATGTAACGTTTTTTGCTCCCGACGGTCCGCTTTTTCCGACCGCGCATGCGCGGCCGGAACTCCGCCCCCACCTCCCCGCACTTCCCCGCACCTCACAATGGGGCAGCGGATGCATGGGAAAAATGCATCCGCTGCCCCCGTTGTGCGGCGGAGACCACGCTAGCGTCGGGAACCTCGGCCCGACGCACAGCAACGGGTTGTTCCCGACGCTAGTGTGAAAGTAGCCTAAAAAAGCCAGCGCAGTTCTGGAAGAACATTCTTTGGACAGATGAAACCAAGATCATCCTCTACCAGAATGATGGAAAGAGAAAAGTATGGCGAAGGTGTGGTACAGCTCATGATCCAAAGCATACCACATCATCTGTAAAACACGGCGGAGGCAGTGAGATGGCTTGGGCATGCATGGCTGCCAGTGGCACTGGGTCACTAGTGTTTATTGATGATGTGACACAGGACAGAAGCAGCTGAATGAATTCTGAGGTATTTAGAGACATACTGTGTGCTCAGATCCAGCCAAATGCAGCCAAACTGATTGGTCGTCATTTCATACTACAGATAGACAATGACCCAAAACATAAAGCCAAAGCAACCCAGGAGTTTATTAAAGCAAAGAAGTGGAATATTCTTGAATGGCCAAGTCAGTCACCTGATCTCAACCCAATTGACGATGCATTTCACGTGTTAAAGACTAAACTTCAGACAGAAAGGCCCACAAACAAACAGCAACTGAAAACCACCACAGTGAAGGCCTGGCAGAGCATCAAAAAGGAGGAAACACAGTGTCTGGTGATGTCCATGAGTTCAAGACTTCAGGCAGTCATTGCCAACAAAGGGTTTTCAACTAAGTACTAAAAATGAACATTTTATTTAAAATTATTGAATCTGTCCAATTACTTTTGGTTCCTTTAAAAACAGGGTGGCACATGTTAAGGAGCTGAAACTCCTAAACCCTTCATCCAATTTTAATGGGGTAACCTCAAATGAAAGCTGAAAATCTGAACTTCAACTGCATTTGAATTGCTTAGTTTAAAACTCATTGTGGTAATGTCTATAACCAAAATTAGAATAATGTTGTGTCTGTCCAAATATGTATGAACCTAACTGTATATATATATTATATTACCTTCATGTATATGATGTTGTAGAGAAAGCACAGTGCTAAATATAGCCACTAGATGGGGGCACAGAGATTATTACACTGTAGTCATAGCATTGTGCATAGTCATGATAGGAGGGGCCACTGTGGGATAAGATAGAGAGCTTCCTGTTTTTCAGTTCCAACAGTGTAGCCTGGGAGCTGAACTGCTCAGGAGGGCCAAAGTGCCCTCACAGTCCAGACGGCCTTAATGCCCAGGAAACCACAGTGGCCACATAACGTTGCCAAGGGAGAAACCCAGCCATCCAGGACCAGCAGCAGTGACAGCGTTTAGTGAGAATTGGAGCTGCAGGAAAAGTTCACAGCAGCAGGCTACAGCAGTGTTGGAACAGAGACTGAAGGTCCTAGGAAGAACAGCAGGAAAAGTTTCACCAGCATAGATGGGCAGGTCGCTCACCATTTTGCAGCCGACTTCGGGGGCTGAAGTTCTTGTGTCTGGTGCGAAACAGACTGCAGGACGCCTGACTGTGACAGAGCTGAAAGGGGAGGACGCTGAGGGATCTAAAGGTACTGTCCGTCCCATATACGTGCTGTGTGACAGAAAGAATAGTACAGGGCACAGATTGTCCAATATGTGGCAGGTCATTGCGTGGGCTGATATCCTTCATTCCAGGGCGAAATGGCAGAGTAGAACCCCCAAAACAGTGAGTCTGGATATGGAGGATGCTGTGGTACCGCCAAAGGCGCTATTACCCCATAATGTATTGAAGGACGTGGCAAGTAGTGCAGGGAAAGGTGAAGATACATGTGCTGTGCAACCTGTGTTTAATGCTGTGAAATACTTGGATATGCTGAGAAATGGAAACAGTAAAGATGTTCTGTTTAAATGGACTGTGTCTCGATTCTTGTGAAATTATCTGCAGACAGCCTTCAGTGGCACAGAAGAGAACCTCATGATGCTGGACCTGAAGATGCTGACTAAGGAGCACCGTGTTTATGTGAGGGGAGGCCAGGGTGCGATGGAGCGGGAGTCCTCAGCCATGACTACTGCCCGTGCTGAACCTTACATTGGCGAGGCCTAGGAACCTGGGGACATCCTCACTTTGCAGTTCTTCATCTCTATTCCGCTCGGCTTTCACTTGTTTCAACCTAGATAGGGCATCTGCATGAGTGTTCTCTGCTCCTCTTTTGTAAGCAAATTTTTCCAGAGCTCCCAGTCTCGCATTTTCCGGGTGAGCCAATGGGTTGTTGTCGGTGCGCACCAGTACTTTGGAACCAGACAAATATTCTGTGAACCTTTCCGTCATAGCCCCCACCAACGCCAGCAGCTCCAACTTAAAAGAACTGTAATTGTCCAGATTATGTTCGGAATCGTGAAGGGACCGGCTTGAGTAAGCGATCACCCTCTCTCTCCTGTCCTGTATCTGTGACAAGACAGCCCCAAGTCCCAGCAAACTCCCGTCAGTGTGGAGAATAAACGGTTGAAAAAAGTTCAGATCTTGAAAAGCTTCCTCCTGATGTTCCTTCCAACAAATGCTCCAGTTCTTTGCGCCCGAAGACCCCCTTTAAGCAGCTCCTGCAGCGGTCTTGCTCGGCAGGAAAAAATTTTCACAAAACAGCGGTAATATACTGCAAAGACCAGATAAATAGTGGGATATAAGTGAATCTAAAGAGCCCAATTGACTACCAAGAAAGACCTGAACTCACCCTGAATACTGGGTAAGAGAAATCAATGCTAGGGTGTGTTCCTGCGACATTAGTGGCCGAGCTGGGAGACAAACAGTGCAGACCAGACGGGAGGAGGACGAACGCCATCTTCTTGAGATGGAGGGCTGCAGCTGCCAGAAGATCGGCTTGTGGTGTAAACCACGGAGGTAACATAAAGCGGGACTGTCCGGCCCTCTCTTCACTCTTGCCCCTGAGGGCCCGGGCTGGAGCTGCCCCTCCACTCCATCCCTCCACTAGTCCCTGGCACCGGCACACCGAGCGGTGCAGAACCCTGCCACAAACTCCCCAGGCATTTCTCACAAGCTCCTCTAAACCAGCAGGGAGGACGCCAAAAACAGGCAGCAAACAGCAATCACTCACCGCTGAGGAGCTCTGCCGGATTCTTCTGCTCTCCCCACCATACGTGACCGGTTGTCGGCAGGTCGGACTCGGGGCTGCGGTGGCGCTGGGAGTTTTCCCACCACAAACTGGCACCATATTGAAAGACGACACAGATCGCTGAGGACCTGTGGATTCTAACCGCAGTTAGAAGTGTAGTAGCACCTCATAGCGGTCCCTGCCACTCAAGAGGGGACATTTGAAGGAGGAAGAAGAGGAAAGTAATAATATAAAATAAGAAGGCGAGGGGGACAGTACGCAATTGGGAGAAGAGAGCGAGGAGGAAGTGGAGGAGGAAAATAAAAGAGGTCAGAGAGGATAATAAGGACAAGGGAGAAAATCGTTTAATCCTCATCGTTTAATTGGCCATTATCTCCAGAATACACTGACTTTAAGATCTCTCTATAAGTTTCCCTAAAAAACATTATCTCTGGATTCAGGGCCGTATTTAGAGTTTCTGCTGCCCTAGGCACTTTTAGTGCTGCCCCCCCCCCCCCCATCGGTGAGTATGACACTAATGGCAGGGACTTTGGCAAGAATCGCTGATGTGAAAGTCGCCTTTTGCAGCAGATGGGGCAGTTTTTCTGCATCTGCCACGTAATGGATCACTTACGGCAACACTGCGGTCGGCCTCATTCATTCCCTATGGTATCTGCGGCACTTGCCATGATCTGGCAAATGTGGTACCATACCTCCCAACTTTTGAAGAAGGGAAGGAGGCACAAAGTGTGCGGCGCGCGTAGCGCGTCGCGGCAAATTTTAGGCCACGCCTCTGACCACACCCATTTCACAACTAGTCACACCCATATCCACGTCCCAACTACAGCCATATTAGCACTGCTGATCACAATGTTTTATATACAATAATTATAAACGAAAAAATATGGCCACACAGTGCTCCATACTGTATAATGGCCACACATGATGCTCCATACTGTATAATGATCCCACATGATGCTCAATACTGTATAACGGCCACACATGATGCTCCATACTGTATAACGGCCACACACAGTTCTCCATACTGTATAACGGCCACACATGATGCTCAATACTGTATAATGGCCACACACAGTTCTCCATGATACTGTATAATGACCCCCCTCCTGTATGCATGGCTCACACTCCCCCCTGTATGCATGGCTCATATTCACACACCCCCCTGTATGCATGGCTCATATTCACACACCCCCCTGTATGCATGGCTCATATTCACCCCCCCCCTGTATGCATGGCTCATTCACCCCCCCCCTGTATGCATGGCTCATATTCACCCCCCCCTGTATGCATGGCTCATATTCACCCCCCCCCCTGTATGCATGGCTCATATTCACCCCCCCCCCTGTATGCATGGCTCATATTCACACACCCCCTGTATGCATGGCTCATATTCACACACACCCCCCCCCCTGTATGCATGGCTCATATTCACCCCCCCCTGTATGCATGGCTCATATTCACCCCCCCCTGTATGCATGGCTCATATTCACCCCCCCCCTGTATGCATGGCTCATATTCACCCCCCCCCTGTATGCATGGCTCATATTCACCCCCCCCTGTATGCATGGCTCATTCACCCCCCCTGTATGCATGGCTCATATTCACCCCCCCCCTGTATGCATGGCTCATATTCACCCCCCCCCCCCTGTATGCATGGCTCATATTCACCCCCCCCCCTGTATGCATGGCTCATATTCACCCCCCCCTGTATGCATGGCTCATATTCACCCCCCCCCTGTATGCATGGCTCATATTCACCCCCCCCCCTGTATGCATGGCTCATATTCACCCCCCCCCTGTATGCATGGCCCATATTCACCCCCCCCCTGTATGCATGGCTCATATTCACCCCCCCCTGTATGCATGGCTCATATTCACCCCCCCCCCTGTATGCATGGCTCATATTCACCCCCCCCTGTATGCATGGCTCATATTCACCCCCCCCTGTATGCATGGCCCATATTCACCCCCCCCCCTGTATGCATGGCTCATATTCACCCCCCCCTGTATGCATGGCTCATATTCTCCCCCCCCCTGTATGCATGGCTCATATTCACCCCCCCCCCTGTATGCATGGCTCATATTCACCCCCCCCCTGTATGCATGGCTCATATTCACCCCCCCCCCTGTATGCATGGCTGATGCCTGATGGCCCATCAGCCATGCATACGGGGGGGGGGGGGTGGAATATGAGCCATGCATATGGCTCATATATTCCCCCGTAGGACCAGGTATATACCATGCCTGCAGCCCTGGCATACACAGGGGTGCCAGAGCAGGACTTGGATGGCGTGTGGGGAGTTTGCCAGTTAGCCAGACCGGGACCGCTCGGCTCTGCTACATCTGCGCAGCACTCACCTTCAGGTGCCCGTTCAAGTCGTGCGGGTCCCGGTCCGGCGTCAGCATCGGGGCAGAGGAGCGGCTGAACTCGTCCATGAAGATGCGAGCGTCAGCCTCCTCCTTCTCTAGCCCCATGCCTCCTCCGAGCTGCAGCGCGAGAAGACACTTCCTGGATGGTGCAGCTGCTCTCCACGCCCCCCCCCCCCTCCTATCCGCCCGGTGTGAGTTGTGAGTATTGTCTTCAAGGAGGGCAGGTGGGACTCGGAGGAGGGGGGCGGGAGGCGGGGGGGCGGGGCGGTCGGTCGCTTGTGACTTGGGGCTAAAAAAAAAACAAAAAAAAAAAAAAAAAAAAAACCTTGCTCAGGTGCCGCCCCCCGCAATGTCGCCGCCCTAGGCACGTGCCCTCGAGTGCCTAGTGGCAAATACGGCCCTGTCTGGATTACAACACAAACCACATTGTTGGAGATAAAGACTATTTACAAGTATTGAACTGTCACTGAAACAACAGAGGCATCTAGTGGCTAACTTTAGAACTGCACTTAATAATAAAACATTAGCCACACACCGTCTAGCACTACTAGAGACTTTCTGCATTACAAGATTATACTGAAAATTTTCTTTGCACATACTCCAACTATTAAGACTAATATTACCAACTTCAATGTTACAACATCTATTAAAACATCCATAGACCAAACTGACTTCTCACCCCCCTGAAGCTCATCAAGGAGGGCATGGGCAGCCTTGGTGGGTTGTGACTATGACGCACTAGGGCTGACACCTTGGGCACTAATATGCACTCAAAAATATAGTCAATCCCCATGTTTATAGATGTTAGATACATTAAGTCTTTAATTGATGCGCCCTAAAAAGCCCATTGCACCTGAATCTAGCACCAGATCAATAACATAGTTGTTATGGTTCTCAATGGCAAGAGAACATAGCCCAGCAAACATAAGAACTAGCTCTTGGAAGGATGGAAACTAAACTGACCATGAACTAAACCTGCCGCACAACTAACAGTAGCCGGGTAGCGTAGCCTGCGTTTTATCCCTAGATGCCCAGCGCCGGCCGGAGGACTAACTAATCCTGGCAGAGGAAAATATAGTCCTGGCTCACCTCTAGAGAAATTTCCCCGAAAGGCAGACAGAGGCCCCCACAAATATTGGCGGTGATTTTAGATGAAATGACAAACGTAGTATGAAAATAGGTTTAGCAAAATTGAGGTCCGCTTACTAGATAGCAGGAAGACAGAAAGGGCACTTTCATGGTCAGCTGAAAACCCTATCAAAACACCATCCTGAAATTACTTTAAGACTCTAGTATTAACTCATAACATCAGAGTGGCAATTTCAGATCACAAGAGCTTTCCAGACACAGAAACGAAACTACAGCTGTGAACTGGAACAAAATGCAAAAACAAACAAGGACAAAAGTCCAACTTAGCTGGGAGTTGTCTAGCAGCAGGAACATGCACAGAAAGGCTTCTGATTACAATGTTGACCGGCATGGAAGTGACAGAGGAGCAAGGCTAAATAGCGACTCCCACATCCTGATGGAAACAGGTGAACAGAGAGGATGAAGCACACCAGTTCAATTCCACCAGTGGCCACCGGGGGAGCCCAAAATCCAATTTCACAACAGTACCCCCCCTCAAGGAGGGGGCACCGAACCCTCACCAGAACCACCAGGGCGATCAGGATGAGCCCTATGAAAGGCACGGACCAAATCGGAGGCATGAACATCAGAGGCCGTCACCCAAGAATTATCCTCCTGACCGTATCCCTTCCATTTGACCAGATACTGGAGTTTCCGTCTGGAAACACGGGAGTCCAAGATTTTTTCCACAACATACTCCAACTCGCCCTCAACCAACACCGGAGCAGGAGGCTCAACGGAAGGCACAACCGGTACCTCATACCTGCGCAATAATGACCGATGAAAAACATTATGAATAGAAAAAGATGCAGGGAGGTCCAAACGGAAGGACACAGGGTTAAGAATCTCCAATATCTTGTACGGGCCGATGAACCGAGGCTTAAACTTGGGAGAAGAAACCCTCATAGGGACAAAACGAGAAGACAACCACACCAAGTCCCCAACACAAAGCCGAGGACCAACCCGACGCCGGCGGTTGGCAAAAAGCTGAGTCTTCTCCTGGGACAACTTCAAATTGTCCACTACCTGCCCCCAAATCTGATGCAACCTCTCCACCACAGCATCCACTCCAGGACAATCCGAAGACTCCACCTGACCAGAAGAAAATCGAGGATGAAACCCCGAATTACAGAAAAAGGGAGACACCAAAGTGGCAGAGCTGGCCCGATTATTGAGGGCAAACTCCGCTAAAGGCAAAAAAGCAACCCAATCATCCTGATCTGCAGACACAAAACACCTCAAATATGTCTCCAAGGTCTGATTCGTCCGCTCGGTCTGGCCATTAGTCTGAGGATGGAAAGCAGACGAGAAAGACAAATCTATGCCCATCCTAGCACAGAATGCTCGCCAAAATCTAGACACGAATTGGGTACCTCTGTCAGAAACGATATTCTCCGGAATACCATGCAAACGGACCACATTTTGAAAAAACAGAGGAACCAACTCGGAAGAAGAAGGCAACTTAGGCAGGGGAACCAAATGGACCATCTTAGAGAAACGATCACACACCACCCAGATGACAGACATCTTCTGAGAAACAGGAAGATCCGAAATAAAATCCATCGAGATGTGCGTCCAGGGCCTCTTCGGGATAGGCAAGGGCAACAACAATCCACTAGCCCGAGAACAACAAGGCTTGGCCCGAGCACAAACGTCACAAGACTGCACGAAGCCTCGCACATCTCGAGACAGGGAAGGCCACCAGAAGGACCTTGCCACCAAATCCCTGGTACCAAAAATTCCAGGATGACCTGCCAACGCAGAAGAATGAACCTCAGAAATGACTTTACTGGTCCAATCATCAGGAACAAACCATCTACCAGGTGGGCAACGATCAGGTCTATCCGCCTGAAACTCCTGCAAGGCCCGCCGCAGGTCTGGAGAAACGGCAGACAATATCACTCCATCCTTAAGGATACCTGTAGGTTCAGAATTACCAGGGGAGTCAGGCTCAAAACTCCTAGAAAGGGCATCCGCCTTAACATTCTTAGAACCCGGCAGGTAGGACACCACAAAATTAAACCGAGAGAAAAACAACGACCAGCGCGCCTGTCTAGGATTCAGGCGTCTGGCGGACTCAAGATAAATTAGATTTTTGTGGTCAGTCAATACCACCACCTGATGTCTAGCCCCCTCAAGCCAATGACGCCACTCCTCAAAAGCCCACTTCATGGCCAAAAGCTCCCGATTCCCAACATCATAATTCCGCTCGGCGGGCGAAAATTTACGCGAGAAAAAAGCACAAGGTCTCATCACGGAGCAATCGGAACTTCTCTGTGACAAAACCGCCCCAGCTCCGATTTCAGAAGCGTCGACCTCAACCTGAAAAGGAAGAGCAACATCAGGCTGACGCAACACAGGGGCGGAAGAAAAGCGGCGCTTAAGCTCCCGAAAGGCCTCCACAGCAGCAGGGGACCAATCAGCAACATCAGCACCCTTCTTAGTCAAATCAGTCAATGGTTTAACAACATCAGAAAAACCAGCAATAAATCGACGATAAAAGTTAGCAAAGCCCAAAAATTTCTGAAGACTCTTAAGAGAAGAGGGTTGCGTCCAATCACAAATAGCCTGAACCTTGACAGGATCCATCTCGATGGAAGAGGGGGAAAAAATATATCCCAAAAAGGAAATCTTTTGAACCCCAAAAACGCACTTAGAACCCTTCACACACAAGGAATTAGACCGCAAAACCTGAAAAACCCTCCTGACCTGCTGGACATGAGAGTCCCAGTCATCCGAAAAAATCAAAATATCATCCAGATACACAATCATAAATTTATCCAAATAATCACGGAAAATGTCATGCATAAAGGACTGAAAGACTGAAGGGGCATTTGAAAGACCAAAAGGCATCACCAAATACTCAAAGTGGCCCTCGGGCGTATTAAATGCGGTTTTCCACTCATCCCCCTGCTTAATTCGCACCAAATTATACGCCCCACGGAGATCTATCTTAGAGAACCACTTGGCCCCCTTTATGCGAGCAAACAAATCAGTCAGCAGTGGCAACGGATATTGATATTTAACCGTGATTTTATTCAAAAGCCGATAATCAATGCACGGCCTCAAAGAGCCATCTTTCTTAGCCACAAAGAAAAAACCGGCTCCTAAGGGAGATGACGAAGGACGAATATGTCCCTTTTCCAAGGACTCCTTTATATATTCTCGCATAGCAGCATGTTCAGGCACAGACAGATTAAATAAACGACCCTTAGGGTATTTACTACCCGGAATCAAATCTATGGCACAATCGCACTCCCGGTGCGGAGGTAATGAACCAAGCTTAGGTTCTTCAAAAACGTCACGATATTCAGTCAAGAATTCAGGAATCTCAGAGGGAATAGATGATGAAATGGAAACCACAGGTACGTCCCCATGCGTCCCCTTACATCCCCAGCTTAACACAGACATAGCTTTCCAGTCAAGGACTGGGTTATGAGATTGCAGCCATGGCAATCCAAGCACCAACACATCATGTAGGTTATACAGCACAAGAAAGCGAATAATCTCCTGGTGATCCGGATTAATCCGCATAGTTACTTGTGTCCAGTATTGTGGTTTATTGCTAGCCAATGGGGTGGAGTCAATCCCCTTCAGGGGTATAGGGGTTTCAAGAGGCTCCAAATCATACCCACAGCGTTTGGCAAAGGACCAATCCATAAGACTCAAAGCGGCGCCAGAGTCGACATAGGCATCCGCGGTAATAGATGATAAAGAACAAATCAGGGTCACAGATAGAATAAACTTAGACTGTAAAGTGCCAATTGAAACAGACTTATCAAGCTTCTTAGTACGCTTAGAGCATGCCGATATAACATGAGTTGAATCACCGCAATAGAAGCACAACCCATTTTTTCGTCTAAAATTCTGCCGTTCACTTCTGGACAGAATTCTATCACATTGCATATTCTCTGGCGTCTTCTCAGTAGACACCGCCAAATGGTGCACAGGTTTGCGTTCCCGCAGACGCCTATCGATCTGGATAGCCATTGTCATGGACTCATTCAGACCCGCAGGCACAGAGAACCCCACCATAACATCCCTAATGGCATCAGAGAGACCCTCTCTGAAATTCGCCGCCAGGGCGCACTCATTCCACTGAGTAAGCACAGCCCATTTACGGAACTTCTGGCAGTATATTTCAGCCTCGTCTTGCCCCTGAGACAGGGACATCAAGGCCTTTTCCGCCTGAAGTTCTAACTGAGGTTCCTCATAAAGCAACCCCAAGGCCAGAAAAAACGCATCCACATTGAGCAACGCAGGATCCCCTGGAGCCAATGCAAAAGCCCAATCCTGAGGGTCGCCCCGGAGCAAGGAAATCACAATCCTGACCTGCTGAGCAGGATCTCCAGCAGAGCGAGATTTCAGGGACAAAAACAACTTGCAATTATTTTTAAAATTTTGAAAGCAAGATCTATTCCCCGAGAAAAATTCAGGCAAAGGAATTCTAGGTTCAGATATAGGAACATGAACAACAAAATCTTGTAAATTTTGAACTTTCGTGGTGAGATTATTCAAACCTGCAGCTAAACTCTGAATATCCATTTTAAACAGGTGAACACAGAGCCATTCCAGGATTAGAAGGAGAGAGAGAGAGAAAGGCTGCAATATAGGCAGACTTGCAAGAGATTCAATTACAAGCACACTCAGAACTGAAGGAAAAAAAAAAAAAAAAATCTTCAGCAGACTTCTCTTTTCTCTCCTTTCTCTGTAAATTAATTTAACCCTTTTTGGCCGGTCAAACTGTTACGGTTCTCAATGGCAAGAGAACATAGCCCAGCAAACATAAGAACTAGCTCTTGGAAGGATGGAAACTAAACTGACCATGAACTAAACCTGCCGCACAACTAACAGTAGCCGGGTAGCGTAGCCTGCGTTTTATCCCTAGACGCCCAGCGCCGGCCGGAGGACTAACTAATCCTGGCAGAGGAAAATATAGTCCTGGCTCACCTCTAGAGAAATTTCCCCGAAAGGCAGACAGAGGCCCCCACAAATATTGGCGGTGATTTTAGATGAAATGACAAACGTAGTATGAAAATAGGTTTAGCAAAATTGAGGTCCGCTTACTAGATAGCAGGAAGACAGAAAGGGCACTTTCATGGTCAGCTGAAAACCCTATCAAAACACCATCCTGAAATTACTTTAAGACTCTAGTATTAACTCATAACATCAGAGTGGCAATTTCAGATCACAAGAGCTTTCCAGACACAGAAACGAAACTACAGCTGTGAACTGGAACAAAATGCAAAAACAAACAAGGACAAAAGTCCAACTTAGCTGGGAGTTGTCTAGCAGCAGGAACATGCACAGAAAGGCTTCTGATTACAATGTTGACCGGCATGGAAGTGACAGAGGAGCAAGGCTAAATAGCGACTCCCACATCCTGATGGAAACAGGTGAACAGAGAGGATGAAGCACACCAGTTCAATTCCACCAGTGGCCACCGGGGGAGCCCAAAATCCAATTTCACAACACATAGTTATCTCAAAGTCCAAAAGCTACAAGTCCCAGCATGTCAGCCTAACAATCATCCTCAACAAATTCTAACAGTCCTCCTCAGAAGTCTCAACAGGCCGACATAACTATAATACCTATGACGATGAAAGAGCTTTTAAAAACCATCCAGGATACTTTTAAAGCTGAGCTGACAACGGCTGTAGACAATTTTACACAACAAATCAAAGAACCAATGATCTGGAGAAAAGAATGGATGATACTGCTGATTGTAACAACTCTGCTGGCATCACGACATGGCCTCTCATCTCTCACACTACCTTACCCACTGCTCCAGGTCATGTTGCGATTTCTGTTTCTCGCCAGCTCCATATTCTGTGCCTCTGCTCTCTGCATGCTTCCTGGCTGTGTGCATAGGGGGGCGGCGCCTGAACTCTCTGGTTCTTATAGAAATCAGGTGCATCTGTCTAATCTGTTCCTGACCAATTGCCAGGAGGCCTCCAGTATTTAGTGCAGCTCCACCCAGTGGACTGGGCCTGTGCAATGTGTTAGCTCAGTTTGTGTTTAGCTTCTAAGTTTGCCAGGCCTAGCTCTGTGTTATTCCTACTCTAGAGGCTCCTTGCCTTGCCTTGATCTTGTTGTCCGCCCTCCAGGAGGCAGAATATCCTGGTCCCTGTGTCTTTTTCCTTGTGTCTTGTTCCATTTCCTTGTCTGTACTTTGTCTTATCTCGGTCTCCTTGTCTGTGGCTCCCTTCCCTGTTGTCTTTCCTTGTGTTCTCAGTCTGCTTATGCTCTGCACTCTTGCAGCTCTGCCTGCTCTGTACCTTTGTGGCTTTACCTCTGCTCTGCACTCCTGCGGTTCCGCTCTGTTCTACTCTGCTTAGCTTCTGCTGCTGCAGTAATCCCTTGCTGCAGCTCCTCTCCGCATTCCTTGCAGTTCCTCTCTGCTCAGCTTCTGCAGCTGCAGTAATCTCTTGCTGCAGCTCCTCTCCACATTCCTTGTGGTTCTGCTCTGCTTAGCTTCTGCTGCTGCAGTAATCTCTTACTGCAGATCCTCTCCGCATTCCTTGTGGCTCCGCTCTGCTTAGCTTCTGCAGCTGCAGTAATCTCTTGCTGCAGCTCCTCCATATTCCTTGTGGTTCTGCTCTGTTTAGGTTTTATTGCTGCGCTATCTCTTGCTGCTCTACCGCTCTTATCTGCAGCCTTGCGGTTCTCTTCCAGTCTGAACAGGTCCCAACCTGTTCCTTCTTTCTCCTTTCCTTCTGGCTTGTTTCCATACCTGCATCTCCTGTGTGAACAGGTCCCAACCTGTTACTCCATACTTCATATCCGTACCTGCACCTCCAGTGTGAACAGTTCCCTACCTGTTCCTTCATACACCACATCAATCAGCCCTGTGTTCTATGCCGTGTCTCTGCCAGCCCTGTGTTCTCTGCCATGTCTCTGCCAGCTCTGTGTTCTCTGCTGTGCCTGCCAGCTCTGTGTTCTCTGCTGTGCCTGCCAGCCCTGTGTTCTCTGCCGTGTCTCTGCCAGCCCTGTGTCTCAGCCGTGCCAGCCTACTCATCTGAGTTTCAGCCGTGCTCTTCTGCCAGTCCTGCCTGATGCCCGCACCAATCCTGGTGTTCCTGTCTCCCAAGTGGGATCAGCAGCCACAGCCAGACATCACCCTGGAGTAGCACCTGGCAGCTGCCTGCTGCACAAGCCTGACCTCACCATCAGAGGCTCCAGTGAAAACCCAGGCAGCTGTCATAGTCACACCCCTTCCAGGGTAGTCTGGTTTGTGGCACAGTGGGGCCACAAACCCCCCAAGCTCACGCCCACCAGTCAGGGCGTGAGCGTGACACTGATACTATTGAAAATGACAGAGAACAACTACAAGAGCAAGATGCTAGAATTGAGTTCCTAGAACTTAAATGTGAAGATCTGGAGAACTATTCACAACGAGAAAATCTTAGAATTAAAGGACTACCAGAAAATGACACCAATCTCATGGAAATGACCTCGAAACTCTTCAGTGCTCTCTTACCACAAACTGACTCTAATAAATTACGGATTACAAGGATTCACAGATGCCTCCCCAAGAGACATCATTCTTAAACTACACCATGAAGAAACAAAAGACTTGATACTAAAAGCAGCACGCAATAAAACTAACTTGCCAGTTGTCCCAGACACTGTCTCCATATTCCCTGACATCTGCCCAGCGACATTAATGAGGAGAAGAGCTATGAAGGACACAACAATGGCTCTAATCAAACCAAATATCAAGTACAGGTGGGGATTCCCACATGCATTAATCATCTCGCATGGTAACTCCACCTATTCACCAAAAAATCAGGAAGAGGGTAAAAAAGCATTGGAAAAAGCTGGAATCCCAGTATTCGACTCAGGTGCATTACCACAGAGACAAAGACCACGCAGAGAATGGACGGAGGTTCGACTTACCAAGTCCAAAAAACCATAACTCCACAGACAAACTGTTCACTGAGGACAAGCCCGCTAAAGACTTTAAGGCGGGTCTGGACGACAGTTGATTGTTTAAAGAACTCAATTATATTGTTTTTTTCTTTCTTTTTAAAAAAATGATACACTCCATAAGGTGTTAAATATTGGGCTGTTTAATACTTGTTACATTTACAGAGTGCGGTGCCCCTAGAGCAAATATGCCACTCCACTTTGGGATATTACAGTTATTGGTCCCACTTTTTTTCTCCATTCCCTTTCCTACCAGAGTGTTGGCGAAAATAGAACTTTTAAATGTACCAGAAGCTGACGTAACACAGTCCATCATATGCACTGTTACATCAGGTGACTTAGCCAGACTGCCTCACATGTTAATTGTATATGATTTTATCACATAACGTACGGGGATTTAATTCCCCAGTAAAAAGAAAACGCGCTTTTATTGATTATTCAAAAAAACTCCCCTGATGTAATATTCTTACAGGAAACCCACTTTTCAAATACCTCATCCCCAAATATTTTCACAAGTCTTATTCAAGATTCTATTTAGCCACGCATGACAAAAAACGAGAGGAGTTGCTATTTTTCTACATAATTCCCTACCATTTATACAGGAGGATATAATAGTAGATAAAGATGGCAGATTTATAATACTTTGGGGAACCATACAGGAAAAGCAAATCTGCCTCGTTAGTTGCTATGCACCTTCGACGTTGCAAATGAAGACTATTAAATTGATTGCGAGATCCTTACACTCTGTTAGGCCTGCCGGAAAAATCGGTACCGGAGTTATCCGTGTCCGTGTGTCCGTGAGCTCACGTAGGCCATCCGTGTGGCACACGTGCGGCACACATGCGGCAGCCGTGTGCCGCCCGGGTACCACACGGACCGTGCAGGAGAGACAGCGCTACAGTAAGCGCTGTCCCCCCTGTTTGGTGCTGAAGGCTTAATTCATCTCTTTTCCCCGCAGCGTTCGCTGGAGAGAAGAGATGAAAGATCAATTTTTTCTATTTTTTTGTTAAAAATAAACTTTGCTGGTGTCCTCCCATCCCCAGTGCGCTGCCTGGCCCCTTGCAGATGCAGAGAAATACTCACCTAGCTCCTGCGATGTCTCCTCTCTCCTCTCCGCGCCGCAGCTTCTTCCTGTATGAGCGGTCACGTGGTGCCGCTCATTACAGTTGATGAATATGTGGCTCCACCCCTATGGGAGGCTTACCATCTTTATTATATTCTGGACATATCCCCTCATCATGGTCAGATCATGCATGCATTGTCTACCAACGCACCAAATCCAAAACCCACAAGCTTTGAACTAAAATGTCTATATGACCCTTTGGGAAATGGCCTCATCACATTTCACGTTTTTTCGGTTTTTGCTCCCCTCCTTCCCAGAGCCATAACTTTTTTATTTTTCTGTCAATATGGCCATGTGAGGGCTTATTTTTTGCGGGACGAGATGTACTTTTGAACGATACCATTGGTTTTACCATGCCGTGTAACAGAAAACGGGAAAAAAATTCCAAGTGTGATGAAATTGCAAAAAAAGTGCAATCTCACACTTGTTTTTTGTTTTGCATTTTTGCTAGGTTCACCAAATGCTAAAACTAACCTGCCATTATGATTCTCCAGGTCATTACGAGCTCATAGACATCTAACATGTCTAGGTTATTTTTTATCTAAGTGGTGAAAAAAAATTCCAAAGTTTGCTAAAAAAAAGAAAAAAAAATTGCGTGATTTTCCGATACCTGTAGCGTCTCCAATTTTCGTGATCTGGGGTGAAGTGAGGGCTTATTTTTTGCATGTCGAGCTGGTGTTTTTAATTATACCATTTTGGTGCAGATACGTTTTTTTGATCGCCCGTTATTACATTTTAATGCAATGTCATAATGACCAAAAAAACGTAATTTTGGCGTTTTGATTTTTTTTCTCGCTACGCCATTTAGCGATCAGGTTAATCCTTTGTTTTTATTGATAGATCGGGCGATTCTGAACGCGGGGATACCAAATATGTGTAGGTTTGATTTTTTTTATTGTTTTATTTTGATTGGGGCGAAAGGGGGGTGATTTGAACTTTTTATATATATTTTTTTTTTTTTATATTTTTAAACACTTTTTTTTTTAAATTTTGGCATGCTTCAATAGCCTCCATAGGAGGCTAGAAGCATGCACTACACGATCGCCTCTGCTACATAGAGGTGAAGCACAGATCACCTCTATGTAGCAGAAATGCAGGGTTGCTTTGAACGCCGACCACAGGGTGGCGCTCAAAGCAATCGGCCATCAACAACCATAGAGGTCTCAAGGAGACCTCTGGTTGTTATGGCAATGCACCGCTGACCCCCGATCATGTGACGAGGGTCAGCGGTGCGAGCACTTCCGGCCGCGCGGCTGGGAGCGCTAGTTAAATGCCGCTGTCAGCGCTTGACGGCGGCATTTAACTAGTTAATGGGCGCGGGCGAATCGCGATTCCGCTTGCGCTCATTTCGCGCACATGTCAGCTGTACAAAACAGCTGACATGTCGCGGCTTAGCGGGGGATCTGCCAGCTGACGTACTATTCCATCAGCTGGCAGAAAGGGGTTAACCAACCAAGAGATGATTCGAAATTGAAGGCTATGGAACTGTGGGAGGAAGACCTACGAATAACTCTCACACCTCAAAGATGGTTTAAATGTTATGAAAATGTATTAAAGGGAAGCAACCAAATTTCATTAACTGAGACATCTCTAAAAAATTATTTAATAGAATACACTATTTCCCCAGCTTTTTACATAATATATATCATACAATGACTAATAAATGTTTTAGAGGATGCACTGATGTGGGAGATACACTCCACATCTGGTAGACATGTCCAATAGTGAAGTCTCTCTGGAAGGATGTGATAAAGTTAATTAACACAGTTCTAAAAAAAGAATTGCCTCTTCCTCCGTCAGTACTACTTTTAGGAGACAGACCAGTTCATGCTAACAATAAAACTTGTCGTTTAATTGATTTCATCACTATGGCTACCAGAAACCATATAGCAGGTCAATGGAAAAAAAATGTTATCAATAATTCAGGTGAGGACAAGAATTGATCTAATAAGGCTATATGAGAAAATTGAGGCTACTAAATCAGATACTATTGATTTGTTCCAGAGCATATGGGACCCTTGGATCCAAGCAGAGGATGCTGAAGATTTTTTTAGAACAATGTCTCTAGCCATATAACTCATAGCAATACCTTTACTGCCTGATATCTAAAAATTCTGGTCCATATAACCTGATTATTTACGCCAACCTATTTCCCGACGCCAACACTCAAAATCTCTGGTCTTTCCCCTCCCTCCCCCCCTTTTTTTTCCCCTTCACCCCCATTAATCTGAATTTAACTAAATTAAAACTGTTATGCATTGGATACTTCCAATCATTATTGTATTATTAAGGATACTGGTTCTTTTTTGTTTTGTTTTTTAAATTTCGGTCTGTTAAATATTTCCCCCTGCGAAGGGATCCTTGAACTTTGTAGTCCATGAGTCCTATGATGCATTGGACGCTTGCAATCAATATCATATTACCAAGGATACTGCTTCTTTTTTGTTTTCTTATGAATCTCAGTCTGTTAAATATTTCCCCCTGCGAGGGGAAAAAGTTTGAAACCCATGAGTCCTATGTTAAAATTATGTTTTCTTTAAAATAAAAACTTTTGAAACTAAAATTCAAGTCGCCCAGACATCTTTCCATGAGACGTTGAAAAGTTCCAGGAGCCAGGCTGAACGGCATTCGGTTAAATTCAAACAGGTCAATGGGTAGAATGAAAGTGGTCTTTGCTCGATCCTGTTCAGACATTGGCACTTGCCAATAGCTGCTGGAGAGGTCCATTGTAGAAAAGAATTTGGCTTTTCCTAGAGCAGACAGGGATTCCTCAATCCAGGGCAAAGGGTATGAGTCTCTCAAGGTACAAGCATTGAGTTTCCGGTAATCCACACAAAAACGCAGAGTCCCATCTTTCTTCTGCACCAGCACTATCGGAGCAGCCCAGGGACTCTGACTATCTCTGATGACACCTTTCTGCAGCATCTGTCCCAACATGCTCTTCTCCTCCTGGTAAAGCTGAGGTGGAATTTGACGATAGCGTTCTCTAATGGGCACGGTATTCCCGGTAGGTATCTTATGTGTGATAGCTGTGGTGCAGCCAAAATCGTCTTCATGGTGTGCGAACACATCCCTAAATTGCCCTATCAGAGCTTCCACCTATTGCACCTGAGTCTGAGTGAGTCAGCCAATTCAGCCCTCATTTGTTCCAGAACAAGCCGTCCATCCTGAATGTATTGGACCTTTGGTGACCAAGATGAAATCGCCGCCACAGTCCCTTGTTGCACCTCCAGCTGTACAGACTTTGATAGTACTATCTCTTCAGGCATACTCACAATCTGGGCTACTTAGAATTTGGGGCGGACTGTGATGTCCTGATCCTCTAAATTGACGCAGCAAGCAGGAACAGTCCCATCGTGTACAATGGCTAACGTACGGGCCACCAAGAATCCCGAGGGAAGTTGATCCGAGAAGGAAGGCTCAATTTGAATTTCAACTCCTTCTAAAGGTATGCGAGCCAAGACGGGCAGAATGAGTACTGTTTGTCCAGGTGGTAGAATGAGTTTGGAAGAAGCAGGAACAATCACTTTGCCTAACACTCCTCCTTCACGGCAAGTTTTTTGAGCTTGAGCAGCACGCACTAACTGTTGGAATACTCTTCTTTGAGGTGTATGTGGACTCCATTGCTTCAGAGTCTCATTGGAGGGTTCATTGATGAGGAGACTTCCAAATTCCTTCAAAACGTTCATCCCTAAAGTGACTATATGTCCGCTGCTCACTTCTCCCTGAGTTTGCACCACACCCTTTCATTCCAGATCTTTTCCACAAATGGAGATTTGCATCCACGTAACCCCTGTGACCGGGATGGGCAGTTGGTTGGCAGTCATCAACTTTATCACTGGTCCCCACTTGGGCTGCCTTGCTTCAGGAAAATGTTACCGGAAGTAAGTTTCTGGCATCGTTGTTACTTGTGAACCCGTGTCCACCAGGCAGTGCACTGCACGACCATCAAATTTGGCCCTGACTAGAGGGCACACTGACGCTAGACTTGTGGGACTTCCACTACTCCTCTGCATCTGTTTTGGCTCCGGGCGGCGACCCCCCCGGCTCAGAGCCTTCTAGTTTAAAGGATGACAAGGTGGAACTCTTTCACGATGTGTACTCTCCCATGCTATATATCCACTCTCACCACAAATAAAGCAAGTGTGAGGCCTCTGTTGACAAGGCATTCTAGTGTCACGGTGGGACTCTGGGCCTTCCCTGTTCCTGGAAGCATTTGCGGCAGTCTCTGACTTCTTTTTAATGTTAGCCAATTCTCCTTTAATATTCTGAAGTTCTCTCTTCAATTCTTCCACCCAATGGGGTTTGGTGATTGCATTCACAGCCACCTCCCCGCTCCGGACCTTTCCCACTGGGACTGTCACCCCCTGCTCTTGTTCACGCGTGCGTGCTTCACTTCCTATCTCAGCAAAAGTCACCCGAGGGTTTCCCGCACACTCTCTCGCAGGATCTGTTTCGTCATCACTAGAAGGGCTTGCAGCATTATGTCTGTAGGGCCTATACCAACGCCATCTTTCCGGACAATCAGAGTATGTAATTCCTGCAGTGGTTCATGTACTAATTCACGGTCTCCCCCTCCCTCTGCATGCGACTAAAGAGACGTGTCCTCAGTTCCCCTACGTCTGTGGAATCCCCATGGGTTTTTTCTAGAATATGCAGCACTTTATTAAAAGTGTCTCACTCCCTGGGGGTCCCTTCCAATGCAGGGGTCACGGGGTGCATCCTCATCATACCCCTTATATGCTCAGTTCAGCTCCACAACATAGTGCTGCTCCCCGTAAACTTTGGTAAATTATTCAACATTGCCCCCAGCGAGATACTGGACCTAGGGCCTCCCCCAACTGCTTGATCTGCTGCCTCCATGCTGTTAGACTGCATCCTGCTGACTACACCAAATGTAAGGTACTATCAGGAACAAAGGATGCAGTGACGGGCAGTAGGCGGAGCAAGAGTTAACAGACTTTATATAGGAATATGTCTCAACAGTAAATACTCCACGCAGGGAGTAAGGGGGTGTAAGCATACAGGCTCTCAATGTGGATATAGCAATTAGGTACGACAATGAATGAAATAACAGATTAACTTATCAGTCTCTGGTTCCTGGATGATGATGGCTGGAAAATCCCACGATGGCGCCGTAGGTGGCACGTGACGTCTCTGAGCTGGTCCCGCAGCATACCTCCCAACTTTTGAAGGGAAAGAGGGACAAATTTTAGGTCACACCCCTGACCACACCCATTTCACAACTAGCCACACTCATATCCATGCCCCAATCACACCCATTTAGCACTGCTGATCACTCTGTTTCATAAACAATAATTATAAACAGAAAAAAATATGGCCAAACAGTGCTCCATACTGTACAATGTATAATGGCCCCACATGATGCTCAATACTGTATAATGGCCACACCTAATGCTCCATACTGTATAATAGCCCCACATGATGCTCCATACTGTATAATGGCCACACATGATGCTCAATACTGTATAATGGCCACACAGTGCTACATACTGTATAATGGCCACACCTGATGCTCCATACTGTATAATGGTCCCACGTGATTCTCCATAATGTATAATGGCACCACCTGATGCTGCATACAGTATAATGGCCCCACATGATGCTCCATACAGTATAATGGCCCCACATGATGCTGCATACAGTATAATAGCCACACATGACAATGCCAGTGTACAGTCGGGGCTGTAGATGTGTCCCAGCAGCTCTGCTTACAATGCAGGCAAAGATTTCTGCACCTGTCGCTGTCCGCACTGCTGCCTCACAAATCCTGCACATTGCAATGTAGCCCAGCTCTGCAAACTCTGCATGCACTCAGACAACACCACTATCTACTGGCTCTACTCCATAACTGCTGTAGTATATAAAGAATCCATATATACATACTGGGCCTATGACTAACAAGCTGCACTGGATTGCTCTAACTGTTGCCACTACTCCTGGTTATAATGCCTTGTACTGTAAGCACAGCAGAGCAGGGCCAGCTGCATGTATGTGTGCAATACATGCACAAACACACTCACGCACCTCAGAATGTCCTCTCTCCCTCTCTGAACCACCGGAGAAGAAGATACGGCGGGGGCGGGGCCTAATAAAAGGGGTGTGTCTGCTGCTTCTCCTGCTGGCTGTGCGGGAGAAGCAGAGTTCCGTACAGGACTGCGGGGCACAGCCTCAAAATCGGGACAGTTGGGAGCTATGCTGCAGAAGGGTGAAGCACTGTCTCTGTACGGCGGCGGCAAAGTATCCTGATCTTTTTACACGTGGTCTTCTGATCCTGGAACGAGGTGCAGAATGGGGAAAGGTCTGCTGCACAGCCAAAGAAGAACAAAGTCACAGAGTGAAGGCCGCAGTCTCAAAGCTGCGAACTGCATGTGACACCGGATTAGCGTTACAAAAAGAGTCAGCAGGTGTATGATGCACTGACCAGTTAGTGCTGTTAGGGTCGGGGATTAATGTGGAGTTAGTCTCTGGAGCTGCACAGTCTGTATGCGCGGGGGATGCAATGCTGCAAAGCAGGCCCATCACCTTCTCCTGTTGTGCCTGCTGGGTCCCTGCCAAAAGCCCTGTTTCCATGCGCGCAGTCCTCTTTATATCACACCCGCTCCCAACAGTCCGGTGCAAAGGTCTGAAAGACGCAAGAACCGCCAAAAATCAGGGACTTAGATACACCCTGTAATAGGGTCTGTGCACATGTTGCGGATTTGGCTGCGGATCCACAGTGGATTGGACGCTGCGGATTCGCAGCAGTTTTCCATGTGTTGTACAGTAGCATGTAAACCTATGAAAAACCAAATCTGCAGTGCACATGCTGCGGAAAATTCAGAGCGGAAACGCCGCGGTTTATTTTCCGCAGCATGTCAATTCTTTGTGCGGATTCTGCAACGTTTTACACCTGATCCATAATTGGATTCTGCAGGTGTAAAAACGCAGGCGAAGTCCACACAAAATCTGCAGTAAATACACTGTATTTCACAGGTAATCCGCAGGTAAAACCCAGGGCATTTTACCAGCGGATTTTTCAGAATCTGCTCTGAAAAATCCGCAGTGGAATCCGCAACGTGTGCACATACCCTTACACATAGAGGCGGTCTCATACACAGTCCTGTCACATTGTCATGTATTGGTCTTCTAAATTCATAAAGGTTATGCATTTCTGATGGTTATATAACAAGGAAATGTCCTCCAGACCACGGAATAGTCCATGGGTGAGCAATATAATATTGTAAGGGTATGTAGAAAAGCCTAGGGTCACATTGCGTTAGGGCAGTCCGTTTAGAGCATAGCGCTACAGACTGCGCTAACGCAATGTTCCAAAAGGGATCGCGTTAGCCGATCCCGCTAGCGCAGATCCCCGATCTGCGCTAGCGAGGAACGGACCGCGAACGCTGCAAGCAGCGTTCGCGGGCCATCACTCAAATGACGGCACATCGCTAGCGCACGCCCAATGTGGGCAGGCACTAGCGATGCGTTCGCCATTACAGGCAATGGCGGCGTTAACGGACTACGTTACACCGCGTTATGCCGCGGTGTAACGTAGTCCGTTAAACGCGGTCACATAACGCAATGTGACCCTAGCCTTACAGTAAGCAAACTAACAATTACAGACTGATACAGAGGGGCGAGGACCCTGCCCTTGCGGGCTTACATTCTACAGGATTATGCGGAAGGAGACAGTAGGTTGAGGGTTGCAGTATCTCCGGCGTTGGTGAGGTGGTAGCTTCAGTAGTGATGAGGAGACAGCGGGGTCAGTGCAGGCTGTAGGCTTTCCTGAAGAGATGGGTTTTCAGGTTCCATCTGAAGGATCTGAATGTGGTTGATAGTCGGACGTGTTGGGGCGCAGAATTCCAGAGGATGAGGTGATTAGGTGAGGAGCGAATAAGTGTGGAGGAGGGAAGGAGGTCTTGGGAGGACCGGAGATTATGTGAGGGAAGATATCGGGAGATTAGTTCAGTGATATATGGAGGAGACAGGTTTGGTGTCTAACTCGTAATTACCTAGAGAATCACAATGACAGGTCAGTTTTAGCATTTAGTGAACATGGTAAAAAATTTTTGCAATTTCATCGAATTTTTTTTCCCATTTTCCAGTACACTATATGGCAAAACAAATGGTGTTGTTGGAAAAATAAAAAGGTTATACAGTACAGTATCTCTGAGAAGAAGGGGAGCAAAAAACAGGGACACAAAAATGGAAATACCCTTGGTCCTTAAGGGGTTTATATAATTGGTGTATAAATATCTCAAACTGGAATATATGCACAGGTTTTTCCAATTAAACTATAAGTATCAGGAGTATATTATGTACAGGGGAATAAATAATATTATAGTCAATAGAGTAGAAAAAATCTATATATTAAAAGCCTTGTAGAACGATATTAGAATGTCAGACATCACCATAAAAAATACAAGGGATCAGGGTAAATAGTCATGTACTCATCTTGGTTGTCTTAGTGGGTTTCATCAGCTCAGTGGCAGGAATTATCTTGTCAGATTCAAGCCTTATTCAGGCACAACCCATGGTGAGGTAGCATGTAGCAGCATCCCAAAGTAATACCTGACGTGTTTCCGCCCAAGAAATTCTTAGGGGTTCATCAGGGGATTAGAAGGCTGCATCAAGATAAAGTTGACTGTAAAAAGTTTGCTTACCGCTTCTATTTAAGCATTATAAGTGATAATTAGTCCGGTGTGATGGAGGCTTAGAACACACTCTGCGTTCCACCACTCAACGTGCCAAAAGTGACATAACCGGTTGTGCAGTAGCTGTCAAAAGGACTGAGCGTGAGGCTTGCCCCAAGGATTTTCTTGGTAAAACCAAACGCGAATTGCATATACACATCGGGGAACACTTTGGGAACATTAGGCACAGCAGAGATACACCACTGGCACGCCATGTCAATTCAGCACATAGGGACAACTTGGGGTTCATATTGTTCTCTGTTATAGAGGTAGTTCTACCATTAGTAAGACTGGGAGATGGGGACAGAAAAATTATCCAACGTGAAGCCAGATGGATTTACTAGCTCGAGTCCATGAGCCCAATAGGTCTCAACAAACAATAAAGCTTCACTAGCTTTATCTAAGTTGCCATTTTTTTCTATATATTTGGTCTTAGAAACTTATCAGCTGAGTATATTTGTCCTTTTAACTAATACTGTAATATGATCTGTTATCCATTTGATGACTACTCTGTCGCTATGTTATACATGTTTCTAGTACTGTTGTCTCTTTACTAAGTCGCCCACTATGAGGAGACACTGTGCTATTAAAATACTATCATGTTAGTTACATTTTTCATGTTGGCTTTTTTGCTGAGTTTTTGCTTTCTCTATTTTGACTGCTTACGGTGTGTTATTTCCAGATAATTTTCTAGTAATCCGCATCCTGTGTCCAGACTACATTAATTCCAGCACTGGAGAGGTTACGCATCATCCTGACATATAGAACGCATATGTAGCGCCCCCACTGCCGCAGGGCCGAGGGGTACCCGGTACCAGGCCTCTGAGTCTCTGCTCTGGGGTTGTCACGGTGGCTAGACCCGGTCCGTGACCCTGCTGAGGGGCGTACAGTAATAGATGTGGATAGTGGTGGTGGTGCGGTGCAGTAAATAACGAGGATACCAGGTTGCAGTCTCTTTACCTCTTTACTGAAGATCTCTGGGTCCTCAATCTGGAATACGGTTAACCAGGCTGCGCAAGTCCGGCCGGTCCAATGGCACCTCCAGAGTTCTCTTTGCAGGTGGAAATCTGTGCCTTCCTGCCAGCGCTATGTGTTGTGGTCCTTCCCTGCTGTGCTTACGGAAAGTCCCCACAACTGTTGTGTCTGTTTCTTAAGTTCCCTCACAACTCGATTAGATGATGTTCTGCTAATCTTCCGTCCCTCCCTGATGTTACGGTTAGGACGGCACCCGTATGACGGGTAGGCTCGGAGCTCTTCCGGGACCCTAGAGTCGCCCCTCTCCACAAGTTGCCCCCTATGTCTTCGTAGGTGATTTAGGTGAGACAGCCCGCCTATGACTGACTGTCCTGCCGTTGGTTTAAAGTATTGCTTGAAGCTAGATTTATAAATACTTCCTCGGCGTTCCGGCCGCCGGTTGTGCGCCTCAGTAGGATGTTGCCTCGGTCTCACAGCACGACTCCTGCTGGTATTCTCCTTGTCACTTTGATCTCGTTTCTCACTCAGCACAATCTATCTCGCTTCTAATCCTTCCTTGGGCACCGCCGCTATGCTGAGCAGGCACGGTCCCGTGACGTTCTCTCAAGTTGCCAGGCCTCTGTCAGGATCCCACCCCTGACAGGGGCCCTACCGAATCTTCCCCCGCAACACCCTCTGCCACAAGGTGTTGCCTGGTTCTAACCCAGTCAGCTTTCTCTCCAACTTCCTGCCTGACCCCCAGTTTTACCAGTATGTGAGGAGTGGCCTAATGAATAGAACCCTTAGCTCCCCCTGGAGGCCCGACTGTGAAATGTATTGGTGTCTGTGATACCTGGTCAGATGAACTCCTTCAGTGCCATCAGACGTACCATAGCTCCCCTTAGTGGCGGAGCCACAGTACTGCAACGACCAGGACTCTGGGGCGCTGCACTCCCCCCCGGTTAAATCCAGTACTCCTGGACTGGGAAGAAAACAACAATACAGGTTAGCAAAAAGACATACAATTTTGAAAATGCAATAACAATAAGTAAGCTTGAACAGAGCTTCCCTTTATGGGAGGTGAGGACACTTGAATGTTACAAACATGGTTAAACATTATAAATTACAGGCTGTAAACAACTCCTGTTACCCAACCGGGTATTCTACTCAGTGCAAACTTCTGAATAATAAGTTAACATTGTCCTTAAGGACATACACTTCCTATCCACTAAAGATGTTACTTATAAAACATTATGAAACTGACTTCTTCTTCAAGGGCGTACAGACTAAACCCACTAAAGAATTATTCTGAACTCTTTCTCTTTCATTCTCCTTCATTAAATCTGCAGGACCGCCTGTCCTAACTGCTCCAGGCCTACTGCCTCTCCTTTCTTTACAGGACCGCCCCTTTCAGCCCGGGCCTACTGCCTTTTCAACTACTATACACAGTATAGAACATAACATTTACACTTCGGTTTGAAATCACTGAGCCATCCTTACATGGCTCCTAAGGGGACTCACTGACTAACCACGTACGGGTTCACTCTCTGTCCTCATTTTTCTATCAACGTTACCAATCATTTCTTACAATCAACTAGTTGGATACATATAACTTTTACATGTAAGCATCATCATCACTTTCTTTTTGTCAAGACATTATTGCTATCTATCTGTCTTAAAGCAATACCATTCTTTAAGTGCAACAAGTGAACATCCCCTTTAAGAGGGGACCAAGTCTCTATGAGGTAGCGCAACTTCTCAAGCTGCAAGTCTGTTCGCAGTAAGGACTCCAATGCTGTTTCCAGGAACAGTTTCTTCGCAAAGAGTCCGTCTTTTATGTAAAACCAGTAGGGAGCACCTTTAAGAAGGTGCAAACTATGTACAAGGAGTTTGTATCATGCATTGTTCATGATTCAGCAGTTCTTTAATAACTTGTGCAACATGTAGAAAACAAACAAAAAGCAATAGGGATCCCGGGTCAACAAAGGGATCCCTTTAAGAGTTAACCCTGGACAGGTTTTAGCAGCAAAACAGTGAAACAAACAGTTAACTATGTACAGTTTCAGGTTTCCGAGGTTTAGTTGGACGGCTTCCAGGGCTGCACCTGGCACTTAACCCTTCTTGGCCTGGGAAAAGTGAGGTCCAGGGTTATACCCAGTGCTGGACAAACACCGTTAATCCGTCTTGCATGTACGGTTAAATCAGGCGCAGCGATGGAGGTCTGCGCAGCTTGAGTAGGGGCATTTGCTGCAGCAGAGGTAGCGGCTGCTGCAAGACCAGTCACTACAACGGAGTCAGCAGCTGTGGCACTAGCAGTCACTGGAGTGATGTCGGTTGTCAGGGCAGGGTCGTCCTTCATACCTGCTTCAGATGCGGTCCCTCCGGTGCCGGTCTGCTCCGTCTCCACTGGGGTCTGGAACGCTGGTTGCGGGGCCTTGTGCTGCGACGTTATCATCTCCGTTTGCAGCACCTCGCTTTCCGGCAGGGCCTTGCTTTCTGGCTTCGGAGCGCTGGAACTTCTTTCTTGCTCCGGACCAGATGAGGCTGCCGACAGACGTCTGGCGAGGCTCCCGACGATGGTCTTCTTCCACCCGGCCTCAGTGCTCAGCTGCATCTGCAGGAGTTGGTGGGTCAGCTCATCCGCTCCGGCCTGCAGGAGGTCAGCATCAACTGCGGAGGTCTGGCTGCGGTGCCTCTCCGGGTAGCTGGGGGAGTCCTCGGCTCCGACCCCACGCTCCGGCTCCAGGCGGCTGGCCATGGCGTCCTCCATGTCGCTGACTTCTTCCTGGTCCTTTTCCCGCTCTCTCCTTCGTGGGCGGTTTTGTTTTCTCTGTCTCCGCTCTCCATTGAGGATTAGGAGGCGGATCTCGGCTGCTGACGGACACGTCCTCAAGGGGCCGAGATATTTAGACTGGGCGGCCATTGTCTTTTGCACTCTTCAGCTTGTTCACGCCCACTTCCACGCCCTTCTTCTTCTCCTGCGCTCTCCTTAGCGCTGTAATGGTGGCGGTTTTGGCACAAACTTTTGGCGGCAAGTGACAATCCACAGTCTTTGCAATAAAGTACAGTCCAAGCACAGCAAATCACAGTTCCAAGGCACACATGACCTGATTCTTCAGGCCTAAGTAGATCCTGTTCGTGACGCCAAGTTGTAGCGCCCCCACTGCCGCAGGGCCGAAGGGTACCCGGTACTGGGCCTCTGAGTCTCTGCTCTGGGGTTGTCACGGTGGCTAGACCCGGTCCGTGACCCTGCTGAGGGGCGTACAGTAATAGATGTGGATAGTGGTGGTGGTGCGGTGCAGTAAATAACGAGGACACCAGGTTGCAGTCTCTTTACCTCTTTACTGAAGATCTCTGGGTCCTCAATCCGGAATACGGTTAACCAGGCTGCGCAAGTCCGGCCGGTCCAATGGCACCTCCAGAGTTCTCTTTGCAGGTGGAAATCTGTGCCTTCCTGCCAGCGCTATGTGTTGTGGTCCTTCCCTGCTGTGCTTACGGAAAGTCCCCACAACTGTTGTGTCTGTTTCTTAAGTTCCCTCACAACTCGATTAGATGATGTTCTGCTAATCTTCCGTCCCTCCCTGATGTTACGGTTAGGATGGCACCCGTATGACGGGTAGGCTCGGAGCTCTTCCGGGACCCTAGAGTCGCCCCTCTCCACAAGTTGCCCCCTATGTCTTCGTAGGTGATTTAGGTGAGACAGCCCGCCTATGACTGACTGTCCTGCCGTTGGTTTAAAGTATTGCTTGAAGCTAGATTTATAAATACTTCCTCGGCGTTCCGGCCGCCGGTTGTGCGCCTCAGTAGGATGTTGCCTCGGTCTCACAGCACGACTCCTACTGGTATTCTCCTTGTCGCTTTGATCTCGTTTCTCACTCAGCACAATCTATCTCGCTTCTAATCCTTCCTTGGGCACCGCCGCTATGCTGAGCAGGCACGGTCCCGTGACGTTCTCTCAAGTTGCCAGGCCTCTGTCAGGATCCCACCCCTGACAGGGGCCCTACCGAATCTTCCCCCGCAACACCCTCTGCCACAAGGTGTTGCCTGGTTCTAACCCAGTCAGCTTTCTCTCCAACTTCCTGCCTGACCCCCAGTTTTACCAGTATGTGAGGAGTGGCCTAATGAATAGAACCCTTAGCTCCCCCTGGAGGCCCGACTGTGAAATGTATTGGTGTCTGTGATACCTGGTCAGATGAACTCCTTCAGTGCCATCAGACGTACCATAGCTCCCCTTAGTGGCGGAGCCACAGTACTGCAACGACCAGGACTCTGGGGCGCTGCACATACCTCCTGTGATGTCCCGGGAGGGGCGCGGGTGGTATGCATCTCCTCCCACCTGTGGAAGGCATACCGCACTGCTGGGGACATCAGAGGATCCCTCAGGGAGAGCCGCAGACAAGTGGGGGAGCTATACCGCAGTAATTAAGGGTGCAACCCTCCACTGCCAGGCAGGACACAGTATAGAAATTTGCTTAGGGCTCACTAGACTACATATTATTGTAATTTTTCACTGATTAAGACTCACTTCCTATTAAATGTTTTTTACTTATCTACTTGAAGCATGAACATGATTTTAGCTTTGAAAAATTAAAAGTTATATTTTAGGAGTCCATTTTGTTGTAGTTTTCTTTTTCAGATGGCCAAAATACAATGTTTCCAACCTGAGATCAGTAGATCCAATGCCCCCGTACCAGGAGATACCCACTGTCTCCCAACTTTTGGTTGGCCCACAGATTTTCATATCTCCAGCCGGTATAGTGTGCAGTCACAGCCTTTATTCCTCCAGAACATGGATATCACAACCGTAGCTCATGGATACCCCTCCAGCCAACAACCGATCTCCAAACTCCATACACCTTCCATCCATGTCCTCCAGAACCCCATCCTCGAGCCTCTCCCTTCAAAGTCACTCTCCCTTCAACGTCACTCCAATAACAACAACAACATTTCCTAGTCAGTCCTCAATACCCCAAGCTGTCCCCGGGATTGAGCCTGGTCCTCGAGAAACTCTCCCCTCCCAAAGCTAACTTTGAGACACCTCCACTAATGCAATCAGGCTGAGCTCCATCACCTGGGACTTCATATGAGACCTCCTGTAGTGACAGTTCCCCTGGGCCTAGTATCCCAATCCACACAATGCGCCTAGTTGCGGGGAGCACAATGGCTTGAGACCTTGAGATACAGATGAGATTAATAGAATAATTGTTTTATATTTACCTGTATCAATCTCATGTCTGGCCTTAAGTATACATAAGATCCAGCCGGCTCACCTTCCCCTGCTCGCTGTCACTGAATGGAAACATTGATTCCTGAGGATGAACTGACGAGCAAGCAAATCACTAATAAAACACAATATCGATGCAAATGGTGCTCCGTGCTGCAAAAAAAATTCTTAGGGGTTTATTAGGGGATAAAAGGTCACATCAAGATAAGGTCTGCAGAACCCCTGATGAACCACTAAGGTATGCAGGTGCCACATTTCTAAAATTTTTGTACTCAATTGACCCATTAATTGTGCTATAAATACTGTAAAAAATTGACGTTGGTCCCCTGTATTTTTGATAACCAGCCAGGTAAAACTGACAGCTGTGGGCTGCAACCCTCAGCTGTCAGCGTTAGCAAAGCTGGTTATCAAGATTAGAGGAGACCTCACGCTGTTTGTTTTTTTTCAATTATTTAAATAAATAATTTTTAAAAAATGGTGTGAGGTTCCTTCATTTTTGACAACCAGCCAAGCTAAAGCTGACAGCTGGGGTTTGGTATTCCCAGACTGGTAAGGGGCCATGGATATTTCCCCCCCCCCAGCCTAACAAGCCTGCAGCCGCACCAGAAAAGGTGTGTTTCATTACAATATAACTATAGGATTAGTAATGGAGAGATGTGTGGTAGTATACCTAGATGACATCTTGGTATTCTCTTCCGATCTTCTAACATACAGGAGGGACCAGGGCCGGCTCCAGGTTTTTGAGGGCCCCGGGCGAAAGAGTCTCAGTGGGCTCCCCTTTTACACATACCACGATTCATGATCGCATATAAACACAGCCATGTAGTATATAACACAGCCCATGTAGTATATGGCACAGCCACGTAGCATATAACACAGCCATGTAGTATATAACAGTCCACTTAGCATATAACACAGCCACATAGTATATAGCACAGCCCATGTAGCATATAACAGCCCACGTAGTATATAACACGGCCCACGAAGTATATAGAACAGCCATGTAGTAAATAACACAGCCCACGTAGTATATAACACGGCCCACGTAGTATTTAGCACAGCCATGTAGTATATACAACAGCCATGTAGTATACAGCACAGCCCCCCTCCCCCCAAGAAAGGCCACATAGTCCAGTACTCATTGTTAGTTACAAAAAAAAAAAACACTCCTCACCTCTCAATGTTCTCGCGCCGCGCTGCTCCCTCCCTGCTCCCTCCCTGCTCCGGTCTCGGCAGCTGCCGCTGCACTGCCTGACACTCAGCGAGTGCGCGATGACATCATCGCGCACCCACAGCGGCAGTGTCAGAGGCAGAGTGGGGAATGATGGGAGAGGGAGCGTCAGGTGACGCTCTCTCCTCCATCATTTGCTTTGAACTTTACCGGCAGACGCCAGTAAAGTTCAAAGCGGCGGCAGGGGAGTTAGCACTTGCGACAGACGGCCCCCCTGCCTTACAGGGGCCCCATAGCAGCTGCATGATGTGCCGCTAGCTGAGGGCCCCTGGGGGAGCGGGGGCCCGAGGGACTGGCAGCTGCCCTGAATGGGCTCCCCTGTCTCGCCAGGGCCCCGGCACTTGCCTGGGTACGCCGGGTGCTGACGCCGGCCCTGGGAGGGACGTTCACCAGGTTCTGCTAAGGTTAAGAACTAACAGTCTCTATGCCAAATATGAAAAGTGCGTCTTCGAACAGTCCTCCCTTCCGTTTCTTGGATACATCGTTTCTGAAACAGGTGAAAGAAGGAATCCGTCATCCTGAAGTGGTCTCGTCCAGGCGGTCTTAAGGTTATCCAGCGGTTTCTCGGATTTGCTAATTATTATTGCCAATTTATTCTGCATTTTTCATCCCGGACTGCTCCTATTTCTGTAATCATCAAAAAATACAATACATCAAAACAAAGCAACAGGAAAGCTATGTGCCATAAAAAGTATTCAAATTTAATTAATGATATGAATAAAACAATGAAAGACTATATTAAAATCAAGATGAAGGGGACATCAGTGCAATGATAGCGACCATCCAAGAATCTATAATACCACAACAAAGTGACATGAATGAAATATGAAAAGTATAAGAACGATATTACTATTACAGCGAGGAGGACTTTGTATCAAATTCATTCAATGAGCAAAACTGCTTCAATAAGATATGCCTCGGATCCAAGGTAAATGGGTTATCTAAAAAGCTAAACGCGAAACGCTCGTCGGGGTGTCAGCACGATCTCAAGGTACAGTACCCACTGATTACCAATGATTTTTTAGCCTGTATAACTTACATTGTGTGGGACTTCTCCAAAACTAGTCCCCTTACCTTTAAGGATATGCACTTAAATTGCTGCTTGGGTATATGTACATTTGCACTTTCTATAACCTGGATATGAATTGATAACTCATGTCCTCCTCACTTTAATAGTAATATCGTTGTTATACTTTTCAGATTTCATTCATGTCACTTTGTTGTGGTATTATAGATTCTTGGATGATCGCTATCATTGCACTGATGTCCCCTTCATCTTGATTTTAATATAGTCTTTTATTGTTTTATTCATATCATTAATAAAATTTGAATACTTTTTATGGCACATAGCTTCCCTGTTGCTTTGTTTTGATGCATTGCTCCTATTTCTGCCCTGACCAGCAAAGGGGCCAATCCTAAGGAATGGACTCCAGAAGTAGAAGACACCTTTGTGTCCCTCAAGCCATAATTCTCGTCAGCTACTGTGCTGCATTGCACAAACCATAACAATCAGTTCTTCCTGGAGGTGGATGCATCTTCCACAGGGGCCAGTGCCGTTCTCATTCAGAAGTCTTTATCCGGTCGCATGGTGTCCTGCAGCTTCTTCTCTAAGCTTTTCTCTGCACCAGAACACAAACACTCTATTGGCGATAGAGAATGGGTTGTGATCAAGCTGGCTCTGGAGGATTGGCGATACTTGCTGGAAGGAGCATTGCACCCTGTGGTTATATACATTGACCACAAGAATCTTGCTTATCTGTAGTCCACACAGCGGCTTAACCCTCGCCAAGCCAGGTGGTCTTTGTTCTTTGCTCGCTTCAACTTCACTCTACATTTTCGGACGGCTGATAAAAACGTTAAGGCGGACACGCTCTCCGGGACCTTTCAGGCCTCCGACCAGGAGGAGGAGCTTAAGCACATCATCGAGCCCTCCAAAATAATCACTGGACTTATCTCGTACTCCCTCTGGTAAGACTTACGTGGATGAACCTGACAGAAAGCAGGTTCTTCTCTGGGGTCATTCATCTAAGGTGGTCCAACCTGCGCAAAGATATTGTGAATTTCATCCCTGCTTGTCCCTCGTGTGCCCAAAATAAGACTCCCAAACAGGTTCTGACCGGTGTCTTGCTTCCCTTGCCTGTGCCGTCTTCCCACTGGCAGCATTTCTCCATGGATTTCAGCATGGATCTGCCAGTTTTGGCTGGGAGTACTGTCATCTGGGTGATGGTGGATTGTTTCTCCAAAATGGCTCACTTCATCCCAGTATCCAGTCTTCCATCTGCGCCAGTATTGGCAAAATAATTTATTCTTCAGATTTTTCGCCTCAATGGTCTACTGCTTCACATAGTCTCCGGTAAAGGTGTTCACTTCACCTCTCATTTCTGGAGGGCCACCTGTAAGCTACTGGAAGGTACTTTGGATTTCTCATCTTTGTCACGGCGCCACCTGCCGCAGCTCCTGCCGCCGTGCCTGCCGCTCACTGTGTGCGCCGACATACTCACCTGTCCCGGCGCGTCCCTTCCGGTCTCTTCTCCTGACTCGCCGCCGGTCCCTGGCTCTCGTCAGGTGCTCGTGCGTGCCTCTCATTGCGCACGCGCACTTCCTCTCTCTGGTCTGCAGACGCTCCTGCAGTGTTCCAGGAGTTTGTGAATGATGTTTTCCGGGATCTACTCTACTCCTGTGTGGTGGTATACTTGGACGACATTCTTGTGTTTTCCTCGGATCTTGCTTCCCACAGAAGAGACGTCCGCCAAGTCTTGTCTCGTCTTAGGGAGAACCACCTTTATGCCAAACTCGAGAAGTGCATCTTTGAGCAATCTTCGTTACCATTTCTTGGTTATATTATTTCTGACTCAGGCTTGTGAATGGATCCAGATAAAGTGTCTGCTGTGCTTGATTGGCCACATCCCCAGGGGATTAAGGCAATTCAACGCTTCCTTGGCTTCGCTAACTACTACCGGCAGTTTATCCCACATTTCTCCACTCTGGCTGCTTCTATTTCCACCTTGACTCACAAAGGGTTCAACCCTTACGTCTGGTCCTCTGAAGCTGAAGACGCTTTTCGGTCCTTGAAACAAGCATTTGCCTCGGCTCCCGTGCTTCGTCGTCCAGAGATCAACAAGCCTTTCGTTCTTGAGGTAGATGCCTCTGCCATAGGCGCTAGTGCAGTTCTTTCCAAGAGATCTTCTTCCGGACAATTGGCTGCTTGCGGTTTCTTTTCCAAGATGTTTTCTGTCTCGGAGAGGAATTACGCCATTGGTGACAAGGAACTATTGGCCATTAAATTGGCGCTAGAGGAGTGGCGGTATTTGTTGGAGGGAGCCGTTCATCCTATCAAATGTTGTGAATTAGACTTTTTTGGCTCCCTCTTGTGGTCACTAGTGATATGACTCTGGGTTTGTCTTTCCTCAGTTTGGCACCCACCTGGGTCGTTAGTCCAGGGGTGTTGCTATATGAACTTCCTGAATTCTTAGTCTGGTGCCTGGCATCGTTGTAATCAGTCCTTTCTGTTTGCTCCTGTCTGCTGGTCCGGGTTCTTGCAAAATTAAGCTAAGTCTTTATTCCTTGTTTTTTGGTTATTTGCATTGCTCTTATTTTTTGTCCAGCTTGTACTAAATGTGATTCCTGATTTTGCTGGAAGCTCTAGGGGGCTGGTATTCTCCCCCCAGGCCGTTAGACGGTTCGGGGGTTCTTGAATATCCAGCGTGGAAATTTTGATAGGGTTTTTGCTGACCGTATAAGTCATCTTACTATATTCTGCTATTAGTCAGTGGGCCTCTCTTTGCTAAATACCTAGTTCATTCTTACGTTTGTCTTTTCTTCTTACCTCACCGTTATTATTTGTTGGGGGCTTGTATCCAACTTTTGGGGTCTTTTCTCTGGAGGCAAGAAAGGTCTATCTTTTCCCTTCTAGGGTTAGTTAGTTCTCCGGCTGGCGCGAGACGTCTAGAACCAACGTAGGCACGTTCCCTGGCTGCTGCTATTTGTGGTGCTAGGATTAGATATACGGTCAGCCCAGTTACCACTGCCCTATGAGCTGGTTTTTTGTGTTTGCAGACTTGGTATTTATTTCTGAGACCCCCTGCCATTGGGGTCATAACAATCAAAGTCTACACTGACCACAAAAATCTGGACTATATCCGCTCTGCGCAAAGACTTAATCCTCGCCAAGCCAGGTGGTCTTTATTCTTTGCCCGTTTTGACTTTGAGCTACATTTTCGTCCTGGTAATAAGAACTGCAAAGCTGATGCCTTGTCCAGATCCTTTCTCGTAACCGACATTGTGGAGGAACCTTCACACATCGTGGATCCCAGCAAGATCATTCCAGTAGCTCCTATCAGCATGACTTCCTTACCTCCGGGTAAAACCTTTGTGCAGGAGAACAAGAGGAGTTGAGTTTACATTGGGGGTCACACCTCTAAGCTGGCAGGCCATGTGGGATTCAAGAAAACACTCTCTCTTACCTCGCGCTATTATTGGTGGCCGTCCCTTCTACATGATATCCAAAGTTTTGTGGTATCCTGTCCTTCCTGTGCAAAGAACAAGGTTCCTAGACATCTGCCCTCTAGTCTTCTGCATCCGCTGCCTGTTCCCTCGGTCCCCTGGCAACACATTGCTATGGATTTTATTACTGATCTGCCTCGGTCTTCTGGTCATACGGTCATTTTTGTAGTAGTGGATCGATTCTCCAAGATGGCTCATTTCGTCTCTTTGCCTGGATTACCTTCGGCTCCTGAATTGGCAAGAATATTCATTGCTCATATTTTTCGGATTCACGGGTTTCCTCTTCACATAGTTTCTGATAGAGGAGTTCAATTTACCTCTCGGTTCTGGCGAGCTCTTTGCAAACTGATGAATGTAACTTTGGATTTCTCCTCAGCCTACCATCCCCAAACTAACGGACAAGCGGAGCGCACAAACCAGATTCTAATGACCTATCTCCATCATTTTTCTAATGTCCATCACAACGATTGGTCTGATTTGCTTCCTTGGGCCGAGTTTGCGTACAATAACCACATTAATAATTCTTCTACCAAATTATGCTTCTTCATCGTTTATGGGCAACATCCTGGTGTTCCTCTGCCAGTACTTCCTGCCACGGGTGTGCCGGCTGCTGATCTTCTGTCTGAGAAGTTCTCCAGGGTTTGGAAGGAGACCAAAGTCGTGTTAGAACAGGCACAGAACAGGATTAAAAGACATGCCGACAAAAGACGCCTGGACCCTCCGTTATACTAAAGAATTGTAGAAAGCATAAATGGCTTCTAACAAGATGAAAGAGCATAATAGCATGTATAGAAGCCAAAAAATGGAAAGAAGTGTGCAGGACACACCAGGTTAATACATTACCACAACAGAACGGTGTACGAGTCCCAATGGTAGAAAAAGACAACTTTATTGAAATTATAACAAATGAGACAGGTCAAACAATAGCAGTGGAGGGTTAAAACCGGCTCATAGGCCGTAACTGCAATAGGGGGAACAGAGCGGTGCCCGCAATACAAATGGTAAAAATATAGGTAAAACCCACATGTAGTCCATAAATCAACCTAATCACAAGCATTTAGTATAATCCAATAGTGGAGGTATAAGAGGGAAATATGGAAGGGCCCACATGGGAGATGTAACATACCAATCAGATGTAAGTATCGCGTCGGCACCACGATGTCCCCCTCCTCCCGACGCGCGTTTCGGGTGTCCCTTCCTCAAGGGAGGCATACCCGTGAGGTAATCCCCCATCCATAAGTACAGGCGCACCCGGAAATCTCCGTTATACTAGCCTGGAGCTAAAGTGTGGTTGTCCTCCAGGTTCATCTGTCAAAGGTTCCTTTGTATAAATTAGGTCCATGGTACATTCGTCCATTTGGGGTTTTGGCTCGTATACACGATGTTGTCTACAAACTGAAACTACCTCCTTCACTTCGCATTCCCAATTCTTTTCTTGTCTCCCTTTTGAAACCTGTCATTTTCAATCAATTCCATGCTCCTCCTGGTCAATCACCTCTGCCAGTTTCCACTCAAGATGTCTTTGAAGTTAAAGATATTCTTGCCATGAAAAAGTCTAGAGGTAAGACTTTCTTTTTGGTCGATTGGAAGGGTTTTGGTCCAGAGGAGAGGTCTTGGGAACCCCGTGCAAACATACAGGCTCCTCAGACTTTGGCCAAATTTCTTTCTTAGAAGGAGGGGGTGTAAGGGGAGGAGTACTGTCACGGCGCCACCTGCCGCCGCTCGTTCTACTGCGCCTGCCGCTCACTCTGCGCGCTGACATACTCACCCATCCCGGCGTGCTCCAGCGGTGTGCGTGCGCCTTCCGGTCTCTTCTCCTGACTCGCCGCCGGTCCCTGGCTCTCGTCGGGTGCGCGTACACACCTTTCACTGCACATGCGCACTTCCTCTCTCTGGTCTGCAGATGCTCCGTTCCTCCACTCTATAACTCTGGAGCATCTTGACCCGGAAGTTCTGCAGCACTCGGTCTATTTAAGGTAACTCTTTCCTCTGCTCCATGCCTGATTGTCATTTGTCGTCATTTGACCCAGGTCCCTCTGTACCTTGCTCTGTACTGTGCGTCCGCCATACCTTGCTCTGTCTTGTGCATCCATCATACCCTGCCTGTCCTGTGATTCCACCATACCCCGCCTGTCCTGTGTTTCCGCCATATCCAGTCTGTCCTGGGCGTCCGCCATATCCTGCCTATTCTTAGACTCATTCATTGCCAGGCTGTCCTGTGTCTCCGTTATAGCCAGTTCTGCGTCTTTTCTGCTCCTACTTCCTGTCCCTGGGTATCAGCTTCTGTGGCAAAAGTCTCCCTCGGGCCTGCCCCTAACACTCCCTGTATTGGGGGTGATCCACCAGGCCAGCTCACCCTTGGGAGGTTCGTTGTCATGGTTCTGCAGGTTCACTTTAGGAGTTCCAAAAGATCTGACAATCTTCCTACCATACCCAGTCCAATGGCCAAGTGGAACGAGTCAATCAGATCCTAACTAATTTTCGCCGACACTTTGTCAATGCTCACCACAGTGACTGGGTTTGGGCTTCTGCCTTAGGCCGAGTTCTCTTAACAATAACCACGTGAGTGTTTTTTTTCTGGTCTACGGCCAACACTCCAAAGTCCCATTTCCTGTGGCTCTCTCCTCCAGTGTTCCTGCTGCCGATTTCCTCTTCAGGAACTTTTTCTGAAATCTGGGAGGACACCAAAGCGTCCTTAGTGAAATCCTCCAAGCAGTTGAAAAGACATGCGGATAAAAAAAAGTCTGGATTCACCTCAGTTTCATCCTGTAGATAAGGTTTGACTATCATCTAAGTATATCCATCTCAAGATACCGTCCTATAAATTGGGTCCTCGGTTCATCGGTCACTTCAAGGTGTTGAAACAGATTAATCCAGTGGCCTACAAACTCAAATTCCCAGCCTCATTGTGAATCCCCAATTCCTTCCATGTGTCTCTTCTCAAACCTGTTGTCCTTACTTCTTTCTTCAAGGTTGCTGGTACCACTCTGGCTCCTGTCAGCACTGAGGACTTTTTCGAGTAGAGAACATTTTGGCCAACAAGAGGGTAAGTGGAAAAACCTTTCTTGTGGATTGGAAGGGGTTTAGTCCTGAGGAGAAGTCCTGGGAGTCCAGGGAGAACATCCAAGCCACTCTCCTTCCAGAAAAATTTCTGGCAGGCTTGAAAAAGAGGGGGCATAAGAGGGTGGTATTGTAGTACCCACGTCTCTGCCTGCAGTTCCTCTCTCCCTGCAGAGACACCAGCGTACTCACCACCGCGGCCCCCGTCCTGCTCTTTACGGGTGTGCTACTGCTCAGGATGCATGCACCGCATGCAGGTCCCCAGGCACTGTGCTTAAGGTGCACATGCACGCGCATGCACACGCTTCCTCTTTCTTAAAAGGGTTGCGTGCGTTCCTCTATAGTGTCCCCAGCCAATAGCAGGAGGACGCTTACTATTTAAAGCACCTCCTCCAGCATGGAGGTGCCTGTGCAAAGCTGTGAGTGTGTTTTCCTAACACTCTTGTGAGTTCTCAGGACCCAGTGCTTGTATCTCAGCCTGCTGCATCCACCAGTGCTCATCTCAATGGCAGCCTGTCCCGCTGCATCAACCAGAGCTCATCTCAATGGCAGCCGGTCCAGATGCAACCGCCGGGGCTCATCTCAATGGCAGCTGGTCCTGTTGCTCCTGCCAGAGCACATCTCTATGGCAGCCAGTCCCGCTGCACCCGCCAGTGCTCATCTCAATGGCAGCCTGTCCAGTTGCACCTGCCAGTGGTCACCTCAACGGCAGCCGGTCCTGTTGTTCCTGCCAGTGGTCATCTCAACGGGAGTCGGTCCAGTTGCACCTGCCAGTGTTCATTTCTCCGTCAGCCGGTCCTGTAACCATCTGCAGTTCCTGTCATCTTTCTGCATGCCTACATCTGTTGGATGTTAAATCGGGCCGCCCCAGCTACCCATTCCTAGGGGTCTAGTGCCATCTACCCATGGTCAGTCCTGGAGTAGCACCTGGACCTCCTTCCTTGTCGCTCCTTGGATCTCGGTGTCGTAAGCTGCTGGGGCTTCAGCACAGTAGCTCCACCACCTAGCCTTTTACACACTCCATAGAGGTGGCCATTATGGAAGAGTTGGTAGAAAAAAACTTTTAGCTACACATAAAAATTGTAAGGCTCATTTTGAATTTGCCAAGAGACATGTGTCAGACACTCAAATGTATGGACGATGGTGCAATGGTCAGATGAGAACAAAATTTAACTTTTTGGCTACCAAGGTAAACGCTATGTCTCACGCTAAACCAACATAGCTGATCACCTCAAGAACACTGTGAGGATCTGATGTTGTGGGTTATAATTATCCCCTAGGCAGGTTAACAATGCAACTATTTTTATTCCATACATCCATGATTGTACAACAAATCCATGTAGAAGGCCAAAATACAAAGTCTTCAGTTCACAAGTTTCCAATCTGAGATAGGTAGTTCCACTAACCCCATTCCAGGCGATACCTACTGTCTCCCAAATTTTGGTTGGCCCACAGCTTTTGGTATCTCCAGCCAGTATAGTGTGCAGTCACAGCCTATGTTCCTTCAGACGATGGATATCACGACCGTAGCTCATGGATACCCCTCCAGCCAGCAACCGATCTCCAAAACTCCAAAGACCATCCGTCCATTCCAGCTTGGATCCTCTCATTTCGAAGTCCCCCCAACAACTGCCTAATTCAACTTTATCTCTTTTTCTACCTCCCCCTTAAACATTTTCCTTTAGCTCACTGAACAAAGCATATTCCATCAGCTGGAAGTGTATGGGTGACAAGTCCCCTGGGTCTACTATCCCCAACCACACAATGGGCCTAGGTTTGGGAGTACAATGGAAGTGAAACCTTGATACAGATGAGATTGATAGTGTCTGGCCTTAAGGTACCTTCACACTAAATGACTTTGCAACGATAACGATAGTGATCCGTGACGTTGCAGCGTCCTGGATAGCGATATCGTTGTGTTTGACACGCAGCAGCGATCTGGATCCTGCTGTGATATCGCTGGTCGTTGCTGAAAGTCCAGAACTTTATTTGGTCGTCAGATCGGCGTGTATCGTCGTGTTTTACAGCAAAAGCAACGATGCCAGCAATGTTTTACAATGGTAACCAGGGTAAATATCGGGTTACTAAGCACAGGGCCGCGCTTAGTAACCCGATATTTACCCTGGTTACCATTGTAAATGTAAAAAAAAAAAACAGTACATACTCACCTTCTGATGTCCGTCAGGTCCCTGGCCGTCTGCTTCCCGCACTGACTGTGAGCACCGGCCGGCCGTAAAGCACAGCACAGCGGTGACGTCACCGCTGTGCTCTGCTTTTACTTTACGGCCGGCCGGCGCTCACAGTCAGTGCGGGAAGCAGACGGCCAGGGACCCGACGGACATCAGAAGGTGAGTATGTACTGGGGTTTTTTTACATTTACAATGGTAACCAGGGTAAACATCGGGTTACTAAGCGCGGCCCTGCGCTTAGTAACCCGATGTTTACCCTGGTTACCCAGGGACTTTGGCATCGTTGGTCGCTGGAGAGCTGTCTGTGTGACAGCTCTCCAGCGACCACACAGCGACGCTGCAGCGATCGGCATCGTTGTCGATATCGCTGCAGCGTCGCTTAATGTGACGGTACCTTTAGGTTTACATAAGATCTACAATACTCAAAAATGAACTGTGATTCTCAATTAAAATTAGAAGTCCAGTTCCAAGAAGAGATCCCTGATAAAATGTATATTTATTAATTCAAAAAAATTAAAAACAAATATACCAACAAAATGTCATGTAGGTGATGCTGTTAGAAAGGACTCTTGAACGTCCATAGTATAATTGCTGATATACAAAAAAAACAATAAAGCATATACCTGAGTTGACTTGTCAACAATAATATAATTCCTCCCTATCTAAATGTGCAATACTATAACAGATAACAAACGTAGCATATCATACGGTAATAGCCCACATAGCAGTCCTGCCAATAGGGGACCGAATCTCAATTATGGGTAAATAAAGTACTCTAGTGCCAAATAAACTACTGTAGTGATATAATTACCCATGGGGGAAGCAATAAGTCCTATACTTGTATTAAACTTCCAACAACATTATAATTCCTCCCCATCCATATAATAGAATGCTCCAAAGGTGAAAGGTATATGATATATTATACAATAATAAAATGCATAGTAGCGCTGCCAGTTGGAAGATAGGATCCCAAATTATAAATATGTGAAGTGCTCTAGTGCCAAGTTATCCAAAAGATAGAAGGGACCTACCCCGACGGTCAGAGACAACGTTTGTCCAATGTCACATTACCTTGAATGGATATTTGCAGTGGTCACAGTGTCCAATACAGCATCCCTTCACCCCTATGCACGTTTCGCCACCAGCTTCTTCCACGCTTCTTACACGCCCCCATAAGATGCTGGCGGCGAAACGCGCATCGGGGTGAGGGGACGCTGTATTGGACACTGTGACCACTGCAAACATCCATTCAAGGCAATATGACATTTGGAAAAAGTTTGCTATCATGTTACTATAATATGTTGCCGTGTCTTTCTTGGGAGATCCGGATATGGGACCGTATTGCTGTTGTTATTCTTTTAATTGTTTGTGTGTGTGTCAGCTTTAGTAAAAATTGAAAATTGTTATTTTCTTTTGTATATTGGAGTGTGCACATCTATGGGGTAGTCCTTTTCTCCTAGCTTGTACAGGGTTAGGTCTGTAAACAGAGATAATATAGGTTCGGCATCCCCATGGTGAGATAGGCCTGTGACAGGTTAGGGAAGCAACCCCAGTCATATTTGCTAGGTTTTAGGAGTAATTCCATCAACTCCCTGATTCAATATGAGAATTTAAGGTTCAGGCAATGCAAACTGCAGCCCAGTAATACCCAATAGTAAATGTTAAAGGGGTTGTCTACTACTGCACAACCACTTATTAAATGTTAAAGTGCCTCATGTAAGATAATAAAAACGTATGTTCACCTCCTGGACTGGCACCACACTGTAAATGTTGGCGCTGTGTCTGCAAGCACTCACGTGACATTGTTAGGCTTCTTTCACACTTCAGTTGTTTGGCGTCAGTCTGCTCCGACATCGTGACGGATCGACGGATCCGTCAAAATTGTTGAGAACACGGTTCTAACGGATCCGTTTTTTGACGGATCCGTTACATGGATGCGTCAAAAAAACGGATCCGTTAGAACCGTTGCGACCGTTTTTTACATCCGTTGGAACTGTTTTTTGAAGGATCCGTTTTTTAAAAACCGAGAATCTCAATGTGATTGGCTAATACAAAGTACTGGGAAATGTGACTGGCTACTGGAAACACACATCACACAGCATTTATACACACACACACCACACACATGTCACAGCACAGCCGTTCAAAATACCAGCACAGTATGAAAAATGAAAATATGCAGGGTGGACACACACACACACACACACACACACACACACACACACTGGCAGAACTCATGCTGGATGGCAGTACTCACATGACAGTCTCAGGCAGGGTCTTGCTGGCTGCTGGCAGGGTCTGTCTTGCTGGCTGCTGGCAGGGTCTGTCTTGCTGGCTGCTGGCAGGGTCTGTCTTGCTGGCTGCTGGTAGGGTCTGTCTTGCTGGCTGGCACTGTGTTCTCTCTCTGCTTCTTCTCTGCTTGATGGCTAGTGTTGAGCATTCCGATACCGCAAGTATCGGGTATCGGCCGATACTTGCGGGTATCGGAATTCCGATACCGAGATCCGATACTTTTGTGATATCGGGAATCGGTATCAGGATTAATAGCAATGTGTAAAATAAAGAATTAAAATAAAAAATATTGCTATACTCACCTCTCCGACGCAGCCTGCACCTCACCGAGGGAACCGGCAGCCTTCTTTGCTTAAAATGCGCGCGTTTACTGCCTTCCGTGACGTCACGGCTTCTGATTGGTCGCGTGCCGCCCATGTGACCGCGACACGACCAATCACAACAAGCTGTGACGTAATTTCAGGTCCTGAATGCCTAATTCTAGGCATTCAGGATTTGAAAATTACGTCACGGCTTGTGATTGGTCGCGTGCCGCCCATGTGACCGCGACGCGACCAATCACAAGCCGTGACGTAATTTTCAAATCCTGATTGCCTAGAATTAGGCATTCAGGACCTAAAAATTACGTCACGGCTTGTTGTGATTGGTCGCGTCGCGGTCACATGGGCGGCACGCGACCAATCACAAGCCGTGACGTAATTTTCAAATCCTGAATGCCTAGAATTAGGCATTCAGGACCTGAAATTACGTCACAGCTTGTTGTGATTGGTCGTGTCGCGGTCACATGGGCGGCACGCGACCAATCAGAAGCCGTGACGTCACGGAAGGCAGTAAACGCGCGCATTTTAAGCAAAGAAGGCTGCCGGTTCCCTCGGTAAGGTGCAGGCTGCGTCGGAGAGGTGAGTATAGCAATATTTTTTATTTTAATTCTTTATTTTACACAGTAATATGGATCCCAGGGCCTGAAGGAGAGTTTCCTCTCCTTCAGACCCTGGGAACCATCAGGGATACCGTCCGATACTTGAGTCCCATTGACTTGTATTGGTATCGGGTATCGGTATCGGATTAGATCCGATACTTTGCCGGTATCGGCCGATACTTTCCGATACCGATACTTTCAAGTATCGGACGGTATCGCTCAACACTATTGATGGCACATTAAAGAATAAAGCCCACCTGTCCTGTTTATATAGTTTTGGGGTTGTCTGGGAAAAGTATCTACTTTTTGGAGCATGCTCAATTGAAAAAGCGGATTGGGGCGACGGATCCGCCAAATGGCGGATCGCGACGGATCCATCGCCCATAGGCGGCCATTCTATTGGAACGGTGGACGCGACAGATCCATTACGAACCGCCATTTCGGCGCAGACAAAAAACGTTATAATGTCCGTCAATATCTAGACGACGTCCGCCAAATCTCGACGTCACATGGCGGATGGAACGGACGACCATCCGCCACAATCCGTCACTAATGCAAGTATATGGGAAAATAGCGGATCCGCCAAAAAAATGGCGTATCCGCTATTTGACGAAAACGGCGGATTCAAACTGACGCCAAAAGACTGAAGTGTGAAAGAGGCCTAACAGGGTGTCAGTGCTATGACAGAACAATGGCAGACACCTCGTCATTCCAGGAGGCGAGTATATATACACTGTATATTTTTGATTTCACATTTGCCACTATAATATCTAAGAAGGCTTGTCCACTTGACTTTCTGAGCCTGCTCTCCTGACAGAGTATAACTGCAGGGTCTTACTACTGTATTACAACTAACAACTAATACCTTCTTTCCAATTACTTACAGATGGGTGCTGAAGACTACCCAGAAGGCTTCAATAATATTAATAATGAGCATCATACAGTTGTTGCTGCCCACCCATGGCTCCACAGCCTGTTCTCACCCATTGCCTATTCTGTGACTTGTGTCCTCGGACTTATTGGAAATGTGCTGGTTATACTTGTGTTTGTGTTCTATGAGAAGATAAAGACTCTGACCGACACCTTTTTGGTTAATTTGGCCATTGCAGACATTCTGTTTCTACTCACCCTTCCATTCTTGGCATATGAATCAGCACATGCCTGGGTTTTCGGAGACTTCCTGTGTAAAATCATAAGGGTCACATACAGAGTGAATTTATTTACGTCCATGCTGACGCTCACCTCCATCACATTTGACAGGTTTATTTCTATCACCAAAGTCACTAAGGCAGCTAAATACCAGGTGACTAAACACAAGTGGCGGTACGGGGTGTGTGCCCTCCTCTGGACCCTGGCTCTGCTCCTTTCCATTCCTCAGTTCATATATAGCAACAGCCATAACCGGGAGCAATGTTTTGAGGAATACAACCCTCCCATCATGGAAATTGTGGTGGTTTCATTCCAGATGACAGTGGGATTTCTAATTCCCTTGACCTCAATGGTGTTTTGTTACAGCTTTATTCTCCGGACTTTGGTTAATGCCAGAGGTGTCCAGAAGAGGAAGTCAATGAAGATAATCGTGGCCATAGTAGTTGTGTTTATAGCCACACAGTTGCCTCATAATGCTCTTGTCCTGGCTCTAGCTCTCAATAAGGGATTCACATCTGGTTCAACCTTTGCAATCACGAGCGTTGTAATGGAGGCCATAGCTTACATCCATGCTTGTCTCAACCCAGTTCTGTACTTTTTTGTGGGTACAAAATTTAGAAAGAATTTCTGGAAAATGCTGAAAGGTTTAGGTCTCAACTGGATGCAAGATGAAACCACAGATCATTTGCGGACAACTGATGGAGACTCCAGAAACGTTTCTGCCTCAACAAATATATGTGCAACAAGTGTGTAAAGCTTTTCTCGGGACAAGCAGACACCATTATGGCTAAAGAGTGAAGCAGTTAAAGAGTTATTTCTATTATTGGATAGTGCTTGTAAAAAATAATCGCTTTCTAAATGTTATTAAAAGGCAAACTTCAAGCCATTCTTGCGATATTAACACTTTTGTTGACAATTTGTTGCCTTGGAGACCGACCACCGCTGCTATCTACCGTAATTTGTAAGTACTGCAGTGAACCTGGCTGGGATTAGGAGTTAGGGCTTGCACTCCTCAGCCTAAATAAAATTGCTCCAATGTTGTCTCTTAAAAATAAGATGAATGTCATGCGAGTGTCAAGTGATTCCAATGTGATTTGTATCAAGTAGCATTAGTATAACATACATATGACATGCATATGCAATCCGTAGTGAATGCGGTTTTTTAACATCAACTTTTATATACTGTCATTCTTTATGTCATTAAAAGCTAATTTTCTAAGTAATAAAAAAATCTTATAGACAGATAGATAGATAGATAGATAGATAGATAGATAGATAGATAGATAGATAGATAGATATCAATAGTAAAAAATGGAACAGCACACTTAAAAAGTACAATATGGGTGCAAAAGCGTCCCAACCAAAACATCCAAATTTTGTGAGAGCATATAGAAGTAAAAAAGGTAAGCAGCAGTCCAATAGTTATCAAAATAAGCGGACTTTATTTTGCCCATATGGCATGGCGACGCTTAAGTTCAAATGAACTTAGCTTGAGAAAAGCTCATTTGAACAGAAATATTGCCATGCCATATGGTCTAAATAAAGTCCACTTATTTTGGTAACTGTTGGAGTGCTGCCTACCTTTTTTACTGATAGATAGATGCATAGATAAAATAAATAGGATAAATGTCCTGTAGATATTTAATGATACAAGCCCCGTAAATATAATAAACTAGTACCCTATATTGGCTTTCATGTGTCACTAAAGGGTGTTAAGCCTTTTTAAACATATTAAATAAATTATTTATTTAAAAAATTTGGAGTGGGGTCCCCCTTATTTGTACTAACCAGCTGAGGGAAAACAGACAGCTGGTGGCTGGTGTTATTGTTCTGGCAAGGGGCCACTATCGATGGATCTTCCGAGCTTATTAATAACAGCTCACAGCTGTCTTCATAGGGTTTACTGGTTATTAAAAAGAGGGGACTCCCCAAAAAATAGAAGTGGCACCCCTCTATTTTTAATAACCAGCAAAGGATAAACAGACAGCTGTAGGCTGATCTTAATAGGCTGAGAAGGGCCATGGATATTGGCCCCTCCTAGACTAATAACACCAGACCTCAACTGCCCCAGAAATGGCGTATTAATTACATGCACCAATTCTGGCACTTAGCCTTGGCTCTTCCCACTTGCTCTGGTGCTTTGGCAAGTGGGGTAAGGGTTTTGGTGTTGATGTCAGCGGTTTTATGTCCGTTGACTTCAAGACCAGGGGTTATGGAGAGGTGGTTGTCGAACACCCCAATTACTAACCCCATATTCAAAATTAATAAAGAAACACACATAGAAAAGTCCTTTAATTGAAATAAAAGCACTTCCCAACCCTCTTTTACCTATTTATTAACCTAAAAATAAAAAATAAAAATAATCCTCACCTGTGCACCATTAATCCATAATGATGAGGTCCCATCACAATCCACTTCATCTAGATGGTTTGGTGAGAGGTGACATCAGTAATGTGACCACTCACCACGCCAGCTGCAACATACTGAGCTTAGCGTGAGAACGCGACTGCAGTGATGAGCGAAGATGTAATTAAGGTTACTGCAGATCACAGGAGGTAATCTTAATTACATTACCGCCTGTCTGTTTAGATTTTGATGGTTATTAAAAATAGAGGGACCCCAAGACATTTTTTTTGGGGGGGTCCTACCTTTTTAATAACCACTAAAGGTTAAGCAAACAACTATCAGCTGTTATTAATAGGCTGAAAACTTTTATGGATATTGGCCCTTTCCCAGAATAATAACACCGGTTAACAGCTGTCTGCTTTCCCTCAGCTGGTTAATAAAACGAAGGGGGATCCCATGTCATTTTTTAAATTTAATTTTAAATTTATTAGCAAAATACATGTATATTAAACTACACACGCACTGCACTAATTATATATCTCCCTGACATTTTTCTCTCTACAGGTGCTGTTCACTAAATTAGAATATCATCAAAAAGTTAATTTATTTCAGTTCTTCAATACAAAAAGTGAAACTCATATATTATATAGAGTCATTACAAACAGAGGGATCTATTTCAAGTGTTTATTTCAGTTAATGTTGATGATTATGGCTTACAGCCAATGAAAACCCAAAAGTTATTATCTCAGTAAATTAGAATAACTTATAACACCAGCTTGAAGAATGATTGTAAAATCCAAAATGTTGGCCTACTGAAATGTATGTTCAGTAAATGCACTCAATACTTGGTCAGGGCTCCTTTGGCATCAATTACTGCATCAATGCGGCGTGGCATGGAGGCAATCAGCCTGGCTGAGGTGTTATGGAAGCCCAAGGTGCTTTGATAGCAGCCTTCAGCTCGTCTGCATTGTTGGGTCTGGTGTCTCTCATCTTCCTCTTGGCAATACACCATAGATTCTCTATGGGTTAAGGTCAGGCAAGTTTGCTGACCAATCAAGCATAGTGATACTGTTGTTTTTAAACCAGGTATTGGTACTTTTGGCAGAGTGAACAGATGTCAATTCCTGCTGGAGAATTAAATATCCATCTCCAAAAAGCTTTTCGGCAGAGGTAAGCATGAAGTGCTCTAAAATTTCCTGGTAGACGCCTGTGCTGGTCTTGATAAAACACAGTGGACCTACATCAGCAGATGACATGGCTCCCCAAACCATCACTGATTGTGGAAACTTCACACTAGACCTCAAACAGCATCAATTGTGTGCCTCTCCACTCTTCCTCCATACTCTGGGACCTTGATTTCCAAATGAAATGCAAAATTTACTTTCATCTGAAAACAACACCTTGGACCACTGAGCAACAGTCCAGTTCTTTTTCTCTTTGGCACAAGTAAGATGCTTCTGGCATTGTCTATTGGTCATGAGTCACTTGCCACAAGGAATGCGACACTTGTAGCCCATGTCCTGGATACTTCTCTGTATGGTGGCTCTTGAAGCAATGACTCCAGCAGCCATCCACTCCTTGTGAATCTCCCCCAAATTTTTGAATGGCCTTTTCTTAGCAATCCTTTCAAGGCTGCGGTTATCCCGCTGCTTGTGCACCTTTTTCTTCCACAGTTTTTCCTTACACTCAACTTTCCATTAATATGCTTGGAAACAGCACTCTGTGAGCAGCCAACTTCCTTAGCAATGACCTTTTGTGGCTTACCCTCCTTGTGGAGTGTGTCAATGACTGCCTTCTGGACATCTGTCAAGTCAGCAGTCTTCCCCATGATTGTGGAGCCTACTGAAACAGACTAAGAGACCTTTTTAAAAGCTTAGGAAGCCTTTGCAAGGTGTTTTTTGTTAATTATTCTAATTTACTGAGATAATGACTTTTGAGTTTTCATTGGCTGTAAGCCATAGTCATCAACATTAACAGAAATAAATACTTGAAATAGATCCCTCTGTTTGTAATGACTCTATATAATATACGAGTTTCAATTTTTGTATTGAAGAACTGAAATAAATTAACTTGTAGACGATATTCTAATTTAGTGATAAGGCCTCAATTCACCCACAGTATAAATTTTAGAATGGCACAGCAGCAATCAGCCATGCAAAAGGTATCAGGGTATAAGCCAGCATTTACAGCTTTGCATTGAACCTGGGTGAGACATCAGTATAGGCCTGCTGTACTGGGAGCCCTGATACCACATGCAACAGCTCAACCTGCTTGCCACACTCAGGTGGCAAAAATATCAGTTTCATAGACTATTATTGTTAGAAAAATGTAAGGATAGTAATACAGGCAGTTAACTCAAAGGTGTTGGAGGCCTGCCGGTCCGGATGCCTACTGCTGTAGGCAATACACATGAAGGAGAATCAACTAGGAGTCTAAACATTTCCAAAAATTAGTGGCAGACACTACCAAAGTGGCATCAATTTCACCAGTGTAGAACTAGTATAATGGGAACAGACACCTCTTCCACTACAGCCAACCCAGCAGATGCAGACCCAACAAGGAGTGTTCACATTTCCAACAAATAGTGGCAGACACCAACAAAGTGGTATCAATTTCACAAGAGTAAAAATAGTATAATAGTGACAGACATGTCTTCCACTACAGCCAATCCATCAGATGAACACCCAACCAGGAGTCTTCAAATTTCAAAAAATAAGGGCCTGACAGCACTAAAGTGGCATCAATTTCACGAGAGTAGAAATAATATAACATAGACCGACACGTCTTCCACTACAGCCAACCCCGCAGATGGAGAGACAATCAGGAGTGTTCACATTTCAAACAATTAGTGGCAGACACCAACAAAGTGGCATCAATTTCACAACAGTAGAAATAGTATAATAGGGACTGACACATCTTCCACTCCAGCCATCCCAGCAGATGGACACCCAACCAGGAGTGTACACTGTGAGAGGGTCAATGGAACAGTGTATGAGGGGAAATTTGTGTCACTGCACATATTGGCATCAGTTATGTGAAATCAGGATATATTTCATTCAGCACAATCAGTATTGAGAGGGTTAAATTAAAGTTGCATACATGTGCTGGTTTAATGTGGGCACCCATAGAGCAGGTGGGAGGGTGCTCACCATATCCCCACCTGCAGAGACGACACCAGAATGTGCACTGATAGGACCTGTTATGATGTCACAGTAAGGTGATCATCACATGGTATGACTTAAATAGTCTATCTAGAGAGCCAGTGTGTGTTGTGACTTGGAAGGGAAGAAACTCCCACGTGGCTCCAGGAGAAGCTGAGGACATTGTGTGGTATCTGCGGGTGAATCCTGCAGGGAAAGGACTCTTTTGCACTTTATCTTTGTTTTGGTTTTCCGTTTGACCAGAAAGGCCACATTTACTTTATTTAACCCATCTATGGTTTATGCTGTGTTTTAATAAATTGGTTATAGGATGTTTCGCCACCAGCAGTTCGCCCCCAGCAGTTCACCCCGGTTACATTTTGCCCACGCACATTTTGTCCCCAGCATTTGGCCCCCAGGATGATACTTACCTGTCGCAGCTGCAGCTCCTTGGGTCACGGAGTGCAGTCTAGCGGTTACCCCTGACCTCAGATGGAAACAGTTGATTGCACTCTGTACAGTACTTTTCTGATGACATCATATAGCAACTGATGCGTAAAATGAACAAGGAATATAGAAACTGAAACGTATATATGAACAAGAAATATAATAATCTTTATTAGAATAAAATACACATACAATTTTAAAAATAACGCCCACAAAGAGTGTTTGGTAAATGAGCCAAGCTAATCAACAATAATGGCACCAATCCTGAGCAGATGGTCTGGCAAGACCTAGTGATATATATATAACATGGTAAGTTGCTAAGAGGAAACTAATATATTAGGGAGTACACTCTAGGCATACACTGCTAAAGGTAGATACATAAAGCCATAGTGGCATACCACAATTACCATGCATTAGACATATAATAAACAGCAAAATAACCCAGCTGTATTCGCAACAACCATAACAAGAATGAATGATAAGATCTTACCGGAGCTCAGAGAATGGTGCCACGACCCCTACGCGCGTTTCGGCGGCGTGCCTTCATCAGGGGGAGTGGCATCACGCTCTAAGCATCCTCCTTTTAAACTACAGTCAGCCAATGGTGGTAAGTCCGTGCCCAGGAAGACAGGAAATACGTTCACAATGAGATGCATTCCGGTATGTGTAGTTCAGAGTCTGTATGCATTCCCAAGACGGCGCATGCGGCGCCGATATCCCTACAAGGGGGAGGGTACGCACCGCACGTCACCGAAGATCGGCGACGTGCCAGGCACAGGCCGCCAACCGCGCGGCCGCACACGGAAGGAGGCCAGGTCCAGCAACCCGCCCACCTCCAATGACGAGTGCCGCGACCAGACATGCCTCCAGGACACCAGTGCGCCTGCGTACTGACTCTGAACGAAGGCGGTAGTTCCTAATGTTAACCGCAAGTATACAGGGAACAATATGGAATAGGAAGATGGTCTTATATTATAGCAGCCGAACGTCACTAAAATAGTACAAAAGGGCAAACACAGAATAAAAAAGCACATAGATACTAATAAATAATATGATGACCATATTGTAGGAACACATAAAAATTAAGATGAATAAAGAAAAAATAGAGAAAAAATATATAACAACAAATTAAACCCAAATAATGTGATACCATATAGTATGGTCAAAAATAAAAACATATATTTACTATATATAAAAATAATTTACATAGCACTAAGAAAATATTTAAATATGGGTCAGATATTGACCAACAATACCTAAATTAAAAATGTGAAAAAGCCCGAACACATATCTATAAAAATATAATAAGGTGATCAGTGAATAAACCCAAAGGACAGAAACTACTTGAACCTCCTATACTAATAAGTGTTCATAAGAGTATGAGTGCAATGACCATTACACATATGCCTCTACTCCACAGGAGGCATTACTGAAGGTGTATAGTGACAAACAACAAAAATGAACCATACAATATACATTATCTTAAAATGCAGATACTTTTAATTCCCTTTCATTTCCAAATATCTAGATGGGATTTTAAACTAGGTGAGCATATATATGTCCACATTAGTATAGCCATAGTCCATATCTTCGTATCCCACCACAGAAAATTTCAACATAATTCTCCATGTTCCACAAATATTCTTCCCTCTTTGCAGTGTAGTCTGTTGTGAATTCTGCTTTTGGGCTCCCTCCGGTGGTTGTAGGTGGTAATGCAGTTGCCCCTGAGTTGCAGTCAGGTGTATCTGCTGATTGCAGTTCTGACTGGGGTATTTAGGCGTGCAGGATACATTAGTCCTTGCCAGTTTTCAATTGTTGTTGGGAGGTGTAGGACCTCTGCCTGGTTCCTCCTGCCTTTCTGCCAAATCAGCAAAGATAAGTGTCTGTTTTTTTTTCCTGTGGCACACATGTTGTGTGCTTCACAATTCAGTGCTATTCTTTGTGTTTTCTTGTCCAGCTTAGATTATGTCAGTATTTTCTCAGTCTTGTTGGATTCTCTGGAGTGGCAGATATACATTCCATGTCTTTAGTTAGATTGTGGAACTTTTTGTATTATCTGCTGTGGATATTTTTGGAAGGGTTTTAATACTGACCGCCTAGTAATCTGTCCTATTCTTTCCTATTTAGCTAGCGTGGCCTCTTTTGCTAAATACTGTTTTCTACCTGCGTGTGTCTATTCTTCTCCTACTCACAGTCATTATTCGTGGGGGGCTGCCTATCCTTTGGGGGTCTGCTCTGAGGCAAGGTATCATTCCTTTTTCCATCTATAGGGGTATTTAGTCCTCCGGCTGTGTCGAGGTGTCTAGGGTATGTTAGGTACACCCCACGGCTACTTCTAGTTGTGGTGTTAGTTCAGGATTTGCGGTTAGTACAGGTTCCACCGACTCCAGAGAAAGTTTCATGCGGCTCCAAGGTCACCAGATCATAACAGTACAACTGGCCCATAATGAGTTAAATGCATCTCAGAAGAAGGGAAGAAAGGTGTTGAGCCATTTTTTTTTCTGCAGTCTGTTTTGTCCTTTTTTCCCTCTTTATTTATGGGTGGCTGATGAGTCTTGTGCCAGCATGGATGTTCATGAATTAGCTTCTCGTGTAGCTTGCTGCTAGGGTACAGGGTATTTCTGATTATATTGTTCAGACTCCTGCTTTAGAGCCGAAGATTCCTACTCCTGATTTGTTTTTTGGTGATAGGTCCAAATTTTTGGGTTATAAAAATAATTGTAAACTGTTTTTTTGCTCTGAGACCGCGATCCTCCGGTGATTCCATTCAGCAGGTTAAAATTGTCATCTCCCTGCTGCGTGGCGATCCACAGGATTGGGCATTTTCCCTGGAATCTGGGAATCTGGCCTTGCTTAATGTAGATTCCTTTTTTCAGGCTTTAGGATTATTATATGATGAACCGAATTCTGTGGATCAAGCGGAGAGAACCTTGTTGGCCCTGTCTCAGGGTCAAGAGGCGGCAGAATTGTTTTGTCAGAAATTTAGAAAATGGTCTGTGTTGACTAAATGGAATGATGATGCTTTGGCGGCAGTTTTCAGAAAGGGTCTTTCTGAATCCGTTAAAGATGTTATGGTGGGGTCCGGACTGAGTGATTCTATGTCTCTGGCCATTCAGATTGATCGGCGCTTGTGGGAGCGTCAAACTGTGCGCGCTGTGGCGTCATCCTTAGAGCAAAGTCATTGTGGCGACGCTTCTCATGTCATTTCAGTCTGCCCTAAGCGGACAAAAAGGATCGCTAGTTCATTTACTATCAGTACTGTACAACCTAAATTTCTGTTATCGGTGTCCTTGATCTGCTCATTGTCATCATTTTCTGTCATGGCGTTTGTGGATTCAGGCGCCGCCTTGAACTTAATGGATTTTGAGTTTGCCAGGCATTGTGGTTTTCCCTTGCAGCCTTTGCAGAACCCTATTCCTTTAAGGGGGATTGATGCTACACCTTTGGCTAAAAATAAGCCTCAGTTTTGGACACAGGTGACGATGCACATGGCGCCAGCCCATCAGGAAGATTGTCGATTTCTGGTGTTGCATAATCGTGCTGGGTTTCCCGTGGTTGCAGGTACATAATCCTGTGTTGGATTGGAAATCTATGTCTGTGACTAGTTGGGGTTGTCAGGGGGTTCATAATGATGTTCCTTTGATGTCAATCTCCTCTTCTTCCTCTTCTGAAATTCCAGAGTTTTTGTCTGATTTTCAGGATGTATTCGATGAGCCCAAGTCCAGTTCCCTTCCACCGCACAGGGACTGTGATTGTGCGATTGACTTGATTCCAGGCAGTAAGTTTCCTAAGGGCCGACTTTTCAACCTGTCTGTGCCGGAACATACCGCCATGCGGAGTTATGTTAAGGAGTCTTTGGAGAAAGGGCATATTCGGCCATCTTCTTCACCGTTGGGAGCAGGTTTTTTTTTTGTTGCTAAGAAGGATGGCTCCTTGAGACCTTGTATTGATTATCGCCTCTTGAATAAGATCACGGTCAAGTTTCAATACCCTTTACCTTTGCTTTCCAATTTGTTTGCTAGGATTAAGGGGGCTAGTTGGTTTACGAAGATTGACCTTCGGTGGCATATAATCTTGTTCGTATTAAACAGGATGATGAATGGAAAACTGCGTTTAATACGCCCGAAGGCCATTTTAAATACCTTGTGATGCCATTCGGGCTCACTAACGCTCCATCTGTTTTTCAATCCTTCATGCATGATATCTTCCGGACTTATATTGATAAATTCTTGATTGTATATTTGGACGATATTTTGATTTTTTCCGATGATTGGAAGTCTCATGTGGAACAGGTCAGAATGGTATTTCAGATCCTTCGTGACAATGCCTTGTTTGTGAAGGGGTCTAAGTGTCTCTTTGGGGTGCAGAAGGTTTCTTTTTTGGGCTTTATTTTTTCTCCCTCATCTATGGAGATGGATCCGGTTAAGGTTCAGGCCATTCATGATTGGATTCAACCCACATCCGTGAAGAGCCTTCAGAAATTTTTGAGTTTTGCAAATTTTTATCGCCGTTTCATTGCTAACTTCTCCAGCGTGGTTAAACGCTTGACTGATTTGACGAAAAAGGGCGCTGATGTGGCGAATTGGTCCTCTGCGGCTGTCTCTGCCTTTCAGGAGCTTAAACGCCGATTTACTTCTGCTCCGGTGTTGCGCCAACCAGATGTTTCTCTTCCGTTTCAGGTTGAGATTGATGCTTCTGAGATTGGGGCAGGGGCCGTTTTGTCTCAGAGGGATTCTGTTGGTTCTTTGATGAAACCGTGTGCCTTCTTCTCCCGCAAGTTTTCGCCTGCTGAACGCAATTATGATGTCGGCAATCAGGAGTTGTTGGCTATGAAGTGGGCATTTGAGGAGTGGCGACATTGGCTTGAGGGAGCTAAGCACCGTATTGTGGTCCTGACCGATCATAAGAATTTGATTTACCTCGAGTCTGCCAAACGGCTGAGTCCTAGACAGGCCCGATGGTCCTTGTTTTTTTCCCGTTTTGATTTCGTGGTTTCGTATCTTCCGGGTTCTAAGAATATTAAGGCTGATGCCCTTTCTAGGAGTTTTTTGCCTGATTCTGTTGAGGTCCTTGAACCGGTCGGCATTCTGAAAGAAGGGGTGGTCCTTTCTGCCATTTCCCCTGATATACGGCGGGTTCTTCAGGAATTTCAGGCTGATAGACCTGACCGCTGTCCTGTGGGGAAATTGTTTTTTCCTGACAGATGGACTAGTAGAGTGATTTCTGAGGTTCACTGTCCTGTGTTGGCTGGTCTTCCTGGTATTTTTGGTACCAGAGATTTGGTTGGTAGGTCCTTTTGGTGGCCTTCGTTATCACGTGATGTGCGTTCTTTTGTGCAGTCCTGTGGGACTTGTGCGCGGGCCAAGCCTTGTTGTTCCGGTGCTAGTGGGTTACTTTTGCCATTGCCGGTCCCTGAGAGGCCCTGGACGCATATTTCTATGGATTTTATTTCTGATCTTCCGGTTTCCCAGAGGATGTCGGTTATCTGGGTTGTTTGTGACCGGTTTTCTAAGATGGTTCATTTGGTGCCTTTGCCTAAATTGCCTTCCTCTTCAGAGTTGGTTCCGTTGTTTTTTCAGCATGTGGTTCGTTTGCATGGTATTCCGGAGAATATTGTGTCCGACAGAGGTTCCCAGTTTGTTTCTAGGTTTTGGCGGGCCTTTTGTGCTAGGCTGGGCATTGATTTGTCTTTTTCTTCTGCATTTCATCCTCAGACAAATGGCCAGACCGAGCGAACTAATCAGACTTTGGAGACTTATTTGAGATGCTTTGTGTCTGCCAATCAGGATGATTGGGTGGCCTTTTTGCCATTGGCCGAGTTTGCCCTTAATAATCGGGCTAGTTCGGCTACTTTGGTTTCGCCTTTTTTCTGTAATTTTGGTTTTCATCCTCGTTTTTCTTCTGGGCAGGTTGAGCCTTCTGACTGTCCTGGTGTGGATTCTGTGGTTGACAGGTTGCAGCAGATTTGGGATCATGTGGTGGACAATTTGGTGTTGTCTCAGGAGGAGGCTCAACGTTTTGCTAACCGTCGTCGGTGTGTTGGTTCCCGGCTTCGGGTTGGGGATTTGGTTTGGTTGTCTTCCCGTCATGTTCCTATGAAGGTCTCTTCCCCTAAGTTTAAGCCTCGGTTTATTGGTCCTTATAGGATTTCTGAGATTATTAATCCGGTGTCTTTTCGATTGGCGCTTACGGGCTCTTTTGCTATCCATAATGTCTTCCATAGATCTCTATTGCGGAAATATGTGGTGCCCGTTGTTCCCTCTGTTGATCCTCCGGCCCCTGTTTTGGTTGATGGGGAGTTGGAGTATGTGGTTGAGAAGATTTTGGATTCTCGTTTTTCGAGGCGGAGGCTTCAGTACCTTGTCAAATAGAAGGGTTATGGCCAGGAGGATAATTCTTGGGTTTTTGCTTCTGATGTCCATGCTGCTGATTTGGTTCATGCTTTTCATCTGGCTCGTCCTGATCGGCCTGGGGGCTCTGGTGAGGGTTTGGTGACCCCTCCTCAAGGGGGGGTACTGTTGTGAATTCTGCTTTTGGGCTCCCTCCGGTGGTTGTAGGTGGTAATGCAGTTGCCCCTGAGTTGCAGTCCTGGTCAGGTGTATCTGCTGATTGCAGTTCTGACTGGGGTATTTAGGCGTGCAGGATTCATTAGTCCTTGCCAGTTGTCAATTGTTGTTGGGAGGTGTAGGACCTCTGCCTGGTTCCTCCTGCCTTTCTGCCAAATCAGCAAAGATAAGTGTCTGGTTTTTTTTTTCCTGTGGCACACATGTTGTGTGCTTCACAATTCAGTGCTATTCTTTGTGTTTTCTTGTGCAGCTTAGATTGTGTCAGTATTTTCTCAGTCTTGTTGGATTCTCTGGAGTGGCAGATATACATTCCATGTCTTCAGTTAGATTGTGGAACTTTTTTTATTATCTGCTGTGGATATTTTTGGAAGGGTTTTAATACTGACCACCTAGTAATCTGTCCTATTCTTTCCTATTTAGCTAGAGTGGCCTCTTTTGCTAAATACTGTTTTCTACCTGCGTGTGTCTAATCTTCTCCTACTCACAGTCATTATTCGTGGGGGGCTGCCTATCCTTTGGGGGTCTGCTCTGAGGCAAGGTAGCATTCCTTTTTCCATCTCTAGGGGTATTTAGTCCTCCGGCTGTGTCGAGGTGTCTAGGGTATGTTAGGCACACCCCACGGCTACTTCTAGTTGCGGTGTTAGTTCAGGATTTGCGGTCAGTACAGGTTCCACCGACTCCAGAGAAAGTTTCATGCGGCTCCAAGGTCACCAGATCATAACAGTAGTCCACTTTGAGCCAGCCATTCAGGAAAAGCAGGAAGAGTACCACCAGGTCTGAAACAGGCACAGGGTTATCCATCCACCGGGAAACAACAGTTCACTAAGGAGCATGCAAAGGTAACAGATGTTAATACCAAACTGAAATTTAAAATTAAAAACAAATTAAAATCAACACTATTTACAAAGATGCCGAAAAAAAACCTTATAAACATTGCACGGAGTGGGAGTTTAGACAAACGAAGCAAAACTTAATGTTTCATTAAGACCATCTGGTTGTACTGTCCGAAGTGTCCAAATCCATTTGGCCTCTTTCTGGGCCAAACTACGACTTAGGTTGCCACCTCTAGAGTTGGTTTTTATATGATCAATACCCCTAACTCTCAAGCCTGACGGATCACAAGAATGATATTTTTTGAAATGTCTTGGAATAGTTTTTAACTGTTCCAAGTCACTCTCATTGGCAGCTGCAAGAATTCCGCGGACATGCTTCCTCACTCTAACTTTAAGGGTCCGTGTTGTGAGTCCAACGTAGATCAAAGAGCAGGGGCACGTTGCATAGTATACAACTGTTTGAGTCAAACAGTTGATAGCAGGGCCGGACTGGGACTAAAATTCAGCCCTGGCATTTGAAGTTACACAGGCCCACTTGTCACATGGTGACTGTATAATATCTTTGTACACTTGTAGGCAGGGCCGGTTTTAGGCAAAGTGGGGCCCTAGGCAAAGTTTAAAATGGGTCCCCAAATGCTAACATATTGCACATCACACAGAAGCCTTTCTGTTGTATTTACGTGCGCTGAGTTCAGGCCGCTAAACGAGTTTGATCGACAATACTGAAGTTGTTCAACGCTTGTTTCCCGGCCTCTTTCCACCAGCTGAGGAATAATGATGAGACAGAACGATCACTAATAGATCACCATACAGTATCATGTTTTCAGCAGCACATCTACAGTTTACACTGGCAATGTGCTGCTGACAACAAGGCTTTTTGTTCCAGCAAAAACAATCCGAATATGCAGCATTTTACTTGTTTAGTAAAATACACCCCATAGTCCTCCATATATTATAATGTGCTCCATAGTCCTCCATATAGTATAATACACTCCCTATAGTCCTCCATATATTAAAATACACTGCTCAGTCCTCCACATAGTATAATACACTCCTCATAGTCCTCCATATAGCATAATACAATGCTCATAGTCCTCCATATAGCATAATACAATCCTCATAGTGCTCCATATAGTATAATGCACCGCCACAGTCATCCATGTAGTACAATTCACTTCCCATAGTATAATGCACCCCATAGTTCTTCATATAGTATAACGTATTCCCCATAGTCCTCGATACAGTATAATGCAGCCCACATATAGTATAATGCAGCCCACATATAGTATAATGCAGCCACCCCAGAGTATAATGCAGCCACCCCAGAGTATAATGCAGCCACCCCAGAGTATAATGCAGCCACCCCAGAGTATAATGCAGCCACCCCACAGAGTATAATGCAGCCACCCCAGAGTATGTAACCCCCATAGAATATAATGCAGCCCCCCATAGTATATAACGCAGCCTCCCCCATAGAATATAATATACCCCCACAATAGTATATAACACAGCCACATAGTACATAACATGGCCTCCCCCATAGAATATAATATACTCCCCATAGTATATAGCAAAGCCCGCATATTATATAGCACAAACCGCATAGTATACAGCACAGCCTGCATACTATAGCACAGCTCGCGTAGTAGATAACACAGCCCACACAGCAGTATTCAGCACAGACCACACAGTAGTATACAGCACAGACCACACAGTAGTATACAGCACAGCCCACGTAGAAGTATACAGCACAGTCCACACAGTAGTATACAGCACAGCCCACAGAGTAATATATACAGCACAGCCCACAAAGTAATATATACAGCACAGCCCACAAAGTAATATATACAGCACAGCCCACAGAGAACTATATACAGCACAGCCCACAGAGAACTATATACAGCACAGCCCACAGAGAACTATATAAAGCACAGCCCAGAGTACTATATACAGCACAGCCCAGAGTACTATATAAAGCACAGCCCAGAGAGTACTATATACAGCACAGCCCAGAGAGTACTATATACAGCACAGCCCAGAGAGTACTATATACAGCACAGCCCACAGAGTACTATATACAGCACAGCCCACAGAGTACTATACACAGCACAGCCCACAGAGTACTATACACAGCACAGCCCACAGAGTACTATATACAGCACAGCCCACAGAGTACTATATACAGCACAGCCCACAGAGTACTATATACAGCACAGCCCACAGAGAACTATATACAGCACACAGTAGTATACAGCACAGAGCACAGCCCACAGAGAACTATATACAGCCCACAGTAGTATACAGCACAGAGCACAGCCCACAGAGAACTATATACAGCACAGAGCACAGCCCACAGAGAACTATATACAGCCCACAGTAGCATACAGCACAGAGCACAGCCCACAGATAGCTATATACAGCCCACAGTAGTATACAGCACAGAGCACAGCGCACAGAGAACTATATACAGCACAGAGCACAGCCCACAGAGAACTATATACAGCCCACAGTAGCATACAGCACAGAGCACAGCCCACAGATAACTATATACAGCCCACAGTAGTATACAGCACAGAGCACAGCCCACAGAGAGCTATATACAGCCCACAGTAGTATACAGCACAGAGCACAGCCCACAGAGAACTATATACAGCCCACAGCAGTATACAGCACAGAGCACAGCCCACAGAGGACTATATACAGCCCACAGTAGTATACAGCACAGAGCACAGCCCACAGAGAACTATATACAGCCCACAGTAGTATACAGCACAGAGCACAGCCCACAGAGAACTATATACAGCCCACAGTAGTATACAGCACAGAGCACAGCCCACAGAGAGCTATATACAGCCCACAGCAGTATACAGCACAGAGCACAGCCCACAGAGAACTATATACAGCCCACAGCAGTATACAGCACAGAGCACAGCCCACAGAGAACTATATACAGCCCACAGTAGTATACAGCACAGAGCACAGCCCACAGAGAGCTATATACAGCCCACAGCAGTATACAGCACAGAGCACAGCCCACAGAGAACTATATACAGCCCACATCTCTTCCCTTCCTCCCCTCACCTCCTCCGAGAATGGCCCCACAGTCCAGAAAAAAAAAAAAACTCTCCTCACCTCTCCTCGTGCCCAGCGTTGCTTCCTGGTTCCTGCTCCTGTCTCAGCAGCTGCAGTCTGCCCGGGACACAGCAGGTGCGCGATCATATGACATCATCGCGCACCCGCAGTGTCAGAGGCAGAGCGGGGAATGATGGGAGAGGAGCGTCTGTAGACGCTCTCTCCTCCATCATTGCATTCAACTGTACCGGCGTCTATACGCCGGTATAGTTGAATGCGACGGCGGGGGCGGCGGATTGAGCGGCCCACCACTGGCACCGGCCCTTCTGGCATTTGCCAGAAGTGCCCTATGGCCAGTCCGGCCCTGGTTGATAGCATGTGTAATAACAAACTTTTTCCCGTCAGATGATAAGAATTCCTTTGCCTCTTCTACATTAGGACACGCAATACATTTTCCACACGGCTTGCACCCCCAAATCTTAGTTAATTTCTTATTCCTACCTGTGAAAATCTGTGGTTGGTTGGTAGGCGTATAGAGACTTTTCACCAGGTGGTCTCGCAGATTATCACATCATCTTGCTGTAATGGCGGGTGCAAGGGGTAGGTATTGTCTCAACGTCTTATCTGCCAGTAAAATAGGCCAGTGCTTTTTCATTATTTCATACATTTTAGACCATTGAGAGTGGTATTGAGTTATCATCCTCGTTGAATCCACTTTTGGTTTAACCGTTTTAGAATACAACAAATCATGGCGATTTGCATTTCTTGCTCTATTGTATGCATGCTTGATGAAGCGTTTGCTGTACCCTCGTTCACAAAAACGTTTCTTCATCTCAATCGCTTGTCTTTCAAAATCACTGTCTGTAGAACAGATACGTCGGATCCTTAGAAATTGACTGACAGGAATTGATCTCACCACATGTGCCGGATGAGAGGAAGTTGCATGTAGAATGGCATTAACGGCCGTTTCCTTATGAAATATGTCCGTCTGCAAGAAACCAGAGTCATCTTTCTTCACCATAACATCAAGGAACTCGATCTGAGTAGTATGGTATTTATATGTCAGTCTGATAATCTGATCATTTATGTTGAGATCCTTAAAGAATTCTTCCAGAGTGTCCGACGTTCCCCGCCAAATCAGAAAAATGACGTCGATGTACCGGGTCCATAGAATGACCCGGTCCATCGACGAACACTGATCCGCAGAGAAGAGGTCCCTCTCCCACAGCCCTAGGAACAGATTGGCATAAGATGGTGCACATGCCGCCCCCATTGCTGTTCCCTGGAGCTGCAGGAAGAGGGACCCGTTAAAGGTAAAAAAGTTGTGAGTTAAAAGGAATTCCAACAACTGTAACAAAAACTTAATTTCATCCTGTGATAATGTAGTCATGGAAAGATAGTATCTGACAGCCTGTAATCCGTCGCAATGTCGGATACTTGTGTAGAGGGACTCCACATCACATGTGACAAGCAACATGTCCTCGTCAATGTGTATGGAGTCCACCCTACACAAGAAGTCAGAGGTATCCTTTAAAAATTACGGAATCGTCTCGACTAACGGTTTAAAAAATGAGTCAATGTATTTACCTATATTTTCAGTCAGGCCTCCAATCCCAGAGATAATCGGCCTTCCTGGTGGATTTTTGGTATCTTTATGCAGTTTTGGTAATATATATAGTGTAGGGATAACCGGATCTTTAGTCCACAAGATGTTACGTATCTCCTGAGTAATGATCTCCATATCCAACGCATCCTGGAGGATTTCTCCCAAATTTTCCCTGTATGATGACATAGGGTTAAAGGTAAGTTTTTTTGTAACAGCCTGGTTCCCTAAGTAGGCGAAAAACCTCAGCCTCATACAACTTATTTGGCCACACTACAATATTGCCCCCTTTATCGGCGGGCTTAAACGTTAAGTCATCCAATTTTTTAAGACGCCTAAGACCCATCCGTTCCAGTTTTGTCATGTTATCCCTAGAAATTTTCCCTGATATTTCCTCAAAGTCTTTTGCTACAAGTTGTACAAAAATTTCGATATTAGGACATATGGACATTGGGGGAAATTTCTTAGATTTTTGTTTAATTGTCAAGGGTACAATACCTAGAGTCGGTGTATTATGTTCCTTGCTTAATTCTTCCAAGACCTGAAATGCTTCCTGTTCTTCTGGCATGGGAAAGGTACGTCTAATATCCTCATTGTGAAACCATTTTTTAAAAACCAGGGATCTGGCAAAAATGTGAAGATCCTTGACAGCCGTGAATACATCAAACCTATTACTGGGCGAAAAAGTTAAGCCTTTAGACAGCAGATCAAGTTCGACATCAGAAAAAGCATGGTCAGATAGATTAATCACCTTAGGTATATTTTTAGATGATTCATGTGTCCCTCTTTTTGTATTGGGAAGTTTATGTTCACCTTTCCGTTTACTGCTGCTAAAACGAGTTTTCATTGATCTATAAGAATGTTGAGAATTGTCTGAGGACTCACCAGCAGAGGACACTGATGATATAGAGGCCGATCTATAGTTCCGTGTCTTTATACCCCGTCTCCTCCATCTATACACTTGGTTCTGTTGGTAGTCCATAGTGTCTCGGGTTAGCTTTTTCCCTTGTGCAAGTTTGATTTGTTCCTCCCATTCTTCAGAATTTTTAGTCATAGTTGTATTGAATGCAGTGATTATCTCAGGGGTACCATCTTTCTTTAGCATAGTATATAATACATCAATCTCACTTTCAATTGCAGCAATAGAATTTTTATTCAATTCAATCAATAGCTCCATAAATTGATATGATCCCTTGCTGCATATATCTTCCCACTTAGTGATGAAACTCTCATCTTCGACCGGAAATGAAGGAAAAATTTGGATTCTAAGACCACGTGGAATAAATTTCTTTTAATATAGTTTTCAAGGAATGCCCTATTCCACCAAATTTTGGTCCTTTTATGCATAAGTCGTTGTATCTTTAACTGCAACGTGCTCAGATCGTTATTCTCTCCCAACTCCGTGCAATTTGACTCACCAAACACCTGAACCACTTGTGTAAGCCAGACGCTATCCCTGGCTTTGAAATCCATAGATGCGAAGGGTACTTAATTCTGTGAAAATACACAGCAAATATATATAAAAATCAAACAAATAGCCCCACAATGGAAGGATGCTTATAAGAACAAATTAAATGAAAAACCACTAATTATAGTTACATGTAGCATCCATACCAGTAAGTAGTACGCACCTGTTCTACGCTAAATGGATGACATCATATAGCAACTGAAGCGTAAAATAAACAAGGAATATAGAAACTGAAACGTATATATGAACAAGAAATAAAATAATCTTTATTAGAATAAAATACACATACAATTTTAAAAATAACGCCCACAAAGAGTGTTTGGTAAATGAGCCAAGCTAAACAACAATAATGGCACCAATCCTGAGCAGATGGTCTGGCAAGACCTAGTGATATATATATAACATGGTAAGTTGCTAAGAGGAAACTAATATATTAGGGAGTACACTCTAGGCATACACTGCTAAAGGTAGATACATAAAGCCATAGTGGCATACCACAATTACCATGCATTAGACATATAATAAACAGCAAAATAACCCAGCTGTATTCGCAACAACCATAACAAGAATGAATGATAAGATCTTACCGGAGCTCAGAGAATGGTGCCACGACCCCTACGCGCGTTTCGGTGGCGTACCTTCGTCAGGGGGAGTGGCATCACGCTCTAAGCATCCTCCTTTTAAACTACAGTCAGCCAATGGTGGTAAGTCCGTGCCCAGGAAGACAGGAAATACGTATTTCCTGTCTTCCTGGGCACGGACTTACCACCATTGGCTGACTGTAGTTTAAAAGGAGGATGCTTAGAGCGTGATGCCACTCCCCCTGACGAAGGCACGCCGCCAAAACGCGCGTAGTGTTATGTTGGGCTGGTGGTTAGGAGAACTAGAAATGACCAGATGAGCAAACTAGCAATACAGGACGAGCTCTGGGAAGTGGGAGCTCTGCTGACCGCAACCCCTAATCCTATTAAACAACAACTAGAAATAGCCGTGGAGCATTCCTGACTCTGCCTAGACGCCTCTTCACAGCCTAAGAGCTAACTACCCCTAAAGATAGAAAATACAGCCTACCTTGCCTCAGAGAAATTCCCCAAAGAAATAGGCAGCCCCCCACAAATATTGACTGTGAGTTAAGATGGAAGTCACAAACACAGGAATGAAATAGGTTTCAACATAGGAGGCCAGATTTAACTAAACAGACTGAAGATAGAAAAGGTATCTTTGCGGTCAGCATAAAAAACTAACAAAAAACCACGCAGAGTGTGCAAAAGAAACCACCGCACCGACTCACGTCTCGGTGGTGCCACTCTGCATCCCAGAGCTTCCAGCTAACAAGATAAATTCATTATAGCAAACTGGACAAAAACACAGTGGTAACAAATAAGCTAGCAGGGACTTAGCTTTTGCTGAAGTAGACAGGTCATCTGAAAGATCCAAGAGAACTGAACCAGTACTAGGACATTGTCAGCTGGCATCAAGTAACGATCTGAGTGGAGTCAAATACAGCAGCCAGCCAAGACCTGAACAAGATCAGCTGGAGAAGGAATCTCAGAACCAGCAGCTCCACTCACAGCCACCAGAGGGAGTCCATGAACAGAACTCGCCGAAGTACCATTCATAACCACAGGAGGGAGCTCGAGAACAGAATTCACAACAGTAGCCCCCCCTTGAGGAGGGGTCACCGAACCCTCACTAGAGCCCCCAGGCCGCTCCGGATGAGCCAAATGAAAGGCACGAACAAGATCGGCAGCATGAACATCAGAGGCAACCACCCAGGAATTATCCTCCTGACCATACCTTTCCACTTGACTAGGTACTGAAGTTTCTGTCTCGAAATACGAGAATCCAAAATCTTCTCCACCACATACTCCAACTCCCCCTCAACCAACACCGGGGCAGGAGGATCAACGGAGGGAACCATAGGAACCACATATCTCCGCAACAATGACCTATGGAACACATTATGGATGGCGAAAGAAGCTGGAAGGTCCAAACGAAATGACACAGGATTAATAATTTCAGAAATCTTATAAGGACCAATGAAACGAAGCTTAAACTTAGGAGACGAAACCTTCATAGGAACAAAACGAGACGAAAACCAAACCAAATCCCCAACACGAAGTCGGGGACCAACACAGCGACGGCGGTTAGCAAAACGTTGAGCCTTCTCCTGGGACAACGTCAAATTGTCCACTACATGAGTCCAAATTCGCTGCAACCTGTCCACCACAGAATCCACACCAGGACAGTCCGAAGGCTCAACCTGCCCCGAAGAAAAACGAGGGTGGAAACCAGAATTACAGAAAAACGGCGAAACCAAAGTGGCCAAGCTGGCCCGATTATTAAGGGCGAACTCAGCCAAAGGCAAGAAGGACACCCAATCATCCTGATCAGCAGAAACAAAGCATCTCAGATATGTTTCCAAAGTCTGATTGGTTCGTTCGGTTTGGCCATTTGTCTGAGGATGGAAAGCTGAAGAAAAAGACAAATCAATGCTCATCTTAGCACAAAAGGACCGCCAAAATCTTGAAACAAACTGGGAACCTCTGTCCGACACGATGTTCTCCGGAATGCCATGTAAACGAACTACATGCTGGAAAAACAATGGAACCAAATCCGAGGAGGAAGGCAATTTAGGCAAAGGTACCAAATGGACCATCTTAGAGAAGCGATCACAAACCACCCAGATAACTGACATCCTCTGAGAGACAGGGAGATCTGAAATAAAATCCATGGAAATATGCGTCCAGGGCCTTTTCGGGACCGGCAAGGGCAAAAGCAACCCACTGGCACGAGAACAGCAGGGCTTAGCCCGAGCACAAGTCCCACAGGACTGCACAAAAGAACGCACATCTCGTGACAAGGAAGGCCACCAAAAGGATCTAGCCACCAAATCTCTGGTACCAAAGATTCCAGGATGACCAGCCAACACCGAACAATGAACCTCAGAGATAACTCTACTAGTCCATCAATCAGGGACAAACAGCTTCTCCGCTGGGCATCGGTCAGGTCTATCAGCCTGAAACTCCTGCAGCACCCGCCGCAAATCAGGGGAGATGGCAGACAAAATGACCCCCTCTTTGAGAATACCAGCCGGCTCAGGAACTCCCGGAGAATCAGGCACAAAACTCCTTGAAAGGGCATCAGCCTTCACATTCTTAGAACCTGGAAGGTACGAAACCACAAAATTGAAGCGGGAGAAAAACAGCGACCATCGAGCCTGTCTAGGATTCAACCGCTTGGCAGACTCGAGATAAGTCAGATTCTTGTGATCCGTCAAGACCACCACGTGATGTTTGGCTCCTTCAAGCCAATGTCGCCACTCCTCAAACGCCCACTTCATAGCCAACAACTCTCGATTACCCACATCATAATTGCGCTCAGCAGGCGAAAACTTTCTAGAAAAGAAAGCACATGGTTTCATTACAGAGCCATCAGAACCTCTTTGAGACAAAACAGCCCCTGCTCCAATCTTAGAAGCATCCACCTCGACCTGAAACGGAAGCGAAACATCTGGCTGACACAACACAGGGGCAGAAGAAAAACAACGCTTCAGCTCCTGAAAAGCCTCAACGGCCGCAGAGGACCAATTGACCACATCAGCACCTTTCTTGGTTAAATCAGTCAATGGTTTAACAACACTAGAAAAATTAGCGATGAAGCGACGGTAAAAATTAGCAAAGCCCAGAAATTTCTGAAGGCTCTTCACAGAAGTAGGCTGAGTCCAATCATAAATGGCCTGAACTTTAACAGGGTCCATCTCGATAGTAGAAGGGGAAAAAATGAAGCCCAAAAATGAAACCTCCTGAACTCCAAAGAGACATTTAGACCCCTTCACAAACAAGGAATGAGCACGAAGGACCTGGAACACCATTCTGACCTGCTTCACATGAGACTCCCAATCGTCCGAAAAGACCAAAATATCATCCAAATATACAATCATGAATCTATCCAGGTACTTTCGGAAGATGTCATGCATAAAGGACTGAAACACAGATGGAGCATTAGAAAGCCCGAATGGCATCACCAAGTACTCAAAATGGCCCTCGGGCGTATTAAATGCTGTTTTCCATTCGTCGTCCCGTTTAATACGCACAAGATTATACGCCCCTCAAAGATCTATCTTGGTGAACCAGCTAGCTCCCTTAACAAATCAGACAGCAGCGGCAAAGGGTACTGAAACTTGACGGTGATTTTATTAAGAAGGCGGTAATCTATACAAGGTCTCAGAGAACCATCCTTCTTGGCCACAAAAAAAAACCCTGCTCCCAACGATGACGACAACGGGCGAATATGCCTTTTCTCCAAGGACTCCTTTATATAACTCCGCATTGCAGCGTGTTCTGGCACAGATAAATTGAACAGTCGACCCTTCGGAAACTTACTACCAGGAATCAAATTAATAGCACAATCGCAATCCCTATGAGGAGGTAGGGCACTGGATTTGGGCTCATCAAACACATCCCGGTAATCTGACAAGAACTCAGGGACTTCAGAAGGATGGGAGGACGAAATAGACAACAATGGGACATCCCCATGTACCCCTTGACAACCCCAACTGGATACAGACATTGATTTCCAATCCAATACAGGATTATGGACCTGTAGCCATGGCAAACCCAAAACGACCACATCATGCAGATTATGCAACACCAAAAAGCGAATATCCTCCTGATGTGCAGGAGCCATGCACATGGTCAATTGAGTCCAGTACTGAGGCTTATTCTTGGCCAAAGGTGTAGCATCAATTCCTCTCAATGGAATAGGATACTGCAAGGGCTCCAAGAAAAAACCACAGCGCCTGGCAAACTCCAAGTCCATCAAATTCAGGGCAGCGCCTGAATCCACAAATGCCATAACAGAATAGGACGACAAAGAGCAAATCAGAGTAACGGACAAAAGAAATTTTGGCTGTACCGTACCAATGGTGGCAGACCTAGCGAACCATTTAGTGCGCTTAGGACAATCAGAGATAGCATGAGTGGGGTCACCACAGTAAAAACACAGCCCATTCTGACATCTGTATTCTTGCCGTTCAGCTCTGGTCAAGGTCCTATCACATTGCATAGGCTCAGGCTTCTGCTCAGGAAACACCGCCAAATGGTGCACATTTTTGCGCTCACGTAAGCGTCGATCGATCTGAATGGCCAAGGACATAGACTCATTCAGACCAGCAGGCGTGGGGAATCCCACCATAACATCCTTAAGGGCTTCAGAAAGACCCTTTCTGAAAATTGCCGCCAGGGCACACTCATTCCACTGAGTAAGCACAGACCACTTTCTGAACTTCTGACAATATACCTCCGCTTCATCCTGACCCTGACACAAAGCCAGCAAATTTTTCTCTGCCTGATCCACTGAATCTGGTTCATCATAAAGCAATCCAAGCGCCAGAAAAAAAGCATCTACATTACGCAATGCAGGATCTTCTGGCGCAAGGGAAAATGCCCAGTCTTGAGGGTCACCACGTAGCAAAGAAATAATGATTTTTACTTGCTGAATGGGGTCACCAGAGAAGCGGGGTTTCAAAGCAAAAAACAGTCTACAATTATTTTTTAAATTCAGGAACTTAGATCTATCCCCAGAAAACAAATCAGGAATTGGAATTCTGGGTTCTAACATCGGGTTCTGAACTACATAATCTTGAATGCTTTGTACCCTTGCAGTGAGTTGATCCACACAAGAGGACAGACCTTGAATGTCCATATCTACACCTGTGTCCTGAACCACCCAGAGGTTAAGGGGAAAAGAAATACAAAACACACTGCAGAGAAAAAAAAATGGTCTCAGAACTTCTCTTATCCCTCTATTGAGATGCATTAACACTTTGCTGGCCAGCTGTACTGTTATGTTGGGCTGGTGGTTAGGAGAACTAGAAATGACCAGATGAGCAAACTAGCAATACAGGACGAGCTCTGGGAAGTCGGAGCTCTGCTGACCGCAACCCCTAATCCTATCAAACAACAACTAGAAATAGCCGTGGAGCGTTCCTGACTCTGCCTAGACGCCTCTTCACAGCCTAAGAGCTAACTACCCCTAAAGATAGAAAATACAGCCTACCTTGCCTCAGAGAAATTCCCCAAAGAAATAGGCAGCCCCCACATATATTAACTGTGAGTTAAGATGGAAGTCACAAACACAGGAATGAAATAGGTTTCAACATAGGAGGCCAGATTTTGTGGGCGGTATTTTTAAAATTGTATGTGTATTTTATTCTAATAAAGATTATTATATTTCTTGTTCATATATACGTTTCAGTTTCTATATTCCTTGTTCATTTTACGCTTCAGTTGCTATATGATGTCATCCATTTAGCGTAGAACAGGTGCGTACTACTTACTGGTATGGATGCTACATGTTACTATAATTAGTGGGTTTTCATTTAATTTGTTCTTATAAGTAGGGTTGAGCGACCTTTACTTTTATAAGATCGGGTCGGGTTTCACGAAACCCGACTTTTTCAAAAGTCGGGTCGAGTGAAATCGGCCGATCCTATAAAAAAGTCGGGGTCGGGGTCGGCCGAAACTCGTAACCCAATGCAGTGCATTGGGTTTCCAATGGTTCCCAGGGTCTGAAGGAGTGGAAACTCTCCTTCAGGCCCTGGGATCCATATTTAAGTGTAAAATAAAGAATTAAAATAAAAAATATCGCTATACTTACCCTCTGATGGGCCCTGGTACTAACCGGGAACCTTCCTTCCTTAGAATCAGCCTTCCAGGACCTTGCGGTGATGTCACGGTGACGTCGCGGCTTGTGATTGGTCGCGCGGCCGCCCATGTGACCGCTGCGCGACCAATCACAAGCCGCGACGTCACCGTGACGTCACCGAAGGTCCTGGAAGGGCTGATTCTTAGGAAGGAAGGCTGCCGGAACGAAGCCGAGGGTGAGTATATTCCTATTAGGTATATACTCACCCTCGGACACGCCCTGCTTCTTTCCGGCAGCCTTCCTTCCTAAGAATCAGCCCTTCCAGGACCTTCGGTGACGTCACGGTGACGTCGCGGCTTGTGATTGGTCGCGTGGCCGCCCATGTGACCGCTGCGCGACCAATCACAAGCCGCGACGTCACCGTGACGTCACCGAAGGTCCTGGAAGGGCTGATTCTTAGGAAGGAAGGCTGCCGGAACGAAGCCGAGGGTGAGTATATTCCTATTAGGTATATACTCACCCTCGGACACGCCCTGCTTCTTTCCGGCAGCCTTCCTTCCTAAGAATCAGCCCTTCCAGGACCTACGGTGACATCACGGTGACGTCGCGGCTTGTGATTGGTCGCGCAGCGGTCACATGGGCGGCCGCGCGACCAATCACAAGCCTCGACGTCCCCGCGACGTCACCGCTAGGTCCTGGAAGGCTGATTCTAAGGAAGGAAGGTTCCCGCTTAGTACCAGGGCGCATCAGATGGTAAGTATGGCGATATTTTTTATTTTAATTCTTTATTTTACACTTAAATCTGAATTCCGAACCAATTCCCGATATCTTAAACATATCGGGAATCGGTATCGGAATTCCGATTCCAGATTCAGAAGATCGCCGACTTCATGGCCGACCCCACACAGGGGTCGGGTCGGGTTTCATGAAACCCGACTTTGCCAAAAGTCGGCGACTTCTGAAAATTGCCGACCCGTTTCGCTCAACCCTACTTATAAGCATCCTTCCATTGTGGGGCTATTTGTTTGATTTTTATATATATTTGCTGTGTATTTTCACAAAATTAAGTACCCTTCGCATCTATGGATTTCAAAGCCAGGGATAGCGTCTGGCTTACACAAGTGGCCCAGGTGTTTGGTGAGTCAAATTGCACGGAGTTGGGAGAGAATAACGATCTGAGCACGTTGCAGTTAAAGATACGACTTATGCATAAAAGGACCAAAATTTGGTGGAATAGGGCATTCCTTGAAAAATATATTAAAAAGAAATTTATTCCACGTGGTCTTAGAATCCAAATTTTTCCTTCATTTCCGGTCGAAGATGAGAGTTTCATCACTAAGTGGGAAGATATATGCAGCAAGGGATCATATCAATTTATGGAGCTATTGATTGAATTGAATAAAAATTCTATTGCTGCAATTGAAAGTGAGATTGATGTATTATATACTACGCTAAAGAAAGATGGGAGGAACAAATCAAACTTGCACAAGGGAAAAAGCTAACCCGAGATACTATGGACTACCAACAGAACCAAGTGTATAGATGGAGGAGACGAGGTATAAATACACGGAACTATAGATCGGCCTCTATATCATCAGTGTCCTCTGCTGGTGAGTCCTCGGACAATTCTCAACATTCTTATAGATCAATGAAAACTCGTTTTAGCAGCAGTAAACGGAAAGGTGACCATAAACTTCCCAATACAAAAAGAGGGACACATGAATCATCTAAAAATATACCTAAGGTGATTAATCTATCTGACCATGCTTTTTCTGATGTCGAACTTGATCTGCTGTCTAAAGGCTTAACTTTTTCGCCCAGTAATAGGTTTGATGTATTCACGGCTGTCAAGGATCTTCACATTTTTGCCAGATCCCTGGTTTTTAAAAAATGGTTTCACAATGAGGATATTAGACGTACCTTTCCCATGCCAGAAGAACAGGAAGCATTACAGGTCTTGGAAGAATTAAGCAGGGAACATAATACACCGACTCTAGGTATTGCACCCTTGACAATTAAACAAAAATCTAAGAAATTTCCCCCATTGTCCATATATCCTAATATCGAAATTTTTGTACAACTTGTAGCAAAAGACTTTGAGGAAATATCAGGGAAAATTTCTAGGGATAACATGACAAAACTGGAACGGATGGGTCTTAGGCGTCTTAAAAAATTGGATGACGTAACGTTTAAGCCCGCCGATAAAGGGGGCAATATTGTAGTGTGGCCAAATAAGTTGTATGAGGCTGAGGTTTTTCGCCTACTTAGGGAACCAGGCTGTTACAAAAAACTTACCTTTAACCCTATGTCATCATACAGGGAAAATTTGGGAGAAATCCTCCAGGATGCGTTGGATATGGAGATCATTACTCAGGAGATACGTAACATCTTGTGGACTAAAGATCCGGTTATCCCTACACTATATATATTACCAAAACTGCATAAAGATACCAAAAATCCACCAGGAAGGCCGATTATCTCTGGGATTGGAGGCCTGACCGAAAATATAGGTAAATACATTGACTCATTTTTGAAACCGTTAGTCGAGATGATTCCGTAATTTTTAAAGGATACCTCTGACTTCTTGTGTAGGGTGGACTCCATACACATTGACGAGGACATGTTGCTTGTCACATGTGATGTGGAGTCCCTCTACACAAGTATCCGACATTGCGACGGATTACAGGCTGTCAGATACTATCTTTCCATGACTACATTATCACAGGATGAAATTAAGTTTTTGTTACAGTTGTTGGAATTCCTTTTAACTCACAACTTTTTTACCTTTAACGGGTCCCTCTTCCTGCAGCTCCAGGGAACAGCAATGGGGGAGGCATGTGCACCATCTTATGCCAATCTGTTCCTGGGGCTGTGGGAGAGGGACCTCTTCTCCGCGGATCAGTGTTCGTCGATGGACCGGGTCATTCTATGGACCCGATACATCGACGACATTTTTCTGATTTGGCGGGGAACGTCGGACACTCTGGAAGAATTCTTTAAGGATCTCAACATAAATGATCAGAATATCAGACTGACATATAAATACCATACTACTCAGATCGAGTTCCTTGATGTTATGGTGAAGAAAGATGACTCTGGTTTCTTGCAGACGGACATATTTCGTAAGGAAACGGCCGTTAATGCCATTCTACATGCAACTTCCTCTCATCCAGCACATGTGGTGAGATCAATTCCTGTCAGTAAATTTCGAAGGATCCGACGTATCTGTTCTACAGACAGTGATTTTGAAAGACTAGCGATTGAGATGAAGAAACGTTTTTGTGAACGAGGGTACAGCAAACACTCCATCAAGCATGCATACAATAGAGCAAGAAATGCAAATCGCCATGATTTGTTGTATTCTAAAACGGTTAAACCAAAAGTGGATTCAACGAGGATGATAACTCAATACCACTCTCAATGGTCTAAAATGTATGAAATAATGAAAAAGCACTGGCCTATTTTACTGGCAGATAAGACGTTGAGACAATGCCTACCCCTTGCACCCGCCATTACAGCAAGACGATGTGATAATCTGCAAGACCACCTGGTGAAAAGTCTCTATACGCCTACCAACCAACCACAGATTTTCACAGGTAGGAATAAGAAATTAACTAAGATTTGGGGGTGCAAGCCGTGTGGAAAATGTATTGCGTGTCCTAATGTAGAAGAGGCAAAGGAATTCTTATCATCTGACGGGAAAAAGTTTGTTATTACACATGCTATCAACTGTTTGACTCAAACAGTTGTATACTATGCAACGTGCCCCTGCTCTTTGATCTACGTTGGACTCACAACACAGGCCCTTAAAGTTAGAGTGAGGGAGCATGTCCGCGGGATTCTTGCAGCTGCCAATGAGAGTGTGGAAAATGTATTGCGTGTCCTAATGTAGAAGAGGCAAAGGAATTCTTATCATCTGATGGGAAAAAGTTTGTTATTACACATGCTATCAACTGTTTGACTCAAACAGTTGTATACTATGCAACGTGCCCCTGCTCTTTGATCTACGTTGGACTCACAACACAGGCCCTTAAAGTTAGAGTGAGGGAGCATGTCCGCGGGATTCTTGCAGCTGCCAATGAGAGTGACTTGGAACAGTTAAAAACTATTCCAAGACATTTCAAAAAATATCATTCTTGTGATCCGTCAGGCTTGAGAGTTAGGGGTATTGATCATATAAAAACCAACTCTAGAGGTGGCAACCTAAGTCGTAGTTTGGCCCAGAAAGAGGCCAAATGGATTTGGACACTTCGGACAGTACAACCAGATGGTCTTAATGAAACATTAAGTTTTGCTTCGTTTGTCTAAACTCCCACTCCGTGCAATGTTTTTAAGGTTCTTTTTCGGCATCTTTGTAAATAGTGTTGATTTTAATTTGTTTATAATTTTAAATTTCAGTTTGGTATTAACATCTGTTACCTTTGCATGCTCCTTAGTGAACTGTTGTTTACTGGTGGATGGATAACCCTGTGCCTGTTTCAGACCTGGTGGTACTCTTCCTGCTTTTCCTGAATGGCTGGCTCGAAGTGGACTACACTGCAAAGAGGGAAGAATATTTGTGGAACATGGAGAATTATGTTGAAATTTTCTGTGGTGGGATACGAAGATATGGACTATGGCTATACTAATGTGGACATATATATGCCCACCTAGTTTAAAATCCCATCTAGATATTTGGAAATTAAAGGGAATTAAAAGTATCTGCATTTTAAGATAATGTATATTGTATGGTTCATTTTTGTTGTTTGTCACTATGCACCTTCAGTAATGCCTCCTGTGGAGTAGAGGCATATGTGTAATGGTCATTGCACTCATACTCTTATGAACACTTATTAGTATAGGAGGTTCAAGTAGTTTCTGTCCTTTGGGTTTATTCACTGATCACCTTATTATATTTTTATAGATACGTGTTCGGGCTTTTTCACATTTTTAATTTTAGGTATTGTTGGTCAATATCTGACCCATATTTAAATATTTTCTTAGTGCTATGTAAATTATTTTTATATATAGTAAATATATGTTTTTATTTTTGACCATACTATATGGTATCACATTATTTGGGTTTAATTTGTTGTTATATATTTTTTCTCTATTTTTTCTTTATTCATCTTAATTTTTATGTGTTCCTACGATATGGTCATCATATTATTTATTAGTATCTATGTGCTTTTTTATTCTGTGTTTGCTCTTTTGTACTATTTTAGTGACGTTCGGCTGCTATAATATAAGACCATCTTCCTATTCCATATTGTTCCCTGTATACTTGCGGTTAACATTAGGAACTACCACCTTCGTTCAGAGTCAGTACGCAGGCGCACTGGTGTCCTGGAGGCATGTCTGGTCGCGGCGCTCGTCATTGGAGGTGGGCAGGTTGCTGGGCCGGGCCTCCTTCCGTGTGCGGCCGCGCGGTTGGCGGCCTGTGCCTGGCACGTCGCTGATCTTCGGTGACGTGCGGTGCGTACCCTCCCCCTTGTAGGGATATCGGCGCCGCATGCCCGACTTGGGAATGCATACAGACTCTGAACTACACATACCGGCATACATCTCATTGTGAACGTATTTCCTGTCTTCCTGGGCACGGACTTACCACCGTTGGCTGACTGTAGTTTAAAAGGAGGATGTTTAGAGCGTGATGCCACTCCCCCTGACGAAGGCACGCCGCCGAAACGCGCGTAGGGGTCGTGGCACCATTCTCTGAGCTCCGGTAAGATCTTATCATTCATTCTTGTTATGGTTGTTGCGAATAAAGCGGGGTTATTTTGCTGTTTATTATATGTCTAATGCATGGTAATTGTGGTATGCCACTATGGCTTTATGTATCTACCTTTAGCAGTGTATGCCTAGAGTGTACTCCCTAATATATTAGTTTCCTCTTAGCAACTTACCATGTTATATATATATCACTAGGTCTTGCCAGACCATCTGCTCAGGATTGGTGCCATTATTGTTGTTTAGCTTGGCTCATTTACCAAACACTCTTTGTGGGCGTTATTTTTAAAATTGTATGTGTATTTTATTCTAATAAAGATTATTATATTTCTTGTTCATATATACATTTCAGTTTCTATATTCCTTGTTCATTTTACGCTTCAGTTGCTATATGATGTCATCCATTTAGCGTAGAACAGGCGCGTACTACTTTCTGGTATGGATGCTACATGTTACTATAATTAGTGGTTTTTCATTTAATTTGTTCTTATAAGCATCCTTCCATTGTGGGGCTATTTGTTTGATTTTTATTAGTACTTTTCTGATGTGGATTGATGACACTTGGGAATTCATGAACCACAAGGACAAACTGGCTAAACATCCAAACACAAAATTCTGGGGGCAAAACAGGGTACAAACATGGCGAAATGTACCCGGGGCGAACTGCTGGGGGCGAAACATCCAAATTCCTAATAAATTAGAGGGTGATTTACCTCAAGAGGCATTCCTGAGTGTACCTTTGCAAGCAGCCAACTGAGTCAACCCCTCACACATGTTGTTTTGGATACGGGCAGCGCTACAGGAAAACACATAGTGGACAACTGTATGTCCTGGGTAAAATCTGCCATCCAGCACGAGACATCCGGCAGCAAGGAGGAGCTTATGAACCATCTCGTCCAGGTACAATAGCAACACCATCTCACCAGTCAACAGCAGCAATTGGCGCAACAGGAAGCAAATAACCTGTTAGCACAGCAGCTTCAACCGCAGCGACAGCAGCAGAAGGCACTGATACGGCAAATGGAGCTCCTCACAGAGGCGGTTCGTGTGAGGCCAGTGGTCTCCTCCCCATCTCCAGGTGATGATTCGTACGTCCAGAAAACAGTAAGACGACCCATGCAGAAAATGACCCCGGGGGAAGATGTGGAAACCTTTTTGACTGTTTTCAAGAGGGTGGCTGAAAGGGAGAAACTTCCACCAAAGCAGTACGCGGAAGTGTTGGCACCATATCTGTCAGGGAAACCTCAAAAGGCTTATTATTACTTAGCCCTCTAGGATGCCAAAGAATGTGCCATATTAAAATCTGAAATCCTGGCACACCTGGGGGTGATGATGTCTGTGAGAGCTCAGCGAGTCTACCACTGGGCATATGCTGGTGACAAACCCCCTCGCTCACAAATGTTCGATTTGTTGCACCTGGTCTAAGAGTGGCTGCAGCCAGAGACTTCCACTCTTGCCCAGATGGTCCAGCATGTTGTGATGGACAGGTTCATCCACTCCCTTCCCATTCCAATACAGACCTGGGTTGTCCAGGGCGACCCTCGGAATGCGGACGACCTGGTTAGCCTGGTTGAGAGATAGCAGGTTGTTGAGAAATCCTTTGGGAAAACAGACATTGCTACTTCTCCATACTGGGATACCCAAAGGGGGCGAGCTCACCACAGAGGAAAGCTAGATCCACAAATGGGGGTGTCCCAATCCTGCAAACGGGTCCCCTAAGACTGTTATGAAGGACGTGGTCTGTTGGTAGTGTGACAATCCTGCACACGTAGCCGCCCTGTGCCGTATGTCCCTTGAACCCATCAACTGCAGGCTAGGCAGTTGCTGCTCCTATTATGCCTATCTGGCCTGCAGTGTTGACTGTCAACCTTCTAAGGAGCCTCAGTCATGTACCGTGTCCATCAATGGGGTAATGGTTCTGGGACTATGAGACTCTGGAAGTCTAGTGACTAGTGTTGAGCGATACCGTCCGATACTTGAAAGTATCGGTATCGGATAGTATCGGCCGATACCCGAAAAGTATCGGATATCGCCGATACCGATACCCGATACCAATACAAGTCAATGGGACACCAAGTATCGGAAGGTATCCTGTATGGTTCCCAGGGTCTGAAGGAGAGGAAACTCTCCTTCAGGCACTGGGATCCATATTAATGTGTAAAATAAAGAATAAAAATAAAAAATATTGATATACTCACCTCTCCGACGCAGCCTAGACCTAGGCCGCGACGTCATCTAAGGTCTTTCAAGCGCTCATTCTTAGGAGCGGAAGCTGCCGGTTACATCGGTAAGGTACAGGCTGCGTCGGAGAGGTGAGTATATCAATATTTTTTATTTTTATTCTTTATCTTACACATTAATATCGATCCTGATACCGATTCCCGATATCACAAAAGTATCGGATCTCGGTATCGGAATTCCGATACAGCAAATATCGGCCGATACCCGATACTTGCGGTATCGGAATGCTCAACACTACTAGTGACTCTAATCAGTGATGCACTCTTCCAGTTAATCCCTAACAAGTTTGTGGGCGTCCGCTGCATACAAGGAGTACCCTTTAGCCAGAGTGACCATGGCAACAGACTGTGGTACCAAGTCCCATGAGGTTGGGGTAGTAAAAAATGTAATAAATCCTGTCGTTCTGGGGCGGGATTTTTCTCTATTGTGGAACTTGTGACAAAAGGGGGCTGTGCAGAGTGCCCCGCTCAAAAGTCAGGCCTCTCTAGAAGAGGCTCTGTCAGAATTAAATGTGGAGGAGCTTCCCCTATGTGTTTCTGCTGGAGAGGAGGACAAGACAGTGACCGAGGAGCCCAGCTTCCCTGACTTAGGGGTGCCCAAAGAGAACTTTGGGATTGCTCAACTTCGAGACCTTACATTAAAGGGGGCATTTGATAATGTTAGTGTACTGTATGTAATTGGTTTGCTCAAGAACTGGGGGCTGACACCAGGTTCCCTCTCTTTGCAGTTAATGGCGCTTTGTTGTATCAAACAAAGGGGTCGAGAGCTAGTAGAGCAACTGTTAGTTCCAAGTCCCTACCGGCGGAGGGTTTTAGACATGGCCCATTCGCAAGTTTGGGGGGACATCTAGGGGTAGAGAAAATTCAGGAGAGAGTATTACAGAGGTTCTATTGGCCAGGATGTTATCGGGAGATCCTAAATTATTGTAGGTCCTGCCCCACCTGTCAGATAACCGTTCCTACTTATCACTTTCGAAGCCCCTTAGTCCCATTGCCTGTGATAGAGATCCCCTTTGAGAGGATTGCAATGGACCTGGTAGGTCCCCTAGTTAAATCTGCACGCGACCAACAATGCATCCTAGTGGTCATGGACTACGCGATCAGGTACCCAAAAGCAGTGAAACCAGGATATTTTTCCTCCAGCACACTAAGTATTGAGAGAGTTAAACTAAAGTTGCATACATGGGCTAGTTTTATGTGGGCACCCATAGAGCGAGTGGGAGGATGCTCACCATATATCCAACTGCAGAGTCGACACTGGCCTGGCAATAGTACTGACAGGACCTGGGATGATGTCACGGTCAGGTGATTATCGCATGGTCTTTCTTAAATAGCTTGTCTAGAGAGTCAGTGTGTGTTGTAACTTGAGAGAGGAGGAACTCCCACATGGCTCCAAGAAGAACTGAGTACATTGTGTGATATCTGCAGGTGAACTCTACAGGGAAAGGACTCTTTTGCACTTTATTTTTGTTTTTCCGTTTGGCCAGAAAGGCCACATTTACTTTATTCAACCCTGCTAAAGTTTATGCTTTGTTTTAATAAACTAGAGGGTGATTTACCTCAAGAGGCAATCCTGAGTCTACCATGGTAAGCAGCCAACAGTAAGTGAGTCAACAACTCATTTCCAAAAATTAGTGGCAGACACCAACGAAGTGGCATCAATTTCACAAGAGTAGAAATAGAATAACAAGGACCGACACTGTCATGATCCAGACCGGGATTTGGGTCTTTTCTCTCCTTTCCCAGTCTGGTCATGTCAGGGGTTAACTTTCACAGCCTCGTTTCCGTTCCCGTGTCAGAAAAAAAAATACTGTATATAGAAAAGAAATACCATAAATATATGAATTGTGAAGATTTAAGAATACCAAAACATAATATATTAACAAAAAGAAGTATTCAAAGAAGCTATTAAAAATATGTATAACTTTATTGATAATTATAAAAACATGATTACACAAAATGCACACAAAAAATTAGTATAAAATAATATATACATACAGCACATACAGGAAAAAATTGATGTCACAAAAAGAATTTTTATAAAAAAAAATTACATAAAACAATGTTAAAAAATGTGATGATAAATGTGTGGCAGGGGACAAGGAAAAGCAGACTGAGTGGTAAAAAATATGTATATATACTGTACATAAATATAAAATATTACACCAATGTGACCCCTTTAACCATACCATGTGGGACCTAAAAAAATCAACAAAGCCGGTAGCAAAACGCGCGTTGGAGTGGTGTGTGCAGGGTACAGTAGAGTTTCAGACTGATTGGTATGATTTATTTCATGCACTTGTATTAACTGCACCTTTGGATTTATGCTGGCTGACCACATGGTTGTTTATATGTACACTATAGCTATTATGCTTGTCTATTAATTTTCTTCATCTTATGGCATGATTTTATTTATTAATTGTGTTGGTTAATATATGCACTATAACTACTATGTATGGACACTAATTTTTATTAACTCATCGCATGCTTTCCTGATTGATCGTTTTTATATTTTTTCTTTATGATGGTGTATACACTTATTTATTATTAATTACCACTTGGTATTTATTATTTCTTTTTCATAAATACACATATTTCCATATTTTTTCACAATTTTTGATCCCACATGGTATAGTTATAGGGTTCATATTGGGGTAATATTTAATATTTATTTATATGGTTTTTATATATACATATTTTTTACCGCTCAGTCTGCTCTTCCTTGTCCCCTGCCACACATTTATCATCAAATTTTTTAATTGTTTTATGCCATTTTTTTAATAAAAATTATTTTTGTGACATCAATTTTTTCTTGTATGTATATATTATTTTATACAAATTTTTTTGGGTGTTTTGTGTAATCATGTTTTTATAATTATCAATAAAGAGATACATATTATTAATAGCTTCTTTGAATCGTTCCGGTGTCATGTTTGCTATAGATTTGTGCTGCTCCCTGTATTCAGTGCCAGTTATATTTCCTGCCTACGGCGTGTGTAGCTGGCTCTGGTGAGACCCTGATTTGTCCTGTGTCTGTTCATTCCTCTCTTCCCACCTCGACTCTGTGTGTTCCTGTGTGTTTGGATTCCCCGGTAGGCAACTCTGTTTTGGCTTTGACCTGATTCTGACTCTTCCCTTCGTTACTTCTGCTATGGACTGTTACTTACCTTTGGTGCTCCTCTGAAATTGAGTTTAGCATTTCCCTTTGTACTACGCTACTGTCTGATATCGACCTGGCTTGTCTGACTTTTCTCTTGCCACCCGGTGGTAGCCTCGCTACAGTTCTGCTGGTCTGCTCTGAGCAAGTTTTTCAGCCCTCTTTCCACTCTGCTGCCATCTAGTGGGGTTTGCATTTAGCTACAGTGCTGCAGTGTGACATTATAACTGGCCCTAGACAGACTTTTTTTCTCTTGTTCCTCTCTTTATGGATTCGCTTTGTTCCCTGGCTGATCAGATGTCTAATCTGACTCATTTGATGCAGTATTTGCCTGTGGAACATAGAGCCCTGACCACTTCCCATAATCAACTTCAGGGGGAACTTACTGAGACGGTTAAGTCTTTTCAGGATTCTATGACACAATCAGACTGTAAGCACTCGGCCCCCATGGATGTCTTTTTACACTCTCCTGAACCTACGGTCAGGCTCCCAGATACTTTCTCCGGAGAAAAGGAGAAGTTCCGTACATTCAGGGAGTTGTAAATTGCTTTTCTCCCTTAGACCCCGATCCGCAGGTGATTAGAGTCAACGGGAGGGAATAATTATTTCTTTACTCTTGGAGAGCCCTCAAACTACTGCCCGTGAACATATGTCTTTGGATATGTTCTTTGAGGCTTTAGGACTGATTTTTGATGAACAAGACCGGGTCAGGGTGGCAGAGGACGTGATCATGGGTCTCTCTCAGGGTAAACTCACTGCCGAATGGTATTGTTCAGAGTTCAGACGGTGGTCCTGGAACGACTCTGAGCTAGGACATCAGTTCAGGAGAGGACTGTGGGATCATCTTAAGGATGCTCTGGCTGTCCATCCGCCACCCAGCTCCTTGGAGGAGGCCATGACTCAGGCCATTTGTATGGCTCGGTGGTTATGGGAGTGAGGTGTAATTCAGCGAGAGGTTCCTTTACATCCTGCTAATTCTGATGTGATGCCATATACGGAACCTATGGAGGTTGGGGCCATTAACCTCAAGGAGAAGTAGAGGAAGCAATGACTTGAGGGGAGATTATGTCTTTATTGTTGAGGTCCTGGACAAAGGAAGAAGGACTGCCCCTCTTGCCCACCGACTAACAAGTTACTGGGAAAACGCCTAAGTCTGGGTGATTGCTGAGGAGGTCACCCAGACTCTCAGGTACTTTTTTCCTCATTTCAAAAGATTTTGTTGGAGGTGGAACTTTGTTGTGGGGATGGTTACACATTCACTTCAGCTTTTGTGGACTGTGGATCATCCATGAACTTCATTGACTCAAGCTTGGTGTTCAAGAGTATGATAGAGACAGTAAAGGTACCGTCACATTAAGCGACGCTGCAGCGATATCGACAACGATGCCGATCGCTGCAGCGTCTGTTGTGAATTCTGTTTGTGGGCTCCCCCGGTGGTGTTTGATGGTAGTGCCACTTGTGTGCTTTCTGCTATCTCTGCTCACCTGTTGCCACCCATTAGGGGAGTTTCCTATTTAAGGCTGCTTGGCTGTTAGTCCTATGCCGGCCAACAATGTATCAGTAGCATTCTGTTGCATTCTCCTGCCTCAAGTTCCTGTTCAGCTAAGTTGAATTTTGTTTTGAGTTATAGGAATAGGATGCATCAGATTTGGGGACAGGTTGTGGACAATCTGAAGTTGTCCCAGGAGAAGACTCAACAGTTCACTAATCGTCATCGGCGTGCTGGTTCTCGTCTTTGTGTTGGGGACCTGGTGTGGCTGTCTTCTCGATTTATTCCTATGAAGGTCTCGTCTCCTAAGTTTAAGCCTCGGTTTATCGGCCCTTATAAGATTCTGGAAGTGCTTAATCCTGTGTCCTTTCGTTTGGACCTCCCAGCATCTTTTACTATTCATAATGTTTTTCATCGGTCATTGTTGCGGAGGTATGAGGTGCCGGTTGTTCCTTCTGCTGGTCCTCCTGCTCCTGTGCTGGTCGAGGGTGAATTGGAGTATGTGGTGGAAAAGATCTTGGACTCCCGTGTTTCCAGACGGAAGCTTCAGTATCTGGTTAAGTGGAAGGGCTATGGTCAGGAGGATAATTCCTGGGTGACAGCATCCGATGTTCATGCTCCTGATTTGGTTCGTGCATTTCATATTGCTCATCCAGATCGCCCTGGTGGTTCTGGTGAGGGTTCGGTGCCCCCTCCTTAAGGGGGGGGTACTGTTGTGAATTCTGTTTGTGGGCTCCCCCGGTGGTGTTTGATGGTAGTGCCACTTGTGTGCTTTCTGCTATCTCTGCTCACCTGTTGCCACCCATTAGGGGAGTTTCCTATTTAAGGCTGCTTGGCTGTTAGTCCTATGCCGGCCAACAATGTATCAGTAGCATTCTGTTGCATTCTCCTGCCTCAAGTTCCTGTTCAGCTAAGTTGAATTTTGTTTTGAGTTTATTCTAACTTCTTGTCCAGATTGCAGTAATGTGTCTCGCTGCAGCTGGAAGCTCTTGTGGACAGAAATTGCCACTCCAAGTGGCATGAGTTGTCACTGGAGTTTAAAGTAATTTCTGGATGGTGTTTTTGAGTAGTGTTTTAAGTTGACCGTGAAGTAACACTTTCCTGTCCTTCTGCTATCTAGAAAGCGGACCTCTCTATGCTAAACCTGCTGTTCATCCTGCGTATGTCATTTCCTCTGAACTCACCGTCAATATCTGTGGGGGGCTGCTATCTCCTTTTGGGGTACATCTCTGGAGGTAAGACAGGCCTGTATATTCCTCTGATAGGGGTAGTTAGATCTCCGGCTGGCGCGTGGTGTCTAGGGCATCGTAGGAACACTCCCCGGCTGCTTCAAGTGTTGTGTGAGGTTCAGGTCACGGTCAACTTTAGTTTCCATCACCCGAGAGCTAGTCCGTTTTGTTATTTTTTATTTCCTTGCCATTGGGAAATCATGACAGTTTGGCCGGCCAGATGTGTTAAAACCATGCACTAAAGCAGGAAAGGATAAGAAAAGTTTTTTCCTCTATTGTGTTTGAAACTGCTTCTTAGGGCTCATTTCCACATGCGAGGCACACGTCCGTATCTCGCATGTGGAAACCAAGCTGTGGAGCCGGCACTTAGGAGCGGAGCGTGCAGCTACATGTGTTCCTATGCTGCCGCACGCTCCGCTCTGGAGTGTCGGCTCCACAGCTTGGTTTCCACATGCGAGATACGGACGTGTGCCTCGCATGTGGAAATGAGCCCTAAGTTTGCTCATTTGTACTTCTTGCTTAAACTGCAGTCTTCAGCCTTTTTTTTTTTTTCCTCTCCTCTTAATCTCTGAATGGCTTTGGTTACACCTGTTTGAATCATGGATCCACAGAGTCTGGTTGCAGGTTTGGATAACCTTGCTACAAAGGTTCAGAACTTACAAGATTTTGTTTTACGTGCTCCAATGTCTGAACCTAAGATCCCTATGCCTGAATATTTTACCGGAGACAGATCCCGTTTTTTGAATTTCAAAGAGAATTGTAAATTGTTTTTGTCCCTGAGATCTCACTCCGCTGGTGATCCTGCACAACAGGTTAAAATTGTTATTTCTCTGCTGCGGGGTGACCCACAAAATTGGGCATTTGCATTGTCGCCAGGGGATCCTGCGTTGCTAAGTGTGGATGCGTTTTTTCTGGCTTTGGGGTTGCTTTATGAAGAACCTAATTTAGAGATTTTGGCTGAGAAGGCTTTAATAGCCCTTTCCCAAGGGCAAGACGAAGCTGAGATATACTGCCAAAAATTTCGTAAATGGTCGGTGCTTACTAAATGGAATGAGTGCGCTCTAGCAGCGAATTTCCGAGAGGGTCTCTCTGATGCCGTGAAGGATGTCATGGTGGGGTTCCCTGTGCCTACAGGTCTGAATGATGCCATGAAATTGGCTATCCAGATTGATCGGCGTTTGCGGGAACGCAAACCTGTGCACCATTTGGCGGTATCTTCTGAGCAAAAGCCTATGCACCATTTGGCGGTATTTTCTGAGCAAAAACCTGTGCACCATTTGGCGGTGACCTCTGAAAAGGCACCAGAGCATATGCAATGTGATAGTGTTCTGTCTAGAGGCGAACGACAGAATTACAGGCGTAAAAATGGGTTGTGCTTCTACTGTGGGGATCCAGCTCATGTTATATCAGCATGCTCTAAACGCATAAAAAAGGTTGATAAATCTTTTTTTATGGGTACCTTGCAGTCTAAATTTATTTTGTCTGTGACATTGATTTGTACATTATCATCTGTTACCGTGGATGCTTATGTGGATTCTGGCGCCGCTCTGAGTCTCATGGATTGGTCCTTTGCCAAGCGTTGTGGTTTTGATTTAGAGCCTCTGGAAGTTCCTATACCCCTAAAGGGGATTGATTCTACACCTTTGGCTAGTAATAAACCACAATACTGGACACAAGTGACTATGCATCTTACCCCAGACCACCAAGAGATTATTCGTTTTCTTGTGTTATACAATTTACATGATGTTTTAGTGCTTGGATTACCATGGTTACAAATTCATAATCCAGTCTTGGACTGGAGATCAATGTCTGTGTTGAGCTGGGGATGTCGGGGGATTCATGGGAATGCTCCTTTGGTTCCCATTTCTTCATCTACTCCCTCTGAGATCCCAGCATTTCTGTCAGATTTTCATGATGTCTTCCAGGAGCCTAAAATTGATTCTCTCCCTCCTCACAGAGAGTGTGACTGCGCAATTGAATTGACTCCCGGTAGTAAATTTCCTAAAGGTCGTCTGTTTAATTTGTCTGTACCTGAACATGCTGCTATGCGGGAGTATATCAGAGAATCTTTGGAAAAGGGTCATATTCGCCCCTCTTTGTCTCCACTAGGGGCAGGTTTTTTCTTTGTGGGTAAAAAGGATGGTTCATTGAGACCTTGTATCGACTATCGACTTCTGAATAAGATTACAGTTAAATACCAGTACCCTTTGCCTTTACTGACTGATCTGTTTGCTCGCATAAAGGGGGCTAAGTGGTTCACTAAGATCGATCTACGTGGTGCGTATAATTTGGTGCGGATTAAGCAGGGGGATGAGTGGAAGACCGCATTTAATACGCCTGAAGGCCATTTTGAGTATTTGGTAATGCCTTTCGGTCTCGCGAATGCCCCTTCCGTTTTTCAGTCCTTTATGCACGATATTTTCCGTGAATATCTGGATAAATTTATGATTGTGTATCTGGATGATATTCTGATTTTTTCGGAGGACTGGGAATCTCATGTTCAACAGGTCAGGAGAGTTTTTCAGGTTTTGCGGGCTAATTCTCTTTTTGTGAAGGGCTCAAAGTGTATTTTTGGGGTTCAGAGAATTTCCTTTTTGGGATATATTTTTTCCCCTTCATCTATGGAAATGGACCCTGCTAAGGTTCAGGCTATTTGTGACTGGATACAACCTACTTCTCTGAAGAGTCTTCAGAAATTCTTGGGATTTGCTAATTTCTATCGCCGATTCATAGCTGGTTTTTCTGCCATTGCTAAACCTTTGACTGATTTGACTAAAAAGGGTGCTGATGTTGCTAATTGGTCCTCTGCGGCTGTGGAGGCCTTTCGGGAGCTTAAGCGCCGCTTTTCTTCTGCTCCTGTGTTGCGCCAGCCTGATGTGTTGCTCCCTTTCCAGGTTGAAGTGGATGCTTCCGAGATCGGAGCAGGGGCAGTTTTGTCGCAGAAAGGTCCTGACTGCTCAGTAATGAGACCATGTGCGTTTTTTTCTCGAAAGTTTTCACCCGCTGAGCGAAATTATGATGTTGGAAATCGGGAGCTCTTGGCCATGAAGTGGGCATTTGAGGAGTGGCGTCATTGGCTTGAGGGTGCTAGACACCAGGTGGTGGTCTTGACTGATCACAAGAATCTGATTTATCTTGAGTCAGCCAGGCGTCTGAATCCTAGACAGGCGCGCTGGTCGTTATTTTTCTCCCGATTTAACTTTGTGGTTTCATATCTGCCTGGTTCTAAAAATGTGAGGGCGGATGCCCTCTCTAGGAGTTTTGAGCCTGACTCGCCTGGTGATTCCGAACCTACTGGCATCCTGAAGGATGGGGTGATATTGTCAGCTGTCTCCCCAGACCTGCGACGCTCATTGCAGGAGTTTCAGGTGGATAGGCCTGATCGCTGTCCGCCTGGTAGACTGTTTGTCCCTGATGACTGGACCAGTAGAGTTATCTCGGAGGTTCATTCTTCCGCGTTGGCAGGTCATCCTGGAATTTTTGGCACCAGGGATTTGGTTTCTAGGTCCTTTTGGTGGCCTTCCTTGTCTCGAGATGTGCGTATGTTTGTGCAGTCTTGTGATGTTTGTGCTCGGGCCAAGCCTTGCTGTTCTCGGGCTAGTGGGTTGTTGTTGCCCTTGCCTATTCCTAAGAGGCCTTGGACGCACATCTCTATGGACTTTATTTCTGACCTTCCTGTTTCTCGTAGGATGTCTGTCATCTGGGTGGTGTGTGACCGTTTTTCCAAGATGGTTCATTTGGTACCCTTGCCCAAGTTGCCCTCCTCCTCTGAGCTGGTTCCTCTATTTTTTCAGAATGTGGTGCGTTTGCATGGTATTCCTGAGAATATAGTGTCTGATAGGGGTACTCAGTTTGTGTCTAGATTTTGGCGGGCGTTCTGTGCCAGGATGGGCATCGATTTGTCTTTTTCGTCTGCATTCCATCCTCAGACTAATGGCCAGACTGAGCGTACTAATCAGACTTTGGAGACTTACTTGAGGTGTTTTGTGTCCGCTGATCAGGATGATTGGATTGATTTTTTGCCGTTGGCAGAGTTTGCCCTTAACAATCGGGCCAGTTCTGCCACTTTGGTTTCTCCTTTTTTTTGTAATTCGGGGTTTCACCCTCGTTTTTCGTCCGGTCAATTGGAGTCTTCGGATTGTCCTGGAGTGGATGCCGTGGTGAATAGGATGCATCAGATTTGGGGACAGGTTGTGGACAATCTGAAGTTGTCCCAGGAGAAGACTCAACAGTTCACTAATCGTCATCGGCGTGCTGGTTCTCGTCTTTGTGTTGGGGACCTGGTGTGGCTGTCTTCTCGATTTATTCCTATGAAGGTCTCGTCTCCTAAGTTTAAGCCTCGGTTTATCGGCCCTTATAAGATTCTGGAAGTGCTTAATCCTGTGTCCTTTCGTTTGGACCTCCCAGCATCTTTTACTATTCATAATGTTTTTCATCGGTCATTGTTGCGGAGGTATGAGGTGCCGGTTGTTCCTTCTGCTGGTCCTCCTGCTCCTGTGCTGGTCGAGGGTGAATTGGAGTATGTGGTGGAAAAGATCTTGGACTCCCGTGTTTCCAGACGGAAGCTTCAGTATCTGGTTAAGTGGAAGGGCTATGGTCAGGAGGATAATTCCTGGGTGACAGCATCCGATGTTCATGCTCCTGATTTGGTTCGTGCATTTCATAGTGCTCATCCAGATCGCCCTGGTGGTTCTGGTGAGGGTTCGGTGCCCCCTCCTTAAGGGGGGGGGTACTGTTGTGAATTCTGTTTGTGGGCTCCCCCGGTGGTGTTTGATGGTAGTGCCACTTGTGTGCTTTCTGCTATCTCTGCTCACCTGTTGCCACCCATTAGGGGAGTTTCCTATTTAAGGCTGCTTGGCTGTTAGTCCTATGCCGGCCAACAATGTATCAGTAGCATTCTGTTGCATTCTCCTGCCTCAAGTTCCTGTTCAGCTAAGTTGAATTTTGTTTTGAGTTTATTCTAACTTCTTGTCCAGATTGCAGTAATGTGTCTCGCTGCAGCTGGAAGCTCTTGTGGACAGAAATTGCCACTCCAAGTGGCATGAGTTGTCACTGGAGTTTAAAGTAATTTCTGGATGGTGTTTTTGAGTAGTGTTTTAAGTTGACCGTGAAGTAACACTTTCCTGTCCTTCTGCTATCTAGAAAGCGGACCTCTCTATGCTAAACCTGCTGTTCATCCTGCGTATGTCATTTCCTCTGAACTCACCGTCAATATCTGTGGGGGGCTGCTATCTCCTTTTGGGGTACATCTCTGGAGGTAAGACAGGCCTGTATATTCCTCTGATAGGGGTAGTTAGATCTCCGGCTGGCGCGTGGTGTCTAGGGCATCGTAGGAACACTCCCCGGCTGCTTCAAGTGTTGTGTGAGGTTCAGGTCACGGTCAACTTTAGTTTCCATCACCCGAGAGCTAGTCCGTTTTGTTATTTTTTATTTCCTTGCCATTGGAAAATCATGACAAGCGTCGCTGTGTGGTCGCTGGAGAGCTGTCACACAGACAGCTCTCCAGCGACCAACGATGCCGAAGTCCCTGGGTAACCAGGGTAAACATCGGGTTACTAAGCGCAGGGCCGCGCTTAGTAACCCAATGTTTACCCTGGTTACCATTGTAAATGTAAAAAAAAAACAGTACATACAGGTCAGGTCCCTGGCCGTCTGCTTCTCGCACTGACTGTGAGCTCCGGCCGGCCGTAAAGCACAGCACAGCGGTGACGTCACCGCTGTGCTCTGCTTTTACTTTACAGCCGGCCGGAGCTCACAGTCAGTGCGGGAAGCAGACGGCCAGGGACCTGACGGACATCAGAAGGTGAGTATGTACTGTTTTTTTTTTACATTTACAATGGTAACCAGGGTAAATATCGGGTTACTAAGCGCGGCCCTGCGCTTAGTAACCCGATATTTACCCTGGTTACCATTGTAAAACTTTGCTGGCATCGTTGCTTTTGCTGTCAAACACGACGATACACGCCGATCTGAGGACCAAATAAAGTTCTGGACTTTCAGCAACGACCAGCGATATCACAGCAGGATCCAGATCGCTGCTGCGTGTCAAACACAACGATATCGCTATCCAGGACGCTGCAACGTCACGGATCGCTATTGTTATTGTTGCAAAGTCGTTTAGTGTGAAGGTACCTTTAGGCTTGAAACCCTAATCCATATCATTGCCATTGATAAGACACCGCTGGTTAAAAACATGGTTAAGCTTGTCTCTGAGGAGTTTCTCCTCAAGATGGGTTCCTTGCTTCAGGAAAGCATTTCATGTTATGTTCTAGATAATCTTCCAGCGGGACTGGTGTTGGGATTCCCCTTGTTAGGCCATGTGCACACGTTCAGGATTTTTCGCGTTTTTTTCGCTATAAAAACGTGATAAAAACGCGAAAAAAAACGCTAACATATGCCTCCTATTATTTACAGGGTATTCCGCATTTTTTGTGCAAATGTTGCATTTTTTTCCGCGAAAAAAATCGCATAGCGGAAAAAAAAGCAACATGTTCATTAAATGCGGAATTGCGGGGATTCCGCACACCAAGGACTGCATTGATCTGCTTACTTCCCGCACGAGGCTGTGCACACCATGCGGGAAGTAAGCAGATTATGTGCGGTTGGTACCCAGGGTGGAGGAGAGGAGACTCTCCTCCATGGACTGGGCACCATATAATTGGTAAAAAAAAAAGAATTAAAATAAAAAATAGTGATATACTCACCCTCTGATGGCCCCCGAAGTGTTCCCGCCTCTCCGGTGCATGCTCTCTCTTCCGTTCCTATAGATGGTGTGGTTCAGGACCTGTGGTGACGTCGCTGTCTTGTGATTGGTCGCGTGACCGCTCATGTGACTCACGCGACCAATCACAAGCCGCGACGTCATCGAAGGTCCTGAACCACACCGGCATCTATAGGAACGGACGCCGCTGAGATCGGCTGTCTGCAGAGGGTGAGTATAACCATTTTTTTATTTTTTTTTATTATTTTTAAACATTCTATCTTTTACTATAGATGCTGCATAAGCAGCATCTATAGTAAAAAGTTGGTCACACTTGTCAAACAGTATGTTTGACAAGTGTGACCAACTTGTCAGTCAGTTTTCCAAGCGATGCTACAGATCGCTTGGAAAACTTTAGCATTCTGCAAGCTAATTACGCTTGCAGAATGCTAAAAAACCCGCGAAAAAAACGGAAAAAAAAACGCAAAAAAAAAAATGCAGATTTCTTGCAGAAAATTTCCATTTTTCTTCAGGAAATTTCTGCAAGAAATCCGGACGTGTGCACATAACCTTACAGTTGCATAATCCATTTATCGACTGGGAATCTCGGGATATTGTGAAATGGGGCCCTAATTGTTCAAATGGTTGTCTTTCTGCTGTTATGGTGTCGTCAGTTAATCTGGAGGGTATTCCGGAGTACCTGAAAGATTTTAAGGATATGTTTTCTGAAAAAGAGGCTGAGGCCTTACCATCACATCGCCCCTATGGTTGTATTATTGATCTCATTCCGGGTGCTAAATTGCCCAAGGCCCGTTTGTACAATCTTTCCGTCCCGGAACGTGCCGCTATGAAGGATTATATCTCTGAAAGTTTACGTAAATGCAGCGCCCCAGAGTTCTGGTCGTTGCAGTACTGTGGCTTCGCCGCTAAGGGGAGCCATGGTACGTTCGATGGCACGGAAGGAGTTCTCCGAGCAGGTATCACAGTCACCAATACATTTCACAGCTGGGCCTCCGGGGGGAGCTAAGGGTGCTATTCATTAGGCCACTCCCCACCATAGTGGGTAAACTGGGGGTCAGGCAGGAAGTTAGAGAGAGAACGCTGACGGGATTGAACGGAGCAACACCTGGTGGCAGAGGGTGTTGTGAAGGGAGAGACTGTAGGGTCTCTGCCAGGGGTGGGATCCTGGCAGAGGCTTGGCATGGAAAGAACGTAAAGGGACCGTGCCTGCTCAGCATAGCGGCGGTGCCCAAGGAAGGACTAAGAAGCGAGATAGATTGTGCTGAGTGAGAAACGAAATCAAGCGAAAGGAGATACCAGTGAGGGTTGTGCTGAAAGAGGCAGCACCTTACTGAGGCGCACTACCGGTGGCCGGAACGCCGAGGAGGTAAAGAGTTTCAAGCCATACCTCAGACCTACGGCAGGGCAGTTAGCTTGAGGCGGACTGTCTCACGCATCACCCAGGAAGGCAAAGGGGGGTACCAACAGGAGAGGGGCGCAGATAGAGTCCCGGAAGATCTCCGAGCCTCCCCGTCATACGGGTGCGTTCCTACCATAGTATCTGGAGGGACGAGGAAGATCATTGCGAATTAAGTTGTTGTGAGGGAACACGAGAAACAGACACAACAGTTGTGGGGTACTTTCCGTAAGCACAGCAGGGAAGGACTGCAACACATAGCGCTAGAAGGAAGGCACCGATTTCCACCTGCAAGGAGAGCTCTGGAAGTGCCATTGGACCGGCCGGACTTGCGCAGCCTGGTGAGCCGTATTCCGGACTGAGGACCCAGAGAGCTTCAGTAAAGAGGTAAAGAGACTGCAACCTGGTGTCCTCGTTATTTACCGCGACCTGCACCCCACAACTGCACCGCTACAACATCACTTATTGCACCGGACGTCCCCCACTGACAGACAGGGCCACGGACCGGGTCTAGCCACCGTGACAACCCCAGGACTGAGACCTAGAGGCCCGGCTCCGGGTACCCCTCGGCCCTGCGGCGGTGTGGGGGCGCTCCAACTTGGCGTCACGAACAGGATCTACTTAAGCCTGAAGAATCAGGTCATGTGTGCCTTGGAACTGTGATTTATTGTGCTTGGACTGTACTTTATTGCAAAGACTGTGCTGCGCCATTTACCGCCAAAAGTTCCCGCCAAAACCGCCGCCATTACAGCGCTGAGGAGAGCGCAGGAGAAGAAGAAGGGCGTGGAAGTGGGCGCGAACAAGCTGAAGAGCGCGAAAGACAATGGCCGCCCAGTCTAAATATCTCGGCCCCTTGAGGACGTGTCCGTCAGCAGCCGAGATCCGCCTCCTGATCCTTAATGGTGGGCAGAGACAACGAAAACGAAACCGCCCACGAAGAAGAGAGCGGGAAAAGGACCAGGAAGAAGGAGCGAGCGACATGGAGGACGCCATGGCGAGCCGCCTGGAGCCGGAGCGTGGGGTCGGAGCAGAGGACTCCCCCAGCCACCCGGAGGGGCACCGCAACCAGGCCTCCACCGCTGATGCTGAATTCCTGCAGGCCGGAGTGGACGAGCTCAGCGACCGACCCCGGCGGACGCAGCTGAGCACTGAGGCCGGGTGGAAGAAGGCCATCATCAGGAGCCTCACCGGACATCTGTCGGCAGCCTCATCTGGTCCGGAGCAGGGAAGAAGTTCCAGCGCTTTGAAGCCGGAAAGCGGGACACTGCAAGCAGAGATGACAACGCCGCAGCGCGAGGCCCTGCAGCCAGCGTTCCAGACCCCAGCGGAGGCAGAGCAGACCAGCACCGGAGGAACCGCATCTGAAGCAGGTATGAAGGACGACCCTGCCCTGACAACTGACACCCCTCCAGTGACTGCTAGTGCCACAGCTGCTGACTCCGTTCCAGTGACTGATCTTGCAGCAGCCTCTACCTCTGCTGCAACAAATGCCCCTACTCAAGCTGCGCAGACCTCCATTGCTGCGCATGATTTAACCATACATGAAAGACGGATTAACGGCGTTTGTCCAGCACTGGGTGTAACCCTGGACCTCACTTTTCCCAGGCCGAGAAGGGTTAAGTGCCAGGTGCAGCCCTGGAAGCCGTCCCACTAAACCTCGGAAACCTGAAACTGTAAATAGTTAACTGTTTATTTCCTTGCTGTTTTGCTGCTAAAACCCGTCCTGGGTTAACTCTTAAAGGGATCCCTTTGTTTACCCGGGATCCCTATTGCTTTGTATTTTTGCTTTCACTTTCATTTTTGCTTTTTGGTTCACAATGTTATAAGAACTGCAGAAATCATGGACTGTGCATGATTCGAACTTTCTTTTGTAAATAGTTTGCATCTTCTTAAAGGTGCACCCTACTGGTTTGAGCCAAAGACACTTTGTGAAGATACCTTTCCTACCGGTTCTAGTTAAAGACACTTTGCGAAGATACCATGCCGGAACCTTTGCATGGGCTGGTAGGCTGAGAAGACGAGCTACCTTAGAAAGACTTGGTCTCCTCTTAAAGGGGATGTGAGAAACTGAGCTTGAGAGAGATACTGTTGCAGAACAGTAATGCCATAATGATGCTTTGAAAAGAAATGTAACTGTTTTACATGCTAAGTTATATGTGTTGAATTTGTTGAAATGTGAAATCTAAATAATGTTTTGAAGACAGGAAAGATGCAGAGAGCCCGTAGGGGTAGAAGTAGAGGTCTGCATAGTTGAAAGTAAGAGAAGTAATAATGAGGGTGAGGATAGAAGGTAAACCCTGCGTCCCCATTGAAAAGTTACTTTATTGCTAAGGACAGAGAGTGAACCCGTAGGGGTTAGAGAGTGAGTCCTTAAAGGGGCCGAGTAGAGCTGGCTCAGAGTTCTTCAACCGAAAGGAATGTTATGTCTATACTGTGTATAGTAGCGAAAGGCAGTAGGCCCTGGCTGAACAGGGCGGTCCTGTAGAAGAAAGGAGAGGCAGTAGGCCTGGTGCCGTAGGGACAGGCGGTCCTGCAGGTTCACAAGAAGGAGAATGAAAAGTTGAAATGCCTTATAATGTGATTATAGGAAGGCCTTTGATAGACTAAGAGTGTGAGTTTCTTAAAGGCAATGTTAAGTTATTATTTCAAAAATTGCACTAAATAGAATACCCGGTTAGGTAACAGAAGTTATTTATACTCTGTAAATTATAAGGTTAATTATGTTTGTAACGTTACAAGTGTCCTCACCTCCCATAAAGGGAAGCCTACTTAAGTATACTTATTGTTATTTGCACTCAACAAAATTGTATGTCTTTTGCTAACCTGTATTGTTGTTTTTCTTCCCAGTCCCGGAGTACTGTGTTTAACCAGGGGGGAGTGCAGCGCCCCAGAGTTCTGGTCGTTGCAGTACTGTGGCTTCGCCGCTAAGGGGAGCCATGGTACGTTCGATGGCACGGAAGGAGTTCTCCGAGCAGGTATCACAGTCACCAATACATTTCACAGCTGGGCCTCCGGGGGGAGCTAAGGGTGCTATTCATTAGGCCACTCCCCACCATAGTGGGTAAACTGGGGGTCAGGCAGGAAGTTAGAGAGAGAACGCTGACGGGATTGAACGGAGCAACACCTGGTGGCAGAGGGTGTTGTGAAGGGAGAGACTGTAGGGTCTCTGCCAGGGGTGGGATCCTGGCAGAGGCTTGGCATGGAAAGAACGTAAAGGGACCGTGCCTGCTCAGCATAGCGGCGGTGCCCAAGGAAGGACTAAGAAGCGAGATAGATTGTGCTGAGTGAGAAACGAAATCAAGCGAAAGGAGATACCAGTGAGGGTTGTGCTGAAAGAGGCAGCACCTTACTGAGGCGCACTACCGGTGGCCGGAACGCCGAGGAGGTAAAGAGTTTCAAGCCATACCTCAGACCTACGGCAGGGCAGTTAGCTTGAGGCGGACTGTCTCACGCATCACCCAGGAAGGCAAAGGGGGGTACCAACAGGAGAGGGGCGCAGATAGAGTCCCGGAAGATCTCCGAGCCTCCCCGTCATACGGGTGCGTTCCTACCATAGTATCTGGAGGGACGAGGAAGATCATTGCGAATTAAGTTGTTGTGAGGGAACACGAGAAACAGACACAACAGTTGTGGGGTACTTTCCGTAAGCACAGCAGGGAAGGACTGCAACACATAGCGCTAGAAGGAAGGCACCGATTTCCACCTGCAAGGAGAGCTCTGGAAGTGCCATTGGACCGGCCGGACTTGCGCAGCCTGGTGAGCCGTATTCCGGACTGAGGACCCAGAGAGCTTCAGTAAAGAGGTAAAGAGACTGCAACCTGGTGTCCTCGTTATTTACCGCGACCTGCACCCCACAACTGCACCGCTACAACATCACTTATTGCACCGGACGTCCCCCACTGACAGACAGGGCCACGGACCGGGTCTAGCCACCGTGACAACCCCAGGACTGAGACCTAGAGGCCCGGCTCTGGGTACCCCTCGGCCCTGCGGCGGTGTGGGGGCGCTCCATAAAGGTCACATTCGTTCCTCTGTCTCTCCTGTGGCTGCTGGTTTCTTTTTTGTCAAAAGAAAGATGGTGGTATACGCCCTTGTCTCGACTTTCTGGAACTAAATAAATTACGGTGAGAAATATCTACCCCCTCCCTCTTATTCCAGATCTTTACAACCAATTATCTGGGACTAGGTGGTTTTCCAAGTTGGACCTCAGGGGAGCATATGATCTTATCCGTATTCAGGAGGGGGATGAGTGGAAAATGGCATTTCTCACCTCTGAGGGTTTGTTTGAAAAATTTGGTCATGCACTTTGGTCTCACGAACGCGCCAGCGGTTTTTCAAATTTCATTAATGATGTATTTTCTGACTTCATTGAGCGCTTTATATGGTGGTTTATCTAGATGACATTCTTGCATTTTCATCTGACAAAGAATCTCACATGAGTCATTTACGTGCAGTTCTCCAGAGGTTACGGGAGAACTCTCTGTTCGCTAAACCTGAGAAGTGTTGTTTTTATGTCCAAGAGCTGTCCTTTCTCGGGTTCATCCTTTCTACCAATGGGCTTCGTATGGACCCTGGAAAGGTACAAGCAGGGCCGGCATTAGCAGCAGGCAGACCAGGCAGCTGCCTAGGGCCCCCGCTCCCCCTCCAGGAAGTCACCTGCTGCCAGGGCCGACTCCCCCCCACTAGCCGCATTGAACTATACCGGCGTCATAGACACCGGTACAGTTCAAAGCAATGATGGAGGAGAGAGCGTCAGCTGACTTTCCCTCTCCCATCATTCCCCTCTGCCTCTGAGACTGTGGGTGCGCAATGACGTCATTGCATCGTTTATCTGCTGTGTGGCGGCAGACTGCAGTCGCTGAGACTGGAGCCGAGCCTGGAGCACCGGGAGTAGCGCGGGGCACGAAGAGAGGTGAGGATTGTGTTTGTTGTTTTTTTATATATCAATGAGTGATTACTGGACTATGGGGCCATTCTCAGGGGGGGTCGGCTATATTATATTCTATTGAGGAGGGCTGTACTAGATTCTATGGGGGGCTGTATTATATTCTATGGTGGCTGTATTATATTATATGGGGGGCTGTATTATATTCTATAGGGGGATGTATTATATTCTATAGGGGCTGTATTATATGTTATGGGGGCTGTAATATATTTTATGGGGGGCTGTATCAGACTCTGCTTTGGCTTTGACCTGATTCTATCTCTTCCCTTCGTTACTTTTGCTACAGACTGTTACTGACCTTTGGTGCTCCTCTGAAATTGAGCTTAGCATTTCCCTTTGTACTACACTACTGTCTGATATCGACCGGGCTTGTCTGACTTTTCTGCTGCCACCTGGTGGTAGCCTTGCTACATTTCTGATGGTCTGCTCTGAGCAGGTCTTTCAACCCTCTTTGCAGTCTGCTGCCATCTAGTGGAGTTTGCATTTACCTGCAGTGCTGCAGCATGACCGACACATCTTGCACTACAGCAAACGGACACCCAACCAGGAGTATACACATTTCCATATTTTCCCCGACGAAGGCAGAATGCCGAAATGCAAGTCGGGGTGAATGCTATCCAGGAGATAGAGCTTTGTATTGTATCTGTAAGTAATTTCTTTACTATTCGAGCTTCTCCACACCATTATGGAATACCTCCTTTATCAAACACTTGGCTAACATGTTTTTGCACTACGTCTTCCTACCTCCAGTGATGAGTCCTTAATAGACTGGACTGTACTGCTGCTGCCGTGGTTCCAGAAAGAATCCAAATAAGTAAAAACAAAGTCCAAACAAGTGGCTGCTCCAGCCGGTAGCAGCCACTTTAAGCAAACCTTGTGGTGTGAGTCCACAAGCTTGGACATATAGGCTGTTAAGCACTGGATACCTGAAACAATCGGTCTACCAGGCGGGTTATCAGTATCTTTATGTATTTTAGGTAGATAATAAAATACTGCTAATCTGGGGGGTCCATCGTTTATAAATTCAAACTCATGCTTATTACTTGCACGGAACTCTTTGGCTTGCAATAAGCAGCTTTCAGTATGAAAGACAGACTATATAAGGACTAAGAGTACGGAGCAGGGATCATCCCTGAGGAAGGAGACAGCCGTCTCCGAAACGCTTCGGTTGATTGATCCTCACTGCACTCCGTACTTACTCTCACTCTCGGGTTCGGGTAGTGGTCACGTGACTTGTGACGTCACGAAGGTCCTGCGCACCGCTCTCACTCCATACGGAGACCGGCTCTACAGGATCCCGCTCCTACCCGGAGGTTTGCTTAAGGGCTGTCCCACACGTCCAGATAATTCCGGTACCGGAATAAATCGGTACCGGAGTTATCCGTGTCCGTGTGCCTGGGAACTCACGGAGGCCATACGTGAGGCACACGTGTGCCGCCCGTATGGCGAGTGGGTACCACACGGAGCGTGTGGTACCCACTCTGCATGGTGCTGAAGCTGCGATTCATATCCTCTCTGCAGTAGCGTTTGCTGCAGAGAAAATATGAAGAATAGTGTTAAAAATAAAGATTTAAGCCGCCCCTCCACCCCCTGTGCGCCCCCCCGCTGGTCAGAAAATACTTACCCGGGTCCCCCGTCGGCTGTCGCTGCTTCCTGGTCTGGCCGCGGCTTCTCCTGCATGCGGTCACGTGGGCCCGATCATTTACAGTCATGAATATGTGGCTCCACCTCCCATAGGGGCGGAGCCGACTATTCATGATTGTAAATGATCGGCCCCACGTGACCGCATACAGTAGGAGGCGCGGCCAGACCAGGAAGGAGCGAGGGAGCGGGTAAGTATTTTCTGACCAGCGGGGGGGCGCACAGGGGGTGGGGGGGCGGCGGACACATGGATCTTTATTTTTAACACTATTCTTCATATTTTCTCTATAGCAAACGCTGCTACAGGGAAGATATGAATACCGGCTTCAGCACCATGTGGGGGGGACAGCGCTTACTGTAGCGCTGTCTCCGGCACGCACACGGACCCCAGACGGAGAATGTCCGTGTGAGGTCCGTGTTTTACGCGGACCCATTGACTCTATTGGGTCCGTGTAAAACGTGCGCTCCCACGAACACTGACATGTCTCCGTGTTTGGCACACGGAGACACGGTCCGCAAAAAATCAATGACATCTGAACAGATGCATTGATTTTTATGGGTCTACGTGTGTCAGTGTCTCCGGTACGTGAGGAAACTGTCACCTCACGTACCGGAGCCACTGACGTGTGAAACCGGCCTAAGGTGGCTGCGGCAGGCCGGAGCAGCCACTTTTTTGGACTTTGTTTTTACTTATTTGGATTCTTTCTGGAACCACGGCAGCAGCACTACAGTCCTCCAGTCTATTAAGGACTCATCACTGGAGGTAGGAAGACGTTTATGCACTCTGTACCTTATCCCCCCAGTGGGTTGTTATTCATGTCAAAGTGACATTTATTTAAGACATTATAACAGTACACACATTTTTTGTTGTTTAAGCTCATCTTGTTTTACAGGTCATTTATTAGTATTTCCATCTATCATTCAGCGCGTACCTGTATACACTTAGGTGTATACTATGTTTGATATTTTATAAGTGTTTACAAACCGTTTGTGGAGGTTTGTTGGTGTCGCTGCAAGGATTTACAGCATATTGATATTTGCACCACCAAGTACAAGTTATATACTGTTTTTGCACTACGCCCAAATACTATTCTTTAGTACTATGGCTACATATATCAATATTGTGGATCTATAGGGACACCTGCTGGAGTTGTTTTGCACTACCACTTTATTAACCCCTTAGTGACAGAGCCAATTTGGTACTTAATGACCGAGCCAATTTTTACAATTCTGACCAGTGTCACTTTATGAGGTTATAACTCTGGAACGCTTTATCGGATCCCGCTGATTCTGAGATTGTTTTTTCGTGACATGTTGTACTTCAAGTTAGTGGTAACATTTCTTCGATATTACTTGTGATTATTTATGAAAAAAATGGAAATATGGCGAACATTTTTAACATTTTGCAATTTTCAAACTTTGTATTTTTATGCCCTTAAATCAGAGAGATATGTCACAAAAAATAGTTAATAAATAACATTTCTCACATGTCTACTTTACATCAGCACAATTTTGGAAACAATTTTTTTTTTTGTTAGGGAGTTATAAGGGTTAAAAGTTGACCAGCAATTTCTCATTTTTACAACACCATGTTTTTTTTAGGGACCACATCACCTTTGAAGTGATTTTGAGGGGTCTATATGATAGAAAATAACCAAGTGTGACACCATTCTAAAAACTGCACCCCTCAAGCTGCTCAAAACCACATTCAAGAAGTTTATTAACCCTTTACGTACTTCACAGGAACTAAAACAATGTGGAAGAAAAAAATTAACATTTTACTTTTTTTTGCAAACATTTTACTTCAGAACCATTTTTTTTAATTTTCACAAGTGTAAAAACAGAAATTTAACCACAAATTTTGTTGTGCAATTTTTCCTGAGTACGCCGATACCCCATATGTGGAGGTAAACCACTGTTTGGGCGCACCGCAGAGCTTGGAAGTGAAGGAGCACCGTTTGACTGTTTCAATGCATTATTGGCTGGAATTGAGATCGGACGCCATGTCGCGTTTGGAGAGCCCCTAATGTGCCTAAACAGTGGAAACCCCCCACAAGTGACACCATTTTGGAAACTAGACCCCCCAAGGAACTTATCTAGATGTGTGGTGAGCACTTTGAACCCCCAAGTGCTTCACAGAAGTTTATAACGTAGAGCCGTGAAAATAAAAAATCGCATTTGTTTTCACAAAAATGATTTTTTCGCCCACAAATTCTTATTTTCACAAGAGTAACAGGAGAAATTAGACCACAAAAGTTGTTGTGCAATTTCTCCTGAGTACGTCGATACCCCATATGTGGAGGTAAACCACTGTTTGGGCGCACCGCAGAGCTTGGAAGTGAAGGAGCACCGTTTGACTTTTTCAATGCAGAATTGGCTGGAATTGAGATCGGATGCCATGTCGCGTTTGGAGAGTCCCTGATGTGCCTAAACAGTGGAAACCCCCCACAAGTGATACCATTTTGGAAACTAGACCCCCCAAGGAACTTATCTAGATGTGTGGTGAGCACTTTGAACCCCCAAGTGCTTCACAGAAGTTTATAACGTAGAGCCGTGAAAATAAAAAATCTCATTTTTTCTACAAAAATGATCTTTTTGCCCCAAAATTTTTATTTTCACAAGGGTAACAGGAGAAATTAGACCACAAAAGTTGTTGTGCAATTTCTCCTGAGTACGTCGATACCCCATATGTGGAGGTAAACCACTGTTTGGGCGCACCGCAGAGCTTGGAAGTGAAGGAGCACCGTTTGACTTTTTCAATGCAGAATTGGCTGGAATTGAGATCGGATGCCATGTCGCGTTTGGAGAGTCCCTGATGTGCCTAAACAGTGGAAACCCCCCACAAGTGATACCATTTTGGAAACTAGACCCCCCAAGGAACTTATCTAGATGTGTGGTGAGCACTTTGAACCCCCAAGTGCTTCACAGAAGTTTATAACGTAGAGCCGTGAAAATAAAAAATCTCATTTTTTCTACAAAAATGATCTTTTTGCCCCCAAATTTTTATTTTCACAAGGGTAACAGGAGAAATTAGACCACAAAAGTTGTTGTGCAATTTCTCCTGAGTACGTCGATACCCCATATATGGGGGTAAACCACTGTTTGGGCGCACCGCAGAGCTTGGAAGAGAAGGAGTGTCGTTTTACTTTTTCAATGTAGAATTGGCTGGAATTGAGATCGGACGCCATGTCACGTTTGGAGAGCCGCTGATGTGCCTAAACAGTAGAGACCCCCCACATATGACACCATTTTGGAAACTAGACCCCTTAAGGAACTTATCTAGATGTGTGGTGAGCACTTTAAACCCCCAGGTGCTTCACAGAAGTTTATAACGTAGAGCCGTGAAAATAAAAAAATCGCATTTTTTCTACAAAAATGATCTTTTTGCCTCCAAATTTTTATTTTACCAAGGGTAACAGGAGAAAATGGACCCCAGAAGCTGTTGTACAATTTGTCTTGAGTACGCCGACACCCCATATGTGGGGGTAAACCACTGTTTGGGCGCATGGCTGAGCTCGGAAGCAAAGGAGCGCCATTTGACTTTTCAATGCAAAATTGACTGGAATTGAGATCGGACGCCATGTCGCGTTTGGAGAGCCCCTGATGTGCCTAAACAGCAGAAACCCCCCAAAAGTGACCCCATTTTGGAAACTAGACCCCCCATGGAACTTATCTAGATGTGTAGTGAGAACTTTGAATGCCCAAGTGCATCACAGAAGTTTATAATGCAGAGTCGTGAAAATAAAAAATATATATTTTTTAACAATAAAGATTTTTTAGCCCCCAAGTTTTTATTTTCACAAGGGTAACAAGAGAAATTGGACCCCAAAAGTTGTTGTCCAATTTGTCCTGAGTATGCTGGTACCCCATATGTGGGGGTAAACCACTGTTTGGGCGCATGGCAGAGCTCGGAAGGGAAGGAGCGCCATTTTGGAATGCAGACTTTGATAGAATTGTCTGCGGGCATTATGTTGCCTTTGCAGACCCCTAATGTACCTAAACAGTAGAAACCCCCAACAAGTGACCCCATTTTGGAAAATAGACCCCCCAAGGAACTTATCTAGATATGTGGTGAGAACTTTGAATGCCCAAGTGCTTCACAGAAGTTTATAATGCAGAGTAGTGAAAATAAAAAATATTTCTTTTCCCACAAAAAAGATTTTTTTAGCCCCCAAATTTTTATTTTCACAAGGGTAACAAGAGAAATTGGACCCCAAAAGTTGTTGTCCAATTTGTCCTGAGTATGCTGGTACCCCATATGTGGGGGTAAACCACTGTTTGGGCGCACGGCAGAGCTCGGAAGGGAAGGAGCGCCATTTTGCAATGCAGACTTTGATAGAATTGTCTGCGGGCGTTATGTTGCGTTTGCAGACCCCTAATGTACCTAAACAGTAGAAACCCCCACAAGTGACCAAATTTTGGAAACTAGACCCCCTAAGGAACTTATCTAGATATGTGGTGAGAACTTTGAAAGCTCAAGTGCTTCACAGAACTTTATAATGCAGAGTAGTGAAAATAAAAAAATATATTTTTTTCCAACAAAAAAGATTTTTAGCCCCCAAGTTTTTATTTTCACAAGGGTAACAGGAGAAATTGGACCCCAAAAGTTGTTGTCCAATTTATCCCGAGTACGCTGATGCCCCATATGTGGGGGTAAACCACTGTTTGGGCGCACGGCAGAGCTCAGAAGGGAGGGAGTACCATTTGACTTTTTTAGCGCAAAATTGGCTGTCGTGTTTGGAGACCCCCTGATGTACCTAAACAGTGGAAACCCCCCAATTCTAACTCCAACCCTAACCCCAACACAGCCCTAACCCTAATCTCAACCCGATCCATAATCCTAATCACAACCCTAACGATAATCACAACCCTAACCCCAAAACAGCCCTAATCTCAACCCTAACCATAACCCTAATCAAAACCCTAAATCCAACACACCCCTAACCCTAATCCCAACCCTAACCCTAATCCCAACCCTAATCCCAAACGTAACACTAATCCCAACCCTAATCCAAACCCTAACCCTAATCCCAACTCTAACCCTAACTTTAGCCCCAACCCTAACTTTAGCCCCAACCCTAACCATAACTTTAGCCCCCGTCGTCACAAAAAAAGTTCAATGTAACCTTTTTTTTGTACGTCGCGTCCGCCATTTCCGCGGATGCGTGGCCGTAACTCTGCCCCCTCCTCCCCAGGACATAGACTGGGCAGCGGATGCGTTGAAAAACTGCATCCGCTGCCCACGTTGTGCACAATTTTCACAACGTGCGTCGGTACATCGGGCCGACGCATTGCGACCGCCCCGTACCGACGCAAGTGTGAAAGAAGCCTTAGGCTACTTTCAGACATAGCGCATTTTTGAGCGCTATTTTGCGGGCGCTTTTCAAAAATGCGCAATGTCATTTTCATCTGCCGGCAAAGTGAATGAGAAATTCACTTTGCCGTTCAGACACACCGCAAAAAAACGCGGCGCTTTTGTCTGCAAACACGCCGGCGTAAAAAGAATTGACATGTCAATTCTTTACGCAGCGGCGTGTCTGCGTATCCCCCTAGGGCCCCATATTACCTTCCACACACAGCGCCTTTGTCCTGGGTGTCGGCGTCTTTGTACGGAGGGGTTGACACCCAGGACCGGACGTGACGTCGGACAGGAAGAGGGAAGCCCCCGCCCCCCAGTGAAGCAGCATGGAGTCCTTCTGTGTGTGTGTGTGTGCGTGTGTGTGCGTGTGTGTGCGTGTGTGTGTCCCCATGCGACGCTAGTGCCACCATTGTGCTAAGTCGCCGTATGGGACTACTACTCCCATCCGGTATTAGGATGGGAGAGTTGTCCCTGTGTCCGGCGACTTAGCACAATTGTAAAGTTACACAAAACACCTACACACAATACACATACATGACACACAGTACATACAACATATAACACAGAGTATATACTCACCAACAGCACACTTGTAGGCGAAGCCCTCGATCCTCCAGGAAAAAATCCAAAAATAATAAACCAAATTCATACTCCCTGTCCGCAGAATCCATAAAACGAGTGTCCCACGCCGATCGGCTGCTCTCCGGCGATACACTGCCAGGAGCGAAGCTCCTAGCAGTGTATCGCATACTGTTCCGGAGTTCAATGACTCCGGCGTCTCGGTTAACAGCAGTACAGCTGCGTTGAACTTTCCCACGCAGCACTGCCGTTAAGCGAGAGTGCCGGGGTCAATGACCGCCGGTAAACTCGCTCGCGCATGCGCAGTGATACACCGACAGGAACTATGGCTCCTGTCAGTGTGTTGCTGCAGCCGTGGAGAGCAGACATATCTCTGGATGTGTCTGTTCTCCATGGAAAATCTTGATACGTGGCACTTAAATATGTGGCAATTAAATACGTGACACGTGGCACTTATACGTGATACGTGTCACTTAAATACGTGGCACTGAAATACGTGATACGTGGCACTTTGATACGTGGCACGTGTCACTTAAATACGTGGCACGTGGCACTGAAATATGTGGCACGTGGCACTTTGATACGTGGCACGTGTCTCTTAAATACGTGGCACGTGGCACTGAAAGATGTGGCACGTGGCACTTTGATACGTGGCACGTGGCACTTTGATACGTGGCACGTGGCACTTTGATACGTGGCACTGAAATATGTGGCACGTGGCACTTTGATACGTGGCACGTGTCACTTAAATACGTGGCACGTGGCACTGAAATATGTGGGACATGTCGCACAAAAAAGTTACATGTAGTTTTTTTTGTGTCGACGGTCCGCCGAAGCACGACGCATCCGTCGCACGACGGATGCGACATGTGGCAATCCGTCGCAATGCGTCGCTAATGCAAGCCAATGGAGAAAAAACGCATCCTGCAAGCACTTTTGCAGGATGCGTTTTTTCTCCAACGACGCATTGCGACGGAAGCCAAAAAACGCTAGTGTGAAAGTAGCCTAACCCTAACCCTAGCCCTAACCCTAACCCTAAATTTAGCCCCAACCCTAACCCTAACTCTAACCCTAACTCTAACCCTAACCCTAACCCTAACCCTAACCCTAATTTTAGCCCCAACTTGTCTTCTCCTGCCGGCCGGCAGATGGCAGCAGATGGCGGGCGCACTGCGCATGCGCCCGCCATGATGAAAAAGCCGGCTGGCAGGAGAAGACAGAAGAGGACCCAGGGACCCCGGGTGAGTATGATAGGGTCCCCGAATCCCCCTATTTCTCTGTCCTCTGATGTGCGATCACATCAGAGGACAGAGAAATAACTGATCGCTTTTTTTTTTTTTTTTTTTTTGCGGTCGCCGGTAAACTGTTAATTACCGGCGATCGCAAAGCAGGGGTCGGTGCAAATCGACCCCGATCATGTTCTTTGGGGTCTCGGCTACCCCCGGCAGCCGAGACCCCAAAGAACATCCGGGTGCCGGGCGGCGGGCGCACTGCGCGTGCGCCCGCCATTTTTTCCCGGAAAAAAGATGGCGGCGCCCATGGGGAGACACGAGGAGCACCGGGGGAGGTAGGTAAGTATTGGGGGGCTATTGGGGGCCATCGGGGACCACATTTCTCTGTCCTCCGATGTGCGATCACATCGGAGGACAGAGAAATTAAACGGCAAATCGCGTTTTTTTTTTTTTTGTTGCGACCGCCGGTAAACGGTTAATTACCGGCGATCGCAACTCGGGGGTCGGTAAAAACCCCCCGAATCATGTTCTCTGGGGTCTCGGCTACCCTCGGCAACCGAGACCCCAGAGAAAATCCGACTCTGGGGGGCGCTATTCACTTTTTCCACAGCGCCGTTAATTAACGGCGCTGTGGTTTAAGTACCCTTAGCGGCCGCCGTTAAAAGGCGTATCGGCGGTCGTTAAGGGGTTAATACTTGTACGATCTCTGTTTAACAACTCCTTGTATACATTTCACACACATGACAGATCCTTTATACACTTGAACGCATAGTTCTCAGGATTTTGACTATTTATTTAACATTTAGCCTTTTCCTCCCTCTTTTCATGTCTGGGTGTGCGGCCCTGTTTTTAACATTTTTTATCTTTTTCATGTACATTGATTTGTTTATCTCTTGTTGTCACCTGATGTAATTTAATAAACTACTTCTTTTTTTCACCACATATTGTGTATGGACTTCATTGTCGGCTTCTGTCCTGTTCCAGAGTATTTCTGACTGTCCATTTATCTCATTGATGCCAATTCTCTCGGTTGCAGGATTATTATTTTCACATTATTACCTACTTTATTAGTACAAGGACACCCTGTCCCAAGAACATTCCCTTGCTTCCATTTTTTCATATTCTTTCAGAGAGATAGCAAATCCCTTTTTATACTCGTTTCTTTGGCACAGGTCATTATCTACAGGTCAGGGTGGAGATGGCATAAGGTTAACTCTCATTGTTTGAGTATTTTATCAATCTGCATAGTTTGTCCTTCTCTGTTATGCAGGTCAACAAACCAGGTCTCCTGGTACAATCTGTAATCAACATATTAACATACATCTATGCAGCGCCCCAGAGTCCTGGTCGTTGCAGTAAAGTCGCTCTGCCACTAAGGGGGGTGATGTTACGTCTGACTGCACTAACAGAGTTCACCTGACCAGGTATCACAGACACACACTACACTCCACACTCCGGCCACCAGGGGGGGTGGTTCTATCTGTTAGGCCACTCCTCACGCTCTGGTAAAACTGGGGGTTGGACAGGAAGTTAGAGAGAAAGCAGCCCGAGAGAGTTCGGGAGAGGACCTGTCAGGGGTGGGATCCTGACAGCGGCCTAGCGAAAAGGACAGATTGTTACGGAGCTGTGCCTGTGAGGTATAGCGGCAGGCTCCTTAGAAAGAACACGAAATGGAGTATATGGAGGAGAAGTGAGAAGCGAGATCTTAGCACAGAGGCGGGAGAACCAGAAAGAGTCGTGCCCTTAAGACCGTGGCAACATCCTTCTGAGGCGCGTAGCCGGTGGCCGGAGCACCAAGGAAGTAAGAGACTCTACGTATTACTTTAAACAGCGGCAGGACAGTCATTTATAGGTTGGCTGTCTCACCTAAATCACCCAACGAAGACAAAGGAGGCAATTGTGGGAGAGGGGCGTCTCTAGGGTCCCAGAATAACTCCAGGTCTACCCCGTCACGCGGGTGCGTCCTAGCCATATCATCTGGGAGAGAGAAAGAACATCAGAAACAGACACAACAGTTGTGAGGACTATCCCGTGGTGCTCAGCAGGGAGGTACTACAACACACAGGCGCTAGAAGGTAGGCACTGATTTCCACCTGCAAAGGGAACTCTGGATGTGCCTTCGGACCGGCCGGTCTCAGCCAGCCCTGTTAGCAGTGCTCTGGATTGCGGATCCTGAAGCCTTCAGTAAAGAGGTAAAGAGACTGCAACCCTGTGTCCTCGTTATTCATCGCGACTTGCACCACGCATCGTCATCACACCTTTCATTGGACGCCCCTTAGCAGGGTCACGGACCAGGTCTAGCCACCGTGACAACCCCAGGACCGAGACAGAGAGGCCCGGTACTGAGTACCCCACGGCCCTGCATCTGGGGGCGCTCCAACTTGGCGTCACGAAAGGATCTACTTAAGCCTGAAGAATCAGGTCATGTGTGCCTTGGAACTGTGTCTGAATTGTGCTTGATCTGTGACTTATTGCAAAGACTGTGTATTGCCACTTGCCACCAAAAGTGCCTGCCAAAATCCGCCATCGCCGCGCCGTGTGGAGCTAGAGGGGAGGAGCCAGAGCTTCATGGGCGGAGCCAGCCACCAAGAGCGGGGAGCGAGAAGACGCGGTGAGGTGCCAATCCCAGAAGAGGAACGGCCATGTCGGACACCGGAGGAGTGGAGGCGGCGGTCGCAGCCGCAGACGCGAGGGCACTTCCAGACCCCACAGTCGACGCAGCCGCGGGCCTTGTATCACCGCCGGATGCCGCAGGGCTTGCTGCTCCCATTAGCCAGCCGGACACTGCCGCAGCTACGACAGCCATAATGCCCTTCTCCATGCCATATCTACCCGGAGCCGCCTGGCTCCCGCGATACTCTGGAGAATCCCATACGTTAACTGACTTTAAAGAGGGGATTTGTAGCCTGCTCGAGTTTTATCCCTTGACAGAGCCTCAGAAAGTTCATATGATAATAGGCCAACTCTTTGGAGCAGCTTTGAGAGAAGTGAAATCATGGCCCGCCGCAGATAAGAAAACTGCACAACAGGTCTTTGCAAAGCTTAAAACCACCTTTGACACCCGCACCGCTACAGAAATTAAATTGACGTTCTATGGGTGCAAGCAGAGGCCGCAGGATAGCTTACGGGACTATGCCCTTAATCTTCAGGAGGCACTGCGGGCCATCAAGCAGAGTAACCCAAGCAGCATGCAAGATGAAGATAAACTCCTGAAAGAGCGGTTCATCGAGGGGCTCCTGTGCAGTAACCAAAGGGCCCAGCTACACTTCATGGCCATGCAGAATCCAGACCTGACTTTTGCGCAATTCAAAGATAAAGCCATCCAGGCGCTGCTAGAGCGACAGCCCAGCCGTGCCGTACTTCCCAGGCGTCAAGCCGTCACGTACCACCAGGAGGTGGCGCCGGAAACAACCGTCTCTGCTGAGGCCGATGCCCAGATCCTGGAAGATGATTCCCCTGCAGGACTACGCCTCCAAGATGCAGGAGCTGACCAAGAGTGTTGCCGCCCTAGCCCGGACTGTCCAGTCCCTACAAGAGGCCCCCAAGGAGAAGATCCAGCTGACTTCCAGACCGGAGGATGTCCCCTTGCAGCGACAGAGGAGGGTTCCATCGACCAGAGGCAGAGAGGACGATCGCTTTCATTGGGATGGATGACCTATCTGCCACCGCTGCTACCAGGTGGGCCATCTTGCAAGGTACTATCATTTAAACGAGCAACCCCTGGGGCAGAGGGCCAACCCCCAGGAGTAGGACGGTCAGGCCCGCAAAATTGGAGAGCCAAGCACATCGGAGGGCGACCGGTCCTCCCCATTGTGATCGATGGTATCTCCATGAACGCTCTGTTGGACACCAGTTCTCAGGTGACGACTATGCCTTACATCCTTTATAAACGTTATTGGGAGGACACCGACATTACCCGTGGCCCCGATGATGATTTCACCATAATAGCTAGTAATGGTCAGCCATTGCCACAAGTGGGGTATAAAGAGGTCACCATTAAGGTGGGGCGGGTAGAATTGGAGGCCCAGGGAATTGTCATTGTTGATATTGACCGACGTGAATGTAACCCCATGATGACCATTGGCACTAATGTCATAGAAAATTGTCTTGCAGAAGTTATTGTCTTGTTGCAGCAGGTAGCCGAAACAGCTGGTTACTGTGAACAACGTGCCTTGCAGAAAGAAATCAGAGCTCTGATGCAGAGACAGCAGGTGGAGTTGACTGGTGGTGAAATTGGCCGGGTCACAGTGAGTGATGCGAACCCCATTGCGATACCCCCCAGGAGTGAAATGTTAATATGGTGTCAGGCAGCCATAGGCCTCAGGGGTAAAGACTATCAGGCCCTGGTAGAACCTGTGTACTCAGATAATAGGCCTACCCTCCTGACAGCCAGAGGGGTGGTCGACGTCCGCAAGGGGAGGGTGCCAGTACGAGTTCTTAACTGTGGGGAGGAAGAAGTCCACCTAACCAAATATGCCACACTTGCCAAACTGTTTACTGTTAATTATAGTGTGATACAGGCACCCGGACCCTTGGTCACGTCCAATCCGGCGGAGAACAACGGCTTTGCAGGACTGTTGTGAATTCTGTTTGTGGGCTCCCCCGGTGGTGTTTTATGGTAGTGCCACTTATTTGCCTTCTTCTATCCTTGATCACCTGTTGACACCCATTAGGGGAGTTTCCTATTTAAGGCTGCTTGGCTGCTGGTCTGATGCCGGCCAACAATGTATCAGTAGCATTCTGTTGCATTCTCCTGCCTCAAGATCCTGTTCAGCTAAGTTGAATTTTGTTTCTAGTTTATTCTATTTTTGTCCAGCTATTTGCAATGTGACTCTCTGTAGCTGGAAGCTCTCGTGGACTGGAATTGCCACTCCAGTGGCATGAGTTGTCACTGGAGTTTTAAAGTAATTTCAGGATGGTGTTTTTGAGTAGTGTTTTGAAGTTGACCGTGAAGTGACTCTTTCCTGTACTTCTGCTATCTAGTAAGCGGACCTCACTGTGCTAAATCTGCTGTTCATCCTACGTATGTCTTTTCCTCTTGACTCACCGTCAATATCTGTGGGGGGCTGCTATCTCCTTTTGGGGTTCATCTCTGGAGGTAAGGCAGGCCTGTATATTCCTCTGATAGGGGTAGTTAGATCTCCGGCTGGCGCGTGGTGTCTAGGGCATCGTAGGAAACACTCCCCGGCTACTTCCAGTGTCGTGTCAGGTTCAGGTCACGGTCACTTTAGTTCCCATCACCCGAGAGCTAGTCCGTTGTTATTTTGATTTCCCCGCCATTGGGAAAATCATAACAGTTTGGCCGGCCCACATGTGTTAAAACTATGCACTAAAGCAGGAAAGGATATGAAAAGGTTTTTTTTTCCTTCTGTGTTTGGAAAGTGTACCTTAGTGCTTATTTGTACTCCTTGCTTAAACTGCAGTCTTCAGCCTTTTTTTTTTTCCTCTCCTCTTAATCTCTGAATGGCTTTGGTTACACCTGTTTGAATCATGGATCCACAGAGTTTGGTTGCAGGTCTGAATAACCTGGCTACAAAGGTCCAGAACTTACAAGATTTTGTTATACGTGCTCCAATGTCTGAACCTAAGATCCCTATGCCTGAATTTTTTACCGGAGACAGATCCCGTTTTTTGAATTTCAGAGAGAATTGTAAATTGTTTTTGTCTCTGAAATCTCACTCTGCTGGTGATCCTGCGCAACAGGTTAAAATTGTTATTTCTCTATTGCGGGGTGACCCACAAAGTTGGGCATTTGCATTGTCGCCAGGGGATCCTGCGTTATTAAATGTAGATGCGTTTTTTCTGGCTTTGGGGTTGCTTTATGAAGAACCTAATTTAGAGATTTTGGCTGAGAAAGCCTTGATAGCTCTTTCTCAAGGGCAAGATGAAGCTGAGATATACTGCCAAAAATTTCGTAAATGGTCGGTGCTTACTAAATGGAATGAGTGCGCTCTAGCAGCTAATTTCAGAGAAGGTCTCTCTGATGCCGTGAAGGATGTCATGGTGGGGTTCCCTGTGCCTACAGGTCTGAATGATGCCATGAAATTGGCTATCCAGATTGATCGGCGTTTACGGGAGCGCAAATCTGTGCACCATATGGCGGTATCTTCTGAGCAAAAATCTGTGCACCATATGGCGGTATCTTTTGAGCAAAAACCTGTGCACCATATGGCGGTATCTTCTGAGCAAAAACCTGTGCACCATATGGCGGTATCTTCTGAGCAAAAACCTGTGCATCATTTGGCGGTGACCTCTGAAAAGGCACCAGAGCATATGCAATGCGATAGTGTATTGTCTAGAGGCGAACGACAGAATTACAGGCGCAAAAATGGGTTGTGCTTCTATTGTGGAGATCCAGCTCATGTTATATCAGCATGCTCTAAACGCATAAAGAAGGTTGATAAAAAGGTTGATAAATCTTTTTCTATGGGTACCTTGCAGTCTAAATTTCTTTTGTCCGTGACATTGATTTGTACTTTATCATCTGTTACTGTGGATGCTTATGTGGATTCTGGCGCCGCTCTGAGTCTCATGGATTGGTCCTTTGCCAAGCGTTGTGGGTTTGATTTAGAGCCTCTGGAGGTTTCTATTCCCTTAAAGGGTATTGATTCTACACCTTTGGCTAGCAATAAACCACAATATTGGACACAAGTGACTATGCATCTGTCCCCAGACCATCAGGAGATTATTCGTTTCCTTGTGTTATATAATCTACATGACGTATTAGTACTTGGATTACCATGGTTACAAATTCATAATCCAGTCTTGGACTGGAGATCAATGTCTGTGCTGAGCTGGGGATGTCAGGGGATTCATGGGGATGCACCTTTGGTTCCCATTTCTTCATCTACTCCCTCTGAGATCCCAGCATTTCTGTCAGATTTTTATGATGTCTTTCAGGAGCCTAAAACTGATTCTCTCCCTCCTCACAGAGAGTGTGACTGCGCTATTGAGTTGATTCCCGGTAGTAAATTTCCTAAGGGTCGCTTGTTTAATTTGTCTGTACCTGAACATACTGCTATGCGGGAGTATATCAGAGAATCTTTGGAAAAGGGTCATATTCGCCCCTCTTTGTCTCCACTGGGGGCAGGGTTTTTCTTTGTGGGTAAAAAGGATGGTTCATTGAGACCTTGTATCGACTATCGACTTCTGAATAAGATTACAGTTAAATACCAGTATCCGTTACCTTTACTGACTGATCTTTTTGCTCGCATAAAGGGGGCGAAGTGGTTCACTAAGATCGATCTACGTGGTGCGTATAATTTGGTGCGGATTAAGCAGGGGGATGAGTGGAAGACCGCATTTAATACGCCTGAAGGCCATTTTGAGTATTTGGTAATGCCTTTCGGTCTCGCGAATGCCCCTTCCGTTTTTCAGTCCTTTATGCACGATATTTTCCGTGAATATCTGGATAAATTTATGATTGTGTATTTGGATGATATTTTGATTTTTTCGGAGGACTGGGAATCTCATGTTCAACAGGTCAGGAGAGTTTTTCAGGTTTTACGAGCTAATTCTCTATTTGTGAAGGGCTCAAAGTGTATTTTTGGGGTTCAGAGAATTTCCTTTTTGGGATATATTTTTTCCCCTTCATCTATGGAGATGGACCCTGTTAAGGTTCAGGCTATTTGTGATTGGGTACAACCTACTTCTCTAAAGAGTCTTCAGAAATTCTTGGGATTTGCTAATTTCTATCGCCGATTCATAGCGGGTTTTTCTGCCATTGCTAAACCTTTGACTGATTTGACCAAGAAGGGTGCTGATGTTGCTAATTGGTCCTCTGCAGCTGTGGAGGCCTTTCGGGAGCTTAAGCGCCGCTTTTCTTCTGCTCCTGTGTTGCGCCAGCCTGATGTTTTGCTCCCGTTCCAGGTTGAAGTAGATGCTTCCGAGATCGGAGCAGGTGCAGTTTTGTCGCAGAAAGGTCCTGACTGCTCAGTGATGAGACCATGTGCGTTTTTCTCTCGAAAGTTTTCGCCCGCTGAGCGAAATTATGATGTTGGAAATCGGGAGCTCTTGGCCATGAAGTGGGCATTTGAGGAGTGGCGTCATTGGCTTGAGGGTGCTAGACACCAGGTGGTGGTCTTGACTGACCACAAAAATCTAATTTATCTTGAGTCAGCCAGGCGTCTGAATCCTAGACAGGTGCGCTGGTCGTTGTTTTTCTCTCGATTTAACTTTGTGGTTTCATATCTGCCTGGGTCTAAGAATGTGAGGGCGGATGCCCTCTCTAGGAGTTTTGAGCCTGACTCGCCTGGTGATTCCGAACCTACTGGCATCCTGAAGGATGGGGTGATATTGTCAGCTGTCTCCCCAGACCTGCGGCGCTCTTTGCAGGAGTTTCAGGTGGATAGGCCTGATCGCTGTCCGCCTGGTAGATTGTTTGTCCCTGATGACTGGACCAGTAGAGTTATTTCGGAGGTTCACTCTTCCGCGTTGGCAGGTCATCCTGGAATTTTTGGCACCAGGGATCTGGTGTCTAGGTCCTTCTGGTGGCCTTCCTTGTCTCGAGATTTTTGTGCAGTCTTGTGATGTTTGTGCTCGGGCTAAGCCCTGCTGTTCCCGGGCCAGCGGGTTGTTGTTGCCCTTGCCTATTCCTAAGAGGCCTTGGACGCACATCTCTATGGACTTTATTTCTGACCTTCCTGTTTCTCGTAGGATGTCCGTCATCTGGGTGGTGTGTGACCGTTTTTCCAAGATGGTTCACTTGGTACCTTTGCCCAAATTGCCCTCCTCCTCTGAGCTGGTCCCTCTATTTTTTCAGAATGTTGTGCGTTTGCATGGTATTCCTGAGAATATAGTGTCTGACAGGGGTACTCAGTTTGTGTCTAGATTTTGGCGGGCGTTCTGTGCCAGGATGGGCATCGACTTGTCTTTTTCGTCTGCATTCCATCCTCAGACTAATGGCCAGACTGAGCGTACTAATCAGACCTTGGAGACTTACTTGAGGTGTTTTGTGTCCGCTGATCAGGACGATTGGCTTGATTTTTTGCCATTGGCAGAGTTTGCCCTTAACAATCGGGCCAGTTCTGCCACTTTGGTTTCTCCATTTTTTTGTAATTCAGGGTTTCACCCTCGCTTTTCGTCCGGTCAATTGGAGTCTTCGGATTGTCCTGGAGTAGATGCTGTGGTTGATAGAATGCATCAGATTTGGGGACAGGTTGTGGACAATCTGAAGTTGTCCCAGGAGAAGACTCAACAGTTCACTAATCGTCATCGGCGTGTCGGTCCTCGTCTTTGTGTTGGGGACCTGGTTTGGTTGTCTTCTCGATTTGTTCCTATGAAGGTCTCGTCTCCTAAGTTTAAGCCTCGGTTTATCGGCCCTTATAGGATTCTGGAGGTTCTCAATCCTGTGTCCTTTCGTTTGGACCTCCCAGCATCTTTTACTATTCATAATGTTTTTCATCGGTCATTGTTGCGGAGGTATGAGGTGCCGGTTGTTCCGTCTGCTGATCCTCCTGCTCCTGTGCTGGTTGAGGGTGAGTTGGAGTATGTGGTGGAAAAGATCTTGGACTCCCGTGTTTCCAGACGGAAACTTCAGTATCTGGTTAAGTGGAAAGGCTATGGTCAGGAGGATAATTCTTGGGTGACAGCATCTGATGTTCATGCTCCTGATTTGGTTCGTGCATTTCATAGTGCTCATCCAGATCGCCCTGGTGGTTCTGGTGAGGGTTCGGTGCCCCCTCCTTAAGGGGGGGGTACTGTTGTGAATTCTGTTTGTGGGCTCCCCCGGTGGTGTTTTATGGTAGTGCCACTTATTTGCCTTCTTCTATCCTTGATCACCTGTTGACACCCATTAGGGGAGTTTCCTATTTAAGGCTGCTTGGCTGCTGGTCTGATGCCGGCCAACAATGTATCAGTAGCATTCTGTTGCATTCTCCTGCCTCAAGATCCTGTTCAGCTAAGTTGAATTTTGTTTCTAGTTTATTCTATTTTTGTCCAGCTATTTGCAATGTGACTCTCTGTAGCTGGAAGCTCTCGTGGACTGGAATTGCCACTCCAGTGGCATGAGTTGTCACTGGAGTTTTAAAGTAATTTCAGGATGGTGTTTTTGAGTAGTGTTTTGAAGTTGACCGTGAAGTGACTCTTTCCTGTACTTCTGCTATCTAGTAAGCGGACCTCACTGTGCTAAATCTGCTGTTCATCCTACGTATGTCTTTTCCTCTTGACTCACCGTCAATATCTGTGGGGGGCTGCTATCTCCTTTTGGGGTTCATCTCTGGAGGTAAGGCAGGCCTGTATATTCCTCTGATAGGGGTAGTTAGATCTCCGGCTGGCGCGTGGTGTCTAGGGCATCGTAGGAAACACTCCCCGGCTACTTCCAGTGTCGTGTCAGGTTCAGGTCACGGTCACTTTAGTTCCCATCACCCGAGAGCTAGTCCGTTGTTATTTTGATTTCCCTGCCATTGGGAAAATCATAACACAGGACAATCGAAAGATTGGTGTCGGGAATTACATGTGGGCACTGATTCTACCCCATGTCACCAGACACAGGGGGCCTACAGGGTGGTTCATGAGTATGAGCGGGTATTCAGTAAGTACCCCCCTGATTTCGGGCAGGTAAAAGGGATTCAGCATCATATCCCCACGGGAGATCACCCACCCATAAAAGAGAGATACCGTCCTGTACCCCCAGCTCATTATCAGTGTGCCAAGGACATGTTGCGAGAGATGAAGGAGGCTGGGGTAGTGAGAGACAGTTGTAGCCCCTGGGCAGCTCCATTGGTCCTCGTTAGGAAGAAAGATGGCACCATGAGGATGTGTGTGGATTACAGGCAACTAAACCGCATTACACATAAGGATGCATACCCCCTGCCCAGGATAGAAGAGTCCTTGGCTGCTTTAAGGTCTGCTAACTACTTCTCTACCTTGGATCTCACCAGTGGGTACTGGCAGGTTCCTGTGGCAGAGGCGGACAAGGAGAAGACGGCCTTCACGACACCGATGGGACTCTGCGAATTCAACTCCATGCCCTTCGGATTGTGTAACGCCCCGGGGACGTTTCAGGGGATGATGGAGTGCTGTCTGGGACACAAGAACTTTGAAACCGTGCTGCTATATCTGGACGATGTCATTGTTTTCTCTAAGACCTATGAAGACCATTTGAAGCACCTGGCCGAGGTGTTTGAAGCACTGTCCAACTTTGGCTTAAAGGTGAAACCATCCAAATGCCATCTACTAAAACCCAAAGTGCAGTACCTGGGCCATGTGGTGAGTGCCGAAGGAGTGGCCCCGGACCCCGACAAGGTCACGGTGATCAAGGACTGGCCAAAGCCCGGTAACCTCCATGAAGTCTGGCAGTTCCTCGGGTTGGTGGGCTACTACCGGAGGTTTATGAAGGACTTCACCAAGAAGGCGGCGCCGTTGCAGGACCTGTTGGTGGGCCAATCCAAGAAACCCAAGGGTAAGAATACCCCATTTAGACCAAAAATGCCCTCTCGGCCAACAGAGGGCATACCTCTAAGCCAAAACATGTAAACCTATAAGTGTAACCCAGGTTTTGTCCCGCTTCTTATAATCCATATAACCTGTAGGGGGATCTGTAGATACAAGAAAATTAGCAAAAAACACCTAGACCAAAAATGCCCTCTCGGCCAACAGACGGCATACCTCTAAGCCAAAACATGTAAACCTATAAGAACACACTGGGTTGCAAGAAAAAAGTGGAAAGTGTGGCTATATCCCAAAATCCACAACCAAGCGGTAGAGGTATCAAAGACAATTTTTATTAAAGTATCAAATATACAAATTTATAATGAATACACTTGGTGTCCGTATCCGCCCACCCCAACCATCAAAAAGAAAAAACACTCTTACAACATGAGAGACAAGAAGGCCAGGAGGTTTTAAAGGTAATTAATTTATCACAACATTCGTTGAGCACACCACAATTAGAGGTGCTGTCTAGGGGCCTCTCTTTTTCACCGGTGGAGGTTTCTGATAGATTTATCTTGATCAAAGATTTACAACTCTTTGCTAGAAAATTAATTCTTAAGAAATATTTCGCCTCCAGAATCGATCCCTCTTTGTCTCCAATTGATCTTCAGGTCTTGAGTGATCTGGAATCCTTGGAGGCGGAGAATGTTTGTTCTGAATCCCCTTCAGTCCCCACACATTTATATCGGCGATCACGTACCTTTCCGCCCTTGTCCGCCTGTCCCACAGTGGAAATATTTGTTAAATTGGTTGGGAGAGAGATTGATAGATTGAACATTGGTTCTGCTCATGATAACCTCACTCCCCCACTGAGGAAGGCCATTAAGGAGTTGAGTGATATGAAAGATGTGGTCATTAAGCAGGCGGACAAGGGCGGCAACGTCATGATCTGGCCTGTATCACTCTATGAGGCTGAGGCATTCCGACAGCTCTATAGATCTGAACACTATAGAAAACTTGATACTATACCTTTACCAGGTTTTCAACGGAGACTAAAATCTCTCTTGGACGATGGTGTGGAATGCTCAGCAGTTACTTGTAAGATGAGAGATGCTCTCCTTCCTGAGTTCCCTGTTGTCCCGACTTTTTATTTACTGCCTAAGGTTCACAGGGATCCCTCATGCCCACCGGGCAGACCCATTGTCTCGGGCATGGGGGGTCTTTGTGAACCTTCGTGCCAATTTATCGATTTTTATTTGCAACAATGTGTGGAGACTCTTCCATCATTTGTGAAGGACACTACGGATGTTTTGAGGAGGTTGGATGGCCTTGCTCTTGAGGAGGACATGTGGCTGGTTACTTGCGACGTGGAGTCCCTGTATACGTCGATAGGCCATAGCCACGGGATGCGGGCTGCGAAATTCTTTTTGGACATGACTAATTTTGGACCAGGACTTACCAATTTTATTTTGGAATTATTGGAGTTTGTATTGACCCATAATTTTTTTGTGTTCAAGGACCGCCCCTTCCTACAGCTCCAGGGCAACGCTATGGGGGCGTCTTGTGCGCCCTCGTATGCGAATTTGTTCTTGAGGCTGTGGGAGAGGGATGTGGTCCTTGACACACCCGGTCACAGCTCCGTTATCTCGTGGCTACGCTATATTGACGATATTTTCTTCATTTGGCAGGGCTCCACGTCGCAATTGGACACTTTCTTGAATCGTCTTAATGTTAACACACTTAATATCGGGTTGACTTGGAAGTATAGCCAAACCTCCATTGATTTTTTGGATTTGGCTATCTCCAGGTTACCTGATGGTACTATAGCCACGGATGTCTTCCGCAAGAGCACGGCCACCAACGCACTCTTACATTTTTCCTCGTCCCATCCGCCTAAACTCAAGAGCTCAATACCGATAGGGCAGTTCTTGCGGGCTCGTAGAATCTGTTCTGATGATGGCACTTTCTTCAAGCAGGCAGGAGAGTTGACACGTCGGTTTAGGGATAGGGGCTATAAATATGCTGATATCCAGAGAGGCTATTCGCGAGCATTATATTCGGACAGGTCCTCTCTCTTGGCGGGGCCGACCAGGAAGCCCCCGGCTAATACGGACTCAGCACCATGATTTATTACACAATTCAATTCAAATTGGTCTGAGATTAATGAAATCTTTAGAAGACACTGGCCGGTCCTTCTGACAGACAAGGACCTGTCCGGACAATTAACCCCGTATCCACTTATTACATGGCGTAGATCCCGCACTTTGGGTGATACACTTTGTAATAGCCATTATGTTCCCCAAAAAAGTAATCCCTTTGGTATTAACTCAAAAGGCCCCCCTTGGGGTTGTTTCCCGTGTGGCAACTGTTCTGCCTGTAAGTATGTCTCCAGAACTAAGGAATTCACCAACTCCGCTGGGGACAAAACGTATAAGATAGTGCATCACATCACATGCAACACGGAAGCCATAGTGTACTATGCCCAATGTCCGTGTAATCGTATATATATTGGCATGACAACTAGGGCTTTTAAAACTCGAGTTCAGGAGCATGTTAGGGACATTAAAAATTCAGCCACTTGTTCCGAGCCCTCCTTATTGAAGTCTATTCCGAGACATTTCTTTGATGTTCACCACAGTAATCCCAAGGGTCTGAGATCCCGCGGTATTGACCACGTTTATATGGGGATCCGTGGTGGAAACATCAAACGAAAACTCCTTCAAAAAGAGACACGCTGGATGGTCAATTTGGATACACTCTCACCGATGGGCCTTAATGAGGCCATCAGTTTCAAGTCTTTTCTATGAATCTAGGCTGTTTTTAATTTTGTGTATTGGGGTATTTTCTATATTTTTGTTTATTGCCCTTGTTTGGGTTTATATTTGTATTCTTTTATGGTGTTATTTAGTTTTTTTATGCTTTGTTTTTGCTTAGATGTCCATTCATTTCTTCTTTGATCTTTGCATCCTCCAGGGGTATCCGTGGTGGACACCATCTATTTGAAGATTACCTCATCTATTGAGACATGAACATTCCATCAACTGCAGGAGCTGTGTATTTACATCATCCTTGGCCCTGGGACAATTTTTTTTTTTTTGGTCTATGTGGATATTTGGGGCCGGTTTGGTCAGCATGATTTATGCCTTTGTATTTCTGTATGGAATGATTTAACACTACGCACGGCATTAATTATGTATTTTCATTTATGTATTATATTTCTTTTCATGTCAGTGTATTGGTCTGGGATGTTTCTCTGGGACCATATTGTTGGAGTACATTGTGCTTTTTAATCCCAGAGAATATATGCCCCTTTTAATCATTTTGGGTTATGACAATCGGCTCCTTTGTTTATACACTCCGTATATCAGCTTCATTATTCCATCTTTCTGGGGCATTATACCTATCTTTAATTTATTACTTATTATAGCTCGCTCCCTTTTTAGTGGCACGTCCAGGGGTTTATGGCTCTTTTATTTTATTTCATCATGGGAGCCATTTGCATGGTCAATCACATGCTTAGTGTTTTTTCCCCCTATGCAGTATGTCCCTTATTTATTCCATTGGTGGTGCGGTCTCTCTTCCTTTTTTTCACTTGGTTTGAGCGCACCCCACGCATGCACTGTGGGGTCCTCGGCCGTGCCGGGTGCTTGCCGCGTTGCCATGGAGATGGGTGGAGATGACGTTCATCCTCCCGCCCATACTCCGTGGTGTGCCGGAGACTTCCGCATCATGATGGGTGCGTGCCGATTGGCTGGTGAGTCTCCTCTGACCCCTACTTATACCCCAGTCTTCACTGTATCAAGCCACGCCTCCTGACGAAGCCCGCGACGGCGAAACGCGCGTCGAGGCCCCTTCCTACTCCCACCACGCCGGCGTTCTGGATTTTGGGATATAGCCACACTTTCCACTTTTTTCTCGCAACCCAGTGTGTTCTTATAGGTTTACATAAGAATACCCCATTTGATTGGAATGACAGACTGGAAGGATCGTTCACCTGCTTAATGTCGGCGCTGACGGGAGAAGAGGTACTGGCCTACCCGTGATGACCAACCGTTTGTATTGTATACGGATGCCAGCAACGTGGGGCTGGGAGCCGTGCTGTCCCAGGTCCAGAAGGGCAAGGAAAGAGTAATCGCTTACGCCAGCAGGAAACTTCGCCCCACTGAAAGGAGCCCTGACAACTACAGTTCCTTTAAGCTGGAGTTCCTCGCCGTCGTTTGGGCCGTGACGGAGAGAATCAAGCACTACCTGGCCTCAGCAAAATTCACCGTCTTCAGGGATAATAATCCACTAACGCACTTGGACACAGCAAAACTCGGCACCTTGGAGCAGCGGTGGATGGCCCGGTTGTCCAATTACGACTTCACCATCAAGTACCGGGCAGGGCACAAGAATGCAAATGCCGATGCATTGTCCCGAATGCCTCATTTGCCCGAAACGGAGGAAGATCCAGAAGCATTTGAAGAGATCAAGCTACCCGCTTTCCATCGCCCCAAAGCCACCCAGTGTTCCCATCAGGTGGAGAACAGGCGCAAGAATAAACAGGGCGCCCCGTTGAATCCCCTGCCCCATCACGGGTGGGCAGAGAACCAGGATGGTGACCCTGCGGTCCGTCGGGTGAAAGAGCTCCTGACGCAGGCAGGTTTGCATCCTGGCCCGGATGATCCACCAGAGACCCTACAATTGTGGAAAGAGAGGGGCAGACTGTTTATTCACGATGGTAAGCTGTGCCGGAGGAGCATTGACCCACGCACTCATGAATTGGTATGGCAGATCGTGATCCCAAGACAAGATGTGCCAATGGTCCTGGGAGCGTACCACGATGGGGCAGGACACTTCGGATGGAGGAAGCTGGAGAGCCTGCTCAGAGGGAGGTTCTACTGGATTGGTATGAAGAAAGCCATAGAGAAGTGGTGCCGAGAGTGTGGCCCATGTAGCCTATGCCGGAAGGATTGTGACAGCCAGCGGGCTCCCTTGCAGCCCATCATCACCAAACGGCCGCTCGAGTTGGTCGCGCTGGATCACGTGAAGCTAACACCCAGCTGGTCAGGCTATATCTACGCTCTCACCATCGTGGACCACTACTCCAGATTCCTGGTAGTCATGCCGGTCAAAGATCTAACGGCTAGAATGGCCGCCAAGAACTTCCAGCAGTACTTCTGTCGACCCGATGGGTACCCGGAGAAGGTACTGACCGATCAGGGGCCAGCATTTGAAGCAGAAGTGTTTCAGGAGTTCTGCAATCTGTATGGATGTAAGAAGATCAGAACCACGCCATACCATCCGCAAACCAACGGAATGTGCGAAAAGATGAACCAGGTGGTGATTGACTTGCTGAAGATCTTACCTGTGGAGGAACGGAACTTGTGGCACACAAAGTTACCAGACTTGGTGGATATGTACAACCACATCCCAGTAAACTCCACCAACTGCACTCCAGCGTACCTGATGCGAGGGAGGTCTAGCAAGTTACCTGTTGATCTGGACATGGGGGTCCTGACCCCCGAAGATATCTCACCAGAAATGGACTGGGATACAGAGAGGCAGCAAAGGTACCGCAGAGTACAAGAATGTGTGGAAAGAAGTCTCGCCCAAGCCCGGCAAAAACAAGAAAGGGATTACAACCAGCATGCTCCTGCGACTCCCTTGTCACCCGGGAAGCAGGTACTCAAACGGAAGCGAAGACTACACAAGCTTGATGATCAATGGGAAGGGGAACCATATACCATCCTGCCATCTGATTTCGACAATACAAAGGTCTGTCTCATCAGTAAAGATGGAGGGGAAACCTCAACGGCAATATCCAGAGACCACCTTAAGATATGCCCTGACAAGCTGAGAGATGGGGGGACAGACCCCGGGACGTCCCCGCCCATGGAAGAGGAGAAGATGATACACACTGTTCTTGGCGATTTTCCCCAGTCTTGGACTCAAATAAACCAGGCCATTGGGGTACTTGTCCTAACGTTTCGCCAACTGACACCACCAGAACTAGATGTGGAGCCAGGTCATCCGGACCAGCAACCACAGCGAATCCCACCAGAGGATGCCATGCCAACCGTTGAACCGGCAAGCCCTCCCTCTGCTATCGGTGAATCTGCCATACCCATCGGTAGTAGCAGCGGCCCTGAGAGCTCCAGCCTTTCAGTGCTACGCAGAGTAACTAGAAGTGTAGCTAGAAGACAGTGCACTGTTATGATCCTTAGTGGTTGAGGATCACAAATTACTCCAGCTAAGTAACAAACATAGGACAAGCTCTAGGGAGGTGGCAAACTGGACTGACCGCAAATCTGAACCTATCCAAGTGCAGCGCCCCAGAGTCCTGGTCGTTGCAGTACTGTGGCTCCGCCACTATGGGGAGCTACGGTGCGTCCGATGGCACTGAAGGAGTTCATCTGATCAGGTATCACAGACACCAATACATTTCACAGCTGGGCCTCCGGGAGGAGCTAAGGGTGCTATTCATTAGGCCACTCCCCACCATAGTGGGTAAACTGGGGGTCAGGCAGGAAGTTAGATCAGAAAGCTGACTGGATTGGACGAAGCAACACCTGGTGGCAGAGGGTGTTGTGGAGGAAGAGACAGTAGGGTCTCTGTCAGGGGTGGGATCCTGACAGAGGCTTGGCATTGAAAAGAACGTAACGGGTCCGCGCCAGCTCCGGGAAGCGGCGGGACCCAAGAAAGGATTAGAAGCGAGATAGATTGTGCTGAGTGAGAAACGAGATCAAGCGATAGGAGAATACCAGTAGGGGTCGTGCTGTAAGACCGGAGCAACATCCTACTGAGGCGCACTACCGGTGGCCGGAACGCCGAGGGAGTATTACAATAACCAGCTTCAAGCAATACTCTAAACAGCGGCAGGACAGTCAGTCTCAGGCGGGCTGTCTCACCTAAATCACCTATGAAGTCTTGGGAGGCAATTGCGGGAGAGGGGCGTCTCTAGGGTCCCGGAAGAACTCCAGGCCTATCCGACAAACGGGTGCCGTTCCAACCGTAACATCAGGGAGGGACAGAGGATTAGAAGAACATCATTTAATCGAGTTGTAAGGGAACACGAGAAACAGACACAACAGTTGTGGGGTACTTTCCGTAAGCACAGCAGGGAAGGACTACAACACATAGCGCTAAGAAGGAAGGCACCGATTTCCACCTGTGAAGTGAACTCTGTAGGTGCCATTGGACCGGCCGGACTTGCGCAGCCTGGTGAACCATATTCTGGACTGAGGACTCAGAGATCTCCAGTAAAAAGGTAAAGAGACTGCAACCTGGTGTCCTCGTTATTTACTGCACCGCACCACCACCACTATCCACACCGATCATTCACTGTGCGCCCCACGGCAGGGTCACGGACCGGGGCCTAGCCGCCGTGACAACCCCAGAAGCAGAGACTCAGAGGCCCGGTACCGGGTACCCCTCGGCCCTGCGGCAGTGGGGGGCGCTACAACTTGGCGTCACGAACAGGATCTACTTAAGCCTGAAGAATCAGGTCATGTGTGCCTTGGAACTGTAATTTGTTGTGCTTGGACTGTACTTTATTGCAAAGACTGTGCTGCGCCATTTACCGCCAAAAGTTCCCGCCAAAAACCGCCGCCATTGCTACGCCAGAGAAGCAGGAGGGCGTGCCATGGGAGGAGACTACCAAAGTGGCGCCAGAAACGGTGATCGCCCCCTGCGCCTCTTGTTGCAAAGCGATGACCTGCCTCAAAGCAGAGAACCGCCCCCTGACTTGCGATGGCGGGAACGAGGTGAAGGAGGACCTCGACCTTGGAGAAATGGCAGAGTCAGATGCATGCATTGCCGCCGAATGCCGGACAGCGACGATGAACAGCAGGTGCCCGAACAACGGCGAGGTGATCCCGGTTTGTCCTCACCCATCAGAAGAGGACTCGCGTCCACCGCCGGTGAGGGACCTGGACTCCTTGGAGAAACCAGTGGAGGAGCCGAGCCTGCCTATCCTAGTCACGGAATCATGGAGGGCGGAGTTATGTCAAGAGATGACTCCGGAGGAGCCGCGGTCCGGGCTGCAGCCGATTCCAGTGTCCTTGTCAACGGACCTGAGCGATATCGGTGGAATCACATCAGGCGCAGGTATGGACGACATCCCTACTCCCCTGATCGATCCCACTCCCGTAACCGCTCCCCACCCCGGCAATGATCGTTCCTTCTTGGTGGAGCGGGTTATCCTCACCTCCAACACGATGGGGAAGCTAGTGCCGCCGCTACCAACCAAGGTGGGAGAACCCATAGGTGTGGGCCTAGACGGGGTGATCCTTCAATGGGACACCCCCTGGACAGGGCCGGATGGGACCCGGGAGGATGGCCTCACCCTTGCGGTACTTACCTGGGAGCAGTATAAGCAATGTCTGATCCAACACTGGAAAGATCAGGACGAGACCGAACCACCTGACACGCAACGTAAGAAGTCTGCTCCCGGCAGGAAAGACGTGGTAAAGCGGGGAACTGTACTGGCCTACCACCCGAAGAGGGGATGGGGCTCCATACAGGAACCGGGGCTACCAACTGATGTCTTTGTCACTAGCTATAATGTGAAGACCCCCTGCTGCAGTCGAAATGGTGATCCGTTACAAAGAGGGGATCAGGTGACTTACACCCGCCATCGGAGTGCACAAGGATGGTGTGCCCGGAACGTTCGACGGTGTGAGCCTGAGAGAGCGCCCCCTGTTGTCCCGATCATGACTGATCCCGATTTGCCGGACCTCGTCCCCATCACCACGGTACGTCTTGTAGCGGCTACCGAACTCGCAAGCAGGATTAGCCTTCAAATCCAGGCACCGGCTGATCTGATGGCATCTGAGAGACCAACTACCAGTACGGGTGCCACGTTGGCTGGGGGACAAAGACCGCCCCCAGACTTAGAAGAATAAACCTCGATACCCTGAATCTGTAATTAGTTACTGTTCCACTACTTTGTTGCTATACCCGTAAAGGGTTAACTCTTAAAGGGATCCCTTTGTTTACCCGGGATCCCTATTGTTTTTGGTTATTTTTCTATTTTTCTATGTTATTCAAAAACTGCTGAAATCATGAACAGTGCATGATCCGAACTTCTTGTAAATAGTTGCACCTTATTAAAGGCGCTCACTACTGGTTTTACTTAAAGACTCTTTGCGAAGATACCGCACTGGAACCTTTGCTGAGTATGGACTGGTAGCTTGGGAAGACACGCTACCTCACAGAGACTTGGTCCCCTCTTAAAGGGGATGTTCATTTATCGTATTTCAATAGTAAAATTGCTTAAGATAAATAGCAATAATGTCAATGAGAGAAAAGTGATGATAATGTTTGTACAAGAGAGTTATATGTGTTTAATTAGTTAAATTTGAAGGAATACTGATGATGTGCTCTGAGAAGTAAAAGGTGAAAGATAGAAGAAGGATGCAGTGGGCCCGTAGAAATAGATGTGGTGTCCAGCATGCAAGAAAGGAAGAAAGATAATGAGAAGGCTTAATGTTCGATAGACAATGTTTAGATAATGCTGATAGAAAGTTAGGATAGAAGGTAAACCCTGAGTCCTGATAGGAGTCATGTAGAGATGACTCAGTGCTCTTAAACTGAAAGAAATGTTATGTTCTATACTGTGTATAGTAGTTGAAAAGGCAGTAGGCCCTGGCTGAACGGGGCGGTCCTGTAAAAGAAATGAGAGGCAGTAGGTCTGGTGCCGATAGGACCGGCGGTCCTGCAGATTTAAAGAAGGAGAATGAGAAAGTTAAAGTGCCTTATAATGTGATTATAGGAAGGTCTTTAGTGGATTTAGAGTGTGAGTCCTTAAAGGCAATGTTAAATTATTGTTCAACAATTTTGCACTTAAGTAGAATGCCCGGTTGGGTAACAGGAGTTATTTATAGCCTGTAATTTATAATGTTAACCATGTTTGTAACGTTCAAGTGTCCTCACCTCCCATAAAGGGAAGCTCTGTTCAAATATGCTTATTGTTATTGCACTCAACAAAATTGTATGTCTTTTTGCTAACTTGTATTGTTGTTTTCTTCCCAGTCCCGGAGTACTGTGTTTAACCAGGGGGGAGTGCAGCGCCCCAGAGTCCTGGTCGTTGCAGTACTGTGGCTCCGCCACTATGGGGAGCTACGGTGCGTCCGATGGCACTGAAGGAGTTCATCTGATCAGGTATCACAGACACCAATACATTTCACAGCTGGGCCTCCGGGGGGAGCTAAGGGTGCTATTCATTAGGCCACTCCCCACCATAGTGGGTAAACTGGGGGTCAGGCAGGAAGTTAGATCAGAAAGCTGACTGGATTGGACGAAGCAACACCTGGTGGCAGAGGGTGTTGTGGAGGAAGAGACAGTAGGGTCTCTGTCAGGGGTGGGATCCTGACAGAGGCTTGGCATTGAAAAGAACGTAACGGGTCCGCGCCAGCTCCGGGAAGCGGCGGGACCCAAGAAAGGATTAGAAGCGAGATAGATTGTGCTGAGTGAGAAACGAGATCAAGCGATAGGAGAATACCAGTAGGGGTCGTGCTGTAAGACCGGAGCAACATCCTACTGAGGCGCACTACCGGTGGCCGGAACGCCGAGGGAGTATTACAATAACCAGCTTCAAGCAATACTCTAAACAGCGGCAGGACAGTCAGTCTCAGGCGGGCTGTCTCACCTAAATCACCTATGAAGTCTTGGGAGGCAATTGCGGGAGAGGGGCGTCTCTAGGGTCCCGGAAGAACTCCAGGCCTATCCGACAAACGGGTGCCGTTCCAACCGTAACATCAAGGAGGGACGGAGGATTAGAAGAACATCATTTAATCGAGTTGTGAGGGAACACGAGAAACAGACACAACAGTTGTGGGGTACTTTCCGTAAGCTGTCGTGGTTCTCAATGGCAAGAGAACGTAGTAAAGCATACAAAAAGGACTAGCTCTTGGAAGATGGGAACTCGAGCTGACTGTGAGCTAAACCTACCGCACAAATAACAGTGGCCGGGTAGCGTGCCTACGTTTTATCCCTAGACGCCCAGCGCCAGCCGGAGAACTGACTGACCCTAGCAGAGGAAAATACAGACCTGGCTTACCTCTAGAGAAATTTTCCCCAAAAGGCAGACAGTAGCCCCCACATATATTGTCGGTGATTTCAGAGGAAATTGACATACGAAGTATGAAGATAGGTTTAGCAAATTGAGGTCCGCTTACTAGATAGTAGGAAGACAGAAAAGGGAACTTCACAGTCAGCTGAAAACCCTTTCAAAACACCATCCTGGAATTACTTTAAGACTCTAATATCAACTCATGACACCAGAGTGGCAATTCCAGCTCACAAGAGCTTCCAGCCTCAGAAATAAACAATCACAGAGAACTGGAACAAAAATGCAAAACAAACTTAGGACTACAAGTCCAACTTAGCTGATAGTAGTCTAGGAGCAGGAACATGCAACAGAAAGGCTTCTGGTAACATTGTTGGCCGGCATAGAAATGACTGAGGAGCAAGGCTAAATAGACAACTCCCACATCCTGATGGAAACAGGTGAACAGAGGCGATGAAGCACACAAGTTCAGTACCACCAGTGACCACCGGGGGAGCCCAGAAACCAAATTCACAACAGTACCCCCCCCTCAAGGAGGGGGCACCGAACCCTCACCAGAACCACCAGGGCGATCAGGATGAGCCCTATGAAAGGCACGGACCAAATCGGAGGCATGAACATCAGAGGCTGTCACCCAAGAATTATCCTCCTGACCGTAGCCCTTCCACTTGACCAGATACTGAAGTCTCCATCTGGAAACACGGGAGTCCAAGATCTTCTCGACAACGTACTCCAACTCACCCTCAACCAACACCGGAGCAGGAGGCTCAACGGAAGGCACAACCGGTACCTCATACCTGCGCAACAATGACCGATGGAAGACATTATGAATAGAAAAAGATGCAGGGAGGTCCAAACGAAAGGACACAGGGTTAAGAATCTCCAATATCTTGTACGGGCCGATGAACCGAGGCTTAAACTTAGGAGAAGAAACCTTCATAGGGACAAAACGAGAAGACAACCACACCAAGTCCCCAACACAAAGACGAGGACCAACACAACGACGGCGGTTGGCAAAATGCTGAGTCTTCTCCTGGGGCAACTTCAAATTGTCCACCACATGCCCCCAAATCTGATGCAACCTCTCCACCACAGCATCCACTCCAGGACAATCCGAAGACTCCACCTGACCGGAAGAGAAACGAGGATGAAACCCCGAATTACAGAAGAAAGGAGAAACCAAGGTGGCAGAACTAGCCCGATTATTGAGGGCAAACTCCGCCAAGGGCAAAAAGGCAACCCAATCATCCTGATCCGCAGACACAAAACACCTCAAATAAGTCTCCAAGGTCTGATTAGTTCGCTCGGTCTGGCCATTAGTCTGAGGATGGAAAGCAGACGAAAAAGACAAATCAATGCCCATCCTAGCACAGAACGCTCGCCAAAATCTAGACACGAATTGGGTTCCCCTGTCAGACACGATATTCTCCGGAATACCATGCAAGCGAACCACATTTTGAAAAAACAGAGGAACCAGCTCGGATGAGGAAGGCAATTTAGGCAAGGGGACCAAATGGACCATCTTAGAGAAACGGTCACACACCACCCAGATGACAGACATCTTCTGAGAAACAGGGAGATCAGAAATAAAATCCATGGAGATGTGAGTCCAAGGCCTCTTCGGAATAGGCAATGATAACAACAATCCACTAGCCCGAGAACAACAAGGCTTGGCCCGAGCACAAACATCACAAGACTGCACAAAACCTCGCACATCTCGCGACAGGGAAGGCCACCAGAAGGACCTAGCCACCAAATCCCTGGTACCAAAGATTCCAGGATGACCAGCTAACGCAGAAGAATGGACCTCCGATATGACTCTACTGGTCCAATCATCAGGAACAAACATTCTACCAGGCGGGCAACGATCAGGTCTATCCGCCTGAAACTCCTGCAAGACCCGTCACAAGTCTGGGGAAACAGCAGATAATATCACTCCATCCTTAAGGATACCTGTAGGTTCAGAATTACCAGGGGAATCAGGCTCAAAACTCCTAGAAAGGGCATCCGCCTTCACATTTTTAGAACCCGGTAGGTAAGAAACCACAAAATTAAACCGAGAGAAAAATAACGACCAGCGCGCCTGTCTAGGATTCAGGCGCCTGGCAGACTCAAGATAAATCAAATTCTTGTGGTCAGTCAATACCACCACCTGATGTCTAGCCCCCTCAAGCCAATGACGCCACTCCTCAAAAGCCCACTTCATAGCCAAGAGCTCCCGATTACCAATATCATAATTTCGCTCAGCGGGCGAAAATTTACGAGAAAAGAACGCGCAAGGTCTCATCACGGAGCAGTCGGAACTTTTCTGCGACAAAACCGCCCCAGCTCCGATTTCTGAAGCGTCGACCTCAACCTGAAAAGGAAGAGTAACATCAGGCTGACGCAATACAGGGGCGGAAGAAAAGCGGCGCTTAAGCTCCCGAAAGGCCTCCACAGCAGCAGGGGACCAATCAGCAACATCAGCACCCTTCTTAGTCAAATCAGTCAACGGTTTAGCAACATCAGAAAAACCAGTTATAAATCGACGATAAAAATTAGCAAAGCCCAAAAACTTCTGAAGGCTCTTAAGAGAAGAGGGTTGCGTCCAATCACAAATAGCCTGAACCTTGACAGGGTCCATCTCAATGGAAGAGGGGGGAAAAATGTACCCCAAAAACGAAATCTTTTGAACCCCAAAAACGCACTTAGAACCCTTTACACACAAGGAATTAGAGCGCAAAACCTGAAAAACCCTCCTGACCTGTTGGACATGAGAGTCCCAGTCGTCCGAAAAAATCAAAATATCATCCAGATACACAATCATAAATTTATCCAAATATTCACGGAAAATGTCATGCATAAAAGACTGAAAGACTGAAGGGGCATTTGAAAGACCAAAAGGCATTACTAAATACTCAAAATGGCCCTCAGGCGTATTAAATGCGGTTTTCCACTCATCCCCCTGCTTAATTCGCACTAAATTATACGCCCCACGAAGATCAATCTTAGAGAACCACTTGGCCCCCTTTATTCGAGCAAACAAATCAGTAAGCAGTGGCAAAGGATACTGATATTTAACCGTGATTTTATTCAAAAGCCGATAATCAATACACGGCCTCAAAGAGCCATCTTTTTTAGATACAAAGAAAAAACCGGCTCCTAAGGGAGATGACGAAGAACGAATATGTCCCTTTTCCAAGGACTCCTTAATATATTCCCGCATAGCAGCGTGTTCAGGCACAGATAGATTAAATAAACGACCCTTTGGAAACTTACTGCCCGGAATCAGATCTATTGTACAATCGCAATCTCTGTGCGGAGGTAGTGAACCAAGTTTAAGCTCCTCAAAAACGTCACGATAATCAGATAAAAATTCCGGAATCTCAGAGGGAATAGATGACGAAATGGAAACCAAAGGTACGTCCCCATGAGTCCCCTGACATCCCCAGCTTAACACAGACATTGCTTTCCAGTCGAGGACTGGGTTATGAGATTGCAGCCATGGCAATCCAAGCACCAACACATCATGTAGATTATACAACACAAGGAAGCGAATAATCTCCTGGTGATCCGGATTAATACGCATAGTTACTTGTGTCCAGTATTGTGGTTTATTACTAGCCAATGGCGTGGAGTCAATACCCTTCAGAGGTATAGGAACTTCCATTAGCTCTAAATTAAACCCACAGCGTTTGGCAAAGGACCAATCCATAAGACTCAAAGCGGCGCCAGAGTCGACATAGGCGTCCGCGGTAATAGACGATAAAGAGCAAATCAGGGTCACAGATAGAATAAACTTGGACTGTAAAGTACCAATTGAAACAGACTTATCAACCTTCTTAGTACGTTTAGAGCATGCTGATATAACATGAGTTGAATCGCCACAATAGAAGCATAACCCATTTTTTCGCCTAAAATTCTGTCGTTCGCTTCTGGACAGAATTCTATCACATTGCATAATCTCTGGCGCCTTCTCAGTAGACACCGCCAAATGGTGCACAGGTTTGCGCTCCCGCAAACGCCGATCAATCTGAATAGCCATTGTCATGGACTCATTCAGACCTGCAGGCACAGGGAACCCCACCATAACATCTTTAATGGCATCAGAGAGACCCTCTCTGAAATTCGCCGCCAGGGCGCACTCATTCCACTGAGTAAGCACAGACCACTTACGAAATTTTTGGCAGTATATTTCAGCCTCATCTTGCCCTTGAGACAGGGCCATCAAGGCTTTTTCAGCCTGAATCTCTAAATGAGGTTCCTCATAAAGCAACCCCAAAGCCAGGAAAAACGCATCCACATTGAGCAACGCAGGATCCCCTGGTGCCAAAGCAAATGCCCAATCCTGAGGGTCGCCCCGGAGCAAGGATATTACAATCCTGACCTGCTGTGCAGGATCTCCAGCGGAGCGAGATCTCAGAGACAAAAATAATTTACAATTATGTTTGAAATTCTGGAAGCGAGATCTATCCCCGGAGAAAAATTCAGGCAAAGGTACTCTAGGTTCAGATATAGGAGCATGAATTACAAAATCCTGTAAACTTTGAACCTTCATAGCGAGATTGTTCAGACCTGTAGCTAAACTCTGAGGATCCATTTTCATCAGGTGAAGTCAGAACCATTCAAGGATTAGAAGGAGAGAGAGACGAAGGCTGCAGTAAGCAGAGATGCTAGTGAATCAACTAATGAGCAAACTCAGAAAAAAAAAAAAAAAATTCTCTGCACACTTCTTTTCTCTCCTTTCTTCTGCCAATAATTTTAACCCTTGGCCGGCCAAACTGTCGTGGTTCTCAATGGCAAGAGAACGTAGTAAAGCATACAAAAAGGACTAGCTCTTGGAAGATGGGAACTCGAGCTGACTGTGAGCTAAACCTACCGCACAAATAACAGTGGCCGGGTAGCGTGCCTACGTTTTATCCCTAGACGCCCAGCGCCAGCCGGAGAACTGACTGACCCTAGCAGAGGAAAATACAGACCTGGCTTACCTCTAGAGAAATTTTCCCCAAAAGGCAGACAGTAGCCCCCACATATATTGTCGGTGATTTCAGAGGAAATTGACATACGAAGTATGAAGATAGGTTTAGCAAATTGAGGTCCGCTTACTAGATAGTAGGAAGACAGAAAAGGGAACTTCACAGTCAGCTGAAAACCCTTTCAAAACACCATCCTGGAATTACTTTAAGACTCTAATATCAACTCATGACACCAGAGTGGCAATTCCAGCTCACAAGAGCTTCCAGCCTCAGAAATAAACAATCACAGAGAACTGGAACAAAAATGCAAAACAAACTTAGGACTACAAGTCCAACTTAGCTGATAGTAGTCTAGGAGCAGGAACATGCAACAGAAAGGCTTCTGGTAACATTGTTGGCCGGCATAGAAATGACTGAGGAGCAAGGCTAAATAGACAACTCCCACATCCTGATGGAAACAGGTGAACAGAGGCGATGAAGCACACAAGTTCAGTACCACCAGTGACCACCGGGGGAGCCCAGAAACCAAATTCACAACAGTAAGCACAGCAGGGAAGGACTACAACACATAGCGCTAAGAAGGAAGGCACCGATTTCCACCTGTGAAGTGAACTCTGTAGGTGCCATTGGACCGGCCGGACTTGCGCAGCCTGGTGAACCATATTCTGGACTGAGGACTCAGAGATCTCCAGTAAAAAGGTAAAGAGACTGCAACCTGGTGTCCTCGTTATTTACTGCACCGCACCACCACCACTATCCACACCGATCATTCACTGTGCGCCCCACGGCAGGGTCACGGACCGGGGCCTAGCCGCCGTGACAACCCCAGAAGCAGAGACTCAGAGGCCTGGTACCGGGTACCCCTCGGCCCTGCGGCAGTGGGGGGCGCTACACAAACACACTAGAAGTAGCCGGTGAACGTGCCTAAAAATCCTAGACGTCTCGAGCCAGCCTGAGGAACTAACTACCCTTAGAGAGAAAGAAAAGACCTCTCTTGCCTCCAGAGAAATAATCCCCAAAGATATAGAAGCCCCCAACAGATAATAACGGTGAGGTAAGAGGAAGGCACATACACAGGGGTGAAAGCAGATTAAGCAAATGAGGCCCACTAATACTAGATAGCAGAAAATAGAAAAGGGAATCTATGCGGTCAGTAAAAAACCCTTACAAAATATCCACTCTGAGATTTCAAGAACCCCCACACCAACTAACGGTGTGGGGGGAGAAACTCAGTCCCCTAGAGCAACCAGCAAGCGAGGAAATCACATTTTAGCGAGCTGGACTAAAAACATAATGAACACTGATAATCAAAAAATGATCAAACAAAAACTTAGCTTGTCTTGCAGAGACTGGGAGCAAGGTAGACACAAGGAATCTGAAGAGCACTGAATACATTGATAGCAGGCAAGGAACTGAGTCTCCAGGTGAGCTAAATAGGAAACCAACCAAGGATAACGAACCAGCTGATGCAGCCAACCTGCAGAAAGACAACACTACACAGTACCGCTTGTGACCACTAGAGGGAGCCCAAAAATAGAATTCACAACAGTGAACTACGCCAGCGGTAGCAATTATAGCGGGCCCTGTTAGGCCAATAGCAACCCCTGCACTGCAGAGGTCTACACGCAGCACCAGGAATCAAACTCCACTTCGCTATAAAACTTGGAGATACTAAGCTGTTATTTGGTTGAAAATGTTTGTGTAAATCTTTTTGTTACAGGTTTAAAAATGGACAATGGAGTGATGGACAGTGAATTGCTCCAAAACTTTCACAGGGACCCCTTTGTTTACCCGGGGTCCCTGCTGTTCAAGGTTGCACCTACTGAACTGGGAGTCATGAATTGTGCATGACCAAACTTTTGCAACGTTCAAGCGTCCTCACCTCCCATAAAGGGAAGCACTGTTATATATTTACTTGTTCATAGCATTTACTTGTTTATAGTATTTCAAAATTTTGTGTGTTTTCTAATAACATGTAATGTTGTTCTTCTATTCCCAGTCCGGGAGTACTGGATTTAACCGGGGGGAGTGCAGCGCCCCAGAGTCCTGGTCGTTGCAGTAATGTTGCTCTACCACTAAGGGGGGTGATGTTACATCTGACTGCACTAAAGGAGTTCACCTGACCAGGTATCACAGACACACACTACACTCCACACTCTGGCCACCAGGGGGGTGGTTCTATCTATTAGGCCACTCCTCACGCTCTGGTAAAACTGGAGGTTGGACAGGAAGTTAGAGAGAAAGCAGCCCGAGAGAGTTCGGGAGAGGACCTGTCAGGGGTGGGATCCTGACAGCGGCCTAGCGAAAAGGACAGATCGTTACGGAGCTGTGCCTGTGAGGTATAGCGGCAGGCTCCTTAGAAAGAACACAAAACGGAGTATATTGAGGAGAAGTGAGAAGCGAGATCTTAGCACAGAGGCGGGAGAACCAGAAAGAGTCGTGCCCTTAAGACCGTGGCAACATCCTTCTGAGGCACGTAGCCGGTGGCCGGAGCACCGAGGAAGTAAGAGACTCTACGTATTACTTTAAACAGCGGCAGGACAGTTAATTATAGGTTGGCTGTCTCACCTAAATCACCCAACGAAGACAAAGGAGGCAATTGTGGGAGAGGGGCATCTCTAGGGTCCCAGAATAATTCCAGGCCTACCCCGTCATACGGGTGCGTCCTAGCCATATCATCTGGGGGACAGAAAGAGAAAGAACATCAGAAAAGACACAACAGTTGTGAGGACTATCCCGTGGTGCTCAGCAGGGAGGTACTACAACACACAGGCGCTAGAAGGTAGGCACTGATTTCCACCTGCAAAGGGAACTCTGGATGTGCCTTCGGACCGGCCGGTCTCAGCCAGCCCTGTTAGCAGTGCTCTGGATTGCGGATCCTGAAGCCTTCAGTAAAGAGGTAAAGAGACTGCAACCCTGTGTCCTCGTTATTCATCGTGACTTGCACCACGCATCATCATCACACCTTTCATTGGACGCCCCTTAGCAGGGTCACAGACTGGGTCTAGCCACCGTGACAACCCCAGGACCGAGACAGAGAGGCCCGGTACCGAGTACCCCGCGGCCCTGCTTCTGAGGGCGCTCCATCTATTGTTCAACTACCTTGCGTCCCTGTTATCCAATAGACAATAAGTTACATCAAACATCAAAGTCAACATTAACCCTTTTCTGAAATCAGACTTACTATCCCGTCGAGGTGACCTGGACCCGTATGACCATCGACTGGATAGTACGTCATACGGGATCAGCCGCGCTCACGGAGGGAGCTCTGCCGATCGCGGCCGGGTGTCAGCTGATTATCACAGCTGACACCCGGCACTATGTGCCAGGAGCGGTCACGGACTGCTCTCGACACTTTAACCCCCGGAACACTACGATCAAACAAGATCGCAGCGTTCCGGTGGCATAGAGAAGCATCCCTACGTGCTTCACTGAGACCCTCAGAACAATGCGATGTGATCGCGTTGTTCCGAGAATCTCCTGCAGTCTCCTCCCTGCAGGCTCCCGGATCCAAGCTGGCCACGGGGTCCTTCAGAATCCTGCAGGGAGGTGGCTTCCCGGCAAGCCTCCTTCACTGCCTGATCTGACACAGTGCTGTGCAAAGTGTCGGGTCAGGGTCTGACTTTATACAGCGATGTCCCACCCTGGGGCAATGTAAAAAAGTAAAAAAAAAATATTATAAATATAATATATTAAAAATATTTTTTTCAAAATTCCTAAAGAAAGAAAAAAAATATTGTTCCAATAAATACATTTCTTTATGTAAATAAAAAAAAAAACAATAGAAGTACACATATTTGGTATCCCCGCGTCCGTAACGACCCGACCTATAAAACTGTCCCACTTGTTAACCAATTCAGTGAACACTGTAAAAAAATAAAAAACAAAGCAAAAAACAATGCTTTATCATCATACCGCCAGGCTCGGACTGGCCCACCGGAGAACTGGAGGATTCTCCGGTGGACCCAGGCACTGACACCTGCTGGGCCTACTGGCCAGCAGCAGCCTAGGGCCCCCACTGCTCCATGGTGCCGCATTTGCCAGATCACGGCAAGTGACGCAAATCCCATAGGGAATGAATGAGGCCGAACGCAGTGTTGCTGTAAGTGATCCGTTGCACGGCAGATGTAGAAAAACTGCGGGATCTGCTGCAAAAGGCGACTTTCACATCAGCAATTCTTGCCAAAGTCACTGCCGATAGTGTCATACTCACCAAAGGGGGAGGCAGCACTAAAAGTGCCTAGGGCCGCAGAAACTCTAAATACGGCACTGGGGGGGCTACATTATATTCTGTGGGGGGACTGCATTATACTCAGGGTACTACATATTATGGGGGGCTACATCATACTATATGAGGGGTTACAGTATACTCTATGGGGGGCTGCATTATATTCTGTGGTGGGGCTACATTATTCTCTCAGGGTACTACATTATATTATGGGGGGCTACATCATACTATATGAGGGGCTACAGTATACTCTATGGGGGGCTGCATTATATTCTGTGGTGGAACTGCATTCTCTCAGGGGACTACATTATATTCTGTGGTGAGTTGCATTATACTATATGAGGGGGGCTGCATTATACCCTATGGGGGTGCTACACTATATTCTATGGTGGGGACTGCGTCATACCTGAGGGGTTGCATTATATTTTGTGGGGTGCTGCATTATATTCTATGAGAGGGGACCGCATTATATTTTATGAGGGGGCTACCCCAACCCTTGCTACATAATTAAGACGTGAACTACTTTATATTATACCCTGATATTAGCGCTTTTTACCGCACAATTGGTGGTCTTGTATCTATTTCTATGTAGCTACATAGTGGGCCCCAAGAATGATTTTCTCTGGTGGGCCCAAGGTGCTCCAGTCCGACGCTGCATACCGCTGAACAAAAAGTGGAATAACACACGATCAAAAAGACAGATATAAATAAACATGGTACGGCTGAAAACGTCATCTTGTCCCACAAAAAACAAACCCCCATACAGCGCCATCAGTGAAAAAATAAAAAAGTTATAGCTCTTAGAATAAAGCGATGCAAAAACAATTATTTTTTATATAAAATAGTTTTTATTGTATAAAGCGCCAAAACATTAAAAAAATATAAATGAGGTATCGCTGTAATCGTACTGACCCGAAGAAAAAACCTGCCTTATCAATTTTACCACATGCAGAACGGTATAAATGCCCCACCCAAAAGAAATTCATGAATTGCTGTTTTTTGTTCATTCTGCCTCCCAAAAATCATAATAAAAAGCGATAAAAAAATGTAATGTGCCTGAAAATGGTACCAATAAAAATATCAACTCGTCCCGCAAAAAACAAGACCTCACATGACTCCGTGGGCCAAAACATGGACAGGGCCGGTTTTAGGCAAAGTGGGGCCCTAGGCAAAGTTTAAAATGGGGCCCCAAATGCTAACATATTGCACATCACACAAAAGCATTTCGGTTGTATTTATATGCGCTGATCTCAGGCCGCTAAATAAGTTTGATCGACAATACTGAAGCTGTTCAACACTTGTTTCCCGGCCTCTTTCCACCAGCTGAGGAATAATGATGGGACAGAACGATCACTAACAGATCACTATACAGTATCATGTTATCAGCAGCACATCTACAGTTTACACCGGCGATGTGCTGCTGAGAACAATGATTTCTATTTCGGCATAAACAATCCAATCACTCGATGAATATGCAGCTTTTTGCTTGTTTAGTAAAATACACCCCATAGTCCTGCATATATTATAATGTGCACCACAGTCCTCCATATAGTATAATACACTCCCTATAGTCCTCCATATATTAAAATACACTACTTAGTCCTCCATATAGTATAATACACTCCTCATAGTCCTCCATATAGCATAATACACTCCTCATAGTGCTCCATATAGTATAATGCACCGCCATAGTCCTCCATGTAGTACAATTCACTTCCCATGGTGTAATGCACCCCATAGTTCTTCATATAGTATAACGTATTCCCCATAGTCCTCAATACAGTATAATGCAGCCCACATATAGTATAATGCAGCCACCACCCCACAGAGTATAATGCAGCCAACCCAGAGTATAATGCAGCCACCCCATAGAATAGAATGCAGCCCCCCTCATAGTTTAATGCAGCACACTCATAGAGTATAATGCAATCACCCATCAAAGAATATAAATATAATACAGCCCCCATAGAATATAATGTGGCCCCGAATAGAATATAATGCAGCCCACCTCCCCTCAGAATATAATGCAGCCCCATCAGAGTATAATGCAATCATCCCTCAAAAAATCTAATACAGACCCCTATAGAATATAATACAGCTCACCTCCCCATAATATATAATGTAGCCCCCATAGAATAGAATGCAGCCCCCCATAGTATATAACACAGCCTCCCCATAGAATATAATATACCCCCCATAGTATATAACACAGCCTCCCCCATAGAATATAATAATAATAATAATTTTATTTATATAGCGCCAACATATTCTGCAGCGCTTTACAACTTAACCTCCACAATAGTGTATAACACAGCCATATAGTATATAATACGGCCTCCCCCATAGAATATAATATACCCCCATAGTATATAGCAAAGCCCGCATAGTATATAGCAAAACCCGCATAGTATATAGCAAAACCCGCATAGTATATAGCAAAGCCCACATAGTATATAGCACAACCCGCATAGTATATAGCAGAACCCGCATAGTATATAGCACAACCCACATAGTATATAGCAAAGCCTGCATAGTATATAGCAAAACCTGCATAGTATATAGCAAAGCCCGCATAGTTTATAGCACAACCCGCATAGTATATAGCAAAGCCCGCATAGTATATAGCACAACCCGCATAGCATATAGTACAACCCGCATAGTAGTATACAGCACAGCCCGCATCTCTCCTCCCCCCCGAGAATGGCCCCACAGTCCAGTAAAAAAACCAACCCACACTCCTCACCTCTCCTTGTGCCCGCGTTGCTCCCTGCGCCTGTCTCGGCGGCTGCCGCTGCACTGCCTGGCACATAGTGAGTGTGCGCACACCCGCAGTGTCAGAGGCTGAGCAGGGAATGATGGGAGAGGGAGCGTCAGCGGACGCTCTCTCCTCCATCATTGTATTCAACTGTACCGGCGTCATAGACACCAGTATAGTTGAATGCGGTGGCAAAACGCTGGTGGGGGGTGAGTCGGCACGCAGCGGCCCGCTACTGGCACAGGCCCTTCTGGCATTTGCCAGAACTGCTCGATGGCCAGTCCAGCCCTGGTTACAAGAGACCCTCAGGGGTTTTCTTCTCCGAGGATGCTCTATACTTTACAAGTCAGTGGCTTAGAAGACACCCTGACATCTTTTTGAGCATTTTTTTCCTAAGAAACCATTATAGCAGTTTCTTTACTGCTGAAAAATACCAAGTACAAAAGACACACAAAATGCTAAAGAAACAAAAAAATGAGGTGGTGTGGCCAGTGTGTGACTGGTGTGGTAGTGCAGTTGAAAAAAACTCACCAGTAAGCAGTGAAGTCTCCATATGGGAAAACTCCTGGGTGGCAGCACAGCTCCTGTACTGTGTCCTGACAGGGGCTGCTGTGCAGCGTCAGGACAACGTCAGTGGTCAGGTGTGACATAGGAAGGTCCTGCCGCTGAACAGCAGCTGCCAGCCCAGGACACAGTATAAATTATAACCCTGAAGCCTGCTGCAGAGTGAGGATGGACGGCCATAGCAGAAGAACAGGAGAACATGCAGAGCGCAGGTCAGGTCAGTATAACACGCCTGACTGCTTCTGCCTGGGGGATTGCAGCCGACGTTACAATAGATAACACAAGGCAGTGCAGCGCCGTCAGGAAACGCTCGCATTGCAGAACAGATAAGACAGATACACTTATGTCTGCCTCTTCTGCAAAGTGAAGCACTGCCTTGTGCTATTTTAATTTTAAGCAAGCTCCATTGTGGAACCAGCAGGGGGCCCTTGGAGGAGCGGGGGCCCCAGGCAGCTGCCTGGTCTGCCTGTGCTTAACGCCGGCCCTGAACATGGAAAAATTATAGCTCTCAAAATGTGGTGATGCAAAAAACTATTTTTTTGCAATAAAAAGCGTCTTTTAGCGTGTGACAGCTGCCAAGCATAAAAACCCAATATAAAACCCCCCCGCTATAAATAGTAAATCAAGCCTCCCTTTATCACCCCCTTAGGGAAAAATAATAAAATAAAAAATGTATTTAATTCCATTTTCCCATTAGGGTTAGGGTTAGGGTTGGGGCTCAAGTTAGGGTTAGAGTTGGGGCTAAAGTTAGGGTTGGGGCTAGAGTTGGGGTTAGGGTTTGTATTACGTTTATGGCTGGCATTAGGGTTAGGGTTGGGATTAGGGTTAGGGATGTGTCAGGGCTTTGGGTGTGGTTAGGGTTACAGTTAGGGTTGGGATTATGGTTAGGGGTGTGTTGAGATTAGGGGTGTGTTGGGGTTAGAGTTGTGGTTAGGGTTGGGATTAGGGTTTGGGGTGTGTTCAGGTTAGGGGTGTGGTTATGGTTAGGGTTAGGATTAGGGGTGTGTTGGGGTTAGGGTTGGAGTTAGAATTGGGGAGGTCCACTGTTTAGGCACATCAGGGGCTCTCCAAACGCGACATGGTGTCCTATCTCAATTCCAGCCAATTCTGCGTTGAAAAAGTAAAACGGTGCTCCTTCCCTTCTGAGCTCTGCCATGCGCCCAAACAGTGGTTTACCCCCACATATGTGGTATCAGCGTACTCAGGAGAAATTGGACAACAACTTCCCTGGTCCAATTTCTCCTGTTACCCTTGGGAAAATAAAAAATTGAGGGCTAAATATCTTTTTGTGGGGAAAAAAATTATTTTTTATTTTCACGGCTCTGCCTTTATAAACTTTAGTGAAACACTTGGGGGTTCAAAGTTTTCACAACACATCTAGATAAGTTACTTGAGGGATCTAGTTTCCAATATGTGGTCACGTGTGGGGGGTTTCTACTGTTTAGGTACATCAGGGGATCTTCAAACGCAACGTGATGCCCGCAGACCATTCTAGCAAAGTCTGCATTCCAAAACCGGCGCTCCTTCCCTTCCGAGCTCTGCCATGCACCCAAACGGTGGTTTCCCCCACATATGGGTATGAGCATACTCATGACAAATTGCTCCACAACCTTTAGGGTCCAATTTCTCCTGTTACCCTTGGGAAAATAAAAAATTAGGGGAGAAAAGATCATTTTTGTGAAAAAAATATGATTTTTCATCTTCACTGCCTGATCTGACACAGTGCTGTGCAAAGCGTCAGGTCAGGGTCTGACTTTATACAGTGATGTCCCACCCTGGGGCAATGTAAAAAAGTAAAAAAAAAAATATTATAAATATAATATATTAAAAATATTTTTTTCAAAATTCTTAAATAAAGAAAAAAAAATATTGTTCCAATAAATACATTTCTTTATGTAAATAATAATAAAAAACAATAAAAGTACACATATTTGGTATCCCCGCGTCTGTAACGACCCGGCCTATAAAACTGTCCCACTCGTTAAACAATTCAGTGAACACTGTAAAAAAATAAAAAACAAAGAAAAAACAATGCTTTATCATCATACCGCTGAACAAAAAGTGGAATAACACACGATCAAAAAGACAGATATAAATAATCATGGTACCGCTGAAAACGTCATCTTGTCCCACAAAAAACAAGCCCCCATACAGCGCCATCAGCGAAAAAATAAAAAACTTACAGCTCTTAGAATAAAGCGATGCAAAAACAATTATTTTTTATATAAAATAGTTTTTATTGTATAAAGCGCCAAAACATAAAAAAAATATAAATGAGGTATCGCTGTAATCATACTGACCTGAAGAAGAAAACTGCCTTATCAATTTTACCACATGCAGAATGGTATAGATGCCCCACCCAAAAGAAATTCATGAATTGTTGGTTTTTGTTCATTCTACCTCCCAAAAATCATAATAAAAAGTGATCAAAAAAATGTGCCTGAAAATGGTACCAATAAAAATATCAACTTGTCCCGCAAAAAACAAGACCTCACATGACTCCGTGGGCCAAAACATGGAAAAATTATAGCTCTCAAAATGTGGTGATGCAAAAACTATTTTTTGCAATAAAAAGCGTCTTTTAGCGTGTGACAGCTGCCAAACATAAAAACCCAATATAAAAAACCCCTGCTATAAATAGTAAATCAAGCCTCCCTTTATCACCCCCTTAGGGAAAAATAATAAAATAAAAAATGTATTTATTTCCATTTTCCCATTAGGGTTAGGGTTAGGGTTGGGGCTCAAGTTCGGGTTAGAGTTGGGGCTAGAGTTGGGGTTAGGGTTTGTATTACGTTTATGGCTGGGATTAGGGTTAGGGTTGGGATTAGGGTTAGGGGTGTGTCAGGGCTAGGGGTGTGGTTAGGGTTACAGTTAGGGTTGGGATTAGAGTTAGGGGTGTGTTGAAATTAGGGATGTGTTGGGGTTAGGGTTGTGGTTAGGGTTGGGATTAGGGTTTGGGGTGTGTTCAGGTTAGGGGTGTGGTTATGGTTAGAGTTGGGATTAGGGTTAGGGAGGTCCACTGTTTAGGCACATCAGAGGCTCTCAAAACGCGACATGGTGTCCGATCTTAATTCCAGCCAATTCTGCGTTGAAAAAGTAAAACGGTGCTCCTTCCCTTCTGAGCTCTGCCGTGCGCCCAAACAGTGGTTTACCCCCACATATGGGGTACCAGCGTACTCAGGAGAAATTGGACAACAACTTCTCTGTGTCATGTCGGACGCTGTTCAGACCAGGTCGTCCGACAGACAGCGGTAATTCCGCTTTTGACCACTATTTGCTCATTGGCGTCTGCTAGATTTTATCTAGCTGTACCGGGGTTAATTTACCTAATCCTTGGATTGGAAGCTGGGCCATGCCCACTGCCTTTAAATAGTTCTCCTGATCTTTGGGTGTCGCCGATTATAGCTTCTGTCTTGTGCGTTGTTATCTCGGTCTGGTTAGGAGAGCTGGTGGTTGGAGATTCGTTGCTGGTGGTGCATTTTCCTTTGTCTTATTTACTCCTTCCTACATTTGTATTTATTTTGCCCTGCACATTTATAGTGTATTCCTGAGTGACTGCGGCGTGGTGTATATTTTCCTCTATCCTTGTCTGTGCTAACTGTGGGTATTGGGGAATAACATCTTCACTAGGTGGTGGGCTGAGGTTTCAGCCTAGGGCTGAGCTCAGGAGACAGGGTGAGGTTCGAGGCCTGGACATGCACACCATCAGTGTAAACTCCAGGTAGAGGGTCAGTCAGGATTTCCCTAGTCTGAGGGAAACTGCAGGGGCCCGGGTTATTAGCTCTGGCTCACCTAGTCTCTCCCTGACATTATAATCGGCCCAACAACAAAAAAAAAAAAAAAAAAAAGGGGTTTCTATTTTGTGTTTTGTCATGGATCCCATGACTTCCATAACCCGCCAGTTGGAGGCGCTGTCCCTACAGGTCACGGAGTTAAAGGGGGCAGTACAGCAACAGGGACTAGCAGTGTCTAATGTGCAAGCTGGAGCGACAGGAAGAATTGCTGAGCCTAAGTTTCCTTTGCCTGAAAAATTTGCTGGGGAACGCAGTAAATTTGTTTCTTTTCGTGAAGCTTGCAAACTATATTTCTGTATGCGCCCGATATCTTCAGGTAATGAGGATCAGCGTGTGGGCCGGGTGTTGTCATTGTTGAGTGGGGATCCCCAAGCATGGGCGTTTTCTTTGCCATCTGATTCTGCTGCATTTGACTCTGTGGAGAGTTTTTTTTCCTGTCTTGGGAAAATCTACGATGAACCTGACAAAATGGCTCTAGCAGAATCTAAGATATGCTCTATTCACCAGGGGGAGCGAGTTGCAGAGGATTACTGTTCTGAATTTCGTCGCTGGGCGATCGATACACAATGGAATGATCCAGCATTGCGGAGTCAGTTTATACATGGGATTTCTGGAAGGGTTAAAAAAGCCCTTCTGATGTACGAGACTCCTGCTTCTCTAGATTCTGCCATGAGTCTGGTTGTCCGCATTGATCGCCGTTTGCATCAGGGGGAGCATGTGACACCGCCTATGGGAGAGGGTTTAGGTTCACGTGAGGTTGCTGCAGGTGAGCCCATGGAGCCTATGCAAATCGCAGGGGTGTCACATGTGAAGCGTCCAGTCCCTGAGCTCAGGAAGCAGGGAGCCTGTTTTTACTGTGGTAAAACGGGTCATTTTATTAATATCTGTCCTCTGCTGCCTAAGAAAAACGCAATGGCGGAAAACTTCTAAGCTCAGAGGGTGTGGAGGAGACCAGTCTGAGCTTATGTATATCCTCCATGGTGGTTTCTCAGTGCATGCTCCCTGCTAAGGTTTTTGTTGCTGGCAGTGAGCTGCCAATTACTGTTTTTGTGGATAGTGGTTCAGCCACAAATCTCATTGATGAGGAGTTTGCGCGCACAGCAGGTTTTAGGATTGAAAAACTGTCTCATCCTATCCGCGTGGTCACCATCAATGCTGCTCCTCTCTCTCAGGGGGAGTTACTGAATTTGTGGCTGAGGTGAAACTCCACATTGGAGTTCTACATTCTGAGCGGGTTACATGTAAGGTGCTCAGGAATCTTCCTGCTCAGGTGGTTTGGGGTTTTCCTTGGTTGTCTATGCACAACCCGGTAATTGACTGGAAAACTCAGGACATAATTCGGTGGAGCGAGTTCTGCCAGGAGAATTGCCTGGCCACATGTGTGGCTGCAGTGACTTCAAGCGTTCTGGAGTCACTTCAGGATTTTGTGGATGTTTTCTCTGAGAAGGGTTGTTCAGAGTTGCCGCCACAACGTCCTTATGACTGTTCTATCAGGTTTAAACCAGGGGCCAAATTGCCTAAAGCAAGGATGTTTAACATCTCCGGTCCGGAGAGACAAGCGTTAAAAGATTACATTGCTGAAAGCTTGAGCAAAGGGCACATCAGGCCGTCATCCTCGCCGGTGGCAGCAGGGTTCTTCTTCGTGAAGAAGAAAGATGGCAGATTACGCCCGTGTTTTGATTTCAGGGAGTTGAACCAGATTACGGTTTGTGATCCATACCCTATGCCACTGATACCAGATTTGTTCAACCAGGTGGCAGGTGCTAAATGGTTTACCAAGCTTGACCTCAGGGGGGCGTACAACCTCATAAGAGTCCGTCAAGGTGATGAGTGGAAGACGGCTTTTAATACCCCTGAGGGTCATTTTGAAAATTTGGTGATGCCGTTTGGGTTGACTAACGCACCTGCAGTGTTCCAACATTTCATCAATGATGTATTCTCGCATGTTTTGGGGAAATTTGTTATCGTGTACCTAGATGACATTCTCATATATTCTTGCGACCGTGATGCTCATTTAAATCATGTCAGGCAGGTGTTAAAGCTTCTCAGAGAGAATAAGCTGTATGCTAAACTTGAGAAATTTATATTTTCTGTTCAAGAGTTGCCTTTCTTGGGTTATATTGTGTCTGCTTCTGGTTTTAAAATGGACACCGCTAAGGTGCAAGCGGTGCTGCATTGGGAACGTCCTGATAACCTGAAAGCACTTCAGCGGTTCCTTGGGTTTTCTAACTACTATAGGAAATTTATCAAGGATTTTTCTATCATTGCTAAACCGCTAACTGACATGACTAAAAAGGGTACCAATTTCACCGTTTGGCCTGAGGCTGCTGTGCGCGCATTTGAATTTCTTAAGAACAGTTTTGTTTCAGCCCCCATTCTTGTGCAGCCAGATGTATCAAAACCTTTTGTTGTGGAAGTCGATGCGTCTGAGGTAGGTGTGGGGGCGGTACTATCTCAAGGCTCATCTTTGAGTGGTTTACATCCGTGCGCCTATTTCTCCAAGAAACTGTCGTCCGCCGAACGTAACTACGATATCGGCAACATGGAGTTGTTGGCAATTAGGTTGGCTTTTGAGGTATGGCGACACTTCTTGGAGGGGTCGGTACATCAGGTAACTGTTATTACCGATCATAAAAATCTGCTGTATTTGGAGTCTGCCAAGCGTCTGTCCCCCAGGCAGGCTCGCTGGGCATTGTTTTTCACGCGGTTCAATTTTGTGGTCACTTACAGACCGGGGTCTAAAAACACTAAGGGGGATGCTCTGTCCAGGTGTTTTCTGGGGGGAGAACCTCGGGAAGATCCAGTACCAATCCTCCAAAAATGGTGTTGTGGTTTCGGCTCTCACTACCGAGGTTGAGGCTGAGATTGCCGAGGCTCAGGAGGAGGTACCATCTGAGCTTCCCGTCAACAAATCTTTTGTACCGCTTCATCTCAGCCTAAAGGTTTTGGCGGAGCATCATGATGCTGTCCTGGCTGGTCACCCAGGGGTTAGAGGCACCTTGGAGTTGGTGTCACGTCGGTTTTCGTGGCCCAAGATCCAACAGGACGTGGTCTCATACGTGTCAGCTTGTACCACGTGCGCTAGCGCTAAGACGCCTCGCTCCCGTCCTGTTGGCACACTACTTCCTCTTGAGGTACCTAGTAAGCCATGGACGGAAATCTCCATGGATTTCATCACTGATTTGCCCTCATCAGCTGGAAACACGGTCATCTTGGTAATTGTTGATCGGTTTTCTAAAATGTCGCACTTTGTGTCTTTGCCTGCGTTGCCTAACGCTAAGACTCTGGCCCAAGTATTTGTGCAGGAGGTGGTCAGACTTCATGGGGTTCCGTCTGACATCGTGTCTGATAAGGGGTCTCAGTTTGTGGCAAAATTTTGGAGAGCGTTTTGCTCACGGCTGGGAATCAAGTTATCTCATTCTTCGGCGTTTCATCCTCAGTCAAATGGTCAGACTGAGCGTATGAACCAAAATTTGGAACAGTACTTACGCTGCTTTTTCTCTGATAACCAGGAGGAGTGGTCTACCTTTCTTCCTTTGGCTGAGTTTGCCATCAATAATCACCGCCAGGAGTCGTCAGGGGAGTCTCCGTTTTTTTGTGTTTACGGGCTACATCCTCAATTTTGTACCTTGAGTCAGAGGGGCTCTTCCGGCGTTTTGGAGGAGGACCAGTTAGGAACACAATTGTCATCAGTCTGGAGGAGAGTTAAACAGCGCCTGTTGAGTGTGGGTGCTAGATACAAACGTGTGGCTGACAGTAGGCGTGTGCCAGGTCCGGACCTGAGTGTGGATGACTGGGTGTGGTTATCCACAAAAAACATAAGACTCAAAATACCATCCCTTAAATTGGGTCCACGGTTTATTGGTCCATTTAGGGTCACCGCCGTCATTAACCCAGTAGCGTACCGATTGGAGCTCCCTACGGTGTATAAGACACACAACGTGTTCCACAGGTCTCTTCTAAAGAAGGCGGTGGGTTCTGTGGACGCAGCGCCTATGCCACCTCCAGTCTTGGTGGATGGTAATTTGGAGTTTGAAGTCTCCAAGGTGGTTGACTCTCATGTAGTGCGTCGCACTTTACAGTACTTGGTACACTGGCGTGGTTATGGGCCTGAGGAGAGGTCCTGGGTACCAGCCTCGGACGTTCATGCTGACCGGCTGGTCAGGTTGTTTCACCGCTGTCATTCGGACAAGCCGGGTCCTATTAGCCGTGAGGGCCCTGGGGTCCCTCGTAGAAGGCGGGGTACTGTCATGTCAGACGCTGTTCAGACCAGGTCGTCCGACAGACAGCGGTAATTCCGCTTTTGACCACTATTAGCTCATTGGCGTCTGCTAGATTTTATCTAGCTGTTCCGGGGTTAATTTACCTAATCCTTGGATTGGAAGCTGGGCCATGCCCACTGCCTTTAAATAGTTCTCCTGATCTTTGGGCGTCGCCGATTATAGCTTCTGTCTTGTGCGTTGTTATCTCGGTCTGGTGAGGAGAGCTGGTGGTTGGAGATTCGTTGCTGGTGGCGTATTTTCCTTTGTCTTATTTACTCCTTCCTATATTTGTATTTATTTTGCCCTGCACATTTATAGTGTATTCCTGAGTGACTGCGGCGTAGTGTATATTTTCCTTTATCCTTGTCTGTGCTAACTGTGGGTATTGGGGAATAACATCTTCACTGGGTGGTAGGCGGAGGTTTCAGCCTAGGGCTGAGCTCAGGAGACAGGGTGAGGTTCGAGGCCTGGACATGCACACCTTCAATGTAAACTCCAGGTAGAGGGTCAGTCAGGATTTCCCTAGTCTGAGGGAGACTGCAGGGGCCCGGGTTATTAGCTCTCGCTCACCTAGTCTCTCTCTGACACTCTGGTCCAATTTCTCCTGTTACCCTTGGGAAAATAAAAATTTGAGGGCTAAAATATCTTTTTGTGGGGAAAAAATTATTTTTTATTTTCACGGCTCTGCCTTTATAAACTTTAGTGAAACACTTGGGGGTTAAAAGTTCTCACAACACATCTAGATATGTTCCTTGAGGGATTCTAGTTTCCAATATGTGGTCACGTGTGGGGGGTTTCTACTGTTTAGGTACATCAGGGGATCTTCAAATGCAACGTGACGCTCGCAGATCATTCTATCAAAGTCTGCATTCCAAAACCGGCGCTCCTTCCCTTCCGAGCTCTGCCATGCGCCCAAACGGTGGTTTCCCCCACATATGGGTATGAGCATACTCATGACAAATTGCTCCACAACCTTTGGGGTCCAATTTTTCCTGTTACCCTTGGGAAAATAAAAAATTAGGGGAGAAAAGATCATTTTTCTGAAAAAAATATGATTTTTTATGATCTTTATTGATCTATATTTTTTTATAGCTCTAACATATTCCGCAGCGCTTTACAGTTTGCACACATTTTATCTTTACGGCTCTACATTACAAACGTCTGTGAAGCACTTGGGGGTTCAAAGTGCTCCCTACACATCTAGATAAGTCCCTTAGGGGGTCTACTTTCCAAAATGGTGTCACTTGTGGGGAGTTTCCACTGTTTAGGCACATCAGGGGTTCTCCAAACGCAACATGGTTTCCGATCTCAATTCCAGCCAATTTTGCATTGAAAAGTCAAACGGCACTCCTTCCCTTCCGAGCTCTGCCATGCACCCAAACAGTATTTTACCCACACATATGGGGTTTCAGCGTACTCAGGAAAAATTGCACAACAACTTTTGGGGTCCAATTTCTCCTGTTACCCTTGGGAAAATAACAAATTGGGGGCGAAAAAAATCATTTTTGTGAAAAAAATATGATTTTTTTATCTTTACAGCTCTACATTTTAAACTTCTGTGAAGCACTTGGTGGGTCAAAGTGCTCACCACACATCTACATAAGTTCCTTAGGGGGTCTATTTCCAAAATGGTGTCACTTGTGGGGGGTTTCCACTGTTTAGGCACATCAGGGGCCAGGCTCGGAGTGGCCCACCGGAGTACTGATGGATTCTCCGGTGGGCCAAGGCACTGACACCTACTGGCATACTGGTCAGCAGCTGCCTAGGGCCCCCACTGCTCCAGGGGCCCCCAGCCAGTGGCTATGGGGCCCCTGAGTCAAGGGGGCCCGCCCTGTGCCAGTAGCAGCAGCTGGAGACAGGATCCTGTCCCCGCTACTAAAGCAAAATGAATATTCACGCTTCCCCACGCCCTATGGGCGTGGAGAGGCATGAATACCATTTCTTTTTAATAGCCGGCAGTGTTAGCTGCAGGCTGCAGCTAACACTGCCTGCATGTAAAGCTGCACCACCACACGCACACACACAGCACAGCACACATACACACACACGCATGCAGGCACGCACACACACACACATGCAGGCACACATACACACACATGCAGGCACACAGACTCACACAGAGCTGCTCACCTCCCAGCGTCCTGCTTCCTGTCTGAGACAGCCCAGCTGGATGACGTCATCATCCAGCATGCTGTCTCAGTCAGAAAGCTTCCAGCGAGGAAGAGACTGCTGGGATGAGCTGCTTCTGCGGGGAGGTGAGCTGTGCTGTGTGCCTGTGTGTTTGTGTGTGCCTGCCTGCGTGTGTGTGTGCCTGTGTGTCTGTGTGTGCGTGTGCGTGAGAGAGAGAGAGTGTGCGTGTGATGAGCTGCTGCTGCGGTGAGGTGTGTGTTTGTGGTGGTGAAGGACAATGATATTGGTGGGAGGGAGACAATGATGGAGGTGATGGGCAATGATGGTGGTGGGGGGGAGACAATGATAGAGGTAATGGGCAATGATGGTGGTGGGGGGAGACAATGATGGAGGTGAGAGGCAATGTTGGTGGGGAGGCAATGATGGAGGTGATGTGCAATGATGGTGGTGGGGGAGGCAATGATGGAGGTGATAGGCAGTGATGGAGGTGATGGGCAATGATGGTGGGGAGGCAATGATGGAGGTGATGGGCAATGATGATCGTGGTGGGGGAGGCAATGATGTAGGTGATGGGCAATGATGGAGGTGATAGGCAATGATAGTGGGGAGGCAATGATGGAGCTGATGGGCAATGATGGTGGTGGGGGAGGCAATGATGAAGGTGATGGGCAATGATGGAAGTGATGGGCAATGATGGAGGTGATAGGCAATGATGGTGGGGGAGGCAATGATGGTGGAAAGGCAATGATGGAGGTGATGGCCAATGATGATGGTGGTGGGGGAGGCAATGAGGGAGGTGATAGGCAATGATGGTGGAGACAGGAGGCAATGATGGAGGTGATGGGCAATGATGGTTGTGGGGGAGGCAATGATGGAGGTGATGGGCAATGGTGGTGGTGGGGGGAGGCAATGATGCATGTGGTGGAATGGGCAGTGATGTAGGTGGTGGGGGAGAATGATAGGGGTGGAGGGGGAGAAAGCAATGATGGAGGTGGTGATGAGGACAATGATGGGGGAGGAGAGGGGCTGCATTATGCTTTATGAGGGGGTTATATTATATTCTGTGGGGGGACTGCATTATTCTCAGGCTACTACATTATATTATTGGGGGCTACATCTTAATATATGAGGAGGCTACAGTATACTCTTTGGGGGACTGCATTATAATCTGTGGTGGGGCTGCATTCTCTCAAGGGACTACATAATATTCTGTGGTGGGCTGAATTATACTATATGAGGGGGGCTACATTATATTCAATGGTGGTGACTGCGTTATACCTGAGGGGGTTGCATTATATTTTGTGGGGTGCTGCATTATATTCTATGAGAGGGGACTGCATATTTTATGAGGGGCTACATTATATTCTGTGAGGGGGCTACCCCAACCCTTGCTACATAATTAAGACGTAAATTACCTTATATTATACCCTGATATTAGCGCTTTTTACCACACAATTGGTGGTCTTGTATCTATTTCTATGTAGCTATAGTGGGCCCCAAGAATGATTTTCTCTGGTGGGCACAAGGTGCTCCAGTCCGACGCTGTCAGGGGCTCTCCAAACGCGACATGACGTCCTATCTCAAGTCCAGTCAATTTTGCATTGAAAAGTCAAACGGCGCTCCTTCCCTTCCGAGCTCTGCCATACGCCCAAACAGTGGTTTAACCCCCACATATGGGGTATAGGCGTACTTAGGACAATTTGTACAACAACTTTTGGGGTCCATTTTCTCCTGTTACTCCTTGGTAAAATAAAACAAACTGGATATGAATTACATTTTTTGTGAAAAAAAGTTAAATGTTCACTTTTTTAAACATTCCAAAAAGTCCTGTGAAGCACCTGAAGGGTTAAAAAACTTCTTGAATGTGGTTTTGAGCACCTTGAAGGTTGCCGTTTTTTTAGAATGGTGTCACTTTTGGGTATTTTCTATCATATAGATCCGTCAAAGTGACTTCAAATATGATGTGGTCCCGAAAAAAAAATGATGTTGTAAAAATGAGAAATCGCTGGTCAACTTTTAACCCTTATAACTTCCTAACAAAAAAAATTTTGGCTCCAAAATTGTGCTGATGTAAAGTAGACATGTGGGAAATGTTACTTATTAAGTAATTTGTGTGACATATCTCTATGATTTAAGGGCATAAAAATTCAAAGTTGTAAAATTGCAACATTTTCGCCAAATTTCCATTTTTTTCACAAATAAACGCAAGTCATATCAGAGAAATTGTACCACTGTCATGAAACAATATGTCATGACAAAATATCAGAATCACCGGGATCCATGCAAGCGTTCCAGAGTTATTACCTCATAAAGGGACAGTGGTCAGAATTGTAAAAATTGGCCCGGTCATTAAGATGCAAACCACCCTTGGAGGTTAAGGGGTTAAATTGGCATCCTATAGAATGTCAAATCTGTGTCTTTTGTGATGGAAAAATTATGTCTTGGCCATAGTCATGTAGAGTCTTCCTGCCTATGGTTTTGTGTCAAGTCTCTCAGTCATTCAGAAGGATAGAAAATCCCTTTTTATACTCATTTCTTTGGCTCAGGTCATCACCCACAGGTCAGAGGGGAAATGGGATGAGTTTATCTCTCATTGTTTGAGTATTTAATCAATCTGTATAGTTTGTCCTTCTCTGTTCTGCAGGTCAACAAACTAGCTCTCCTGGTACAGTGTGTAATCAACATATTAACAAACATCTATTGTCATCCAATATAACAGACAATAAGTTACATTAAACATCAACTCAAAGTTAACATTGAAGGATCATACAAACAATAGTCTGTGTCTTGACCAACCAAAGAAAACCACAAACTAAAAAGCAACATAAATGTAATAGCGTATGTCTCCTGACCTTATGGATTTACGTCTGGATACATAAATATTTAGTAGACTGCAATTAAAATTAAGAAATTTGCTCCAAAATTCCATTGAGTACCAAGTTTTTGAAATATAATGTTGAGTGGTGTCATAGCAACGATGATGTCATAATGTTGAGAGCAGTCATGGCGACGATGATGTCATTATGTCAAGAGTTGACAGGAAAAAATGATGTCACAATGTTAAGTGTTTTCATAGCGACGATAATGTCATAGTGTGTGCTGTCATGGCGATGATGACGTCATAGTGGGCTGTAATGGCGTAAATGATGTCATAGTGTGTTAGGGTTGGCAGATCACACTAAATATAAAGTAAGATGAAGTGCGACCCCAAACCCGGGGTCCACCGTGCAGAGATGGAAAACTGCAGCTAATGTGAACAATGGCGGAACACACAGCTTGCGATAGCTGGCTCGCACTGAGTTAAAAGTCACTCAGTGTATAGAACACAAGGCAGTGTCACTCGCACACAGCAATGGAAATGATGCTCTGTAGTAGAGCTGTGTCATTCGCACACAGTAACAGAGCAGATATGCCGCTAAACACGATGTGACGCTAGTCACTTCTCACGGCTAAGCCGTGAGTCAGAGTGGTCAGGGAGTCCAAGGTCATAAGCCAGGAGGGTACGTCATAAACAGAAGTTAGAGACAAAAGCATAGTTAGGTAACAGCGTACTTAGGTAACAGCGTAGTTAGGACAGCGTACAGAGAGGATAACGGATCAGAGCTGAAGGGGTTAAACAGGTGGATGATCAGAACGAAGTCATAGGTCAGGCAATAGATCAAGCATATAGAACTCAAGGCACAGGGAGCACAAAGAACAAACATCACAAAATGAATGTACATCTGGGAGTGGTCTGGGAGAAGCTGCTCAGTTAAGTAGGCAATTACCCGGGATAGTGAACACTTGAGACAGCCAACGCCTCCCAGTCACAGATTGGCAAGTTGAGCTATCAATAAACACACTGACAGCTCAGCACACCCCTGAACCAGAATGGATGGTCATGCTGTCAATCAAAGTACTGACACTTTCATCACACACCTGTACCAGACTGGACGGCCTGAGCTGTCACTAACTGCATCCCTGACACCCTGAGGGGTGGAACCGTGATACACGATCCCTGTTAACCTCACAGGAGAAAGCAACCCTCACAGAGCCAAGGAAACAGGTGATGGACACAATCACAGCGTGTGCACGCACATGAACTCCTCTCCGAAGGTGCTGGAATTATAAAGGCTATATGCCTGCCCTGAATTCACCCAAACTCCTCTCCGTCGGTGCAGGAATTCTAAAGGCTATACGCCTGCCCTGAGCACATGCAGACAAGTCCACACTACCGTTATGTTCCACACACATATGATATACAGTGGGGCAAAAAAGTATTTAGTCAGTCAGCAATAGTGCAAGTTCCACCACTTAAAAAGATGAGAGGCATCTGTAATTTACATCATAGGTAGACCTCAACTATGGGAGACAAACTGAGAAAAAAAAATCCAGAAAATCACATTGTCTGTTTTTTTTATCATTTTATTTGCATATTATGGTGGAAAATAAGTATTTGGTCAGAAACAAACAATCAAGATTTCTGGCTCTCACAGACCTGTAACTTCTTCTTTAAGAGTCTCCTCTTTCCTCCACTCATTACCTGTAGTAATGGCAGCTGTTTAAACTTGTTATCAGTATAAAAAGACACCTGTGCACACCCTCAAACAGTCTGACTCCAAACTCCACTATGGTGAAGACCAAAGAGCTGTCAAAGGACACCAGAAACAAAATTGTAGCCCTGCACCAGGCTGGGAAGACTGAATCTGCAATAGCCAACCAGCTTGGAGTGAAGAAATCAACAGTGGGAGCAATAATTAGAAAATGGAAGACATTCAAGACCACTGATAATCTCCCTCGATCTGGGGCTCCACGCAAAATACCACCCCGTGGGGTCAGAATGATCACAAGAACGGTGATCAAAAATCCCAGAACCACGCGGGGGGACCTAGTGAATGAACTGCAGAGAGCTGGGACCAATGTAACAAGGCCTACCATAAGTAACACACTACGCCACCATGGACTCAGATCCTGCAGTGCCAGACGTGTCCCACTGCTTAAACCAGTACATGTCCGGGCCCGTCTGAAGTTTGCTAGAGAGCATTTGGATGATCCAGAGGAGTTTTGGGAGAATGTCCTATGGTCTGATGAAACCAAACTGGAACTGTTTGGTAGAAACACAACTTGTCGTGTTTGGAGGAAAAAGAATACTGAGTTGCATCCATCAAACACCATACCTACTGTAAAGCATGGTGGTGGAAACATCATGCTTTGGGGCTGTTTCTCTGCAAAGGGGCCAGGACGACTGATCCGGGTACATGAAAGAATGAATGGGGCCATGTATCGTGAGATTTTGAGTGCAAACCTCCTTCCCTCAGCAAGGGCATTGAAGATGAAACGTGGCTGGGTCTTTCAACATGACAATGATCCAAAGCACACCGCCAGGGCAACGAAGGAGTGGCTTCGTAAGAAGCATTTCAAGGTCCTGGAGTGGCCTAGCCAGTCTCCAGATCTCAACCCTATAGAAAACCTTTGGAGGAAGTTGAAAGTCCGTGTTGCCAAGCGAAAAGCCAAAAACATCACTGCTCTAGAGGAGATCTGCATGGAGGAATGGGCCAACATACCAACAACAGTGTGTGGCAACCTTGTGAAGACTTACAGAAAACGTTTGACCTCTGTCATTGCCAACAAAGGATATATTACAAAGTATTGAGATGAAATTTTGTTTCTGACCAAATACTTATTTTCCACCATAATATGCAAATAAAATGATAAAAAAAAGACAATGTGATTTTCTGGATTTTTTTTTCTCAGTTTGTCTCCCATAGTTGAGGTCTACCTATGATGTAAATTACAGACGCCTCTCATCTTTTTAAGTGGTGGAACTTGCACTATTGCTGACTGACTAAATACTTTTTTGCCCCACTGTAAATCATCTTAGAGCGCTGACGCATGCTCCAGGAAACTTTTTATATGTTCCTGTTCAAGTCCAGCCAGACAGGACCTTGCTCGAGGACCAATCAGAAACTGCCACGTCACCCGTGCAGCTGACGACCGACCACCAATGAGATGTCGCCACCTCACGAGCATGCTCAGTAGGGTGATTTCTGGACTTAGCCTCAGGAACGCCTTTTCGCTGCTGCATATTGCTAGTTACTATAGCTTTCGCTGGAGAGCCAGCAGTAACCAAGCGAACAGCACGAGTCTGGGCAAGACGCTGAGACCGACGATGTCTTTGCTGAGCAGCACCCACTGCAGCCGAAACAGAATGGGAGACTGCAGAGGCAGACAAGGCTTGGGATTTGCCCCATGCAGTGAAAGAATCCCGGCGCCTAACATTACCCCCCAACAAGGCCCCCCTCCTGGCGACGTTCATCACGGCTCGAAAGCCGCAATGAGCTGAGGGGCACGAATGTGCAAAATCAGCTCCCAGGTCTTATCCTCTCCCCCCATGACCCTTCCAGTTCACCAAAAAGAGTTTTTTGCCATACACCACCTTGGACCCGACAATGGCATTGACCTCGAAATCGTCTGAGGACATATCCGAGCTCCTGACAGGAGTCCCAGACGATTGGGTCATGTATATGGGTTTCAATAGAGAAACATGGAAGGTGTTGGCGATGTTCAGATGTGGAGGAAGGCTGAGACAATATTGCCCATAGGGTTCACCTGTTCCAGAACCTTGAAAGGACCTAGGTAGCAGGGAGAAAATTTAGTGTACTCTACACACAGCTTGATGTAATGAGCAGAGAGCCACACTAAATCGCCAGGGGCAAAACCAGAGCGGGACAGCAATGCGCGTTGGCTGAGACCCTCATCCTCTCCTTAGAAGCCTTAATAGCATCTTGCATGTGATCCCAGATGTCACACGCCTCCACTGCCCAATCCACCACCTTAGGATCGGAGGTTGAGACAGGTACACGCAGATGCTGACCGTAATTAAGTAGTAATAGCGTCTGCCCAGTGGAGTCAGAGACAGAGTTATTTAACGTAAACTCCATGCCTGGCAGAAAAAATATGCCGTGGGTACGTGATGAGAGTCTGGTTGGCCCTCTCCACCAGCCCATTCATATCGAGATAGTATGCTGAAGAGAGATTGAGCTCTATACTAAGCAGCCGACAAAGCTCCCTCCAGAATCGAGATGCGAATTGGGGACCCTGATTACTGACAATCTTGTCAGGCATCCCATGAAGGCAGAAAATGTGTTTTACAAACAGTACCGCCAAGGCCTGTGCCAAAGGCATATGTGGAAGAGGGATCAAATGTACCATTTTGGAGAAATGGTCAGTGACCATCCAAATAACTCTGTCGTTACGAGATTTGGGCCAATCCACAATCAAATCCATCCGACCATCTCCCAAGGCCTATCTACCACCGGCAAAGGATGTAACAAGCCCGCGGGTCTCTGCCGGAAAGACCAATTCCTGGCACATGAAAAGCAAGCCTGAACATAATCCCTTACGTCCCATACCATCCGAGGCCACCAATAAGTTCTCGCCAACAGCTCCGTGGTCCTCTTGATATTGAAATGCCCTCCTACCTTGAAAGAGTGAGCCCAAAATAAGACCTCCGGGCACGGGCTAGGTGGTACACAGGATTTGCCCGGGGCACCTGCTCCAGAGACACCGTAGCCACCATACGAAGACTCTCCGATGGGACAATAAGCTATGGCTTGTCCCCCTCCACGGCAGAGGCAATGGAATGTTAAAGGGCATCAGCAAGTAAATTCTTCTCCCCGGAGAGAAAGTGAAGGGTGAATTTAAAGCGGGAGAAGAATAAGAACCATCTGGCCTGGCAAGAATTCAGTCAGTGGGCCGACTGCAAAAAAAAGCAGATTCCTGTGGTTGGTAAACACCTGAAAGGGGTGCCGGGCTCCCTCTAGGAGACGTCTCCACACATAGAAGGCTAACTTCATGGCCAGTAGCTCCCTGTCCCCAATGGAATAGTTTATCTCCCCCGGTGTGAATGTCTTAGAGAAGAAGAAACATGGGTGTTTCCGACCATGACCATCCTTCTGATAAAGGACTGCTCCAGCTTGATGGAAGAGGCATCCACCTCCAATATGAAGGGCTTATCCACATCGGGCTGATGTAGCACAGGAGCCCTAGCGAAGTGGGACTTCACTTAAGTAAATGCCTTGGAGACCTCCTCAGACCACTGCTTTGGGTTAGCTCCCTTCTTGGTGAGGGCTACCAGAGGAGCTACTAGGGTAGAGAAGTATGGGATCAACTGGCCATAATAGATGATAAACCCCATAAACCGCTGCACCGCTTTAAGGGAATGCGGCTCTTGCCAGTTTATCACCGAGTCCAGTTTGGCAGGATCCATGGCAAACCCCTTGACCAAGATCATATATCCCAGGAAAAGCAAAGATTCCTGCTCAAACACACACTTCTCTAACTTAGCGAAAAGGGAATTAGCGCCTAAGAGTTCGAAGACTTTACAGACATCTCTTCGGTGAGTATCGATTGCTGGAGAGTAAATAAGAATACCATCCAGATATAATATTACCGAGGTGGATAATAGCTCCCAAAAGATGTCATTAACAAAGTCTTGGAAGACGGCAGGAGCGTTATGAAGCGATGGCCTGGGGACCACCACGGTGCAGAAAGACTACTGTACACAAGATAAGGTGCAAACAACAAAGGGTAGATTTATTGGGAGGCAAGGAACGAAGTGGGTGAGGAAGATGCAAACAGGGGTATGCAATGGCAAGAGACACTTTACACGAGTTATAAACTTTATCTTGTCCGTCAAATAGCACGGTGCTCCAACTATTACAGACTCAGAATATGTCTCACAAGCAACTTTAAACAATACACAAATAACGATGCTACTCTACGTATAACCTCCCTGGCCTTTACTAAGCAGGCCGCACGGATCCCGTGTACTGACTACTGAAGCCTGCACTAGGCCCTAACAGGTGCACCAAACAGGAACAGACTCACGGTGATGTTGGGGACTCAGGTCCAGTCCCACGGGGGCCCCCAGCAGTCTATAGGGTGGTGCGCACGGCTTTCTGTGAGCTCTGTGAAGCGTGGTCTTCTCCTTGCTTCTGTATCCTAGGGATGCTCCTCGAAACTGTAAGTCCCTTTCTCAGTATCTTCGTGGCTTCACAAACTAGCACACAACAGCCACCTTTGCTGTACACGGAAAAGTCTTGCAAATTTCACAAGTACACTTCGTCCCAGACTGTGGGACCTTTCTTGTAGCGGAGGCAACAAAGATGTACAAACAGACAGAGCACACTGTTCTACATATCGGACTGGTGGAACCCCTGCATTAGATCTCCGAAGCTCTTGGCTGTCAGGCAAGGCTTGACTATCTTCCAGAGGAACACTTGTTGCAGGAGACATTGTGAGCTCTTGTCTGGTCTCGTCCTCGCATGGCGGTACTGGTACATCCATGGGATTACCGTCTCTGAGCGGCCGAGGACCCCCTACTGTGTCAGGGACGGTCCACCACTCATCATCGATTTCACCATCAGGCATGACAGATTCAGGAAGTGGAGTGGCACCTTCAGGCGACAATGGCGTAGAACAGACCTCAGACCGGCAAGGCCGCAGCATATTTCTGTGAAGTACTCTAGGGGCTGATGCCCCATTCTCAATCTGTACCTTGTAGACAGGGCCGTTAGCATACACTCGCTCGATAACCTTGTACGGCTGTACTTCCCATCTCTCACTTAGTTTTCCCTTAGGGCGTTTCTCTCTGACTAATACTCGGTCTCCAGGTTGGAGCGGTAATTCTTGAGTCGGTTTGCGGCCCGTATGTTCTTTTTCTTGCAGTTGCTGACCCGCTAACTGCCGTATCGTTTGCAATCGTTGCCGATGCTCTTTCACCCATGAGGTGACAGTTCGCTCCATAAGCTCCTCTGGCTGTTCCAAATTCAGCTCAATAATCTCTCGTCCATCTCTTCCAAACAACAGTAGATAGGGGGTATAACCCGTGGTGGAGTGGACCCGATTGTTGTAGGTCCAGACCAATTCTGGCAGATAGTCTGGCCAACACGCCTTCTTATCCTCCTCCAACATTCTCAGCATTTGAAGTAAGGTTCTGTTGAAGCGTTCACAAGCTCCGTTGCCTTGAGGGTGGTAAGGGGTGGTCCGGGACCGCTCGATGCCATACATGCGATACAATTCTTCCATCACCTTGCCTTGGAAACATGCGCCTTGGTCAGAGTGAATGCGCTTTGGGCATCCATACACCCGGATGAAGTCTTGACAGATGGCTCACGCCGCCGATTCCGCAGTCTGATCTCTAGTCGGAGTGACTACTGCGAACTTAGAGAAATGATCGGTCATCACCCAACAGTATTGCAGCCCCCGGGCCGAGTGTCCCACGAGGAGATAGTCGATCATCAAGACTTCTAGCGGTTCCTTAGTTTGTATGGTCTGGATGGGTGCCCTCTGTTCCGTACTCTTAATGAGGTCACATACTCGACATTGCCGGCAAACCTCTTCCACCACAAACTCCAACTGGGGGCAATACACATACCGCTGTAACCATTGGTAAGTCTTTGTGGGGCCAAAGTGCGCTCCGAATTCGTAGGCTTCTTTAGCTACTTCTTGAGCCATTCTTCCTGGGATGACCACTTGCCACCTTACTTCCATATCTTTTGGCTGTTGCCTCTTACGATATAGCTCTGACTCTCGCACTTCCAGTCTATCCCACTGGTGCAACACACTCATTTCAGAGTCCAGATCATCTCTCTCTTGTTTGCCAGGCTTCCGCTTTTGCATTACCCACCATTTCATCTGTCTCAGCCCTTCGTCTTCATCTTGAACGTGTCCCCATTCCTCATTGGTTCTCCCCAGGGACCAAGGTAATGCGCAGGCCTCCCTTCTTGACTGGGCCGCAACCATTGGGGGCTTAAACTTATTAAAGTCTGGGGTTTTCTCCTCTTTGTGTTGCTCATCAAGATCCCCCACTGGAGTCTCCACAGGCACTCTTGATTCGGTAGCAGAGCGATAACGGATGGTAAAGTCGAACTTGGCTAGGCGAGCCATCCACCGTTGTTCTAAGGCCCCCAATTTAGCATTCTCAAGGTGGGCTAGGGGATTATTGTCCGTTCGAACTTGAATCTTGGCACCTGTCAGGAAGCCTGCAAACTTTTCTGTCATGGCCCACACCAGGGCCAGGAGCTCTAACCGGAAGGAGCTGTAATTGTGAGGGTTGCTTTCGCTGTCTCGCAGGGACCTGCTGGCATACCCGATGACTCTCTCATGTCCATCCTGTATCTGAGAAAGTACTGCACCGAGTCCATGAAGGCTACTATCTGTGTACAACAGGAACGGTTGATCGAAGTCTGCGTAGGCCAAAATCGGGGCCGAAGTAAGGACATTCTTTATAGCCTGGAAGGCCTCGTCTTGTCCCTGAGCCCAGGGAATGCGCTGGGTCTTTGGCACTCCAGCGGTCCCCCTCAGTAACTCATTGAGAGGACCTGCCACCTTCGCGAAGTCTTTAACAAACCGGCGGTAGTACCCAGCGAGTTCCAGGAAGGCCTAGAGTTCTCTCACTGTTTGAGGGACTGGCCACTTCTGGATAGCAGCCACTTTTTCTGGCGAGGGTAGAACTCCATCTTGTGACACTATGAGGCCTAGGTACTCGATCTCTCTCTTGAAGAGGTGGTACTTTTTTGGCTTCACCTTCAGGTTATGGGCCCGCAGTCTTCCGAGTACCTGTCCAAGCCGGGCAAGGTGTTCTTCGAATGAGGCTGAAAACACAATGATGTCATCCAGATAGATCAGGGTAGCCTCAAAATTTAAATCTCCCAAACACTTTTCCATCAGCCGTTGAAAGGTACCTGGAGCATTGGAGAGCCCGAAGGGCATCCGGTTAAACTCGAACAGCCCCATAGGGAGGATGAAGGTGGTTTTCTCTCTGTCTTTCTCTGCCACGGGTACTTGCCAGTATCCGCTTGCTAGGTCCAGGGTGGAGAAGTACTTGGCTTTCCCCAACACTGTCAAGGATTCCTTGATACGGGGCAACGGATACGAGTCTCGAACAGTGCAGGCATTGAGTTTCCTGTAATCTACACAGAACCAGATGGTCCTGGAGCGGCCCCCAGACGCAGGACAACTGGGTACTCGGATCCGAGTCTCTTGGTTCTGAGGATGTCACGGTGGCCTGACCCGGTCCGTGGTCCTGCTAAGGGGCGCCCAATAAAAGGTGTAGGTGGTGTAAGTCGCAGTAAATAACGAGGACACAGGGTTGCAGTCTCTTTACCTCTTTACTGAAGGCTTCGGCATCCGCAATCCAGAGCACTGTTAACTGGGCTGGTTGAGACCGGCCGGTCCGAAGGCACATCCAGAGTTCCCTTTGCAGGTGGAAATCATTGCCTACCTACTAGCGCCTGGGTGTTGTAGTACTTCCCTGCTGCGCACCACGGGATAGTCCTCACAACTGTCGTGTATGTTTCTGTTCCTTCTGTCCGTCCCCCAGATGATATGGATAGGACGCACACGTATGACGGGGTAGGCCTGGAGTTATTTTATAGGGACCCTAGAGACGCCCCTCTCCCACAATTGCCTCCGTTGTCTTCATTAGGTGATTTAGGTGAGGCAGCCAACCTATAATTAACTGCCCTTCCGTTGGTTTGAAGTAATGCGTGGAGCCCAATACTTCCTCGGCGTTCCGGCCAACGGCTACGCGCCTCAGTAGAATGTTGCCGATCTCGGTGCACGACTCCTACTGTTTCTTTCGCCTTTGTGCTGTGATCTCGTTTCTCACTTCTCCACAATAAACCTCGCTTCTTATCCTTTCTTAAGATGCCGCCGCAATGAAGTGCAGGCGTGGCTCCGTAACGATCTGTCCTTTTCGCTAGGCCTCTGTCAGGATCCCACCCCTGACAGGGACCCCCCTGAATCTTCCCAAGCAACCTCTTCTCTCACTAGGTGTTGCCTGGGCAAAACCCAGTCAGCTTCTCCCTAACTTCCTATCCAGCCCCCAGTTTTACCGAAGTGTGAGGAGTGGCCTAATACATAGAACCCTTTGCTCCCCCTGGTGGCCGGAGTGTGAAGTGTGACTGTGATACCTGGTCAGGTGAACTCCTTTAGTGCCATCAGACGTACCATCACTCCCCTTAGTGGTGGAGCGTTAGTACTGCAACGACCAGGACTCTGGGGCGCTGCACTCCCATCCTTTTTCTTGACGAGCACCACCGGGGCTGCCCAAGGGCTCTGACTACTCTGCACCACTCCTGAATCCAGCATCTGCCTCAGTAATGTTTTCACCTCTTGATACATCTTGGGCGGGATCTGCCGGTATCGTTATCGAATTGGACGAGCTTCCCCAGTCGGTATCTCATGTGTGATGGCTTCAGTACAGCCGAAATCTTCAGCGTGACGGGCGAATGCAGCCTGATTTTCCCACAGCACAGTTTCCATTGCTTGCACATGCTCAGGGCCCAGAGCCTTCACATCCACTTCCATTTGATCAAGGATGACCCGTCCACTCCACTCCGGGGATGGCATCTCTTCATCCCCCGCAGCAACTGCTAGGGTCCACCCCACGCCTTCTCTCGGTGATAAAGACATCTCCTTCTGACTCACCACTTCACCCTTATGTAGGTACACCAGGCCCAGATTTGTCCCTCGTGGCAAGGTGACCTCCCCGGGGCCCACATTCAAAGCCCTTATGGGGACATGTCCTCGCTGGACCACAGCTATCGTATGAGCTATCATGACTTCTTGGTCCACTCCTCTGCCTACCACAGGCTGAACAACCACTTCCAACCCATCAAGGTTGCGGTGAGTCCCCACTGGAAGGTATACTATAGTTTCTCGCTCGGGAGGTAGGATTACAGGTTCTTTACTAGGAGCCCGGATGACCCCTACCGTCTGATAAGATGGCACACTCTTTTGCATCCTACAGACGTGGATCAGTCGTTGAAGGGCTTCTAGAGTAGGTTTATGTGTAGTAGCCTTCTTCCAATATCCAGGTCCCCGTTTGGTAAACATAATCTGATTGAGTTCACGTAGGATATTCATTCCTAGTACTACAGGCACATCTTGCTTGATAGGCTCAGGGACTAGCAGGATCCCTTTTCTCCCAACTTCTTGCCCACAGATTCGAATATTCATCCACACGACCCCTGTGACCGGGATTGGTTGTTGGTTGGCAGCAAACAACCGGATCAATGTCTCTTTTTCTGGCTTGGTCAGGTCCTGGAAAGGCTGCTTGCAGTACGCTTCTGGCATCGTTGTCACTTGTGACCCGGTATCTATGAGGCAATCCACTAGAACTCCTTCGAATTCAGCACGTAGGATGGGGCTCCCAGCAATCAAGTGTTCGTTATGATATGGAGCGGCCACTCTTCTCGCCTCCCCCGCAGAGTGCCGCACTACTGTGGGGGTTGGTAGTTTAACAGCGGCTTCTGCTGGCCTTGAGTATAGTTCCGACAGTCTCTGGCAAGGTGCCCCCGTCCTCCACATTCCCAGCATTGGATGCCTCCTCCTCGCCGGGGGGTACTTCGAGCCTGTCCTCGTGCCTCCGATGCCTGACAAGAGGGGGCTTGCTCCCACTGATCCCTTATCGGTCGGGCTGAAAAATGGTTGCATGAGCACGGTGGGTCAGACTGTTGTAGTTCCCCTACTCTTCGCTCCACCTGGGTCAGTTTCTCTTGCACGTTGACAAGGGACCGCTGCAAGTCTTGCACCACCTGGACCAGCACCTCCTGATGGTTTGGGTCCCCTCTGGTATTGGCGCCCTGGACACGCATCACCCCAGACACATAGCTCTCTTCTTTACTTCGGGCCACTGTTTCCACCAGGATTTGACAAAACGTAAGAGCCGGATCTGCCCGGACCTGTTCTGACAGTGCTCGCCTCAAGGATGTGCTATGCAGTCCCAGAATGAATTGCTCCCGGAGTATCCGGTCTTAAGAGCCCATGCCTCCAAATCCATCCGCCTCCTTTCTCTGCACCTCTGCTAACACTTCTTGCAGTGCTGTTGCATACTGAGAAATTCCTTCTTCTTCCCGTTGCAGCCTAGAGAAAAATTTGGCGCGAAGGTGTCCGGCGCTAGCAGTCTCGCCGTAGATCTCTTCCAGGAACTTCACTAGCTCCTTCAGGGTACTGTGGGTGAGTTCCGGTTGTAGGCAGATGTTTCTACAGGCTTTGGTAGCACTAAATATGGTGCCCATAGGGAGTGTCCTTGCAGGGGATCCACCAATGCCCACGGCATCTCCATTAACATTAGCATTCCCGCCATTGCTGTCTGCTGCCTCCATCTTGGTGACAGTACCCTGCTCGCAGCGCCACTTGAAGCGATGGCCGGGGGACCACCATGGTGCAGAAAGACTACTGTACACAAGATAAGGTGCAAACAACAAAGGGTAGATTTATTGGGAGGCAAGGAACGAAGTGGGTGAGGAAGATGCAAACAGGGGTATGCAATGGCAAGAGACACTTTACACGAGTTATAAACTTTATCTTGTCCGTCAAATAGCACGGTGCTCCAACTATTACAGACTCAGAATATGTCTCACAAGCAACTTTAAACAATACACAAATAACGATGCTACTCTACGTATAACCTCCCTGGCCTTTACTAAGCAGGCCACACGGATCCCGTGTACTGACTACTGAAGCCTGCACTAGGCCCTAACAGGTGCATCAAACAGGAACAGACTCACGGTGATGTTGGGGACTCAGGTCCAGTCCCAGGGGGGCCCCCAGCAGTCTATACAGTGGTGCGCACGGCTTTCTGTGAGCTCTGTGAATTCTAGGGCAGTTCATCCTCACAGCCTATAGCAGGGGGAAGCAGGACATTCCAAAACACCAGACAAGGGGGTGCTGTCTCTTAAAGTGGCAGTGTGTTACTGTCCATAACAGCACCACCCTCTTACAGTTATACAGACCTAACGGCATGACCAGATACTCATGATGACCGTCCCGAGTTTGAAACGCGGTCTTCCATTTATCCCCTTCTCGAATACGTATTAAGTTGTATGCATGATCTAACTTGGAAAATACCCTAGCCCCTCGCAGTCTGTCAAAGAGCTCTGAGATGAGTGGCAGAGGATATTTATTTTTGATGGTAATAGCATTTAACCCCCTATAGTCATGGATGAAGTTCCCCGTTCTTCTGAACAAAGAAAAAGACAGCCCCAGCAGGAGACTCTGACTTCCTAATAAACCCTCTATGCAAATTCTCCTTGATGTATTGGGACATAGCCTCCGGAGAGATAGCGGGTAAACACACCCTTGGGGAGGCTAAGAACCCGGCAAGAGCGTCTTCAAGGTTTTTTGGAGAACATGTCTGTGTATTGTCAATAATGTTTAGGGAGAGAAGTTAGATCTGTGGTGACCTCAGATGAACTGAACAGAACCTGGGGCCTCAGACACCATCCCTCACATGACCTACTCCATCCTAATATGCTCCCACTAGACCAGTCAATGTGAGGTGAATGGTGACGCAACCAAGGTATACCCAACAATCCTTTGTCTATACCCTCAGGAATGACCAATAGGGAAATTATCTCCTGACGTTTTGGAATTATAGCAAGGGAAAGAGGAATGGTCTGATGTGTGATCTGAGAAGATAGAGCAGACCCATTTACCACCTGGATGGTGATCGGTTTGGTGAGCATTACTAGAGGCATTGCGTGCCGTTGGGCGAAAGCAGAAGACATAAAATTACACTCAGCCCTGGAATGCATGCAAACCTCAGTAGTGTGGGAGGTCGATCCATAAGAAAATGTTGCCCAAAAAGTTAGTATGGAGGACATCTCCGCTGTGTCTATTGAGCCTCCTCCGATAGCCACTAGACGCAGTCGTTTCCCTGCTGTTGTGGACACCTGTTGGCGAAGTGTCCTGCCTGCCTACCAAAATGGCAGGTCGGGTGTGTGGGAGTGGAACGAGACCTAGATTCCGCTCGTGATACCTCCATGGCCTCAACTGGTTTGCAAGACTGAGCAAGAGTCTCCAGAGGTTTGGCAAAATTTGGAGCCAGCCTAAACCTCTGCCTAAACTGGGCCCGCTCCAACCTTCACTCGGCATGCAGGAGGTCGATGCGGGTAGAAACTGATATTAGGTCCTCCAGTGTGGCAGGAATCTCCCTAGTGGCCAAGGCATCCTTTACATGATCAGCTACCCCCTTCCAGAATACCAGGATTAGGACTTTATCCGACCATTCCAACTCAGTTGCTAGAGTCCAAAATTGGATGACAAACTGGCTAACCATGGAGGAGCCCTGGGTTAACTCCAGGATTTGGAACGCTGAGTCGTGGGTAACACAAAATTCTAAGAAGACCTGTTTCAGAGCGTTCAGAAAGCGAGAGACACTCTGCACCACATGATCATTGCGCTCCCACAGCGGCTTAGCCCACTCCAATTCCCTATCCATTAATATAGAGACCACAAACCCCACCTTAGCCCTCTCTGATGGGAAACGTGACGCCAATAGCTCCAAATGAATAGCCCACTGGTTCACAAATCCTCGACAGACTTTGCTGTCCTCCGAGAACTTAGCGGGCAGGGGAAATTGCATGAGAGACGGAACAGGGGTGGCAGTGGGACCTCTGGACACAGCTTCACTGACTGCATGAGCCACTACGGCGGTAACATCCACTGCTGTAGTCGTGCGCTCTAGAGCGGACAACCTGCTCTCCAGATGCTGGATGTATCGCTGTAAATGCTGCTCGTCCGCCATTGCTAGACAGACCCTGGCACTAAGATACTGTTAGGATTGGCGGATCGGACTAAATATAAATTAAGATGAAGTGCGATCACGAGGTCTACAGTGCAGAGATGGAAAACTGCAGCTAATGTGAACAATGGCGGAACACACAGCTAGCGATAGCTGGCTCCCACAGAGTTAAACGTCACTCAGTGTATAGAACAAAAGGCTGTGTCACTCGCACACAGCAACTGAAAAGATGCTCTGCAGTAGAGTTGTGTCATTCGCACACAGTAGCAGAGCAGGTATGGCGCTAAACACAATGCCTGTTAACCTCACAGGAGAACGCAACCCTCACAGGGCCAAGGGAACAGGTAGTGGACACAATTACAGCGTGTGCACGCACATGAACTCCTCTCTGGAGGTGCCGCAATTCTAAAGGCTATACGCCTGCCCTGAGCACACGCAGACAAGTCCACACTACCATTATGTTCCACACACATATGATATAAATGATCTTAGGGTGCCGACGTGTGCTCCAGGAAACCTTTCATACATTCCTGTTCAAGGCCAGTCAGACAGGACCTTGCTCGCGGACCAATCAGGAACTGGCACATCACCCGAGCAGCTGATGACCGACCACCAATGAGACGTCGTGGAATAGGCCACTTCGCTCTGCATGAGCTTCCGGCTCAGGCACAAAACGGGGTGTTCATGACCCGTAGAGTCGACCTGGCTGAGCACAGCACCGAGGCCAAAGTCGCTGGTGTCGCTCTGTACTACGAACGGCCGCATGTAGTACAGGAGAGCTAGAAAGGTCGGTTTTGAGCACCTGGAAAGCTGTCTCGCAGGCGACTGTCCAGTCGAATGCAACGGGTAGCTTCTTCTTGGTGAGGTCCATCAGGGGCTTGGCCAGGGTACTACAGTGTGGAACAAACCTCCTATAGTACCCGGCAGTCCCCAAGAAGGACATCACCTGCTTCTTGGTCCTGGGGGAGGGCCAGGAGGTGATGGCATCCACCTTCCCGGGCTCCAGCTTCTGAGCTCCCCCCATCTACCCGGTGTCCCAGGTAGTGGACCTCACTCATACCCAGCTGGCATTTTTCCGGCTTAATGGTCAAGCCTGCTACTCGCTTGATCCGCCCGAGCACCTGCGCCAGGTGCTCTAGGTGACACTTACAGGTGGGACTGAAGATGGCAATGTCATCCAGGTATGCAGTCGCATACCCTTCCAGTCCCACGAGCAGCGTGTTGGTTGACCATCCGCTGAAAAGTGGCAGGGGCATTCTTCATGCCGAAGGGCATCACCGTGGACTCTTACAGTCAAAATGGGGTGATAAAGGCAGAGCGTTCCCGTGCCTTAGGGGTCAGGGGAATCTGCCAATACCCCCTGCTCAGATTCATGATGGTCAGATACTTGGCCCCGGCCAGCTGATCGAGCAGGTCATTGATGCGTGGCTTTGGGTACGCATTGGTGACCGTCACAGCGTTGAGCCCCCGGTAGTCCACGCAGAACCGCGTAGTTCAGTCCTTTTTAGGGACGAGGACTACAAGCGAAGCCCCCACGCTGTTGGATGCTTGAATCACCCCCAGCTTCAGCATCTCGTCTATCTCTTGGTGCATGTGCACCTCAAGAGAGACCCGATGTCAGGAATCTGAACATTTTTTATTACCTTTTGTGCATTACTGCCCTTTTCCAAGATGGCGTCTTTGGTCTCATGTGCACTGTGTCTTCCTGCTATAAAACGCCATCCCAGCCTTCAGTCTGTGCTAGAGTATTTTGCCTTGCATCCTGCTCCTGACCTCTGGTGACTCCCTGGCTATATACCTGCTCCTGTGAACCTGTGGGGTTATCTTTCTACTTTGCTCTGAGTTCCTGCTGCATACACCAGTTCCAGTAATCCTCCTTCATCTGCTGCTCGTGTTTACTTCCATCTGCATTTGCTGGACATGTAAGCTGTTGCTGCTCTGCAAGAACCTGAGACTTTTACCCAGGTCTCCCTGGTTGAGCTAAGATATTACTTGAACTGCCTTATAAGCATATCTATCTGTGTTTTGGACTAAGCAAGGACTTATTCGTGTCAAGTATCCTCAAGAATAATTGTGCTTCATAGACTTTTTGCTTGATTGCATTTTCCTCTGAAGTTTTCTATAGACTGCTAAGCTGCATTTGATATTTGCACCAAGTGTTGTGGACTTGAGTTTCTCTCTGCACCTGTTTGAATCACCGTGTGATAATATAGAATTTACCACTTATAAAACTGTGTCCTGTAGTTGTCTTGTTCCACGCAAAGAGTCTCCTGAGTTATCCACTATAATTATTACAGGATACTCTACCCTAAAAAAAAAGACTGCTGGAACAATGACTGCAGAAATCAGATTAGAGCAGGTGTTTTCCATAATTAGATCACTGCAGAAAGATGTGGAAGGTCTGCAAAAGAAATTTGGAAGCTTTGAACACAATCAACAAGTGTTTGGACAGACTTTGCAGGACTTAAGCACCCGCATGGCAGCCCAGGAAAACAAACTTGCTGGCATAGAGTCCCAGTATGGACGGGCTTTTCAGGACATCAGCACGCAAATAGCTGCACAAGCGACTTTTCCCTCTGGGCAACCGCCACCAGCTAGCCCACCTAAGTTGCCCCCATTCAGATTTAATGGTGATCACGACAAATTTCATGGCTTTGTGAATCAATGTATGCTATATTTTGATGTGCATGCTGACCGTTTTCCTAATGATAGATCCAAAGTATTGTGTGTAATAATGCTGCTGACCGCACGAGCGCTCGCCTGGGCGAATCCGATGATTGAGTCTCGTGACCCACGGTTAAATAACTCGGATGATTTATTGGCCGCTATGGCATTAATGTTTGATGATCCTAATCGCCGTGCAACAGCTGAATCTGCTTTATTGTCTTTACACCAGGCAAAACGTTCTGTTATTGAGTATGCTACTGAATTCAGGAGATTAGCGGTAGATACCAATTGGGACAGATATGCACAATTGCCTATTTTTAAAAGGGGTCTGTCTAGTATTGTAAAAGATGAACTAGCTCGCTCTGAGTCACCACAAGAGCTAGAGACATTTATACAGCATTGTGTGCGCATTGACATTCGCCTTACTAAGCGTAGGCAGGAGAAGTTTGCTGCATATAACCGTATTTTTAACTTTTCCCTTCCTTCCAAAGAGCCTGCAGGTAAAACATCTCGGGAGGTGGAGGAGGTGCCCATGCAAATTGATTCCGTTAAGAGGCGCGAGATCAATGAGTGCCGGGAGCATCGCGTTCGTGAAAGTCTCTGTTTCTACTGCGGCCAGTCTGACCACTTTCTGATCAATTGTTCTAAGTGTCCCAGATGGCCTAACAAGGTGCTAGCAGCGGTAGGGGAGTATGACAATGTAATAATTATAGGGGATATCCCTGCCATCTTATCAGATATTGGAGCCGATTCCTGCGAATCCTGGAATCAATAATTTCCTCCACCACAATTTGTTCTGGCCCATCAATCACCACAGGCTGCGGAGGTGGCACAACACGTCCCTGGAAGGTATTAGGAGATACAGGCATTAGTAAAGATAGATGAAAAACTGGGTGTACCTTCATTGTCCTAGGCAGCTTCAGCCGGCAGACCACAGAGCTCACAATACCGTTGATCTTGAAAGGGCCAATGAATTTCTGTCCAAGTTTTTGTGAAGGAACGTTTAACTTCAGATTCTTAGTTGCTAACCACACGGAATCTCCTACCTTGAACATGGGTGCAGGTTTACGGAATCTATCAGCCGATCTCTTATAACGTTCTTGAGCTGTGGTCAGGGATTCCTTCAGAACCTCCAGATTCTGTCTCATCGCAGTCAACCTTTCCTCCACTGCCAGAACCGGAGAATTAATAGGAGACCTAGGTAAAATACACGGATGATAACCCAGATTGGCAAAGAAAGGTGTAAATTTAGTGGAGGCGCTCTGAGAATTATTATATGTAAATTCGGCTAACGGCAACAACTCCAACCAATCATCCTGGAGTTGGCTGACATAACATCTTAGATATTGTTCCAGCGTCTGGTTGGTACGCTCAGTCTGACCATTTGTCTGGGGATGGTAAGCAGAAGAGAGACAATCATTAATATTGAGTGCAGAGCAAAACCCCTTCCAGAATCTTGAAGTGAACTGTACTCCACGGTCAGAGATGATCTCATACAGAACCCCGTGCAACCGAAAGACATTCTGTATAACCAAGTTCACTGTATCTTTAGCTGAGGGGAGGCCGGTGCACGGAACAAAATGAGCAGCTTTAGTCAGGCGATCAACTACCACCATGATTGTATTCATGCCCCCCGATGTAGGCAGCTCCACAATAAAGTCCATTGATATAGACCCCCAAGGGCGGGACGGAACAGGTAATGGTTGTAGAAGGCCCGTAGGTGCCACATGAGGAGTCTTGTAATGGGCACATACCTCGCAAGAGAGAACATAGTCCTTGGTATCCTTCAGGCAAGTTGGCCACCAGAAGAATCAGCTCAGGAACTCTTGTGTCTTCTGTATTCCCCTGTGACCAGCCAACTTGGAGTCATGTACCAACTTGAGGATCTGCAGACGGACGACCTCCGGGACGTAGATACGTCGATCTCTGAACCACATGCCATCCTTAAAGACAAGATTACTATCCACAGGTGGGTTGGCCAGAAATACATCACCTTCATAGGCCTCCCTGCACTCCTTCCACAAGTCCTGATCGTGTATAACTCTGATGAAATTGGCATCAGATAGAATGGTCTTGGATGGGGCTCCAGGTACGGAATCCGCAGCATGGATTCGGGATAAAGCATCAGCCTTCCCATTACGAGAACCTGGACGGTACGAGATAACAAAGTTAAATTGATTTAAGAATAAGTTCCAACGAGCCTTACGAGGAGAAAGACATCTAGTGGATCTAAGGAACTCTAGATTGCGATGGTCAGTTAGCACTATGATCTGTTGTGCAGCTCCTTGCAGATGATGCCTCCATTCTTTGAAAGCCGCAATAATAGCCAGCAATTCCTTGTCTCCCACGTCGTAATTCTTCTCTGCTGAGGTTAGTCTACGGGAAAAAAAAGCACAAGGATGTAGCAGACCCTTCTTTCCAGTTCTTTGGGAGAGAATAGCCCCCAAAGCATTATCAGAATCGTCCACCTCCACAATGAAAGAAAGTGTTGGATCTGGGTGTATCAACAGATCTGAGGTGAAACAGATCTTAAGCCGTTCAAAAGCTTCTTGAGCCTGTGATGACCACTTAAAGGGCTTTTCCTTCTTTGTCAATGAAGTAATGGGACGGACAATACCAGAAAAATTTCGAATGAAGCGTCTGTAGAAATTTGCAAAACCAATAAAACGTTGGACCTCCTTAACGTTCTTGGGTACCGGCCAGTCAAGGATAGCCTGAATCTTACCAGATTCCATGTTCAGCCCCTGGGGAGAGATGATATAACCTAAGAACTGTATCTCAGAATGATGGAACTCGCATTTCTCCGGCTTAATATACAGATGGTTCTCTTTCAGACGTCTTAAAACAGTTTTGACATTTTCTTCATGTTCCTGTAGAGAGTCAGAAAAGATTAGTATATCGTCCAAATAGATCACCACAAATTGGTCCAACAAATCTCTGAAAATGTCATTAGCAAGGTGTTGAAACGTTGCAGTGGCGTTACAAAGCCCGAAGGGCATCACGAGATATTCAAAATGTCCATACCGGCATCTGAATGCCGTCTTCCACTCATCCCCTGGACGAATATGCACCAAATTATAAGCCCCACGAAGATCCAGTTTAGAGAACACCTTAGCATGGCGGACTCTTTCCAGTAATTTGGGAATCAGAGGCAAAGGGTAACGGTTTCGTATGGTTACCTTATTAAGTTCCCGATAGTCAACACAGGGTCTCAGGGTCCCATCCTTCTTTTTTACAAAAAATATAGGTGCCCCTGCTGGTGAGGAAGGACGTATGAAGCCTTTGGCCAGATTTTCATCAATATACTCCTTTAAGGCTTGAAGCTCAGGTGCCACCAAAGGGTATACGTTACCAAAAGGAATAGCTGCCCCAGGAAGCAGCTCAATGGGACAGTCATAATGCCTGTGTGGAGGAAGCTGATCTGCATTCTTCTCGTCACAGATGTCAGAGAACTCTTTATATGCTGAAGGTAAATACCTGTACATGTGGTTCCGTAGCCGTGGACTCAGGGACAGCTTCTGTGAACGCTGAGTTGCTCCTTGTTGGAAAGATAATCTCCCTGGTCTCCCAGTTGATAATTGGGTTCTGAAAACACAACCAAGGAATGCCTAAAATCACAAGAAAATGAGGAGAAGAAATTAGCAAGAAAGAAAGTTGCTCCTGATGATTAGGCTCCAACAAAATTTCAAGGGGTACGGTCTCCTGATCCAGAGGCCCAGAGATTAAAGGTGACCCATCCACTGTTTTTATGGTAATTGGAGAGGCTCTTTGCTGAATTTCAATACCATGTTCCATGGCAAATGCGATATCCATGAAATTGCCACCTGCAGCAGAGTCAATCATAGCTGCACTGGAAATCCACTGTCCTGAACAGAGGATCTTAATAGGGAGAGAACAGTGAGAGTTCGTCTCCTTCAGCTCCTTGGGGGGTGAAGTCATAGAAAGTGAATGGAATACAGCGTTTAAAGGCAGGCTACATTCAGAGATGTCAGATTCATCATCACAGTTGTCATATTCTCCTACCGCTGCTAGCACCTTGTTAGGCCGCTTGGGACACTTGGGATAGTTGATTAAAAAGTGGTCAGACTGACCGCAGTAGAAACAGACTTTCACGAAGGCGATGCTCCCGGCGCTCATTAATCTCGCGCCTCTGAACGGAATCAATTTGCATGGGCACCTCCTCCACCTCCCGAGAGGTTTTACCTGCAGGCTCTTTGGAAGGAAGGAAAAAGTTAGAAATACGGTTATATGCAGCAAACTTCTCCTGCCTACGCTCAGTAAGGCGAATGTCTATGCGCACACAATGCTGTATAAATGTCTCTAGCTCTTGTGGTGACTCAGAGCGAGCTAGTTCATCTTTTACAATACTAGACAGACCCCTTTTAAAAATAGGCAATTGTGCATAACTGTCCCAATTGGTATCTACCGCTAATCTCCTGAATTCAGTGGCATACTCAATAACAGAACGTTTAGCCTGGAGTAAAGACAATAAAGCAGATTCAGCGGTTGCACGGCGATTAGGATCATCAAACATTAATGCCATAGCGGCCAAGAAATCATCCAAGTTATTTAACCGTGGGTCACGAAACTCAATTATCGGATTCGCCCAGGCGAGCGCTCGTGAGGTCAGCAGCATTATTACACACAATACTTTAGATCTATCAGTAGTAAAACGGTCAGCATGCATATCAAAATATAGCATACATTGATTCACAAAGCCACTAAATTTGTCGCGATCACCATTAAATCTGAATGGGGGCAACTTAGGTGGGATAGCTGGTGGCGGTTGCCCAGAGGTTAAAGTCGCTTGTGCAGCTATTTGCGTGCTTATGTCCTGAAAAGCCCGTCCATACTGGGACTCTATGCCAGCAAGTTTGTTTTCCTGGGCTGCCACGTGGGTGCTTAATTCCTGCAAAGTTTGTCCAAACACTTGTTGATTGTGTTCAATGCTTCCAAACTTCTTTTGCAGACCTTCCACATCTTTCTGCAGTGATCTAATTATGGAAAACACCTGCTCTAATATGCTTTCTGCAGTCATTGTTCCAGCAGTCTCCTCTTTTCTGGCTAGAGTATCCTGTAATAATTATAGAGGATAACTCAGGAGACTCTTTGCGTGGAACAAGACAACTACAGGACACAGTTTTATAAGTTGTAAAGTCTATATTATCACACGGTGATTCAAACAGGTGCAGAGAGAAACTCAAGTCCACAACACTTGGTGTAAATATTAAACACAGCTTAGCAGTCTATAGGGAACTTGAGAGGAAAATGCAATCACGCAGAAAGTCTATGAAGCACAGTTATTCTTGAGGATACTTGACAACGAATAAGTCCTTGTTTTAGTCCAAACACAGATAGATATGCTTATAAGGCAGTTCAAGCAATGTCTTATCTCAACCAGGAAGGCCTGGGTGATAATCTCAGGTTTAAGCAGAGCAGCAACAGCTTACATGTCCAGCAAATGCAGATGGAAGTAAACACGAGCAGCAGATGAAGGAGGATTACTGGAAACTGGTGTATGCAGCAGGAACTCAGAGCAGAGTAGCAGGATCACCACACAGGTTCACAGGAGCAGGTATATAGCTAGGGAGTCACCAAAGTCAGGACCTGGATGCAAGGCAGAATACTCTAGCACAGACTGAAGGCTCGGGTGGAGTTTTATAGCAGGAAGACACAGTGCACATGAGACCAAAGACGCCATCTTGGAAAAGGGTAGTAATGCACAAAAGGTAATACAAATGTTCAGAGTCCTGACAGTTCCATTAGGAATTTGGTACTCCCATACTGCTTGCCTATACAATGAATGCAAGGCCTGCCCCAAATTTAGATGCATCCAAATACCTCTTTGAAGAGACGAACAGGAGTGCCTCCTGAAAGCAATGTTCCGATTATTACAAAGTTGGTCCTCCCATACTGTTTGCCTATGCATTGAATGCAAGATCTGCCCCAAATTTGGATGCACCCCAATACCCCTTTGAAGAGACGTACAGGAGGGCCACCTGAAAGCAATGTTCCCATTATTAGGAAGTTGGTACTCCAATACTGTTTGCCTATGCAGTGAATACAAGACCTGCCCCAATTTTGGACGCACCTCAATACCCCTTTAACGAGACATACAGGCGGGCCTCCGGAAAGCAATGTTCCCATTATTAGGAAGTGGTTCTCCCATACTTTTTGCCTTTGCAATGAGTGCATACACTTGTAATGCCCATGCACTAAGTGTATGGGCTGACAATTTACCCCTGGGGGGTATATATGAACATACTGTATAAAAGTTTTTGTTACAGGCATCATAAACACCTTTTAAAAAAATTATGCGGGTGTTACATCATGGACCACGTTCACCCTGGTGATATAGTAGTGGTGGATGATGAGGGATGAGGATAACAGCAAATAGCTAAAATCAGGAAGCGTATACCCATGTGTGGGTGTGAAGAGGTGCATGAGAATAGACCTCCCAAAAAAAACCACTGGATTTGAGTTTAGGTTACACTGCTATCATTCGTTGGTGTTGAGAAGTCTTGCCCAATCCAGCCCTTGTTCATTTTTATAAGAGTCAGCCTGTCAGCATTTTCAGTTGACAGGTGGATGCGCTTATCTGTTATAATTCCACCAGCGGCACTAAAAACCCGCACTGATAGAACACTAGCAGCAGGGAAGGCCAGGACATCCAAGGCGTACAGAGCCAGTTCATGCCACGTGTCCAGCTTGGATACCCAATTATTAAAAGGCACAGAGGAATCATGGAAGACGTTGGTACGGTCAGCAAGGTACTCCCTCAGCATCTTCCCAAACATTGCACTCCTTGTGAGAGTACCCCGCGTCTCAGGACCTGTGCGATGGGAGGGTCTGAGAAAACTGTCCTAGAATTTTGCCAGTGTTCCCCTGCGTCTCCTGGATTGGAGTTGTGTCCAATAGATGGAGCCTGTAGTGAGACATGTAGGTTTTCAGACTTCCCTCATCACTGGCGGGCACTAACAGAAAAGAGCACCAGTGCAAGAACAAGATCTGGGCCCCCTTACCTCTTGGGCCCCAATGTGGCCGTTCAGGTTGCAGGAATAGTATGTCCCCCCTTGGCCCTCATACTCTCACAGGTAGTGCAGTCCTATGGTGAATCCGTGCTGTTATTGATTAGTGGGCTCAGAAGAATGATTGAGCAGCAGTACACATGCTGGACCGTTGGGCCCTTCCTTCCCTATGGGGCCGCCGAGAGCTGCGTTTGGCCCCATAGAGAACGATTAGAGGCGTTCAGGCATCCGACCTGCTGGTAATAAGAGCCTAAGGCTGCTGTCACACACCAATTTTTTGCCATCAGTCACAATTTGTCGAATGTTTAAAAAAACGGAACCGTCGCAGATTGTGAAAACCTGATGCGATGGATCAAAAAAAATCGGAGCATGCTCAGTTAAAAAAAACCAGAATCCATCGCCGGATTCCGTCATTTGACGGATCCGGCACCATAGGCTTCCATTCTAGCAAACGACAGACAGCAACGGATCCGTCGCTGTCCGTTTTTTCAACGGACACAAAAAACGTTACTTCGTCCGTTGTCTCCGGCTGCCGGTAAAAATTTTCAGCGGATCTGGCGAAAAACAGATGAAACGTGAGGCCATCCGTCCTTAATACAAGTCTATGAGAAAAAAACGGATCTGGAAGCAACTTTTGCCGGATCAGTTTTTTCAAAATTCGCCAGATTGTGACAGATGGCGAAAAACTGATGTGTGAAAGTGGCCTTATTCTGATCAGTGACGATCCCAGTGGTCACCAACCAATCACTAGCCTGCGGATAACTTGTGCTGATCAGCCACCCCGTTACCACTAACGATCGCAGACCATGCCGGTAATCTGGCAGCAGAGCAGCGCTTACACACTCCATGGCAAACAGCTTGTAAGCCCTGCACTGCAGAAGGCCACTGCTGATAGGCGCCTGAGGAGCTGCTCTCACTCTTTTCATGGCATTTCTCCTCTGGGGCAGACTGCACAGGAAGCTGTCGCCATAAAACCACTTTAGGAAGTTGTTATGTAAGTGATTTCCTAATAAGAGTCATGTTGGCTAAGGAGAGGACACGAAGTGTTGGCGCATGCGTCACTTCTAGACTGAGCAGAGCACAGGAAGGCGGCAGCCCTTTATTGCAAGCAACCACCTCACGGGCCTGAGCACTGCCCAAAAACACTGCACCCAGCAGCCTCCACGTGTCTCCAGCTGTCTTCCGGGAAATCTTAGCAGTATCGACTACAACTCCCGGCGGCCAGTGCGGCGCATGCGTCATCACCTCTTTCCAATCCCCTGCGCGCTGTGGGATTTATAGTTGTGAGCTGCCACCTTCTGCATAGTACAGGGTGCTGACTGGACTACATTTCCCGTCATGCCCTGCGGGCGCCGTGTCGGAGGCGACAGTTCTGGCTAATGATCCCTAGCAGTGTCTGAGTCACGTGTGGCTTCCGCTGATCTGTTTTCCTGGGCACAGTGAGGGGCTCCCTCTGCCTCCGGTTTCCCTGTTTTGTGCCCCGGTCTTGTTTTTTTTTTTTTTTTTAGTTTTTTTCCTTTGCTTTTTCACCACGGATTTACCCTTTTACCACATCTGATCTCTCCGGGTCAAAGCTTCCTATGAAAGCATGAGCGATAACGATGACATCGAGGTGGAAAGCGACGTGAGTGCACATCCTACTTCCCGTCCATAGATGGTTCTCTGCTGGGGGCTGTGCTCTGCTCCTCACCGCCGCAGTTTAGTGTGTGTTCCCCTTTAAGGCCACAATCGTGGACGGATTGGGCCCCCGCGTTATATATAGGGCACCTTTACATCCTGATATTACAACCCGACACCCCAGGGGTCCTGGTGGAAAGCTGTCCTATCCCTTATTTATAAAAGGTTTTCTGTATAAGACCATCCTATGAGAAAATCCTCGAAATATCTGGTCGGACCAGTTGGGTCTTTTGGTATAATGAGGTCACGGCGGAGAGGTGAGCGGTGAGGTCACGGCGGAGAGGAGAGCGGTGAGGTCACGGCGGAGAGGTGAGCGGTGAGGTCACGGCGGAGAGGTGAGCGGTGAGGTCACGGCGGAGAGGTGAGCGGTGAGGTCACGGCGGAGAGGTGAGCGGTGAGGTCACTGCAGAGTGGAGAGCGGTGAGGTCACTGCGGAGAGGTGGGAGCGATGAGGTCACGGCGGAGAGGTGAGCGGTGAGGTCACGGCGGAGAGGTGAGCGGTGAGGTCACGGCGGAGAGGAGAGCGGTGAGGTCACTGCGGAGAGGTGGGAGCGATGAGGTCACTGCAGAGAGGAGAGCGGTGAGGTCACTGCGGAGAGGTGGGAGCGATGAGGTCACTGCGGAGAGGTGGGAGCGATGAGGTCACTGCAGAGAGGAGAGCGGTGAGGTCACTGCGGAGAGGTGAGCGGTGAGGTCACTGCGGAGTGGAGAGCGGTGAGGTCACTGCGGAGAGGTGGGAGCGATGAGGTCACTGCAGAGAGGAGAGCGGTGAGGTCACTGCGGAGAGGTGGGAGCGATGAGGTCACTGCAGAGAGGAGAGCGGTGAGGTCACGGCGGAGAGGAGAGGGACATGGCACCCGCTAATTATTCCAGCACATTTTACGTTCAAAAAGTCAAATGACGCTCCTTCCCTTTCAAGCCCTGCCATTCGTCCAAACAATAGTATTCCTCCACATATAGGGTATGGTCCTACTCAGGAGAAATTGCACAACAAATTGTATGGAGCAATTTCTCCTGTTACCCTTATGAAAATGCAAAATATGGAGCTAAAAAACATTCATCTGGGGAAAAATTAGATTTTTATTTTTATTTTCAAGGCTTAACGTTATAAACTTATGTAAAGCACCTGGGGATTCAAGGTGCTCAATACACGTCTAGATACATTCCGTGAAGGTTCTAGTTTCCAAAATGGGGTCACTTGTGGGCAGTTTTTACTGCTCAGGCACATCAGGAGCTCTCCAAACACGACATGGCATCCGCTAATTATTCCAGCAAATTTTACATTCAAAAAGTGAAATGGCGCTCCTTCCCTTCCGAGCCCTGCCATGTGCCCAAACTGTGGCTTTCCCCACTTGTGGGGTATCGGCATGCTCAGGAGACATTGCAGAACAAATTTTATGGTCCATTTTCTCCTGTTAACCTTGCGAAAGTAAAAAAAAAAGATCTAAAGGAAAATGTTTGTGAAACAAATGTATGTATGTTTTTTCCTTCCACATTCCAAAAATTCCTGTGAAGCACCTGAAGGGTTAATAATCTTCTTGAATGTGGTTTTGAGCACCCTGAGGGGTGAAGTTTTTAGAAAATACCCAAAAGTGACACCATTCTATCATATAGAAGTGACTTCAAGTGTGATGTGGTCCCTAAAAAAAAAAGGTGTTGTAAAAAAAAGAAATTGCTGGTCAACTTTTAACCCTTATAACTTCCTATCAAAAAAATTGATTCAAAAATTGTGCTGATGTAAAGTAGACATGTGGGAAATGTTGTTTATTAACTATTTTGTGCGATATGACTGTTTGATGTAAGGGCATAAAAAAATAAAAGTTAGAAAATTGTGAAATTTTCAAAATTTTTGCCAAATATCCGTTATTTTTACAAATAAACACAAGTCATATCAAATAAATGTTACCACTATCATGAAGTACAATATGTCACGAGAAAATAATGTCAGAATCACCAAGATCCGTTGAAGCGTTCCAGAGTTATAACCTCATAAAGGGACAGTGGTCAGAATTGTAAAATTTGGCCTGGTCAGGAAGGTGAAAACAGGCTCCGGGGCAAAAGGGGTTAATTTTTTCCTTCCACATTGCTTCAGTTCCTATGAAGCACCTGAAGGGTTAATAAACTTCTTGAATGTGGTTTTGAGCACCTTGAGGGGTGCAGTTTTTAGAATGGTGTCACTTTGGGCATTTTCGGTCATATAGACCCCTCAAATGTGATATGGTCCCTAAAAAATGGTTTTGTAAATTTTGATAGAAAAATTAGAAATCGTCAACTTTAATCTTTCTAACTACTTAACAAAAAAAAAAGCGTTTGAAAAATTGTGCTGATCTGAAATTGTTATTTATTAACTATTTTGTGTAACCTAACTCTGGTTTAAGGGCATAAAAATGAAAAGTTTGAAAATTGTCAAATTTTTGCCAAATTTTCAATATTTTCACAAATAAACGCAAGTCATTTTGAACAAATTTTGCCACTGTAATGAAGTACAATGCCATGAAAAAACAGTCTTAGAATTGAAAAAAATAGCCTGGCCAGGAGGGTAAAAATAGGTTGCACCCCTCAAACTGCTGAAAACCACATCCAAGAAGTTTATTCACCCTTCAGGTTCTTCACGGGAATTAAGGGAATGTGGAACATTTTTACTTTTTGAAACAAATGTTACTTTAGCCCCAAATATTTCATTTTCACAAGGGTAACAGGTGAACATGTTTGATACAATTAGTTGTGCAATTTCTCCTGAGCACGCAGATACCCAATATGTGGGGAAAACTACTGATGGGGTGCACGGCAGGGCTTGGAAAGGAATGAGCACCTTTTGAAATGCAGTGGTATCTGGAATCAATAGTGGATGCCATGTTGCATTTGGAGAGCCCCTGATGTGCCTAAACAGTGGAAACCCCCCACAAGTGACCCCATTTTGGAAACTAGACCCCACAAGGAACTTATCTAGATGTGTGGTGAGCACCTTGAAGCCCCAGGGGTTTCACAGAATTTTGAGCAGTAAAAATAAAAAAAATCACATTTTTTTTTCCAACAAAAATTCTGTTTTAGCCCCAATTTTTTTACTGTCACAAGGGTAACAGGAGAAAATGGATTATACAATTTGTTGTGCAATTTCTCCTGAGTACGCCGATATCCCGTATGTGGTGGAAAACTACTGTTTGGACGCACAGCAGAGCTCAGAAGGGAAGGAGCAGCAATTTGACTTTAGAAATGCAGAACTGGCTGGAATAGAGATCGGACACCATGTCGTGTTTGCAGAGCCCCTAATTTGCCTAAACAGTGGAAACCCCCCACATGTGACCCCATTATGTAAACTAAACCCCTTGAAGAATCCATCTGCTGGTGTGATGACCATCTTAGTACCGCAAATGCCTCGCTAAATTTTAAAGTATTGGGACGTGAGAATGCAGTTTTCCATTGTTTTCATGAAAGTTAATTATCCTCAAATTTTTCATTTTCACGAGGGTAAAAGGAGAATGCCGCAGTGGCAGAGCCCCTGATGTGCAAGAACAGCAGAACCCCCTATAAGAGACCCTATTTTACAACCTATTTCCGTGAATGAATTCATCCAGGGTTGTAGTGAACATTTTGACACCAAAGAGGTCATTGAATTTTATATTGTAGAGTGGTGATGACAAAATAATTACATTTTTCCCACTAAGGCTAAGTTCACACGTTGCAGAATTGCCGCGGAAATTTCCGCGGCAATTCTGCGCCTCCTGCCGTGGGTATATCGCATGCAGAATTAGCATGCATATACCCGCAGAAAACTAGCGTTTTGCAAGCATAATTAGCTTGCAGAATGCTAGAGTTTTCCAAGCGATCTGTAGCATCGCTTGGAAAACTGACTGACAGGTTGGTCACACTTGTCAAACATACTGTTTGACAAGTGTGACCAACTTTTTACTATAGATGCAGCTTATGCCACATCTATAGTAAAAGATAGAATGTTTAAAAATAATAAAAAAAATAAAAAACATGGTTATACTCACCTGCAGACCTCAGCGGCGTCCGTTCCTATAGCTGGAGTGCAGTGAAGGGCCTGCGATGACGTCACTGTCTTGTGATTGGTCGCGTGAGTCACATGAGCGGTCACGCGACCAATCACAAGACAGTGACGTCATCACAGGTCCTGAACCACATCATCTATAGGAACGGAAGAAAGATCATGCACCGGAGAGGCTGGAACACTTCGGGGGCCATCAGAGGGTGAGTATATCGCTATTTTTTATTTTAATTCTTTTTTTTTTTTTACCAAATACATGGTGCCCAGTCCGTGGAGGAGAGTCTCCTCTCCTCCACCCTGGGTACCAACCGCACATGATCTGCTTACTTCCCGCATGGTGTGCACAGCCCCGTGCGGGACGTAAGCAGATCAATGCACTCCTATAAGTGCAGAATCGCCGCAATTCCGCAATTTTAATGAACCATGCTGCGTTTTTTTCTGGAATGCGATTCCGCTCAGGAAAAAGATGCAGCATGTGCACAAAAAATGCGGAATGCATTCTATTACATAGGATGCTTAATGTAAGCGTTTTTTTCGCGGTTTTATAGCGTTTTTATAGCGAAAAAGCGCGAAAAAAACGCAAAAAATATGCTACGTGTGCACACAGCCTAAAACTTTGTTTTAACCCCATATTTTCCATTTTCTCTTGGGCAAATAGATAAAAGTGGCCTCTTAGTTTGGCTCGCAATTTTTGTAATATCCCATAGGTGGCTGTGCAGTACTGTTTGGCAACACAGCAGGGAAGGAGCGCTGTTTGACTATTCAACCACAGATTAGTTTGCTGATACCATTTGAAGAGTCTCTAAGGGTACCGTTACACAAAACGATTTACCAACGATCACGACCAGCGATACGACCTGGCCGTGATCGTTGGTAAGTCGTTGTGTGGTTGCTGGGGAGCTGTCACACAGACCGTTCTCCAGCGACCAACGATGCCAAAGTCCCCGGGTAACCAGGGCAAACATCGGGTTACTAAGCGCAGGGCCGCGCTTAGTAACCCGATGTTTACCCTGGTTACCATCGTAAATGTAAAAAAAAACAAACCGTAAAATTTCTTTGATATGACTTGTGTTTATTTGTGAAAAAAAAATGGAAATTTGAGGAAAACTTTGAAATATTCAAACTTTGAATTTTTATGCCCTTAAATTAGAGAGTCATATTGCACAAAATAGTTAATAAATAACATTTCCCACATGTCTACTTTCCAGCATCACAATTTTTGTAACATAATTTTTTTGTTAGGGCATTAAAGTTGGCCAGCAATTTCTAATTTTTACAACAACATTTACAAAACCATTTTTTTAGGGACCAAATCACCTTTGAAGTGAGTTTGAGGGGTGTATGTGACAGAAAATACCCAAAAGTGACACCATTCTAAAAACTGCATCAGTGGAGGTTCTCAAAACCACATTCAAGAACTTTATTCTTGCTTCACGTGGATAAATAATGTTGAAGGATAAAGTGAACATTTTCCTTTTTTGCACAAACATTTTCCTTTAAACCCAACTTTTTTTTTTACTTTCACAAGAGTAACAGAGAAAAATGTACCATATAATTAGTTGTGCACTTTCTCCTGAACATGAAGACACCCTATATGTGGTGGGAAAACCACTGTTTTGGAGCACGGCAGGGCTCGGAAGTGAAGGAACATCATTTGACTTTATTAATGCAAAGCTTGCTAGAATAATTAATGGACACCATGAGGTGCCTAAACGGTGGAAACCCCCCACAAGTGACAACATTTTGAAAACTAGACCCCTCAGGGAACATATCTAGATGTGTGGTGGGCACCTTGATCCCACAGGTGCTTCACGGAATTTTAGAATGTTGAGCCGTGAAAATAAAAAAATAAAGTTTTCCCTACAAAAATATTTCTTAGCCCCACATTTTGTGTTTTCCTAAGGATAACAGGATAAATTACACCATACAATTTATTGTGCAATTTCTCATGAGTACGCCAATACCGAATATGTGTAGGAAAACTGCTGTTTGGGTACAGGGCTCGGAAGGTAATGAACACCATTTCACTTAATGCAAAGTTTGCTGGAAAAATTAAACAGATGCCATGTCGCGTTTGGAGAGCCCCTGATGTGCCTTAACAGGGGAAACCGTCCACAAGTGACACCATTTTGAAAACTAGACCCTTCAGGGGACATACAAGTGCTTCTCACAAAATTAGAATATCATCAGTTAATTTATTTCAGTTCTTCAATACAAAAAGTGAAACTCATATATTGTATAGAGTCATTACAAACCGAGTGATCTATTTCACGTGTTTATTTCTGTTAATGTTGATGATTATGGCTTACAGCCAATGAAAACCCAAAAGTCATTATCTCAGTAAATTAGCACACTTTAGAACATCAGCTTGAAAAATTATTTTAAAATCCGAAATGTTGGCCTACTGAAATCTATGTTCAGTAAATGCACTCAATACTTGGTCGGGGCTCCTTGTCCATCAATTACTGCATCAATCCATAGTGGCATGGAGGCGATCAGTCTGTGGCACTACTGAGGCGTTATGGAAGCCCAGGTTGCTTTGATAGCGGCCTTCAGCTTGTTTGCATTGTTGGGTCTGGTGTTGTGAATTCTGCTTTTGGGCTCCCTCCGGTGGTTGTAGGTGGTAATGCAGTTGCCCCTGAGTTGCAGCCCTGGTCAGGTGTATCTGCTGATTGCAGATCTGACTGGGGTATTTAGGCGTGCAGGATTCATTAGTCCTTGCCAGTTGTCAATTGTTGTTGGGAGGTGTAGGACCTCTGCCTGGTTCCTCCTGCCTTTCTGCCAAATCAGCAAAGATAAGTGTCTGGTTCTTTTTCCCTGTGGCACACATGTTGTGTGCTTCACAATTCAGTGCTATTCTTTGTGTTTTCTTGTCCAGCTTAGATTGTGTCAGTATTTTCTCAGTCTTGCTGGATTCTCTGGAGTGGCAGATATACATTCCATGTCTTTAGTTAGATTGTGGAACTTTTTGTATTATCTGCTGTGGATATTTTTGGAAGGGTTTTAATACTGACCGCCTAGTTATGTCCTATCCTTTCCTATTTAGCTAGAGTGGCCTCTTCTGCTAAATCCTGTTTTCTACCTGCGTGTGTCTATTCTTCTCCTACTCACAGTCATTATTTGTGGGGGGCTGCCTATCCTTTGGGGGTCTGCTCTGAGGCAAGATAGCATTCCCATTTCCATCTATAGGGGTATTTAGTCCTCCGGCTGTGTCGAGGTGTCTAGGGAGTGTTAGGCACACCCCACGGCTACTTCTAGTTGCGGTGTTAGTTCAGGATTGCGGTCAATACAGGTTCCACCGTCTCCAGGGAAAGTTTCATGCGACTCCAAGGTCACCAGATCATAACAGTACAACTGGCCCATAATGAGTTAAATGCATCTCAGAAGAAGGGAAGAAAGGTGTTGAGCCATTTTTTTTTCTGCAGTCTGTTTTGTCTTTTTTTCCCTCTTTATTTATGGGTGGCTGAGGAGTCTTGTGCCAGCATGGATGTTCAGGAATTAGCTTCTCGTGTAGACCAGCTTGCTGCTAGGGTACAGGGTATTTCTGATTATATTGTTCAGACTCAAGCTTTAGAACCGAAGATTCCTACTCCTGATTTGTTTTTTGGTGATAGGTCCAAATTTTGGGGGTTTAAAAATAATTGTAAACTGTTTTTTGCTCTGAGACAGCGATCCTCCTGTGATTCCATTCAGCAGGTTAAAATTGTCATCTCCCTGCTGCGTGGTGATCCACAGGATTGGGCATTTTCCCTGGAATCTGGGAATCCGGCCTTGCTTAATGTAGATTCCTTTTTTCAGGCTTTAGGTTTATTATATGATGAACCTAATTCTGTGGATCAAGCGGAGAAAACCTTGTTGGCACTGTTTCAGGGTCAAGAGGCGGCAGAATTGTTTTGTCAGAAATTTAGAAAATGGTCTGTGTTGACTAAATGGAATGATGATGCTTTGGCGGCAATTTTCAGAAAGGATCTTTCTGAATCCGTTAAAGATGTTATGGTGGGGTTTCCCACGCCTTCCGGTCTGAGTGATTCTATGTCTCTGGCCATTTAGATTGATCGGCGCTTGCGGGAGCGTAGAACTGTGCGCGCTGTGGCGTCTTCCTCAGAGCCAATTCCTGAGCCAATGCAGTGTGATAGGATTTTGTCTAAAACGGAACGACAAGGATTCAGACGTCAGAATGGGTTGTGTTATTATTGTGGCGATGCTTCTCATGTCATTTCAGTCTGCCCTAAGCGGACAAAGAGGATCGCTACCATCAGTACTGTACAACCTAAATTTCTGTTATCGGTGTCCTTGATTTGCTCATTGTCATCATTCTCTGTCATGGCGTTTGTGGATTCAGGCGCCGCCTTGAACTTAATGGATTTTGAGTTTGCCAGGCGTAGTGGTTTTCCCTTGCAGCCTTTGCAGAACCCTATTCCTTTAAGGGGGATTGATGCTACACCTTTGGCTAAAAATAAGCCTCAGTTTTGGACACAGGTGACCATGCACATGACGCCAGCCCATCAGGAAGATTGTCGATTTCTGGTGTTGCATAATTTGCATGATGTTATCGTGCTGGGTTTCTCGTGGTTGCAGGTACATAATCCTGTATTGGATTGGAAATCTATGTCTGTGACTAGTTGGGGTTGTCAGGGGGTTCATAATGATGTTCCTTTGATGTCAATCTCCTCTCCTTCCTCTTCTGAAATTCCAGAGTTTTTGTCTGATTTTCAGGATGCATTCGATGAGCCCAAGTCCAGTTCCCTTCCACCGCACAGGGACTGTGATTGTGCTATTGACTTGATTCCAGGCAGTAAGTTTCCTAAGGGTCGACTTTTCAACCTGTCTGTGCCTGAACATACCGCCATGCGGAGTTATGTTAAGGAGTCTTTGGAGAAAGGGCATATTCGGCCATCTTCTTCACCGTTAGGAGCAGGTTTTTTTATTGTTGCTAAGGATGGCTCCTTGAGACCTTGTATTGATTATCGCCTCTTGAATAAGATCACGGTCAAGTTTCAATACCCTTTACCTTTGTTTTCTGATTTGTTTGCTAGGATTAAGGGGGCTAGTTGGTTTACGAAGATTGGCCTTCGGGGGGCATATAATCTTGTTCGTATTAAGCAGGGTGATGAATGGAAAACTGCGTTTAATACGCCCGAAGGCCATTTTGAATACCTTGTGATGCCATTCGGGCTCACTAACGCTCCATCTGTTTTTCAATCCTTCATGCATGATATCTTCCGGACTTATATTGATAAATTCTTGATTGTATATTTGGACGATATTTTTATTTTTTCCGATGATTGGAAGACTCATGTGGAACAGGTCAGGATGGTATTTCAGATCCTTCGTGACAATGCTTTGTTTGTGAAGGGGTCTAAGTGTCTCTTTGGGGTGCAGAAGGTTTCTTTTTTGGGCTTTATTTTTTCTCCTTCATCTATGGAGATGGATCCGGTTAAGGTTCAGGCCATTCATGATTGGATTCAACCCACATCTGTGAAGAGCCTTCAGAAATTTTTGGGTTTTGCAAATTTTTATCGCCGTTTCATTGCTAACTTCTCCAGCGTGGTTAAACCCTTGACTGATTTGACGAAAAAAGGCGCTGATGTGGCGAATTGGTCCTCTGCGGCTTTCTGCCTTTCAGGAGCTTAAACGCCGATTTACTTCTGCTCCGGTGTTGCACCAACCAGATGTTTCTCTTCCGTTTCAGGTTGAGATTGATGCTTCTGAGATTGGGGCAGGGGCCTTTTTGTCTCAGAGGGATTCTGTTGGTTCTTTGATGAAACCGTGTGCCTTCTTCTCCCGCAAGTTTTCGCCTGCTGAACGCAATTATGATGTCGGCAATCGGGAGTTGTTGGCTATGAAGTGGGCGTTTGAGGAGTGGCGACATTGGCTTGAGGGAGCTAAGCACCATATTGTGGTCCTGACCGATCATAAGAATTTGATTTACCTCGAGTCTGCCACACGGCTGAGTCCTAGACAGGCTCGATGGTCCTTGTTTTTTTCCCGTTTTGATTTCGTGGTTTCGTATCTTCCGGGTTCTAAGAATATTAAGGCTGATGCCCTTTCTAGGAGTTTTTTGCCTGATTCTCCTGAGGCCCTTGAACCGGTCGGCATTCTGAAAGAAGGAGTGGTCCTTTCTGCCATTTCCCCTGATTTACGGTGGGTTCTTCAGGAATTTCAGGCTGATAGACCTGACCGCTGTCCTGTGGGGAAATTGTTTGTTCCTGACAGATGGACTAGTAGAGTGATTTCTGAGGTTCACTGTTCTGAGGTGGCTGGTCATCCTGGTATTTTTGGTACCAGAGATTTGGTTGGTAGGTCCTTTTGGTGGCCTTCGTTGTCTCGTGATGTGCGTTCTTTTGTGCAGTCCTGTGGGACTTGTGCGCGGGCCAAGCCTTGTTGTTCCCGTGCTAGTGGGTTACTTTTGCCATTGCCGGTCCCTGAGAGGCCCTGGACGCATATTTCTATGGATTTTATTTCTGATCTTCCGGTTTCCCAGAGGATGTCGGTTATCTGGGTTGTTTGTGACCGGTTTTCTAAGATGGTTCATTTGGTGCCTTTGCCTAAATTGCCTTCCTCTTCAGAGTTGGTTCCGTTGTTTTTTCAGCATGTGGTTCGTTTGCATTGTATTCCTGAGAATATTATGTCCGACAGAGGTTGCCAGTTTGTTTCTAGGTTTTGGCGGGCCTTTTGTGCTAGGCTGGGCATTGATTTGTCTTTTTCTTCTGCATTCCATCCTCAGACAAATGGCCAGACCGAGCGAACTAATCAGACTTTGGAGACTTATTTGAGATTCTTTGTGTCTGCCGATCAGGATGATTGGGTGGCCTTTTTGCCATTGTCCGAGTTTGCCCTTAATAATCGGGCTAGTTCGGCTACTTTGGTTTCGCCTTTTTTTTTATGTCATTTTGGTTTTCATCCTCGTTTTTCTTCTGGGCAGGTTGAGCCTTCTGACTGTCCTGGTGTGGATTCTGTGGTTGACAGGTTGCAGCAGATTTAGGCTCATGTGGTGGACAATTTGGTGTTGTCTCAGGAGGAGGCTCAACGTTTTGCTAACCGTCGTCGGTGTGTTGGTTCCCGGCTTCGGGTTGGGGATTTGGTTTGGTTGTCTTCCCGTCATGTTCCTATGAAGGTCTCTTTCCCTAAGTTTAAGCCTCGGTTTATTGGTCCTTATAGGATTTCTGAGATTATTAATCCGGTGTCTTTTCGATTGGCGCTTCCGGCCTCTTTTGCTATCCATAATGTCTTCCATAGATCTTTATTGCGGAAATATGTGGTGCCCGTTGTTCCCTCTGTTGATCCTCCAGCCCCCATGTTGGTTGATGGGGAGTTGGAGTATGTGGTTGAGAAGATTTTGGATTCTCGTTTTTCGAGGCGGAGGCTTCAGTACCTTGTCAAATGGAAGGGTTTTGGCCAGGAGGATAATTCTTGGGTTTTTGCTTCTGATGTCCATGCTGCAAATTTGGTTCATGCTTTTCATCTGGCTGGTCCTGATCGGCCTGGGGGCTCTGGTGAGGGTTCGGTGACCCCTCCTCAGGGGGGGGGGGGGGGGTACTGTTGTGAATTCTGCTTTTGGGCTCCCTCCGGTGGTTGTAGGTGGTAATGCAGTTGCCCCTGAGTTGCAGTCCTGGTCAGGTGTATCTGCTGATTGCAGATCTGACTGGGGTATTTAGGCATGCAGGATTCATTAGTTCTTGCCAGTTGTCAATTGTTGTTGGGAGGTGTAGGACCTCTGCCTGGTTCCTCCTGCCTTTCTGCCAAATCAGCAAAGATAAGTGTCTGGTTATTTTTCCCTGTGGCACACATGTTGTGTGCTTCACAATTCAGTGCTATTCTTTGTGTTTTCTTGTCCAGCTTAGATTGTGTCAGTATTTTCTCAGTCTTGTTGGATTCTCTGGAGTGGCAGATATACATTCCATGTCTTTAGTTAGATTGTGGAACTTTTTGTATTATCTGTTGTGGATATTTTTGCAAGGGTTTTAATACTGACCGCCTAGTAATCTGTCCTATCCTTTTCCCTTCCCCATGACAGCACCGGTACATGAGAGATGGTCCCGCCCCCAAGAACAGGAAACCTGCATAGGAGATAAAAGATGGGGGCGGCACCTCTCTCCTCAGTTTGGTTTCCTGTTCTTGCGGGGAACCTGCGGTGCTGCATGGGGAGAGGTCTCCCTTGCTTTGCCGGTCTCTGACCGAGGTCCACGGTGGGAGCAGCGGTGGCGGCGTGTGCGCGTCGCCTCCATACCTGGAAAAAGCTGCAGATGCGTCTTTCCCACTGGGGACTCCCCGGCGTCCGCTCCTGGCCGGAGGCTGGGCCGAGGGAGAAAAAGTGAGCGTACCCATCACGACGCTGGCGCCGACTGAATGGGGGAACTTCCGGGATTGAACCGGAAGTGACGCTACACGCTGAGGAAGCGGTGTGCTGACACTCCCCGGGGGGGAGAAAGTTCAGAGACGCACACACTGCTTCCGGGCCGCCATATTTAAAACGGCAAGGCGGCAAGCTGGCGCTGGGAACAGTCTCCTGCAGGATGGCAGATCTGAAGGAATCGACGATCCCAGCTGAAATCCCACAGCCTGTCGTGGTACTAAGGGTCCGGTGGGTGAGTGCCTTTGTAAGGCAAAAAACATATCAGTGACACTGTGTTTTTGTGTATATGCAGGGAAGAAAAGTCACCTCTAAACAAAAGCATAAAGTATGTGCACTCTGTGATAGAAGCCTCCCCAAAACGTATGAAAAGCGTATGTGCCGCTCATGCATAGAAAAAACTGTGTCTGAAGAGTCATCATCTTTGCTTCAGAATATAAAAGATATTGTTAGAAGCGAAGTACAAAGCACTGTAAAGGAGCAGTTAAAACAACATGGGTTGCAGAGCTCCGTAAACCCGCCCTCTATGTCTGCCCAGGCATCTGATGTAGAATCCGAGGGTGAACTGGGTGAGCTTCCGCCCGACGAGGGTTCGGACCTGGACTCTTCAGATGAAGAGTGTGGCCGGCCTTATGTGTTATCAGAAGATGTGGGGAAGTTGCTAAAACTGGTCAGGTCCACCCTGGGGGTTGAGACGCCAAAAGAGAAGCAAACGGTTCAGGACTCTATGTTCAGTAATTTGGAGGATAAGAAACGAAAAGTTTTCCCGTTTCATGATAACATTCTAAATCTCATCAAAAAAGAATGGAAAAAACCGAATAAAAAGATTTCAGTTCCCCAGGCCTTAAAACGTAAATATCCCTTTAGTGAGGAAGTTTGCGAGAAATGGGAAAAGGCGCCTAGGTTGGACGCGGCGATCGCAAGTACCTCCAGGGGCATAGCACTTCCCTTCGAGGACATGGGGGCCCTAAAAGACCCCCTAGATAAAAAGGCAGATGCCTTTCTAAAATCAACCTGGGAGGCCTCAACTTGGGCGTTTAAACCTGGAGTAGCGGCTACTTGTACTGCCCGTGCCATGGTTAAATGGCTGGAGGAACTTAGCGACCAAATAAAAAACAAATGTCCAAGAGACAGACTTCTAGAAGTCATCCCTCCACTTCAAAATGCAGCGGGATTCCTGGCGGACGCGGCCATTGATTCTGTGCGGTTTGCTGCCCGGGCTAGTGCCCTTTCAAATTCAGGAAGAAGGGCGCTATGGTTAAAGAACTGGAATGCTGATTTCCAATCCAAAGTAAAGCTCTGTGCAGTCCCCTGTGAGGGCCAATATTTATTCGGCAGCGCTTTAGATGAGATTTTAGAAAAAGCGGCGGACAAGAAAAAACACTTCCCTCCACCTCCCTTCTTTAGACGACGTTGGTACGACAATCGTCGGTCCTTTCGAGGATCAGGTAGGGGCCGAGGCCGCCCAACGGATAAAACCACACGGGGGAAACCCTGGGGTGAGAAAAGAGAAAGAGGGTTTCTTTTCAATAAACCCCCAAAACCAGATCCTAAACAATGACGCCATATTCCAGGTGGGAGGAAGGTTACGGTTTTTTGTCCATCAGTGGGTAACCTTACAGCCGTCCCAATGGATAATCAACTTGTTATCAGACGGTCTGCGGTTAAATTTCATCTCCCTTCCTCCCCACCGAATAAAAGTTACTCGTGTGGCCAAAAAGAACCAGTTGGTTCTCGAAAAAGAAGTTCGTCTTCTTTTAGACAAAAAAGTCCTGGTAAGAGTACCTTCACAGGAAATTGGAAGGGGATTTTACAGCACCCTTTTCCTCACTCCAAAACCGGATGGATCTTTAAGAACTATTTTCAATCTAAAAGAATTAAACAAATTCATCCGAGTAGAAAAATTCAAAATGGAAACTCTGAGAACGGCGGTAAAACTGCTGTATCCAGGATGTTATATGGCAGTGATAGACCTTACCGATGCCTATTATCATGTGCCAATCAGCAGAGAGCATCAACAATTCCTGAGGTTGGTTGTGCAGCTGGGACAGGTCTACACCCATCTACAATACCAATGTCTCCCCTTTGGGGTATCGGTAGCTCCTCGTATTTTTACAAAAATAATTTCGGAAGTAGCATCCTTCGTAAGGAGAGAAAACATTCTGCTAGTGCCCTATTTAGACGATTTCCTCCTGATAGCAGACAATCAAGAAGATTGCATAAAAGCAGTTATAACAGTACGAGAGCTACTAACCAAACTAGGGTGGATAATAAACTTAAAAAAATCAAGATTGATTCCGGCCCAGATACAGGAGTTCCTGGGGATCCAATTAAATTCAATCAAACAGATCTGTATCCTTCCAGACAGGAAAATCGAGGTCATAAAACAAAGAATAACACAAATACAGGTAGCCCAATACGTCTCGGTGAGGGAAGCCATGTCCCTCCTAGGCATGCTTACTGCAACAATTCCGGCGGTCCAATGGGCACAACTTCATTCAAGGGACCTACAGTGGGAGATCCTGTCAGAACAAACAAGAATACCCTACAATCTAAACCGAAAAATCGTATTGTCACAACATGTCCGGGACTCTCTAAGCTGGTGGCTAGATTCCGGGAATCTAAAAAAAGGGGTCCCATGGTCAATCCAGAATCCGGTGATACTGACCACAGATGCGAGCCCATTAGGTTGGGGAGCACACCTGTCAGATCGGATCCTACAGGGTCTATGGAATCCACAGATGCAATCAGCCTCCTCAAACCTGAGGGAATTGACAGCAGTAAGGCAAGCAATTCTTCAATCAGAAGAAGATCTCAAAGGAAAACATTTAGTAGTATTGTCCGACAACAGCACAACGGTGTCGTATATAAATCGACAGGGAGGAACCAGATCAAGTTCCCTAATGGAAGAAGCAGGAAGACTATTTCTTTGGGCCGAAAACCACCTTTTATCCCTCACAAGTACACACTTAAAGGGGTCGGAAAACTTTGTCGCAGATTTTCTGAGTCGTCACGTCCTGCACCAGGGCGAGTGGTCGCTAAATCAAAGAATATTTGGAGAAATCTGTGCAGTCTGGGGGCTTCCTCAAGTGGATCTTTTTTCCACAAGGCAAAATCGGAAAGTAAAAAGGTTCTACTCTCTAAACCCCAAAGAGAACCCGGAAGGTGTAGATGCGTTACTACACCAATGGAAATTCCAACTAGCCTATGCGTTTCCCCCGATCCCATTGATCCCTACAGTCCTGAAGAAGATCCGAGAAGAGAAATCACGCATAATCTTAATCGCACCCTTCTGGCCAAAGAGAGCTTGGTTCACTTGGCTCAGACGTATGTCCATCTCGGACCCGTGGATACTTCCAGAGGTCCCAGACCTTCTGCACCAGGGTCCGGTGACACATCCTCAGGTTCACAGCCTACACCTCACTGCTTGGAACTTGAGAGGGGACTTCTGCTAGCAAAGGGATTCTCGGATCCGTTAATTACTACTCTACTGTCCAGTAGAAAAAAAGTCACAACTGATAAATACCAAAAGGTATGGGGAAAATTTTTAGAATTCTCAGGCCGAGGGATAACTGATACCGTTCAGAAGGTCCCTATATCTGAAATCCTAGAGTTTCTCCAAAAGGGTCTGGAGAGGGGATTATCTACCAGCACTCTAAAAGTGCAAGTCTCGGCGCTTGGCGCCTTGTTTGACCAAAAATTGGCTGATCACCCCTGGGTGTGTAGGTTCATTCGGGCCTCCTTTACAGCCAGGCCATTCAAACCTCGTCCAAAGGTCGCTCCCTGGGATTTAAATTTAGTTTTAAACGCCTTGACCTCCTCTCCCTTTGAGCCTCTTTCCTCCATATCGGAAAAAGCGCTAACTCTAAAAACAGTTCTCCTGATTGCCCTTACCTCAGCCAGACGCATTAGTGAGCTTCAGGCTATATCTATTGACCCTCCGTATACGGAAATTCTGGAGGATAGGGTAATTATAAAATCTGATCCGGCCTTCTTACCTAAGGTCAACTCGAAATTTCACAGGGACCAGGAGATAATCTTGCCTTCATTCTGTGCCAATCCAAAATCCCAGGGAGAAGAAACCTTCCATTGCTTGGACGTCAGACGTTGCCTTCTTCAATATATAGAAGTGACAAAACCATGGCGACAGTCTTCAGCCCTTTTTGTCTCCTTTCAGGGGGCAAACAGGGGAAAAAAGGCCACAAAATCGACTATTGCACGTTGGCTCCGTATGGCTATATCACTTTCCTATTCCTCTTCGGGACAGGTCCCTCCACCTGGTGTTACGGCCCACTCTACCAGGGCTATTTCCACATCTTGGGCAGAGAGGGCAAATGCATCGATAGAGCAAATCTGTAATGCAGCAGTATGGTCTTCACCCTCTACTTTCTTCCGCCATTATAGGTTGAATCTGGGGCTATCAGATCTTGCCTTTGGTAGGAAAGTACTATCTGCTGTTGTCCCACCCTAGAGGTTCCTTCTATTTCTTCCTCTCATGTACCGGTGCTGTCATGGGGAAGGGAAAAAATGATAATTACTTACGGGTAATTTGATTTTCCAGATCCATGACAGCACCGCTCTAGTTCCCGCCCTATCTTGGTGATGGTGTGTGATTCACAAAAAAAAAAAAAATTTTCATAAAAAAAAAAAAAAATCTCAAAAAAAAAAAAAAAAAAGACACAAATGAAAGATGGGGTAATAACCACTTAACATAACAATAGATAAATAGTCTTAGAGTTAAATATAAATTTTTATATGCCTAAAACTAACATAGCGGTTACCTTACATTCTCTGTAAACAAACTGAGGAGAGAGGTGCCGCCCCCATCTTTTATCTCCTATGCAGGTTTCCTGTTCTTGGGGGCGGGACCATCTCTCATGTACCGGTGCTGTCATGGATCTGGAAAATCAAATTACCCGTAAGTAATTATCATTTTTCCTATTTAGCTAGAGTGGCCTCTTCTGCTAAATCCTGTTTTCTACCTGCGTGTGTCTATTCTTCTCCTACTCACAGTCATTATTTGTGGGGGGCTGCCTATCCTTTGGGGGTCTGCTCTGAGGCAAGATAGCATTCCCATCTCCATCTATAGGGGTATTTAGTCCTCCGGCTGTGTCGAGGTGTCTAGGGAGTGTTAGGCACACCCCACGGCTACTTCTAGTTGCGGTGTTAGTTCAGGATTGCGGTCAGTACAGGTTCCACCGTCTCCAGAGAAAGTTTCATGCGGCTCCAAGGTCACCAGATCATAACAGTCTGGTGTCTCATCTTCCTATTGACAATATCCCATAGATTATCTATGGGGTTAAGGTCAGGTGAGTTTGCTGGCCAATCAAACACAGTGGTACTGTTGTTTGTAAACCAGGTATTGGTACTTTTGGCAGTATAGACAGGTGCCAAGTGCTGCTGGAGAATGAAGTTTCCGTCTCCAAAAAGCTTTTTGTTAGAGGGAAGGATAAAGTGCTCTAAAATATCCTGGTAGACGGATGCGCTGACTTTGGTCTTGATAAAACACAGTGGACATGTACCAGCAGATGACATGGTTCCCCAAACGATCACTGAATGTGGAACCTTCACACTAGACCTCAAGCAGCTTGGATTGAGTGCACCTCCACTCTTCCTCCATACTCTGGACCTTGATTTCCAAATGAATTGCAAAATTTACTTTCATCTGAAAACAACACCTTGGGCCACTGAGCAACAGTCCAGTTCTTGTTCTCCTTGGCCCAGGTAAGAGGCTTCTGGCGTTGTCTATTGGTCATAAGTGGCTTGACACAAGGAATGCGACACTTGTAACCCATGTCCTGGAGACATCTGTGTGTGGTGGCTCTTGAAGCAATGACTCCAGCAGCAGTCCTCTCCTTGTGAATCTCTCCCAAATTTTTGAATGACCTTTTCTTAACAATCCTTTCAAGGCTGTAGTTATCCCGGTTGCTTGTGCACCTTTTCTATCACACTTTTTTCTTTCCACTCAACTTTCTATTAATATGCTTGGATATAGCACTCTGTGAACAGCCATCTTTAGCAATGACCTTTTGTGGCTTACCCTCCTTGTGGAGTGTGTCAATGACTGCCTTCTGGACATCTGCTAAGTCAGCAGTCTTCCCCATGATTGTGGAGCTACTGAAACAGACTGAGACCTTTTTAAACGGTTAGGAAGTTAGGAAGCTTTGCAGGTGTTTTTTTGTTAATTATTCTAATTTACTGAGATAATGAATTTGGGGTTTTCATTGGCTAAAAGCCATAATCATTAACATTAACAGATATAAACACGTGAAATAGATCACTCTGTTTGCAATGACTCTATATAATATGAGTTTCACTTTTTGTATTGAAGAACTGAAATAAATTAACTTTTTGATGATCTTCTAATTTTGAGAGAAGTAACTGTATCTAGATGTGTGTTGAGCACCTTGAACCCCCAGGTGCTTCACAGAAGTTTATAACATTGAGCCATGAAACTAAAATAAAAAATCATTGGATTTGGGTGCACAGAATGTGTTGAATCTTTTTTGGGGGGAGAGGAGCCAATTTGCTTTTACGTAGCCTTTGTTCTACCGGTAACCTAAGTGGGAGCTTTCTTTTTTTTTTTTTTTTTTTTTTTTTTTTTTTGTGGATTGAGTTGAAGATTTTACTGGGAACATTTTACATAACATTTAGGATCACAGGTCCTATGTCCTCCAGTGTCTCCATCTGCCTCATTATAGGCAATCTTTTGCCGGGAGTTCCAGCTGAATGATGTATTTCAGAGATTTACACAGAAACCCCAGTGTAAGCGCTTAGTGTAGAGCGCAGGATAAATGTGCTCTGAGCCTTACTGCTATATTTGGGAGGCAGAATAAACAAATCAACAAAAGGTGAAGAATTGGTCTTATTTATTTATTTATTTTTTTTACGCCATTCCTCGTGCAGTATAAGTGATTAGACGACATTATTCTTCGAATCAGTGCGATTACCCCGATACCAGTGTTATATCGGGGTATCTATATATGTGGGGCTGCTGTCACACACTAAAATACGTTTTTCATTGCAAAAACTAGTTTTGCATCCCCATATTTAGACAGCTATCATTTTTCCATATTTCACCTTTTTTTGCATGACTTCTTTTCAGCGTGAGCCCGCGTGATCGAGAAGTATATGTACGGCTGTTTGCAGGAACGCAGCTCCTGCAGCTCTGTACATATATGGCTTATGTCAGGAAGGGGTTAAAGCGGTCAGTGAGGCATAAGACTGTTAATGATGGGCATTGTGGGCAATAATACCTGATGTCACTCCTAATTTCTCTCATGGTCCATACACAACACCTTCTCTGGGATTCGTTCTTGGTTCTACTGCTGAAATGAATGCAATAAAATGAGTGGGGCCAACATTTGCAAAACAATGTTGTATAAGGACCGCGTCACACTACTGAGTTTTACGGACGTATGAGTGCAGAAAATACGTCCGTAAAATACGCGTTACACACGGCCCAATGATTCTCTATGGGGCAGCTCTTATCAGCCGTATATTACGCATCGTTAATATACGGTATTGTACGGCCGTAGAAAATCGCAGCATGCTGCTTTTGGCAGCGTATTGCGCAAAAAATATGCCAATAAAAGTCTATGGGGGCGAGAAAAATACGGATTACACACAGACCAGCAGTGTGACTTGCGAGAAATACGCAGTGGTGTTCTATAGAAAAGTCGGTAATTCAATTGCCGGCTTTTCCTCTCTCCTTCACAAACCCGACAGGATATGAGACATGGTTTACATACAGTAAACCATCTCATATCCCTTTTTTTTTTTTTTTTGCATATTCCACACTGCTAATGTTAGTAGTGTGTATGTGCAAAATTTGAGCGCTGTAGCTTGAAAAATAAAGGGTTAAATCGTGGAAAAAATTGGCGTGGGCTCCAGATGTGCCTTTTCTGGGGTGGCTGGGGGCAGGTGTTTTTAGCCAGGGGGCCAATAACCATGGACCCTCTCCAGGCTATTAATATCTGCCCTCAGTCACTGGCTTTACCACTCTGGCAGAGAAAATTGCGCGGGAGCCCACGCCAATTTTTTCAGCGATTTAACCCTTTATTTTACAAGCTATAGCGCCCAAATTTTGCACATACACACTACTAACATTAGTAGTGCGGAATATGCAAAAAAAAGGGATTTGAGATGGATTACTGTATGTAAACCATGTCTCATATCCTGTCGGGTTTGTGAAGGAGATAAGAAAAGCCGGCAATTGAATTACCGGCTTTTGTGCTATCTCGCGCTAAAATATATATATATATATATATATATATATATATATATATATATATGTGTATATATATATATATATATATATATATATATATATATATATATATATCTATATATATCTATATATATATATATATATATATATATCTATATATATATATATATATCTATATATATATATCTATATATATATCTCTATATATATCTATCTCTGTATATATGTTTTAACGAACATTTGAGCCCATAAATCCATTAGATGTCGGTTTTGCAAGCCTGCGAGGAAATATCGCAATACGGATTACATACGGAGGATGCCATGCGCAAAATACGCTGACACACCCTGCCTAAGGATGACATATGGATCAGTATTTTGGGAACATCTCTGCGTATTACGGCCGTAAAAAACGGACCGTATTTTCATACGCTGAGTGTGACGCCAGCCTCACAGTGAGAAAAAGCCACACGGTGCAGAGTCAAGTTCACTGGGAGAATTTCACTGCTGTGAATTTGAACAGAGGTGAACCGCGGCTATCTTACCAGCATGGATGATTTCACCGCTGATTAAAAGTGGTGTTGCCGTGCTGTCATGCACATGACAGTGTGTCAAACACTGGATGGACACATCCAGGTGTCCGTCCATCTCTAGTAACTAATTGATCAATTTAACAAATTTGATCAAAAACTTGGAACTACTAATAAATTATCAGTAAAACAATTGCGATTAAGCCTAACCCTAAGGCTATGTGCACACGTTGCGGATTTGCTGCGGATCCGCAACGTTTTTTCCACGCGGAATTGCACCAAATCGGCAAAGGAGCGATCAAGCAATATTAATCAATGGGAAACCGGAATTGTTGTGCACATGCTGCTGAAAATTCTGCACTGATTTGCAGCGTTTTATTTTCCATAAAAGTATAAAGTATAGAACTCTAATGGCTATGTGCCAAAGTTTGAAAAATCCTCTTAGCTGAAGCCGCAGGCTTGGTGGAACCTCCAGTGAAAGGTCAACAGTGCCCAATGTATTTGAGATCTGGCCCTAAAAATTTACAGAACCTCTTTTCAAACATACATGTACATCCTTATAAATTTTTAGCAAAATCGGAGAAGGTCGAGTGGGGACCACTGGTCCACTTGACATGGAATGACCCAATAATAAACCAACATATACTCCCTGTCTGCTATAGTCCATTTAATAACTAGTGTCTCACGACAATCTCACGTGTAGAACAGTCACATCGGGAGCTTAATGCTAGGTTAATTATGTTAATGCTCCTACGTAGGCTTACAAATCTGCGCGGAATTTCAACTGTGTTTTCTGGCAGGAGAGACAGAATCTGCGCAGAATTATTACACAAGCAAATCTGCAATATGCACACATAGCCTAACAATTTATTTTAATTTTCCGAATATAAATATGTTATCAATAATCTAATTTATCTAATCAACTCATACTATAGTAAACACCTACCCTATCTAAGGCTACGTTCACATTTGCGTTGTGCGCCGCAGCGTCGGCGGCGCAACGCACAACGCAAACAAAAACGCAGCAAAACGCATGCACAACGCTGCGTTTTGCGACGCATGCGTCCTTTTTTTGGTTGATTTTGGACGCAGCAAAAATGCAACTTGCTGCGTCCTCTGCGCCCGGACGCGTGCGCCGCAGTGACGCATGCGTCGCAAAACGCAAGTGCAACGCATGTCCATGCGCCCCCATGTTAAATATAGGGGCGCATGACGCATGCGGCGCCCGACGCTGCGGCGCAGACCGCAAATGTGAACGTAGACTAACCCTGTATCTGAACTAATTGATGGGACTATCTGGGAAAGGGTGGAATTTATTGATTTGTGTGTGTTTTTAGAGTATGACAAGATCGCTGACTGACAGTTCTTGTCAAAAGCACTGGTCACACTGTTTCTCCTCTGATCCCTGACTGACAGCTCTTGTCAGAAGCACTGGTCACACTGTTTCTCCTCTGATCGCTGACTGCTGAGGGGAGAAAAAAATAAAAAAAGTCCTTAAATCTTCAGCTTAGCGAGTGTGAACGAGCTGAGTGTGATCTGAGCGTAAGTGTGACTTGTGATTCAGTGACTTTGGAATCAGGGAGTTTCCAAGGGAGGAATTGCGGTCTGTATTTTATTAATACTTTTGTATTTATTTTTATTTAACGCTTCTGTCTGGTGCAATCCCCATTAGGAAATGTGCTCCACTATTGTTAATGCCATCCAGTGCACATCTTGCCACATGTATGCAGTCCTTGATCAGCCGGTCGAGGGTGCATACTGCTGTGCGAGATATGAGCACGTTGTGCATATGGAAACCCAGATTCTGAATCTAAATGTGCAGCTGGCAACACTGAGATCCATAGACAATATGGAGAGGAGTCTTCTGCTCACTGAGCAGACGCTCAATGGGATAGATGAGGGGGGGATGATAGGATGGAGCTGCAGGACAGTGAGGTAGTTAGCTGGGTAACAGTTAGAAGGCGGGGTAGAGGGAAGAGTGCCAGGGAGGGTAGTCCTGATCTGGCACACCCCAATAAGTTTGCTAAGTTGGCAGATGAGGGGGGTGCCAGTACAGGGGTAGCACTGCTGCAGCCAGGCATGTCCTCTGAAAGCCGGAGGAGTGACTGCTCCAGTAAGGAGGGAAATAGGAGAGCAGGGCAGGCCAGACAGGTGCTGGTAGTGGGGGACTCAATTATTAGGGGAACAGATAGGGCAATCTGTCACAAATACAGGGATCGTCGGACGGTGTGCTGCCTACCTGGCGCTCGAGTCCGACACATCACTGATCGGGTGGACAGATTACTGGGAGGGGCTGGTGAGGACCCAGCGGTCATGGTGCACATTGGCACAAATGACAAAGTTAGAGGTAGGTGGAAGGTCCTTAAAGATGATTTCAGGGAATTGGGATGCAAGCTGAAAGCAAGGACCTCCAACGTGGTATTTTCTGAAATACTGCCTGTACCACGTGCCACGCCAGAGAGGCAACGGGAGATTAGGGAGGTTAATAAGTGGCTCAAGAATTGGTGTAGGTAGGAAGGGTTTGGGTTCCTGCAGAACTGGGCCGACTTCTCAGTGGGCTACAGGCTCTACGCTAGGGACGGGCTGCACCTCAATGGGGAAGGTGCAGCTGTGCTGGGGGAGAAAATGGTTAGAAGGTTGGAGGAGTGTTTAAACTAGGGATTGGGGGGGAGGGTATTCATTTTATAGGAGGGGAAGATAGTGCAGATAGAGAGCTGGGCACAAATAAGGAAGTTGGGGGTGGCGGTGGCATGGGGGGTGGGGTTAGAACAGTTAGTAATTTAAGAAAGAGGTACAGAGAGATACATAAAGTGCATGTATACTAATGCCAGAAGCCTCGCCAACAAAATGGACGAATTAGAATTAATAATAATAATAATAATAATCTTTATTTTTATATAGCGCTAACATATTCCGCAGCGCTTTACAGTTTAATGTTGTTGGAGCATAATTATGACATGGTGGGGATATCTGAGACGTGGCTGGATGAAAGCCATGACTGGGCTGTTAACTTACAGGGCTATAGTCTGTTCAGAAATGACCGAATGGATAGGCGAGAGGGAGGGGGTGTGTCTATATGTAAAATCATCCTTAAAACCCATCCGGCGTGATAATATAGGTGAATTTAATCAAAATGTAGAGTCCCTGTGGGTGGAGATAAGGGGAGGGGGAAAAAATAATAAATTACTGATAGGGGTTTGTTATAAATCTCCAAAAATAATGGAAGCAATGGAGAATATCCTCGTAAAGCAAATAGATGAAGCTGCGACTCAAGGAGAAGTCATTATTATGGGGGACTTCAACTACCCTGAAATAGATTGGGGAAAGGAAACCTGCAGTTCCAGCAAAGGTAATCGGTTTTTGACAACTATGAGAGACAATTACCTTTCACAACTGGTTCAGGACCCAACAAGAAGGGGGGCACTGCTAGACCTAATATTAACCAACAGGCCAGACCACATATCAAATATAAGGGTTGGGGGTCACTTGGGGAATAGTGATCACAAAATAATAAGTTTTCATGTATCCTTTAATAAGATGTGTAATAGAGGGGTGACAAGGACACTAAACTTCAGGAGGGCAAATTTCCAATGGATGAGAGAGGATCTTGGTGCAATTAACTGGGACGATATCCTGAGACCTAAAAATACACAAAATGGGAGACGTTTATTAGCATCCTGGATAGGACCTGTGCACAGTATATACCGTATGGGAATAAACATACTAGAAATAGGAGGAAACCAATATGGCTAAATAGAGCTGTAAGGGGTGCAATAAGTGACAAAAAGCATTTAGAGAATTAAAGGAAGTGGGTAGTGATGAGGCATTAAATAAATACAGAAAATTAAATAAATTCTGTAAAAAGCAAATCAAGGCAGCAAAAATTGAGACAGAGAGACTGATTACCAAAGAGAGTAAAAATAATCCCAAAATATTCTTTAACATAAATAGAAGGAAACTAAAAAATGATAGTGTTGGCCCCCTTAACCTTTTTCTGACATTAGACGTACTATCCCGTTGAGTTGGGGTGGGCCCGTATGACCACCGACAGGATAGTACGTCATATGCGATCAGCCGCGCTTACGGGGGATCGCGGCCGGGTGTCAGCTGACTATCGCAGCTGACATCCGGCACTATGTGCCAGGAGCAGTCACGGACCGCCCCCGGCACACTAACCCCCGACACACTGCGATCAAACACGATCGCAGTGTTCCGGCGGTATAGGGAAGCATCGCGCAGGGAGGGGGCTCCCTGCGTGCTTCCCTGAGACACCCGGAGCAACGCGATGAGATCGCGTTGCTCCGAGGGTCTCTTACCTCCTCCTCACTGCAGCAGGCCCGGATCCAAAATGGCCGCTGCTTCCGTGTCCTGCTGGGAGGTGGCTTCACAGCGCCTGCTCAGAGCAGGCGCCGGGAAGCCTCCAGGAGCTGTGCACGTCAGATCGCCGATCTGACACAGTGCACAGCAAAGTGTCAGATCGGTGATATTACACTATAACATGATGCCCCCCCCCCCGGGGCAATGTTATAGTGTAAAAAAAATATAAAAAAATTCACGTGTAAAAAAATAAATAAATTAAAAAATCCCCCAAAAAATTAAAAAAAAAAAAAAATTGTTCCTACAAATACATTTCTTTATCTAAATAAAAAAAAAAAATAAAAAAAAAAATAAAAGTACACATATTTAGTATCGCCGCGTCCGTAACGGCCTGACCTATAAAACTGTCCCACTAGTTAACCCCTTCATTGAACACCGTAAAAAAAATGAAAAAAAAAAAACGAGGCAAAAAAACGCTTTATTATCATACCGCCAAGCAAAAAGTGGAATAACACGCGATCAAAAGACAGATATAAATAACCATGGTACCGCTGAAAACGTCATCTTGTCCCGCAAAAAACGAGCCGCCATACAGCGTTATCAAAGAAAAAATAAAAAAGTTATAGTCCTCAGAATAAAGCGATGCAGAAATAATAATTTTTTTTCTATAAAATAGTTTTTATCGTATAAAAGCACAAAACATAAAAAAATGATATAAATGAGGTATCGCTGTAATCGTACTGACCCGAAGAATAAAACTGCTTTATCCATATTGCCAAACGTGGAACGGTATAAACGCCTCCCCCAAAAGAAATTCATGAATAGCTGGTTTTTGGTCATTCTGCTTCACAAAATTCAGAATAAAAAGCGATCAAAAAATGTCACGTTCCTTAAAATGTCACCAATAAAAACGTCAACTCGTCCCGCAAAAAACAAGACCTCACATGACTCTGTGGACCAAAAGATGGAAAAATTATAGCTGTCAAAATGTGGTAACGCAAAAAATATTTTTTGCAATAAAAAGCATCTTTCAGTGTGTGACGGCTGCCAATCATAAAAATCCGCTAAAAAACCCGCTATAAAAGTAAATCAAACCCACCTTCATCACCCCCTTAGTTAGCAAAAAATTAAAAAAATGTATTTATTTCCATTTTCCCATTAGGGCAAGGGTTAGGGCTAGGGTTAAGGCTACAGTTAGGGTTGGGGCTAAAGTTAGGGTTAGGGTTTGGATTACATTTACGGTTGGGATTAGGGTTAGGGGTGTGTCAGGGTTAGGGGTGTGGTTAGGGTTACCGTTGGGATTAGGGTTAGGGATGTGTTTGGATTAGAGTTTCAGTTATAATTGGGGGGTTTCCACTGTTTAGGCACGTCAGGGGCTCTCCAAACGCGACATGGTGTCCGATCTCAATTCCAGCCAATTCTGCGTTGAAAAAGTAAAACAGTGCTCCTTCCCTTCCGAGCTCTCCCGTGCGCCCAAATGGGTTTACCCCAACATATGGGGTATCAGCGTACTTAGGTACTCAGGACACATTGGACAACAACTTTTGGGGTCCAATTTCTCCTGTTACCCTTGGGAAAATACAAAACTGGGGGCTAAAAAATAATTTTTGTGGAAAAAAAAATAAAAAAATTTCACAGCTCTGCGTTATAAACTGTAGTGAAACACTTGGGGGTTCAGAGTTCTCACAACACATCTAGATAAGTTCCTTGGGGGGTCTAGTTTCCAATATGGGGTAACTTGTGGGGGATTTCTACTGTTTAGGTACATTAGGGGCTCTGCAAACGCAATGTGATGCCTGCAGACCAATCCATCTAAGTCTGCATTCCAAATGACGCTCCTTCCCTTCCGAGCTCTGCCATGCGCTCAAACGGTGGTTCCCCCCAACATATGGGGTATCAGCGTACTCAGGACAAATTGGACAACAACTTTTGGGGTCCAATTTCAACTGTTACCCTTGGAAAAATACAAAACTGGGGGCTAAAAAATAATTTTTGTGGAAAAAAATAATTTTTATTTTCACGGCTCTGCGTTATAAACTGTAGTGAAACACTTGGGGGTTCTAAGCTCTCACAACAAATCTAGATGCGTTCCTTAGGGGGGGTCTACTTTCCAAAATGGTGTCACTTGTGGGGGGTTTCAATGTTTAGGCACATCAGTGGCTCTCCAAACGCAACATAGCGTCCCATCTCAATTCCTGTCAATTTTGCATTGAAAAGTCAAATGGCGCTCCTTCGCTTCCGAGCTCTGCCATGCGCCCAAACAGTGGTTTACCCCCACATATGGGGTATCAGCGTACTCGGGACAAATTGTACAACAACTTTTGTGGTCCATTTTCTCCTATTACCCTTGGTAAAATAAAACAAATTGGAGCTGAAATAAATTTTTTGTGAAAAAAGTTAAATGTTTTTATTTAAACATTCCAAAAATTCCTGTGAAACACCTGAAGGGTTAATAAACTTCTTGAATGTGGTTTTGAGCACCTTGAGGGGTGCAGTTTTTAGAAAGGTGTCACACTTGGTTATTTTCAATCATATAGACCCCTCAAAATGACTTCAAATGAGATGTGGTCCCTAAAAAAAAAAATGGTGTTGTAAAAATGAGAAATTGCTGGTCAACTTTTAACCCTTATAACTCCCTACCAAAAATAATTTTGGTTCCAAAATTGTGCTGATGTAAAGTATACATGTGGGAAATGTTTCTTATTAAGTATTTTGTGTGACATATCTCTGTGATTTAATTGCATAAAAATTCAAAGTTGGAAAATTGCGAAATGTTTGCCAAATTTCCGTTTTTTTCACAAATAAACGCAGGTAATATCAAAGAAATTTTACCACTATCATGAAGTACAATATGTCATGAGAAAAGAGTGTCAGAATCACCAGGATCCGTTGAAGCGTTCCAGAGTTATAACCTCATAAAGGGACAGTGGTCAGAATTGTAAAAATTGGCCTGGTCATTAACGTGCAAACCACCCTTGGGGGTAAAGGGGTTAAAAATAGTCTGGGTCAAATGGTGGATGAGGAAAAAAGCCAATATGCTAAATGACTTTTTTTCATCAGTATTTACACAAGAAAATCCCATGGCAGACAATATGATCAGTGATAACAAAAATTCCCCATTAAGTGTCACCTGCTTAACCCAGCAGGAAGTACGGCGGCGTCTAAAAATAACTAAAATTGACAAATCTCCGGGCCCAGATGGGATACATCCCCGAGTACTGCAGGAATTAAGTACAGTCATTGATAGACCATTATTTTTAATCTTTAAAGACTCCATAATAACAGGGTCTGTACCACAGGACTGGCGTATAGCAAATGTGGTGCCAATATTCAAAAAGGCGACAAAAACTGAACTCGGTAATTATAGGCCAGTAAGCTTAACCTCTACTGTGGGTAAAATCCTGGAGGGCATTCTAAGGGATGCTATACTGGAGTATCTGAAGAGAAATAACCTCATGACCCAGTATCAGCACGGGTTTACTAGGGACCGATCATGTCAGACTAATTTGATCAGCTTCTATGAAGAGGTAAGTTCCTTACTGGACCAAGGGAATCCAGTGGACGTAGTGTATATGGACTTTTCAAAAGCTTTTGATACGGTGCCACACAAAAGGTTGATACATAAAATGAGAATAATGGGGATAGGGGAAAATATGTGTAAGTGGGTTGAGAGCTGGCTCAGGGATAGGAAACAAAGGGTGGTTATTAATGGAGCACACTCGGACTGGGTCACAGTTAGCAGTGGGATACCACAGGGGTCAGTATTGGACCCTCTTCTTTTTAACATATTTATTAATGACCTTGTAGGGGGCATTCAGCGTAGAATTTCAATATTTGCAGATGACACTAAACTCTGCAGGGTTATCAATACAGGGAGGACAATTTTATATTACAGGATGATTTATGTAAACTAGAAGCTTGGGCTGATAAATGGCAAATGAGCTTTAATGGGGATAAATGTAAGGTCATGCACTTGGGTAGAAGTAATAAGATGTATAACTATGTGCTTAATTCTAAAACTCTGGGCAAAACCGTCAATGAAAAAGACCTGGGTGGATGACAAACTCATATTCCGTGGCCAGTGTCAGGCAGCTGCTACAAAGGCAAATAAAATAATGGGATGCATTAAAAGAGGCATAGATGCTCATGAGGAGAACATAATTTTACCTCTATACAAGTCACTAGTTCGACCACACTTAGAATACTGTGCACAGTTCTGGTCTCCGGTGTATAAGAAAGACATAGCTGAACTGGAGCGGGTGCAGAGAAGAGCGACCAAGGTTATTAGAGGACTGGGGGGTCTGCAATACCAAGATAGGTTATTACACTTGGAGCTATTTAGTTTGGAAAAACGAAGGCTAAGGGGTGATCTTATTTTAATGTATAAATATATGAGGGGACAGTACAAAGACCTTTCGGATGATCTTTTTAATCATAGACCTGAGACAGGGACAAGGGGGCATCCTCTACGTCTGGAGGAAAGAAGGTTTACGCATAATAACAGACGCGGATTCTTTACTGTAGGAGCAGTGAGACTATGGAACTCTCTGCCGTATGATGTTGTAATGAGTGATTCATTAATTAAATTTAAGAGGGGACTGGATACCTTTCTGGAAAAGTATAATATTACAGGGTATACACTCACCGGCCACTTTATTAGGTACACCTGTCCAACTTCTTGTTAACACTTAATTTCTAATCAGCCAATCACATGGCGGCAACTCAGTGCATTTAGGCATGTAGACATGGTCAAGACAATCTCCTGCAGTTCAAACCGAGCATCAGTATGGGGAAGAAAGGTGATTTGAGTGCCTTTGAACGTGGCATGGTTGTTGGTGCCAGAAGGGCTGGTCTGAGTATTTCAGAAACTGCTGATCTACTGGGATTTTCACGCACAACCATCTCTAGGGTTTACAGAGAATGGTCCGAAAAAGAAAAAAAAATCCAGTGAGCGGCAGTTCTGTGGGCGGAAATGCCTTGTTGATGCCAGAGGTCAGAGGAGAATGGGCAGACTGGTTCGAGCTGATAGAAAGGCAACAGTGACTCAAATCGCCACCCGTTACAACCAAGGTAGGCCTAAGAGCATCTCTGAACGCACAGTGCGTCGAACTTTGAGGCAGATGGGCTACAGCAGCAGAAGACCACACCGGGTACCACTCCTTTCAGCTAAGAACAGGAAACTGAGGCTACAATTTGTACAAGCTCATCGAAATTGGACAGTAGAAGATTGGAAAAACGTTGCTTGGTCTGATGAGTCTCGATTTCTGCTGCGACATTCGGATGGTAGGGTCAGAATTTGGCGTAAACAACATGAAAGCATGGATCCATCCTGCCTTGTATGGAGCATCTTTGGGATGTGCAGCCGACAAATCTGCGGCAACTGTGTGATGCCATCATGTCAATATGGACCAAAATCTCTGAGGAATGCTTCCAGCACCTTGTTGAATCTATGCCACGAAGAATTGAGGCAGTTCTGAAGGCAAAAGGGGGTCCAACCCGTTACTAGCATGGTGTACCTAATAAAGTGGCCGGTGAGTGTATACACTAGATTCCTTGATAGGGCGTTGATCCAGGGAACTAGTCTGATTGCCGTATGTGGAGTCGGGAAGGAATTTTTTTCTCCAAGGTGGAGCTTACTCTTTGCCACATGGTTTTTTTTTTGCCTTCCTCTGGATCAACATGTTAGGGCATGTTAGGCTATGGGTTGAACTAGGTGAACTTAAAGTCTTCCTTCAACCTTATCAACTATGTAATAACTATGTAACTATGACTGACAGCTCTTGTCAGGAGCACTGGTCACACTGTTTCTCTGATCGCTGACTGACAGCTCTATTCAGAATCACTGGTTACACTGTTTCTCTGATCGCTGACTGACAGAAGATCAGAAGAGAAACAGTGTTTTACATGAGGCAAATTAAGTGGGAAAGTTTCTTACTACAACAAAATTTCCCAGGGATTGCTCTGACGGCAATGTCATTAGGACCTGAACCAACTGGGTCTTAATGAGGTCAGGGGTCACAGCCAGCGTTCTGCACCAGAATCCTGGTGTTTACTGGTACATGGGGATCCCGATCTATGCAAAAACACTGACTCTAGAGAAATGTCGGCATTGCACAAAGCACAGCAGGATCATTCCATCTAAGCTGCCTATATGGGTATGGAGGTCAAGAAGTTGAATAATTTGGTGTCTGTGGTCCGATGTTTTATTATAGAGAAATTATTTTTTTAATATATAAATGAGCTGTTAAGATCTATGGGTGTGACATACATTTGATCAGCTATTTTATATATTACAAAAAGCATTGATTTCTCTGGAATAAGATATCAGATCGCAGATATCAAGGTATCCCTTTTATTCAGCTTTCTCTGACCTACATGCCCATACAGATGGTTTAGGATGGCTGATCCTGCTGAGAGATTCCCTTTAAAGAAGCTGTACACATCACGATCCATTTTTTAATTTGTGGCAGCTCTGGTTCCACTCAGTTTAAAACTTTTTCTTTTGGACCATCGGGGGTTAATGTCAATTTCTTGCCCCCGCTGGCAATCTGATGTTACTGCAGTGCTGCTGGGTCAGCTGATGCAGGTGGTGACCACTCCCACCATCCTTTAAAAGGTCACCTGATGCATCAGCTGACTGGTCATAGTGATGGGTAGTCCGGCTCTTTTTGGTGATCCAGCTCTCATGGCTCCGCTCACCAAAAAGAGCCGACTCTTTCTGCTCACAAAACGCCTCTTTTTGGATCCTAAATGGATCCCCATTGAATGTGTGTTCAGGCCCCCGAAACCACGCCCTCCTACCGCAGAAACTCCGCCCACTTGCTAGGAACCGATTAAATTGATGAGTGGGTGGAGTTTTGCTCAGGTGGGTGGGGTTATGCCTGCAGAAGTCCGGGATTTTACACCCAGTGAGAGCCAATCAGGGATTTAGTGGCTCTCACTGGCGTGGCGGCTTCCATCGTTCCCAGCAGGGAGCCGGCTCTTTGTGTCGGATCGTTCACGAACGACACCTCACTAATAGAGTAATCTTCAGTGACCAAGCCTGAGTGAGGAGCTCTCTGGGTGCAGTGGTGCTTCTGCTGGGTTCATTATCCTGGTGCCTTTATTCTGATTCGCGGTGCTTTGCAGCAGAGAAAGCTAAGTGTTTATTTCCTCATCCCTTTCGTGTTTGTCTCTATCCCCGTATGGTAATATCTGCAGTGGTGCGGCTAGTGAACTAACCAGGGCAGAGTTAGGTGACAGCGATGAGGTATCCTGGCAGGGGGAAGGACCTGCATAGGGCATTAGGGGAGTGCAGGGGCAGGCTCAGGTGGTGACTATTCCCCATTGCCTGCAGGGTAGGGCCTTACTCTCACCTTTTCCATCTCGTTGTTTGTGAGTTGTGCCGTCCGTTGACGACCACCCGTTGGGTCGGTTCACACCGTGACCGTGCATTTATTTTTTAAAAAGTATATTTTTTAAAAAATATTGATCAGCCTTTGCAAATCTATAAATGATTCTGTATACTCCATGAGCTTATTTTTCTTCCTTATCTCTCAAACACCATGCTGAAAGTGCTGTTTTAACTGCCTAGATCATACTGCTTTGAATTGAGTATGGCTACAATGCTAGAGCCGCAAACATTCTCACTGCTTGTGAGCCTCTGCACACGGGGAGGTGGACTAAGGCACAGTTTAGAGGGAGAGGGGCTTTCTGAAAATGGAAAGACTCTTAAATTTTGTGTCTATTTTGTCTTTAAAACATTTTTTTTTTGTATGGTTTTGTTTCTTTTTCATGGATGACCAGTACCATTAGATCACCTTTTCGTATTGCTGGTAAAGCACAGAACATCTGAATTATGCTCAATATTTTATGTTCACAGGCAGACAAAAGAGCTCATCACAATGCACTGGAGCGCAAGCGCAGGGACCATATCAAGGACAGCTTTCACAGCCTAAGAGACTCCGTACCTTCACTCCAAGGCGAAAAGGTGAGATGAACATAATAAGGGTAACCGTTGTGCAAATCTCTGATTTCTGCAGCAAAAGTAGATTTCTGCCAATGATCCTCTTATAAAATGCAACTCTGACTTTTCATAGGCGATTTCTTGCTGTGTGAATATACTCTTACAGCTGCTAGTGACTCACTACTGGGGGTTGCACCACGTTGTTAAATTATCTTTTATCAGTAAGGTAGGAGATAATTTGCCAATCACTATGGATCCTTGATTAGAAGGAAAGAAAAGAACATTTGAATAAGAGACAAGGAGAAAACCGAATTTAAGAGCCCAAAATAGATGAGAAAATTATAACTTTATTAGTATTACAAAAACCGTTTAAAATGAGTTAAAGGTGGAAAAAACAACCAGTGAAAAAGCGCACGCAATACACAAGGGACAGAGGCAAATATTAATGAATATGTATTAATGTTAACAGAAAAATGGTTAGAAACATCATAGATTATCCTTTTGTAGAAACAAATTAGAAAGTGCATATTGCATAGTTATGAAATACAGGTGGTAAATTGCTGAGAAAGCAATTAATGTAGGGCAAGCATGTACAGCTACGTATTGTACAGGGAATCGAAAGAGAGGGCAATTAAAGTGCATGTACAATAGTGTCTAGAAAAAATCCAACAGCAGAAAATGTCAACTAAATCAGGAGAAAAAATAATATATAACTCACAGTGGTAGTAAGAAAGGGTAGATTCTTATTAGGGTGACATACTGCGATTGTGAGCAATGATGTAGGTATTACCTGATACAAATGAGGACTGTCCCTTGGATGCGTCCACCCCGACGCGCGTTCCGGTGTCTGCCTTCGTCAGGGGGTGGATTGTTCATGGTGACCCGATGTCATGGTGACATTCAGGTCACCTGAGCTAAAAAAAACTTGTTAAACCATGCTCAGAGCATCGTGTGCAGCACTGACAGTTTGTAAAGTATAGCAATGTTCGTCCATTGCTATGCTTTATAAGCTAGCAGACTGCAAAAAGTGAAAGTCCTATAGAGGGACTAAGTAAAAATAAAAAGTGAAAAAAATTGTAAAAATATTTTTAAAACCTCGCAAAATAATATATAATATTAGTACGCCTATATACTGGTAAATATTTTTATAAAAAACAAACAAAAATAGTGCACATTTTGCATTGCCGTGTCCGGAACGACCCTACCTCTAAAACTGTCCCACTAGTTAACCCCTTTAGTAAACGACGTAACAAAAAAAGGCAAAAATTGTGCTTTTTTAGAATACCTATGAACAAAAAGTGGAGTAAAACGCAATCAAAAAGATGAATGTAAATAAATATGGTATTCTAGGAAAATCTGCTCTTCAGTAGGTAAATACTGCTTAGTCCCTCCCAAGTCTTGCTGTATGGCTAAGCAGTAGTGCATAGGCACATTTGGGATATTTCTACATTCAGCAGAAATTGTTAGACACATTTTGGTGCCATTTTTACCCATTTCCCAGTGTGAAAATGTAAAATCTGGGGCTAAAACAAAATCTTGGTGGTAAAAATGTAATTATTTTTTCTTCACTGCCCAATGGTATAAAATTCTATGACTCACCTGTGGTGTCAATATGATCACTGTACACCTAGATGAACTCCGTGAGAGGTGTAGGTTGTAAAATGAGGTCTCCTATGGGGGGGGGGGGCTCTGCTGTTCTGGCACCTCAGGGGCTCTGCCAGTGCAAACTTTGGGGATAAAAATCATTTTTGTGGGGAAAATGTGTTGTTTTTTTTCCCTTCATGGCTCAACAGTACAAACAGTTAATAAACTTCTTGGATGTGGTTTTGAGCACCTTGAGGGGTGCAGTTTTTAGAATGGTGTCACCCCACCTTAAGTGACCCATTTTACAAACTACACTCTTTAATTAATTAATTAATCTAGGGTGCAATGATCATTTTGACATTACAGGTGTGTCACAGAATTTTATTCCATTGGGCAGTGAAGAAAAATTACCGTATTTTCCGGCGTACAAGACGACTTTTTAACCCCTGAAAATCTTCTTAAAAGTCGGGGGTCGTCTTGTACGCCGGGAATCGCCTTGTACGCCGGGTGTATATGGTGGGTGGGGGGGGGAGTGATCCTGATGACGACGAGGGGGCGTCTCACAGGAAAGTGAGTATCCCCCATTACCTTATCATAGCGCTGCAGCGTGGGGTCTCTGTGCTGGGAGCGGCGGCTGCTGTGCTGTGCTGTGCTGTGGCGGCTCCTCTTCTGCAGTGTGGGGCCTCTGGTGCTGTGGGGCGGTGGCAGCGGTGGCGTATCTTCATGCAGTCGGGGCTCCTCCGGCATCTCAAAGCCTAGAAGCCCCGCCGGCAACTCCATCGGTGTAATGCGCTGGCCTCCGGGAAAATGGCCGCTGCTTAGATTCAGATCTCGTGTCCCGAGATTTCGGGACGAGATCTGAATCTGAGCATGCACAGCCCCCAGCGGCCGGGCCACCGCATCGCACCTATTGAGCTGCCTCCGGGAAAATGGCCGCTGCTCAGATTCAGATCTCGTCTCCCGAGATCTCGGGACGAGATCTGAATCTGAGCAGCGGCCATTTTCCCGGAGGCCACCTGACCGCATTGTACCGATGGAGTTGCCGGCGGGGCTTCCAGGCTGAGATGCCGGAGGAGCCCCGACTGCATGAAGATACGCCGCCGCCACTGCCCCACAGCACCAGAGGCCCCACACTGCAGAAGAGGAGCCGCCACAGCACAGCAGCCGCCGCTCCCAGCACAGAGACCCCACGCTGCAGCGCTATGATAAGGTAATGGGGGATACTCACTTTCCTGTGAGACGCCCCCTCGTCCTCATCAGGATCACTCCCCCCCCCCCCCCCCAAAAGGCACATATTCACCGGCCCTATAAGACGACATACGGTGTATAAGAAGACCCCCAACTTTTAAGAAGATTTTATTTTTTAACTGGTAAAGTTGGGGGGTCGTCTTATACGCCCAGTCGTCTTATACGCCGGAAAATACGGTAATTTCATTTTTACCAAAATAAATATGTTTTAGCCCCAGATTTTTTATAAGGGGAAGTGCATCTGTTCCACCTTTTTGGAAGTGCATCTGAACAGCAAGGTGGATTGCTGTTGAGGGGAGATAGAGAGAGAAAAAAAAAATCTATAAATCTTCAGCACAGCGAGTGTGAGCGAGCTGAGTGTGACCTGAGCGTAAGTGTGAACGGCGGTAAGTGTGTGACTTGTGATTCAGTGAGGAGGTATTTGGAAGGCCTTTAACAAATACCTGTGTGAATTGGAGTGAGTTGCTGAATTGGGAGTAGCTGTATTCATAAGGAGTTAACTTAGGGTGGGGGCTCATAATTAAGGGGATATAAGGGGCAGCTGTTTGGGGCTCAAGTCCTTTTTGGAAGTGCATCTGAACAGCAAGGTGGATTGCTGTTGAGGGGAGATAGAGAGAAAAAAATAAATAAAAAAAATCTATAAATCTTCAGCACAGCGAGTGTGAGCGAGCTGAGTGTGACCTGAGCGTAAGTGTGAACGGCGGTAAGTGTGTGACTTGTGATTCAGTGAGGAGGTATTTGGAAGGCCTTTAACAAATACCTGTGTGAATTGGAGTGAGTTGCTGAATTGGGAGTAGCTGTATTCACAAGGAGTTAACTTAGGGTGGGGGCTCATAATTAAGGGGATATAAGGGGCAGCTGTTTGGGGCTCAAGTCCTTTTTGGAAGTGCATCTGAACAGCAAGGTGGATTGCTGTTGAGGGGAGATAGAGAGAAAAAAATAAATAAAAAAAATCTATAAATCTTCAGCACAGCGAGTGTGAGCGAGCTGAGTGTGACCTGAGCGTAAGTGTGAACGGCGGTAAGTGTGTGACTTGTGATTCAGTGAGGAGGTATTTGGAAGGCCTTTAACAAATACCTGTGTGAATTGGAGTGAGTTGCTGAATTGGGAGTAGCTATATTCATAAGGAGTTAACTTAGGGTGGGGGCTCATAATTAAGGGGATATAAGGGGCAGCTGTTTGGGGCTCAAGTCCTTTTTGGAAGTGCATCTGAACAGCAAGGTGGATTGCTGTTGAGGGGAGATAGAGAGAAAAAAATAAATAAAAAAAATCTATAAATCTTCAGCACAGCGAGTGTGAGCGAGCTGAGTGTGACCTGAGCGTAAGTGTGAACGGCGGTAAGTGTGTGACTTGTGATTCAGTGACTTTGGAATCAGGGAGTTTCCAAGGGAGGAATTGCTTCTGTTTTTTTTTTGTTTTTTTGGGTTTAATTAATACTTTGTATTTATTTTTAATTAACGTTTCTGTGTGGTGCAATCCCCATTAGGAAATGTGCTCCACAATTGTTAATGCCATCCAGTGTACATCTTGCCACATGTATGCAGTCCTTGACCAGCTGGTCGAGGGTGCATACTGCTGTGCGAGATGTGAGCACATTGTGCATTTGGAAACCCAGATACTGGATCTAAATGTGCAGCTGGCAACACTGAGATCCATAGACAATATGGAGAGGAGTCTTCTGCTCACAGAGCAGACGCTCAATGGGATAGATGAGGAGGGGGATGGTAGGATGGAGCTGCAGGACAGTGTGGCAGTTAGCTGGGTGACAGATAGAAGGCGGGGTAGAGGGAAGAGTGCCAGGGAGGCTAGTCCTGATCTGGCACACCCCAATAAGTTTGCTAAGTTGGCAGATGAGGGGGGTGCCAGTACAGGGGTAGCACTGCTGCAGCCAGGCATGTCCTCTGAAAGCCGGAGGAGTGCCTGCTCCAGTAAGGAGGGAAATAGGAGAGCAGGGCAGGCCAGACAGGTGCTGGTAGTGGGGGACTCAATTATTAGGGGAACAGATAGGGCAATCTGTCACAAAGACAGGGATCGTCGGACGGTGTGCTGCCTACCTGGCGCTCGAGTCCGACACATCGCTGATCGGGTGGACAGATTACTGGGAGGGGCTGGTGAGGACCCAGCAGTCATGGTGCACATTGGCACAAATGACAAAGTTAGAGGTAGGTGGAAGGTCCTTAAAGATGATTTCAGGGAATTAGGCTGCAAGCTGAAAGCAAGGACCTCCAACGTGGTATTTTCCGAAATACTGCCTGTACCACGTGCCACGCCAGAGAGGCAACGGGAGATTAGGGAGGTTAATAAGTGGCTCAAGAATTGGTGTAGGAAGGAGGGGTTTGGGTTCCTGCAGAACTGGGCCGACTTCTCAGTTGGCTACAGGCTCTACGCTAGGGACGGGCTGCACCTCAATGGGGAAGGTGCAGCTGTGCTGGGGGAGAAAATGGTTAGAAGGTTGGAGGAGTGTTTAAACTAGGGATTGGGGGGGAGGGTATTCATTTTATAGGAGGGGAAGATAGTGCAGATAGAGACCTGGGCACAAATAAGGAAGTTGGGGGTGGCGGTGGCATGGGGGGTGGGGTTAGAACAGTTAGTAATTTAAGAAAGAATAGAGGTACAGAGAGTAACATCAAGTGCATGTATACTAATGCCAGAAGCCTCGCCAACAAAATGGATGAATTAGAACTAATGTTGTTGGAGCATAATTATGACATGGTGGGGATATCTGAAACATGGCTGGATGAGAGCCATGACTGGGCTGTTAACTTGGAGGGCTATAGCCTTTTCAGAAATGACCGTACAGATAAGCGAGGGGGTGGGGTGTGTCTGTATGTAAAATCGACCTTAAAACCCATCCTGCGTGATAATATAGGTGAATCTAATGAAAATGTAGAGTCTCTGTGGGTGGAGATAAGGGGAGGGGGAAAAAATAATAAATTACTGATAGGGGTTTGTTATAAATCTCCAAAACTAATGGAAGCAATGGAGAATATCCTCGTAAAGCAAATAGATGAAGCTGCGACTCAAGGAGAAGTCATTATTATGGGGGACTTCAACTATCCTGAAATAGATTGGGGAACAGAAACCTGCAGTTCCAGCAAAGGTAATCGGTTTTTGACAACTATGAGAGACAATTACCTTTCACAACTGGTTCAGGACCCAACAAGGAGGGGGGCACTGCTAGACCTAATATTAACCAACAGGCCAGACCGCATATCAAATATAAGGGTTGGGGGTCACTTGGGGAATAGTGATCACAAAATAATAAGTTTTCATGTAACCTTTAATAAGATGGGTAGAAGGGGGGTGACAATGACACTAAACTTCAGGAGGGCAAATTTCCAACGGATGAGAGAGGATCTTGGTGCAATTAACTGGGACGATATCCTGAGACACAAAAATACACAAAGAAAATGGGAGACATTTATTAGCATCCTGGATAGGACCTGTGCACAGTATATACCGTATGGGAATAAACATACTAGAAATAGGAGGAAACCAATATGGCTAAATAGAGCTGTAAGGGGCGCAATAAGGGACAAAAAGAAAGCATTTAGAGAATTAAAGGAAGTAGGTAGTGAGGAGGCATTAAATAAATACAGAAAATTAAATACATTCTGTAAAAAGCAAATCAAGGCAGCAAAGATTGAGACAGAGAGACTCATTGCCAGAGAGAGTAAAAATAATCCCAAAATATTCTTTAACTATATAAATAGTAAGAAACTAAAAAATGACAGTGTTGGCCCCCTTAAAAATAGTCTGGGTGAAATGGTGGATGAGGATGAGGAAAAAGCCAATATGCTAAATGACTTTTTTTCATCAGTATTTACAAAAGAAAATCCCATGGCAGCCAATATGACTAGTGATAATAATTCCCCATTAAATGTCACCTGCTTAACCCAGCAGGAAGTACAGCGGCGTCTAAAAATCACTAAAATTGACAAATCTCCGGGCCCGGATGGGATACACCCCCGAGTACTGCAGGAACTAAGTACAGTCATTGATAGACCATTATTTTTAATCTTTAAAGACTCCATAATAACAGGGTCTGTACCACAGGACTGGCGTATAGCAAATGTGGTGCCAATATTCAAAAAAGGGGCAAAAACTGAACTCGGTAATTATAGGTCAGTAAGTTTAACCTCTACTGTGGGTAAAATCCTGGAGGGCATTCTAAGGGATGCTATGCTGGAGTATCTGAAGAGGAATAACCTCATGACCCAGTATCAGCACGGGTTTACTAGGGACCGTTCATGTCAGACTAATTTGATCAGCTTCTATGAAGAGGTAAGTTCCGGACTGGACCAAGGGAACCCAGTGGACGTAGTATATATGGACTTTTCCAAAGCTTTTGATACGGTGCCACACAAAAGGTTGTTACATAAAATGAGAGTAATGGGGATAGGGGAAAATATGTGTAAGTGGGTTGAGAGCTGGCTCAGGGATAGGAAACAAAGGGTGGTTATTAATGGAGCACACTCGGACTGGGTCACGGTTAGCAGTGGGGTACCACAGGGGTCAGTATTGGGCCCTCTTCTTTTTAACATATTTATTAATGACCTTGTAGGGGGCATTCAGAGTAGAATTTCAATATTTGCAGATGACGCTAAACTCTGCAGGGTAATCAATACAGGGGAGGACAATTTTATATTACAGGATGATTTATGTAAACTAGAAGCTTGGGCTGATAAATGGCAAATGAGCTTTAATGGGGATAAATGTAAGGTCATGCACTTGGGTAGAAGTAATAAGATGTATAACTATGTGCTTAATTCTAAAACTCTGGGCAAAACCGTCAATGAAAAAGACCTGGGTGTATGGGTGGATGACAAACTCATATTCAGTGGCCAGTGTCAGGCAGCTGCTACAAAGGCAAATAAAATAATGGGATGTATTAAAAGAGGCATAGATGCTCATGAGGAGAACATAATTTTACCTCTATACAAGTCACTAGTTCGACCACACTTAGAATACTGTGCACAGTTCTGGTCTCCGGTGTATAAGAAAGACATAGCTGAACTGGAGCGGGTGCAGAGAAGAGCGACCAAGGTTATTAGAGGACTGAGGGGTCTGCAATACCAAGATAGGTTATTACACTTGGGGCTATTTAGTTTGGAAAAACGAAGACTAAGGGGTGATCTTATGTTAATGTATAAATATATGAGGGGACAGTACAAAGACCTTTCTGATGATCTTTTTAATCATAGACCTGAGACAGGGACAAGGGGGCATCCTCTACGTCTGGAGGAAAGAAGGTTTAAGCATAATAACAGACGCGGATTCTTTACTGTAAGAGCAGTGAGACTATGGAACTCTCTGCCGTATGATGTTGTAATGAGTGATTCATTAATTAAATTTAAGAGGGGACTGGATACCTTTCTGGAAAAGTATAATGTTACAGGGTATATACACTAGATTCCTTGATAAGGCGTTGATCCAGGGAACTAGTCTGATTGCCGTATGTGGAGTCGGGAAGGAATTTTTTTCCCCATGGTGGAGTTACTCTTTGCCACATGGGGTTTTTTTGCCTTCCCCTGGATCAACATGTTAGGGCATGTTAGGTTAGGCTATGGGTTGAACTAGATGGACTTACAGTCTTCCTTCAACCTTAATAACTATGTAACTATGTAAGTGGGTAAAAATGGCAGCATATTTTGTCCCAATATTTCTACTAAATATAGAAATACCCTATATGTGGCTGTACAGTATTGCTTAGCTATACAGAGACTCGGGAGGGATGGAACTTGATTTGCCTGCTGCAGTGCACATTTTCCAAGAACAGTTTGCGGACTGCAAATTTATACACGCCTTTGGGAATTTATCTAGAGATGTAGTGACGATTTTGACTCCATGGGTGTTTTCCGGAAACATGCAGCAATGAATGTTGCGGAATGAAAATTGCAAACTGCTGTTGTAGTGACCAGTACGTTATAGTGACCAGTACATTATGCCCAATCCGTGCTTCTGGAGACAAGCGCCCGTAAATTAGGCAGGCTCTCATCACTACAGAAATGCCAAACATATGGGTGCTAAATATTGTTTAGGCACACTGGGGCTCAGAAGGGAGGGGGCATTTGGATTTGGGAGCGCAGAATTTGCTGAAAAAAATCAACAGCAGGTGAAGAATTGGTTTTATTTATTTTTTACACCGTTCCTCGTGCGGTGTGTATAGGTGACTTTATTCTCCGGGTCAGTGTGTTTTAACCCCTTCATGACCTTGGGATTTTCCGTTTTTCTGTGTTCTTTTTTCACTCCCCTCCTTCCCAGAGCCATAACTTTTTTATTTTTCCATCAATATGGCCATATGGCCATGTGAGGGCTTATTTTTTGCGGGACGAGTTGTACTTTTGAACGACATCATTAGTTTTACCATGTCGTGTACTAGAAAACGGGGAAAAAATTCCAAGTGCGGTGAAATTGCAAAAAAAGTGCAATCTCACACTTGTTTTTTGATTGGCTTTTACTAGGTTCACTAAATGCTAAAACTGACCTGCCATTATGATTCTCCGGGTCAGTACGAGTCCATAGACACCTAACATGACTAGGTTATTTTTTATCTAAGTGGTAAAAAAAAATTCCAAACTTTTGCTTTTAAAAAAAAAAAAAAAAAAAAAAATTGCGCCATTTTCCGATACCTGTAGTGTCTCCATTTTTCATGATCTGGGGACGGTTGAGGGCTTATTTTTTGCGTGCCGAGCTGGCGTTTTTAATGATAGCATTTTGGTGCAGATACGTTCCTTTGATCGCCCGTTATTGCATTTTAATGCAATGGCGCGGCGACCAAAAAAGCGTAATTCTCGCGTTTCAAATTTTTTTCTCGCTACGCCGTTTAGCGATCAGGTTAATCCTGTTTATTGATAGATCAGGCGATTCTGAATGCGGCGATACCAAATGTGTAGGTTTGATTTTTTTTTTTTTTTTAGTTGATTTATTTTGAATGGGGCGAAAGGGGGGTGATTTAAACATTTATATTTTTTCACATTTTTTTTTTTACTTTTTTTTTTTTTTTTTACTTTTGCCATGCTTCAATAACCTCCATGGGAGTCTAGAAGCTGGCACAACGCGATCGGCTCTGCTACGTAGCAGCGATCATCAGATCGCTGCTATGCAGCAGAAATGCAGGTGTGCTATGAGCGCCGACCACAGGGTGGCGCTCACAGCTGCCAGCGATCAGTAACCATAGAGGTCTCAAGGACCTCTATGGTTACTCTGCAGAAGCATCGCTGACCCCCGATCATGTGACGGGGGTCGGCGATGCGCTCATTTCCGGCCGGAAGCGCCGGTTAAATGCCGCTGACTGCGTTTGACAGCGGCATTTAACTAGTTAATAGCGACGGGTAAATCGCGATTTCACCCGCCGCTATTGCGGGCACATGTCAGCTGTTCAAAACAGCTGACATGTCCCTGCTTTGATGCGGGCTCACCGCCGGAGCCCTGCATCAAAGCGCGGTATCTGACCTCGGACGTACTATCCCGTCCGAGGTCAGAAAGAGGTTAAGCGACACCGGATTTATATCGGGTTTTTATGTTTGGCTGCTGTCACGCCCTAAAATACATTTTTTTTTCAATAACTAGTTTTTGCATCACCATATTTTGAGAGCTATCATTTTTTCATATTTCAGCCAACAGAGTCATGTGAGGTCTTGTTTTTTGCAGGACGAGCTATCGTTTTTATTGGTACCATTTTTAGGCACATGACATTTTTTGATCGCTTTCTATTCAGATTTTTGGGAGGCAGAATGAACAAAAACCAGCAATTCGGGATTTTTTTTTTTTATATATGCAGTTCCCCATGTGGTAAAATTGATAATGCAGCTTTACTCTACAGGTCAGTACGATTACAACGATAGCACATTTATATCAGTTTTGCGCTTTTGTATAATAAAACTATTTTATAGAAAAAATAATTATTTTTGCATCGCTTCATTCTGAGAGCTATCATTTTTTTATTTTTCTGCTGATGGAGCTGTATGGTGGAATAATTTTTTCGAGTCAAGATGACATTTTCAGCGGCACCATGTTAATTTATAATCGTCTTTTTTATCACGTTTTTATTCCACTTTTTGTTCTGTTAAAGAATTGTTTTTGCCTGTGTTTTTTTTTTTTTTTTTTTTTTTTATACGGTGTTCACTGTCGTGATTGGGTAGTAGGACAGTTTTAGAAGTTGTTAATTTAAAAACAAATGTGTGGGCTCCCATGTAATCTTAATAACCAGCAGAGGGAAAGCTGAGGGCTGATAATATTCCGGGAAGGAGCCAATAGCCATGAAGGTTCCCAGCTACTGGCTAGTTTACAGGGGGACCCCAGAAAAAAGTTGACATAGGGTCCCGCTATAAAATCTAATTTGTAAAGGCTAGGCAGATATCTGCGGGCTGATATTATTAGCCTAGGAAGGGGCCATGGATATTGGCCACCTCCCAGACTAAAAACATCAGCTCTCAGATGCCCTAGAAAAGGCACATCAATAAGATGCACCAAATCTGGCACTTAGCCTCGCTCTGCCCTGTAGAGGAGGCAAGTCAGGTAATGGTTGGGGGGGGTTGATGTCACCTTTGTATTGTCAGATGACATCAAGCCCACAGGTTAGTAGTGGAGAGGCGTCTATAAGATGCCTCAATTACTAACCCCATAGTCAGATTGTAAATAAAACACACACACCCAGAATAAAGTCCTTTATTTAAAATAATGACACAGAATCTTTTATTGAATCTAACTTAAACCATACTTACCGAACGCCTAATCCACTGAAGCCAACGTCTCCTGCAATAAAAATAAAATAAAACAGCACAATATTCATCAGTTGTCTGCAGTGATCTCCCTTACGGTACCACCACTGCATGAGAAAGTTCTCACGCAGCGGTGGTGCTCTAAGGGAGAGCACCGGAGCTCATCAGCTGATGAACTCCAGTGAACTCTCTCACGGCAGCTCAGTGCTATACCCTGCGGGAGCAATTACCTCCTGTCAGTGTATCGCCGGTTAGAGCAGTCACATCTCGCGATGTGACTGTTTGACACGTGAGATTGCCGTTGGACGCACTGGATTATGTGGACTATGGCAGACAGGTGAGTGTATGATGGTTTATTATTTTTTATAGGAGACATGGGCATCGGGGATTTGGTGTTAGATGAATATAATGTGTTTCTTATTTTTATTTAAAGGGAAGGTGCCATCAAAAAAATTTTTTCCCAGCGATTGAAAAAATGTCAAGAAATAATGTTTAAATTTCCTTAAAAAATATTATCATTTGTTTATAATTTAGTAAAATATGAAAAATAATTTTAAAAGGTTTGGCATTTCCACTTTTAAACACTAGGGGGAGCAGCTAATGAAATTTGACAAAAACCTAGTGTACAACTAGCTCACATTACTGCACTGCAGTAATTATGGGCGGAGTTTGCTGACATGGTGTGATGTCACTCCTCTCCTCCCCTTCTGGTGTTTGCTAGGGGATGAGAGAGGATAACATTCAGGAACCCAGTGAGCAGCCATTTTATTGGCGACTGCAGAGTTATACTGACAAGTAGACAGTCACCGAGGATGGCAGGCAGCAAGGATTTTGGGAGATATGTGGTGGAGGGAGCAGGGTGACAGCAGCACAGAGTATTTCAGGAGAGCAGTGTGCTGGTCTATGGGTGGGCCCCCTGTTTGGTGCGCGGAGCAGCCAGGGATGTCTTTTATACACATGGATGGACTGTCTGCTCCACAGAAATCCAGGAAACATTTCTGTGGATTGATGGCCTGTTCTGATCCAGACTTTGCATGCAAAGACCCCATTCCCCTCCTCAGATCCTGTCTTCTCCATCCTGTCCTGGCGATGTGTGAAAGTGAGACGACAGGCGCAGTCTGGGGTGACACTGAGAAGGAAATGTAGCTATATAGTAACGATAAAAATGAGACCCCTCTCTTCAGCTGCCTCACCAGCCCTCTCCTGACTGCACCTAACTGGAGGTCACGCTGCCCCTTCTATTACCCCAGACTCGCGTGCAGCTGCTCAACCAGAACCACCCTAGAATGGGTCCCCTTTATGAAGATAATACTGCCATAGTGTTCTCACATAATACCGCCATATATATCAAACATAATACTGTCCTATAGTTCTCACATAATACCATCATATAGATTGCAAATAACGATGCCATAGTGTTCTCACATAATACCAACATATAGATCACACATAATACCGCCATATAGATCACACATAATACCGCCATATAGATCACTCATAATACCGCCATATAGATCACTCATAATACCGCCATATACACTCACCGGCCACTTTATTAGGTACACCTGTCCAACTTCTTGTTAACACTTAATTTCTAATCAGCCAATCACATGGCGGCAACTCAGTGCATTTAGGCATGTAGACATGGTCAAGACAATCTCCTGCAGTTCAAACCGAGCATCAGTATGGGGAAGAAAGGTGATTTGAGTGCCTTTGAACGTGGCATGGTTGTTGGTGCCAGAAGGGCTGGTCTGAGTATTTCAGAAACTGCTGATCTACTGGGATTTTCACGCACAACCATCTCTAGGGTTTACAGAGAATGGTCCGAAAAAGAAAAAAAAATCCAGTGAGCGGCAGTTCTGTGGGCGGAAATGCCTTGTTGATGCCAGAGGTCAGAGGAGAATGGGCAGACTGGTTCGAGCTGATAGAAAGGCAACAGTGACTCAAATCGCCACCCGTTACAACCAAGGTAGGCCTAAGAGCATCTCTGAACGCACAGTGCGTCGAACTTTGAGGCAGATGGGCTACAGCAGCAGAAGACCACACCGGGTACCACTCCTTTCAGCTAAGAACAGGAAACTGAGGCTACAATTTGTACAAGCTCATCGAAATTGGACAGTAGAAGATTGGAAAAACGTTGCTTGGTCTGATGAGTCTCGATTTCTGCTGCGACATTCGGATGGTAGGGTCAGAATTTGGCGTAAACAACATGAAAGCATGGATCCATCCTGCCTTGTATGGAGCATCTTTGGGATGTGCAGCCGACAAATCTGCGGCAACTGTGTGATGCCATCATGTCAATATGGACCAAAATCTCTGAGGAATGCTTCCAGCACCTTGTTGAATCTATGCCACGAAGAATTGAGGCAGTTCTGAAGGCAAAAGGGGGTCCAACCCGTTACTAGCATGGTGTACCTAATAAAGTGGCCGGTGAGTGTAGATCACTCATAATACCGCCATATAGAGCACGCATAATACTGTCCTATAGTTCTCACATAATACCATCATATAGATCACACATAACGGGGGAGAGGAGTGCATAGGAGAGGATTAGATACACAGCTCAGCAGTCAGTATCACACCGGACAGTATTAGATACACAGCTCAGTGAGTATCATACAGGATAGCATTAGATACACAGCTCAGCAGTCAATAGCACACAGGGGAGGATTAGATACACATTTCAGCACAGTAACACACAGAATAGGATTAGATACATGGCTCAGCACACAGTATCACACAGGAGAGGATTAGATACAAGTCTCAGCACAGTATCACACAGGGTAGGATTAGATACACGGCTCAGCAGACAGTATCACACAGGATGGGATTAGATACACGGCTCAGCAAAGTATCACACAGGAGAGGATTAGATACACAGTCAGCACAGTATCACACAGGAGAGGATTAGATACAAGTCTCAGCAGACAGTATCACACAGGAGAGGATTAGATACACAGCTCAGCAGACAGTATCACACAGGAGAGGAGTAGATACACAGCTCAGTTAGTATCACACAGGATAGGATTAGATGCATGGCTCAGCAGACAGTATCACACAGGAGAGGATTACATACACAGTCAGCACAGTAACACACATGGGAGGAGATAACTGCTCAGTCAGCACCACAAAGGATAGGATTAGATTGCCTCTCCCCCACTGATACTTCATGGCTCCCTGCTGAGTCCTTTCTCCCTCCCGTCCTTGGTCTCCTCCTCCTCCTATAACTGCAGTGCTCCTGCGATTATCCTGGGAAGCTGGAGCTCACAGATGCACTGTGAGCTCTAGGAAGATGGCGCTGATCTCCTGCCTCTGCTGTGCTGTGGATGGCTCAGGGGGTGTGGCCAGATCACAGCAGGGAGCAGCTCAATGTAAACTATACGGTCAGACGCCGACCGCAGATCTCTATGCCCAGGGCTGCCGTATTTGCAGAGTGTAAGTGTCGTGCAACTACTAGTGTTGAGCATTCCGATACCGCAAGTATCGGGTATCGGCTGATACTTGCGGGTATCGGAATTCCGATACCGAGATCCGATACTTTTGTGGTATCGGGTATCGGTATCGAAACAACATTAATGTGTAAAAGAAAGAATTAAAATAAAAAATATTGCTATACTCACCTCTCCGACGCAGCCTGCACCTTACCGAGGGAACCGGCAGCGTTCTTTGCTTAAAATGCGCGCTTTTCCTTCCTTCCGTGACGTCACGGCTTCTGATTGGTCGCGCGCCGCCCATGTGGCTGCGACGCGACCAATGACAGCAAGCCGTGACGTAATTTTAGGTCCTTCAGTATTTTAAAATTACGTTCCGGCGTTGTGATTGGTCGCGTCGCGGTCACATGGGCGACGCGACCAATCACAACGCCGGAACGTAATTTTAAAATCCTGAAGGACCTGAAATTACGTCACGGCTTGCTGTGATTGGTTGCGTCGCGGTCACATGGGCGACGCGACCAATCACAACGCCGGAACGTAATTTTAAAATCCTGAAGGACCTAAAATTACGTCACGGCTTGCTGTGATTGGTCGCGTCGCGGCCACATGGGCGGCGCGCGACCAATCACAAGCCGGGACTTCACGTAAGGAAGTTAAAGCGCGAATTTTAAGCAAACAACGCTGCCGGTTCCCTCGGTAAGGTGCAGGCTGCGTCGGAGAGGTGAGTATAGGAATATTTTTTATTTTAATTCTTTATTTTACACATTAATATGGTTCCCAGGGCCTGAAGGAGAGTTTCCTCTCCTTCAGACCCTGGGAACCATCAGGAATACCGTCCGATACATGAGTCCCATTGACTTGTATTGGTATCGGGTATCGGTATCGGATTAGATCCGATACTTTGCCGGTATCGGCCGATACTTTCCGATACCGATACTTTCAAGTATCGGACGGTATCGCTCAACACTAGCAACTACACTTACACTCCTGCAAAGCAAAATGGCGGCGCCCAGTAGCTGAAAAAAAAAATTAATAATAAAAAAAAAAATGTTAAAGTTAGAAAATGTAAATTTGTATTAAAAATAATTGTTTATATAAACAATCATTTTTAATACAAAAAATAAAATGCGGCACCTTCCCTTCAAATATGTATTTAATTATTTTACATGTTTGTGTTTTTTTTTTTTTTTTTTTTTAAGTTTGAGTACAAGCGCCAGCTGACAAGACTACTTCTCCCATCGGAGGCTCCTGCTGTAACTATTATCAGTGACAGTGGCCTTAGCCTGATGGGAGTAGTAGTCTCATCAGCCCATGCCTGCTGACCTGTGGTAAGCGTTTTACCGCAGGTCACAGCTGCGTGTCAGAGTATGTCTGTGCGGTCAAGCAGACATCTGACAGAATGACCCCTCTGGTGCTCTGACCGACGTTATCACTGAACAGTACCACCAGTATCAGTATTCTTAGTGAATTAGCTGGCATAAGGATTCCATAGCGTCTTTGGCCTATTTCCTCGCTGCAAAAACACTGTGAAAATGCACCAAAAAGACACTGTGATAAGAGCTGTAAGGCTGTGTGCACACAGTTACAAATCATAGCCCTGATCATGATCTAACTAACTTTCTAGAGCCTGGTGACCTGGCTGTCATCATGATGACATGGGGTCTCCATTGCAACGATTGGCCCCTCGCGATGACATTGCGGGGGTGCCGATCATAGAACAGAGGGAGCCCCCTCCCTCTGCCTCCCTTCTAAATGCTGCGATTGATATAAACTGCCTGGAGTGGTGCGGGCATTGCTCCTGGCAGTGAGTGCTAGGTGTCAGCTGAACACCCAGCGGCATCGCAGTGACTTATCTATATGTCTAAGGTCGTTAAGTACTTATCAAACTGGATGTATAGATGCAGGGGTTAAGCTCTTCCCTTATTTTGTTGAAATCGCTTTCCTAAAGTTCCAGATTTTTACATTTCCCCTTTTAAATGTTTTATTGAATATTACATTGAAACGTATCATATCATGGTCACTGCTTCCCAAACGCTCCCTGACCTGTAGATCTGAGATTTTATCTGGTCTATGTGACAGGACCAGATCCAGCAGATTACCTCCCCTGGTCGGTTCATCTACCAGCTGAGAGGGAATTGTCCAGAATTGTGGATAAGAACTTGCAGCCTTTAGCACAACCAGAACCTTCTATGTCCTATTGAATGTCTGACTAGTTAAAATCCCCCATAATAAGGACCCTATTATGGTTTGCTGCCTTTTTAATTTGTTGCAGCATTTCGTCTTCTACCTGTATATTAGGAGACTTGTAGCAAACTCCAATTAGCAGCTTTCCATTATTGCCATCCCCATGTCCATTTACCCATAGCGACCCTACATTGTCACAGCGCCCCCAATGTCGTCACTGAGCACAGGGTTTAGGTTAGATTTTACGAATATACACACGCCTCCAGCTTTTCTGTCTTTCCTGTCCTTCCTAAATGTAGTATAGCCCACTGTTTGTTATCCAGTCATGGCTTTCATCCAGCCAGGTTTCTGTAATGCCCACCACATCGTATTCTGTGACGGTCATAAGAGTCTCCAGTTCATCCATTTTTGTTTTGTCTTGCATTTGCCAGCAGACATTCAATACTATTAACACATTAATTGCTTCTACTCTGCTCTCTGCTTTCCTTACATGTTCCAGACCCCTAAATCCTCATTAACCACTATTCTCGCTCTGTCTCCTCTATCTATCCCCTTGTTTGCACAACTACCCTCTCCTCCTCCAGTATTAAAGCTCCTCCATCCGTCTGACCATTTTTCCCCAGCACAGCTGCACCCTCCCTATTGAGGTAGAGCCTGTAGCTGACAGAGAAGTCGGCCCAGTTCTCCATGAACCCAAACCCTTCCTTCCTGCCCCAATTTCTGCGCCACTTATTTATCTCCCTAAGCGCCCACTGTCTTTCTAGTGACACTCGTGGCTCCGGCAGTATTCCTGAAAACCCCACCTTGGAGGTCCTGGACTTCAGCTTCTCTCCTAGTTCCATGTAATCATTTTTAAGGACCTTCCACCTCCCTGTAACTTTGTCATTGGTACGGATGTGCACCATGACCGCTGGGTTTTTCCCAGCCCCACCCAGCAATCTGTCTATCTGAGCACCCAGCAGACAACATACTGTTCGCCATTCACGGTATGGGGGCTCCACCGACATTTTGTGAAAGCCTGGAGCCCCTGTACTTTCATGGTTTGCTTTGCAGTGGACTGTGAGAGAATGTCGGCCGGGGCACATGCTCAGATGGAGAGCTCATCTCCCGAGATCTTGGTGCCGAGACCTCCATTTGTGCATGCGTTGCACCCAGACTCCACCGCAATGTAAACCATGGAAATGGGGGGTCTCGGACTTTCATAAAATGTCGGCGGAGCACCCGCACCACCAAACACCTGCAGTGTCGCACCTCCAAACACCCCCTTATCCCAGCCTGCAGCAACATGCCAGTCTTGCCTCCCCCAGCAGCGACCCTGGGACCCCGCTCCACTGCGGGCCAGTAAGGTATATTCGAATTTTAAGACGCACCCCCAAATTTTGGGGGAAAAAAGGGCATCTTATAATCCGTAAAATACGGTAATGCTTGGTTTATTGAACCTAACAAGGTTAGTTCAGTGTCACACTTTCTATTAAATTAAGATGTCTGATAATAAAATTGTGATCAAGTGTAATATACCCATAATCTTACCCTCAACCCACACAAGTTAAAACTGGTGTTGTCGTGCACATCAGCCTAATATGTCCAGGAACTGTTCTAGCTTTTATGTTCTGTAACTTGCCAGCCACTGGCTTTTAGATGGTGTTTCCTGTTTTATCAGCAATCTGCCAGCACTACAAGTGCTGGGGCTTCCGTTCTGTAAACATAGCAATAATTGACATAAAAGTGTTAGCTTGGTGTCAGTTTTCAATACCTTTTAATGACTGGTAATAAAATTGGTGATCAGGTGTAAACCATTTTACTTTCTCTCTCTTTTAGGCTTCACGGGCTCAAATACTGGACAAAGCTACAGAATATATACAGTATATGAGAAGGAAAAATCACACACATCAGCAAGACATCGATGACCTAAAGAGACAAAATGCTCTATTAGAACAACAAGGTATGACTGCATCTGAGTGTCCGCCTCTAGTAGACACACATGTCAGAAATGCTGCACATCAGAGCGCATGTTCACTCTGTGGGCACCATTAGAGTCTATGTTCTTTGGCGTACACGCCTGAATCCCATTTTGGGGGGTGGGGGTTCGGACGCAAACCCTGACAGGACCAACAAATGGGTGGTAAAAATTAAAGTTTCAAAAAATTATAAAAATATATATTTTTAAAATAATAAGCCAAAAAAGAATACAATGTTACACCAATAAATATGTATATTTATGTAAAAATAAACAAAGTACACACATTTGGTATTGTCGCATCCAGGACAACCCAAACTATAAAGCTCATGGTAGTTAACCCCTTTAATAAAAAAAAGTGACAAAGAACTATGGTTTTTCATCATACTGCCAAAGAATTGGAATAAAAAGAGAACAAAACGATGAAAGGAAATAAAAATTGTAAGGCCGGGATCACACACAGCGAGATACGGCCGAGTCTCGCAGGTTAAAACCCTGCTCTGGCACCGGCACTCCAGAGCGGAGCGTGCAGCTGCACAGCAATACATGGAGCTGCACGCTCCGCTCCGTAGTGCCATCGCCAGAGCTTGGTTTTAACCTGGGAGACTCGGCCGTATCTCGCTGTGTGTGATCCCGGCCTTACACTGAAAATGTTATCTTGTTGCAAAAAAAAAAAAAAAAAGCCCCATACAGCTCCATCAGCGGAGAAATAAAAGTTATAGCTCTCAGAATAAAGCGATGCAAAAATATGTTTCTATAACATTGTATTTATTGTGTAAAAGCGCCAAAACATAAAGTGTACATCTGGTATTTCTGTAATCATATTGACGCGAAGAATAAAGCCGTCTAATCAATTTTACCATATGGTGAACGGTATTAAACAAATAAGTCCTGAATTACCAGGTTTTGTTAATTCTGCCTCCCAAAAAATCAGAAAAGAAAGCAATCACAATATGTAATGTGCCCAAAAATGGTACCAATAAAAACGACAACTCGTCACGCCAAAAAAAGCCCTTATGTGACTCTGTGGTCCAAAATATGGAAAAATTATAGCTCTCGAAGTATGGAAATGCAAAACAACGTGTTTTTTATGTTGAGAGAGCATTTTTTTTAGTGTTAACAGCAGCCAAACATACAAAACCAATATAAATTGTATCGTTTTAATCGCACCGACAACGAAGAGTAAAGTCGTCTAATCACTTATACCACACCGCACTAGGAACTGCAGAAAAAATAAATAAAACCAATTCTTCACATGCTGTTGATTTTTTTTTCATTCTCCCTCCCAATGATCACAGTAAGGCTCGGCTCACATTTATCCTGCGCATTGCGCTGAGCGCTTACACCGTGGTTTTCCATTTAATTCTCTGACATACATGATTCATACGGAACCTCCTGCTGAAGATTCCCTATAATGAGGCAGATGGACACAATGTGGACGCTGTCTGACCTGTGATTTGGCGGTGTGTACAAAAGCGCGGTCCGCCACAGCTTTGAGGCCAAACGGAGTCCGGATTGCCTCTGCTGCATCGTTAGTGAATAGATTTATTGTGGGTCTGAACCCAGTGTTACAGAGATTTAGATAGAAGCCTCAGTATAAGTGCTCAACGTAGTGCTTGGGATAACTGTGAACTGATCCAAAATGTTCTTTAACCCAAATCGCCAGAAAAAAAAAATTCAACTCAACCCACAAAAATCGAGTCCCCAATCTTGTCCGTTACCTGTTAACATTAATGTAGGGGGTGTCCAAGTTACTGGTAGCACAAAGGCTCTGGAAAAGCAGTAAGGCTACCACTAAAGGAAATCCAGCGAAATCTGTTCTCCCAAATCCCAATGTCTTCCTCAGTTCTGAGTTTCACAATGGGCTTGAACCGTAGTTAGCATCCATATGTATGACATTAACGTAGTGAGGAGAGCCCAAGCTGGTCGCAATGTATGGGCACTACAGTTGCAGATTTGGAATTTTGACTCTGCAGCTTTCGCTAGGTGCTTATTTCTGTTAGATGCCCATAGAGTCAAAATCGTCACTGCACCCATAGGTGAATTCCCTGAGGGGTGTAAATTCAAATAAGGGCTTAGTTAAGGGGGGGTCATTGTTTAGGCTCATCGGTGGCTCTGTCATATAGCGCTTCCTTCCCTCCTGAGCCCTTCCATGTGGCTGAAACAGTACTGTACAGCCAGGTATGGGGTGTTGCCATGTTCAGGAGAAATTGTAACTAATTATTGGACTTTTTTTTACCTATTTTTCCCTCATGAAAATGAAAAAATTGGGAGTAAACAGTATTTCTTTCTCGCTTCATTGGGGGACACAGGTAACCATGGGTGTATGCTGTTGTCACTAGGAGGCTGACACTATGCAAATAAAGAAGTAACTCCTTCCCGGCTGTATACACCCTCCGACAGGCACCAGGCAACTCAGTTTTTGCTTAGTGTCTGTAGAAGGCGGACCTGGATCTAACCCCAGATCCGCATTTCTTTTACAGGGATTTGTTTTGTTTATTAACTTCTTTCCTTTCTTTTTCAGATTTTTCCTTCAGGTAACAGGGTGCAGTTTTCTCACCCTGATTTCCCCACTTTGAGCGACCGAGAGAGCAGTGTGGTATCACCGACATCGCACCCTCTCGGACCCGCTGGGCAGGACTTTGTCCCCTTTCGGGTGTTCAGGTTGACCCTTTTTCGGTGGCTAGTCCTGCCCGTTACCCCTCCTCATCCCTCTCCTCTGAGAGGAAGACGGCGGTCACTTCCAGTGACCCTCTCCCCCTGGTTAGGGGCCGACGCCGTCTTCTGCGCCGGAGAGTTCGTGGCGCGGGAAGGAGGACTTCTTCCAGGACCCTCTAGTCTACAAGGGATCCTGATGGTTCCTCATCTCCAGGTAAGGGATCTTCAATCAACAAAGCCCCCCCCGCTCCCCTTCCTTCCCTCACCCTGCCCGGCAGCTTTCTCCATATAGCTTACCAGGCTTCCCCTGTGATAGGAGAGAGGGTCGCTTTTTCTGGCGCTGGGACGCGCTAAACCGCGGGGAAAGGCTTCACATAAACGCCGGCATTCTTTCCCTCCTTTTTATTTAAACTTGCAGGCGCGCGCCCGCCATTTTTTTTCTGTCTCTCCCGGCTTTTCTCCTCCTTTGGCGCTTGATCGCCCTCTGGTGGCGGCCGGCATTTTTTTTACCGCTTCCTGCTCCCTGTCAGCGTCTGTTCACCGCGTGGGACGGAAGTTTTTCGGGGGAACACAGGCACCTGCGGCTGCCGCTGTCACTGTTTTTTTCGGCAGGCTCAGCGCTACTGCTCTCTCGGGGTCTACGCCTCCCGGCAGTACTTCTCCGCTCCAGGACAAGGTAATATCCACCTATGTCCGACCCCACCCCGGCCTTTGCCACTACGGCCATCCATTACGCCTGCGCTCACTGTAAGAAAAAGTGGGCCTCAGGTCAGCCGTCACCCTTCTGCCTATCCTGCGTTCCTCCCATCATGTCAGCCCCTCAAGAAGCTCCTAGGTCCCGGGATGAGTGCACCCCCCCTCCCCCGGAGTGGGCTGTTGCAATGTCTCAATCAGTGTCCGACCTGACTAAGGTTTCTCAGTCCCTGGTCCAGGCACTTGAACGTATCCCGCTTCTCTAATGCCACCAGTGCCACGAACGCCTCACACGGCGATTCGCTCGCACCTGTCCTAGACCCTCACAGAGGCAGACCGGACAAAAGAGACAGAAAACGGACCTTATCTAGATCCTCGTCCAGTTCCCTGGACGGGATTCCCCTATCTGCCCGTTCCCCCTCCTCGCAGGCGGACGTCAGGTCTGATCTATCCTCTCAGTCGCGGAATCTGACTCTGATGCATATCAGAATTCCGAAACACAGGAGATGGTTGATAGCCTTATTTCGGCTATCATTCAGACGCTTGATCTTAAGGAGGATAAAGCGAGCTCTCAGGATGTCTCCGTTGCATTTTAATGGATTAAACGTCCTTCTAGGTTTTTTCCTAATCACAGGGAGTTCAACAACACTACCTCTACACACTGGGAAAACCCTGGCAGGCGTTTCCCTGGCAGGAAACGGCTTGACGTGTTATACCCTTTTCACTCTGACCTTGTCTCCAAATGGTCCGAGTCTCCTAAGGTTGACCCGCCCGTCTCCAGGCTATCCTCGCAGACGGTTCTGTCTATCCCGGACACGGCTTCCCTTAAGGACCCCACGAACAGGCAAATCGAGGCATTAGCAAAATCGGCATTTGAGGCTTCCGGAGCCTCCCTTTGCCCTAGTTTCGCCTCGTCCTGGGTAGCCAATGCTGTGTCAGCCTGGGCCAAAACCCTGTGCAGGGGCATTTTGGCCTCTGCTCCTGCTGAGGAACTGTCTGATTTGGCGGATCAGATATCTCACGCAGGAAAATGCCTCCCTTGATGCAGCGGCCTGCTCCACCAGGGCTAACAGCAACATTGTGGCCATTCGCCGGATTCTCTGGCTAAAAGCGTAGAACGCAGATCCCGCTTCTAAAAAATCCCTCACTGGTCTGCTCTTCCAGGGTTCTAGACTCTTCGGCACACAGCTGGATCAAATGATCTCGGACGCTACGGGTGGTAAGAGTACCTCCTTACCCCAGTCCAAGCCTAAACGTCCCTTCAACAGGAGGGGCCCCCAGTCCTTTCGTCCCTTTCGGTCCTTCGCCTCCTCAGGAAACCCCAACCAGGACCGTTCTTCCTTACAAGGGGACCGAAGGAAACCTTCTTTCAGGCCTCCACCGCGCTGGAGAGCTAAGAGCCACCCCCGCAAGACCCATCTGGATCTCGGGGCCACAGGTTCTCTAATAAATGACGGGTCGCCCCCACCTGGAAATCCCTACAGGGTGGGAGGCCGACTTCTCCTGTTCTCAGAGGTGTGGCTATCGGTAGTCGACGACGCCTGGGTCAGGGAGATCGTCACTTCGGGCTGCAAGTTAAAATTTTCTTCGCCCCCAGGAAGACGTTTCCTGCTCTCTCGTCCTCCCAAACAGCCCTCCCACCTTTCAGGACTTCTCTAGGCCGTCGTGTCGCTCCTCGCCTCAGGAGTCGTAGTTCCGGTGCCTCATCGCGAGAGGTTTTTGGGTTTTTACTCAAACCTGTTCGTGGTTCCAAAAAAGGACGGTTCTCTCCGTCCAATTTTGGATCTCAAGCGGCTGAACCGCCATCTCCGGATTCGGCGTTTCAGGATGGAATCTCTACGCTCGGTGATCGCGTTCATGGAACCAGGAGAGTTTCTGTGTTCCGTGGATATCCGAGATGCGTACCTTCACGTCCCTATTTGCGTACGACATCAGAGATTCCTCCGGTTCGCGATCCAGGGTCATCACTATCAGTTCACGGCCCTCCCTTTTGGTCTGGCGTCTGCGCCCAGGGTCTTTACGAAGGTCATGGCAGCTGTCATGGCCATCCTACGTTCAAAGGGGATTCTGGTAATCCCATACCTCGACGACCTCTTGATCAAGGGTTCGTCCCGTCGGGATTGCAGCCAGAGCCTCCAGCTTACTCTGGACACACTTCTTCGCCTCGGCTGGATAATCAATTACCAGAAGTCTTCCCTGATTCCATCTAAGCGGCTGGAGTTCCTGGGCATGGAATTCGACACCTCTCCGGCTCAGGTCTTTCTTCCCAAAGAGAAGTTCCTTTCTCTTCGTCGGGCGGTCATGGCACTAAAGAGCCCGAATCCTCCGTCTCTCCGCCTTGCCATGAGGGTTCTGGGAAAAATGGTCGCCTCCTTGGAAGCGGTCCCCTATGCCCAGTTCCACTCTCGTCCCCTCCAGCTGGCCCTTCTGTCGGCCTGGGACAGGAATCCACTTTCCCTGGATCGCCTGTTTCGCCTCTCCCCCAGAGTGAAACAGTCTCTCTCTTGGTGGACACTGTCCACCTCCATTCTGCGTGGGAGGTCATTTCTCCCTCCCCGCTGGCAGGTGATCACCACGGACGCCAGTCTCCAAGGTTGGGGAGCAGTTTTTCTCCACCTCACGGCCCAGGGCCGCTGGACTGCTCAGGAGGCGCGCCTCCCTATCAACCTCTTGGAAATCAGAGCCATCTTCCTAGCCCTCATCCGCTGGGAGTCTCTCCTTTCAGGGCAACCGGTCCGCATTCAGTCGGACAACGCCACGGCCATGGCTTACATAAACCATCAGGGAGGGACTCACAGCACACAAGTCATGGCGGAAGTGGCAAAAATTCTGCGTTGGGCGGAGGATCACGTTCCCTCTCTGTCAGCCCTCCACATCCCAGGGGTGGACAATTGGGAAGCCGACTTTCTCAGTCGCCAGGGCATCGTGGCGGACGAGTGGTCTCTTCTTCCCGCAATCTTCAGCCAGATTTGCCAGCGGTGGGGCGTCCCAGACGTCGACTTGATGGCCTCCCGGGCAAACCACAAGGTTCCACAGTACGTCTCCAGATCTCGGGATCCGATGGCCGTCGGATGCGACGCACTCATGATCCCGTGGACTCAGTTCCAGATGCCCTATCTGTTCCCACCCCTCCCCTTGATCCCAAGGGTCGTAAAAAAGATCAAGACAGAAGGGGACCCCGCACTCTTAGTAGCTCCAGATTGGCCTCGCAGGGCCTGGTTTGCGGAACTGGTGAACATGCTATCGGACGTTCCGTGGAGGCTTTCGGATCGTCCAGACCTTCTTTCGCAGGGGCCCGTCTTCCACCCGAATTCTCGGTCTCTGAATTTAACGGTATGGCCGTTGAGGCCGCGGTCCTGAAAGACGCGGGTTTTTCTCATAGCGTCATCCAGACTATGATAAGGGTGAGAAAACCGGCTTCCTCGCATATTTATCACAGGTGTTGGAAGGCCTTTTTCCGGTGGTGTCAGGACAACAATCTGTTTCCTATGACCTTTTCCCTTCCATCTCTTCTCAGTTTCCTTCAAGTGGGTCTAGATTCGGGTCTTTCCCTTAGCACCTTGAAGGGTCAGATTTCCGCTCTGTCCATTCTATTTCAAAGAGACCTGGCCTCCCTGCCTCAGGTGCTAACCTTCATCCAGGGGGTCGCTCATATAGCTCCCCCTTATCGTCGTCCTGTCGAGCCTTGGGACCTCAACCTCGTTTTGGACGCCTCCAGCGTGCGCCCTTTGAACTGATTCAGGACATTTCCTTCTCGTTTCTATCCTGGAAGGTGGCCTTTTTGGTCACCATCATCTCCATTAGAAGAGTGTCGGAGCTGGCGGCCTTATCCTGTCTTTCTCATTTCTAGTCCTGCATCAGGACAAAGTGGTTCTTCATCCGGTTCCTTCCTTTCTACCAAAGGTGGTTTTGGCTTTTCACATCAATGAGGACATTGTCCTCCCTTCCTTGTGCCCTTCCCCAGTTCATCCCTTGGAGAAATCTCTTCACAAGTTGGATGTGGTCAGGGCTATCCAAATTTATCTCGCCAGAACTGCCTCTTTTCGTCGGGCCGATTCTCTATTCATCGTCTCGGAAGGGCGGCGAAAGGGGCTCCCCGCCTCCAAGTCCACAATTGCTTGTTGGATCTGTTCGGCGGTTCTGGAGGCATACCGTGTTTAAGACAAACGGCCTCCGTCGGGAGTGAGGGCTCACTCTACCCGGGCTGTGGGAGCTTCCTGGGCAGTTCGTCACCAAGCTTCAGCCTCGCAGGTTTGCAAGGCCGCAACGTGGTCATCCATTCACACCTTTGTCAAATTCTACAAGGTGCATACTCAGGCTTCTGCGGATGCGAGCCTGGGTAGGAGGATACTGCAGGCGGCGGTTTCTAACCGGCCGACCTAACTCCTCTTTTTTCTGCAAAATATCCCACCCTAGGGACTGCTTTTGGACGTCCCATGGTTACCTGTGTCCCCCAATGAAGCGAGAAAGAAAGAGGGATTTTTGGTTCTTACCGTAAAATCTCTTTCTTGGAGCCTTCATTGGGGGACACAGCACCCTCCCTTGAAGTTGTACCGTGTTGGCCAATTGGCCGTTGTTGTGGGTTGGTACATAGGTTGAGTTTTATATTACCTTTTCCTACTACTGCTTTTGCACCAACTGAGTTGCCTGGTGCCTGTCGGAGGGTGTATACTGCCGGGGAGGAGTTACTTTTTCTTTATTTGCATAGTGTCAGCCTCCTAGTGACAACAGCATACACCCATGGTTACCTGTGTCCCCCAATGAAGGCTCCAAGAAAGAGATTTTACGGTAAGAACCAAAAATCCCTCTTTTAGTGATAAAAATGTAATTATTTTTTCTTCACCACCCAATAGTATAGAATTTTGTGACATACCTGTGGTGTCAATATGATTGCAGTCCCAGATGAAGTAATTGAAGAGTTGTAGTTTGTAAAATGTTTATTTATGGGGGCTTATGCTGTTCTGGCATCTCCGAGGCTCTGCCAATGTGACATGGCATCCACAAATCATTATAGCAATGTTTGCACTCCATTATGGCACTTTTCCCTTTCCCCTATGACCGCACCATACGAGAGAGAGAGGATCCACCCATCAAGGATAGGAACCTACTGAATAGAATAGATTGAACCTCTCCCTTGCATCAGTTGGTTTCCTGTCCTTGAGGAAACCTGTATCTGAAGGCCAGGCGCGGAAAAGGAACAGAAGGAGGTTACCCAGAGCCGGCTTGGTTGCCTGGAAGAACGGCTCCTTTCCTGTAGCGCCAGTGTCTGGTCTTGGATGTGCTGTTGCTGGTCAAGTGGGGACTCATGCGGACACAAGTGACAAAGACTTTCCACGTGTCTGTCCGCCACTGTCGTCTCGGGTCTGCACATGCACGTGGTGCTCTGCAAGTGGCACACCATGATGATGAGCGAGCTGGTGACTTTTGACCCGAAGTGGTAGTTTCAGTTTTGGAGGTCTAGAGGAGGCAGGAGGAGATGCTGTGGCCGGTCCCTCATTTAAAAATGGGGTCTGACCGCTAAAGAGTGAGTTTGCTCCAGCTCTTTTCTCCTCTATAGTCATGGATGAACAGAAGCAGTTACAACTGCGTCAGAGTAGGCCCATCAGTAGCAGTCACCTGAGTGACAGAAGAAGTGACAATAAGGCCAGCCAGAGAAGCAGAGTGGATCATGGATCTTCTGCCTCATGGGGAAAACAATTGTATGATTTGATCCCAGCCTCTGAATCCCGTACCTTTACTAAGCAACTAAGTGGTGAGTGATCTTCGTGAATGTCCACCATGTTAATTGGGCCCTTTTTTCTAGTTATTTAATTACTAGGAAAGGCTGAAGAAATGCAGCGCAAAAGGTGAATGTGGATCTGATACTTCTTCCTCAACCTTTGATGGCAGTGCAGGGGGTAGGCTGTGCTTCCATGTAGAAGACACGGATGGATTGGTTAAGACTGTAAGGGCTGCTATGGGCATTATAGATGCTAAAAACCCCAAATCAATGCAAGATATTATGTTTGGAGGATTAGAGCAGAAGAAGAGGTGTACATTGTACATGATGATCTGTATGGAGAAACTGGGTGTCCAACTCAAGGATAATGTCTGAGGGAAAAGATCCTGTCCAATCTGCCATTGTTGCAGGGAGCCACAGCCTTTTTTGCAGATGCATCGGCAGACTCGGAAAGACTGGCAGCCAAGTCAGCGGGCTTCTCGAACGCGCTATGGCTCAAATGTTGTCAGAGGGATGTTCTGTCTAAGACCAAGCTATGTTTCATTCCTTGTGATGGAGAGTATCTTGTAGTATTTGGTCAGGTCCTGGACGACATCCTGGACAAGGCTTGTGATAAGAAGGGGTTCCCAAGTTTGTCCTTCCCTCAGTATAATAAGTCCTTTCGGAAAAATAGGCATGCCCGGAGAAATACTCCCAGGGGACCAATAGACATGGGAGGATAATAGAGGATGTATGTTGGCGGTTCCTCTTCTGGTGGAGAGGATGGGGAGGAAGTTTTCACAGTAACGCCATATTCCAGGTAGGAGCAAGGCCTTTCATCTTTCTCCCGGCCTGGACAAGAATTTTTATCCAATGGCTGGATTCTAGGTATAGTTTCAGCTCCTAGGTTCGAACCCTTGAGCCTATGTTTGGTTGTTGGCTCTATCCACTGAGCGACTGCAGACAAACCTTTTTATCTGTGTGTTTAAGCTGTTATTCTGGCTGTAGTCTGTTTAGCATAACACAGGTGTTTTCGTTTGTTTGCCCTATTACCTTCCTGATGCGGCTTTATATTCTTTTCCCCTGCTGACATCTCCTGCTGGTGATAGTCTCATTTGGATGTTCCTAAATCACTTGTAGTCTAAAGTAAGTCAGTGAAATTCCAGTTAGGGTTTATCGCTTTCCTGTTACTGTTCTTTTCTCTGCAACTATCTACTTTATCTTTTTTAGGGAGTAAGCGGCAGATTATCTAACAGTACGTACTTTATGTATTACGTGCTTTATTCTACTCACTCTGGGATCTTTCCTTTTTAGCACACTTTCCCGTTTTGTAGGTAATTTGCACTCTGCACTGCCCTTCGGTTCTTTAGGAGGAATGTGAAACACTTGACGGCCTTTCAGGCAGCGTAGGTCCGAGTAGACATCTTCTAGTCTGTGGTTAGGGGTATCTCTGTTCCTGCATTAACATCTAGGGGCGGAGGGGTCAGGATTTTTAGTCTGTACAGGAACCGGAGGGATCAGCTGCAGTATTTAGCTTTACCTATTATCCCAAGTGAGTTGCTATTCTAGCATAACACTAGTATTATCAGGCTTAAATTTTGAATTTCGAACTGTCTGTCCACAAACATTCACAATATCATCCCCTGAAAGTCTTGGGAGGAGCAATAAGCCCTCGAAGCAGTGCTATCGAATGTAGTTCAAAAACAAGTCCTCATAGAAGTACCAGTGCAAGAAGAAAAAGAGGATTCTATCCCCCCTTTTTTTGATAAAGAAGTCAGATGGCTCCTTCAGAACCATTGTCAATGTAAAGGATATCACGCAGTGATGGTCTTCGGTACGGTCTTGACAACCAGACAAGCTAAAGCGACAGCTGGTATTCTCAGGCGGGTAAGAGGCCTAATGGGGTAATATTTGTTAGGTTGATCTCACCTTTGTATTGTCAGGTGACATCAAGCCCTTGGGTTAGTATTGGAGAGGCATCTATAAGACCCCTATCCATTACTAATGCAATGGTAATATTGTAAACACACAGCCAAAATAAAGTCTTTTAATTGAAAGAATGACACAGGCTCTTTTAATGATTCTGAATTAAACCATACTCGCGTCAACGCCCATTCAACTGAATCACTCGTCTCCTGTAATAAAACAAAAATCAAAAACAACTTCCTGATTATAGGCATACATTTTTTTTTTTTAGATTCTCTCTCTCTCACAGGTGAAATGTACGTATGATAAAAATTACAGACATCTCCATTCTTTGTAGGTGGGAAAACTTGCAAAATCGTCAGTGTATCAAATACTTATTTTCCCCACTGTATCTTTGATTCAGTGAGTCAGATTTGTTTCCTACCAGAAGACATAATGCACAAAGTGGCAGCCTTGGTATTGGCAACAGTAAACAATACTACAATGACACTCTGGGAGGCAGTGTCATTGTTAAGGGACCCTAACCTTATGTATTACATCTGTACTATGGACCCAGTAGCATACCAGATATTTGCAGCAGGTGGAGGCAACAAGCAGTTCAGAGGGTGGAAGGAAAATTTGTTTTTATGCAATGACAAGCAATAATCACTGCACACATCAAACCTTTGAGCTGTGCATCGGGAAATGTGTTGGAGCAGCCATCATGGGAAACAGGCAGCTTGTAGGCAAATTCTGATGTTTACCTGCTGTACTCCTGACAATGACCGTACGGCGCCCACTTAAACCCATGCGCTCTTTCTGTGTGAGGGGCCTGGGTCTGGAACACCTGCAGTAGTTTGTGATCAGTGTCCACTTGGGCCGGTGCTGTGATAGTCTCCTCTGTCAAAAGGGGGGCTTCCCACACTTTCGGTCTACCTCTGACTGGTATATTGGCCATAGCAGTCTTACTTATTCCTTAGCCACCTGGTCAGCCAAGGCATTCCCTACTACAAAGGGAGTTTGTTCCCATGTGTGCGCCGATAGCTGCCCTTCAGGGAAGGGTGAGTGCTCTGAGTAGCTGCTCTATTGCCTCATAGGTTTGCCAGCAGAGTCCAGAAAATTACGGTTCTGCCAAATGGTGCCATAGTCATGTACAACCCTTTTCAAACATATCTCTAGTCCAAAAATACATTAATTTGTGTACCAATTCCCAGATAGCACGCTGCAGCGAGAGCCTTCAGCTCATCCTCTGGCGCAGAGCAGCCGGAGGTGATGGATGGTTCATATATTACTGGCTTACCATTGAGGACTACCGGTGATGAATCATTCTTGATCATTGTACCAAGATCTGGTACCACCTACAAAATAATCAGCAGAGGGGTTAGTGACATCAGTGACATCTAACAAGCCTTGTGTTTCTGCCTCCATCAATGCCGGACTGTCATGTTGATGTGTCAAAGTCAAACTCAGGTTCCTCATCTGCTAGTTTGAAGAACAGGGGAAGATCTTGACTCCCTCTCCCCATCCTGATATTCTTCTCCCTTTTCAAAATCCACTAATAGTCGTGTAGCTGGATTTAGAACATTACAGCGTTTGATAGTTATATGGGGGATTTTAAAAGGGGAGGTTATAGGAACAATAAGACCTCCGGTCTGGAGGCCTCTGACATTATCATGTATTGCTATATTCTGGACAGCACTTATAGGGTCGCGCTTTATACAGGGGTTTGGACAACTGGTTTAAGTTGTTTACTGTTATCGTGGGAATGGGTAGTTTTTCCAGATCAAGTTTGTGACGTGCCCACAGCTGGGTGGATATATTCTCGAGCCAGGTAGGTAGGGAATGGGGATCGGATCATGTACTGTCCAAGTCTGTGGGATTTATCAGTGACAAGAGACTACACGAGGTGTGTTCGTCTATGGGGGTAGTTATCTGAGGGCCATTTGGAGTGATTTTTATGCTCTCCAATTTTCTGCAACATGTCTGTCCCTAACAAATTACCGTAAAAGGTACATCAGGAGAAACTAAAACTTGAGTTACAATTGTCATTGAAACATGCAAATTCAGTCAGAGGGGCTGAGTCACTTGTAATTTAGTAGGTCACCCTCTACCTCTTCACAAGTTACATATTCAGGGGGGTTGTATGTCCTCCGAGATGTGTTCCTGCATTAATACTGTACGGCTGCTTCAATGTCTATCATGAATAAAACAGTTTGTCCCTCCCCAGAAAAATGGGGACAGTAAGTCTGGGTCCCTCGGGGGTGACAATTTGGCTCAGGGAGTCACCCTAGTAACAGTTAAGCATGGTGGAGGATCCATAATGCTGTGGGGTTGCTTTGCTGCGCCTGTTACTGGAGGCCTTGGCCATATCACAGGAATCATGAAATCGGAGAATTATCAAGAGATTTTAGAGAGAAATGTCCTACCAAGAATAAGAGAACCTGATTTGAGTCGAAGATCATGAGTCCTCGAGCAAGACACTGACTCCAAACACACATCCAAAAGTACACAGGAATGGTTGAAACAAAAAATCACTGTTTTAAAATGGCCTGCAATGAGTCCTGACCTCAGTCCCATTGGAAATCTTTGGGGTGAACTGAAATCTGCTATTGGGAAATAGAACACTGCAACATTGAAGAGCTTGAACACACTGCAAAGGAAGATGAAGAAGCTTATTGATGGCTACCAGAAACATTTAGAGACTGTCTTAAGTGTCAAAGGGTGTGCAAGCAAGTATTCATTAGGGGTGCCTTTATTGCTGCACATGCTGTTTATTCTGTTTCTTTGAAATTGTAACTTTTAAGTTAAAAAAACAATGTTCTATTTGTTGTATTTGGACCACTAAAGAAGAAATCCTAAGGATATAACTTTTACATTTTATTTCTGAAGATGTTGTGTAGTCTATGAAAAAAGTGAATGGGTGCCAATAATGGTGAGCAGCACTGTATTGGGGGGGTTCAATATAGTAGGTATTGATTTTGTAGGACATTTGGCCGAAAAATGTCCTTTTTGCCCTCAAGACCAACATTTACTTTGCTGCAGTCTCTATTTCTTCCTTGATGGTTACTTCCCTCTTTCCTTTCTGTGCTGCACGGTCCTAATTAACTCTTTCTTTGACATGCTTTCTAGTTCAGCACCCTGGGTTATTTGCTTCAGCTCAACCCATTGTATATTGCGCCACTTCGGGCCATTATTACATACTGCAGTCTGGACTATTGGTCTAAGGCCGTTCACAACCACTGCAGCAATAGTAAATAGGGGGTCACTGTAAAATGCTTGAGACTAGATCATCCCATGTGGCCTAATTATGTCTCCTCAGCATCTTGGAGACTCATTCTAAATATTAGTGGGTCCGGGAGCTGGATAACGAGAGCAATGAACTCTCTGGGGGGCCAGGGCCATTGCTATGCTATTGGCTAGACATGTGGCGGATCATGTACCAGGCAGCATGACTTTCTATCCTAGGAGGTAGACAGTGTATATGACTCATGGTCCTCCTGGGGAAAAAGAGGCACCTTGGGCATTCATGGACATGGGGACCCACAATACACAGTCATAATCCCCAGGGGATTCTGTTGGCCACAATATCTACAGTTCCTCCTTATCATTCCCGCATAATGCAGGGGTGTCAAAAAGGATGCAAGTTTTACATCAAGTACAGAGACTGCAGAGGTCTCTGCGTTTTTATACTGTCCTAGATTGCATACACAGTTCTATGTCTATTACCTCTCATTTATTTTCACTCATTGAGCAACTCTTTGACTGCTTCTAACTGCACCCTCAAGTCTGCTCTTGTCTATCGTTCAGCCATCCTTTACTATTGCAGATAACTTCTCCCATTCCTTCTCCGTCTTTCTACTACATCACATGCCGGCACAAGAGTGGTACCTCTGAGGTTTCTTGCTCTGTCCAGTTGCCAGTCCTCATGTCTGCAACTTTAATGCCCGCAGTTTTCCAAAGAACTAAAATGGTTCATAGAGTCCTTACCGCAGAAGGCTCTACTCTTCCCCCAGCACCAACTGCATGAAAGGGAAGGATATCAAATCCCAGAACCAAAATTTCTAGGAAATCTCAACATCAGGTAACCAGCCCTTTGTACCCATGCAACTTTGTCACACAACCAAATAACAACCCAAAAACTATGCTACCAATAGTTATTGAAATTTTCCTACACAACCTTTATCCACCTCCTCTGATTCAGAGTACATCTAGCACAAAAAAGGTGGGATTACCTAGATCCGAGCATAATGGCAGGTTTAGTTTAAAATTACTCAAGCAATGAGTTCTCTTCAAGATCTTGCAGGGGGCACAGCTTGGCAACTACATCTGTGTTATGTCTCCTCTCTGGCCATTGTTTCTCGGTGTGGATATACTGGCTAGATAAAGACTCTTATCATGACCTTTCCTCTCTTGAGTTCACACAGCCATCTTGCTAGAGAATCCACTGCATGAGCCCACTCCATACACGGATGTGAAGGGGTTAAAGTGCAGATTTCCGCCCTGGGAACATTGTATAACTGTGACTTAGCAGGAGATAGATGGATAACTAGATTTATTATGTTTTGTGATAGGTCTGGGCCAATCCTTGGTCCAAAAATTCCTCCTTGGGATCTGAACCTGTTTCTGGAGGCACTAACTAAACCCCCTTTAAAACTACCTTTTTTAACAGATGAGACCTATAATGGTTCAAAGACTGTAATTCTGGTGCCATTGACTTCTTCCCATAGAGTCAGTGATATCCAGGCATGGTCAGTTAATCCTCCATTTACACAGATTCTTGAAGATAGGGTTATTTTAATACAATATCCGGCCTGGCTTCCGAAAGTAGTCATGAAATTTCATAGGTGTCAGGAGATTGTTCTCCCTCCTTTTATGCTGATCCTAGTAATCCAAAGGAAGAAAGTTCTGCATGCTGGATGTTGGATCCTTATTAAGTTACATGTTCGTAACGAAACAATGGAGGTTGTTTGTTTCCTTCCAGGACTCTAGAGAAGGCCTTAAAGTCTCGAGGGGTACCTTAGCTAGATGGATTAGGGAAGCCATTAGGTTAGCCTATTCCTCTTGTATTGTATCAGTCCTAGAGAATATAAGAACTCATTCTACTCGGGCTGTTGGAAACTCTTGCACAGAGAAGGCGGAGGTGTCTATCAAACGAATATGTAAGTCTGCAACATGGCCCTCTCCTTCATCATTGTATAAGCAATATAGGCTTGATCTGTCCTCCTCTCCTGATCTAGCCTTTGGGAGAAGGTTTCTACAAGCGGTGGTCCCTCCATAAAGTGGATGTGGTTACTCTGTAAATCTCTCGTGTGGTGCTTTCATAGGGGGAAAGGAAAAAACTAAATTATCTACCTATAATGTTATTTTCCAGAGCCCATAATGGCAGCCTTATAATTTTCCTCCCTATCACTGGGTTTGGTCTGCACTATTTAAGTCTAGGTGTATAGTTTAAAAGGTATTTAATTTGTCTGGTGACAATATATTCATGTAACTGTCTAAGGCTACGTTCACATTTGCGTTGCTGGGCGCAGCGTCGGCGACTAACAACGCATGTACACAATGCAGCATTTTGCGACACATGCGTTGTCATAAGATCCTACAGATCGGGACTTTCGGCGCAGGGAAAACGCTACAAGTAGCGTCCCCTGCGCCCTGTCTTGTGCGTCTATATGACGCATGCTAAATATAGAAAAACTGACTGAACAGCCATCTAGTCTGAACTGGTGCATATATATGACGCATGCGTCGTAAAACGCAGTACAACGCATACCGGCGCATGTCCATGCGCGCCCCCCATGTTAAAGATAGGGGCGCATGACGTATGCGTCGACGAAGCTGCGCCCAACAACGCAAATGTGAACGTAGCCTTAGAGGTCATCTCATGCTGTGTAACCCACCTGATGTGGGAGGGGAGGTTCCACCTTTTTATTCAGTAGGTTACTGTCCTTGAAGGATGGATCCCATCTCTTTCGCTTGGTGCTGTAATGGGCTCTGAAAAATCCCATTACTGGTAAGTAATTTAGTTTTTTCCCTTCTGAGCTTCTCATTGTACCTAAAAACATGAAAGAAAAAAGCACATAAGGAACCAAAATGAAATAAAAATTGTATTTATCAAACCATTTAAAACACTATTTTAATAACAATAAAATTGCAGAGCAAGTTGGAGGGTAAACAGGCAGTGAAAGTCACCTTTAAAGTGGAACCACACGCCCGAGGCAAATGTATAAATCCAGTACCTCCAGTAAATCATAAATAGTTCCCCAGTGACTAGTAAGTAGTAAAAGTAAAGAAATGACACTGAGGGGAAAACAATATAAAGAAAGAAGACTTGGGAGTAGAGAATAATAACAATTGCCTCAGACCTGGGTGCCACAACCCCTACCCGCGTTTCGGCTTTGGGCCTTCTTCCAGTGTCTTTTGTTTACTTTTACTAGTCACTGGATATACATGGTAACTATTTATGATTTACTGGAGGTACTGGATTTATACATTTGCCTCGGACCTGTGGTTTCACTTTAATGGTGACTTTCATAGTCTGTTTTTCTCTTCATCTTGCTCTGCAATTTTATTATTTAAATAATGTTTTTTAAATGGTTTGATAAATACTATTTTTATTTCATTTTGGCTCCTTATGTGTTTTTTTCTTGTATGCTCTTACGCAGTATTGCACTGGACCTTCTAATGGTTTATTTCCCTTTAATGGACACATTTGGTTAGAACGTTCTGATACAGTGTCTTTGTTATCTTCCTTTATGTTCTCATTGTACCTAAAAAGTCGTTTCCAACCACACACAGGATTTGCAAACTCAGGAGTAATCACAGAACAAATTATGTAGTCCATTTTAACCTGTTTACTCTTTTGAAAATTGAAAACTATGGGGTAGAACAACATTTTGAGTGGAAAAAAATAAATTTTTTATTTCCACAGCCCAATGTTAAGCAATTATGTGAACTTTCTGTGGATTTAAAATGCCCACTACACCCCTAGATGATATCCTCAACAGGTGTGCTTTCTAAAATGGGGTCACATGTGGGGAGTTTCTGCAGTTTTGGCATCCTATCAGCTCTGCGAACACAACATGGCAACCACTATCTATTCCATCCAATTTGGCACACCAAAAGTCAAATTGTGCTTGTTCCCTTCCGAGCCCTGCCGTTCCCCTAAACAGTAGTTTTCCACCCCATATGAGGTATCTGTACTCAGGAGTAGTGATTAGCGAGCGTGCTCGAGTGCTAATAGAGCATTTTCAGCATGCTCTAATAGAGCATTTTTAGCATGCTCTAATACTGTTTGCGTTGCCGTGGCTGCATGTCTCGCGACTGTTAAGGTTAGTCACTCATCACTACGCAGGAGAAATTGCCCATCAAATTGTTTTTTGTTTTTTTTTGTTGGACAAGTTGTACTGCGGAATGACACCATTGATTTTACCATATAATATACTGTAAACAGGAAACCAAATTCTGCGTGCGGTGAAATAGCAAAAAAAAGTGCAATTTCACTTTTTTTTAACCATGTTCACTAATGGTGTCTTTCTAAAGTACAACTCGTCCCGCAAAAAATAAACCCTCACTAGTATCCACTAGTGATGAGCATGTTCGGGGCTCCTCCGAGTATTTTTTAGTGCTCCGAGATTTCGTTTTCCTCACCTCAGCTGAATGATTTACAGCTATTAGCCAGGTTGAGTACATGTGGGGGTCGCCTGGTTGCTAGGGAATCCCCACATGTAATCAAGCTGGCTAATAGCTGTAAATCATTCAGCTGCGGCAAGAAAAGCGAAATCACCGAGCACTAAAAAATACTCTGAGGAGCCCCGAGCGTGCTCGAGAAATCTTGCGTAACGAGTATATTTGCTCATCACTAGTATCCACCCACAGCTGTTAGAGGCACATGTCACCTGATCAGATCAGCTGTTATGTGCAGGGAAAGATGCAGACTTAGTGCTGAAGCCACATCAAATGCAGGGAGACTATTTTGGACGTACCTATACATCCAAGGTCGTAAAGGAGTTAAAGGGAATCTGTTACCTAATTTTTTTGCCCTATAAACTGCAGCCACCGGCATCAGGGGCTTATCTACAGCACTCTGACCTTTCCGTCACCTGCGCACTGCAGTACTTTGCTCTGCCCTCAACAGGGAAGACAAAGTACGCCTGCGCCGGAGCCGCGGCAGGAAGAAAAGAAATTGACGTCATCGTAAGAAGATGGGAGGCCCTGGACCCGGACCGCGACGCCCAACTGACCGGATTGCAGCGGGACCACCCCTGGGTGAGTATAATCTAACCTCTCTTTCTTACCTTTCAGGATACATGGGGGCTTATCTACAGCATTACAGAATGCTGAAGATAAGCCCCTGATGGCGGTGGCCGCAGTTTATAGGCCCAAAATTAGGTGACAGATTCCCTTTAATTGCTATGCAGCACCTAAAGGGTTAGTAAACTCCTTAAATGTTGTTTTGAGCACTTTCAGGGGTGCAGTTTTTAGAATGGTGTCACTTTCTGTCCCCCAAAGTCACTTCAAATGTGAGGTGGTCTCTAAAAATTGATTTTTGTAAATTTTGTCAGAAAAATTAGAAATCGCTGATAAACTTTTAACCTTCTAACTAAATAAGAGAAAAAAATGTTTCAATGTTGATGCAGATGTAGACACAGTGAATGTTATTTATTTAATTGTGTGGTATAATGTACAATGTGTCATAAAAAATAATCTATTACTGGGATATGTTGAATTGTTCCAGAGTTATGACCTCATATAGTGACACTGGTCCGAATTGTAGGTTTAAGATGGCAGGTGGATGGGCTTCCTGCAGGCACCATGCTGCCTACCAGTGCTTGCACACACCAGCAATTCCATGATCTGAGCTCGCTCCTGCCGCTGCTGCTACGGTAGGTTGGTGCCTGTGTAACACAGCTGGCATCTGCCGGGTGTGTTGCAGGCTCAGCTGTTGAGCTTGCTTCATACCTGTGGACCTGATGGGTTACTACTACAGGGGTCAAACCGAATTTAACTAAAATTAATTATTCTTAGAAATTTCCTTTTGTCCCATCTGGTATCCACTTGACGCTATCATTGATGCTCTGTAGCAAAATTTCCTAACCTGGCATCTGGTCTGTTTCCACAGTCCGTGCGCTGGAGAAAACAAGATCTAATTCTCGGCTTCAGTCAAACTACTCTTCCTCCGACAGCAGCCTTTACACCAATCCCAATGGCAGCACCATATCCGCCTTCGATGGAGGATCTGACTCTAGCTCCGAGTCCGAACCCGAGGAACCCCAAAGCAGAAAGAAGATCCGGATGGAAGCGAGTTAAGCAAACGCAAGCAATAAAACCAGCAACCTGTACCAAGCTTATCAACTTCAGACCCTCCATAGCCCTGTTCAGTTCCTGTAAGGACTTCTGCCTAATCTTATTGTTTGTCCACTCCCCCAATACTTTTTTTTGTTTTCTTTCCTATTCCCATAGAACAACTGGACTGCATCTTTTTCACTTATACATCTCCCCCTTCCTATATGTTATTTAAACCTCGTTAACCCATCCATGCTTGCGATAAAACAATTCTGCACTCAGCAAAAGTTCACTGTTGAGCTGTTACCCCATAGTCCCTGTCTACAGTTTGACATCTCTACGACAGGTATCACAAGGTGAACATGGCAGATTAGAACAACACACACAGACATTTTTCTTTTTACAGTTTTGGGGCAGTTAATGTGCCACATAAAAAATAACAGTCCAAGCACTTGACATTCTGAGGAGAAATAATTTGGCATAAATTCTGTAATTGCTAATTGTTTAATTTTACGTTATATAAATTGCAAAGTTAAAAAAAAATATATGTATATTTTTGCACTTGTTTTCACACCCATCAAACGTCTTCACCTATGGCTTTGTAATCAAATTGAGAAGGCATTCATGGTGTCTTCTCATAGTCTCTGGTTGGGATTCCTATTACTGATTATTTCCTCTGCCAGCTCTCGGATGTTAAATATGTGAATCTTCATCAGCCAAGAAGATCAAGATTGTTTTCCTCTCATATTCTCTGGTTTGGCATTTTCAATTTCGGTAACAGAATAGAGAGGGCAGAGGATATGGTAGAAAGTAAGAATTTCAACCAGAGACTCAGCAGTCTTTGTGTTCTTGGTAGATGAGGAGTCAGGTTACAGATCAGATGGAGTAATTAATCAAGACGAAGAATCCCAACCAGAGGTACTGAGATGACAAAAAATCTTGGCAGATGAAGATTCACCTTACAAATCGGTGTGGGCAGGGGAATTAATGTGAATCCTCATCTACCAAGAAGACCAAGATTGTTGTCGTCTTATAGTCTTTGGTTGGGATTCTCAATTTCAGGGTTGACAGGAAATAATTAAGACGAACAATCCCAACCAGAGACTACAGGAAAACAACAATCTGGGTCTTCTTGATCACTTTACTACTTCTGCTTACTATGATCTGTAATGTGAATCCTAATCCAACAAGACCAAGATTGCTGCCGTTTTGCATCAATAGGAACGCATCTCCTTGCTGAGCTTGCGCTATGGTGATGCTCAGGAAGATGCCCTCATATTTACAGATTGTTTTCCCAAGAACATCCTAACGGTATCTTACTACTACTTGCATTGAAAAAAAACAAATTGTGCGTGCGTGTTTCTGTATGTATTTTCCAAAATTAAATGTGTTTTATTTGACAGGTAGTCGTCTTGTGTAATGTTTCCATGTTGATTATGCCTGGTGCCTCCTCAATGAAAAGTCCTAGTTGCCTACCTGTTGTAGAAGAGCGGCTCTCCTTTGAGAATAGAACTTTGATCATTGTATCAAGGATCACTTAAGCTCTTGTCATGATTGGAGCAGCTCGATCACAGGGATCAAGTCACCATTGGTCTTTATTCTATAGTGTGAGATCGGAGGTGCTGTGTAGCCATTGAATTGATAGGTTAGGAGTATAATCTTCCTGCTCCTGTTTTCCAATCTTTAGAATTCATTAAGGGAGTGTTCTGTTAGTAATTGGCCAAGTCTACTTTTTTCCAGCTTTTCCCTTTTTTTTGTTGAGAATTTTTTTATTTTGATTTTAGCATTTTTCTATTTTTTTTTTTTTTTTTAAATTGTATTGTTTTTTGTATTTTAATACCGCCATTTAATGGAGTCAGTGAACCCTTCCTTTCTGGCAAAAAAAAAATTGCCATAATGTAGTCTGTAGTCCTGGATCACCTAAAACATAGAATAATAGCTCCAGGTACCATAGCGAATGTAAATCCTTGCATCGTCCAAATTATTCGGCAGGGGTGAGGGGTATGCTTCGTTATTCAGCACCCTATAGCCAAGCTAAATTTGCCACTTAGCAAGGTGACATTCCCTATGGATTTGTAGCGGTAGCACCAGATATGACTTTAATTTGCCTGCACATTTCTGTAGTAGTACCGTCTAGTAATCTCAATTAAAAATATATATATTTAATATGATTGTTTTATGTATAGGTGAATCTAATATCTTGTGGTATCAGGTGCACTGCGATTTTCGCACAATCAACTTCTACTGACTTTCAAATAATTTTCACTATTTAAAGGGGTTGTCCATGATCGAGAAAAAATGAGCCCTAAGAGGGTGGTGGGGGGGTATAAAATAGAAGAAAATTACCATTACTAACCAATGAAATCCAGCATTGCCGTGTTGGTGCTCTCCACCAGTCTTTATTTACCAGCAATTGAGTAGGAAAGTAATGCTTCTTTTAATATTTTACCCCTTCATCCATTGAGTTTTATTCCCTTGCAGATCAACAACCCCTTTAATTCCGCTATTATATAGCACATTCTATGAAATTGGTGGCAGCTATTTTCCATTGAGCGTCTGAGAAGGACGTCTTGGTTCGTGTGTCCTTACGTGTGCATGCAGGAGATAAATTAGATAGCCTTCAATATAAGGCATCATTAGGTTATGTATATGTCTAGTTGTCAATCATTCGCTTGTTGCAGGTTATACAATTTTTTATTTTTTTTTATAAATATTTTCTGCGACTGACACCACATCTGCCAGAGAGGTTCAGGATGGCCAAGCCTGTCACATAGCTTATATTATTATGGTTCAATGTTGGTGAATAGTAAATTATCATTTTCCTATTTTTATTATTTTTTTTTTATTTCTTTACATTTTTAAAAATTTGTGTGCTCAGTAAAATGAGATACTTTTTATGTTTTCTTCCCGCCTCCTCCCCATCCTCTTTGAAATACTAGGTATATTGTATATAAGTCTAATTGGCCATCTCAAAGTTATGTTCACCTTTACAATAAAACTATAAATAAAATCTTATTTTATCCTTAAAAGCCTTTGCTTGTTTTTTCTGAAAATTGTCATGGTCGGTTCAACCAACTTTTTACGTAAATTAATAGTACATGAAATTATAAGAAACTGGCGGCTCTTAATACGGCTTCCAATTACATACTTAACACTAGCCATTCCGTCTACCAGATCCAAGGAGTTACCCTGGCCTACAGGTATCTGTCTCACACAGGAACTCGTGGGTTGGGTCCAAGGTATTCCCGGTGGGACCGTCTGGCAATAAAGGCAAATCAATACCAGGAGGTCAGGGACAGAATTGTCAGGCTGAAAGGTAGTCAACAACGGGAATCAACTTGTCAGAACCAGAGGAGAAAAACTGAGCTGAACCAATAAAAACTATAACTGGCAACTACTGGGAGTTAAAGTAGAGTTTGGTGCTGTGCCACTGGCCACAGTAAGGAGCAGATTACTCCTGTTGGACAGCACACTCACACATGGGGTGTCATACAGATGTACAGTTGTGTGAAAAGGTGTTCACCCCTTCCTGATCTCCTATTCTTTTCCATGTTTTTCAACTTAAATGGGGGGTGGGGAACCCCAGGGCCATTTGCGGCCCTCGATGACCTTATATCAGGCCCCCGCGCAGACTCTCAGGGACCGCATTCTTGGGCAGGGAGTAGTATTTTGATTACAACTAGCTCATTAATATCTTCTTGCTCTGTTAGCACACACACGCAGTGTTCACTACAGAACACTGAAGGGCATGCAATGAAAGATTACGTCCTGAAACCAGTGCCAGAGTCAGGATGTACTTTGTGGGCAGAGTTTGTACGGCCCCCGAAGGATGGTATAAATATCCACATGGACCTAGGCAGAAAAAAGAGATTCCCCACTCCTGACTTAAATGTTCCAGATCACCAAACAAATGTAAATATTAGACAAAGATAACGCAAGTAATCACAAAATGCCGTTTTTAAATGAAGGTCTTTATTTTTAAGGAGAAAATAAATGGATGCGAATTACTGATCTCAATAGCCAATACAAGTCAATGTCCGATTTTAACTCACCCATCTCCTAGAAAACCCAACCTTTTATCAGCCGAGTACAGTAAAATCACAGCGTGACAAGTCAGAATAGAATAGATATAAATACATACAATACAAAGCTACAACTATATGCGTGACATACATAATTAGTACAGAGCTTGTGTAACTTACTGTACATTTATTTAACAAATCAATAAATTTCTGAAAAAAAATGTGGGGGTTCCCCAAAATATTGTTAACCAGCAGAGGGAAAGTGGCCAGCTGGGGGCTGATGTTTTATAGTCTGGGAAAGGGGTAATACCCATGGAGCTTCCCAGACTATTAATATCAGCTCACAGCTGTATACTTAACTTTTACTATTAAAATGGAGGACGCTCAAAAAATGATGTAGGGTCCCACTATAATTAAAAACCAGCAAAAAAAAACCCTGAATAAAGTATTTTTATTTAAATTTAGACAATGACACCTTTTTTTTTAATTAGAAATCTAAAAGCAGTTAATCACCTTCACGCCTTAAGGGTGTTTTTTTTTTTTTTAACAATATGACTATGGGGTTTGTAATGGGGCGTCATATAGACACATCTCCATTACTATCCCTTGAGCTTAATTTCAGCTGCCGTTACAAAGCTGACATTAACTCCAATTATATCACCCCCACTTGCCACCACACCAGGGCAAGTGGGAAGAGCGAGGCTGAGTGCCAGAATTGGTACTTCTTATGGATGCACCATTTCTGGGGTGGTTAAGAGCTGATGTTTTTAATCTTCTTATGCTATTAGTATCAGCCCGTAGCTGTCTGCCTAGCCTTTGTTGGTTATTATGTGGGACCCTACGTCATATTTTTTTTGGGGGGGTCCCTCATTTTAACCTCTTTCTGACCTCGGGCGGGATAGTACGTCCGAGGTCAGATACCGCGCTTTGATGCAGGGCTCCGGCGGTGAGCCCGCATCAAAGGCGGGACATGTCAGCTGTTTTGAACAGCTGACATGTGCCCGCAATAGCGGCGGGTGAAATCGCGATTCACCCGCCGCTATTAACTAGTTAAATGCCGCTGTCAAACGCAGTCAGCGGCATTTAACCGGCGCTTCCGGCCGGGTGGCTGGAAATGAGTGCATCGCCGACCCCCGTCACATGATCGGGGGTCAGCGATGCTTCCGCAGTGTAACCATAGAGGTCCTTGAGACCTCTATGGTTACTGATCCCCGGCAGCTGTGAGCGCCACCCTGTGGTCAGCGCTCACAGCACACCTGCATTTCTGCTGCATAGCAGCGATCTAATGATCGCTGCTATGTAGTAGAGCCGATCATGATGTGCCAGCTTCTAGCGTCCCATGGAGGCTATTGAAGCATGGCAAAAGTAAAAAAAAAAAAGTAAAAAAAAATGTGAAAAAAATAAAAAAATATAAAAGTTTAAATCACCCCCTTTCGCCCCATTCAAAATAAATCAATTAAAAAAAAAAAAAATCCAACCTACACATATTTGGTATCGCCACGTTCAGAATCGCCCGATCTATCAATAAAAAAAAGATTAACCTGATCGCTAAACGGCGTAGTGAGAAAAAAATTTGAAACGCCAGAATTAAGTTTTTTTGGGTCGCCGCGACATTGCATTAAAATGCAATAACGGGCGATCAAAAGAACGTATCTGCACCAAAATGCTATCATGAAAAACGCCAGCTCAGCACGCAAAAAATAAGCCCTCACCCAACACCAGATCATGAAAAATGGAGACGCTACAGGTATCGGAAAATGGCGCAATTATTATTTATTTTTTTTAGCCAAGTTTACCACTTAAATAAAAAATAACCTAGACATGTTAGGTGTCTATGAACTCGTAATGACCTGAAGAATCATAGTAGCAGGTCAGTTTTCGCATTTAGTGAACCTAGTAAAAAAGCCAATCAAAAAACAAGTGTGGGATTGCACTTTTTTTGCAATTTCACCGCACTTGGAATTTTTTTCCCATTTTCTAGTACATGACATGCTAAAACCAATGATGTCGTTCAAAAGTACAACTCATCCCGCAAAAAATAAGCCCTCACATGGCCATATTGATGGAAAAATAAAAAAGTTATGGCTCTGGGAAGAAGGAGCAAAAAACGAACACGGAAAATCCCAAGGTCATGAAGGGGTTAATAACCAGTAAAGGCTAAGTATACAGCTGTGATCTGACATTAATTGCCTGGGAAGCTCCATGTGTATTACGCCATTCCCAGGCTATAAACATCTGCCCTCAGCTGTCCGCTTTCCCTCTGCTGGTTAATGTTTTGACTCCACATAAGGCGAATGGAGGTGTAGTGGACTGATATGGGGCTGTGAGAATTCTTACCTCCATTTTCCTAGATGGAGAGCAGATGGACCATTTGCATACTCAGCATCCACAGACTTGAATGCAGCGTTGGTACAATTCAAACGTTGGTTTTATTAGAACCTGGATACAGCACAATACTTGTGGGTACAATGCAGTAACTTTCTCTGAAGTCATTGGCACAGGTTGCATTTTTTTGCTGATGTTTGGTGGTGGTCAGAGATTGCTTCTTTCACAAGCCTATTAAATGTGTGTCTTGTCTCACATCATGAAGAAAAGAAAATGGCTGCTGAGAGCAAGTGACCCATGAACTGCAGTGAAGACACACGCATATGAATGCTAAATTAGAATTGCAGATATAATGAGTAACACATATTGGCTAGCAGATGACACATATCGATGTGTCTATCAATAGTAATGCACCTAACTGGATGAAGCAATGCAAAACTTATACTGTAAAATATACATCAGCACATTTATAATATAAAGACATCTTCGGTCATGCTACATACATACTTCCCCTGACGAAGGACTGCGTGTCTGAAACGCGCGTCGGGGTGCACACTAATTAGCCGCTGGCAGCCTGGGGTCATTCCCTTACTCCACCATTGTAAGTAACTGGCATTTTTCCATAAGCACATAGCACTTTTTGGCCCTTTGGTCATTGTCTGGCACCTTATGTACTCCTAATGGTGGTTCAACTCTTGCACATAGCACTTATATATAAATTTTTGGTTCACTTTGATATTTGAGAGTGGATTGTTTGGGGTTTTTTTGTGATATCCTTATATCACTGGCACAAATTGATTTTTTTTACACATAACTTTTTTATATATATATTTTTAGTGTGTATATTGGGTTAATGTGCCATACATGATGAGGATTTGGCTTGCCCTATAAGTGTTGCGGCTTTTAGTGTGCACAATATTTATTTTTACTAATATATGTACTTTTATATTTAATCTTATGTTTATATATTTTTAATTAATGTTTGTCACTATTGTCACATAATAAAATAAATTAATTAATATTATCAATATTTCCTGTCCTGTTCTTATTGGTTCAGGTCCTTACGTCAGGAACTTTTGGTTTCCATTTTCTAGTGGTTTTCACTATAAATATCGCACACGTGGTGGTTCATCAATATATATATATATATATATATTTACATATTTATATAAATTTCTTATTATTATATTTTTATATTTTTATTTTTATATTCTGGTGTCATTAACTGTGCGGTTTTACTAATATATATACTGTGTTTTGCACAGGCCTTTCTGTCTTGGATATGGACTTTAGGACCAGGGAACAATCTTGGCAGGGACAAATTAATGCAGTGTTTGGCAATAGTGGTAATCTTATAACCTCTAATGGAGGTATACAATATGATGATTTCTTCTATACTATAAAGAACCTGACATATAAACGTACACGTTGCTGGTGGAACAGGGCGTTTTTGGAAAATTATGTCCAAAGGCAACTCATTCCTAGAGGCCTAAGGATTCAGGTTACACCATCATTTCCCGTTAATGACGAAGAATTCATCAGCCAATGGGAAACTACATGTAATGATACATCTAAAAAATTAATGGAGCTTCTTATACAGTTTAATCTAAAAAATTTGGCTGAGATTGATAAATCTCTGGAAGAAAACCTTATAAAGGCCAAGGGTAATCTTACCCCCGAACAGTTTGGCATGATTAATCCACAATTAGAAAAATTGGTGGATCAGTGGGCAAAGGATATACAGGTCAAACAGGCCAAAAAACTGATGAGAGATCAAAATGACCTGGCAAATGGAAGAATTTACAGATGGCGAAAAAATATGACCCGTGAACGCACGATATCTACAACATCAAATACTACTGGCGCTGATGTCTCCTGTGCCTCCTCTTCCGCCTCTACCTCAGTATCTATTATCTCTACTCCAAAACGCAAAAGAGAACCTCGTTACATATCAACCAAACGGAATTTTAGATATTCCCCTGAAAGGAATGAAAATAGTAACAAGGTAATTAACCTAAGTTCCCATACTTTTTCTCAAACAGAACTTGATGTGCTGAGTAAGGGACTAATGTTTTGTCCGACGGCCAATTTTGATAAATTTACTGCCATCAAAGATTTGCACTTGTTCGCAAGAAAGTTACTATTTAAACGACATTTCCATAATGAGGATATAAACTTGTTATTCCCCACAGAGGCGGAACAGGAGGCACTAGAGGCATTAGAAGAACTGGCACAAGAACACAACGGAACTGAGGGAGGTAAGATTCCGGATTCTATTAAACCACGTTCACATAGATTCCCACCCCTTTCCTCATGTCCAACCTTGGATATCTTTGTACAAACTGTTAGTAAGGAATTTGATAAAATCCCTCGATACCCTCACACTGTCAATCTTAGTAGGGAAGAGCGAAATAGTCTGACTAAAATACAGGGGATGCAGGACATCCTTGTTAAACCCGCAGACAAAGGGGGAAATATAGTGATCTGGCCTAAATCACTATATGAGGCAGAGTCATTTAGACAACTCAGGGTTGAGAATTGCTATAAAAAACTCACCTTTAACCCCTTAGATAAATTCTCAAAAGAACTACGAGCTATTCTTACGGTGGCGAGGGACAGTGGGGTAATAACCAAAGATTTATTTTTGGCTTTACAAGTAGTAGAACCAATGATACCCACTTTTTATTTATTACCCAAAATTCATAAAAATAAAACTGTACCACCGGGTAGGCCAATTATTTCGGGGTGTGGAAATTTCATGGAAAACATCAATAAATATGTAGACTCCAGATTACAACCTTTGGTTGAGATATTGCCATCATTTATTAAGGACACTAGTGACTTTTTAAAGAAAATAGATGGCCTACATATTAGTGGTGATACCCTATTGGTATCATGTGATGTGGAATCTTTATACACGAGTATACGCCATAATGATGGGTTACGGGCAGTGCGGTACTTTTTGGACTCTTCCTCAACACCTAGAGATTTAAATAATTTGACTTTGGAACTTTTGGAATTTTCCTTGTCACATAACTTTTTTCTATTCAGGGGGTCCTTCTACCTACAGCTCCAGGGCACCGCAATGGGTGCGTCATTTGCGCCTGCTTATGCAAACCTATTCCTGGGGCTGTGGGAGAGGGACCTCTTGATGTCAGACAGTGTGCCATCGATGGACCGTGTCCTCTTATGGATACGGTTTATCGATGACATATTCATTCTCTGGCAAGGTTCAGTAACATCTCTAGAGTCTTTCATGTCTCAGTTGAATCAGAATTCACTGAACATTCACTTAACATATAAATGGGACATGAACCAAATTGAATTTCTAGATGTAATAGTTAAAAGAGGTACGGATAATGTCCTTCAGACCGATTTATATCGGAAACCGACAGCGGTTAACTCATTTTTACACGCATCATCATCACATCCGAAGGCCATGATTAACTCCATACCGATAGGACAGTTCCTACGACTCCGGAGAGTATGCTCAAGTGAGGAGGACTTTGATAAACAGGCGAATATTCTGAAGGGTAGATTCTATGAACGTGGATATAGTAATAGGTCAGTTAAAAAAGCATATAACAGGGCCAAGTATACAACCAGACATGAGGCTCTATATACGGTCAAACCTCCGACCAGAAAACAACCCATCAGGTATATTACTCAGTTCCATGGTCAGACTGATTTAATGCGCTTTTATTTGACAAAATCATGGCCGATACTTCGGAGTGACCCAATATTATCTAAATACATTGGTGAACAACCAGCCATTACATTTAGACGTTCACCAAATCTTGGTAATTCTCTCGTTAAAAGCCACTATGTGAATGATCCATCAGTATGCTCTACATTTTTGAACAGGACTAAGCCACAACCCGGGTGTAAACCCTGTGGGAAGTGTGTGGCTTGCCCAAATATTTTGAGGTCACAATCATTCAAAGATAGTAAAGGTAGAAGAACATACCAGATTAAACATCTAATCACATGTACATCTTGTGCTGTAATATATTACGCCACATGTCCCTGTCCGCTCATCTATATAGGGATGACGACCCGTCAGTTGAAAGTACGCACAAGAGAACACGTACTGGGGATACAAGCAGCCAAGGAAATTGAGGACATCACAATGTTAAAAACTATCCCTAAACACTTCAAAATACACCATAACAGTGATGCCTCTCTTCTTAAAGTGGTAGGAATAGATATGATAAAGCATAATGAGAGGAATGGGAAGGTAAGTATACCCCTAGCACAACTTGAGACGAAATGGACATGGTTATTGGATACAGTGTCACCAAACGGCCTTAATGAAAATTTAAGCTTTGCTCCATTTTTATGATAAAAATTACTGTATAAATCTCCTATTGTTGTATACCTTTTTAGTGTATATTATATCTTTTAAATCATTTTTTAGATTTGTTCATTGTTTTTATCATTGGTTTGGTTAGTATTGTATATATATAAATAATTTATTTATGAATTTTTACATATATTTTTATAACGTGTTTGTATCATGACCAATATTGAAAAATGATGCATTTTATTTTGTACTAATTGCTGTGTTATACTATTTTAGGTAATTTGTAATAAAACGTACCTTTTTGTGGACATATATTATGTGTTGGATCCTCATGTGGAATCAGGAACCAGGGACCAGCCGTCTTCATCTGAGGTTTCCTCGTTGTTTCGGTCCTAATGAAACAAATCTTTGCCCACACTGGATCCATATGGACTAGATAAACAATAAATAATGTTATATATAGTATCTTTCCTGTTTAATGCTGATTATTATTAATTACTCTTTATTTAATTTTTTCCGTATCTTTATTTATATTTATTTTTATCTTCACTACTATTACTATTATTATTATTTTCTATTTATAATGTGTCCCTTGGGAACTCGGTGTAATTTATGAGATAATATATTGTACATGTCACACATTATGTTTTATTTTTATTTTTATATTTATATTTATTTTTATTATCATTCACTGATGTCACTCACATTTTTATTTATACACCTTATATGCATACTTGGCTTACATATATTTTCACTTTTTTCTTCTATTGTGGCTATCATCAGATAGCACTATGAATTATTGCCATCATTATATGGTAATAATTATCTATTTGCACATGCCATAGCAATTCATTACATCACATTATATCCTTAGATTGACGCTGAAGCGTCCTTTTTTATGTGCTATTACGGTACTTCACTTCATGTACATCGCTGTTAGTTCCCCTCTATGTGTCCATGTTGTTCCCGCTGTTGTGCGCATGGGCGCTCGGCGGTCTGGTGTCCGGGTCGCGGCGTCTCTGTGTCCTTGGTAACGCCATGATCTCACCATGTGCGTCCGGTCACGTGACGCGGCGTCCCGGACTTCCGGTCTGTTCGGGCGGCTCATGCGCCGCACAGGCGGCGGGGATTTACATCAGCACATTTATAATATAAAGACATCTTCGGTCATGCTACATACATACTTCCCCTGACGAAGGACTGCGTGTCTGAAACGCGCGTCGGGGTGCACACTAATTAGCCGCTGGCAGCCTGGGGTCATTCCCTTACTCCACCATTGTAAGTAACTGGCATTTTTCCATAAGCACATAGCACTTTTTGGCCCTTTGGTCATTGTCTGGCACCTTATGTACTCCTAATGGTGGTTCAACTCTTGCACATAGCACTTATATATAAATTTTTGGTTCACTTTGATATTTGAGAGTGGATTGTTTGGGGTTTTTTTGTGATATCCTTATATCACTGGCACAAATTGATTTTTTTTACACATAACTTTTTTATATATATATTTTTAGTGTGTATATTGGGTTAATGTGCCATACATGATGAGGATTTGGCTTGCCCTATAAGTGTTGCGGCTTTTAGTGTGCACAATATTTATTTTTACTAATATATGTACTTTTATATTTAATCTTATGTTTATATATTTTTAATTAATGTTTGTCACTATTGTCACATAATAAAATAAATTAATTAATATTATCAATATTTCCTGTCCTGTTCTTATTGGTTCAGGTCCTTACGTCAGGAACTTTTGGTTTCCATTTTCTAGTGGTTTTCACTATAAATATCGCACACGTGGTGGTTCATCAATATATATATATATATATATATTTACATATTTATATAAATTTCTTATTATTATATTTTTATATTTTTATTTTTATATTCTGGTGTCATTAACTGTGCGGTTTTACTAATATATATACTGTGTTTTGCACAGGCCTTTCTGTCTTGGATATGGACTTTAGGACCAGGGAACAATCTTGGCAGGGACAAATTAATGCAGTGTTTGGCAATAGTGGTAATCTTATAACCTCTAATGGAGGTATACAATATGATGATTTCTTCTATACTATAAAGAACCTGACATATAAACGTACACGTTGCTGGTGGAACAGGGCGTTTTTGGAAAATTATGTCCAAAGGCAACTCATTCCTAGAGGCCTAAGGATTCAGGTTACACCATCATTTCCCGTTAATGACGAAGAATTCATCAGCCAATGGGAAACTACATGTAATGATACATCTAAAAAATTAATGGAGCTTCTTATACAGTTTAATCTAAAAAATTTGGCTGAGATTGATAAATCTCTGGAAGAAAACCTTATAAAGGCCAAGGGTAATCTTACCCCCGAACAGTTTGGCATGATTAATCCACAATTAGAAAAATTGGTGGATCAGTGGGCAAAGGATATACAGGTCAAACAGGCCAAAAAACTGATGAGAGATCAAAATGACCTGGCAAATGGAAGAATTTACAGATGGCGAAAAAATATGACCCGTGAACGCACGATATCTACAACATCAAATACTACTGGCGCTGATGTCTCCTGTGCCTCCTCTTCCGCCTCTACCTCAGTATCTATTATCTCTACTCCAAAACGCAAAAGAGAACCTCGTTACATATCAACCAAACGGAATTTTAGATATTCCCCTGAAAGGAATGAAAATAGTAACAAGGTAATTAACCTAAGTTCCCATACTTTTTCTCAAACAGAACTTGATGTGCTGAGTAAGGGACTAATGTTTTGTCCGACGGCCAATTTTGATAAATTTACTGCCATCAAAGATTTGCACTTGTTCGCAAGAAAGTTACTATTTAAACGACATTTCCATAATGAGGATATAAACTTGTTATTCCCCACAGAGGCGGAACAGGAGGCACTAGAGGCATTAGAAGAACTGGCACAAGAACACAACGGAACTGAGGGAGGTAAGATTCCGGATTCTATTAAACCACGTTCACATAGATTCCCACCCCTTTCCTCATGTCCAACCTTGGATATCTTTGTACAAACTGTTAGTAAGGAATTTGATAAAATCCCTCGATACCCTCACACTGTCAATCTTAGTAGGGAAGAGCGAAATAGTCTGACTAAAATACAGGGGATGCAGGACATCCTTGTTAAACCCGCAGACAAAGGGGGAAATATAGTGATCTGGCCTAAATCACTATATGAGGCAGAGTCATTTAGACAACTCAGGGTTGAGAATTGCTATAAAAAACTCACCTTTAACCCCTTAGATAAATTCTCAAAAGAACTACGAGCTATTCTTACGGTGGCGAGGGACAGTGGGGTAATAACCAAAGATTTATTTTTGGCTTTACAAGTAGTAGAACCAATGATACCCACTTTTTATTTATTACCCAAAATTCATAAAAATAAAACTGTACCACCGGGTAGGCCAATTATTTCGGGGTGTGGAAATTTCATGGAAAACATCAATAAATATGTAGACTCCAGATTACAACCTTTGGTTGAGATATTGCCATCATTTATTAAGGACACTAGTGACTTTTTAAAGAAAATAGATGGCCTACATATTAGTGGTGATACCCTATTGGTATCATGTGATGTGGAATCTTTATACACGAGTATACGCCATAATGATGGGTTACGGGCAGTGCGGTACTTTTTGGACTCTTCCTCAACACCTAGAGATTTAAATAATTTGACTTTGGAACTTTTGGAATTTTCCTTGTCACATAACTTTTTTCTATTCAGGGGGTCCTTCTACCTACAGCTCCAGGGCACCGCAATGGGTGCGTCATTTGCGCCTGCTTATGCAAACCTATTCCTGGGGCTGTGGGAGAGGGACCTCTTGATGTCAGACAGTGTGCCATCGATGGACCGTGTCCTCTTATGGATACGGTTTATCGATGACATATTCATTCTCTGGCAAGGTTCAGTAACATCTCTAGAGTCTTTCATGTCTCAGTTGAATCAGAATTCACTGAACATTCACTTAACATATAAATGGGACATGAACCAAATTGAATTTCTAGATGTAATAGTTAAAAGAGGTACGGATAATGTCCTTCAGACCGATTTATATCGGAAACCGACAGCGGTTAACTCATTTTTACACGCATCATCATCACATCCGAAGGCCATGATTAACTCCATACCGATAGGACAGTTCCTACGACTCCGGAGAGTATGCTCAAGTGAGGAGGACTTTGATAAACAGGCGAATATTCTGAAGGGTAGATTCTATGAACGTGGATATAGTAATAGGTCAGTTAAAAAAGCATATAACAGGGCCAAGTATACAACCAGACATGAGGCTCTATATACGGTCAAACCTCCGACCAGAAAACAACCCATCAGGTATATTACTCAGTTCCATGGTCAGACTGATTTAATGCGCTTTTATTTGACAAAATCATGGCCGATACTTCGGAGTGACCCAATATTATCTAAATACATTGGTGAACAACCAGCCATTACATTTAGACGTTCACCAAATCTTGGTAATTCTCTCGTTAAAAGCCACTATGTGAATGATCCATCAGTATGCTCTACATTTTTGAACAGGACTAAGCCACAACCCGGGTGTAAACCCTGTGGGAAGTGTGTGGCTTGCCCAAATATTTTGAGGTCACAATCATTCAAAGATAGTAAAGGTAGAAGAACATACCAGATTAAACATCTAATCACATGTACATCTTGTGCTGTAATATATTACGCCACATGTCCCTGTCCGCTCATCTATATAGGGATGACGACCCGTCAGTTGAAAGTACGCACAAGAGAACACGTACTGGGGATACAAGCAGCCAAGGAAATTGAGGACATCACAATGTTAAAAACTATCCCTAAACACTTCAAAATACACCATAACAGTGATGCCTCTCTTCTTAAAGTGGTAGGAATAGATATGATAAAGCATAATGAGAGGAATGGGAAGGTAAGTATACCCCTAGCACAACTTGAGACGAAATGGACATGGTTATTGGATACAGTGTCACCAAACGGCCTTAATGAAAATTTAAGCTTTGCTCCATTTTTATGATAAAAATTACTGTATAAATCTCCTATTGTTGTATACCTTTTTAGTGTATATTATATCTTTTAAATCATTTTTTAGATTTGTTCATTGTTTTTATCATTGGTTTGGTTAGTATTGTATATATATAAATAATTTATTTATGAATTTTTACATATATTTTTATAACGTGTTTGTATCATGACCAATATTGAAAAATGATGCATTTTATTTTGTACTAATTGCTGTGTTATACTATTTTAGGTAATTTGTAATAAAACGTACCTTTTTGTGGACATATATTATGTGTTGGATCCTCATGTGGAATCAGGAACCAGGGACCAGCCGTCTTCATCTGAGGTTTCCTCGTTGTTTCGGTCCTAATGAAACAAATCTTTGCCCACACTGGATCCATATGGACTAGATAAACAATAAATAATGTTATATATAGTATCTTTCCTGTTTAATGCTGATTATTATTAATTACTCTTTATTTAATTTTTTCCGTATCTTTATTTATATTTATTTTTATCTTCACTACTATTACTATTATTATTATTTTCTATTTATAATGTGTCCCTTGGGAACTCGGTGTAATTTATGAGATAATATATTGTACATGTCACACATTATGTTTTATTTTTATTTTTATATTTATATTTATTTTTATTATCATTCACTGATGTCACTCACATTTTTATTTATACACCTTATATGCATACTTGGCTTACATATATTTTCACTTTTTTCTTCTATTGTGGCTATCATCAGATAGCACTATGAATTATTGCCATCATTATATGGTAATAATTATCTATTTGCACATGCCATAGCAATTCATTACATCACATTATATCCTTAGATTGACGCTGAAGCGTCCTTTTTTATGTGCTATTACGGTACTTCACTTCATGTACATCGCTGTTAGTTCCCCTCTATGTGTCCATGTTGTTCCCGCTGTTGTGCGCATGGGCGCTCGGCGGTCTGGTGTCCGGGTCGCGGCGTCTCTGTGTCCTTGGTAACGCCATGATCTCACCATGTGCGTCCGGTCACGTGACGCGGCGTCCCGGACTTCCGGTCTGTTCGGGCGGCTCATGCGCCGCACAGGCGGCGGGGATTTACATCAGCACATTTATAATATAAAGACATCTTCGGTCATGCTACATACATACTTCCCCTGACGAAGGACTGCGTGTCTGAAACGCGCGTCGGGGTGCACACTAATTAGCCGCTGGCAGCCTGGGGTCATTCCCTTACTCCACCATTGTAAGTAACTGGCATTTTTCCATAAGCACATAGCACTTTTTGGCCCTTTGGTCATTGTCTGGCACCTTATGTACTCCTAATGGTGGTTCAACTCTTGCACATAGCACTTATATATAAATTTTTGGTTCACTTTGATATTTGAGAGTGGATTGTTTGGGGTTTTTTTGTGATATCCTTATATCACTGGCACAAATTGATTTTTTTTACACATAACTTTTTTATATATATATTTTTAGTGTGTATATTGGGTTAATGTGCCATACATGATGAGGATTTGGCTTGCCCTATAAGTGTTGCGGCTTTTAGTGTGCACAATATTTATTTTTACTAATATATGTACTTTTATATTTAATCTTATGTTTATATATTTTTAATTAATGTTTGTCACTATTGTCACATAATAAAATAAATTAATTAATATTATCAATATTTCCTGTCCTGTTCTTATTGGTTCAGGTCCTTACGTCAGGAACTTTTGGTTTCCATTTTCTAGTGGTTTTCACTATAAATATCGCACACGTGGTGGTTCATCAATATATATATATATATATATATTTACATATTTATATAAATTTCTTATTATTATATTTTTATATTTTTATTTTTATATTCTGGTGTCATTAACTGTGCGGTTTTACTAAAATATACAAACTGAACGGCTGAATAGTAATTACAGTTGTGCCCCAGCAGAATTTTTGCTTTCTTGGCCTTTTTTCAGAGAATATGAATGGTAACATCAGAACGTTTTCTTCACTCATGGTTAGTGGTTGGGTAATGCCATTTATTGTCAAACTACTGTGTTTTCTCTTTTTAAATCATAATGACAACCCAAAACATCCAAATGACCCTGATCAAAAGTTCACATACCCTGGCCTGATAACATGCACAGAAGTTGACACAAATGGGTTTGAATGGCTAGCAAAGGTAGCATCCTCACCTGTGACCTTTTTGCTTGTAATCAGAGTGTGCACAAAAGCGGAATGAATTTCTGGGATCCAGACAGACTCTTGCATCTTTCATCCGGCCACTGATGTTTCTGGATTCTGAGTTATGAGGAAAGCAAAAGAACTGTCAATGGATCCACGAGAAACAGGAAAGGGATACAAAAAGATATCCAAGGAATTGATAATGCCAGTCAGCAGCGTTCAAACTGTGATTAACAAATGGAAAATCAGGGTCTCTGTAAAAACAGAGCCACGGTAAGGTAGACCAACAAAAATATTGTCTACAACTGCCAGGAACATTGTTCGGGATGCAAAGAAAAACCCTCAAATAACATCATCTGAAATATCACTCTCTGAAAACTAACAGTGTGGCTGTTTCAAGATGCACAATAAGGAGGCACTTCAAGAAAAATTAGCTGCATGGTTGAGTCGCCAGAAGAAAGCCATTACTGCACAAATGCCACAAAGTATCAAGCCTACAATACTCAAAACAGCACAGGGACAAGCCTCAAAATTTCTGGAACAAGGTAATTTGGAGTGATGAGACCAAAATTGAACTTTTTGGCCACAACCATAAACATTACATTGGAAAGAGGTCAACAAGGTCTATGATGAAAAGAACACCATTTCTACTGTAAAGCACGGAGATGGATCACTGATGTTTTGGGGATTTTGTGAGCTAGAAAGGCACAGGAAACTTGTCACAGTTGAAGGAAAGATGAATGAAGCACGGTATCAGCAAATACTGGAGGCAAATTTGCAATAATCAGCCCAGAAGCTGCACATGGGATGTACTTGGAGGTTCGAACATGACAATGATCCAAAACACAAGGCTAAGTCGACCTCATTGGTTACAGCAGAACAAAGTGAAGGTTCTGGAGTGGCCATTTCAGTCTCCAGACCTCAATATCATTGAGCCACTCTGGGGAGATCTCAAGCGTGCAGTTCATGCTAGACAGCCCAGGAACTGGAGGCTTTTTGCCAAGAAGAGTGGGCAGCTTTAACATCTGAGAAAATAACCTCTACCACAAAAGACTTCAAGCTGTCATTGGTGTTAAAGGGGGCAATACATGGTATTAAGAAATGGGGTATGTGAAGTTTTGATCAGGGTCATTTAGATGTTTGGGATGTCAGTATCATTTAAAACGAGAAAACATAGTAGTTTGACAATAAATGACTTCACCCAACCACTAACCATGAATGGAGAAAAAGTTTTTGGTGTTATCATTCATATTCTACGAAAAAAGGCCAAAGAAGCAAAAATTCTGCCATGGTATGTAAACTTTTGAGCACAACTGTATATCTGGGGAACAGCACACGCCCCATCTGAATTTCCATAAGGGATTTCACTATAGAACTAATGTACTTTGAAAATAATGTCCAACAACCTGTAATAACAAAAAAGGCATGTTAGCATGTGACAATAAAAATGTAAACGTATTGTCTTATTCTTTCCATTTGTGTAATAGGGAAGATCTTCAAATCAGCATCTGGTCTTATTCATCCTACCAGAACATCCTCGATTGGCAGTATCTGAGTTGTTAATGAGCCTCACAAGTGTTTATGCTCACCTTTTCTAAGGATTTTCAGCTCCACCTTCTGGACCTTACTGACTTTTACTAAGAAGAGACTTTGTAACTATTCCCATCGGCCAGTCAATCCTTTTGAATTTGTTTTTCCTTCAGCAACACGTCTCCTTCTCTTAAGCTTGGTTTTTCTTCTTCCTTGGAGAACCGCGAGATATTCCTTTCTCCGCCAGTTCCAGAAGTAATCTGCAAGGTATTGTACGCATTTCCACTGTTTCTAGTAGATGTTTACGTTCTATCACCTACTTGTGAACGGCACGGACACGCATGCAGGTGAATAGTATGGCCCGACATTTGCTGTTTGCATGGTCGACGCAAGTCCTGCATGCAGACACTATCCATGGCCCAAAGATGTCTAGGCCAGCGTAGGTAAAAGGTGGCTCGGTACTCAGTCTGTCTGCAGGCAGGTCAGCCATCTGCTGGTGTACCGGTTTTCCTCTGGTACTTGGAGGCTGCACGCAGCGGTGCAGTAACCTTGCTACATGTTTTTTTTTCATGCCTAGAATCCAAAATCCTGCAGACTGTAGCTTGCCCTCAGTGATTTGCCTGCCTTGGTGTTCAGTCTTTTCATGAAAATGTCGGATCAGGAAGTCAGTGATTTACTGGGAATGATGAGGGGATTTCTCTCTGAAAGCCCTAACTCGGCTTGGTTTAATTGACCACCGACCCTCAGCAAACCAAAGCTGTCCATAACTGGATTTAAATTGTCAATAGGGCTTTTCATTGGGATCTGCTGTTTGCGGTACAAGCAGTCCCATTCAGTATTAAATTCTACTGGACTTGACATATGAGATTCGCAGTGAGAAATGTCTTCAGCAGATAGCGGTTTGTGGCAGACACGACAATCTTTGTCCCTAAGTGAATTGTGATAGCATCTCACAATGTGCACTAACCTTGCGATAGTTCTAACGAGTTTCATCCAACTGGAGAAGCGTTGGAAGCGCTGGCAACTAAGGCTGGAGTTTCGTTTACTGTTCGTGACCAATACACTGACCTCGGAGTGGATTTCTGGATCATTATCCGGATCCTAGATGCTGAAAGCTTCCTGAATACGTTCACTGTTTCAGCAGAAACTTCGGACCATGGGTCCTCTTAAGTAAGACGATCGCCGCTTCTTCAGTAGGTAGAGATTTGAGTCCATCATCTACATAGAATTCTTTCTCTACAAAGTGGTGTCTGTTCCATATTCAGACTCTCCTTCTAGCTTCTAGGCCATAGCTCCCCACAGCAGGTGAAGGGCTGTTCCCGAAGACGTGCACCCCCATGTGATGCTCTACCATCTTCTTGTTGGTGTCATTTTCCTTGTGCCACAGAAACCAGAAGAAATTTCTGTGATCCTCTCTATGAAAAACAATGAAACATCTGTTTGATGTCGACAGTGATGGCCATGGGCTCTTTCCTAAATCTCATCAATACTCCTACTAGGTTGTTTGTCAGATAGGGACCTGTGAGGACATCATTGAGAGATACGTCTTGATGTTTAGCGCTTGAATTAAAAACTACTGTAATTGGCTTAGGTTTTCGAGGGTGATATACTCCAAATTAAGGTAGGTACCAGCACTCCTCGGTTTCCTTCAAGGGAGGATCTGGTTCTGCGTGGTTGTTACAGAATGTTTTTCCCATAAAGGTGATGATGGGTTCTTTCATGTCTGGTTTCTTGCTTAGGCTACTTTCACACTAGCGTCGTGCACTACACGTTGCAATGCGTCGTTGTGGATAAAAAACGCATCCTGCAAAGTTGTCTGCAGGATGCGTTTTTTCTCCGTAGACTTTTACTAGCGACGCATTGCGACGCAGTGCCACACGTCACAACCGTCGTGCAACGGTTGCATTGTGTTTTGGCGCACCGCCGCCACAAAAAGTTACATGTAATGTTTTTTTGTGCGTCGGGACCAACATTTTCGACCGCGCATGGGTGACCGAAACTCCGCCCCCTCCTCCCCGGACCTTACAATGAAGCAGCGGAAGCGTCTTAAGACTGCTTCCGCTGCCAACGTCGGGCATTTTCTTCACAGTATGCGTCAGTACGTCGGGCCGACGCAGCGAGACAGCCCCGTACCGACGCTAGTGTGAAAGTAGCCTTAGTGTGCGCTGGAGAGAGTTGAATCTGGACAATGCTTGATCTTGATTGGGAGCCTTACCCTGGTAGTTTGGAAGGGTCAGGGATTAGTTTCATCTTTATGGAACTCATTGTCCATTATCCTAAGGAATTCTCGATCTTCCACTGACAAGGCTACATTATTGCCATCCTTAGTTGTATGAAACACTGATCTTCCTAAGTTGTCTGCAAAGAGGAAAGGATGGCATCGAGCAGGTGTGTGGGATCTGGAGACTTCTCTTTCACCTCCTTATGATGAGGGGATCGCTTGCAGAAAGTTGAGTGTCCATCCTTGCGCACATAAGTCTTAAAGGAATCAACTCCTGGTCGATAGGGTTGAGAGAAACGGGTCGTTCATTTTCATAAGTCGCCGACTTTTAGCAAAGTCGGCGTCTCATGAAACCCGACCCGATCCCTGTGCGGGGTCGGCCATGCGGTACGCGATCTTGGCGCCAAAGTCGCGTTTCGTATGACGCGTTTAGCGCCATTTTTTCAGCCAATGAATGAGCGTGGGCAGAGTGATGACATAGGTCTTAGAGGAGTGAACGCCTTTCGTCATGTTATCGCTTGTGCGCAGTAGGGATTTGGAATGTGCAATACGAAATTTTCTGTGCTGGGACGGAGGGGGAGAGAGAGAGAGAGAATAAAAAAAAATAATAAATTTTCCTTCATTGGGTTTCGTGTTTCGGCCGAAACCCGACTTTTCACAGTGGTCGGCCGATTTCACTCGACTCGACTTTTAAGACAGTCGGGTTTCACAAATCCCGACTCGACCCTAAAAAACTAAAGGTCGCTCAACCCTACTGGTCGATCCAAGCATACATTTTTTATGACTACCCAACCCTAGTCCAGTCTTTGGGCATATGGGGCGTAGTCAGGACCGTTACACTGACGCACCTTGTGTATCCTTAAGTTGTCTCTGCCAAGTAGGAGTAAGATCTCGGCGTCCATATCCATTGGTGGGATAACGCTGGCTAGGTGCCTTAAGTGTGGTTGGTGATATGCAGCTTCTGGGGTAGGGATCTCATCCCTTTGGTCGGGTATTTACCAGCGTTATTAAGGGTCTTTCTTTGTCTCCATTGATAGAAGAAGCAATGAATCCTTCTGCCGCTAGTCTCTATGCAGCCCGAGCAAGTGTTCAGAGTGTAGGGCGTTTCTGGTCCCTTGATTTGAAAGGTTTCAAAGATCTTGGGTCCGGCTAAGGATCGATTGCTGATCGTCGATGATGGCATACATTTTTACTGCTTTTTCTTTTTGTCCTCCTGGATAGACTCTGATTAGGCATATCCTTGCACAGCATTTAACACTCTCGTTCTCCCCACATACTTCTAAGCATGAATAGGAAACAGCCGTGGTAGAATTTGTGTGATTCTGTGGCTCCTCACCATACCTTGTAGCGGGACTAGAGGTAACTTTGGCCGGTGAATTTCTAATGGCTGAGGGTGGATGCATGGCTGAAGTGTGTTTGTCACTACTGTACGACACTCTTCACAATTAAAGGCAGATTTGCTGTCTTTGGCCATGTGTTCTTATGAGGCGCCGCACTTGAAACATACCCCAAGTTCACTGAGGATTTTCTTGCGCTTCTGCATGGTTTTGGAACAGAAACCTCTGCACTTGTTCAGTGAGTGGGGTTTTTTTTATGAATGGGACATTCACAATTGAAAGACTTGTCACCCGACGACGTAGTATTCTGTTTATCGGTAGGTACTGCAGATGGTGGCAGGTTAGTCTTTTGTAATGCTTACACTGTTCCTATATGTGGCACTTTCATACCTTGATGACGATGTTGCTGGAGCTGCAGTGTTAGACTCCAGGAAGTTAAGGCTAGGGTCATTACTCATCTTGGCCTGTTCGTCAATGAACTTGCAGAACTGAATAAATGGGGGAAAGGTTACATCATGTGTTTTTTTGCATCTCAAGGCGCATGCTGCCTATTTCTCTTGCAAACTGTGTGGCAGTTTTGTGACTATTGGGTTCACTCCATGGGCAGTGTCCAGATAGCACAGTCTAGATAGACGAGGGTCTCTTTTTGCAAGTTCCAGTTCCATGAGCAGATCACCTAAGTCCAGAAGCTTGTGGACTTCCTTAAGGTTGATCCTTGGAACTGCAGTCTCTTGAACAGGGACTTTTCTATGGCTTCGTCACTGCCGTAGGTTCTTTCGAGTCTCTGCCAGTCAGCAGCAAGACCTGCTTCTGCTTGTCCTACATAGACAGTCCTAAGGGTACCGTCACACATTGAAATTTCCATCGCTGCGACGGCACGATTCGTGACGTCGCAGCGTCGTATAATCATCGCTCCAGCGTCGTAGACTGCGGTCACACGTTGCAATCACGGCGCTGGAGCGATGCCGAAGTCCCCGGGTAACCAGGGTAAACATCGGGTAACTAAGCGCAGGGCCGCGCTTAGTAACCCGATGTTTACCCTGGTTACCAGCGTAAACGTAAAAAAACAAACAGTACATGCTCACCCGTCGGTGTCCTTCAGGTCCCTTGCCGTCTGCTTCCTGCTCTGAGTGCAGCCGTACAGTGAGAGCAGAGCGCAGCACCGCTGTGATCTGCTCTCACTTTCCGGCCGGCACTCAGAGCAGGAAGCAGACGGCAAGGGACCTGAAGGACACCGACGGGTGAGTATGTACGGTTTGTTTTTTTACGTTTACGCTTGTAACCAGGGTAAACATCGGGTTACTAAGCGTGGCCCTGCGCTTAGTTACCCGATGTTTACCCTGGTTACAAGCGAAGACATCGCTGGATCGCTGTCACACACAACGATCCAGCGATGTCAGCGGGTGATCAAGCGACGAAAGAAAGTTCCAAACGATCTGCTACGACGTACGATTCTCAGCAGGGTGTCTGATCGCAGTAGCGTGTCAGACACAGCGATATCGTAACGATATCGCTAGAACGTCACAAATCGTAACGTCGTAGCGATGGAAATTTCAATGTGTGACGGTACCCTAAGACTCTTGATACAATTTGTGGATTCTGGGCCCAACCATTTGACCAAGAGATCGAGCTCCTGCTCTGCAGATAGATTGAGGTCAACAATGGCAGCGTTGAAGGTTGCTATCCAGGCTCTGTAGTTCTCTACACGGTTGTCAAATTTCGAGAGACTGGTGTTGATTAGCTCCCTGCTCACCATGAACCTGGCAAGCATCGATGTGTCTGATTTTCCACTCGTTACCCTTTCATCTTGTGGTGCCCCTTGGACGTATAAGCTGTCTGGCGTGAAGGGGTGAGCTGTTCCCAGGTAGAATGATGTTGCTGCAGGGTTGAGCTGTGGTTTAACTTCTCGAGATTTTGATGACTCCTGCTTGAGCTTTGAAAGCGGCCTGGAGAGCATCTTGTGGTCATTTTGCGGTAATAATTGCCCTTGAGAGGGCATATCTGGGTGTTGGTCTTGGGTTTTTGCAGGTACTGTGGACACGCATGCCCCCTCTGTAGACACACCCCCTGAAGAAGCAGTGCGAAAAGCACGCGTTGGGGCCAGGAGGCAGATGCTTTAAACATTCTTCCTACTGCTGCTGTTTATAAGTATTGTAAATATTTTTTTTCATGACCTATTGACATTTCTTCCCTGAACTTTTTTGCCATGACATTGGTTGCCATAGACATATGAAATTCGACTATTGATATAATAATATCTGTATAATAGTGGCTTTTGCAGGGAATAGTTCTGGAAAATTTTCTAAAATCTTGTCAATTAACACACACCTCAGGGCTCTTTTTCCTATGCACGTGCAGTTTAGTATTATGGTATGCTGGAGACATATAGTGGAAAATCGCCACAATAGCGCATAGTGACACTATAGGACTCAAAACATTTTCTTGTTATATGGTTATTTTTGTGAGTAATTTATGAATAACATTTTATTTTGCGTTTAGTATGCACCAGTACTTTTAAGTCAATTTTCAAATTACTCCATCAAATTACTCCATCCATCCATTGCTACTGAAATCCTGCATTTTGTTGTTAAAAAATCTTTATTTGATACCTTGCTGCCACGTTTTACTTTTGTTAGGCAAAAGTGCTTTCTTGAAATTTTAAAATGGTTTTATTTACAGTGGGGGAAATAAGTATTTGATCCCTTGCTGATTTTGCAAGTTTGCCCACTGACAAAGACATGAACAGTTGATAATTTTAGGGGAAGATTAATTTTAACATTGAGAGAGAGAATATCAAAAATAAAATCCAGAAAATCACATTGTATAAATTTATATAAATTTATTTGCATTTTGCAGTGAGAAATAAGTATTTGATCTCCTACCAACCATAAAGCGTTCTGGCTCCTACAGACCAGTTAGACGCTCCTAATCAACTCGTTACCTGCATTAAAGACAGCTGTCTTACATTTATAAAAAGACTCCTGTCCACAGACTCAATTAATCAGTCAGACTCTAACCTCTACAACATGGGCAAAACCAAAGAATTTTATAAGGCTGTCGGGGACAAGATCATAGACCTGCACAAAGCTGGAATGGGCTACAAAACCATAAGTAAGACACTGGGTGAGAAGGAGACAACTTTTGGTGCAATAGAAAGAAAATGGAAGAAATGCAAAATGACTGTCAATCGACATCAATATGGGGCACCATGCAAAATCACACCTCGTGAAGTATCCTTGATCATGAGGAAGGTGAGAGATCAGCCTAAAACTACACGGGGGAACTTGTTAATGATCTCAAGGCAGCTGGGACCACAGTCACCAAGAAAACCATTGGTAAGACATGCCGTAAAGGTTTAAAATCCTACAGTGCCCACAAGGTCCCCCTGCTCAAGAAGACACATGTGCAGGCCCATCTGAAGCTTGCCAATGAACACCTGGGATGACTCTGTGGGTGATTGGGAGAAGGTGCTGTGGTCAGGTGAGACAAAAATTGAGCTCTTTGGCATTAACTCAACTTGCTGTGTTTGGAGGAAGAGAAATGCTGCCTATGACCCAAAGAACACGGTCCCAACTGTCAAGCATGGAGGTGGAAACATTATGTTTTAGGGGTGTTTCTCTGCTAAGGGGGCAGGACTACTTCTGGGAGAATGGATGGAGCCATGTACTGTAAACTCCTGAGTGACAACCTCCTTCCCTCCACCAGGACACTTAAAATGCTTTGTTGCTGAGTCTTCCAGCCAAGGCAACAAAGGAGTGGCTCAAAAAGAAGCACATTAAGGTCATGGAGTGGCCTAACCAGTCTCCAGACCTTAATCCCATAGAAAACTTATGGAAGGAGTTGAAGCTCTGAGTTGCCATGAGACAGCCTCAAAATCTTAATGATTTAGAGATGATCTGCGAAGAGGAGTGGACCAAAATTCTTCCTGACATGTGCGCAAACCTCATCAACTACAAAAAATGTCTGACTGCTGTTCTTGCCAAGAAGGGTTTTGTCACCAAGTATTAAGTCTTGTTTGCCAGAGGAATAAAATACTTATTTCTCACTGCAAAATGCAAATAGATTTATATAATTCATACAATGTGATTTTCTGTATTTTATTTTTGATATTCTCTCAATGTTAAAATTAATCTTCCCTTAAAATTATCAACTGTTCATGTCTTTGTCAGTGGGCAAACTTACAAAATCAATGAGGAATCAAATACTTATTTCTCCCACTGTATAAACAAACGTTATGTTTTAAATTAACCCTTTGGTCACTTTGAATGTATGTTCCTAATAAGTCCTATGCTTTATTAAATTGTAAAGGAAGTACAGCTCACTAATTATGGGCAACTTGTGAATAATGATCTGTTTCAGCATGTAGTCACTGGTATGATCAGCTGGGTCGTCTTCTTCCTGTGGTGGTAGGCAAATTGGGTCAAGACTTTGCTTCAATGCTTGTTCAAGTACTTTTACCTCGACTAATGCGATTTCTTCTTCTGCTTCTGCTCTCTCTTTTTGCCCTAGCCTCTGCGTCTCCTTTCTCAACTTCTGCTTTCTTTTTAGTAAAGGAATTTCTTACTTTGGATCACTCCACATTTATGTGGCCTCTGTGCCTGCTTCTGCTTTCTTTTCTTCTGCCTCTTCTTATGCTTTCTTTTTTGTGAAGGAACATCTTACTTTTGATTGCTCTGCATTTATGTGGGCCTCTGGAATTATGTCACTCAGTGCTGAACTTCTTGAGCAAGATGCTCTGTATGAATGAGCAGAATGTTTAGATAAATCTAACCTATGCGGTCTGGTTTCTTGCAAATGAGTGATACGGAGTTCTGCTTTATCTTTGACGCCCTGCACCGTTGCGTCTCTTTTCCTTTCTGTTGAGTCTGCCTTGCTTAGCTCTGACAAGGCTTCATCGATATTGGAGTCTTTTAGAAAGGTAGCATAACAGCCTCTTGTATATTTCGTGAGCTGCGTCCAGACATTTCATAGTGTTCCATAAATTCACTGCATCATTTATGTAGCGTTGGACGCTTGACATGAGGGAGGCGTCTCGTTCCCATAGCTCTTCCAGGTTATCATGGAGCTCATCTTTTGTGGTATGGTAGTTTTCAATGGCCTTTGGTGTTGGTTTGAGAGAGTGTATTGGCTGTTAAATTTGGTCTGTTGCGGGTGTGGGCTCTGCTTCCTGCTCTTGATAATGTTCAGAGTTAGGATGCGCTTGCTGTATTTCAGCATCGGGGAATTGCTTGGGATGTTTCCCATTTTGATTTTTCAGTACAACTCTTGCAGACCTCCCAACCATCCGGGATCCAGCGGAGCAGTCCCGATTTTGAAAGTCTGGCCCGCTGTCACGGGCGGGATCATATTTTTCCCCGTACTGCAGAGCCACATACCTCCACCCGCAGAGCCGCACACCACATATAGCTGCTCTGTGCGCACAGGACCTGTGATGAGGTCACAGGAGGGGAGGAGTCAGGGGTCACATGATCAGGGGCCTCTGTGTATGCAGGACAGGACCTGTGATGAGGTCACAGGAGGGGAGGAGTCGGGGTCACATGATCAGGGGCCTCCATGTATGTAGGATAGGACTCTGCTGTGCTGTCATAGGGCTGGATGAGGGTAAGTTTATGTGTGGGGTCAGGAGGGGTTTACAGTGTGGACGTAGCAGAGCCGTGTGTGTACAAGGTGTACCGAGTGGAGCTGCATGTGTACGAGGTGTACGGAGTGGAGCTGGGTGTGTATGAGCTGTATGGAGCTGAGTCGGATGTGTATGAGGTGCATGGAACTGAGCTGCGTGTGTATGAGGTGTATGGAGCTGAGCTGCATGTGTGCGAGGTGTATGGAGCGGAGCCGCGTGTGTGCGAGGTGTATGGGAGGAGCCGCGTGTGTGCGAGGTGTATGGAGCGGAGCCGCGTGTGTGCGAGGTGTATGGAGCGGAGCCGTGTGTGTGCGAGGTGTATGGAGCGGAGCCGCGTGTGTGCGAGGTGTATGGAGCGGAGCTGCGTGTGTGCGAGGTGTATGGAGCGGAGCCGCGTGTGTGCGAGGTGTATGGAGCGGAGCCGCGTGTGTGCGAGGTGTATGGAGCAGAGCCGCGTGTGTGCGAGGTGTATGGAGCAGAGCCACGTGTGTGCGAGGTGTATGGAGCAGAGCCACGTGTGTGCGAGGTGTATGGAGCAGAGCCACGTGTGTGCGAGGTGTACGGAGCGGAGTCGCATGTGCATAACTCTCAACCGTCCCGGATCCAGCAGGACAGTCCCAATTTTGAGACTCTGTCCCGGCCGGGATCCTCCTCCCGCATGGCCTCAGGCCAAATGTACTGCCGCTTTAAACTGCTAGCGCGATCACTGCACAGGAGACACGGAGAGATCTTTATCAGTGGCATACCGGAGCTGCAGCGACGTGTGCAGTCAGCGGTGTGGCTGGATGACATCATTCAGCGCCGCGGGAGAGGAAGCTGCCAGCTGCTGCAAGGGAGCGCAGTGAGAGGTGTGTCTGTGTGTGTGTGTGTAGGTGTGTGTGTGTGGTGATGGAGAAGGCAATGATGTGGGTGGGGTAACTGTGTGGCCATTATACTGTACGCAGCATCATGTGGGGCCATTATACTGTACCCAGCATCATGTGGGGCCATTATACTGTACCCAGCATCATGTGGGGCCATTATACTGTACCCAGCATCTTGTGGAGTCATACAGTATGCAGCATCATGTGGGGCCATTATACAGTATGGAGCATCATGTGGGGCCATAATACTGTACAAAGCCTCATGTGGGGCCATTATACAGTATGGAGCATCGTGTGTGGCCATTATACAGTATGGAGCATCATGTGTGGCCATTATTCAGTATGGAGCACTGTATGGCAATAATACAGTGCTGAGCATCATGTGTGGCCATTATACAGTATTGAGCATCATGTGTGGCCATTATACAGTACTAAGCATCATGTGTGGCCATTATACAGTATGGAGCATCATGTGTGGCCATTATACAGTATGGAGCATCATGTGGAGCCATTATACAGTATGGAGCATCATGTGGGGCCATTATACAGTTTGGAGCACTGTGTGACCATTATACAGTATGGAGCATCATGTGGGGCCATTATACAGTATTGAGCATCATGTGGGGCCATTATACAGTATGGAGCACTGTGTGGCCATATTTTTTTGTTTATAATTATTGTTTATGAAACCGTGTGATCAGCAGAGCTAAATGGGTGTGGTTGGGGCGTGGATATGGGTGTGAATAGTTGTGAAATGGGTGTGGTCAGAGGCGTGGCCTAAAATTTGCCGCGACACTCTGTGCGTGCCGCAAAGTTTGTCCCTCTTTGCCTTCTTCAAAAGGTGGAAGGTATTCTCTTGTGACTCCAATAATATCTTGGGTGATTTCAGGGTTTCCAGTCTGGGTGACCGTTGCTATGTGGGAAGCGTTATAGCAGTCTAGTAAAATATGCAGAAAGTCTGTTTAAATGGTGTAATCTGAGGTGAAGCTGCACACATAAACTGTCCTTTGTGCAAGAAAAGAATTAATTCGGACCTGAAAACGGCTTGGTGAAGTTTGCAGAAGACTTATAGGAACGTGAAGATTATTGCAGACAGGCTTTGCTTCTCCTCAGGCTTGCCTATTGCTATGGAGATTCCTGTGTGAGGAGCCGCTGCAGTCTGGTGTGCAGGCATAGGGGAGACACCACAACTGTACTCTAAAGCAATTTCTGACTGTTCTGTCTCCACATAAGGCGAATGGAGGTGTAGTGGACTGATATGGGGCTGTGAGAATTCTTACCTCCGTTTTCCTAGATGGGGAGCAAACTGTACCATTTCCATACTCCGCTTCCGCAGACTTGAATGTAGAGCCACAGCATTGGTGCAATTTAGGCTACTTTCACACTGGCGTTAACTGCAATACGTCGCAATGCGTCGTTTTGCCGAAAAAACACATCCTGCAAAAGTGCTTGCAGGATGCGTTTTTTCTGCATTGACTAACATTAGCGACGCATTTGCAACGCATTGACACACGTCGCAACCGTCGTGCGACGGTTGCGCCGTGTTGTGGCGGACTGTCGGGAGCAAATAACGTTACATGTAACTTTTTTGCTCCCGACGGTCCGCTTTTTCCGACCGCGCATGCGCGGCCGGAACTCCGCCCCCACCTCCCCGCACTTCCCCGCACCTCACAATGGGGCAGCGGATGCGCTGGAAAAATGCATCCGCTGCCCCCGTTGTGCGGCGGAGACAACGCTAGCGTCGATGACCTCGGCCCGACGTACTGCGACGGGCCGCGCCCGACGCTAGTGTGACAATAGCCTTAAATCTTGGTTTTATTAGAACCTGGATACAGCACAATACTTGTGGGTACAATGCAGTAACTTTCTTTGAAGTCATTGGCACAGGTTGCATTTTTTTGCTGATGTTTGGTGGTGGTCAGAGATTGCTTCTTTCACAAGCCTATTAAATGTGTGTCTTGTCTCACAGCATGATGAAAAGAAAATGGCTGCTGAGAGCAAGTGACTAGTGATGAGCGAATATACTCGTTACTCGAGATTTCCCACGCACGCTCGGGGGTCCTCCGAGTATTTTTTAGTGCTCGGAGATTTAGTTTTTTTTGCTGCAGCTGTTAGGCTAGGTTCACATTGCGTCAAGTACATGGCGTTAAACGGATCCGTTAAACGCATGTACAGAAAAGGTTAAATTTTGTTGAAAAACCGGCATCACGTTAACACTTGCGTTAACGATTGTGACCGCGTTTTCCTCATTTGGATGTCCGTTCGCGATGTATCCGTTTGTCTGCGTTTGTCACAGTCAATAAAGTTTTTTGGTTTTTTTTCTCCTTCTGTCATCATCGGGGTGTGGGTGCAGACTCATTCTCCATTTTGAAAGCATTGATTGAACTTCTGCTAGCAAGATGTTTGTGTCTGAGCTCGTTAGATTTCGCTTGATGCGGTTGCGACTTCGCCAGAGAAAGCGTAGTTCGCAAAGGAGATATTGGATCCACGAAGTTAATTTCTTGCGGAGTACATATGGTGCCTTTCACACCCTGTATCTTCAGCTTCGGGATCACCCCTCCAAATTCCAACGCTATCTACGGATGTCCATTGAGACCTTTGATGTTCTGCTCTCACACGTGAAGGATGAGATACATCATCATCGCAGCACTTTCCGTGAAAGCATCTGTGCGGAGGAACGATTAGTAGTGACTGTGAGGTAATTATAAATTTTTTTTCTCATTCTAATGACAAAGACTAGCTGTAGGTATAGTGGGGCATAATGTTCATTTGAATATTCTATTGTATGTAGCCTTTTAGTTGTCCTTTAAAATCCTAAACAATTTCCTTTTTTTTTTTTCTTTTTTAATGCCGACAGATATCTGGCTACCGGAGAATCTTTTGCGTCACTGCATTATCAATTTAGACTGGGGAAGTCAACAATTTGCCAACTGGTTCGGGAAACTTGTGATGCCATTTGGAACAACTTGCAACCACTTGTGCTACCAACCCTGACATCAGAAATGTGGCTAGCGATTTCCCAACAGTTTGAGGATGTGGCTAATTTCCCCAATTGTATTGGTGCCGTGGACGGCAAGCACATTCGGATTCAGAAACCAGCGCATAGTGGATCCCTCTATAATAATTATAAGAAATACTTTTCTATTATATTGATGGCTATTGCGGATGCAAGATACCGTTATGTAGCTGTGGATATTGGTGCGTATGGCCGGACAAACGATTTCAGAGTCTTCAGAGACTCCAACATGGGGAGATGTTTGTACAGCAACAATTTTAACATACCCTCATCACGACCTCTACCGGGGACCGAAGAACCAAGTTTGCCCTTAGTTTTAGTTGGTGATGAGGCGTTCCAACTTGGACAAAATCTCCTCAAGCCGTACTCAAGCCGCAGTCTGAACTCCACCAAGCGCATTTTTAATTATCGCTTGAGCCGGGCAAGACGTTATGTGGAGTGCGCCTTTGGGATTTTGACATTAAAATGGCGAATTCTACTAACTTGCATGCAACTGCAACCAGAAAATGTGGACCGTGTAGTGAAGGCATGCATCTGTCTGCATAATTTTGTTGCCAGACATGAACCCCAGGTGGTTGACCCCGATGAATGTGAGTCGAACCTCATTAGCATTGAATCTACTGCAGTTCGGTCTACAGCTCAAATAATGAGGATTCGTGACCAATTTGCACACTACTTCACACATGAAGGGCATGGTCCATGGCAAGACAGACACGTGTGAAATTTATTTAAAGTCTGAAGCTGTGTCCTGATGTTTTGTGTTTGGGGTTTTTTTTGGTTTGTTTTATTTCCCACAACCTTATGTCTTGTAAAAAGTTATTCATGTTATTATGTTGTGCTCAAAGTTAAAGTCATACAAGAATCATGTATTTTAAACATTTTACTCAAGTTTCAGAATGTGTATGAAGGAACTGTTGCTACACATTTTAATATGATATCCCATAGGGATGTAAAAAAACACACATAACATTGTGTGCCAAAAAATTATTCACCAACAAAACGTGAAACGCAGTAGGATGCACCTGGCTGTGGACAGTGAGCAGTACTATAGACTCTGGTATTGTGCAGGCGTATTGTCTGCCCAACTGTATGATGGACTGCTACTTTGTCTCTGATGTTCCATGCTCGTTTCACCCCGGCCTCTATATTGAGGGTTGTAGGCCGGCATGTCTAGGCTTCTTGTTCTCGATGGAGCGGGTTCCTGGGGGCCCACAAATTCCTCAAGAAGGTCATTCAGTCTTTGCCTAAACAAAAGGTTTCTGTGTGCCGGGATATTTTGTGCAACAGGCACATAGGACAAAAAAAGTAGCTTCCACTCATTTGCAGAATAAACAGACTCGCGTGATTGCAAGTCAGTAATTTCCCGCCTCAGGTCTTTGAGTTCACTACGACACATGTCCTCAACCCATTGGAGTCCATCGACAATAATGGCATCAGCTTCATCTTTTTGTGATGCTCGTTTGCGTCCACGCTGCGATTGCAACCGGGCACTCACACCTGAAGCTACAGTGATTCTCTCCACAGATTGTGGCTCGCTGATGCCAGACACATCTTCAGCGCCCGTCTGCTGGCTTGGTTCCAGTGGAGATGGCTCCAGTTCCTCTGCCTGTCTAGGCGCGGCAGTACTGCATATCGTGCTGTAACCCCCAAACAAAATAAAATTATTTTGCTTGAATTAAACATTTTTGTCTCGCACACAGACTTATTTGTATTTACGAGCGCTGAGACACTGTTTTTTGCAGAAAGAGCAATTGCTCGTAATGCACATACGGGGTCACCCGTTTGGCACCTGATCCGCTTGGTGGATTTTGACTGTTCCGGTAGTCACGGACAAAGCGGTCCCTTATTGATTTCCAACGGGTATGGACCGCATCCGCTTTAAATTTTAAAAAAGAATAATTTTTTTTTTATAAATAGTAGATAGATACTTCTTATATTGATAGTTTTAAAATTGTGTATAGTTAGTTAAGATAGTTAATATATAGATAGTAGATAGATATAGATAGTAGATAGATAGTTGATAGATAGTAGTTATTAGATAGATGATAGAGAAATGGTTTAAGAAATAGTGTATAGATAGTTAGTTGAGAGTTGACACATAGATAGTAGACAATTTAACATCACCAATATTTACCAATGTAAGCCATAGTATATATCTTTTGGATGGAACTCTAATGCATCAGCAAAGTTATTTGTTACGTGGAGGAACCGTATCTACAGCAAGATTACCTTGCCCAGAGATTCACAATGATTTACTGATGATACGGGACGACTGTTTTTTCTTTGTTTTTTCTCTGTTTTCTCTGTTGTATATTATGTATGTGTTCCTCCCTGCAAGTTACCTGGCTGTGCGCATGCGTGCTGCTCCCGCTGTCTCCTTCTTCGGCCGCGGTGTCTTCAGGGCCTTTTGCCCGTGCGCGGTGACGTACGTCCCTGCGCGTGCGCATCTGTGCTTGACGCCGTTGGCCAGGATGGGACCTGCGGTTTGCGGTGCGCATGCGCCGCGAACGCCAATCCTATTGGTCACTTTACAGCATGTGACCGGCTCCATGTGACTCTGACTGGGGCATAAAAGGTCCTTGCCCAGACATAGAACTATCCCCTTGAAAAAGCTGGCACACTAAAGAGGCGAAACGTGCGTTGGGGCGTTCTTTGATCCAATTTGGTACCACCACCCGTCCATTTTAATATTCTGTTGACCCTTTCGGTAAGCTTTGCTCTAATATACTTATTTTGTTTATACAAACCACTTGGTCCGTATATAGGTGCATTATATGGTGAGCATGCTTGCCGCTATCTAGAGACTTGCTGTACGTATGGGGGGGTTGATGGTACCTGTGATCATACACATCATCCTTTTCTAATTTTATCTTTTGTATTGTATTTATGTCATTTGACAGATCTATTAATAAAGTATCTTTTTCTTAACCCTTTATACTCAACTCTCCTCCTGTTTTTCATAGATAGATACATAGAAAGATAGATAGATAAATACATAGATAGATAGATAGATAGATACATAGATAGATACATAGAAACATAGATAGATAGATACATAGATAGATACATAGAGAGATAGATAGAAAAAGCGAGAGAGCAAGATAGATAGTGGATAGATAGTTTATAGATATACAGATAGAAAGTGAATAGATATATTGTAGATAAATATTGGTTGGATATTTTCTTGTTTTATATTTACCACTGGCACTTGTGGCGACGACAGACGGCGAGGAACCTTCTTCCTCTTGTGTCCTCCGTGTGCCACAACCTATTGTGTATGTACATGAAAAAAAAAAATAAATTACATTTCTTGGATCAATAAATTTATGCTTGCTAAACTAAAAATGTTTGCCATGTACCTTTGTGGGTTTTGCCTGTTTTTTTGGGGGGGGGCCTAGCAGCCTCGGGCTCCGAAGACTCCTATTTGCAATAAAAACATGATTATAGACGTGCTCCAAACACTGGATTTTCTCGCAAATTTTAGTGGTTTTTTAAAGTGCAAGCCTACCGACTGAGAAGAAAAAACTGCAGACACGCTGCTGCTGCTGCTGCTTCCCTCACTATCCGACATCTGCAACAAAGCAATACATTTGTAGTACACACACATACGTTGGACAATACAGACTCCCATGATGTATACAGAGATATATATCTATATGTATATATATATATATATATATATATATATATATATATATATATATATATATATATATATATATATATATATATATAGATAGATACAAATGTACTTACATTTCCTGTGATCTCTTGCAAGACACTTTCTCACATGCAGCAGGCCTCAGGATGTGGGCTTGGGACATTAAAATGGTCGAAATCCTGCTTCCTGTCACATGACCACATGGACCTCCCTCAAACGCTATTAACCCCTTCCCGACCTTTGACGCCACGTAGGCGTCATGAAAACCCGTGCCAATCCGACCCATGACGCCTATGTGGCGCCATGGAAAGATCGCATCCCTGCAGATCAGGTGAAAGGGTTAACTCCATTTTCACCCGATCTGCAGAGACAGGGGGAGTGGTACTTCAGCCCAGGGGGGGTGGCTTCACCCCCCCGTGGCTACGATCGCTCTGATTGGCTGTTGAAAGTGAAACAGCCAATCAGAGCGATTTGTAATATTTCACCTATGAAAATGGTGAAATATTACAATCCAGCCATGGCCGATGCTGCAATAGCATCTGCCATGGCTGGAGACCCCGATCTGCCCCCCCCACCCCACCGATCGCCCCCCCAGTCGTCCTTTCTGCCCCGATCTCCTGTCCGCTCCCCTCCTCCCTCCTGTCCGCTCCCCGGTCCTCTTGTCCGCTCCCCCGGTCCTCCGATCCCCCCCCCGTGTTCCGATCCCACCCCCCCATACTTACCTAGCTTCGATGTCCCTCCCGGTGTCCGGCCGTCTTCTCCATGGGCGCCGCCATCTTGGAAAATGGCGGGCGCATGCGCAGTGCGCCCGCCGAATCTGCCAGCCGGCAGATTCATTACAAGTACATTTTGATCGCTGTGGTAGGTTCTATCGCAGCGATCAAAATAAAAAAATAATAAATAAACCCCCCCCCTTTATCACCCCCATAGGTAGGGACAATAATAAAATAAAGAAAATATATTTTTTTCTTTTTCCACTAGGGTTAGGGTTAGAACTAGGGTTAGAACTAGGGGTAGGGTTAGGTATAGGGGTAGGGTTAGGGTTACGGGTAGGGTTAGGGTTAGGGTTATGGCATGTGCACACAGTGCGGATTTGGCTGCGGATCCGCAGAGGTTGCGCAGCGGATCGGCCGCGGATCCGCAGCGGATCGGCTGCGGATCGGCAGCGGATCCGCAGCGGATCGGCAGCGGATCCGCAGCGGATCGGTCACGGATCCGCAGCGGATCGGCCGCGTATCCGCAGCGGGTTGGCCGCGGATCCGCAGCGGATTGGCAGCGGATCCGCAGCGGATTGGCCGCGGATCCGCAGCGGATTGGCCGCTGCGAATTCGAAGCAGTTTTCCATCAGGTTTACAGTACCATGTACACCTATGGAAAACCAAATCCGCTGTGCCCATGGTGCGGAAAATTCCATGCAGAAACGCTGCGTTGTATTTTCCGCAGCATGTCAATTCTTTGTGCGGATTCCGCAGCGTTTTACACCTGTTCCTCAATAGGAATCCGCAGGTGAAATCCGCACAAAAAAACACTAAAAATCTGCTGTAAATCCGCAGGTAAAACGCAGTGCCTTTTACCTGCAGATTTTTCAAAAATCGTGCGGAAAAATCTCACACGAATCCGCAACGTGGGCACATAGCCTTAGGGTTAGGGTTGGAATTAGAGTTAGGGTTGGAATTAGGGCTAGGGTTTGAAATAGGGTTAAGATTAGGCTTGTGGTTAGGGTTACGTATAGGGTTAGGGGTGTGTTGGGGTTACAGTTGTGGTTAGGGTTGGGATTAGGGTTACGGTTGGGATTAGGGTTAGGATTAGGGTTAGGGTTGGAATTAGGGTTACGGGTGTGTTGCGGTTAGGGTTGTGGTTAGGGGTGTGTTGGGGTTAGGGTTGTGATTAGGGTTATGGCTACAGTTGGGATTAGGATTAGGGGTGTGTTGGGGTTAGTGTTGAAGTTAGAATTGAGGGGTTTCCACTGTTTAGGCACATCAGGGGTCTCCAAACGCAACATGGCGCCACCATTGATTCCAGCCAATCTTGCGTTCAAAAACTCAAATGGTGCTCCCGCCCTTCCAAGCCCCGACGTGCGCCCAAACAGTGGTTTACCCCCACATTTGGGGTATCAGCGTACTCAGGAGAAACTGGACAACAACTTTTGGGGTCCAATTTCTCCTGTTACTCTTGCAAAAATAAAAAATTCTGGGCTAAAAAAATATTTTTGAGGAAAGGAAACACATTTTTTATTTTCACGGCTCTGCGTTATAAACTTCTGTGAAGCACTTGGGGGTTCAAAGTGTTCACTACATGTCTAGATAAGTTCCCTTGGGGGTCTAGTTTCCAAAATGGAGTCACTTGTAGGGAGTTCCTACTGTTTAGGCACATCAGGGGCTCTGCAAACGCAACCTGACGCCCGCAGAGCATTCCATCAAAGTCTGCATTTCAAAACGTCACTACTTCCCTTCCGAACCCCGACGTGTGCCAAAACAGTGGTTTACCCCCACATATGGGGTATCAGCGTACTCAGGAGAAACTGGACAACAACTTTTGGGGTCCAATTTCTCCTTGGGAATTACTCTTGGGAAAATAAAAATTTGTGGGCTAAAAAATCATTTTTGAGAAAAGAAAAATTATTTTTTATTTTCATGGCTCTGCGTTATAAACTTCTGTGAAGCACTTGGGGGTTCAAAGTGCTCACCACACATCTAGATTAGTTCCTTGGGAGGTCTAGTTTCCAAAATGGGGTCACTTATGCGGGAGCTCCAATGTTTAGGCACACAGGGGCTCTCCAAACGCGACATGGTGTCCGCTAATGATTGGAGCTAATTTTCCATTCAAAAAGCCAAATGGCGTGCCTTCCCTTCCGAGCCCTGCCGTGCGCCCAAACAGTGGTTTACCCCAACATATGGGGTATCATTGTACTCAGGACAAACTGGACAACAACATTTGGGGTCCAATTTCTCCTATTATCCTTGGGAAAATAAAAAATTCTGGGCTAAAAATCATTTTTGAGGAAAGAAAAATTATTTTTTTATTTTCACAGCTCTGCGTTATAAACTTCTGTGAAGCACCTGGGGGTTATAAGTGCTCACTATGCATCTAGATAAGTTCCTTGGGGGGTCTAGTTTCCAAAATGGGGTCACTTGTAGGGGAGCTCCAATGTTTAGGCACACAGGGGCTCTCCAAACGCGACATGGTGTCCGCTAACAATTGGAGCTAATTTTCCATTCAAAAAGTCAAATGGCACGCCTCCCCTTCCGAGCCTTGCCGTGCACCCAAACAGTGGTTTACCCCCACGTATGAGGTATTGGTGTACTCAGGAGAAATTGCCCAACAAATTTTAGGATCCATTTTATCCTGTTGCCCATGTGAAAATGAAAGAATTGAGGCTAAAAGAAATTTTGTGTGAAAAAAAAGTACTTTTTCATTTTTGCGGATCAATTTGTGAAGCACCTGGGGGTTTAAAGTGCTCACTATGCCTCTAGATGAGTTCCTTGGGGGGTCTAGTTTCCAAAATGGGGTCACTTGTGGGGGAGCTCCAATGTTTAGGCACACGGGGGCTCTCCAAACGCGACATGGTGTCCGCTAAAGATTGGAGCCAATTTTTCATTCAAAAAGTCAAATGGCGCTCCTTCCCTTCCGAGCCCTGCCGTGCGCCCAAACAGTGGTTTACCCCCACATATGAGGTATCAGCGTACTCAGGACAAATTGGACAACAACGTCCGTGGTCCAGTTTCTCCTTTTACCCTTGGAAAAATAAAATAATTGTTGCTAAAACATCATTTTTGTGACTAAAAAGTTAAATGTTCATTTTTTACTTCCATGTTGCTTCTGCTGCTGTGAAACACCTGAAGGGTTAATAAACTTCTTGAATGTGGTTTTGAGCACCTTGAGGGGTGCAGTTTTTAGAATGGTGTCACTTTTGGGTATTTTCAGCCATATAGAACCCTCAAAATGACTTCAAATGTGAGGTGGTCCCTAAAAAAAAATGGTTTTGTAAATTTTGTTGTAAAAATGAGAAATCACTGGTCAAATTTTAACCCTTATAACTTCCTAGCAAAAAAAAAAATTGTTTCCAAAATTGTGCTGATGTAAAGTAGACATGTGGGAAACGTTATTTATTAACTATTTTGTGTCACATAACTCTCTGGTTTAACAGAATAAAAATTCAAAATGTGAAAATTGCGAAATTTTCAAAATTTTTGCCAAATTTCCGTTTTTTTCACAAATAAACTCAGAAATTATCGACCTAAATTTACCACTAACATGAAGCCCAATATGTCACGAAAAAACAATCTCAGAATCGCTAGGATCCGTTGAAGCGTTCCTGAGTTATTACCCCATAAAGGGACACTGGTCAGAATTGCAAAAAACGGCAAGGTCATTAAGGCCAAAATAGGCTGGGTCATGAAGGGGTTAAAACGTATGGTTCTATTTGAAAATTTTACAAGATTTGCGTCTGGCTGCGTTTGCCATAGCCATCAATGGCAGAATTAACGCTTCCGTTAGTATTGCGTTAGCTTGGCCGCACCCGAAAACGCTGCAAACCGCGTTCCAAGGTCCATCAGAAAAAAACGTTATGTGACTAACGCATGCCAATTTTAGCATGCGTCACGATGCGTCAGACAATGCAAGTCTATGGGCGCGTTAGTATGTGCGTTATATTGCGTTTTGAGTACTTAAAAACGTGTCCGTTAGACGGACTCACCTAGCGCAATGTGAACCTAGCCTTAGGGTACCGTCACACATTGAAATTTCCATCGCTACGACGTTACGATTCGTGACGTTCTAGCGATATCGTTACGATATCGCTGTGTCTGACACGCTACTGCGATCAGACACCCTGCTGAGAATCGTACGTCGTAGCAGATCGTTTGGAACTTTCTTTCGTCGCTTGATCACCCGCTGACATCGCTGGATCGTTGTGTGTGACAGCGATCCAGCGATGTCTTCGCTTGTAACCAGGGTAAACATCGGGTAACTAAGCGCAGGGCCGCGCTTAGTAACCCGATGTTTACCCTGGTTACAAGCGTAAACGTAAAAAAACAAACCGTACATACTCACCCGTCGGTGTCCTTCAGGTCCCTTGCTGTCTGCTTCCTGCTCTGAGTGCCGGCCGGAAAGTGAGAGCAGAGCGCAGCGGTGCTGCGCTCTGCTCTCACTGTACGGCTGCACTCAGAGCAGGAAGCAGACGGCAAGGGACCTGAAGGACACCGACGGGTGAGTATGTACTGTTTGTTTTTTTACGTTTACGCTGGTAACCAGGGTAAACATCGGGTTACTAAGCGCGGCCCTGCGCTTAGTTACCCGATGTTTACCCTGGTTACCTGGGGACTTCGGCATCGCTCCAGCGCCGTGATTGCAACGTGTGACCGCAGTCTACGACGCTGGAGCGATGATCATACGACGCTGCGACGTCACGAATCGTGCCGTCGCAGCGATGAAAATTTCAATGTGTGACGGTACCCTTAGCCAGCTTGATTACATGTGGGGATTCCCTAGCAACCAGGCAACCCTCACATGTACTTATGCTGGCTAACAGTTGTAAATCATTCAGCTGCGGCAAGAAAAACTAAATCTCCGAGCACTAACAAATACTCGGAGGCAGGGGCGGACACTGACAGCTTAGGGCCCCTGTGCAAGAAATGTGTCTGGGCCCCCCTCCTTTATATAATATATATATATATTAGCTGAAGAGCCCAGCGTTGCCCGGGCATAGTAACTAATTGTGGTTAGTTATAAAACCTCACTTCTCTCATTTTCCCACTTACATTTCTCATTTTCCCCTCATATCTCTTTTTCCCATCACCCCTTTCATTTCCCCCCTCATATCTCTCATATTCCCATCATGCCTCTCATTTTCCTCCTCACATCTTTTTTCCCCTCACATCTCTCATTTTCCCCTCACTCCTCTCATTTTCCTCCTCACATCTCTCATTTCCCCTCACACCTCTCATTTCCCCTCACACCTCTCATTTCCCCCTCACTTCTCTCATTTTCCCCCTCACACCTCTCATTTTCCCCCTCAAGCCTCTTATTTTCCCTCCTAACCCCTGTCATTTTCCGATCACTCTAGTATTTCCCCTCACTCCTCTCATTTTCACCTTACACATCTCATTTTCCCCTCAGTATATACCTGTATGTCTTCTCCCCTGTATATAGTATATACCTAGGTGTCATCTCCTCCTAAATATAGTATATACCTGTATGTCATCTCCTCTGTATATAGTATATACCTGTATGTCATCTCCCCAGTATATACCTGTATGTCATCTCCCCTGTATATACCGGCATGTGATCTCCTCCTGTATATATCTGTATGTCATCTCGCCTGTATATAGTATGTACTTGTGTCATCTCCTCCTTTATATAGTAGATACCTGTGTCATCTCTTCCTGTATATAGTATGTACCTGTATGTCATCTCCCCTGTATATAGTATATAACTGTATGTCATCTCCCCTGTATATAGTATATAACTGTATGTAATCTGCTCCTGTATATAGTATGTACCTGTGTGTCATCCGCTCCTGTATATAGTATGTACCTGTGTCATCTCCCCTGTATATAGTATATAACTGTATGTAATCTGCTCCTGTATATAGTATGTACCTGTGTCATCTGCTGCTGTATATAGTATGTACCTGTGTGTCATCTGCTCCTGTATATAGTATGTACCTGTGTGTCATCTGCTCCTGTATATAGTATGTACCTGTGTGTCATCTCCTCCTGTATATAGTATGTACCTGTATGTCATCTCCTCCTGTATATAGTATATACCTGTATGTCATCTCCCCTGTATATAGTATATAACTATGTTATCTGCTCCTGTATATAGTATGTACCTGTATGTCATCTCCTTTATATAGTACATACCTGTATGTCATCTCCCCTGTATATAGTATATAACTGTATGTAATCTGTTTCTGTATATAGTATCGTGGCGAGGTTTGAGTGGTGACTTTTGTGTTTCGACTTTTATGTGGCGAGGTTGGTGTATGTGTGGTGAAATGTGTGCTGAGGGTGGTATATGTGTTCAAGCACGTGGTAGTGTGTGGCGCATTTTGTGTGTGTGTTCATATTCCCGTGTGTGGTGAGTATCCCATGTCGGGGACCCACCTTAGCTTGAGAAAGGCTCAGTGTGAGCCGAAACGTCGTATAGAGATGTGGGTCTGAAATAAACTTCACAGCTTTTTCACTTTTCCAAGAATTGGAGTGCTGCCTTCCTTTTTTCGCTTGGTATGGTATTTGGGTGGATGAGTGGACCGTCCTGCCCAGGAGGCTTGGCACCCATTGGTGAGCTTGTGCTGTTTTCATTTTTTCTACACTGTGTTCCAAATTATTATGCAAATTGGATTTAAGTGTCATAAAGATTTAATTGTTTTGTTTTTCAAATAAACTCGTGGATGGTATTGTGTCTCAGGGCTCAATGGATCATTGAAATCAATCTTAAACACATGTGATAATTGGTTTTCCAGGTGATTCTAATTAAAGGAAAACTACTTAAAAATGATGTTCCACATTATTAAGCAGGTCACAGTTTTCAAGTAACATGGGAAAGAAAAAGGATCTCTCTGCTGCTGAAAAGCATCAAATAGTGCAATGCCTTGGTGAAGGGATGAAAACATTAGAAATTTTCCAAAAACATAAGCGTGATCATCGTACTGTTAAGAGATTTGTGGCTGTATCTGAGCACAAATGTGTTTGTGCTGATAAAGGCATAATGAGGAAGATTTCTGCCAGGCAAGTTCATCGGATTAAGACAGCAGCTGCTAAAAAGCCATTACAAAGCAGCAAACAGATATTTGAAGCTGCTGGTGCCTCTGGAGTCCCTCGAACCTCAAGGTGTAGGCTCCTTCAAAGGCTTGCTGTGGTGCATAAACCTACTATTTGGCCACCCTTAAACAGTGTTCACAAGCAGAAATGGTTGTATTGGGCCCAGACATACATGAAGACTAATTTCCAAACAGTCTTGTTTACTGATAAGTGTTGAGCAACCCTGGATGGTCCAGATGGATGGAGTAGTGGATGGTTGGTGGATGGCCACCATGTCCCAACAAGGCTGCAACGTCAGCGAGGAGGTGGAGGAGTCATGTTTGGGCTGGAATCATGGGGAAACAGCTGGTAGGGCCCTTTAAGGTTCCTGAAGGTGTGAAAATGACCTCTGCAAAGTATATAGAGTTTCTGACTGACAACTTTCTTCTATGGTCTAAAAAGCAGAAACGTGCCTTCAGGAGCAAAATCATCTTCATGCTGACAATGCCCCATCTCATGCTGCAAAGAATACCTCTGAGTCATTGGCTGCTATGGGCATAAAAGGAGATAAACTCATGGTGTGGCCACCATCTTCCCCTGACCTCAACCCTATAGAGAACCTTTAGAGGATCATCAAGCAAAAGATCTATGAGGGTGGGAGGCAGTTCACATCAAAACAGCAGCTCTGGGAGGCTATTCCAACTTCATGCAAAGAAATACAAGCAGAAACTCTCCAAAAACTCACAAGTTCAATGGATGCAAGAATTGTGAAGGTGATATCAAAGAAGGGTTCCTATGTTAACATGTAACTTGGCCTGTTGGGATGTTTTGGCGTTAAATAGCTTTTTTGTTCAGTGAATGTGACCTCCTAATGCTGCAAATTTCACAAATGAGCATTTTCAGTTCTTTAAAACATATCAAATGTTTAGAAATTCTACTGTGCATAATGATTTGGAACAGTGCATTTTGAGTTTTTATTCATTTTGGAGATTATACTGTTATCATTGGGAGGTTTCTTCAATAAAATTTGATGTATAATCTAACGGGTGATGACTTTTATTAGACTGACTGTCATTTGCACCGACCATTTAGGAAAATCTGATAAAAATGTAATTTGCATAATAATTTGGAACATAGTGTATACCTATATATATATTACATATTATGTATGTTGCCATCCCTTATTATACAGTGCCCTCTCTTGTTATGTACAGTACCGTTCCTTACATGTTGAATTATATAGAGCCCTGTTTTTTTTATTCCAAACCGTCCTGTCTTGTTATATGTATAATGCAATGATGGCTGATGGAGCAGGGGAAAGCTTCTTTTCTAATGGAGGAGCTGATGAACTGGTCGCTGGTCACCGGCTCCTCTATCAGCAGTCATTTTATATCTAAAAGAGAGGGGACTATGTAATAAAAGAGGGCGCTGTGAAAATCAAAATTAACAAGAATACACTATGTAAGAGACAGCACTGTACATAACAGCAGAGGAAGCTATATAATAATGGATGGCACCATATATAACTAGAGAGGATGGTACGTAATAAGGGATGGTGTTATACATAATACAAGAGGAAACTATGTAACTAAGGATGGTGTTATACAGAATAAGTGAGCACACTATATACTAAGGAACTGTGTTAGACATAATAAGCAATAATAATGTCTTCCTCCACCTCCCCCTGTTCCTAAGTCCATTATAAGTCCCCCTTCCTCCCATCCCAATGCCCCGCCCGCATCCCATTATTGTCCTCTCCTCCAGCCCATCATCGCCCAATCCACCACCTCCATCATTTCTTCCTCCCCATTATTGTCCTTTCCACCACCACCATCATTGCCTTCTTCTCCACCACTTCCATCATTGTCTTTTCCACTACCACCATCTGTGCCTTCTCCCCCACTCCCATCATTGCCCTTTTCACCACCTCCATCATTTCCTCCTCCCCCTCCATCCCCATCATTGCCCTTTCCACCACCACCATCCTTGCCCGTTCAACCACCTCCATCATTTCCTCCATCTCCACCTCCATTATTGCCCTTTCTACCACTTTCATCATTTCCTCATCCACATCATTGCCCTCTGCTCCACCTACACAGCACCATTCACCACTCTGCACATTCCCCCTCAGCACTACGCGTGCACGCAAACACACATACATACAACAAAGCACACACACAGCACCTCTCACCTGTCCGCACGCTTTCCCGCAGCTGAAGCATCGTCGGCAGCTTCCTCTCTGGCACAGCCGGCCGCTGAATGAATATGTCATCCGGCAGTGCTGCTGTGTGCATGAGAGGAAGCGCAGGATGCAGGGCAGATCCCTGCAGCTCCGCTCCGCTGCCATTTTCTCTTGTAGACGGCGGAGCTGCAGGGATCTCTCCCTGCCCGCCGCACATGAGGGCAATCTGGCCAGGGGCCCCCCGAATCCTCAGGGCTGGCTAAACAGGCCAGATTGTCCTCATTAGCCACCCTGCAGGGGCCCCCCGGAGCCCGACGTGGGCAGCGGAAGCAGTCTTACGACGCTTCCGCTGCCCCATTGTAAGGTCCGGGGAGGAGGGGGCGGAGTTTCGGCCGCACATGCATGGTTGAAAATGGTGGACACGACGCGCAAAAAAAGTTACATGTAACTTTTTTTGTGCCGACGGTCCGCCAAAACACGACACAACCGTCACACGACGGTTGCGACGTGTGGAGATGCGTCACAATGCGTCGGTAATGTTAGTTCTCCTGAACGATGCATTGCGACGTATTGCAAACAACGCTAGTGTGAAAGTAGCCTTAGGGTACCGTCACACAGTGCAATTTTGATCGCTACGACGGTACGATTCGTGACGTTCTAGCGATATCGTTACGATATCGCAGTGTCTGACACGCAGCAGCGATCAGGGATCCTGCTGAGAATCGTACGTCGTAGCAGATCGTTTGGAACTTTCTTTCGTCGCTTGATCACCCGCTGACATCGCTGGATCGTTGTGTGTGACAGCGATCCAGCGATGCGTTCGCTGGTAACCAGGGTAAACATCGGGTAACTAAGCGCAGGGCCGCGCTTAGTAACCCGATGTTTACCGTGGTTACCAGCGTAAAAGTAAAAAAAAACAAACCGTACATGCTCACCATCTGATGTCCGTCCGGTCCCTTGCCGTCCGCTTCCCGCTCTGACTGTCTGCCGGCCGGAAAGTGAGAGCAGATCACAGCGGTGACGTCACCGCTGCACTCTGCTCTCACTGTATGGCCGGATCTGTCAGAGCAGGAAGCGGACGGCAAGGGACCGGACGGACATCAGATGGTGAGCATGTACGGTTTGTTTTTTTTTTACTTTTACGCTGGTAACCACGGTAAACATCGGGTTACTAAGCGCGGCCCTGCGCTTAGTTACCCGATGTTTACCCTGGTTACCCGGGGACTTCGGCATCGCTCCAGCGCCGTGATTGCAACGTGTGACCGCAGTCTACGACGCTGGAGCGATAATCATACGATCGCTGCGACGTCACGGATCGTGCCGTCGTAGCGATCAAAATTGCACTGTGTGACGGTACCCTTAATCTCATCTGCATCTCAAGCTCTCAGTCCATTGTACTCCCAGCCCTAGGCACATTTTGTGGTTGGGGATAGTAGACTTAGGGGAGCCGTCACCACAGGGGGCCTCACATGTCATCCTACTATCCTAGGTGATGGAATATGCTTCATTCTGTGAGCTAAAGGAAAATGTTTATGGGGTAGGGAGAAAAAGACACATGGGTTTAGTAAGGCAGATGTTGGAGTGACAGTGAAGAGAGTGGTTCGAGGATGACGTCCTGGAGGACATGGATGGATGATGATGTTTGGAGACCAGTTGCTGCTGGTCTGAACACACGTGCTACTATTGAGGGATTTGTCGTCTGGATTTCAGGAACTGTCCTACCTGGAACTGTTGCTGCTGGATACATGGACGTCGGTTGTGTTACCTGTTGTGAAATTGGATTCTGGGCTCCCCCGGTGGCCACTTGTGGAATTGTACTTGTGTGCATCATCCCCTCTGTTCACCTGCTCCTATCAGGATGTGGGAGTCGCTATATAACCTTGCTCCTCTGTCAGTTTCATGCCAGTCAACAATGTAATCAGAAGCCTTTCTGTGCATGTTCCTGCTACTAGACAACTCCCAGCTAAGTTGGACTTTTGTCCTTGTGTGTTTTTGCATTTTGTTCCTGTTCACAGCTGCTGTTTCGTTACTGTGTCTGGAAAGCTCTTGTGAGCGGAAATTGCCACTCTGGTGTTATGAGTTAATGCTAGAGTCTTAAAGTAATTTCTGGATGGTGTTTTGATAGGGTTTTCTGCTGACCATGAAAGTGCCCTTTCTGTCTTCTTGCTATCTAGTAAGCGGACCTCGATTTTTGCTAAACCTATTTTCATACTACGTTTGTCATTTCATCTAAAATCACCGCCAATATATGTGGGGGCCTCTGTCTGCCTTTTGGGAAAATTTCTCTAGAGGTGAGCCAGGACTGTCTTTTCCTCTGCTAGGATTAGGTAGTTCTCCGGCTGGCGCTGGGCATCTAGGGATAAAAAAACGTAGGCATGCTACCCGGCCACTTCTAGTTGTGCGGCAGGTTTAGTTCATGGTCAGTATAGTTTCCATCTTCCAAGAGCTAGTTCTCATATATGCTGGGCTATGTTCTCTCGCCATTGAGAATCATGACAGTTTGACCGGACCAAAAAAAGGGTTAATTTACTGGCTGAGAAAGGAGAGAAAAAAGAAGTCTGCTACAATTTTTTTTTTTTTTTTTTTCCTCTAGTTCTGAGTGTGCTCTTAATTGAATCACTTGCTAGTCTGCCTATACTGCAGCCTTCCTCTCTTTCTCTCCTTCTTATCCTTGAATGGCTCTGTGTTCACCTGTTTCAAATGGATCTTCAGAGTGTAGCTACAGGTTTGAATAATCTCCCCACAAAGGTACAAAATTTGCAAGATTTTGTTGTTCATGCACCTATGTCTGAGCCTAGAATTCCTTTGCCTGAATTCTTCTCGGGGAATAGATCTCACTTTCAAAATTTTAAAAATAATTGCAAATTGTTTTTGTCCCTGAAGTCTCGCTCTGCCGGAGACCCTGCACAGCAGGTCAGGATTGTAATTTCCTTGCTCCGGGGCGACCCTCAAGACTGGGCTTTTGCATTGGCACCAGGGGATCCTGCGTTGCTCAATGTGGATGCGTTTTTTCTGGCCTTGGGGTTGCTTTATGAGGAACCTCATTTAGAGCTTCAGGCGGAAAAGGCCTTGATGTCCTTGTCTCAGGGGCAAGATGAAGCTGAAATATACTGCCAAAAATTCCGCAAATGGTCTGTGCTTACTCAGTGGAATGAGTGCGCCCTGGCGGCGATTTTCAGAGAAGGTCTCTCTGATGCCATTAAGGATGTTATGGTGGGGTTCCCTGTGCCTGCGAGTCTGAATGAGTCCATGACGATGGCTATTCAGATCGATAGGCGTCTGCGGGAGCGCAAACCTGTGCACCATTTGGCGGTGTCTACTGAGAAAACGCCAGAAAATATGCAATGTGATAGAATTCTGTCCAGAAGCGAGCGGCAGAATTTTAGACGAAAAAATGGGTTGTGCTTCTATTGTGGTGATTCAACTCATGTTATATCAGCATGCTTTAAGCGTACTAAGAAGCCTGACAAGTCTGTTTCAATTAGCACTTTACAGTCTAAGTTTATTCTATCTGTGACCCTGATTTGTTCTTTGTCATCTATTACCGCGGACGCCTATGTCGACTCTGGCGCTGCTTTGAGTCTTATGGATTGGTCCTTTGCCAAACGCTGTGGGTATGATTTGGAGCCATTGGAGGCTCCGATACCTCTGAAAGGGATTGACTCCACCCCATTGGCTAGTAATAAACCACAATACTGGACACAAGTGACTATGCGTGTTAATCCGGATCACCAGGAGGTTATTCGCTTTCTGGTGCTGTATAATCTACATGATGTTTTGGTGCTGGGATTGCCATGGCTGCAATCTCATAACCCAGTCCTCGACTGGAGAGCTATGTCTGTGTTAAGCTGGGGATGTAAAGGAACTCATGGGGACGTACCTTTGGTTTCCATTTCATCATCTATTCCCTCTGAGATTCCTGAATTCTTGTCTGACTTTCGTGACGTTTTTGAAGAACCCAAGGTTGGTTCACTACCTCCGCACCGGGAGTGCGATTGTGCCATAGACTTGATCCCGGGTAGTAAATACCCTAAGGGTCATTTATTTAATCTGTCTGTGCCTGAACACGCGGCTATGCGAGAATATATAAAGGAGTCCTTGGAAAAGGGACATATTCGTCCTTCGTCATCTCCCTTAGGAGCCGGTTTTTTCTTTGTGTCTAAGAAAGACAGCTCTTTGAGGCCGTGTATTGATTATCGACTTTTGAATAAAATCACGGTTAAATATCAATATCCGTTACCACTGCTTACTGATTTGTTTGCTCGTATAAAAGGGGCCAAGTGGTTCTCTAAGATTGATCTCCGTGGGGCGTATAATTTGGTGCGAATCAAGCAGGGGGATGAGTGGAAAACCGCATTTAATACGCCCGAGGGCCATTTTGAGTATTTGGTGATGCCTTTTGGTCTTTCAAATGCCCCTTCAGTCTTCCAGTCCTTTATGCATGACATTTTCCGCGATTATTTGGACAAATTTATGATTGTGTATCTGGATGATATTCTGATTTTTTCGGATGACTGGGACTCTCATGTCCAGCAGGTCAGGAGGGTTTTTCAGGTTTTGCGGTCTAATTCCTTGTGTGTGAAGGGTTCTAAGTGTGTTTTTGGGGTTCAAAAGATTTCCTTCTTGGGATACATTTTTTCCCCCTCTTCCATCGAGATGGATCCTGTCAAGGTTCAGGCTATTGGTGATTGGACGCAACCCTCTTCTCTTAAGAGTCTTCAGAAATTTTTGGGCTTTGCTAACTTTTATCGTCGATTTATTGCTGGTTTTTCTGATGTTGTAAAACCATTGACTGATTTGACTAAGAAGGGTGCTGATGTTGCTGATTGGTCCCCTGATGCTGTGGAGGCCTTTCGGGAGCTCAAGCGCCGCTTTTCTTCCGCCCCAGTGTTGCGTCAGCCTGATGTTGCTCTTCCTTTTCAGGTTGAGGTCGACGCTTCTGAAATCGGAGCTGGGGCGGTGTTGTCGCAGAGAAGTTCCGACTGCTCCGTGATGAGACCTTGTGCTTTTTTTTCCCGTAAATTTTCGCCCGCCGAGCGGAATTATGATATTGGGAATCGGGAGCTTTTGGCCATGAAGTGGGCTTTTGAGGAGTGGCGTCACTGGCTTGAGGGGGCCAGACATCAGGTGGTGGTATTGACTGACCACAAAAATTTAATTTACCTTGAGTCTGCCAGGCGCCTGAATCCTAGACAGGCGCGCTGGTCGTTGTTTTTCTCTCGGTTTAATTTTGTGGTGTCTTACCTACCGGGTTCTAAGAATGTTAAGGCGGATGCCCTTTCTAGGAGTTTTGAGCCTGACTCCCCTGGTAATTCTGAGCCCACAGGTATCCTTAAAGATGGAGTGATATTGTCTGCCGTTTCTCCAGACCTGCGGCGGGCCTTGCAGGAGTTTCAGGCGGATAGACCTGATCGTTGCCCACCTGGTAGACTGTTTGTTCCTGATGATTGGACCAGTAGAGTCATCTCTGAGGTTCATTCTTCTGCGTTGGCAGGTCATCCTGGAATCTTTGGTACCAGGGATTTGGTGGCAAGGTCCTTCTGGTGGCCTTCCCTGTCACGAGATGTGCGAGGCTTTGTGCAGTCTTGTGACGTTTGTGCTCGGGCCAAGCCTTGTTGTTCTCGGGCTAGTGGATTGTTGTTACCCTTGCCTATCCCGAAGAGGCCTTGGACGCACATCTCGATGGATTTTATTTCGGATCTGCCTGTTTCTCATAAGATGTCTGTCATCTGGGTGGTGTGTGACCGTTTTTCTAAGATGGTCCATCTGGTTCCCTTGCCTAAGTTGCCTTCTTCTTCCAAGTTGGTTCCTCTGTTTTTTCAAAATGTTGTTCGTTTGCATGGTATTCCGGAGAATATCGTTTCTGACAGAGGGACCCAATTCGTGTCTAGATTTTGGCGGGCATTCTGTGCTAGGATGGGCATAGATTTGTCTTTTTCGTCTGCTTTCCATCCTCAGACTAATGGCCAGACCGAGCGGACTAATCAGACCTTGGAGACATATTTGAGGTGTTTTGTGTCTGCGGATCAGGATGATTGGGTTGCTTCTTTGCCTTTGGCGGAGTTCGCCCTCAATAATCGGGCCAGCTCTGCCACCTTGGTGTCCCCGTTTTTCTGTAATTCGGGGTTTCATCCTCGATTTTCCTCCGGTCAAGTGGAATCTTCGGATTGTCCTGGAGTGGATGCTGTGGTGGAGAGGTTGCATCAGATTTGGGGGCAGGTGGTGGACAATTTGAAGTTGTCCCAGGAGAAGACTCAGCTTTTTGCCAACCGCCGTCGTCGTGTTGGTCCTCGGCTTTGTGTTGGGGACTTGGTGTGGTTGTCTTCTCGTTTTGTCCCTATGAGGGTTTCTTCTCCTAAGTTTAAGCCTCGGTTCATCGGCCCGTACAAGATATTGGAGATTCTTAACCCTGTGTCCTTCCGTTTGGACCTCCCTGCATCCTTTTCGATTCATAATGTTTTTCATCGGTCATTGTTGCGCAGGTATGAGGTACCGGCTGTGCCTTCCGTTGAGCCTCCTGCTCCGGTGTTGGTTGAGGGTGAGTTGGAGTACGTTGTGGAAAAGATCTTGGACTCTCGTGTTTCCAGACGGAAACTCCAGTATCTGGTCAAATGGAAGGGATACGGTCAGGAGGATAATTCTTGGGTCACTGCCTCTGATGTTCATGCCTCCGATCTTGTCCGTGCCTTTCATAGGGCTCATCCTGATCGCCCTGGTGGTTCTGGTGAGGGTTCGGTGCCCCCTCCTTGAGGGGGGGGTACTGTTGTGAAATTGGATTCTGGGCTCCCCCGGTGGCCACTTGTGGAATTGTACTTGTGTGCATCATCCCCTCTGTTCACCTGCTCCTATCAGGATGTGGGAGTCGCTATATAACCTTGCTCCTCTGTCAGTTTCATGCCGGTCAACAATGTAATCAGAAGCCTTTCTGTGCATGTTCCTGCTACTAGACAACTCCCAGCTAAGTTGGACTTTTGTCCTTGTGTGTTTTTGCATTTTGTTCCTGTTCACAGCTGCTGTTTCGTTACTGTGTCTGGAAAGCTCTTGTGAGCGGAAATTGCCACTCTGGTGTTATGAGTTAATGCTAGAGTCTTAAAGTAATTTCTGGATGGTGTTTTGATAGGGTTTTCTGCTGACCATGAAAGTGCCCTTTCTGTCTTCTTGCTATCTAGTAAGCGGACCTCGATTTTTGCTAAACCTATTTTCATACTACGTTTGTCATTTCATCTAAAATCACCGCCAATATATGTGGGGGCCTCTGTCTGCCTTTTGGGAAAATTTCTCTAGAGGTGAGCCAGGACTGTCTTTTCCTCTGCTAGGATTAGGTAGTTCTCCGGCTGGCGCTGGGCATCTAGGGATAAAAAAACGTAGGCATGCTACCCGGCCACTTCTAGTTGTGCGGCAGGTTTAGTTCATGGTCAGTATAGTTTCCATCTTCCAAGAGCTAGTTCTCATATATGCTGGGCTATGTTCTCTCGCCATTGAGAATCATGACAGTTACCTGTCATTTGGAGGAGACTGCACTGTGACTACGGATTATCGAAATCTGTGGACCAACCAAGAGTTGGGAGACAGTGGGTATCGCCTGGTACGGGGGCAGTGGGACTACTGGCCCCAGGTAGGGGATCTTTTGGACTGAGGACATTGTATTTTGGCCATTTACCTGTTGTAAAACCATGGACGTATGGAATAAAAAATAGTTGCATCGGTAACCTGCCTAGGTGATTATTACAACCCACAACCTCAGATCTTCACACTGTCTATCTAATCTATATATCAGTATATACGTATTCAAGAATATTTCCTTTAAAAACTATCTTTAATGACAGTCATTCTCTCTGTAAAAGCTGATGTTAAAATCGCATTGCATACGGATTGCATTCGCATGTCACTCTTATGCTAGGTGATAAAATCATATTGATATTGTACTCGCATGAAAATTGCCACTTGCCTGACACTCGTCCTACTTTCCTGGTTCATCATCGGACCAAATTTTTAAATTCTAGTGTGACTCCAGCCTAATAGTGTAATTTTGCTACAGTGCTATCTAATTTTTCTTTTTGAGGCAGTGGCGCCTCTTTGTCAGCATTCTGCCAGTACTACATGTTTTGGAACTTTCTTTCCTTCACGTATGTTAATCCATTACACATGGCATCAGCTCCAAATGTGAGATGTTACTATTGAAGCATTTTATAATCCCTCTCAGTTTTAACTCAAGAGGCAGAGATACATTTTTTTAAAAAGTAATTTTACATGATAATAAAAGCTTACACAATATTGTGAGATTATAGAGATAGCACTCTAACAGAATAAGATGATCTCATATCTACAACAAGGGCAGAAATTCATCAAATCTGTTAATTGCATTCAAGTCCACTATTTGGATTTAAAATCATAAGGATGAATGACCTCGGGGAGATCAAAATATCCAACACCGTGGAGACACCATCACGTATTTCTCAACGCAAGCAATGAATAGCCAGGTCTTTCACCGGGAAGGAACAACCATGGGAAGGGCAGCATCCAATAAAGGAAAACCACCTATGCCAAAACATGGTATCCATCCACAGACAGCTGTTTCGGGGTATTTGCCCCTCATCAGTGTGGAGTAGGAAACTGGCTATAAGGAGCAGCGCCTAGTGCAAAGACTATAAACATAAGGATGAATTACCTCAGGGAGATCAAAACATCCAACACCGCGGAGACACCATCACGTGTTTCTCAACGCAGTGATCCAGAACACTGCCCCCATCCCTAAAGGGAAATATGCAAATGCATGTAGAAAAGCTGCGGAGACACCATCACGTGTTTCTCAATGCAAGCAATGAATAGCCAGGTCTTTCACCGGGAAGGAACAACCACGGGAAGGGCAGCATCCAATAAAGGAAAACCACCTATGCCAAAACATGGTATCCATCCACAGACAGCTGTTGCGGGGTATTTGCCCCTCATCAGTGTGGAGTAGGAAACTGGCTATTAGGAGCAGTGCCTAGTGAAAAGATTATAAACATAAGGATGAATGACCTCGGGGAGATCAAAACATCCAAAACCGTGGAGACACCATCACGTGTTTCTCAACATGGATATTATGTTTTGGCATAGGTGGTTTTCCTTTATTGGATGCTGCCCTTCCCGTGGTTGTTCCTTCCCGGTGAAAGACCTGGCTATTCATTGCTTGCGTTGAGAAACACGTGATGGTGTCTCCGCAGCTATCCTACATGCATTTGCATATTTCCCATAAGGGATGGGGGCAGTGTTCTGGATCACTGCGTTGAGAAACACGTGATGGTGTCTACGCGGTGTTGGATGTTTTGATCTCCCCGAGTTCATTCATCCTTATGTTTATAGTCCCTTGCTCTGCAGTTTTTCCTGCCTCTTTGTGGTTTTTCCTAAAGGGGTACATGCAATCGATGCAGTCAAGGAGTTATTCCTACTTGCTTCCAAATGGTCTTCTGTAGCACTGGAATCAGAGTCAGTAGTCCACCCTTCAAATTTCTGCCTTCTTTTTGGATTAAATGTAGATTTACGATTCAAGGATAAACGCCTCTTGTTCCATGAAAAGACATGATTTGTCTCATAATCATTTTTGTCCCGTAACATTTTTTCTTTTCTTTCAATCTGTATCAAAACAAGGTTTTTTTTATCCAATTTAAAAAAAAAAAAACTGCTATATTGGCTATCTGTTAAACGGGATCGAAGTTCCATTTTTGCCTTATCCAATTGTTCACTCAATAAGCTGTAGTCTTGTTCATTTTTATCAGCTACAAGACGTAATAGATTCTGAGAACATTGCAGGTGGATCTCATCCCACTTCTTTTGAAATATGGAATCATCTTGAAATTGCAAAATTTCTTTAGAAACTCATAAACCTCTCAGTGCTCTATCATATTCCATGTAGAATTTTAATGATTTAAGAGTCCAAAAAAGACGGATTTCTCTTTCAGCCAAAGAGTAGATCTTAGTTTCAAGAGTCTTTGTGCTCATTATTTGCAATTCATCTTTCTGATCCCAATCTGCAAATAAACACCCCCGCATCCTCACGTCCTGTTAAAAGTCCTAAACTAACTGTTTCTGGTTCTGGCAGATGCATATTATCGTCTGTATCCATAATAGGAAACTAGTAAGTGAAATTACCCTGTGCTCAGTTCCTGGACCCGTTGAAGTGAACTCTCAGAAATGGCCGTCGTCCACTTTCTCCCCCGCATGCCTCTGTTATCCTGCACATCCGTCTTTTTGTCTTAGCACTTCTCGTGAATTAAAAAGACTACTGGATGTATTCTAGCTGGCGAGTGCCGCATTTGTTCTTTTCATGTTGCAATTTCATACTTTTTTCATGCTGAGCACCGTTAACCAGCAGTGAGCTACCGTCACGTTCATGGTTAAAAGATTCAAGGTCTGAATAAGTGGTGATTTTTTTTTTAACCCTAGTTGCCATTCATTTTCCTCTTAACTGTGGACTTTTTATCAATGTGCTGGAACAGTGTTTCATCTGGGCATTAGCTTTTCCCATTAGAGTTTCATCAGTTTTTCTCATTTGCAAAAAAAAACTGATGAAGGTTTCTTAGGGTACGTGCGCACGATCAGGAACTGCTGAGGGTTTCACGCTGCGTATTTATGCAGTCTCAAATCGGCAGTGGCCAGCTGTGACAGAAAAGTGGATTGGATTTCTAGAAATCCCATGTGCGCTATGCAGCATGTGCACCTGCGGATCACCCTCGGACATTGACATGCTGCTAGTCTCCGCAACAGTAATTACATCAATAGCATCAATAGAATGTATTGACGTCAGTAAATCTTCACGGTTCAGTGACCACATGCGGATTCACCTGCGTTCAATAGACGGCAGCGCTTTGGACGCAGCGAACATACACTGTGTCCAAAGTGCTGCTATATTCCAGATCGTTGGCACCCGGCCTTACGATTCAAAAACAGTGCATGGTTCTAGGCGTATAAAGGACTCATACCAAGCAAGGAGTAGAATGGTGCCAGGCAGATAGAGGACTGGTGCAAGCAAGGAGTAGAATGGTGCCAGGCAGATAGAGGACTGGTGCAAGCAAGGAGTAGAATGGTGCCAGGCAGATACTGTAGAGGACTGATACCAAGCAAGGAGTAGAATGGTGCCAGGCAGATAGAGGACTTGTACTAAGCAAGGAGTATAATGGTGCCAGGCAGATAGAGGACTTGTACTAAGCAAGGATTAGAATGGTGCCAGGCAGATAGAGGACTGGTGCAAGCAAGGAGTAGAATGGTGCCAGGCAGAAAGAGAACTGGTACCAAGCAAGTGATATAATAGTCACAGGCAGATAGAGGACTCGTACTAAGCAAGGAGTAGAATGGTGTCAGGCAGATAGAGGACTTGTACTAAGCAAGTGGTAGAATAGTGACAGGCATATAAAGGACTGGTACCAAGCAAGTGGTGGAATGCAGTCAGGAAAATAAGGGATTGGTACCAATCAAGTGGTAGAATGGAACCAGGCAGATAGAGGACTGGTACCAAGCAAAGAGTAGAATCATGCAGGTAAGATTATAGACTGGTACCAAACAAGTAACAGAATTGTACCAGTAAGGTAATGGACTAGTTACAAGCAAGGTGTAGAATGGTGGCAAGCACATAGAGGACTGATACTAAGCAAGGAGTAGAATGGTGCCAGGCAGATAGAGGACTGGTAGTAAGCAAGGAGTAGAATGGTGCCAGGCAGATAGGGGACTGGTAGTAAGCAAGGAGTAGAATGGTGCCAGGCAGATAGGAGACTGGTGCTGAGCAAGGAGTAGAATGGTGCCAGGCAGATAGATGACTTGTACTAAGCAAAGAGTAGAATGGTGCCAGGCAGATAGGAGACTGGTACTAAGCAAGTGGTAGAATGGTGCCAGACAGATGGAAGCCTGGTACTAAGCATGGAGTGGAATGGTGCCAGGCAGATAGGAGACTGGTACTAAGCAAGTGGTAGAATGGTGCCAGGCATATAAAGGACTGGTACTAAGCAAGGAGTAGAATGGTGCCAGGCAGATAGAGGACTGGCAGTAAGCAAGGAGTAGAATGGTGCCAGGCAGATAGAGGACTGGTAGTAAGCAAGGAGTAGAATGGTGCCAGGCAAATAGGAGACTGGTACTAAACAAGTAGTAGAATGGTGCCAGGCAAATAGGAGACTGGTACTAAACAAGTAGTAGAATGGTGCCAGGCATATAAAGGACTGGTACTAATCAAGTGGTAGATTGGTGCCAGGCATATAAAGGACTGGTACTAAGCCAGGAGTAAAATGGTGCCAGGCAGATAGAGGACTGGTATTAAGCAAGGAGTAGAATGGTGCCAGGCAGATGGAGGACCAGTACTAAGCATGGAGTAGAATGGTGCCAGGCAGATAGGAGACTAGTACTAAACAAGTGGTAGAATGGTGCCAGGCATATAAAGGACTGGTACTAAGCAAGGAGTAAAATGGTGCCAGGCAGATAGAGGACTGGTAGTAAGCAAGGAGTAGAATGGTGTCAGGCAAATAGGGCACTGGTACTAAGCAAGTGGTAGAATGGTGCCAGGCATATAAAGGACTGGTACTATGCAAGGAGTAGAATGGTGCCAGGCAGATGGAGGACTGGTACTAGGCAAGGAGTAGAATTGTACTAGTCTAGTAGAGGACAACCTATACACACAAGGCCTATATCCACAAAAAATCAAAATAGATATGTGGAAAAGAAGGAATGGATTCAGTGCCAAATAAGTATGAAACTCATATAGAGAACAAGCACCACCACGAATAAGTAGATAAAAGAATATATCAAAGCTTTATTATAAACAGTAATGTAAAATGCAAGGATGTGAAAGAGGTAAGCCAAAAAATAAGTGGGACCACAATAAGCACCAGACACCAACAGATGTATGACAATTAGAGGTTGAATGCACTGCTCAATAGTTTGTATATACCCAAAAGTAATAATAGTATAAGATCTAGAGTAGAAAAGTATATACCAGAGCAGATGAACTCCAGAGGGGCTGTATACCACATCCCCATAGTCTAGTAGTAGACAGGAAGCAAGCAAGTAGAACTATGGTTCCAAACAAATGATGGACTGAAACCAAATAATTTTTTAATGTCCTCAATTTTATGCCACCTTGGTAAGTTTAATGTCTCCGGTCACTCTAAGGCCAGTCACCGCTTTGAGCTGTGGCACACGATGTGTGAAGTCGCAGAGACGTTGTCCATCTAAGAAGACCTGCATCTGTCGGTGCTGACAGACGATCTCCATCTGTAATGAGAAAGAACAAGCTTTGTCCAGCCACCCGAGTATAGTCAAAGTCGTGTAATAAATGTACGCACGTCTTTTTGTGGAGTTTTTGGAGCAGAAACTGAGCGGAATCTCTCCAAGTCCTCCTCAACACTGAGTTTCCACTCAGTTTTCGTTAAAATTCAGCAGAAATACTCAGCTTGAACACACCCTTACGCTCCCTTGTAAATCCAGTAGCTCAATGTATATCATTTTTCAAGCTAATCTCTATGGATTGGGCATTTAAAATCAGAACAGTAGGATTTTTTACTGTAAGATTAAAATCTTCCTAATCCTCCAGAACAGCGTTACTGATTATTGTGGTGGCTCATGTTCGATCTAATATTAATATTTGGACCCTTACCTTAAAGTTTTCTCCAGCAGTGAATGGGAAATACGGAATTTTTCTCTCTTCTGCACCCCAAATTCCGGCAAATTTAGCATTCCGGATTATAGATCTGTCTTGGAAGTTTACGGTTAGTAGAAGAGCGACATCCTCCTCCAAATCATTAGGCCTGCACAGCAAACTGACTGTAAAGCTAAGCACAAGGCTGCGTTAATCAGTGGCCCCAAAATTAGTGCCCAAGCGCTTTGAAATATTTTGTTGAACAGTAGAACATTTTTATAGTCGCCAGTTTGTTGTCCAGTTTGATTTTTATTTTGCCATGGTTCCCCCATCTCTTTTACAGAGCATATTTTAGGCATGGCAACTATGGAAAATTCTGTTAAGCCCCAGTAGGTGAAAACATGTTTAGCACTGGATAGTGGTATGATTTAGAGAATTAATTTCACTATTAGCGAAGCCTTTAGTATATTAGGCACTATTCAGTGGTAACATATGGACTGTCTATGGCGGTACTGTCAGTATAGGCTGAAAGGTATAAAACTGCGTAAAAATTGGAAATGAGCAGGGTCCTACTTTGCTTAATTGCTTCTATAAAAATAAAATATGCTACTGTTCCAAAACAGGATTTAGAGTACAACAAGAAAATACTTTTCATTTTACCTCTTAGGTCTGATATCTACCGTTCCCATAATGGTGATCTTCATGGCCGGCTTCATCCCACCTTTGATATCACCAACATATTTTTCTCCCTTAAAATGTATTACAGTAGGGAATTAGCTTCATCAGTATGAAGTGGTTGTAATTGTAACAAATTATATGTAATATATGCTATGTGGACAAAAGTGGTAGGTGCCACGTCTTAATCATTGTGACACAACAAGCGGTGGATGCCGCGTTGGAGAGATCGTCACGCCGCCCACTGAATCACCACTGGGCGAACCTGTTACATGGAGAAACCTTGGGGCCTTATAGCGTACATCTATACTCCCTAACAGACGGCTGGTGGGAGTGTACCCACTATTACACACAGACGGAGCGCCTTCACCCAGGCACCAGATCTCTACCAGTTCCTCGGGACACATTGTAAAGTAATACGGTGACATTTTGCCTTACCTGGGAGTTTTCGGCTCTATACGCGGTCACGGACCCGCTATAGTACTCGCAAGTACACAGTGGTTATTCCCACCATAGCAACGTTCCTGATGAAGGTCCGGTGAGGACCGAAACGTTGTTTATTTTTGCTGAACTGCATTAAAAATCTTCAAATTAAACAAAAGTTGAGTGCCAAGTTATCTATATATATAAGGCATCGTGATTACTCGCTAATCCCGCCCCCTGCACAGTAGCTCTGCCCTCCACACATCACCACACACAATCCCGCCCCCCCCACCACATTACCACACACAATCCCGCCCCCACCACATTACCACACACAATCTTGCCCCCCACCACATTACCACACACAATCCCGCCCCCCACCACATTACCACACACAATCCTGCCCCCCCACCATATTACCACACATAATCCCGCCCCCCACCACATTACTACACACAATCCCACCCCCCACGACATTACCACACACAATCCCGCCCCCCACCACATTACCACATACAATCTTGCCGCCCCACATTACCACATAATCCCGCCCCCCACCACATTACCACACACAATCCTGCCCCCCACCACATTACCACACATAATCCCACCCCCCCACCATATTACCACACATAATCCTGCCCCCCCACATTACCACACGAGGCTCCGTCCCCACACATTACCACACGAGGATCCATCACCCCACATTACCACACGAGGCTCCGTACCCACACATTACCACACGAGGCTCCGTCCTCACACATTACCACACGAGGCTCTGTCCCCACACATTACCATACGATGCTCTGTCCCTGCACATTACCACATGAGGCTCCGTCCCCACACATTACCACACGAGGCTCCGTCCCCACACATTACCACATGAGGCTGCGTCCACACACATTACCACACGAGGCTCTGTCCCCACACATTACCACATGAGGCTCTGTCCCCACACATTACCACACGAGGCTCTGTCCCCACACATTACCACACGAGGCTCCGTCCTCACGCATTACCACATGAGGCTCTGTCCCCCCACATTACCACACGAATCCAGTTTGCTTTTGATTTTACACTGTGAATAAAATGTATTAGTATTATTCTGATTTTTAATTATTATTATTGTTATTAACCCCTTACTGACATCGGACGGTATAGTACGTCCGATTTCAGCTCCCCTGCTTTGATGCAGGGCTCCGCGGTGAGCCCGCATCAAAGCCGGGACATGTCAGCTGTTTTGAACAGCTGACATGTGCCCGCAATAGCGGCGGGTGAAATCGCGATTCACCCGCTGCTATTAACTAGTTAAATGCCACTGTCAAACGCAGACAGCGGCATTTAACTACCGCATCCGGCCGGGCGGCCGGAAATGACATCATCACCGACCCCCGTCACATGATCGGGGGTCGGCGATGTATCAGGACAGTAACCATAGAGGTCCTTGAGACCTCTATGGTTACTGATCGCCGGTAGCTGTGAGCGCCACCCTGTGGACGGCGCTCACAGCACACCTGCAATTCTACTACATAGCAGCGAACAGCAGATCGCTGCTATGTAGCAGAGGCGATCGTGCTGTGCCTGCTTCTAGCCTCCCAAGGAGGCTATTGAAGCATGGCAAAAGTTAAAAAAATGTGAAAAAAAAAATATATATAAAAGTTTAAATCACCCCCCTTTCGCCCCAATCAAAACAAATAAATAAAAAAAAATCACACCTACACATATTTCGTATCGCCACGTTCAGAATCGCCCGATCTATCAATAAAAAAAGCATTAACCTGATCGCTAAACGGCGTAATGAGAAAAAAAATTGAAACGCCAGAATTACGTTTTTTTGGTCGCCGCGACATTGCATTAAAATGCAATAACGGGCGATCAAAAGAACATATCTGCACCGAATTGGAATCATTAAAAACGCCAGCTCAGCACGCAAAAAATAAGCCCTCAACCGACCCCAGATCATGAAAAATGGAAACGCTACGAGTATCGGAAAATGGCGCAATTTTTTTTTTTTTATTTTATTTTTTTTTTATAGCAAAGTTTGGAATTTTTTTTCACCACTTAGGTAAAAAATAACCTAGTCATGTTAGGTGTCTATGAACTCGTAATGACCTGGAGAATCATAACGGCAGGTCAGTTTTAGCATTTAGTGAACCTAGCAAAAAAGCCAAGCAAAAAACAAGTGTGGGATTGCACTTTTTTTGCAATTTCACCGCACTTGGAATTTTTTTCCCGTTTTCTAGTACACAACATGGTAAAACCAATGATGTCGTTCAAAAGTACAACTTGTCCCGCAAAAAAATAAGCCCTCACATGGCCAAATTGACGGAAAAATAAAAAAGTTATGGCTCTGGGAAGGAGGGGAGTGAAAAACAAACACGGAAAAACAAAAAATCCCACGGTCATGAAGGGGTTAACTTCATTTTAAGTTAATTTACCACCTGCGTAAGCGCTATTGAATGTTGTCATTATTTACTTTAGTTTAATCACTAGCAGCGTTAATTAGATAGCAATGAGCATGCCGAGCGTTAGCTGGCTGAAAACAGCTAGTATATTCATATGCTTCGAAATCCTTACTTACATACTTTAAGGTTATGTTCACACTGGGGGTGTTAGCTATTTCTGCAGTAGTTTTACCATGACTCAACTTTGTAATTTCTAGCCTAAATCTAGAGGAGTGCAGCTTGTAAAAAATAGCTTAAAAAGTAGCCGCCCCGTGCCATCATAGATAAGGATTTCTAGAATTCAAACCTCCCGCCTGCCCTGCCTTTCCCTCCAAGAACTGAACAATTACATCTGGAGAACATACAGTTTAACTTTTCCAGTCTGGTAAAAAAAAAAAATGGGATTCTCCGTTTTTTTTCTTCAAGAATTCCTATTCAATGTAAAACATCCTTTGTGAACCCAGCTGATCAGAAGAGAGGATGCCGATCCCCAGAGCTGCTGTCACCAGGTTCCAATCTACAACCTGCATGCGTTATTGCCTAGATCTCCTTGACTTGATGAGGCTGGTGTGCTTTCTTTGAAAATCCATGTCAGAATGACTGGATATGCTTTTTAAAAGGTTTTCCTGGTCTTCATGAACTCATAAAATGCTCATCTTCATATTAGGATTTTACAGCTATTCTGACGAGGACTTTCAAAATAAATACACCAATCCCATCGTGTTTCCATACATTTCCAATCTGATATCAATTAACCTATCCATAGTGGAGCGGCCCCCAGACACAGGACGACGGGGTACTCGGTACCGGGTCTCTCGGATCTGAGGATGTCACGGTGGCCCGACCCGGTCCGTGGTCCTGCTAAGGGGCGCCCAATAAAAGGTGTAGGTGGTGGTGTAGGTCGCAGCAAATAACGAGGACACAGGGTTGCAGTCTCTTTACCTCTTTACTGAAGGCTTCAGCATCCGCAATCCAGAGCACTGCTAACAGGGCTGGCTGAGACCGGCCAGTCCGAAGGCACATCCAGAGTTCCCTTTACAGGTGGAAATCAGTGTCCTTCCTACCAGCGCCTGTGTGTTGTAGTACCTCCCTGCTGAGCACCACGGGATAGTCCTCACAACTGTCGTGTAAGTTTCTGTTCTTTCTCTCTGACCCCCAGATGATATGGATAGGACGCACCCGTATGACGGGGGTAGGTCTGGAGTTATTTTATAGGGACCCTAGAGACGCCCCTCTCCCACAATTGCCTCCGTTGTCTTCGTTAGGTGTAAAGGTGAGACAGCCAACCTAAAGTTAACTGCCCGGCCGTAGTTCAAAGTAATGCGTAGAGTCTCTTACTTCCTCGGCGTTTCGGCCGCCGGCTACGCGCCTCAGAAGGATGTTGCTGATCTTGGGGCACGACTCCTTCTGGTTCTATCTCCTATGTGCTGTGATCCCGTTTCTCACTTCTCCACAATATGCTTCGCTTCGTGTCCTTTCTTAGGAGTCTGCCGCTATAAGGCACAGGCACGGCTCCGTAACGATCTGTCCTTTTCTAGGGCTCTGTCAGGATCCCACCCCTGACAGGGCCTCTCTCGAGCTCTCCCCAGCTACTTTCTCCCTGACTTCCTATCCAACCCCCAGTTTTACCCAAGTGTGAGGAGTGGCCTAGTAGATAGGACCTTTTGCTCCCCCTGGCGGCCGGAGTGTGAAGTGTAATGTGTGTCTGTGATACCTGCAAGGTGAACTCTTTTAGTGCAATCAGACGTACCATCACTCCCGTTAGTGGCGGAGCGGCAGTACTGCAACGACCAGGACTCTGGGGCGCTGCACTCCCCCCCGGGTAAATCCAGTACTCCCGGACTGGGAAAAGAACAACAACAACACATGTTAGCAACAGACATACAAAATTTTGAAATGCTATGAACAAGTAAATATAACAGGCCTTCCCTTTATGGGAGGTGAGGACACTTGAACGTTGCGAAAGTTTGGTCATGCACAGTTCATGACTCCCAGTTCAGTGGGTGCAACCGGGAAACAGCAGGAACCCCGGGTAAACAAAGGGGTCCCTGTGAAAGTTTTGGAGCAATTCACTGTCCATTACTCCATTGTCCATTTTTAAACCTGTAACAAAGATATTTACACAAACATTTTCAACTAAATAGCAACTATCGTTAATATCTCCAAGTTTTGTAGCGAAGTGGAGTTTGATTCTTAGTGCTACGTGTAGACCTCCGCAGTGCAGGGGTTGCTATTGGCCTAACAGGGCCCGCTACGCTTGCTATCGCTGGTGTAGTGCACTGTCTTCTAGCTACACTTCTAGTGAGTCTGGGTAGCACTGGCATGCTGGAGCTCTCAGGGCTGCTGCTACTAATGGTGGGTATGGCAGATTCACCGATAGCAGAGGGAGGACTTGCCGGTTCAACGGTTGGCAAGGCATCCTCTGGTGGGGTCTGCTGTGATTGCGGGTCCGGATGATCTGGCACCACATTTAGTTCTGGCGGTTTCAGTTGACGAAACGTTAAGACAGGTACCATGATGGTCTGATTTATTTGAGTCCAAGACTGGGGAAAATCGCCAAGAACAGTGTGTATCATCTTCTCATCTTCTACAGGTGGAGAGGTTCCTGGATCTGTTTCCCTCTCTCTCAACTTATCAGGGTATATTTTAAGGTGGTCTCTGGATATCGCCGTTGAGGTTTCCCCTCCATCTTTGCTGATGAGACAAACCTTCGTGTTGTCGAAATCGGATGGCAGGATGGTATACAGTTCCGCTTCCCAATGGTCGGTAAGCTTGTGTAGTCTCATCTTCCGTTTGAGTACTTGCTCAACTCATATGTAGGCTGTGCTGAACAGAGGTTTTCACATTCACCCAGGCATACAGACATTGGCCTTTGGTAAGTGTTCACATTTGGACAGGGAGGTCAGGGACCCATCAGTTTGAGACCACCTTGACGTCGGTTGATGGGCACACACTATTTGATTATATCAAATTCTGTGCTAAGCGTCTCTTAAATAATTTTCTAATGTTCAAAAGCCATTTTGCTATTCAAATTTCAAGTATTACTTATTAGACATGCTTTGGCACGATAGAGTGCAACCTTTTTTGTATATTTATGTATGGAGGTAGCTGCTCCTGGTATGCACCTATTCACACTAGTTAGGATGTGCGAGTTTTTTTTCTGTCATTTCAATGCTAGCTTATTGACTGAGCACTCCTCCCATCACCATGTGGTTTTTAATTGCATCTCATTACACTTGGTCCCGGCCAACTCATATGTAGGCTGTGCTGAACAGAGGTTTTCACATTCACCCAGGCATACAGACATTGGCCTTTGGTAAGTGTTCACATTTGGACAGGGAGGTCAGGGACCCATCAGTTTGAGACCACCTTGACGTCGGTTGATGGGCACACACTATTTGATTATATCAAATTCTGTGCTAAGCGTCTCTTAAATAATTTTCTAATGTTCAAAAGCCATTTTGCTATTCAAATTTCAAGTACAGGTCCTTCTCAAAAAATTAGCATATAGTGTTAAATTTCATTATTTACCATAATGTAATGATTACAATTAAACTTTCATATACTATAGATTCATTATCCACCAACTGAAATTTGTCAGGTCTTTTATTGTTTTAATACTGATGATTTTGGCATACAACTCCTGATAACACAAAAAACCTGTCTCAATAAATTAGCATATCAAGAAAAGGTTCTCTAAAGGCCCCGTCTCACTTAGCGATTTACCAACGATCACGACCAGCGATATGACCTGGCCGTGATCGTTGGTAAGTCGCTGTGTGGTCGCTGGGGAGCTGTCACACAGACAGCTCTCCCCAGCGACCAACGATCAGGGGAACGAGTTCGGCATCGTTGAAACTGTCTTCAACGATGCCGAAGTCCCCCTGCAGCACCCGGGTAACCAGGGTAAACATCGGGTTACTAAGCGCAGGGCCGCGCTTAGTAACCCGATGTTTACCCTGGTTACCAAAAAAACAAACAGTACATACTCGCCTTTCGGTGTCCAGGTCCCTTGCCATCTGCTTCCTGCTCTGACTGAGCCGCCGTACACTGAGAGCAGAGCGCAGCGGTGACGTCACTGCTGTGCTCTCACTTCTCACTGTACGGCCGGCAGTCAGTGAGAGCAGGAAGCAGACGGCAAGGGACCTGACGGACATCAGAAGGCGAGTATGTATTGTTTGTTTTTTTTTACATTTACGCTGGTAACCAGGGTAAACATCGGGTTACTAAGCGCGGCCCTGCGCTTAGTAACCCGATGTTTACCCTGGTTACCAGTGAAGACATCGCTGGATCGGTGTCACACACACCGATTCAGCAATGTCAGCGGGGCCTCAACGACCAAAAAAAGGTCCAGGCCATTCCGACACGACCAGCGATCTCGCAGCAGGGGCCTGATCGCTGGTACGTGTCACACATAGCGAGATCGCTATGGAGGTCGCTGTTGCGTCACAAAACTTGTGACTCAGCAGCGATCTCGCTAGCGATCTCGCTATGTGAGACGGGGCCTTAAATGACCTATTACCCTAATCTTCTGAATCAACTAATTAACTCTAAACACATGCAAAAGATACCTGAGGCTTTTAAAAACTCCCTGCCTGGTTCATTACTCAAAACCCCCATCATGGGTAAGACTAGCGACCTGACAGATGTCAAGAAGGCCATCATTGACACCCTCAAGCAAGAGGGTAAGACCCAGAAAGAAATTTCTCAACAAATAGGCTGTTCCTAGAGTGCTGTATCAAGGCACCTCAATGGTAAGTCTGTTGGAAGGAAACAATGTGGCAGAAAACGCTGTACAACGAGAAGAGGTGACCGGACCCTGAGGAAGATTGTGGAGAAGGACCGATTCCAGACCTTGGGGAACCTGAGGAAGCAGTGGACTGAGTCTGGTGTGGAAACATCCAGAGCCACCGTGCACAGGCGTGTGCAGGAAATGGGCTACAGGTGCCGCATTCCCCAGGTAAAGCCACTTTTGAACCATAAACAGCGGCAGAAGCGCCTGACCTGGGCTACAGAGAAGCAGCACTGGACTGTTGCTAAGTGGTCCCAAGTACTTTTTTCTGATGAAAGCAAATTTTGCATGTCATTCGGAAATCAAGGTGCCAGAGTCTGGAGGAAGACTGGGGAGAAGGAAATGCCAAAATGCCTGAAGTCCAGTGTCAAGTACCCACAGTCAGTGATGGTGTGGGGTGCCATGTCAGCTGCTGGTGTTGGTCCACTGTGTTTCATCAAGGGCAGGGTCAATGCAGCTAGCTATCAGGAGATTTTGGAGCACTTCATGCTTCCATCGGCTGAAATGCTTTATGGAGATGAAGATTTCATTTTTCAGCACGACCTGGCACCTGCTCACAGTGCCAAAACCACTGGTAAATGGTTTACTGACCATGGTATTACTGTGCTCAATTGGCCTGCCAACTCTCCTGACCTGAACCCCATAGAGAATCTGTGGGATATTGTGAAGAGAAAGTTGAGAGACGCAAGACCCAACACTCTGGATGAGCTTAAGGCCGCTATTGAAGCATCCTGGGCCTCCATAACATCTCAGCAGTGTCACAGGCTGATTGCCTCCATGCCACGCCGCATTGAAGCAGTCATTTCTGCCAAAGGATTCCCGACCAAGTATTGAGTGCATAACTGAACATTATTATTTGATGGTTTTTTGTTTGGTATTAAAAAACACTTTTATTTGATTGGTCGGGTGAAATATGCTAATTTATTGAGACAGGTTTTTTGTGTTATCAGGAGTTGTATGCCAAAATCATCAGTATTAAAACAATAAAAGACCTGACAAATTTCAGTTGGTGGATAATGAATCTATAGTATATGAAAGTTTAATTGTAATCATTACATTATGGTAAATAATGAAATTTAACACTATATGCTAATTTTTTGAGAAGGACCTGTATTACTTATTAGACATGCTTTGGCACGATAGAGTGCAACCTTTTTTGTATATTTATGTATGGAGGTAGCTGCTCCTGGTATGCACCTATTCACACTAGTTAGGATGTGCGAGTTTTTTTTCTGGCAATTTCACCACCAGTCAGCTCCAACTGCTGTCTCTGCATCAGAGCCCTGATTTCTTTTTGCAGGGCGCGTTGTTCACTGTAGCCAGCTGTTTCGGCTACCTGCTGTAACAAGACAATAACTTCTGCAAGAAGTTTTCTATGACATTAGTACCAATGGTCATCATGGGATTACATTCGCGGCGGTCAATATCAACAATTACAATCCCTTGGGCCTCCAATTCTACCCGCCCCACTTTGATGGTGACCTCTTTATACCCCATTTGTGGCAATGGCTGACCATTACTGGCTATTATGGTGAAATCATCATCGGGGCCACGGGTAATCTCGGTGTTCTCCCAATAACGTTTATAAAGGATGTAAGGCATAGTCGTCACCTGGGAACCAGTGTCCAGCAAAGCGTTCATGGGGATACCGTCGATCACAATGGGGAGAACTGGTCGCCGCCAATGTATTTGGCTCTCCAGTTTTGCGGGCCTGATCGTCCTACTCCTGGGGGTTGGCCCTCTGCCCCAGGGGTTGCTCGTTTAAATGACAGTACCTTGCAAGATGGCCCACCTGGTGGCAGCGGCGGCAGATAGGTCGTCCGTCCCGATGAAAGCGATCGTCGTCCCTGCCTCTGGTCGGTGGAGTCCTCCTCTGTCGCTGCCAGGGGACATCTTAAGGTCTGGAAGCCATCTGGATCTTCTCCTTGGGGGCCTCCTCTAGAGATTGTACGGTCCGAGCTAGGGCAGCAACGCTCTTGGTCAGCTCCTGCATCTGGAGGCGTAGTCCTGCAGGGGAGTCGTCTTCCAGGATCTAAGCATCGACCTCGGCAGAAATTGGCGTATCCGGCGCCACTTCCTGGTGGTACGTGAGGGCTTGACGCCTGGGAAGTACAGCACGGCTGGATGGCTTTATCTTTGAATTGCGCAAAAGTCAGGTCTGGATTCTGCATGGCCAGGAAGTGTAATTGAGCCCTTTGGTGACTGCACAGGAGCCCCTCGATGAACCGCTCTTTCAGGAGTTTATCTTCATCTTGCATGCTGTTTGGGTCACTCTGCTTGATGGCCCGCAGTGCCTCCTGGAGATTAAGGGCATAGTCCCGTAAGCTATCCTGCGGCCTCTGCTTGCATCCATAGAACGTCAATTTAATTTCTGTAGCGGTGCGGGTGTCAAAGGTGGCTTTAAACTTTGCAAAGACCTGCTGCGCAGTTCTCTTATCCGCGGCGGGCCTGGACTTCACTTCTCTCAGAGCCGCTCCAAAGAGTTGGCCTGTTATCATATGAACTTTCTGGGGCTCTGTCGAGGGATAGAACTCAAGCAGGCTGCAGATCCCTTCTTTAAAGTCAGTTAGTGTATGTGATTCTCCAGAGTATCGCGGGAGCCAGGCTGCTCCAGGTAGGTACGGCATGGAGAAGGGCATTATGGCTGCTGTAGCCGCGGCAGTATCCGGCTGGCTGATGGGGGTGGTAAGCTCTGCGGCAACCGGCGGTGGTACAAGGCCCGCGGCTGCATCCACTGCGGCGCCCGGAGGCGCCCCTGGGTCTGCAGCTGCGACCGCCGCCTCCGCTCCTCCCGAATCAGACATGGCCGTTCCTCCCCCCTGCTAACCTGCTGGAAGTCGGGGTTCCTCTTCCGGAATCGGCACCTCACCGTGTCTTCTTGTTCCACGCTCTTTTTGGCCGGCTCTGCCCACGAAGCTATGGCTCCTCCCTTCGTGCGCGGCGATGGCGGATTTTGGCGGCAAATAGCAATACACAGTTTTTGCAATAAATCACGGTTCAAGCACAAATCAGTCACAGTTCCAAGGCACACATGACCTGATTCTTCAGGCTTAAGTAGATCCTGTTCGTGATGCCAAGTTGGAGCGGCCCCCAGACATAGGACGACGGGGTACTCGGTACCGGGTCTCTCGGTTCTGAGGATGTCACGGTGGCCTGACCCGGTCCATGGTCCTGCTAAGGGGCGCCCAATAAAAGGTGTAGGTGGTGGTGTAGGTCGCAGCAAATAACGAGGACACGGGGTTGCAGTCTCTTTACCTCTTTACTGAAGGCTTCGACATCTGCAATCCAGAGCACTGTTAACAGGGCTGGCTGAGACCGGCCGGTCTGAAGGCACATCCAGAGTTCCCTTTACAGGTGGAAATCAGTGTCCTTCCTACCAGCGCCTGTGTGCTGTAGTACCTCCCTGCTGAGCACCACGGGATAGTCCTCATAACTGTCGTGTATGTTTCTGTTCTTTCTCTCCGTCCCCCAGATGATATGGATAGGATGCACCCGTATGACGGGGGTAGGCCTGGAGTTATTTTATAGGGACCCTAGAGACGCCCCTCTCCCACAATTGCCTCCATTGTCTTCGTTAGGTGTAAAGGTGAGACAGCCAACCTAAAGTTAACTGCCCGGCCGTAGTCCAAAGTAATGCGTAGAGTCTCTTACTTCCTCGGCATTCCGGCCGCCGGCTACGCGCCTCAGAAGGATGTTGCTGATCTTGGGGCACGACTCCTTCTGGTTCTATCTCCTTTGTGCTGTGATCCCGTTTCTCACTTCTCCACAATATGCTTCGCTTCGTGTCCTTTCTTAGGAGTCTGCCGCTATAAGGTACAGGCACGGCTCCGTAACGATCTGTCCTTTTCTAGGGCTCTGTCAGGATCCCACCCCTGACAGGTCCTCTCTCGAGCTCTCCCCAGCTACTTTCTCCCTGACTTCCTATCCAACCCCCAGTTTTACCCAAGAGTGAGGAGTGGCCTAGTAGATAGGACCTTTTGCTCCCCCTGGCGGCCGGAGTGTGAAGTGTAATGTGTGTCTGTGATACCTGCAAGGTGAACTCTTTTAGTGCAATCAGACGTACCATCACTCCCCTTAGTGGCGGAGCGGCAGTACTGCAACGACCAGGACTCTGGGGCGCTGCACTAGGATAGGCCATCAATATGAAAGGAGTGGAGCAACCTCTTTGAGGAGGACCTGTCATCAGGATCAAACATGTTAAACTGAAGGTATGGGCAGATTGGCACTGTCATACTGATTTAATATGTACCTTTAGTATAAAAATCCGCAGCCTGGTTTTAGTTAAATCATCATGATACATTTCAGTTTCCTCGGTGCTTCGTGGTGTGACTTGTGGGAGGAACTGTGGGAAGGGTCAGAGGGCTCAGACATGGCCCCTCCACTGCTTCTGTTGCATTGCTTTAAATTTTGGGCTGGAACTGTCTTAGCTGCAGGCGGCGCTCTTGTTGGTGGCAGTTTTTATGAAAATTGCATCGGCGCGTGCGCAGATCGATCTCCAGCGATCTTCATGAAAATGGTGCCGAAGGTGGCGCATGCACAGAATGAGAAACCTAAGCTACTGAAATGCCCTGCACATGGGGTAAGAGACATAGTGAATCAGATGAACTATACTAAACTTCTAATTAGAGGTACAGTTCTGCCTATCATTACTGGCACCCATGAAGTTTAAGTATATAATATGGAAAATCTCCTGAAAAAAATCAATAAAGTGAAACAGATTTTTGGCTATAGCACTCGTATTAAATGCAAAAGAGCAAATGATAATTAATAATTTTAAACAAAAAAACAATGAGAGGGAAACATAGAAAAACCTAAATCTGCTGTGACACTGCTATTGGCCCTTTTACATTAAATTAGTATGGAAACACATTTTGACTCATCTGTGGTAAATCACAAATTAGAATCAACTGTAATTAATTGTCGGTGCCCATGTGACCTGAATTAGCCAATGAATGATGACTTCAGTGTTTTAAAAAGCCACATGGTAGGCCCTGTCCCTTTGTTACAATAGTGAAGACATCAGAACTGCTACTATTAGCAAACACAAGACTCCCAAAGGGTATGAGGCCATGTCCAAAGATCTTGGAATCCCAGTTTCAACAGTGTGCAATGTTATTAAGAAGTTTGCTAAACAGGGAACCGTCAAGAACCTCCCTACGCCGCACACTAAACCAAGCAGAGCTTTATGAGCAAAGGCCATAGAAGAAACCATTTCTGAAGAATAGACATAAAAAGGAACCACTGATCTTTGCCAAAGAGTACCTTGGCAAACCATAATCCTTCTGGGAAAATGTTCTGTTGCACAGATGAAACAAAAATAGAACTTTTTGGCAATGCAAAGCAACGGTTTGTTTACAGATGGCACAATGAAGCTTATAAGGAAAAGAACACCCTAGCAACAGGTTAAGCATGGTGGAGGATCCATAATGCTGTGGGGTTGCTTTGCTGCGCTTGGTACTGGAGGCCTTGGCTGTATCACAGAAATCATGAAATCAGAGAATTATCAAGAGATTTTAGAGCAAAATGTCCTACCCACTGTAAGACAACTTGGTTTGAGTCGAAGATCAGGGGTCCCCCAGCAAGACAATGACCCAAAAAGCACATCCAACAGTACACAAGAATGGTTGAAATTTTTTTTAAAATATCCAGCAATAAGTCCTGATCTCAATCCCAGTGAAAATTTTTGGGGAGAGCTGAAATCTGCCATTGGGAAAAAGAACCCTGCAGACATTCAAGAGCTTGAACAAACTGCAAAGGAAGAGTAGGAGAAAATACCATCTGAGAACTGCAAGAAGCTTGAAGATGGCTACAAGAAACATTTGAAGGCTGTCATCAATGCCAAAGGGGGGCAACCAAGTATTCATTAGTGGTGCCTTTATTGCTGCACATGCTGTTTATTCTGTTTCTCTATGAAATCGTAACATGTAAGTTGAAAAACGATGTTTTATTGTTGTATTACTTTGGACCACTAATTAAAAAATCCCAAGGCTATAACTATGGTACATTTCCATTTATTTCTGAAGAAATTGTACAGACTGTGAAAAACATGATGGGTGCCAATAATGGCGAGAAGCACTGTATTTGTGAATAATATTATCATTACACCTACTATATATTGGAATAGCATCTTGAAGATGGGAATACCCCTTCAAGGTTAGAGTGCATGTCACTAAGTCTGGACAGACTGCGGGTCTCCTGACTCGAACTCAACAACCTAAGTTAAGGTCACGAGTTCCGCGGCCAGTCCGGACATCATGGCATGTACTCAGTCAATGAATGTCAGACATGTTCAACCGCTGTCAATCACTGACAGTGGCATTTTAAGCACCGCGATCTGGTCCATGTGTCCATCGGATCAAGTAAAATTGGAGTCCTGATAGGTTGCCATCACTGCCATGTTCATTCTCCTGGGAAATCCATTAACAGGCTGGGAATCCTAGGAAACACTGGGTTTTACTATATACTGCAATACAATGGTACAAGTGATCAAAGGATTGCAGGTTTAAGTCCCTTCTGGGAGCTGAAAAAATAAGTAAAAAGTAAATATATATATATATATATATATATATATATATATATATAATCTATATGAGCAAAAAAAGAAAAGCAGCACACAAAAAATAATAAAAAAGTGGACTTTATTGCCTGAACGGCGTGGCAATGTTTCGGATATACAATCCTTTTTCAAGCTATATATATCTATCTATATATATAATTGTCTGAGGGGTACTTCCGTCTTTCTGTCTGCAACTTCCGTCACGGAAATCCCGCGTCGCTGATTGGTCTCGCCAGCTGCCTGTCATGGCTGCCGCAACCAATCAGCGACGGGCACAGTCCGATTAGTCCCTCCCTACTCCCCTGCAGTCAGTGCCCGGCGCCCGCTCCATACTCCCCGCAGTCAGTGCCCGGCACCCGCTCCATACTCCCCTCACCGCTCACACAGGGTTAATCTCAGTGGTAATGTACCGCGCTATGCCGCGGGTAACGTTACCGCTGCTATTAACACTGTGTGTCCCCAACTTTGTACTATTGATGCTGCCTGTGCAGCATCAATAGTAAAAAAAAATCTAATGTTAAAAATAATACTAAAAAAAAAAAACCTGCTATACTCACCCTCCGTAGTCCGACGATGCGCTCGCGCCTTCCGCCAGCTTCCGGTCCCAGAGATGCATTGCGAAATTACCCAGAAGACTTAGCGGTCTCGCAAGACCGCAAAGTCTTCTGGGTAATTTCGCAATGCATCCTGGGAACAGAAGATGGCGGCAGCCGCGCGCACATCGCCAGAGCGCCGTTGGATCCCAGGGGGTGAGTATGTAACTATTTTTTATTTTAATTCTTTTTTTAACAGGGATATGGTGCCCACACTGCTAAATACTGCGTGGGCTGCGTTATATACTACATGGCTGCTATATACTATGTGGGCAGTACTATATACTACATGGCTGCTTATACTACGTGGGCAGTACTATATACTACATGGCTGCTATATACTACGTGGACAGTACTATATACAGTACTACATGGCTGCTATATACTACGTGGGCAGTACTATATACTACCTGGCTGCTAGATACTATGTGGGCAGTACTATATACTACATGGCTGCTATATACTACGTGGGCAGTACTATATACTACATGGCTGCTATATACTACGTGGGCAGTACTATATACTACATGGCTGCTATATACTACGTCGGCAGTACCATATACTACATGGCTGCTATATACTACGTGGGCAGTACTATATACTACATGGCTGCTATATACTACGTGGGCAGTACTATATACTACATGGCTGCTATATACTATGTGGACAGTACTATAGACTACATGGCTGCTATATACTACGTGGGCAGTACTATATACTACATGGCTGCTATATACTACGTGGACAGTATTATATACAGTACTACATGGCTGCTATATACTACTTGGGCAGTACTATATACTACATGGCTGCTATATACTACGAGGGCAGTACTATATACTACATGGCTGCTATATACTATGTGGGCAGTACTATATACTACATGGCTGCTATATACTACGAGGGCAGTACTATATACTACATGGCTGCTATATACTACGAGGGCAGTACTATATACTACATGGCTGCTATATACTACGTGGGCAGTACTATATACTAGATGGCTGCTATATACTACGTGGGCAGTGTTAGATACTGCGTGGGCTGTGTTATATACTACATGGCTGCTGTATACTACGTGGCCAGTGTTACATACTATGTGGCCTGTTTTGTACTGCGTGGGCTGTGCTATATATTGCGTGGCTTGTGTTATATACTACGTCGCCTGTGTTATATACTACGTGGCTGCTATATACTGCGTGGCCAGTGTTATATAGTACATGGGCTGTGTTATATACTGCTTGGCCTGTGTTATATATTGCGTGGCCTGTATTAACGCATCGGGTATTCTACAATATGTATGTATGTATAGAGCAGCCACATACTATATAGCACAGGCCACGTACTATTTGTCTGCTATATACTACATGGCTCCTATATACTACGTGACCAGTGTTACATACTATGTGGCCTGTTTTGTACTGCGTGGGCTGTGCTATATATTGCGTGGCCTGTGTTACAGTATATATATATATATATATATATATATATATACGGTATATATATATCTGAATACCTCCACCTTTCCCCATTTAATATTAAAATGACCAAAAAACAGTATATACCCCCAACCTACTGTCCCCATCCCCACCATCCTGCAGTATGTAAGTCCGCAAGGGCAGGGTCCTCGCCCCTCTGTATCAGTCTGTCATTGTAAGTTTGTCTACTGTAAGTGATATCTGTAACCTGTATGTAACCCCTTCTCATGTACAGCACCATGGAATCAATGGTGCTATATAAATAAATAATTATATATATATATATATATATATATATATATATATATATATTTATTAGATGGCATTGCCGCTTCAGTAAAAATCAGTATCAGTAACTCAGTAAACGTTTTAATGAAAAAAAAATCGAAACACACCAAAAAGTGAAATAAAAAGCGTTCACAAAATAGTATATGTGCCATATAATATCAATAACATTGTCATCTCATCACTCAAAACAGAAACCTCACATAGTTTTATCAATGAAAAAATAAAAATTAATTATTTTTTTTTTTCGTTATAACGTTCTGAGTTTGTTGTTTTTTTTTTTAAAAGAAAGAACATCACCATAATCATACTGACCCTGGGGGAATCATGTTCCCAAGTAATTTTTACTGCATTGCTGTTTTTTTCCCACGACTTCACCCCACTTGTCATTATTTTTCCCATTTTGCCAGACTACAACTCATCCTGCAAAAAAACGAGCTCTCAAATGGCTATTCTGATGGAAAATTAAAAAAGTTAACAGATTGGCTGCATCCTTAATGGGTTAATATATTCTGCAGATCAATTTCTCACACTTTCCAACACCTCTGCTTGCTGTCAGTAAATTGTAAGATTTACTTCTAGTGTCCGAAGGCAGAAACTCTGTTGGGTCGAGTTCAGACTGGTGTATTTCCGTATACAGATGGCAATGCCCCTTCTGAGCTTGGATCTCCCAACTTGAAATTACAGCCTTATACACATCTATGAGGCTGTAAGGTCCGGTCTGGAGACCTGCGGTCAGACCCGGGTGTTGCAGTGTGAAATACACCAGTCTGAATGGGTTAGATGCTATTGTAGCAGATGATCAGCTGTGAGAAGAACGGGGTTTTTTTTTCGGCCACTGATTGCAAATAAGAATCTTATTACTCACTGACAGCAAGCAGAGATCTTGAAAATGGGCTCAAACAACAGCTATAAGGCCACTGAATGTGGTATTACACGTAGTAGTGCGGTGATATACTCACGTTGGTGCAGGTTGCTGTCTCGGCCATGGTGCGACTGGCGATGGCGGACTTCAGATGTGTCAGGAGTCAGATGTGAAGTTTTGGCTCGCCTTTTAAAAATAAACACTACAATGGGAAAGAGGCGTGCGGGCGGCTTATCTGTCCCAGACAGGCCTCGGACAGCTGAGCCACCAAACTGACAAACTGCAGCCATGCCGCAAGGCCGAGGTGGTGGTAACCATGCAGATACTAAACCAAGGACACTGACAATTTTCCATTTTGCTCTTTTGTTTTTTTCCTCCATAACTTTTTATTTTTCTACCGACTCACCCATATAAGGGCTTTTTTTTCTTGCAGGACGAGTTCTAGCATTAATTGACACCATACATTGTACTAGAAAAAGTGAAATGGTGAGAAAAAAAATGGCTGCAATTCCACCATTGTTTTTTTGGGTTTTACTTTTACAGCGTTAACTATACAGTAAAAATAACCTGGTTATGTGATTCTCCATGTCAGTACGATTTCTGCAATACCAAATTTTCATTGTTAATTGTTTGATTTAAGTGGTGAATAAAAAATTCCATAATGTATAAAAATCATGAATAAGGGTACTGTCACACAATGCAATTTTGATCGCTACGACGGCACGATCCGTGACGTCGCAGCGTCGTATGATTATCGCTCCAGCGTCGTAGACTGCGGTCACACGTTGCAATCACGGCGCTGGAGCGATGCCGAGGTCCCCGGGTAACCAGGGTAAACATCGGGTAACTAAGCGCAGGGCCGCGCTTAGTAACCCGATGTTTACCCTGGTTACCAGCGTAAACGTAAAAAAAAAAAACATTACATACTCACATTCCGGTGTCTGTCCCCCGGCGTTCTGCTTCTCTGCACTGTGTAAGCACCATAGCCGGAAAGCACAGCGGTGACGTCACCGCGTCACCGCTGTGCTCGCTTTCCGGCTGGCAGGCGCTCACAGTGCAGAGAAGCTGAGACGCCGGAGGACAGACACCGGAATGTAAGTATGTACTGTTTGTTTTTTTTACGTTTACGCTGGTAACCAGGGTAAACATCGGGTTACTAAGCGCGGCCCTGCGCTTAGTTACCCGATGTTTACCCTGGTTACAAGCGAACACATCGCTGGATCGCTGTCACACACAACGATCCAGCGATGTCAGCGGGTGATCAAGCGACGAAAGAAAGTTCCAAACGATCTGCTACGACGTACGATTCTCAGCAGGGTCCCTGATCGCTGCTGCGTGTCAGACACTGCGAGAACGTAACGATATCGCTAGAACGTCACGAATCGTACCGTTGCACCCTTAGTCGTACCGGTAATTGTATTTCCAGGAGTCTATCATGGCAGCACCACAGGAGGTCGTCCTCTTATGCTCTATGCGACAAGTACACCAGGATGGATGCAACTCAATTTTATTGACTTTCCTTCAAGCCCAGAGTTCACAGGAGGGAATGTAAGGCCATGTTCACACATTCAGAATTTGGTCAGTGTTTTACATCAGTATTTCTAAACCAAATCCAGAAGTGGGTTAAATATGCAGAAGTGGTGACGTGTTTCTGTTATACTTTTCCTCTGATTGTTCCACTCCTGGTTTTGGCTACCAAATACTCATATAAAAACTAACTAAATACTGAACGTGTGAACGTGGCCTAAGGGTGCTGTCATGATGGACTCCTGGAAATATAATTATCTGTACGACTAATTCCTACTTTCCAGGACATCCCTCCTTACAGCACACCAGAATACCAAATAAAAGGCCTATGGTGGGACTAGTACCTGGAGGACCTTTCTTCGAAAAGGCAGTCTGCTGACTAGACAAAACATCCTGCTTGTAATGCCTGCAGAAAGTCTTTAGGCTGGACCAACGTTGCTTCCCTGCAGATCTGATCCACTGAGGCCCCTTCCCGTTCACCCCAGGAAATTCATACATTGATATTGCTGGCAGGTATGGCTGGTATACAGGCAGGCATGGCAGGTACGGTTGGTATACAGGCAGGTACACAGGCAGGCACAGCAGATGCAAGCAGGTACAGGCGTTTACAGACAGGTATACTGGAACAGGGGACCTGAAAGTGAACACAGGTGGAGGTGCCTTAAATAATTGTCTCCTAGCCAGTGGCAGGGGACACTTTAGGATGGTGCGCGCTGTCTCTTTTTGAGACTGGGAGCTCATGCACGCCCTAATGCAGTACCTGGAGATCTGCCAGATGCATGCATGAGAGGGGGATGGGAATCACGCAGGTACACCGACGCTAAATTACTCCCCGTTACACTCCCTCTTCTTCTGGCCCACAAGAAGTCTCTCCATAAGGAGAGGGGTATGGATGCTCTACTTGGGCTCCCACGACCTCTCCTTAGGACCGAACCCCTTCCAATCCACAAGAAAAAAGGTTTTTACTCTTACCCTTTTTGTGGCTAGAATATTGTCTATCTTGAAAATATCTTCATAGCTGCCTGGAGCAGAAGTGATACCTGGTCATGGAATGAATTGGGGATTCGTAAAGAGACCAGGAGGATAAGGCACTTGTTTGTTTGAGAACCTGAAAAGGACCGATAAAGCGAGGACCCAACTTATATGAAGGAAGCTTGAGTCAGACAAACTTCGAAAAAAGCAAAAACCTTGCATTAACCCCTTAATCCCATATGACGTACTATCCCGTCGAGGTGACCTGGCACTTAATTCCCAGTGACGGGATAGTACGTCATATGCGATCGGCCGCACTTACGGGGGGAGCGCGGCCGGGTGTCAGCTGACTATCGCAGCTGACATCCGAACCTATGTGCCAAGAGCGGTGACAGACTGCTCCTGGCACATTAACCCCCGGCACACCGCGATCAAAGATGATCGCAGCGTTCCGGGGGCATAGGAAAGCATCGCGCAGGGAGGAGGCTCCCTGCGGGCTTCCCTGAGACTCTCGGTACAATGCAATGTGCTCGCGTTTTACAGAGCGTCTCCTCCCTGCAGGCCACGGATCCAAAATGGCCACGGGGCTACCTCCGGGTCCTGCAGGGAGGTGGCTTACAAGCGCCTGCTCAGAGCAGGCGCCTGTAAGCCTGAACCAGTGCACGTCAGATCAGCAATCTGTCACTATATAGTGATGTTCTCCCACCTAGAACAATGTAATAATGTAAAAAAAATATCTAGATGTATAAAAAAAAATAATAATAATTCCTAAAAAAAGAAAAAAAAATATTGTTCCCGTAAATACATTTCTTTATCTGAATAAAAAAAAACAATAAAAGTACACATATTTTGTATCGCCACGTTCGTAACAACCCGACCTATAAAATTGTCCCACTAATTAACCCCTTCAAAGAACACCATAAAAAAATGTAAAAAAAAAACGAGGCAAAAAACAACGCTTTATTATCATGCTGCCAAACAAAAAGTGAAATAACACGCGATCAAAAATACGGATATAAATAACCATGGTACCGCTGAAAACGTCATCTTGTCCCGCAAAAAACGAGCTGCCATACAGCATCATTAGCAAAAAAATAAAAAAGTTATAGTCCTCAGAATAAAGCGATGCAAAAATAATTATTTTTTCTATAAAATAGTTTTTATCGTGTAAAAGCGCCAAAACATAAAAAAATGAAATAAATGAGGTATCGCTGTAATCGTACTGACCCAAAGAATAAAATTGCTTTATTAATTTTACCAAACATGGAACGGTATAAATGCCCCCCACAAAAGAAATTCATGAATAGCTTGTTTTTGGTCATTCTGCCTCACAAAAATCGTAATAAAAAGCGATCAAAAAATGTCACGTGCCCGAAAATGGTACCAATAAAAACGTCAACTTGTCCCGAAAAACAAGACCTCACATGACTCTGTGGACCAAAATATGGAAAAATTATAGCTCTCAAAATGTGGACACGCAAAAACTATTTTTTGCAATAAAAAGCATCTTTTAGTGTGTGATGGCTGCCAATCACAAAAATCAGATAAAAAACCCGCTATAAATAGTAAATCAAACCCCCCGTCATGACCCCCTTAGTTAAGGAAAAATAATAAAATAAAAAAAATGTATTTATTTCCATTTTCCCATTAGGGTTGGGGCTAGGGTGAGGGCTAGGATTAAGGCTAGGGTTAGGGCTAGGGTTAGTGCTAGGGTTAGGGTTAGGGCTAGGGTTAGGGTTGGGGCTAGAGTTAGGGTTGGGGCTAGGGTTAGGGCTACAGTTGGGGTTGGGGCTAAAGTTAGGGTTAGGGCTAAAGTTAGGGTTAGGGGCTAAAGTTAGGGTTAGGGTTTGGATTACATTTACGGTTGGGATTAGGGTTAGGGGTGTGTCGGGGTTAGGGGTGTGGCTAGGGTTATGGTTGGGATTAGGGTTAGGGGTGTGTTGGAGTTAGGGGTGTGGTTAGGGTTGGAATTAGAGTTAGGGGTGTGTTGGGGTTAGGGGTGTGGTTGTGATTAGGGTTAGGGGTGTGTTTTGGTTAGGGTTTCAGTTACAATTGGGGGTTTCCACTGTTTGTTTATCTCAATTCCAGCCAATTCTGTGTTGAAAAAGTAAAACAGTGCTCCTTCCCTTCCGAGCTCTCCTGTGTGTCCAAACAGGGGTTTACCCCAACATATGGGGTATCAGCATACTCAGGACAAATTGGACAACAACTTTTGGGGTCCAATTTCTTTCACGGCTCTGCGTTATAAACTGTAGTGAAACACTTCGGGGTTCAAAGTTTTCACAACAAATCTAGATAAGTTCCTTGGGGGGGTCTAGTTTCCAATATGGGGTCACTTGTGGGGGGTTCTACTGTTTAGGTACATCAGGGGCTCTGCAAATGCAACGTGACACCTGCAGACCAATCCATCTGTCTGCATTCCAAATGGCGCTCTTTCCCTTCTGAGCTCTGCCATGCGCCCAAACGGTGGTTCCCCCCACATATAGGGTATCAGCGTACTCAGGACAAATTGGACAACAACTTTTGGGGTCCAATTTCTCCTGTTACCCTTGGGAAAATACAAAACTGGGGGCTAAAAAATAATTTTTGTGGAAAAAAAATAATTTTTATTTTCATGGCTTTGCGTTATATACTGTAGTGAAACACTTGGGGGTTCAAAGCTCTCACAACACATCTAGATAAGTTCATTAGGGGGTCTACTTTCCAAAATGGTGTCACTTGTGGGGGGTTTCACTGTTTTGGCACATCAGGGGCTCGCCAAACGCAACATGGTGTCCCATCTCAATTCCAGTCAATTTTTGCATTGAAAAGTCAAACGGCGCTCCTTCCCTTCCGAGCTCTGCCATGCGCCCAAACAGTAGTTTATCCCCACATATGGGGTATCAGCATACTCAGGACAAATTGCACAACAACTTTTGCGGTCCAATTTCTTTTCTTACTCTTGGGAACATAAAAAATTGGGGGCGAAAAAATAATTTTTGTGAAAAAATATGATTTTTTATTTTTACGGCTCTACATTATAAACGTCTGTGAAGCACTTGGTGGGTCAAAGTGCTCACCACACATCTAGATAAGTTCCTTAGGGGGTATACTTTCCAAAATGGTGTCACTTGTGGGGAGTTTCAATATTTAGGCACATCAGGGGCTCTCCAAACGCAACATGGCGTCCCATCTCAATTCCAGTCAATTTTGCATTGAAAAGTCAAATGGCGCGCCTTCCATTCCGAGCTCTGCCATGCGCCCAAACAGTGATTTACCCCCACATATGGGGTATCAGCGTACTCAGGACAAATTGTACAACAACTTTTGTGGTCCATTTTCTCCTCTTACCCTTGGTAAAATAAAACAAATTGGAGCTGAAGTAAATTTTTTGTGAAAAAAAGTGAAATGTTCATTTTTTTTTAAACATTCCAAAAATTCCTGTGAAACACCTGAAGGGTTAATAAACTTCTTGAATGTGGTTTTGAGCACCTTGAGGGGTGCAGTTTTTAGAATGGTGTCACACTTGGTTATTTTCAATCATATAGACCCCTCAAAATGACTTCAAATGTGATGTGGTCCCTAAAAAAAAATGGTGTTGTAAAAATGAGTAATTGCTGGTCAACTTTTAACCCTTATAACTCCCTAACAAAAAAAAAAAATTTGTTCCAAAATTCTGCTGATGTAAAGTAGACATGTGGAAAATGTTACTTATTAAGTATATTTTGTGACATATCTCTGTGATTTCAGGGCATCAAAATTCAAAGTTGGAAAATTGCGAAATTTTAAACATTTTCGCCAAATTTCTGTTTTTTTTTTCACAAATAAATGCAGGTAATATCAAAGAAATTTTACAACTATCATGAAGTACAGTACAATATGTTACGAGAAAACATTGTCAGAATCACCGGGATCCGTCGAAGCTTTCCAGAGTTAAAACCTCATAAAGGGACAGTGGTCAGAATTGTAAAAATTGGGGTTTAAGGCCTCTTTCACATTTCCGTCTTTCTGCTACGATCGCAATACGTCGATTTTTGAAAGTGCAGGATCCTGCAAAAATATTTGCATTTTCCCATAGTCTTGTGTTGCCGACGGATCGCGACGTATGGCCACACGTTGCATCCGTCTTGCACTGGTTGCGTTGGGTTTTGGCAGACCGTCATCACAGAAAAACGTTTTTTTTCTGTACGTTGCATCCAGTATTTCAAACTGTGCAAGCCCAGCAGGAAATATCGCTCTCACGATCTTTCCTCACCCTGCAGTCTGACGGAAATGTGAAAGCACACACTTCCGTCGGTAAATCGCGCCAACGCTTCATGACGGCCCCGTACCAACGGAAATGTGAAAGAAGCCTAAGGGGTTAAACAGAGGCAACTCTAAACACCTATTGTCCGCGTATCTCTTCATCTGTTCCAAAGACTTCACTAATGTGACCTTAGTGTCCTCAAAATTCTAGAGAAGAAATTTGCAATATTTTTGCACAGGGATGACCACCAATAATGCAGCAAAATGAGAAGAGCCGTTTTCTTCTTCTCGGCATGACCAGCCAATTTGAAAAAAAGTCAAAACGCCAGAATTACGTTTTTTTGGTCGCTACGACATTGCATTAAAATGCAATAATGGGTGATCAAAAGATCATATCTGCACCAAAATGGTATCATTAAAAACCTCAGCTCGGCACGCAAAAAAATAAGCCCTCACCCAACCCAAGATCACGAAAAATGGAGATGCTACAGGTATCGGAAAATGGTGGGTTTTTTTAAACAAAGTTTGGAATTTTTTTTCACCAATTAGATTAAAAAGAACCTAGACATGTTTGAGGTTTATGAACTCGTAATTAACAAAAAAATTACTGGCACATCCAAGATAATCTGGATAGGTGCATGCCATGAGCCACTGCCTCCATATACAATATATATATATATATATATATGCAGCGCCCCAGAGTCCTGGTCGTTGCAGTGCTGTGGCTTCGCCGCTAAGGGGAGCCATAGTACGTTCGATGGCACCGAAGGAGTTCCTCCAATCAGGTATCACAGACACCAATATGTTTCACAGCTGGGCCTCCGGGGGGAGCTAAGGGTGCTATTCATTAGGCCACTCCCCACCATAGTGGGTAAACTGGGGGTCAGGCAGGAAGTTAGAGAGAACGCTGACGGGATTGAACGGAGCAACACCCTGTGGCAGGGGGTGTTGTGAAGGGAGAGACTGTAGGGTCTCTGCCAGGGGTGGGATCCTGGCAGAGGCTTGGCATTGAAAGAACGTAACGGGTCCGCGCAGGCTCCTGGAAGCGGCGGGACTCAGGAAAGGACTAGAAGCGAGACAGATTGTGCTGAGTGAGAAACGAGATCAAGCAGAAGGAGAATACCAGCAGGGGTTGTGCTGAAAGAGGCAGCACCTTGCTGAGGCGCAATACCGGTGGCCGGAACGCCGAGGGAGTGGATTAGAATACAGCTTCAAGCCATACTCCAAACAGCGGCAGGGCAGTCGGTCTCAGGCTGGCTGTCTACCACATATCGCCTATGAAGTCTTGGGGGGCAATTGCGGGAGAGGGGCGACTCTAGGGTCCCGGAAGAACTCCAGGCCTACCTGACAAACGGGTGCCATTCCAACCTGAATACAGGGAAGGGGTGGATTACAGAGGAACATCAAATCGAGTTGTGAGGGAACTTAAGAAACAGACACAACCGTTGTGGGGTCACTTTCCGTGAGCACAGCAGGGAAGGACTACAACACATAGCGCTAGAAGGAAGGCACAGATTTCCACCTGAGAGGAGGGCTCTGGAGGTGCCATTGGACCGGCCGGACTTGCGCAGCCTGGTGAACCGTGTTCTGGACTGAGGACTCAGAGATCTCCAGTAAAGAGGTAAAGAGACTGCAACCTGGTGTCCTCGTTATTTACCGCGACTTACACCCCACAACCGCACCGCTACATCGCTACCATTACTACCACCTATTTCACCGGACGTCCCCCACTGACGGACAGGGCCACGGACCGGGTCTAGCCACCGTGACAACCCCGAGACTGAGAACTAGAGGCCCGGCTCCGGGTCCCCCTCGGCCCTGCGGCGGTGTGGGGGCGCGCCGCAGACTTGGCGTCACGAACAGGATCTACTTAAGCCTGAAGAATCAGGTCATGTGTGCCTAGAGACTGTGATTTGTTGTGCTTGGACTGTACTTTATTACAAAGACTGTGCTGCGCCAGTTGCCGCCAAAATCCGCCGCCATTGCAGCGCTGAGGAGAGCGCAGGAAGAGAAGAGGGGCGTGGAGTGGGCGTAGACGAGCTGGAGAGCGCGAAGAATAATGGCCGCCCAGTCTAAGTATTTTTGTGTCCTGAGGACGTGCCCGTCAACAGCTGAGGTACGCCTCCTGATCTTGGTCGGAGGGTGGAGACCATGGGGACGGGGCCGCCCACGGAAGAGACCGCGGGAAGAAGACGCGGGAAAAGAGCAAGAAATGGCGGCACCAGAAGCACCATGCGGAGCTGAATCGGCCCAGTCTGAGGCCGTAGCATCTGAGATAGGCCCCGAAACGCCGTTGCTGCGAGGTCTGACCCTTACCGAGCCCCCGATGGGCCGACCTCCGACGCCGTTATCGGAGGGACGTGTGGCTGCGGCTGAGGCCCGCCAGCTGGCTCGCCGACTGAGGGCCGATGCCCGCGCGCTCACCCGGGTAGGCCAACCCACCGAGATCAAGCTGTCTCCCATTGCCCCTTACCCGGGCCCGGCTGAAAGCACCCCACCTGCACCGGGTCTGAAGATTATGCCGGATGCGGAGCACTTACGGCGCCTTATGGCAGAGTGGCGGAGCCGGCCCCAGCCTGCAGAACAAGTGGACTTGGTTGGTGTCCCCGAGATCCCGTCCTCGCACTGGGGTGTTGTGGTGGCCTTCCATCCCCAGCAAGGGAGAGGGGTCATACAGGAGATTGGGGAGCCGATCCAGGTCCGGGTGGACCGAGAAGAGGTGGAACCTTCTGGCAGGCGGTTCGATTGTAACCTGGAGCCGGGGGACGCCGTCACCTATACGAGGTGGAGAAGGAACACCAGTGAGACGGGCTGGTTTGCCCGGGGGGTCCAACGATGTGTCGCCCTCCAGGCTGTTGCTGGGACACCAGAAGAGGATAGTCCCGGAGGAAAGGCAGCGGGACCCGGCCCCGCGGAACCGCAAGAAGTCCAGCCTCGCCGCGCACCAGAGGGACGGGTGCATCTGCCGGCAAGGAGGACCTCTCGGCGGGGAATTCTATCCTTACTGGGACCAGAACGGCGTCCTGGCTCACCGGGCCGATCTGTTGGTCTGGTGAGGCCAGAAAAGAGATCACCTTCCGCTGAACCTCAGTAAGATATTGCTTTCAATGTTGATGAAAATGTAAATAGTTGCTACTTTATTGTTTTAACTGTTCCTGTTGCTGCTAAAACCCGTCCAGGGTAAACTTTAAAAGGTGACCCCTTTGTTGACCCGGGGTCACTATTGTTTTCCTTTTTCCTTGAAGTTTTTGCACAAAGTTATACAAACTGCAGAAATCATGGACTGTGCATGATTCGAACTTCCTTTGTAAATAGTTTGCACCTTCTTAAAGGTGCTCCCTACTGGTTCTAGCCAAAGACACTTTGCGAAGATATTTGCCCTATTGGTTTGAGCCAAAGACACTTTGTGAAGATACCTTTCCTACCGGTTCTAGTTAAAGACACTTTGCGAAGATACCGTACCGGAACCTTTGCATGGACTGGTAGGCTGAGAGAACGAGCTACCTCAGAGAGACTTGGTTCCCTCTTAAAGGGGATGTGAAGAATTGAACTTGAGAGAGATACTGTTGCAGAACAGTAAAGCTATAATGATGCTTGAAAAGAATGTAACTGTTTTACATGAAAAGTTAAATGTGTTCAATTTGTTTGAAATGTGAAACCTGAATAATGTTTTGAAAGGTGCAGAGAGCCCGTAGGGGTAGATGTAGAGGTCTGCATAGTTGAAAGTAAAAGGAAGTAATGATGAAGGTGAGGATAGAAGGTAAACCCCGCGTCCCCATTGAAAGTTACTTTGTTACTAAGGACAGAAAGTGAACCCGTAGGGGTTAGAGAGTGAGTCCTTAAAGGAGCCGAGTAGAGCGGGCTCAGAGTTCTTTAAACGAAAGGAATGTTATGTCTATACTATGTATAGTAGCGAAAGGCAGTAGGCCCTGGCTGAACGGGGCGGTCCTGTAAAAGAAAGGAGAGGCAGTAGGTCTGGTGCCATAGGGACAGGCGGTCCTGCAGATTCAAAGTAGGAGAATGTGAAGTTACCTTACCCTGTAATGTGATTATAGGAAGGCCTTTGGTAAACTAAGAGTGTATGTTTCTTAAAGGCAATGTTAATTTATTGTTCCAGAATTTGCACTAAGTAGAATACCCGGTTGGGTAACAGGAGTTATGCATAGCCTGTAATTTATACTGTTGACTATGTTTGTAACGTTAAAAGTGTCCTCACCTCCCATAAAGGGAAGCCTGTTCAAGTATGCTTATTGTTTTGCACTCAACAAAATTGTATGTCTTTTTGCTAATCTGTATTGTTGTTTTTCTTCCCAGTCCCGGAGTACTGTGTTTAACCAGGGGGGAGTGCAGCGCCCCAGTCCTGGTCGTTGCAGTGCTGTGGCTTCGCCGCTAAGGGGAGCCATAGTACGTTCGATGGCACCGAAGGAGTTCCTCCAATCAGGTATCACAGACACCAATATGTTTCACAGCTGGGCCTCCGGGGGGAGCTAAGGGTGCTATTCATTAGGCCACTCCCCACCATAGTGGGTAAACTGGGGGTCAGGCAGGAAGTTAGAGAGAACGCTGACGGGATTGAACGGAGCAACACCCTGTGGCAGGGGGTGTTGTGAAGGGAGAGACTGTAGGGTCTCTGCCAGGGGTGGGATCCTGGCAGAGGCTTGGCATTGAAAGAACGTAACGGGTCCGCGCAGGCTCCTGGAAGCGGCGGGACTCAGGAAAGGACTAGAAGCGAGACAGATTGTGCTGAGTGAGAAACGAGATCAAGCAGAAGGAGAATACCAGCAGGGGTTGTGCTGAAAGAGGCAGCACCTTGCTGAGGCGCAATACCGGTGGCCGGAACGCCGAGGGAGTGGATTAGAATACAGCTTCAAGCCATACTCCAAACAGCGGCAGGGCAGTCGGTCTCAGGCTGGCTGTCTACCACATATCGCCTATGAAGTCTTGGGGGGCAATTGCGGGAGAGGGGCGACTCTAGGGTCCCGGAAGAACTCCAGGCCTACCTGACAAACGGGTGCCATTCCAACCTGAATACAGGGAAGGGGTGGATTACAGAGGAACATCAAATCGAGTTGTGAGGGAACTTAAGAAACAGACACAACCGTTGTGGGGTCACTTTCCGTGAGCACAGCAGGGAAGGACTACAACACATAGCGCTAGAAGGAAGGCACAGATTTCCACCTGAGAGGAGGGCTCTGGAGGTGCCATTGGACCGGCCGGACTTGCGCAGCCTGGTGAACCGTGTTCTGGACTGAGGACTCAGAGATCTCCAGTAAAGAGGTAAAGAGACTACAACCTGGTGTCCTCGTTATTTACCGCGACTTACACCCCACAACCGCACCGCTACATCGCTACCATTACTACCACCTATTTCACCGGACGTCCCCCACTGACGGACAGGGCCACGGACCGGGTCTAGCCACCGTGACAACCCCGAGACTGAGAACTAGAGGCCCGGCTCCGGGTCCCCCTCGGCCCTGCGGCGGTGTGGGGGCGCGCCGCATATATATAAAGGGTTGCACTCTATCGTGCTAAATAGCATGTCAATGTGAAATATACAGTGCCTACAAGTAGTATTCAACCCCCTGCAGATTTAGCAGGTTTACACATTTGGAGTTAACTTGGCATTGTGACATTTGGACTGTAGATCAGCCTGGAAGTGTGAAATGCACTGCAGCAAAAAAGAATGTTATTTCTTTGTTTATTTTTTTTTTTAATTGTGAAAAGTCTTTTCAGAGGGTCATTTATTATTCAACCCCTCAACCCACCAGAATTCTGTTTGGTTCCCCTAAAGTATTAAGAAGTAGTTCAGGCACAAAGAACAATGAGCTTCACATGTTTGGATTAATTATCTCTTTTTCCAGCCTTTTCTGACTATTTATGACCCTCCCCAAACTTGTGAACAGCACTCATACATGGTCAACATGGGAAAGACAAAGGAGCATTCCAAGGCCATCAGAGACAAGATCGTGGAGGGTCACAAGGCTGGCAAGGGGTACAAAACCCTTTCCAAGGAGTTGGGCCTACCTGTCTCCACTGTTGGGAGCATCATCCGGAAGTGGAAGGCTTATGGAACTACTGTTAGCCTTCCATGGCCTGGACAGCCTTTGAAAGTTTCCTCCCGTGCTGAGGCCAGGCTTGTCCGAAGAGTCAAGGCTAACCCAAGGACGACAAGGAAGGAGCTCCGGGAAGATCTCATGGCAGTGGGGACATTGGTTTCAGTCAATACCATAAGTAACGTACTCCACCGCAATGGTCTCCGTTCCAGACGAGCCCGTAAGGGCTCATGATCACTTGGAGGACTCTGAGACTGACTGGTTCAAGGTTCTCTGGTCTGATGAGACCAAGATCGAGATCTTTGGTGCCAACCACACACGTGACGTTTGGAGACTGGATGGCACTGCATACGACCCCAAGAATACCATCCCTACAGTCAAGCATGGTGGTGGCAGCTTCATGCTGTGGGGCTGTTTCTCAGCCAAGGGGCCTGGCCATCTGGCCCGCATCCATGGGAAGATGGATAGCACGGCCTACCTGGAGATTTTGGCCAAGAACCTCCGCTCCTCCATCAAGGATCTTAAGATGGGTCGTCATTTCATCTTCCAACAAGATAACGACCCAAAGCACACAGCCAAGAAAACCAAGGCCTGGTTCAAGAGGCAAAAAATCAAGGTGTTGCAGTGGCCTAGTCAGTCTCCTGACCTTAACCCAAATGAAAACTTGTGGAAGGAGCTCAAGATTAAAGTCCACATGAGACACCCAAAGAACCTAGATAACTTGGAGAAGATCTGCATGGAGGAGTGGGCCAAGATAACTCCAGAGACCTGTGCCGGCCTGATCAGGTCTTATAAAAGACGATTATTAGCTGTAATTGCAAACAAAGGTTATTCCACAAAATATTAAACCTAGGGGTTGAATAATAATTGACCCACACTTTTATGTTAAAAATTTATAAAAATTTAACTGAGCAACAAAACTTTTTGGTTTGTAAGATTTATGCATCTGTTCATAATTCCTGCTCTTGTTTGAAGTTTGAAGGCTCTAACTTATTTGCATCTTATTAAACCTGCTAAATCTGCAGGGGGTTGAATACTACTTGTAGGCATTGTAAATAGCAATACTGCAGCTTATGAATGTTAGAAAAATTATGAGACGCTGTGCACACAATTTGGTCAAATCATGCCTGCCAATCAACCAACGTCAAGGTAGTCACAAAACTGATGGGTCCCTACGTTGAACAAAGCGAGACTCCACCAAATTGACTCCAGCTCCACTATCCACAAGAACCGGTATGGTCTCAGCTTCCCAACCAACCACCACTTCAGACATAATGGTAAACTGAGAAGTAAAAGTGGAGGAAATGTACACACCCTCGTCGCTTCCCTCCACACAACCAAGGGAACGCGGATTTGTGATGAAGAGCATGCTTTGGTGCGAGCTGGGCAGACATTGATGAAATAATCCATAAGACCACAGCAGAAACATGCCCCCGTCCCATGGTGAACAGCAGACAACCTAGTTTGAGAGGAAGTTCCTTCCACCTGCATAGGTTCATCTGTCTGCACCAGCGTGTCCTCCTCCCTAGAAAGAACAACAGGGGGTAGATTTGGTGTATATGTCTCCATGTGGTGTCTATGAACCTCGATAGCAAGGGCCATGGCGGCCTCCAACGACCCAGGAGTAGCATACTGCACCCAGAGTATCCTGAAGCCTAGCTGGCAGACAATGACAAAAATGGCTCCTAAGAGCAGGGTCATTCCACTGCGTGTCAGTGGCCCATCTCCGAAACTCTGTGCAGTACTCCTCAGCCAGCCGGCCCCCTGCTTGATCTTACAGAGTTGAGACTCAACCAGGATGACGCATCTATCCTTTTCCTGAGCGTTTCATCCTCAAACTAACAGTAAGACTGAACGCTTAAATCAAAATTTAGAGACGTAGTTATTTTGTGTCTAACAATCAGGAAGATTGGTTATCTTTAGTGTTGAGCATTCCGATACCGCAAGTATCGGGTATCGGCCGATACTTGCGGGTATCGGAATTCCGATACCGAGATCCGATACTTTTGTGGTATCGGGTATCGGTATCGAAACAACATTAATGTGTAAAATAAAGAATTAAAATAAAAAATATTGCTATACTCACCTCTCCGACGCAGCCTGGACCTCACCGAGGGAACCGGCAGCGTTCTTTGCTTAAAATGCGCGCGTTTACTTCCTTCCGTGACGTCACGGCTTGTGATTGGTTGCGTGCCGCCCATGTGGCCGCGACACGACCAATCACAGCAAGCCGTGACGTAATTTTCAGGTCCTCAATGCCTAATTCTAGGCATTCAGGATTTTAAAATTACGTTCCGGCTTGTGATTGGTCGCGTCGCGGTCACATGGGCGACGCGACCAATCACAAGCCGTGACGTCACGGGAGGCAGGAAACGCGCGCATTTTAAAATTACGTCACGGCTTGTGATTGGTTGCGTGCCGCCCATGTGACCGCGACGCGACCAATCACAGCAAGCCGTGACGTAATTTCAGGTCCTGAATGCAGAATTAGGTCAGGTTTTTATCCTAGTTCTGTGTTGCAGTTCCGTAACAAAGTCACTATTTTTGGTGCATACGGCTTCCACCTCAGTTCAGTGCTTTCAGTAGAGATAGGTTTTCAGGAGTTCCTGGGGAGGAATGTTTTTTCTTCTTTGCTCTCTTCATATGGAAAGGAGTACAGAACAACCTGAAGGTTATGTAGTACAGATATAAACACATGGTTAATAAAAAGCGTTTGTCAGGTCCAGACCAGTGTGTGAATGATTATGTATTTTGCGCCTTTGGAGCCGTCACCCCTACCGCCTCCTCCTGTTATTATTGATGGGAATTTAGAATTTCAGGTGGCAAAAATTGTTGGCTCTCGTTTTGTTTTCCACTCTCTCCAATACTTGTTGCACTTGAGGGGCTGCGGTCCAGAGGAAAGGATGTGGGTACCTGCATCGAAAGTTAATGCTTATAGGTTAGTACGTTCCTTCCATGCCACTCATCTGGATAAATCCCCTCCTTCAGGGTCCAGAGGCCCCTCATAGAAGGGGTAAGTACTGTCACGAGTGTGTCATGTCCTGGCAGGGCTGCCACCAGGAATTTCAGGGCCCCATACGGGCAAAATTTTCGGGCCCCCTTGAGACTCCGCCCAGGCTCCATCCCAGCTCAGCCTCCAACCTTCCACAGTCCCGCCGCCCACTAATAGAAAAACTCCACATCTGCACCACGTCCTCGCCAATCACACATTATCAGTTCCCATCTAAAACCAGATCACATACATAGCCAGCAGCTTTTGTTTTGGCTAAAAGTTTTTTTAAAGCTGCCACCACAACAAAGTAGACTCTTTTGGCCTGGTCCTACTCTAATCTAATCTATTAAATATTTGTGAAAATATCCTGTACTCTTTTTAGGTATATTTTTATTTATGTTTTTTTAAGGGAATGTGTCACATACATTTTTTAAAATGAAAAATAATAAGGCACAAATACCATCAAGCCATGACCAGACCACATATTATCACCACATAGTGACCGGATAATACAACATACAAGGGACAAATATGGCCACACGAGGACCAGACCACATATTACAACCACATAGTGACCGAATACTACAATACTGATCAGTAATAAAAAAAAACCAAAATACAAATTTTACCATAAGTGCCATTATACACAGGAGCTTTGTATATAGCACACAGTGTATAGTGTCAGTGTACGGATAATACAGTGATCACCACTGACATTAGACACAGGAGCTCTGTATATAGTGTAAGCGTACAAATAATACAGTGATCATCAGTGATATTATACACAGGAGCTCTGTATATAGTGTCAGTGTACAGGTTATACAGTGATCACCAGTGACATTATACACAGGAGCTCTGTATATAGTGTCACTTCACAAATAATACAGTGATCACAGGTAACATTATAAAAAGGATCTTTGTTATATAGTATATAGTGTCAGTGTACAGGTAGCACACTGATTCACTGGTGACGTCTCTAGTTGAAGTCCTTCATCTTCACACCGCCATCACTTCTTCCAACCTGGACTTGTCTCTGCAGAAAATAACACAGTTATCTAGACCACATTCCCCAGTTTTTCCCCAACCTCTACACTACGACAGATGAAGGAAAAAAGCGAACGTGTCACCGTGTACAGTAACAGGACTTCTCCCCCACACTGAGAATAGTATCCTCAAAAATAATATCCTTTAATTAGCCCCTAAAGTAATAATATCCCACATTCTGGACTCCACGTGTCCTCCCATTCTCGATCCCATGTATCCTCCCATTCTGGACCCCATGTCTCTGGAGCGCCCCGTCAGGGCAGTGGGGTACTCGGTACCGGGTCCGGTGTTCACAGGGGGATATCATGGTGGCTGACTCGGTCCATGGCCCTGGGACGTCTGTATAAAAGGGAAAGGTCTTTAAAGGGATAAAGTTTATGTTCGTGACGCCACCTGTGGTATTCGGTCAGGGTGACCGACGCTGCTTTAAGGTGTCCGCTGGGGTCATGTTATGGCAGCTAGATGGTATACTACCTTCCCACAGGTGAAGTGTATCCCCAGGGCTTCCCGGTGTATAGATGGTGAATGGTGAGTGGCGCAGAGAAGAACGAGGACACAGGGTTGCAGTGTCTTTACCTTTACTGAAGACTTCAGCATCCACAGTCCAGAGCACCGGACCACAGGGCAGGCAGAGTCTGGCCGGTTTGGAGGCAAGTCCAGACTCCCCTTGTCCAGGTGGAGAATAAAAGCCTTTCCTCTAGTGCCGTGGTGGTGTAGTCCCTTACTGCTAAGCTTCTCATAAGGTCCTCACAGATGTTATCTCTCTCTGTCTCCCAGATTGGATAGGACATACCCGTATGACTGGTGACTTGAGGTGCTTTATAGGGACTCTAGCACGCCCCAGCCTCTAAAGTGGTCACCCTGCCTCCTGGGTGTTAGGTCTGACAGGTAACGTAGAGTTCAGCTGTCCTGCCGGTCTCTTATGTAAGTCATAGAGGTTCTTACAACCTCGGTGTTCTGGTTACCGGTCTCTGTGCCTCAGAAGGAGGCAGCCTGCTCAGGGCTGGTCCACTTCTGATATCCTTACCTGTGCTCCTTCTCCTGCACGCTCGCTGCAAACAATTCAGCCTTCAAAATGTCTCTTTCTGGGAGCTGCAGCTCTTAGGGCATGCACAGCTCCGTGGACCCTCTGTCCTCCTCAGACTACTGTCTGGAACAAATGCTGCTGATGTTCTTTCCTTCTCAGTTTCTTCTTTCTGCCAGGAGCTGCAGACCCCCACATCTGCTCAGCATTCTCCTATCGTACCAGCTCCGCCTAGCTGATGTTCATTGACAAGCTCCCTTCTGGCAATCTCTCTATCTAGCACATCTTTCTGCTTCTTTCCCCTCTGTCTCTCTGACAGGAACTGACTGACTCACCCTACAGACTACCAGTTATATATATATATGGGGAGTCACCTAGTAAATAGGATCAGAAGCTCCACCTGGTGGCCTGGAGTGTGAAGTGTTGCATGTTTGTGGTACCTGGATGCAGTTATCCTTCCTTGCCTCCAAATGTAGCATCACTCTCCCCAGGAAGAAAGCAATACCACTGTGACGACCAGGACCCTGGGGCGCCACATCTCTCCATACTGCCTGTGGAGACACAGGGTCAGTGGGTGCACTCGTCCACTGGCCTGGCTGTCTATAGAAAGATCGCATGGACCAGGGCTCATATCACTGAACGCCCAATCTCTCTCCCCATGGGCAGAACACTACTCAGACAACACAGGGTGAGGATAGAATAGTGTGGCAATAATTTATTGAACCACCAACACACAGTAGCATACAGAATAGTCCCAGCAAATACCCAAGATGGTGCAAATTACAGAGTCTCACCCTTCCGCTGACTTGCCGGGATTATACCTTCTTCAGGTGCCGAATGCCCCCACCAGTAGCTCCCCACTTTTCACAGGCCCCACAAAGAGGAGGTAATGACAAGCTTAGGAAGCTTACCATGAGCAGTGAGGTATGTGACCAGGTGACCCGATTGTCCCACCTGGATTCTTTAAGACGTCTCTGGGGATTCAGTGATGGTCAATGAAGCAGTCCTGTGTTCTTCCTCTTGGGGCTGTAGTCCCCTAAGCTGATCTGTAGAGTCACACGGACCAGAAGAAAAAGTCTCTTTATATAGTTCACAACTGGCCTTCAACCAGCATCCAGAGGTCAGAGAAAGATGTGAATGAGGCCAATCTGCATTGTTTGATTATGTAATTTATTGGCATAGTTTTTCCTTCACTGTTTGGGAATGCCACGAAACTGGCTGTCATGGACAATGTATGTAATCAACATATCAGCAAAGGAAGCGCTGTCTACCTTAGCAGTAGACACTGCAGACTCCCACACAGTGTGCTGCCACACAGATCTCCTCTATCCAGATGAGTGATGAAAGTCAGGTATTGACCAAAACGTCACATTCATTTCAGGAATTTCTTCACTCAATAAATAAGTTCTTGAACACACCTATACAAGTGCCAAGTATTTCTACATCACATAATGCACACCATAGACATCTGTAGTAGTATAATGCACCCTCATAGTCATACATAAAGTATAATGCACCCCCATAGTTATACATATTAGTATAATACACCCCATAGTCATATATAGCAGCATAATGCACCCCATAGTAGTACAGTGCACCCCATAGTCATATATAGCTGTATGATGCACCCTTATAATAGTATAATGCACCCCATAGCAGAATAACGCACCCCCATAGTATTATAATGCACCCCATAGCAGTATAATTCACCCCATAGTAGTATAATGCACCCCCATATCAGTATAATGCACCCTAATGGTAGTATAATTAACCCCAATAGTAGTATAATGCAGCCACATAGTAGTATAATGCACCCAATAGCAGTATAATGCACCTCCATAGTAGTATAAGGCACCCCAACAGTAGTATAATGCACCCCCATAGCAGTATAATGCAGCCCCATTGCAGTATAATGCAGCCCCATAGCAGTATAATGCACCCAAATAGTAGTATAATGCACCCCCATAGCAGTATAATGTACCCCCATAGCAGTATAATACAGCCCCATAGCAGTACAATGCAGCTCCATAGCAGTATAATGCACCCCCATAGTAGTATAATGCAGCCCCATAGCAGTAGAATGCAGCCCCATCATAGTATAATGTACCCCAATAGTAGTACAATGTACCCCCATAGCAGTATAATGCTCCCCATAGTAGTATAATGCACACCTATAGCAGTATAATGCTCCCCCATAGCAGTATAATGCTCCCCCCTAGTAGTATAATGCACCCCCATAGCATTATAATGCATTCCCATAGTGCAGCTTTACAAAAAAAAGTTTTTCCTTACCTGGCTGAAGTCATACGCTGGCGACTTGCGTGCTGACATCAGCTGCCGGTCTGTGATTGGCTGGTGGCTGTTAACTGTTGGCATGTGGGAGGAACCCCCGGCACGGCAATAGATTTTAACTGAACCTACGTCTGAGGACGCACGATGAGTTACTGAAATGGAAGAATCCTGCAGCTGGGGCCTGCGCACTAGACAGGGTAAGTTCAGGGTCAGCAAGGGCTTAGACACGTGATCACGCAGGGGAGAAAGGACCCCTCTAGGGACGATAAGGAGTGCATGGATCAGACTCAGGTGTATGTTAGGAGGTTGAAACCTAAGTAAGAAGGAAATACTGTAAGTCCCAAAATATCATATGCAAATATGTCTTGTACTAAGCACTGGTCAAGCAGACAGCACAAAACCCAAAAAGGAAAATTACTAGAACAATAATATAAGCAATAAAAATAAATCCATATAATTAAATTTATTAGAGACACTAGAATTGACAAGACGGATTAAAAGACACAAACATTACAAGACATGATAAAATAAACAACAATTGTTCCATATAATATAACTGATGTAATTAATCCGTTGTTTTTTTGTCTTGAGTTGCCACTGGCACTTAAAATCCACAATGTTTTATATAGGTCAATAATAAAAAATATTTGGCGGCATCTGAACCAGTACCTTTACCTCCACCTCTCGTCATGGTGAATGGCAATTTAAAGGGAATCTGTCACCTACTTTTTCATATATAAGCTTCGGCCACCGCCATCAGGGGCTTATCTACAGCATTCTGTAATGCGGCCCGGGTCCAGCGCCTCCCATCTTCATGCGCCAAAGCCTGCAAACATGAAAACTGAATTGCATTACTGCACTAGAAATATGAAAAATTGAGAAAGTTTAGCGCATAAATTGGCCAATTTATATGTACTTTGTAGCCAAGATAAGGTATTTCTCGTATACAAGGGCCTAATAATACCTTTCCTCTCTGAGAATACAGTCTTCATCTAAATGGGAACCTAATGTGAGTCCTCTCTTTGACTAAAATCTATCTCTCTGTGGAGGGGTAGTGGTCCTGCTGTAATTAAAAACACCTATGGCTAAAAGGAGGAGTGCTCAGTCAGAAGGCTAATGAATACAAATTTCAAAAAACTGACCGTCATATCCAAACATAGACTAAGTGTGAACAGGTGCTGAACCTAGAGTTACTAACTCCTATTAAGTCAAATAAATAAGGCAGCACACTGTAGCGCCAAAACCTGCAAACATGAAACATGAAAATTCAATTGCATTACTGCACTAGAAATATGAAAAATTGAGAAAGTTTAGCGCATACGTAAATTGGCCCTGTGCTCTGTTTTTGGAGTGCAAACAGAGCACAGGATAGCATACGGGACTATGCCCTTAATCTCCAGGAGGCACTGTGGGCCATTAAGCAGTTTGATCCGAACAGCTTGCAGGATGGGGACAAATGATTAAAACAGCAGTTTATTGAGGGACTCCTGTCCAGCACCCACAGGACACAGCTGGGCATCCTGGCCTTGCAAAACCCTAACCTGGACTTTGCACACTTTAAAGACAGGGCCATCCGGGTGCTGCGTGGGCTAATTTCCAGCCATACAGCACCCCTCAGGTGCCCAGCAATTACTTACCACCAGGAAGTGGCATCCTTTCATCAGGTCCCCGTTGAGGCCGACACGCAGACCCTGCAGGATTGCGCCTCCAGGTCCAGGAGTGTAGCTGCACTAGCCAAAACCATGCAGGTCCTGCAGGAGTCTCCAAAGGAAAAGATCCAGCTCTCTTCTAGTCTAGATGAAGTCCCTTGGTGATGACAGAAGAGGATCCCACCGATCAGAGGAAGAGAAAACGACCGCTATCATCAGGACGGATGACCCATTTGTCGCCGCTGTAACCAGGCAGGACATATTGCAAGGTACTGTCATTAAAATGAGTGACCCGTGGGGCAGAGGGTCATCCCCTAGGAGTAGGATGAAAAGGCCCACAAAGCTGGTGAGCCAAGTACGTCGGAGGACGACCAGTCCTCCCCATTGTGATCGACGGCATCCCGATGAACACTTTACTGGACACCGGTTCTCAGGTGACGACTATGTAGAGACCGCAGATAAAGAAGGATGCAGGGACAAATGGGAGCCAGAAAGCAAACAGCGTTTTTAACTTTTCTTTTAACTTCCAACCAAAAAGATAACAACAGTTTTCCACGCAGGGAACTTAAGTACAAGTCTACAATATCACAGTAAATCCTATCTACTATATAGGAGGCCTGAACTATACCCGAAGAACGCGGCAGCGCCTTACTAGTACCTCCCCTACTAAGGTAAAGTCAACAACGTTCACTTATCAGTGCTGTTTCAGCGATGTAGTCCCGGTGGTGAGGCTCCGTCAGCGACGTAGTCCTAGTGGTGAGGGAAGGCGGTGTCCTCCGACGTCGAACCCAGGTGTAGATTCGAGTCCAGAATGTCTTTTGCGGTGCTGCGTTACCTCCCGCAGGCGGACGTTGATCCGGGGTAACAGTTTCCACGTCCAGAGAGGAGTCTTTTTGAGGAGAATTAGCAGAATTATCAGTATCAGTCACAGCTAAGAAAAACCCAGGAGGGCCCGGAGCACTCGGTGGCAAGATGCTCCCGGGGAGCGCGGTAATACTGTCCCTGAGCTGATCAGCACTACCCTTCTGCCTGGGGGGTCGCTGACGACGAATGCGCCTCTTTTTGGGGGCTCTGGTAATTGCCCGCAGTGTCTGTTGCACGTTTTCCCCCTGCTTCCAGCGAGTCTCACTGCGGCCTGCACACACACAACAACTGCGCTGCAGTTTCCTTTCCTCAGAGATTTCCCGCGCTTCTCTGCCCCTGCTTTCGCGCGTTTTGCTTTTTATCCTCTCCTCTCCCTGCGTCACTCTGCCTCCTGTCACATGAGCCTGGCTTCCCATGCGCCCCTCAAATCCGTCCCCCGGAACCCCGACTCCCGGCAACAATGGTTCCACCCGTCTGCCCAGCTCACCAGGTCCCTGTCCCCTACAACTATGCCATATATTTTTTACAAACGGTACTGGGCTGACTCTGTTATTACCCATGGCCCAGATAATGACCTGACAATAGTAGCCAGCAATGGTCAGCCTTTGCCACAAGTGGGGTATAAGGAGGTGACCATTAAGGTGGGGCAGGTAGAATTGAAGGCCCAAGGACTGGTGATTGTAGATATTGACCGGCGAAAATGTAACCCAATGATCACCTTAAGTACTAATGTCACAGAAAACTGTCTTGCCGAGGTTATTGTCTTGTTACAACAGGTGGCCGAAACTGCTGGTTTCAGTGAGCAGTGTGTCCTGCAAAAAGAAATCAGAGCCCTGATGTAGAGACAACAGGTAGAATTGTCTGGTGGAGAAGTTGGCCGTGTCACAGTGACTAATCTGATCCCCATTGCAATACCCCCCAGGAATGAAATGTTAATCCGGTGTCTGGCAGCAATAGGCCTCAGAGGTAAAGACTACCAGGCCCTGGTAGAACTTGTGTATTCAGACAGTAGGCCCACAATCCTGACAGCCAGAGAGGTGGTTGATGTCCGCAAGGGCAGGGTACCAGTATGCGTACTTATTTGTGGAGAGAAAGAGGTTAATTTACCCAGATATGCCACACTTGCTAAACTGCTCACTGTTAGTGATAATGCAATACAAGCAACACAACCCTTGGTCCCGTCCGACCAGGCGGAGGACAATGGCTCTGCAGGACAGTTGGAGGATTGGTGCCAGAAGTTACATGTGGGCACTGACTCTACCCCTTCACACCAAAAAACTGGGGCCTACTGGGTGGTCCATGAGTATGAGCAGGTATTCAGCAAACACCCACTGGATTTTGGGCAGGTAAAAGGGGTTCAACATCATATCCCCATTGGAGGTCATCCGCCTATTAAAGAGAGGTACCGGCCTGTACCCCCAGCTCACTACCAATGTGCCAAGAGTATGTTACGAGAGATAAAGGAGGTTGGGGTAATCAGAGACAGTTGTAGCCCCTGGCTAGCTCCATTAGTCCTCGTTAGAAAGAAAGATGGTACAATGAGGATGTGTGTTGACTACAGGCAGATTAACCACATTACACACAAGGATGCCTACCCGCTACCCAGAATTGAAGAGTCATCAGCTGTGTTAAAATCTACTAACTATTTCTCCACCTTAGATCTCACTAGTGGGTATTGGCAGGTTCCCGTGGCAGGTTCCCGTGGCAGAAGCGGACAAAGAGAAGACCGCCTTCATGACACCAATGGGCCTCTCCGAATTCAACTACATGCCATTCAGACTGTGCAATGCACCAGTGCACCAGTAATATGCCAGAGGATGATGGAGTGCTGTCTTGGGCACAAGAACTTTGAAACCGTTCTGTTGTACCTGGATGATGTACTCTTCTCCAAGACCTATGAAGACCACTTGAAGCACCTGGCCGAGGTGTTTGAAGCTCTGTCTAACTTTTGCCTGAAGGTAAAGCCGTCCAAGTGCCACCTGTTGAAGCCCAATGTGCAGTACCTGGGCCATGTGGTAAGCGCCGAAGGTGTGGCACCAGACCCTGACAAAGTCACCGTGATCAGGGACTGGCCGAAACCCAGCAACATTCATGAAGTACGGCAGTTCCTTGGGTTGGTAGGCTACTACCGAAAATTCATCAAGGATTTCACTAACATAGCCACACCCTTGCAAGACCTGTTAGTGGACCAATCCAAGAAGACCAAGAACAAGGGTCCTCCGTTTGAATGGAATGACAGGCTGGAAGGATCCTTCACTCGGGTGAAAATAGCTCTTACAGGAGATGAGGTTCTGGCCTACCCTGACTATGACCAACCGTTTGTACTCTACACAGAGGCCAGCAACATTGGATTGGGAGCAGTATTGTCCCAGGTGCAGAAAGGCAGAGAAATGGTGATTGCCTACGCCAGCAGGAAGCTTCGTCTCACAGAAAGGAACCCCGACAACTACAGTTCATTTAAGCTGGAGTTCCTTGCCATAGTCTGGGCGGTAAGAGAGCATTTCAAGCACTACCTGGCTTCAGCAAAGTTCACTGTTTTCACAGACAACAATCCGCTGATTCTCTTGGAGACAGCAAAACTGGGTGCATTGGAACAGCGATGGATGGCGCGATTGTCCAACTACGAGTTTACCATCAAGTACAGTGCAGGGCACAAGAACGCAAATGCCGATGTGCTGTCCAGGATGCCCCATTTACCAGAAATGGGAGAAGATCCATAAGCACTCAAAGAGATTGAGTTACCAGCCTTCCACCGCCCCGAGGTGACCCACTTTCCCATTATATGAAGAACAAGCGCAATAACAGGCGAGAAGCTACGGTAAACCCATTGCCCCACCATGGATGGGCAGAAACACAGGATAACGACCCAGTAGTCCATCTGGTGAAAGAACTGTTGACACAAGTGCAGCGCCCCAGAGTCCTGGTCGTTGCAGTAACGTCGCTCTGCCGCTAAGGGGGGCGATGTTGCATCTGATTGCACTAGAGGAGTTCGCCTGATCAGGTAACACTCACACTACACTTCACACTCCGGCCACCAGGGGGAGTGGTTCTATCTAGTAGGCCACTCCTCACACTCTGGTAAAACTGGGGGTTGGACAGGAAGACAGTGAGAAGTAACTGGGAAGAGCTAGAGAGAGGACCTGTCAGGGATGGGATCCTGACAGATTCCTAAGAAAGGACAAAGAGTGAGAAAATGGGAATACAGCAAAGAGGCGATAGGACCAGAAGGAGTCGTGCTGTAAGATCGAGGCAACATCCTTCTGAGGCGCAAACAGTCGGTGGCCAGAACGCCGAGAAAGTAAGAGACTTTAAGCATTACTTCAAACCACAGCAGGACAGCCAATTATAGGTTGGCTGTCTCACTTAAACACCTAAGCAGACAACGGAGGCAGCTGTGGGAGAGGGGCGACTCTAGAGTCCCGGAAGAACTCCAGGCCTACCCCATCATATGGGTGCGTCCTAGCCATATCATCTGGGGGACGGAGAGAGAACGAACATCAGAGGCAGACAAAATCAGTTGTGAGGACTATCCCGGGGTGCTCAGCAGGGAAGGACTACAACACACAGGCGCTAGCAGGTAGACGTTGACTCTCACCTGTAAAGGGGAACTCCTAATGTGCCTTTGGACCGGCCAGTCTCAGACAGCCCGGTTAACAGTGCTCTGGATTGGCTAACTCGAAGCCTTCAGTAAAGAGGTAAAGAGTAGGGTTGAGCGACTTTCATTTTTTTACGGTCCAGTCGGGTTTTGTGAAACCCGACTTTGTCCAGAGTCGAGTCGAGTGCAGTCGGCCGATTATCGCTAAAAGTCGGGGATCGACCGAAACACGAAACCCAATGCAAGTCAATGGGGAAGCATAGTCGGCAGTGAGTGGAGGCCAGGAAAACACCTACAGTGCCCATTTTAATGCCAAAAACATCCATTCTTGTTTCTGAAGCTTGTCAATCTTAATTAACTTTATAATAATAGTTGGGCATTGGAAATTGGGGTCATTTGGCAAAAGTTGTGGGGGGTAGGGCTGGTTCAAGGTTTTAGTGGGCACAGGAAACGTGGACTACGTCACGGCGGTGGAGCAGTGAGAGGTAAGTATGTCAAGTTTGCAAGTGCTGTGATCCTAAGCAAGCAGGGGGGCCCACTCGTTGGCATTGGCACTGGCACAGGGCCCCTCAAAGTACAGCGGTGTGTTTGCACGGCGGGGGCGCCTCCCACCGGCAGCGACACTTTTGCGTACTCTGAGGGGCCCTGTGCCAGTGACGTCGCCAACGAGTATGCCCCCCCCCAACTGATGAAGGAACCTGCACTTTCATCTGCACCTTCCTCTTTGTCCCTGTGTAAGGTGGTATAACATGCGGGAAGGGGAACCTTACTTTCAGCAGGGTCAGATTCTGGCTGTGTAAAGTGCAAGGGGAATGTAGTGGTCTAGGTCAATGTACCAGCAGACTCATCTAGCAGTGGCTGGGGAATGGGCAGGATGAGGAGGAAACAGATATAGGGCCAAAAAATAAAGTAGGCTAAATGCAGTTCAAAATTGGTAACAGGACTAAACAGGCGGCATTGCTTTGTTGAGTGGAGTAGCAAACCCAGGAGCAGCAGACACTGTTTTAAGGGCCCAAACACACTAATAGGCCAAATGCAGTTTAATATTTGCTACTGTAGGCCAAAAGCCAGAAGGTAGAAGCTCAGCTTTATTCAGTTGAGGACAACACCAGGCAGGGGCAGACACCGTTAGTAGGCGGGAACCACCAATTTTTTTAAAAACAGCAGTTAATCAGAGCCAGAAGGTAGAAGCTCAGCTTTATTCAGTTGAGGACAAACACCAGGGAGCAGCAAACAGAGGTATTAGGCCCCATCCAGCAATTAAAAAAAAAAAAAAGCTTAATCAGAGCCAGAAGGTAGAAGCTCAGCTTTATTCAGTTGAGGACAACACCAGGCAGGGGCAGACACCGTTAGTAGGCCGGAAACCACCAATTTTTTTAAAAACAGCAGTTAATCAGAGCCAGAAGGTAGAAGCTGTAACGATTCCTGATACTTATCTGTCCGGCCGGCGCGCTCCCAGCGTTCCTTCTTCTTCTTCTGCCTCCAGTTTCTCGGCCTCTCTGCGCGTCGCCGGTCCACGCATGCGCCGTAGGGTCTCCTCCGCCGCTCTGCCTTCTGGGAGGTCGTGACCTGGTGGTCCCGCCTCCAATATGGCGGCGCCCTTCAGGTATTTCAGCTCGGCGCTTCCCCAGGTAAAGCGCCTGCGTATCTTCGTTGTTTCTGCTCCGTAGTTCAGCGTTGTGCTCTGGCCCATTCTAAGCTTAAGCCTCGTTGTTCCCTTTCCTGCCTTGTGCTCTGTTTCTTCGGCTTCTTCCCTCGCCCTCCGTCCCCTTTATCCTTCAGCTCCAACTGCCTGGTTAACTTGTATTTTTTACCTTCCAGTGCTCCGCTTCAGTCATCCTCTGCATTCCAGTTCTCCTGCTCCACCCAGTCATCCCTTTGGCTCCGGCAGTTGCGGTTCCATCCTCCCTGGGCCTGCTCCTAACACTCCCTGTATAGGGGGTGCTCCCATCAGGTTCGCTCGCCCTAGGGGGCTCTGGGATCGTGACCCAGAGGGTCCACTTTGGAGTTCACCTCTCCCTCCCTGGCTCACCCCCGTGTAGCGTGATAGTATACGCAGGCCATGGATCCCGCTGGAGCCGCTGCCGCTCAAAAAGAGTTGCTCTTTCTCCGCGAGAATCAGTCCCGTATGATGGCCTTTATGAAGTCGATGGACTCTCGTTTGTCCTCACTTCAATCTTCCGATCCTGGGAATGCTTCTTTGTTGCTAAATCTGCAACAGGAGCTGGCGCAGCAGCGCGACACCCAAACGCAGATTTTGACTTATCTGGCCGCTATTGATTCTCGTCTTCTCTCTCTACAGACCCCTTCCCCTACAGTCGCGTCTGTTCACGCTCCTTACGCACCTCCCCGTTTGGCCAAACCCCCACGCTACAATGGAGACCCCAAAGTGTGTCGGGGTTTCCTTAATCAGTGTCGCCTCCATTTTGAGCTCTTGCCCTTGCAATACCCCACCGATCGAGCTAAAATTGCCTTTATAATTTCCCATCTCGAGGGGAATGCATTAGCGTGGGTAAATCCTCTCTGGGAACGAGATGACCCACTAATGTCTCGCCTAGACAATTTCCTCGAGACGTTCCGTCGAGTGTTCGACGAACCTGGTCGCCTGGCCTCAACTACTGAGTCCCTGTTCAGTTTACAACAAGGGACCCTATCCGTTGGTCAGTACGCCATTCAATTCCGCACTTTATCCTCTGATCTTGGGTGGAACAATGAGGCCCTGGTAGGGGCATTCTGGCGTGGTCTATCCGGGCGCATAAAAGACGAATTGGCGGGACGTGATACTCCCACCAATTTGGAAGATTTAATATCCTTGGCTACTCGTATTGATCTCCGATTCCAGGAACGAGCACGAGAGAGAAGGACTCCACGTCTTTCCCTGCCTCTTCGAACGTCACCCAGTCCTAGACCCAGAGTGTCTACCTCTGAACCGGTGACGGAACCTATGCAGGTAGACCGGCTCAAGATGTCTGAGCAACGGCGCCAGGAGAGACGCACTCAGGGTCTGTGCTTCTACTGTGGCAGTTCTTCCCATCTCCTGCGTGCTTGTCCTGATCGTCCGGAAAACTCCTCCGCCTAGGTCAGGTAAGAGAGGCCTCCCTAGGTGCATGTGATACCTCTCTACCCCTTACGCTCTCTGTTCTACTTCTTGTCTCTGGTAAACGCTATTCCCTGCAAGCTTACATTGACTCGGGTGCAGCAGGGAATTTTATCAGGTTAGAGGAGGTAGTAAGATTTTCTGTTCCCGTTAAGACTCTTGAAAGCCCTCTCTTTCTTGCGTCTGTTGATGGTAAACCTTTGCAAGAGACTATAACCCAGGTCACCCAAGTAGTAGAACTTCAGGTAGGGGTTTTACACAAGGAAAAGATTGCCTTTTACGTTTTAGCCAATATTTCCCATCCAGTACTTTTAGGCTTACCGTGGTTACGTACCCATGAACCTATGTTAGATTGGCATAATGGCAATATTCTTTCGTGGGGGGATTCCTGTCGGGCTCGGTGTCTCTTGTCGGTACGTCCTGTGGGTGACTCTTGCTCTTCCCTTGCCCTTCCTGGTCTGCCTTCTGCTTATTCTTCCTTTTCTGATGTTTTCAATAAAAAAGAAGCAGAGAACCTTCCTCCACATCGGTCCTACGACTGTCCTATAGATCTGGTTCCTGGTGCCATGCCTCCGCGAGGAAGAATTTACTCTCTCTCTCCTACGGAGACTCAAGCCATGTCGGAGTACGTTCGGGAGAACCTTGCTAGGGGATTCATTCGGAAGTCCACCTCCCCTGCTGGGGCCGGTTTCTTTTTTGTCAAGAAAAAAGACGGCTCACTTCGTCCCTGCATAGACTATAGGGGATTGAACAACATAACGGTGAAGAATAAATATCCGTTACCTTTAATCTCTGAACTCTTTGACCGCTTAAGAGGAGCACGAGTTTTCACTAAGTTAGATCTTCGAGGTGCTTACAACCTTGTTCGAATCCGTGCCGGGGATGAGTGGAAGACTGCATTCAATACTCGTGACGGCCACTATGAGTACTTGGTGATGCCTTTTGGTCTCTGCAACGCTCCCGCTGTTTTCCAAGAATTCGTAAATGACATCTTCAGAGATTGCCTTTATGTATGTGTCGTAGTTTATCTGGACGACATACTAATCTTCTCTCCGAATCTCTCTGCCCATCGACGAGATGTCCGTCTTGTTCTTCAACGCCTCCGAGAGAACCATCTTTTTGCCAAGATCGAGAAATGTGTATTCGAACAATCCAGTTTACCCTTCTTGGGATATATTGTTTCAGATGCCGGTCTAAAGATGGATCCAGCCAAGGTCTCCGCAGTTCTGGATTGGCCACAGCCTGTTGGTATTAAAGCCATTCAACGTTTCCTCGGCTTCGTCAATTACTATAGGCAATTCATTCCACATTTCTCTTCTTTGACCAAGCCCATCTCGGCTCTTACTCGCAAAGGAATTGCTTCCAACAACTGGTCTTCGGAGGCCCAAAATGCATTTCTTACTTTAAAACAAAAAATTTGCTGTAGCCCCGGTACTTCATCGTCCTGACGCTAACAGACCCTTCGTCCTTGAAGTGGATGCATCTTCCGTGGGAGTCGGAGCAGTCCTCTTACAGAAGTCAGCTTCTGGACGTGTCGTCACTTGTGGTTTCTTCTCCAAATCATTTTCTTCTTCAGAACGCAATTATTCTATCGGAGATAAGGAATTGTTGGCCATTAAGTTGGCCTTAGAAGAGTGGCGATATCTTCTCGAAGGGTCCGTTCATTCCTTCACCATATTTACAGATCATAAGAATCTAGCCTATGTACAGACTGCTCAAAGACTTAACCCTCGTCAGGCCAGATGGTCCCTGTTTTTTTTTTTGACGTTTCGATTTTGAACTCCATTTCCGTCCTGGAGACAAAAATGTCAGAGCTGATGCTCTCTCACGGTCCTCTCAACCTTTGGATGTGGTGGAGAATCCTGCACATATTATTGATCCGGCTAAGATTATTTCCGTTGCTCCTCTGAAAGTAGTCTCCTCTCCTCCTGGGAAGACCTTCGTGGCAAGCAAAGACAGGAGACAAGTTTTGCTCTGGGGTCATTCCTCTAAATTTGCCGGGCACGCAGGAGTCAAGAAGACACTTTCTCTTATAACTCGTCACTACTGGTGGCCATCCGTTCGTCAGGACATCCTAGATTTCCTTGCTTCGTGTCCTTCTTGTGCAAAAAATAAGGTTCCTCGGCAGCTACCTTCCGGACTCTTACATCCGCTTCCTGTACCTTCTTGTCCTTGGAGTGATATTGCCATGGACTTTATTACGGATCTTCCTCGCTCCTCTAATTGCTCTGTTATCCTAGTGGTTGTGGACCGATTTTCGAAAATGGCCCACTTCATACCCTTGTCTGGATTGCCATCTGCTCCCAAATTGGCAAAGATCTTCATCCTTCATGTCTTCCGACTTCACGGCTTTCCTCGTCATATTGTTTCTGATCGTGGAGTTCAGTTCACCGCCCGCTTCTGGAGAGCCCTGTGTAGCTTAATGAAGGTGACCTTGGATTTCTCCTCCGCCTACCATCCTCAGTCCAATGGCCAAGTGGAGCGTGTCAATCAAGTTCTCACATCCTATTTACGACATTTCTCCAATGCCCATCAGAACGATTGGGTCTCTTTGCTTCCGTGGGCTGAATTTGCCTATAACAATCACCCCTGTGAATCTTCTTCTAAATCTCCATTCTTGGTGGTTTTCGGGCAACACCCTGGCATTCCTTTTCCCATTTCCTGCACTTCAGGCGTACCGGCAGCTGATTCTTTGTCCCAGGAGTTCTCCAAAATTTGGCAAGAGACTAAGGAGTCACTTCTTAAGGCCAGTGATCGTATGAAAAGGTTTGCGGATAAGAGACGGCTTGATGCCCCACCTTATCAACTGGGGGATAAGGTGTGGCTCTCATCTCGGTATATTAGGTTGAAAATTCCGTCTCATAAACTTGGTCCTCGTTACATTGGTCCCTTTGAAATTTCCCACCGAATTAATGATGTAGCTTACAAGTTAAAATTACCCGCATCTTTGCGTGTTCCTAATGCCTTTCATGTCTCACTTCTTAAGCCTGCTGTATTTAATCGTTTTCACTCTTCTTCTCCTGTAGACCCATCCTTCTCTTCCTCCGACGGACAATTCGAGGTGAAGGACATTCTAGCCCAGAAAACGGTTAAGGGTCGGACATGGTTTCTGATTGATTGGAAGGGTTTTGGTCCTGAGGAGAGATCTTGGGAACCTCGAGAAAACATCAATGCACCCCTTATTTTGAAGAGGTTTCTTTCCAGTTCCAGGAGGGGGGGGAGTAAGAAAGGGGGTACTGTAACGATTCCTGATACTTATCTGTCCGGCCGGCGCGCTCCCAGCGTTCCTTCTTCTTCTTCTGCCTCCATTTTCTCGGCCTCTCTGCGCGTCGCCGGTCCACGCATGCGTCGTAGGGTCTCCTCCGCCGCTCTGCCTTCTGGGAGGTCGTGACCCGGTGGTCCCGCCTCCAATATGGCGGCGCCCTTCAGGTATTTCAGCTTGGCGCTTCCCCAGGTAAAGCGCCTGCGTATCTTCGTTGTTTCTGCTCCGTAGTTCAGCGTTGTGCTCTGGCCCATTCTAAGCTTAAGCCTCGTTGTTCCCTTTCCTGCCTTGTGCTCTGTTTCTTCGGCTTCTTCCCTTGCCCTCCGTCCCCTTTATCCTTCAGCTCCAACTGCCTGGTTAACTTGTATTTTTTCCCTTCCAGTGCTCCGCTTCAGTCATCCTCTGCATTCCAGTTCTCCTGCTCCACCCAGTCGTCCCTTTGGCTCCGGCAGTTGCGGTTCCATCCTCCCTGGGCCTGCTCCTAACACTCCCTGTATAGGGGGTGCTCCCATCAGGTTCGCTCGCCCTAGGGGGCTCTGGGATCGTGACCCAGAGGGTCCACTTTGGGGTTCACCTCTCCCTCCCTGGCTCACCCCCGTGTAGCGTGATAGAAGCTCAGCTTTATTCAGTTGAGGACTACACCAGGCAGGGGCAGACACCCTTAGTAGGCGGGAACCACCAATTTTTTTTAAAACAGCAGTTAATCAGAGCCAGAAGGTAGAAGCTCAGCTTTATTCAGTTGAGGACAACACCAGGCAGGGGCAGACACCGTTAGTAGGCCGGAACCACCATTTTTTTTTTAAACAGCAGTTAATCAGAGCCAGAAGGTAGAAGCTCAGCTTTATTCAGTTGAGGACAAACACCAGGGAGCAGCAAACAGAGGTATTAGGCCCCATCCAGCAATTAAAAAAAAAAAAAAAATCAGAGCCAGAAGGTAGAAGCTCAGCTTTATTCAGTTGAGGACAACACCAGGCAGGGGCAGACACGGTTAGTAGGCCGGAAACCACCAATTTTTTTAAAAACAGCAGTTAATCAGAGCCAGAAGGTAGAAGCTCAGCTTTATTCAGTTGAGGACAACACCAGGCAGGGGCAGACACCGTTAGTAGGCGGGAACCACCAATTTTTTTAAAAACAGCAGTTAATCAGAGCCAGAAGGTAGAAGCTCAGCTTTATTCAGTTGAGGACAACACCAGGCAGGGGCAGACACCGTTAGTAGGCCGGAAACCACCAATTTTTTTTAAAAACAGCAGTTAATCAGAGCCAGAAGGTAGAAGCTCAGCTTTATTCAGTTGAGGACAACACCAGGCAGGGGCAGACACCGTTAGTAGGCGGGAACCACCAATTTTTTTAAAAACAGCAGTTAATCAGAGCCAGAAGGTAGAAGCTCATCTTTATTCAGTTGAGGACAAACACCAGGGAGCAGCAAACAGAGGTATTAGGCCCCATCCAGCAATTACAAAAAAAAAAAAAAAAAAAAAGCTTAATCAGAGCCAGAAGGTAGAAGCTCAGCTTTATTCAGTTGAGGACAACACCAGGCAGGGGCAGACACCGTTAGTAGGCGGGAACCACCAATTTTTTTAAAAACAGCAGTTAATCAGAGCCAGAAGGTAGAAGCTCAGCTTTATTCAGTTGAGGACAACACCAGGCAGGGGCAGACACCGTTAGTAGGCGGGAACCACCAATTTTTTTAAAAACAGCAGTTAATCAGAGCCAGAAGGTAGAAGCTCAGCTTTATTCAGTTGAGGACAACTTGAATTAGGGACTGCAGACAGACTTACCAGGCTGTCCCCTGTGTGGACCATGCATGCAATACATTAACCCATTGCGCCACAAAGGACACGTAACCTTCCGTGGCCATGCCTTCCGCTCCATGTGTCTGTTGTCAGGTGTACCTTTGGACTCACAGATTGACAGAATGAAAGGACAATGTGGTCTTTAACATGCTGGTGGAGGGGTGGGATGGCTTTTCTCGCAAAAGAATTGTCAACTGGGTAGCTCATAGCGTGGTACAGCGTAGTCCATCATGGCTTTATTAATATTAAATAAAATAAAACAATAGGCTCTATGCACTGTAAAATAGGTTCCAGGGGTACACGGGCAGCAGTGGTCTGGTGAGTGGAGGCCTAGTGGAAGGAGGGACCGCAGACAGGCTTCGAAGGCCTAACACAATAAAATGGGCTGGCTGTAGGCACTTTATAATTGGTTCCAGGGGTACACGGACAGCAGTGGTCTGGTGAGTGGAGGCCTAGTGGAAGGAGGGACCGCAGACAGGCTTCGAAGGCCTAACACAATAAAATGGGCTGGCTGTAGGCACTTTATAATTGGTTCCAGGGGTACACGGGCAGCAGTGGTCTGGTGAGTGGAGGCCTAGTGGAAGGAGGGACCGCAGACAGGCTTCGAAGGCCTAACACAATAAAATGGGCTGGCTGTAGGCACTTTATAATTGGTTACAGGGTTACGCGGGCAGCAGTGGTCTGGTCAGTGGAGGCCTAGTGGAAGGAGGGACAGCAGACAGGCTTCGAAGGCCTAACACAATAAAATGGGCTGGCTGTAGGCACTGTAAAATAGGTTCCAGGGGTACACGGGCAGCAGTGGTCTGGTCAGTGGAGGCCTAGTGGAAGGAGGGACCGCAGACAGGCTTCGAAGGCCTAACACAATAAAATGGGCTGGCTGTAGGCACTGTAAAATAGGTTCCAGGGGTACACGGGCAGCAGTGGTCAGGTCAGTGGAGGCCTAGTGGAAGGAGGGACCGCAGACAGGCTTCGAAGGCCTAACACAATAAAATGGGCTGGCTGTAGGCACTGTAAAATAGGTTCCAGGGGTACACGGGCAGCAGTGGTCAGGTCAGTGGAGGCCTAGTGGAAGGAGGGACCGCAGACAGGCTTCGAAGGCCTAACACAATAAAATGGGCTGGCTGTAGGCACTTTATAATTGGTTCCAGGGGTACACGGGCAGCAGTGGTCTGGTCAGTGGAGGCCTAGTGGAAGGAGGGACCGCAGACAGGCTTCGAAGGCCTAACATAATAAAATGGGCTGGCTGTAGGCACTTTATAATTGGTTCGAGGGGTACACGGGCAGCAGTGGTCTGGTCAGTGGAGGCCGATTGTAATGAGTGTCTGCCAGTTAGTAGTCAAAAACAAAAAATAAATGTGAATGTCTCGCATTAAAACAAAACAAAAACACTAAAGGGTGCAATCATTAGGTTCAGGGGTGGGATCCTCTGCGTTGTTTCAGACCTACTAATTTAGCGCAAAGTATTTACTGTGGTAAATAGAGGACACTGCCCCTGACTATGTTAAGTACCATCATACATGTCAACACAATGGTATTGTCAGTGGCAGGTATGGAAGGATGTCAGCGCATAGACTAAACATTGGTGGAAGTGTGAGAGATAACTGTGGAAGTGGTAGAGCAATGTTTGACCTGGGGGTGGGTGAACTCTCTTGTGGCCGGCGGTACAGGCCCAGGGCCCCTCATGTTACAACAGTGTGTCTGACGTTGGGTGCGCACCACCACCGCCAGAGACACTTTATTGTACTATGAGGGACCCAGTAGCAATGCCGTCGACCAAAAGCGAGCACACCCACCTCTTCAGACAAACAGCAGTCTCATGGGTGCTTGCGCCAAGTCGCGATACCACGGCCCCGTGTGGGGAGTTTGGCCATTTAGGGAGGTGTAAACATGTCGTATGCTGGGCAATCAGCTGCAGCAAATTAGACATTAGAAAAGTAATTCACAGTAGTCCACAGGCAAGAGCTTTTCATAGGAAAGCTAGGTGTCGGCCGGGCAAGGTGGGGCAAAAGATTTCGAAATCCAGTTGTGGTTCATTTTAATGAATGTTAGATCATCAACATTTTGGGTAGCCAGACGAGTCCTTTTTTCGGTTAATATTGAACCTGCAGCACTGAATACTCTTTCTGATAGGACACTTGCTGCCGGGCAAGCAAGCTCCTGCAATGCATATTCTGCCAATTCTGGCCAGGTGTCTAATTTTGATGCCCAGTAATCAAATGGGAATGACGGTTGAGGGAGAACATCGATAAGGGATGAAAAATAGTTAGTAACCATACTGGACAAATGTTGTCTCCTGTCACTTTCAATTGATGCAGCAGTACCTGTCCTGTCTGCGGTCATAGCAAAATCACTCCACAACCTGGTCAGAAAACCCCTCTGTCCAACGCCACTTCTGATGTGTGCACCCCTAACACTCCTAGTCTGCTGCCCCCTGGAGCTCGTGTGAGAACGATCACGTGCGCTGTGTGCTGGGAATGCCTGAAGCAAACGGTCAACAAGAGTTGATTGTTTGGTTGCTAATATTAGTTCCAAGTTCTCATGTGGCATAATATTTTGCAATTTGCCTTTATAGCGTGGATCAAGGAGGCAGGCCAACCAGTAATCGTCATCGTTCATCATTTTCGTAATGCGTGTGTCCCTTTTTAGGATACGTAAGGCATAATCCGCCATGTGGGCCAAAGTTCCAGTTGTCAAATCTCCGGTTGTGATTGGTTGAGGGGCAGTTTCAGGCAAATCTACGTCACTTGTGTCCCTCAAAAAAACAGAACCCGGCCTTGCCACGCAACCAATTTCCAGTGCCCCCGGGAAAGCTTCCGCATTAAAAATATACTCATCCCCATCATCCTCCTCATCCTCCACCTCCTCTTCGCCCGCTACCTCGTCCTGTACACTGCCCTGACCAGACAATGGCTGACTGTCATCAAGGCTTTCCTCTTCCTCTGGTGCAGACGCCTGATCCTTTATGTGCGTCAAACTTTGCATCAGCAGACGCATTAGGGGGATGCTCATGCTTATTATGGCGTTGTCTGCACTAACCAGCCGTGTGCATTCCTCAAAACACTGAAGGACTTGACACATGTCTTGTATCTTCGACCACTGCACACCTGACAACTCCATGTCTGCCATCCTACTGCCTGCCCGTGTATGTGTATCCTCCCACAAAAAACATAACAGCCCGCCTGTGTTGGCACAGTCTCTGAAGCATGTGCAGTGTTGAGTTCCACCTTGTTGCAACGTCTATGATTAGGCGATGCTGGGGAAGGTTCAAAGACCGCTGATAGGTCTGCATACGGCTGGAGTGTACAGGCGAACGTCGGATATGTGAGCAAAGTCCACGCACTTTGAGGAGCAGGTCGGAGAACCCAGGATAAGTTTTCAATAAGCACTGCACCACCAGGTTTAAGGTGTGAGCCAGGCAAGGAATGTGTTTCAGTTGGGAAAGGGAGATGGCAGTCATGAAATTCCTTCCGTTATCACTCACTACCTTGCCTGCCTCAAGATCTACTGTGCCCAGCCACGACTGCGTTTCTTGTTGCAAGAACTCGGACAGAACTTCCGCGGTGTGTCTGTTGTCGCCCAAACACTTCATAGCCAATACAGCCTGCTGACGCTTGCCAGTAGCTGGCCCATAATGGGACAACTGGTGTGCAACAGTGTCATCTGCCGATGGAGTGGTTGGCCGACTGCGGTCTGTGGAAGAGCTGTAGCTTCTGCAGGAGGACGAGGAGGAGGAGGAGGAGGGGGTGCGAACGCCTACAGCCAACTGTTTCCTAGACCGTGGGCTAGGCACAACTGTCCCGAAATTTATGTCCCCTGTGGACCCTGCATCCACCACATTCACCCAGTGTGCCGTGATGGACACATAATGTCCCTGGCCATGCCTACTGGTCCATGCATCTGTAGTCAGGTGCACCTTTGTACTCACAGATTGCCTGAGTGCATGGACAATGCGCTGTTTAACGTGCTGGTGCAGGGCTGGGATGGCTTTTCTGGAAAAAAAAGTGTCGACTGGGTAGCTGGTATCGTGGTTCAGCGTACTCCATCAGGGCTTTGAAAGCTTCGCTTTCAACTAACCGGTAGGGCATCATCTCTAACGAGATTAGTCTAGCTATGTGGGCGTTAAAACCCTGTGTACGCGGATGCGAGGATAAGTACTTCCTTTTTCTAACCAGAGTCTCATGTAGGGTGAGCTGGACTGGAGAGCTGGAGATCAAGGAACTTTCGGGTGTGCCGGTGTACATGGCAGACTGAGAGACGGTTGGAGACGGTATTGTTTCCGCCAGTGACCTAGATGCAATATTTCCTCCTACAAAACTGGTGATTCCCTGACCCTGACTGCTTTTGGCTGGCAAAGAAACCTGCACAGATACTGCCGGTGGTGCGGAAAATGGTGGCCTTACAGTGACGGAAGGGATGTTGCGTTGCTGACAAGCTTCATTGGCCGAGGGTGCTACAACCTTAAGGGACGTTTGGTAGTTAGTCCAGGCTTGAAAATGCATGGTGGTTAAGTGTCTATGCATGCAACTAGTATTTAGACTTTTCAGATTCTGACCTCTGCTTAAGCTAGTTGAACATTTTTGACAGATGACTTTGCGCTGATCAATTGGATGTTGTTTAAAAAAATGCCAGACTGCACTCTTCCTAGTATCGGATCCCTTTTCAGGGATTGCAGACTGAGCTTTAACCGGATGGCCACGCTGTCCTCCAACAGGTTTTGGCTTTGACACGCGTTTTGGGCCAGATACGGGCCCAGCAGATGGAACCTGTTGCGATGTTGATGCCTGCTGCGGCCCCTCCTCCACCTCCGCTTCTGAACTACTGCCGCCTGCACCCTGTTCCCCCAATGGCTGCCAATCGGGGTCAACAACTGGGTCATCTATTACCTCCTCTTCGAGCTCGTGTGCAACTTCATCTGTGTCACTGTGTCGGTCGGTGGTATAGCGTTCGTGGCGGGGCAACATAGTCTCATCAGGGTCTGATTGTGGATCAGTACCCTGAGAGGGCAATGTGGTGGTCTGAGTCAAAGGAGCAGCATAGTACTCTGGCTGTGGCTGTGCATCAGTGCACTCCATGTCAGAATCTACTTGTAATGGGCATGGCCTGTTAAGTGTTTCACTTTCTAAGCCAGGGACGGTATGTGTAAAGAGCTCCATGGAGTTACCCGTTGTGTCGCCTGCTGCATCCTTCTCTCTTGTTGTAGTTTTTGCTGAAGAGGACAAGGAAGCGACTTGTCCCTGACCGTGAACATCCACAAGCGACGCGCTGCTTTTACATGTACCAGTTTCAGAAGAGGAGGCAAAAGAGCTAGAGGCTGAGTCTGCAATGTAAGCCAAAACTTGCTGTTGCTGCTCCGCCTTTAAAAGCGGTTTTCCTACTCCCAGAAAAGAGAGCGTTCGAGGCCTTGTGTAGCCAGACGACGAAACTGGCTCCACAGCTCCAGACTTAGGTGGAATATTTTTATCCCCACGACCACCTGATGCTCCACTACCACTACCATCATTACCAGCTGACAATGAACGCCCACGGCCACGACGACCTCTTGCACCAGACTTCCTCATTGTTTTAAAAACTTAACCAAAGTAACTTTATTTGTTGCTGTCAAACAACTTACACGGTGAGCTATAACTTCAGTATGATTTCAATATCCCTTAACAGGTTGGTGAGACCACAAGGAAAATCAGGCACAATGTTACACACTCTGTTTTCTGTGGCACCAAATCACAGAGATGCCACACACGCAGGACTGTCACTCAAGCACAAATGTCAATATTAATCTCCCACTGTTTTTTTTTTTTTTTCTTTTTCAGAGAGACTTTAGAAACCAAATAATAAAAAATAAATAGGCTTTCTATGGCCCACTGAGTGAGAGATGGCACACACAGGAGTCAGGAGTGGCACACAAGCAGAAAGGGCAATATTAATCTCCCACTGCTTGAATTTTTTTTTTTTTTTCAGGGAGACTTTAGAAACCAAATAATAAAAATAAATAGGCTTTCTATGGCCCACTGAGTGAGAGATGGCACACACAGGAGTCAGGAGTGGCACACAAGCCCTGAGGCCAATATTTTTCTCCCACTGATTGATGTAGTGATTTTTTTTCAGGTAGATTTTAGAACCCAAATCAAGCAAAAAAATAAATAGGCTTTCTATGGCCCATTGAGTGAGAGATGGCACACACAGGAGTCAGGAGTGGCACACAAGCCCTGAGGCCAATATTTTTCTCCCACTGATTGATGTAGTGATTCTTTTTCAGGTAGATTTTAGAACCCAAATCAAGCAAAAAAATAAATAGGCTTTCTATGGCCCACTGAGTGAGAGATGGCACACACAGGAGTCAGGAGTGGCACACAAGCAGAAAGGGCAATATTAATCTCCCACTGTTTGAATTTTTTTATTTTTTTTCAGGGAGACTTTAGAAACCAAATAATAAAAATAAATAGGCTTTCTATGGCCCACTGAGTGAGAGATGGCACACACAGGAGTCAGGAGTGGCACACAAGCCCTGAGGCCAATATTTTTCTCCCACTGATTGATGTAGTGATTTTTTTTCAGGTAGATTTTAGAACCCAAATCAAGCAAAAAAATAAATAGGCTTTCTATGGCCCACTGAGTGAGAGATGGCACACACAGGAGTCAGGAGTGGCACACAAGCCCTGAGGCCAATATTTTTCTCCCACTGATTGATGTAGTGATTTTTTTTCAAGTAGATTTTAGAACCCAAATCAAGCAAAAAAAATAAATAGGCTTTCTATGGCCCACTGAGTGAGAGATGGCACACACAGGAGTCAGGAGTGGCACACAAGCCCTGAGGCCAATATTTTTCTCCCACTGATTCATGTAGTGATTTTTTTTCAGGTAGATTTTAGAACCCAAATCAAGCAAAAAAAATAAATAGGCTTTCTATGGCCCACTGAGTGAGAGATGGCACACACAGGAGTCAGGAGTGGCACACAAGCCCTGAGGCCAATATTTTTCTCCCACTGATTGATGTAGTGATTTTTTTTCAGGTAGATTTTAGAACCCAAATCAAGCAAAAAAAAAATAAATAGGCTTTCTATGGCCCACTGAGTGAGAGATGGCACACACAGGAGTCAGGAGTGGCACACAAGCCCTGAGGCCAATATTTTTCTCCCACTGATTGATGTAGTGATTTTTTTTCAGGTAGATTTTAGAACCCAAATCAAGCAAAAAAATAAATAGGCTTTCTATGGCCCACTGAGTGAGAGATGGCACACACAGGAGTCAGGAGTGGCACACAAGCAGAAAGGGCAATATTAATCTCCCACTGTTTGAATTTTTATTTTTTTTTCAGGGAGACTTTAGAAACCAAATAATAAAAATAAATAGGCTTTCTATGGCCCACTGAGTGAGAGATGGCACACACAGGAGTCAGGAGTGGCACACAAGCAGAAAGGGCAATATTAATCTCCCACTGTTTGAATTTTTTTTTTTTTTTTCAGGGAGACTTTAGAAACCAAGTAATAAAAATAAATAGGCTTTCTATGGCCCACTGAGTGAGAGATGGCACACACAGGAGTCAGGAGTGGCACACAAGCCCTGAGGCCAATATTTTTCTCCCACTGATTGATGTAGTGATTTTTTTTCAGGTAGATTTTAGAACCCAAATCAAGCAAAAAAATAAATAGGCTTTCTATGGCCCACTGAGTGAGAGATGGCACACACAGGAGTCAGGAGTGGCACACAAGCCCTGAGGCCAATATTTTTCTCCCACTGATTGATGTAGTGATTTTTTTTCAGGTAGATTTTAGAACCCAAATCAAGCAAAAAAATAAATAGGCTTTCTATGGCCCACTGAGTGAGAGATGGCACACACAGGATTCAGGAGTGGCACACAAGCCCTGAGGCCAATATTTTTCTCCCACTGATTGATGTAGTGATTTTTTTTCAGGTAGATTTTAGAACCCAAATCAAGCAAAAAAAATAAATAGGCTTTCTATGGCCCACTGAGTGAGAGATGGCACACACAGGAGTCAGGAGTGGCACACAAGCCCTGAGGCCAATATTTTTCTCCCACTGATTGATGTAGTGATTTTTTTTCAGGTAGATTTTAGAACCCAAATCAAGCAAAAAAATAAATAGGCTTTCTATGGCCCACTGAGTGAGAGATGGCACACACAGGAGTCAGGAGTGGCACACAAGCCCTGAGGCCAATATTTTTCTCCCACTGATTGATGTAGTGATTTTTTTTTCAGGTAGATTTTAGAACCCAAATCAAGCAAAAAAATAAATAGGCTTTCTATGGCCCACTGAGTGAGAGATGGCACACACAGGAGTCAGGAGTGGCACACAAGCCCTGAGGCCAATATTTTTCTCCCACTGATTGATGTAGTGATTTTTTTTCAGATAGATTTTAGAACCCAGATCAAGCAAAAAAAATAAATAGGCTTTCTATGGCCCACTGAGTGAGAGATGGCACACACAGGAGTCAGGAGTGGCACACAAGCCCTGAGGCCAATATTTTTCTCCCACTGATTGATGTAGTGATTTTTTTTCAGGTAGATTTTAGAACCCAAATCAAGCAAAAAAAATAAATAGGCTTTCTATGGCCCACTGAGTGAGAGATGGCACACACAGGAGTCAGGAGTGGCACACAAGCCCTGAGGCCAATATTTTTCTCCCACTGATTGATGTAGTGATTTTTTTTCAGGTAGATTTTAGAACCCAAATCAAGCAAAAAAAAAAATAGGCTTTCTATGGCCCACTGAGTGAGAGATGGCACACACAGGAGTCAGGAGTGGCACACAAGCCCTGAGGCCAATATTTTTCTCCCACTGATTGATGTAGTGATTTTTTTTCAGGTAGATTTTAGAACCCAAATCAAGCAAAAAAAATAAATAGGCTTTCTATGGCCCACTGAGTGAGAGATGGCACACACAGGAGTCAGGAGTGGCACACAAGCCCTGAGGCCAATATTTTTCTCCCACTGATTGATGTAGTGATTTTTTTTCAGGTAGATTTTAGAACCCAAATCAAGCAAAAAAATAAATAGGCTTTCTATGGCCCACTGAGTGAGAGATGGCACACACAGGAGTCAGGAGTGGCACACAAGCCCTGAGGCCAATATTTTTCTCCCACTGATTGATGTAGTGATTTTTTTCAGGTAGATTTTAGAACCCAAATCAAGCAAAAAAATAAATAGGCATTCTATGGCCCACTGAGTGAGAGATGGCACACACAGGAGTCAGGAGTGGCAAACAAGCCCTGAGGCCAATATTTTTCTCCCACTGATTGATGTAGTGATTTTTTTTCAGGTAGATTTTAGAACCCAAATCAAGCAAAAAAAATAAATAGGCTTTCTATGGCCCACTGAGTGAGAGATGGCACACACAGGAGTCAGGAGTGGCACACAAGCCCTGAGGCCAATATTTTTCTCCCACTGATTGATGTAGTGATTTTTTTTCAGGTAGATTTTAGAACCCAAATCAAGCAAAAAAATAAATAGGCTTTCTATGGCCCACTGAGTGAGAGATGGCACACACAGGAGTCAGGAGTGGCACACAAGCAGAAAGGGCAATATTAATCTCCCACTGTTTGAATTTTTTTTTTTTTCAGGGAGACTTTAGAAACCAAATAATAAAAATAAATAGGCTTTCTATGGCCCACTGAGTGAGAGATGGCACACACAGGAGTCAGGAGTGGCACACAAGCAGAAAGGGCAATATTAATCTCCCACTGTTTGAATTTTTTTTTTTTTTCAGGGAGACTTTAGAAACCAAATAATAAAAATAAATAGGCTTTCTATGGCCCACTGAGTGAGAGATGGCACACACAGGAGTCAGGAGTGGCACACAAGCCCTGAGGCCAATATTTTTCTCCCACTGATTGATGTAGTGATTTTTTTTCAGTTAGATTTTAGAACCCAAATCAAGCAAAAAAATAAATAGGCTTTCTATGGCCCACTGAGTGAGAGATGGCACACACAGGAGTCAGGAGTGGCACACAAGCCCTGAGGCCAATATTTTTCTCCCACTGATTGATGTAGTGATTTTTTTTTCAGGAAGATTTTAGAACCCAAATCAAGCAAAAAAATAAATAGGCTTTCTATGGCCCACTGAGTGAGAGATGGCACACACAGGAGTCAGAAGTGGCACACAAGCCCTGAGGCCAATATTTTTCTCCCACTGATTGATGTAGTGATTTTTTTTCAAGTAGATTTTAGAACCCAAATCAAGCAAAAAAATAAATAGGCTTTCTATGGCCCACTGAGTGAGAGATGGCACACACAGGAGTCAGGAGTGGCACACAAGCCCTGAGGCCAATATTTTTCTCCCACTGATTGATGTAGTGATTTTTTTTCAGGTAGATTTTAGAACCCAAATCAAGCAAAAAAATTAATAGGCTTTCTATGGCCCACTGAGTGAGAGATGGCACACACAGGAGTCAGGAGTGGCACACAAGCCCTGAGGCCAATATTTTTCTCCCACTGATTGATGTAGTGATTTTTTTTCAGGTAGATTTTAGAACCCAAATCAAGCAAAAAAAATAAATAGGCTTTCTATGGCCCACTGAGTGAGAGATGGCACACACATGAGTCAGGAGTGGCACACAAGCCCTGAGGCCAATATTTTTCTCCCACTGATTGATGTAGTGATTTTTTTTCAGGTAGATTTTAGAACCCAAATCAAGCAAAAAAATAAATAGGCTTTCTATGGCCCACTGAGTGAGAGATGGCACACACAGGAGTCAGGAGTGGCACACAAGCAGAAAGGGCAATATTAATCTCCCACTGTTTGAATTTTTTTTTTTTTTCAGGGAGACTTTAGAAACCAAATAATAAAAATAAATAGGCTTTCTATGGCCCACTGAGTGAGAGATGGCACACACAGGAGTCAGGAGTGGCACACAAGCAGAAAGGGCAATATTAATCTCCCACTGTTTGAATTTTTTTTTTTTTTTCAGGGAGACTTTAGAAACCAAATAATAAAAATAAATAGGCTTTCTATGGCCCACTGAGTGAGAGATGGCACACACAGGAGTCAGGAGTGGCACACAAGCCCTGAGGCCAATATTTTTCTCCCACTGATTGATGTAGTGATTTTTTTTCAGGTAGATTTTAGAACCCAAATCAAGCAAAAAAATAAATAGGCTTTCTATGGCCCACTGAGTGAGAGATGGCACACACAGGAGTCAGGAGTGACACACAAGCCCTGAGGCCAATATTTTTCTCCCACTGATTGATGTAGTGATTTTTTTTCAGGTAGATTTTAGAACCCAAATCAAGCAAAAAAAATAAATAGGCTTTCTATGGCCCACTGAGTGAGAGATGGCACACACAGGAGTCAGGAGTGGCACACAAGCCCTGAGGCCAATATTTTTCTCCCACTGATTGATGTAGTGATTTTTTTTCAGGTAGATTTTAGAACCCAAATCAAGCAAAAAAAATAAATAGGCTTTCTATGGCCCACTGAGTGAGAGATGGCACACACAGGAGTCAGGAGTGGCACACAAGCCCTGAGGCCAATATTTTTCTCCCACTGATTGATGTAGTGATTTTTTTTCAGGTAGATTTTAGAACCCAAATCAAGCAAAAAAATAAATAGGCTTTCTATGGCCCACTGAGTGAGAGATGGCACACACAGGAGTCAGGAGTGGCACACAAGCCCTGAGGCCAATATTTTTCTCCCACTGATTGATGTAGTGATTTTTTTCAGGTAGATTTTAGAACCCAAATCAAGCAAAAAAATAAATAGGCATTCTATGGCCCACTGAGTGAGAGATGGCACACACAGGAGTCAGGAGTGGCAAACAAGCCCTGAGGCCAATATTTTTCTCCCACTGATTGATGTAGTGATTTTTTTTCAGGTAGATTTTAGAACCCAAATCAAGCAAAAAAAATAAATAGGCTTTCTATGGCCCACTGAGTGAGAGATGGCACACACAGGAGTCAGGAGTGGCACACAAGCCCTGAGGCCAATATTTTTCTCCCACTGATTGATGTAGTGATTTTTTTTCAGGTAGATTTTAGAACCCAAATCAAGCAAAAAAATAAATAGGCTTTCTATGGCCCACTGAGTGAGAGATGGCACACACAGGAGTCAGGAGTGGCACACAAGCAGAAAGGGCAATATTAATCTCCCACTGTTTGAATTTTTTTTTTTTTTCAGGGAGACTTTAGAAACCAAATAATAAAAATAAATAGGCTTTCTATGGCCCACTGAGTGAGAGATGGCACACACAGGAGTCAGGAGTGGCACACAAGCAGAAAGGGCAATATTAATCTCCCACTGTTTGAATTTTTTTTTTTTTTTCAGGGAGACTTTAGAAACCAAATAATAAAAATAAATAGGCTTTCTATGGCCCACTGAGTGAGAGATGGCACACACAGGAGTCAGGAGTGGCACACAAGCCCTGAGGCCAATATTTTTCTCCCACTGATTGATGTAGTGATTTTTTTTCAGTTAGATTTTAGAACCCAAATCAAGCAAAAAAATAAATAGGCTTTCTATGGCCCACTGAGTGAGAGATGGCACACACAGGAGTCAGGAGTGGCACACAAGCCCTGAGGCCAATATTTTTCTCCCACTGATTGATGTAGTGATTTTTTTTTCAGGAAGATTTTAGAACCCAAATCAAGCAAAAAAATAAATAGGCTTTCTATGGCCCACTGAGTGAGAGATGGCACACACAGGAGTCAGAAGTGGCACACAAGCCCTGAGGCCAATATTTTTCTCCCACTGATTGATGTAGTGATTTTTTTTCAAGTAGATTTTAGAACCCAAATCAAGCAAAAAAATAAATAGGCTTTCTATGGCCCACTGAGTGAGAGATGGCACACACAGGAGTCAGGAGTGGCACACAAGCCCTGAGGCCAATATTTTTCTCCCACTGATTGATGTAGTGATTTTTTTTCAGGTAGATTTTAGAACCCAAATCAAGCAAAAAAATTAATAGGCTTTCTATGGCCCACTGAGTGAGAGATGGCACACACAGGAGTCAGGAGTGGCACACAAGCCCTGAGGCCAATATTTTTCTCCCACTGATTGATGTAGTGATTTTTTTTCAGGTAGATTTTAGAACCCAAATCAAGCAAAAAAAATAAATAGGCTTTCTATGGCCCACTGAGTGAGAGATGGCACACACATGAGTCAGGAGTGGCACACAAGCCCTGAGGCCAATATTTTTCTCCCACTGATTGATGTAGCGATTTTTTTTCAGGTAGATTTTAGAACCCAAATCAAGCAAAAAAATAAATAGGCTTTCTATGGCCCACTGAGTGAGAGATGGCACACACAGGAGTCAGGAGTGGCACACAAGCAGAAAGGGCAATATTAATCTCCCACTGTTTGAATTTTTTTTTTTTTCAGGGAGACTTTAGAAACCAAATAATAAAAATAAATAGGCTTTCTATGGCCCACTGAGTGAGAGATGGCACACACAGGAGTCAGGAGTGGCACACAAGCAGAAAGGGCAATATTAATCTCCCACTGTTTGAATTTTTTTTTTTTTTTCAGGGAGACTTTAGAAACCAAATAATAAAAATAAATAGGCTTTCTATGGCCCACTGAGTGAGAGATGGCACACACAGGAGTCAGGAGTGGCACACAAGCCCTGAGGCCAATATTTTTCTCCCACTGATTGATGTAGTGATTTTTTTTCAGGTAGATTTTAGAACCCAAATCAAGCAAAAAAATAAATAGGCTTTCTATGGCCCACTGAGTGAGAGATGGCACACACAGGAGTCAGGAGTGACACACAAGCCCTGAGGCCAATATTTTTCTCCCACTGATTGATGTAGTGATTTTTTTTCAGGTAGATTTTAGAACCCAAATCAAGCAAAAAAAATAAATAGGCTTTCTATGGCCCACTGAGTGAGAGATGGCACACACAGGAGTCAGGAGTGGCACACAAGCCCTGAGGCCAATATTTTTCTCCCACTGATTGATGTAGTGATTTTTTTTCAGGTAGATTTTAGAACCCAAATCAAGCAAAAAAAATAAATAGGCTTTCTATGGCCCACTGAGTGAGAGATGGCACACACAGGAGTCAGAAGTGGCACACAAGCCCTGAGGCCAATATTTTTCTCCCACTGATTGATGTAGTGATTTTTTTTCAGGTAGATTTTAGAACCCAAATCAAGCAAAAAAAATAAATAGGCTTTCTATGGCCCACTGAGTGAGAGATGGCACACACAGGAGTCAGGAGTGGCACACAAGCCCTGAGGCCAATATTTTTCTCCCACTGATGTAGTGATTTTTTTTCAGGTGGATTTTAGAACCCAAATCAAGCAAAAAAATAAATAGGCTTTCTATGGCCCACTGAATGAGAGATGGCACACACAGGAGTCAGGAGTGGCACACAAGCCCTGAGGCCAATATTTTTCTCCCACTGATTGATGTAGTGATTTTTTTTCAGGTAGATTTTAGAACCCAAATCAAGCAAAAAAATAAATAGGCTTTCTATGGCCCACTGAGTGAGAGATGGCACACACAGGAGTCAGGAATGGCACACAAGCCCTGAGGCCAATATTTTTCTCCCACTGATTGATGTAGTGATTTTTTTTCAGGTAGATTTTAGAACCCAAATCAAGCAAAAAAAATAAATAGGCTTTCTTTGGCCCACTGAGTGAGAGATGGCACACACAGGAGTCAGGAGTGGCACACAAGCCCTGAGGCCAATATTTTTCTCCCACTGATTGATGTAGTGATTCTTTTTCAGGTAGATTTTAGAACCCAAATCAAGCAAAAAAATAAATAGGCTTTCTATGGCCCACTGAGTGAGAGATGGCACACACAGGAGTCAGGAGTGGCACACAAGCAGAAAGGGCAATATTAATCTCCCACTGTTTGAATTTTTTTATTTTTTTTCAGGGAGACTTTAGAAACCAAATAATAAAAATAAATAGGCTTTCTATGGCCCACTGAGTGAGAGATGGCACACACAGGAGTCAGGAGTGGCACACAAGCCCTGAGGCCAATATTTTTCTCCCACTGATTGATGTAGTGATTTTTTTTCAGGTAGATTTTAGAACCCAAATCAAGCAAAAAAATTAATAGGCTTTCTATGGCCCACTGAGTGAGAGATGGCACACACAGGAGTCAGGAGTGGCACACAAGCCCTGAGGCCAATATTTTTCTCCCACTGATTGATGTAGTGATTTTTTTTCAAGTAGATTTTAGAACCCAAATCAAGCAAAAAAAATAAATAGGCTTTCTATGGCCCACTGAGTGAGAGATGGCACACACATGAGTCAGGAGTGGCACACAAGCCCTGAGGCCAATATTTTTCTCCCACTGATTGATGTAGCGATTTTTTTTCAGGTAGATTTTAGAACCCAAATCAAGCAAAAAAATAAATAGGCTTTCTATGGCCCACTGAGTGAGAGATGGCACACACAGGAGTCAGGAGTGGCACACAAGCAGAAAGGGCAATATTAATCTCCCACTGTTTGAATTTTTTTTTTTTTCAGGGAGACTTTAGAAACCAAATAATAAAAATAAATAGGCTTTCTATGGCCCACTGAGTGAGAGATGGCACACACAGGAGTCAGGAGTGGCACACAAGCAGAAAGGGCAATATTAATCTCCCACTGTTTGAATTTTTTTTTTTTTTTCAGGGAGACTTTAGAAACCAAATAATAAAAATAAATAGGCTTTCTATGGCCCACTGAGTGAGAGATGGCACACACAGGAGTCAGGAGTGGCACACAAGCCCTGAGGCCAATATTTTTCTCCCACTGATTGATGTAGTGATTTTTTTTCAGGTAGATTTTAGAACCCAAATCAAGCAAAAAAATAAATAGGCTTTCTATGGCCCACTGAGTGAGAGATGGCACACACAGGAGTCAGGAGTGACACACAAGCCCTGAGGCCAATATTTTTCTCCCACTGATTGATGTAGTGATTTTTTTTCAGGTAGATTTTAGAACCCAAATCAAGCAAAAAAAATAAATAGGCTTTCTATGGCCCACTGAGTGAGAGATGGCACACACAGGAGTCAGGAGTGGCACACAAGCCCTGAGGCCAATATTTTTCTCCCACTGATTGATGTAGTGATTTTTTTTCAGGTAGATTTTAGAACCCAAATCAAGCAAAAAAAATAAATAGGCTTTCTATGGCCCACTGAGTGAGAGATGGCACACACAGGAGTCAGAAGTGGCACACAAGCCCTGAGGCCAATATTTTTCTCCCACTGATTGATGTAGTGATTTTTTTTCAGGTAGATTTTAGAACCCAAATCAAGCAAAAAAAATAAATAGGCTTTCTATGGCCCACTGAGTGAGAGATGGCACACACAGGAGTCAGGAGTGGCACACAAGCCCTGAGGCCAATATTTTTCTCCCACTGATGTAGTGATTTTTTTTCAGGTGGATTTTAGAACCCAAATCAAGCAAAAAAATAAATAGGCTTTCTATGGCCCACTGAATGAGAGATGGCACACACAGGAGTCAGGAGTGGCACACAAGCCCTGAGGCCAATATTTTTCTCCCACTGATTGATGTAGTGATTTTTTTTCAGGTAGATTTTAGAACCCAAATCAAGCAAAAAAATAAATAGGCTTTCTATGGCCCACTGAGTGAGAGATGGCACACACAGGAGTCAGGAATGGCACACAAGCCCTGAGGCCAATATTTTTCTCCCACTGATTGATGTAGTGATTTTTTTTCAGGTAGATTTTAGAACCCAAATCAAGCAAAAAAAATAAATAGGCTTTCTTTGGCCCACTGAGTGAGAGATGGCACACACAGGAGTCAGGAGTGGCACACAAGCCCTGAGGCCAATATTTTTCTCCCACTGATTGATGTAGTGATTCTTTTTCAGGTAGATTTTAGAACCCAAATCAAGCAAAAAAATAAATAGGCTTTCTATGGCCCACTGAGTGAGAGATGGCACACACAGGAGTCAGGAGTGGCACACAAGCAGAAAGGGCAATATTAATCTCCCACTGTTTGAATTTTTTTATTTTTTTTCAGGGAGACTTTAGAAACCAAATAATAAAAATAAATAGGCTTTCTATGGCCCACTGAGTGAGAGATGGCACACACAGGAGTCAGGAGTGGCACACAAGCCCTGAGGCCAATATTTTTCTCCCACTGATTGATGTAGTGATTTTTTTTCAGGTAGATTTTAGAACCCAAATCAAGCAAAAAAATTAATAGGCTTTCTATGGCCCACTGAGTGAGAGATGGCACACACAGGAGTCAGGAGTGGCACACAAGCCCTGAGGCCAATATTTTTCTCCCACTGATTGATGTAGTGATTTTTTTTCAAGTAGATTTTAGAACCCAAATCAAGCAAAAAAAATAAATAGGCTTTCTATGGCCCACTGAGTGAGAGATGGCACACACAGGAGTCAGGAGTGGCACACAAGCCCTGAGGCCAATATTTTTCTCCCACTGATTCATGTAGTGATTTTTTTTCAGGTAGATTTTAGAACCCAAATCAAGCAAAAAAAAATAAATAGGCTTTCTATGGCCCACTGAGTGAGAGATGGCACACACAGGAGTCAGGAGTGGCACACAAGCCCTGAGGCCAATATTTTTCTCCCACTGATTGATGTAGTGATTTTTTTTCAGGTAGATTTTAGAACCCAAATCAAGCAAAAAAAAAATAAATAGGCTTTCTATGGCCCACTGAGTGAGAGATGGCACACACAGGAGTCAGGAGTGGCACACAAGCCCTGAGGCCAATATTTTTCTCCCACTGATTGATGTAGTGATTTTTTTTCAGGTAGATTTTAGAACCCAAATCAAGCAAAAAAATAAATAGGCTTTCTATGGCCCACTGAGTGAGAGATGGCACACACAGGAGTCAGGAGTGGCACACAAGCAGAAAGGGCAATATTAATCTCCCACTGTTTGAATTTTTATTTTTTTTTCAGGGAGACTTTAGAAACCAAATAATAAAAATAAATAGGCTTTCTATGGCCCACTGAGTGAGAGATGGCACACACAGGAGTCAGGAGTGGCACACAAGCAGAAAGGGCAATATTAATCTCCCACTGTTTGAATTTTTTTTTTTTTTAAGGGAGACTTTAGAAACCAAGTAATAAAAATAAATAGGCTTTCTATGGCCCACTGAGTGAGAGATGGCACACACAGGAGTCAGGAGTGGCACACAAGCCCTGAGGCCAATATTTTTCTCCCACTGATTGATGTAGTGATTTTTTTTCAGGTAGATTTTAGAACCCAAATCAAGCAAAAAAATAAATAGGCTTTCTATGGCCCACTGAGTGAGAGATGGCACACACAGGAGTCAGGAGTGGCACACAAGCAGAAAGGGCAATATTAATCTCCCACTGTTTGAATTTTTATTTTTTTTTCAGGGAGACTTTAGAAACCAAATAATAAAAATAAATAGGCTTTCTATGGCCCACTGAGTGAGAGATGGCACACACAGGAGTCAGGAGTGGCACACAAGCAGAAAGGGCAATATTAATCTCCCACTGTTTGAATTTTTTTTTTTTTTCAGGGAGACTTTAGAAACCAAGTAATAAAAATAAATAGGCTTTCTATGGCCCACTGAGTGAGAGATGGCACACACAGGAGTCAGGAGTGGCACACAAGCCCTGAGGCCAATATTTTTCTCCCACTGATTGATGTAGTGATTTTTTTTCAGGTAGATTTTAGAACCCAAATCAAGCAAAAAAATAAATAGGCTTTCTATGGCCCACTGAGTGAGAGATGGCACACACAGGAGTCAGGAGTGGCACACAAGCCCTGAGGCCAATATTTTTCTCCCACTGATTCATGTAGTGATTTTTTTTCAGGTAGATTTTAGAACCCAAATCAAGCAAAAAAAAATAAATAGGCTTTCTATGGCCCACTGAGTGAGAGATGGCACACACAGGAGTCAGGAGTGGCACACAAGCCCTGAGGCCAATATTTTTCTCCCACTGATTGATGTAGTGATTTTTTTTCAGGTAGATTTTAGAACCCAAATCAAGCAAAAAAAAAATAAATAGGCTTTCTATGGCCCACTGAGTGAGAGATGGCACACACAGGAGTCAGGAGTGGCACACAAGCCCTGAGGCCAATATTTTTCTCCCACTGATTGATGTAGTGATTTTTTTTCAGGTAGATTTTAGAACCCAAATCAAGCAAAAAAATAAATAGGCTTTCTATGGCCCACTGAGTGAGAGATGGCACACACAGGAGTCAGGAGTGGCACACAAGCAGAAAGGGCAATATTAATCTCCCACTGTTTGAATTTTTATTTTTTTTTCAGGGAGACTTTAGAAACCAAATAATAAAAATAAATAGGCTTTCTATGGCCCACTGAGTGAGAGATGGCACACACAGGAGTCAGGAGTGGCACACAAGCAGAAAGGGCAATATTAATCTCCCACTGTTTGAATTTTTTTTTTTTTTCAGGGAGACTTTAGAAACCAAGTAATAAAAATAAATAGGCTTTCTATGGCCCACTGAGTGAGAGATGGCACACACAGGAGTCAGGAGTGGCACACAAGCCCTGAGGCCAATATTTTTCTCCCACTGATTGATGTAGTGATTTTTTTTCAGGTAGATTTTAGAACCCAAATCAAGCAAAAAAATAAATAGGCTTTCTATGGCCCACTGAGTGAGAGATGGCACACACAGGAGTCAGGAGTGGCACACAAGCCCTGAGGCCAATATTTTTCTCCCACTGATTGATGTAGTGATTTTTTTTCAGGTAGATTTTAGAACCCAAATCAAGCAAAAAAATAAATAGGCTTTCTATGGCCCACTGAGTGAGAGATGGCACACACAGGATTCAGGAGTGGCACACAAGCCCTGAGGCCAATATTTTTCTCCCACTGATTGATGTAGTGATTTTTTTTCAGGTAGATTTTAGAACCCAAATCAAGCAAAAAAAATAAATAGGCTTTCTATGGCCCACTGAGTGAGAGATGGCACACACAGGAGTCAGGAGTGGCACACAAGCCCTGAGGCCAATATTTTTCTCCCACTGATTGATGTAGTGATTTTTTTTCAGGTAGATTTTAGAACCCAAATCAAGCAAAAAAATAAATAGGCTTTCTATGGCCCACTGAGTGAGAGATGGCACACACAGGAGTCAGGAGTGGCACACAAGCCCTGAGGCCAATATTTTTCTCCCACTGATTGATGTAGTGATTTTTTTTTCAGGTAGATTTTAGAACCCAAATCAAGCAAAAAAATAAATAGGCTTTCTATGGCCCACTGAGTGAGAGATGGCACACACAGGAGTCAGGAGTGGCACACAAGCCCTGAGGCCAATATTTTTCTCCCACTGATTGATGTAGTGATTTTTTTTCAGATAGATTTTAGAACCCAGATCAAGCAAAAAAAATAAATAGGCTTTCTATGGCCCACTGAGTGAGAGATGGCACACACAGGAGTCAGGAGTGGCACACAAGCCCTGAGGCCAATATTTTTCTCCCACTGATTGATGTAGTGATTTTTTTTCAGGTAGATTTTAGAACCCAAATCAAGCAAAAAAAATAAATAGGCTTTCTATGGCCCACTGAGTGAGAGATGGCACACACAGGAGTCAGGAGTGGCACACAAGCCCTGAGGCCAATATTTTTCTCCCACTGATTGATGTAGTGATTTTTTTTCAGGTAGATTTTAGAACCCAAATCAAGCAAAAAAAATAAATAGGCTTTCTATGGCCCACTGAGTGAGAGATGGCACACACAGGAGTCAGAAGTGGCACACAAGCCCTGAGGCCAATATTTTTCTCCCACTGATTGATGTAGTGATTTTTTTTCAGGTAGATTTTAGAACCCAAATCAAGCAAAAAAATTAATAGGCTTTCTATGGCCCACTGAGTGAGAGATGGCACACACAGGAGTCAGGAGTGGCACACAAGCCCTGAGGCCAATATTTTTCTCCCACTGATTGATGTAGTGATTTTTTTCAGGTAGATTTTAGAACCCAAATCAAGCAAAAAAAATAAATAGGCTTTCTATGGCCCACTGAGTGAGAGATGGCACACACATGAGTCAGGAGTGGCACACAAGCCCTGAGGCCAATATTTTTCTCCCACTGATTGATGTAGTGATTTTTTTTCAGGTAGATTTTAGAACCCAAATCAAGCAAAAAAATAAATAGGCTTTCTATGGCCCACTGAGTGAGAGATGGCACACACAGGAGTCAGGAGTGGCACACAAGCAGAAAGGGCAATATTAATCTCCCACTGTTTGAATTTTTTTTTTTTTTCAGGGAGACTTTAGAAACCAAATAATAAAAATAAATAGGCTTTCTATGGCCCACTGGGTGAGAGATGGCACACACAGGAGTCAGGAGTGGCACACAAGCAGAAAGGGCAATATTAATCTCCCACTGTTTGAATTTTTTTTTTTTTCAGGGAGACTTTAGAAACCAAATAATAAAAATAAATAGGCTTTCTATGGCCCACTGAGTGAGAGATGGCACACACAGGAGTCAGGAGTGGCACACAAGCCCTGAGGCCAATATTTTTCTCCCACTGATTGATGTAGTGATTTTTTTTCAGGTAGATTTTAGAACCCAAATCAAGCAAAAAAATAAATAGGCTTTCTATGGCCCACTGAGTGAGAGATGGCACACACAGGAGTCAGGAGTGGCACACAAGCCCTGAGGCCAATATTTTTCTCCCACTGATTGATGTAGTGATTTTTTTTCAGGTAGATTTTAGAACCCAAATCAAGCAAAAAAAATAAATAGGCTTTCTATGGCCCACTGAGTGAGAGATGGCACACACAGGAGTCAGGAGTGGCACACAAGCCCTGAGGCCAATATTTTTCTCCCACTGATTGATGTAGTGATTTTTTTTCAGGTAGATTTTAGAACCCAAATCAAGCAAAAAAAATAAATAGGCTTTCTATGGCCCACTGAGTGAGAGATGGCACACACAGGAGTCAGAAGTGGCACACAAGCCCTGAGGCCAATATTTTTCTCCCACTGATTGATGTAGTGATTTTTTTTCAGGTAGATTTTAGAACCCAAATCAAGCAAAAAAAATAAATAGGCTTTCTATGGCCCACTGAGTGAGAGATGGCACACACAGGAGTCAGGAGTGGCACACAAGCCCTGAGGCCAATATTTTTCTCCCACTGATTGATGTAGTGATTTTTTTTCAGGTGGATTTTAGAACCCAAATCAAGCAAAAAAATAAATAGGCTTTCTATGGCCCACTGAATGAGAGATGGCACACACAGGAGTCAGGAGTGGCACACAAGCCCTGAGGCCAATATTTTTCTCCCACTGATTGATGTAGTGATTTTTTTTCAGGTAGATTTTAGAACCCAAATCAAGCAAAAAAATAAATAGGCTTTCTATGGCCCACTGAGTGAGAGATGGCACACACAGGAGTCAGGAGTGGCACACAAGCCCTGAGGCCAATATTTTTCTCCCACTGATTGATGTAGTGATTTTTTTTCAGGTAGATTTTAGAACCCAAATCAAGCAAAAAAAATAAATAGGCTTTCTTTGGCCCACTGAGTGAGAGATGGCACACACAGGAGTCAGGAGTGGCACACAAGCCCTGAGGCCAATATTTTTCTCCCACTGATTGATGTAGTGATTTTTTTTCAGGTAGATTTTAGAACCCAAATCAAGCAAAAAAATAAATAGGCTTTCTATGGCCCACTGAGTGAGAGATGGCACACACAGGAGTCAGGAGTGGCACACAAGCAGAAAGGGCAATATTAATCTCCCACTGTTTGAATTTTTATTTTTTTTTCAGGGAGACTTTAGAAACCAAATAATAAAAATAAATAGGCTTTCTATGGCCCACTGAGTGAGAGATGGCACACACAGGAGTCAGGAGTGGCACACAAGCAGAAAGGGCAATATTAATCTCCCACTGTTTGAATTTTTTTTTTTTTTTCAGGGAGACTTTAGAAACCAAGTAATAAAAATAAATAGGCTTTCTATGGCCCACTGAGTGAGAGATGGCACACATAGGAGTCAGGAGTGGCACACAAGCCCTGAGGCCAATATTTTTCTCCCACTGATTGATGTAGTGATTTTTTTTCAGGTAGATTTTAGAACCCAAATCAAGCAAAAAAATAAATAGGCTTTCTATGGCCCACTGAGTGAGAGATGGCACACACAGGAGTCAGGAGTGGCACACAAGCCCTGAGGCCAATATTTTTCTCCCACTGATTGATGTAGTGATTTTTTTTCAGGTAGATTTTAGAACCCAAATCAAGCAAAAAAATTAATAGGCTTTCTATGGCCCACTGAGTGAGAGATGGCACACACAGGATTCAGGAGTGGCACACAAGCCCTGAGGCCAATATTTTTCTCCCACTGATTGATGTAGTGATTTTTTTTCAGGTAGATTTTAGAACCCAAATCAAGCAAAAAAAATAAATAGGCTTTCTATGGCCCACTGAGTGAGAGATGGCACACACAGGAGTCAGGAGTGGCACACAAGCCCTGAGGCCAATATTTTTCTCCCACTGATTGATGTAGTGATTTTTTTTCAGGTAGATTTTAGAACCCAAATCAAGCAAAAAAATAAATAGGCTTTCTATGGCCCACTGAGTGAGAGATGGCACACACAGGAGTCAGGAGTGGCACACAAGCCCTGAGGCCAATATTTTTCTCCCACTGATTGATGTAGTGATTTTTTTTTCAGGTAGATTTTAGAACCCAAATCAAGCAAAAAAATAAATAGGCTTTCTATGGCCCACTGAGTGAGAGATGGCACACACAGGAGTCAGGAGTGGCACACAAGCCCTGAGGCCAATATTTTTCTCCCACTGATTGATGTAGTGATTTTTTTTCAGATAGATTTTAGAACCCAGATCAAGCAAAAAAAATAAATAGGCTTTCTATGGCCCACTGAGTGAGAGATGGCACACACAGGAGTCAGGAGTGGCACACAAGCCCTGAGGCCAATATTTTTCTCCCACTGATTGATGTAGTGATTTTTTTTCAGGTAGATTTTAGAACCCAAATCAAGCAAAAAAAATAAATAGGCTTTCTATGGCCCACTGAGTGAGAGATGGCACACACAGGAGTCAGGAGTGGCACACAAGCCCTGAGGCCAATATTTTTCTCCCACTGATTGATGTAGTGATTTTTTTTCAGGTAGATTTTAGAACCCAAATCAAGCAAAAAAAATAAATAGGCTTTCTATGGCCCACTGAGTGAGAGATGGCACACACATGAGTCAGGAGTGGCACACAAGCCCTGAGGCCAATATTTTTCTCCCACTGATTGATGTAGTGATTTTTTTTCAGGTAGATTTTAGAACCCAAATCAAGCAAAAAAATAAATAGGCTTTCTGTGGCCCACTGAGTGAGAGATGGCACACACAGGAGTCAGGAGTGGCACACAAGCAGAAAGGGCAATATTAATCTCCCACTGTTTGAATTTTTTTTTTTTTCAGGGAGACTTTAGAAACCAAATAATAAAAATAAATAGGCTTTCTATGGCCCACTGAGTGAGAGATGGCACACACAGGAGTCAGGAGTGGCACACAAGCAGAAAGGGCAATATTAATCTCCCACTGTTTGAATTTTTTTTTTTTTTCAGGGAGACTTTAGAAACCAAATAATAAAAATAAATAGGCTTTCTATGGCCCACTGAGTGAGAGATGGCACACACAGGAGTCAGGAGTGGCACACAAGCCCTGAGGCCAATATTTTTCTCCCACTGATTGATGTAGTGATTTTTTTTCAGGTAGATTTTAGAACCCAAATCAAGCAAAAAAATAAATAGGCTTTCTATGGCCCACTGAGTGAGAGATGGCACACACAGGAGTCAGGAGTGGCACACAAGCCCTGAGGCCAATATTTTTCTCCCACTGATTGATGTAGTGATTTTTTTTCAGGTAGATTTTAGAACCCAAATCAAGCAAAAAAAATAAATAGGCTTTCTATGGCCCACTGAGTGAGAGATGGCACACACAGGAGTCAGGAGTGGCACACAAGCCCTGAGGCCAATATTTTTCTCCCACTGATTGATGTAGTGATTTTTTTTCAGGTAGATTTTAGAACCCAAATCAAGCAAAAAAAATAAATAGGCTTTCTATGGCCCACTGAGTGAGAGATGGCACACACAGGAGTCAGAAGTGGCACACAAGCCCTGAGGCCAATATTTTTCTCCCACTGATTGATGTAGTGATTTTTTTTCAGGTAGATTTTAGAACCCAAATCAAGCAAAAAAAATAAATAGGCTTTCTATGGCCCACTGAGTGAGAGATGGCACACACAGGAGTCAGGAGTGGCACACAAGCCCTGAGGCCAATATTTTTCTCCCACTGATTGATGTAGTGATTTTTTTTCAGGTGGATTTTAGAACCCAAATCAAGCAAAAAAATAAATAGGCTTTCTATGGCCCACTGAATGAGAGATGGCACACACAGGAGTCAGGAGTGGCACACAAGCCCTGAGGCCAATATTTTTCTCCCACTGATTGATGTAGTGATTTTTTTTCAGGTAGATTTTAGAACCCAAATCAAGCAAAAAAATAAATAGGCTTTCTATGGCCCACTGAGTGAGAGATGGCACACACAGGAGTCAGGAGTGGCACACAAGCCCTGAGGCCAATATTTTTCTCCCACTGATTGATGTAGTGATTTTTTTTCAGGTAGATTTTAGAACCCAAATCAAGCAAAAAAAATAAATAGGCTTTCTTTGGCCCACTGAGTGAGAGATGGCACACACAGGAGTCAGGAGTGGCACACAAGCCCTGAGGCCAATATTTTTCTCCCACTGATTGATGTAGTGATTCTTTTTCAGGTAGATTTTAGAACCCAAATCAAGCAAAAAAATAAATAGGCTTTCTATGGCCCACTGAGTGAGAGATGGCACACACAGGAGTCAGGAGTGGCACACAAGCAGAAAGGGCAATATTAATCTCCCACTGTTTGAATTTTTTTATTTTTTTTCAGGGAGACTTTAGAAACCAAATAATAAAAATAAATAGGCTTTCTATGGCCCACTGAGTGAGAGATGGCACACACAGGAGTCAGGAGTGGCACACAAGCCCTGAGGCCAATATTTTTCTCCCACTGATTGATGTAGTGATTTTTTTTCAGGTAGATTTTAGAACCCAAATCAAGCAAAAAAAATAAATAGGCTTTCTATGGCCCACTGAGTGAGAGATGGCACACACAGGAGTCAGGAGTGGCACACAAGCCCTGAGGCCAATATTTTTCTCCCACTGATTGATGTAGTGATTTTTTTTCAGGTAGATTTTAGAACCCAAATCAAGCAAAAAAAATAAATAGGCTTTCTATGGCCCACTGAGTGAGAGATGGCACACACAGGAGTCAGAAGTGGCACACAAGCCCTGAGGCCAATATTTTTCTCCCACTGATTGATGTAGTGATTTTTTTTCAGGTAGATTTTAGAACCCAAATCAAGCAAAAAAAATAAATAGGCTTTCTATGGCCCACTGAGTGAGAGATGGCACACACAGGAGTCAGGAGTGGCACACAAGCCCTGAGGCCAATATTTTTCTCCCACTGATTGATGTAGTGATTTTTTTTCAGGTGGATTTTAGAACCCAAATCAAGCAAAAAAATAAATAGGCTTTCTATGGCCCACTGAATGAGAGATGGCACACACAGGAGTCAGGAGTGGCACACAAGCCCTGAGGCCAATATTTTTCTCCCACTGATTGATGTAGTGATTTTTTTTCAGGTAGATTTTAGAACCCAAATCAAGCAAAAAAATAAATAGGCTTTCTATGGCCCACTGAGTGAGAGATGGCACACACAGGAGTCAGGAGTGGCACACAAGCCCTGAGGCCAATATTTTTCTCCCACTGATTGATGTAGTGATTTTTTTTCAGGTAGATTTTAGAACCCAAATCAAGCAAAAAAAATAAATAGGCTTTCTTTGGCCCACTGAGTGAGAGATGGCACACACAGGAGTCAGGAGTGGCACACAAGCCCTGAGGCCAATATTTTTCTCCCACTGATTGATGTAGTGATTCTTTTTCAGGTAGATTTTAGAACCCAAATCAAGCAAAAAAATAAATAGGCTTTCTATGGCCCACTGAGTGAGAGATGGCACACACAGGAGTCAGGAGTGGCACACAAGCAGAAAGGGCAATATTAATCTCCCACTGTTTGAATTTTTTTATTTTTTTTCAGGGAGACTTTAGAAACCAAATAATAAAAATAAATAGGCTTTCTATGGCCCACTGAGTGAGAGATGGCACACACAGGAGTCAGGAGTGGCACACAAGCCCTGAGGCCAATATTTTTCTCCCACTGATTGATGTAGTGATTTTTTTTCAGGTAGATTTTAGAACCCAAATCAAGCAAAAAAAATAAATAGGCTTTCTATGGCCCACTGAGTGAGAGATGGCACACACAGGAGTCAGGAGTGGCACACAAGCCCTGAGGCCAATATTTTTCTCCCACTGATTGATGTAGTGATTTTTTTTCAGGTAGATTTTAGAACCCAAATCAAGCAAAAAAAATAAATAGGCTTTCTATGGCCCACTGAGTGAGAGATGGCACACACAGGAGTCAGGAGTGGCACACAAGCCCTGAGGCCAATATTTTTCTCCCACTGATTGATGTAGTGATTTTTTTTCAGGTAGATTTTAGAACCCAAATCAAGCAAAAAAATAAATAGGCTTTCTATGGCCCACTGAGTGAGAGATGGCACACACAGGAGTCAGGAGTGGCACACAAGCCCTGAGGACAATATTTTTCTCCCACTGATTGATGTAGTGATTTTTTTTCAGGTAGATTTTAGAACCCAAATCAAGCAAAAAAATAAATAGGCTTTCTATGGCCCACTGAGTGAGAGATGGCACACACAGGAGTCAGGAGTGGCACACAAGCCCTGAGGCCAATATTTTTCTCCCACTGATTGATGTAGTGATTTTTTTTCAGGTAGATTTTAGAACCCAAATCAAGCAAAAACATAAATAGGCTTTCTATGGCCCACTGAGTGAGAGATGGCACACACAGGAGTCAGGAGTGGCACACAAGCCCTGAGGCCAATATTTTTCTCCCACTGATTGATGTAGTGATTTTTTTTCAGGTAGATTTTAGAACCCAAATCAAGCAAAAAAATTAATAGGCTTTCTATGGCCCACTGAGTGAGAGATGGCACACACAGGATTCAGGAGTGGCACACAAGCCCTGAGGCCAATATTTTTCTCCCACTGATTGATGTAGTGATTTTTTTTCAGGTAGATTTTAGAACCCAAATCAAGCAAAAAAAATAAATAGGCTTTCTATGGCCCACTGAGTGAGAGATGGCACACACAGGAGTCAGGAGTGGCACACAAGCCCTGAGGCCAATATTTTTCTCCCACTGATTGATGTAGTGATTTTTTTTCAGGTAGATTTTAGAACCCAAATCAAGCAAAAAAATAAATAGGCTTTCTATGGCCCACTGAGTGAGAGATGGCACACACAGGAGTCAGGAGTGGCACACAAGCCCTGAGGCCAATATTTTTCTCCCACTGATTGATGTAGTGATTTTTTTTTCAGGTAGATTTTAGAACCCAAATCAAGCAAAAAAATAAATAGGCTTTCTATGGCCCACTGAGTGAGAGATGGCACACACAGGAGTCAGGAGTGGCACACAAGCCCTGAGGCCAATATTTTTCTCCCACTGATTGATGTAGTGATTTTTTTTCAGATAGATTTTAGAACCCAGATCAAGCAAAAAAAATAAATAGGCTTTCTATGGCCCACTGAGTGAGAGATGGCACACACAGGAGTCAGGAGTGGCACACAAGCCCTGAGGCCAATATTTTTCTCCCACTGATTGATGTAGTGATTTTTTTTCAGGTAGATTTTAGAACCCAAATCAAGCAAAAAAAATAAATAGGCTTTCTATGGCCCACTGAGTGAGAGATGGCACACACAGGAGTCAGGAGTGGCACACAAGCCCTGAGGCCAATATTTTTCTCCCACTGATTGATGTAGTGATTTTTTTTCAGGTAGATTTTAGAACCCAAATCAAGCAAAAAAAATAAATAGGCTTTCTATGGCCCACTGAGTGAGAGATGGCACACACATGAGTCAGGAGTGGCACACAAGCCCTGAGGCCAATATTTTTCTCCCACTGATTGATGTAGTGATTTTTTTTCAGGTAGATTTTAGAACCCAAATCAAGCAAAAAAATAAATAGGCTTTCTGTGGCCCACTGAGTGAGAGATGGCACACACAGGAGTCAGGAGTGGCACACAAGCAGAAAGGGCAATATTAATCTCCCACTGTTTGAATTTTTTTTTTTTTCAGGGAGACTTTAGAAACCAAATAATAAAAATAAATAGGCTTTCTATGGCCCACTGAGTGAGAGATGGCACACACAGGAGTCAGGAGTGGCACACAAGCAGAAAGGGCAATATTAATCTCCCACTGTTTGAATTTTTTTTTTTTTTTCAGGGAGACTTTAGAAACCAAATAATAAAAATAAATAGGCTTTCTATGGCCCACTGAGTGAGAGATGGCACACACAGGAGTCAGGAGTGGCACACAAGCCCTGAGGCCAATATTTTTCTCCCACTGATTGATGTAGTGATTTTTTTTCAGGTAGATTTTAGAACCCAAATCAAGCAAAAAAATAAATAGGCTTTCTATGGCCCACTGAGTGAGAGATGGCACACACAGGAGTCAGGAGTGGCACACAAGCCCTGAGGCCAATATTTTTCTCCCACTGATTGATGTAGTGATTTTTTTTCAGGTAGATTTTAGAACCCAAATCAAGCAAAAAAAATAAATAGGCTTTCTATGGCCCACTGAGTGAGAGATGGCACACACAGGAGTCAGGAGTGGCACACAAGCCCTGAGGCCAATATTTTTCTCCCACTGATTGATGTAGTGATTTTTTTTCAGGTAGATTTTAGAACCCAAATCAAGCAAAAAAAATAAATAGGCTTTCTATGGCCCACTGAGTGAGAGATGGCACACACAGGAGTCAGAAGTGGCACACAAGCCCTGAGGCCAATATTTTTCTCCCACTGATTGATGTAGTGATTTTTTTTCAGGTAGATTTTAGAACCCAAATCAAGCAAAAAAAATAAATAGGCTTTCTATGGCCCACTGAGTGAGAGATGGCACACACAGGAGTCAGGAGTGGCACACAAGCCCTGAGGCCAATATTTTTCTCCCACTGATTGATGTAGTGATTTTTTTTCAGGTGGATTTTAGAACCCAAATCAAGCAAAAAAATAAATAGGCTTTCTATGGCCCACTGAATGAGAGATGGCACACACAGGAGTCAGGAGTGGCACACAAGCCCTGAGGCCAATATTTTTCTCCCACTGATTGATGTAGTGATTTTTTTTCAGGTAGATTTTAGAACCCAAATCAAGCAAAAAAATAAATAGGCTTTCTATGGCCCACTGAGTGAGAGATGGCACACACAGGAGTCAGGAGTGGCACACAAGCCCTGAGGCCAATATTTTTCTCCCACTGATTGATGTAGTGATTTTTTTTCAGGTAGATTTTAGAACCCAAATCAAGCAAAAAAAATAAATAGGCTTTCTTTGGCCCACTGAGTGAGAGATGGCACACACAGGAGTCAGGAGTGGCACACAAGCCCTGAGGCCAATATTTTTCTCCCACTGATTGATGTAGTGATTCTTTTTCAGGTAGATTTTAGAACCCAAATCAAGCAAAAAAATAAATAGGCTTTCTATGGCCCACTGAGTGAGAGATGGCACACACAGGAGTCAGGAGTGGCACACAAGCAGAAAGGGCAATATTAATCTCCCACTGTTTGAATTTTTTTATTTTTTTTCAGGGAGACTTTAGAAACCAAATAATAAAAATAAATAGGCTTTCTATGGCCCACTGAGTGAGAGATGGCACACACAGGAGTCAGGAGTGGCACACAAGCCCTGAGGCCAATATTTTTCTCCCACTGATTGATGTAGTGATTTTTTTTCAGGTAGATTTTAGAACCCAAATCAAGCAAAAAAAATAAATAGGCTTTCTATGGCCCACTGAGTGAGAGATGGCACACACAGGAGTCAGGAGTGGCACACAAGCCCTGAGGCCAATATTTTTCTCCCACTGATTGATGTAGTGATTTTTTTTCAGGTAGATTTTAGAACCCAAATCAAGCAAAAAAATAAATAGGCTTTCTATGGCCCACTGAGTGAGAGATGGCACACACAGGAGTCAGGAGTGGCACACAAGCCCTGAGGCCAATATTTTTCTCCCACTGATTGATGTAGTGATTTTTTTTCAGGTAGATTTTAGAACCCAAATCAAGCAAAAACATAAATAGGCTTTCTATGGCCCACTGAGTGAGAGATGGCACACACAGGAGTCAGGAGTGGCACACAAGCAGAAAGGGCAATATTAATCTCCCAGTGTTTGAATTTTTTTTTTTTCAGGGAGACTTTAGAAACCAAATAATAAAAATAAATAGGCTTTCTATGGCCCACTGAGTGAGAGATGGCACACACAGGAGTCAGGAGTGGCACACAAGCAGAAAGGGCAATATTAATCTCCCACTGTTTGAATTTTTTTTTTTTTTTCAGGGAGACTTTAGAAACCAAATAATAAAAATAAATAGGCTTTCTATGGCCCACTGAGTGAGAGATGGCACACACAGGATTCAGGAGTGGCACACAAGCCCTGAGGCCAATATTTTTCTCCCACTGATTGATGTAGTGATTTTTTTTCAGGTAGATTTTAGAACCCAAATCAAGCAAAAAAATAAATAGGCTTTCTATGGCCCACTGAGTGAGAGATGGCACACACAAGGATGGCACTCTAGCAGAAATGCCAATCTTAATCTCCCACAGAAAAAAAAAAAAAAAAAAAAAACAGGGACTGTCCTACAATTACTATCTCCCTGCAGTAATCTCAGCCAGGTATGGCAGGCAGCAATAAGGAGTGGACTGATGCACAAATTAAATAAAAAGTGTGGACAAACAAAAAAGATAGCTGTGCAGAAAGGAAGGAACAAGAGGATTTGTGCTTTGAAAAAAGCAGTTGGTTTGCACAGCGTCGTACACACACAGGCACAGCAACGCAGCTATCAGGGTCAGGGAGCCTTCTAGGGCAGCCCAATGAGCGACAGCGCTGAGGAAAAAAAAATTTAGCTTCCACTGTCCCTGCAAACAAAAGGTGGTGTTGGACAGTGGAAATCGCTACAGCACAAGCGGTTTGCAGCTTTATGTACCCTGCCTATCACTATCCCTGCTTCTGAAGAAGCGGCAGCAACCTCTCCCTACGCTCAGATCAGCAGCAGTAAGATGGCGGTCGGCGGGAACGCCCCTTTATAGCCCCTGTGACGCCGCAGAAAGCAAGCCAATCACTGCAATGCCCTTCTCTAAGATGGTGGGGACTGAGATCTATGTCATCACGCTGCCCACACTCTGCGTTCACCTTCATTGGCTGAGAAATGGCGCTTTTCGCGTCATTGAAACGCGACTTTGGCGCGAAAGTCGCGTACCGCATGGCCGATGCAACGCTGGGATCGGCTCGGTTTCATGAGACGCCGACTTTGCCAAAAGTCGGCGACTTTTGAAAATGAACGACCCGTTTCGCTCAACCCTAGTAAAGAGACTGCAACCTGGTGTCCTCGTTATTTACTGCGACCTGCACCGCACCACCACAACATCATCACCATTCCCTCCACCTTTATTGTACGCCCCTCAGCAGGGTCACGGACCGGGTCTAGCCACCGTGACAACCCCAGAACAGAGACTCAGAGGCCCGGTACCGAGTACCCCTCGGCCCTGCGACATTGGGGGCGCTACAATTTGGCGTCACGAACAGGATCTACTTAAGCCTGAAGAATCAGGTCATGTGTGCCTTGGAACTGTGATTTATTGTACTTGGACTGTGACTTATTGCAAAGACTGTGAATTGCTGATTGCCGCCAAGAGCTCCCGCCACAATTCGTCATTGCCGTGCACGGAGGGAGGAGCCTCAGCTTCGTGGGCGGAATCGGACGAGAAAGCGCGGTAAAGTGCCAACTCCGGAAGAGGAAGTCCAACCTCCAGCAGATTAGTGGGAGGAAGGGACAGCCATGTCCGAGTCGGGAGGAGCGGAGGCGGCGGTCGCAGCCGTGGACGCAGGGGCAGCTCCGGTCCCCGCAGCGGACGAAGCCGCGGCCCTAATATCACCACCGGTTGCCGCAGAACCCGCTGCCCCCCCTCGGCCAGTCGGACGCTGCCGCTACCACAAAGGCCATAATGCCCTTCTCTATGCCGTACCTGCCCGGAGCGGCCTGGCTCCCACGATACTCCGGGGAGTCGCATACATTCACTGACTTTAAAGAAGGGATCTGCAGCCTGCTCGAGTTCTATCCCCTGAGAGAGCCTCAGAAGGTTCATATGATAATCGGCCAACTCTTTGGGGCGGCTCTGAGAGAAGTGAAGTCCTGGCCCGCCACGGATAAGGGAACTGCACAGCAGGTTTTTGCAAAGCTTAAAGCCACCTTCGATACCCGTACTGCTACAGAAATTAAATTGACTTTCTATGGATGCAAACAGAGACCGCAGGATAGTTTACGGGACTATGCCCTTAATCTCCAGGAAGCGCTGCGGGCCATTAAGCAGAGTGACCCCGGCAGCATGCAAGATGAGGATAAACTCCTGAAAGAGCGGTTCATTGAGGGGCTCCTGTGCAGTCACCAAAGGGGCCAATTACACTTCCTGGCCATGCAGAATCCAGACTTGACTTTTGCGCAATTCAAGGATAAAGCTATCCAGGCGCTGCAGGAGCGACAACCCAGCCGCACAATACCACCCAGGCGTCCCCGTCTCACATACCACCAGGAGGTGGCGTCGGATGCCCCAGTTGCTGCCGAGGCCGACGCCCAGAGCCTAGAGGACGACTCCCCTGCAGGACTCCGCCTCCAGATGCAGGAGCTGACCAAGAGCGTTGCTGCCCTGGCCCGGACGGTGCAGTCCCTACAGGAGGCCCCCAAAGTGAAGATCCAGCTGGCCTCCAGACCAGAAGATGTCCCCTGGATGCGACAGAAGAGGACTCCACCGACCAGAGGCCGGGACAGCGATCGCTTCCATCCGGACGGACGACCCATCTGCCGCCGCTGTCACCAGGTGGGCCACCTTGCAAGGTATTGTCCTTTAAACGAGCAACCCCTGGGGCGAAGGGCCAACCCCCAGGAGTAGGACGATCAGGCCCGCAGCATTGGAGAGCCAAATACATTGGAGGGCGACCAGTTCTTCCTGTTGTGGTCGACGGTATCCCCATGAACGCTCTGCTGGACACCGGTTCCCAGGTGACGACTATGCCTTACGTGCTTTATAAACGGTATTGGGAGGACACCGATATTACTCGTGGCCCCGATGACGATTTCACCATCATAGCCAGTAATGGTCAGCCGTTGCCACAAGTGGGATATAAAGAGGTCACCATCAAGGTGGGGCGGGTGGAACTGAAGGCCCAAGGGATTGTAATTGTTGATATTCACCGCCGTGAATGTAATCCCATGATGACCATCGGTACTAATGTTATAGAAAATTGTCTTGCAGAAGTTATTGTTTTGTTGCAACAGGTAGCAGAAACCGCTGGCCATAGTGAACAACGCGCCCTGCAAAAAGAAATCAGAGCTCTGATGCAGAGACAGCAGGTAGAGCTGACTGGTGGTGAGATTGGTCGTGTCACTGTGAGTGATTCAAACCCCATCGCGATACCCCCCAGGAGTGAGATGTTAATATGGTGTCGGGCAGCCATAGGCCTCAGGGGTAAGGACTACCAGGCCTTGGTAGAACCCGTATACTCAGACAATAGGCCTACTATCCTGACAGCCCGAGGGGTGGTCGACGTCCGCCAAGGGAGGGTGCCCGTACGTGTCCTCAATTGTGGGGAGGAAGAGGTTCACCTCACCAAGTATGCCACGCTCGCCAAACTGTTCGTTGTCAATAATAGTGTAATACAGACACCTGAACCCTTGGTCCCGTCAAACGTGGCGGAGGACAACGGTTCTGCAGGGCACTCGAAAGATTGGTGTCAGGAATTGCATGTGGGCACTGACTCTACCCCAGCCCATCAGAAACAGGGGGCCTACAGGGTGGTTCACGAGTACGAGCAGGTATTCAGCAAACACCCCTTAGATTTTGCACAGGTGAAAGGGATCCAACATCACATCCCCACGGGAGATCACCGACCCATAAAAGAGAGATATCGCCCTGTACCCCCAGCTCATTACCAGTGTGCCAAGGACATGTTGCGAGAAATGAAGGAGGCTGGGGTGGTGAGAGACAGTTGTAGCCCCTGGGCAGCTCCATTAGTCCTTGTTAAAAAGAAGGATGGTACAATGAGGATGTGTGTTGATTACAGGCAGTTGAATCGCATTACACATAAGGACGCATACCCACTGCCCAGGATAGAGGAGTCTCTGGCTGCCTTAAAATCTGCTAACTACTTCTCTACCTTAGATCTCACCAGTGGGTACTGGCAGGTTCCCGTGGCGGAGGCGGACAAAGAGAAGACAGCCTTCACGACACCGATGGGTCTCTGCGAATTCAACTACATGCCCTTCGGATTGTGCAATGCCCCGGGGACGTTCCAGAGGATGATGGAGTGCTGTCTGGGGCACAAGAACTTTGAAACCGTACTGCTGTATTTGGATGATGTCATTGTCTTCTCTAAGACCTACGAAGACCATCTGAAACACCTGGCTGAGGTGTTTGAAGCCCTGTCCAACTTTGGCTTAAAGGTGAAACCGTCCAAATGTCATCTGCTGAAACCCAAGGTGCAGTACCTGGGCCAAGTGGTGAGCGCTGAAGGAGTGGCCCCAGACCCCGACAAGGTCACGGTGATCCAGGACTGGCCAAAGCCCAGCAACCTCCACGAAGTCCGGCAGTTCCTCGGGCTGGTAGGCTATTACCGGAGGTTCATTAAGGACTTCACCAAGAAGGCCGCGCCCTTGCAAGACCTGTTGGTGGGCCAATCAAAGAAGACCAAGGGGAAAAACACCCCATTTGATTGGAACGAGGGGCTGGAAGGATCCTTCACTTGCTTGAAGTCGGCACTGACGGGAGAAGAGGTATTGGCCTACCCTGAGTACGACCAACCGTTTGTGCTGTATACGGATGCCAGCAATGTAGGATTGGGGGCCGTGCTGTCCCAGGTCCAGAAAGGCCAGGAGAGGGTAATCGCTTACGCCAGCAGGAAGCTTCGTCCCACGGAAAGGAACCCTGAGAACTACAGTTCCTTTAAGTTGGAATTCCTTGCCATCGTCTGGGCAGTGACAGAGAGGTTCAAACACTACCTGGCCTCAGCGAAATTCACCGTCTTCACGGATAACAATCCGCTAACGCATCTGGACACCGCCAAACTCTGGGCCTTGGAACAGCGGTGGATGGCCCGGCTGTCCAACTACGACTTCACCATCAAGTACCGGGCAGGACGCAAGAATGCAAATGCCGATGCCCTGTCCCGAATGCACAATTTGCCAGAAACGGGAGAAGACCCGGAGGCACTTGAAGAGGTGGAGCTGCCTGCATTCCATCGCCCCAAAGCTACTCAGAACTCCCATCATGTGAAGAACAGGCACAAGAACCAACCGGATGCCATGCCGAATCCCCTGCCCAACCACGGATGGGCGGAGACCCACGATGGTGACCCCGCGGTCCGTCGGGTGAAAGAGCTCTTGACGCAGGCAGGGTTGCATCCCGGCCCAGATGATCCACAAGAGACCCAGCAGCTGTGGAAGAGGAGAAGCAAACTATTTATCCATGATGGCAAGCTGTGCCGGAGAAGCATCGACCCACGTACTCACGAATTGGTATGGCAGATAGTGGTGCCAAGGCGAGATGCGCCCATGGTTCTGGGAGCCTACCACGATGGAGCCGGACACTTCGGATGGAAGAAGCTGGAGAGGCTACTCCGAGGGAGGTTCTATTGGATTGGCATGAAGAGAGCCATTGAGAAGTGGTGTCGGGAGTGCGGTCCATGTAGCCTACGCAGGAGGGACCGTGGCAGCCAACGGGCTCCCTTGCAGCCTATCATCACCCAGCGGCCGCTCGAACTGGTCGCGCTGGATCATGTGAAGCTGACACCCAGTCGGTCAGGCTATGTCTACGCTCTTACCATCGTGGATCACTACTCCAGATTTTTGGTGGTTGTGCCTGTCAAGGATCTAACGGCCAGGACGGCCGCCAAGGCTTTCCAGCAGTACTTTTGTAGGCCCCGTGGCTACCCGGAGAAGGTACTGACCGATCAGGGACCAGCATTCGAAGCGGAAGTGTTCCAAGAGTTCTGCCAATTGTACGGGTGTAAGAAGATCAGAACCACACCGTACCATCCCCAAACCAATGGGATGTGCGAAAAGATGAACCAGGTGGTGATCGACTTACTAAAGACCTTGCCCGTAGAGGAACGGAGCCTGTGGCCAACGAAGTTGCCTGACTTGGTGGACATATATAATCACATCCCAGTAAATTCCACCAACTGCACTCCAGCGTACCTGATGCGAGGAAGGTCTAGCAAGTTACCTGTTGGATCTGGACATGGGGGTCCTAACCCCCGAAGATACCTCGCCGGATGCCGATTGGGATACCGAGAGGAGGCAAAGGTACCGCAAGGTACAGGAGTGCGTGGAAAGAAGCCTTGCTCAGGCCAGGCAAAAACAGGAAAGGGACTACAACCAGCATGCCCCTGCAATTCCCTTGCCACCTGGTGAGCACGTACTCAAACGAAAGAGGAGGCTACACAAACTCGACGACCAATGGGAAGCGGAACCGTATACTGTCCTGCCATCCGATTTCGACAACACAAAGGTTTGCCTCATCAGCAAGGATGGAGGGGAGACCTCGACGGTGATATCCAGGGACCACCTTAAAGCCTGCCCTGATAAACTGAGAGCGAGGGAAATGGATCCAGGAACCTCCCCACCTGTAGAAAAGGAGAAGATGATCCACACTGTCCTTGGTGACTTTCCCCAGTCCTGGACTCAGATAAATCAGGCCATCGTGGTACCTGTTCTAACGTTCCAACAGCCGAACCCACCAGAACCAATGGTGGTACCAGATCATCCGGCCCCGCAACCTCAACAAGCCCTACCTGAAGATGCCGTGCCAACCGTTGAACTGGCAAATCCTCCCTCTGCTATCGGCGAGCCTGCCGTACCCACTGTTGCCAGCAGCAGCCCTGAGAACCCCGGCCTGCCAGTGCTACCCAGACTCACTAGAAGTGTAGCTAGAAGGCAGTGCACTACACCAGCAGTAGCAAGCATAGTGGGCCCTGTTAGGCCAGTAGCAACCCCTGCGCTGCGAAGGTCGACACGCAGCACCAAGAATCAAACTCCCCTCCGCTACAAAACTTGGAGGTATTAGTGAGGGCTGCTATTTAGTTAACAATTGTTTGTGTGCATATCTTTTGTTGCAGGTTTTAAAATGGACAATAGAGTAATGGACAGTGAATTACTCCAAAAACTTCTAAAAGGGGACCCCTTTGTTTACCCGGGGTCCCCGCTGTTTCAACCACTGAACTGAGAGTCATAAACTGTGCATGACCTAACCTTTGCAACGTTCAAGAATCCTCACCTCCCATAAAGGGAAGCACTGTTATGTTTAATTGTTTATGATATTTCAGAATTTTGTGTGTTTTCGGTTAACATGTATTGTTGTTCTTATTTCCCCAGTCCGGGAGTACTGGATTTAACCGTGGGGGAGTGCAGCGCCCCAGAGTCCTGGTCGTTGCAGTAACGTCGCTCTGCCGCTAAGGGGGGCGATGTTGCGTCTGATTGCACTAGAGGAGTTCACCTGATCAGGTAACACTCACACTACACTTCACACTCCGGCCACCAGGGGGAGTGGTTCTATCTAGTAGGCCACTCCTCACACTCTGGTCTGGTAAAACTGGGGGTTGGACAGGAAGACAGTGAGAAGTAACTGGGAAGAGCTAGAGAGAGGACCTGTCAGGGATGGGATCCTGACAGATTCCTAAGAAAGGACAAAGAGTGAGAAAACGGGAATACAGCAAAGAGGCGATAGGACCAGAAGGAGTCGTGCTGTAAGATCGAGTCAACATCCTTCTGAGGCGCAAACAGTCGGTGGCCAGAACGCCGAGAAAGTAAGAGACTTTAAGCATTACTTCAAACCACGGCAGGACAGCCAATTATAGGTTGGCTGTCTCACTTAAACACCTAAGCAGACAACGGAGGCAGCTGTGGGAGAGGGGCGACTCTAGAGTCCCGGAAGAACTCCAGGCCTACCCCGTCATACGGGTGCGTCCTAGCCATATCATCTGGGGGACGGAGAGAGAACGAACATCAGAGGCAGACAGAATCAGTTGTGAGGACTATCCCGGGGTGCTCAGCAGGGAAGGACTACAACACACGGACTACAACACACAGGCGCTAGCAGGTAGACACTGACTCTCACCTGTAAAGGGGAACTCCTAATGTGCCTTTGGACTCAGACAGCCCGGTTAACAGTGCTCTGGATTGGCTAACTCGAAGCCTTCAGTAAAGAGGTAAAGAGACTGCAACCTGGTGTCCTCGTTATTTACTGCGACCTGCACCGCACCACCGCAACATCATCACCATTCCCTCCACCTTTATTGTACGCCCCTCAGAAGGGTCACGGACCGGGTCTAGCCACCGTGACAACCCCAGAACAGAGACTCAGAGGCCCGGTACCGGGTACCCCTCAGCCCTGCGACAGTGGGGGCACTACACAAGCTGATTCACACCCTGGTCCAGATGCTCCACAAGAGACTCAACAGTTGTGGAAGGAGAAGGGCAAATTGATTATCTACGACGGTAAGCTGTGTTGGAGGAATATCGACCCATGCACTCATGAGCTGGTCTGGCAGGTGGTAGTCCCGAGACAAGATGCGCCAATGGTCTTGGAAGCGTATCACGATGGAGCGGGACACTTCAGATGGAAGAAGTTGGACGTCCTACTTCGCGGGAGGTTCTACTGGATTGGCATGAGAAGAGCCATGCAAAAGTGATGACGAGAGTGTGGCCCGTGCAACTTGCACAGAAAGGACCGTGACAGCCAGAGGGCACCCCTACAGCCCATAGTCACCAAACAGCCACTTGAATTGGTAGCCTTAGACCATGTGCAGCTAACCCCAAGCTGGTCAGGCTATGTCTATGCTTTGACCACAGTGGACCATTACTCAAGATTCCTGGTTGTCGTGCCTGTTAAGGACCAAACAGCAAAGACGGCAGCCAAGGCATTCCAACAACACTTTTGTCGACCACATGGTTACTCTGAAAAGGTACTCACCGACCAAGGCCCAGCCTTCGAAGCAAAAGTATTCCAGGAGTTCTGTAATCTGTGCGGATGCATGAAGATCAGAACAATGCCGTACCACCCACAGACAAATGGCATGTGTGAGAAGATGAACCAGGTGGTAATTGACTTAGGCTACTTTCACATTTGCATTTTAATCTGCAGCGTTTAATCCGGAAACGCAAGTACCAGAAAAACGCAGAAAAGCGCGTATAAACGCAGCGGTTTTTCTCCTGTAAAATTTTTCACCATGCGCACCAAAAACGCAAACGCATGAAAAACGCATAAAAAAGCATGTAAACGCAGCGTTTTTCATGCGTTTGCGTTTTTGGTGCGCATGGTGAAAAATTTTACAGGAGAAAAATCTAGATTACCAGAAACAGCCAATGGGACTACAGAGGGCGTGTATTATGGGATATCTATATATAGACTCTAGGACTGCTGAAATCTTCAGATTTTGCTCCTGTATCCTGTGTCATGATGGATCTTCACATGGATAGCTTTTACTTCAACCTGGATCTCAGCATCAAGCTTTTTCTTGCGTGTGCGTTTGCTTGGGAGCAACACCGAAACCGTGAAAGGCGGAGAAGGACCCTGTGTAGGCGTTTTTGGCAACACCCCATTATAGAACTGCGGGAGAGCCGTGGTGCATATCACACACTGTATGTCGAGCTCAATGACAACCCAGACAAATTCCCGGAATTTACCAGGATGTCGCAAGACTCTTTCCGGGATTTGCTTGCTCGTGTCCAAGGAGCCATCCGGAGACAGGACACCCAGCTCCGTAGAGCGATTCCACCAGAGGAACGTCTCCTGGTTACCTTAAGGTATGTAATAATTCTAAACAAATGCCAGTCATAATTATTGTTAGTCTGACATGTATTCTTTGCATTTTTGTAAATTATTTTTTCTTTATTACAGATTTCTTGCAACTGGAGAGAGCTTGTCATCCCTACACTTCCAGTACCGCCTTGGAATTTCCACCCTGTTCGGAATAGTTTTTGACACCTGCCGGGCTTTGTGGAATGTTCTCCGTGAAGAATTTATACCCATACCCAACGAGGACATGTGGATGGCAATAGCTGATAAATTCTGGACTGTGTGTGATTTCCCCAACTGTTTGGGTGCGGTGGATGGGAAGCACATCCGGATTATCAAACCTGCCAGAACGGGATCACAGTTATTCAACTACAAAAAATATTTTTCAGTAGTTCTCATGGCAATAGCCGATGCGGACTGTCGCTTCATTGCTGTGGACATTGGTGCTTCTGGCCGTGGCAACGATTCACAGACTTTCAAAAACTCTGATATGGGCCGACGTGTTTATGGCAAAAATTTTGATTTTACACAGCCACGGCCTCTCCCCAACACTCAAGGCCCACCGATGCCATTTGTAATGGTTGGGGATGAGGCATTTCAGATGAGTGAAAATCTACTGAAGCCCTATTCAAGTCGGGACTTGAACCGCACAAAACAAATCTATAACTACAGACTAACCAGGGCCCGCAGAACAGTAGAGTGTGCCTTTGGGATTATGGTGTCAAAATGGCGCATTCTTGCAACAGCCATAAATCTAAAAATGGAGTCAGTGGATGAGGTGGTAAAAGCATGTGTGGTTCTCCACAATTACATTCTGGCTAAGGAGCAACCCACCATTGAACTTGATGAACAGGTTGCAAACCCTTTGCCTGATTACCGGCATCACCCGCTGCGGTCAACTGTTGAAGTTGGCCACATGCGGGACAAATTTCCTGCCGTTTTTGATTCAGACCTTGGACGTGTGGAATGGCAGGACAAAATGGTGTAAAATGTCCTGTTGGCTTTGGGTCTGTAACAGTTATTTACAAAATGTTGATAATGTTTGTTGTAATAAAATAATTGTGTTTTATTATCTCCACCATGTCTCCCATGTATTTGCTTTACACACCACTTAGGGTTTTTGGGCTTAGGCTGTTGACGTCATTGCGTCCTGACTCGGTTCACCAGTAGCTATTTGACGCAGACTGTAGAGACGATGGCTGTTTGATGCCGTCACATTCTCAGTATTTGTTCATTACTTAACATCAGTATTTGTAAGCCAAAACCAGGAGTGGTTGTTAAATGCAGAGGTGGTGTTTATATTTTTATTTGACTTTTCCTCACATTGATCCACTCCAGGTTTTGGCTTACCAATAGTGATGTAAAATACTGAGCAAATACTGTCAGTGTGACGGAAGCCTACACAACAGATCAATAGTCATCAAGTCAGGTGTCAGAAATAATGAATTCATGATGCACAAATAAATAGCTCATGAATTTATTATTTCTGACACATGTCCTGTTGGGTATAGATATGCCTTGCATCACCTCCATCGTACCTTCACTTTGTGTTAAATAGATTTAATGTACAAAGAAGATAAAATGGACGTGGAGCGGCCCCCAGATGCAGGACGGCGGGGTACTCGGTACCGGGTCTATCGGTTCTGTCACGGATGTCACGGTGGCCTGACCCGGTCCGTGGTCCTGCTAAGGGGCGCCCAATAAAAGGTGAAGGTGGTGGTGTAGGTCGCAGTAAATAACGAGGACACAGGATTGCAGTCTCTTTACCTCTTTACTGAAGGCTTCGGCATCCGCAATCCACTGTTAACTGGGCTGGCTGAGACCGGCCGGTCTGAAGGCACATCCAGAGTTCCCTTTGCAGGTGGAAATCAGTGCCTACCTACTAGCGCCTGGGTGTTGTAGTACTTCCCTGCTGAGCTCCACGGGATAGTCCTCACAACTCTCGTGTATGTTTCTGTTCTTTCTCTCCGTCCCCCAGATGATATGGATAGGACGCACCCGTATGACGGGGTAGGCCTGGAGTTATTTTATAGGGACCCTAGAGACGCCCCTCTCCCACAATTGCCTCCGTTGTCTTCATTAGGTGATTTAGGTGAGGCAGCCAACCTATAATTAACTGCCCTGCCGTTGGTTTGAAGTAAAGCGTGGAGCCCAATACTTCCTCGGCGTTCCGGCCACTGGCTATGCGCCTCAGTAGGATGTTGCCGATCTCGGGGCACGACTCCTACTGGTTCTATCGCCTTTGTGCTGTGATCTCGTTTCTCACTTCTCCACAATATACCTCGCTTCGTGTCCTTTCTTAAGATGCCGCCGCAATGAAGTGCAGGCGCGGCTCCGTAACGATCTGTCCATTCGCTAGGCCTCTGTCAGGATCCCACCCCTGACAGGGACCCCCCTGAATCTTCCCAAGCAACCTCTTCTCTCACTAGGTGTTGCCTGGGCAAAGCCCAGTCAGCTTCTCTCTAACTTCCTATCCAACCTCCAGTTTTACCAAAGTGTGAGGAGTGGCCTAATACATAGAACCCTTTGCTCCCCCTGGTGGCCGGAGTGTGAAGTGTAATGTGTGACTGTGATACCTGGTCAGGTGAACTCCTTAAGTGCCATCAGATGTACCATCACTCCCCTTAGTGGCGGAGCGACAGTACTGCAATGACCAGGACTCTGGGGCGCTGCACTGGTTATACAAGGCATTTATCTACTCTGCAGGTCAGGTGTCATAACTAACGATTTTGTGAAGACACGACCAGTTGAGTATAGTTAAGCTGTGTATTCAGCTGTGTATTGCCACCATTTTTTCTTCAGTCTGCGACAAAAACTCACAAAGTGAAAATACAATTGTTATTTTTTTGGGCAACCTCTTATCTCTATACCAAACACACACAAACTTTCTGTGTTGTACTAACTAACTACTAAAGCTAGGAGGTGGCCCAAAAAAATGTGTTCGCCGCATTTTTGGATTTGGCGCACGGTGTGTGTTGCTGGCGGCGAAATACACAATTAACCAAACCTTATTGTGGGCAAAAAACATGAATATTTATTTTAACAAAATAAACTAAAATAAAAAATTAACTGCGCCTGCTTGGGGTTGATTGACGAAATTGGGGGGTGTGGAGCAGTGAGGGCTGGCTAACTATCGACAACGCAGGGGTGGCTGGAGAAGGTGCAATAAAAATACTGGGGTCTGGAAATTCGGGGATTGGGCTAGACACATGAGAGGGCAGAGACACACTAGAAGGATGAGACAAACCAGACATTACAGACACATTGGGAGGTGAGGGGGGAGGGATAGCTATTGTCTTTTGTTTTTTATTGCCTTTCCCTTTTTTGGATCGGCGCTGCCGTCCCGGGGGCCTCGTTGGGCTACTTGGTATTGGCCTGGCCGTGGTGGCCGACCTGTCACGGTCCGTCTGCCGTTGTTGTGGCATTCTTGTGGTGGCGGGGAATGCCAGAGCAGGGTCCGGCAGCGGCATTCTTGTAGTGGTGGTGGCGGGGAACACCAGGGCAGGGTCCGGCAGCGGCATTCCTGTGGTGGTGGCGGGGAACGCCAGGGCAGGGTCCGGCAGCGGCATTCCTATTGTGGTGGCGGGGAACGCCAGGGCAGGGTCCGGCAGCGGCATTCCTGTGGTGGTGGCGGGTAACAGGCCTGGGTCCGGCAGCGGCATTCTTGTGGTGGCGGGGAACGACAGGCCAGGGTCTTGCGGCTGCCGCATGGTGGTGGCAGTGGAAGAGGTCCAAGCAGGAGCAGCAGTTGTCATGGTGGTGGCGGTGGGCTGTCCTACTGCACTCTGCATGGTGGTGGTGCTATAATAAGGTCCGGCAGTGTTTGGAATGGAGGTGGCCGTGCAGTGGTATGCAGCAGATGTCGGCATAGAGGTAAAGCGTGACAGTGTGGGCACTGGTGGAAATGCCCCCACTGTCTGCTGGAAATACCGACTCTGCTGCATAGCCTGCATGTAAGCAGCATTGCAGGCCTGCATAACACTAATCTGGAGATAGGGAGTAAATGCCCTGTTCTATTTGATTAAAAAAATGATGTGCCGGCCTCTGGAGGTCGGCTTTCACTTGGGCAAGGGCTGTGGTAACCTCCTGGATATGTGTACTCATATGATTAATGGCAGTATCCAGTCGGTCACCCATCGCCTTGAGTCCCTCGTGGAAGACCGAGCTCAAGTGCAAAAACTCGGGCATGAGTGACCTCTCCGCGGCCCTCTGCCGCTGCCGGGAGGAGCCAAAAAAAAATTGGGCAGAGGCAGAGGACTGGCGAAGGGGAACACCTGTTGGACCAGCTTCCTGGTATCCAGTTTGTGTGGCAGGCCCACTTGCTGCAGCGCTGGAGGATGGCTGGGACGGGTCCGTGGCTGACTGATGAAGGACCGCTCCAGAACCTGGGTCAACAGTGGTGCTCCATGTGCTGTGAAAAAAGAATGAAAAAAATGTAAGACCAAACATTTACAAAACGCAAATTCCTGTGGAATAAAAACATAGATTAAGGCTGAGGTCACACTAGCAGTATTTGGATAGAGTTTTACCTCAGACTTTGCAAGCCAAAATCAGGAGTACTACAGTACGAGCAAAAGTATAATAAAAACATATGCTCCACTTCTGCATTTATCAACCACTCCTGGGTTTGGTTCCAAATACTGATGTAGAATATGAAGGGACGATGGAGGCGATACAAGCCATATCTATACTCACCAGGACAAGTGTCAGGAAAAATGAATTCAGGAGCCATTTGTTTGTGCATCATGAATTCATTACTTCTGACACCTGACTTGATGACTATAGATCTGTTTTGTAGCCTGCCGTAACACTGTCAGTATTTGCTCAGTATTTTACATCACTATTGGTAAGCCAAGACCAGGAGTGGAAGTATATCAGGACAAGTATAATAAAAACATATGCTCCACTTCAGCATTTATCTACCACTCCTGGTTTTCATTTACAAAAACTGATGCAAATTATGGACCCAAAAATGGTAGTGTGACGGCAGCCAAATGCATTAAAAAACATATTTTTTTTCGCCAAAAATATACTTACGTCCTCTGGGCAAGGACCGGTCTCAAAAATGCAAGGATGCGGTGGTACTTGTATTTACGGATCCTTGCTCCTGAACCACTAGGAAGCCGGCTCTCTTGACGCAGGTCCTTGTTGAAGCGGTCCTTCATCGATCGCCAATGTGTTTTGACTTTAGACACTGTTGACAAAACAAAACATAATAGTAAGGACAATGGTCTTTTGACCGTGGTCACACAACTGTGTGTGCTGAGAAAAATTAATGACTTTCTCTCATCATACACAGTTGTGTGAGCATGGCCAAGGTCTTGGCTGCATCACACTGCATTGCAATACTTACCAAATGCATTTCGGACCCGAGTTGGGGCGTTGTCCCAGCCATCCCACAACGCTGTGGCCACCTCATTCCAAAGCCGCCGGATCGACACGTTGTTGGAGTGCAGTGGATCCCGGGTGTCCCACAACGGGACTCCCTCATGGACCAGGGAGATTAGGTGCTCATTCTCTATGAGGTCCTCATCCCGTTCTGGAACCTAAAAAAAACCCAGAACATTAATTTTGGAGACATTAACATAAGGAAGAAAGAAAACAGAAGCAGAGAAATGGCCTGAATATTAAAAGTTAAAAAAAAAATTAGTACAGAAGCAACAGGGAAAGAAAGAGAAAAGTACAGAAATGAAGATTCAAGAATAGTAAAGTGAGGATACAATAAACAGTCAGCCAGGTATACTTACACGCTGCCGCCGTGCCACCCGACCGTGACTCCGCTGCTCCTGCCCAGTCTCTGCCGCAGTAGAAGAAGAGCTCTGAAAAAAGGAAAAATAATTTTTCATATGTGTAGATGTGACAGTGAATACTTACCAATCTGAGGAGGTGACTACTCACTTCGCTGACATTTTCCGCTTGTGCAGGCCCAGGCGTTTGATCTTCATCAGAAGAAGAAGACATTCTGATGCATGCAGAAAAAAAGAAATGGAAGAAATTAGGACATGTAGAGGCAGAAAATAGAAAATAGAGGCATTGGCTAACATATACTCACATTGTTCTGACTGTAGATTCCTTCCTGTGTCTGCTCTGCTGCATCTGGAAAGCTTCTCTGTCTGCTGCGTAGTTACCTGCAAATGTCCACTCCCTCCCTTTTTCACCTTGTATGTGGGGGGTGGCTAATTAGTGTCTAGACATGTTTTTCTCTGGTGCAATGCATGCGTTTACAAACGCAAGCAAATGCATGTGCTTGTAAACGCATGCGTTTACATAGACAGCAATGCGTTTTTTTGTTGCAATTTTTACGCAATCGACCGCATACGTTTCCAGGCGGCAAATTGACGCCTCTAAAAATTACTACATGCTGCATTTCCGCGCCAAACCTCAGACGACGAAACGACGCATGCGTCGTCAAACGCGGCAAAACGCGAACAAAAAAAGCCGCATGCGTCCCTAATGTTAAATATAGGAATACACAACGCATGCGGATATTTGCGGAAGAAATGCTGCGGACACAACAGCAAATGTGAAACCAGCCTTACTGAAGACCTTGGCTTTGGAAGAGAGAAGCCTGTGGCCAGAGAAGTTGCCTGACTTGGTAGATCTGTACAATCATAACCCAGTGAATTCCACCAGCTGCACTCCAGCCTACCTAATGAGAGGAAGACCTAGCAAATTACCTGTTGACCTTGATATGGGAGTCCTAACACCAGAAACAACATCACCAGATGCAGACTGGGATACGAAGCAGCAGCAGAAATATCGCCCAGTACAAGAATGCATGAATAGAAGTTTGTCCAAGGCAAGACAGAGGCAGGAGAGAAACTATAACCAGCGTGCCCCTGTAATTCCCTTGTCACCAGGTGAACAAGTTCTAAAGAGGAAAAGGAGAATTCACAAACTCGATGATCAGTGGGAAGCAGAACCATACACCATCTTACAGTCAAACTTTGATAAGACCAAGGTGTGTTTCATAAGCAAAGATGGAGGAGAAACCTCAAAAGCGGTATCAAGAGATCATCTTAAGGTATGCCCTGACCAACTGAAAGACAAGGAGAAAGACCAAGGTAGCCCTCAACCCACAGAAGAGGAGGAAAAGAGAATTCATACCATTTTTGGAGATTTTCCCCAGTCATTGACTCAGGTAAATCAAGAGATAGTGGTGCCTGTTTTGACCTTTCCCCAGTTGGAAATACCAGAAGTAGATGTGACTCGAAATCAATCTGAACCAGAAGAGACTCTACATCAGCGGGCTCAAGCAGCAGACGTCACACCAGCAGTGGAGCAAGAGAATCCAGCCCCTGCTATCGGTGAATCTTCATGCCCACAGTGTGCAGAAGTACTCTTAGGAGATCAGGTACACCTGTGCTACCTAGAATCCCCATTAGGGTAGCCATAAGACAGCGCATAACACCAGTGATAGCAAACCTAGTGAATCTGGTAAGATCACCCTCAGTGCCTGTGCTGTGTAGAACTACCCATAGTACCAGAGGTCAGATCCCAGCCCATTACAGGGACTAAGATATAAGATGCCAATAATTGTTGTTACCTGGTTAAAAATGTTTGATTTTGCTTATTAAAATTTTAAATGGACATTAGGGTAATGGATGGTGAATTACCTAAAAACTTCCCTTGTAAATAGTTGGCACCTCCTAAGGTATACCTTATTGGTTTTACCACACCCTGGCAGCATGAGTAGAACCCTGTTTGTTTCAAAGACCAAAGAATAAACGCTTGGCATGGCTGAAGACAAGGTCTGGATGCTTATGCTTTGCAGCCCGCCCAAAACCTACGTTGGGGGTTTAGAACGGGTCCCCCGCATCAGTACTGTTGTTGATGAACAAGGACACCCTGGTATAAGACCAGTTGTACTCTTGTAAATAATGTTTTGCAACGTTTAAAGAAAAGAGCCTCCCGTAAAGGGAAAACAAATTTTTGTACCTGTTTAACCTGTTGAAATGACTTTTCAAAATATTGCACATTTCTAACCTGCACTGTTTTTGTCTCTTTTCCCAGTCTGGGAGTACTGGATTTGGCGGCGAGGGGGGGAATGTGGCACCCCAGAAGTTTGGGTACTACAGTGGTACTGCCTTCTTCTAGGGCAGGGTGATGCCATGCCTGGAAACAAGGAGGATCCCTTTGGCAGGTAACCTGTACATTCAACACTTTCTGACTCTAGGCCAAAAGGGGGAGCTCTAGACCTGGTTTCATGGGTGTTTCCCTAGATAATTATATATTCTTTCTTGGAGGAGGAGTTAGTTCAATCTGGAGTTTGTGTGAGACAGAAAAGGAGGAAGGAGCACAGGAGAAGTGAGGAGCTGGAGGGGAGCTGCGACTAGGCTCCTTCCATGCTGAAGCGCAGGGACCAGACACCAGGAGTCCGAGGCTGTGTGGGACTTTATGCCCCACAGCAGAAACCGGAGGGCAGGAGATTGAAAGTAACTTGCCCACATCTACACCCTGAGGTACAGCAACATACAGAGCCCGGAGTCACTGTGAATAGAGACACCTATAAAACGGCTCGCATTGCCTACCATGCAGGAATGGTCTCAGGACAGAGAGTGAGAGAGGACCTTGAAAGAAGCCATAGGCAGCAAGGGACTACTATACAGTGCATAGTGGAAGGCTCCCAATCTGACCTGGCAAGGAGAATTCAACTCGTTTTCAGGCTGCCTGGACTCCACCGTCACCTGTTGCTGGTACCCTGGACTGTGGACATAAACCACCAGTAAAACAGGTAAAGAGACTGCAACCTTGTGTCCTCTGATTCTTGCTGGCACCACACTATCATTGTTAAATACAGCGGGAGCCATGGGGACCCAGCTTCACCTGTGGGAAGCCATACCATCCTTGCTGCAGTGCCATCACTCCCCAGAGGACCCCTTAAAGCAGCATCAGTCACCCCTGACCGAATACCACAGGTGGCGTCACGAACATTCTTATTTCTAATAACCCCTTTAAAGACATTCCCTTTAATTTGGACACCCAGGGCCATGGACTGGGTGGCTGCCACTGTGACCACCCCTTTAATGACAACCGGACCCGGTACCGAGTACCCCTAGGCCCTGGCGGGCGCTCCACATGCGTCACTGGAAGCGGAGTACTGTGTGCTCCGGGAGTGAAATGCAGAGAGCCAAGAGCCCCCCAAGGAGAGAGGTGGGCGAAACCAGGAGCCTCGTCCACTGCTCAGGCTGAGGGACCTTTGCCCAGACAGGTGTTGGCCATGGACCTCTTAACAGGAGGAAAGAGAGGAGGAACCCCGATCATCCTGAGCTCATCTGCCGGCTTTCACGCACCTTTCATGCTACTCTCCTGCTAGGGACAGGATGAACACTGGTGGGTGAGGGTGGTGGGCTCTTTACCCCCTCGTATGTCTCCTGTCCCTATAGAGGATAAGAGGGCGGCCTCCTGGTGTGCTGTCAGGAAGGACGGCCTGGAAAAACAGTTTTTGCTTCCGTCGCCATTTTCTGACCCCCCAAGTTTTCATGTTTTCAGCCGATGGGGCTGTGTGAGAGCTTGTTGCAGGCGCCTAGAGCCGACGTTTTTATGGAAACCACTTTGGCGCAGATATGATGCCCTCATAGATTCTGATTGCATTCTATGCGTTGTTGCCTTTGGCAAAAAACGCAATTCTGGCATGTAATATTTTTTTCCTTTTTGCTGGTTAGCGATAGGGTTATTTCATATCTTGATAGATCGTACAGTGTTACTAAAGATGTATATTTTTAAAATTTCTTATTCCTTTGTGCTTAATAGGAAAAAATAGGGGATTCAAATTTTTATATGTATTTAAAACCTTTTTTTTTTTTACTGTCTTTTTAGTCCCCATAAGGGACTTGAATCTAGTAGCTAGAAATGACAATTAGACCTGTCATTAGGGGTTAAAACTGTTCACCTTTACATCGAATAGGAATAATGATTGATGTCAGTGATCAGCCTTTATTTCATGGATTCTCGATAATCAGCGCCACCTCGTGGTAGATAAGACTAACGACACTACAACCTCTACCCTGCTTGACTGCACCTTGGCGTCACGTGACAACAGAATCAGTAGATCACATGATCTCAGGTTCCTGCCGGTCACATGACCCGAAGCGTGTGTTTGTGTGAGAGCTGTGGGGTCGCGCACAGTTTGCAGTGAGGGCTGCAGCGCCCGGGAGATGTCTTGGCCGCCGCAGTCGCCGTTCCGGGAAGAGGAGAAGGAGGAGGAGGCGGAGGCGCTGGACCGTCTCGGGGAATTCTTCTGCCATTGTTTACGTACGGGCCGCTGGGAGCTGGCACGGGCCTGTCTGCCGCAACTTTCCCGGAGCCCCGATGCTGGCGAAGTGGAGGACATACTGAGAGGTCTGGTGAGAGCCCCGCACCTACTCAGGTGGGTCCGCTGCCAGTGTGGGTGGTGCGTGTACATGGAGTGTGCAGGTAGCGAGCCTCTGCCCGAAGCCGTGCCCCCCCAGCGTAGCGCTATGTACGGTGCCCCCCCAGCGTAGCACTATGCACAGTGCCCCCAGTACGGTGCCGCCCCAGTAATAATAATAATAATCTTTATTCTTATATAGCGCTAACATATTCCGCAGCGCTTTACAGTTTGCACATATTATCATCGCTGTCCCTGATGGGGCCTCACAATCTAAATTCCCTATCAGTATGTCTTTTTTGGAATGTGGGAGGAAACCGGAGTGCCCGGAGGAAACCCACGCAAACACGGAGAGAACATACAAACTCTTTGCAGATGTTGTCCTGGGTGGGATTACAACCCAGGACTCCAGCACTACAAGGCTGCTGTGCTAAGCACTGCGCCACCGTGCTGCCAGTGCCCCCAGTACGGTGCCCCCCCAGTGTAGCGCTATGCACAGTGCCCCCAGTACGGTGCCCCCCAGCGTAGCGCTATGCACAGTGCCCCCAGTACGGTGCCCCCCCAGCGTAGCGCTATGCACAGTGCCCCCAGTACGGTGCCCCCCCAGCGTAGCGCTATGCACAGTGCCCCCAGTACGGTGCCCCACACTCCATTGTAGCGCTATTCACAGTGTCCCCAGTACGGTGCCCCACCCCCGGTGTAGCGCTATGCACAGTGCCCCCCCAGTGTAGCGCTATGCACAGTGCCCCCCCAGTGTAGCGCTATGCACAGTGCCCCCAGTACGGTGCCCCCCCAGCGTAGCGCTATGCACAGTGCCCCCAGTACGGTGCCCCCCCAGCGTAGCGCTATGCACAGTGCCCCCAGTACGGTGCCCCACACTCCATTGTAGCGCTATTCACGGTGCCCCACCCCCGGTGTAGCGCTATGCACAGTGCCCCCCCAGTGTAGCGCTATGCACAGTGCCCCCAATATCTTTCCCCCAATGTGGTGCCGTGTACGGTGCCCCACACCCTAGTGTAGCGCCGTGGCCAGTGCATGACCCCCATTTCTTGTGACCTTTCTGCATGGAATCTAAAAGCCCCTGGCTCTGCCTGTCCTGCACCTTGCGGGGGTGGGTTGGTCATCATTGTTCTGTGGAGAAGACCAGACCTCAGACCTTGATTGTCCATAAGGTGGATTAGCAGGTTATTTGTGCTCCCCTCCCCCACTCCCACTAATCCCCAGGGGAGTGTGAGACACACAGGACTCCTGTTACAGTAGTGATTGTTGTGGTAGATGGTGGACAAACTCCGGGTCCGGGCGATATGTGGAGGCGTCTATAGAGCTCTATTTGTTATTAATAGAAATAGCTGAGCTCCTGCATCATCGTCTGCTGCATGAAGTGTGCTCAAATAGTCTCCCACACAGCATCTCCCAAACTGCTTACATGCGTAGCGCCCCCCCACAAAAAAAAAAAAAAAACTGGCTTGCATGGTACACCCATAACACTACCTTGCCCAGTACCTGGTGCAGTGCTGACCTCCCCCACCCAAGAGAGCACCAAGCGCAACCCCCCCACCCCAAGAGGCACGCCATGCACAGCACCCACCTCCCCCTTTAAAAGAGGTGCAGTGCCTCCCCCCCCGAAATCAAGGATGCCACACGCAGCACCCCCCCTCCGAAATCAAGGGTGCCACACGCAGTAACTTCCCCCACCGAAACCGAGGGTGCCATGCACAGTACATCCCCCCTCCCCCAAAAAAAAACAAAACAAGGGAGCCACATGCAGTACCTAACACTTCCCCCGAAACCAGGGGTGCCATGTGCAGTAACAAAACCCCACTGAAACAAAGGGTGCCACGCACATTACCCCACCCCAAAACCAAGGGTACCACAGTACCTCCCCCCCAAAAAAACAAAAAAAAACAAACCTAAACCCCCCGCCCCCCGAAACCAAGGGTGCCATGCGCAGTATCTAAACCCTCAAAACCAAGGGTGCCGCACGCAGTACCTAAACCCCCCAAAACCAAGGGTGGCACGTGCAGTAGCTAGCCCCCCCCGAAACCAAGGGTACCATGTGCAGTACCCCCTCAAAAATAGTGCTATGCACAGTTCCCCCAGTGCTACACACAGTGAATTCATAACACAGATATGCACAGTATTTCCCAAATAGTGACATGATGCGTATGTCCATAAGTACTGTGGAAACCAGTAGGGTGAGGTCCGTAGTTCGCGTGACACCATTCGTGTGGCATACATATTCACGTGTCCGTGTGTATCATCTGTGTGCCATCAGTGTGACAAGTACCGGAAGAGAATGAAGAATACAAGTGACAGATGTATAGGTGTTATATGTGCAATATGTCAGTGAGATACATATAATCAGTGCGTGTGTAGCTTTCTGTACTTGTATTTAGCACAAAAAATAAATAAGTAAATTAAAAGAATTGTGTGTCCCCCCCCCTCCCCCCCCCTCCCCCTTATTTTTAGTGACCAGTTTAGGGAAAGCAGACAGCTGTGATCTAGTCTTATGAGTCTGGGAAGGAGCAAATATCCATTGAGCTTATTAATATCATCTCACAGGTGTCTGCTTAGCCTTTACTGGTTATTAAAAAGGGGGACCCTAAAAAAATGATGTGTGGGTCCCCCCTGTTGTTAATAAACAGAAAAGGCTAAGAATACAGGTGCAGGCTGATATTAATAGGCTGGTAAGGGGCCATAGATATTACCAGCCCGCTGCTGCTCCAGAAATGGCGCATCCATTAGATGCCCCAATTCTGACGCTTAGCTTCAGCTCTTCCCGCTTGCCCTGGTGTGGGAGCAATCAGTGTAATGGTTTGGAGGTTGATGTCACCTGTGTAATGTAAGCTGACATCAAACACGGGTTCGTAATGGAGAGGCGTCTTTCAGACACCCCAATTACTAACCCCATAGTGAAAAGAAAGAAATAGGCAAAGTCCTTTATTTGTAAAAATCACTCCCTGACACTCCTTCTTTTACCCATTCACTACCTTTAAGGTACCTTCACACTAAACGATATCGCTAGCGATCCGTGACGTTGCAGCGTCCTGGCTAGCAATATCGTTTAGTTTGACACGCAGCAGCGATCAGGATCCTGCTGTGATATCGCTGGTCGTTGAACAAAGTTCAGAACTTTATTTGGTCGTCAGATCGCCGTGTATCGTCGTGTTTGACACCAAAAGCAACGATGCCAGCGATGTTTTACACTGGTAACCAGGGTAAACATCGGGTTACTAAGCGCAGGGCCACGCTTAGTAACCCGATGTTTACCCTGGTTACCAGTGTAAAATGTAAAAAAAACAAACAGTACATACTCACCTTCGCGTACCCCGGCGTCCGCTTCCCACACTGACTGAGCGCCGTAAAGTGAAAGTGAAAGTACAGCACAGCGGTGACGTCACCGCTCTGCTGTTAGGGCCGGCGCTCAGTCAGTGCAGGAAGCGGACGCCGGGGGACGCGAATGTAAGTATGTACTGTTTGTTTTTTTACATTTTACACTGGTAACCAGGGTAAACATCGGGTTACTAAGCGCGGCCCTGCGCTTAGCAACCCGATGTTTACCCTGGTTACCCGGGGACCTCGGCATCGTTGGTCGCTGGAGAGCGGTCTGTGTGACAGCTCTCCAGCGACCAAACAGCGACGCTGCAGCGATCGGCATCGTTGTCGCTATCGCTGCAGCGTCGCTTAATGTGAAGGTACCTTTAGACTTTTCTTTGTAAGTGTTTGATTACTTACAGGGCTAGTAATGGGGTGTCTGACTGACTGCTCTCCATTACTAATCCCAGGGCTTGATGGCTGGGTTTGGTAATGACAGGTGTCCCCAGCCGGTGATGTAATCTCAGTCTAGGTCAGTGCTGGGTGTTGTATACAAGTCTGTGGCCTAGCTGTGGCTGCAGCTTATGATCGGCACTCATTCTGCTCATCATGGAGGTCTGACCTGTTACATGTATCGTACGCCATCCATGACATTCCACCTGTCCTAATATTCCGCTGCCTATTCTGGTCCGCCCGCCAGGTGTCATGAATGTGACACATTCTGCTGGGACCAGGGGTACGACTGAGATTAGAGGATTGTAGTGTTTAAATCTTTAGTCATTGAGGCATGGAAAGGTTTCAGAGTTCCTCATGGTCTAATGGCTGTGCTGCTCATTGGAACCACACTCTTCCATTGTAGAAACCTCTGCCTGGTTCCCTCCATGCCAGCTATAGAATATTCATTCTTTTTCAGTCTTCAGTGGAGAAAGTGTTCCGGAGAGTCGCCCTTCTCATCTTGAGATTGTTCCTATGCAGTTTGTTGTGAACACCCCTTTTGTTTTTTTTCCCCCTGTTTGGTGTACCTTTGTGCTGCTTTTCTGCCTCGTTGATGTGCTCCCATCTTCCGTTTGGTTTTTTCCCAGTCTGTCCAGCTGGTCTTGCATTTCTTATTCCTGCCCTTTTTCTTCCCTGGGGGTGGGTGGGAGTTGTGTAGGCTTTCATAGCAGCACAGATGGGTTGGAGACTTGGGCATCTCCACCTTCAGGAGTATCCCTGGGGTTAGGGATAGACTAGGGCTTCCCTAGATAAAGGGACAGTATAGGGTCCCTCTTACCCAGCTTACCTACAGTCTCAATGTGACACCAGGTGACGCTTTTCTAGGAGCACCGATTAATGGTTGCCCGTCCTTCCCTGGATATCGCGCTCTTATAGTAAATGCAAAACAATTTTCTGATAGAATCTGAATACGGTATTTTTTTTATTGTCTTTGCAGATATGATGAAGCGCACACCCCACAGAAGCTCGCCTGGTTTTGGTTTCATGCCTTGGAAGCGTGGCACGGACAGGCTGTAAGTGATTCAACCAGTGTACGTAAAGTGTATGGGACGGTGCGTAAAACACACACCAGGAAATCTGCAATAAGTCACCATGCAAGTGAGCAGAGCTTTACAAGGCACCGTTCACACAGAAAAAACGAAGTACAATCTGCAGTGTTACATGTGACGCCTATTTAACCCTTTGCAGTGCAAGTTTGAAGTAAAATCTACCTACATTGGAATTAGAGACTTAACTATGGTGGACATTTTTGGAAGTGGTTGTGCAACTTTGGCAACAATTTATTTATTTATTTTTTTCATTCAGTGCATGGAATTGAGGTTAAAAATCCCTTTTTGGCAATTGGGTTTCCTAAAAAAAAAAAAAGGCTTTTGTTTCGGTTATCCCTTCAGCGGCGAGTGTAACCTCAGCGCAGCCTTCTGATACACTCGCACTCACTTTACATTCTGGCCACCATCCAGAGAAGCATGTAATGCAGCCACGGGCAAGAGTTTCTGTTCTTCTTTCTGGTTAGAAAAAGAGTTGTTATGATGATGATTCTATAACTTGGTTTTCCCTTACACAAGTGTTGCCAGAATAAATCTAATAGATGGGCTCGTCTGCTGAGGTGTCCCTATGTCAACACTTCCTGTACTGTAGGAGCACAGCATTGTTGTCATTGACCACATCTGCACGCACATCATTGCTGTCTCTGGCAGTTAGGTTAATCCTAGGTGTCCTTTTTCAGTATCATCATCTTGTATTGTAGAAGCAGCCGCTGGAAGTGCTGAGAGATGAAGCAGAGTTTCTTCTTCTTCTGGAGGAGTTTCAGAAAGAAGCATCAGAGGAAAGTGTGAAGGTGAAAACTGAAGAATCCATTTCAGTACCAATTATTCTATATCTAATCACTTCACACATATTTCACACACACTATGTACATGTCCCCGTCCCTGCCGGGTGTGTGGACGTGTCACCGTCTCTTCTGGGTGTATACGGTGTATGGACGTGTCAGTCTTTGCCGGGTGTATGGACGGGTCACCGTCCCTGCCGGGTGTATGTGGTGTATGGACATGTCACCAACCTTGCTGGGTGTATGTGGTGTATGGATGTGTCAGTCTCTGCCGGGTGTATATGGTGTATGGACGTGCCAGTCTTTTCCGGGCGCATATGGGGTATGGATGGGTCACCGGCCCTGCCTGGTGTATATGGTGTATGGACGGGTCAGTCTTTGCCGGGTGTATATGGTGTATGGACGTGTCACCAACCTTGCTGGGTGTATGGACGTGCCAGTCTTTTCCGGGCGCATATGGGGTATGGACGGGTCACCCGCCCTGCCAGGCGCATATGGGGTATGGACGGGTCGCCGGCTGTTATGATCCCAATGGCAAGGATCTCAGAGATTACAGCAAAGTCTGCAAACATAAATACCAGCTCATAGGGACGTGGTAACTAGGCTGACCATATACCTGATCCTAGCACAAACACTAACAGTAGCCGGGGAACGTGCCTACGTTGATCCTAGACGTCTCGCGCCAGCCGGAGAACTAACTAACCCTATCAGGGAAAATAAGACCTCTCTTGCCTCCAGAGAAAAGACCCCAAAGTAATACAAGCCCCCAACAAATAATAACGGTGAGGTAAGAAGAAAAGACAAACGTAAGAATGAACTAGATTTTAGCAAAGAGAGGCCCACTGACTAATAGCAGAAAATAGTAAGATGACTTATATGGTCAGCAAAAAACCCTGCAAAATATCCACGCTGAATATCCAAGAACCCCCAAACCGACTAACTGTGAGGGGGGAGAATATCAGCCCCCTAGAGCTTCCAGCAATATCAGGAATCACATTTTGTACAAGCTGGACAAAAATATGAACAAGCAAAATAACAAAAAATAAGAAAGCAGGACTTAGCTTATCTTGCAAAGAACCAGGACCTGAAGACAGGAGCAAACAGAAATGAACTGATTACAACGATGCCAGGCACTGGACTGAGAATCCAGGAAGTTTAAATAGCAACACCCCAGGCCTAACGAAGCAGGTGAGTACCAACCTGGTAAAAGACAATCCAAGTGCCAAATCACTAGTGACCACAAGAGGGAGCCAAGAAGTATAGTTCACAACAGTACCCCCCCTTTAAGGAGGGGTCACCGAACCCTCACCAAGACCACCAGGGCGACCAGGATGAGCAGCGTGGAAGGCACGAACCAAATCGGCCGCATGAACATCAGAGGCGGCCACCCAGGAATTATCCTCCTGACCATAGCCCTTCCATTTGACCAAATACTGAAGCCTCCGTCTAGAGAGACGAGAATCCAAGATCTTCTCTACCACGTACTCCAACTCGCCCTCAACCAACACCGGAGCAGGAGGCTCAACAGCAGGAACCACAGGCACAACGTACCGCCGCAACAAAGACCTATGGAACACGTTGTGAATGGCAAACGACACCGGAAGATCCAAACGAAAAGAAACCAGGTTAAGAACTTCCAAAATTTTATAAGGACCAATAAAGCGAGGCTTAAACTTAGGAGAGGGAACCTTCAGAGGGACATACCGAGAAGACAACCAAACCAAATCCCCAACACGAAGTCGGGGGCCCACACCGCGGCGGCGGTTGGCAAAACGCTGAGCCTTCTCCTGTGACAACTTCAAGTTGTCCACCACATGATTCCAAATCCGCTGCAACCTATCCACCACGGAATCCACCCCAGGACAGTCAGAAGACTCAACATGACCCGAGGAGAAACGAGGATGAAAACCAGAGTTGCAGAAGAATGGCGAAACCAAAGTAGCGGAACTAGCCCGATTATTAAGGGCAAACTCCGCCAATGGCAAGAAGGTCACCCAATCATCCTGGTCCGCAGAAACAAAACATCTCAAATAAGCCTCCGGTGTCTGATTAGTTCGCTCCGTTTGACCATTAGTCTGAGGATGGAAGGCAGATGAAAACGACAAATCAATGCCCATTTTAGCACAAAAAGATCGCCAGAATCTGGACACAAACTGGGATCCTCTGTCGGACACGATATTCTCCAGAATGCCGTGTAAACGAACCACATTCTGAAAAAACAAAGGAACCAGATCGGAAGAGGAAGGCAACTTAGGCAAGGGTACCAAATGGACCATCTTGGAAAAACGATCACACACCACCCAGATGACAGACATTCCTTGAGACACCGGAAGATCAGAAATGAAATCCATGGAAATGTGTGTCCAAGGCCTCTTCGGGACGGGCAAGGGCAGAAGCAACCCGCTAGCACGAGAACAACAAGGCTTAGCCCGAGCACAAGTCCCACAGGACTGCACAAATGACCGCACATCCCGTGACAAGGAAGGCCACCAAAAGGACCTAGCCACCAAATCTCGGGTACCAAAAATTCCCGGATGCCCCGCCAACACCGAGGAATGAACCTCGGAAATGACTCTGCTGGTCCATTTATCAGGAACAAACAGTCTGTCGGGTGGACAAGAGTCAGGTCTACCAGCCTGAAATCTCTGCAACACACGTCGCAAATCAGGAGATATGGCCGACACGATTACTCCCTCTTTAAGAATACCAGCTGGCTCCGAGACTCCAGGAGAGTCAGGCACAAAGCTCCTAGAAAGAGCATCAGCCTTAACATTCTTCGAACCAGGCAGGTACGAGACCACAAAGTCAAAACGAGAGAAAAACAATGACCAACGAGCCTGTCTAGGATTCAGGCGCTTAGCAGACTCGAGATACATCAGATTTTTGTGATCAGTCAAGACCACCACACGATGCTTAGCACCCTCGAGCCAATGACGCCACTCCTCAAATGCCCACTTCATGGCCGGCAACTCCCGATTGCCAACATCATAGTTCCGCTCAGCAGGCGAAAACTTCCTAGAGAAAAAGGCACATGGTCTCATCACAGAGCAACCAGAGCCTCTCTGCGACAAAACAGCCCCAGCACCGATCTCAGAAGCATCCACTTCAACCTGAAAGGGAAGTGAGACATCAGGCTGGCACAAAACAGGCGCCGAAGTAAACCGGCGCTTCAGCTCCTGGAAGGCCTCCACGGCTGCAGGGGCCCAATTAGCCACATCAGAACCTTTCTTGGTCATATCCGTCAAAGGTTTAACAACGCTAGAAAAATTAGCGATAAAGCGACGGTAGAAATTAGCAAACCCCAAGAACTTCTGAAGACTCTTAACAGACGTGGGCTGAGTCCAATCATGAATAGCTCGGACCTTGACTGGGTCCATCTCCACAGCAGAAGGGGAGAAAATAAAACCCAAAAAGGAAACCTTCTGCACTCCAAAGAGACACTTTGAGCCCTTCACAAACAAAGCATTATCACGCAAAACCTGAAACACCATCCTGACCTGCTTTACATGAGAATCCCAATCATCCGAGAAAACCAGAATATCATCCAGATAAACAATCATAAATTTATCCAGATACTTCCGGAAGATATCATGCATAAAGGACTGAAACACTGAAGGAGCATTAGAGAGCCCAAAGGGCATCACCAAGTATTCAAAATGACCTTCGGGCGTATTGAATGCAGTTTTCCATTCATCTCCCTGCCTAATGCGCACAAGGTTGTACGCACCACGAAGATCTATCTTGGTGAACCACTTGGCACCCTTAATCCGAGCAAACAAGTCTGACAATAGTGGCAAAGGATACTGAAACTTAACAGTGATTTTATTCAGAAGCCGATAGTCTATACAAGGTCTCAAAGACCCGTCCTTCTTGGCCACAAAAAAGAATCCCGCACCAAGAGGGGAAGAGGATGGACGAATATGCCCCTTCTCCAAAGACTCCTTGACATAAGAACGCATCGCGGCATGCTCGGGTACAGACAAATTAAATAATCGTCCCTTAGGAAATTTACTGCCAGGAATCAAATCTATAGCGCAGTCACAGTCCCTATGAGGAGGAAGATCACTGGACCTGGACTCACTGAATACATCCTGATAGTCACACAAATACTCAGGAACCTCTGAAGGAGTAGAAGTAGTAATAGACACCGGCGGAGAATCGCAATGAATTCCCTGACAACCCCAACTCGACACAGACATAGCCTTCCAATCCAAAACAGGATTATGGGTCTGTAACCATGGCAGACCTAACACGACCAAATCATTCATTTTATGCAGAACAAGAAAACGAATCACCTCCCGATGTTCAGGAGTCATGCACATGGTCACTTGTGTCCAAAACTGCGGTTTATTTTCCGCCAGTGGCGTAGCATCAATTCCTCTGAGAGGAATAGGAATTTTTAAAGGCTCCAAGACAAAACCGCAGCGCTTGGCAAATGACAGATCCATAAGACTCAGGGCAGCACCTGAATCCACAAACGCCATAACAGGGTAGGAAGACAATGAACAAATTAAAGTCACAGACAAAATAAATTTAGGCTGCAAATTACCAATGGAGACAGGACTGACAACCTTGGTTAGGCGTTTAGAGCATGCTGATATAACATGTGTAGAATCACCACAGTAAAAACACAGCCCATTCTGTCGTCTATGATTTTGTCGTTTGGTTCTAGTCAGGATTCTATCACATTGCATTGCTGGATCGGGGTTTCTATCACATTGCATTGAAACAGGTGTCTGTTCAGACAACACCGCCAGAGGATTAGCGGATTTGCGCTCCCGCAAACGCCGATCAATCTGAATAGCCAGCGCCATAGAATCATTCAGACTTGTAGGAATTGTGAAACCCACCATCACATTCTTAATGGCTTCAGAAAGGCCATTTCTGAAATTTGCGGCCAGAGCACATTCATTCCATTGAGTAAGCACGGACCATTTCCGAAATTTTTGGCAATACACTTCGGCTTTATCCTGGCCCTGAGAGATAGCCAGTAGAGCTTTTTCTGCCTGAATTTTAAGATTAGGCTCCTCATAAAGCAATCCGAGCGCCAGAAAAAACGCATCAACATCCGCCAATGCCGGATCTCCTGGCGCTAATGAGAAAGCCCAATCCTGAGGGTCGCCACGCAAAAAGGAGATAACAATTTTAACTTGCTGAGCTGAATCTCCAGACGAACGAGGTTTCAAAGATAGAAACAATTTACAATTATTCCTAAAATTCCTAAATTTAAATCTATCTCCAGAGAACAGCTCAGGAATAGGTATCTTAGGCTCAGACATAGGACTGCTAACAACAAAATCCTGAATGCTCTGCACTCGTGCAGCAAGCTGATCCACACTAGTAATCAAGGTCTGAACATTCATGTCTGCAGCAAAGCTTACAGCCACTCTGAGAAAAAGGGGAAGGAAGAAAGAGGAGAAAAAAAAACTCAGAACTCCTTTTCTTTTAATCCCACTTCTGCAATGCATTAACTATTCAGGGCCTGCATACTGTTATGATCCCAATGGCAAGGATCTCAGAGATTACAGCAAAGTCTGCAAACATAAATACCAGCTCATAGGGACGTGGTAACTAGGCTGACCATATACCTGATCCTAGCACAAACACAGTAGCCGGGGAACGTGCCTACGTTGATCCTAGACGTCTCGCGCCAGCCGGAGAACTAACTAACCCTATCAGGGAAAATAAGACCTCTCTTGCCTCCAGAGAAAAGACCCCAAAGTAATACAAGCCCCCAACAAATAATAACGGTGAGGTAAGAAGAAAAGACAAACGTAAGAATGAACTAGATTTTAGCAAAGAGAGGCCCACTGACTAATAGCAGAAAATAGTAAGATGACTTATATGGTCAGCAAAAAACCCTGCAAAATATCCACGCTGAATATCCAAGAACCCCCAAACCGACTAACGGTGAGTGGGGAGAATATCAGCCCCCTAGAGGTTCCAGCAATATCAGGAATCACATTTTGTACAAGCTGGACAAAAATATGAACAAGCAAAATAACAAAAAATAAGAAAGCAGGACTTAGCTTATCTTGCAAAGAACCAGGACCTGAAGACAGGAGCAAACAGAAATGAACTGATTACAACGATGCCAGGCACTGGACTGAGAATCCAGGAAGTTTAAATAGCAACACCCCAGGCCTAACGAAGCAGGTGAGTACCAACCTGGTAAAAGACAATCCAAGTGCCAAATCACTAGTGACCACAAGAGGGAGCCAAGAAGTATAGTTCACAACAGCCGGCCCTACCGGGCACACATGGAGTATAGACAGGTCGCCGGCCCTGCCTGGTGTGTATGGACGAGTCAGTCTTTGCCGGGTGTATATGGTGTATGGACATGTCACCAACCTTGCTGGGTGTATGGACGGGTCAGTCTTTGCTGGGTGTATATGGTGTATGGATGGTTCACCATCACTGCCGGCTGTATATGGTGCATGGAAGTGTCAGTCTTTGCTGGTTGTATATGGTGTATGGATTGGTCACCATTCCTGCCGGGTGTATGGATGTGTCAGTCTTTGCCGGTTGTATATGGTGTATGGATTGGTCACCATTCCTGCCGGGTGTATGGATGTGTCAGTCTTTGCCGGGTGTATATAGTGTAAGGATGGGTCAGTCTTTACCGGGTGTATGTGGTGTATGGACGTGTCACCGTCCCTGCTGGGTGTATATGGTGCATGGACGTGTCAGTCTTTGCTGGGTGTATGGATATGTCAATCTTTGCCGGGTGTGTATAGTGTATGAACGGGTCAGTCTTTGCCAGCTGTATATGGTATATGGACATGTCACCATCCTTGCTGGGTGTATATGGTGTATGGACGGCTCAGTCTTTGCCAGGTGTATTGCATATGGGGTATGGATGGGCTGCCGGCCCTACCGGGCGCATGTGGGGCATGGACAGGTTTCCGGCCCTGCCGGCTGTTCTACGGTGTATCTGAACCTTTATCATTAATACATTGTTTTCCTCCACAGGAGCTGTATGAAGCTTTTCTGTACAGTTGCTCCGTAGTAAAAGAAAACAGAAGGGAATTTCCGAGTCCTCGGTTTAGCGAGGCCACAATCTCGTGTCTATGGGGGGCTTTGTCCCAGCATCCTCGGCTTGTTCAGTCGCTGATTGGTTTTCTGTTGGTGGCTGATAGTCACCCGGTCTCGGCTGAATACAATCTCTATCTTCTGAACATCACTGTGACCTTCCTCTTACGCTCGTTATCATCCCTCCAGGAGGAGGTGGCCGCCACGTCACAGACAGTCAATCACATATATAGTGTCTTAAGCACCATGCACTTCAGTCTGGAGCTGCAGGCTCCTGAGCTTCGGCGTTTGTGTGAAGAGCTCTTTAATGTCTGCTCGGACAAGGGAATGGTCTGCGAGGATCGTGTTCAGGCGTGCTTACTGAGGAAGCGGAACTATGGACTAGCCGCCTTGTATGGCACCTTGGCTACTGAGCAAATAAGAACGCGTATCGTCAGTGCAAAAGGTTTGTAAGTGAACAGTTAGGAATTACCTACTATTACTATTAAACCCCTTAACGAGCTTTGACATAAAAGTACGTCATAGGTCGTGTCTCTCTTTGATGCACGCTCAGTCACTGAGCCTGCATCTTTCCCCGATTTTAATACAGCAAAAAAGGGGCAGCAGTGTTCAACTGCCTTATATACTAGGGTGTCTGTTCTCATGGGATGCACTTAGGCTGGTTTCACATTTGCGTTTTTTACCGCTGCGTTTTAGCGCAAAAAAAGCATGCGTTTTTTTTCCTATATTTAACATTAAAAACGCATGCTTTTTTTTGTATGCGTTTTGCCGCGTTTGACGACGCATGCGTTTTTTCTATGCTTGCGTTTTGTTGCAGAAATGCAACATGTAGTAATTTCTAGAGGCGTTTTTTTGCGGCAAAAAAAGCATGCGTTTTTTTGCGGCAAAAAAACGTATTGCTGTCTATGTAAACGCATGCGTTTTTAAGCACATGCGTTTGGTTGCGTTTTAAACGCATGCGTTTCAATAGAAAAAAACAAGAATACACACTGATAAGCCACCCCCCACCATCAAGGTGATAAAGGGATCCAAACCCTATATAGTATAGTATAACAATACTGGGAGAGTCCTTCTAATTATTGGATAGTCATCCATGGATGAGGGGGCATGTCATCGGAGTCCTGTCTGATTATAGCTTATTACCGCTTGTCCCCGTCCTCTCGCCCTCCAATAACGCCGACTTCCACTATTACGGGATTAGCCGCTACCCTCGTTTTGGCATCGGAAGTGACGTCTATTTGGTTGGAGCACATTTGCGTTCCACGCGGTGGTCGTTCCGGTTTACATGCATTTACTATTGAAATGTGTGTCTAGTTCAGAAGGCTGCGTGCATACGAGGGATTTCTTGTTGTTTGTTATTACGGTACTTATGGTGTCGCCAAAATATGTACTGCATGGTCTTAGAACTCAGACCTCCAGTGATCATCAGGAGATGGCTTTTCCTAGTGATATGAGATGGAAATCCCCTTTAATGTCTATGCATGAAAGATCTGATCTACCAACGTGTTTCCTGACAAATGGTCAGGAAGATACATTCATCAGAACGTTTGTGCGACCTGATCCATCCATGTGAGTAATCTGTGGGCATCGGACAGAAGCTCTGAGTATCGCCTCCTATGTCTGAGCATCCACATCTCTTCTGCGTTGCGTGTCATTTGCATCGAGCTACAGTGAGGCTGGATAATAGAGGAGCCGGGGATGCTGTCAGGTAGGAAGCAGTTCTCTGGGATTCTCTCCAGTGGCCACAGATTGCTAGACTTGGTAATTGCATCGCATCATTTCTACATTATAACATGTTCTTCTCCAATTTGTTTTGTAATTAGGAGAAGCTCAGGACCTCTGTGATGCAGAAAGGGCAGTCCTCAGCCTATCCAAGGAGCGGCCGCGACCATGGAAGAACATCTATTTCTACAGTCTCTGTACAGGCAAACACTTCTTGGAGCAAATTCTGGTCAGTGATGTTTTGTGTCATTGTTACTTGGTCTATTAGCAAAATATTAACACTGAATATACCCACTCCTTTGGTGTGTGACATGACAGAAGGTGTCTTTTCTGTGCTGCTGGACCACTCATGACCAAACTTTTGCTATTTGGTAGATCTCCAAAATGTTGGATGTGAAGTTAAAAAGAACCTGTTAACAATTCATGCTGCTTTAATTGTTAGTGCAGATTGGTTGCCTCGTTGTGGGCATCGAGGTTTTAGAGATCACAGGTTTTAGTGAGGAGCATGGAAGGGGGAGACTAATTGTCGGGGCCGATCCTCCTACCTCTAGTCCAGCTTAGCTTGTAAAAGCCTTGTCTTGCACAGTCCATTGGGGAACCCAGGACCTTGGGTTATATCTTTTCCAACCCGCAACCGAACACGAAGTAGTTACATGTTTGCCCCTGCAGTCATGGAGCTGATCAGTGTGCAGCTCGCAATACACCGAGCAATCACACATCAATATATTTATAGCGTGTGTTTTAACAGTGACTGTAAAAGAACCGAAGGACCCTCTAGAAGAGGACAGTCACTAGGGCGTTGGAGTCGGTAGAAATGTACCGACTCCGACTCCAGCTTTTAAAAAAAAATGAATTAATATTTCATAATTGAACTTTCATATGAATTTTATAAATGTTACTCAAATATATATGTTCTATCAAACTATGAACAACAGTGATAAGCAGTTCTGCTGGAGATAGAGACATTTCTAAAGGTACCGTCACACTAAACGATATCGCTAGCGATCCATGACGTTGCAGTGTCCTGGCTAGCGATATCGTTGTGTTTGACACGCAGCAGCGATCAGGATCCTGCTGTGATATCGCTGGTCATTGATTAAAGTTCAGAACTTTATTTGGTCGTCAGATCGCCATGTATCGATGTGTTTGACAGCAAAAGCAACGATACCAGCGATGTTTTACAATGGTAACCAGGGTAAATATCGGGTTACTAAGCGCAGGGCCGCGCTTAGTAACCCGATGTTTACCCTGGTTACCAGTGTAAAATGTAAAAAAACAAACAGTACATACTCACCTTCGCGTCCCCCGGCGTCCGCTTCCTGCACTGACTGAGCACCGGCCATAAAGTGAAAGCACAGCACAGCGGTGACGTCACCGCTCTGCTGTTAGAGCCGGCGCTCAGTCAGTGCAGGGAAGCGGACGCCGGGGGACGCGAAGGTGAGTATGTACTGTTTGTTTTTTTACATTTTACACTGGTAACCAGGGTAAACATCGGGTTACTAAGCGCGGCCCTGCGCTTAGCAACCCGATGTTTACCCTGGTTACCCGGGGACCTCGGCATCGTTGGTCGCTGGAGAGCTGTCTGTGTGACAGCTCTCCAGCGACCAAACAGCGACGCTGCAGCGATCGGCATCGTTGTCTGTATCGCTGCAGCGTCGCTTAGTGTGACGGTACCTTTACTTCTTGTGTGTCACTGTTCTCCACTGCCCTTATATATATAATCTTATACTTGGTTAACCTCATGCTGCCCCAACCCCCCTACTTACAATGTATGAAACTGAAAGTGAAAATGTGTTGCAAATTCTTAGTAGTAAAGCTCCTCCTCTAGACTAGATGTTTACTAGGTGTGCGTCTTCCAAGCATCTCACAGCTGCTACTCAGAAGAGGAAGACTGTAAGAAGTATTATCCTTTCAACAAACTTTGTATCAGTTAACTGTGAGTACATGAGGAATAACAGTATTACTGACCACTATATCCGTTGTACGACCTGGCAATAATTTTGTACAATTGTTTTTAGGAAAAACAATTGTCATTTGGATTGTGAATGCAGAATTAAAAACCTGAGAATGTCAAAGAAGCGTCACATTAAATCAGCTGTATTTGAACATTTCACCATCACTCAAGATAGAAAACATTATGTCTGTCAGTGTATGACAAATGATCCAGACGAAAACAAATGCTGTGAAGCCAAGATCAGTGCATATTCAGGCAAAGATAAAAATGCTCCTACCAGAGCTTCTAATCTAAAGAGACATTTACAGCGCTTTCATCCAGATGTACTGAAAGCAGTGGATGAGAAAGACTGCATCCAAACCAATGAACCAGTGCCCAGCTCTTCCAGCCAAACAAAGGAGCAGAGAACTTTGCAGCCATCAGTTGCAAGATATTTTTTCCATCATACATGACGGCACCACGAGAGAGGGGATACGCCCATCAAGGACAGGAAACCTTCAAGATAAAAGGGGCGGCTCCTCTCTCCACATCAGTTGGTTTCCTGTCCTTGACGGGGAACCCTCAAGATGGAAGACTTCTGATGAAGACAGAAGAGGATGCCTGGGTCGGGTGGATTTGGGCAGGCGCTGGTCTGCTGCACCCATCACCAGGTACCGGTAGTCGCCTTGGGGGCCATGTATACCATGCCCCCCCTGAGCGAAGCATGGCCACAGCCCATGAGGCGAACGCCTGGGTGTAAATTATCCACGGGGGCTGCAGGTGGCGCTCCCCCCCCCCTGTCGTTTTAAAAATCCTGCTGTCCACGGGGGTCACTTTAATGGTGCCCCCCCCCGTTGACCAAAGGTGGCCATGCAGCCCGTAAGACACATCGGTGCCCGGGCTTAGTAAGTCTCCTCGGAGGTTGGGGCCCTCCCTGTTGAGTTTCAAAAGCAGGTCCCCCCCCCCTTTCCCCCTCCCTGACGATACCTGAGGCTACACAGAGTTGAGCGGTGAGTGAAGGAGCATCTGGACGCTGAGAGCTGTGGCGTGGACACTCCCGGAAGCCTCCCTCCAGCCGGCACCAGGTATCCGGGAATGGAGGTACGTGCGTGCGCAATATCGGCGGCAGCACGCGGAACGTTTAATGCAGGCAGAGGGGCGGGGGGGCCAGAATCTTCGGCACGCACCGGAAGTAAAGGCTGGGTGCGCGCCCGGAAGTAAAGGAGCGTGCACCGGAAATAATAGCCATGTACACGCGCAGGACCCGGCGGTTAGATCTGGGGTTAGCTGTTAGTACCCTCAAAGTACACATTTCAGCCTTAGCAGCCCTATTCAACTGTGACCTGGCAAGCAATAGGTGGGTGGTGAGGTTTATCCGGGCCTGTAGTAGAGCTGACTCTGTTCCATCCCTTACTCCTCCACCATGGGATCTAAATTTAGTGTTGACAGCTTTGACAGAAAGCCCCTTTGAGCCGTTAAATACTACTTCAGATAAAGTACTAACATTAAAAACAGCTTTGTTAGTGGCACTTACATCGGCCCGTAGGGTGGGGGATTTACACGCGTTGTCAGCTGACCCCCCCCTTACACACAAATTATGGACGATGGGGTCGTATTAAAATTAGATCCGGCATATCTCCCCAAAGTGGTATCGAGATTTCATAGGGCTCAGGGCATAACCCTACCCTCTTTCTGTCCTAATCCTAGTAACAAGAAAGAGGAGAGACTCCATTGCCTAGATGTCAGGAGATGTATCCTACAGTATCTAGAGATGACAAAATCCTGGAGGAAACAGAGGGCTTTATTTGTTTCATTCCAGGGGTCAAGGAAGGGCCTTAAAGCCTCAAAACAGACTATAGCTAGATGGGTGAGAGAGGCCATTATTCTAGCGTATAGTAGTGCAGGCAGGGTTGTTCCACAGGGTCTGAAAGCCCACTCCACGAGGGCCATGGCGACGTCGTGGGTCGGAGAGAGCAGATGCTACCATCGATCAAATCTGTAAGGCGGCCACTTGGTCCTCTCCGTCTACATTTTTCAAACATTATAGGCTAGACCTATCTGCTACCTCTGATCTCACATTTGGGAGAAGAGTGTTACAAGCAGTGATCTCTCCCTAAAAGAGAATACAAATCTCTGTAACTCTCTCGTGGTGCCATCATGTATGATTGAAAAACACGGGTATTACATACTTGGTAATGTGTGGTTTTTCATGAGACATGACGGCACCCTTATATTCCCACCCTTTTGATCACGTCATTAGTTGGGTGCATTATTAGCATTATTTGTATTATACACTCCCTGGGGTATCGGTGAATAGAACCGTATAGGATGTATTATTTATGTGTACACTAACCAGCGGAGTTCCTCTCGTACTCTGTAAAACAACTGATGTGGAGAAAGGAGCCGCCCCTTTTATCTTGAAGGTTTCCTGTCCTTGATGGGCGGATCCCCTCTCTCGTGGTGCCGTCATGTCTCATGAAAAAACACATTACCAGGTATGTAATACCCGTGTTTGTCAGTGACAAAGTTACTGTGACAATGACAGTTGATACATTTAAAAAACAGATCATAGAGCTTGTTGTAAAGGATAGTGTGCCTATTTCATTATTTTCACGACCAGCTTTTATGTGTCTGAATGGGGAAATGGCCCGCAAGCTTAGTGTTTCTCTGGAGAGAGAGAGTATTAGAAAATTAGTAATCGAAGACGCTTTTAAACAAAAGGAAGAACTTAAAAAAACTCTCAAGGGACGCTTTCTGTTTCTTAAAATAAATGCCTGCACACGTCAGAGTGAACTATTTTGCCATCAATGTCCGATTTGTTTGTGACAAAAATGAAATAGTTACCAAGACATTGGCAGTAAAAGACACCAAAGCTCATCACACCAGTGAGTTTCTCCAGGTCTTGGTGGAAAAGGTTCTGCAAGACTTTGAACTTAAAAAAGAGCAAGTTCTTTCTGTCGTAACTGACAATGCTTCAAATATGATAAGTACTATTAAGCTAATGAATGAGAGTAATGATGGTGACCAGCAGCTAGAAGAACATTCTGGGTCCACAGACACAGAAATGTTTGAAATAGAGGAACACAGTATTGTACCTGTGGAGCAAACTGAAGTTGCTTCACATGAAAAGCAACATGATAGTTTAGATCTTGTTGAAACTGTCAATACGTTCTTTCATTCATCACATGCGCTGTGTTGTGCATACGCTACAGCTGGCTATAAGAGACAGTCTGCAAGAAGGACATGCTGCTGCACTGATTGGCAAGGTGAGAAAATTGGCTACTGTTGCCAGAACCCCTAAAGTTGACTCAATTTTGAAGAGACGTCCTGGAAAAGGGGAAATTATTGATCAAGCCACACGATGGGGCAGTACTTACTTAATGATTCAGTGCTTGGATGAACTGAAAACTTTTCTTGTAGACATGGCTAACCCTCAACTGACGCTAAATGAAAGTCAGTGGAGTCAGGTGACTGAGCTGGAAAAATTGCTAGAGCACCCATTTACAGTGACTAAAAAATTACAAGCAGAGGACTTAACTCCAGGTATTTTCTTAACGGAGTGGAAGAACCAGATGTTTCGCCTGTCCCAAAGAGGAGGGTTAATTGCAAGTGGCATTGCTACATCAATGAAACGGAGAGAGGAGCTACTATTACAAAATAACATTCTTTTGGCAGCTGTTTATGTAGACCCAATGCATTGGATTCTTCTAGATGATCAACAGCTAACTAAAGCCAATATGCTAAATGACTTTTTTTCATCAGTATTTACAAAAGAAAATCCCATGGCAGCCAATATGACTAGTGATAATAATTCCCCATTAAATGTCACCTGCTTAACCCAGCAGGAAGTACAGCGGCGTCTAAAAATAACTAAAATTGACAAATCTCCGGGCCCGGATGGGATACACCCCCGAGTACTGCAGGAACTAAGTACAGTCATTGATAGACCATTATTTTTAATCTTTAAAGACTCCATAATAACAGGGTCTGTACCACAGGACTGGCGTATAGCAAATGTGGTGCCAATATTCAAAAAAGGGGCAAAAACTGAACTCGGTAATTATAGGCCAGTAAGTTTAACCTCTACTGTGGGTAAAATCCTGGAGGGCATTCTAAGGGATGCTATGCTGGAGTATCTGAAGAGGAATAACCTCATGACCCAGTATCAGCACGGGTTTACTAGGGACCGTTCATGTCAGACTAATTTGATCAGCTTCTATGAAGAGGTAAGTTCCGGACTGGACCAAGGGAACCCAGTGGACGTAGTATATATGGACTTTTCCAAAGCTTTTGATACGGTGCCACACAAAAGGTTGTTACATAAAATGAGAGTAATGGGGATAGGGGAAAATATGTGTAAGTGGGTTGAGAGCTGGCTCAGGGATAGGAAACAAAGGGTGGTTATTAATGGAGCACACTCGGACTGGGTCACGGTTAGCAGTGGGGTACCACAGGGGTCAGTATTGGGCCCTCTTCTTTTTAACATATTTATTAATGACCTTGTAGGGGGCATTCAGAGTAGAATTTCAATATTTGCAGATGACACTAAACTCTGCAGGGTAATCAATACAGGGGAGGACAATTTTATATTACAGGATGATTTATGTAAACTAGAAGCTTGGGCTGATAAATGGCAAATGAGCTTTAATGGGGATAAATGTAAGGTCATGCACTTGGGTAGAAGTAATAAGATGTATAACTATGTGCTTAATTCTAAAACTCTGGGCAAAACCGTCAATGAAAAAGACCTGGGTGTATGGGTGGATGACAAACTCATATTCAGTGGCCAGTGTCAGGCAGCTGCTACAAAGGCAAATAAAATAATGGGATGTATTAAAAGAGGCATAGATGCTCATGAGGAGAACATAATTTTACCTCTATACAAGTCACTAGTTCGACCACACTTAGAATACTGTGCACAGTTCTGGTCTCCGGTGTATAAGAAAGACACAGCTGAACTGGAGCGGGTGCAGAGAAGAGCGACCAAGGTTATTAGAGGACTGAGGGGTCTGCAATACCAAGATAGGTTATTACACTTGGGGCTATTTAGTTTGGAAAAACGAAGACTAAGGGGTGATCTTATGTTAATGTATAAATATATGAGGGGACAGTACAAAGACCTTTCTGATGATCTTTTTAATCATAGACCTGAGACAGGGACAAGGGGGCATCCTCTACGTCTGGAGGAAAGAAGGTTTAAGCATAATAACAGACGCGGATTCTTTACTGTAAGAGCAGTGAGACTATGGAACTCTCTGCCGTATGATGTTGTAATGAGTGATTCATTAATTAAATTTAAGAGGGGACTGGATGCCTTTCTGGAAAAGTATAATGTTACAGGGTATATACACTAGATTCCTTGATAAGGCGTTGATCCAGGGATAACTAGTCTGATTGCCGTATGTGGAGTCGGGAAGGAATTTTTTTCCCCATGGTGGAGCTTACTCTTACCACATGGGGTTTTTTTGCCTTCCCCTGGATCAACATGTTAGGGCATGTTAGGTTAGGCTATGGGTTGAACTAGATGGACTTACAGTCTTCCTTCAACCTTAATAACTATGTAACTATGTAACAGCTAACTAAAGGAAAAGAAGCTCTGTCTGAAATAGCAGTAAGGATGAAAGGGTTGCAGAACAGTCAGGAGGAACAAGAAGAATTTGGTCGTCCTGCCACATCTTCACCCTCATCAACTGATGAAGAATTTAATTTAGAAAAATATTTGGATCACAAGGACCATGCAAACCGTTCCCGCATAGAAGAAGAGTCATCAAAAATAACAGTGCAACAAGCGATTCCTCTGTATCCTGACATTGTCAGAGATGTTGCCCGAGTGGTTACTGCTTTGCCACCAACCCAAGTTAGTGTAGAGAGGTTGTTCTCTGCTCTCAAAATAATTAGATCAGATTTGAGGGCATCCATGAAGGAGGATCTGACAGAGGCAATACTTTTTCTGAGGACAAACTTACAGATTTCTTCTTATTAATTGCATAACAGTGTTTATTGCATATTTACTTAAAGAGTTTAGAAAAATTTATAAAAGTTATTTGCTATATTCTAATTGTATTCTAATAAATATAGTTTTTGCTCTAAGTGGTCTGATTACTTATATGACGGTGAGAAACTGAATAAGCACGATGATAATAATAATCTTTATTTTTATATAGCGCTAACATATTCCGCAGCGCTTACAGGGTACACACATTATCATCGCTGTCCCCATTGGGGCTCACAATCTAAATTCCCTATCAGTATGTCTTTTGGAGTGTGGGAGGAAACCGGAGTGCCCGGAGGAAACCCACGCAAACATGGAGAGAACATACAAACTCTTTGCAGATGTTGTCCTTAGTGGGGTTTGAACCCAGGACTCCAGTGCTGCAAGGCTGCTGTGCTATCCACTGCGCCACCGTGCTGTGATGTTAATATTTTACAACAAAAGCTGGAGTCGGAACCTGGTAAAATCCAGGAGTCGGAGTCGCAACTGTGGCTTAAAGGGAACCTGTCACCCCGTTTTTTCGGTATGAGATAAAAATCCTGTTAAATAGGGCCTGAGCTGTGCATTACAACAGTGTAGTTTGTGTACCCCGATTCCCCACCTATGCTGCCGAAATACGTTACCAAAGTAGTCGTTTTCGCCTGTCAATCAGGCTGGTCTGGTCAAAAGGGCGTGTTGTCTTCCCCCAGATTTTGCGTAGTTTTCCGTTGGTGGCGTAGTGGTGTGCGCATGCCCAAGATCCTGAATCCTCTGCCAGGGGATTTAAAAGAGCGCGCTGTTCGTTATTTCATTGGTGATCGGTGGGCGCGGCCATCTTCCTTTGGCCGCGCGTGCGCAGAAGCGGCGCTCTGCTGGCCGCGGCTTCAGGAAAATGGCCGCCGCGATATCCATCTGCGCACGCGCGGCATCCCGCGGCCATTTTCCTGAAGCCGCGGCCAGCAGAGCGCCGCTTCTGCGCACGCGCGGCCAAAGGAAGATGGCCGCGCCCACCGATCACCAATGAAATAACGAACAGCGCGCTCTTTTAAATCCCCTGGCAGAGGATTCGGGACCTTGGGCATGCGCACACCACTACGCCACCAACGGAAAACTACGCAAAATCTGGGGGAAGACAACACGCCCTTTTGACCAGACCAGCCTGATTGACAGGCGAAAACGGAGACTTTGCAAAGGTATTTCGGCAACTTAGGTGGGTAATAAACGCATAACAAACACACTAATGTAACGCCCACCTCTGCCCCTATTTAACGCTATTTTTATCCCATCTTCCAAAAACGTGGTGACAGGTTCCCTTTAAAGACTCCACAGCCCTGACAGTCACAGCTGAAGATAGACTATGTGAATGCTGTGCCTCCCAGACTTTTCTCGTTCATAGTATTGGGGGTTACAGAACTGAACATAAACACCCTGCAACTGAGATGCTCAGCACTGGGTTAAAAAAAGTGTTGGCTCCGCTTGGTGTGCTATACCATTTCCTATGACAGTAAGCATAAGTTTCTTAGCATTGTGTCCATAGGCATTAACCCCTTAATGACCTCGGACGGGATAGTACGTCCGAGGTCAGCTCCCCTGCTTTGATGCAGGGCTCCGCGGTGAGCCCGCATCAAAGCCGGGACGTGTCAGCTGTTTTGAACAGCTGACATGTGCCCGCAATAGGCGTGGGCAGAATCGCTATCTGCCCGCGCCTATTAAGCAGTTAAATGCCGCTGTCAAACGCAGACAGCGGCATTTAACTACCGCATCCAGCCGGGCGGCCGGAAATGATCGCATCGCCAACCCCCGTCACATGATCGGGGGTCAGCGATGCTTCAGAATAGTAACCATAGAGGTCCTTGAGACCTCTATGGTTACTGATCCCCGGCAGCTGTGAGCGCCACCCTGTGGTCGGCGCTCACAGCACACCTGATTTTCTACTACATAGCAGCGAACAGCAGATCGCTGCTATGTAGCAGAGGCGATCGCGCTGAGCCTGCTTCTAGCCTCCTATGGAGGCTATTGAAGCATGGCAAAAGTGAAAAAAAAAAAGTTAAACAAAATGTGAAAAAAATAAGTTTAAATCACCCCCCTTTCGCCCCAATCAAAATAAATCGATAAAAAAAAAAATCAAACCTACACATATTTGGTATCGCCGAGTTCAGAATCGCCCAATCTATCAATATAAAAAAAAAAGCATTAACCTGATCGCTAAACGGCGTAACGAGAAAAAAAATCGAAACGCCAGAATTACGTTTTTTTTGGTCGCCGCGACATTGCATTAAAATGCAATAACGGGCGATCAAAAGAACGTATCTGCACCGAATTGGAATCATTAAAAACGCCAGCTCGGCACACAAAAAATAATGGAGTGCCTTTTACCTGCGGATTTTTCAAAAATGGTGCGGAAAAATCTCACACGAATCCGCAACGTGGGCACATAGCCTTAGGGTTAGGGTTGGAATTAGAGTTAAAGTTGGAATTAGGGCTAGGGTTTAAAATAGGGTTAAGATTAGGCTTGTGGTTAGGGTTATGGTTAGAGTTAGGGGTGTGTTGGGGTTAGGGTTGGGATTAGGGTTAGGGATAGGGTTAGGGTTAGGGGTGTGTTGGGGTTATTGTTGTGGTTAGGGGTGTGTTGGGGTTATGGTTGTGATTAGGGTTATGGCTAGAGTTGGGATTAGGGTTAGGGGTGTGTTGTGGTTAGAATTGAGGTGTTTCCACTGTTTAGGCACATCAGGGGTCTCCAAACGCAACATGGCGCCACCATTGATTCCAGCCAATCTTGCGTTCAAAAAGTCAAATGGTGCTCCCTCCCGAGCCCTGACGTGCCCCCAAACAGTGGTTTACCCCCACATATGGGGTACCAGCATACTCAGGACAAACTGGGCAACAACTATTGGGGTCCAATTTCTCCTGTTACCATTGTGAAAATAAAAAAATTGCTTGCTAAACATCATTTCTCCTACGTATCATTGGGGGACACAGGACGAATGGGTGTTATGCTGCTGCCACCAGGAGGACACTAAGTTAAACACACACAAAAGATTAACTCCTCCCCTGCAGTATACACCCACGGCTGGACAATCCGGAGCCAGTTCTTACTTAGTGTCTCAGGAGGCACTTGGGTCCTCAGGACCCCACCAATTTTTCTTTTTGATTTAACGGAGAGAAGGGAGCGACAGGCAAATTTTCAGCCCTGATCTCTCCCGCACCAACAACGGGCAAGTACACGGAGCGTTCCTCCTGTATCCTTTCCCGCGACGATGGATGCCAGCCCTGGCTCACCTTTCAGTGTGGCGACGGTTCCCTAGCGTTCCGATCTCCCTCCCTCCTTTTCAGGCGACCATGGGGACTAATCATCCACCTAAGTCTCCTGGAGCCAGGGCACAGCCGGACAGATTGACAGGGCGTCCGTGCAGCCGTCCACTGCATCACCACTGTATATAGCGGTTGACACATGGCGGCAGTAGCTCTCCACCCTCTCCCTATCAAGGTGAAGGTGGATGGAGCATCGGTCCCATCGCACAAGGTAAGTGCGGGGACCGACGAGCTGGCAGCAGGGGGGGCCCCCTTACTCTCTTCCAATGCGGCTCTGCAGCCGCGGGGCAGCGTGCGGCTCTGCAGCCGCGGGGCAGCGTGCGGCTCTGCAGCCGCGGGGCAGCGTGCGGCTCTGCAGCCGCGGGACAGCGTGAGGCTCTGCAACCGCGGGGCAGCGTGCGGCTCTGCAGCCGCGGGGCAGCGTTATTCCTCTGTGGGGGCTCGGCGGCGCCCAGGCCCGGGCCGGACTAGCGCCCGCCTACAAGCACGCCGCCGCCCGCCCACGACACGCCCCCTCCCTGGGCGCTTCTCGCTCCCGAGAAGCGCCCTTCTCACATCTCGGCGGCCATCTTGGATCAGGAAGTGCGCTGACGGCTCTGCAGCACCGCAGCGCACAGGAGGATCTCCCTGCCAGCCACCGCAGAACTTAGGTGAGACGCACCCAATAGGATTGTCTCCCCCCCTGCCAGTACGCTCATTTAATCAGAAACATGTCACAGTCTAGGCATAAACAGACTGGAAAGACCCACTCTGTTATTTTTGCTGTGTGCACCTCCTGCAAGATATCTCTGCCCCGAGGTCACACTACCCCGCTGTGCTCCGCCTGCGAAACGCCTGCGGCACAGGATACTCCGGCCTCTGACCCGGAATGTTCCGAGCCTAGTACCCCCGCATGGGCGTCCTCCCTCGCTCGCTCTGTGGCATCTTTGGAAAGGACGATACAGTCCCTCCGTGACCCGTCCCTTACTCAGGGAACTTCCACGGAGGTTGTAACGCGGTCTAAGAACCCTTCCCGGTCTAGAGGTCGTACTGTTTCTAGAAGCCCTCACTCATCCAAGAAAAGGTCCAGAGTAATGTCTCCGGTCCGTGATCAGCCCTCAAACTCAGAGAGCGATGTCTCTCGTCACTCTTCCCCGACTCATAGCAGGGAATCCCTCCTGGATGACGCATCCGACGCGTCCTGTTCTCCAGAGTATCGTCACGATCAAGAGACTCTAGATTCTCTTATAGATTCTGTTAGTCAGACGCTTCAGTTAGAGGATGAAATCCCGTCCAAGGCGGCTCATCCCGTGTCATTTGGGCGAGCCACAAAGGCTCATAAATTTTTTCCTACGCACCCTCAGTTCAAGGATATTGTAGATCAACATAGAGTCCGTCCGGATAAACGTTTCTCAGGTCAGAAGGCTATGCAATCAAAGTATCCGTTCGCTCAGGACCTAACTAAGGAGTGGTCTCAGTCACCCTCCGTGGACCCGCCAGTGTCGCGGCTAGCCACCAAGGCGGTTCTATCCTCCTCCGAGGGTGCGTCCATCAAGCATCCCACTGATAGACAAATTGACCAGATGGCTCGCTCGGCTTTTGAAGCCTCCTCGGCTTCTCTCTTTCCCTCTTTTGCCATCACGTGGGTCGCAAAAGCCATGTCCCATTGGGCAGAGTCTTTATCCTCTACGGCACTACGGGCCGACTTACCCCCAGAAATTTCACACCTGGCCACTCAGATCGCCAGAGCGGGGGACTTTGTAGTTTCCGCGTCCTTAGACGCGGCCAACTGTGCCTCACAGGCAGCGGCCAATGCTGTCACGATCCGCAGATCCCTTTGGCTCAGGGACTGGAAAGCGGACTCGGGATCCAAGAAATCCCTCACGTCTCTTCCATACCAGGGCGAACGTCTATTTGGGGATAAACTAGACAAAATAATCGCAGACTCCACAGGAGGAAAGAGCAAATTTCTTCCCCAGCAACGTACTTTTCGCCCCTTTCGCAATCAACAGGGCCGAGGCCGATATTTCCGTTTCGGCTCCAATTGGTCCAATCCCTCCTCCGCGCCACCTGGCGTCGGGAGAGGTCAGCGCAAGGACAGAGCCTCCCAGCCGTCTTACAAGCCTTCTCCCACTTGGAGAGGCAGACCCAGACAACAGGGATCCCGAGGGCCCAGACCTGGCAGGTCCCCACCTCAATGACTTTTGGCAAACACCGAAGGACACCGACAAAGTAGGCGGCCGCCTACTTTTCTTTCGGGACGCGTGGCTCTCGGTAGTTTCCGACCGATGGGTCCGCGACCTAGTGTCCTACGGTTACAGGATAGAGTTTGTCTCTCTTCCCCCGCCTCGTTTCTTCCAGTCCCCCCCTCCCAGGGCAAGGGTCGGTCAGTATTTCCAGGCTATAAGGTCGCTATGGGAAGATGGGGTCATCATCCCGGTACCTCAGAACGAGTGGTACCAAGGTTTTTATTCCAACCTTTTCATCGTACCAAAAAAGGACGGCTCAGTACGTCCAATACTAGACCTCAAACTTCTCAACAGGTACGTACGCGTACATCATTTCCGTATGGAGTCCCTCCGCTCGGTGATTGCCTCTCTGGAAGAGGGCGAGTTTCTTGCATCTCTAGATGTGCAGGACGCTTATCTGCACATCCCCATCCTACCGTCTCATCAGCGGTTCCTCCGCTTCGCGGTCCAGGGACACCATTTTCAGTTTGTCGCCCTACCCTTCGGGCTTGCCACTGCCCCTCGGGTATTCACCAAGGTCATGGCAGCTGCCGTGGCCATTCTCCATGCTCGAGGTATAGTGGTGTTGCCCTACTTGGACGACATTCTCATAAAGGGTCCCTCTTTTCGGTCCTGCTCAGAAGCAGTAGACGTCACGATAAATACCTTTTTGCGCCTGGGTTGGAAGATCAATTTCAAAAAATCTTCTCCAGTCCCGGCTCAAACCATATCCTACCTGGGGATGATCCTAGATTCCTCTCGGGGTCTAGTACTTCTACCTCCGGAAAAGGTATCCACTCTGCAGAGAGAAGTCCGAAAGCTTACCCAACCTCTCCCTCACTCCCTACGTTTCTCCATGAGGGTTCTCGGCAGGATGGTGGCGGCAATGGAGGCAGTGCCCTTTGCGGTATTTCACCTCCGTCCCCTACAGCACGCCCTTCTAGCAGTATGGGACAGGAATCCTGCCTCGCTAGACCGCCGTCTCCTGCTCTCTCGCTCAATCAGGCAGTCCCTCAGGTGGTGGACCAAGAGGTCCTCCCTGACTCGGGGGAAGTCCTTTCTTCCGGTGCACTGGTTGGTCGTCACAACGGACGCCAGTCTCTTCGGCTGGGGCGCTGTGTTCCGATGCCACTCGACTCAGGGTCGCTGGTCCCCGCAGGAATCCCAGCTGCCCATCAACATCCTAGAGATTCGGGCAATCCGACTGGCACTCCGCCAGTTTCAGCCGTTTCTTTCCGGCCGCGCGGTCAGAGTCCAGTCCGACAACGCCACTGCGGTAGCCTACATCAACCGGCAAGGGGGCACTCGCAGCAAGGCGGCCATGGTCGAGGTATCGCTCATTCTCCGCTGGGCCGAGACCAACCACTCCATACTATCAGCAGTTTACATCCCGGGCGTGGAAAACTGGGAAGCGGACTTTCTAAGTCGCCACAGCCTCGATCCCGGAGAGTGGTCTCTCCATCCCGCAGTCTTTCACCAGATATGCTCTCGTTGGGGGACTCCGGACGTGGACCTGATGGCATCTCGCCTCAATTGCCAGGTTCCCGTCTTCATGGCCAGGTCTCACGACCCCTCAGCCTTCGGAGCCGACGCTCTAGTCCTCTCATGGCAGGGTTTCAGACTCCCATACATTTTTCCCCCAATTCCTCTTCTGGCAAAGGTAATCAGGAAGATCAGGGCAGAACGGATTCCAGTAATTCTCATCGCCCCGGACTGGCCGCGCAGGACGTGGTACGCCGAGATGGTGCAACTGGTCTCAGACGTACCCTGGAGGCTGCCAAGTCGCGCAGACCTTCTGTCTCAAGGGCCCATTTACCACCCGAACTCAGAGGCCCTATCTTTAACGGCGTGGCCGTTGAGTCCTGGGTACTGAGGCAGAAGGGTTTGCCCCAGACGGTTATATCTACCATGCTCCGCGCACGCAAGCCTTCCTCCATGCGCATCTACCACCGCGCCTGGAAGGCTTACTTCGCCTGGTGCAGAGATCGGGGTCGGTCTCCCCTCCAATTTTCTATTCCTCACATTTTGGAATTCCTCCAATCAGGCGTAGACTTGGGCCTTGCTCTCAGCTCTCTTAAGGGCCAAATTTCTGCTCTCTCGGTTCTTTTCCAGAGAAGGATTGCAAACAAATTGCAAGTCAAGACTTTCATCCAGGGAGTTTCTCATATGGTTCCACCTTACAAGATGCCCTTGGAACCATGGGATCTGAATCTGGTCCTCTGTGCTCTTCAAGAGCCACCCTTTGAACCCTTGCAAGAAGTGTCCTTGCGGTTCTTATCGTGGAAGATTGCCTTTCTCGTGGCTGTCACGTCTATTAGACGTGTCTCTGAGCTAGCAGCCCTGTCTTGCCAACCTCCTTTCCTCGTGTTCCACCAGGACAAGGTAGTTCTACGGACATGTCCGACTTTTCTTCCGAAGGTCGTCTCCTCATTCCATCTTAATGAGGAGATTGTTCTTCCCTCACTGTGCCCTGCTCCTTCTCACCGCACGGAAAGGGCGCTCCACACTCTGGACCTAGTGAGGGGTCTCAGACGTTATGTCTCCAGAACTGCGTCTCTCCGTAGGTCAGACGCCTTGTTCGTTCTTCCGGAAGGGCCACGGAAGGGTCTACCCGCTTCCAAGGCCTCCATTGCCAAGTGGATTCGTTCCGCCATCCAAGAGTCCTACCGTGTCAAGGGTCACGCCGCACCTCCGGGGATCAAGGCTCATTCTACCCGGTCAGTCGGCGCGTCCTGGGCCATCCGGCATCAGGCATCGGCAGCACAGGTCTGTAAGGCTGCCACATGGTCCAGCCTACATACGTTCACGAAGCACTACCATGTGCACTCTCAGGCCTCGGCAGACGCGTCCGTCGGTAGGCGAATCCTACAGGCGGCAGTGTCTCATCTGTAGCTCGTAGGCACGCACAGCATTTATAACTTCTTGTTGCCCACCCAGGGACTGCTTTGGGACGTCCCATTCGTCCTGTGTCCCCCAATGATACGTAGGAGAAAAGGAGATTTTTGTGTACTCACCGTAAAATCTCTTTCTCCGAGTCAATCATTGGGGGACACAGCACCCTCCCTGTTAGCCTAGTTTGGCTTGGTTATTCTTTTCAGTCTGTGTTTTTGACTATAACATGTTTTCTGTTTTTAACTGGTTTACTCCTACTGCTTTGTTACCGAACTGGCTCCGGATTGTCCAGCCGTGGGTGTATACTGCAGGGGAGGAGTTAATCTTTTGTGTGTGTTTAACTTAGTGTCCTCCTGGTGGCAGCAGCATAACACCCATTCGTCCTGTGTCCCCCAATGATTGACTCGGAGAAAGAGATTTTACGGTGAGTACACAAAAATCTCCTTTTTTGAGGAAAGAAAAATGATTTTTTATTTTCACGGCTCTGCGTTGTAAACTTCTGTGAAGCACTTGGGAGTTCAAAGTGCTCACCACACATCTAGATAAGTTCCTTGGGGGGGTCTAGTTTCCAAAATGGGGTCACTTATGGGGGGTTTCTACTGTTTAGGCACATCAGGGGCTCCGCAAACGCAACGTGACGCCCGCAGACAATTCCATCAAAGTCTGCATTCCAAAACGTTACTACTTCCCTTCCGAGCCCCGACATGTGCCCAAACAGTGGTTCCCCCCCCACATATGGGGTATCAGTGTACTCAGGACAAACTGGACAACAACTTTTGGGGTCCAATTTCTCCTGTTACTCTTGTGAAAATAAAAAATTGTGGGCTAAAAAATAATTTTTGAGGAAAGAAAAAAGATTTTTTATTTTCACGGCTCTGCGTTATAAACTTCTGTGAAGCACTTGGGGGTTTAAAGTGGTCACCGCACATCTAGATTAGTTCCATGGGAGGTCTAGTTTCCAAAATGGGGTCACATGTTGGGGAGCTCAAATGTTTAGGCACACAGGGGCTCTCCAAACGCGACATGGTGTCCGCTAATGATTGGAGCTAATTTTTCATTCAAAAAGTCAAATGGCGCTCCTTCCCTTCCGAGCCCTGCCGTGTGCCCAAACAGTGGTTTACCCCCACATGTGAGGTATTAGTGTACTCAGGAGAAATTGCCCAATAAAATTTAGGATCTATTTTATCCTGTTGCCCATGTGGAAATGAACAAATTGAGGCTAAAAGAAATTTTTTGTGAAAAAAATAAATAAAAAAAAATTACTTTTTCATTTTTACGGATCAATTTGTGAAGCACCTGGGGGTTCAAAGTGCTCACTATGCATCTAGATAAGTTCCTTGGGGAGTCTAGTTTCCAAAATGGGGTCACATGTGGGGGAGCTCCAATGTTTAGGCACACAGGGGCTCTCCAAACGCGACATGGTGTCCGCTAAAGATTGGAACCAATTTTTCATTGAAAAAGTCAAATGGCGCTCCTTCCCTTCCAAGCCCTGTTGTGCGCCCAAACAGTGGTTCCCCCCCACATATGGGGTATCGGCGTACTCAGGGCAAATTGTACAATAACTTTTGGGTTCCAGTTTCTCTTTTTACCTTTGGGAAAATAAAAAAAAATTGTTGGTAAAAGATCATTTTTGTGACTAAAAAGTTAAATCATTTTTTCCTTCCAGGTTGCTTCTGCTGCTGTGAAGCACCTGAAGGGTTAATCCATTTCTTGAATGTGGTTTTGAGCACGTTGAGGGGTGCAGTTTTTAGAATGGTGTCACTTTTTTGGGTATTTTCAGCCATATAGACCCCTCAAATTGAAATCAAATGTGAGGTGGTCCCTAAAAATAATGGTTTTGTAAATTTCGTTGTAAAAATGAGAAATCGCTGGTCAAATTTTAACCCTTATAATTTCCTAGCAAAAAAAAAATGTTTCCAAAATTGTGCTGATGTAAAGTAGACATGTGGGTAATGTTATTTATTAACTATTTTGTGTCACATAACTCTTTCGTTTATCAGAATAAAAATTCAAAATTTGAAAATTGCGAATTTTTTTTCACAAGTAAACGCAAAAATTATCGACCTAAATTTACCACTAACATGAAGCCCAATATGTAATAAAGGGACACTGGTCAGAATTGCAAAAAACGGCCAGGTCATTAAGGTCAAAATAGGCTGGGTCATGAAGGGGTTAAATATAATTTCAACTTATATCACAAGGCTCAATACGTATGATCATATATTCCATAAAGTCAAAGTGCATGAAGATGGCTAAGTAGCTTAGATGCCTGAATAGAGAATTGCTGGATAGGATGTTGAGTGTCCTAGATGTAATTCCTTAATTTTCTCCTGACATCACGCCTGCCTTTCTAGAAAACACCAGTGATTGTCTTACTGCTGTCTCCAACATCATGTCCTCCCTCTATCTGAAACTGAACCTGTCAAAAACTGAACTCCTTGTGTTTCCTCCCTCTGATAACCTACCTCATTGCCATTTCCGTGTGTTCAACCATTACTCCCCAGCAACATGCCCGCTGCCTTGGGGTCATACTTGATTCAGAGTTTCATTCACCCCCACATCCGATCACTGGCTTGTTTTTGTTATCTGCATTTTAAAAACATTTTTAGAATTCGACCCTTTCTTAATTTTGACTCTGCAAAAACTCTTACTGCTTCACTTATTCATTCTCGTCTGGACTATTGTAACTCTCTACTAATCGGCCTCACTCTTATCAAACTCTCCCCTCTCTAATCTGTACTGAATGCTGCTGCCAGGATCATATTCCTCCCCAACCGTTACACTGATGCCTCTACCTTGTGCCAGTCATTACACTGGTTACCCATCCACTCCAGAATCCAGTACAAAATTATTACCCTCATCCACAAAGTGCTCCATGTCTCCTCTCTGGTCTCGGTCTACCACCCCACCCATGCGCTCCGTTCTGCTAATGACCTGAGGTTAACATTCTCAATAATCAGAACCTCCCACTCCCGTCTCCAAGACTTTTCACGTACTGCGTCAATTCTTTGGAATGCACTACCCAGGTTAATACGATTTCATCCCCAACCCCACAGTTTTAAGCATGCCCTAAAAATGCATTTGTGCAGACTGGCCTGCCACCTCAATGCATTAACCTAATTATCCCTGTGTGGCCCACTCAAAAAAACTTAAACCATAATCAGGTTCCTCGCATCATGTTCTCATACACTTTATGCAGTTAATAGCCCTCTGTGTCTGATAACCGGTTCATGCAGCATTACATGAACGTCCGAACAACGAAAGCAATTGTTACCATCCACCTCTCGTGTCTCCCCTTTTCCTTATAGATTGTAAGTTTGCGAGCATGGCCCTCATTCCTCTTTGTATCTGTTTTGATCTATGTGTTTGTTGTTATGCTGTAATGTCTATTGTCTGTACAAGTCCCCTCTATAATGTAAAGTGCTGCAGAATATGTTGGCGCTATAGAAATAAAAAATTATTATGTGCATATAAGTCGATGAGCTAGTTAGTATACAGGTTGACCGAGTGGTATGTATAAGCCTAATATATGGATGCAAACAAGCTAAGGACAGAGATGCATGAAACTACATTACCTGTTTGAAAAAATGACACAAGCTGTCCCTGGATGCGTCCACTCCAACGTGCGTTTCAATGTCATATTTTTTGAGCATGCTGAAGACACTGAACACGCGCGTGATCTGATAACACCCTGTCCAAGCACGTTTGCTCAACACTAGTCCCAACCCATAAGCGCTGTGGTTAGTGATTGGCTGCAGCAGTCACAAATCTATATGACAGTAGGGTGTACGGACATGTGACAAAACATCTCAGAAACGCAGCAGTTTGTGCGTGTTACAACTTTTTTTTTTTTCCTTTCAGCTTACTGCCATGGCTTTCTTAAAAAAAGACTTCTCCAGTCTGGACTCGCTGCTGTCTAATGAGTTAAAGCCTTTGAGACGTCTTCTAGTCCTGTTGGGTTGGACCCACCTTCAGAGTACAGAGTCTGCCAAATCACTGCTGCATGTCATGCACAAAAAGACGGTACGTCTATTTTACACACCAATAACAAAGGAAATGGTTCCTTCCATTTGTACAGTCTCAGTTATTAACTTCATGTCTTAGCATTATTTATTTTCCTTCTCTGCAGTGTACACCCCACCGACTGGCATTATGAGCTTCAGTTTAGCTTAGTGTCAGTAGGAGGTGGACACGGGTCTTTTATTAGACCCTTATGTACCTCAACGTGCGTCGTTTTCTTTCAGGTTTCCGGAGGGATGCAGTGTGAACAGTCACAACTGTAATCCCACATTACGGACTATGAGTACGGCGTGTACTGCCACCCTGTATCCTCATAGATCCAACAGCAGGACCAAAGACCCCTAGCACACAAGCGTGCTCAGAAGACCGGTCCTAGCTCCGTCCCCCAGCCACTCGCCCACCAGAGCCTGTCGGTTGGAGGAGACGAGGACGTCCATCGCCAGCTCCCTGGAAGTCTGATGCCTTCCCCGGTTTGAGGTTAGTAACGGCACGGCGTGGGATATTTAGATGAGTATTCCCCTTCCCTCAGGTACCTGAATCCCTCCGGAGGTCGGGATGTCATGGGGGGTTCCCGGGGGATTCCTCCTCCTTTGATGTCCCTTTTCTGCGGGCGGGGAAATATGGGACAGGAGTGTTTTGGCTCCGTTCGCTGGGCGGCCGCGCTGTTTTTCCTCTGGCCGCCGTTCTGTTCCGGGCGGCCGCACTGTCCCTCTTTTTCTTGCGGACGCTCCTGCTCTGGGCGGCGCGGCGGCCCTGTGGGCGAACGTGCTGCTGTTGCGGCGTCCGCACCTTCCTCCGTCCTGACGCGGCAGCCTTGCAGGCGGTCGCACCGCTTTTCCCGGCGGCCGCACCCTTTCCGGTGCCGCGGCCTAATCCGCCGTCGGGGCCTAATAATCTTCTAATTTAGGCCCCGACTTCTCCCAGGGCCTGCTTCCGGCCGCGACTCCGCCCACTTCCTGTTCTCTTCGGGTGGGTTTTTCTCCCGCCCGTTTTTTTTTCGGCAAGCTACGCCCACCTGTGCCATCTTGGCGCTACTGACCTGGCGGTTAGCCCCACCCACTTCTCCCCTGCGCCGCTGTAGTGTTTTTTCGGCGCCAGGAATGCTGGCTGGGAATCCTGGCGTCCGTTTCTTGGCGGTCTTCTGTCAGCCCTGCAGCACCGGATAGGAGGGTGTCTCACAAGCCTTCCCTGACAGCCCGTAGTGAAGGACCATCATTTCTGGATAGCTGCCTTCCATCCAGAAAACGCTTCGCCTGCCGTGAGTAGCTCTGCTCAGCAGACTGACACTCTCCTCTGCCCTCCTGTCCCCTAACCATCTGGCATTCGTCAGGGACCCGTTCGTCATGTCTAATTCTAAGGGTGGTCGCTCTCATCCTCCTACTTCTTCCTCTACCTTAGTCAAACACTTTGCATGTTCGTCTTGTAACTGTAAGCTTCCCTTCTGTCAGGCCTGCAGCAACCCCATTATGCCCACGGCCCAGGTCCCCCCTGCTGTTCCGCCTGAGAGCAAAGTCCCCACCCCAGGCTGGGCCTCCTCTCTGTTGCAATCGGTAGCGGATTTCACACGGGTGTCCCAGACCCTTGTGTCCGTACTAGATCGGCTGTCCCTGCAGACTTCCACTGTAGCCAGCGGGTCGCAGGAAGCTCCATCCGAGACTTCCAATATAGGCCGCAAAAGATCCAGACAGGAACGCCGGTCTGAGTCCTCTTCTCGTTCCATCTTGCCCCACGGCCCTTCTCTGCGGTCGGCCTCCCCCCGGTCCTCCTCCCCTGAGTCAGGCGAGGTGTTCTCTGATGCGCCTTCAGAGGATATTTCGGAGCTGGACTCAAACAAAATCTCTAGCATGAGGGATATGGTTCAGAACCTCATTGGAGCGATAAATCAGACCGGTGGCATCAAAGACTCCTCTACGGAACCCGCAGATCAGGCGGTTTCGTTTAGACGGTCAAAACCACCTTCCAAGTTTTTCGCTCCTCACCTTGAATTTGAGGAGATCCTGACCAGAGAAAGAGAGAATCCGACCAAACGCTTTCGCAGAGGAAAGCGCCTTGGCGTTTTGTATCCTTTTTTTCTCCGGAGCTCACCGCTAATTGGACTGCTTCTCCTTCGGTGGATCCTCCAGTTTCCAGGCTGTCCACCAACACTGTCCTTCCGCTATCCAGCGGAGCATCTCTGCAAAGGATTCAATGACTATCGTTAGAGTCTTTCAAAGTCCGTCTTCGAAGCGGCTGCGTCCACTCTTTGCCTGGCCTTTACTTCCACTCTGGGTTTCAAAATCCATTTCCGAATGGGCCAAACAACTCTGTCGGGCATCCTGGACGGGGCCCCATCTGGACAGCTGGCAGAGCTTGCCAACCAGATTTCCCATGCGGGCGAATACCTGGTCTCCGCTTCCCTGGATGCCGCATCTCGTGCGGCTCAGGCATCCAGCAAAGCTGTGGCCATCCGTTGGACCGTTAGGCTCAAGGCCTGGCAGGCGGATTTGTCTTCAAAAAAGTCCCTTACCAGCCTGCCTTTTCAGGGTTCACGTCTCTTTGGTTCTAAGCTGGACCAAATCATTAAGGACGCCATCGGGGGCACAAGTTCCCTTCCTTTCGTTGTTTCGCGGCATCAGATTCCTTTTCCCAACAGCAGAGGCCACAGGCACATCAAGAAAAGAAGGTATCCTTTAGACCCACTCCTTCCTGGCGTCCTCGCTACGCCCAAGGTAAATCCTCCAGGTCTAGGTCTGGCAGGTCCACCTCAGCATGACTCACGGCAAGACCCCAGCCCACTTCCCAGGCTGGGCGGTCGTCTCCTCTTCTTCAGAGACGTCAGGGTCGCCTCAGTATAGGACGCATCGGTCAGGGAAGTTGTATCCTTGGGATACAAAATAGAGTTCGTTTCACAGCCCCGGGATTGTTTCTTCGATTCCCCACCTCCAAGAGATCCCACTCTAGTTCCGGGTTTCTTTGCAGCCATCGCTTCTCTCCTCAAATCCGGGGTAATCGTTCCCGTCCCAGAAAAGGAACGGTTCACAGGGTTCTATTCAAATCTTTTTGTGGTACCGAAAAAAGACTGCAAAGTTCGTCCCATTCTGGATCTAAAATTGCTGAACAAGAGGGTTCGTCTCAGACACTTCAGGATGGAATTCCTTTGCTCAGGTATTGCTTCCATGGAGGCTCAGGAGTTTCTGTGCTCCATAGACATCCAGGACGCCTACCTCCATGTCCTGATATTCCCCGGACATCACCAATTCCTGCGTTTTGCAGTTCTTCAGGAGCATTTTCAGTTCGTCGCCCTGCCGTTCGGTCTCGCGACCGCTCCCAGGGTTTTCTCGAAGATCATGGCAGCGCTGATGGCCATCTTGAGGGTCAGGGGCTTGGTACTTTTTCTGTCCTTTTCTCAGGCTCAAGAAAGTCTGTCCATCGTCCTTGACACTTTAACCCGTTTCAGGTGGCTTGTCAACAGGAAGAAATCCTGTCTTGTTCCCTCTCAGCACCTCGTTTTTCTGGGCATGCTCTTTGACACTCATCAGACCAGAGTCTTCCTTCCCGAAGACAAGAGAATCCATCCTTCGCCGGGAGGTTCGCCTGCTCCAGGGTCCTCTGCTTCCCTCCTTCCGATCGGCCATGAAGGTTCTGGGGAGGATGGTTGCAACATTAGAAGTTATTCCCTTCGCCCAATTTCACTCAAGACCTCTTCAGCAGGCTATTCTTTCACAGTGGGACAGGTCTGTCTTCTCCCTGGATTGTCTTATTTCGGCTTTCTCCGCGGGTCAAACGGTCCCTCAACTGGTGGCTGACGTCACCTCTCATCTCCCAGGGCAGGTCCTTCCTTCCAGTTCACTGGCAGGTGGTGACGACGGACGCCAGCCTGCTCGGCTGGGGTGCGGTGTTTCTTCACTTGACTGTTCAGGGCCGTTGGTTGATGCAGGAGTCATCCCTGCCGATCAATGTCCTCGAGATTTGGGCCATCTTTCTGTGTCTCCTTCAGTGGGAAAAGATTCTCAGGGGTCTGCCAATTCGGATCCAGACGGACAATGCCACAGCAGTGGCATATGTCAACCACCTGGGGGGGACTCTGAGTTCTCATGCCTCGGCAGAGGTTTCCAAGATCCTCCTTTGGGCAGAGGCAATGGTATCGGTGATATCCACGGTGCATATCCCCGGCATGGACAATTGGGCCTCCGACTTTCTCAGCCACGAGGGCCTTGCGGCAGGGGAATGGTCCTTTGTATGCGGAGGTCTTCCATCAGATTTGTGTTCGATGGGGGACTCCGGATGTGGACATCACGGCATCCCGAATCAACAAGTAGGTCCCTCGGTTCGTCTCCAGGTCCCGCGATCCTCATGCAATGGATGTCGATGCTCTGGCCATTCCTTGGTCGCAGTTCGTGCTCCCCTAGCTGTTTCCACCCCTGCCATTGCTTCCCAAGCTGTTGAAAAAGGTCAAGGAGTGCCGGTCATTCTGATCGCCCCGGATTGGCCCAGGAGATCTTGGTTCGCAGAGATCGTCAATCTTCTCGCGGACGCCCCCTGGTGGCTTCCAGACAGACCCGATCTGCTGTCTCAGGGTCCGATCTGCCACCCGAATTCTCGGTCGCTCAGTTTAACGGCGTGGCTGTTCAGACCGCAGTTCTAAGAGTGTCAGGCCTTTCGGATCAGGCGACTCATACTATGATCCAGGCTAGGAAGCCTTCGTCTTCCAGGATCTACTATCGTACCTGGAAGGCTTACTTCCGTTGGAGCGAGTACAACCACGTTTCACCTATGTCTTTTTCCCTTCCTTCCATTTTGGCCTTCCTTTATGCAGGACTGGATGCGGGCCTTGCCGTTAGTTCCCTAAAGGGCCAGGTTTCTGTGCTCCCCATCCTCTTCCAGAAGACATTATCTTCTCGGCCACAAGTCAAGTCAAGACTTTCCTTCAGGGAGTAGCCCATGCTGTCCCCTCTGTACAGTGTGTCTGTTGATTCATGGTATCTCAATCTTGTGCTGGAGGTGCTGAGGGGTCCCCCCCTTTGAGCCTCTCAGGGAGGTTTCCCTGTCAGTCTTGTCAAGTGGCCTTTCTTGTGGCCATCACTTCTATCCGGCGCATTTCCGAGTTGGCGGCCCTTTCTTTCAGGACAAGGTGGTCCTGAGGCCTCCCGCTTTCTTTCCTTCCTAAGGTGGTTTCCACCTTCCACCTCAGCGAGGTCATCGTCCTACCCTCCTTTTGTCCAGCTCTGACTCATCCTCTGGAGCGAACGTTGAACAAGCTGGACCTCATCAGGGTGGTGAGGATCTACATGGCTAGAATGGCCTCTTTCTGGAAGACTGATTCCCTTTTTGTCCTTCCTGATGGCACGCGTAAAGGCCTGCCGGCTTCCGAAGCGACTATTGCTTGCTGGATCAGAACGGCAATTTTGGAGGCTTACCGGGTCAAGAATAGTGTCCCCTCCCGGTATTAAGGCTCACTCTACCCGGGCAGTCGGCGCCTCCTGGGTGGTGCACCACAGGGCTTCCGCCCTACAGCTTTGCAAAGCGGCAACCTGGTCTTCCATCCACACGTTCGCCAAATTTTACAAGGTCCATACCTATGCTTTGGCGGACGGCAGCCTAGGCAGAAGGATTTTGCAGGCGGCAGTGGTGAGTCCTCTGACCTGATGGAAGTCTGTTTTTCCCACCCTAGGGACTGCTTTGGGATGTCCCATGGTTCCTGTGTCCCCCAATGAGGCGATAGAGAAAACAGGATTTTTGGGTTGCTTACTGTAAAATCCGTTTCTTGGAGCCTTCATTGGGGGACGCAGCACCGTCCCATATTACTCAGTTTCTGTTGTTCTGTGTTCTTTGACTGTTCCCATATTTACAGTTCTCATGTTTGTGGTTATGTTATTGCAACCTTATTGTTCTTTCTTCTCCTACTGCTTTCTCACTAACTGAAGCTCATAATGCCAGTCGGTGGGGTGTACACTGCAGAGGAGGAGCTATCTTTTTTTTTTTTTATGCATAGTAGCAGCCTCCTAGTGGCAGCAGCATACACCCATGGTTCCTGTGTCCCCCAATGAAGGCTCCAAGAAACGGATTTTACCATAAGCAACCATAAAATCCTGTTTTTCCCAACTGTATATTATATATAGTGTAAGATTTTGGATACACATAACGTTTTGATCTCTAATTTGTTTTTAGAGTTGGTGCGGTGACTTAACCAACACAAGAAAGTTCCTGTTTTACTAAATTATTATTTTCGTGTGTTTCCCATTTTACGTTTTTATGTACGCTGTTTGTTATTATTTTTTATTTTCCTAGTAGGAGTGGGGGGTGATTCAGACTTTTTAAAAAAAAATTTAAATTGCTTTTTTATTTGTTTTTGCAGGATCTCTGTAATGACTCATTATTAAAAGATTTCTGTGATGGCCTTTTGTATCAAGTGGAAGCTTTAGAGTGGTGCATAGAGCACAGCCGGTGGGTTTCTGCGCCATTTTTGCTTGTTTGTTTGCAAACGTCACAGTTATTATCACTTTTATAATTATCTGGTAAGTAACGAGATTCTGTAATTCCCACAGTGCTCCAGCCCCTTAATATTATTCAATTGGTGGGGAGCCCAAGATTACAAGAATTAGAGCTCCACGATCTGATGCTGCAGGCCATTAATTATTAATTTTGTCTTGAAGACCCTCACCCCCTTCTTTGTTCAGGGCGTAAGTAGAGTTGGGGTAGATCGATTTTTCGGACCTGATCCTTTGGCAACATCAATAATCTATGGCCACTATATGTGACCCCTGAGAACCACCTCCTACCCTTGCAGTTATTCCTTTGATTAGCTGACCTGGCTAGTCATCCCGCAATGATGTTGCTCCAGGCACGCTAATCAATAAAAGAGCTCCTAGTCTGGGAGGTTAGGAAGCGGTTCTCAAACTCCTATCCAGATAAGACATGGCCAATGAACCTGGCCCAGCAAATCGATTTGCACAAGCTTCAGACTAAATAGTACATCACAGAGAGGGTAAAGTTCTTCTTAGTGCTCCTGTGTATTCCAGCCACAGGCTCAAAACCATTATTCGTATAAAATTCTGCAATACTGAAGCAGTATAAGCAATCCAACAATCCCTGGTTCAAGTTAAAAAAAAAAAAACAAACAAAAAACCTGGCATGGATGGTAAAACAGTGTCCAGCAAAAATTATAAGCCCTCGGCGTATGGCGGTGTAGAAGAAAATTATAAAAAGTTGTGGCTCTTGTAAGAAAAAAAATTTAAGCGCAAAAACAAACATTGACCCCACCAGGATGGTTTTAAATATATTCTCAGTATTAGACTTAGATCTTCCAGATTTTCTTAGCTCTATCATATATGGAAAGGTTAAACAATTATTGACTGAACCGGAAACAGTTGTGTAGGAGGTTTAAAGCCGGGTGAGGAATAGACAAACTCTGCTACAAAGGTGAGGTTATGGAAGACCGTTTCACATCACAGGTCAAGCACTATGACAAGAATGAGCATGCAACAAGGTGGTTATACTGCCTCAGAAAGATCTCTCCCAGGCAGAGATTTCACAGCAGACTTGGGTTACAAGATGTGCTGTCTTGAGGATGCATTTTTATTACAGCTGTCTAAAACATTTGCACTGTGTTGTACATGAAAGTAAAGTATATACAACCCCTGGCAAAAATTATGGAATCACCGGCCTTGGAGGATGTTCATTCAGTTGTTTAATTTTGTAGAAAAAAAGCCGATCACAGACATGGCACAAAACTAAAGTCATTTCAAATGGCAACTTTCTGGCTTTAAGAAACACTAAAAGAAATCAAGAACAAAAAATGAGGTAGTCAGTAATGGTTACTTTTTTATCTAAGCATAGGGGAAAAATTATGGAATCACTCAATTATGAGGAAAAAATTATGGAATCATGAAAAACCAACAAAAAAAACACTCTAACACATCACTAGTATTTTGTTGCACCACCTGTGCTTTTATAACAGCTTGTTGTCTCTGAGGCATGGACTTAATGATTGTCAACCAGTACTCTTCATCAATCTGGCTCCAACTTTCTCTGACTGCTGTTGTCAGATCAGCTTTGCAGGTTGGAGCCTTGTCATTGACCATTTTCTTCAACTTCCACCAAAGATTTTCAATTGGAATGAGGTCCGGACTATTTGCAGGCCATGACATTGACCTTGTGTGTCTTTTTTCAAGGAATCTTTTCACAGTTTTTGCTCTATGGCAGGATGCATTATCAACTTGAAAAATAATTTCATCATCCCCAAACATCCTTTCAATTGATGGGAAAAGAAAAGTGTCCAAAATATCAACATAAACTTGTGCATTTATTGAAGATGTAATGACAGCCATCTCCCCAGTGCCTTTACCTGACATGCAGCCCCATATCATCAATGACTGTGGAAATTTGCATGTTCTCTTCAGGCAGTCATCTTTATTAATCTCATTGGAACGGCACCAAACAAAAGTTCCAGCTTCATCACCTTGCCCAATACAGATTTGTAATTCATCACTGAAAAATACTTTCATCCAGTCATCTACAGTCCACGATTGCTTTTCCTTAGCCCATTGTAACCTTGTTCTTTTCTGTTTAGGTGTTAATGATGGCTTTCGTTTAGCTTTTCTGTATGTAAATCCCATTTCCTTTAGGCGGTTTCTCACAGTTTGGTCACAGATTTTGACTTTAGTTTCCACCCATTCGTTCCTCATTTGTTTTTGTTGTGCATTTCCTGTTTTGGAGACCTATTGCTTTAAGTTTCCGGTGTAACAGGCCAGATTAACCCCCCGCCCAGAATATACCCCCGCCCAGAATATACCCAGGGTTAAAGTGGCCTAGGCCAGATTATACCCCGGGTATATTCTGGCCTAGCCCAAACTATACCCCGGGGTACAAATTGGACTAGTCCAGATTATACCCCTCCAGATCAGAATATACCCCAGCTGCTGTAGATCAGATTTTTCAGCCTTTTGAGAACCATTGAGGGATATAATCAATAACGGAGCCCCAGGCAGCAAACGGGGCCCCAGGCAGCACACAGAGCCCCAGGCAGCGCACAAGGGCCTCAGGCAGCACCAGGGGCCCCAGGCAGCACACAGGGGCCCCAGGCAGCACACGGGGCCAGGGCAGCGCACGGGGCCCCAGGCAGCGCACAGGGGCCCAAGGCAGCACACGGGGCCCCAGGCAGCACAGAGGGGCCCTAGCAAGAGCACAGGGGCCCCAGGCAGCGCACAGGGCAACAGGCAGCGCACAGGGGCCCAAGGCAGCACACAGGGCCCCAGGCAGCATAGAGGGGCCCCAGCAAGAGCACAGGGGCCCCAGGCAGCGCACAGGGCAACAGGCAGCACAGAGGTGCCCCAGGCAGCACAGAGGTGCCCCAGGCAGCACAGTGGGGCCCCAGGAAGAGCACAGGGGTCCCAGGCAGCACAGCGGGGCCCCAGGAAGAGCACAGGGGCCCCAGGCAGCGCACAGGGCAACAGGCAGCACAGAGGGGCCCCAGGAAGATCACAGGGGCCACAGGAAGTGCACGGGGCCACAGGAAGTGCACGGGGCCCCAGGCAGCGCACATGGGCTCAAGGCAGCACACAGGGCCCCAGACAGCATAGAGGGGCCCCAGGAAGAGCACAGGGGCCTCAGGCAGCGCACAGGGGCCTCGGGCAGCGCACGGGGCCCCAGGCAGCGCACAGGGGCCCAAGGCAGCACACGGGGCCCCAGGCAGCACAGAGGGGCCCTAGCAAGAGCACAGGGGCCCCAGGCAGCGCACAGGGCAACAGGCAGCGCACAGGGGCCCAAGGCAGCACACAGGGCCCCAGGCAGCATAGAGGGGCCCCAGCAAGAGCACAGGGGCCCCAGGCAGCGCACAGGGCAACAGGCAGCACAGAGGTGCCCCAGGCAGCACAGAGGTGCCCCAGGCAACACAGAGGGGCCCCAGGAAGAGCACAGGGGCCCCAGGCAGCACACAGGGCCCCAGGCAGCACAGCGGGGCCCCAGGAAGAGCACAGGGGCCCCAGGCAGCGCACAGGGCAACAGGCAGCACAGAGGGGCCCCAGGCAGCACAGAGGGGCCCCAGGAAGATCACAGGGGCCACAGGAAGTGCACGGGGCCACAGGAAGTGCACGGGGCCCCAGGCAGCGCACATGGGCTCAAGGCAGCACACAGGGCCCCAGACAGCATAGAGGGGCCTCAGGCAGCGCACAGGGGCCTCAGGCAGCGCACAGGGGCCCCAGGCAGCCCACAGGAGCCCCAGGCAGCCCACAGGGGGTCCCAGATAACGCACAGGGGGCAGAGACAGTGAGCAAGGGGGTAAGAGCGCGCAAGGGGGGAAATAGAGCGCATGTCCTCTGTGTGCTGTCTGGGACACCCTGTGTGCTATCTGGGACCCACTGTACGCTATCTGGGAGCCCTTTGCGATGTCTGGGGCCCTGCTCTTGAGTATATCACTCAATCCTGTAAGGCTAGTTTCACATTTGCGTACAGTCGTGCGCATGCGTACGCTCTCAGTGAAGCCTTGACCACTGCTGTGCCCCGCCGGTTAAGCTCCGCCCACGTTCTTTTGACGGTGCTGCAACCCGCGGCGAAGGCAACAAGTTGGATTTTCTTGCGTTCACCGAATCGTCAAAACAACGCATGCAAACGCAAACATCCGCAGGGCCTGCGTACCCAATGATAAAGATAGGGTACGCAGGCCGCATGTGTACCTGGGCGGAGCTTAACTGGCGGGCGCAGCAGTGGGCGGGGCTTCACTAAGAATGTACACAGCCGTGCGCAGATGTGAAACTAGCATAAGATGTCTATGGCCGATGTGCGATGTCTGGGGCCCCTGTGCGATGTCTGGGGCGCCGTTCTTGAGTACATCACTCAATGGTTCTCATAAGCATGAAAAATGTGATCTTTAATATACTCAAGAACGGGGCCACAGACATCACACAGGGGGTCCCAAACAGCTCACATGGGATCCCAGACAGCGCACAGGGGGCAGAGACAGGTCACAGGGGCCCTGCGCGCTGTCTCTTCCCCCCTTGCACGCTGTCTCTTCCCCCTCCCTTGTGCACTCTCTGCCACTCCGTGTGCTGCCTGGGGCCCCGTGTGCTGCCTGGAGCCCTGCGTGCTGCCTGGGGCCCTGTGCGCTGCCTGGCGTCCCTGTTTGCTGCCTGGGGCCCCTGTTTGCTGCCTGGGGCCCCTGTTTGCTGCCTGGGGCCCCTGTTTGCTGCCTGGAGCCCCGTGCGCTGCCTGGGGCCCCTGTTTGCTGCCTGGGGCCCCTGTTTGCTGCCTGGGGCCCCGTGCGCTGCCTGGAGCCCCGTGCTCTGTCTGGGGCCCCGTGTTCTGTCTGGGGCCCTGTACATTGCCTGGGGCCCTTGTGCGCTACCTTGGGCCCTTTGCACTGCCTGGGGCCCTGTGCGCTGCCTGGGGCCCCTGTTTGCTGCCTGGGGCCCCTGTTTGCTGCCTGGAGCCCTGTGGGCTGCCTGGAGCCCTGTGGGCTGCCTGGGGTCCTGTGCGCTGCCTGGGGCTCCTGTGCGCTGCCTGGGGCTCCTGTCCGCTGCCTGGGGCCCCTGTGCTCTGCCTGGGGCCCCTGTGCTCTGCCTGGGGCCCCTGTGCTCTGCCTGGGGCCCCTGTGCTCTGCCTGGGGCCCCTGTGCTCTGCCTGCGGCCCCTGTGCTCTGCCTGGGGCCCCTGTGTGCTGCCTGGGGCCCTGGGTGCTGCCTGGGGCCCCGTTATTAAGAATGTCACTCAATGGTTCTCAAAAGCCTGAACAATCTGATCTACAGTAGCTGGGGTATATTCTGATCTGGAGGGGTATAAACTGGATTAGTCCAATTTATACCCCGGGGTATAGTTTGGGCTAGGCCAGAATATACCCGGGGTATAATCTGGCCTAGGCTACTTTAACCCCGGGTATATTCTTGGCAGGGGGTTAATTTGGCCTGTTACACCGGTCTTGATGCTTTGATGTCTTCCTTGGTCTACCAGTATGTTTGCCTTTAACAACCTTCCCATGTTGTTGTTTGTATTTGGTCCAGATTTTAGACACAGCTGACTGTGAACAACCAACATCTTTTGCAACATTGCGTGATTTACCCTCTTTTAAGAGTTTGATAATCCTCTCCTTTGTTTCAATTGATATTTCTCGTGTTGGAGCCATGATTCATGTAAGCCCACTTGGTGCAACAGCTCTTCAAGGTGTGATCACTCCTTTTTAGATGCAGACTAACGATCAGATCTAATTTGATGCAGGTGTTATTTTTGAGTATGAAAATTTACAGGGTGGTTCCATAATTTTTTCCTCAGAATTAAGTGACTCCATAATTTTTTCCCTATGCTTGGTTAAAAAAAGTAACCATTACTGACTACCACATTTTTTGTTCTTGATTTCTTTTAGTGTTTCTTACAGCCAGAAAGTTGCCATTTGAAATGACTTTAGTTTTGTGCCATGTCTGTGATCTGCTTTTTTTTTTTTCTACAAAATTAAACTGAATGAACATTCTCCGAGGTCGGTGATTCCATAATTTTTGTCAGGGGTTGTATTAGAGCTTTAACTTGTTTTCTTTTGTGATGCAGACAAGAGATTCCCAGAAAAGATGTGTTGCATCACTTGTGTACCCTGGACAGCCGTTCTGCCCTGTATATTCTTCATCATCTCACCAACCTGCCACTGCTTAATGAAGACGAAGTTCTGAAACTTCTGCGCAGAGGACACCCGGACGAGGAAGGTGCAGCACAGTACTTGGCAGTAGAAGTGTATTGTAGTATGTGTAAAGGGTTTAAAAAGAAAAGAAAAAAAAAGTTCTTTACTCTCCCTCCCAAGGTACAACACTAGGTCTCGGTCTGTTATTGTCTGCAGCATTAGGTCATGTCGACAGCGCTGCAGCCAATTGGTGGGCTCAGCAGCTAGTGCTGTTAACTTGGGCAGAACCTCTGAGCTCTCAGATTGACTGTCAGCATTGGACCCGGGGAGGGCGAATAAAGACAATATATATTTCTTTATCGCTTCGGGACACAGGTAACCATGACTATATGCTGCTGTCTCTAGGAGGCTGACAAAAATAATTGGCTCCTTAGCAGTCTATACCTGCTGACTGGCACAAAGCTTGTAGGTTTTAGCTTCTTGTTAGTAGGAGACAGACCTGGATCTGATTCCATACTCGTCTTTTCCTTTTCAGGTCACCCTGTTGTATTTTAGTAGATTAGGGAGACAAAAAGCTCATATAGGGTCTGATCCTCAGATTAAGTGCGGTTTTTAAAACCGTGAGATGCTCACCTGATGGTGTAAAGCAAAAGCATGTGCGTATCGGCTGCTGCAGATCCACGGGCCGCCCACGCGACCTTCTCAGAGACGTTGTACAGGCTAGTGTGGATTAAGTCCGCGCTGCCTCAATAATACAGATTTGAATGTAATGGAAAGACTCTGGTGGTTTATTCAATGCGCTTCAAGGTTTATCTGACCCCTTCATCAGGAAATTACCACAAAGACATCTGTTGTTTTTGTGGTATTTTCCTGATGAAGGGGACAGATAGACCTTGAAACGCGTTGAATAAACCACCAGAGTTTTTCATTACATTCAAATCTGTATTATTGTGGCAGCGCAGACTTAATCCACAAACTATCCTGTTGTGTTTTATTAATCTTTACCCCTTTTCCCCCTTTTTATTTCAGGTTCGCTTCTACAGGGTAACAGGGTGTAATTTCTCACCCCGTTTCCCACACACGGAGAGAACAGTGCGGCATCATCCACATCATCTACTCTCGGATCTGCATGGCAGGGCCTTATCCCTTGGCACCTCAGGGTGTTTCAGGGCGATTCCAGGTGGTTGGTCCAAAGCTTTTCCCCACCCCAGCCCTCTCCTCGGAGCGGGCCAAGAGGAAGATTGTGGTTACTTGCTATTGCACCCCCCCCCCAGCCAATCACTGTGCAGCTTCCTGCTCGCGCATTTTTTCCCCAATGAGAGAGTTCGTCTTTCCTTCCCTTGTTGGCTGGTCCACGCCCCCTCCAGTATCCTCATGCTCTTCTTGGCCTATCACAGGGCCCTTTACTTACTGGGCATTCCACGCCATCGGCAGGCCTGCCAATCAGTGGGCGAGGCCTTGCATGCGCGCCTTTTTTTGCATATAGGATCTCTCTGCTCATTTCTATGGGATCCTGCAGTGTGTATTGCTCGGGATCGGCTCTTGCTTCTTTCGCACTCCGGCTCTGTCTAAGCAGCTTCCAGCCACAGCTCTGGGGGACACAGCAGCTTCATTCTCTGCCCGCAACTCCAGCAGATCAGTGCGGATAGGCTCTGTCCAGGCTTCATCTTGGCCCTCTGCAGCGGTAGCTTCAGGCCCTCACATATGCCCAGGCCTAGGGAGCCTCACTCCCATCCCTCCCCCACTTTCACTCATTATGCCTGTGCATTCTGAAAAAAGAAGTGGCCTTCTGCCAGCCCTGCAGCTTTTCCATCATACTTGCATAACAGGAACCACCCTGAACAAGGTCACAGTCCCTCCTCCTGAGTGGGCTGTTGCTATTACTCAATCAGTTTCTGACCTAACCAGGGTGTCACAGTTCCTGGAGCAGGCCCTAGAACGTACACCAAATCTGTCAGATGAGGCATCTCTGATGTCGACCTAATGACGTCTCAAATGACATACAGGTTGCCTCCCTTTGTTGTTTGTTGTTCTCGTGACCCCCTGGCGGTCTGCTAGGTCATTCCATGGTCTCAATTCTAGCTCCCTTGCCTCTGTCCTCCTCTCCCGTTGATCCTGAGAGTCGTCAAGAAAATGAAGGTGGAGGGAGTTCAAGTAATCCTGTTGGCCCCAAACTGGCCCAAAAGTGCCTGGTACACAGAGTTAGTCAATCTGCTCACAGACGTTCCCTAGAAACTTCCAGACCTACCCTCACAAGGTCCCCTCTTCCACCAGTTTTTCGGCCTCTGAATTTAATGGCATGGCTGTTGAATCAACTGTTCTGAGGGAAACGGGTTTCTCATCCCAGGTCGTACAGGCAATAAGCGCAAGAAAACCCGTGTCCTCGCGCAATTATTACCGTTATTGGAAGGCCTTTTTTCATTAGGAGCTGAGTGATAATGTGAAGACAATGTCTTTTTCCCTTCCATCCATCCTCTATTTTTTCCAGTCAGACCTCGACTCTGGGCTTTCTCTCAGTACTCTTAAGGGTCAGGTCTCTGCGCTTTCAATGCTCTTTCAACAAAATTTGGCTTCTCGTCCCAGGTCAAGATCTTCCTTCCTCTAGGAAGTTGTTCGCCTGGCACCTCCATATCGTACTCCGGTAGACCCGTGGGATCTTAATCTAGTCCTATGCGTTCTTCAGCAACCACATTTCGAACCCATTCAGGACATTCCGTCTTCTCTTCTTTCATGGAAGGTTGCCTTTTTGATAGCCATCACATCCATCAAAAGAGATTCTAAGCTGACAGCTCTCTTGCCGCTCTGTTTGTCATTCTCCATCAGGACAAGGTGGTTCTCAGACCTGTCCCTTCCTATGGTGGTTTTCTCCTTCCACATTAATGAGAAAATTATTCTGCCTTCTTTATGCGAATCACCAGTTCATCTTCTTTTAAAAACTTTTCACAAGCTGGACCTGGTCAGAGCCCTAAATTTCTACCTTTCAAGAACTGCTTCATTCTGACGCCTTGTTCGTCATGCCTGAGGGTTATCGTAATGGTCTTCTTGCTTCCAAATCTACCATCGCCCGCTCAGCTATACTGTAGGCATATCGTGTTAAATACTGACAACACCCTCCGGTTGTAAGGTCTCTCTCCAACCGGGATGTGGGGAATCCTGGACTTTTAGCCACCTGGCTTCTGCCTCTCATTTGCAAGACCGTGACTTGGTCCTATCTGCACATGTTCGAGTTTCTACAGGGTTCATACATGTGCTTGGGCTGATGCTAGCCTGGGAAGAAACGTCCTACAGCTTTTTTCACTAACTGACTAGCTTTGTGCCTGTCGGTGGATGTATACGTCTGAGGAGGGGCTGATTAATTTTTTTTTTTTGCTTGGTGTCAGCCTCCTAGGTTGCCTGTGTTTTCTATGAAGAAAAATTTTACGATATGATCCAGAAATCGATTTTTGTTTTTTTTTCTTTTACAAATGACAGACTTTTATATTTTCATTCTCAGGATACCAAGAACATGAAGATGTACGCGAGCAGATGCTGCACTGGAACATAATTACGTTTCAAGCATTCTGTGCCATGAAGTACGCCATCTATGCACTGTGCGTCACTGCCCCTAGTCATGCCCAGTGCAAAGATTACTCTGCAAGGCAGGATAACAGCACACTGGATGACAGCGAGCATGGAAAGAGCTCAGGTGAGGGACACTCGGGTGCGTGCGTATGAATTGGGCTTAGGACATACAGTGCATCTGCTGGCGGTGTTATACATCTGGTACCTGATTAACCTCTTAAATGCTGCTGAGTCTTACTGTGGTATTTAAGTGACATGGCACCCATCAGCCTCCACTTGGATCATGGTGTGCTGATGGTTTGCTTGGGCCCCCATCTTTGTACTCCCATGAAGCCCAGCCAATGGCTTGGCTTAATAGGAGATCATAAGTTCTTCTACTGTAATAACTTACAATGCTAAGGCCATGTTCGTTCCCACATAGTGTGAATGAAGATTGCGTTGTTGTTTTTTTTTTTTTTTGTTTTTTTTTAAGCATTTCACCTGTTGATGCAGTAAACTCTGCTTGACATGTGCACCAAAATCACATCAAATAAAGGGGAAATGCAGCAAAAAAAAATCACAAAAATGAAATAATTAGAAGTATTTTTGTACAGACCACTTACAGAAACCATGCATTTAAAAAGCTTCAGAAAAATGTCAGCACTTATACTATGTATGAAAAGTCTAATGCTGCTTTATAATACAGAAGAACTAGCGTTGCAGGATATAGCACAAGCAATTCCAGGTTCATGTCTTCTAGGGGACTAAACATAAATTAAACATGAATAAAAAAAATATTACAAAAGGGAATCTCTCAGCAGATTTAATATGAGAAAAGCATAATGTAGGGATAGTCTGACTCCAGCTATGTGTCACTCACTGGACTGCTTGGTGTAGCTTCATTATAATCTGTGTTTTATGAGCAGGAAATTATCACTGCAGGACAAGGTGTGCTGTGCCAGGCAGTCCAGCTAATCTGAGTAACCCCGCCCCCACCACTGATTGGCAGCTGTACCCTGTGTACAGGAAGTAGCCAATCAGCATTGTGGGCGGTGTTCTACACAGCTTGGCCTTCTGAGCACTGCTCTATCTACAGCAGAAAAAACAGGGATTCTATCAAAACTGCACCAAGCAGCCCAGTAAGTGACACATCGCTGGAATATGGGTCTCTTCTCCCATATTATGCTGCTCTCAGATTCATTTGCAAAAGCCTGCTGGCTATCTTTAAAAAAAAAAAAACAACAAAAACTTGTATATAAGCAGCAGGTAAAATTAACCCCTTCGTGCCGCAGCCCATTTTCTTTTTTGCGTTTGTTTTTCGCTCCTTCTTCTCAGAGCCATAACTTTTAAATTTTTTCCGTCAATATGGCCATGTGAGGGCTTGTTTTTTGCGGTACAAAAACACACCAGTGGTTTTACCATATCGTGTACTCAAAAAACGAGAAAAACATTCCAAGTGCGGTGAAAAATTGCAATTCCACAACGTTTTTAATTATTTTTTCACCAAATTTTAAAATTGACCTGCTATTATGATTCTCCAGGTCATTATGAGATCATAGAGACAAAACATGTCTAGGTTCTTTTTTTATTTAAGTGGTGAAAAAAAAAAAATTCCAAAGTTTGTGTATTAACCCCTTCCCGACCTTTGACGCATACGCTGCGTCATGAAAGTCGGTGCCAATCCGACCTGTGACGCAGCATATGCGTCATGGAGGGATCGCGTCCCTGCAGATCGGGTGAAAGGGTTAACTCCAATTTCACCCGATCTGCAGGGACAGGGGGAGTGGTGCTTCAGCCCAGGGGGGGTGGCTTCACCCCCTCGTGGCTACGATCGCTCTGATTGGCTGTTGAAAGTGAAACTGCCAATCAGAGCGATTTGTAATATTTCACCCAAAAAACGGTGAAATATTACAATCCAGCCATGGCCGATGCTGCAATATCATCGGCCATGGCTGGAAAGCCTAATCTGTACCCCCCCACACGCACCGATCTCCTCCCCAGTCCTCCGTTATGTGGTCCGCCCCCCTAAGTCGTCCTGTCCGCTCCCCCCCGTCGTCCTGTCTGCTCCCCCTGTGCTCCGGTTCCCCCCCCCCCCCCCCCCCGTGATCCGATCACCCCCCCCCCCCCCCCCCTCATACCTACCGGGCCTCCCGGTGTCGGTCCGTCTTCTCCATGGGCGCCGCCATCTTCCAAAATGGCGGGCGCATGCGCAGATATATCGTTTCAGATATATTTTGATCACTGCGATATAGCCTATCACAGTGATGAAAATAAAAAAAATAGTAAATGACCCCCCCTTTATCACCCCCATAGGTAGGGACAATAATACAAATAAATAAAATGTATTTTTTTCTTTTTCTACTAGGGTTAGGGTTAGAACTAGGGTTAGGGGTAGGGTTAGGGTTATGGCATGTGCACACAGTGCGGATTTGGCTGCGGATCCGCAGTGGATTGGCCGCGGATCCGCAACGGATTGGCTGCTGCGAATTCGTAGCAGTTTTCCATCAGGTTTACAGTACCATGTACACCTATGGAAAACCAAATCCGCTATGCCCATGGTGCGGAAAATACCGTGCGGAAACGCTGTGTTGTATTTTCAGCAGCATGTTAATTTTGTGCGGATTCCGCAGTGTTTTACACCTGTTCCTCAATAGGAATCCGCAGGTGAAATCCGCACAAAAAAACACTGGAAATCCGCTGTAAATCCGCAGGTAAAACGCAGTGCCTTTTACCTGCGGATTTTTCAAAAATGGTGCGGAAAATCTCACACGAATCCGCAAAGTGGGCACATAGCCTTAGGGTTAGGGTTGGAATTAGGGCTAGGGTTGGAAATAGGGTTAAGATTAGGCTTGTGGTTAGGGTTAAGGATAGGGTTAGGGGTGTTTTGGGGTTACAGTTTGTGGTTAGGGTTGGGATTAGGGTTAGGGTTGGGATTAGGTTTAGGATTAGGGTTAAAGTTGGGATTAGGGTTACGGGTGTGTTGGGGTTAGGGTTGTGGTTAGGGGTGTGTTGGGGTTAGGGTTGTGATTAGGGTTGTGGCTACAGTTGGGATTAGGGTTAGGGGTGTGTTGGGGTTAGTGTTGAAGTTAGAATTGAGGGGTTTCCACTGTTTAGGCACATCAGGGGTCTCCAAACGCAACATGGCGCCACCATTGATACCAGCCAATCTTGCGTTCGAAAAGTCAAATGGTGCTCCCTCCCTTCCAATCCCCGACGTGCGCCCAAACAGTGGTTTACCCCCACATATGGGGTACCAGCGTACTCAGGACAAACTGGGCAACAACCATTGGGGTCCAATTTCTCCTGTTACCCTTGCGAAAATAAAAAATTACTTGCTAAAACATAATTTTTGAGGAAAGAACAATTATTTTTTATTTTCGCGGCTCTGCGTTATAAACTTCTGTGAAGCACTTGGGGGTTGAAAGTGCTCACCACACATCTAGATAAGTTCCTTGGGGGGGTCTAGTTTCCAAAATGGGGTCACTTATGGGGTGTTTCTACTGTTTAGGCACATCAAGGGCTCTGCAAATGCAACGTGACGCCCGCAGACCATTCCATCAAAGTCTGCATTCCAAAACGTCACTACTTCCCTTCCGAGCCCTGACGTGCACCCAAACAGTGGTATACCCCCACATATGGGGTATCAGTGTACTCACAACAAACTGGACAACAACTTTTGGGGTCCAATTTCTCCTGTTACCGTTGGGAAAATAAAAAATTGTGGGCTAAAAAATCTTTTTTGAGGACAGAAAATGATTTTTTATTTTCATGGCTCTGCGTTATAAACTTCTGTGAAGCACTTGGAGGTTCAAAGTGCTCGCCACACATCTAGATTAGTTCCTTGGGAGGTCTAGTTTCCAAAATGGGGTCACTTGTGCGGGAGCTCCAATGTTTAGGCACACAGGGGCTCTCCAAACGCGACATGGTGTCCACTAATGATTGAAGCTAATTTTCCATTCAAAAAGCCAAATGGCGTGCCTTCCCTTCCAAGCCCTGCCGTGCGCCCAAACAGTGGTTTACCCCCACATATGGGGTATCATCGTACTCAGGACAAACTGGACAACAACATTTGGGGTCCAATTTCTCCTATTACCCTTGGGAAAATAAAAAATTCCGGGCTAAAAATCATTTTTGAGGAAAGAAAAATAATTTTTTATTTTCATGGCTCTGCGTTATAAACTTCTGTGAAGCACCTGAGGGTTTAAAGTGCTCACTATGCATCTAGATAAGTTCCTTGGGAGGTCTAGTTTCCAAAATGGGGTCACTTGTAGGGGAGCGCCAATGTTTAGGCACACAGGGGCTCTCCAAATGCGACATGGTTTCCGCTAACGATTGGAGCTAATTTTCCATTCAAAAAGTCAAATGGCGCGCCTTCCCTTCCGAGCCTTGCCGTGCACCCAAACAGTGGTTTACCCCCACATATGAGGTATCGGTGTACTCAGGAGAAATTGCCCAACAAATTTTAGGATCCATTTTATCCTATTGCCCATGTGAAAATGAAAAAATTGAGGCTAAAAGAAATTTTGTGTGAAAAAAAAAAGTACTTTTTCATTTTTACGGATCAATTTGTGAAGCACCTGAGGGTTTAAAGTGCTCACTATGCTTCTAGATAAGTTCCCTGGGGGGGTCTAGTTTTCAAAATGGGGTCACTTGTGGGGGAGCTCCAATTTTTAGGCACACAGGGGCTCTCCAAACGCGACATGGTGTCCGCTAAAGATTGGTGCCAATTTTTCATTCAAAAAGTCAAATGGCGCTCCTTCCCTTCCGAGCCCTGCCATGCGCCCAAACAGTGGTTTACCCCCACATATGAGGCATGAGCGTACTCAGGACAAATTGGACAACAACGTTCGTGGTCCAGTTTCTCCTTTTACCCTTGGGAAAATAAAAGAATTGTTGCGAAAAGATCATTTTTGTGACTAAAAAGTTAAATGTTAATTTTTTCCTTCCATGTTGCTTCTGCTGCTGTGAAACACCTGAAGGGTTAATAAACTTCTTGAATGTGGTTTTGAGCACCTTGAGGGGTGCAGTTTTTAGAATGGTGTCACTTTTGGGTATTTTCAGCCATATAGAACCCTCAAACTGACTTCAAATGTGAGGTGGTCCCTAAAAAAAATGGTTTTGTAAATTTTGTTGTAAAAATGAAAAATCACTGGTCAAATTTTAACCCTTATAACTTCCTAGCAAAAAAAAAATTTGTTTCCAAAATTGTGCTGATGTAAAGTAGACATGTGGGAAATGTTATTTATTAACTATTTTGTGTCACATAACTCTCTGGTTTAACAGAATAAAAATTCAAAATGTGAAAATTGTGAAATTTTCAACATTTTCGCCAAATTTCCGTTTTTTTCACAAATAAACTCAGAAATTATCGACCTAAATTTACCACTAACATGAAGCCCAATATGTCACGAAAAAACAATCTCAGAATCGCTTGTCACGAAAAAACAATCTCAGAATCGCTAGGATCCGTTGAAGCGTTCCTGAGTTATTACCTCATAAAAGGGACACTGGTCAGAATTGCAAAAAATGGCAAGGTCATTAAGGCCAAAATAGGCTGGGTCATGAAGGGGTTAAAACAAAAAAAAGAATTGTGCCATTTTCCGATACCCGTAGCGTCTCCATTTTTTATGATCTGGGGTCAGGTGACGGCTTATTTTTTGCGAGCCAAGCTGACGTTTTTAAAGATACCATTTCAGTGCAGATACGTTCTTTAGATCACCCGTTATTCTTTTTCGGCAAGCACTAGAGACAGCAAATACGAAGCAAAAAAATGCAGCAAAACCTGCTTTTGTTAACCGCTTCTTTACTGCCAAGAGAGCAGGTTTTGCCTGCAGAAGAAAAAATGCCACAATAACGCAATGTGTGAACATAGCCTTAGAATGATACAGCAGAGAGAGTAAATAAGATGGCTGAACCATATAAATATACACAGGCTGGACAGACAACTGTCAGTGATGGTTTAGCGACTCCTGTATTGAGCAGGGGGTTGGACACGACGACCCTGGAGGTCCCTTTCATAACATTCTAGGATTCTATAACCACACAATGCAAAAATAAGAATGTTTAAAAAATAAATAAATTAAAAAAATGGCGTCATTACACAGTTAGTGCAGGTGATGCAAGAGGTGTCCATCAATGGATGAGAAATTATAGCAGGGATGGAGTCTATGCACCTTCATAATGCATGATCTGGTCCAACCCTCCTGATCCCAATTGCCAGCCCCACTGGTCTATACAGTGTTCGGCTTTGTTTTTTTCAGTAATTCACCAGAAATGCCTTTTTTTCCAAGTTTTTGAGTACAGTAATATGAATGGGGTCATTCAAAGCTACAAAAAAGTGACTATGGATAAATGTGAAATTGTACAAGGGGATGGTGAAAAGAAAAATTGCCCTGTAGGCAAGGACGTAATTGTAAAAATACACATGCAGCCTGTTGTGTGTTTTTTTTTTTTGTTTTTTTTTAATTCATCCGGTTTCCTTTTATTCGCAGAGCATCCAGATCTTTTTTCCCAGTATTTTACCAAGTGCCAGTATTACTTGTACCCGCTGCCTTTGCCGCAGAAGCTGGAACTTCTGGAAAACTTTTTCTCCTTAATGTTTACATCTGCAGCCGATCTGTACTCCGAGCCGTCCCTTCCTGACAGCTGCGCTGTGGAGGAGGGCGAAGAAGACCTGGAGATGAAGGTAGGATGTATCGGTAGCCTGGACAGTGGCTCGGAGAAAGGGGAACCTGCACTGATCGTGTCTCCTATAGAAAGCCCCCCACATAAAGGCAGAGTCATCCTCGCTGACCAGAGCGCTTCTCTAGAAAGCTCTCAGAACAATTTTTGGAACTTGGTGAAATGTAACTATATCGATCTGAAGCAATTCACCAGAAGGTTGAGTGGCTTTCTGGCGGACGAGGTCGTGTTGGACACTTTTTTAAAAATGTTGAAAGAACAGGTAGAACTAATTAAAGACTCAGGCGATTTCACGTCGGCATCAGAAGACTTCAAGAACAGAGCGGTCCGATTGTCCAAATATATTTCCGAAGCCCAATGGAGGTACAAAGTGGTGATGAGCAACAGGAATGCAGGTATGGCCCCCGTGGGCTTAATTTAGGCTATTAACCCCTTCACGCCGCAGCCCTTTTTTTTTTTTTTTTTTCCGCTCCCCTTCCCAGAGCCAAAACTTTTTTATTTTTCCGTCAATATGGCCATGTTAGGGCTTGATTTTTGTGGGACAAGCTGTACTTTTGAACGACATCATTGGTTTTGCCATGTCATGTACTAGAAAACGGGAAAAAAAAATTCCAAGTGCGGTGAAATCGCAAAAAAGTGCAATTCCACAATGGTTTTCTGGATTTTTGTTTTTACCATGTTCACCAAATACTAAAACTGACCTGCCATTATGATTCTCCAGGTCATTTCGAGTTCATAGACACCAAACATGTCTAGGTTTTTTTATTTAAGTGGTGAATAAAAAATCCAAAGTTTGTTTAAAAAGAAATTGCGCCATTTTCCAATACCCGTAGCGTCTCCATTTTTCATGATCTTGGGTTGGGTGATGGCTTATTTTTTGCATGCCGAGCTGACACTTTTATTGATACCATTTTCGTGCAAATACGATCTTTTGATCGCCCGTTATTGCATTATATGCAATATTGCGGCGACCAAAAAACTTAATTCTGGCTTTTTGACTTATTTTTTTTCACTATGCCATTTCCCGATCAGATTAATTATTTTTATATCTTGACAGATCAGGTGATTCTGAATGCGGCAATAACAAATATGTTTATTTATTTTTTTTATTTTAAATGGGGGGTGATTTAAACTTTTTTATATATTTTTTTTGTTTGTTTGGGCATTTAGGTAATAGAAAATTGATTTGAAATGTTACCTTGATATCTGCGATCCGATGTTTTGTTCCAGAGAAATCTTAAGTAAATGAGCTGTTGGGGTATATGGGCCGGGTCTACTGCGATTTTGCATCTTCCAGATTGCTTTGACTGACCGGTTTCTTGCTATGTACATGCAAGGAGAGAGGCCAGAGACCTGTCAAGTCATAGAGACCGAGGCAGGGAGAATCCTAGGACTATGTGACTTGGATGACTAGTCTGAGGCCGAGCCCTAACCATTTTCTCCCCCGCCCTGATCCCTTTTACTGACAGCTTTCATCCGAAGTATGACTAGTCTGAGGTAGGTCCTCTGCGGTTTCTACTGTCCCGAACACTTTGACTTGGCTTGTACATAGGGAAAGGTCTTTCAGTCAACAGGTTTGGGACTAGGAGCAACTGCAAGGCACATGCCTCAGACTAGTCCCTGGCCAACTTGTCTGAGTATGATTTCTCTGTACATGCGTTAGGAGAGACCTGTCAATCAAAGGGTTCGGGACTGGGAGCAGCCGCAGGGGACCTGCTTAGGACTTGTCACCTGATGGGTTTTCAAAGTATGTTTTTGGTAAAATAATGCAGCATTTCAGGATACAAGCTGCCTGACTGCAATTGCACATCCAGTGCCTAATTCATGCAGTATGTGACTTTTGGTTTATCTAACATTTACTCTCCATTTTTCTCTAGAGTACGAGCTTGTTGCAGACCGATTGCAAATGCGAACATACAAAATTTCCAGTTTTAAAAGACGTAGGAGAACCAGGGGATGTAAGTAGATGGTGCATATTGTAGTGACTGGTAAAGCAGAACCTTTGCGGGTGCGATTCTTACCAGAAGCAGTACCCTGGATGGATCTGCCTGCACCTCCGGTCCCAAACACCTTACACGTCTTATGTGTCTAACGCTTTGTATTTTAACACAGCGGGATCCAGGAAAGCAAATGAAAGCACGAGTAGTGAGCTAAGCACGTCAGGTAACGATCACACCCAGCTACAGAGAGTCCACACCGTTGGGTGCATACACTCACCCGGATCTTGTGTTGCAGAGAGCACCGCGAGTAATCTGTCTGCCAGGGCTGACGTGGGCAACAGGAGACACCGGCAGCAGCAACACAACCTGATCCCTATGATGCTGTCGCCTCCGGAATCACTGCTCATTTCTTGTATATTGAGAGGAAACTACTCCGATGCTCATGAGGTGGGTGTCGTTTTATAACATGGCCACCTTATTTGTCTCCCTACCAGCGGGACGCTTATATTGCTCCCTAGGCCACAGCGATGTCTGTGACCGTAAGCCAATGACTCAGTGAGACAGCCAGGAAGTGGGAGAGCGCAGACTGTTAGATATACTTATGAACTTGCAGATATATATATATATATATATATATTTTTTTTTTTTCTAATTTCATTTAACGTTGCCTAGGTCTCCAGAATGTTCAATCTGCAGTCTTTGCCGAGCCATGGGGAGCTCGTTTTCATGGAACGATATCAAGAAGTCATCCGTGAACTCTATAAAGTGGAGAAAAAAATTGAAAGCCAGACCCCAGAAGTTGGCATCAAAAAGCTGGGCGGTGGCCGTTCCACCCTACAAGCCATAGGAAGCGCAGCTGCAGCAGGTGACCCTTGTCTTCATTGGCATAGATCATATACTTGTGTGCAACATGGTGCAAACTCCTCTTCTCATTTGTAAACGATCAGTTCGGTCGTGAAGCATGCCGGGGATCTAGTGCTGAGGGCATATATTATGGAGGGTATTACCTGGGTACAGCCTGCTGCAAATGGCCGTGTAAAGGGCCACATACACAGCAGATGCGGGGAGGCTGGACCTTCTGAATTCACCAGGACTAACCCAAGTGTCTGAGCCCCCCAACCATTCAATGACCGGTTTCGGTGGACAGACCTGTCAGCTAGCTGGAATTCGATGCTCTATCCTTTTTGTTTTCAGAAAAGATAAGCCGCTGCCAGTAGTGGTGCCAACAAGAACTCTTCTAGTAACAGTAGGAGAGCACCAATAGATAATATCAATATATAGAAAGAATAACCTGGTGCAAAACCAAAATCAACAAACCAATTCCATAAAAACTTAACATACACACATATATATATATATATATATATATATATATATATATATATATATATATATATATATATATATATATATATATATATAGTATCAAAGTGCCCTGTAATGCCAGTGCAAAAAAGTAAAGGTTAGAGCCCTCCCGTTTGTTGTAATAGATTGGAGAACCAGGGGTCAGGAGTTAAAGGCTAGGGGTACATGCTGATGGCCTCATATCCCCTGTCGTTCCCTGTGTGTCTCCTCTGACATGGGCAATAACCAAGTAAGGCTACTTTCACACTAGCATTTTTTTGCATACGTTGCAATGCGTCGTTTTGGCGAAAAAAATGCATCCTGCAAAGTCGTCTGCAGGATGCGTTTTTTCCCCATAGACTAACATTAGCGACACATTGCAACGTATTGACACACGTCGCAACCGTTGTGCGACGGTTGCGTCGTGTTGTGGCGGACCGCCGGCAGCAAAAAACGTTACATGTAACGTTTTTTTGTGCCGACGGTCCGCCATTTCCGACCGCGCATGCGCGGCCGGAACTCCGCCCCCACCTCCCCGCACCTCACAATGGGGCAGCGGATGCGTGGAAAAAGAGCATCCGCTGCCCCCGTTGTGCGGCGCTTGCACAGTATGCATCAATACGTCGGGCCGACGCAGCGCGACGGCCCCGTACCGACGCTAGTGTGAAAGTGGAGGTGGGGTGAGATCAAATAGATCTTGGTGTGAAGGGTATGAGTTAGGGTTCTGCGGTGGCAGATCACAACGAATAGAGGCATGCGGAGTGCTGCGCACCCTCATAAAATATATCACTGAATGTGCCAAATATATGTACCTTTATTTGAATGTGCGACAAGACATTTAAATCTTCGCCCTGGTTATCTAGAGCCGCCTTATATATACAAAAAAATGTATCTATTTTTTAAATATGGAATGCACAGGCGCAAATTGTTTGTTTGACGTATCTAAGCGAAATGGGTCTTGTCCGAATATAGCACCCTGGTTTTTCAAACAGTAAGGGTGTTCCTCCATGATGGATATGCTCGCAAAATAGCCTATGGGAACACATCAATGTAAGACTGGCAGTATAGAGCTAATTAGCTCTGGGGTATTTATACGAAATCTGAGAGTTCCAACAATCACCACCATTTAATATGTCAAACATATGTACCTCTATTTGAATATGTGCCAATACATTTAAATCACTGCCCGGGCTACCTAGCGCTGCCTCATACTTACAAAATGGATATTTGTCTTTGAAACATAATGCGCAAGCGCAATCTGCTTTTATGACGTATCGCTAACAACTTTATACAACGCGCAAGCGCATGTAAGCAAAAGTCCAAGGATGTGCTGCGCAAGCGCATATGAGTTTGAAGGGATGAGAGACGCGAAATACGCGCAGGTGAAGTGTACTATATGACCCTAGGATTTCAATTCCGGGTCATCTTCAGACATGCTAGCGACGCCGGCCAAGACCGCTTTCCACAGCTAAAATTGGTAATATAATGAAGATACTCTTAAATAGTCAGGAGTACCCACATCAGGCACACTCACCTTGAAAAAGACACCTTGCGTGTCGGAACGCGTGGGTCCCCCAATCTTTGTTTCCTGGCTGCACCGCTGCTTTTAGGACCATGGAGCGACAGTAGTGGACGGACTGGTTAGGGTGAAGTATTGAGGGCATTTAATGCTGGTCATCTATTTGTGCACTATCTTAAGCTATACTTGTCGATGATATGGAGTGACGATTTTTGGCACATGCATTCTTGTAGATCAAGTCTAAACCTTTTATGGTCCACGTATAGAGTGTACACATATTGACGTTGTGTACACCAGAGGTGTCAAACTGCATTCCTCGAGGGCCGCCAACAGGTCATGTTTTCAGGATTTCCTTAGCATTCCACAAGGTGCTGGAATCATTCTGTGCAGGTGATTAAATTATCACCTGTGCAATACAAGGAAATCCTGAAAACATGACCTGTTGGCGGCCCTTGAGGAATGCAGTTTGACACCTCTGGTCTACACTGTTGTTATCATAGGAGTTCTATAGACCGTATGTAAAAATCAGCTGTTTGTACGCTGAGTGCATGTCCATCACATATATTGCATATACTGCCCACACCGCTGTACAGCAGGTATATGCTCAGTGTACCAACAATGAATGGTTCATATACAATAAAGTGTGTGTGTATATATATATATATATATATATATATATATATATATATATATATATATATATATATATATATATATATATATATATATATATATATATATATATATATATATATATACATATACACATACATACATACATACATACATACATACATACATACATACATACATACATACATACACACTCACCGGCCACTTTATTAGGTACACCATGCTAGTAACGGGTTGGACCCCCTTTTGCCTTCAGAACTGCCTCAATTCTTCGTGGCATAGATTCAACAAGGTGCTGGAAGCATTCCTCAGAGATTTTGGTCCATATTGACATGATGGCATCACACAGTTGCCGCAGATTTGTCGGCTGCACATCCCAAAGATGCTCCATACAAGGCAGGATGGATCCATGCTTTCATGTTGTTTACGCCAAATTCTGACCCTACCATCCGAATGTCGCAGCAGAAATCGAGACTCATCAGACCAAGCAACGTTTTTCCAATCTTCTACTGTCCAATTTCGATGAGCTTGTACAAATTGTAGCCTCAGTTTCCTGTTCTTAGCTGAAAGGAGTGGTACCCGGTGTGGTCTTCTGCTGCTGTAGCCCATCTGCCTCAAAGTTCGACGCACTGTGCATTCAGAGATGCTCTTAGGCCTACCTTGGTTGTAACGGGTGGCGATTTGAGTCACTGTTGCCTTTCTATCAGCTCGAACCAGTCTGCCCATTCTCCTCTGACCTCTGGCATCAACAAGGCATTTCCGCCCACAGAACTGCCGCTCACTGGATTTTTTTTCTTTTTCGGACCATTCTCTGTAAACCCTAGAGATGGTTGTGCGTGAAAATCCCAGTAGATCAGCAGTTTCTGAAATACTCAGACCAGCCCTTCTGGCACCAACAACCATGCCACGTTCAAAGGCACTCAAATCACCTTTCTTCCCCATACTGATGCTCGGTTTGAACTGCAGGAGATTGTCTTGACCATGTCTACATGCCTAAATGCACTGAGTTGCCGCCATGTGATTGGCTGATTAGAAATTAAGTGTTAACAAGAAGTTGGACAGGTGTACCTAATAAAGTGGCCAGTGAGTGTATATATATATATATATATATATATATATATATATATATATATATATATATATATATATATATGCCCTCATAAAATATATGCCAATTGTGTGATTGTCCCATTCTTCCACACAAACACTTTTCACATGCTGAAGGTCCTGTGGGCTCCTTCTATGAGCTCTGAGCTTTAGTTTCTTCCATACATTTGCTATAGGATTCAGGCCCAGTGATTGGCTGGCCCATTCTAGCAGCTTTATTTTCTATCTCTGAAACCAATTGAGCATTTCCTTGGCTGTGTGTTTGGGATCATTGTTTTGCTGAATTGTCTACCCTTGTTTCATCTTAATCATCCTGGTAGATGACAGTAGATTATCATCAATAATTTCTTGGTACATTTGTCCATTCATCATTCCTCCAATTATATGAATTTTGCCAGTGGCATATGCTAAAAACCAGTTCCACACCATGATGTTCCCACCTCCACACTTCACTGTTGGTATGTTGTTTTTGGAATGATATGCAGTGCCTTTTGACCTCCAAACATGGTGTGTATAATTACATCATCAAGAGTTCATTTTTTGTCTAACCAGACTATATTCTCCCAGTATTTCTCAGTCGCCCATGACCGCACACCAGAGAGAGGGGATCCGCCCTTCAGGGACAGGAAACCTACAGGATAAAAGGGCGGTACCTCTCCCCTGCATCAGTTTGGTTTCCTGTCCCTGACGGGGAACCTTCTGGACGGTACCTGAGAAGAACCGTGAGAGCCTGGAAATCCGGAGCCGGCCAGTCCGAGTTCTGGCAGCGGGGAGGCCACGGCTGGTGCGGTGTCCGAAGCCGCCACGGCTACGACCGACGGGTCCTCAGCGTGAGCGGGGGGAAGCGCAGCCGCCACTCCGGATAGGTGTTGGGGCTCCCGGCATTCGGCCGCACTCAGGACGCTAGCGTTTCCAAGATGGCGCCGCATCGGAGGTGATAGGACGACTTCCGGTTCAGGGGCAGCGCTGTAACCAAGGTGTACCAAGATGGCGCTGCCCCGGAACCGGATTACTTCATGTGTATACCGGTGGGGGCAGCTCTACCCCGCTGATAATACCGGGTCCTGTCCTTCCAGCTGTCTGCCCCCAAACACGGCCTCCCGTGACGTCCCGGCTTGTGATTGGTTGCGTCGCGGTCAACCAATCACAAGCCGGGAGGCTGGACACGCGCGCATGTTAAAATTTTTAAAATGCGCGCGTGTCCAGCCTCCCGGCTTGTGATTGGTTGACCGCGAGGCAACCAATCACAAGCCGGGACGTCACGGGAGGCTGGACACGCGCTCATTTTAAAATGCGCGCGTGTCCAGCCTCCCGGCTTGTGATTGGTTGATCGCGACGCAACCAATCACAAGCCGGGACGTCACGGGAGGCTGGACACGCGCCCATTTTAAAATGCGCGCGTGTCCAGCCTCCCGTGACGTCACGGCTTGTGATTGGTTGCGTCTCCCATGTGACTGCGACGCAACCAATCACAAGCCAGAACGTAATTTTAAAATCCTTAAGGACCTGAAATTACGTCACGGCTTGCTGTGATTGGTTGTGTTGCCCATGTGACTGCGACGCAACCAATCACAACGCCGGAACGTAATTTTAAAATCCTGAAGGACCTGAAATTACGTCACGGCTTGCTGTGATTGGTTGCGTCCCGGCCACATGGTCGGCACGCGACCAATCACAAGCCGGGACTTCAGTAAAGGAAAGAAAAGCGCGAATTTTAAACAAAGAACGCTGCCGCTTCCCTCGGTAAGGTGCAGGCTGCGTCGGAGAGGTGAGTATAGCAATATTTTTTATTTTAATTCTTTCTTTTACACATTTTTACATTAATGTTTCGATACCGATACCCGATACCACAAAAATATCGGATCTCTGTATCGGAATTCCGATACAGCAAGTATCGGCCGATACCCGATACTTGCAGTATCGGAATGCTCAACACTAGTTCCCTCTATTAAAAGAAAATATCCCTTTGAAGAGGAATCTTCCACTTCATGGGATAAGGCTCCCAAACTCGACGTGGCGGTAGCTAAAGCCTCAAAAAGATACGCGTTACCATTTGAAGATATGGGAACCCTAAAAGACCCTCTTGACAAGAGAGCCGACACCTTTCTTAAAGGTGACTGGGAGTCGGCCGGAGGATGCTTGAGGCCGGCCATAGCAGCGGCTTGCACGTCACGCTCCCTTATGATCTGGATTGACAACTTAGAGAAACAGCTGAGGGATGGGGTACCCAGAAATAAGGTGTTAGACTCTATTCCTATGATTAGAGGTGCCGCGGCATTTCTAGCTGATTCGTCTGCCGACTCAATCAAGTTAACGTCTAAATCTGCAGCCCTCTCGAATGCAGCACGCAGAACCCTGTGGCTAAAAAGCTGGCCAGGAGATTTACAAACTAAACACAAACTGTGTTCTATCCCGTGTGAGGGCAAGTTTCTCTTTGGAGAGACTCTAGACGATATCCTGCAAAAAGCAGGTGATAAAAAGAAGGGGTTCCCCAACCTGACTCCAACGTTCAATAAGTGGCCCTTTCGGAGTAGAAAATTTTTTAGGAGAAGACCGCCAAGAGAACAAAACCGCTGGGACGATGGGAAAAGAAGAGAAAGAGGGTTCCTCTTCGGTAGTTCCCTACGCGATAAGAAACCCCCCCCCTAAGTGACGTCTCCCCCAGGGTGGGAGGGAGGTTGTCTCAATTCCTCCCGGCCTGGGAAAAAATTACTACCAGCCCCTGGATACTAAATCTGATAAACGCAGGGCTTCAAATAGAATTTTTTTCCCTACCCCCCCGACACTATGTAGTAACTCCACTGAGGTCTTCTACCCAACAACAAGAAGCTCTAGAACTCGAAATCCTAAAATTATTGGACAAAAATGTCATCCTGGAAGTTCCCCCTCTGGAGAGAAAGAAGGGTTTCTACTCCCCATTATTCCTGGTTCCCAAACCAGACGGGTCTTTCCGGACCATAATAAACTTACGGAAATTAAACACTTACGTAAAGAACAAACGATTCAAAATGGAATCAATAAAGTCGACAATAAAAAACCTGTTTCCGAACTGTTTTATGGTAGTTCTAGATCTCAGCGACGCGTATTATCACGTCCCCATCCACAAGGATTCTCAAAAATTCCTCAGACTGGCAGTGGTCATAAAGGGGCAGATAAGGGAATACCAATACAGAGCCCTTCCCTTTGGCATATCAATTGCGCCTCGCATCTTCACCAAATTGGTAGCAGAGATGATGGCACATCTAAGAGAAGAGGACATCTTAATCGTTCCATATTTGGACGACTTTTTGATTGTAAGCAGCTCGGCCCAACTCTGCAGTCAGCAATGCCAAAGAGTGATAGACATTTTGAAAAAACTAGGCTGGCTGGTGAACCTTCAAAAGTCAAAACTGGAACCAACCAGGGTCCAGGAATTTTTGGGTCTCACTCTAGACTCAAGTTCCCAAGAATGTCGCCTCCCAATTCAGAAAAGACAAAAGATATTACATCTAGTGTCAGAAGCTTGTTCAAAACCATCCATGTCTCTGAGGAAGTCGATGTCGTTACTGGGGTCCCTCTCTGCTTGCCTTCCAGCAGTTCAGTGGGCGCAGCTCCACACGAGACCCCTCCAGTGGGACATTTTAAAAAACCAGAGTTTACTAAGGGGTCGGTTAGAGGGTCGCATGACTCTAAGTTCACCCGTTATTCATTCCCTAACCTGGTGGTTAAATCCCACCAACCTATCAAAAGGGATTCCATGGGTGATAGAGGGCCCTCAGATAGTAACAACAGATGCAAGTCCCACAGGGTGGGGGGCTCATCTGAACAACAAAGTCGCTCAGGGGGTATGGACGAGTCGGGAACTTGGGACTTCCTCAAACCAAAAAGAGCTGAGAGCGGTGAATCATTTACTACTTTTTTTTCCTAAGAGAATTACAAGGGCATCATGTCCGAATTTTTTCGGACAACAAAGTAGTTGTAGCTTACTTGAACCACCAGGGGGGGACCGGGTCTCAAACATTAATGGAAACTACCTCCGAAATTTTCCGCCTAGTACAGAACAATTTTCTATCCCTATCAGCCCTACATATAAAAGGAGTAGAGAACCAGGAAGCCGACTTCCTAAGTTGTACCCAACTAAAACAAGGAGAATGGTCCTTGAATCAGGGGATATTAAACAAAATCACAGACTTATGGGGCATCCCTGTAATAGACCTCTTTGCAAACATGCACAACAGGAAGGTGAAAACCTTTTGCTCCTTAGATCCCAGAAGGAATCCTCAGGCAGTAGATGCATTTACGATTCCCTGGACACAAACTCTTGCGTACGCATTTCCTCCCATCATCCTCATTCCAGCAGTTCTGCGGAAAATCAGGCAGGACAAATCCAGACTTATCCTAATAGCCCCCTTCTGGCCCAAAAGGGCCTGGTTCTCCTGGCTGAGGATGCTATCGATCACCGATGCCTGGGTCCTTCCGGATCTTCCGGACCTTCTGTCTCAGGGACCGCTTTTCCACCCCCAGTCAGAGAATCTCCACTTAACAGCGTGGAATTTGAGAGGTCACTATTGAAGGATAGAGCGTTTTCTAACAAACTAGTCTCTACACTAATGAAAAGTAGAAAACCTGTGACCACAAAAATATATGGTAAAACTTGGCAAAAATTTTTTATCCTCCTCCGGGGTCAGGTTGCAAGACGGGGTTCCAGTGACTGAAATATTAGAATTTCTACAAAAGGGGTTAGACTTGGGCCTTTCAATAAGTACCTTAAAAGTACAGATATCAGCCCTAGGAGCACTGTACTGTGAAAACATAGCAGCAAACCCTTGGGTGATACGATTTATCAGAGCAGCCGCAAGGTCTAAACCTGTAACAGTACAAAAATTACCAACTTGGGACTTGAACTTAGTCTTGTCAGCCCTGACAGAACCCCCGTTTGAGCCTGTAGAGTCAATACCTCTTAGGATTCTATCACTTAAAACTGCCCCCCTAATAGCCCTGACATTGGCCCGTAGAATAAGTGATCTCCAAGCCCTGTCCGCAAACCCTCCCTTTACACAAATCCTGGATGATAAGGTTGTACTAAAGACAGACCCTGCCTATCTACCCAAAGTAGCATCCATATTTCACAGGTCCCAGGAAATAATCCTTCCTTCCTTCTGTTCAGACCCTAAAAATAGGAAAGAAGAAAAATTTCACACACTAGATGTGAGAAGGTGTCTAATTCAATATATTAAATCCACCCAACAGTGTAGGAAGGAAGGGTCTCTTTTTATCTGCTTCCAGGGGCCTAGGAAAGGACTCAAAGCTTCTAAGAGCACTATAGCACGATGGGTAACAGACGCGATAGTCTTGGCCTATTCATCCATCGGGAACGCCATTCCACAGGGACTGAAGGCCCACTCTACAAGGGCTATGGCGACCTCCTGGGCCGAAAGGTCAGAGGTACCATTAGATCAAAACTGTAAGGCGGCCACCTGGTCATCACCCTCAACCTTTTTCAGACACTATCGCTTAGACCTAGCCTCTTCATCTGACCTAACCTTCGGAAGAAGGGTTCTGCAGGCTGTGGTCCCTCCCTAACCAATATATCTCTGCAATTCTCTCTGGTGTGCTGTCATGGGCGACTGAGAAAGTCATAGTTACTCACCGATAACGGTGTTTCTCCGAGCCCATGACAGCACCTACTTATTCCCCCCCTCATCACGTGTGCGGTGAGCACATTATTTTGTGTGAAGTGCCTTTTCATATAGACACGGTGTTTACTTGTTAAGCAATATGATAAAATTGTATATGTTTTGTTGTTGTGACTAACCTGGAGGACCTCCGATGCTCTGTAAACAAAACTGATGCAGGGGAGAGGTACCGCCCTTTTATCCTGTAGGTTTCCTGTCCCTGAAGGGCGGATCCCCTCTCTCTGGTGTGCTGTCATGGGCTCTGAGAAACACCGTTATCGGTGAGTAACTATGACTTTCACAGGCTTGTATAAATATTGTTGAACGGTCTTTAAATGCACTTAAACATGCTGTTTGCTCAGCAATGGAGTCTTGCAAGGTGAGCGTGCATACAGCTCATGGAGGTTGTGTGGTGAAATTATGTTCTTTCCACTTCCGGATGATGGCCCCAACAGTGCTCACTGGAACCATCAGTAGTGTAGAAATTCTTCTGTAACTAATGCCATCCATATGTTTTGCAACTATAAGGTTGCAAATGTCTTTAGACAGCTCACTGGTTTTACCCATGATGAGATGTTTCCGGTTTGGCACTTTGGTAGTGAGACCCCTTTTTTTAGCAAGAAAAAAAAATTGTGAAAGAATGTGGGCGTCTTATACTCTGAAGGCAGTTTCCAATGATGGAGGAAAATACTGACACGGCGTCCTATTTGGTCACTGGGAAAACTATACAGCGGCACAGTCCTCTTGTCCTGCTCCACAGTGATATATATGATTGGTGCAAGCAGGAGAGGAGGTTACCCAAGATTTGCACATCACTAAAGCTGCACAGAGGCTTGCATGCCTGGAAGGACCTTCAGAATGTTAGTGCATACACAGTGTGTGTTTTGTGTATGTAGCAGGGCTGTGTGTATTTACAGATCTGGCAAAAATTTAAGAGACCACTGCACAGTTTTATACAAATCCGCTTCTCTACATGTCTGACAGTCATTCCATTCCAGTGTCAGTTTAATTCCAACCAGAGTACACCTCATTCTACTTAATGTGCTTCTGATTAGGTGATCACCTGAACCAAATCTTATTTAATGAAGGAAAGTATAAAAAAAACCCACTGCTGTGGTGTTCACAATACTCTTCCAATAAGTTGGATGGCAAAACAAGTGCTAGTAATATCCCAAAAGTAATAGGAATGAAAAAAATAACTTTTAACAATGCCAAAGGAGTTGAAATAAAAAGTCTTGAGTGAGGAAAAGGGCTCAATTCTGGTTTTACTAGCATAGGGACACTGAGCATCATGTTGCCTCCATCCTTATAATTTCTAAGACTACAGTCCATTACAACAAGGTCAAGCAGCAGACATTGGGGACAAAAAAGTTAAAGACTGGCGTAGGGCGAAAAGACTCTCCACTGACCTGGATGACCGTCCTCTTATTCAAATGTCACTCATCAATCTCAGGATGACATCAAGTGACCTACAAAAGGAATGGCAAATGGCAGCTGGGGTGAAGTGCATGGCAAGAACAGTTCGTAACAGGCTCCTAGAGGCAGGACCAATGAAAAGCAAAGGAGAGCCAGGCTGAAGTTTGCAAAGACCATAAGGATTGGACAATAGAGGACTGGAGTAAGGTAATCTTCTCTGATGAGTCTAATTTTGAACGTAGCCCAACACGTGGTCCGCTCCAGATCAAACCTTGTCCTTTAAGAGAACTAAACGCTCTCATAAGGTATTTGCTATTCATCTGAAATTTAGTACCATAGTTAATAGTTAAACTCCTTGAGCAGGATGTCCATGCTCCACTTTCCTCCCGACTCTCTCCTTGACAACCTCCTATCTGGCTTCCGCCCCCACCACTCCACCGAAACTGCTCTGACCAAAATTACTAATGACTTACTCACAGCCAAAGTTAACAGACTCTCCATCCTCCTCCTTCTCGATCTGTCCTCTGCTTTCGACACAGTTGACCACTGCCTACTGCTACAGATTCTTTCTTCCCTTGGCATCAAAGGCCTTGCCCTGTCCTGGATTGCCTCATGCCTTTCCGACTGCACATTTAGCGTTTCCCACTCCCAAACTACCTCCTTATTCCGCCCTCTCTCTATTGGAGTCCCTCAAGGCTCTGTCCTAGGGCCCCTACTTTTTTCCATCTATACCCTTGGCCTAGGACAACTCATAAAGTCCCATGGCTTCCAGTACCACCTGTATGTGGACAACACTCAGATCTACCTCTCTGGCCCAGATGTCACACCTCTGCTGACCAGAATCCCAGAGTGTCTATCAGCCATATCCTCCTTCTTCAACTCTCGCTTCCTAAAACTCAATGTAGACAAAATCGAGCTCATCATCTTTCCCCCATCTTGGGTATCCCCCCTACCTGATCTATCTATTACGGTAAACAGCATCATGCTGTCTCCCGCACCTGAAATCCACTGCTTCGGGGTAACTCTCGACTCTGCCCTGTCCTTCAAACTGCACGTCCAAACTCTTGCCACCTCCTGTCGCCTCCAAATCAAAAATATTGCCAGAATCGGTCCCTTCCTCAGCCCACAATCTACTAAAACTCTTGTGCATGCCCTCATGATCTCCTGCCTCGGTTACTGCAACACCCTCCTCTGTGGCCTCCCCGCTAACTCTCTTGCACCGCTCCAATCTGTCTTCAACTCTGCTGCCTGGCTATTCCACCTCTCTCCTCGCTACTCCCCTGTTTCTCCCTTCTGAAAATCCCTACACTGGCTCCCAACAAATCCAGTTCAAACTACTAACACTGATCTACAAAGCCATCCACAACCTGTCCCCTCTGTATATCTGTGAACTAATCTCCCACTATCTTCCCTCACATAATCTTCGATCATCCCAAGATCTTCTACTCTCCTCCACACTTATTCGTTCCTCATACAACCGCCTCCAAGATTTCTCCCGAATATCCCCCACCCTCTGGAATTCCACGCTTCAACTCGTCCGATTATCCACCACCCTCGGATCCTTCAGATGCAACCTGAAAACCCATCTCTTAAGGAAAGCCTACAGCCTGCCATAACCATTCTGCCGCATCACCAACCACCCGATTTGCCGCGCCACCAACCACCCGAGTTGCCGCATCGCCACCAGAGCTGCCGCCTCACCACCACCAGAGCTGCCTGCCGTCTCACCACCACCAGAGCTGCCGCACCCCCGACCTTCTGTCTATTCCCCATTATCCCGTAGAATGTAAGTCCGCAAGAACAGGGTCCTCTTCCCTCTGTACCGGTCTGTCATTGTAAATTTGTTTACTGTAAACGATATCTATAACCCTGTACGTAACCCCTTTTCTCATGTACAGCACCATGGAATTAATGGTGCTACATAAATAAAATAATAATAATAAAGAATGCTAGGTTAAACTCTTCACAGGACAAAGGCATCTTGAAGCCAAATATCCTTTTTCAGTGAATCTGTAAAAAGATTGGGCTTAATCTCCAGAGGTAGACCCCCCCCCAAGTATCCCGCCTAGCATCCAAAACTCTCCTGTCCATGCCGGATGGCTCATCCATCAGAAAAGCCCACAGACCGTCAGATAGAAGGCTTGGCCCACTCTGCTTTTGAGGCTTCAGGCTCGGCCCTCTATCCGTCCTTTGTCGCAGCATGGGTAGCTAAGGCTATCGTTTTCTTTTTTTTAAATTCGTTTATTAAAACACTAAATTCACATGAACATACACAATTTACATATTTCCATGTCAGTGCAGGTACATCATAAAGATAGATTCATCAACATAATACTTTATACACCGATCGAGTCATGCAAATTTGAAATATAATAGTATGTCACATATACTGAAAATCCTAAAACTCAAACTATCTTACTGCCTAAACAAAACAAAACGGTCTCCATCACCTTAGCATAGCAGTTTTAACGTTCAGCGTGAAACACTCTGTTTCTCAAGTCTTTACTATACAGAATCTAGGCTCTCAACTACGTGATGACACAGTGAGGTATGACGAGTTCCACAAGTCCCAGATTTTATTAAATTTATCCAAACAGCCTCTATTTTGGTATCAAGTGCGTTCATATGGCACGATTAGATTTACCAATCCAGGCCCTAAGAGACGGATGTGAAGTGCCCATCCAATGCAAGGCAATCAATTTTCTTGCCAGAAAAGCGTCTCTCTCAAAAAAATTTGAACATGGTGGCCCCACATCTCCTCCTCCAGTATCCCAAACAAACACACTGATGGGGTCAGGGGAACAGGAATTTGTACAAGGGAAGTCAACAACGAGGTCACCTCTTTCCAATAAGTCATAATAACTGGACATTCCCATATCATGTGTATGAAATCCGCCTCCTCCATATGACATCTAATACATTCTGAAGACCGGGACCACCCAATTTTAAATAGTCGCAGAGGGGTTAGATATGATTGATGCAAAATATATAACTGTATCATTTTATTGTTAGCCGAGGGTGACACCCTGGTTGGGGACTCAAGGGCTATCTCCCAGTCCTCACCCTGCAGATCGGGTATCAGGACCCTCCACTTTTCCCTTATCGGCAGTAAGGCAGCATCAGCACCCACGGACAACATATAAGTATACAATACGGAGATAAGACCCCGGGGTCCCTGTGACTTGAAGATCCCTATCAGTGGGAAAGAGGACATTACTTGTGCCATTTCCACGCTACGAAACTGTGACTGAATCGCTGATCTGAGTTGAAGATATCGGAAAAACTGAGGTCTCGGTATATCATATTTATGCTGCATTTGTTCAAAGGACATTAGGGTTCCCTGTTCATAAAGATCATTAAGCGACGAAACACCATGCAGTGTCCAGAATTGAGCGGAGGGGTGATTCAGCAAGCTCGGGAAATATTCATTATCCCATAATGGCAGTTCAGCTACAATACCATCAAAATGAATTACCCTTTTCACTTGTCGCCAAATCAATCTTGCCAGCCGAAGCAATGGCAGTAATCTAGAGACAGAGGGTTTGTTCACCTCCAAGAAACCCAACGGGCAGTTGATCTTGGCAGCCTGAGCCAGATGGTGTTCTGAGTTCGGTAAATCTCCCCCCGGCATCCATTTTCCCAGAGCTCTAAGTTGTCCAGCTAAGTAGTATAAGAAGAAATCTGGCAACGCCGCCCCTCCCATCTGTTTAGATCTATGCAAGGTGGATAATTTAAGTTTGGGTCTAGCTCTTCCCCAAATAAAAGATGTAGTTAATGAGTTCAAGTTGGCAAAAAAGGATTTGGGGACCGGTACTGCACTATGTTGGAGGGAATAATTAAGCTTCGGGAGAAGTATCATTTTTATCAAATTTAAGCGGCCCGAGACAGATAAAGGCTGTTTACTCCATATTGCAAATTTATGTTTAACAAGCTCCAGCAACGGGAAGACATTAAACTGTAGGTCAAGTCTACTACATCTTGGTATAATTATTCCTAGGTATTTAAAGCTAGTAACAACCGGTAATGGGGATAAAGTATTGAGGTGTGTTACCGAGCCTTGAAAAAGAGGCATCAAGGCGGATTTGTCCCAATTAATATATAATCCTGAACGCCTACCGAATCCCTCTATAGTGTTAATCACATGTGGCAAGGTCTCCTCCACCTCATCAAGAAACACCACCATATCATCCGCATATAGACCAATAGTATCCGTGCGGTCTGCTATCGTAATACCCCTAATAAGTGGGGAGGACCTCATACGAATCACCAACGTCTCTATCGCTAGGGCAAACAAGGCCGGAGATAGAGGACATCCCTGGCGAGTCCCTCTCCCCAAGGGGAATGATTCAGAAATAGAATTATTAATAATTATCCGAGCTCTTGGTTTCAAATATAATGCTGCAATCCATTTTTGGAATTTAGGACCAAATTGAAATCGTTGTAAACATGCAGATAGGAAGGGCCATTCAAGAGAATCAAATGCCTTAGCCGCGTCCAGCGAGGCCATGGCCCATTTATTCTCAGGTACCAACGTACTATATTGAGCTATTGACTGAACCCTCCTGATGTTAATAGAGGTACTCTTGCCCGGCATAAAACCAGTCTGGTCCGGATGTATTATATCTAATATTACCGTATTTAACCTAGTAGCTAGAATTTTAGTGAAAATCTTATAGTCCACATTAACTAGTGAAATAGGGCGATAAGATCCACAGTCTAGGGGGTCCTTCCCTTCCTTTTTTAAGACTATATTTGCTTCATAATAAGAATCCGGCAAGGAACCACCCTCCCAAATCCCCTGAAACACTTTCAAAAGAATTGGAACCAGAGCATCTCTATATTTTCTATATACTTCTATAGGGAAGCCATCCGGGCCCGGCGCCTTGCCAGAAGCCATATCTGTTATGGCGCTGTGTACCTCGTCAAGAGTAAAGTCTGCGTCTAAAAAGGCTTGCTGTGCAGCATTCAACGTAGGGAATACTAAGTCTGATAGATAACCTAGGCATTCCAAAGTATCAGAATCTCCTTTGGAACTATATAATTTTTTATAATAATCACAAAAGCATTGGAGTATGTCATCTGTCGAGGTCACTACAGAGTCGTCTGACTTCCGGATTTTAAGTATGGTGTTGGATGTATTGTGCTGACGTACCATATATGCTAGGAGTTTACTGGACTGGTTTCCCAGTTCAAAGTAAGTCTGCTTAGTAAAAAATAATTTACGCTTGGATTTAGTGTCCGTATATTGACCATGAAGTCTATGTAAGTGTAACCACTCCGTCCTGTTCTCACTTGTCTGATTAGCTATATAGGCCGCCTCCGAGTCTCTCAAACGCCTATCCATGTCATCATCTTCCTTTGAGGTCAAGCGCTTAATATATGAGATGGTAGAGGACAAACAACCCCTCAGATATGCTTTGAGGGCATCCCAAAGAATAGTAATATTTTGCGGCATAGGGTGGGATGTAATGAAACAGTCCAGTTGGTCAACAGTCCGGTCTTCCGGGCCTATTAACTTCAGCCAGAATGGATTCACTTTCCAATTTATAATGTTCCTCACCCGACTCAGCTTAAGTTTAAGAATCACTGGACTATGGTCTGAGACACCTCTATTCCCATGACACACCTCTCCCACCCGTACCGCCAGGCTACTAGAGCCAAATATATACGAGATAAAGTGCGTCTGACAGATGAGTGACAAGTAAACTCCCTTACGTCGGCGTGGCATGTTCTCCAGAGATCTAACCAACCAGTACCTTCCATGAATATTGACAATCGAGATGGTGAAGGATTTACATCTGTGATCTTCCCATCAAGCCGAAGTCTATCCATACATTCATCCATTAGCATATTGAAATCTCCCATACACAGAACATGCGCATCTGGATAATTTAAGGCAAAGTCAACCGCCTTCTTGACAACCGACATCTTAGCAGGGGGAGGGTTATATATACATATTATAACATAGTCCTCTGAATTCACAGTCGCGTACACAAACACAAAACGACCTTCCGGATCTCTCCGAACCTCTCTGACCTCCCATCTGATATCCTTATGAATTAACAGAGATACTCCTCTAGAGTAACTAGTGTGGAATGCATGCACAGACCATTGTACCCAAGGCTTTTGCACATAACGGGCTGAGTCCCTAGTCAGATGTGTTTCGACCAAAGCTACTATATGAGGGTGATAACGTCGTATCTGAGAAAATACTTTGACTCTCTTACGAGGCGACCCAAGGCCCCTTACATTCCACGTCATGCATGTTATATCAGACGCCATATCTCATCAGTCTAGAATGTATAGTGTCACGTCGAACTTCTGCTACACCTGTAGTGGAGAAAAACATGGCAGTAATTTCTAAGTAGCTAACAATAAACAAAATCAAAACATTGATAAGCAAGAAGTGCTTCATAAGGGAGCAAAAAATCATGCTCCACATAACCCAGTTCAAAAAAGGGGATACCATCTCTGAACGCAGAGTTCGGTTAAGTTGTTTCCCAGGACGCTGGCAAAGGAGCTCCCCTCACCGTCAAGGAAAATCAGGCGAGAAAGTTCCAAATTCTAGATAGATGAAGACAGCGGTCCTCTCAGGATTTCTCTCCTCCCCCGCCCGTCCCCACACACGACCGCATCCACTCCTCAGCCTCAGCTGGAGTTGCAAAAAAGGAAGAAGAGCCTTGGTATACCACTCTGAGCCTGGCAGGGTAGAGCATTGAATATAAGATGTTTTTCTCTCTGAGCCGTTTTTTAATCTCCATAAATTGAGATCGTTGTTTTTGCAATTCCATGGAGAAATCTGGAAACACAGAGATAGTGGCATTGTTATACTTGATAGGACTTTTTTGTCTAGCCAAGCGAAGGACAGTGTCTCTGTCCTTGCAATTAAGAAGACGTGCCAGAAAGGATCTCGGTGGAGCGCCGGGAATGGGAGGCTTTGTCGGCACTCTATGGGCTCTTTCCACAGAAAAGGTGGCGGAGAATCCATCTCTCAAAGTATCCTTAAGCCAATCCTCCAGGAATGTTTCGGGGTGTTGACCCTCCGACCGCTCCGGCAGACCAATGATGCGAATATTATTCCGTCGTAGTCTGTTTTCAAGATCGTCCGCCTTCTGTTTCCATGCATTTATAGAGCCAGCTACCTTTGTCAATTTAGTCTCCATAGGCCCATAATTATCTTCCAAGCGAGACACACGTGATTCAACCTCTGTAATACGTCCTCCCATGGTCTGCATGTCCTGTCTGAGGCGCCCCACTTCAGAGTGCACCTCCTCTATCTTCCCCGATAGTGATGTCCTGGTCAGTGATATAGCTTGCATCAATTGCTCGGATGCCTGTTTCAGTGTCAAGTCCTCCTGATCTCCATCCTCCTCACCATCAGAGGCATAGTTTTTTGATTGGTTTTCAAGTTTGCTCACAGGCGAAGGAGAAGTTTTTTTTGAACGTATACTATCAGGTGGATCCAGTCGTGCAAACTTTTTAAGTTTATCAGCTGTGCCCGAGTTTTTAGAGCGGCTCATAATGAGTGTTAAGGATTAAAATATCACTGCAGCAGAATATGACTTAGTTAACAAGCCACCAAGTCACAATGCACAGCCGGCAGGGTCCTCCCTGTGCAACCTCGCCGAAGCAGCAGTATAGTGCAGAGCTCACCACTATGGATACGAAGGAGGGGAGAGTCCCAGGAGCAGCCCCCACCACAAATAAGGCTCAGTTTCTTATATTAGTTGTAGGGTCTGTCTCCCAGAGCGCAAGTTATAGGGTCGGCTGTCCGGAGATCACGGCGGAGTTATAACTCCTGTCTGGGTAGCCGTGCAGGGGAGAGGTTTTAATGTTGTGGGCGGCACCGGAGCCAGTCGGCTCTATATAATATAGTGCGGCAGCAACGAGGGGGAGTACGGGGTCCGTCTTCCAGGACTCACACCGCACAATTCCCCCCAGTACCTCCGTTAGTTGTGGCAAGTTTCAGCCAGCTCCCTCCTGAGCCCCAGGGCACACTTCGCGCCTTCCGACTCCACCGCGCGCTGCAGGGAAAATGGCCGCCGCCTCCTGTCTTCTCTGTCCTCCGTCCGCGTGTCTCGGGGATCTCGCCCGACCGAAGCCGCACCTCGCGCCTTCTCAGAAGCCGGGGACCCCCAGGCACCCAGAGGATTCCAGCGGTGCTCACCGAATCCCTCTGGGGTAAGTATATAACGCAGGATTCTGCAGGATTATGGGAGCTCCAGCCTGGCGCGTCTGTTCAGCTCCGTTACATCGCCACGCCCCCCCAAGGCTATCGTTTTCTGGTCAGAGACGTTAGCTAATTCTCTTCGGAACAGTAACCTTCCTCCAGAGGCGGCACACCTTGCCAACCAAATTTCCTGGGCAGGTGATTGCCTGGTACACGCATCCTTGGAAGCGGCCGGTTGTGCGGCTCCGTCAGCAGCCAATGCCATCGCAATCAGAAGGTCATTATGGCTGAGTGGAAGGCAGACTCTGCATCAAAAAAGTCTCTAACCTCCCTTCCTTATCAAACCGATCGCTTATTCGGAGAAAAGCTGGATCAGATCATTTCTGATACTACTGGAGGAAAGAGTAAATTCCTTCCCCAACAGAGACTTAGGAGTCCCTTTCGGAGACAGCAACAAATACGTTTCCATTCCTTTCACTCCACTTCAAGCTGGGCCACTACCACTACTTTGTCCGGTTCAGGATGTTCTCCACGAAGAGATGGAGTATCCCAGGTCTTGTACAGGCCTGAGCAGCATTGGAAGTCCGACCCAAACAGTTGAGGCCTAAAGGACCTAGGTCTCAGAGATTTCCCTCATGCTATCAGCGCTATCCGGTTGACATTGGCAGGGTAGGCGGCCGCCTACTTCTCTTTCATCAGGTCTGGCTTTCCATCGTCTCCGAGTGGGTCAGAGATCTGGTGTTGTCCGGATACAAAATTGACTTTGCTACGCACCCCCCTTCACATTTCTTTCCCTCTCGTCCTCCCTCTTCAGAGGCAAGGGCAAACACGTTCTCCCAGGCCATAGATGCATTGCGTCATGATGGCGTCATTGTCCCCATCCCACAAAGCGAAAGGTTTCAGGGTTTCTATTCAAACCTTTTCGTCGTCCCAAAGAAGGACGGAAAGGTGAGACCCATACTAGACATCAAACTTCTAAACAAGTTTGTCAAGGTCTGTCATTTCCGCATGGAATCTCTGCGTTCAGTTATCACTTCCCTGGAAGAAGAGGAATTCTTGGCCTCAATCGACATCCGAGATGTTTACTTGCACATTCCAATTTTTCCCCCTCACCAGAGATTCCTGAACTTCACCATTCGCGAACAGCACTTCCAATACACGGCCCTGCCCTTCGGCCTTGCTACTGCCCCCAGAGTGTTCACAAAGGTCATGGCGGCCATCATGTCCATCCTGCACTCTCGGGGCGTGATCGTTCTGCCCTATCTGGATGACCTGTTGATCAAAGGTCCGTCCTTCCACGACTGCGTGGAGTCCGTTCACATTACTTGCGATACCTTTTCTCTCCTTGGCTGGCTGATAAACTTAAGCAAATCCTCTCTGGTCCCAGCCAAGCAGATCTCCTTTCTAGGACTGTCCCTGGACTAGTCTCGGGGGTTGGTAATTCTCCCTCCAGACAGTGTCTTATCCCTTCAACAAGGAGCCCGAGCGCTTCATCAGTCTACCTCCTCACTCCATCCGGTTTGCAATGAGGGTACTAGGAAAGATGGTGGCCGCAATGGAAGTGGTCCCCTTTTCGCAACTGCACCTTCGTCCCCTTCAACATGACCTTCTGGCAGCTTGGGACAGAAACCATTTCTCCCTCGACCGAAGGTGCCGCTTAGCCCTGCAAGTCAAACAGACACTCAGGTGGTGGACATTGAACTCTTCCCTCAACCGGGTGAAGTCCTTTCTACCCGTTCAATGGCTAGTGGTGACTACCGATGCCAGTCTTTTGGGCTGGTGAGCAGTCTTCCGCCATCACACTGCTCAGGGCCGCTGGTCAATTTAGGAATTCAAGCTACCGAACAACATTCTGGAGATCCGTGCTATTCAACTGACACTGCAGCACTTCCATCATCTTCTAGCGGGTCACCCCATCCTTATCCAATCAGACAATGCCACAGCTGTGGCATACATCAATCATCAGGGGGGTACCTGCAGCAGGATGGCCATGTCCGAGGTAACTCACATCCTTCAATGGGCAGAGAACAACCACTCGGTGATCTCTGCGGTACACACTCCAGGAGTGGAAAACTGCACAGCGGACTTCTCAGCCGTCAGGGTCTCACTTCGGGGGAGTGGGAGCTCCATCTGGAAGTGTTCTCCCAGATCTGTCTTCGCTGGGGGTTCCCAGATGTGGACCTCATGGTGTCCACAATGAATGCCAAGGTTCCCCAGTTTATAGCGAGATCCAAGAGCCATCGGTGTTCACGCTCTGGTTCTTTCATGGCGCCAATTCTGCCTTCCGTACATTTTCCCTCCTCTACCGTTACTCCCCAGAGTAAAAAAATCCTGGCGGAAGGAGTACCAGTGATCCTGGTTGCTCCCCATTTGGCTTCGCCATGCGTGGTTCGCAGAGTTGGTACGCCTCGTCGCCGACATACCCTGGAGACTGCCGGATCGGCCAGATCTGCTCTCCCAGGGCCCTATCTACCACCAGAACTCAGGGGCCCTGTGTTTAACAGCATGGCCGTTGAATCCTGGCTCTTAACCCAGGCAGATTTTTCTCAACCGGTCGTTTCCACCATGGTTAGTGCCTGTAAACCCTCATCTGTACGCATTTACCATCGTACTTGGAAGACATTTTTTGCTTGGTGCAAGGATCGTGGTCTTCTCTCGTCTTCTCAGTTCCCACCATTTTAGAGTTTCTACAGGTCGGTTTGGACTCTGCGTTGGCACTCGGCTCTCTCAAGGGCCAAATCTCCGCTCTATCGGTCTTATTTCAGAGACGCATCACATCAAGACTCCAGGTTAAGACTTTTCTTCAGGGAGTGTCACGTCGCGCCTCCCTATCTCATGCCTTTAGAGCTTTGGGACCTCAACTTGGTGCTAAGTGCCCTTCAGGAACCGCCCTTTGAATCGCTTCAGGACATTTCATTGGTCTTTCTGTCCTAGAAGGTTGCCTTCCTTGTGGCGATCACATCGATCAGACTGGGCTCGGAATTGGCCTCCTTATCCTGCCGGATGCCTTTCCTTAACTTCCATCAGGACAAGGTTGTCCTCATGCCGTCGCCGTCCTTTATGCCAAAGGTCGTTTCCTCCTTCCATCTTAACGATGACATTGTAATTCCTTCCTTTTGTCTGGCTCCTATTCACAGAATTGAAAGCTCTCCACACTCTGGTCCTAGTCAGAGCTCTGCGAAGGTACATCTCAAGGACGGCATCCTTCAGAAGAACAGATGCCCTGTTTGTTCTCCCGGAAGCTCACAGGAAGGGTCTTGCCGCTTCTAAGGCCATGATAGCCAGGTGGATTCGTTCAACCATTCAGGAGTCATACCGAGTCAGAAGTCAGCCCATCTTATCGGGGATCAGAGCACACTCCACTCGAGTGGTGGGGGCTTCTTGGGCCATTCGGCATCAGGCGACGGCAGAGCAGGTCTGTAAAGCTGCGATTTGATCCAGTTTACATACCTTCGCAAAGCACTATAATATTCATTCTCATACTTCAGTGGATGTGAGTCTGGGTAGAAGAATTCTGCAGGCAGCGGTGGCGCACATCTAGGCAGTTGTTGCATGAAGCCTAATTCTTTGTGTTGTGTTCCCACCCAGGGACTGCTTTGGGACTTCCCATGGTCTATGTCCCCCAATGAGGCGAAGGAGAAACAGGGATTTTTGTGTACTCACCGTAAAATCCTTTTCTCTGAGCCACTCACTGGGGGACACCGCACCCACCCTGTTACCCTAATGGCTTATGTGGCTTTTGCCTGTTCTTTTAAGTTGACATGTTGTACTCTTCTATGTCGTTACTATTTGTTCCTACTGCTTTTGCACCAGACTGGTTCTCTGGGAGCCAGCATGAGGGTGTATACTGCAGAGGAGGAGCTAACTTTTTTTGTGTTAACTTAGTGTCAGCCTCCTAGTGGAAAGCAGCATACAACCCATGGTCTGTGTCCCCCAATGAGTGGCTCGGAGAAAAGGATTTTACGGTGAGTACCCAAAAATCCCTGTTTCTGAACTGGTCCGGAGTTAAAACATTAGTATTTTTGAGGTCTGCAACCAATGCATTTTTTTGTTATTTTGACCATTTCTCATTTTCAGAAAATAAATGCAAAATTTAGTGCTTGGAACTTCGGAGACATCATGTCAGTAGTTTATAGAATATAAGAACAATTTACATTTTACTCAAAAATATACCTATAAAGAGAAAAATTACACAAACTGAAAATGTTGCAGTGGTCTCTTCATTTTCGCTAGAGCTGTATGTAGCAGGGCAGTGTGTGTATTGTGATGCAGCGGTAGCACCGTACGCAGTGAAATGGTAGTGACCCAAGCTAGTTCAAACAAAACTTTCCTTTAATGTGTTACTTCATACAGTCTATTAGAAATACACCATACACGGCTTCTTCATCCAGACCAATCGAAATACATAGTACACGGCTTCTTCATACAGTCCATTAGAAATACACAATACACGGCTTTAGTTTGCAGTCAATAAACAGGCTGGACTTCCCTCTGTCCAGTTTCCCTGGGCGACCGCACGCCAGTACCAAGTCTCTTTACTCACACCGTGCACCACACGCTATCCCCCAGGTTGCAGCCTTTTAAACAGAAGATAGCCCGAGATGCAGGGTGTCAGTTTCTTTGGTTCCTTTTGCCCCTGTGTTGCTCCACACAAAGAGCTCTGCAGGCAACTGCTCTGTCTGCTTCCAAGACCGACACTGACACACCTCCCCCTCTACTACAGGGCTCTTAATCATTCACTGCTTCACTATTCTAATTACAGCTACACCTGTGTCTGCAGTACGCCCTCATGGCCTCACTATGCCTCCGTGCGCATTCTGGAGAGTGCAAACAGCGCCCCCTAGCTGTAACAGGGGTCACTGCCTCACAGTATGTATGTAGCAGGGCTGTGTGTGTATGTGCGTGTAGCAGGGCTGTGTGTGTATGTGCGTGTAGCGGGGCTGTGTGTGTATGTGCGTGTAGCGGGGCTGTGTGTGTATGTGCGTGTAGCGGGGCTGTGTGTGTATGTGCGTGTAGCGGGGCTGTGTGTGTATGTGCGTGTAGCGGGGCTGTGTGTATGTGCGTGTAGCGGGGCTGTGTGTGTGTGTGTGTGTGTGTAGCGGGGCTGTGTGTGTATGTGTGTGTAGCGGGGCTGTGTGTGTATGTGCGTGTAGCGGGGCTGTGTGTGTATGTGCGTGTAGCGGGGCTGTAAGTGTAGGTGTGTGCGTGTAGCAGGGATGTTTTTGTAGGTGAGTGTGTATGTAGTGGGGCTGTGTGCGTGTAGCGGGGCTGTGTGTATGTAGCAAGGCTTTGGGTATGTAGCAGGGATGTGTGTATGTAGCAGAGCTGTGTGTGTGTGTATGTCGCAGGGCTGTGTGTGTGTAGCAAGAGTGTAGCGGTGCTGTGTGTGTGTATGTAGAGGGGCTGTGTGTGTATGTAGAGGGGCTGTGTGTGTATGTAACAGGGCTGTGTGTGTATGTAGCGGGGCAGTGTGTATGTAGCGGGGCAGTGTGTATGTAGCGGGGCAGTGTGTATGTAGCGAGGCAGTGTGTGTATGTAGCGAGGCTGTATGTATGTAGCAGTGCTGTGTGTGTATGTAGCGGGGCTGTGCCTGTGTATGTAGCGGGGCTGTGTATGTAGCAGAGCTGTGTATGTAGCAGGGCTGTGTGTATGTAGCAGGGCTGTGTGTGTGTGTGTGTGTGTGTATGTAGCAGGGGTGTGTGTTTATGTAGCAGGGCTGTGTGCGCGCTGCAGAGAGTTTACATGACAGTTCCTTACACTGACAGTGAAGTTTTAGCTAGAAGGAAATGTTTTTCCTATTCTCAGATTTCTAAGCTTGAGGTGCATCCTACGGTCCAAAAAATGTGATTTTATTTTTTTAATCTGGATTTGGTATATTTCTATGTTGTCTCCTGAAACCTAGCTCCTACTCTATGATTCTGCATGTCTGCAAGCAGTAAAGCAGAGACTTATACCTGTGCCATTAGCGGACACGAGTCACATTCCCAACCTCTCTAGCTGCTGATAAAAAAGCTTGGGCCTGTGTTATCAGATGATCACTGCAGCTTTTCTTTTAAGCATTGTAGTGTTTTTTGTGCTATGACAACCTCTTCCACACACTAAAATCAGTTCTTATTGGGTTTTTTTTTTTCATCTTTTGATCATGCTGTTTTTTTTTGTTTTGTTTTTTTTTTTAACCCTCCCAGGTATGGTAGTGTATTCTATTTCTGATGTGATGGATAAGCTGGTCACTCCTACGGATTGCCTGACCCCAGCCTTACAAGATGATTTCTGGTTGAGAAGTGCACGCTTGGAGAAGACTGATCGGTGGAGACATGTGGTGGAAGAGATGAATCCAGCAGCAATGGCTGCTTTTGATTTGGCATGCACACAAGCACATCTCTGGAAAACGTGCAAGCAGCTGCTGGAGACTGCAGAGAGACATCTACAGAAATGTCTGGAAAGCAAAGGTATTCATGCAGTGTAGATTATGATAGGAGGCTGAGATTATAAAAGTGCAAATGGTAGATGTTAATGTGTTTTCCATAAAATATACTTGTTGCAAGTAGAGATGGGGGACCCAAACCGTAACCGTGTTTCGGTCACTGCCCCCTCAACCACTGACTTCACTACAAAGTCCGTGCTAATGTTGGGTTCGGCACTCTGAACACCGGGTGTTTCTCGCATTGTTTTGTGCATGACAGCGCAGCATGTATTACCTCTGATCAGCGGTAAAATCATTACTGCCAGTCAGACAGCCGCATTTCCCACGCTCTCAAATGACAACAGTGTGAGCACGCGGAGGTAAAAAGTTTACCTTGCCTCCAGTTGCTGACGGATGATGGGACTGCTACTCCCATTGGCCTACGCTTGCTGCCGATGATGATGATGATAATAATAATAATAATAATAATAATAATACTAATAATAATAAAAAAGTTGGGCCCCCCCCCATTTTTGACAACCAGTTAAGCTAAAACAGACAGCTGGAGGCTGTATACTCAGGCTGGTAAGGGGCAGCAGCATCTCATTCCCCGGTGGTTCTCATCCTGAACGGTCGCATCTTGGCACGATTTTACCCTCAATCAGAGGCAGTGCTTGTGGCAAACACTGGATGTTCGGGCCCCCATTCAAGTAAATGGGGTTCGGGTCTAGGTACTGTTCTGGTACCTGAACTTTTTTTTTTCTCTAATCCCTCTCCATGACAGCACACAGGAAGTTGCCGCCCCATCCTAATTAGGGACAGGAAACGAGAGGTTTAAATAGCCCTCCCCTTCCCTCAATCCCCAGTGCTTTCCTGTCCCTAAGGGATGAAGAGGGTTTTTTTGTGCATTCCTGAGGGTGGGCCGACGACACTCTCTTGTATGTACCTTTTAAGCAGGGCAGCCTGGGTCGATTGTCCCGGACCTTCCTCCCGCAGCTGCTTTTTGCCTCGGGCGGACCGCATCATCCTCCGGCACCTGCTGGCAATTCTGGATGGTGAAGAAGTGGCTGGGGGGCCTCCCGTAGCACCCCAGCCTCGTAGCTTTTCTTCCCCTCGCGCCTGCATGCCGGTGGTGGCTTTCGTGTTCTTTGGAAGTCCTGGGCGTGCACAGGAAGTGATGTACACCACCGAGAGAGAAGACGCGACGGCACTTCCGCCCTGCGTTCCACGGTGGAACGCACTGCCATTTTGGTGGGAAATTTGAAAATTTCAAACCGGGAAAGGCGCCAGAAGAGAGGACCTATCACGGAGGGGGAGAGATTTCATCCTATTGGATGAGAAGAAGTGCTGGGACTGAAGACTCCATAAGGTAGGACTGTGGTTCTAAATGATGGATGTTCCGTCTCTTAGATCTGCGTCTGCAGAGCCCAGTGCTAACCCTGGCCCAGTGAGTATGTCTGGTAATGGTAAGCCCCTTTGGTACAGGATCCATCCTTATGGATATTTCCCTTCTCTTCTCTTTTAGGGAGACCAGGATCCTGCACCAAAATCAAGGGCAAAAAAACACTGCAAATCGCAAATGCGCCATCTGCAGAAAAAAAAACCTACCATCCGGCTATAAAAAAGCTTTGTCAGCTAGCTATGTATGGAGAATGCAGCCATCCCTGATGGATGAAGTGAGAGGGATGGTGCGACAAGACAGTTGTCCCTAGCTACCTTCTCCAAGTCCTTTGCAGGGGGCCCCTCTGTCCCCAAAAAGAGGAAATGCTCCCTGAGGATAGCTCTGGCTCAGAAGCTGAAATATCAGCTCCTGAAGAATGGGCGGAAGAAGGTTAACTTGCTCTGAGTCATACGGAGGATAATAAAAAAGAAAAATATTTTCATCTGAGGATATGGAGGAACTACTGCTGGCAGTCAGGAATACGATGGGAGTTGAAGAGACGAAACCATCCCGCACAGTCCAAGATGTGATGTTCACTGGTGTGAAATCAAGAAGGAAGATGGTTTTTCCCATCCATGACAACGTCCAAAATTTAATCCTGGATGAATGGGAATTCCCAGAAAGGAAGCTGAACGTCCCAAGTGATATGAAGTATCACTTTCCTCTAGATGAAGATGTCTCAAAGTGCTGGACTGAAATCCCTAAAGTGGATATCCAGGTGGCTATGGTAGCCAAGAAAACTGTTACCATTTGTGAACTCCGCTCAACTTAAAGATCCACTTGACCGCAAGATGGACAGCTTATTGAGGAAGTCTTGGGAAGCATCAGCAACCTCCTTTAAAGACAAATGTCGCATCCTCCTGCGTCACGAGAACCCTATTTCTTTGGTTGCAACAACTGGAAGACCATATTAGGGTTGGTACCCCCAGAGAAGACCATCTGGCTTCTTTACCTCTTATAGAAAGCTGCTGGTTTCCTTGCAGACGCCTCTGCTGAGTCTGTTTGCATTGCTGTGAGGACGTCCTTTCCAACACCTCCCGAAGGGCACTATGGTTAAAGATGTGGAGCCGAGACATCTTATCCAAGTCTAAGCTGTGCTCTATTCCCTTCAAAGAAGAACACATGTTTGGTCCTGCCCTTGACTAATTACTGGAGAAGGTGACCGACAAAAAGAAAAATCTTCCTGTGCCAAAACCCCTCAAGAAGGACCATTACATCCACCTCAAACTGGGATCCCTCAATACCAAGGGAAAGGTAAAACCGGCCGATGGAGCTACACGAAAGGGGGTAAAGGAAAAATATTTTTCAGAACCCCCGTTCAGATAGAAAATAACGCCAAACGAGTAGAGGGCAGGATTTCGAACTACTTCTCAAGATGGCTGGAGGTAACATCAGACCACAAAATCCTGGATGCAATCAGAAGAGGAGTAAAAATAGAATTTTCCTCCTTTCTCCCACAAAGACTAGAGGTGACATCTGTTCCATCTTGAAGGCTACACAAAATTCTGTGCACAGAACTTCAGCAAATGCAATCCTCTTTGGTAATATCACTGGTTCCAGAAGCAGAACAAAGCCAATGTCATTATTCCCGGGTGTTCCTTATAAAGAGACCGAGTGGAGAGTCCCTGGTTATCATCAACCGGAAACGGCTGAATCAATATATCGTGTATCGATGATTCAAAATGGAGTCAGTAAAAACTACAATCCCGTTGATTGGGAAAGACTTAGCCATGGTCACCATAGACCTCCAGGAGGCATACTACCATGTACCTATTCATCCAAGCTACCATCAGTATCTGAGGTTTGCGGTCACTCTAGGCCAGGAAGTGTCACTTCCAGTTCAAGGTCTTTCCCTTCTTAATATCATCTGCACCTCATACATTCACAAAGATAATGGCGGAAGTAGTAGCCTTCTTCAGGAAGCAAGACATCTGCATCGTTCCCTATCTGGATTACCTTCTCATCATGGCTCCTTCCAGTGCTACTTTAAGAGGGCATCTCCATTCAGTTCTACATACCCTAACATCTTTAGGCTGGATCATAAATCTGGGGAAATCAGACCTTAACCCATCAACCGAGAAAGTCGTTTTAGGAATCTCCCTAGACTTCGAAAACCAAAAATCCTTTCTTCCGGTCACCAAACATTTATGCATAAGATCAAAAGTTCAGACCCTAAAAACCCAGAATAGGGTGACCTTAACATTTGCAATGTCAGTCCTGGGATCAATGGCATCATGTATTTAGGGAATTCCCTGGGCCCATGGTCACTCAAGGATCCTCCAAAAATGTATCCTTTCTCGCTGGGACAAAACTCCAGAGACACTTGGTACAAGTATCTCTCTTCCTCAACATGTAAAACTATCCCTCAACTGGTGGCTCAGCCGAGAAAATCTGGCAAAGGGATACCTTGGATCCTATATCCAATGTTTTCAGTAACAGACGCCAGCAAATGCGGTAGGGGGATCTGTGACATCTCATTCTTTCAGGGATTCTGGCATAAAATGATGGACAACTGTTTCTCCAATTTCTGAGAATTGAGAGCGGTAGAGGAGGCCCTGAGAGCAGCAAAACTGATACTCCAGGGAACCCATGTCAGAGTTTACTCTGACAACAGACCACTGTGGCCCATGTACGTCATCAGGGCAGCACAAAATTAGTCTGCAGCAGGTCTCAGCAAGAATTTTCACTTGGTCAGAACATCACCTCCTCAGTAAGAGAGTATTCCAGTTAATAACCCAAAAATGGGGTCTCCAGAGGTGGACCTGTTAACAAACCGAGAAAACGCAAATGTAGAGCATTATTTCTCCATAGATCCAAACGAATCCCAATCAAAGGTGGATGCCTTCTCTCATCCGTGGAGTTTCAGGTTGGCCTACACGTTTCCTCCAATTCCGTTGTTGCCAAAGACTCTGCAAAAGGTCAGATTGGACAGGGTCCAAACCATCCTGATCACCCCTCTCTGGCCAAAGAGTAGCTGGTTTGGGGCTGTGAAACTTCTGAGCTCAGAAGAACCTCTGACCCTACCATGACCTTCTACGTCATGGTCCCATTTTTCACTCGCCTTCCCACAGCGTATGCTTGGCAGCCTGTTTTCTGAAACCACAATTCTCAGAGCCAGAGGCCTCTCAGATGCCATCGTATCCACTTCACAAAAAAGTAGGAAACAGGTCACAAATGCCATATACTTCAAAGTATGGAAGACCTCGGTGTGGTATAGATCCACTCCCGCTGATCCTTTTCACCCTGACATGGCAAAAATTCTAGACTTCCTACAGGACGGCTTATTTAAAGGACTAAAACCAAGTACCTTTGGTGACGGCCCTGAGCTCCTACTTCGATCAGATCCTGACAGACCACCGGTGGATAAGGAGGCTCATGTCAGCTGCCTTCAGAATCAGTCCAAGGAAATCAAACTAAAGTCCGTCTTGGGATTTGAATATAGTGTTGTAAGATCTAACTATTCCACCATTTGAGCCTATGGACCAGGTCCAGATAGACAAACTATCCTAGAAAGCAACACTTCTTGTAGCCATTACAATAGCAAGAAGGGTGGGCGAGATTCAGGCCCTGTCCATTAGGGAACCTTATTTAAGGATTCTGGACGACGGAACACTCTTCCTAGAACCGTCATTTTTTGCCTAAAGTGTCATCTGACTTTCCAAAGGTCCCAATAAATAATTCTACCTTCTTTCTGTGACAATCCAAAGGGCGAGAGAAAAGCAGGATTCCATTCTCTGGATGTTCGACGGACTATTCTCTTCTACTTGAGTCAAACAGAACCTTGGAGGAAGGATCAGAACCTTTTTGTCCAGAATCGCTAAAGGCCCTTGCCACTAGAGCCGTCTCCTGGGCGGAAAGGGTCAATGTGTCCATCGAGCAGATCTGCAGAGCTGCTACCTGGTCCTCGGTCCATACCTTCTCTAACACTACAGATTAGATCTAATTTCTATAAGAGATCTAGCCTTTGGCAGGAAAGTGGTCCAGGCTGTTTTCCCTCCCTAACCATTATTCTGGTATTTCTCCTGTGAGCTGTCTTGGAGGGGATTAGAGAAAATAGAATTACACTTACTGGTAATTTGGTTTCTAAGACCCTCCACGACAGTACGGGTAATTCTACCTCCCCCCCTAATAAGGTTATATTCATTTGATTCCTTAGTGTAAATTAAAAACTCAATCATTCATTTTGTCTGGTCCTTGGGAAAACACTGGGGATTATTGGAGGGCTATTTAAACCTCTTGTTTCCTGTCCCTAATTAGGATGGGGAGTCAACCTCCTGTGTGCTGTCGTGGAGGGTCTTAGAAACCAAATTAAGTGTAATTCTATTTTTTTTTTTAACTGTTCAGCCAGACCCAAACATCAAGTTGTCCGCCCATCTCTAGTTACTAGCTTCAAAGGATAAACCTCGCTTTGGAGTATTGCTTGCTACACAATGAGTTAACTGAGAATCTCTGTGAGCTCATTCTAAGAATCTGACAGAGTTTGTAACTAATTTTCTCAGCTAATTTTTGAACGTCAACCATATCAAAGTTGAATGTGTGGAAAACAGAGAGCCTGTAAAAGCCAAACGGTGCAATTCAATTGCAAAAGTTGGTTTTAGCCTGAAATACATGGACTTGAAGTAAAAAAAAAAAATAAAAAAAATAAAATCTGTTTCACTTGTAACTGTCCCTTCATACTAAGTTTGTGGAAAAGCATAGTCTTGCTGCCCTTGTCCACCATAGCAGGTTAAACTGTTTTGAGGGCACATCCCAGTGCAGGAACTGTTCCGTTCTCATTTATAGAGGACCTGTCATTTTCTAAGAATCTGTCATTTTTTTTTTTTAACATGGTGTGTTGAGTCCTCTCCGTCCCTGGCTTCCTGGATGGGATCCGAATAAATGACACGCAGCACAAAGGTTGTGTGTTCATACATAGGGATGGCCTCAGAGCACGCCTCTCCTCACTGGGCACGATCCCTTCTTTATATAGATAAAAAGTTTAGACATTTTTCAGACATGCGCATAAGCGCTCATATTTCATAATCACTTACAAAGCAAGTCTATTCTAGTGTAGAGTTACAATTATTTGGTATGTGGATAAAAAAGTTACAATTTCAAGGAGGAATGCGCGCGTGATTACTAACAAAACAAAGAAGATGTCAAGTTTGCAGAAATATACTTCTTGCTGTATCTATCAGATTTCTCAGGAGGAAGACAAAATGGATTCTTTGGTTCAGTCTGATCTCTACAATTCCCCCCTTTGACATATTCTTTTTATATATTACCACAGGGCCAAAGACAAAGCCTTTATTTTTGGTATTACACATATATACGCTTATATTTTAATAAGAGAATCAAATCTAGTAGTAATTCTTCTATCGCAAATTATTTTCTTCTTTAGCAGTATACTAAAATATAAAAACAAAAATTAGTACGGTAATATTGATTAGAATCACTAGAGGATAACATAAGAATAAAGAAGAAAATTTATACTCTTGCATCTATTACACAAAATTTATCTGTGCATACTGAGATACCCTTGAGCACAATCTTGAATAATACATATATAATTACAATAATTATAGCTATATGTATTATGCTCTGCATAATCCCAGCAATCCACCCACTGATCCCTCTGAACCAGTTGGCTGGGTTAAGAAATGAGAAGGTATCAGACCACCAGCTATCCTTGTTCTGGTCATTGTCTTTGTCATACTGATCTCTGAGCCGTTGTACGTCTTTTAATTTAAATGTCATACTCATAATACTATTCGGGTCTATATAATGACAGCAGGTGGGTCCAATGATTTGACACATACCCCCTTGTGAGGCAGTTAGGTAATCCAATACCAGAGTATGTTGGTTGATGACTATTATAAGCTGATTCTGTACAGCTATACTAGTGTTTAGTAT